>NC_072447.2:159758333-162659166 GCF_028878055.3 Symphalangus syndactylus | reverse complement strand
ATACAATGCTTCTGTGTAGTTTATATTTGAACATATTCTTTTTTCCACTATTACCCACTTAGCGCTACGAATGTCCAGTTGCATTTTCTACAGACAGAGTGTTTCAAAACTGCTCAGTGAAAAGTATGGTTTAACTCTGTTAGCTGAATGCTCAGATCAGAAAGAAGTTTCACAGAATGCTTCTGTGTAGTTTATATTTGAATATATTCCTTTTTCCACTACTACGCTCTTAGCGCTCCAAATGTCCAGTTGCATTTTCTACAGAAAGAGTGTTCAGATCTGCTCAATCAAAAGTATGGTTTAACTCTGTTAGCTGAATGTACAGATCAGAAAGAAGTTTCACCGAATGATTCTGTGTAGTTTATATTTGAAGACATTCCTTTTTCCACTATTACCCTCTTAGCGCTCCGAATCTCCACTTGCATTTTCTACAAAAAGAGTGTTTCATAACTGCTCAATCAAAAATATGTTTTATCTCTGTTAACTGAATTTACAGATCAGAAATAAGTTTCACAGAATGCACTTGTGTAATTTTTATTTGAAGATATTCTTTTTCCCAATGTAGGCCTCTTAGCGCTTAGCATGTCCAATTGCAGTTTCTACAGAAAGAGTGTTTCAGAACGGCTCAATCAAAAGTAAGGTTCAACTCTGTTAGTTGAATGCACAGAACAGAAAGAATTTTCACAGAATGCTACTGTGTAGTTTATATTTGAATATATTCCTTTTTCCACTATTACCCTCTTAGTGCTCCGAATGCCCACTTGCATTTTCTACAGAAAGAGTGTTCAGAACTGCGCAATCAAAAGTATGGTTTAACTCTGTTAGCTTAATGAACATATCAGAAATAAGTTTCACACAATGCTTCTGTGTAGTTTTTATTTGAAGATATTATTTTTCCCAATAGAGGCCTCTTAGCGCTCAGAATGTCCAATTGCAGTTTCTACAGAAAGAGTGTTTCAGAAAGGCTCAATCAAAAGTAAGGTTCAACTCTGTTAGTTGAATGCACAGAACAGAAAGTAGTTTCATACAATGCTTCTGTGTAGTTTATATTTGAACATATTCTTTTTTCCACTATTACCCACTTAGCGCTACGAATGTCCAGTTGCATTTTCTACAGACAGAGTGTTTCAAAACTGATCAATCAAATGTATGGTTTATCTCTGTTAGCTGAATGCTCAGATCAGAAAGATGTTTCACAGAATGCTTCTGTGTAGTTTATATTTGAATATATTCCTTTTTCCACTACTACTCTCTTAGCGCTCCAAATGTCCAGTTGCATTTTCTACAGAAAGAGTGTTCAGATCTGCTCAATCAAAAGTATGGTTTAACTCTGTTAGCTGAATGCACAGATCAGAAAGAAGTTTCACAGAATGATTCTGTGTAGTTTATATTTGGAGACATTCCTTTTTCCACTATTACCCTCTAAGCGCTCCGAATCTCCACTTGCATTTTCTACAGAAAGAGTGTTTCAGAACGGCTCAATCAAAACTAAGGTTCAACTCTTTTAGTTGAACAAACAGAACAGAAAGAAGTTTCACACAATTCTTCTGTGTAGTTTTTATTTGTAGACATTCTTTTTCCCAATATAGGCCTCTTAGCGCTCACAATGTCCAATTGCAGTTTCTACAGAAAGAGTGTTTCAGAACGGCTCAATCAAAAGTAAGGTTCAACTCTGTTAGTTGAATGCACAGAACAGAAAGAAGTTTCATACAATGCTTCTGTGTAGTTTATATTTGAACATATTCTTTTTTCCACTATTACCCACTTAGCGCTACGAATGTCCAGTTGCATTTTCTACAGACAGAGTGTTTCAAAACTGCTCAATCAAAAGTATGGTTTAACTCTGTTAGCTGAATTCTCAGATCAGAAAGAAGTTTCACAGAATGCTTCTGTGTAGTTTATATTTGAATATATTCTTTTTCCACTACTACGCTCTTAGCGCTCCAAATGTCCAGTTGCATTTTCTACAGAAAGAGTGTTCAGATCTGCTCAATCAAAAGTATGGTTTAACTCTGTTAGCTGAATGCACATATCAGAAAGAAGTTTCACCGAATGATTCTGTGTAGTTTACATTTGAAGACATTCCTTTTTCCACTATTAACCTCTTAGCGCTCCGAATCTCCACTTGCATTTTCTACAAAAAGAGTGTTTCATAACTGCTCAATCAAAAATATGTTTTATCTCTGTTAACTGAATTTACCGATCAGAAATAAGTTTCACAGAATGCATCTGTGTAGTTATTATTTGAAGATATTCTTTTTCCCAATGTAGGCCTCTTAGCGCTTAGCATGTCCAATTGCAGTTTCTACAGAAAGAGTGTTTCAGAACGGCTCAATCAAAAGTAAGGTTCAACTCTGTTAGTTGAATGCACAGAAGAGAAAGAATTTTCACAGAATGCAACTGTGTAGTTTATATTTGAATATATTCCTTTTTCCACTATTACCCTCTTAGCGCTCCGAATGTCCACTTGCATTTTCTACAGAAAGAGTGTTCAGAACTGCGCAATCAAAAGTATGGTTTAACTCTGTTAGCTTAATGAACATATCAGAAATAAGTTTCACACAATGCTTCTGTGTAGTTTTTATTTGAAGATATTATTTTTCCCAATAGAGGCCTCTTAGCGCTCAGAATGTCCAATAGCAGTTTCTACAGAAAGAGTGTTTCAGAAAGGCTCAATCAAAAGTAAGGTTCAACTCTGTTAGTTGAATGCACAGAACAGAAAGAAGTTTCATACAATGCTTCTGTGTAGTTTATATTTGAACATATTCTTTTTTCCACTATTACCCACTTAGCGCTACGAATGTCCAGTTGCATTTGCTACAGACAGAGTGTTTCAAAACTGCTCAATCAAAAGTATTGTTTAACTCTGTTAGCTGAATGCTCAGATCAGAAAGAAGTTTCACAGAATGCTTCTGTGTAGTTTATATTTGAATATATTCCTTTTTCCACTAGTACTCTCTTAGCGCTCCAAATGTCCAGTTGCATTTTCTACAGAAAGAGTGTTCAGATCTGCTCAATCAAAAGTATGATTTAACACTGTTAGCTGAATGCACAGATCAGAAAGAAGTTTCACAGAATGATTCTGTGTAGTTTATATTTGGAGACATTCCTATTTCCACTATTACCCTCTTAGCGCTCCGAGTCTCCACTTGCATTTTCTACAGAAAGAGTGTTTCAGAACGGCTCAATCAAAACAAAGGTTCAACTCTTTTAGTTGAACAAACAGAACAGAGAGAAGTTTCACACAATTCTTCTGTGTGGTTTTTATTTGTAGACATTCTTTTTCCCAATATAGGCCTCTTAGCGCTCAGAATGTCCAATTGCAGTTTCTACAGAAAGATTGTTTCAGAACGGCTCAATCAAAAGTAAGGTTCAACTCTGTTAGTTGAATGCACAGAACAGAAAGAAGTTTCATACAATGCTTCTGTGTAGTTTATATTTGAACATATTCTTTTTTCCACTATAACCCACTTAGCGCTACGAATGTCCAGTTGCATTTTCTACAGACAGAGTGTTTCAAAACTGCTCAGTGAAAAGTATGGTTTAACTCTGTTAGCTGAATGCTCAGATCAGAAAGAAGTTTCACAGAATGCTTCTGTGTAGTTTATATTTGAATATATTCCTTTTTCCACTACTACGCTCTTAGCGCTCCAAATGTCCAGTTGCATTTTCTACAGAAAGAGTGTTCAGATCTGCTCAATCAAAAGTATGGTTTAACTCTGTTAGCTGAATGTACAGATCAGAAAGAAGTTTCACCGAATGATTCTGTGTAGTTTATATTTGAAGACATTCCTTTTTCCACTATTACCCTCTTAGCGCTCCGAATCTCCACTTGCATTTTCTACAAAAAGAGTGTTTCATAACTGCTCAATCAAAAATATGTTTTATCTCTGTTAACTGAATTTACAGATCAGAAATAAGTTTCACAGAATGCACTTGTGTAATTTTTATTTGAAGATATTCTTTTTCCCAATGTAGGCCTCTTAGCGCTTAGCATGTCCAATTGCAGTTTCTACAGAAAGAGTGTTTCAGAACGGCTCAATCAAAAGTAAGGTTCAACTCTGTTAGTTGAATGCACAGAACAGAAAGAATTTTCACAGAATGCTACTGTGTAGTTTATATTTGAATATATTCCTTTTTCCACTATTACCCTCTTACCGCTCCGAATGCCCACTTGCATTTTCTACAGAAAGAGTGTTCAGAACTGCGCAATCAAAAGTATGGTTTAACTCTGTTAGCTTAATGAACATATCAGAAATAAGTTTCACACAATGCTTCTGTGTAGTTTTTATTTGAAGATATTATTTTTCCCAATAGAGGCCTCTTAGCGCTCAGAATGTCCAATTGCAGTTTCTACAGAAAGAGTGTTTCAGAAAGGCTCAATCAAAAGTAAGGTTCAACTCTGTTAGTTGAATGCACAGAACAGAAAGTAGTTTCATACAATGCTTCTGTGTAGTTTATATTTGAACATATTCTTTTTTCCACTATTACCCACTTAGCGCTACGAATGTCCAGTTGCATTTTCTACAGACAGAGTGTTTCAAAACTGATCAATCAAATGTATGGTTTAACTCTGTTAGCTGAATGCTCAGATCAGAAAGATGTTTCACAGAATGCTTCTGTGTAGTTTATATTTGAATATATTCCTTTTTCCACTACTACTCTCTTAGCGCTCCAAATGTCCAGTTGCATTTTCTACAGAAAGAGTGTTCAGATCTGCTCAATCAAAAGTATGGTTTAACTCTGTTAGCTGAATGCACAGATCAGAAAGAAGTTTCACAGAATGATTCTGTGTAGTTTATATTTGGAGACATTCCTTTTTCCACTATTACCCTCTAAGCGCTCCGAATCTCCACTTGCATTTTCTACAGAAAGAGTGTTTCAGAACGGCTCAATCAAAACTAAGGTTCAACTCTTTTAGTTGAACAAACAGAACAGAAAGAAGTTTCACACAATTCTTCTGTGTAGTTTTTATTTGTAGACATTCTTTTTCCCAATATAGGCCTCTTAGCGCTCACAATGTCCAATTGCAGTTTCTACAGAAAGAGTGTTTCAGAACGGCTCAATCAAAAGTAAGGTTCAACTCTGTTAGTTGAATGCACAGAACAGAAAGAAGTTTCATACAATGCTTCTGTGTAGTTTATATTTGAACATATTCTTTTTTCCACTATTACCCACTTAGCGCTACGAATGTCCAGTTGCATTTTCTACAGACAGAGTGTTTCAAAACTGCTCAATCAAAAGTATGGTTTAACTCTGTTAGCTGAATGCTCAGATCAGAAAGAAGTTTCACAGAATACTTCTGTGTAGTTTATATTTGAATATATTCCTTTTTCCACTACTACGCTCTTAGCGCTCCAAATGTCCAGTTGCATTTTCTACAGAAAGAGTGTTCAGATCTGCTCAATCAAAAGTATGGTTTAACTCTGTTAGCTGAATGCACAGGTCAGAAAGAAGTTTCACCGAATGATTCTGTGTAGTCTATATTTGAAGACATTCCTTTTTCCACTATTACCCACTTAGCGCTCCGAATCTCCACTTGAATTTTCTACAAAAAGAGTGTTTCATAACTGCTCAATCAAAAATATGTTTTATCTCTGTTAACTGAATTTACAGATCAGAAATAAGTTTCACAGATTGCATCTGTGTAGTTATTATTTGAAGATATTCTTTTTCCCAATGTAGGCCTCTTAGCGCTTAGCATGTCCAATTGCAGTTTCTACAGAAAGAGAGTTTCAGAACGGCTCAATCAAAAGTAAGGTTCAACACTGTTAGTTGAATGCACAGAACAGAAAGAATTTTCACAGAATGCTACTGTGTAGTTTATATTTGAATATATTCCTTTTTCCACTATTACCCTCTTAGCGCTCCGAATGTCCACTTGCATTTTCTACAGAAAGAGTGTTCAGAACTGCGCAATCAAAAGTATGGTTTAACTCTGTTAGCTTAATGAACATATCAGAAATAAGTTTCACACAATGCTTCTGTGTAGTTTTAATTTGAAGATATTATTTTTCCCAATAGAGGCCTCTTAGCGCTCAGAATGTCCAATTGCAGTTTCTACAGAAAGAGTGTTTCAGAAAGGCTCAATCAAAACTAAGGTTCAACTCCGTTAGTTGAATGCACAGAACAGAAAGAATTTTCATACAATGCTTCTGTGTAGTTTATATTTGAACATATTCTTTTTTCCACTATTACCCACTTAGCGCTACGAATGTCCAGTTGCATTTGCTACAGACAGAGTGTTTCAAAACTGCTCAATCAAAAGTGTGGTTTAACTCTGTTAGCTGAATGCTCAGATCAGAAAGAAGTTTCACAGAATGCTTCTGTGTAGTTTATATTTGAATATATTCCTTTTTCCACTACTACTCTCTTAGCGCTCCAAATGTCCAGTTGCATTTTCTACAGAAAGAGTGTTCAGATCTGCTCAATCAAAAGTATGGTTTAACACTGTTAGCTGAATGCACAGATCAGAAAGAAGTTTCACAGAATGATTCTGTGTAGTTTATATTTGGAGACATTCCTATTTCCACTATTACCCTCTTAGCGCTCCGAATCTCCACTTGCATTTTCTACAGAAAGAGTGTTTCAGAACGGCTCAATCAAAACAAAGGTTCAACTCTTTTAGTTGAACAAACAGAACAGAAAGAAGTTTCACACAATTTTTCTGTGTGGTTTTTATTTGTAGACATTCTTTTTCCCAATATAGGCCTCTTAGCGCTCAGAATGTCCAATTGCAGTTTCTACAGAAAGAGTGTTTCAGAACGGCTCAATCAAAAGTAAGGTTCAACTCTGTTAGTTGAATGCACAGAACAGAAAGAAGTTTCATACAATGCTTCTGTGTAGTTTATATTTGAACATATTCTTTTTTCCACTATTACCCACTTAGCGCTACGAATGTCCAGTTGCATTTTCTACAGACAGAGTGTTTCAAAACTGCTCAGTGAAAAGTATGGTTTAACTCTGTTAGCTGAATGCTCAGATCAGAAAGAAGTTTCACAGAATGCTTCTGTGTAGTTTATATTTGAATATATTCCTTTTTCCACTACTACGCTCTTAGCGCTCCAAATGTCCAGTTGCATTTTCTACAGAAAGAGTGTTCAGATCTGCTCAATCAAAAGTATGGTTTAACTCTGTTAGCTGAATGCACAGATCAGAAAGAAGTTTCACCGAATGATTCTGTGTAGTTTATATTTGAAGACATTCCTTTTTCCACTATTACCCTCTTAGCGCTCCGAATCTCCACTTGCATTTTCTACAAAAAGAGTGTTTCATAACTGCTCAATCAAAAATATGTTTTATCTCTGTTAACTGAATTTACAGATCAGAAATAAGTTTCACAGAATGCATCTGTGTAGTTTTTATTTGAAGATATTCTTTTTCCCAATGTAGGCCTCTTAGCGCTTAGCATGTCCAATTGCAGTTTCTACAGAAAGAGTGTTTCAGAACGGCTCAATCAAAAGTAAGGTTCAACTCTGTTAGTTGAATGCACAGAACAGAAAGAATTTTCACAGAATGCTACTGTGTAGTTTATATTTGAATATATTCCTTTTTCCACTATTACCCTCTTAGCGCTCCGAATGCCCACTTGCATTTTCTACAGAAAGAGTGTTCAGAACTGCGCAATCAAAAGTATGGTTTAACTCTGTTAGCTTAATGAACATATCAGAAATAAGTTTCACACAATGCTTCTGTGTAGTTTTTATTTGAAGATATTATTTTTCCCAATAGAGGCCTCTTAGCGCTCAGAATGTCCAATTGCAGTTTCTACAGAAAGAGTGTTTCAGAAAGGCTCAATCAAAAGTAAGGTTCAACTCTGTTAGTTGAATGCACAGAACAGAAAGAAGTTTCATACAATGCTTCTGTGTAGTTTATATTTGAACATATTCTTTTTTCCACTATTACCCACTTAGCGCTACGAATGTCCAGTTGCATTTTCTACAGACAGAGTGTTTCAAAACTGCTCAATCAAATGTATGGTTTAACTCTGTTAGCTGAATGCTCAGATCAGAAAGAAGTTTCACAGAATGCTTCTGTGTAGTTTATATTTGAATATATTCCTTTTTCCACTACTACTCTCTTAGCGCTCCAAATGTCCAGTTGCATTTTCTACAGAAAGAGTGTTCAGATCTGCTCAATCAAAAGTATGGTTTAACTCTGTTAGCTGAAGGCACAGATCAGAAAGAAGTTTCACAGAATGATTCTGTGTAGTTTCTATTTGGAGACATTCCTTTTTCCACTATTACCCTCTTAGCGCTCCGAATCTCCACTTGCATTTTCTACAGAAAGAGTGTTTCAGAACGGCTCAATCAAAACTAAGGTTCAACTCTTTTAGTTGAACAAACAGAACAGAAAGAAGTTTCACACAATTCTTCTGTGTAGTTTTTATTTGTAGACATTCTTTTTCCCAATATAGGCCTCTTAGCGCTCAGAATGTCCAATTGCAGTTTCTACAGAAAGAGTGTTTCAGAACGGCTCAATCAAAACAAAGGTTCAACTCTTTTAGTTGAACAAACAGAACAGAGAGAAGTTTCACACAATTCTTCTGTGTGGTTTTTATTTGTAGACATTCTTTTTCCCAATATATGCCTCTTAGCGCTCAGAATGTCCAATTGCAGTTTCTACAGAAAGAGTGTTTCAGAACGGCTCAATCAAAAGTAAGGTTCAACTCTGTTAGTTGAATGCACAGAACAGAAAGAAGTTTCATACAATGCTTCTGTGTAGTTTATATTTGAACATATTCTTTTT
Organism: Symphalangus syndactylus; assembly: GCF_028878055.3. NCBI lineage: Eukaryota > Metazoa > Chordata > Mammalia > Primates > Hylobatidae > Symphalangus > Symphalangus syndactylus. The sequence continues at coordinate 162,650,418 of NC_072447.2, read as the reverse complement.
TCCACTATTACCCACTAAGCGCTACGAATGTCCATTTGCATTTTCTACAGACAGAGTGTTTCAAAACTGCTCAGTGAAAAGTATGGTTTAACTCTGTTAGCTGAATGCTCAGATCAGAAAGAAGTTTCACAGAATGCTTCTGTGTAGTTTATATTTGAATATATTCCTTTTTCCACTACTACGCTCTTAGCGCTCCAAATGTCCAGTTGCATTTTCTACAGAAAGAGTGTTCAGATCTGCTCAATCAAAAGTATGGTTTAACTCTGTTAGCTGAATGTACAGATCAGAAAGAAGTTTCACCGAATGATTCTGTGTAGTTTATATTTGAAGACATTACTTTTTCCACTATTACCCTCTTAGCGCTCCAAATCTCCACTTGCATTTTCTACAAAAAGAGTGTTTCATAACTGCTCAATCAAAAATATGTTTTATCTCTGTTAACTGAATTTACAGATCAGAAATAAGTTTCACAGAATGCACTTGTGTAATTTTTATTTGAAGATATTCTTTTTCCCAATGTAGGCCTCTTAGCGCTTAGCATGTCCAATTGCAGTTTCTACAGAAAGAGTGTTTCAGAACGGCTCAATCAAAAGTAAGGTTCAACTCTGTTAGTTGAATGCACAGAACAGAAAGAATTTTCACAGAATGCTACTGTGTAGTTTATATTTGAATATATTCCTTTTTCCACTATTACCCTCTTACCGCTCCGAATGCCCACTTGCATTTTCTACAGAAAGAGTGTTCAGAACTGCGCAATCAAAAGTATGGTTTAACTCTGTTAGCTTAATGAACATATCAGAAATAAGTTTCACCCAATGCTTCTGTGTAGTTTTTATTTGAAGATATTATTTTTCCCAATAGAGGCCTCTTAGCGCTCAGAATGTCCAATTGCAGTTTCTACAGAAAGAGTGTTTCAGAAAGGCTGAATCAAAAGTAAGGTTCAACTCTGTTAGTTGAATGCACAGAACAGAAAGAAGTTTCATACAATGCTTCTGTGTAGTTTATATTTGAACATATTCTTTTTTCCACTATTACCCACTTAGCGCTACGAATGTCCAGTTGCATTTTCTACAGACAGAGTGTTTCAAAACTGCTCAATCAAAAGTATGGTTTAACTCTGTTAGCTGAATGCTCAGATCAGAAAGAAGTTTCACAGAATGCTTCTGTGTAGTTTATATTTGAATATATTCCTTTTTCCACTACTACTCTCTTAGCGCTCCAAATGTCCAGTTGCATTTTCTACAGAAAGAGTGTTCAGATCTGCTCAATCAAAAGTATGGTTTAATTCTGTTAGCTGAATGCACAGATCAGAAAGAAGTTTCACAGAATTTTTCTGTGTAGTTTATATTTGGAGACATGCCTTTTTCCACTATTACCCTCTTAGCGCTCCGAATCTCCACTTGCATTTTCTACAGAAAGAGTGTTTCAGAACGGCTCAATCAAAATTAAGGTTCAACTCTTTTAGTTGAACAAACAGAACAGAAAGAAGTTTCACACAATTCTTCTGTGTAGTTTTTATTTGTAGACATTCTTTTTCGCAATATAGGCCTCTTAGCGCTCAGAATGTCCAATTGCAGTTTCTACAGAAAGAGTGTTTCAGAACGGCTCAATCAAAACTAAGGTTCAACTCTGTTAGTTGAATGCACAGAACAGAAAGAAGTTTCATACAATGCTTCTGTGTAGTTTATATTTGAACATATTCTTTTTTCCACTATTACCCACTTAGCGCTACGAATGTCCAGTTGCATTTTCTACAGACAGAGTGTTTCAAAACTGCTCAATCAAAAGTATGGTTTAACTCTGTTAGCTGAATGCTCAGATCAGAAAGAACTTTCACAGAATGCTTCTGTGTAGTTTATATTTGAATATATTCCTTTTTCCACTACTACGCTCTTAGCGCTCCAAATGTCCAGTTGCATTTTCTACAGAAAGAGTGTTCAGATCTGCTCAATCAAAAGAATGGTTTAACTCTGTTAGCTGAATGCACAGATCAGAAAGAAGTTTCACCGAGTGATTCTGTGTAGTTTATATTTGAAGACATTCCTTTTTCCACTATTACCCTCTTAGCGCTCCGAATCTCCACTTGCATTTTCTACAAAAAGAGTGTTTCATAACTGCTCAATCAAAAATATGTTTTATCTCTGTTAACTGAATTTACAGATCAGAAATAAGTTTCACAGAATGCATCTGTGTAGTTTTTATTTGAAGATATTATTTTTCCCAATGTAGGCCTCTGAGCGCTTAGCATGTCCAATTGCAGTTTCTACAGAAAGAGTGTTTCAGAACGGCTCAATCAAAAGTAAGGTTCAACTCTGTTAGTTGAATGCACAGAACAGAAAGTATTTTCACAGAATGCTACTGTGTAGTTTATATTTGAATATATTCCTTTTTCCACTATTACCCTCTTAGCGCTCCGAATGTCCACTTGCATTTTCTACAGAAAGAGTGTTCAGAACTGCGCAATCAAAAGTATGGTTTAACTCTGTTAGCTTAATGAACATATCAGAAATAAGTTTCACACAATGCTTCTGTGTAGTTTTTATTTGAAGTTATTATTTTTCCCAATAGAGGCCTCTTAGCGCTCAGAATGTCCAATTGCAGTTTCTACAGAAAGAGTGTTTCAGAAAGGCTCAATCAAAAGTAAGGTTCAACTCTGTTAGTTGAATGCACAGAACAGAAAGAAGTTTCATACAATGCTTCTGTGTAGTTTATATTTGAACATATTCTTTTTTCCACTATTACCCACTTAGCGCTACGAATGTCCAGTTGCATTTTCTACAGACAGAGTGTTTCAAAACTGCTCAATCAAAAGTATGGTTTAACTCCGTTAGCTGAATGCTCAGATCAGAAAGAAGTTTCACAGAATGCTTCTGTGTAGTTTATATTTGAATATATTCCTTTTTCCACTACTACTCTCTTAGCGCTCCAAATGTCCAGTTGCATTTTCTACAGAAAGAGTGTTCAGATCTGCTCAATCAAAAGTATGGTTTAACTCTGTTAGCTGAATGCACAGATCAGAAAGAAGTTTCACAGAATGATTCCGTGTAGTTTATATATGGAGACATTCCTTTTTCCACTATTACCCTCTTAGCGCTCCGAATCTCCACTTGCATTTTCTACAGAAAGAGTGTTTCAGAACGGCTCAATCAAAACTAAGGTTCAACTCTTTTAGTTGAACAAACAGAACAGAAACAAGTTTCACACAATTCTTCTGTGTGGTTTTTATTTGTAGACATTCTTTTTCCCAATATAGGCCTCTTAGCGCTCAGAATGTCCAATTGCAGTTTCTACAGAAAGAGTGTTTCAGAACGGCTCAATCAAAAGTAAGGTTCAACTCTGTTAGTTGAATGCACAGAACAGAAAGAAGTTTCATACAATGCTTCTGTGTAGTTTATATTTGAACATATTCTTTTTTCCACTATTACCCACTTAGCGCTACGAATGTCCAGTTGCATTTTCTACAGACAGAGTGTTTCAAAACTGCTCAGTGAAAAGTATGGTTTAACTCTGTTAGCTGAATGCTCAGATCAGAAAGAAGTTTCACAGAATGCTTCTGTGTAGTTTATATTTGAATATATTCCTTTTTCCACTACTACGCTCTTAGCGCTCCAAATGTCCAGTTGCATTTTCTACAGAAAGAGTGTTCAGATCTGCTCAATCAAAAGTATGGTTTAACTCTGTTAGCTGAATGCACAGATCAGAAAGAAGTTTCAACGAATGATTCTGTGTAGTTTATATTTGAAGACATTCCTTTTTCCACTATTACCCTCTTAGCGCTCCGAATCTCCACTTGCATTTTCTACAAAAAGAGTGTTTCATAACTGCTCAATCAAAAATATGTTTTATCTCTGTTAACTGAATTTACAGATCAGAAATAAGTTTCACAGAATGCATCTGTGTAGTTTCTATTTGAAGATATTCTTTTTCCCAATGTAGGCCTCTTAGCGCTTAGCATGTCCAATTGCAGTTTCTACAGAAAGAGTGTTTCAGAACGGCTCAATCAAAAGTAAGGTTCAACTCTGTTAGTTGAATGCACAGAACAGAAAGAATTTTCACAGAATGCTACTGTGTAGTTTATATTTGTATATATTCCTTTTTCCACTATTACCCTCTTAGCGCTCCGAATGTCCACTTGCATTTTCTACAGAAAGAGTGTTCAGAACTGCGCAATCAAAAGTATGGTTTAACTCTGTTAGCTTAATGAACATATCAGAAATAAGTTTCACACAACGCTTCTGTGTAGTTTTTATTTGAAGATATTTTTTTTCCCAATAGAGGCCTCTTAGCGCTCAGAATGTCCAATTGCAGTTTCTACATAAAGAGTGTTTCAGAAAGGCTCAATCAAAAGTAAGGTTCAACTCTCTTAGTTGAATGCACAGAACAGAAAGAAGTTTCATACAATGCTTCTGTGTAGTTTATATTTGAACATATTCTTTTTTCCACTATTACCCACTTAGCGCTACGAATGTCCAGTTGCATTTCCTACAGACAGAGTGTTTCAAAACTGCTCAATCAAAAGTATGGTTTAACTCTGTTAGCTGAATGCTCAGATCAGAAAGAAGTTTCACAGAATGCTTCTGTGTAGTTTATATTTGAATATATTCCTTTTTCCACTACTACTCTCTTAGCGCTCCAAATGTCCAGTTGCATTTTCTACAGAAAGTGTGTTCAGATCTGCTCAATCAAAAGTATGGTTTAACTCTGTTAGCTGAATGCACAGATCAGAATGAAGTTTCACAGAATGATTCTGTGTAGTTTATATTTGGAGACATTCCTTTTTCCACTATTACCCTCTTAGCGCTCCGAATCTCCACTTGCATTTTCTACAGAAAGAGTGTTTCAGAACGGCTCAATCAAAACTAAGGTTCAACCCTTTTAGTTGAACAAACAGAACAGAAAGAAGTTTCACACAATTCTTCTGTGTAGTTTTTATTTGTAGACATTCTTTTTCCCAATATAGGCCTCTTAGCGCTCAGAATGTCCAATTGCAGTTTCTACAGAAAGAGTGTTTCAGTACGGCTCAATCAAAAGTAAGGTTCAACTCTGTTAGTTGAATGCACAGAACAGAAAGAAGTTTCAAAGAATGCTTCTGTGTAGTTTATATTGGAACATATTGTTTTTTCCACTATAACCCACTTAGCGCTACGAATGTCCAGTTGCATTTTCTACAGACAGAGTGTTTCAAAACTGCTCAATCAAAAGTATGGTTTAACTCTGTTAGCTGAATGCTCAGATCAGAAAGAAGTTTCACAGAATGCTTCTGTGTAGTTTATATTTGAATATATTCCTTTTTCCACTACTACGCTCTTAGCGCTCCAAATGTCCAGTTGCATTTTCTACAGAAAGAGTGTTCAGATCTGCTCAATCAAAAGTATGGTTTAACTCTGTTAGCTGAATGCACAGATCAGAAAGAAGTTTCACCGAATGATTCTGTGTAGTTTATATTTGGAGACATTCCTTTTTCCACTATTACCCTCCTAGCGCTCCGAATCTCCACTTGCATTTTCTACAGAAAGAGTGTTTCAGAACGGCTCAATCAAAACTAAGGTTCAACTCTTTTAGTTGAACAAACAGAACAGAAAGAAGTTTCACACAATTCTTCTCTGTAGTTTTTATTTGTAGACATTCTTTTTCCCAATATAGGCCTCCTAGCGCTCAGAATGTCCAATTGCAGTTTCTACAGAAAGAGTGTTTCAGAACGGCTCAATCAAAAGTAAGGTTCAACTCTGTTAGTTGAATGCACAGAACAGAAAGAAGTTTCATACAATGCTTCTGTGTAGTTTATATTTGAACATATTCTTTTTTCCACTATTACCCACTTAGCGCTACGAATGTCCAGTTGCATTTTCTACAGACAGAGTGTTTCAAAACTGCTCAATCAAAAGTATGGTTTAACTCTGTTAGCTGAATGCTCAGATCAGAAAGAAGTTTCACAGAATGCTTCTGTGTAGTTTATATTTGAATATATTCCTTTTTCCACTACTACGCTCTTAGCGCTCCAAATGTCCAGTTGCATTTTCTACAGAAAGAGTGTTCAGATCTGCTCAATCAAAAGTATGGTTTAACTCTGTTAGCTGAATGCACAGATCAGAAAGAAGTTTCACCGAATGATTATGTGTAGTTTATATTTGAAGACATTCCTTTTTCCACTATTACCCACTTAGTTCTCCGAATCTCCACTTGCATTTTCTACAAAAAGAGTGTTTCATAACTGCTCAATCAAAAATATGCTTTATCTCTGTTAACTGAATTTACAGATCAGAAATAAGTTTCACAGAATGCATCTGTGTAGTTTTTATTTGAAGATATTCTTTTTCCCAATGTAGGCCTCTTAGCGCTTAGCGTGTCCAATTGCAGTTTCTACAGAAAGAGTGTTTCAGAAAGGCTCAATCAAAAGTAAGGTTCAACTCTGTTAGTTGAATGCACAGAACAGAAAGAAGTTTCATACAATGCTTCTGTGTAGTTTATATTTGAACATATTCTTTTTTCCACTATTACCCACTTAGCGCTACGAATGTCCAGTTGCATTTGCTACAGACAGAGTGTTTCAAAACTGCTCAATCAAAAGTATTGTTTAACTCTGTTAGCTGAATGCTCAGATCAGAAAGAAGTTTCACAGAATGCTTCTGTGTAGTTTATATTTGAATATATTCCTTTTTCCACTACTACTCTCTTAGCGCTCCAAATGTCCAGTTGCATTTTCTACAGAAAGAGTGTTCAGATCTGCTCAATCAAAAGTATGGTTTAACACTGTTAGCTGAATGCACAGATCAGAAAGAAGTTTCACAGAATGATTCTGTGTAGTTTATATTTGGAGACATTCCTATTTCCACTATTACCCTCTTAGCGCTCCGAATCTCCACTTGCATTTTCTACAGAAAGAGTGTTTCAGAACGGCTCAATCAAAACAAAGGTTCAACTCTTTTAGTTGAACAAACAGAACAGAAAGAAGTTTCACACAATTTTTCTGTGTGGTTTTTATTTGTAGACATTCTTTTTCCCAATATAGGCCTCTTAGCGCTCAGAATGTCCAATTGCAGTTTCTACAGAAAGAGTGTTTCAGAACGGCTCAATCAAAAGTAAGGTTCAACTCTGTTAGTTGAATGCACAGAACAGAAAGAAGTTTCATACAATGCTTCTGTGTAGTTTATATTTGAACATATTCTTTTTTCCACTATTACCCACTTAGCGCTACGAATGTCCAGTTGCATTTTCTACAGACAGAGTGTTTCAAAACTGCTCAGTGAAAAGTATGGTTTAACTCTGTTAGCTGAATGCTCAGATCAGAAAGAAGTTTCACAGAATGCTTCTGTGTAGTTTATATTTGAATATATTCCTTTTTCCACTACTACGCTCTTAGCGCTCCAAATGTCCAGTTGCATTTTCTACAGAAAGAGTGTTCAGATCTGCTCAATCAAAAGTATGGTTTAACTCTGTTAGCTGAATGCACAGATCAGAAAGAAGTTTCACCGAATGATTCTGTGTAGTTTATATTTGAAGACATTCCTTTTTCCACTATTACCCTCTTAGCGCTCCGAATCTCCACTTGCATTTTCTACAAAAAGAGTGTTTCATAACTGCTCAATCAAAAATATGTTTTATCTCTGTTAACTGAATTTACAGATCAGAAATAAGTTTCACAGAATGCATCTGTGTAGTTTTTATTTGAAGATATTCTTTTTCCCAATGTAGGCCTCTTAGCGCTTAGCATGTCCAATTGCAGTTTCTACAGAAAGAGTGTTTCAGAACGGCTCAATCAAAAGTAAGGTTCAACTCTGTTAGTTGAATGCACAGAACAGAAAGAATTTTCACAGAATGCTACTGTGTAGTTTATATTTGAATATATTCCTTTTTCCACTATTACCCTCTTAGCGCTCCGAATGCCCACTTGCATTTTCTACAGAAAGAGTGTTCAGAACTGCGCAATCAAAAGTATGGTTTAACTCTGTTAGCTTAATGAACATATCAGAAATAAGTTTCACACAATGCTTCTGTGTAGTTTTTATTTGAAGATATTATTTTTCCCAATAGAGGCCTCTTAGCGCTCAGAATGTCCAATTGCAGTTTCTACAGAAAGAGTGTTTCAGAAAGGCTCAATCAAAAGTAAGGTTCAACTCTGTTAGTTGAATGCACAGAACAGAAAGAAGTTTCATACAATGCTTCTGTGTAGTTTATATTTGAACATATTCTTTTTTCCACTATTACCCACTTAGCGCTACGAATGTCCAGTTGCATTTTCTACAGACAGAGTGTTTCAAAACTGCTCAATCAAATGTATGGTTTAACTCTGTTAGCTGAATGCTCAGATCAGAAAGAAGTTTCACAGAATGCTTCTGTGTAGTTTATATTTGAATATATTCCTTTTTCCACTACTACTCTCTTAGCGCTCCAAATGTCCAGTTGCATTTTCTACAGAAAGAGTGTTCAGATCTGCTCAATCAAAAGTATGGTTTAACTCTGTTAGCTGAAGGCACAGATCAGAAAGAAGTTTCACAGAATGATTCTGTGTAGTTTCTATTTGGAGACATTCCTTTTTCCACTATTACCCTCTTAGCGCTCCGAATCTCCACTTGCATTTTCTACAGAAAGAGTGTTTCAGAACGGCTCAATCAAAACTAAGGTTCAACTCTTTTAGTTGAACAAACAGAACAGAAAGAAGTTTCACACAATTCTTCTGTGTAGTTTTTATTTGTAGACATTCTTTTTCCCAATATAGGCCTCTTAGCGCTCAGAATGTCCAATTGCAGTTTCTACAGAAAGAGTGTTTCAGAACGGCTCAATCAAAACAAAGGTTCAACTCTTTTAGTTGAACAAACAGAACAGAGAGAAGTTTCACACAATTCTTCTGTGTGGTTTTTATTTGTAGACATTCTTTTTCCCAATATATGCCTCTTAGCGCTCAGAATGTCCAATTGCAGTTTCTACAGAAAGAGTGTTTCAGAACGGCTCAATCAAAAGTAAGGTTCAACTCTGTTAGTTGAATGCACAGAACAGAAAGAAGTTTCATACAATGCTTCTGTGTAGTTTATATTTGAACATATTCTTTTTTCCACTATTACCCACTAAGCGCTACGAATGTCCATTTGCATTTTCTACAGACAGAGTGTTTCAAAACTGCTCAGTGAAAAGTATGGTTTAACTCTGTTAGCTGAATGCTCAGATCAGAAAGAAGTTTCACAGAATGCTTCTGTGTAGTTTATATTTGAATATATTCCTTTTTCCACTACTACGCTCTTAGCGCTCCAAATGTCCAGTTGCATTTTCTACAGAAAGAGTGTTCAGATCTGCTCAATCAAAAGTATGGTTTAACTCTGTTAGCTGAATGTACAGATCAGAAAGAAGTTTCACCGAATGATTCTGTGTAGTTTATATTTGAAGACATTCCTTTTTCCACTATTACCCTCTTAGCGCTCCAAATCTCCACTTGCATTTTCTACAAAAAGAGTGTTTCATAACTGCTCAATCAAAAATATGTTTTATCTCTGTTAACTGAATTTACAGATCAGAAATAAGTTTCACAGAATGCACTTGTGTAATTTTTATTTGAAGATATTCTTTTTCCCAATGTAGGCCTCTTAGCGCTTAGCATGTCCAATTGCAGTTTCTACAGAAAGAGTGTTTCAGAACGGCTCAATCAAAAGTAAGGTTCAACTCTGTTAGTTGAATGCACAGAACAGAAAGAATTTTCACAGAATGCTACTGTGTAGTTTATATTTGAATATATTCCTTTTTCCACTATTACCCTCTTACCGCTCCGAATGCCCACTTGCATTTTCTACAGAAAGAGTGTTCAGAACTGCGCAATCAAAAGTATGGTTTAACTCTGTTAGCTTAATGAACATATCAGAAATAAGTTTCACCCAATGCTTCTGTGTAGTTTTTATTTGAAGATATTATTTTTCCCAATAGAGGCCTCTTAGCGCTCAGAATGTCCAATTGCAGTTTCTACAGAAAGAGTGTTTCAGAAAGGCTGAATCAAAAGTAAGGTTCAACTCTGTTAGTTGAATGCACAGAACAGAAAGAAGTTTCATACAATGCTTCTGTGTAGTTTATATTTGAACATATTCTTTTTTCCACTATTACCCACTTAGCGCTACGAATGTCCAGTTGCATTTTCTACAGACAGAGTGTTTCAAAACTGCTCAATCAAAAGTATGGTTTAACTCTGTTAGCTGAATGCTCAGATCAGAAAGAAGTTTCACAGAATGCTTCTGTGTAGTTTATATTTGAATATATTCCTTTTTCCACTACTACTCTCTTAGCGCTCCAAATGTCCAGTTGCATTTTCTACAGAAAGAGTGTTCAGATCTGCTCAATCAAAAGTATGGTTTAATTCTGTTAGCTGAATGCACAGATCAGAAAGAAGTTTCACAGAATTTTTCTGTGTAGTTTATATTTGGAGACATGCCTTTTTCCACTATTACCCTCTTAGCGCTCCGAATCTCCACTTGCATTTTCTACAGAAAGAGTGTTTCAGAACGGCTCAATCAAAATTAAGGTTCAACTCTTTTAGTTGAACAAACAGAACAGAAAGAAGTTTCACACAATTCTTCTGTGTAGTTTTTATTTGTAGACATTCTTTTTCCCAATATAGGCCTCTTAGCGCTCAGAATGTCCAATTGCAGTTTCTACAGAAAGAGTGTTTCAGAACGGCTCAATCAAAACTAAGGTTCAACTCTGTTAGTTGAATGCACAGAACAGAAAGAAGTTTCATACAATGCTTCTGTGTAGTTTATATTTGAACATATTCTTTTTTCCACTATTACCCACTTAGCGCTACGAATGTCCAGTTGCATTTTCTACAGACAGAGTGTTTCAAAACTGCTCAATCAAAAGTATGGTTTAACTCTGTTAGCTGAATGCTCAGATCAGAAAGAACTTTCACAGAATGCTTCTGTGTAGTTTATATTTGAATATATTCCTTTTTCCACTACTACGCTCTTAGCGCTCCAAATGTCCAGTTGCATTTTCTACAGAAAGAGTGTTCAGATCTGCTCAATCAAAAGAATGGTTTAACTCTGTTAGCTGAATGCACAGATCAGAAAGAAGTTTCACCGAGTGATTCTGTGTAGTTTATATTTGAAGACATTCCTTTTTCCACTATTACCCTCTTAGCGCTCCGAATCTCCACTTGCATTTTCTACAAAAAGAGTGTTTCATAACTGCTCAATCAAAAATATGTTTTATCTCTGTTAACTGAATTTACAGATCAGAAATAAGTTTCACAGAATGCATCTGTGTAGTTTTTATTTGAAGATATTATTTTTCCCAATGTAGGCCTCTTAGCGCTTAGCATGTCCAATTGCAGTTTCTACAGAAAGAGTGTTTCAGAACGGCTCAATCAAAAGTAAGGTTCAACTCTGTTAGTTGAATGCACAGAACAGAAAGTATTTTCACAGAATGCTACTGTGTAGTTTATATTTGAATATATTCCTTTTTCCACTATTACCCTCTTAGCGCTCCGAATGTCCACTTGCATTTTCTACAGAAAGAGTGTTCAGAACTGCGCAATCAAAAGTATGGTTTAACTCTGTTAGCTTAATGAACATATCAGAAATAAGTTTCACACAATGCTTCTGTGTAGTTTTTATTTGAAGTTATTATTTTTCCCAATAGAGGCCTCTTAGCGCTCAGAATGTCCAATTGCAGTTTCTACAGAAAGAGTGTTTCAGAAAGGCTCAATCAAAAGTAAGGTTCAACTCTGTTAGTTGAATGCACAGAACAGAAAGAAGTTTCATACAATGCTTCTGTGTAGTTTATATTTGAACATATTCTTTTTTCCACTATTACCCACTTAGCGCTACGAATGTCCAGTTGCATTTTCTACAGACAGAGTGTTTCAAAACTGCTCAATCAAAAGTATGGTTTAACTCCGTTAGCTGAATGCTCAGATCAGAAAGAAGTTTCACAGAATGCTTCTGTGTAGTTTATATTTGAATATATTCCTTTTTCCACTACTACTCTCTTAGCGCTCCAAATGTCCAGTTGCATTTTCTACAGAAAGAGTGTTCAGATCTGCTCAATCAAAAGTATGGTTTAACTCTGTTAGCTGAATGCACAGATCAGAAAGAAGTTTCACAGAATGATTCCGTGTAGTTTATATATGGAGACATTCCTTTTTCCACTATTACCCTCTTAGCGCTCCGAATCTCCACTTGCATTTTCTACAGAAAGAGTGTTTCAGAACGGCTCAATCAAAACTAAGGTTCAACTCTTTTAGTTGAACAAACAGAACAGAAACAAGTTTCACACAATTCTTCTGTGTGGTTTTTATTTGTAGACATTCTTTTTCCCAATATAGGCCTCTTAGCGCTCAGAATGTCCAATTGCAGTTTCTACAGAAAGAGTGTTTCAGAACGGCTCAATCAAAAGTAAGGTTCAACTCTGTTAGTTGAATGCACAGAACAGAAAGAAGTTTCATACAATGCTTCTGTGTAGTTTATATTTGAACATATTCTTTTTTCCACTATTACCCACTTAGCGCTACGAATGTCCAGTTGCATTTTCTACAGACAGAGTGTTTCAAAACTGCTCAGTGAAAAGTATGGTTTAACTCTGTTAGCTGAATGCTCAGATCAGAAAGAAGTTTCACAGAATGCTTCTGTGTAGTTTATATTTGAATATATTCCTTTTTCCACTACTACGCTCTTAGCGCTCCAAATGTCCAGTTGCATTTTCTACAGAAAGAGTGTTCAGATCTGCTCAATCAAAAGTATGGTTTAACTCTGTTAGCTGAATGCACAGATCAGAAAGAAGTTTCAACGAATGATTCTGTGTAGTTTATATTTGAAGACATTCCTTTTTCCACTATTACCCTCTTAGCGCTCCGAATCTCCACTTGCATTTTCTACAAAAAGAGTGTTTCATAACTGCTCAATCAAAAATATGTTTTATCTCTGTTAACTGAATTTACAGATCAGAAATAAGTTTCACAGAATGCATCTGTGTAGTTTCTATTTGAAGATATTCTTTTTCCCAATGTAGGCCTCTTAGCGCTTAGCATGTCCAATTGCAGTTTCTACAGAAAGAGTGTTTCAGAACGGCTCAATCAAAAGTAAGGTTCAACTCTGTTAGTTGAATGCACAGAACAGAAAGAATTTTCACAGAATGCTACTGTGTAGTTTATATTTGTATATATTCCTTTTTCCACTATTACCCTCTTAGCGCTCCGAATGTCCACTTGCATTTTCTACAGAAAGAGTGTTCAGAACTGCGCAATCAAAAGTATGGTTTAACTCTGTTAGCTTAATGAACATATCAGAAATAAGTTTCACACAACGCTTCTGTGTAGTTTTTATTTGAAGATATTTTTTTTCCCAATAGAGGCCTCTTAGCGCTCAGAATGTCCAATTGCAGTTTCTACATAAAGAGTGTTTCAGAAAGGCTCAATCAAAAGTAAGGTTCAACTCTCTTAGTTGAATGCACAGAACAGAAAGAAGTTTCATACAATGCTTCTGTGTAGTTTATATTTGAACATATTCTTTTTTCCACTATTACCCACTTAGCGCTACGAATGTCCAGTTGCATTTCCTACAGACAGAGTGTTTCAAAACTGCTCAATCAAAAGTATGGTTTAACTCTGTTAGCTGAATGCTCAGATCAGAAAGAAGTTTCACAGAATGCTTCTGTGTAGTTTATATTTGAATATATTCCTTTTTCCACTACTACTCTCTTAGCGCTCCAAATGTCCAGTTGCATTTTCTACAGAAAGTGTGTTCAGATCTGCTCAATCAAAAGTATGGTTTAACTCTGTTAGCTGAATGCACAGATCAGAATGAAGTTTCACAGAATGATTCTGTGTAGTTTATATTTGGAGACATTCCTTTTTCCACTATTACCCTCTTAGCGCTCCGAATCTCCACTTGCATTTTCTACAGAAAGAGTGTTTCAGAACGGCTCAATCAAAACTAAGGTTCAACCCTTTTAGTTGAACAAACAGAACAGAAAGAAGTTTCACACAATTCTTCTGTGTAGTTTTTATTTGTAGACATTCTTTTTCCCAATATAGGCCTCTTAGCGCTCAGAATGTCCAATTGCAGTTTCTACAGAAAGAGTGTTTCAGTACGGCTCAATCAAAAGTAAGGTTCAACTCTGTTAGTTGAATGCACAGAACAGAAAGAAGTTTCAAAGAATGCTTCTGTGTAGTTTATATTGGAACATATTCTTTTTTCCACTATAACCCACTTAGCGCTACGAATGTCCAGTTGCATTTTCTACAGACAGAGTGTTTCAAAACTGCTCAATCAAAAGTATGGTTTAACTCTGTTAGCTGAATGCTCAGATCAGAAAGAAGTTTCACAGAATGCTTCTGTGTAGTTTATATTTGAATATATTCCTTTTTCCACTACTACGCTCTTAGCGCTCCAAATGTCCAGTTGCATTTTCTACAGAAAGAGTGTTCAGATCTGCTCAATCAAAAGTATGGTTTAACTCTGTTAGCTGAATGCACAGATCAGAAAGAAGTTTCACCGAATGATTCTGTGTAGTTTATATTTGGAGACATTCCTTTTTCCACTATTACCCTCCTAGCACTCCGAATCTCCACTTGCATTTTCTACAGAAAGAGTGTTTCAGAACGGCTCAATCAAAACTAAGGTTCAACTCTTTTAGTTGAACAAACAGAACAGAAAGAAGTTTCACACAATTCTTCTCTGTAGTTTTTATTTGTAGACATTCTTTTTCCCAATATAGGCCTCCTAGCGCTCAGAATGTCCAATTGCAGTTTCTACAGAAAGAGTGTTTCAGAACGGCTCAATCAAAAGTAAGGTTCAACTCTGTTAGTTGAATGCACAGAACAGAAAGAAGTTTCATACAATGCTTCTGTGTAGTTTATATTTGAACATATTCTTTTTTCCACTATTACCCACTTAGCGCTACGAATGTCCAGTTGCATTTTCTACAGACAGAGTGTTTCAAAACTGCTCAATCAAAAGTATGGTTTAACTCTGTTAGCTGAATGCTCAGATCAGAAAGAAGTTTCACAGAATGCTTCTGTGTAGTTTATATTTGAATATATTCCTTTTTCCACTACTACGCTCTTAGCGCTCCAAATGTCCAGTTGCATTTTCTACAGAAAGAGTGTTCAGATCTGCTCAATCAAAAGTATGGTTTAACTCTGTTAGCTGAATGCACAGATCAGAAAGAAGTTTCACCGAATGATTATGTGTAGTTTATATTTGAAGACATTCCTTTTTCCACTATTACCCACTTAGTTCTCCGAATCTCCACTTGCATTTTCTACAAAAAGAGTGTTTCATAACTGCTCAATCAAAAATATGCTTTATCTCTGTTAACTGAATTTACAGATCAGAAATAAGTTTCACAGAATGCATCTGTGTAGTTTTTATTTGAAGATATTCTTTTTCCCAATGTAGGCCTCTTAGCGCTTAGCATGTCCAATTGCAGTTTCTACAGAAAGAGTGTTTCAGAACGGCTCAATCAAAAGTAAGGTTCAAATCTGTTTGTTGAATGCACAGAACAGAAAGAATTTTCACAGAATGCTACTGTGTAGTTTATATTTGAATATATTCCTTTTTCCACTATTACCCTCTTAGCGCTCCGAATGTCCACTTGCATTTTCTACAGAAAGAGTGTTCAGAACTGCGCAATCAAAAGTATGGTTTAACTCTGATACCTTAATGAACATATCAGAAATAAGTTTCACACAATGCTTCTGTGTAGTTTTTATTTGAAGATATTATTTTTCCCAATAGAGGCCTCTTAGCGCTCAGAATGTCCAATTGCAGTTTCTACAGAAAGAGTGTTTCAGAAAGGCTCAATCAAAAGTAAGGTTCAACTCTGTTAGTTGAATGCACAGAACAGAAAGAAGTTTCATACAATGCTTCTGTGTAGTTTATATTTGAACATATTCTTTTTTCCACTACTACCCACTTAGCGCTACGAATGTCCAGTTGCATTTTCTAAAGACAGAGTGTTTCAAAACTCCTCAACCAAAAGTATGGTTTAATTCTGTTAGCTGAATGCTCAGATCAGAAAGAAGTTTCACAGAATGCTTCTGTGTAGTTTATATTTGAATATATTCCTTTTTCCACTACTACGTTCTTAGCGCTCCAAATGTCCAGTTGCATTTTCTACAGAAAGAGTGTTCAGATCTGCTCAATCAAAAGTATGGTTTAACTCTGTTAGCTGAATGCACAGATCAGAAAGAAGTTTCACAGAATGATTCTGTGTAGTTTATATTTGGAGACATTCCTTTTTCCACTATTACCCTCTTAGCGCTCCGAATCTCCACTTGCATTTTCTACAGAAAGAGTGTTTCAGAACGGCTCAATCAAAACTAAGGTTCAACTCTTTTAGTTGAACAAACAGAACAAAAAGTAGTTTCACACAATTCTTCTGTGTAGTTTTTATTTGTAGACATTCTTTTTCCCAATATAGGCCTCTTAGCGCTCAGAATGTCCAATTGCAGTTTCTACAGAAAGAGTGTTTCAGAACGGCTCAATCAAAAGTAAGGTTCAACTCTGTTAGTTGAATGCACAGAACAGCAAGAAGTTTCACAGAATGCTTCTGTGTAGTTTATATTTGAACATATTCTTTTTTCCACTATTACCCACTTAACGCTACGAATGTCCAGTTGCATTTTCTACAGACAGAGTGTTTCAAAACTGCTCAATCAAAAGTATGGTTTAACTCTGTTAGCTGAATGCTCAGATCAGAAAGAAGTTTCACAGAATGCTTCTGTGTAGTTTATATTTGAATATATTCCTTTTTCCACTACTACGCTCTTAGCGCTCCAAATGTCCAGTTGCATTTTCTACAGAAAGAGTGTTCAGATCTGCTCAATCAAAAGTATGGTTTAACTCTGTTAGCTGAATGCACAGATCAGAAAGAAGTTTCACCGAATGATTCTGTGTAGTTTATATTTGAAGACATTCCTTTTTCCACTATTAACCTCTTAGCGCTCCGAATCTCCACTTGCATTTTCTACAAAAAGAGTGTTTCATAACTGCTCAATCAAAAATATGTTTTATCTCTGTTAACTGAATTTACAGATCAGAAATAAGTTTCACAGAATGCATCTGTGTAGTTTTTGTTTGAAGATATTCTTTTTCCCAATGTAGGCCTCTTAGCGCTTAGCATGTCCAATTGCAGTTTCTACAGAAAGAGTGTTTCAGAACGGCTCAATCAAAAGTAAGGTTCAACTCTGTTAGCTGAATGCACAGAACAGAAAGAATTTTCACAGAATGCTACTGTGTAGTTTATATTTGAATATATTCCTTTTTCCACTATTACCCTCTTAGCGCTCCGAATGTCCACTTGCGTTTTCTACAGAAAGAGTGTTCAGAACTGCGCAATCAAAAGTATGGTTTAACTCTGTTAGCTTAATGAACATATCAGAAATAAGTTTCACACAATGCTTCTCTGTAGTTTTTATTTGAAGATATTATTTTTCCCAATACAGGCCTCTTAGCGCTCAGAATGTCCAATTGCAGTTTCTACAGAAAGAGTGTTTCAGAAAGGCTCAATCAAAAGTAAGGTTCAACTCTGTTAGTTGAATGCACAGAACAGAAAGAAGTTTCATACAATGCTTCTGTGTAGTTTATATTTGAACATATTCTTTTTTCCACTATTACCCACTTAGCGCTACGAATGTCCAGTTGCATTTTCTACAGACAGAGTGTTTCAAAACTGCTCAATCAAAAGTATGGTTTAACTCTGTTAGCTGAATGCTCAGATCAGAAAGAAGTTTCACAGAATGCTTCTGTGTAGTTTATATTTGAATATATTCCTTTTTCCACTACTACGCTTTTAGCGCTCCAAATGTCCAGTTGCATTTTCTACAGAAAGAGTGTTCAGATCTGCTCAATCAAAAGTATGGTTTAACTCTGTTAGCTGAATGCACAGATCAGAAAGAAGTTTCACAGAATGATTCTGTGTAGTTTTTATTTGAAGATATTCTTTTTCCCAATGTAGGCCTCTTAGCGCTTAGCATGTCCAATTGCAGTTTCTACAGAAAGAGTGTTTCAGAACGGCTCAATCAAAAGTAAGGTTCAACTCTGTTAGTTGAATGCACAGAACAGAAAGAATTTTCACAGAATGCTAGTGTGTAGTTTATATTTGAATATATTCCTTTTTCCACTATTACCCTCTTAGCGCTCCGAATGTCCACTTGCATTTTCTACAGAAAGAGAGTTCAGAACTGCGCAATCAAAAGTATGGTTTAACTCTGTTAGCTTAATGAACATATCAGAAATAAGTTTCACACAATGCTTCTGTGTAGTTTTTATTTGAAGATATTATTTTTCCCAATATAGGCCTCTTAGCGCTCAGAATGTCCAATTGCAGTTTCTACAGAAAGAGTGTTTCAGAAAGGCTCAATCAAAAGTAAGGTTCAACTCTGTTAGTTGAATGCACAGAACAGAAAGAAGTTTCATACAATGCTTCTGTGTAGTTTATATTTGAACATATTCTTTTTTCCACTATTACCCACTTAGCGCTACGAATGTCCAGTTGCATTTTCTACAGACAGAGTGTTTCAAAACTGCTCAATCAAAAGTATGGTTTAACTCTGTTAACTGAATGCTCAGATCAGAATGAAGTTTCACAGAATGCTTCTGTGTAGTTTATATTTGAATATATTCCTTTTTCCACTACTACTCTCTTAGCGCTCCAAATGTCCAGTTGCATTTTCTACAGAAAGAGTGTTCAGATCTGCTCAATCAAAAGTATGGTTTAACTCTGTTAGCTGAATGCACAGATCAGAAAGAAGTTTCACAGAATGATTCTGTGTAGTTTATATTTGGAGACATTCCTTTTTCCACTATTACCCTCTTAGCGCTCCGAATCTCCACTTGCATTTTCTACAGAAAGAGTGTTTCAGAACGGCTCAATCAAAACTAAGGTTCAACTCTTTTAGTTGAACAAACAGAACAAAAAGAAGTTTCACACAATTCTTCTGTGTAGTTTTTATTTGTAGACATTCTTTTTCCCAATATAGGCCTCTTAGCGCTCAGAATGTCCAATTGCAGTTTCTACAGAAAGAGTGTTTCAGAACGGCTCAATCAAAAGTAAGGTTCAACTCTGTTAGTTGAATGCACAGAACAGCAGGAAGTTTCACAGAATGCTTCTGTGTAGTTTATATTTGAACATATTCTTTTTTCCACTATTACCCACTTAACGCTACGAATGTCCAGTTGCATTTTCTACAGACAGAGTGTTTCAAAACTGCTCAATCAAAAGTATGGTTTAACTCTGTTAGCTGAATGCTCAGATCAGAAAGAAGTTTCACAGAATGCTTCTGTGTAGTTTATATTTGAATATATTCCTTTTTCCACTACTACGCTCTTAGCGCTCCAAATGTCCAGTTGCATTTTCTACAGAAAGAGTGTTCAGATCTGCTCAATCAAAAGTATGGTTTAACTCTGTTAGCTGAATGCACAGATCAGAAAGAAGTTTCACCGAATGATTCTGTGTAGTTTATATTTGAAGACATTCCTTTTTCCACTATTAACCTCTTAGCGCTCCGAATCTCCACTTGCATTTTCTACAAAAAGAGTGTTTCATAACTGCTCAATCAAAAATATGTTTTATCTCTGTTAACTGAATTTACAGATCAGAAATAAGTTTTACAGAATGCATCTGTGTAGTTTTTGTTTGAAGATATTCTTTTTCCCAATGTAGGCCTCTTAGCGCTTAGCATGTCCAATTGCAGTTTCTACAGAAAGAGTGTTTCAGAACGGCTCAATCAAAAGTAAGGTTCAACTCTGTTAGCTGAATGCACAGAACAGAAAGAATTTTCACAGAATGCTACTGTGTAGTTTATATTTGAATATATTCCTTTTTCCACTATTACCCTCTTAGCGCTCCGAATGTCCACTTGCGTTTTCTACAGAAAGAGTGTTCAGAACTGCGCAATCAAAAGTATGGTTTAACTCTGTTTGCTTAATGAACATATCAGAAATAAGTTTCACACAATGCTTCTCTGTAGTTTTTATTTGAAGATATTATTTTTCCCAATACAGGCCTCTTAGCGCTCAGAATGTCCAATTGCAGTTTCTACAGAAAGAGTGTTTCAGAAAGGCTCAATCAAAAGTAAGGTTCAACTCTGTTAGTTGAATGCACAGAACAGAAAGAAGTTTCATACAATGCTTCTGTGTAGTTTATATTTGAACATATTCTTTTTTCCACTATTACCCACTTAGCGCTACGAATGTCCATTTGCATTTTCTACAGACAGAGTGTTTCAAAACTGCTCAATCAAAAGTATGGTTTAACTCAGTTAGCTGAATGCTCAGATCAGAAAGAAGTTTCACAGAATGCTTCTGTGTAGTTTATATTTGAATATATTCCTTTTTCCACTACTACGCTCTTAGCGCTCCAAATGTCCAGTTGCATTTTCTACAGAAAGAGTGTTCAGATCTGCTCAATCAAAAGTATGGTTTAACTCTGTTAGCTGAATGCACAGATCAGAAAGAAGTTTCACAGAATGATTCTGTGTAGTTTTTATTTGAAGATATTCTTTTTCCCAATGTAGGCCTCTTAGCGCTTAGCATGTCCAATTGCAGTTTCTACAGAAAGAGTGTTTCAGAACGGCTCAATCAAAAGTAAGGTTCAACTCTGTTAGTTGAATGCACAGAACAGAAAGAATTTTCACAGAATGCTAGTGTGTAGTTTATATTTGAATATATTCCCTTTTCCACTATTACCCTCTTAGCGCTCCGAATGTCCACTTGCATTTTCTACAGAAAGAGAGTTCAGAACTGCGCAATCAAAAGTATGGTTTAACTCTGTTAGCTTAATGAACATATCAGAAATAAGTTTCACACAATGCTTCTGTGTAGTTTTTATTTGAAGATATTATTTTTCCCAATATAGGCCTCTTAGCGCTCAGAATGTCCAATTGCAGTTTCTACAGAAAGAGTGTTTCAGAAAGGCTCAATCAAAGTAAGGTTCAACTCTGTTAGTTGAATGCACAGAACAGAAAGAAGTTTCATACAATGCTTCTGTGTAGTTTATATTTGAACATATTCTTTTTTCCACTATTACCCACTTAGCGCTACGAATGTCCAGTTGCATTTTCTACAGACAGAGTGTTTCAAAACTGCTCAATCAAAAGTATGGTTTAACTCTGTTAACTGAATGCTCAGATCAGAATGAAGTTTCACAGAATGCTTCTGTGTAGTTTATATTTGAATATATTCCTTTTTCCACTACTACTCTCTTAGCGCTCCAAATGTCCAGTTGCATTTTCTACAGAAAGAGTGTTCAGATCTGCTCAATCAAAAGTATGGTTTAACTCTGTTAGCTGAATGCACAGATCAGAAAGAAGTTTCACAGAATGATTCTGTGTAGTTTATATTTGGAGACATTCCTTTTTCCACTATTACCCTCTTAGCGCTCCGAATCTCCACTTGCATTTTCTACAGAAAGAGTGTTTCAGAACGGCTCAATCAAAACTAAGGTTCAACTCTTTTAGTTGAACAAACAGAACAAAAAGAAGTTTCACAGAATTCTTCTGTGTAGTTTTTATTTGTAGACATTCTTTTTCCCAATATAGGCCTCTTAGCGCTCAGAATGTCCAATTGCAGTTTCTACAGAAAGAGTGTTTCAGAACGGCTCAATCAAAAGTAAGGTTCAACTCTGTTAGTTGAATGCACAGAACAGCAAGAAGTTTCACAGAATGCTTCTGTGTAGTTTATATTTGAACATATTCTTTTTTCCACTATTACCCACTTAACGCTACGAATGTCCAGTTGCATTTTCTACAGACAGAGTGTTTCAAAACTGCTCAATCAAAAGTATGGTTTAACTCTGTTAGCTGAATGCTCAGATCAGAAAGAAGTTTCACAGAATGCTTCTGTGTAGTTTATATTTGAATATATTCCTTTTTCCACTACTACGCTCTTAGCGCTCCAAATGTCCAGTTGCATTTTCTACAGAAAGAGTGTTCAGATCTGCTCAATCAAAAGTATGTTTTAACTCTGTTAGCTGAATGCACAGATCAGAAAGAAGTTTCACCGAATGATTCTGTGTAGTTTATATTTGAAGACATTCCTTTTTCCACTATTAACCTCTTAGCGCTCCGAATCTCCACTTGCATTTTCTACAAAAAGAGTGTTTCATAACTGCTCAATCAAAAATATGTTTTATCTCTGTTAACTGAATTTACAGATCAGAAATAAGTTTCACAGAATGCATCTGTGTAGTTTTTGTTTGAAGATATTCTTTTTCCCAATGTAGGCCTCTTAGCGCTTAGCATGTCCAATTGCAGTTTCTACAGAAAGAGTGTTTCAGAACGGCTCAATCAAAAGTAAGGTTCAACTCTGTTAGCTGAATGCACAGAACAGAAAGAATTTTCACAGAATGCTACTGTGTAGTTTATATTTGAATATATTCCTTTTTCCACTATTACCCTCTTAGCGCTCCGAATGTCCACTTGCGTTTTCTACAGAAAGAGTGTTCAGAACTGCGCAATCAAAAGTATGGTTTAACTCTGTTAGCTTAATGAACATATCAGAAATAAGTTTCACACAATGCTTCTGTGTAGTTTTTATTTGAAGATATTATTTTTCCCAATACAGGCCTCTTAGCGCTCAGAATGTCCAATTGCAGTTTCTACAGAAAGAGTGTTTCAGAAAGGCTCAATCAAAAGTAAGGTTCAACTCTGTTAGTTGAATGCACAGAACAGAAAGAAGTTTCATACAATGCTTCTGTGTAGTTTATATTTGAACATATTCTTTTTTCCACTATTACCCACTTAGCGCTACGAATGTCCAGTTGCATTTTCTACAGACAGAGTGTTTCAAAACTGCTCAATCAAAAGTATGGTTTAACTCTGTTAGCTGAATGCTCAGATCAGAAAGAAGTTTCACAGAATGCTTCTGTGTAGTTTATATTTGAATATATTCCTTTTTCCACTACTACGCTTTTAGCGCTCCAAATGTCCAGTTGCATTTTCTACAGAAAGAGTGTTCAGATCTGCTCAATCAAAAGTATGGTTTAACTCTGTTAGCTGAATGCACAGATCAGAAAGAAGTTTCACAGAATGATTCTGTGTAGTTTTTATTTGAAGATATTCTTTTTCCCAATGTAGGCCTCTTAGCGCTTAGCATGTCCAATTGCAGTTTCTACAGAAAGAGTGTTTCAGAACGGCTCAATCAAAAGTAAGGTTCAACTCTGTTAGTTGAATGCACAGAACAGAAAGAATTTTCACAGAATGCTAGTGTGTAGTTTATATTTGAATATATTCCTTTTTCCACTATTACCCTCTTAGCGCTCCGAATGTCCACTTGCATTTTCTACAGAAAGAGAGTTCAGAACTGCGCAATCAAAAGTATGGTTTAACTCTGTTAGCTTAATGAACATATCAGAAATAAGTTTCACACAATGCTTCTGTGTAGTTTTTATTTGAAGATATTATTTTTCCCAATATAGGCCTCTTAGCGCTCAGAATGTCCAATTGCAGTTTCTACAGAAAGAGTGTTTCAGAAAGGCTCAATCAAAAGTAAGGTTCAACTCTGTTAGTTGAATGCACAGAACAGAAAGAAGTTTCATACAATGCTTCTGTGTAGTTTATATTTGAACATATTCTTTTTTCCACTATTACCCACTTAGCGCTACGAATGTCCAGTTGCATTTTCTACAGACAGAGTGTTTCAAAACTGCTCAATCAAAAGTATGGTTTAACTCTGTTAACTGAATGCTCAGATCAGAATGAAGTTTCACAGAATGCTTCTGTGTAGTTTATATTTGAATATATTCCTTTTTCCACTACTACTCTCTTAGCGCTCCAAATGTCCAGTTGCATTTTCTACAGAAAGAGTGTTCAGATCTGCTCAATCAAAAGTATGGTTTAACTCTGTTAGCTGAATGCACAGATCAGAAAGAAGTTTCACAGAATGATTCTGTGTAGTTTATATTTGGAGACATTCCTTTTTCCACTATTACCCTCTTAGCGCTCCGAATCTCCACTTGCATTTTCTACAGAAAGAGTGTTTCAGAACGGCTCAATCAAAACTAAGGTTCAACTCTTTTAGTTGAACAAACAGAACAAAAAGAAGTTTCACACAATTCTTCTGTGTAGTTTTTATTTGTAGACATTCTTTTTCCCAATATAGGCCTCTTAGCGCTCAGAATGTCCAATTGCAGTTTCTACAGAAAGAGTGTTTCAGAACGGCTCAATCAAAAGTAAGGTTCAACTCTGTTAGTTGAATGCACAGAACAGCAGGAAGTTTCACAGAATGCTTCTGTGTAGTTTATATTTGAACATATTCTTTTTTCCACTATTACCCACTTAACGCTACGAATGTCCAGTTGCATTTTCTACAGACAGAGTGTTTCAAAACTGCTCAATCAAAAGTATGGTTTAACTCTGTTAGCTGAATGCTCAGATCAGAAAGAAGTTTCACAGAATGCTTCTGTGTAGTTTATATTTGAATATATTCCTTTTTCCACTACTACGCTCTTAGCGCTCCAAATGTCCAGTTGCATTTTCTACAGAAAGAGTGTTCAGATCTGCTCAATCAAAAGTATGGTTTAACTCTGTTAGCTGAATGCACAGATCAGAAAGAAGTTTCACCGAATGATTCTGTGTAGTTTATATTTGAAGACATTCCTTTTTCCACTATTAACCTCTTAGCGCTCCGAATCTCCACTTGCATTTTCTACAAAAAGAGTGTTTCATAACTGCTCAATCAAAAATATGTTTTATCTCTGTTAACTGAATTTACAGATCAGAAATAAGTTTTACAGAATGCATCTGTGTAGTTTTTGTTTGAAGATATTCTTTTTCCCAATGTAGGCCTCTTAGCGCTTAGCATGTCCAATTGCAGTTTCTACAGAAAGAGTGTTTCAGAACGGCTCAATCAAAAGTAAGGTTCAACTCTGTTAGCTGAATGCACAGAACAGAAAGAATTTTCACAGAATGCTACTGTGTAGTTTATATTTGAATATATTCCTTTTTCCACTATTACCCTCTTAGCGCTCCGAATGTCCACTTGCGTTTTCTACAGAAAGAGTGTTCAGAACTGCGCAATCAAAAGTATGGTTTAACTCTGTTTGCTTAATGAACATATCAGAAATAAGTTTCACACAATGCTTCTCTGTAGTTTTTATTTGAAGATATTATTTTTCCCAATACAGGCCTCTTAGCGCTCAGAATGTCCAATTGCAGTTTCTACAGAAAGAGTGTTTCAGAAAGGCTCAATCAAAAGTAAGGTTCAACTCTGTTAGTTGAATGCACAGAACAGAAAGAAGTTTCATACAATGCTTCTGTGTAGTTTATATTTGAACATATTCTTTTTTCCACTATTACCCACTTAGCGCTACGAATGTCCATTTGCATTTTCTACAGACAGAGTGTTTCAAAACTGCTCAATCAAAAGTATGGTTTAACTCAGTTAGCTGAATGCTCAGATCAGAAAGAAGTTTCACAGAATGCTTCTGTGTAGTTTATATTTGAATATATTCCTTTTTCCACTACTACGCTCTTAGCGCTCCAAATGTCCAGTTGCATTTTCTACAGAAAGAGTGTTCAGATCTGCTCAATCAAAAGTATGGTTTAACTCTGTTAGCTGAATGCACAGATCAGAAAGAAGTTTCACAGAATGATTCTGTGTAGTTTTTATTTGAAGATATTCTTTTTCCCAATGTAGGCCTCTTAGCGCTTAGCATGTCCAATTGCAGTTTCTACAGAAAGAGTGTTTCAGAACGGCTCAATCAAAAGTAAGGTTCAACTCTGTTAGTTGAATGCACAGAACAGAAAGAATTTTCACAGAATGCTAGTGTGTAGTTTATATTTGAATATATTCCCTTTTCCACTATTACCCTCTTAGCGCTCCGAATGTCCACTTGCATTTTCTACAGAAAGAGAGTTCAGAACTGCGCAATCAAAAGTATGGTTTAACTCTGTTAGCTTAATGAACATATCAGAAATAAGTTTCACACAATGCTTCTGTGTAGTTTTTATTTGAAGATATTATTTTTCCCAATATAGGCCTCTTAGCGCTCAGAATGTCCAATTGCAGTTTCTACAGAAAGAGTGTTTCAGAAAGGCTCAATCAAAGTAAGGTTCAACTCTGTTAGTTGAATGCACAGAACAGAAAGAAGTTTCATACAATGCTTCTGTGTAGTTTATATTTGAACATATTCTTTTTTCCACTATTACCCACTTAGCGCTACGAATGTCCAGTTGCATTTTCTACAGACAGAGTGTTTCAAAACTGCTCAATCAAAAGTATGGTTTAACTCTGTTAACTGAATGCTCAGATCAGAATGAAGTTTCACAGAATGCTTCTGTGTAGTTTATATTTGAATATATTCCTTTTTCCACTACTACTCTCTTAGCGCTCCAAATGTCCAGTTGCATTTTCTACAGAAAGAGTGTTCAGATCTGCTCAATCAAAAGTATGGTTTAACTCTGTTAGCTGAATGCACAGATCAGAAAGAAGTTTCACAGAATGATTCTGTGTAGTTTATATTTGGAGACATTCCTTTTTCCACTATTACCCTCTTAGCGCTCCGAATCTCCACTTGCATTTTCTACAGAAAGAGTGTTTCAGAACGGCTCAATCAAAACTAAGGTTCAACTCTTTTAGTTGAACAAACAGAACAAAAAGAAGTTTCACACAATTCTTCTGTGTAGTTTTTATTTGTAGACATTCTTTTTCCCAATATAGGCCTCTTAGCGCTCAGAATGTCCAATTGCAGTTTCTACAGAAAGAGTGTTTCAGAACGGCTCAATCAAAAGTAAGGTTCAACTCTGTTAGTTGAATGCACAGAACAGCAAGAAGTTTCACAGAATGCTTCTGTGTAGTTTATATTTGAACATATTCTTTTTTCCACTATTACCCACTTAACGCTACGAATGTCCAGTTGCATTTTCTACAGACAGACTGTTTCAAAACTGCTCAATCAAAAGTATGGTTTAACTCTGTTAGCTGAATGCTCAGATCAGAAAGAAGTTTCACAGAATGCTTCTGTGTAGTTTATATTTGAATATATTCCTTTTTCCACTACTACGCTCTTAGCGCTCCAAATGTCCAGTTGCATTTTCTACAGAAAGAGTGTTCAGATCTGCTCAATCAAAAGTATGGTTTAACTCTGTTAGCTGAATGCACAGATCAGAAAGAAGTTTCACCGAATGATTCTGTGTAGTTTATATTTGAAGACATTCCTTTTTCCACTATTAACCTCTTAGCGCTCCGAATCTCCACTTGCATTTTCTACAAAAAGAGTGTTTCATAACTGCTCAATCAAAAATATGTTTTATCTCTGTTAACTGAATTTACAGATCAGAAATAAGTTTCACAGAATGCATCTGTGTAGTTTTTATTTGAAGATATTCTTTTTCCCAATGTAGGCCTCTTAGCGCTTAGCATGTCCAATTGCAGTTTCTACAGAAAGAGTGTTTCAGAACGGCTCAATCAAAAGTAAGGTTCAACTCTGTTAGTTGAATGCACAGAACAGAAAGAATTTTCACAGAATGCTACTGTGTAGTTTATATTTGAATATATTCCTTTTTCCACTATTACCCTCTTAGCGCTCCGAATGTCCACTTGCATTTTCTACAGAAAGAGTGTTCAGAACTGCGCAATCAAAAGTATGGTTTAACTCTGTTAGCTTAATGAACATATCAGAAATAAGTTTCACACAATGCTTCTGTGTAGTTTTTATTTGAAGATATTATTTTTCCCAATAGAGGCCTCTTAGCGCTCAGAATGCCCAATTGCAGTTTCTACAGAAAGAGTGTTTCAGAACGGCTCAATCAAAAGTAAGGTTCAACTCTGTTAGTTGAATGCACAGAACAGAAAGAAGTTTCATACAATGCTTCTGTGTAGTTTATATTTGAACATATTCTTTTTTCCACTATTACCCACTTAGCGCTACGAATGTCCAGTTGCATTTTCTACAGACAGAGTGTTTCAAAACTGCTCAATCAAAAGTATGGTTTAACTCTGTTAGCTGAATTCTCAGATCAGAAAGAAGTTTCACAGAATGCTTCTGTGTAGTTTATATTTGAATATATTCCTTTTTCCACTACTACGCTCTTAGCGCTCCAAATGTCCAGTTGCATTTTCTACAGAAAGAGTGTTCAGATCTGCTCAATCAAAAGTATGGTTTAACTCTGTTAGCTGAATGCACATATCAGAAAGAAGTTTCACCGAATGATTCTGTGTAGTTTACATTTGAAGACATTCCTTTTTCCACTATTACCCTCTTAGCGCTCCGAATCTCCACTTGCATTTTCTACAAAAAGAGTGTTTCATAACTGCTCAATCAAAAATATGTTTTATCTCTGTTAACTGAATTTACCGATCAGAAATAAGTTTCACAGAATGCATCTGTGTAGTTATTATTTGAAGATATTCTTTTTCCCAATGTAGGCCTCTTAGCGCTTAGTATGTCCAATTGCAGTTTCTACAGAAAGAGTGTTTCAGAACGGCTCAATCAAAAGTAAGGTTCAACTCTGTTAGTTGAATGCACAGAAGAGAAAGAATTTTCACAGAATGCTACTGTGTAGTTTATATTTGAATATATTCCTTTTTCCACTATTACCCTCTTAGCGCTCCGAATGTCCACTTGCATTTTCTACAGAAAGAGTGTTCAGAACTGCGCAATCAAAAGTATGGTTTAACTCTGTTAGCTTAATGAACATATCAGAAATAAGTTTCACACAATGCTTCTGTGTAGTTTTTATTTGAAGATATTATTTTTCCCAATAGAGGCCTCTTAGCGCTCAGAATGTCCAATTGCAGTTTCTACAGAAAGAGTGTTACAGAAAGGCTCAATCAAAACTAAGGTTCAACTCCGTTAGTTGAATGCACAGAACAGAAAGAAGTTTCATACAATGCTTCTGTGTAGTTTATATTTGAACATATTCTTTTTTCCACTATTACCCACTTAGCGCTACGAATGTCCAGTTGCATTTGCTACAGACAGAGTGTTTCAAAACTGCTCAATCAAAAGTATTGTTTAACTCTGTTAGCTGAATGCTCAGATCAGAAAGAAGTTTCACAGAATGCTTCTGTGTAGTTTATATTTGAATATATTCCTTTTTCCACTACTACTCTCTTAGCGCTCCAAATGTCCAGTTGCATTTTCTACAGAAAGAGTGTTCAGATCTGCTCAATCAAAAGTATGGTTTAACACTGTTAGCTGAATGCACAGATCAGAAAGAAGTTTCACAGAATGATTCTGTGTAGTTTATATTTGGAGACATTCCTATTTCCACTATTACCCTCTTAGCGCTCCGAATCTCCACTTGCATTTTCTACAGAAAGAGTGTTTCAGAACGGCTCAATCAAAACAAAGGTTCAACACTTTTAGTTGAACAAACAGAACAGAAAGAAGTTTCACACAATTTTTCTGTGTGGTTTTTATTTGTAGACATTCTTTTTCCCAATATAGGCCTCTTAGCTCTCAGAATGTCCAATTGCAGTTTCTACAGAAAGAGTGTTTCAGAACGGCTCAATCAAAAGTAAGGTTCAACTCTGTTAGTTGAATGCACAGAACAGAAAGAAGTTTCATACAATGCTTCTGTGTAGTTTATATTTGAACATATTCTTTTTTCCACTATTACCCACTTAGCGCTACGAATGTCAGTTGCATTTTCTACAGACAGAGTGTTTCAAAACTGCTCAGTGAAAAGTATGGTTTAACTCTGTTAGCTGAATGCTCAGATCAGAAAGAAGTTTCACAGAATGCTTCTGTGTAGTTTATATTTGAATATATTCCTTTTTCCACTACTACGCTCTTAGCGCTCCAAATGTCCAGTTGCATTTTCTACAGAAAGAGTGTTCAGATCTGCTCAATCAAAAGTATGGTTTAACTCTGTTAGCTGAATGCACAGATCAGAAAGAAGTTTCACCGAATGATTCTGTGTAGTTTATATTTGAAGACATTCCTTTTTCCACTATTACCCTCTTAGCGCTCCGAATCTCCACTTGCATTTTCTACAAAAAGAGTGTTTCATAACTGCTCAATCAAAAATATGTTTTATCTCTGTTAACTGAATTTACAGATCAGAAATAAGTTTCACAGAATGCATCTGTGTAGTTTTTATTTGAAGATATTCTTTTTCCCAATGTAGGCCTCTTAGCGCTTAGCATGTCCAATTGCAGTTTCTACAGAAAGAGTGTTTCAGAATGGCTCAATCAAAAGTAAGGTTCAACTCTGTTAGTTGAATGCACAGAACAGAAAGAATTTTCACAGAATGCTTCTGTGTAGTTTATATTTGAATATATTCCTTTTTCCACTATTACCCTCTTAGCGCTCCGAATGCCCACTTGCATTTTCTACAGAAAGAGTGTTCAGAACTGCGCAATCAAAAGTATGGTTTAACTCTGTTAGCTTAATGAACATATCAGAAATAAGTTTCACACAATGCTTCTGTGTAGTTTTTATTTGAAGATATTATTTTTCCCAATAGAGGCCTCTTAGCGCTCAGAATGTCCAATTGCAGTTTCTACAGAAAGAGTGTTTCAGAAAGGCTCAATCAAAAGTAAGGTTCAACTCTGTTAGTTGAATGCACAGAACAGAAAGAAGTTTCATACAATGCTTCTGTGTAGTTTATATTTGAACATATTCTTTTTTCCACTATTACCCACTTAGCGCTACGAATGTCCAGTTGCATTTTCTACAGACAGAGTGTTTCAAAACTGCTCAATCAAATGTATGGTTTAACTCTGTTAGCTGAATGCTCAGATCAGAAAGAAGTTTCACAGAATGCTTCTGGGTAGTTTATATTTGAATATATTCCTTTTTCCACTACTACTCTCTTAGCGCTCCAAATGTCCAGTTGCATTTTCTACAGAAAGAGTGTTCAGATCTGCTCAATCAAAAGTATGGTTTAACTCTGTTAGCTGAAGGCACAGATCAGAAAGAAGTTTCACAGAATGATTCTGTGTAGTTTCTATTTGGAGACATTCCTTTTTCCACTATTACACTCTTAGCGCTCCGAATCTCCACTTGCA
This sequence comes from Symphalangus syndactylus, assembly GCF_028878055.3. NCBI lineage: Eukaryota > Metazoa > Chordata > Mammalia > Primates > Hylobatidae > Symphalangus > Symphalangus syndactylus. The sequence continues at coordinate 162,619,486 of NC_072447.2, read as the reverse complement.
TTTTCTACAGAAATAGTGTTTCAGAACGGCTCAATCAAAACTAAGGTTCAACTCTTTTAGTTGAACAAACAGAACAGAAAGAAGTTTCACACAATTCTTCTGTGTAGTTTTTATTTGTAGACATTCTTTTTCCCAATATAGGCCTCTTAGCGCTCAGAATGTCCAATTGCAGTTTCTACAGAAAGAGTGTTTCAGAACGGCTCAATCAAAAGTAAGGTTCAACTCTGTTAGTTGAATGCACAGAACAGAAAGAAGTTTCATACAATGCTTCTGTGTAGTTTATATTTGAACATATTCTTTTTTCCACTATTACCCACTTAGCGCTACGAATGTCCAGTTGCATTTTCTACAGACAGAGTGCTTCAAAACTGCTCAATCAAAAGTATGGTTTAACTCTGTTAGCTGAATGCTCAGATCAGAAAGAAGTTTCACAGAATGCTTCTGTGTAGTTTATATTTGAATATATTCCTTTTTCCACTACTACGCTCTTAGCGCTCCAAATGTCCAGTTGCATTTTCTACAGAAAGAGTGTTCAGATCTGCTCAATCAAAAGTATGGTTTAACTCTGTTAGCTGAATGCACAGATCAGAAAGAAGTTTCACCGAATGATTCTGTGTAGTTTATATTTGAAGACATTCCTTTTTCCACTATTACCCACTTAGCGCTCCGAATCTCCACTTGCATTTTCTACAAAAAGAGTGTTTCATAACTGCTCAATCAAAAATATGTTTTATCTCTGTTAACTGAATTTACAGATCAGAAATAAGTTTCACAGAATGCATCTGTGTAGTTATTATTTGAAGATATTCTTTTACCCAATGTAGGCCTCTTAGCGCTTAGCATGTCCAATTGCAGTTTCTACAGAAAGAGTGTTTCAGAACGGCTCAATCAAAAGTAAGGTTCAACTCTGTTAGTTGAATGCACAGAAGAGAAAGAATTTTCACAGAATGCTACTGTGTAGTTTATATTTGAATATATTCCTTTTTCCACTATTACCCTCTTAGCGCTCCGAATGTCCACTTGCATTTTCTACAGAAAGAGTGTTCAGAACTGCGCAATCAAAAGTATGGTTTAACTCTGTTAGCTTAATGAACATATCAGAAATAAGTTTCACACAATGCTTCTGTGTAGTTTTTATTTGAAGATATTATTTTTCCCAATAGAGGCCTCTTAGCGCTCAGAATGTCCAATTGCAGTTTCTACAGAAAGAGTGTTACAGAAAGGCTCAATCAAAACTAAGGTTCAACTCCGTTAGTTGAATGCACAGAACAGAAAGAAGTTTCATACAATGCTTCTGTGTAGTTTATATTTGAACATATTCTTTTTTCCACTATTACCCACTTAGCGCTACGAATGTCCAGTTGCATTTGCTACAGACAGAGTGTTTCAAAACTGCTCAATCAAAAGTATTGTTTAACTCTGTTAGCTGAATGCTCAGATCAGAAAGAAGTTTCACAGAATGCTTCTGTGTAGTTTATATTTGAATATATTCCTTTTTCCACTACTACTCTCTTAGCGCTCCAAATGTCCAGTTGCATTTTCTACAGAAAGAGTGTTCAGATCTGCTCAATCAAAAGTATGGTTTAACACTGTTAGCTGAATGCACAGATCAGAAAGAAGTTTCACAGAATGATTCTGTGTAGTTTATATTTGGAGACATTCCTATTTCCACTATTACCCTCTTAGCGCTCCGAATCTACACTTGCATTTTCTACAAAAAGAGTGTTTCATAATTGCTCAATCAAAAATATGTTTTATCTCTGTTAACTGAATTTACAGATCAGAAATAAGTTTCACAGAATGCACTTGTGTAATTTTTATTTGAAGATATTCTTTTTCCCAATGTAGGCCTCTTAGCGCTTAGCATGTCCAATTGCAGTTTCTACAGAAAGAGTGTTTCAGAACGGCTCAATCAAAAGTAAGGTTCAACTCTGTTAGTTGAATGCACAGAACAGAAAGAATTTTCACAGAATGCTACTGTGTAGTTTATATTTGAATATATTCCTTTTTCCACTATTACCCTCTTACCGCTCCGAATGCCCACTTGCATTTTCTACAGAAAGAGTGTTCAGAACTGCGCAATCAAAAGTATGGTTTAACTCTGTTAGCTTAATGAACATATCAGAAATAAGTTTCACACAATGCTTCTGTGTAGTTTTTATTTGAAGATATTATTTTTCCCAATAGAGGCCTCTTAGCGCTCAGAATGTCCAATTGCAGTTTCTACAGAAAGAGTGTTTCAGAAAGGCTCAATCAAAAGTAAGGTTCAACTCTGTTAGTTGAATGCACAGAACAGAAAGTAGTTTCATACAATGCTTCTGTGTAGTTTATATTTGAACATATTCTTTTTTCCACTATTACCCACTTAACGCTACGAATGTCCAGTTGCATTTTCTACAGACAGAGTGTTTCAAAACTGATCAATCAAATGTATGGTTTAACTCTGTTAGCTGAATGCTCAGATCAGAAAGATGTTTCACAGAATGCTTCTGTGTAGTTTATATTTGAATATATTCCTTTTTCAACTACTACTCTCTTAGCGCTCCAAATGTCCAGTTGCATTTTCTACAGAAAGAGTGTTCAGATCTGCTCAATCAAAAGTATGGTTTAACTCTGTTAGCTGAATGCACAGATCAGAAAGAAGTTTCACAGAATGATTCTGTGTAGTTTATATTTGGAGACATTCCTATTTCCACTATTACCCTCTTAGCGCTCCGAATCTCCACTTGCATTTTCTACAGAAAGAGTGTTTCAGAACGGCTCAATCAAAACAAAGGTTCAACACTTTTAGTTGAACAAACAGAACAGAAAGAAGTTTCACACAATTTTTCTGTGTGGTTTTTATTTGTAGACATTCTTTTTCCCAATATAGGCCTCTTAGCTCTCAGAATGTCCAATTGCAGTTTCTACAGAAAGAGTGTTTCAGAACGGCTCAATCAAAAGTAAGGTTCAACTCTGTTAGTTGAATGCACAGAACAGAAAGAAGTTTCATACAATGCTTCTGTGTAGTTTATATTTGAACATATTCTTTTTTCCACTATTACCCACTTAGCGCTACGAATGTCAGTTGCATTTTCTACAGACAGAGTGTTTCAAAACTGCTCAGTGAAAAGTATGGTTTAACTCTGTTAGCTGAATGCTCAGATCAGAAAGAAGTTTCACAGAATGCTTCTGTGTAGTTTATATTTGAATATATTCCTTTTTCCACTACTACGCTCTTAGCGCTCCAAATGTCCAGTTGCATTTTCTACAGAAAGAGTGTTCAGATCTGCTCAATCAAAAGTATGGTTTAACTCTGTTAGCTGAATGCACAGATCAGAAAGAAGTTTCACCGAATGATTCTGTGTAGTTTATATTTGAAGACATTCCTTTTTCCACTATTACCCTCTTAGCGCTCCGAATCTCCACATGCATTTTCTACAAAAAGAGTGTTTCATAACTGCTCAATCAAAAATATGTTTTATCTCTGTTAACTGAATTTACAGATCAGAAATAAGTTTCACAGAATGCATCTGTGTAGTTTTTATTTGAAGATATTCTTTTTCCCAATGTAGGCCTCTTAGCGCTTAGCATGTCCAATTGCAGTTTCTACAGAAAGAGTGTTTCAGAATGGCTCAATCAAAAGTAAGGTTCAACTCTGTTAGTTGAATGCACAGAACAGAAAGAATTTTCACAGAATGCTTCTGTGTAGTTTATATTTGAATATATTCCTTTTTCCACTATTACCCTCTTAGCGCTCCGAATGCCCACTTGCATTTTCTACAGAAAGAGTGTTCAGAACTGCGCAATCAAAAGTATGGTTTAACTCTGTTAGCTTAATGAACATATCAGAAATAAGTTTCACACAATGCTTCTGTGTAGTTTTTATTTGAAGATATTATTTTTCCCAATAGAGGCCTCTTAGCGCTCAGAATGTCCAATTGCAGTTTCTACAGAAAGAGTGTTTCAGAAAGGCTCAATCAAAAGTAAGGTTCAACTCTGTTAGTTGAATGCACAGAACAGAAAGAAGTTTCATACAATGCTTCTGTGTAGTTTATATTTGAACATATTCTTTTTTCCACTATTACCCACTTAGCGCTACGAATGTCCAGTTGCATTTTCTACAGACAGAGTGTTTCAAAACTGCTCAATCAAATGTATGGTTTAACTCTGTTAGCTGAATGCTCAGATCAGAAAGAAGTTTCACAGAATGCTTCTGGGTAGTTTATATTTGAATATATTCCTTTTTCCACTACTACTCTCTTAGCGCTCCAAATGTCCAGTTGCATTTTCTACAGAAAGAGTGTTCAGATCTGCTCAATCAAAAGTATGGTTTAACTCTGTTAGCTGAAGGCACAGATCAGAAAGAAGTTTCACAGAATGATTCTGTGTAGTTTCTATTTGGAGACATTCCTTTTTCCACTATTACACTCTTAGCGCTCCGAATCTCCACTTGCATTTTCTACAGAAATAGTGTTTCAGAACGGCTCAATCAAAACTAAGGTTCAACTCTTTTAGTTGAACAAACAGAACAGAAAGAAGTTTCACACAATTCTTCTGTGTAGTTTTTATTTGTAGACATTCTTTTTCCCAATATAGGCCTCTTAGCGCTCAGAATGTCCAATTGCAGTTTCTACAGAAAGAGTGTTTCAGAACGGCTCAATCAAAAGTAAGGTTCAACTCTGTTAGTTGAATGCACAGAACAGAAAGAAGTTTCATACAATGCTTCTGTGTAGTTTATATTTGAACATATTCTTTTTTCCACTATTACCCACTTAGCGCTACGAATGTCCAGTTGCATTTTCTACAGACAGAGTGCTTCAAAACTGCTCAATCAAAAGTATGGTTTAACTCTGTTAGCTGAATGCTCAGATCAGAAAGAAGTTTCACAGAATGCTTCTGTGTAGTTTATATTTGAATATATTCCTTTTTCCACTACTACGCTCTTAGCGCTCCAAATGTCCAGTTGCATTTTCTACAGAAAGAGTGTTCAGATCTGCTCAATCAAAAGTATGGTTTAACTCTGTTAGCTGAATGCACAGATCAGAAAGAAGTTTCACCGAATGATTCTGTGTAGTTTATATTTGAAGACATTCCTTTTTCCACTATTACCCACTTAGCGCTCCGAATCTCCACTTGCATTTTCTACAAAAAGAGTGTTTCATAACTGCTCAATCAAAAATATGTTTTATCTCTGTTAACTGAATTTACAGATCAGAAATAAGTTTCACAGAATGCATCTGTGTAGTTATTATTTGAAGATATTCTTTTACCCAATGTAGGCCTCTTAGCGCTTAGCATGTCCAATTGCAGTTTCTACAGAAAGAGTGTTTCAGAACGGCTCAATCAAAAGTAAGGTTCAACTCTGTTAGTTGAATGCACAGAACAGAAAGAATTTTCACAGAATGCTACTGTGTAGTTTATATTTGAATATATTCCTTTTTCCACTATTACCCTCTTAGCGCTCCGAATGTCCACTTGCATTTTCTACAGAAAGAGTGTTCAGAACTGCGCAATCAAAAGTATGGTTTAACTCTGTTAGCTTAATGAACATATCAGAAATAAGTTTCACACAATTCTTCTGTGTAGTTTTTATTTGAAGATATTATTTTTCCCAATAGAGGCCTCTTAGCGCTCAGAATGTCCAATTGCAGTTTCTACAGAAAGAGTGTTTCAGAAAGGCTCAATCAAAACTAAGGTTCAACTCCGTTAGTTGAATGCACAGAACAGAAAGAAGTTTCATACAATGCTTCTGTGTAGTTTATATTTGAACATATTCTTTTTTCCACTATTACCCACTTAGCGCTACGAATGTCCAGTTGCATTTGCTACAGACAGAGTGTTTCAAAACTGCTCAATCAAAAGTATGGTTTAACTCTGTTAGCTGAATGCTCAGATCAGAAAGAAGTTTCACAGAATGCTTCTGTGTAGTTTATATTTGAATATATTCCTTTTTCCACTACTACTCTCTTAGCGCTCCAAATGTCCAGTTGCATTTTCTACAGAAAGAGTGTTCAGATATGCTCAATCAAAAGTATGGTTTAACACTGTTAGCTGAATGCACAGATCAGAAAGAAGTTTCACAGAATGATTTTGTGTAGTTTATATTTGGAGACATTCCTATTTCCACTATTACCCTCTTAGCGCTCCGAATCTCCACTTGCATTTTCTACAGAAAGAGTGTTTCAGAACGGCTCAATCAAAACAAAGGTTCAACTCTTTTAGTTGAACAAACAGAACAGAGAGAAGTTTCACACAATTCTTCTGTGTGGTTTTTATTTGTAGACATTCTTTTTCCCAATATATGCCTCTTAGCGCTCAGAATGTCCAACTGCAGTTTCTACAGAAAGAGTGTTTCAGAACGGCTCAATCAAAAGTAAGGTTCAACTCTGTTAGTTGAATGCACAGAACAGAAAGAAGTTTCATACAATGCTTCTGTGTAGTTTATATTTGAACATATTCTTTTTTCCACTATTACCCACTAAGCGCTACGAATGTCCAGTTGCATTTTCTACAGACAGAGTGTTTCAAAACTGCTCAGTGAAAAGTATGGTTTAACTCTGTTAGCTGAATGCTCAGATCAGAAAGAAGTTTCACAGAATGCTTCTGTGTAGTTTATATTTGAATATATTCCTTTTTCCACTACTACTCTCTTAGCGCTCCAAATGTCCAGTTGCATTTTCTACAGAAAGAGTGTTCAGATCTGCTCAATCAAAAGTATGGTTTAATTCTGTTAGCTGAATGCACAGATCAGAAAGAAGTTTCACAGAATTTTTCTGTGTAGTTTATATTTGGAGACATGCCTTTTTCCACTATTACCCTCTTAGCGCTCCGAATCTCCACTTGCATTTTCTACAGAAAGAGTGTTTCAGAACGGCTCAATCAAAATTAAGGTTCAACTCTTTTAGTTGAACAAACAGAACAGAAAGAAGTTTCACACAATTCTTCTGTGTAGTTTTTATTTGTAGACATTCTTTTTCCCAATATAGGCCTCTTAGCGCTCAGAATGTCCAATTGCAGTTTCTACAGAAAGAGTGTTTCAGAACGGCTCAATCAAAACTAAGGTTCAACTCTGTTAGTTGAATGCACAGAACAGAAAGAAGTTTCATACAATGCTTCTGTGTAGTTTATATTTGAACATATTCTTTTTTCCACTATTACCCACTTAGCGCTACGAATGTCCAGTTGCATTTTCTACAGACAGAGTGTTTCAAAACTGCTCAATCAAAAGTATGGTTTAACTCTGTTAGCTGAATGCTCAGATCAGAAATAAGTTTCACAGAATGCTTCTGTGTAGTTTATATTTGAATATATTCCTTTTTCCACTACTACGCTCTTAGCGCTCCAAATGTCCAGTTGCATTTTCTACAGAAAGAGTGTTCAGATCTGCTCAATCAAAAGAATGGTTTAACTCTGTTAGCTGAATGCACAGATCAGAAAGAAGTTTCACCGAGTGATTCTGTGTAGTTTATATTTGAAGACATTCCTTTTTCCACTATTACCCTCTTAGCGCTCCGAATCTCCACTTGCATTTTCTACAAAAAGAGTGTTTCATAACTGCTCAATCAAAAATATGTTTTATCTCTGTTAACTGAATTTACAGATCAGAAATAAGTTTCACAGAATGCATCTGTGTAGTTTTTATTTGAAGATATTATTTTTCCCAATGTAGGCCTCTTAGCGCTTAGCATGTCCAATTGCAGTTTCTACAGAAAGAGTGTTTCAGAACGGCTCAATCAAAAGTAAGGTTCAACTCTGTTAGTTGAATGCACAGAACAGAAAGAATTTTCACAGAATGCTACTGTGTAGTTTATATTTGAATATATTCCTTTTTCCACTATTACCCTCTTAGCGCTCCGAATGTCCACTTGCATTTTCTACAGAAAGAGTTTTCAGAACTGCGCAATCAAAAGTATGGTTTAACTCTGTTAGCTTAATGAACATATCAGAAATAAGTTTCACACAATGCTTCTGTGTAGTTTTTATTTGAAGTTATTATTTTTCCCAATAGAGGCCTCTTAGCGCTCAGAATGTCCAATTGCAGTTTCTACAGAAAGAGTGTTTCAGAAAGGCTCAATCAAAAGTAAGGTTCAACTCTGTTAGTTGAATGCACAGAACAGAAAGAAGTTTCATACAATGCTTCTGTGTAGTTTATATTTGAACATATTCTTTTTTCCACTATTACCCACTTAGCGCTACGAATGTCCAGTTGCATTTTCTACAGACAGAGTGTTTCAAAACTGCTCAATCAAAAGTATGGTTTAACTCCGTTAGCTGAATGCTCAGATCAGAAAGAAGTTTCACAGAATGCTTCTGTGTAGTTTATATTTGAATATATTACTTTTTCCACTACTACTCTCTTAGCGCTCCAAATGTCCAGTTGCATTTTCTACAGAAAGAGTGTTCAGATCTGCTCAATCAAAAGTATGGTTTAACACTGTTAGCTGAATGCACAGATCAGAAAGAAGTTTCACAGAATGATTCCGTGTAGTTTATATATGGAGACATTCCTTTTTCCACTATTACCCTCTTAGCGCTCCGAATCTCCACTTGCATTTTCTACAGAAAGAGTGTTTCAGAACGGCTCAATCAAAACTAAGGTTCAACTCTTTTAGTTGAACAAACAGAACAGAAAGAAGTTTCACACAATTCTTCTGTGTGGTTTTTATTTGTAGACATTCTTTTTCCCAATATAGGCCTCTTAGCGCTCAGAATGTCCAATTGCAGTTTCTACAGAAAGAGTGTTTCATAACGGCTCAATCAAAAGTAAGGTTCAACTCTGTTAGTTGAATGCACAGAACAGAAAGAAGTTTCATACAATGCTTCTGTGTAGTTTATATTTGAACATATTCTTTTTTCCACTATTACCCACTTAGCGCTATGAATGTCCAGTTGCATTTTCTACAGACAGAGTGTTTCAAAACTGCTCAGTGAAAAGTATGGTTTAACTCTGTTAGCTGAATCCTCAGATCAGAAAGAAGTTTCACAGAATGCTTCTGTGTAGTTTATATTTGAATATATTCCTTTTTCCACTACTACGCTCTTAGCGCTCCAAATGTCCAGTTGCATTTTCTACAGAAAGAGTGTTCAGATCTGCTCAATCAAAAGTATGGTTTAACTCTGTTAGCTGAATGCACAGATCAGAAAGAAGTTTCAACGAATGATTCTGTGTAGTTTATATTTGAAGACATTCCTTTTTCCACTATTACCCTCTTAGCGCTCCGAATCTCCACTTGCATTTTCTACAAAAAGAGTGTTTCATAACTGCTCAATCAAAAATATGTTTTATCTCTGTTAACTGAATTTACAGATCAGAAATAAGTTTCACAGAATGCATCTGTGTAGTTTCTATTTGAAGATATTCTTTTTCCCAATGTAGGCCTCTTAGCGCTTAGCATGTCCAATTGCAGTTTCTACAGAAAGAGTGTTTCAGAACGGCTCAATCAAAAGTAAGGTTCAACTCTGTTAGTTGAATGCACAGAACAGAAAGAATTTTCACAGAATGCTACTGTGTAGTTTATATTTGTATATATTCCTTTTTCCACTATTACCCTCTTAGCGCTCCGAATGTCCACTTGCATTTTCTACAGAAAGAGTGTTCAGAACTGCGCAATCAAAAGTATGGTTTAACTCTGTTAGCTTAATGAACATATCAGAAATAAGTTTCACACAATGCTTCTGTGTAGTTTTTATTTGAAGTTATTATTTTTCCCAATATAGGCCTCTTAGCGCTCAGAATGTCCAATTGCAGTTTCTACAGAAAGAGTGTTTCAGAAAGGCTCAATCAAAAGTAATGTTCAACTCTGTTAGTAGAATGCACAGAACAGAAAGAAGTTTCATACAATGCTTCTGTGTAGTTTATATTTGAACATATTCTTTTTTCCACTATTACCCACTTAGCGCTACGAATGTCCAGTTGCATTTTCTACAGACAGAGTGTTTCAAAACTGCTCAATCAAAAGTATGGTTTAACTCTGTTAGCTGAATGCTCAGATCAGAAAGAAGTTTCACAGAATGCTTCTGTGTAGTTTATATTTGAATATATTCCTTTTTCCACTACTACTCTCTTAGCGCTCCAAATGTCCAGTTGCATTTTCTACAGAAAGAGTGTTCAGATCTGCTCAATCAAAAGTATGGTTTAACTCTGTTAGCTGAATGCACAGATCAGAAAGAAGTTTCACAGAATGATTCTGTGTAGTTTATATTTGGAGACATTCCTTTTTCCACTATTACCCTCTTAGCGCTCCGAATCTCCACTTGCATTTTCTACAGAAAGAGTGTTTCAGAACGGCTCAATCAAAACTAAGGTTCAACTCTTTTAGTTGAACAAACAGAACAGAAAGAAGTTTCACACAATTATTCTGTGTGGTTTTTATTTGTAGACATTCTTTTTCCCAATATAGGCCTCTTAGCGCTCAGAATGTCCAATTGCAGTTTCTACAGAAAGAGTGTTTCAGAACGGCTCAATCAAAAGTAAGGTTCAACTCTGTTAGTTGAATGCACAGAACAGAAAGAAGTTTCATACAATGCTTCTGTGTAGTTTATATTTGAACATATTCTTTTTTCCACTATTACCCACTTAGCGCTACGAATGTCCAGTTGCATTTTCTACAGACAGAGTGTTTCAAAACTGCTCAATCAAAAGTATGGTTTAACTCTGTTAGCTGAATGCTCAGATCAGAAAGAAGTTTCACAGAATGCTTCTGTGTAGTTTATATTTGAATATATTCCTTTTTCCACTACTACGCTCTTAGCGCTCCAAATGTCCAGTTGCATTTTCTACAGAAAGAGTGTTCAGATCTGCTCAATCAAAAGTATGGTTTCACTCTGTTAGCTGAATGCACAGATCAGAAAGAAGTTTCACCGAATGATTCTGTGTAGTTTATATTTGAAAGCATTCCTTTTTCCACTATTACCCTCTTAGCGCTCCGAATCTCCACTTGCATTTTCTACAAAAAGAGTGTTTCATAACTGCTCAATCAAAAATATGCTTTATCTCTGTTAACTGAATTTACATATCAGAAATAAGTTTCACAGAATGCATCTGTGTAGTTTTTATTTGAAGATATTTTTTTTCCCAATAGAGGCCTCTTAGCGCTCAGAATGTCCAATTGCAGTTTCTACATAAAGAGTGTTTCAGAAAGGCTCAATCAAAGTAAGGTTCAACTCTCTTAGTTGAATGCACAGAACAGAAAGAAGTTTCATACAATGCTTCTGTGTAGTTTATATTTGAACATATTCTTTTTTCCACTATTACCCACTTAGCGCTACGAATGTCCAGTTGCATTTCCTACAGACAGAGTGTTTCAAAACTGCTCAATCAAAAGTATGGTTTAACTCTGTTAGCTGAATGCTCAGATCAGAAAGAAGTTTCACAGAATGCTTCTGTGTAGTTTATATTTGAATATATTCCTTTTTCCACTACTACTCTCTTAGCGCTCCAAATGTCCAGTTGCATTTTCTACAGAAAGAGTGTTCAGATCTGCTCAATCAAAAGTATGGTTTAACTCTGTTAGCTGAATGCACAGATCAGAATGAAGTTTCACAGAATGATTCTGTGTAGTTTGTATTTGGAGACATTCCTTTTTCCACTATTACCCTCTTAGCGCTCCGAATCTCCACTTGCATTTTCTACAGAAAGAGTGTTTCAGAACGGCTCAATCAAAACTAAGGTTCAACCCTTTTAGTTGAACAAACAGAACAGAAAGAAGTTTCACACAATTCTTCTGTGTAGTTTTTATTTGTAGACATTCTTTTTCCCAATATAGGCCTCTTAGCGCTCAGAATGTCCAATTGCAGTTTCTACAGAAAGAGTGTTTCAGTACGGCTCAATCAAAAGTAAGGTTCAACTCTGTTAGTTGAATGCACAGAACAGAAAGAAGTTTCAAAGAATGCTTCTGTGTAGTTTATATTTGAACATATTGTTTTTTCCACTATAACCCACTTAGCGCTACGAATGTCCAGTTGCATTTTCTACAGACAGAGTGTTTCAAAACTGCTCAATCAAAAGTATGGTTTAACTCTGTTAGCTGAATGCTCAGATCAGAAAGAAGTTTCACAGAATGCTTCTGTGTAGTTTATATTTGAATATATTACTTTTTCCACTACTACGCTCTTAGCGCTCGAAATGTCCAGTTGCATTTTCTAAAGAAGGAGTGTTCAGATCTGCTCAATCAAAAGTATGGTTTAACTCTGTTAGCTAAATGCACAGATCAGAAAGAAGTTTCACCGAATGATTCTGTGTAGTTTATATTTGGAGACATTCCTTTTTCCACTATTACCCTCCTAGCGCTCCGAATCTCCACTTGCATTTTCTACAGAAAGAGTGTTTCAGAACGGCTCAATCAAAACTAAGGTTCAACTCTTTTAGTTGAACAAACAGAACAGAAAGAAGTTTCACACAATTCTTCTGTGTAGTTTTTATTTGTAGACATTCTTTTTCCCAATATAGGCCTCTTAGCGCTCAGAATGTCCAATTGCAGTTTCTACAGAAAGAGTGTTTCAGAACGGCTCAATCAAAAGTAAGGTTCAACTCTGTTAGTTGAATGCACAGAACAGAAAGAAGTTTCACAGAATGCTTCTGTGTAGTTTATATTTGAACATATTCTTTTTTCCACTAATACCCACTTAGCGCTACGAATGTCCAGTTGCATTTTCTACAGACAGAGTGTTTCAAAACTGCTCAATCAAAAGTATGGTTTAACTCTGTTAGCTGAATGCTCAGATCAGAAAGAAGTTTCACAGAATGCTTCTGTGTAGTTTATATTTGAATATATTCCTTTTTCCACTACTACGCTCTTAGCGCTCCAAATGTCCAGTTGCATTTTCTACAGAAAGAGTGTTCTGATCTGCTCAATCAAAAGTATGGTTTAACTCTGTTAGCTGAATGCACAGATCAGAAAGAAGTTTCACCGAATGATTCTGTGTAGTTTATATTTGAAGACATTCCTTTTTCCACTATTACCCTCTTAGCGCTCCGAATCTCCACTTGCATTTTCTACAAAAAGAGTGTTTCATAACGGCTCAATCAAAAATATGTTTTATCTCTGTTAACTGAATTTACAGATCAGAAATAAGTTTCACAGAATGCATCTGCGTAGTTTTTATTTGGAGATATTCTTTTTCCCAATGTAGGCCTCTTAGCGCTTAGCATGTCCAATTGCAGTTTCTACAGAAAGAGTGTTTCAGAACGGCTCAATCAAAAGTAAGGATCAACTCTGTTAGCTGAATGCACAGAACAGTAAGAGTTTTCTCAGAATGCTACTGTGTAGTTTATATTTGAATATATTCCTTTTTCCACTATTACCCTCTTAGCGCTCCGAATGTCCACTTGCATTTTCTACAGAAAGAGTGTTCAGAACTGCGCAATCAAAAGGATGGTTTAACTCTGTTAGCTTAATGAACATATCAGAAATAAGTTTCACACAATGCTTCTGTGTAGTTTTTATTTGAAGATATTATTTTTCCCAATAGAGGCCTCTTAGCGCTCAGAATGTCCAATTGCAGTTTCTACAGAAAGAGTGTTTCAGAAAGGCTCAATCAAAAGTAAGGTTCAACTCTGTTAGTTGAATGCACAGAACAGAAAGGATTTTCATACAATGCTTCTGTGTAGTTTATATTGGAACATATTCTTTTCTCCACTATTACCCACTTAGCGCTACGAATGTCCAGTTGCATTTTCTACAGACAGAGTGTTTCAAAACTGCTCAATCAAAAGTATGGTTTAACTCTGTTAGCTGAATGCTCAGATCAGAAAGAAGTTTCACAGAATGCTTCTGTGTAGTTTATATTTGAATATATTCCTTTTTCCACTGCTACTCTCTTAGAGCTCTAAATGTCCAGTTGCATTTTCTACAGAAAGAGTGTTCAGATCTGCTCAATCAAAAGTATGGTTTAACTCTGTTAGCTGAATGCACAGATCAGAAAGAAGTTTCACAGAATGATTCTGTGTAGTTTATATTTGGAGACATTCCTTTTTCCACTATTACCCTCTTAGCGCTCCGAATCTCCACTTGCATTTTCTACAAAAAGAGTGTTTCATAACTGCTCAATCAAAAATATGCTTTATCTCTGTTAACTGAATTTACAGATCAGAAATAAGTTTCACAGAATGCATCTGTGTAGTTTTTATTTGAAGATATTCTTTTTCCCAATGTAGGCCTCTTAGCGCTTAGAATGTCCAATTGCAGTTTCTACAGAAAGAGTGTTTCAGAAAGGCTCAATCAAAAGTAAGGTTCAACTCTGTTAGTTGAATGCACAGAACAGAAAGAAGTTTCATACAATGCTTCTGTGTAGTTTATATTTGAACATATTCTTTTTTCCACTACTACCCACTTAGCGCTACGAATGTCCAGTTGCATTTTCTACAGACAGAGTGTTTCAAAACTGCTCAACCAAAAGTATGGTTTAATTCTGTTAGCTGAATGCTCAGATCAGAAAGAAGTTTCACAGAATGCTTCTGTGTAGTTTATATTTGAATATATTCCTTTTTCCACTACTACGTTCTTAGCGCTCCAAATGTCCAGTTGCATTTTCTACAGAAAGAGTGTTCAGATCTGCTCAATCAAAAGTATGTTTTAACTCTGTTAGCTGAATGCACAGATCAGAAAGAAGTTTCACAGAATCATTCTCTGTAGTTTATATTTGGAGACATTCCTTTTTCCACTATTACCCTCTTAGCGCTCCGAATCTCCACTTGCATTTTCTACAGAAAGAGTGTTTCAGAACGGCTCAATCAAAACTAAGGTTCAACTCTTTTAGTTGAACAAACAGAACAGAAAGAAGTTTCACACAATTCTTCTGTGTAGTTTTTATTTGTAGACATTCTTTTTCCCAATATAGGCCTCTTAGCGCTCAGAATGTCCAATTGCAGTTTCTACAGAAAGAGTGTTTCAGAACGGCTCAATCAAAAGTAAGGTTCAACTCTGTTAGTTGAATGCACAGAACAGCAAGAAGTTTCACAGAATGCTTCTGTGTAGTTTATATTTGAACATATTCTTTTTTCCACTATTACCCACTTAACGCTACGAATGTCCAGTTGCATTTTCTACAGACAGAGTGTTTCAAAACTGCTCAATCAAAAGTATGGTTTAACTCTGTTAGCTGAATGCTCAGATCAGAAAGAAGTTTCACAGAATGCTTCTGTGTAGTTTATATTTGAATATATTCCTTTTTCCACTACTACGCTCTTAGCGCTCCAAATGTCCAGTTGCATTTTCTACAGAAAGAGTGTTCAGATCTGCTCAATCAAAAGTATGGTTTAACTCTGTTAGCTGAATGCACAGATCAGAAAGAAGTTTCACCGAATGATTCTGTGTAGTTTATATTTGAAGACATTCCTTTTTCCACTATTAACCTCTTAGCGCTCCGAATCTCCACTTGCATTTTCTACAAAAAGAGTGTTTCATAACTGCTCAATCAAAAATATGTTTTATCTCTGTTAACTGAATTTACAGATCAGAAATAAGTTTCACAGAATGCATCTGTGTAGTTTTTATTTGAAGATATTCTTTTTCCCAATGTAGGCCTCTTAGCGCTTAGCATGTCCAATTGCAGTTTCTACAGAAAGAGTGTTTCAGAACGGCTCAATCAAAAGTAAGGTTCAACTCTGTTAGTTGAATGCACAGAAGAGAAAGAATTTTCACAGAATGCTACTGTGTAGTTTATATTTGAATATATTCCATTTTCCACTATTACCCTCTTAGCGCTCCGAATGTCCACTTGCATTTTCTACAGAAAGAGTGTTCAGAACTGCGCAATCAAAAGTATGGTTTAACTCTGTTAGCTTAATGAACATATCAGAAATAAGTTTCACACAATGCTTCTGTGTAGTTTTTATTTGAAGATATTATTTTTCCCAATAGAGGCCTCTTAGCGCTCAGAATGTCCAATTGCAGTTTCTACAGAAATAGTGTTTCCGAAAGGCTCAATCAAAAGTAAGGTTCAACTCTGTTAGTTGAATGCACAGAACAGAAAGAAGTTTCATACAATGCTTCTGTGTAGTTTATATTTGAACATATTCTTTTTTCCACTATTACCCACTTAGCGCTACGAATGTCCAGTTGCATTTTCTACAGACAGAGTGTTTCAAAACTGCTCAATCAAAAGTATGGTTTAACTCCGTTAGCTGAATGCTCAGATCATAAAGAAGTTTAACAGAATGCTTCTGTGTAGTTTATATTTGGAGACATTCCTTTTTCCACTATTACCCTCTTAGCGCTCCGAATCTCCACTTGCATTTTCTACAGAAAGAGTGTTTCAGAACGGCTCAATCAAAACTAAGGTTCAACTCTTTTAGTTGAACAAACAGAACAGAAAGAAGTTTCACACAATTCTTCTGTGTAGTTTTTATTTGTAGACATTCTTTTTCCCAATATAGGCCTCTTAGCGCTCAGAATGTCCAATTGCAGTTTCTACAGAAAGAGTGTTCAGAACTGCGCAATCAAAAGTATGGTTTAACTCTGTTAGCTTAATGAACATATCAGAAATAAATTTCACACAATGCTTCTGTGTAGTTTTTATTTGAAGATATTAATTTTCCCAATAGAGGCCTCTTAGCGCTCAGAATGTCCAATTGCAGTTTCTACAGAAAGAGTGTTTCAGAACGACTCAATCAATTGTAAGGTTCAACTCTGTTAGTTGAATGCACAGAACAGAAAGAAGTTTCATACAATGCTTCTGTGTAGTTTATATTTGAACATTTTCTTTTTTCCACTATTACCCACTTAGCGCTACGAATGTCCAGTTGCATTTTCTACAGACAGAGTGTTTCAAAACTGCTCAATCAAAAGTATGGTTTAACTCTGTTAGCTGAATGCTCAGATCAGAAAGAAGTTTCACAGAATGCTTCTGTGTAGTTTATATTTGAATATACTCCTTTTTCCACTACTACGCTCTTAGCGCTCCAAATGTCAAGTTGCATTTTCTACAGAAAGAGTGTTCAGATCTGCTCAATCAAAAGTATGGTTTAACTCTGTTAGCTGAATGCACAGATCAGAAAGAAGTTTCACAGAATGATTCTGTGTAGTTTATATTTGAAGACATTAATTTTTCCACTATTACCCTCTTAGCGCTCCGAATCTCCACTTGCATTTTCTACAAAAAGAGTGTTTCATAACTGCTCAATCAAAAATATGTTTTATCTCTGTTAACTGAATTTACAGATCAGAAATATGTTTCACAGAATGCATCTGTGTAGTTTTTATTTGAAAATATTCTTTTTCCCAATGTATGCCTCTTAGCGCTTAGCATGTCCAATTGCAGTTTCTACAGAAGGAGTGTTTCAGAACGGCTCTATCAAAAGTAAGGTTCAACTCTGTTAGTTGAATGCACAGAAGAGAAAGAATTTTCAAAGAATGCTACTGTGTAGTTTATATTTGAATATATTCCTTTTTCCACTATTACCCTCTTAGCGCTCCGAATGTCCACTTGCATTTTCTACAGAAAGAGTGTTCAGAACTGCGCAATCAAAAGTATGGTTTAACTCTGTTAGCTTAATGAACATATCAGAAATCAGTTTCACACAATGCTTCTGTGTAGTTTTTATTTGAAGATATTATTTTTCCCAATATAGGCCTCTTAGCGCTCAGAATGTCCAATTGCAGTTTCTACAGAAAGAGTGTTTCAGAAAGGCTCAATCAAAAGTAAGGTTCAACTCTGTTAGTTGAATGCACAGAACAGAAAGAAGTTTCATACAATGCTTCTGTGTAGTTTATATTTGAACATATTCTTTTTTCCACTATTACCCACTTAGCGCTATGAATGTCCAGTTGCATTTTCTACAGACAGAGTGTTTCAAAACTGCTCAATCAAAAGTATGGTTTAACTCTGTTAACTGAATGCTCAGATCAGAATGAAGTTTCACAGAATGCTTCTGTGTAGTTTATATTTGAATATATTCCTTTTTCCACTACTACTCTCTTAGCGCTCCAAATGTCCAGTTGCATTTTCTACAGAAAGAGTGTTCAGATCTGCTCAATCAAAAGTATGGTTTAACTCTGTTAGCTGAATGCACAGATCAGAAAGAAGTTTCACAGAATTATTCTGTGTAGTTTATATTTGGAGACATTCCTTTTTCCACTATTACCCTCTTAGCGCTCCGAATCTCCACTTGCATTTTCTACAGAAAGGGTGTGTTAGAACGGCTCAATCAAAACTAAGGTTCAACTCTTTTAGTTGAACAAACAGAACAGAAAGAAGTTTCACACAATTCTTCTGTGTAGTTTTTATTTCTAGACATTCGTTTTCCCAATATAGGCCTCTTAGCACTCAGAATGTCCAATTGCAGTTTCTACAGAAAGAGTGTTTCAGAACGGCTCAATCAAAAGTAAGGTTCAACTCTGTTAGTTGAATGCACAGAACAGAAAGAAGTTTCATACAATGCTTCTGTGTAGTTTATATTTGAACATATTCTTTTTTCCACTATTACCCACTTAGCGCTACGAATGTCCAGTTGCATTTTCTACAGACAGAGTGTTTCAAAACTGCTCAATCAAAAGTATGGTTTAACTCTGTTACCTGAATGCTCAGATCAGAAAGAAGTTTCACAGAATGCTTCTGTGTAGTTTATATTTGAATATACTCCTTTTTCCACTACTACGCTCTTAGCGCTCCAAATGTCCAGTTGCATTTTCTACAGAAAGAGTGTTCAGATCTGCTCAACCAAAAGTATGGTTTAACTCTGTTAGCTGAATGCACAGATCAGAAAGAAGTTTCACAGAATGATTCTGTGTAGTTTATATTTGAAGACATTAATTTTTCCACTATTACCCTCTTAGCGCTCCGAATCTCCACTTGCATTTTCTACAAAAAGAGTGTTTCATAACTGCTCAATCAAAAATATGTTTTATCTCTGTTAACTGAATTTACAGATCAGAAATAAGTTTCACAGAATGCATCTGTGTAGTTTTTATTTGAAGATATTCTTTTTCCCAATGTAGGCCTCTTAGCGCTTAGCATGTCCAATTGCAGTTTCTACAGAAAGAGTGTTTCAGAACGGCTCAATCAAAAGTAAGGTTCAACTATGTTAGCTGAATGCACAGAACAGTAAGAGTTTTCACAGTATGCTACTGTGTAGTTTATATTTGAATATATTCCTTTTTCCACTATTACCCTCTTAGCGCTCCGAATGTCCGCTTGCATTTTCTACAGAAAGAGTGTTCAGAACTGCGCAATCAAAAGTATGGTTTAACTCTGTTAGCTTAATGAACATATCAGAAATAAGTTTCACACAATGCTTCTGTGTAGTTTTTATTTGAAGATATTAATTTTCCCAATAGAGGCCTCTTAGCGCTCAGAATGTCCAATTGCTGTTTCTACAGAAAGAGTGTTTCAGAACGGCTCAATCAAAAGTAAGGTTCAACTCTGTTAGTTGAATGCACAGAACAGAAAGAAGTTTCATACAATGCTTCTGTGTAGTTTATATTTGAACATTTTCTTTTTTCCACTATTACCCACTTAGCGCTACGAATGTCCAGTTGCATTTTCTACAGACAGAGTGTTTCAAAACTGCTCAATCAAAAGTATGGTTTAACTCCGTTAGCTGAATGCTCAGATTAGAAAGAAGTTTCACAGAATGCTTCTGTGTAGTTTATATTTGAATATATTCCTTTTTCCACTACTACTCTCTTAGCGCTCCAAATGTCCAGTTGCATTTTCTACAGAAAGAGTGTTCAGATCTGCTCAATCAAAAGTATTGTTTAACTCTCTTAGCTGAATGCACAGATCAGAAAGAAGTTTCACAGAATGATTCTGCGTAGGTTATATTTGGAGACATTCCTTTTTCCACTATTACCCTCTTAGCGCTCCGAATCTCCACTTGCATTTTCTACAGAAAGAGTGTTTCAGAACGGCTCAATCAAAACTAAGGTTCAACTCTTTTAGTTGAACAAACAGAACAGAAAGAAGTTTCACACAATTCTTCTGTGTAGTTTTTATTTGTAGACATTCTTTTTCCCAATATAGGCCTCTTAGCGCTCAGAATGTCCAATTGCAGTTTCTACAGAAAGAGTGTTTCAGAACGGCTCAATCAAAAGTAAGGTTCAACTCTGTTAGTTGAATGCACAGAACAGAAAGGAGTTTCATACAATGCTTCTGTGTAGTTTATATTTGAACATATTCTTTTTTCCACTATTACCCACTTAGCGCTACGAATGTCCAGTTGCATTTTCTACAGACAGAGTGTTTCAAAACTGCTCAATCAAAAGTATGGTTTAACTCTGTTAGCTGAATGCTCAGGTCAGAAAGAAGTTTCACCGAATGATTCTGTGTAGTTTATATTTGAGACATTCCTTTTTCCACTATTACCCTCTTAGCGCTCCGAATCTCCACTTGCATTTTCTACAAAAAGAGTGTTTCATAACTGCTCAATCAAAAATATGTTTTATCTCTGTTAACTGAATTTACAGATCAGAAATAAGTTTCACAGAATGCATCTGTGTAGTTTTTATTTGAAGATATTCTTTTTCCCAATGTAGGCCTCTTAGCGCTTAGCATGTCCAATTGCAGTTTCTACAGAAAGAGTGTTTCAGAACGGCTCAATCAAAAGTAAGGTTCAACTCTGTTAGCTGAATGCACAGAACAGTAAGATTTTTCACAGAATGCTACTGTGTAGTTTATATTTGAATATATTCCTTTTTCCACTATTACCCTCTTAGCGCTCCGAATGTCCACTTGCATTTTCTACAGAAAGAGTGTTTCAGAACGGCTCGATCAAAACTAAGGTTCAACACTTTTAGTTGAACAAACAGAACAGAAAGAAGTTTCACACAATTCTTCTGTGTAGTTTTTATTTGTAGACATTCTTTTTCCCAATGTAGGCCAATTAGCGCTTAGCATGTCCAATTGCAGTTTCTACAGAAAGAGTGTTTCAGAACGGCTCAATCAAAAGTAAGGTTCAACTCTGTTAGTTGAATGCACAGAACAGAAAGAATTTTCACAGAATGCTACTGTGTAGTTTATATTTGAATATATTCCTTTTTCCACTATTACCCTCTTAGCGCTCCGAATGTCCACTTGCATTTTCTACAGAAAGAGTGTTCAGAACTGCGCAATCAAAAGTATGGTTTAACTCTGTTAGCTTAATGAACATATCAGAAATAAGTTTCACACAATGCTTCTGTGTAGTTTTTATTTGAAGATATTATTTTTCCCAATAGAGGCCTCTTAGCGCTCAGAATGTCCAATTGCAGTTTCTGCAGAAAGAGTGTTTCAGAAAGGCTCAATCAAAAGTAAGGTTCAACTCTGTTAGTTGAATGCACAGAACAGAAAGAAGTTTCATACAATGCTTCTGTGTAGTTTATATTTGAACATATACTTTTTTCCACTATTACCCACTTAGCGCTACGAATGTCCAGTTGCATTTTCTACAGACAGAGTGTTTCCAAACTGCTCAATCAAAAGTATGGTTTAACTCTGTTAGCTGAATGCTCAGATCAGAAAGAAGTTTCACAGAATGCTTCTGTGTAGTTTATATTTGAATATATTCCTTTTTCCACTACTACTCTCTTAGCGCTCCAAATGTCCAGTTGCATTTTCTACAGAAAGAGTGTTCAGATCTGCTCAATCAAAAGTATGGTTTAACTCTGTTAGCTGAATGCACAGATCAGAAAGAAGTTTCACAGAATGATTCTGTGTAGTTTATATTTGGAGACATTCCTTTTTCCACTATTACCCTCTTAGCGCTCCGAATCTCCACTTGCATTTTCTACAGAAAGAGTGTTTCAGAACGGCTCAATCAAAACTAAGGTTCAACTCTTTTAGTTGAACAAACAGAACAGAAAGAAGTTTCACACAATTCTTCTGTGTAGTTTTTCTTTGTAGTCATTCTTTTTCCGAATATAGGCCTCTTAGCGCTCAGAATGTCCAATTGCAGTTTCTACAGAAAGAGTGTTTCAGAACGGCTCAATCAAAAGCACGGTTCAACTCTGTTAGTTGAATGCACAGAACAGAAAGAAGTTTCATACAATGCTTCTGTGTAGTTTATATTTGAACATATTCTTTTTTCCACTATTACCCACTTAGCGCTACGAATGTCCAGTTGCATTTTCTACAGACAGAGTGTTTCAAAACTGCTCAATCAAAAGTATGGTTTAACTCTGTTAGCTGAATGCTCAGATCAGAAAGAAGTTTCACAGAATGCTTCTGTGTAGTTTATATTTGAATATATTCCTTTTTCCACTACTACGCTCTTAGCGCTCCAATTGTCCAGTTGCATTTTCTACAGAAAGAGTGTTCAGATCTGCTCAATCAAAAGTGTGGTTTAACTCTGTTAGCTGAATGCACAGATCAGAAAGAAGTTTCACCGAATGATTCTGTGTAGTTTATATTTGAAGACATTCCTTTTTCCACAATTACCCACTTAGCGCTCCGAATCTCCACTTGCATTTTCTACAAAAAGAGTGTTTCATAACTGCTCAATCAAAAATATGTTTTATCTCTGTTAACTGAATTTTCAGATCAGAAATAAGTTTCACAGAATGCATCTGTGTAGTTTTTATTTGAAGATATTCTTTTTCCCAATGTAGTCCTCTTAGCGCTTAGCATGTCCAATTGCAGTTTCTACAGAAAGAGTGTTTCAGAACGGCTCAATCAAAAGTAAGGTTCAACTCTGTTAGTTGAATGCACAGAACAGAAAGAATTTTCACAGAATGCTACTGTGTAGTTTATATTTGAATATATTCCTTTTTCCACTATTACCCTCTTAGCGCTCCGAATGTCCACTTGCATTTTCTACAGAAAGAGTGTTCAGAACTGCGCAATCAAAAGTATGGTTTAACTCTGTTAGCTTAATGAACATATCAGAAATAAGTTTCACACAATGCTTCTGTGTAGTTTTTATTTGAAGATATTATTTTTCCCAATAGAGGCCTCTTAGCGCTCAGAATGTCCAATTGCAGTTTCTACAGAAAGAGTGTTTCAGAAAGGCTCAATCAAAAGTAAGGTTCAACTCTGTTAGTTGAATGCACAGAACAGAAAGAAGTTTCATACAATGCTTCTGTGTAGTTTATATTTGAACATATTCTTTTTTCCACTATTACCCACTTAGCGCTACGAATGTCCAGTTGCATTTTCTACAGACAGAGTGTTTCAAAACTGCTCAATCAAAAGTATGGTTTAAATCTGTTAGCTGAATGCTCAGATCAGAAAGAAGTTTCACAGAATGCTTCTGTGTAGTTTATATTTGAATATATTCCTTTTTCCACTACTACTCTCTTAGCGCTCCAAAGGTCCAGTTGCATTTTCTACAGAAAGAGTGTTCAGATCTGCTCAATCAAAAGTATGGTTTAACTCTGTTAGCTGAATGCACAGATCAGAAAGAAGTTTCACAGAATGATTCTGTGTAGTTTATATTTGGAGACATTCCTTTTTCCACTATTACCCTCTTAGCGCTCCGAATCTCCACTTGCATTTTCTACAGAAAGAGTGTTTC
Source organism: Symphalangus syndactylus (assembly GCF_028878055.3). Lineage (NCBI taxonomy): Eukaryota > Metazoa > Chordata > Mammalia > Primates > Hylobatidae > Symphalangus > Symphalangus syndactylus. The sequence goes on along the minus strand of NC_072447.2, from coordinate 162,596,079 downwards.
AGAACGGCTCAATCAAAACTAAGGTTCAACTCTTTTAGTTGAACAAACAGAACAGAAAGAAGTTTCACACAATTCTTCTGTGTAGTTTTTATTTGTAGACATTCTTTTTCCCAATATAGGCCTCTTAGCGCTCAGAATGTCCAATTGCAGTTTCTACAGAAAGAGTGTTTCAGAACGGCTCAATCAAAAGTAAGGTTCAACTCTGTTAGTTGAATGCACAGAACAGAAAGAAGTTTCATACAATGCTTCTGTGTAGTTTATATTTGAACATATTCTTTTTTCCACTATTACCCACTTAGCGCTACGAATGTCCAGTTGCATTTTCTACAGACAGAGTGTTTCAAAACTGCTCAATCAAAAGTATGGTTTAACTCTGTTAGCTGAATGCTCAGATCAGAAAGAAGTTTCACAGAATGCTTCTGTGTAGTTTATATTTGAATATATTCCTTTTTCCACTACTACGCTCTTAGCGCTCCAAATGTCCAGTTGCATTTTCTACAGAAAGAGTGTTCAGATCTGCTCAATCAAAAGTATGGTTTAACTCTGTTAGCTGAATGCACAGATCAGAAAGAAGTTTCACCGAATGATTCTGTGTAGTTTATATTTGAAGACATTCCTTTTTCCACTATTGCCCTCTTAGCGCTCCGAATCTCCACTTGCATTTTCTACAAAAAGAGTGTTTCATAACTGCTCAATCAAAAATATGTTTTATCTCTGTTAACTGAATTTACAGATCAGAAATAAGTTTCACAGAATGCATCTGTGTAGTTTTTATTTGAAGATATTCTTTTTCCCAATGTAGGCCTCTTAGCGCTTAGCATGTCCAATTGCAGTTTCTACAGAAAGAGTGTTTCAGAACGGCTCAATCAAAAGTAAGGTTCAACTCTGTTAGTTGAATGCACAGAACAGAAAGAATTTTCACAGAATGCTACTGTGTAGTTTATATTTGAATATATTCCTTTTTCCACTATTACCCTCTTAGCGCTCCGAATGTCCACTTGCATTTTCTACAGAAAGAGTGTTCAGAACTGCGCAATCAAAAGTATGGTTTAACTCTGTTAGCTTAATGAACATATCAGAAATAAGTTTCACACAATGCTTCTGTGTAGTTTTTATTAGAAGATATTATTTTTCCCAATAGAGGCCTCTTAGCGCTCAGAATGTCCAACTGCAGTTTCTACAGAAAGAGTGTTTCAGAAAGGCTCAATCAAAAGTAAGGTTCAACTCTGTTAGTTGAATGCACAGAACAGAAAGAAGTTTCATACAATGCTTCTGTGTAGTTTATATTTGAACATATTTTTTTTCCACTATTACCCACTTAGCGCTACGAATGTCCAGTTGCATTTTCTACAGACAGAGTGTTTCAAAACTGCTCAATCAAAAGTATGGTTTAACTCTGTTAGCTGAATGCTCAGATCAGAAAGAAGTTTCACAGAATGCTTCTGTGTAGTTTATATTTGAATATATTCCTTTTTCCACTACTACTCTCTTAGCGCTCCAAATGTCCAGTTGCATTTTCTACAGAAAGAGTGTTCAGATCTGCTGAATCAAAAGTATGGTTTAACTCTGTTAGCTGAATGCACAGATCAGAAATAAGTTTCACAGAATGATTCTGTGTAGTTTGTATTTGGAGACATTCCTTTTTCCACTATTACCCCCTTAGCGCTCCGAATCTCCACTTGCATTTTCTACAGAAAGAGTGTTTCAGAACGGCTCAATCAAAACTAAGGTTCAACTCTTTTAGTTGAACAAACAGAAAAGAAAGAAGTTTCACAGAATTCTTCTGTGTAGTTTTTATTTGTAGACATTCTTTTTCCCAATATAGGCCTCTTAGCGCTCAGAATGTCCAATTGCAGTTTCTACAGAAGGAGTGTTTCAGAAAGGCTCAATCAAAAGTAAGGTTCAACTCTGTTAGTTGAATGCACAGAACAGAAAGAAGTTTCATACAATGCTTCTGTGTAGTTTATATTTGAACATATTCTTTTTTCCACTATTACCCAATTAGCGCTACGAATGTCCAGTTGCATTTTCTACAGACAGAGTGTTTCAAAACTGCTCAATCAAAAGTATGGTTTAACTCTGTTAGCTGAATGCTCAGATCAGAAAGAAGTTTCACAGAATGCTTCTGTGTAGTTTATATTTGAATATATTCCTTTTTCCACTACTACGCTCTTAGCGCTCCAAATGTCCAGTTGCATTTTCTACAGAAAGAGTGTTCATATCTGCTCAATCAAAAGTGTGGTTTAACTCTGTTAGCTGAATGCACAGATCAGAAAGAAGTTTCACCAAATGATTCAGTGTAGTTCATATTTGAAGACATTACTTTTTCCACTATTACCCTCTTAGCGCTCCGAATCTCCACTTGCATTTTCTACAAAAAGAGTGTTTCATAACTGCTCAATCAAAAATATGTTTTATCTCTGTTAACTGAATTTACAGATCAGAAATAAGTTTCACAGAATGCATCTGTGTAGTTTTTATTTGAAGATATTCTTTTTCCCAATGTAGGCCTCTTAGCGCTTAGCATGTCCAATTGCAGTTTCTACAGAAAGAGTGTTTCAGAACGGCTCAATCAAAAGTAAGGTTCAACTCTGTTAGTTGAATGCACAGAACAGAAAGAATTTTCACAGAATGCTACTGTGTAGTTTATATTTGAATATATTCCTTTTTCCACTATTACGCTATTAGCGCTCCGAATGTCCACTTGCATTTTCTACAGAAAGAGTGTTCAGAACTGCGCAATCAAAAGTATGGTTTAACTCTGTTAGCTTAATGAACATATCAGAAATAAGTTTCACACAATGCTTCTGTGTAGTTTTTATTTGAAGATATTATTTTTCCCAATATAGGCCTCTTACCGCTCAGAATGTCCAATTGCAGTTTCTACAGAAAGAGTGTCTCAGAAAGGCTCAATCAAAAGTAAGGTTCAACTCTGTTAGTTGAATGCACAGAACAGAAAGAAGTTTCATACAATGCTTCTGTGTAGTTTATATTTGAACATATTGTTTTTTCCACTATTACCCACTTAGCGCTACGAATGTCCAGTTGCATTTTCTACAGACAGAGTGTTTCAAAACTGCTCAATCAAAAGTATGGTTTAACTCTGTTAGCTGAATGCTCAGATCAGAAAGAAGTTTCACAGAATGCTTCTGTGTAGTTTATATTTGAATATATTCCTTTTTCCACTACTACTCTCTTAGCGCTCCAAATGTCAAGTTGCATTTTCTACAGAAAGAGTGTTCAGATCTGCTCAATCAAAGTATGGTTTAACTCTGTTAGCTGAATGCACAGATCAGAAAGAAGTTTCACAGAATGATTTTGTGTAGTTTATATTTGGAGACATTCCTTTTTCCACTATTACCCTCTTAGCGCTCCGAATCTCCACTTGCATTTTCTACAGAAAGTGTGTTTCAGAACGGCTCAATCAAAACTAAGGTTCAACTCTTTTAGTTGAACAAACAGAACAGAAAGAAGTTTCACACAATTCTTCTGTGTAGTTTTTATTTGTAGACATTCATTTTCCCAATATAGGCCTCTTAGCGCTCAGAATGTCCAATTGCAGTTTCCACAGAAAGAGTGTTTCAGAACAGCTCAATCAAAAGTAAGGTTCAACTCTGTTAGTTGAATGCACAGAACAGAAAGAAGTTTCATACAATGCTTCTGTGTAGTTTATATTTGAACATATTCTTTTTTCCACTATTACCCACTTAGCGCTACGAATGTCCAGTTGCATTTTCTACAGACAGAGTGTTTCAAAACTGCTCAATCAAAAGTATGGTTTAACTCTGTTAGCTGAATGCTCAGATCAGAAAGAAGTTTCACAGAATGCTTCTGTGTAGTTTATATTTGAATATATTCCTTTTTCCACTACTACGCTCTTAGCGCTCCAAATGTCCAGTTGCATTTTCTACAGAAAGAGTGTTCAGATCTGCTCAATCAAAAGTATGGTTTAACTCTGTTAGCAGAATGCACAGATCAGAAAGAAGTTTCACCGAATGATTCTGTGTAGTTTATATTTGAAGACATTCCTTTTTCCACTATTACCCTCTTAGCGCTCCGAATCTCCACTTGCATTTTCTACAAAAAGAGTGTTTCATAACTGCTCAATCAAAAATATGTTTTATCTCTGTTAACTGAATTTACAGATCAGGAATAAGTTTCACAGAATGCATCTGTGTAGTTTTTATTTGAAGATATTCTTTTTCCCAATGTAGGCCTCTTAGCGCTTAGCATGTCCAATTGCAGTTTCTACAGAAAGAGTGTTTCAGAACGGCTCAATCAAAAGTAAGGTTCAACCCTGTTAGTTGAATGCACAGAACAGAAAGAATTTTCACAGAATGCTACTGTGTAATTTATATTTGAATATATTCCTTTTTCCACTATTACCCTCTTAGTGCTCCGAATGTCCACTTGCATTTTCTACAGAAAGAGTGTTCAGAACTGCGCAATCAAAAGTATGGTTTAACTCTGTTAGCTTAATGAACATATCAGAAATAAGTTTCACACAATGCTTCTGTGTAGTTTTTATTTGAAGATATTATTTTTCCCAATAGAGGCCTCTTAGCGCTCAGAATGTCCAATTGCAGTTTCTACAGAAAGAGTGTTTCAGAAAGGCTCAATCAAAAGTAAGGTTCAACTCTGTTAGTTGAATGCACAGAACAGAAAGAAGTTTCATACAATGCTTCTGTGTAGTTTATATTTGAACATATTCTTTTTTCCACTATTACCCACTTAGCGCTACGAATGTCCAGTTGCATTTTCTACAGACAGAGTGTTTCAAAACTGCTCAATCAAAAGTATGGTTTAACTCTGTTAGCTGAATGCTCAGATCAGAAAGAAGTTTCACAGAATGATTCTGTGCAGTTTATATTTGGAGACATTCCTTTTTCCACTATTACCCTCTTAGCGCTGCGAATCTCCACTTGCAATTTCTACAGAAAGAGTGTTTCAGAACGGCTCAATCAAAACTAAGGTTCAACTCTTTTAGTTGAACAAACAGAACAGAAAGAAGTTTCACACAATTCTTCTGTGTAGTTTTTATTTGTAGACATTCTTTTTCCCAATATAGGCCTCTTAGCTCTCAGAATGTCCAATTGCAGTTTCTACAGAAAGAGTGTTTCAGAACGGCTCAATCAAAAGTAAGGTTCAACTCTGTTAGTTGAATGCACAGAACAGAAAGAAGTTTCATACAATGCTTCTGTGTAGTTTATATTTGAACATATTCTTTTTTCCACTATTACCCACTTAGCGCTACGAATGTCCAGTTGCATTTTCTACAGACAGAGTGTTTCAAAACTGCTCAATCAAAAGTATGGTTTAACTCTGTTAGCTGAATGCTCAGATCAGAAAGAAGTTTCACAGAATGCTTCTGTGTAGTTTATATTTGAATATATTCCTTTTTCCACTACTACGCTGTTAGCGCTCCAAATGTCCAGTTGCATTTTCTACAGAAAGAGTGTTCAGATCTGCTCAATCAAAAGTATGGTTTAACTCTGTTAGCTGAATGCACAGATCAGAAAGAAGTTTCACCGAATGATTCTGTGTAGTTTATATTTGAAGACATTCCTTTTTCCACTATTACCCTCTTAGCGCTCCGACTCTCCACTTGCATTTTCTACAAAAAGAGTGTTTCATAACTGCTCAATCAAAAATATGTTTCATCTCTGTTAACTGAATTTACAGATCAGAAATAAGTTTCACAGAATGCATCTGTTTAGTTTTTATTTGAAGATATTCTTTTTCCCAATGTAGGCCTCTTAGCGCTTAGCATGTCCAATTGCATTTTCTACAGTAAGAGTGTTTCAGAACGGCTCAATCAAAAGTAAGGTTCAACTCTGTTAGTTGAATGCACAGAACAGAAAGAATTTTCACAGAATGCTACTGTGTAGTTTATATTTGAATATATTCCTTTTTCCACTCTTACCCTCTTAGCGCTCCGAATGTCCACTTGCATTTTCTACAGAAAGAGTGTTCAGAACTGCGCAATCAAAAGTATGGTTTAACTCTGTTAGCTTAATGAACATATCAGAAATAAGTTTCACACAATGCATCTGTGTAGTTTTTATTTGAAGATATTATTTTTCCCAATAGAGGCCTCTTAGCGCTCAGAATGTCCAATTGCAGTTTCTACAGAAAGAGTGTTTCAGAAAGGCTCAATCAAAAGTAAGGTTCAACTCTGTTAGTTGAATGCACAGAACAGAAAGAAGTTTCATACAATGCTTCTGTGTAGTTTATATTTGAACATATTCTTTTTTCCACTATTACCCACTTAGCGCTACGAATGTCCAGTTGCATTTTCTACAGACAGAGTGTTTCAAAACTGCTCAATCAAAAGTATGGTTTAACTCTGTTAGCTGAATGCTCAGATCAGAAAGAAGTTTCACAGAATGCTTCTGTGTAGTTTATATTTGAATATATTCCTTTTTCCACTACTACTCTCTTAGCGCTCCAAATGTCCAGTTGCATTTTCTACAGAAAGAGAGTTCAGATCTGCTCAATCAAAGTATGGTTTAACTCTGTTAGCTGAATGCACAGATCAGAAAGAAGTTTCACAGAATGATTCTGTGTAGTTTATATTTGGAGACATTCCTTTTTCCACTATTACCCTCTTAGCGCTCCGAATCTCCACTTGCATTTTCTACAGAAAGAGTGTTTCATAACGGCTCAATCAAAACTAAGGTTCAACACTTTTAGTTGAACAAACGGAACAGAGAGAAGTTTCACACAATTCTTCTGTGTAGTTTTTATTTGTAGACATTCTTTTTCCCAATATAGACCTCTTAGCGCTCAGAATGTCCAATTGCAGTTTCTATAGAAAGAGTGTTTCAGAACGGCTCAATCAAAAGTAAGGTTCAACTCTGTTAGTTGAATGCACAGAACAGAAAGAAGTTTCATACAATGCTTCTGTGTAGTTTATATTTGAACATATTCTTTTTTCCACTATTACCCACTTAGCGCTACGAATGTCCAGTTGCATTTTCTACAGACAGAGTGTTTCAAAACTGCTCAATCAAAAGTATGGTTTAACTCTGTTAGCTGAATTCTCAGATCAGAAAGAAGTTTCACAGAATGCTTCTGTGTAGTTTATATTTGTATATATTCCTTTTTCCACTACTACGCTCTTAGCGCTCCAAATGTCCAGTTGCATTTTCTACATAAAGAGTGTTCAGATCTTCTCAATCAAAAGTGTCGTTTAACTCTGTTAGCTGAATGCACAGATCAGAAAGAAATTTCACCGAATGATTCTGTGTAGTTTATATTTGAAGACATTCCTTTTTCCACTATTACCCTCTTAGCGCTCCGAATCTCCACTTGCATTTTCTACAAAAAGAGTGTTTCATAACTGCTCAATCAAAAATATGTTTTATCTCTGTTAACTGAATTTACAGATCAGAAATAAGTTTCACAGAATGCATCTGTGTAGTTTTTATTTGAAGATATTCTTTTTCCCAATGTAGCCCTCTTAGCGCTTAGCATTTCCAATTGCATTTTCTACAGAAAGAGTGTTTCAGAACGGCTCAATCAAAATTAAGGTTCAACTCTGTTAGTTGAATGCACAGAACAGAAAGTATTTTCACAGAATGCTACTGTGTAGTTTATATTTGAATATATTCCTTTTTCCACTATTACCCTCTTAGCGCTCCGAATGTCCACTTGCATTTTCTACAGAAAGAGTGTTCAGAACTGCGCAATCAAAAGTATGGTTTAACTCTGTTAGCTTAATGAACATATCAGAAATAAGTTTCACACAATGCTTCTGTGTAGTTTTTATTTGAAGATATTATTTTTCCCAATAGAGGCCTCTTAGCGCTCAGAATGTCCAATTGCAGTTTCTACAGAAAGAGTGTTTCAGAAAGGCTCAATCAAAAGTAAGGTTCAACTCTGTTAGTTGAATGCACAGAACAGAAAGAAGTTTCATACAATGCTTCTGTGTAGTTTATATTTGAACATATTCTTTTTTCCACTATTACCCACTTAGCGCTACGAATGTCCAGTTTCATTTTCAACAGACAGAGTGTTTCAAAACTGCTCAATCAAAAGTATGGTTTAACTCTGTTAGCTGAATGCACAGATCAGAAAGAAGTTTCACAGAATGCTTCTGTGTAGTTTATATTTGAATATATTCCTTTTTCCACTACTACTCTCTTAGCGCTCCAAATGTCCAGTTGCATTTCCTACAGAAAGAGTGTTCAGATCTGCTGAATCAAAAGTATGGTTTAACTCCGTTAGCTGAATGCACAGATCAGAAAGAAGTTTCACAGAATGATTCTGTGTAGTTTGTATTTGGAGACATTCCTTTTTCCACTATTACCGCCTTAGCGCTCCGAATCTCCACTTGCATTTTCTACAGAAAGAGTGTTTCATAACGGCTCAATCAAAACTAAGGTTCAACACTTTTAGTTGAACAAACGGAACAGAGAGAAGTTTCACACAATTCTTCTGTGTAGTTTTTATTTGTAGACATTCTTTTTCCCAATATAGACCTCTTAGCGCTCAGAATGTCCAATTGCAGTTTCTATAGAAAGAGTGTTTCAGAACGGCTCAATCAAAAGTAAGGTTCAACTCTGTTAGTTGAATGCACAGAACAGAAAGAAGTTTCATACAATGCTTCTGTGTAGTTTATATTTGAACATATTCTTTTTTCCACTATTACCCACTTAGCGCTACGAATGTCCAGTTGCATTTTCTACAGACAGAGTGTTTCAAAACTGCTCAATCAAAAGTATGGTTTAACTCTGTTAGCTGAATGCTCAGATCAGAAAGAAGTTTCACAGAATGCTTCTGTGTAGTTTATATTTGTATATATTCCTTTTTCCACTACTACGCTCTTAGCGCTCCAAATGTCCAGTTGCATTTTCTACATAAAGAGTGTTCAGATCTTCTCAATCAAAAGTGTGGTTTAACTCTGTTAGCTGAATGCACAGATCAGAAAGAAATTTCACCGAATGATTCTGTGTAGTTTATATTTGAAGACATTCCTTTTTCCACTATTACCCTCTTAGCCCTCCGAATCTCCACTTGCATTTTCTACAAAAAGAGTGTTTCATAACTGCTCAATCAAAAATATGTTTTATCTCTGTTAACTGAATTTACAGATCAGAAATAAGTTTCACAGAATGCATCTGTGTAGTTTTTATTTGAAGATATTCTTTTTCCCAATGTAGGCCTCTTAGCGCTTAGCATGTCCAATTGCATTTTCTACAGAAAGAGTGTTTCAGAACGGCTCAATCAAAATTAAGGTTCAACTCTGTTAGTTGAATGCACAGAACAGAAAGTATTTTCACAGAATGCTACTGTGTAGTTTATATTTGAATATATTCCTTTTTCCACTATTACCCTCTTAGCGCTCCGAATGTCCACTTGCATTTTCTACAGAAAGAGTGTTCAGAACTGCGCAATCAAAAGTATGGTTTAACTCTGTTAGCTTAATGAACATATCAGAAATAAGTTTCACACAATGCTTCTGTGTAGTTTTTATTTGAAGATATTATTTTTCCGAATAGAGGCCTCTTAGCGCTCAGAATGTCCAATTGCAGTTTCTACAGAAAGAGTGTTTCAGAAAGGCTCAATCAAAAGTAAGGTTCAACTCTGTTAGTTGAATGCACAGAACAGAAAGAAGTTTCATACAATGCTTCTGTGTAGTTTATATTTGAACATATTCTTTTTTCCACTATTACCCACTTAGCGCTACGAATGTCCAGTTGCATTTTCTACAGACAGAGTGTTTCAAAACTGCTCAATCAAAAGTATGGTTTAACTCTGTTAGCTGAATGCGCAGATCAGAAAGAAGTTTCACAGAATGCTTCTGTGTAGTTTATATTTGAATATATTCCTTTTTCCACTACTACGCTCTTAGCGCTCAAAATGTCCAGTTGCATTTTCTACAGAAAGAGTGTTCAGATCTGCTCAATCAAAAGTATGGTTTAACTCTGTTAGCTGAATGCACAGATCAGAAAGAAGTTTCACCGAATGATTCTGTGTAGTTTATATTTGAAGACATTCCTTTTTCCACTATTACCCTCTTAGCGCTCTGAATCTCTACTTGCATTTTCTACAAAAAGAGTGTTTCATAACTGCTCAATCAAAAATATGTTTTATCTCTGTTAACTGAATTTACAGATCAGAAATAAGTTTCACAGAATGCATCTGTGTAGTTTTTATTTGAAGATATTCTTTTTCCCAATGTAGGCCTCCTAGCGCTTAGCATGTCCAATTGCAGTTTCTACAGAAAGAGTGTTTCAGAACGGCTCAATCAAATGTAAGGTTCAACTCTGTTAGTTGAATGCACAGAACAGAAAGAATTTTCACAGAATGCTACTGTGCAGTTTATATTTGAATATATTACTTTTTCCACTATTACCCTCTTAACGCTCCGAATGTCCACTTGCATTTTCTACAGAAAGAGTGTTCAGAACTGCGCAATCAAAAGTATGGTTTAACTCTGTTAGCTTAATGAACATATCAGAAATAAGTTTCACACAATGCTTCTGTGTAGTTTTTATTTGAAGATATTATTTTTCCAATATAGGCCTCCTAGCGCTCAGAACGTCCAATTGCAGTTTCTACAGAAAGAGTGTTTCAGAAAGGCTCAATCAGAAGTAAGGTTCAACTCTGTTAGTTGAATTCACAGAACAGAAAGAAGTTTCATACAATGCTTCTGTGTAGTTTATATTTGAACATATTCTTTTTTCCACTATTACCCACTTAGCGCTACGAATGTCCAGTTGCATTTTCTACAGACAGAGTGTTTCAAAACTGCTCAATCAAAAGTATGGTTTAACTCTGTTAGCTGAATGCTCAGATCAGAAAGAAGTTTCACAGAATGCTTCTGTGTAGTTTATATTTTAATATATTGTTTTTCCACTACTACGCTCTTAGCGCTCCAAATGTCCAGTTGCATTTTCTACAGAAAGAGTGTTCAGATCTGCTCAATCAAAAGTATGGTTTAACTCTGTTAGCTGAATGCACAGATCAGAAAGAAGTTTCACCGAATGATTCCGTGTAGTTTATATTTGAAGACATTCCTTTTTCCACTATTACCCTCTTAGCGCTCCGAATCTCCACTTGCATTTTCTACAAAAAGAGTGTTTCATAACTGCTCAATCAAAAATATGTTTTATCTCTGTTAACTGAATTTACAGATCAGAAATAAGTTTCACAGAATGCATCTGTGTAGTTTTTATTTGAAGATATTCTTTTTCCCAATGTAGGCCTCTTAGCGCTTAGCATGTCCAATTGCAGTTTCTACAGAAAGAGTGTTTCAGAACGGCTCAATCAAAAGTAAGGTTCAACTCTGTTAGTTGAATGCACAGAACAGAAAGTCTTTTCACAGAATGCTACTGTGTAGTTTATTTTTGAATATATTCCTTTTTCCACTATTACCCTCTTAGCGCTCCTAATGTCCACTTGCATTTTCTACAGAAAGAGTGTTCAGAACTGCGCAATCAAAAGTATGGTTTAACTCTGTTAGCTTAATGAACATATCAGAAATAAGTTTCACACAATGCTTCTGTGTACTTTTTATTTGAAGATATTATTTTTCCCAATATAGGCCTCTTAGCGCTCAGAATGTCCAATTGCAGTTTCTACAGAAAGAGTGTTTCAGAAAGGCTCAATCAAAAGTAAGGTTCAACTCTGTTAGTTGAATGCACAGAACAGAAAGAAGTTTCATACAATGCTTCTGTGTAGTTTATATTTGAACATATTCTTTTTTCCACTATTACCCACTTAGCGCTACGAATGTCCAGTTGCATTTTCAACAGACAGAGTGTTTCAAAACTGCTCAATCAAAAGTATGGTTTAACTCTGTTAGCTGAATGCTCAGATCAGAAAGTAGTTTCACAGAATGCTTCTGTGTAGTTTATATTTGAATATATTCCTTTTTCCACTACTACTCTCTTAGCGCTCCAAATGTCCAGTTGCATTTTCTACAGAAAGAGTGTTCAGATCTGCTCAATCAAAAGTATGGTTTAATTCTGTTAGCTGAATACACTGATCAGAAAGAAGTTTCACAGAATGATTCTGTGTAGTTTATATTTGGAGACATTCCTTTTTCCACTATTACCCTCTTAGCGCTCCGAATCTCCACTTGCGTTTTCTACAGAAAGATTGTTTCAGAACGGCTCAATCAAAACTAAGGTTCAACTCTTTTTGTTGAACAAACAGAACAGAAAGAAGTTTCACACAATTCTTCTGTGTAGTTTTTATTTGTAGACATTCTTTTTCCCAATATAGGCCTCTTAGCGCTCAGAATGTCCAATTGCAGTTTCTACAGAAAGAGTGTTTCAGAACGGCTCAATCAAAAGTAAGGTTCAACTCTGTTAGTTGAATGCACAGAACAGAAAGAAGTTTCATACAATGCTTCTGTGTAGTTTATATTTGAACATATTCTTTTTTCCACTATTACCCACTTAGCGCTACGAATGTCCAGTTGCATTTTCTACAGACAGAGTGTTTCAAAACTGCTCAATCAAAAGTATGGTTTAAATCTGTTAGCTGAATGCTCAGATGAGAAAGAAGTTTCACAGAATGCTTCTGTGTAGTTTATATTTGAATATATTCCTTTTTCCACTACTACGCTCTTAGCGCTCCAAATGTCCAGTTGCATTTTCTACAGAAAGAGTGTTCAGATCTGCTCAATCAAAAGTATGGTTTAACTCTGTTAGCTGAATGCACAGATCAGAAAGAAGTTTCACCGAATGATTCTGTGTAGTTTATATTTGAAGACATTCCTTTTTCCACTATTACCCTCTTAGCGCTCCGAATCTCCACTTGCATTTTCTACAAAAAGAGTGTTTCATAACTGCTCAATCAAAAATATGTTTTATCTCTGTTAACTGAATTTACAGATCAGAAATAAGTTTCACAGAATGCATCTGTGTAGTTTTTATTTGAAGATATTCTTTTTCCCAATGTAGGCCTCTTAGCGCTTAGAATGTCCAATTGCAGTTTCTACAGAAAGAGTGTTTCAGAACGGCTCAATCAAAAGTAAGGTTCAACTCTGTTAGTTGAATGCACAGAACAGAAAGAATTTTCACAGAATGCTACTGTGTAGTTTATATTTGAATATATTCCTTTTTCCACTATTACCCTCTTAGCGCTCCGAATGTCCACTTGCATTTTCTACAGAAAGAGTGTTCAGAACTGCGCAATCCAAAGTATGGTTTAACTCTGTTAGCTTAATGAACATGTCAGAAATAAGTTTCACACAATGCTTCTGTGTAGTTTTTATTTGAAGGTATTATTTTTCCCAATAGAGGCCTCTTAGCGCTCAGAATGTCCAATTGCAGTTTCTACAGAAAGAGTGTTTCAGAAAGGCTCAATCAAAAGTAAGGTTCAACTCTGTTAGTTGAATGCACAGAACAGAAAGAAGTTTCATACAATGCTTCTGTGTAGTTTATATTTGAACATATTCTTTTTTCCACTATTACCCACTTAGCGCTACGAATGTCCAGTTGCATTTTCTACAGACAGAGTGTTTCAAAACTGCTCAATCAAAAGTATGGTTTAACTCTGTTAGCTGAATGCTCAGATCAGAAAGAAGTTTCACAGAATGCTTCTGTGTAGTTTATATTTGAATATATTCCTTTTTCCACTACTACTCTCTTAGCGCTCCAAATGTCCAGTAGCATTTTCTACAGAAAGAGTGTTCAGATCTGCTCAATCAAAAGTATGGTTTAACTCTGTTAGCTGAATTCACAGATCAGAAAGAAGTTTCACAGAATGATTCTGTGTAGTTTATATTTGGAGACATTCCTTTTTCCACTATTACCCTCTTAGCGCTCCGAATCTCCACTTGCGTTTTCTACAGAAAGAGTGTTTCAGAACGGCTCAATCAAAACTAAGGTTCAACTCTTTTAGTTGAACAAACAGAACAGAAAGAAGTTTCACACAATTCTTCTGTGTAGTTTTTATTTGTAGACATTCTTTTTCCCAATATAGGCCTCTTAGCGCTCAGAATGTCCAATTGCAGTTTCTACAGAAAGAGTGTTTCAGAAAGGCTCAATCAAAAGTAAGGGTCAACTCTGTTAGTTGAATGCACAGAACAGAAAGAAGTTTCATACAATGCTTCTGTGTAGTTTATATTTGAACATATTCTTTTTTCCACTATTACCCACTTAGCGCTACGAATGTCCAGTTGCATTTTCTACAGACAGAGTGTTTCAAAACTGCTCAATCAAAAGTATGGTTTAACTCTGTTAGCTGAATGCGCAGATCAGAAAGAAGTTTCACAGAATGCTTCTGTGTAGTTTATATTTGAATATATTCCTTTTTCCACTACTACGCTCTTAGCGCTCAAAACGTCCAGTTGCATTTTCTACAGAAAGAGTGTTCAGATCTGCTCAATCAAAAGTATGGTTTAACTCTGTTAGCTGAATGCACAGATCAGAAAGAAGTTTCACCGAATGATTCTGTGTAGTTTATATTTGAAGACATTCCTTTTTCCACTATTACCCTCTTAGCGCTCTGAATCTCTACTTGCATTTTCTACAAAAAGAGTGTTTCATAACTGCTCAATCAAAAATATGTTTTATCTCTGTTAACTGAATTTACAGATCAGAAATAAGTTTCACAGAATGCATCTGTGTAGTTTTTATTTGAAGATATTCTTTTTCCCAATGTAGGCCTCCTAGCGCTTAGCATGTCCAATTGCAGTTTCTACAGAAAGAGTGTTTCAGAACGGCTCAATCAAAAGTAAGGTTCAACTCTGTTAGTTGAATGCACAGAACAGAAAGAATTTTCACAGAATGCTACTGTGCAGTTTATATTTGTATATATTACTTTTTCCACTATTACCCTCTTAACGCTCCGAATGTCCACTTGCATTTTCTACAGAAAGAGTGTTCAGAACTGCGCAAACAAAAGTATGGTTTAACTCTGTTAGCTTAATGAACATATCAGAAATAAGTTTCACACAATGCTTCTGTGTAGTTTTTATTTGAAGATATTATTTTTCCAATATAGGCCTCTTAGCGCTCAGAATGTCCAATTGCAGTTTCTACAGAAAGAGTGTTTCAGAAAGGCTCAATCAAAAGTAAGGTTCAACTCTGTTAGTTGAATGCACAGAACAGAAAGAAGTTTCATACAATGCTTCTGTGTAGTTTATATTTGAACATATTCTTTTTTCCACTATTACCCACTTAGCGCTACGAATGTCCAGTTGCATTTTCTACAGACAGAGTGTTTCAAAACTGCTCAATCAAAAGTATGGTTTAACTCTGTTAGCTGAATGCTCAGATCAGAAAGAAGTTTCACAGGATGCTTCTGTGTAGTTTATATTTGAATATATTCCTTTTTCCACTACTACGCTCTTAGCGCTCCAAATGTCCAGTTGCATTTTCTACAGAAAGAGTGTTCAGATCTGCTCAATCAAAAGTATGGTTTAACTCTGTTAGCTGAATGCACAGATCAGAAAGAAGTTTCACCGAATGATTCTGTGTAGTTTATATTTGAAGACATTCCTTTTTCCACTATTACCCGCTTAGCGCTCCGAATATCCACTTGCATTTTCTACAAAAAGAGTGTTTCATAACTGCTCAATCAAAAATATGTTTTATCTCTGTTAAGTGAATTTACAGATCAGAAGTAAGTTTCACAGAATGCATCTGTGTAGTTTTTATTTGAAGATATTCTTTTTCCTAATGTAGGCCTCTTAGCGCTTAGCATGTCCAATTGCAGTTTCTACAGAAAGAGTGTTTCAGAACGGCTCAATCAAAAGTAAGGTTCAACTCTGTTAGTTGAATGCACAGAACAGAAAGAATTTTCACAGAATGCTACTGTGTAGTTTATATTTGAATATATTCCTTTTTCCATTATTACCCTCTTAGCGCTCCGAATGTCCACTTGCATTTTCTACAGAAAGAGTGTTCAGAACTGCGCAATCCAAAGTATGGTTTAACTCTGTTAGCTTAATGAACATGTCAGAAATAAGTTTCACACAATGCTTCTGTGTAGTTTTTATTTGAAGATATTATTTTTCCCAATAGAGGCCTCTTAGCGCTCAGAATGTCCAATTGCAGTTTCTACAGAAAGAGTGTTTCAGAAAGGCTCAATCAAAAGTAAGGTTCAACTCTGTTAGTTGAATGCACAGAACAGAAAGAAGTTTCATACAATGCTTCTGTGTAGTTTATATTTGAACATATTCTTTTTTCCACTATTACCCACTTAGCGCTACGAATGTCCAGTTGCATTTTCTACAGACAGAGTGTTTCAAAACTGCTCAATCAAAAGTATGGTTTAACTCTGTTAGCTGAATGCTCAGAACAGAAAGAAGTTTCACAGAATGCTTCTGTGTAGTTTATATTTGAATATATTCCTTTTTCCACTACTACTCTCTTAGCGCTCCAAATGTCCAGTTGCATTTTCTACAGAAAGAGAGTTCTGATCTGCTCAATCAAAAGTATGGTTTAAATCTGTTAGCTGAATGCACAGATCAGAAAGATGTTTCACAAATGATTCTGTGTAGTTTATATTTGGAGACATTCCTTTTTCCACTATTACCCTCTTAGCGCTCCGAATCTCCACTTGCATTTTCTACAGAAAGAGTGTTTCAGAACGGCTCAATGAAAACTAAGTTTCAACTCTTTTAGTTGAACAAACAGAACAGAAAGTAGTTTCACACAATTCTTCTGTGTAGTTTTTATTTGTAGACATTCTTTTTCCCAATATAGGCCTCTTAGCGCTCAGAATGTCCAATTGCAGTTTCTACAGAAAGAGTGTTTCAGAAAGGCTCAATCAAAAGTAAGGTTCAACTCTGTTAGTTGAATGCACAGAACAGAAAGAAGTTTCATACAATGCTTCTGTGTAGTTTATATTTGAACATATTCTTTTTTCCACTATTACCCACTTAGCGCTACGAATGTCCAGTTGCATTTTCTACAGACAGAGTGTTTCAAAACTGCTCAATCAAAAGTATGGTTTAACTCTGTTAGCTGAATGCTCAGATCAGAAAGAAGTTTCACAGAATGCTTCTGTGTAGTTTATATTTGAATATATTCCTTTTTCCACTACTACGCTCTTAGCGCTCCAAATGTCCAGTTGCATTTTCTACAGAAAGAGTGTTCAGATCTGCTTAATCAAAAGTATGGTTTAACTCTGTTAGCTGAATGCACAGATCAGAAAGAAGTTTCACCGAATGATTCTGTGTAGTTTATATTTGAAGACATTCCTTTTTCCACTATTACCCGCTTAGCGCTCCGAATCTCCACTTGCATTTTCTACAAAAAGAGTGTTTCATAACTGCTCAATCAAAAATATGTTTTATCTCTGTTAAGTGAATTTACAGATCAGAAGTAAGTTTCACAGAATGCATCTGTGTAGTTTTTATTTGAAGATATTCTTTTTCCCAATGTAGGCCTATTAGCGCTTAGCATGTCCAATTGCAGTTTCTACAGAAAGAGTGTTTCAGAACGGCTCAATCAAAAGTAAGGTTCAACTCTGTTAGTTGAATGCACAGAACAGAAAGAATTTTAACAGAATGCTACTGTGTAGTTTATATTTGAATATATGCCTTTTTCCACTATTACCCTCTTAGCGCTCCGAATGTCCACTTGCATTTTCTACAGAAAGAGTGTTCAGAACTGCGCAATCCAAAGTATGGTTTAACTCTGTTAGCTTAATGAACATGTCAGAAATAAGTTTCACACAATGCTTCTGTGTAGTTTTTATTTGAAGATATTATTTTTCCCAATAGAGGCCTCTTAGCGCTCAGAATGTCCAATTGCAGTTTCTACAGAAAGAGTGTTTCAGAAAGGCTCAATCAAAAGTAAGGTTCAACTCTGTTAGTTGAATGCACAGAACAGAAAGAAGTTTCATACAATGCTTCTGTGTAGTTTATATTTGAACATATTCTTTTTTCCACTATTACCCACTTAGCGCTACGAATGTCCAGTTGCATTTTCTACAGACAGAGTGTTTCAAAACTGCTCAATCAAAAGTATGGTTTAACTCTGTTAGCTGAATGCTCAGATCAGAAAGAAGTTTCACAGAATGCTTCTGTGTAGTTTATATTTGAATATATTCCTTTTTCCACTACTACTCTCTTAGCGCTCCAAATGTCCAGTTGCATTTTCTACAGAAAGAGAGTTCAGATCTGCTCAATCAAAAGTATGGTTTAACTCTGTTAGCTGAATGCACAGATCAGAAAGATGTTTCACAAATGATTCTGTGTAGTTTATATTTGGAGACATTCCTTTTTCCACTATTACCCTCTTAGCGCTCCGAATCTCCACTTGCATTTTCTACAGAAAGAGTGTTTCAGAACGGCTCAATGAAAACTAAGTTTCAACTCTTTTAGTTGAACAAACAGAACAGAAAGAAGTTTCACACAATTCTTCTGTGTAGTTTTTATTTGTAGACATTCTTTTTCCCAATATAGGCCTCTTAGCGCTCAGAATGTCCAATTGCAGTTTCTACAGAAAGAGTGTTTCAGAACGGCTCAATCAAAAGTAAGGTTCAACTCTGTTAGTTGAATGCACAGAACAGAAAGAAGTTTCATACAATGCTTCTGTGTAGTTTATACTTGAACATATTCTTTTTTCCACTATTACCCACTTAGCGCTACGAATGTCCAGTTGCATTTTCTACAGACAGAGTGTTTCAAAACTGCTCAATCAAAAGTATGGTTTAACTCTGTTAGCTGAATGCTCAGATCAGAAAGAAGTTTCACAGAATGCTTCTGTGTAGTTTATATTTGAATATATTCCTTTTTCCACTACTATGCTCTTAGCGCTCCAAATGTCCAGTTGCATTTTCTACAGAAAGAGTGTTCAGATCTGCTCAATCAAAAGTATGGTTTAACTCTGTTAGCTGAATGCACAGATCAGAAAGAAGTTTCACCGAATGATTCTGTGTAGTTTATATTTGAAGACATTCCCTTTTCCACTATTACCCGCTTAGCGCTCCGAATCTCCACTTGCATTTTCTACAAAAAGAGTGTTTCATAACTGCTCAATCAAAAATATGTTTTATCTCTGTTAAGTGAATTTACAGATCAGAAGTAAGTTTCACAGAATGCATCTGTGTAGTTTTTATTTGAAGATATTCTTTTTCCCTATGTAGGCCTATTAGCGCTTAGCATGTCCAATTGCAGTTTCTACAGAAAGAGTGTTTCAGAATGGCTCAATCAAAAGTAAGGTTCAACTCTGTTAGTTGAATGCACAGAACAGAAAGAATTTTCACAGAATGCTACTGTGTAGTTTATATTTGAATATATGCCTTTTTCCACTATTACCCTCTTAGCGCTCGGAATGTCCACTTGCATTTTCTACAGAAAGAGTGTTCAGAACTGCGCAATCCAAAGTATGGTTTAACTCTGTTAGCTTAATGAACATGTCAGAAATAAGTTTCACACAATGCTTCTGTGTAGTTTTTATTTGAAGATATTATTTTTCCCAATAGAGGCCTCTTAGCGCTCAGAATGTCCAATTGCAGTTTCTACAGAAAGAGTGTTTCAGAAAGGCTCAATCAAAAGTAAGGTTCAACTCTGTTAGTTGAATGCACAGAACAGAAAGAAGTTTCATACAATGCTTCTGTGTAGTTTATATTTGAACATATTCTTTTTTCCACTATTACCCACTTAGCGCTACGAATGTCCAGTTGCATTTTCTACAGACAGAGTGTTTCAAAACTGCTCAATCAAAAGTATGGTTTAACTCTGTTAGCTGAATGCTCAGATCAGAAAGAAGTTTCACAGAATGCTTCTGTTTAGTTTATATTTGAATATATTCCTTTTTCCACTACTACTCTCTTAGCATTCCAAATGTCCAGTTGCATTTTCTACAGAAAGAGAGTTCAGATCTGCTCAATCAAAAGAATGGTTTAACTCTGTTAGCTGAATGCACAGATCAGAAAGATGTTTCACAGAATGATTCTGTGTAGTTTATATTTGGAGACATTCCTTTTTCCACTATTACCCTCTTAGCGCTCCGAATCTAGACTTGCATTTTCTACAGAAAGAGTGTTTCAGAACGGCTCAATCAAAACTAAGTTTCAACTCTTTTAGTTGAACAAACAGAACAGAAAGAAGTTTCACACAATTCTTCTGTGTAGTTTTTATTTGTAGACATTCTTTTTCCCAATATAGGACTCTTAGCGCTCAGAATGTCCAATTGCAGTTTCTACAGAAAGAGTGTTTCAGAACGGCTCAATCAAAAGTAAGGTTCAACTCTGTTAGTTGAATGCACAGAACAGAAAGGATTTTCATACAATGCTTCTGTGTAGTTTATATTTGAACATATTCTTTTTTCCACTATTACCCACTTAGCGCTACGAATGTCCAGTTGCATTTTCTACAGACAGAGTGTTTCAAAACTGCTCAATCAAAAGTATGGTTTAATTCTGTTAGCTGAATGCTCAGATCAGAAAGAAGTTTCACAGAATGCTTCTGTGTAGTTTATATTTGAATATATTCCTTTTTCCACTACTACGCTCTTAGCGCTCCAAATGTCCCGTTGCATTTTCTACAGAAAGAGTGTTCAGATCTGCTCAATCAAAAGTATGGTTTAACTCTGTTAGCTGAATGCACAGATCAGAAAGGAGTTTCACCGAATGATTCTGTGTAGTTTATATTTGAAGACATTCCTTTTTCCACTATTACCCTCTTAGCGCTCCGAATCTCCACTTGCATTTTCTACAAAAAGAGTGTTTCATAACTGCTCAATGAAAAATATGTTTTATCTCTGTTAACTGAATTTACAGATCAGAAATATGTTTCACAGAATGCATCTGTGTAGTTTTTATTTGAAGATATTCTTTTTCCCAATGTAGGCCTCTTAGCGCTTAGCATGTCCAATTGCAGTTTCTACAGAAAGAGTGTTTCAGAACGGCTCAATCAAAAGTAAGGTTCAACACTGTTAGTTGAATGCACAGAACAGAAAGAATTTTCACAGAATGCTACTGTGTAGTTTATATTTGAATATATTCCTTTTTCCACTATTACCCTCTTAGCGCTCCGAATGCCCACTTGCATTTTCTACAGAAAGAGTGTTCAGAACTGCGCAATCAAAAGTATGGTTTAACTCTGTTAGCTTAATGAACATATCAGAAATAAGTTTCACACAATGCTTCTGTGTAGTTTTTATTTGAAGATATTATTTTTCCCAATAGAGGCCTCTTAGCGCTCAGAATGTCCAATTGCAGTTTCTACAGAAAGAGTGTTTCAGAAAGGCTCAATCAAAAGTAAGGTTCAACTCTGTTAGTTGAATGCACAGAACAGAAAGAAGTTTCATACAATGCTTCTGTGTAGTTTATATTTGAACATATTCTTTTTTCCACTATTACCCACTTAGCGCTACGAATATCCAGTTGCATTTTCTACAGACAGAGTGTTTCAAAACTGCTCAATCAAAAGTATGGTTTAACTCTGTTAGCTGAATGCTCAGATCAGAAAGAAGTTTCACAGAATGCTTCTGTGTAGTTTATATATGAATATATTCCTTTTTCCACTACTACTCTCTTAGCGCTCCAAATGTCCAGTTGCATTTTCTACAGAAAGAGTGTTCACATCTGCTCAATCAAAAGTATGGTTTAACTCTGTTAGCTGAATGCACAGATCAGAAAGAAGTTTCACAGAATGGTTCTGTGTAGTTTATATTTGGAGACATTCCTTTTTCCACTATTACCCTCTTAGCGCTCCGTATCTCCACTTGCATTTTCTACAGAAAGAGTGTTTCAGAACGGCTCAATCAAAACTAAGGTTCAACTCTTTTAGTTGAACAAACAGAACAGAAAGAAGTTTCACACAATTCTTCTGTGTAGTTTTTATTTGTAGACATTCTTTTTCCCAATATAGGCCTCTTAGCGCTCAGAATGTCCAATTGCAGTTTCTACAGAAAGAGTGTTTCAGAACGGCTCAATCAAAAGTAAGGTTCAACTCTGTTAGTTGAATGCACAGAACAGAAAGATGTTTCATACAATGCTTCTGTGTAGTTTATATTTGAACATATTCTTTTTTCCACTATTACCCACTTAGCGCTACGAATGTCCAGTTGCATTTTCTACAGACAGAGTGTTTCAAAACTGCTCAATCAAAAGTATGGTTTAACTCTGTTAGCTGAATGCTCAGATCAGAAAGAAGTTTCACAGAATGCTTCTGTGTAGTTTATATTTGAATATATTCCTTTTTCCACTACTACGCTCTTAGCGCTCCAAATGTCCAGTTGAATTTTCTACAGAAAGAGTGTTCAGATCTGCTCAATCAAAAGTATGCTTTAACTCTGTTAGCTGAATGCACAGATCAGAAAGAAGTTTCACCGAGTGATTCTGTGTAGTTTATATTTGAAGACATTCCTTTTTCCACTATTACCCTCTTAGCGCTCCGAATCTCCACTTGCATTTTCTACAATAAGAGTGTTTCATAACTGCTCAATCAAAAATATGTTTTATCTCTGTTAACTGAATTTACAGCTCAGAAATAAGTTTCACAGAATGCATCTGTGTAGTTTTTATTTGAAGATATTATTTTTCCCAATGTAGGCATCTTAGCGCTTAGCATGTCCAATTGCAGTTTCTACAGAAAGAGTGTTTCAGAACGGCTCAATCAAAAGTAAGGTTCAACTCTGTTAGTTGAATGCACAGAACAGAAAGTATTTTCACAGAATGCTACTGTGTAGTTTATATTTGAATATATTCCTTTTTCCACTATTACCCTCTTAGCGCTCCGAATGTCCACTTGCATTTTCTACAGAAAGAGTGTTCAGAACTGCGCAATCAAAAGTATGGTTTAACTCTGTTAGCTTAATGAACATATCAGAAATAAGTTTCACACAATGCTTCTGTGTAGTTTTTATTTAAAGTTATTATTTTTCCCAATAGAGGCCTCTTAGCGCTCAGAATGTCCAATTGCAGTTTCTACAGAAAGAGTGTTTCAGAAAGGCTCAATCAAAAGTAAGGTTCAACTCTGTTAGTTGAATGCACAGAACAGAAAGAAGTTTCATACAATGCTTCTGTGTAGTTTATATTTGAACATATTCTTTTTTCCACTATTACCCACTAAGCGCTACGAATGTCCAGTTGCATTTTCTACAGACAGAGTGTTTCAAAACTGCTCAATCAAAAGTATGGTTTAACTCTGTTAGCTGAATGCTCAGATCAGAAAGAAGTTTCACAGAATGCTTCTGTGTAGTTTATATTTGAATATATTCCTTTTTCCACTACTACTCTCTTAGCGCTCCAAATGTCCAGTTGCATTTTCTACAGAAAGAGTGTTCAGATCTGCTCAATCAAAAGTATGGTTTAACTCTGTTAGCTGAATGCACAGATCAGAAAGAAGTTTCACAGAATGATTCTGTGTAGTTTATATTTGGAGACATTCCTTTTTCCATAATTACCCTCTTAGCGCTCCGAATCTCCACTTGCATTTTCTACAGAAAGGGTGTTTCAGAACGGCTCAATCAAAACTAAGGTTCAACTCTTTTAGTTGAACAAACAGAACAGAAAGAAGTTTCACACAATTCTTCTGTGTAGTTTTTATTTGTAGACATTCTTTTTCCCAATATAGGCCTCTTAGCGCTCAGAATGTCCAATTGCAGTTTCTACAGAAAGAGTGTTTCAGAACGGCTCAATCAAAAGTAAGGTTCAACTCTGTTAGTTGAATGCACAGAACAGAAAGATGTTTCATACAATGCTTCTGTGTAGTTTATATTTGAACATATTCTTTTTTCCACTATTACCCACTTAGCGCTACGAATGTCCAGTTGCATTTTCTACAGACAGAGTGTTTCAAAACTGCTCAATCAAAAGTATGGTTTAACTCTGTTAGCTGAATGCTCAGATCAGAAAGAAGTTTCACAGAATGCTTCTGTGTAGTTTATATTTGAATATATTCCTTTTTCCACTACTACGCTCTTAGCGCTCCAAATGTCCAGTTGCATTTTCTACAGAAAGAGTGTTCAGATCTGCTCAATCAAAAGTATGGTTTAACTCTGTTAGCTGAATGCACAGATCAGAAAGAAGTTTCACCGAGTGATTCTGTGTAGTTTATATTTGAAGACATTCCTTTTTCCACTATTACCCTCTTAGCGCTCCGAATCTCCACTTGCATTTTCTACAATAAGAGTGTTTCATAACTGCTCAATCAAAAATATGTTTTATCTCTGTTAACTGAATTTACAGCTCAGAAATAAGTTTCACAGAATGCATCTGTGTAGTTTTTATTTGAAGATATTATTTTTCCCAATGTACGCCTCTTAGCGCTTAGCATGTCCAATTGCAGTTTCTACAGAAAGAGTGTTTCAGAACGGCTCAATCAAAAGTAAGGTTCAACTCTGTTAGATGAATGCACAGAACAGAAAGTATTTTCACAGAATGCTACTGTGTAGTTTATATTTGAATATATTCCTTTTTCCACTATTACCCTCTTAGCGCTCCGAATGTCCACTTGCATTTTCTACAGAAAGAGTGTTCAGAACTGCGCAATCAAAAGTATGGTTTAACTCTGTTAGCTTAATGAACATATCAGAAATAAGTTTCACACAATGCTTCTGTGTAGTTTTTATTTAAAGTTATTATTTTTCCCAATAGAGGCCTCTTAGCGCTCAGAATGTCCAATAGCAGTTTCTACACAAAGAGTGTTTCAGAAAGGCTCAATCAAAAGTAAGGTTCAACTCTGTTAGTTGAATGCACAGAACAGAAAGAAGTTTCATACAATGCTTCTGTGTAGTTTATATTTGAACATATTCTTTTTTCCACTATTACCCACTAAGCGCTACGAATGTCCAGTTGCATTTTCTACAGACAGAGTGTTTCAAAACTGCTCAATCAAAAGTATGGTTTAACTCTGTTAGCTGAATGCTCAGATCAGAAAGAAGTTTCACAGAATGCTTCTGTGTAGTTTATATTTGAATATATTCCTTTTTCCACTACTACTCTCTTAGCGCTCCAAATGTCCAGTTGCATTTTCTACAGAAAGAGTGTTCAGATCTGCTCAATCAAAAGTATGGTTTAACTCTGTTAGCAGAATGCACAGATCAGAAAGAAGTTTCACAGAATGATTCTGTGTAGTTTATATTTGGAGACATTCCTTTTTCCATAATTACCCTCTTAGCGCGCCGAATCTCCACTTGCATTTTCTACAGAAAGGGTGTTTCAGAACGGCTCAATCAAAACTAAGGTTCAACTCTTTTAGTTGAACAAACAGAACAGAAAGAAGTTTCACACAATTCTTCTGTGTAGTTTTTATTTGTAGACATTCTTTTTCCCAATATAGGCCTCTTAGCGCTCAGAATGTCCAATTGCAGTTTCTACAGAAAGAGTGATTCAGAACGGCTCAATCAAAAGTAAGGTTCAACTCTGTTAGTTGAATGCACAGAACAGAAAGAAGTTTCATACAATGCTTCTGTGTAGTTTATATTTGAACATATTCTTTTTTCCACTATTACCCACTTAGCGCTACGAATGTCCAGTTGTATTTTCTACAGACAGAGTGTTTCAAAACTGCTCAATCAAAAATATGGTTTAACTCTGTTAGCTGAATGCTCAGATCAGAAAGAAGTTTCACAGAATGCTTCTGTGTAGTTTATATTTGAATATATTCCTTTTTCCACTACTACGCTCTTAGCGCTCCAAATGTCCAGTTGCATTTTCTACAGAAAGAGTGTTCAGATCTGCTCAATCAAAAGTGTGGTTTAACTCTGTTAGCTGAATGCACAGATCAGAAAGAAGTTTCACCGAATGATTCTGTGTAGTTTATATTTGAAGACATTCCTTTCTCCACTATTACCCTCTTAGCGCTCCGAATCTCCACTTGCATTTTCTACAAAAAGAGTGTTTCATAACTGCTCAATGAAAAATATGTTTTATCTCTGTTAACTGAATTTACAGATCAGAAATAAGTTTCACAGAATGCATCTGTGTAGTTTTTATTTGAAGATATTCTTTTTCCCAATGTAGGCCTCTTAGCGCTTAGCATGTCCAATTGCAGTTTCTACAGAAAGAGTGTTTCAGAACGGCTCAATCAAAAGTATGGTTCAACTCTGTTAGTTGAATGCACAGAACAGAAAGAATTTTCACAGAATGCTACTGTGTAGTTTATATTTGAATATATTCCTTTTTCCACTATTACCCTCTTAGCGCTCCGAATGTCCCCTTGCATTTTCTACAGAAAGAGTGTTCAGATCTGCGCAATCAAAAGTATGGTTTAACTCTGTTAGCTTAATGAACATATCAGAAATAAGTTTCACACAATGCTTCTGTGTAGTTTTTATTTGAAGATATTATTTTTCCCAATATAGGCCTCTTAGCGCTCAGAATGTCCAGTTGCAGTTTCTACAGAAAGAGTGTTTCCGAAAGGCTCAATCAAAAGTAAGGTTCAACTCTGTTAGTTGAATGCACAGAACAGAAAAAAGTTTCATACAATGCTTCTGTGTAGTTTATATTTGAACATATTCTTTTTTCCACTATTACCCACTTAGCGCTACGAATGTCCAGTTGCATTTTCTACAGACAGAGTGTTTCAAAACTGCTCAATCAAAAGTATGGTTGAACTCTGTTAGCTGAATGCTCAGATCAGAAAGAAGTTTCACAGAATGCTTCTGTGTAGTTTATATTTGAATATATTCCTTTTTCCACTACTACGCTGTTAGCGCTCCAAATGTCCAGTTGCGTTTTCTACAGAAAGAGAGTTCAGATCTGCTCAATCAAAAGTATGTTTTAACTCTGATAGCTGAATGCACAGATCAGAAAGAAGTTTCACCGAATGATTCTGTGTAGTTTATATTTGGAGACATTCCTTTTTCCACTATTACCCTCTTAGCGCTCCGAATCTCCACTTGCATTTTCTACAAAAAGAGTGTTTCATAACTGCTCAATCAAAAATATGTTTTATCTCTGGTAACTGAATTTACAGATCAGAAATAAGTTTCACAGAATGCATCTGTGTAGTTTTTATTTGAAGATATTCTTTTTCCCAATGTAGGCCTCTTAGCGCTTAGCATGTCCAATTGCAGTTTCTACAGAAAGAGTGTTTCAGAACGGCTCAATCAAAAGTAAGGTTCAACTCTGTTAGCTGAATGCACAGAACAGGAAGAGTTTTCACAGAATGCTACTGTGTAGTTTATATTTGAATATATTCCTTTTTCGACTATTACCCTCTTAGCGCTCCGAATGTCCACTTGCATTTTCTACAGAAAGAGTGTTCAGAACTGCGCAATCAAAAGTATGGTTTAACTCTGTTAGCTTAATGAACATATCAGAAATAAGTTTCACACAATGCTTCTGTGTAGTTTTTATTTGAAGATATTATTTTTCCCAGTAGAGGCCTCTTAGCGCTCAGAATGTCCAATTGCAGTTTATACAGAAAGAGTGTTTCAGAAAGGCTCAATCAAAAGTAAGGTTCAACTCTGTTAGTTGAATGCACAGAACAGAAAGAAGTTTCATACAATGCTTCTGTGTAGTTTATATTTGAACATATTCTTTTCTCCGCTATTACCCACTTAGGGCTACGAATGTCCAGTTGCATTTTCTACAGACAGAGTGTTTCAAAACTGCTCAATCAAAAGTATGGTTTAACTCTGTTAGCTGAATGCTCAGATCAGAAAGAAGTTTCACAGAATGCTTCAGTGTAGTTTATATTTGAATATATTCCTTTTTCCACTACTACTCCCTTAGCGCTCCAAATGTCCAGTTGCATTTTCTACAGAAAGAGTGTTCAGATCTGCTCAATCAAAAGTATGGTTTAACTCTGTTAGCTGAATGCACAGATCAGAAAAATGTTTCACAGAATGATTCTGTGTAGTTTATATTTGGAGACATTCCTTTTTCCACTATTACCCTCTTAGCGCTCCGAATCTCCACTTGCATTTTCTACAGAAAGAGTGTTTCAGAACGGCTCAATCAAAACTAAGGTTCAACTCTTCTAGTTGAACAAACAGAACAGAAAGAAGTTTCACACAATTCTTCTGTGTAGTTTTTATTTGTAGACATTCTTTTTCCCAATATAGGCCTCTTAGCGCTCAGAATGTCCAATTGCAGTTTCTACAGAAAGAGGGTTTCAGAACGGCTCAATCAAAAGTAAGGTTCAACTCTGTTAGTTGAATGCACAGAACAGAAAGAAGTTTCACAGAATGCTTCTGTGTAGTTTATATTTGAACATATTCTTTTTTCCACTATTACCCACTTAGCGCTACGAATGTCCAGTTGCATTTTCTACAGACAGAGTGTTTCAAAACTGCTCAATCAAAAGTATGGTTTAACTCTGTTAGCTGAATGCTCAGATCAGAAAGAAGTTTCACAGAATGCTTCTGTGTAGTTTATATTTGAATATATTCCTTTTTCCACTACTACGCTCTTAGCGCTCAAATGTCCAGTTGCATTTTCTACAGAAAGAGTGTTCAGATCTGCTCAATCAAAAGTATGGTTTAACTCTGTTAGCTGAATGCACAGATCAGAAAGAAGTTTCACCGAATGATTCTGTGTAGTTTATATTTGAAGACATTCCTTTTTCCACTATTACCCACTTAGCGCTCCGAATCTCCACTTGCATTTTCTACAAAAAGAGTGTTTCATAACTGCTCAATCAAAAATATGTTTTATCTCTGTTAACTGAATTTACAGATCAGAAATAAGTTTCACAGAATGCATCTGTGTAGTTTTTATTTGAAGATATTCTTTTTCCCAATGTAGGCCTCTTAGCGCTTAGCATGTCCAATTGCAGTTTCTACAGAAATAGTGTTTCAGAACGGCTCAATCAAAAGTAAGGATCAACTCTGTTAGCTGAATGCACAGAACAGTAAGAGTTTTCACAGAATGCTACTGTGTAGTTTATATTTGAATATATTCCTTTTTCCACTATTACCCTCTTAGCGCTCCGAATGTCCACTTGCATTTTCTACAGAAAGAGTGTTCAGAACTGCGCAATCAAAAGTATGGTTTAACTCTGTTAGCTTAATGAACATATCAGAAATAAGTTTCACACAATGCTTCTGTGTAGTTTTTATTTGAAGATATTAATTTTCCCAATAGAGGCCTCTTAGCGCTCAGAATGTCCAATTGCAGTTTCTACAGAAAGAGTGTTTCAGAAAGGCTCAATCAAAAGTAAGGTTCAACTCTGTTAGTTGAATGCACAGAACAGAAAGAAGTTTCATACAATGCTTCTGTGTAGTTTATATTTGAACATATTCTTTTCTCCACTATTACCCACTTAGCGCTACGAATGTCCAGTTGCATTTTCTACAGACAGAGTGTTTCAAAACTGCTCAATCAAAAGTATGGTTTAACTCTGTTAGCTGAATGCTCAGATCAGAAAGAAGTTTCACAGAATGCATCTGTGTAGTTTATATTTGAATATATTCCTTTTTCCACTACTACTCTCTTAGCGCTCCAAATGTCCAGTTGCATTTTCTACAGAAAGAGTGTTCAGATCTGCTCAATCAAAAGTATGGTTTAACTCTGTTAGCTGAATGCACAGATCAGAAAGAAGTTTCACAGAATGATTCTGTGTAGTTTATATTTGGAGACATTCCTTTTTCCACTATTACCCTCTTAGCGCTCCGAATCTCCACTTGCATTTTCTACAGAAAGAGTGTTTCAGAACGGCTCAATCAAAACTAAGGTTCAACTCTTTTAGTTGAACAAACAGAACAGAAAGAAGTTTCACACAATTCTTCTGTTTAGTTTTTATTTGTAGACATTCTTTTTCCCAATATAGGCCTCTTAGCGCTCAGAATGTCCAATTGCTGTTTCTACAGAAAGAGTGTTTCAGAACGGCTCAATCAAAAGTAAGGTTCAACTCTGTTAGTTGAATGCACAGAACAGAAAGAAGTTTCACAGAATGCTTCTGTGTAGTTTATATTTGAATATATTCCTTTTTCCACTACTACTCTCTTAGCGCTCCAAATGTCCAGTTGCATTTTCTACAGAAAGAGTGTTCAGATCTGCTGAATCAAAAGTATGGTTTAACTCTGTTAGCTGAATGCACAGATCAGAAAGAAGTTTCACAGAATGATTCTGTGTAGTTTATATATGGAGACATTCCTTTTTCCACTATTACCCTCTTAGCGCTCCGAATCTCCACTTGCATTTTCTACAGAAAGAGTTTTTCAGAACGGCTCAATCAAAACTAAGGTTCAACTCTTTTAGTTGAACAAACAGAACAGAAAGAAGTTTCACACAATTCTTCTGTGTAGTTTTTATTTGTAGACATTCTTTTTCCCAATATAGGCCTCTTAGCGCTGAGAATGTCCAATTGCAGTTTCTACAGAAAGAGTGTTTCAGAACGGCTCAATCAAAAGTAAGGTTCAACTCTGTTAGTTGAATGCACAGAACAGCAAGAAGTTTCACAGAATGCTTCTGTGTAGTTTATATTTGAACATATTCTTTTTTCCACTATTACCCACTTAGCGCTACGAATGTCCAGTTGCATTTTCTACAGACAGAGTGTTTCAAAACTGCTCAATCAAAAGTATGGTTTAACTCTGTTAGCTGAATGCTCAGATCAGAAATAAGTTTCTCAGAATGCTTCTGTGTAGTTTATATTTGAATATATTCCTTTTTCCACTACTACGCTGTTAGCGCTCCAAATGTCCAGTTGCATTTTCTACAGAAAGAGTGTTCAGATCTGCTCAATCAAAAGTATGGTTTAACTCTGTTAGCTGAATGCACAGATCAGAAAGAAGTTTCACCGAATGATTCTGTGTAGTTTATATTTGAAGACATTCCTTTTTCCACTATTACCCTCTTAGCGCTCCGAATCTCCACTTGCATTTTCTACAAAAAGAGTGTTTCATAACTGCTCAATCAAAAATATGATTTATCTCTGGTAACTGAATTTACAGATCAGAAATAAGTTTCACAGAATGCATCTGTGTAGTTTTTATTTGAAGATATTCTTTTTCCCAATGTAGGCCTCTTAGCGCTTAGCATGTCCAATTGCAGTTTCTACAGAAAGAGTGTTTCAGAACGGCTCAATCAAAAGTAAGGTTCAACTCTGTTAGCTGAATGCACAGAACAGGAAGAGTTTTCACAGAATGCTACTGTGTAGTTTATATTTGAATATATTCCTTTTTCGACTATTACCCTCTTAGCGCTCCGAATGTCCACTTGCATTTTCTACAGAAAGAGTGTTCAGAACTGCGCAATCAAAAGTATGGTTTAACTCTGTTAGCTTAATGAACATATCAGAAATAAGTTTCACACAATGCTTCTGTGTAGTTTTTATTTGAAGATATTATTTTTCCCAATAGAGGCCTCTTAGCGCTCAGAATGTCCAATTGCAGTTTCTACAGAAAGAGTGTTTCAGAAAGGCTCAATCAAAAGTAAGGTTCAACTCTGTTAGTTGAATGCACAGAACAGAAAGAAGTTTCATACAATGCTTCTGTGTAGTTTATATTTGAACATATTCTTTTCTCCGCTATTACCCACTTAGGGCTACGAATGTCCAGTTGCATTTTCTACAGACAGAGTGTTTCAAAACTGCTCAATCAAAAGTATGGTTTAATTCTGTTAGCTGAATGCTCAGATCAGAAAGAAGTTTCACAGAATGCTTCAGTGTAGTTTATATTTGAATATATTTCTTTTTCCACTACTACTCCCTTAGCGCTCCAAATGTCCAGTTGCATTTTCTACAGAAAGAGTGTTCAGATCTGCTCAATCAAAAGTATGGTTTAACTCTGTTAGCTGAATGCACAGATCAGAAAAATGTTTCACAGAATGATTCTGTGTAGTTTATATTTGGAGACATTCCTTTTTCCACTATTACCCTCTTAGCGCTCCGAATCTCCACTTGCATTTTCTACAGAAAGAGTGTTTCAGAACGGCTCAATCAAAACTAAGGTTCAACTCTTCTAGTTGAACAAACAGAACAGAAAGAAGTTTCACACAATTCTTCTGTGTAGTTTTTATTTGTAGACATTCTTTTCCCAATATAGGCCTCTTAGCGCTCAGAATGTCCAATTGCAGTTTCTACAGAAAGAGTGTTTCAGAACGGCTCAATCAAAAGTAAGGTTCAACTCTGTTAGTTGAATGCACAGAACAGCAAGAAGTTTCACAGAATGCTTCTGTGTAGTTTATATTTGAACATATTCTTTTTTCCACTATTACCCACTTAGCGCTACGAATGTCCAGTTGCATTTTCTACAGACAGAGTGTTTCAAAACTGCTCATTCAAAAGTATGGTTTAACTCTGTTAGCTGAATGCTCAGATCAGAAATAAGTTTCACAGAATGCTTCTGTGTAGTTTATATTTGAATATATTCCTTTTTCCACTACTACGCTCTTAGCGCTCCAAATGTCCAGTTGCATTTTCTACAGAAAGAGTGTTCAGATCTGCTCAATCAAAAGTATGGTTTAACTCTGTTAGCTGAATGCACAGATCAGAAAGAAGTTTCACCGAATGATTCTGTGTAGTTTATATTTGAAGACATTCCTTTTTCCACTATTACCCTCTTAGCGCTCCGAATCTCCACTTGCATTTTCTACAAAAAGAGTGTTTCATAACTGCTCAATCAAAAATATGTTTTATCTCTGGTAACTGAATTTACAGATCAGAAATAAGTTTCACAGAATGCATCTGTGTAGTTTTTATTTGAAGATATTCTTTTTCCCAATGTAGGCCTCTTAGCGCTTAGCATGTCCAATTGCAGTTTCTACAGAAAGAGTGTTTCAGAACGGCTCAATCAAAAGTAAGGTTCAACTCTGTTAGCTGAATGCACAGAACAGGAAGAGTTTTCACAGAATGTTACTGTGTAGTTTATATTTGAATATATTCCTTTTTCGACTATTACCCTCCTAGCGCTCCGAATGTCCACTTGCATTTTCTACAGAAAGAGTGTTCAGAACTGCGCAATCAAAAGTATGGTTTAACTCTGTTAGCTTAATGAACATATCAGAAATAAGTTTCACACAATGCTTCTGTGTAGTTTTTATTTGAAGATATTATTTTTCCCAATAGAGGCCTCTTAGCGCTCAGAATGTCCAATTGCAGTTTCTACAGAAAGAGTGTTTCAGAAAGGCTCAATCAAAAGTAAGGTTCAACTCTGTTAGTTGAATGCACAGAACAGAAAGAAGTTTCATACAATGATTCTGTGTAGTTTATATTTGAACATATTCTTTTCTCCACTATTACCCACTTAGCGCTACGAATGTCCAGTTGCATTTTCTACAGACAGAGTGTTTCAAAACTGCTCAATCAAAAGTATGGTTTAACTCTGTTAGCTGAATGCTCAGATCAGAAAGAAGTTTCACAGAATGCTTCTGTGTAGTTTATATTTGAATATATTCCTTTTTCCACTACTACTCCCTTAGCGCTCCAAATGTCCAGTTGCATTTTCTACAGAAAGAGTGTTCAGATCTGCTCAATCAAAAGTATGGTTTAACTCTGTTAGCTGAATGCACAAATCAGAAAAATGTTTCACAGAATGATTCTGTGTAGTTTATATTTGGAGACATTCCTTTTTCCACTATTACCCTCTTAGCGCTCCGAATCTCCACTTGCATTTTCTACAGAAAGAGTGTTTCAGAACGGCTCAATCAAAACTAAGGTTCAACTCTTCTAGTTGAACAAACAGAACAGAAAGAAGTTTCACACAATTCTTCTCTGTAGTTTTTATTTGTAGACATTCTTTTTCCCAATATAGGCCTCCTAGCGCTCAGAATGTCCAATTGCAGTTTCTACAGAAAGAGTGTTTCAGAACGGCTCAATCAAAAGTAAGGTTCAACTCTGTTAGTTGAATGCACAGAACAGAAAGAAGTTTCATACAATGCTTCTGTGTAGTTTATATTTGAACATATTCTTTTTTCCACTATTACCCACTTAGCGCTACGAATGTGCAGTTGCATTTTCTACAGACAGAGGGTTTCAAAACTGCTCAATCAAATGTATGGTTTAACTCTGTTAGCTGAATACTCAGATCAGAAAGAAGTTTCACAGAATGCTTCTGTGTAGTTTATATTTGAATATATTCCTTTTTCCACTACTACGCTCTTAGCGCTCCAAATGTCCAGTTGCATTTTCTACAGAAAGAGTGTTCAGATCTGCTCAATCAAAAGTATGGTTTAACTCTGTTAGCTGAATGCACAGATCAGAAAGAAGTTTCAACGAATGATTCTGTGTAGTTTATATTTGAAGACATTCCTTTTTCCACTATTACCCTCTTAGCGCTCCGAATCTCCACTTGCATTTTCTACAAAAAGAGTGTTTCATAACTGCTCAATCAAAAATATGCTTTATCTCTGTTAACTGAATTTACAGATCAGAAATAAGTTTCACAGAATGCATCTGTGTAGTTTTTATTTGAAGATATTCTTTTTCCCAATGTAGGCCTCTTAGCGCTTAGCATGTCCAATTGCAGTTTCTACAGAAAGAGTGTTTCAGAACGGCTCAATCAAAAGTAAGGTTCAACTCTGTTAGTTGAATGCACAGAACAGTAAGAGTTTTCACAGAATGCTACTGTGTAGTTTATATTTGAATATATTCCTTTTTCGACTATTACCCTCTTAGCGCTCCGAATGTCCACTTGCATTTTCTACAGAAAGAGTGTTCAGAACTGCGCAATCAAAAGTATGGTTTAACTCTGTTAGCTTAATGAACATATCAGAAATAAGTTTCACACAATGCTTCTGTGTAGTTTTTATTTGAAGATATTTTTTTTCCCAATAGAGGCCTCTTAGCGCTCAGAATGTCCAATTGCAGTTTCTACAGAAAGAGTGTTTCAGAAAGGCTCAATCAAAAGTAAGGTTCAACTCTGTTAGTTGAATGCACAGAACAGAAAGAAGTTTCATACAATGCTTCTGTGTAGTTTATATTTGAACATATTCTTTTCTCCGCTATTACCCACTTAGGGCTACGAATGTCCAGTTGCATTTTCTACAGACAGAGTGTTTCAAAACTGCTCAATCAAAAGTATGGTTTAACTCTGTTAGCTGAATGCTCAGATCAGAAAGAAGTTTCACAGAATGCTTCTGTGTAGTTTATATTTGAATATATTCCTTTTTCCACTACTACTCCCTTAGCGCTCCAAATGTCCATTTGCATTTTATACAGAAAGAGTGTTCAGATCTGCTCAATCAAAAGTATGGTTTAACTCTGTTAGCTGAATGCACAGATCAGAAAAAAGTTTCACAGAATGATTCTGTGTAGTTTATATTTGGAGACATTCCTTTTTCCACTATTACCCTCTTAGCGCTCCGAATCTCCACTTGCATTTTCTACAGAAAGAGTGTTTCAGAACGGCTCAATCAAAACTAAGGTTCAACTCTTCTAGTTGAACAAACAGAACAGAAAGAAGTTTCACACAATTCTTCTCTGTAGTTTTTATTTGTAGACATTCTTTTTCCCAATATAGGCCTCCTAGCGCTCAGAATGTCCAATTGCAGTTTCTACAGAAAGAGTGTTTCAGAACGGCTCAATCAAAAGTAAGGATCAACTCTGTTAGTTGAATGCACAGAACAGAAAGAAGTTTCATACAATGCTTCTGTGTAGTTTATATTTGAACATATTCTTTTTTCCACTATTACCCACTTAGCGCTACGAATGTCCAGTTGCATTTTCTACAGACAGAGGGTTTCAAAACTGCTCAATCAAATGTATGGTTTAACTCTGTTAGCTGAATGCTCAGATCAGAAAGAAGTTTCACAGAATGCTTCTGTGTAGTTTATATTTCAATATATTCCTTTTTCCACTACTACGCTCTTAGCGCTCCAAATGTCCAGTTGCATTTTCTACAGAAAGAGTGTTCAGATCTGCTCAATCAAAAGTATGGTTTAACTCTGTTAGCTGAATGCACAGATCAGAAAGAAGTTTCACCGAATGATTCTGTGTAGTTTATATTTGAAGACATTCCTTTTTCCACTATTACACTCTTAGCGCTCCGAATCTCCACTTGCATTTTCTACAAAAAGAGTGTTTCATAACTGCTCAATCAAAAATATGCTTTATCTCTGTTAACTGAATTTACAGATCAGAAATAAGTTTCACAGAATGCATCTGTGTAGTTTTTATTTGAAGATATTCTTTTTCCCAATGTAGGCCTCTTAGCGCTTAGCATGTCCAATTGCAGTTTCTACAGAAAGAGTGTTTCAGAACGGCTCAATCAAAAGTAAGGTTCAACTCTGTTAGTTGAATGCACAGAACAGTAAGAGTTTTCACAGAATGCTACTGTGTAGTTTATATTTGAATATATTCCTTTTTCCACTATTACCCTCTTAGCGCTCCGAATGTCCACTTGCATTTTCTACAGAAAGAGTGTTCAGAACTGCGCAATCAAAAGTATGGTTTAACTGTGTTAGCTTAATGAACATATCAGAAATAAGTTTCACACAATGCTTCTGTGTAGTTTTTATTTGAAGATATTATTTTTCCCAATAGAGGCCTCTTAGCGCTCTGAATGTCCAATTGCAGTTTCTACAGAAAGAGTGTTTCAGAAAGGCTCAATCAAAAGTAAGGTTCAACTCTGTTAGTTGAATGCACAGAACAGAAAGAAGTTTCATACAATGCTTCTGTGTAGTTTATATTTGAACATATTCTTTTTTCCACTATTACCCACTTAGCGCTACGAATGTCCAGTTGCATTTTCTACAGACAGAGTGTTTCAAAACTGCTCAATCAAAAGTATGGTTTAACTCTGTTAGCTGAATGATCAGAACAGAAGAAGTTTCACAGAATGCTTCTGTGTAGTTTATATTTGAATATATTCCTTTTTCCACTACTACTCTCTTAGCGCTCCAAATGACCAGTTGCATTTTCTACAGAAAGTGTGTTCAGATCTGCTGAATCAAAAGTATGGTTTAACTCTGTTAGCTGAATGCACAGATCAGAAAGAAGTTTCACAGAATGATTCTGTGTAGTTTATATTTGGAGACATTCCTTTTTCCACTAATACCCTCTTAGCGCTCCGAATCTCCACTTGCATTATCTACAGAAAGAGTGTTTCAGAACGGCTCAATCAAAACTAAGGTTCAACTCTTTTAGTTGAACAAACAGAACAGAAAGAAGTTTCACACAATTCTTCTGTGTAGTTTTTATTTGTAGACATTCTTTTTCCCAATATAGGCCTCTTAGCGCTCAGAATGTCCAATTGCAGTTTCTACAGAAAGAGTGTTTCAGAACGGCTCAATCAAAAGTAAGGTTCAACTCTGTTAGTTGAATGAACAGAACAGCAAGAAGTTTCACAGAATGCTTCTGTGTAGTTTATATTTGAACATATTCTTTCTTCCACTATTACCCACTTAGCGCTACGAATGTCCAGTTGCATTTTCTACAGACAGAGTGTTTCAAAACTGCTCATTCAAAAGTATGGTTTAACTCTGTTAGCTGAATGCTCAGATCAGAAATAAGATTCACAGAATGCTTCTGTGTAGTTTATATTTGAATATATTCCTTTTTCCACTACTACGCTCTTAGCGCTCCAAATGTCCAGTTGCATTTTCTACAGAAAGAGTGTTCAGATCTGCTCAATCAAAAGTATGGTTTAACTCTGTTAGCTGAATGCACAGATCAGAAAGAAGTTTCACCGAATGATTCTGTGTAGTTTATATTTGAAGACATTCCTTTTTCCACTATTACCCTCTTAGCGCTCCGAATCTCCACTTGCATTTTCTACAAAAAGAGTGTTTCATAACTGCTCAATCAAAAATATGTTTTATCTCTGGTAACTGAATTTACAGATCAGAAATAAGTTTCACAGAATGCATCTGTGTAGTTTTTATTTGAAGATATTCTTTTTCCCAATGTAGGCCTCTTAGCGCTTAGCATGT
Source organism: Symphalangus syndactylus (assembly GCF_028878055.3). NCBI lineage: Eukaryota > Metazoa > Chordata > Mammalia > Primates > Hylobatidae > Symphalangus > Symphalangus syndactylus. The sequence continues at coordinate 162,558,396 of NC_072447.2, read as the reverse complement.
CCAATTGCAGTTTCTACAGAAAGAGTGTTTCAGAACGGCTCAATCAAAAGTAAGGTTCAACTCTGTTAGCTGAATGCACAGAACAGGAAGAGTTTTCACAGAATGCTACTGTGTAGTTTATATTTGAATATATTCCTTTTTCGACTATTACCCTCTTAGCGCTCCGAATGTCCACTTGCATTTTCTACAGAAAGAGTGTTCAGAACTGCGCAATCAAAAGTATGGTTTAACTCTGTTAGCTTAATGAACATATCAGAAATAAGTTTCACACAATGCTTCTGTGTAGTTTTTATTTGAAGATATTATTTTTCCCAATAGAGGCCTCTTAGCGCTCAGAATGTCCAATTGCAGTTTCTACAGAAAGAGTGTTTCAGAAAGGCTCAATCAAAAGTAAGGTTCAACTCTGTTAGTTGAATGCACAGAACAGAAAGAAGTTTCATACAATGCTTCTGTGTAGTTTATATTTGAACATATTCTTTTCTCCGCTATTACCCACTTAGGGCTACGAATGTCCAGTTGCATTTTCTACAGACAGAGTGTTTCAAAACTGCTCAATCAAAAGTATGGTTTAACTCTGTTAGCTGAATGCTCAGATCAGAAAGAAGTTTCACAGAATGCTTCTGTGTAGTTTATATTTGAATATATTCCTTTTTCAACTACTACTCCCTTAGCGCTCCAAATGTCCAGTTGCATTTTCTACAGAAAGAGTGTTCAGATCTGCTCAATCAAAAGTATGGTTTAACTCTGTTAGCTGAATGCACAGATCAGAAAAATGTTTCACAGAATGATTCTGTGTAGTTTATATTTGGAGACATTCCTTTTTCCACTATTACCCTCTTAGCGCTCCGAATCTCCACTTGCATTTTCTACAGAAAGAGTGTTTCAGAACGGCTCAATCAAAACTAAGGTTCAACTCTTCTAGTTGAACAAACAGAACAGAAAGAAGTTTCACACAATTCTTCTGTGTAGTTTTTATTTGTAGACATTCTTTTTCCCAATATAGGCCTCTTAGCGCTCAGAATGTCCAATTGCAGTTTCTACAGAAAGAGTGTTTCAGAACGGCTCAATCAAAAGTAAGGTTCAACTCTGTTAGTTGAATGCACAGAACAGCAAGAAGTTTCACAGAATGCTTCTGTGTAGTTTATATTTGAACATATTCTTTTTTCCACTATTACCCACTTAGCGCTACGAATGTCCAGTTGCATTTTCTACAGACAGAGTGTTTCAAAACTGCTCATTCAAAAGTATGGTTTAACTCTGTTAGCTGAATGCTCAGATCAGAAATAAGTTTCACAGAATGCTTCTGTGTAGTTTATATTTGAATATATTCCTTTTTCCACTACTACGCTCTTAGCGCTCCAAATGTCCAGTTGCATTTTCTACAGAAAGAGTGTTCAGATCTGCTCAATCAAAAGTATGGTTTAACTCTGTTAGCTGAATGCACAGATCAGAAAGAAGTTTCACCGAATGATTCTGTGTAGTTTATATTTGAAGACATTCCTTTTTCCACTATTACCCTCTTAGCGCTCCGAATCTCCACTTGCATTTTCTACAAAAAGAGTGTTTCATAACTGCTCAATCAAAAATATGTTTTATCTCTGGTAACTGAATTTACAGATCAGAAATAAGTTTCACAGAATGCATCTGTGTAGTTTTTATTTGAAGATATTCTTTTTCCCAATGTAGTCCTCTTAGCGCTTAGCATGTCCAATTGCAGTTTCTACAGAAAGAGTGTTTCAGAACGGCTCAATCAAAAGTAAGGTTCAACTCTGTTAGCTGAATGCACAGAACAGTAAGAGTTTTCACAGAATGCTACTGTGTAGTTTATATTTGAATATATTCCTTTTTCCACTATTACCCTCTTAGCGCTCAGAATGTCCACTTGCATTTTCTACAGAAAGAGTGTTCAGAACTGCGCAATCAAAAGTATGGTTTAACTCTGTTAGCTTAATGAACATATCAGAAATAAGTTTCACACAATGCTTCTGTGTAGTTTTTATTTGAAGATATTATTTTTCCCAATAGAGGCCTCTTAGCGCTCTGAATGTCCAATTGCAGTTTCTACAGAAAGAGTGTTTCAGAAAGGCTCAATCAAAAGTAAGGTTCAACTCTGTTAGTTGAATGCACAGAACAGAAAGAAGTTTCATACAATGCTTCTGTGTAGTTTATATTTGAACATATTCTTTTTTCCACTATTACCCACTTAGCGCTACGAATGTCCAGTTGCATTTTCTACAGACAGAGTGTTTCAAAACTGCTCAATCAAAAGTATGGTTTAACTCTGTTAGCTGAATGATCAGATCAGAAGAAGTTTCACAGAATGCTTCTGTGTAGTTTATATTTGAATATATTCCTTTTTCCACTACTACTCTCTTAGCGCTCCAAATGAACAGTTGCATTTTCTACAGAAAGTGTGTTCAGATCTGCTGAATCAAAAGTATGGTTTAACTCTGTTAGCTGAATGCACAGATCAGAAAGAAGTTTCACAGAATGATTCTGTGTAGTTTATATTTGGAGACATTCCTTTTTCCACTATTACCCTCTTAGCGCTCCGAATCTCCACTTGCATTTTCTACAGAAAGAGTGTTTCAGAACGGCTCAATCAAAACTAAGGTTCAACTCTTTTAGTTGAACAAACAGAACAGAAAGAAGTTTCACACAATTCTTCTGTGTAGTTTTTATTTGTAGACATTCTTTTTCCCAATATAGGCCTCTTAGCGCTCAGAATGTCCAATTGCATTTTCTACAGAAAGAGTGTTTCAGAACGGCTCAATCAAAAGTAAGGTTCAACTCTGTTAGTTGAATGAACAGAACAGCAAGAAGTTTCACAGAATGCTTCTGTGTAGTTTATATTTGAACATATTCTTTTTTCCACTATTACCCACTTAGCGCTACGAATGTCCAGTTGCATTTTCTACAGACAGAGTGTTTCAAAACTGCTCATTCAAAAGTATGGTTTAACTCTGTTAGCTGAATGCTCAGATCAGAAATAAGTTTCACAGAATGCTTCTGTGTAGTTTATATTTGAATGTATTCCTTTTTCCACTACTACGCTCTTAGCGCTCCAAATGTCCAGTTGCATTTTCTACAGAAAGAGTGTTCAGATCTGCTCAATCAAAAGTATGGTTTAACTCTGTTAGCTGAATGCACAGATCAGAAAGAAGTTTCACCGAATGATTCTGTGTAGTTTATATTTGAAGACATTCCTTTTTCCACTATTACCCTCTTAGCGCTCCGAATCTCCACTTGCATTTTCTACAAAAAGAGTGTTTCATAACTGCTCAATCAAAAATATGTTTTATCTCTGTTAACTGAATTTACAGATCAGAAATAAGTTTCACAGAATGCATCTGTGTAGTTTTTATTTGAAGATATTCTTTTTCCCAATGTAGGCCTCTTAGCGCTTAGCATGTCCAATTGCAGTTTCTACAGAAAGAGTGTTTCAGAACGGCTCAATCAAAAGTAAGGTTCAACTCTGTTAGCTGAATGCACAGAACAGGAAGAGTTTTCACAGAATGCTACTGTGTAGTTTATATTTGAATATATTCCTTTTTCGACTATTACCCCCTTAGCGCTCCGAATGTCCACTTGCATTTTCTACAGAAAGAGTGTTCAGAACTGCGCAATCAAAAGTATGGTTTAACTCTGTTAGCTTAATGAACATATCAGAAATAAGTTTCACACAATGCTTCTGTGTAGTTTTTATTTGAAGATTTTATTTTTCCCAATAGAGGCCTCTTAGCGCTCAGAATGTCCAATTGCAGTTTCTACAGAAAGAGTGTTTCAGAAAGGCTCAATCAAAAGTAAGGTTCAACACTGTTAGTTGAATGCACAGAACAGAAAGAAGTTTCATACAATGCTTCTGTGTAGTTTATATTTGAACATATTCTTTTCTCCACTATTACCGACTTAGGGCTACGAATGTCCAGTTGCATTTTCTACAGACAGAGTGTTTCAAAACTGCTCAATCAAAAGTATGGTTTAACTCTGTTAGCTGAATGCTCAGATCAGAAAGAAGTTTCACAGAATGCTTCTGTGTAGTTTATATTTGAATATATTCCTTTTTCCACTACTACTCCCTTAGCGCTCCAAATGTCCAGTTGCATTTTCTACAGAAAGAGTGTTCAGATCTGCTCAATCAAAAGTATGGTTTAACTCTGTTAGCTGAATGCACAGATCAGAAAAATGTTTCACAGAATGATTCTGTGTAGTTAATATTTGGAGACATTCCTTTTTCCACTATTACCCTCTTAGCGCTCCGAATCTCCACTTGCATTTTCTACAGAAAGAGTTTCTCAGAAGGGCTCAATCAAAACTAAGGTTCAACTCTTTTAGTTGAACAAACAGAACAGAAAGAAGTTTCACACAATTCTTCTCTGTAGTTTTTATTTGTAGACATTCTTTTTCCCAATATAGGCCTCCTAGCGCTCAGAATGTCCAATTGCAGTTCCTGCAGAAAGAGTGTTTCAGAACTGCTCAATCAAAAGTAAGGTTCAACTCTGTTAGTTGAATGCACAGAACAGAAAGAAGTTTCATACAATGCTTCTGTGTAGTTTATATTTGAACATATTCTTTTTTCCACTATTACCCACTTAGCGCTACGAATGTCCAGTTGCATTTTCTACAGACAGAGTGTTTCAAAACTGCTCAATCAAAAGTATGGTTTGACTCTGTTAGCTGAATGCTCAGATCAGAAAGAAGTTTCACAGAATGTTTCTGTGTAGTTTATATTTGAATATATTCCTTTTTCCACTACTACGCTCTTAGCGCTCCAAATGTCCAGTTGCATTTTCTACAGAAAGAGTGTTCAGATCTGCTCAATAAAAAGTATGGTTTAACTCTGTTAGCTGAATGCACAGATCAGAAAGAAGTTTCACCGAATGATTCTGTGTAGTTTATATTTGAAGACATTCCTTTTTCCACTATTACCCTCTTAGCGCTCCGAATCTCCACTTGCATTTTCTACAAAAAGAGTGTTTCATAACTGCTCAATCAAAAATATGCTTTATCTCTGTTAACTGAATTTACAGATCAGAAATAAGTTTCACAGAATGCATCTGTGTAGTTTTTATTTGAAGATATTCTTTTTCCCAATGTAGGCCTCTTAGCGCTTAGCATGTCCAATTGCAGTTTCTACAGAAAGAGTGTTTCAGAACGGCTCAATCAAAAGTAAGGTTCAACACTGTTAGTTGAATGCACAGAACAGAAAGAATTTTCACAGAATGCTACTGTGTAGTTTATATTTGAATATATTCCTTTTTCCACTATTACCTCTTAGCGCTCCGAATGTCCACTTGCATTTGCTACAGAAAGAGTGTTCAGAACTGCGCAATCAAAAGTATGGTTTAACTCTGTTAGCTTAATGAACATATCAGAAATAAGTTTCACAAAATGCTTCTGTGTAGTTTTTATTTGAAGATATTATTTTTCCCAATAGAGGCCTCTTAGCGCTCAGAATGTCCAATTGCAGTTTCTACAGAAAGAGAGTTTCAGAAAGGCTCAATCAAAAGTAAGGTTCAACTCTGTTAGTTGAATGCACAGAACAGAAAGAAGTTTCATACAATGCTTCTGTGTAGTTTATATTTGAACATATTCTTTTTTCCACTATTACCCACTTAGCGCTACGAATGTCCAGTTGCATTTTCTACAGACAGAGTGTTTCAAAACTGCTCAATCAAAAGTATGGTTTAACTCTGTTAGCTGAATGCTCAGATCAGAAAGAAGTTTCACAGAATGCTTCTGTGTAGTTTATATTTGAATATATTCCTTTTTCCACCACTACGCTCTTAGCGCTCCAAATGTCCAGTTGCATTTTCTACAGAAAGAGTGTTCAGATCTGCTCAATCAAAAGTATGGTTTAACTCTGTTAGCTGAATGCACAGATCAGAAAGAAGTTTCACCGAATGATTCTGTGTAGTTTATATTTGAAGACAATACTTTTTCCACTATTACCCTCTTAGCGCTCCGAATCTCCACTTGCATTTTCTACAAAAAGAGTGTTTCATAACTGCTCAATCAAAAATATGCTTTATCTCTGTTAACTGAATTTAGAGATCAGAAATAAGTTTCACAGAATGCATCTGTGTAGTTTTTATTTGAAGATATTCTTTTTCCCAATGTAGGCCTCTTAACTCTTAGCATGTCCAATTGCAGTTTCTACAGAAAGAGTGTTTCAGAACGGCTCAATCAAAAGTAAGGTTCAACTCTGTTAGTTGAATGCACAGAACAGAAAGAATTTTCACAGAATGCTACTGTGTAGTTTATATTTGAATATAATACTTTTTCCACTATTACCCTCTTAGCGCTCCGAATGTCCACTTGCATTTTCTACAGAAAGAGTGTTCAGAACTGCGCAATCAAAAGTATGGTTTAACTCTGTTAGCTTAATGAACATATCAGAAATAAGTTTCACACAATGCTTCTGTGTAGTTTTTATTTGAAGATATTATTTTTCCCAATAGAGGCCTCTTAGCGCTCAGAATGTCCAATTGCAGTTTCTACAGAAAGAGTGTTTCAGAAAGGCTCAATCAAAAGTAAGGTTCAACTCTGTTAGTTGAATGCACAGAACAGAAAGAAGTTTCATACAATGCTTCTGTGTAGTTTATATTTGAACATATTCTTTTTTCCACTATTACCCACTTAGCGCTACGAATGTCCAGTTGCATTTTCTACAGACAGAGTGTTTCAAAACTGCTCAATCAAAAGTATGGTTTAACTCTGTTAGCTGAATGCTCAGATCAGAAAGAAGTTTCACAGAATGCTTCTGTGTAGTTTATATTTGAATATATTCCTTTTTCCACTACTACTCTCTTAGCGCTCCAAATGTCCAGTTGCATTTTCTACAGAAAGAGTGTTCAGATCTGCTCAATCAAAAGTATGGTTTAACTCTGTTAGCTGAATGCACAGATCAGAAAGAAGTTTCACAGAATGATTCTGTGTAGTTTATATTTGGAGACATTCCTTTTTCCACTATTACCCTCTTAGCGCTCCGAATCTCCACTTGCATTTTCTACAGAAAGAGTTTCTCAGAACGGCTCAATCAAAACTAAGGTTCAACTCTTTCAGTTGAACAAACAGAACAGAAAGAAGTTTCACACAATTCTTCTCTGTAGTTTTTATTTGTAGACATTCTTTTTCCCAATATAGGCCTCCTAGCGCTCAGAATGTCCAATTGCAGTTCCTACAGAAAGAGTGTTTCAGAACGGCTCAATCAAAAGTAAGGTTCAACTCTGTTAGTTGAATGCACAGAACAGAAAGAAGTTTCATACAATGCTTCTGTGTAGTTTATATTTGAACATATTCTTTTTTCCACTATTACCCACTTAGCGCTACGAATGTCCAGTTGCATTTTCTACAGACAGAGTGTTTCAAAACTGCTCAATCAAAAGTATGGTTTAACTCTGTTAGCTGAATGCTCAGATCAGAAAGAAGTTTCACAGAATGTTTCTGTGTAGTTTATATTTGAATATATTCCTTTTTCCACTACTACGCTCTTAGCGCTCCAAATGTCCAGTTGCATTTTCTACAGAAAGAGTGTTCAGATCTGCTCAATAAAAAGTATGGTTTAACTCTGTTAGCTGAATGCACAGATCAGAAAGAAGTTTCACCGAATGATTCTGTGTAGTTTATATTTGAAGACATTCCTTTTTCCACTATTACCCTCTTAGCGCTCCGAATCTCCACTTGCATTTTCTACAAAAAGAGTGTTTCATAACTGCTCAATCAAAAGTAAGGTTCAACTCTCTTAGTTGAATGCACAGAACAGAAAGAAGTTTCACAGAATGCTTCTGTGTAGTATTTAGTTGAAGATACTCCTTTTTGGACTATTACCCACTTAGCGCTCCGAATATCCACTGGCAGTTTCTACACGAAGAGTGTTTCAGAACTGCTCCTTCAATAGTAAGGCTCAACTCTGTTAGTTGAATGCGGAGAACAGAAAGGGGTTTCAGAGAATGCTTCTGTGTAATTTTTAATTGGAGATCTTCCTTTTTCCTCTATTACAATCTTAGCGCTCCGAATGTCCACTTGCATTTTCTACAAAAAGTGTGTTTCATATCTGCTCAATCAAAAATATGGTTTAGCGCGGTTAACTGAATTTACAGATCAGAAATAAGTTTCACAGAATGCATCTGTGTAGTTTTTATTTGAAGATATTCTTTTTCCCAAGGTAGGCCTCTTAGAGCTTAGAATGTCCAATTGCAGTTTCTTCAGAAAGAGTGTTTCAGAACGGCTCAATCAAAAGTAAGGTTCAACTCTTTTAGTTGAATGCACAGAACAGAAAGAAGTTTCAGAGAATGCTACTTTGTAGTTTATATTTGAATATATTCCTTTTTCCACTATTACCCTCTTAGCGCTCCGAATGTCCACTTGCATTTTCTACAGAAAGAGTGTTCGGAACTGCGCAATCAAAAGTATGGTTTAACTCTGTTAGGTGAATGCACATATCAGAAATAAGTTTCTCACAATGCTTCTGTGTAGTTTTTATTTGAAGATATTATTTTTCCCAATATAGGCCTCTTAGCGCTCAGAATGTTCCATTGCAGTTTCTACAGAAAGAGTGTTTCAGAACGGCTCAATCAAAAGTAAGGTTCAACTCTGTTAGTTGAATGCACAGAACAGAAAGAAGTTTCATACAATGCTTCTGTGTAGTTTATATTTGAACATATTCTTTTTTCCACTATTACCCACTTAGCGCTACGAATGTCCAGTTGCATTTACTACAGACAGAGTGTTTCAAAACTGCTCAATCAAAAGTATGGTTTAACTCTGTTAGCTGAATGCTCAGATCAGAAAGTAGTTTCACAGAATGCTTCTGTGTAGTTTATATTTTAGTATATTCCTTTTTCCAGTACTACCCTCTTAGCGCTCCAAATGTCCAGTTGCATTTTCTACAGAAAGAGTGTTCAGATCTGCTCAATCAAAAGTATGGTTTAACTCAGTTAGCTGAATGCACAGATCACAAAGAAGTTTCATAGAATGATTCTGTGTAGTTTATATTTGAAGACATTACTTTTTCCACTATTACCCTCTTAGTGATCCGAATCTCCACTTGCATTTTCTACAGAAAGAGTGTTTCAGAACGGCTCAATCAAAACCAAAGTTCAACTCCTTTAGTTGAATGAACTGAAGAGAAAGAGGTTTCACAGAATGCTTCTGTGTAGTTTTTATTTGTAGATATTCTTTTTCCCAATATAGGCCTCTTAGCGCTCAGAATGTCCAATTGCAGTTTCTACACAAAGAGTGTTTCAGAACGGCTCAATCAATAGTGAGGTTCAACCCTGGTAGTTGAATGCACAGAACAGAAAGAAGTTTCACAGAATGCTTCTGTGTAGTTTATATTTGAATATATTCCTTTTTCCACTATTACCCTCTTAGCGCTCCGAATGTCAACTTGCATTTTCTACAGAAAGAGTGTACGGAACTGCGCAATCAAAAGTATGGTTTAACTCTGTTAGCTGAATGCACATATCAGAAATAAGTTTCAAACAATGCTTCTGTGTAGTTTTTATTTGAAGATATTATTTTTTCCAATATAGGCCTATTAACGCTCAGAATGTCCAATTGCTGTTTCTACAGAAAGAGTGTTTCAGAACGGCTCAATCAAATGTAAGGTTCAACACTCTTAGTTGAATGCACAGAACAGAAAGAAGTTTCATACAATGCTTCTGTGTAGTTTATATTTGAACATGTTTTTTTTCCACTACTACCCTCTTAGCGCTCCAAATGTCCAGTTGCATTTTCTACAGAGTGTTCAGATCTGCTCAATCAAAAGTATGGTTTAACTCTGTTAGCTGAATGCACAGATCAGAAAAACTTTCACAGAATGATTCTGTGTAGTTTATATTTGAAGACATTCCTTTTTCCACTATTACCCTCTTAGCGCTCCAAATCTCCACTTGCATTTTCTACAGAAAGAGTGTTTCAGAATGGCTCAATCAAAACTAAGGTTCAACTCTTTTAGTTGAATGAACAGAACAGAAATTAGTTTCACAGAATAGTTCTGTGTAGTTTTTATTTGTAGACATTCTTTTTCCCAATATAGGCCTCTTAGCGCTCAGAAGGTCCAATTGCATTTTCTACAGAAAGAGTGTTTCAGAACGGCTCAATCAAAAGTAAGGTTCAACTCTGTTAGTTGAATGCAGAGAACAGAAAGCAGTTTCATACAATGCTTCTGTGTAGTTTATATTTGAACATATTCTTTTTTCCACTATTACCCACTTAGCGCTACGAATGTCCAGTTGCATTTTCTACAGACAGAGTGTTTCAAAACTGCTCAATCAAAAGTATGGTTTAACTCTGTTAGCTGAATGCTCAGATCAGAAAGAAGTTTCACAGAATGCTTCTGTGTAGTTTATATTTGAATATATTCCTTTTTCCACTACTACGCTCTTAGCGCTCCAATTGTCCAGTTGCATTTTCTACAGAAAGAGTGTTCAGATCTGCTCAATCAAAAGTATGGTTTAACTCTGTTAGCTGAATGCACAGATCAGAAAAACTTTCACAGAATGATTCTGTGTAGTTTATATTTGAAGACATTCCTTTTTCCACTATTACCCTCTTAGCGCTCCAAATCTCCACTTGCATTTTCTACAGAAAGAGTGTTTCAGAATGGCTCAATCAAAACTAAGGTTCAACTCTTTTAGTTGAATGAACAGAACAGAAAGTAGTTTCACAGAATAGTTCTGTGTAGTTTTTATTTGTAGACATTCTTTTTCCCAATATAGGCCTCTTAGCGCTCAGAAGGTCCAATTGCATTTTCTACAGAAAGAGTGTTTCAGAACGGCTCAATCAAAAGTAAGGTTCAACTCTGTTAGTTGAATGCAGAGAACAGAAAGAAGTTTCATATAATGCTTCTGTGTAGTTTATATTTGAACATATTCTTTTTTCCACTATTACCCACTTAGCGCTTCGAATGTCCAGTTGCATTTTCTACAGACAGAGTGTTTCAAAACTGCTCAATCAAAAGTATGGTTTAACTCTGTTAGCTGAATGCTCAGATCAGAAAGAAGTTTCACAGAATGCTTCTGTGTAGTTTATATTTGAATATATTCCTTTTTCCACTACTACGCTCTTAGCGCTCCAATTGTCCAGTTGCATTTTCTACAGAAAGAGTGTTCAGATCTGATCAATCAAAAGTATGGTTTAACTCTGTTAGCTGAATGCACAGATCAGAAAGAAGTTTCATAGAATGATTCTGTGTAGTTTATATTTGAAGACATTCCTTTTTCCACTATTACCCACTTAGCGCTCCGAATCTCCACTTGCATTTTCTACAGAAAGAGTGTTTCAGAACGGCTCAATCAAAACTAAGGTTCAACTCTTTTAGTTGAATGAACTGAACAGAAAGAAGTTTCACAGAATGCTTCTGTGTAGTTTTTATTTGTAGATATTCTTTTTCCCAATATAGGCCTCTTAGCGCTCAGAATGTCCAATTGCAGTTTCTACAGAAAGAGTGTTTCAGAACGGCTCAATCAAAAGTAAGGTTCAACCCTGGTAGTTGAATGCACAGAACAGAAAGAAGTTTCACAGAATGCTTCTGTGTAGTTTATATTTGAATATATTCCTTTTTCCACTATTACCCTCTTAGCGCTCCGAATGTCCACTTGCATTTTCTACAGAAAGAGTGTTCTGAAGTGCGCAATCAAAAGTATGCTTTAAGTCTGTTAGCTGAATGCACATATCAGAAATATGTTTCAAAAAATGCTTCTGTGTAGTTTTTATTTGAAGATATTTTTTTTCCCAATATATGCCTCTTAGCGCTCAGAATGTCCAATTGCAGTTTCTACAGAAAGAGTGTTTCAGAACGGCTCAATCAAATGTAAGATTCAACTCTCTTAGTTGAATGCACAGAACAGAAAGAAGTTTCACAGAATGCTTCTGTGTAGTATTTAGTTGAAGATACTCCTTTTTGGACTATTACCCACTTAGCGCTCCGAATATCCACTGGCAGTTTCTACACAAAGAGTGTTTCAGAACTGCTCCTTCAAAAGTAAGGCTCAACTCTGTTAGTTGAATGCGGAGAACAGAAAGTTGTTTCAGAGAATGCTTCTCTGTAGTTTTTAATTGGAGATATTCTTTTTCCTCTATTACAATCTTAGCGCTCCGAATGTCCACTTGCATTTTCTCCAAAAAGAGAGTTTCATAACTGCTCAATCAAAAATATGGTTTAGCTCTGTTAACTGAATTTACAGATCAGAAATAAGTTTCACAGAATGCATCTGTGTAGTTTTTATTTGAAGATATTCTTTTTCCCAATGTAGGCCTCTTAGCGCTTAGCATGTCCAATTGCAGTTTCTACAGAAAGAGTGTTTCAGAACGGCTCAATCAAAAGTAAGGTTCAACTCTGTTAGATGAATGCACAGAACAGAAAGAAGTTTCACAGAATGCTACCGTGTAGTTTATATTTGAATATATTCCTTTTTCCACTATTACCCTCTTAGCGCTCCGAATGTCCACTTGCCTTTTCTACGGAAAGAGTGTTCGGAACTGCGCAATCAAAAGTATGGTTTAATTCTGTAAGCTGAATGCACATATCAGAAATAAGTTTCACACAATTCTTCTGTGTAATTTTTATTTGAAGATATTATTTTTCCCAATATAGGCCTCATAGCGCTCAGAATGTCCAATTGCAGTTTCTACAGAAAGATGGTTTCAAAACGGCTCAATCAAAAGTAAGGTTCAACTCTGTTAGTTGAATGCACAGAACAGAAAGAAGTTTCATACAATGCTTCTGTGTAGTTTATATTTGAACATATTCTTTTTTCCACTATTACCCACTTAGCGCTACGAATGTCCAGTTGCATTTTCTACAGACAGAGTGTTTCAAAACTGCTCAATCAAAAGTATGGTTAAACTCTGTTAGCTGAATGCTCAGATCAGAAAGAAGTTTCACAGAATGCTTCTGTGTAGTTTATATTTGAATATATTCCTTTTTCCACTACTACGCTCTTAGCGCTCCAAATGTCCAGTTGCATTTTCTACAGAAAGAGTGTTCAGATCTGCTCAATCAAAAGTATGGTTTAACTCTGTTAGCTGAATGCACAGATCAGAAAGAAGTTTCAGAGGATGGTTCTGTGTAGTTTATATTTGAAGACATTAGTTTTTCCACTATTACCTTCTTAGCGCTTCGAATCTCCACTTGCATTTACTACAGAAAGTGTGTTTCAGAACGGCTCAATCAAAACTAAGGTTCAACTCTTTTAGTTGAATGAACAGAACAGAAAGAAGTTTCACAGAATTCTTCTGTGTAGTTTTCATTTGTAGATATTCTTTTTCCCAATATAGTCCTCTTAGAACTCAGAATGTCCAATTGCAGTTTCTACAGAAAGAGTGTTTCAGAAGGGCTCAATCTAAAGTAAGGTTCAACCCTGGTAGTTGAATGCACAGAACAGAAAGAAGTTTCACAGAATGCTTCTGTGTAGTTTATATTTGAATATATTCCTTTTTCCACTATTACCCTCTTAGCGCTCAGAATGTCCAGTTGCATTTTCTACAGAAAGAGTGTTCGGAACTGCCCAATCAAAAGTATGGTTTAACTCTGTTATCTGAATGCACATATCAGAAATGAGTTTCACACAATGCTTCTGTGTAGTTTTTATTTGAAGATATTATTTTTCCCAATATAGGCCTCTTAGCGCTCAGATTGTCCAATTGCAGTTTCTACAGAAAGAGAGTTTCAGAACGGCTCAATCAAAAGTAAGGTTCAACTCGGTTAGTTGAATGCACAGAACAGAAAGAAGTTTCATACAATGCTTCTGTGTAGTTTATATTTGAACATATTCTTTTTTCCACTATTACCCACTTAGCGCTACGAATGTCCAGTTGCATTTTCTACAGACAGAGTGTTTCAAAACTGCTCAATCAAAAGTATGGTTTAACTCTGTTAGCTGAATGCTCAGATCAGAAACAAGTTTCACAGAATGCTTCTGTGTAGTTTATATTTGAATATATTCCTTTTTCCACTACTAACTTCTTAGCGCTCCAAATGTCCAGTTGTATTTTCTACAGAAAGAGTGTTCAGATCTCCTCAATCAAAAGTATGGTTTAACTCTGTTAGCTGAATGCACAGATCAGAAAGAATTTTCACAGAATGATTCTGTGTTGTTTATATTTGAAGACATTCCTTTTTCCACTATTACCCTCTTAGCGCTCCAAATCTCCACTTGCATTTTCTAGAGAAAGAGTGTTTCAGAATGGCTCAATCAAAACTAAGGTTCAACTCTTTTAATTGAATGAACAGAACAGAAAGTAGTTTCACAGAATAGTTCTCTGTAGTTTTTATTTGTAGACATTCTTTTTCCCAATATAGGCCTCTTAGCGCTCAGAAGGTCCAATTGCATTTTCTACAGAAAGAGTGTTTCAGAACGGCTCAATCAAAAGTAAGGTTCAACTCTGTTAGTTGAATGCAGAGAACAGAAAGAAGTTTCATACAATGCTTCTGTGTAGTTTATATTTGAACATATTGTTTTTTCCACTATTACCCACTTATCGCTACGAATGTCCAGTTGCATTTTCTACAGACAGAGTGTTTCAAAACTGCTCAATCAAAAGTATGGTTTAACTCTGTTAGCTGAATGCTCAGATCAGAAAGAAGATTCACAGAATGCTTCTGTGTAGTTTATATTTGAATATATTCCTTTTTCCACTACTACGCTCTTAGCGCTCCAATTGTCCAGTTGCATTTTCTACAGAAAGAGTGTTCAGATCTGCTCAATCAAAAGTATGGTTTAACTCTGTTAGCTGAATGCACAGATCAGAAAGAAGTTTCATAGAATGATTCTGTGTAGTTTATATTTGAAGACATTCCTTTTTCCACTATTACCCACTTAGCGCTCCGAATCTCCACTTGCATTTTCTACAGAAAGAGTGTTTCAGAACGGCTCAATCAAAACTAAGGTTCAACTCTTTTAGTTGAATGAACTGAACAGAAAGAAGTTTCACAGAATGCTTCTGTGTAGTTTTTATTTGTAGATAATCTTTTTCCCAATATAGGCCTCTTAGCGCTCAGAATGTCCAATTGCAGTTTCTACAGAAAGAGTGTTTCAGAACGGCTCAATCAAAAGTAAGGTTCAACCCTGGTAGTTGAATGCACAGAACAGAAAGAAGTTTCACAGAATGCTTCTGTGTAGTTTATATTTGAATATATTCCTTTTTCCACTATTACCCTCTTAGCGCTCCGAATGTCCACTTGCATTTTCTACAGAAAGAGTGTTCTGAACTGCGCAATCAAAAGTATGCTTTAACTCTGTTAGCTGAATGCACATATCAGAAATATGTTTCAAAAAATGCTTCTGTGTAGTTTTAATTTGAAGATATTATTTTTCCCAATATATGCCTCTTAGCGCTCAGTATGTCCAATGGCAGTTTCTACAGAAAGAGTGTTTCAGAACGGCTCAATCAAATGTAAGATTCAACTCTCTTAGTTGAATGCACAGAACAGAAAGAAGTTTCACAGAATGCTTCTGTGTAGTATTTAGTTGAAGATACTCCTTTTTGGACTATTACCCACTTAGCGCTCCGAATATCCACTGGCAGTTTCTACACAAAGAGTGTTTCAGAACTGCTCCTTCAAAAGTAAGGCTCAACTCTGTTAGTTGAATGCGGAGAACAGAAAGGTGTTTCAGAGAATGCTTCTCTGTAGTTTTTAATTGGAGATATTCTTTTTCCTCTATTACAATCTTAGCGCTCCGAATGTCCACTTACATTTTCTACAAAAAGAGAGTTTCATAACTGCTCAATCAAAAATATGGTTTAGCTCTGTTAACTGAATTTACAGATCAGAAATAAGTTTCACAGAATGCATCTGTGTAGTTTTTATTTGAAGATATTCTTTTTCCCAATGTAGGCCTCTTAGCGCTTAGCATGTCCAATTGCAGTTTCTACAGAAAGAGTGTTTCAGAACGGCTCAATCAAAAGTAAGGTTCAACTCTGTTAGATGAATGCACAGAACAGAAAGAAGTTTCACAGAATGCTACCGTGTAGTTTATATTTGAATATATTCCTTTTTCCACTATTACCCTCTTAGCGCTCCAAATGTCCACTTGCCTTTTCTACGGAAAGAGTGTTCGGAACTGCGCAATCAAAAGTATGGTTTAACTCTGTAAGCTGAATGCACATAACAGAAATAAGTTTCACACAATTCTTCTGTGTAATTTTTATTTGAAGATATTATTTTTCCCAATATAGGCCTCTTAGCGCTCAGAATGTCCAATTGCAGTTTCTACAGAAAGATGGTTTCAAAACGGCTCAATCAAAAGTAAGGTTCAACTCTGTTAGTTGAATGCACAGAACAGATAGAAGTTTCATACAATGCTTCTGTGTAGTTTATATTTGAACATATTCTTTTTTCCACTATTACCCACTTAGCGCTACGAATGTCCAGTTGCATTTTCTACAGACAGAGTGTTTCAAAACTGCTCAATCAAAAGTATGGTTTAACTCTGTTAGCTGAATGCGCAGATCAGAAAGAAGTTTCACAGAATGCTTCTGTGTAGTTTATATTTGAATATATTCCTTTTTCCACTACTACCCTCTTAGCGCTCCAAATGTCCAGTTGCATTTTCTACAGAAAGAGTGTTCAGATCTGCTCAATCAAAAGTATGGTTTAACTCTGTTAGCTGAATGCACAGATCAGAAAGAAGTTTCAGAGGATGGTTCTGTGTAGTTTATATTTGAAGACATTAGTTTTTCCACTATTACCTTCTTAGCGCTTCGAATCTCCACTTGCATTTACTACAGAAAGTGTGTTTCAGAACGGCTCAATCAAAACTAAGGTTCAAATCTTTTAGTTGAATGAACAGAACAGAAAGAAGTTTCACAGAATGCTTCTGTTTAGTTTTCATTTGTAGATATTCTTTTTCCCAATATAGTCCTCTTAGAGCTCAGAATGTCCAATTGCAGTTTCTACAGAAAGAGTGTTTCAGAAGGGTTCAATCTAAAGTAAGGTTCAACCCTGGTAGTTGAATGCACAGAACAGAAAGAAGTTTCACAGAATGCTTCTGTGTAATTTATATTTGAATATATTCTTTTTTCCACTATTACCCTCTTAGCGCTCCGAATGTCCAGTTGCATTTTCAACAGAAAGAGTGTTCGGAACTGCCCAATCAAAAGTATGGTTTAACTCTGTTAGCTGAATGCACATATCAGAAATAAGTTTCACACAATGCTTCTGTGTAGTTTTTATTTGAAGATATTATTTTTCCCAATATAGGCCTCTTAGCGCTCAGAATGTCCAATTGCAGTTTCTACAGAAAGAGAGTTTCAGAACGGCTCAATCAAAAGTAAGGTTCAACTCTGTTAGTTGAATGCACAGAACAGAAAGAAGTTTCATACAATGCTTCTGTGTAGTTTATATTTGAACATATTCTTTTTTCCACTATTACCCACTTAGCGCTACGAATGTCCAGTTGCATTTTCTACAGACAGAGAGTTTCAAAACTGCTCAATCAAAAGTATGATTTAACTCTGTTAGCTGAATGCTCAGATCAGAAACAAGTTTCACAGAATGCTTCTGTGTAGTTTATATTTGAATATATTCCTTTTTCCACTACTAACTTCTTAGCGCTCCAAATGTCCAGTTGTATTTTCTACAGAAAGAGTGTTCAGATCTGCTCAATCAAAAGTATGGTTTAACTCTGTTAGCTGAATGCACAGATCAGAAAGAAGTTTCACAGGATGATTCTGTGTAGTTTATATTTGAAGACATTCGTTTTTCCACTATTACCTTCTTAGCGCTCCGAATCTCCACTTGCATTTACTACAGAAAGAGTGTTTCAGAACGGATCAATCAAAACTAAGGTTCAACTCTTTTAGTTGAATGAACAGAACAGAAAGAAGTTTCATAGAATGCTTCTGTGTAGTTTTCATTTGTAGATATTCTTTTTCCCAATATAGTCCTCTTAGAGCTCAGAATGTCCAATTGCAGTTTCTACAGAAAGAGTGTTTCAGAACGGCTCAATCAAAAGTAAGATTCAACCCTGGTAGTTGAATGCACAGAACAGAAAGAAGTTTCACAGAATGCTTCTGTGTAGTTTATATTTGAATATATTCCTTTTTCCACTATTACCCTCTTAGCGCTCCGAATGTCCACTTGCATTTTCTACAGAAAGAGTGTTCTGAACTTCGCAATCAAAAGTATGGTTTAACTCTGTTAGCTGAATGCACATATCACAAATAAGTTTCAACAATGCTTCTGTGTAGTTTTTATAGGAAGATATTATTTTTCCTAATATAGGCCTCTTAACGCTCAGAATGTCCAATTGCTGTTTCTACAGAAAGAGTGTTTCAGAACGGCTCAATCAAATGTAAGGTTCAACACTCTTAGTTGCATGCACAGAACAGAAAGTAGTTTCATACAATGCTTCTGTGTAGTTTATATTTGAACATATTCTTTTTTCCACTACTACCCCCTTAGCGCTTCAAATGTCCAGTTGTATTTTCTACAGAAAGAGTGTTCAGATCTGCTCAATCAAAAGTATGGTTTAACTCTGTTAGCTGAATGCACAGAACAGAAAGAAGTTTCACAGAATGATTCTGTGTAGTTTATATTTGAAGACATTCCTTTTTACACTATTACCCTCTTAGCGCTCCGAATCTCCACTTTCATTTTCTACAGAAAGAGTGTTTCAGAATGGCTGAATCAAAACTAAGGTTCAACTCTTTTAGTTGAATGAACAGAACAGAAAGAAGTTTCACAGAATGCTTCTGTGTAGTTTTTATTTGTAGATATTCTTTTTCCCAATATAGGCCTCTTAGTGCTCAGAATGTCCAATTGCAGTTTCTACAGAAAGAGTGTTTCAGAACGGCTCAATCAAAAGTAAGGTTCAACACTCGTAGTTGAATGCACAGAACAGAAAGAAGTTTCACAGAATGCTTCTGTGTAGTTTATATTTGAATATATTCCTTTTTCCACTATTACCCTCTTAGCGCTCCGAATGTCCACTTGCATTTTCTACAGAAAGAGTGTTCTGAACTGCGCAATCAAAAGTACGGTTTAACTCTGTTAGCTGAATGCACATATCAGAAATAAGTTTCAAACAGTGATTCTGTGTAGTTTTTATTTGAAGATATTATTTTTCCCAATATATGCCTCTTAACGCTCAGAATGTCCAATTGCAGTTTCTAGAGATAGAGTGTTTCAGAACGGCTCAATCAAATATAAGGTACAACTCTCTTAGTTGAATGCACAGAACAGAAAGAAGTTTCACAGAATGCTTCTGTGTAGTATTTAGTTGAAGATACTCCTTTTTGGACTATTACCCACTTAGCGCTCCGAATATCCACTGGCAGTTTCTACACAAAGAGTGTTTCAGAACTGCTCCTTCAAAAGTAAGGCTCAACACTGTTAGTTGAATGCGGAGAACAGAAAGGTGTTTCAGAGAATGCTTCTGTGTAGTTTTTAATTGGAGATATTACTTTTTCCTCTATTACAATCTTAGCGCTCCGAATGTCCACTTGCATTTTCTACAAAAAGTGTTTCATAACTGCTCAATCAAAAATATGGTTTAGCTCTGTTAACTGAATTTACATATCAGAAATAAGTTTCACAGAATGCATCTGTGTAGCTTTTATTTGGAGATATTCTTTTTCAGAATGTAGGCCTCTTAGCGCTTAGAATGTCCAATTGCATTTTCTACAGAAAGAGTGTTTCAGAACGGCTCAATCAAAAATAAGGTTCAACACTGTTAGTTGAATGCACAGAACAGAAAGAAGTTTCACAGAATGCTACTGTGTAGTTTATATTTGAATATATTCCTTTTTCCGCTATTACCCTCTTAGCGCTCTGAATGTCCACTTGCATTTTCTACAGAAAGAGTGTTCGGAACTGCGCAATCAAAAGTATGGTTTAACTCTGTTAGCTGAATGCACATATCAGAAATAAGTTTCACACAATGCTTCTGTGTACTTTTTATTTGAAGATATTATTTTTCCCAATATAGGCCTCTTAGCGCTCAGAATGTCCAATTGCAGTTTCTACAGAAAGAGTGTTTCAGAAAGGCTCAATCAAAAGTAAGGTTCAACTCTGTTAGTTGAATGCCCAAAACAGAAAGAAGTTTCATACAATGCTTCTGTGTAGTTTATATTTGAACATATTCTTTTTTCAACTATTACCCACTTAGCGCTACGAATGTCCAGTTGCATTTTCTACAGACAGAGTGTTTCAAAACTGCTCAATCAAAAGTATGGTTTAACTCTGTTAGCTGAATGCTCAGTTCAGAAAAAAGTTTCACAGAATGCTTCTGTGTAGTTTATATTTGAATATATTCCTTTTTCCACTACTACTCTCTTAGCGCTCCAAATGTCAAGTTGCATTTTCTACAGAAAGAGTGTTCGGAACTGCGCAATCAAGAGTATGGTTTAACTCTGTTAGCTGAATGCACATATCAGAAATAAGTTTCACACAATGCTTCTGTGTACTTTTTATTTGAAGATATTATTTTTCCCAATATAGGCCTCTTAGCACTCAGAATGTCCAATTGCAGTTTCTACAGAAAGAGTGTTTCAGAACGGCTCAATCAAAAGTAAGGTTCAACTCTGTTAGTTGAATGCACAGAACAGAATGTAGTTTCACAGATTGCTCCTGTGTAGTTTGTATTTGAAGATATTCCTTTTTCCACTGTTACGCTTTTTAGAGCTCAGAATGTCCACTTGCATTTTCTACAGAAAGTGTGTTCAGAACTGCTCTATCAAAAGTATGTTTTAACTCTTTAGGTGAATGCACAGATCAGAAATAAGTTTCACAGAATTTTTCTGTGTAGTTTATATTTGAAGATATTCCATTTTCCACTATTACCCACTTAGCACTCTGAATGTCCAGTTGCATTTTATACAGAAAGAGTGTTTCAGAACTGCTCAATCAAAAGTATGGTTTAACTCTCTTAGCTGAATGCACAGATCAGAAAGAAGTTTCACAGAATGCTGCTGTGTAGTGTTTATATGAAGATATTCTTTTTACCAATATAGGCCTCTTAGCGCACAGAATGTCCAATTGCAGTTTCTACAGAGAGTGTGTTTCAGAAAGGCTCAATCAAAAGTAAGGTTCAAGTCTTTTAGTTGAATGAACAGAACAGAAAGAAGTTTCAGAGAATGATTCTGTGTAGTTTATATTTGAAGATATTCCTTTTTCCACTATTACCTTCTAAGCTCTCCGAATGTCCACTTGCATTTTCTACAGAAAGAGTGTTTCCGAACTACTCAATCAAAAGTATTGTTTAACTCTATTAGCTGAATGCACAGATCAGTACGAAGTTTCACAGAATGTTTCTGTGTAGTTTTTATTTGAAGATATTCCTTTCCCAAATACAGGCCTCTTATCGCTCCGAATATCCAATTGCATTTTCTACAGAAAAAGTGTTTCAGAACGCCTCAATGAAAAGTAGGGTTCAACTCTTTTAGTTGAATTCACAGAATGGAAAGAAGTTTCACAGAATGCTTCTGTGTAGTATTTATTTGAAGGTACTCCTTTTTCCACTATTAACCTCTTAGCGCTCCAAATGTCCAGTTGCATTTTCTAAAGAAGGAGTGTTCAGAACTGCTCAATCATAAGTGTGGTTTAACCCTGTTAGGTGAATGCACAGATCAGAAATAAATTTCACAGAATTCTTCAGTGTAGTTTATATTTGAAGATATTCCATTTTCCACTATTACCCACTTAGCGCTCTGAATCTCCAGTTGCATTTTCTACAGAAAGAGTGTTTCAGAACTGCTCAATCAAAAGAATGGTTTAACTCTGTTAGCTGAATGCACAGAACAGAAAGAAGTTTCACAGAATGCTGCAGTGTAATGTTTATATGAAGATATTCTTTTTACCAATATAGGCCTCTTAGCGCTCAGAATGTCCAATTGCAGTTTCTACAGAAAGAGTGTTTCAGAAAGGCTCAATCAAATGTAAGGTTCAACTCTCTTAGTTGAATGCACAGAACAGAAATAAGTTTCACAGAATGCTTCTGTGTAGTATTTAGTTGAAGATACTCCTTTTTGGACTATTACCCACTTAGCGCTCCGAATATCCACTGGCAGTTTCAACACAATGAGTGTTTCAGAACTGCTCCTTCAAAACTAAGGCTCAACTCTGTTAGTTGAATGCGGAGAACAGAAAGTTGTTTCAGAGAATGCTTCTCTGTAGTTTTTAATTGGAGATATTCCTTTTTCCTCTATTACAATCTCAGCGCTCCGAATGTCCACTTGCATTTTCTACAAAAAGAGAGTTTCATAACTGCTCAATCAAAAATATGGTTTAGCTCTGTTAACTGAATTTACAGATCAGAAATAAGTTTCACAGAATGCATCTGTGTAGTTTTTATTTGAAGATATTCTTTTTCCCAATGTAGGCCTCTTAGCGCTTAGCATGTCCAATTGCAGTTTCTACAGAAAGAGTGTTTCAGAACGGCTCAATCAAAAGTAATGTTCAACTCTGTTAGATGAATGCACAGAACAGAAAGAAGTTTCACAGAATGCTACCGTGTAGTTTATATTTGAATATATTCCTTTTTCCACTATTACCCTCTTAGCGCTCCGAATGTCCACTTGCCTTTTCTACGGAAAGAGTGTTCAGAACTGCGCAATCAAAAGTATGGTTTAACTCTGTTAGCTGAATGCACATATCAGAAATAAGTTTCACAAAATGCTTTTGTGTAGTTTTTATTTGAAGATATTATTTTTCCCAATATAGGCCTCTTAGCACTCAGAATATCCAATTGCAGTTTCTACAGAAAGACTGTTTCAGAACGGCTCAATCAAAAGTAATTTTCAACTCTGTTAGCTGAATGCACAGAACAGAAAGAAGTTTCATACAATGCTTCTGTGTAGTTTATATTTGAACATATTCTTTTTTCCACTATTACCCACTTAGCGCTACGAATGTCCAGTTGCATTTTCTACAGACAGAGTGTTTCAAAACTGCTCAATCAAAAGTATGCTTTAACTCTGTTAGCTGAATGCTCAGATCAGAAAGAAGTTTCACAGAATGCTTCTGTGTAGTTTATATTTGAATATATTCCTTTTTCCACTACTACCCTCTTAGCGCTCCAAATGTCCAGTTGCATTTTCTACAGAAAGAGTGTTCAGATCTGCTCAATCAAAAGTATGGTTTAACTCTGTTACCTGAATGCACAGATTAGGAAGAAGTTTCGCAGAATGATTCTGTGTAGTTTATATTTGAAGACATTACTTTTTCCACTATTACCATCTAAGCGCTCCGAATTTCCACTTGCATTTACTACAGAAAGAGTGTTTCAGAACGGCTCAATCAAAACTAAGGTTCAACTCTTTTAGTTGAATGCACAGAACAGAAAGAAGTTTCACACAATGCTTCTGTGTAGTTTTTATTTGTAGATATTCTTTTTCCCAATATATGCCTCTTAGTTCTCAGAATGTCCAATTGCAGTAACTACAGGAAGAGTGTTTCAGAAAGGCTCAATCAAAAGTAAGGTTCAACTCTGTTACTTGAATGCACAGAACAGAAAGAAGTTTCACAGAATGCTACTGTGTAGTTTATATTTGAATATATTCCTTTTTCCACTATTACCCTCTTAGCGCTCCGAATGTCCACTTGCATGTTCTACAGAAAGAGTGTTCGGAACTGCGCAATCAAGAGTATGGTTTAACTCTGTTAGCTGAATGCACATATCAGAAATAAGTTTCACACAATGCTTCTGTGTAATTTTTATTTGAAGATATTATTTTTCCCAAGATAGGCCTCTTAGCACTCAGAATGTCCAATTGCAGTTTCTACAGAAAGAGTGTTTCAGAACGGCTCAATCAAAAGTAAGTTTCAACTCTGTTAGTTGAATGCACAGAAAAGAAAGAAGTTTCATACAATGCTTCTGTGTAGTTTATATTTGAACATATTCTTTTTTCCACTATTACCCACTTAGCGCTACGAATGTCCAGTTGCATTTTCTACAGACAGAGTGTTTCAAAACTGCTCAATCAAAAGTATGGTTTAACTCTGTTAGCTGAATGCTCAGATCAGAAAGAAGTTTCACAGAATGCTTCTGTGTAGTTTATATTTGAATATGTTCCTTTTTCCACGACTACCCTCTTAGCGCTCCAAATGTCCAGTTGCATTTTCTACAGAAAGAGTGTTCAGATCTGCTCAATCAAAAGTATGGTTTAACTCTCTTAGCTGAATGCACAGATCAGAAAGAAGTTTCACAGAATGATTCTGTGTAGTTTATATTTGAAGACATTCCTTTTTCCACTATTATCCTCTTAGCGCTCTGAATCCCACTTGCATTTTCTACAGAAAGAGTGTTTCAGAACGGCTCAATCAAAACTAAGGTTCAACTCTATTAGTTGAATGAACAGAACAGAAAGAAGTTTCACAGAATGCTTCTGTGTAGTTTTTATTTGTAGATATTCTTTTCCCTATATAGGCCTCTTAGCGCTCAGAATGTCCAATTGCAGTTTCTACAGAAAGAGTGTTTCAGAACGGCTCAATCAAAAGTAAGGTTCAACCCTGGTAGTTGAATGCACAGAACAGAAAGAATTTTCACAAAATGCTTCTGTGTAGTTTATATTTGAATATATTCCTTTTTCCACTATTACCCTCTTAGCGCTCCGAATGTCCACTTGCACTTTCTACAGAAAGAGTGTTCTGAACTGCGCAATCAAAAGTATGGTTTAACTCTGTTAGCTGAATGCATATATCAGACAAAAGTTTCAAACAATGTTTCTGTGTAGTTTTTATTTGAAGATATTATTTTTCCCAATATAGGCCTCTTAGCGCTCCGAATGTCCAATTGCAGTTTCTACAGAAAGAGTGTTTCAGAACGGCTCAATCAAATGTAAGGTTCAACTTTCTTAGTTGAATGCACAGAACAGAAAGAAGTTTCACAGAATGCTTCTGTGTAGTATTTAGTTGAAGATACTCCTTTTTGGACTATTACCCACTTAGCGCTCAGAATATCCACTGGCAGTTTCTACACAAAGTGTGTTTCAGAACTGCTCCTTCAAAAGTAAGGCTCAACTCTGTTAGTTGAATGCGGAGAACAGAAAGGGGTTTCAGAGAATGCTTCTGTGTAGTTTTTAATTGGAGATATTCCTTTTTCCTCTATTACAATCTTAGCGCTCCGAATGTCCACTTGCATTTTCTACAAAAAGTGTGTTTCATAACTGCTCAATCAAAAATATGGTTTAGCTCTGTTAACTGAATTTACAGATCAGAAATAAGTTTCACAGAATGCATCTGTGTAGTTTTATTTGAAGATATTCTTTTTCCCAATGTAGGCCTCTTAGCGCTTAGAATGTCCAATTGCAGTTTCTACAGAAAGAGTGTTTCAGAACGGCTCAATCTAAAGTAAGGTTCAACTCTGTTAGCTGAATGCACAGAACAGAAAGAAGTTTCACAGAATGCTACTGTGTAGTTTATATTTGAATATATTCCTTTTCCCACTATTACCCTCTTAGCGCTCCGAATGTCCACTTGCATTTTCTACAGAAAGAGTGTTCGGAACTGCGCAATCAAAAGTATGGTTTAACTCTGTTAGCTGAATGCACATATCAGAAATAAGTTTCACACAATGCTTCTGTGTAGTTTTTATTTGAAGATATTATTTTTCCCAATATAGTCCTCTTAGCACTCAGAGTGTCTAATTGCAGTTTCTACAGAAAGAGTGTTTCAGAACGGCTCAATCAAAAGTAAGGTTCAACTCTGTTAGTTGAATGCACAGAACAGAATGTAGTTTCACAGATTGCTTCTGTGTAGTTTGTATTTGAAGATATTCCTTTTTCCACTGTTACCCTTTTTAGAGCTCAGAATGTCCTCTTGCATTTTCTACAGAAAGTGTGTTCAGAACTGCTCTATCAAAAGTATGATTTAACTCTTTAGGTGAATGCACAGATCAGAAATAAGTTTCACAGAATTTTTCTGTGTAGTTTATATTTGAAGATATTCCATTTTCCACTATTACCCACTTAGCAATCTGAATGTCCAGTTGCATTTTCTACAGAAAGAGTGTTTCAGAACTGCTCAATCAAAAGTATGGTTTAACTCTCTTAGCTGAATGCACAGATCAGAAAGAAGTTTCACAGAATGCTGCTGTGTAGTGTTTATATGAAGATATTCTTTTTACCAATATAGGCCTCTTAGCGCACAGAATGTCCAATTGCAGTTTCTACAGAGAGAGTGTTTCAGAAAGGCTCAATCAAAAGTAAGGTTCAAGTCTTTTAGTTGAATGAACAGAACGGAAAGAAGTTTCAGAGAATGATTCTGTGTAGTTTATATTTGAAGATATTCCTTTTTCCACTATTACCTTCTAAGCTCTCCGAATGTCCACTTGCATTTTCTACAGAAAGAGTGTTTCCGAACTGCTCAATCAAAAGTATTGTTTAACTCTATTAGCTGAATGCACAGATCAGTACGAAGTTTCACAGAATGTTTCTGTGTAGTTTTTATTTGAAGATATTCCTTTCCCAAATATAGGCCTCTTAGCGCTCCGAATATCCAATTGCATTTTCTACAGAAAAAGTGTTTCAGAACGCCTCAATGAAAAGTAGGGTTCAACTCTTTTAGTTGAATTCACAGAATGGGAAGAAGTTTCACAGAATGCTTCTGTGTAGTATTTATTTGAAGGTATTCCTTTTTCCACTATTAACCTCTTAGCGCTCCAAATGTCCAGTTGCATTTTCTAAAGAAGGAGTGTTCAGAACTGCTCAATCATAAGTGTGGTTTAACCCTGTTAGGTGAATGCACAGATCAGAAATAAATTTCACAGAATTCTTCAGTGTAGTTTATATTTGAAGATATTCCATTTTCCACTATTACCCACTTAGCGCTCTGAATCTCCAGTTGCATTTTCTACAGAAAGAGTGTTTCAGAACTGCTCAATCAAAAGAATGGTTTAACTCTGTTAGCTGAATGCACAGAACAGAAAGAAGTTTCACAGAATGCTGCAGTGTAATGTTTATATGAAGATATTCTTTTTACCAATATAGGCCTCTTAGCGCTCAGAATGTCCAATTGCAGTTTCTACAGAAAGAGTGTTTCAGAAAGGCTCAATCAAAAGTAAGGTTCAACTCTGTTAGTTGAATGCACAGAACAGAAAGTAGTTTCACAGAATGCTTCTGTGTAGTTTATATTTGAATATATTACTTTTTCCACTACTACCCTCTTAGCGCTCCAAATGTCCAGTTGCATTTTCTACAGAAAGAGTGTTCAGAACTGCTCAATCAAATGTATGATTTAACTCTCTTAGCTAAATGCACAGATTAGAAAGAAGTTGCACAGAATGCTTCTGTGTAGTTTTTATTTCAAGATATACTTTTTCCCAATATAGGCCTCTTAGTGCTCAGATTGTCCAATTGCAGTTTCTACAGAAAGAGTGTTTAAGAATGGCTCTTTCAAAAGTAAGGTTCAACTCTGCTATTTCAATGCATAGAACAGAAAGTAGTTTCACAGAATGCTTCTCTGTAGTTCATATTTGACGATATTACTTTTTCCACTATTACCCTCTTAGAGCTCGGAATGTCCACTTGCATTTTCTACAGAAAGAGTGTTCAGAACTGCTCCATCAAAAGTATGGTTTAACTCTGTTAGTTGAATGCACAGATCAGAAAGAAGTTTCACAGAATTCTTCTGTGTAGTTTTTATTTGAAGATATTCCTTTTTCCAATATAGGTCTCTTAGCGCTCAGAATGTCCAATTGCAGTTTCTACAGAAAGAGTGTTACAGAACGGCTCAATCAAAAGTAAGGTTCAACCATGGTAGTTGAATGCACAGAACAGAAAGAAGTTTCAGAGAATGCTTCTGTGTAGTATTTAGTTGAAGATACTCCTTTTTGGACTATTACCCACTTAGCGCTACGAATGTCCAGTTGCATTTTCTACAGACAGAGTGTTTCAAACTGCTCAATCAAAACTATGGTTTAACTCTGTTAGCTGAATGCTCAGATCAGAAAATGTTTCACAGAATGCTTCTGTGTAGTTTATTTTTGAATATATTCCTTTTTCCACTACTACCCTCTTAGCGTTCCAAATGTCCAGTTGCATGTTCTACAGAAAGAGTGTTCAGATCTGCTCAATCAAAAGTATGGTTTAACTCTGTTAGCTGAATGCACAGATCAGAAAGAAGTTTCACAGAATGATTCTGTGTAGTTTATATTTGAAGACATTCCTTTTTCCACTATTACCCTCTTAGCGCTCCGAATCTCCACTTGCATTTTCTACAGAAAGAGTGTTTCAGAACGTCTCAATCAAAACTAAGGTTCAAATCTGTTAGTTGAATGCACATAAGAGAATGTAGTTTCACAGATTGCTTCTGTGTAGTTTGTATTTGAAGATATTCCTTTTTCCACTGTTACCCTCTTAGAGCTCAGAATGACCACTTGCATTTTCTACAGAAAGTGTGTTCAGAACTGCTCTATCAAAAGTATGTTTTAACTCTTTAGGTGAATGCACAGATCAGAAATAAGTTTCACAGAATTTTTCTGTGTAGTTTATATTTGAAGATATTCCATTTTC
Source organism: Symphalangus syndactylus (assembly GCF_028878055.3). Taxonomy (NCBI): domain Eukaryota; kingdom Metazoa; phylum Chordata; class Mammalia; order Primates; family Hylobatidae; genus Symphalangus; species Symphalangus syndactylus. Next base: position 162,529,938 of record NC_072447.2, on the reverse strand, counting down.
CACTATTACCCTCTTAGCGCTCTGAATGTCCAGTTGCATTTTCTACAGAAAGAGTGTTTCAGAACTGCTCAATCAAAAGTATGGTTTAACTCTCTTAGCTGAATGCACAGATCAGAAAGAAGTTTCACAGAATGCTGCTGTGTAGTGTTTATATGAAGATATTCTTTTTACCAATATAGGCCTCTTAGCGCACAGAATGTCCAATTGCAGTTTCTACAGAGAGAGTGTTTCAGAAAGGCTCAATCAAAAGTAAGGTTCAACTCTTTTAGTTGAATGAACAGAACAGAAAGAAGTTTCAGAGAATGATTCTGTGTAGTTTATATTTGAAGATATTCCTTTTTCCACTATTACCTTCTAAGGCCTCCGAATGTCCACTTGCATTTTCTACAGAAAGAGTGTTTCCGAACTGCTCAATCAAAAGTATGGTTTAACTCTGTTAGCTGAATGCACAGATCAGTACGAAGTTTCACAGAATGTTTCTGTGTAGTTTTTATTTGAAGATAGTCCTTTCCCAAATATAGGCCTCTTAGCGCTCCGAATATCCAATTGCAGTTTCTACAGAAAAAGTGTTTCAGAACGCCTCAATGAAAAGTAGGGTTCAACTCTTTTAGTTGAATTCACAGAACGGAAAGAAGTTTCACAGAATGCTTCTGTGTAGTATTTATTTGAAGGTATTCCTTTTTCCACCAGTAACCTCTTAGCGCTCCAAATGTCCAGTTGCATTTTCTACAGAAGGAGTGTTCAGAACTGCTCAATCATAAGTGTGGTTTAACCCTGTTAGGTGAATGCACAGATCAGAAAGAAATTTCACAGAATTCTTCAGTGTAGTTTATATTTGAAGATATTCCATTTTCCACTATTACCCACTTAGCGCTCTGAATCTCCAGTTGCATTTTCTACAGAAAGAGTGTTTCAGAACTGCTCAATCAAAAGAATGGTTTAACTCTGTTAGCTGAATGCACAGAACAGAAAGAAGTTTCACAGAATGCTGCGGTGTAATGTTTATATGAAGATATTCTTTTTACCAATATAGGCCTCTTAGCGCTCAGAATGTCCAATTGCAGTTTCTACAGAAAGAGTGTTTCAGAAAGGCTCAATCAAAAGTAAGGTTCAACTCTGTTAGTTGAATGCACAGAACAGAAAGTAGTTTCACAGAATGCTTCTGTGTAGTTTATATTTGAATATATTACTTTTTCCACTACTACCCTCTTAGCGCTCCAAATGTCCAGTTGCATTTTCTACAGAAAGAGTGTTCAGAACTGCTCAATCAAATGTATGATTTAACTCTCTTAGCTGAATGCACAGATTAGAAAGAAGTTGCACAGAATGCTTCTGTGTAGTTTTTATTTGAAGATATACTTTTTCCCAATATAGGCCTCTTAGTGCTCAGATTGTCCAATTGCAGTTTCTACAGAAAGAGTGTTTCAGAATGGCTCTTTCAAAAGTAAGGTTCAACTCTGCTATTTCAATGCACAGAACAGAAAGTAGTTTCACAGAATGCTTCTCTGTAGTTCATATTTGACGATATTACTTTTTCCAATGTTACCCTCTTAGAGCTCAGAATGTCCACTTGCATTTTCTACAGAAAGAGTGTTCAGAACTGCTCCATCAAAAGTATGGTTTAACTCTGTTAGTTGAATGCACAGATCAGAAAGAAGTTTCACAGAATTCTTCTGTGTAGTTTTTATTTGAAGATATTCCTTTTTCCAATATAGGTCTCTTAGCGCTCAGAATGTCCAATTGCAGTATCTACAGAAAGAGAGTTTCAGAACTGCTCGATCAAAAGTAAGGTTCAATACTGTTAGTTGAATGCACGGAACAGAAAGAAGTTTCAGAGAATGCTTCTGTGTAGTTTATATTTGAAGATATTCCTTTTTCCACTATTACCCTCTTAGCGCTCCGAATCACCACTTGCATTTTCTACAGAAAGACTGTTTCAGAACGGCTCAATCAAAAGTAAGGTTGAACACTTTTAGTTGAATGCACAGAACAGAAAGGAGTTTCACAGAATGCTTCTGTGTAGTATTTAGTTATAGATATTCCTTTTTCGACTATTACCCTCTTAGCGTTCCGAATGTCCACTGGCAGTTTCTACACAAAGATTGTTTCAGAACAGCTCCTTCAAAGTAAGGCTCAAATCTGTTAGTTGAATGCAGAGAACAGAAAGGAGTTTCAGAGAATGCTTCTGTATAGTTTTATTTTGGGGATATTCCTTTTTCCACTAATACAATTTTAGCGTTCCGAATGTCCACTTGCGTTTTCTACAGAAAGAGTGTCTCATAACTTCTCAATCAAAAGTATGGTTTAACTCTGTTAGCTGAATGCACAGATGAGAAATAAGTTTCACAGAATGCTTCTGAGCAGTTTTTATTTGGAGATATTCTTTTTCCCGATATAGGCCACTTAGCGCTCAGAATGTCCAATTGCCGTTTCTACAGAATGAGTGTTTCAGAAGGCTCAATCAAAAGTAAGGTTCAACTCTGTTAGTTGAATGCACAGAACAGAAAGAAGTTTCACAGAATGCTTCTGTGTAGTTTATATTTGAATGTATTCCTTTTTCCACTATTATCATCATAGCGCTCCGAATGTCCACTTGCATTTTCTACAGAAAGAGAGTTTCACAAAGGCTCAATCAAAAGTAAGGTTCAACTCTGTTACTTGAATGCACAGAACAGCAAGAAGTTTCACAGAATGCTTCTGTGTAGTTTATATTTGAATATATTCCTTTTTCCAGTATTACCCTCTTAGTGCTCCGAATGTCCACTTGCATTTTCTACAGAAAGAGTGTTCTGAACGGCTCAATCAAAAGTATGGTTTTACTCTGTTATTTGAATGCACATATCAGAAATAAGTTTCACAGAATCCTTCCGTGTAGTATTTTGTTGAAGATATTCCTTTTTCGACTATTATCCTCTTAGCTCTCCGAATGTCCAATTTCAGTTTCTAAACAAAGAGTGTTTCAGAACTGCTCCTTCAAAAGTAGGGCTCAACTCTGTTAGTTGAATGCAGAGAACAGTAAGGAGTTTCACAGAATGCCCCTGTGTAGTTTATATTTGAATATATTCCCTTTTTCAGTATTACCCTCTTAGCACTCCGAATGTCCACTTGCATTTTCTACAGAAAGAATGTTCAGAACTGCTCAATACAAAGTATGGTTTAACTCTGTTAGCTGAATGCACAGATCAGAAAGAATTTTCACAGAATGCTTCTGTGTACTTTTCATTTGAAGATATTCCTTTCTCCAATATAGGAGTCTTAGCACTCAGAATGTCCAATTGAAGTTTCTACAGAAAGAGTGTTTCAGAAAGGCTCAATCAAAAGTAAGGTTCAACTCTGTTAGTTGAATGCACAGAACAGAAAGTAGTTTCACAGAATGCTTCTGTGTAGTTTATATTTGAATATATTACTTTTTCCACTACTACCCTCTTAGCGCTCCAAATGTCCAGTTGCATTTTCTACAGAAAGAGTGTTCAGAACTGCTCAATCAAATGTATGATTTAACTCTCTTAGCTGAATGCACAGATTAGAAAGAAGTTGCACAGAATGCTTCTGTGTAGTTTTTATTTGAAGATATACTTTTTCCCAATATAGGCCTCTTAGTGCTCAGATTGTCCAATTGCAGTTTCTACAGAAAGAGTGTTTCAGAATGGCTCTTTCAAAAGTAAGGTTCAACTCTGCTATTTCAATGCACAGAACAGAAAGTAGTTTCACAGAATGCTTCTCTGTAGTTCATATTTGATGGTATTACTTTTTCCACTATTACCCTCTTAGAGCTCGGAATGTCCACTTGCATTTTCTACAGAAAGAGTGTTCAGAACTGCTCCATCAAAAGTATGGTTTAACTCTGTTAGTTGAATGCACAGATCAGAAAGAAGTTTCACAGAATTCTTCTGTGTAGTTTTTATTTGAAGATATTACTTTTTCCAATATAGGTCTCTTAGCGCTCAGAATGTCCAATTGCAGTATCTACAGAAAGAGAGTTTCAGAACTGCTCAATCAAAAGTAAGGTTCAATACTGTTAGTTGAATGCACGGAACAGAAAGAAGTTTCAGAGAATGCTTCTGTGTAGTTTATATTTGAAGATCTTCCTTTTTCCACTATTACCCTCTTAGCGCTCCGAATCACCACTTGCATTTTCTACAGAAAGGGTGTTTCAGAACGGCTCAATCAAAAGTAAGTTTGAAGTCTTTTAGTTGAATGCACAGAACAGAAAGAAGCTTCACAGAATGCTTCTGTGTAGTATTTAGTTATAGATATTCCTTTTTCGACTATTACCCTCTTAGCGTTCCGAATGTCCACTGGCAGTTTCTACACAAAGATTGTTTCAGAACAGCTCCTTCAAAGTAAGGCTCAAATCAGTTAGTTGAATGCAGAGAACAGAAAGGAGTTTCAGAGAATGCTTCTGTGTAGTTTTAATTTGGGGATATTCCTTTTTCCACTAATACAATTTTAGCGCTCCGAATGTCCACTTGCGTTTTCTACAGAAAGAGTGTCTCATAACTTCTCAATCAAAAGTATGGTTTAACTCTGTTAGCTGAATGCACAGATCAGAAATAAGTTTCACAGAATGCTTCTGAGTAGTTTTTATTTGGAGATATTCTTTTTCCCAATATAGGCCACTTAGCGCTCAGAATGTCCAATTGCCGTTTCTACAGAATGAGTGTTTCAGAAGGCTCAATCAAAAGTAAGGTTCAACTCTGTTAGTTGAATGCACAGAACAGAAAGAAGTTTCACAGAATGCTTCTGTGTAGTTTATATTTGAATGTATTCCTTTTTCCACTATTACCATCTTAGCGCTCCGAATGTCCACTTGCATTTTCTACAGAAAGAGAGTTTCAGAAAGGCTGAATCAAAAGTAAGGTTCAACTCTGTTACTTGAATGCACAGAACAGCAAGAAGTTTCACAGAATGCTTCTGTGTAGTTTATATTTGAATATATTCCTTTTTCCAGTATTACCCTCTTAGTGCTCCGAATGTCCACTTGCATTTTCTATAGAAAGAGTGTTCTGAACGGCTCAATCAAAAGTATGGTTTTACTCTGTTATTTGAATGCACATATCAGAAATAAGTTTCACAGAATCCTTCCGTGTAGTATTCTGTTGAAGATATTCCTTTTTCGACTATTATCCTCTTAGCTCTCCGAATGTCCAATTTCAGTTTCTAAACAAAGAGTGTTTCAGAACTGCTCCTTCAAAAGTAGGGCTCAACTCTGTTAGTTGAATGCAGAGAACAGAAAGGAGTTTCACAGAATGCCTCTGTGTAGTTTATATTTGAATATATTCCCTTTTTCAGTATTACCCTCTTAGCACTCCGAATGTCCACTTGCATTTTCTACAGAAAGAGTGTTCAGAACTGCTCAATCCAAAGTATGGTTTAACTCTGTTAGCTGAATGCACAGATCAGAAAGAATTTTCACAGAATGCTTCTGTGTACTTTTTATTTGAAGATATTCCTTTCTCCAATATAGGAGTCTTAGCGCTCAGAATGTCGAATTGCAGTATCTACAGAAAGAGTGTTTCTGAACTGCTTAATCAAATGTAAGGTTCAACTCTGTTAGTTGAATGAACGGAACAGAAAGAAGTTTCATAGAATGCTTCTGTGTAGTTTATATTTGAAGATGTTCCTTTTTCCACTATTACCTTCTAAGCGCTCCGAATGTCCACTTGCATTTTCTACAGAATGAGTGTTTCCGAACTGCTCAATCAAAAGTATGGTTTAATTCTGTTAGCTGAATGCACAGATCAGTACGAAGTTTCACGGAATGCTTCTGTGTAGTTTTTATTTGAAGATAGTCCTTTTTCCAATATAGGCCTCTTAGTTCTCCGAATCTCCACTTTCATTTTCTACAGAAAGAGTGTTTCAGAATGGCTCAATCAAAAGTAGGGTTCAACTCATTTAGTTGAATGCACAGAACAGAGAGTAGTTTCACAGAATGCTTCTGTGTAGTATTTATTTGAAGATATTCCTTTTTCCACTATTACCCTCTTAGCGCTCCGAATGTCCACTTGCAGTTTCTACAGAAAGAGTGTTTCAGGACTGCTCCTTCAAAAATAAGGCTCAACCCTGTTAGTTGAAAGCAGAGAACAGAAACAAGTTTCAGAGAATGCCTCTTTGTAGTTTTTATTTGAAGATATTCCTTTTTCCACAATTACCATCTTAGCGCACCGAATGACCACTTGCATTTTCTACAGAAAGAGTGTTTCAGAACTGCTAAATCAAAAGTATCGTTTAACTCTGTTAGCTGAATGCACAGATAAGAAAGAAGTTTCAGAGAATGCATCTGTGTAGTTTTTATTTGAAGATATTCTTTATCCCAATATAGGCATCATAGCGCTCAGTATGTTAAATTGCAGTTTCTACAGAAAGAGTGTTTCAGAACGGCTGAATCAAAAGTAAGGTTCAACTCTGTTAGTTGAATGCACAGAACAAAAAGAAGTTTCACAGAATGCTTCTGAGTAGTTTATATTTGAATATATTCCTTTTTGCACTATTACCCTCTTAGCGCTCCGAATGTCCACTTGCATTTTCTACATAAAGAGTGTTCAGAACGGCTCAATCAAAAATATGGTTTCACTCTGTTAGTTATATGCACATATCAGAAATAAGTTTCAGAGAAGTCTTCTGTGTAGTATTTAGTTGGAGATATTCCTTTTTCGAATATTACCCTCTTAGCGCTCCGAATGTCCACTGGCAGTTTCTACACAAAGAGTTTTTCAGAACTGCTCCTTCAAAAGTAATGCTCAACACTGTAAGTTGAATGCAGAGAACAGAAAGAAGCTTCACAGAATGCTTCTGTGTAGTTTATATTTGAATATATTCCTTTTTTCAGTATTACCCTCTTAGCGCTCCGAATGTCCACCTGCATTTTCTACAAAAAGAGTGTTCAGAACTGCTCAATCAAAAGTTGGTTTATCTCTGTTAGCTGAATGCACATATCAGTACGAAGTTTCACAGAATGCTTCTGTGTAGTTTTTATTTGAAGATAGTCCTTTTTCAAATATAGGCCTCTTAGCGCTCCAAATATCCAATTGCAGTTTGTACAGAAAGAGTGTTTCAGAACGGCAAAATGAAAAGTAGGGTTCAACACTTTTAGTTGAATTCACAGAACAGAAAGTAGTTTCACAGATTGCTTCTGTGTAGTATTTATTTGAAGGTATTCCTTTTTCCACTATTACCCTAGTAGCGCTCGGAATGTCCACTTGCAGTTTCTACAGAAAGTGTGTTTCAGGGCTGCTCCTTCAAAAATAAGGCTCAACTCTGTTAGTTGAATGCAGAGAACAGAAAGAAGTTTCAGAGAATGCCTCTGTGTAGTTTTTATTTGAAGATATTCCTTTTTCCACAATTACCAACTTAGCACACCGAATGTCCACTTGCATTTTCTACAGAAAGAGTGTTTCAGAACTGCTAAATCAAATGTATCGTTTAATTCTGTTAGCTGAATGCACAGAACAGAAAGAAGTTTCAGAGAATGCATCTCTGTAGTTTTTATTTGAAGATATTATTTTTCTCAATATAGGCCTCTTAGCGTTCAGAAATCCAATTACAGTTTCTACAGAAAGAGTGTTTCAGAACTGCTCAATCAAAATTAAGGTTCAACTCTGTTAGTTGAATGCACAGAACAGAATGTAGTTTCACAGATTGCTTCTGTGTAGTTTATATTTGAAGATATTCCTTTTTCCACTGTTACCCTCTTAGATCTCCGAATGTCCACTTGCATTTTCTACAGAAAGTGTGTTCAGAACTGCTCTATCAAAAGTATGGTTTAACTCTGTTAGGTGAATGCACAGATCAGAAATAAGTTTCACAGAATTCTTCTGTGTAGTTTTTATTTGAAGATATTCCATTTTCCACTATTACCCACTTAGCGCTCTGAATGTCCAGTTGCATTTTCTACAGAAAGAGTGTTTCAGAACTGCTCAATCAAAAGTATGGTTTAACTCTGTTAGCTGAATGCACAGATCAGAAAGAAGTTTCACAGAATGCTGCTGTGTAGTGTTTATATGAAGATATTCTTTTTACCAATATAGGCCTCTTCGCGCTCAGAATGTCCAATTGCAGTTTCTACAGAAAGAGTGTTTCAGAAAGGCTCAATCAAAAGTAAGGTTCAACTATGTTAGTTGAATGCACAGAACAGAAAGAAGTTTCACAGAATGCTTCTGTGTAGTTTATATTGGAATATATTCCTTTTTGCACTACTACCCTCTTAGCGCTCCAAATGTCCAGTTGCATTTTCTACAGAAAGAGTGTTCAGAACTGATCAATCAAATGTATGATTTAACTCTGTTAGCTGAATGCACAGATCAGAAAAAGTTTCACAGAATGCTTCTGTGTAGTTTTTATTTGAAGATATTCTTTTTCCCAATATAGGCCTCTTATCGCTCAGATTGTCCAATTGAATTTTCTACAGAAAGAGTGTTTCAGAATGGCTCTATCATAAGTAAGGTTCAACTCTGTTATTTGAATGCACAGAACAGAAAGTAGTTTCACAGAATGCCTGTCTGTAGTTCTTATTTGACGATATTACTTTTTCCACTATTACCTTCTTAGAGCTCCGAATGTCCACTTGCATTTTCTACAGAAAGAGTGTTCAGAACTGCTCAATCAAAAGTATGGTTTAACTCTGTTAGTTGAATGCACAGATCAGAAAGAAGTTTCACAGAATTCTTCTGTGTAGTTTTTATTTGAACATATTCCTTTTTCCAATATAGGACTCTTAGCGCTCAGAATTTCCAATTGCAGTATCTACAGAAAGAGAGTTTCAGAACTGGTCAATCAAAAGTAAGGTTCAATATTGTTAGTTGAATGCAAGGAACAGAAAGAAGTTTTACAGAATGCTTCTGTGTAGTTTATATTTGAAGATACTCCTTTTTCCACTATTACCCTCTTAGCGCTCCGAATCACCACTTGCATTTTCTACAGAAAGAGTGTTTCAGAACGGCTCAATCAAAAGTAAGGTTCAACTCTTTTAGTTGAATGCACAGAACAGAGAGAAGTTTCACAGAATGCTTCTGTTTAGTATTTAGTTGAAGATATTCCTTTTTCGACTATTACCCTCTTAGCGTTCCGCATATCCACTGGCAGTTTCTACACAAAGAGTGTTTCAGAACAGCACCTTCAAAAGTAAGGCTCAACTCTGTTAGTTTAATGCAGAGAACAGAAAGGAGTTTCAGAGAATGCTTCTGTGTAGTTTTTATTTGGGGATATTCCTTTTTCCACTATTACAATCTTAGCGCTCCTAATGTCCACTTGCATTTCCTACAGAAACAGTGTTTAATAACTGCTCAATCAAAAGTGTGGTTTAACTCTGTTAGCTGAATGCACAGATCAGAAATAAGTTTCACAGAATTCTTCTGAGTAGTTTTTATTTGGAGATATTCTTTTTCCCAATATAGGCCACTTAGCGCTCAGAATGTCCAATTGCAGTTTCTACAGAATGAGTGTTTCAGGACGGCTCAATCAAAATTAAGGTTCAACTCTGTTAGTTGAATGCACAGAACAGAAAGAAGTTTCACAGAATTCTTCTGTGTAGTTTATATTTGAATATATTCCTTTTTCCAGTATTACCCTCTTAGCGCTCCGAATGTCCACTTGCATTTTCTTCAGAAAGAGTGTTCATAACGGCTCAATCAAAAGTATGGTTTTACTCTGTTAGTTGAATTCACATATCAGAAATAAGTTTCACAGAATGCTTCTGTGTAGTATTTAGCTGAAGATATTCCTTTTTCGACTATTATCCTCTTAGCTCTCCGAATGTCCAATTTCAGTTTCTACACAAAGAGTGTTTCAGAACTGCTCCTTCAAAAGTAAGGCTCAACTCTGTTAGTTGAATGCAGAGAACAGAAAGAAGTTGCAGAGAACAGAAAGAAATTTCACAGAATGCTTCTGTGTACTTTATATTTGAATATATTCCTTTTTCCACTACTACCCTCTTAGCGCTCCAAATGTCCAGTTGCATTTTCTACAGAAATAGTGTTCAGAACTGCTCAATCAAATGTACGGTTTAACTCTGTTAGCTGAATGCACAGATCAGAAAGAAGTTTCACAGAATGATTCTGTGTAGTTTATATTTGAAGATATTCCTTTCTGTTCTCTGCATTAAAATCAATCAAAAAATTATATTGAAATTGAAATACTGAATTTTATACTAAAGACAAGGCATCCAACTGAAAATGAAATTTTCCAGGTGAAAATTTCCAAATCATAAATATGTAGGGACAAAAAACTTTATTTATAAAGAAAAAGATAATTCTAATTAATTGATGATTCAAAGGTTTACAACTTTAAAAAATAAATATTATCTTTGAAGTAAAGTCCATTTAAATTATTTATGCCGCCAAAATTTTAGTAATTGTATATGTATATCATGTAAACTTTTTCGAGAATGATGGAATTGGAAATGTTAGGGTATTATGCGGAAAAAATCACCTAAAGAAAAAAATTATCTCCTCATGAAGGATTACTTTAGCCACTTTGACAGGTGTAGGTAAAGGAACACTTAATGCACATCAATATGATTAGGAGATGCGCGCTTAGATATACGTTATCATTGAAAAGAGAATTGTATTATCAGGTTTGCAGGGGCCCTTCTTATCCTTCATATTTATGTAACTTTGTCATCTATAGAAAGATTATAGGAATTTTAAAAATAGCTGATAGTTAAGAAACATCACCATAACACTGTGCTGAATGCATAATAAAACATTTCCCTTCTCTCTAAAAGCCTTTTAAAATTATGTACCATAATCAGTATGGCCAGCAGAGGGTCATTTCCATGTTCAAGTTCCTCTGTTTCTCGAGGGTGAGAATCCTTCTATAGTCTTCTGAGGGTGACACTGTAGTGTTTTCTTAGCCTGATTATTTTTATCTATTTTTTCCGATGCTTTCCTTTGTATATTTACATTTTACATATTGAAAGTTATTTTTTCAAATATTTTATATGCAAGTTTACAAAGTACAACGACTGTACATTAAAATAACTTATTTATGCCATATGGAAGATTAAATATAATTTTACAATATCTGATATTGATTGTTTAGTTTCTAATCATTGATACTTGACATGATTTTTCCCAGCATACCTCAAAATATTCTTCAAAATCCTGCGAATTAATTCCTGTAACACTTCTGAGGTGTATTAATAAGCTAGAGATGTAAAGAAGATTTGCAGAGAAAATTAGGTTCCCAAATTAGAAATTTTGTCCCACTATCGACTAGAAACCTCTTGAAATGATCAAAAACAATAATAATGCATGTCATAGAGGAAAACCAATAAGGCTGCTGCAGTATGACTACCTCTGTGACCTCAGACAAGTTACGTGTGGGTCCCTACTTCTGTGACCTCAGACAAGTTACGTGTGGGTCCGCACTTATTTTCTTCATCTCTAATAAATATTCGACAAATCTCATTTTCAAAAGTCTTTTAAGGCCTATCCACCTTTCTTTTTCTGATGGAGTTTTGCTCTCATTGCCCAGGCTGCAGTGCAATGTCATGGTCTCGGCTCACACAACCTCCGACTCCCGGGTTCATGTGATTCTCCTGCCTCCACCTCCTGAGTAGCTGGGATTACAGGTGCGCAACACAACGCCCAGCTAATTTTTTGTATTTTTAGTAGAGATGGGGTTTCACCATGTTGGTCAGGCTGGTCTTGAACTCCCGACCTCAGGTGATCTGCACGCCTCGGCCTCTCAAACTGCTGGGATTACAGTCATGAGCAACCGCGGCCTGTGAGGGCTTTCTACTTTTAAGATGTCAGGACGTATAGCCTGGGAGGTAAATGGTAGTATATATATACATATATATATGTATATATATATACACACACACACACTGTATATATATACATATATACGGTATATTATACTATATATACATATATACTGAATATTATACTCTATATATACATATCTACTGTATATTATGTTTATATATATATACACATACACACATACACACATACACACATGAGACAGAGAGAAGAGATAGACAATTTCATGTGAAAATATAAACTGTTAACATAATATTTTGCTTCTCTGAGGAATATTTAGCATTGTTCTCAATCTTCTCTGCAGAATTTAAGCATTTTTCTCAGAACTCACCAGATAGAATGAGGGAGGGGCCATATGATACGAGCCAGAGATGAAGGGAGAACAATAGAGAGGGTGCTTTGGGAAAAATAGTACAGTAAGGCTAGGGAATACTTCTCTCCAACAAAAAGACCAAGGTCACAGCTGTATCTCTTCAGAAGCCAAACTTTCTTTTAAAATGTCAATTTCCATCTATTTCTTGCTTCACAGACATTCCATTCATTGCTGGATTTCAAATAAAGCCTTTCCATGTGCAACCTTTCTATAGAAAAAGAGAAATATGGGGGACAGTACAGTCTAAGAAGTGATTAAGAATATCTAGTGGACTTTCCCAGACTGTAAATCTTTACATATATCTGAGCCTAATGAGGTGATTTATTGTGCTATAATGCACAGTGAACTATACAGATGCTTCTTTTTGATCATGCTGCAGAATGGAACTAAATACTAAATACCAAATAGCACTCCCATGATTCTTATACATGTCATTCATATGGCATATTTATGCTTTTTTATATAGCAATTCTTATTCTTAGCTCTTAGGCAACTACGGAATCTATTTGTCATTTTAATAGTCATGCTCCATTTGAGTTATGCAAGGTAGAAATTCTAAGTAGATAATCTTGTTTTTATTGAAAGTTTTTAGTAAACATTTTGGAAAAAGTCTGTTTTTTGATGCTACTTCTGCACGCTTTCTCAACATGATATTACTTGGTATTGTCCTTATTAACCATAGTACACCATATTCTGCAAATGTTAGAGAGGGTTAAAAATCAGTCATGTATAAGTAAAGCTAATGAAATAGAAAGGAAACCATATTTAGGAAATGGAAGGCAGAAGCAAATGTATTAACCGTGAGTTAGAAACGGTTTAGTCTTTGGAATGAAGCAGCAAGAGTTTAAAAATCTGGTTTGTGATTCACTAGCTTTGTGACCTTGGAGAATTACCTCAGATTTCTGAGTATCAGTTTAGTAGGTGATATCAATTGCAACTTCGCAGAAATATCACAAGTATTAAATAAAGGACTTAGTATCTGGGAGAGCATAGAAAATTACTAATAGTTACATTTTTGTTAATATTACCGTTATTATTATCATACGTATAGTATTTTCTTTCACTGACAATGCATTTAGGACATAAGGAGAACTATAGAACAGTGCTTCTCCAACTTAAATGCAGAGCATGAATCACCTGGAGTTTTGTCAAAATGCGAATTCTGACTCAGTAGCCCTGCAAACTAAGGAAATCTTGGTAATGCTGGTGCTGCTAGTTCACCAACAGACCACACGTTTTGCAACAGCTATATAGAATGTCCTGTTTCTTTTTTTAATCACAAAACATGGCAAGCTCTAAAATAAAGCAGAATAACAGATTTAAATGTTAATACTCATGTCCTCAATTTATAATTTCTCCCTCCCTAACAATGGTATAATTCTGATTAAAAATTAGCAAAGAAAAAAATGGAAATTAATCTTCCTATGTTTATTCTTTTAACAAATTCTGTGTGATTACTACTGGGTTACTTGCTGTAGGAAATAGAAAAATTGCTTTGACATAGATCCTCAAGAATCTGTCCCACTACAAGCTTATTTTTGTAGGAAGCTAAAAGATTTATATAAATAACCGTAATTAAAGAGACAAATGAAGAAGTGCAATGAAAGACGTAGGGAAAGTGCTAGAGGAGTTCGGGGTGGAGGAAAATTATCCTCAAATAATATCTATGCGTAACATTATGCTATCTTCCCTAACCAGCGCTTGACCAGATTGTCACAGTGAACTTTGGTCCTTTCTTATATCTTAGTTTTGGTTCCCACATCCTTCTGTTTGGGGAAGTTCTTGTTTTCCTCATGTAATGACAACAACACTTAAACAATGTATACCAGATAAAAGGAACTATATTGCTTGCTTTATTTACATAGTTAATTTAATTTGTACAATGAACTATGAAGTAATCAGCATTATTTCCTTCATTTTACATATGAGAAAATGGAGAATCAGCGACATTGAATCATCTCAAGTTTCTAAAATATCCACTCTCACCAGGCTGTTTACCCTGTTTTTGTCTGTATGCTGCTATAACAAAATGCCACAGATTGAGTAATTCATAAAAAACAGAAATGTATTTCTCACAGTTCTGGGGCTGAGAAGTCCGAAATCAAGGCAGCGGAGATTTGGCAGTTGGTCCCGAGGTGGCACCTTCTTGCTTCGTCTTCACGTGACAAAAGTGGGCAAAAATGGACAATGTGACGACATGGCAGAAGAGACTGAGGAGCCCGGCATTCCTCTAAAGCATCTTTTACGAGGACGTTTATCTCATTCATGAGGGTGGATCCTTCTTCACTTAATCACTTAACCAAAAGCCCCATCTCTTGATGTCATTGTCCTGGGATTTTAGTTTCAACATACAAACTTTGGATGGGCACATAGGTTCAAATCATAGCACCCTCCAAATTATAATGCCTCTCTCATGCCTGTTCTCCTTGAAGTACCCTCTGGTTTTGCTCTCTTCATTCTTGCCATCACAGTTAACCCTTCAGTTCCATTTCTTTAAGTAATCTCTAAATTTGTAAGATGGTTCCATCTTTTTTTTTTGTATATGGCAGTCTCTCAAACATATTTGTCATATGAACTAAGCAGGTAAATATGTAAATGCCAGCTAAATTTTAGTGAATGATATAATGGCCTAAAGTTGTATCTACCCTTCAGCCAAATATATTTACTTTTAGTAGCAATCTCCTGTCATATACAAAGTCACGACTCTAGGGGTAAACATTTTAGCCTGTGGGTAAGATGTAAAGCAGTGGTATGTTATAGTGACAACTCACTGTCATAGCACTGGGACATGCTCCTCTATCTGCTACAAATTGAATCAACAAAATATATATGATTTTGTCAGATTTAAATGTATGCTCCTGTTAGTAAAATAAAAGTATGGGAAAACTTTACGGAGTAGATTTAATAGAAATGTTTTCCTGAGTTATCTGCCTTCTTTATTTTTATGTTATGCTTTAAGTCTATGGTCAATGTATAGAGCTATGATTGATGTGCTTTTCCAATTCTGTTCAGATCAGACAGGTTAATTTTCTTCTTTTAAATCTTCTTGAATTTTGTCTAACACTTTTTGTTCCAATTTCTTACTAGATTATACTCCCTTCCCTAACTGCTTCATGATTACTTATACACAAACAATATTATGATATTGACACATTGAATTCATTTTAGGTGATGATTTTGGTCATAAACATGAGCAGGTTGTGAAGTGTTTCAGCCATCCCAGGGCATGGGCTGTCAGTCCCTTGTCTAATGTTTCAAAAAAATCTTGAATTTGTGATGATGCTGTGATGGTCCCTCAGATATTCTTACACACATCTTTGCCCCTTGTTCCCTCTAACTTTCCTCTTCTGATAAAAAAGCAAACACTGCCAAGCTCAAATGGAATTACATTTGGATGCAAGTGTCACTATGCAATGGTTGCCAATAAAAGTACACAAGGAATTTTATTATGGTGAATTAAAGGCAAACAGACTTCAGAGAAATGAGCACGAACATGAAAATGGCGCATGGTACGCGGATCTCACTGGAAAGTCATTCTGTACACAATGTTTTCACTAGAAAAATCCATTAGCTTTAGCTAGAAATTGAAATTACTTTGTAGGAAATCAGAATAAAATATGTGAAAACATTATATTCTGTGCAAGATTAATACCACGCCTGGTGTTGAAAGGTTTGTGGTCTTGCTTCGACGATGCTAAAAGGTCAGAAACCACAAAGATGCATATGTGTTGTCGTTTGCACAGTTACTAATTTTTCTCATTATTTCCATAATGCGATGTGCTGTTTCAACAGAGAAACCCTCTGGAGAGTGGCTTGCACTGTTTTCAGGCAGCTCTTTTGCTTTCATGTTTTGGCCTTGGCCAGGGAATTCAGACAGACTTTTCAGTTATTTTCGACAAGAATGTATTCATTTATTGTTTTAAATAATAATAAATAGATTTTAAAATTACTGTACATTACTGCACTTTAAACGCCATGAGGTCAAGGACTCTAAAGTCTGGACATCATTGTATACCCTACATCTTGCACAAGGTTTAGAAAAAATGGCATGGACACCTATTTTTTGAATCAATAAATGAATACATAAAAGAATTCCAAACTCTAGTCCAAGGTTTTAGATTAATAATGTATTAAAATGCGTAAAATTTATAGACAAAACTCTTCTTATTTAGAAGTTTATTCTTTAATTGGAGAGATAAAATATATGCACATAAAAGCTTAAGGAAAAATAATAAGGGTTTTGAAGTACTTACTATGTGAAAAATTTAGCATAAATCTTACATCCATTTATTTAACACATTTTATACGTTGCATTATTTATATATAGTGCTGATTGGTAGAATTCATATGTGAACGGAACTATAAAAATTTTGAGGATAAGCACTAGAAACACAGAATAAATAGAGTGTTAACATGCAAAACACAGAAATACTTCAATTGACTAGGTGAAAGAAAAGATTTCTGGTTCCATGTACACTGATTATTGAGGGATGAGTATGACATTATTATGCCAGAATCAATAAATATTTTAAATAGGGAGAAAACTATAATTATATATCTTTGTGTTCAACAGGAGTAGCAGTACTGATAAAGTAGATGTTTGTTATACCTTTTTTATAGTCTTTTAAAGTTGTTTATAAATAAAATCTACTCTTAGTTAATTAATGGTTGATGTTCATTGAAGTGCTTTCAAATTTTTGACCTCTGAATTGCCTTGTACATATGGAGAAATAAAGCTTGCCTAGCATAATTTCTTGAGTGGAGAATGAATGATCTGGATAGATTTGTTGACAATATGTCTGTACTTATTTTATTAATTCTTTAATCTTCATGAAGAAAAATATAAAAGTCATATTCTAGTGTTTTATACCATGGAAAAAATGTCTTATCCTTTTCCTAAGGAAAAATACATCATGACACAAAAGTAAAGTTAATTAAATTACTTACTTTATTAATTAACTGTCTATTATTTCTATGGGTTGAAGTAAATTTGATACTCAATGCTATTTAATCTAATTCTAAAAGCTTGAATGAGTAATGATTTTTTCATGTAAGGTTAGTTGAAATAAATTATCACTGATTTTCAGATTTAATATTAATTAGCTATTGCATATTCTTAATGGGATATAAGTGTTTAAAAAGCCCTTTTTGGTTGCGAAAAGACCACGCCCATTGTAGACTTCTTAGAATACATCACATCTGGCCTCCTTTTTAGAGTGGGGAATTCAACTCATAAGTGGCTGGACATTGATTCTGAACATTTTGAACATTATTTGCCTGTCTTCACTCATACTGGTTGCTGTTCTTTTATAAGTAATCACCATGTTTAGCATGCACTTGAACTATTGTTACTTAGGGTGCTTGACTATTTACAAGTCTCACTAGGATTCTAGGTATTCATTAGTCTCGTGGTGTGTATTTGCTGATGGTCCTATTATCTTTGTTGGTTCAGTTACACAGTACCATCCAAGATGCTGCAACACATTATACACAGGGTATGGGTTGTGGGAGCTACAGATATCAGTTATTATTTAGGCTCAGAAACTTAGAATCTCTGCAAGGTTGGACATGATCCTTAGTCTTGTTTTAAGACCGTCTTGTTTTAAAAGTTAAACCCAAATTCTTAAAATATAGAATAGGGGTGCTAGTAGTGCTCACAGAATTGTAGTAAAGATCAGCTGGGAAAGAAGAGCCTATTAAACAGAGCCTGGTATTTAATAAGTATCAGCTGCCTTCAATTAGGAATCTGTGTTGTCATGATTAGAAGATTGCTGGTTTATTTTACAGATCTGTAAGTATAGCCAAAATATGTCAAAATAACCACCAGAAAGAATCATATACCGTCCCTTGAACATTTCATCCCTAGAATCTAGCCAGATTAGCATGTCTATACTGGCAATACTGTTAACACAGATTGTGCTCAAACCCCTCATTGACTTTTCAGCACCTGTAAATTACTGGAGATTTAGGAAGAAGTCTGGGGTTATGGCTTAGTTAAGCTGAGTGGCCAGAAAGTGTGAGATGCTGGATGCCTCCTCCAGTTCATTTCTCCAGCGGCCGCACCAGGCGTATCCATAGCTCCGCTCCCGGGAGCTCGTCTCCGGCGTGGGGCGTGTGCGCACCCCTGGCCGGGCGGAGCCTGGAGCCTGCTCATTAGCAGCGCGGGCAGCTCGTGCGCCCGCAGGAGGGAGGCGGAAGCACAGCCCTGAGCCGCCAGCAGGAGGAGGGAGCGCGGCGGCTGCAGGCAGGGGAGGGAGAGGAAAGAACGGAGGGACGGTTCCCGGACAGAGCGGGAGGAATCGGGGAGCGGCCAGTCCAGGGGGAGCTGCTCCGCTGCGCTGCGCTCGTTATTCACAGGACGCGGCGGCGCTTCCCGGGGCCGCTTCCCGGTCCCCTGGGTGGAGGCTGCCATCTAAACCTGACTCCAGGTGAGTTCCCCAAAGAGGCGAAGCGAGGGGTCTCGAACCAGAGACTTGGAACTGGCGAGGCTGCTCGGCTCCCCAAGCGCTGCTGCCTTGACATTTCCCGATTCACGGGAGGTTTTGGGGGCGGCTGCACAGGCTGGAGGGGCGGATGGGCGGTTGCGATCCTCAGCCGGCGTGGGGGCGTTCGGGAGGAATTAGCTTCAGTGAACGGGGTTTTAGGAGATGTCCGCAAGGCACGCGCTATGTACGCGTTTCTAGACGAGCTTTTGAGACAGAAATTTGGCTTCCCGGATGCCCGTTTTGGCCTTCTGTCCTTCCTTTTGCTTGCCTCATGCCCAATTTTCCAAGCCGAGGAAAGGACTGGAAGGGCGTGGAAGTAGGAGGTCTGGGCACAGCATTCGGCAGGGCAGCCCTGGTCTCCAAGTTTGGGGGTGGGGGGTGGGACTCTTTTCCTTTCAGCCTAATTTACCAGGGGAAAACCCGCAGAGCACCTTGAGGTGCCTTTGCTCCGCACCCTCCATAAGCTTATTAGAGGGAACTTGAGGCTCGCTAGACAACCTGTGACAGGTGACGGCAATTTAGCTTAAAAGCCATGTTGGTTCACTTCGTCTCCTCTTTATCCTTTGTTGCAAAATTGATACCTTTTTGGATTTCTTTAACAGCACAAAGTTTAAGTGGCCGGCTGACAGGAAATATTTCTTTTGAAAATGCTATGAGAAAAGTGATGAGTTAACGTTGAGAGAAAGGCAACTTTATTTTCTCGGAAGAACTTTGGGGAAAGAGATTGATAGGGAAATTCTGGGCATGAAATTATGGACATTTCCCACAGAACTTCCTTCATTTATTTATTTTTTTACATTTCCTTCATTTTTTTTTTTAATCGTGTGTGTGTGTATCAGAGAGACAAAATTCGTTGGAGGTATTAGGACTTTATTTGGTTTAGAAGTTTCTTTCTTACTAATAGCACTAATTTGTGATCTTCATGATTATAAGAATTTACTAAGTGTTTTGCTTTTAGGTGTTTTGGGTCTGTTTTTTAAAAAAATTCAATACTTACTTTGTGGGCCTTGCTGAATACCTCTCAATAAAATCGGTGGGCATACAGTTAGTGACATGACCCCTGTGGATTTAATAGCAGGTAAGTATACAAATGATAAGTTTAGGAAATAAATGTCAGAATCAACATTTAGGTGTGAAATTGAAATATCTTTCAAATATTTACCAAACTCTCTTATAGGATCCAATGTCATTTTATGGTCAAGAGAGCTTAAAGGTTTCTCAGATTGAGATATATGTATCTACTTTGTTAATCCAAATGTAATGTTTTATTTTGTTCTTTAATGACTGTTTGAATTCAACAAATAAAACTTGCGTATTTAATGTAAGGTTCTTTCACATATATTACTTCTCCAATTTTTAATATAAATTTAAGGAGAAAAGCAATATTCCATTTTGTAGATGAAGAGACTGTGTCACAGAAGTATTACTTTACCTAGATTTCTGTAATTATTATGTTATAAACTTAGAAATTACATATTATTCTGGAACATATAAAATATATGAATGTTATAAACCATAAGAATTCAGACCTATGCTATTTAACTTCAAGTTTAGTTCTTTACCCAAACAATTGCATGACTACATTGAGACTACTGAAGTAATTATATATGAACACGCTATACGAAAAAATACTTAAAACATTTCTTATTTTTGTTGTTTCTCTTTGATATAAAATATACTATAATTTAATGGAGTTATATTCCATATTTAGATGCTCCTAACTTCCAAATAACACCTAAACTCCTAAAAACTGACCTGTGTCCTTCTTAATAGAAGTGGCTTGACCGGGAGACCCAATTTTTACTAAGAATATTCTTGGGATAATTTATGTCTTATAATCAAGATAAAGACAGGCCACATTTAGTTGTATTTTTAAACCACTTAGTGTGAAGTTGCAACGCAGACATAACTTGCTTTCAGGCTACACTGCCAGCTTTGCAGTGAATAGTCTTTAAGATTCCGTGGAAACATTGGCAGATATAGCTAATGTCTATCTGATGTAGGATTTATGAGAAAAGGAGAGGTAGAAACTGAATGCTCTTATATTTCATATGTGACCACATTCATAAAACTTTATTGATAAGTACTTTGTTGTCTGACACGGGCTGATACAAATAGGCTTCTTCAAGAGTTGAGGAAGAAAACTAAATCCCTATAATACAGCCTTTTTCCTCCTTTTCTTTCTTAAGCGGTAATAGTTGATCCTAGCTTTTGTGTGTCTATGCATGCTCAATACAGTTAGGGGTATAAGGAGAAGTTAAGCAAGAATATTGAATGCTAGCTAGGAAAGTTTTTGGAGTCTCAAATACTTTGGAACGATTTTTCACATTATATACATAAAATTCCTAGTTACATTTGGGAACTAAGTATATTATACACAACTTTGCATCTGATTACAGGATTCCCTGTACATTTATAGCTCAGGTATTCTGGAAAGAGTCAAGATAATTAGTTTTATGGCTCTTGCCCGTGTGACCTGTTTCTTTCTGGTCCTGATATTAAAAGGATGACTTAAATTTTCTGGAATGTCAAAATTTTCTCTTCCCTTGGATCCTACAAAATACTTCAAGCAGTGTATGTGTGATACTCGCTGTCATTCCAACATTTCCAATCCTCCTGAGAATGCTAAACAATGCCCTAGATTTCTTCCTTTGTAATTCTTTCAGATAGAGGGTTAGCTGAGTTAGGAAGAAAGGAGAGAGGGAGAGAAGAAGAGAGATGACATTTTATCCCTCAGGAAAGAACAAGACCAATTGTATTCCTAATTTAGAAATATTATTCTACAAACATTCCTGAACAAGAGGGCTTTGCATATACATTAAAGCAGAATACCTAGTCAACTTCTAGTTATGCCATGTAGTGAAATGGAAGTAAGATGAGCAGGCCGAGATCATTTTTGTTGGAGAACTGAGACCACATGAAATAGGTAACAGAGTTACCCCAACTGGGGGGCAAGAGGACTTGAAAGTTTCCTCCATAAATTTGCAGTTAGTACAGGGCTGCTCCAGTGATCAGAGTCATGAATGCCCTAGAGTGTCTGTATAACCCTGTACACAGGCTGAGACAGCTCTAACGGCCCAGAAAAGCCTCTGGACAGAATCACTGCACCCTTGGACATTGTCCGACCGCATGTATGAGAATAGTGAGTGCTGAGGAGTTGTGGGTAGCTCGGTACAACTCTTGCTAAAGGAGTGTCATCAACATTCATTGCTGAAAGTGAATTTTTTCATTCACATATGTGATGCCTATTAGGTCATGATTTCTTGGATACCAATTTGTACAAGATATGAATTAATTTTTGAACATCCTTTCTTAAAAGTACCATGTTCATATAGTTGCTCATTTTAATATGAGTAGTTCAGATGGGACATAATAGAGTAAGGAAATGATTGAACATCCTAAGATCTAGTGTATATACCTTTGTTCATGATGAGATTCATCCCCTGTCCCCCTTTGTAGTGACACTGATGGCATAAGGAGTATTAGATGAAATTTAATGCAGAAAACAATGGGATATATGAATGGTAGATATGGTTGACAACCACCATTTTCACTGAAGTTGTTTCAAAGCAAAGAAATTTGGGATAAATTCATTTTATTTGCTCCTGAAGGGTAATTAGGAATAAGTAGGAATTGTGAAGAGGCTGTAGTGTTGACATTAAGAGAAGTTTTTGATTCTTAAAATAGGATATATTACACAAGAGTGAACAAACAGAAGATACTGAACAAATATTCTGTCATAAGTAAGTGATGGATTATTCGGACTTGTTGAACTATGTTTTTAAATGTATTATTTAAATATTTAAATATTATTAAAACCTTAAATAATATTTAAATATTATAAAAGTTGTAGAAAATTATGTTTTCAATACAAATATACACTTATAAGCTATATTGTAGATATGGGAGTAAACAATGCAATTTTTTTTAACTGAGTGAAAAATTTAGTTTTTTAAAATTCCAAATGGAGCTAACAGCTTAGTGTGATACATATTTTGAATTTCAAAATTTGTAACCAAATAGGACAAATGTGTTGAACTGTACTTTTCTTGAAGAACCGTGATAAGAATGAGCGGTGAAAAAATTACAGCATACTTACCAGGGATCAAATACTTGCTTAGGGTTAAAAAGAAAAATCTCAGCAAACGCTAGAAATGAGGTACACGATCTATCAGAGACCCATGATTAAAGTGGTATCTTGTTAGGTATATGAGCTTGAAAAGAAACGGCATAGCTTCACTTTACCCCAGTTGCTTCTTTTGTAAAACGGGGAGACTAAGAGTGTGGTAACTCAAAATCCTTTGTTAATGATTTTCTTCTTAGAACAGTGCCAGGTCCAATTAGGATTAGATTGCTATTTTTATTATTGATATTTGCCCTAGTTCTGCCTTTTATTGACTGTGTGAAATTGGTGAAGATCCCTTTCTGAAGCTTTGTTTCTTACCTACAAGCTGGGAATAGAATACCTGCTATGAAGAGTGGTTGTTAGTACATTAGAAAGGCTGGATATTTGTTTATATAAGGGGCTCAGCGCATGGTAGAAATTTGATAGCATTTTTTGCTTGCCCTCCCATGTATTACTGTGAAGACATCCCACATATTATGTCCAAGTTTTTATTTTCCCCTCAAATGCAATGTCAAGCACAAAACATTCCCATCTCCCAATTCTCTTCTGATGTTCTACAACCATTAAAGTATAGAAAACTAGAATGAGTGTTTTTATAACTTTTGCTGTACTTAAGCATGTGGAGAGAAGAGCGCTAGATCACAGGACACACTTTGATAGGAAAAGGGAAATATTTACACTGCAAACAACTTTCTCCTCATGCTTAACAGTTTTATGCTGTCATTCTGTCAGCACCAAGTGAGATTTTTCTATTTAAATAGTTTTCTATTTGTGGTATGATAATTCATGTATGGACTTCATGTAACTAACATAAATATAATGGATGGTTGAGAAGTGGTTTATTTTTACCAAGAGGAAAAAATGTGTACACGATTTTTTAAAATATTGCTTTGAAAATATTTAAAATTAATTTTGATTCAGTTGGTGGAAGATAGCGTCACAAACTCACTGCTAGTGGTATTCTTGAGAAGTAATGTTTGAATTTTCTAGGTATTGTCCCCAGACTGCCTTAAAAGAATTTAATTTTAGATGTAAATTTTCTGCTTAACATGGAAGATTTTCCCTGAAAATATTAGCTTCATCAGATACATAGTTGCTTAGGGGTAGCTGCATGGAATTATGGGAAGAGTGAAATAGAAAAAAATTTTCATGTCTAAGTTATACATACTGGTGTAATCATATTGATTGGATGATAATGATAATTACAGCAATAATGTGATTGAAAGGGTAAGCAAGTAACATATACTACAGTTACTAATATAATCCTGTGATTGAGTTTACCACTTCGTTTCTCTTTCCTGGAAACCCTTAAGTTTGTCACTATTGCACTTTATTTCCTTTGCTTATTGTAGTGGTGTATTAGTTGTATTACTGCTGCTATAACAAATTACGACACATTTACATAACTTAACACATATTTATTGTCTTGCAGTTTCAAAGGTCAGAAGTCCAAAATCACTTTAATTAGGCTAAGTCAATGTGTCTGCAGTGTGGGTTCCTTCTCGAGGTGCTGAGGGGAGAATCCATTCTCTTGCATTTTCTGCTTCTGGTGGCACCTGTCTTCATTGTCTTTTCCCCATTCCTCCATTTTCAAGGTGCGTTGCTTTTATTTCTGTTTCTGTCTCCGCGCTGTCTCCTCCTTTAACTTTGAGTCCTTCTCTCCACTTCATCTAAGGACTCCTGTGATTACTTTGGACTCACGTGGATGATCTGGGATAATCACCTTGTCTCCAGATCCTTAAATGAATCGTATCTACAAGTCCTTTGGCTGTGTAAGGCAGCACATTCCCAGGGCCGGGAGATTAGGTGAAGAACATCTTTTGGGACTATTATGCAGCCTATCACAAGTGGTAATATCACTTTTATGCCTTGAGACCCTGAAATTAATGTACTTGCTTACGCATGGAAAAACAATGTATCTGTGGGGGTAACAGTTTATTTTTGAACCATTAGAAGGTATTGATGGGGAAGTTTTCATCTGACAACAGATACTGATAAATTAAATACCCTTAGATTTGTCAAAACTAGCTTTAGTAAAATATAAGTAAAAGTATTTGCACTGCTAGGGTCAAAAATATTAATTAAACCCATTATTTATCAAGGCCAAGTCCTGGATTAGTTAGGTTTAAATTAACCTAGAACATTATCTTCCATAGTGCTTAATTGTGAAGCTTAGTTCTTGTTGACAAAAGCTCATCCATATAAGAAAGCATCGAAAGGTTGGTGTTTTTTTAACCTTTGCAGAATATAACTTTTCAAAGGGATGTTAGACAGTAGTTCCATCACAATTGATGCAGTTCACAGACATTCTTTGTGAATATTTTATCTCATGAGTTATATCTATGACACTAATCATAGACTTCTAGAAGAAATTTAGCAATGGTCATGTCAGCCTTTCAAATCTTTCTGTAACCTAGAAGAGGATCATTGCATAAGATAGATTCATTTTCCCCTTTATTCCATTGTTGCCAGAGAGAACTTGAAATGCCCTGTTCAAATTAATTTAATGCAAATGAATTCTTGCTGCCTCACAAGTAGTTTGTCCTTCATTTTTCTTAAAATTAGATTGAAAATGGATGTGACCTGCTTTACTGGTTGTTGTGCAGGAAGCGTTGTCCTTCCTGAAAGCTCCCTCCGTTGTCAAAATGAAGCCATTAAGAGTAAAGTAAATTATATTATCTGATCATAGTATCACAATTGACCTTAAAACAATAAATTTTATAATCAGTGCAAATTGCTGAATAGTGTTTGCAGTTGTAGAAATTTCAAAGGAAACCCTGGTTGAGATACAAAGCTGCTATAATCATTTTTAAAATCTTTGTTTTTCTTTTACTTTGGAACAGTAGTGCAGTAAGTACTTTTGCCTTATTGTTCTCTCTGCCTTCCAGAAACCCTCATTCAAATATTCTAAGTTTTTAAGTCTTTTTCATTTCTTTTAATATTGTAACATTTAACAATGTCAAAGAAAGTATAATTTTTCTGGAAATCAAGCTAAAAATAAAGAGAAGCCGATGTAAATGAACATCAAATTAACAAGATTGATTAGGAAAAGTAATTTTTGAAAAGGGCCCAAAATCCCTTTGCACATAAATGCAAAAGAATTTAGTGAAAGAAGGTGAAACTGGAGTAAAGAACTCTACGGATGCGTAAGTAACTCTTAATAAGAATGAGTAACGTACATGCGTATCTTTAGCTCCCAGTTTCAGAGATACAGTAGTTGTACAACAAATGGTCCTTTCCTGCTCTTAAGGAAGCCTCTCCTCCTCCAGCCATGCCATTCCTCAGAGCAAGCTCTTCCACTGAGTTTTCAGCAACCATAAGTAAGAAGGATGGTACGATAGGCTGCGTGTACATATGGCCCTCATTAGCAGGCCAACTGTTCCTTTTGCCCACCCACATCACTGGGGACATATGGCGTTACTTTGACTGTTGAAACAAGTGTGTGTGGACATATCTTGGTATGAGTAAAAGACTGTTGATTGTCTTTCTCTTGTCGCTCGTGCAACCGTCTCCTTGTGGAGATCGTATTATCCATAACACTAGATTTGAGGATGATAAATGACGTTGTTATTATTAACTGAATTTGCCTCTCTAGTTTGATCACAAAACCAGCGAATGTTTGCTTATGGAACATGTAAAGCTTATAGAAGACGGAAAGCTTACAGAAAGAAATGATGGCTTTTCTAAGCATAAGAGTCAGGTCTTTTTCAATCAAAAACTAACTCATTCAAAAATTCAAGAGTTCTGTAAAACCAGAACAGCAGAGGTTTCAGAAATGCTATTGAGATCATTTATTATAAAATAGCCATTAATGAAATGTAATAGTGAGTCTGTTGTTGTGACTATGTGGAGAAATGAATGAGAAAATATAAGATAGGCTGGAATGAAGAGAGTCATCGGATCCCAACATAATTCATTTTGTATAGTTCACAGTATTGTAGCTTTAAAAAAATTATGAATTTTTTCAGTACTGTGAATTCTGAATTTGCAATATGAGGCTTTTCAATCCTTGCAACAAGTGTGTATTTTTCAGTGGTTCTAGAATTATCGGGGCTTTCGAGCTGCTTCTGATAAGAAGGCAAGGCTAGAGGACTCGTGTTGAGGTGGCATTTGCACAGGACTTTAGATAACATACATCGATGATGTAGAGAGAAGAGCGGGTGATGTTGCTGTGGATTATAGTGGAAAGGCACCTTTTGCTCCCTCTGCTGACCTATTTGTGTATTCAGCTGTGTAGCATATTTCTTGTATAATTACATAGTAATTTCACACACTACATTAAGAAAATCTGAACAATTTTTACTAAACTCATGTTTTCTAAATATTAAGTAAATAAAACCAATATTTGGCTAGGTAACATTTATAAAAACAGGATTTCTAGATAGATGATGATAAATTTTCATCTATATCTATAGAGCTGATAAATTTTCAAAACCCTTTGAATATCACTTGTACTACAAAGTCTCGTTTCAGTTTCAGTGCCATGGCACATTGATTAATCACCACTAAAGCGGTACATGAAATATTTGGCAATATAGGTATTTGGTAATGGTGATTGATGCACAGAATACGGCACCGTTATTATGCACTGGCCTTGAGAACTTTAGTTTTCATCTTCGATCACCTGATAGAGAACAAACTAACAGCTTTTTTCTTTCACCTTGCTGGAGAATAAACTAACAACTTCAAATTATCTGATCCATCCAAAAACTTATTTCCGTGAAACTCACTGATTTATTTATTATTTCGTGGGGATCACTATTATTTGCTGTAGTAAAATATCAAATGATCGATGTTTTATACCAACATGGCAGCTCACATGGTAGGCAACAGAATGAAAACAAACAGGTTTACTACCAAGAATTATACTATATTGCTTTTATTGACAGAAAAAGCATACAGATAATTTTATTCAGAGATTTTATGTGAATTATTTTGATAAGTGTACACATATATTTATAACTGACCTTTCTTTGTCAAGTGTGTGCCCACACACGTATTCATACTAAATCAATCTTAGAGATCTTATCCAAAGATTGAATTTCTTAAAGTGACTGTTCCAAATATGTATAATTTATGGCAAAAAAGTCACAAAATGGCAATACAAGGAGGCATAAAACTGAAGATAAAGGGGGAGATGATGGTTAAAAACACCTGTAAATGAATAATTGATTTTGATTTAAATTCTTTTTAGTTCTTAGCTGATGAAATGAATATAAATGAAATTATTATGCAAAACACCTCTATTTGTTGTATATGCATGTACATATATGTGTTACAAATACAAAACTGATAGGATATTATTTAACATATATTCACACTCATAATGTGCATATATGTACAAAATGAAAATGAGTGCTTGTTTTATATGTATGTATACACACACATACACATATTGCATACTTTCATTTTTTAAAATTTTACTTTAAGTTCTGGGATACATGTGCTGAACATGCAGGTTTGTTACATAGGTATACTTGTGCCATGGTAATTTGCTGCACCCATCAACCCGTCATCTAGGTTTTAAGCTCCACATGCATTAGCTATTTGTCCTAATGCTCTCCCTCCCCTTTCCCCACACCCACCTACAGACCCCAGTGTGTGATGTTCCTCTCCCTGTGTCAACATGTTCTCATTGTTCAGCACCCACTTATGAGTGAGAACATGCAGTGTTTGGTTTTCTGTTCCTGTGTTAGTTTGCTGAGGATGATGGTTTCCAGCTTCATCCATATCCCCGCAAAGGACGTGAACTCATCCTTTTTTATGGCTGTGTAGTATTCCATGGTGAATATGTGCCACATTTTCTTCATCCAGTCTATCATTGATGGGCATTATGTTGGTTCCAAGTCTTTGCTATTGTAAATAGTCCCATGATAAACATATATGTACATGTGTCTTTAGAGTAGAATGATGTATAATCCTTTGGTATATACCCAGTAATGGGATTGCTGGGTCAAATGGTATTTCTGGTTTTATATCCTTGAGGAATCACCACATTGTATTCCACAATGGTTGAACTATTTTACAAGCCCACCAACAGTGTAAAAGTGTTCCTATTTCTCTGCATCTTCTCCAGCATCTGTTTCCAGAATTTTTAATGATCACCATTCTAACTGGTGTGAGATGGTATGTCATTGTGGTTTTGATTTGCATTTCTCTAATGAACAGTGATAATGAGCTTTTTTCATATGTTTATTGGCCACATACATATCTTCTTTTGAGGAGTGTCTGTTCATATCCTTTGCCCACTTTTTGATGGGGTTGTTTGTTTTTTTTTTCTTGTAAATTTGTTTAAGTTCCTTCTAGATTCTGGATATTAGACCTTTGTCAGATGGATAGATTGCAAAAATTTTCTCATATTTTGTAGGTTGCCTGTTCACTCTTGTGATAGTTTATTTTACTGAGCAGAAGCTCTTTAGTTTGATTAGATTCCATCTGTCAATTTTGGCTGTTGTTTCAAGTGCTGTTGGTGATTTAGTCATGAAGTCTTTGCCCACACCTATGTCCTGAATCATATTGCCTAGGTTTTCTTCTAGGGTTTTTATAGTTGTAGGTTTTACATTTATGTTTTTAATCCACCTTGAGTTAATTCTTTTATAAGGTATAATGAAGGGGTCTAGTTTCTCTTTTCTGCATATGGCTACCCAGTTTTCCCAGCGCCATTTATTACATAGGGAATCCTTTCCCCATTGCTTGCTTTTGTCAGGTTTGTTGAAGATCAGATTGTTGTAGATGTGTGGTGTTATTTCTGAGGCCTCTATTCTGTTTCATTGGTCTATATATCTGTTTTGGTATTAGCACCATGCTGTTTTGGTTACTTTAGCTTTGTAATATAGTTTGAAGTCAGGCAGCGTCATGCCTCCAGCTTTGTTCTTTTTGCTTAGGTTAGCCTTAGCTCCACAGGCTCTTTTTTGCTTCCATATGAAATTTAACATAGTTTTTTTCTAGTTCTGTGAAGAAAGTCAATGGTAGCTTGATGGGAATAGCATTGAATCTATAAATTACTTTGGGCAATATGGCCATTTTCATGATATTGAGTCTTCCTATCCATAAGGATGGAGTGTTTCTCTATATGTTTGTGTCCTGTCATTTCCTTGAGCTCTGGTTTGTAGTTTTCTTTGAAGAGGTCCTTCACATCCCTTGTAGGTTGTATTCCTAGGTATTTTGTTTTCTTTTTAGCAATTGTGAATGGGAGTTTACTAATGATTTGGCTCTCTGCTTGTCTGTTATTGGTATATAAGAATGATTGTGATTTTTGCACATTAATTTTATATCCTGAGACTTTGCCAAAGTTGCTTATCAGGTTAAGGAATTTTTGGGCTGAGGTGGTGGCGTTTTGTAAATATACAATCATTTCATCTGCAGACAGAGACAATTTGATTTCCTCTCTTCCTATTTGCATGCTTTTATTTCTTTCTCTTACTCGATTGCCCTGGCCAGAACTTCCAATACTATCTTGATAAGAGTGGGGAGAGAGGGCATCCTACTCTTGGGCCAGTTTTCAAAGGTAATGCTTCCAGCTTTTGGCCATTTAGCATGATATTAGCTATGCATTTGTCATAAATAGCTCTTATTTTTGTGAGATATGTTCCATCAATACCTAGTTTATTGAGAGTTTTTAGTATGAGGGGTGTTGAATTTTATTGAAGGCCTTTTCTGCATCTATTGAGATAATCATGTGGTTTTTGTCATTGGTTCTGTTTATGTGATGGATTATGTTTATTGATTTGCATATGTTGAACCAGCCTTGCATGCCAGGCATGAAGCCAACTTGATCGTGGTGGATAAGTTTTTGATGTGCTGCTGGATTCTCTTGCCGGTATTTTATTCAGGATTTTCGCATCGATGTTCATCAGTGATATTGGCCTGAAATTTTCTTTTTCTATTGGGTCTCTGCCAGGTTTTGGAATCAGAGTGATGCTGGCCTCATAAAATGATTTAGGGAGGAGTCTTTCTTTTTCTATTGTTCAGAATAGTTTCAGAAGGAATGGTACCAGCTCCTCTTTGTACCTCTGGTAGAACTCGGCTGTGAAGACATCTGGTCCTGGGCTTTTTTTGGTTGGTAGGCTAGTAATTACTGAGTCAATTTCAGAACTTGTTATTGGTCTATTCAGGGATTTGACTTCTTCCTGCTTTAGTCTTGGGAGGGTGTATGTGTCCAGGACTTTATCCATTTCTTCTAGATTTTCTAGTTTATTTGTGTAGAGGTGTTTACAGTATTCTCTAATAATAGTTTGTATTTCTGTGGGATCAGTGGTGATATCCCCTTTATCGTTTTTTAATGTGTCTATTTGATCTTTCTCTCTTTTCTTCCTTGTTAGTCTGGCTACCGGTCTATCTATTTTGTTAATCTTTTCAAAAAACCCACTCCTAGATTCATTGATTTTTTTTTGAAGGTTTTTTTGTGTTTCTCTCCCATTCGGTTCTGCTGTGATCTTAGTTATTTCTTGTTTTATACTAGGTTTTTAATGTGTTTTCCATTGCTTCTTTTGATTGTGATGTTAGGGTGTCTATTTTAGATCTTTCCCACTTTCTAATGTGGACATTTAATGCTGTAAATTTCCCTCTAAACACTGTTTTAACTGTATCCCAGAAATTCTGATATGTTGTGTCTTTGTTCTCATTGGTTTCAAAGAACTTATTTATTTCTGCCTTAATTTTGCTATTTACCCAGTAGTCATTCATAAGCAGGTTGTTCAGTTTCCATGTAGTTGTGCAGTTTTGAGTGAGCTTCTTAATTCTGAGTTCTAATTTGATTACACTGTGGTGTGAGAGATTGTTTGTTATGATTTTCATTCTTTTGCATTTGCTGAGGAGTGTTTTACTTCCAATTATGTGGTTGATTTCAGAATAAGTGCTATGTGGTGCTGAGAAGAATGTATATTCTGTTGATTTGGGGTGGAGGGTTCTGTAGGTATCTATTAGGTCCACTTGGACCAGAGCTGAGTTCAAGTCTGAATATCCTTGTTAATTTCCTTTCTTGTTGATCTGTCTAATATTGATAGTGGGTTGTTAAAGTTTCCCACTATTATTGTGTGGGAGTCTAAGTCTCCTTGTAGGTCTCTAGGAACTCGTTTTATGAATCCTGGTGCTCCTGTATTTGGCATATATATATATTTAGGATACTCAGCTCTTCTTGTTGCATTGATCCCTTTACTACTATGTAATGCCCTTCTTTGTCCTTTTTTATCCTTGTTGGTTTAAAGTCTGTTTTATTAGAGACTAGGATTGCAACTCCTGCTTTTTTTTTCTTTCTTTCCATTTGCTTGGTAAATATTCCTCCATCCCTTTATTTTGAGCCTATGTGTGTCCTTGCAAGTGAGATGTGTCTCCTGAATACAGCACACCTGTGGGTATTGACTCTTTATCCAATTTGCCAGTGTATGTCTTTTAATTGGGGCATTTAGCTCATTTACATTTACCGTTAATATTGTTATGTGTGAATTTGGTCCTGTCATCATGATGTTAGCTGGTTATTCTGCACATTAGTTGAAGCAGTTTCTTCCTAGTTTCATTGGTTTATATATTTTGGTGTGTTTTTGCAGTGGCTGGTACTGGTTTTTCCTTTCCATGTTTAGTGCTTCCTTTAGGAGCTCTTGGAAGGCAGGTCTGATGGTGACTAAATCTGTCAGCATCTGCTTGTCTGTAAAGGATTTTATTTCTCATTCACTTATGAAGCTTAGTTTGGCTGGTTATGAAATTCCATATGTACATCATGGAAACGAGTGCATGTGATACACACACACACACACGCACACACATTGCATACTTTCATTTTTGTGTCCATTACTTTTCTGATTTTATCAGCAGCCAACTAAAGAAAATAGAAAAAAAAATTGGTAATTCGATCTTTCATGTTCTGCATCTTCCAGCTTCACAACTTATAGTTTTCTATTTTTATTGTTATTGTGATCAGAATGAAAATGTATACAATAGAATCAGAATCAGGTCAGAATCAACAAAAATACTATAATGTTTGTACATGCTTTCGATGCAGTTTGTCTCTGCAAAGGGTGTGTGTGTTTCTATGCACATGTGCATGTACACAAGTGTGTAAATAAGTGTTTTATTCATGATGGAGAAAGGCTGGTCAAAATGATTCTGAATGAGATAGCACCACTACAGCAGATAATTAGGTCTCTAGCAATAAAACAAGTCATTAAACATGTTTCTAAGCATCTACTCAGTATCTGGCACAATGTTAAGTAGTGTAAATATAATCATTAGCAAAATTCAGCTTCTACCCTCAATGGTATATGTGTAGAACAAATTGGTAAAGCTGGAGTACATTTCAGGACCAAAAACAGTTTCTGTGTAGTTCCCACTTCATCAAGACCATGTTGTATACCTCTCATACACTTAAGCCATAGGGAAGCAATTATTCCATCCATCCTTTTACAGGGTAGTGGTGGGGAAGAAGAGCTGACTGTCATGCTTGAATTCACATAATTTCATAATTAAATAATTTCATGTTACATAATCTCGATAAACCTAAAATCCAATATATGATAAAGATAGTGTTTCAAATCAGTGGATAAGTGATAAACAGTTCATAAAATGGTGTTCAGATAATTGGCTATATGTATTTTATAGTTGCACAAAGGTATAATATGTCATTAATAAATATTAATT
Source organism: Symphalangus syndactylus (assembly GCF_028878055.3). Classification (NCBI taxonomy): domain Eukaryota; kingdom Metazoa; phylum Chordata; class Mammalia; order Primates; family Hylobatidae; genus Symphalangus; species Symphalangus syndactylus. The sequence goes on along the minus strand of NC_072447.2, from coordinate 162,496,557 downwards.
CCATAGTGGATGTCAAATACACTTTTTCAAAATATAAAGAAAAAATACCATAGACAAATATCACTTGCAACATTACGGTTAAAATTAAATATCCAAACATAGCCCTAACCAATAACAGAAAATTTAAAAAAAAAATTATGGATTGGAATTTGTTAAAATATAAAACTTTTCTTTTTCAGAGGATACAATGAATATGTGTAAAAAGCAAATATCAAATCAGCAACAAGTGCTTGCAATTCACTTGACATATTTAAAATATGAGTAGTTCCAACAAATCATAAATAAATGATTAGTAGTCCAATAAAAAAAAGACAAAGTACATTGACAGGAAACTGTATGAAACTCATGAACACTAAATGTCTTAGATTCTCTATTGTTAAACAAAATGCAAAAACAATAGAGAACATTATGAATATGGAGTTAATATTTAACAAAATTATTTTATCCATGTTATAAGTAAATATTTACATCCAAAAACCCTTGTTTTCTCTGAAAGTTGTCACTTATGAGTCTATTTTGAAAATGTTTAAAGAATAGTAATTAATTAACTTTAATAAATAGGTACTCCTATTGAGGGAAAACAGACATTTCCATAATTTTTCTTCTGTTTCTAATCTAGTAGATGGTAGGAAAATAATGACAATTGCATGTTCATACCTGGAGAATATGCATTCCATTTCTTTTAAACTTTTGCATTCTCAAAACTATATTGATACCTCAAAGCATACCCTTTGCTGTTGAAAACAGCCTTTCAAGTATAAAGACACACACATCACTTTCCTTAAATCTTATATAAGGCAAGGGCCTAGATTCCTATCAGAAAATGTATTTCAAGAATGCTTTTTTAGTAGTTCCTGTGGCCTTATCTTATAGAGGAAGGTTTTTTTTTAAACATACACATAGTATTTGATGCACATTTTTATTGGAAAGAGCTTTTATTTCCTTAAATGTTTTGTTGTCTAAGTGTGAAAAGTATCCTGCAGTGGAATTCAGTGGCACAGATGCTTATTGTGATAGATGAGATGAACTTGCTTCCCTAAGCATGCATGGGCATGAAATGCATCTGGCTTCTGTACATAAAAGTCAGTTATGTTCCCAAATGTGTCTCTGCATTTACACAGACGTTTAGGGGCAGACACCCTACTGTTCCCTCAAAAGGCGGCTCTGCTTAATTATGAAGTTCAAGTTAGACCAGAAGTTGGAAAATACTAAATTCCACATTGCAGACAGAGCCTGAGCAGGTGATGTCACCACTGCATTCTAAGGTGGCAAGTCCTCAGAGAAGTAACTTATCACCTTACCATGGAGAAAAATAACCGTGTCCAGAACACAAGAGGATGCTTTAAGGTAGCGTACAATCAAGTGTGCAAACCTGTGCAATACATACCAGATGAAATCCAGTTCAGAGGCTCAGGAAAACAAACAAATGAGGATATGCTTTAAAAAATAGGACTTAATATAAACAGTCGTGAGAGTAAAACTATTGCTAAGCACATAGGAAACATAAACCAGGCTTTCAGGAAGGAGTTTGGCACATGTGTGCACTGGTAGGAGGTGTAATGTGCAGAAATCCAGCCTTTTGTGGCATAGCAACTAAAGTTCCTTTTCTATTGTCCAGACAACCTTAAATATTCCTTTATGCAGTACTATTTTAAAAAGGCCATCTACTGTGCACAATGTGTTAGCATCAAGGACATGAAATTTATCTGGAATATACCAAAACTTTAATCAATAGACTAGGACCAAAGCTTTTAAAAACAGGTTTTCGTAGATAAATCATTATAAGTTATTATTTCCTCGCCATAGGTAAGGCATGATAGATAACTTTACTTTTTCTCAGTCACTTAGTGTGTAGGTAGAATAATGACCCTTAGCAGGATGACCTTTTGAATGTGTTGTTAGGCAGCATGGAAGCATTATGGTTAGAGGTGGAATTAAGATTGCTAATCACCTCACCTTAAACTGGAGCGATTATCCTGAATTATCTAGGTGGGCCCACTGTAGTCACAAAGAACCTTCAGACAGGAAGGCGGAGAGACCAGAGTGAGCAGAAGAGCTTGGGGAAACTGGAGCCGAGGCTGAAGTGATGTGCTGTGTCCAAGATGTGCAGAGGCCAAGAGCTCAGGGATACATGTGACCCCTCAAACCTGGTGAATTCTCTCCTGGAATCTCTAGACAAAATATACACTTGATGATACCTTGATTTTAGCACACTAAGACCCATTTTGGACTTCTGACACCCAGAAGTATAAAGAAAAAAAATGTGTTGTTTTAAGCCTCTGAGTTTATGTTAATTTACTGTAACAGCAGTAAGAAACTAACACAGTAAGACGGCTTTTATTTTTATGTGATGTATAGAATTAAATTGGATATGCTAGGAAATATTGGAAATTTATTGATTTATTTTTTTGTCTGAGCTGGAGTCTGGCTCTGTCGCCCAGGCTGGAGTGCAGTGGCGCGATCTCGGCTCACTGCATGCTCTGCCTCCCGGGTTCCCGCCATTCTCCTGCCTCAGCCTCCCGAGTAGCTGGGACTACAGGCGCCGCCACCACGCCGGCTAATTTTCTGTATTTTTAGTAGAGACGGGGTTTCACCGTGGTCTCGATCTCCTGACCTTGTGATCCGCCCGCCTCGGCCTCCCAAAGTGCTGGGATTACAAGTGTGAGCCACCGCGCCCGGCCAGGAATTTATTTTCTTAATATAGTTCTTCATATTAGAATAATGAGAACCATCGAGTAATGAAGTGTTCTATTTTGTGAAGGATGATTATATAAACAGTACGAAGGTTAAAAACCGGGCGGGACCGGCTGGGCACAATGGCTCGTTCATGTAATCCCAGCACTTTGGGAGGCCGGGGCAGGTGGATCTCTTGAGCCCAGGAGTCTCAGATCAACCTGGGCAACATGTGAAACCCCATCTCCACAAAAATACAAAAACCAGGCAGACGTGGTGGCGGCGCCTGTGGTCCCAGCCACTCAGGAGGCTGCGGTGGAAGGATCGGAGCCCGGCAGGTGCAGGCTGCGGTGGACCGTGATTATGCCACTGCGCTCCAGTCTGGGTGACAGAGTAAGACCCTGTCTCCATTAAATAAATAGATAAATAAATATATATATAAGTAAAAGAGGAGGGTGTCTTTTGAAGGCTATTAAAGTCGTCTAAGTGTCCTCTGATTATATGAGGCTGGAATGGTGCATGGAATGTTGTGTTGAATAACCTGATACAGTCTCTGAAACTATAGAAGCATTAGTAATTTTAGCCTGAGAGTGCTATAATCTGGGATAATTTGGTCCAATACTTCCAGAGAGGGTTGAAGTTTTGAGATAGCTGGAGTTATTTCAGTTGAAGACCTGAATATGAGGCAACTGCATACTCAATTACAATTCAATTTCTACTCTTTATATAAGGTAGAAATGGGTAACATGTGGGACACTGTGTTAAAAGTAATGCAGCCATAGTGTAGTGGTAAAAGCAGATGAAAAGTACTATAATAGTCGTATAGATGAGGTACTGGAAAGAAGCAGATTTGAAAAATTGGAGATAAATGTCAGTTTTCCGGAGCCATGGGATGAAAACCAAACCGGATTACAAGAGATTCAATTCACTCAAGATGTCTAACTTGGTAATAGGTCAGAAAACTCAATTTGTCGTATTTTCTTAAAAGTACACAAAAATGTTCCTTTTGATAAAACACGTGTAGTGCACCTTCGGATTTGATTTTTCTTTATGTTCTGTAAACTGCTCACAGTAAAACAGAAAAAAAGTCTGACAAATATGATGGTCCTTAAATCTTGTAGGAGTATGATGCTTCTCCAAAGAATAGAGGTTTTCCTAGGAAGGCCCTAAGCAAGGAATCAAGTTTCCTTTTGCAAGAAATAAAATTCTCAAAAGTTCCCTGCACCTTGGAAAGGCTCTGGTTGAAATTAATAGCACAACGTTATTTATTTAAATTTTAACTTTTAAGTTCAGGGGTACAAGTGTAGGTTTGTTACAGAGGTAAGCTTATGCCATGGGATTGGTTGTACAGTTTATTTCATCACCCAGATATTAAGCCTAATATCCATTAGTTGTTTTTCCTGATCCTCATAGCAAATATTACCCCCATAAAGTTTTATGGTTACTTTTTTCTTATCTTCTGATTAATGCCATTAGATTCACCAATTGAAATTATTTTTCAGTAGTTTAATTCCCTCTAGAAGGTTTAAAAAATGTTTCCGAATTTCCTAAGTCTTCTTTCTTTGTTAGTCTTCTAAAAAGCTATATTCAATAGAATTCATGTGCTTAGGTACAGTTTCACTAAAAGCGTATCTTCAACATTTGATCTGTTTAAAAGTTCTTAAGGTGTTAAGGAACATTAGGTATCAGAGTTTATGGCATTTGATTAATCTGAATAAATCTTGGCATCAAATTGAATTCAGCAAAAGTAACAGTGATAAATCAGAGAGCAATATTTGAAATGTCTCCAGGAAACATTTTAAAACAATTTTTAAGTTCACTAATTTGAGTCATTACACTTGGCCCTAATATGGTAGATTTTAAGTGAAGCTCAGTCGAACCTGGCAGATATCATATACAAACTTTTAATAGTCCTAACAATTCCTGTACCTCATTTGGATAAAGATTATTTCCAGAGCATCAGTGCTTTGACCAGAAAGGCATTTATTATTCTGTAACACTTTTCTTGAGAAATTAGCATGATTCATCATTTGAGTACGCTCTCTCAGATAAGATTCTAATATTTGGGTGTGAATAAAACTTCAGGGCATTGAAAACAGCTGGAAGATAGACAATAGGGTGATCATCCTCTCTTGTCATTCTCTATCAAGGTCCTCTTTAATTATTGGCCTAAACAGCTATAACTTTATGGTGAAAACAAACCGCTCGGATATAGCGTTAAAGGTTGAAATAATGAATTATACATAAATCGATTTAGTTCAGTTATATTCTGTTGAATTGGGAGAACATCGAATTTTTAAATTTCTCTGCATTTCTTGAAGTTAGGAATAAAAGCTGGGGTGGGGTCTCCTGAAATAATGAGGTCTAGAATAATTTCTGTTAAATTTACTTTTTAGTAGGATAAGTCTACTAAAATCAATATGAATGGAACCTTCAATGTACCACTGAAGATAATTAATCTTTGAGAGGTTAAGTAACCATTACAAGGTAATTTACCTAATTAGCAACTAAACCAACCAAATTTTAGATTTCTTAACTTTAAGACTATTGCTCACATAGTCACGTAAAGTATATCTTCCACATAGTCACAGGCAATCACAAGCTAACACGAGCAGTTAGCACAAAATAGATGTTCCACATAGAATGCAGAACAAGAAAAGACACTTTAAAAATCCTTTTCCCTTTTCCAAATTCATATTTAAAAAGTTTCTTGTGGAATTTCCCAAATGCCAGCATGGCCACATATAATACAGATTGATACTCAGACCTCTAATGAGAAACAGTTAGAATTATGCTAAACAAGGAACATTCTATATTGATTTCACAAATTCTCCTCTTTCCACTTATAGTTTCTCATAAAATGTAACATGTTTGTCTCGTGTGGAGTCTGTATAGAAAAAGTGTGATAACTGAAGATATAGACACACAGGTGTATGTATGTCTGTGTGTTCCTGTGTATTATAGCCTTTCTTTAATGGTTTTCTCTTTATATATATATATACTTTAAGTTCTAGGACACATGTGCACAACGTGCAGGTTTGTTACATATGTATACATGTGCCATGTTGGTGTGCTGCACCCAGTAACTCATCATTTACATTAGGTTTATCTCCAAATGCTGTCCCTCCCCCTCACCCCACCCCATGACAGGCCCCGGAGTGTGATGTTCCCCTTCCTGGGTCCATGTGTTCTCATTGTTCAATTCACACCTATGAGTGAGAACATGCAGCGTTTGGTTTTTTTTGTCCTTGTGATAGTTTGCTGAGAATTATGGTTTCCAGCTTCATCCATGTGTCTACAAAGGACATGAACTCATCCTTTTTTATGGCTGCATAGTATTCCATGGTGTATATGTGCCACATTTTCTTTTTTTTTTTTATTATACTTTAGGTTTTAGGGTACATATGCACAATGTGCAGGTTTGTTACATATGTATCCAGCCACATTTTCTTAATCCAGTCTATCATCGTTGGACGTTTGGGTTGGTTCCAAGTCTTTGCTATTGTGAATAGTGCCACAATAAACATACGTGTGCATGTGTCTTTATAGCAGCATGACTTATAATCCTTTGGGTATATATACATATATATATAAAAAAACTATATATATATATTTTGGGGACGGAGTTTCGCTCTGTCACCCAGCTGGAGTGCAGTGGCGCGATCTCGGCTCACTGCAAGCTCCGCCTCCCGGGTTCACACCATTCTCCTGCCTCAGCCTCCAGAGTAGGTGGGACTACAGGTGCCCGCCACCATGCCCGGCTAATTTTTTGCATTTTTACTACAGACGGGGTTTCACCGTGTTAGCCAGGATGGTCTCGATCTCCTGACCTCATGATCCACCCTCCTCGGCCTCCCAAAGTGCTGGGATTACAGGCATGAACCACCGCGCCTGGTCTCTATTTAAGTTAGCTCTGTCCAGGGCAAACCAGCATTTCAAAGATACAAACTGTTTTTGCAAAAAACAGGTATACACCTATCCATAGTGCAGACATTATGTCTACTTATTTCTCTCTAAATAGATCTTTCATTTTAACAAGTACTTCACCTTCACAAAATTTAGTTGAGTCAGTGAACTCTTATCCAGATGCTATATCTTGGCCAGATTATCAAGAATTAAGCCTCACAGATAGGCTGTTTCCATTTCCTTTAACAAAGTTTATCAGTCCTGAGTTACTTCTTGATTTCTTGCCAGTGGCATATAATGATGACTCAGCCAAGTCAGTTCCCAGAGTTGGACTCTTTTTTTTCTTATACACAGGAAACTTCTTTTCCAAGAATACTTGTTCCAGTTGCTCACAATCTTCATAGTTGATGATTATAGAATGATCTATGTACTTTCAATGTACCTTCAAAAATGAGATCTGCAGCTGGATAAGACGTGTGTGTGTGTGTGTGTGTGTGTGTCTTAGTAGACTTAAACCTTTCATTGAATAAGAAGCCTAGTTGATAGTGTAAGGTGAGAGTTAGAAGAACAGGGAATTATTTGGTTTAAGGAATTGTGAAGAAATGTGCTATGCCATTAAAATTTTTCTCTACTTTTGTGTTAAATCTTAATTTTGTGCAGAATTTACTAAGCTGCAGGAAACTGTCAAAATTGACTCTTGCTAAGTTCCATATTGGTTTGTAATTATCTTAAAACAAAAGTTGGTTGATACTAAAGTGCAGTTTTTCCTCTAGCTTTCATAAATTGAGACAGGTCTTTTTCTCACCCTCCACATACCTATGGCTGGAAGCCGAGGTGGTTGTTCTTGGTTCCCGTTACAACTTCTAGACTGTTAATTTCTCCGCTCCTTGCAAATTAGACTGTTCCTTTGAAACTCAAACCCCTTGGAAATATCAGCCATGCCCCTTTGGTATTACCATCATCAACAGACCTCCCTCCTGGGCACTCTGGTCTTATTTTTTTTTTTTTTGAGATGGAGTCTTGCTCTGTCACCCATGCTGGAGTGTAATGGTGTGATCTCGGCTCACTGCAAACTCCTCCTCCCGGTTTCAAGTGATTCTCCTGCCTCAGGTTCCTGAGTAACTGGGATTACAGGTGCATACCACCACACCCAGCTAATTTTTGTATTTTTGGTAGAGACGGGGTTTCGCCATGTTGGCCAGGCTGGTCTCGAACTCCTGACCTCAGGTGATATGCCTGCCTCAGCCCCCCAAAGTGCTGGGATTACAGGCATGATCCACTGCACCTGGCCTCTTGCCATTTATTTAAGGCTTTAGATCTTTTGCTCAATATCATCTTCAGGCAAGTTCAGCCATCATTTTAGTGGCTCAGCTTTCACGTGAAAGGACCAGTACAAACCTCGGTTCCCCGTTTTTTGACATCTTTATTTCCATTACTTTTTTTCTTTCCTCCACTTTATTGTCATCAAATCTGAAACATTTTCTATAAGGGTATGTACCACCAGGATCTAGATGCAAATATTCTGCCTCCTGGACATCACTCCTTGCCAGCTCGTTGGCCCAGATGTCCTCATTCCTACAACCCTTCATTTTCACTGAGACTCTCCTTAGGACACAGATGCTGCTGCTCCCTCACGATCCATCCGTACTCTCTTGCTTTCAGTTTCCACGTTTTCCTCCTCAAATGCCATAGTTCATTTTTAGCATTCCCTTGCAACTACCCTGAGCTTCATTTTCCCACAATTTATTTGTTTCTCTTTCTCTTCCCAAATTTTAAATGTTGATGTTTCTAAGGGTTCTGTCCTAATTGCTCTTCTTTTCTCTCCACACACATACTCTCTCTAAGCTCTAAACACTACTAAACAGCTCATAATTTCCAGTCTTAGAGTTTGGTCCAGACCTTTATTCTGGGAGTTGATGATTTACGTGACAATAGCACTCGAATAATTCAGAGGTAACATGTCCTGGTTTCCCACATGATAGTAAGTGGCACTGCCAGCCATGCTAGATGCTTATAAGTCATTTTTGGCCCTTCCTCAATATTCTAACAATATCCAATTCAACATTCATTTAAAGAATATTTTGGTTCCAAATACATCTGTAATTTCCTCCACCTATTTTGATTTCCAATGTCCCCAGCCTAGCCAGAGCCACATATTTTCTTACCTACGCTTATTTTCTTAGGTCATCCTTAGTCAACTTACTTTAATTCTTATCTCCGACACCCTGTTAGCTACAGAGAAACCAAAGTGATCTCTTAACATGTCTTTCAGTTTCCAACTCTCCCACTTTTCTGGTGTACTTGGACTAAGATTTATGTTCCTCATCATTACTAATGAAGACCTGTACTGTTTCACATATCCTTCTCTTTCAGCCACGTCTCACATTACTCTTTCTCCCTTCTGTACTTCATCCAGATTCCTACTTTTCAGTTTTTCATTTCATCCAATTCACAGGTTTCTTCTACATGCCAAGATCTTGCTCATATATTAGGGTCCTTGAACACTGGGGGTTTTTCCTATAAGACGAATCTTTCTGTATTGTATGAAAAGCTAACTCTTTTTATTCTCAGGTCTTAGCTTAAATATTCTCACTTGAAAGAAGTGGTTAGAGTCTGTATAATCCAAATTAATATTTCTTTTTTTCTTTTTCTTTTGAGACAGGGTCTTGCTGTGTCACCCAGGCTGGAGTGCAGTGCCACAATCTTGGCTCACGGAAACCTCTGCCTCCTGGGTTCAAGCAGTTTTCCTTTCTCAGCCTCCTGAGTAGCTGGGACTACAAGCGCACACCACTACACCCGGCTAACTTTTTTATTTTTAGTAGAGATGGGGTTTTGCCATGTTGATCAGACTGGTCTCAAACTCCTGGACTCAAGTGATCCATCCGCCTTGGCCTCCCAAAATGCTGGCATTACAGGCATAAGCCACCACGCCCGGCCCAAATTAATATATCTATATATAAAAATTATATGTATGAATCTTATATAATGTGAATTAAGATTATATCTAATGTTCGCCCCAACACCCTTGTTGGATATTCAGTCCCTTGCTTCACTTTGCATGTGAACACATTTTGTAATAATCTCTTCACTTTGCTCAGTTGGATTTCTGTGCCTGTCTTCGTCTTCAGAATTGAAACCCTAGGAGTACAGGACTGTGGCTTTCTTATTCACCACTGCAGCTCCGTAACTAAGAGAGCATCTGATACATATGTGTGAAGGGAATTGGTTAAATATAGACCACTAGGTCCAGTGGAGTCCACAGCCTATTCACTTCATGTAGTTTCCAAGAAACAAATGCTTCTCAACATATATTAATGAATGAGATATGGGCCAGGGTATCTGGTCTGGCTGGAGATGGCTTAACTTTGAGTTCACTTGAGAGGGTATCAGTGTGAGCAGGAATGCTTTCACTCACTTCAAGAATTGCATGGTGTTGGCTGGGCGCGGTGGCTCTCGCTTGTAATCCCAGCACTTTGGGAGGCCGAGGCGGGCGGATCACGAGGGCAGAAGATCGAGACCACGGTGAAACCCCGTCTCCACTAAAAATACAAAAAAAATTAGCCAGTCGTGGTGTCGGGCGCCTGTAGTCCCAGCTACTTCGAGAGGCTGAGGCAGGAGAACGGCGTGAACACAGGAGGCGGAGCTTGCAGTGAGCCGAGATTGCACCACTGCACTCCAGCCTGGGTGACAGAGCGAGACTCCGTCTCAAAAAAAAAAAAAAAGAAGAAGAATTGCATGGTGTTTAGAGGGAAGAATCACCCCGCTTCTCTGGGGAGACATGAGGGCTCTGTGGCTCCTGTGGGCTCTCAAACTGTTGGAAGATGATTGCTAAACCTGAGTTTTCAGGTCTCCTAGTTATATTCATTTAAACTTATACATGATTTGTCACTATTTTAAGTTGTTTTTCACTGAAAAGTCAGTCTGAATATAGAGCCTTATTTCATTCAGATCAGAAAAACTGGGTTTTGGTAAAATCTGTTTATCTATAATTTTTAAGTAAGTACAATTTTATAAACCAGTTATTCCTAACTTGAGAGGCCTGGAGGATTTATTACAATGTGTATTTCAGGGCCACATCTGCAGAAGTTTTGATACAACATTTCCTTACTAATACCCCTGACAGCACATTTTAGCAGGCATCCTGTGTTATTCAGAAGCAGAACGTTTATGCACTACACTTTGGGAGAGAGAAGTGCATGTTATGTTACCATTTAAAGATGCCTGGTTCTTGTGGGGCAAATTGGCAAATGATTTATCTGAACTAATGGCAGAGTGGAATTTTAATACTTTAGGGTTTTCAGGAATCTTAGAGCTGTTTTCATTTGTCTCACACATACAGCCTGAACCTTGAAGACATTAATGAATTTGTCACAGAAATTAAATTGGGCCAAAATTTACATTTGCAACCCATGTCTGTGCTCTTCATTCTAAAGCACAATGGCCTAGAGTCATATTTTAACCTCTAAGTTTCATCTTATTAAAAAATAAAATAAAATAAATGTAAATACATGCATGTATTATACTATATATACAATTTATATACATTACAATATTAATTTGAATTACACATGACATCACTAGTAAAGGCCAGTTACAGTTTAGACTGAGATAAGCCCTGTGAGAATTTACTAAGGTCAAAAAGACTCCTTTTAATAGTGACTCAGTGGTACCTACTCTAAGGACAAAGGCTCCAGTATGTATCCTAATCTAAGTTATTACTGAATGTGAGTCCTGTGATAGCTTCTAATGAAAATTTTCCATTGAAAAAAATCAATGTTAATAACTGGAACTCGAGAGCTGTAATGGGTTCTGCTGTGTTTTTCGGGCTTAGACTGTGTGCTATAATATGCTAAGAAGAGGAGTTGATGACCTGTGAGCTCTGGTCACTTCCTGATCTCATTTGACTCTTTGGTCTTTAGTTTTAAAAGGGTGATCAGAGAGGTTGCTTTATAATGGAGAAGTTGAACAAAAGGACCATCAACCTGCAGGCTCACTGGCACAGCGCAAGTTTCACCGGATAAGCATTTCAGTAAAGAGGACTATTGCCAACAGCAATACTTGCAAGGAAGCTTTGTTACAGAGAGGATTTTTTTTTTTAAAGAAGCTGCTAGGAAAACTGACACTAGAAGCTAACTAGAGTCACTCTTTATAGATATCAATGAAATTGTAAGTCTGAAGACATTACTTACCTAGATACAGTAATGGACTTTATTTAAGAACCAACTTTATACATACCTAATATACCTAGGCTTGTTGATCAAGTTGGCTGGCTGGGGAAGAATAAAACCATCTAGAAGATCCACATGATGAGAGAAAGCATTCGGGGAGGGCAGACAGAGACATGATGCTGGCCACAGATAGAACCCAGAGACGCTCTGTGATTGAAGTAGTTCTAATACCTGGAAGCTTCGATTTGCTCTTATAACGTGTCTAAAGCCATTTAATTCAAGACTACCCTTCCTAGTTGGTACCTGTAGATGTAATGCATCTCCTAAGGTATTAGTCTAGGCTCCACCGGACAGAACAACTACCTGGAGGTAGGTGGTGGAGCCTCCGGACTCCGCGACACATTTCACAATGCTGTTTACTCCAAAACACTGGCCTTATTGAACTAATCTAGCTATTGGGTAAGACGAGAAGTAATACACGAACATTCTTAAAGTCTGTTCTCTTTTGCCTTGTGACCTTAAACATTTCAAAGACCAACATGAACACTATTGAATAGAATTGTGTTTCCATCGTCATAACTAATCTGAAAGCCTAAGTTATACCTCTTTCACTGCACATCCAATCTATTTTATGGGCAGAAGAGCACAATGGGCTCAGCTATGCAGGCTTTAGGAGTTATTTTAACCTTTAAAGAACAATAGACACAAGTAAAAGTACATACATAAAGTAGGCATTTTATATTTAATTTTTATTTTCATATGCATGAAAAGTGTGTTCCAAAAAAAGATTAGAGAAATCCATGGCATGTCTTTCTGGTTAATGTTACTTTATTTTTTGGTTCATCTACGCTACTACTTACAAGTTACTTGTTTTTTTTTTCATGGAAAATTTTTTTTAAATGAATTGATTTTGCTTTTCATCAGCACAGTTGTTGACTAATACCAAAGTTAGTTAGAAGGTTATGATTTTTACATTTATAGAATGTCAGGGGCAGCATTTAGACAATACATCATAGTAACTTGGCATTTATGAAATATTAGTTTTCCATAAACATGAACTCAGAGAGGAAGGTTACATTTTTTTAAATTATAATAACATTTTGAAAACCATCTGTCCTTTAAAATGTTACTAAAATATATATTGGAACTGGTGTTTTAGATGCCAGTCCTTCCTGAAGAGTGTTTTGAGATTTTTTTCAAATACTGCCTCAGTTCTATATAAAATAGAAAATATTCTGCCTTGTAAAATGACTACTGGATGTAGGTAAGAAGAAGTTAAGGAAATATTACATAAAAGTAGATTTGCAAAGGTAATTTGCTGAAGGATTATTTACACTTTGATGAGTGGATCTGGATATTTTGATACTAAGTGAAAGTGGTTCCACTGGAATTAGAAGGGAATAGAGATCTGAAAGCAGGAGTGAAAAGAATGTGTGTAAGCCGGGCACGGTGGCTCATGCCTGACCTCAGGTGAGCCGCCCGCCTCAGCCTCCCAAAGTGCTGGGATGACACGCTTGTTAAGTGGTACTCTAATTAATCAGTAACTTAAACCTCAAAAGAGATTCATTATGTACACAAAATTAATCTTGTGTAATCAAGTGTATAAGTAAAATTAATTGAAGAAATCAAAAAACGCAAGGTGGCTGACACCTGTAATCTCAGTGCTTTCGGAAGTCTAGGTGGGAGGATCCCTTGACTTAAGGAGGCTGAGACCAGTCAAGCAACACGGTGGGACCCCATCTCTGTAAAACAATTAGCCGGGGATGGTGGTGCGTGCCTGTAGTCCGAGCTACTTGAGAGGCTGAGGCAAAAGTATCGCTTGAGCCTAGGACTTGGAGTCTGCAGTGAGCTATGATCACACCACTGACTCCAGCCAGAGCAACAGAGGGAGACAATGAGAACACGTGGACACAGGAAGGGGAACATCACACTCTGGGGACTGTTGTGGGGTGGGGGGAGGGGGCAGGGACAGCATTAGGAGATACACCTAATGCTAAATGACGAGTTAATGGGTGCATCACACCAACATGGCACATGGATACATATGTAAGAATCCTGCACGTTGTGCACATGTACCCCAAAACTCAAAGTATAATAATAAATAAATAATAAACCACAAAACACTTGTAATTCCAAATCCAGATATATAAACCACAGGAATACTTAGATAAACACACGTTATACACACATATAGTATATGTATGATAAAATATACTTGTATGTTCAACTTGGGAAAGGTTGATGATTTTAGAAACTAATAATTCTATTGCCTTGTGCTCTAATGATTTTCAATTTGAAGATTTATTTGGGATCAAATATATGAGGCTCCATATACAAGACATCTTTCTTTCCCCTCTTCTCAGCACCATTTTTTGGCTGATTATTGGACTACAACTGGGAGATCTAGAACTAAATTCCTGCTTAGTGTTTACTTGTTCAGAGCATAGGCTTTGAAATCGTCCTGTTTTGCCTCAGTCTCCACAGTGGTACCTACTAACCTCATGACTAGGGGATCGTGTAGCATTTCTCTAAGCCTTGTTTTCTTAGCTGTGAAGTGGTAAATTTTGGAAGTGCTTTGTTCATAGGATTTCTGTGGAAACTGAATTGGGTAAAGAATGTAAGGCATTTAGCACAGTAAAATAACCTGGATTACAGTAACTTTTCAAGGAGTGTTTATTAGTACTTAAACTGCCATTGTCATCAAAATTCTGTTTTTACATATGAACTTAGAAATGCCATTGTAACCTTCTCAACTCATTTGGTCATTTAAAATAGAGAGGTTGAGTTAGGTGTTTCTTAAATTTCTCTTTAGCTCTGATACTATGTGTCTGACGTTAAGTAATGCAAAGTTGGTAATTAAATCTTCCCCTTTCGTGATGTAGGAGAAAGGCATAAAAAATTTCTGGGTGACTGGATTCCCTTGCAAGTTTATTAGAATTGTAATTACGTAGCATTTTGAATAAAGCGTTCATTCTGGAAATCATTAAGTTTATTTTTCTTAACTCCGTATTTTGTCAACTGTGGAAAAATTGGGATTTAGGAGTAACCTCTGATTTAAAATTCCACCTAGTAACCATCTAAATTGTAGTCTTGTAATTTCCTAACTTTGGTCTTGAAGGTGTTTATCATTCTTATGCGTTATCATACTGTATTATATATTTATGCAACATAAAATGTATAGTTTTAACTATTGCACATGTTTACATATGAAAGGTGTAGTTTTGAACTTATCATTATTAAATTTGCTAATTTTGCTTCACTATTCATTTTGGACACTTATCCATATTAGTACATGCAACTCAAGTTTATTCTTTTGAGCTACTGTATATCATTCAAATGTATGAATAAATAACCTTGCTTTGGTGGACATTTAAGTATTTTCATGTATCAGTATGAAAAACAGTTTCAAAATGAACATTCAAATATACATTGCATATATGTGTATAATATTTGTATATATGAAGGTTCCTGTGGGTCATATATCTGAAATCAAAATTACAAGTGTTTTGTACCTTCTATAATTAATTTTACTCTCAATTTTAAGTAAACAAGATTAGTTTTTGCACATGATGCATCTCTTTATTCAGTTAAAATTACTGACATAATTAGAATACCACTTAAAACTTGAGAATATTTTCAAGGGTATTTATGCAAAACTTACATAAATGTGTTGAAAAGTCCTTTTGTATATATGTAGAGATTACATGGTATGTTAAATTCATCAATTTGCCTAAATATCAAGTTATACTTAAGTAGTGTCCATACACCATGCTTTTGCTTGACTGAACTCCAATATGTATATCCGGAGTACTTTTTAACATTCATAGGTTAAGTGGCCTGTTTTGGAAAATGATATTAAAAATGTAATTCAGATGAATGCTTAAAGATTAAAAATGAATGAGCTTTCGTATTAATCATCAATATGACAACCCTAAAGGGAAGCATGATTTTCAAATATACCTCCTTGTAGGCAGGATAATTCAGAAATGCACAGTGCATATTAGATATGGGATTTGAGTCATAGTGTATTTCTCTAAGAATGTAATTTATTGTACTTTCACATCCACCCCACTGAATATGCAGAGTTTAAGATGCAATGGCCAGAAGACATGAGCGTGTCACTAGAAGGATGTGGACGTGGGCTCCGGGGCTGTTGATGATGACGGTGGTCTTTTGGGGTCATCTGGGGAATGGACAAGGCCAAGGTAAGTGCAAGGATTTTCTAATTCTTTGCGAGTTGGATGCGAATTTCACTTTGTGATGAAATTATGTTGAGTCTTTGGTTTGATGTTTAAGCAATTTTTTACAATCTTCCGTCAGGTTTTTGTTACAGGGTATTGTAATATCTCTGCACCAGTTAAATTGAAATAGAATTAGGTGTGAGTAAATGCATCAAAATTGAAGCCATCTTTCTGAAATTGGCTTTTCTCTGTTGTAATTGATGATATGTATATATATGTGAGGTTTTATGAAGCCATATATATGCGTGTGTCTCTGTTGTAGTTGGTGGTATGTATATATATGTGAGGTGTTACGAGGCCATAAATATGCGTGTGTGTGGGTTTTGGGTGGGTGGGTGTGCCTGTGAGTTTGTGTGTGTGGTATTTTACAAGAACACGTAGCATATAAAGTTGTCGTGATTTTGAAGAAAAGTTTTTGGACGTTTGTCTGTTTAGGGTTTTTATGTTTTTGGATGTTTGTCTCTTTAGGGTTTTTATGTTTTACATTTTAAAATTTCAAGAACCTATTCTTAAAGGATGCGATGTTCTTTAGAAATTAAATGAAAAATGTGACGTTTCTCATTCTTCTGCCAAGTGTATTTAGGGGAAATTAATGAGAGAGTGGAGCTGCAAGGTTGTGGCATCCTGAAATGTCTGTTGGAGCGTAGAAAAAGGCCATAGATTTTGTAATAAGGCTTTCAATACTGATTTCATCAATAGCTGTATGGAGTGGTTTGTGCCAAATCTAGTATCTGTGAATGTATTTTGTGATAAGTATTGTATTATTTTTGGAGGTGTGTTGCCTGCTCAGATACAAATTGCAATTCTGTATTTTATGTGATAAAACATCCTGACATCGCTGAAATTTTCTTTTCCTTTCCGGGCAAGTATATTCGGCATTGATTTCCTGCATTTTCAAGGCTTGAAATGAAATCTGTGAGCAGGAAGTTTACAGAGTTATTTCAAGGGATAGGTATATTTCTCCAGATAAAATTGAAAGTGTGCAGTGTTATTATATAATTGTGATGAAGTTGAGCTTTGCTAGTTTGAAGTATCTAATAAAGTTTAACACTTTTTAAAAGATCCTTCAAAAAAAGCAGTTTTCTTGCCATATGTAATATTGTTCAATGAAGTTTTGAAATGAAATAGATATTTTTCAAAACCACAAATGCATCTGTGCCTTTATATGAACAGTTGTATATACATGTAAGCAGATAATACATTTTGTTAATTAAGATCAGCTTTGATTTTAATTTTTCTTTCCTGTCATTCAGAATTTGTATTTGCATCTAATAGAATTCTCATTTTTCTTTTTTGTCATAAAACTAATGTAAAATATATTCAATACACATAGTAGTTTTTTTCACCAAAGGTCTAAAACAAGAATATGTAGACAGTAGCTACGTTGGATTTCTTTGGCTATAAGAGTTGTCTATTTCTCTGGTGATGTGTAGAATTACTAAAATGCAGCATGACAACTGTTTCTCTGTAATAGTGATCCAACATGACATGTAGTATTACACAGGGTTGCTAATACCTTCCTCTGACCATCATTTCCAGTAATTGTGGCTTGTTTTAGATGAGGAATAGGTTATTAGATATTTAAAATATTTGAGAAAAATAGGTATCTTCTCTCTTATTTACCCAAACCCTTTTATTTACTCAATATTGATGGCTCAAGTATTCTATCTTTCACTAGGGACCATCATTTATTAAAAAATGGCCTGAAATCAATTCCAAGTCTAGCTGTAGTGAAGCTTCTAGTGGGAAATGCAAATTAAGTAATTTGTTTTCTTTCTAAAAGGATAAATTAAAATAGACAATGATTCAAAGAACAAAACAACTTAATAGAAAACATAATGGAATGCTTTGATACTATGATTCAGGGAATTTTGCTTCCTTAGTGGTAGCTAGATTGAGTGAAGGAGATTGCTTAGGTATAATGAGCAAATCTTATAATTGCAAGTATAACCCAAGCTGCATATCATCATTTAGCTCAATAAGCCTCATTAAATATTAAATATTACCTTTTAACTTTTATGCAATTAAGCAGAATTTAAAAATAAAAGTTTTAAAAATTAAAGTTTTTATTACTAAGTATCTTTTAAAATACAAATCTCACAGCTCCTTATTGTCAAGAAAAGAACACATGAAAATTTATAAATAAGGTTTTCTCTCTATTAAATTTACAGTCTTGCATTAAATATTGGTTATTGGGACCCACCATGTCCATGATTATGATTAAGTATCAATGAAAGATGACTCTTGCAGCAAATATGCATGCAAATGTTTTAAGATTATTTTCACATTATTTCACATAATTTCTTAAGCATAATAGGATAAGTAAATTATACTTTCTACACAAGCTCTTCATATTTATGAATAGACCATGTTCTAAATTTTTCAATCATTGGGGAATCCCAATGTCATATTTATGAATGGACCATGTTCTAAATGTTTCAGTCATTGGGGAATCCCAATGTCATATTTATGAATGGACCATGTTCTAAAAGTTTCAGTCATTGGGGAATCCCAGTGTCGTATTTATGAATGGACCATGTTCTAAATGTTTCAGTCATTGGGGAATCCCAGTGTCGTATTTATGAGTGGACCATGTTCTAAATGTTTCAGTCATTGGGGAATCCCAGTGTCGTATTTATGAATGGACCATGTTCAAAATGTTTCAGTCACTGGGGAATCCCAGTGTCGTATTTATGAATCGACCATGTTCTAAATGTTTCAGTCATTGAGGAATCTTCCTAGAGAAACCGTGTGAGAAATTGTAGCTAAGCTCAAAAACGGAAGACAAAAATCGATTTAACGAGGAATGTAGATTAATGTCATAGTATTATCGCGACTGTGTGCAACCACTACTTATAAACAATGATATAAGAAATGCAATCTGAAATCTGAATTCTAAATAGGAATGTAGTGCCATTATCCCTCTGGGACCCTTAGGGTCAAAATAAGATAAAAGTGATGAATGGTGGGTTGGAAGTCAGTCAGTGATCCTTGTCAAATTTTTGTATCTGTCAAGAAAAGCATCTGCTTGAGGACATCCATTTTCCTACTTCTGAGTTACAGAATAATAGGTACTTATCCTGAATGTGACATTCCCTGACGTGGACTCTGTCTTTGCTGCTTAGGTGGTGTGTGCATGAGAAAGTGCTTAACATCTGAAAACGGAGACAATCCTTAGAGAAAGATATATATGAATTTTAAAAGGAAATATACCTACGATGGAAATAAAACAAATAGCATAAATATCTAGCTGTATTTGGTCTTTTTGGTAACTATTACAATATATACATTTTCAAACAACTAAGTTCAGCACTGACTTTGGGAGAATCTAGATAAAACTGAACTGACATATAATAAGCATTGGTGTAATTAATAGCACAGCGGGCAGAACCATGGGGGTATTTCCTGAGGAAGAGGGACTATAGAGAGGCAAAAGAAAACCCAGCTCATTCTGGGGAGTGCCAGGAGCAGTTATTATATTCAGAACTGAGAACTTATTTCTAACTCACCAACCCATAGTTCTGGCTGAAGTGCAGTGGTGCAGTCATAGCTCATTCTCAGCCCCAAACTCCTGGGTTCATATGGTCCTCTCATCTCAGCCTCCTGGTAGCTATGACCACAGGTGTGCACTACTTTGTCCAGCCAGTTTATTTTATATTTTATTTTCATTTCATTTGTAAAGACTGGGTCTTGCTATGTTGCCCAGGCAGGTCACAAACTCCTATCCTCAAGCAGTCCTCTAACCTAGGCCTCCCAAAGTACTGAGATTACAGGCATGAGCCATTGCATCTGGCTCAAAAATATTTCTGTCCTAATGGCTTTAACAAAGAAGTGCCGTTTTGGGGATATATACAATGGTGTGCTGCTTGGGAGTGACAAAAAAATAATTATAAGAAGAATGGAACGAATATGTCAGTATGTTTTCAAAAGCAAGTTAGCCCAAGTTTTTAAACAAGCATAATTTTAGGGTTTTTGTAACTAACTTAGGGTTTAAATGTAGCAAAAATTTTAAACATTATCATGAATACACAGAAAATTTTAATCAATTTGGTTTCCATGATGAATTTACATGCTTAAATTCCTAATTTCAATTTGCTGCTAGATATGAGAAAGTTTGAGATTTTGAAGAAGCAAGTGGTTCTTACAAATGTAGCAAACTTAAATTTTGAGGACAATTTAATTTAACTTCCATTTTTATGACCAGATTTTGGGTCAGCTGTTAAGCATTCAAAAAATAAAATCTGATAATATCTGGCAATTCCAATTTTCAGTTTTATTGATCTTCACCATGAAATAATATATAAGCTAAGGGGCAAAATTTTGGAAAAGCAGATCACTTTGTTGTCCTATTTAGCAAGTTCTCAAATTATGCCATCTTGGAATCATTACAAGTAATTATACGAAGACAGTATCTTGTGTTTTGTATTTCATTGTTACACATCCAATTGTTCTCTAGAGATATCAGAGAAAACCCACTCAAGAAGGGAAGGTTAGATAAACAGCCCTCTCTCTCTCTCTCTCTGTCTTTGCCTCCATTTGGTTCCTTATGTTCATTTCTCAGTGCATTTCAGTTACTTTTATTGTTCCCTTCATTTTCTCTTTCATTCCAGAAGTTTAAGTGATTGCATAATTCTTTTGACAGCTGAAAGTAGTATCCGACTTTGAATGAAAGGTTTACAGCTACAGCTTTTCAATTAGAAAATCTCAGATCATGTGATCTATGAGTTTTAATATCTTAGGATCTCGACCAGTAAGGAATAATCACTTTGAAAAACCTTGATGCTACCTAGAGTTTGTGTTTTGTGAGGTTGCTTGGTAAATTATTTTCCTTTGATAATTGAATATTGCTTCAAGAGAGGTGAGCTCAGACGTTTGGCAATGAATATTGAATGTGTATTCCAAGAGACATGACCTTAAAATATCATCAAGCTAAGTAGTAGTGAAATTGAACTCTGCTGTATAATAGAAGTCAGTGTTTCTTACATCTTTGTGATATATAAATATTTTTACATTGTGGTAGATAATAATTTGTATGGGAACATTTAATTGAATTTAATTTATCCTATGGCAGAATTATGTTGCATAGGTCATTTTAGTTTTTGATTTAAGCATCTTAAAATTACAAATGCAAATATTCAACACGTAAAACCCACATGAATACACACTCCCAAACATTTGAAATCCTAACAGTCATTTCCAACAGCTTTTTCCTACAAAAGAAGTCAGCTCTTCTTAGAGAAGACATGCATTCCCATAGCTTGAGAGGTGCACACTATAAGGTAAACAGAGAAAGGATTACAGCAGTTTAAGTATACCAGCGGATTTACTTTATAGAAAATAGACTTTTGAATTACTTGTCTTCAAAATTTGGTTTCTTGAGAAAATTATCTGTGTAGATTAATCATGCATTTCAGATACTTTCCAGACATCTGAATGTTGTTTTCTTAAAAGTAGCCAGCACGCCTTTTTATGCAGTCTGCATGGGAGATAGTAAGAGATGTGTATGCTGTATATCTACTAGTAGAGATTTGTTTATGAGTGCTTCCTTAAAAAATTATTTTTTCTGAAGAAAGGGATTACTTTTTTATAATTTAGATTAGATGATTTTAAATGTTTTTAGGTTTTAACCTCTCTGATCATCAGGGTCATTGCCATGGAAAAAATGCAAGTTATAGCATATTTCATTTTTATAAGGAAAGAAGTTGATAATTTAGACTTTTTTCTTTTACTAAATTGAATTACATCACTCAATATTTGGATGGCATTAATTCACAATAGCAACAAAAAAATCTTACTATTCAACAAAATAAAGTATGATTTCCTTCACATTTAACTTAATTTGTTCTTTAAAACATCTCCTAACGAAGGTTTTCTCATCCTCTTAGCGCTCAGAATGTCCAATTGCAGTTTCTACAGAAAGAGTGTTTCAGAACGGCTCAATCAAAAGTAAGGTTAAACTCTGTTAGTTGAATGCACAGAACAGAAAGAAGTTTCATACAATGCTTCTGTGTAGTTTCTATTTGAACATATTCTTTTTTCCACTATTACCCACTTAGCGCTACGAATGTCCAGTTGCATTTTCTACAGACAGAGTGTTTCAAAACTGCTCAATCAAAAGTATGGTTTAACTCTGTTAGCTGAATGCTCAGATCAGAAAGAAGTTTCACAGAATGCTTCTGTGTAGTTTATATTTGAATATATTCCTTTTTCCACTACTACGCTCTTAGCGCTCCAAATGTCCAGTTGCATTTTCAACAGAAAGAGTGTTCAGATCTGCTCAATCAAAAGTATGGTTTAACTCTGTTAGCTGAATGCACAGATCAGAAAGAAGTTTCACCGAATGATTCTGTGTAGTTTATATTTGAAGACATTCCTTTTTCCACTATTACCCTCTTAGCGCTCCGAATCTCCACTTGCATTTTCTACAAAAAGAGTGTTTCATAACTGCTCAATCAAAAATATGTTTTATCTCTGTTAACTGAATTTACAGATCAGAAATAAGTTTCACAGAATGCATCTGTGTAGTTTTTATTTGAAGATATTCTTTTTCCCAATGTAGGCCTCTTAGCGCTTAGCATGTCCAATTGCAGTTTCTACAGAAAGAGTGTTTCAGAACGGCTCAATCAAAAGTAAGGTTCAACTCTGTTAGTTGAATGCACAGAACAGAAAGAATTTTCACAGAATGCTACTGTGTAGTTTATATTTGAATATATTCCTTTTTCCACTATTACCCTCTTAGCGCTCCGAATGTCCACTTGCATTTTCTACAGAAAGAGTGTTCAGAACTGCGCAATCAAAAGTATGGTTTAACTCTGTTAGCTTAATGAACATATCAGAAATAAGTTTCACACAATGCTTCTGTGTAGTTTTTATTTGAAGATATTATTTTTCCCAATATAGGCCTCTTAGCGCTCAGAATGTCCAATTGCAGATTCTACAGAAAGAGTGTTTCAGAAAGGCTCAATCAAAAGTAAGGTTCAACTCTGTTAGTTGAATGCACAGAACAGAAAGAAGTTTCATACAATGCTTCTGTGTAGTTTATATTTGAACATATTCTTTTTTCCACTATTACCCACTTAGCGCTACGAATGTCCAGTTGCATTTTCTACAGACAGAGTGTTTCAAAACTGCTCAATCAAAAGTATGGTTTTACTCTGTTAGCTGAATGCTCAGATCAGAAAGAAGTTTCACAGAATGCTTCTGTGTAGTTTATATTTGAATATATTCCTTTTTCCACTACTACTCTCTTAGCGCTCCAAATGTCCAGTTGCATTTTCTACAGAAAGAGTGTTCAGATCTGCTCAATCAAAAGTATGGTTTAACTCTGTTAGCTGAATGCACAGATCAGAAAGAAGTTTCACAGAATGATTCTGTGTAGTTTATATTTGGAGACATTCCTTTTTCCACTATTACCCTCTTAGCGCTCCGAATCTCCACTTGCATTTTCTACAGAAAGAGTGTTTCAGAACGGCTCAATCAAAACTAAGTTTCAACTCTTTTAGTTGAACAAACAGAACAGAAAGAAGTTTCACACAATTCTTCTGTGTAGTTTTTATTTGTAGACATTCTTTTTCCCAATATAGGCCTCTTAGCGCTCAGAATGTCCAATTGCAGTTTCTACAGAAAGAGTGTTTCAGAACGGCTCAATCAAAAGTAAGGTTCAACTCTGTTAGTTGAATGCACAGAACAGAAAGAAGTTTCATACAATGCTTCTGTGTAGTTTCTATTTGAACATATTATTTTTTCCACTATTACCCACTTAGCGCTACGAATGTCCAGTTGCATTTTCTACAGACAGAGTGTTTCAAAACTGCTCAATCAAAAGTATGGTTTAACTCTGTTAGCTGAATGCTCAGATCAGAAAGAAGTTTCACAGAATGCTTCTGTGTAGTTTATATTTGAATATATTCCTTTTTCCACTACTACTCTCTTAGCGCTCCAAATGTCCAGTTGCATTTTCTACAGAAAGAGTGTTCAGATCTGCTCAATCAAAAGTATGGTTTAACTCTGTTAGCTGAATGCACAGATCAGAAAGAAGTTTCACAGAATGATTCTGCGTAGTTTATATTTGGAGACATTCCTTTTTCCACTATTACCCTCTTAGCGCTCCGAATCTCCACTTGCATTTTCTACAGAAAGAGTGTTTCAGAACGGCTCAATCAAAACTAAGGTTCAACTCTTTTAGTTGAACAAACCGAACAGAAAGAAGTTTCACACAATTCTTCTGTGTAGTTTTTATTTGTAGACATTCTTTTTCCCAATATAGGCCTCTTAGCGCTCAGAATGTCCAATTGCAGTTTCTACAGAAAGAGTGTTTCAGAACGGCTCAATCAAAAGTAAGGTTCAACTCTGTTAGTTGAATGCACAGAACAGAAAGAATTTTCATACAATGCTTCTGTGTAGTTTATATTTGAACATATTCTTTTTTCCACTATTACCCACTTAGCGCTACGAATGTCCAGTTGCATTTTCTACAGACAGAGTGTTTCAAAACTGCTCAATCAAAAGTATGGTTTAACTCTGTTAGCTGAATGCTCAGATCAGAAAGAAGTTTCACAGAATGCTTCTGTGTAGTTTATATTTGAATATATTCCTTTTTCCACTACTACGCTGTTAGCGCTCCAAATGTCCAGTTGCATTTTCTACAGAAAGAGTGTTCAGATCTGCTCAATCAAAACTATGGTTTAACTCTGTTAGCTGAATGCACAGATCAGAAAGAAGTTTCACCGAATGATTCTGTGTAGTTTATATTTGAAGACATTCCTTTTTCCACTGTTACCCTCTTAGCGCTCCGAATCTCCACTTGCATTTTCTACAAAAAGAGTGTTTCATAACTGCTCAATCAAAAATATGTTTTATATCTGTTAACTGAATTTACAGATCAGAAATAAGTTTCACAGAATGCATCTGTGTAGTTTTTATTTGAAGATATTCTTTTTCCCAATGTAGGCCTCTTAGCGCTTAGCATGTCCAATTGCAGTTACTACAGAAAGAGTGTTTCAGAACGGCTCAATCAAAAGTAAGGTTCAACTCTGTTAGTTGAATGTACAGAACAGAAAGAATTTTCACAGAATGCTACTGTGTAGTTTATATTTGAATATATTCCTTTTTCCACTATTACCCTCTTAGCGCTCCGAATGTCCACTTGCATTTTCTACAGAAAGAGTGTTCAAAACTGCGCAATCAAAAGTATGGTTTAACTCTGTTAGCTTAATGGACATATCAGAAATAAGTTTCACACAATGCTTCTGTGTAGTTTTTATTTGAAGATATTATTTTTCCCAATAGAGGCCTCTTAGCGCTCAGAATGTCCAATTGCAGTTTCTACAGAAAGAGTGTTTCAGAAAGGCTCAATCAAAAGTAAGGTTCAACTCTGTTAGTTGAATGCACAGAACAGAAAGAAGTTTCATACAATGCTTCTGTGTAGTTTATATTTGAACATATTCTTTTTTCCACTATTACCCACTTAGCGCTACGAATGTCCAGTTGCATTTTCTACAGACAGAGTGTTTCAAAACTGCTCAATCAAAAGTATGGTTTAACTCTGTTAGCTGAATGCTCAGATCAGAAAGAAGTTTCACAGAATGCTTCTGTGTAGTTTATATTTGAATATATTCCTTTTTCCACTACTACTCTCTTAGCGCTCCAAATGTCCAGTTGCATTTTCTACAGAAAGAGTGTTCAGATCTGCTCAATCAAAAGTATGGTTTAACTCTGTTAGCTGAATGCACAGATCAGAAAGAAGTTTCACAGAATGATTCTGTGTAGTTTATATTTGGAGACATTCCTTTTTCCACTATTACCCTCTTAGCGCTCCGAATCTCCACTTGCATTTTCTACAGAAAGAGTGTTTCAGAACGGCTCAATCAAAACTAAGGTTCAACTCTTTTAGTTGAACAAACAGAACAGAAAGAAGTTTCACACAATTCTTCTGTGTAGTTTTTATTTGTAGACATTCTTTTTCCCAATATAGGCCTCTTAGCGCTCAGAATGTCCAATTGCAGTTTCTACAGAAAGAGTGTTTCAGAACGGCTCAATCAAAAGTAAGGTTCAACTCTGTTAGTTGAATGCACAGAACAGAAAGAAGTTTCATACAATGCTTCTGTGTAGTTTATATTTGAACATATTCTTTTTTCCACTATTACCCACTTAGCGCTACGAATGTCCAGTTGCATTTTCTACAGACAGAGTGTTTCAAAACTGCTCAATCAAAAGTATGGTTTAACTCTGTTAGCTGAATGCTCAGATCAGAAAGAAGTTTCACAGAATGCTTCTGTGTAGTTTATATTTGAATATATTCCTTTTTCCACTACTACGCTCTTAGCGCTCCAAATGTCCAGTTGCATTTTCAACAGAAAGAGTGTTCAGATCTGCTCAATCAAAAGTATGGTTTAACTCTGTTAGCTGAATGCACAGATCAGAAAGAAGTTTCACCGAATGATTCTGTGTAGTTTATATTTGAAGACATTCCTTTTTCCACTATTACCCTCTTAGCGCTCCGAATCTCCACTTGCATTTTCTACAAAAAGAGTTTTTCATAACTGCTCAATCAAAAATATGTTTTATCTCTGTTAACTGAATTTACAGATCAGAAATAAGTTTCACAGAATGCATCTGTGTAGTTTTTATTTGAAGATATTCTTTTTCCCAATGTAGGCCTCTTAGCGCTTAGCATGTCCAATTGCAGTTTCTACAGAAAGAGTGTTTCAGAACGGCTCAATCAAAAGTAAGGTTCAACTCTGTTAGTTGAATGCACAGAACAGAAAGAATTTTCACAGAATGCTACTGTGTAGTTTATATTTGAATATATTCCTTTTTCCACTATTACCCTCTTAGCGCTCCGAATGTCCACTTGCATTTTCTACAGAAAGAGTGTTCAGAACTGTGCAATCAAAAGTATGGTTTAACTCTGTTAGCTTAATGAACATATCAGAAATAAGTTTCACACAATGCTTCTGTGTAGTTTTTATTTGAAGATATTATTTTTCCCAATAGAGGCCTCTTAGCGCTCAGAATGTCCAATTGCAGTTTCTACAGAAAGAGTGTTTCAGAAAGGCTCAATCAAAAGTAAGATTCAACTCTCTTAGTTGAATGCACAGAACAGAAAGAAGTTTCATACAATGCTTCTGTGTAGTTTCTATTTGAACATATTATTTTTTCCACTATTACCCACTTAGCGCTACGAATGTCCAGTTGCATTTTCTACAGACAGAGTGTTTCAAAACTGCTCAATCAAAAGTATGGTTTAACTCTGTTAGCTGAATGCTCAGATCAGAAAGAAGTTTCACAGAATGCTTCTGTGTAGTTTATATTTGAATATATTCCTTTTTCCACTACTACTCTCTTAGCGCTCCAAATGTCCAGTTGCATTTTCTACAGAAAGAGTGTTCAGATCTGCTCAATCAAAAGTATGGTTTAACTCTGTTAGCTGAATGCACAGATCAGAAAGAAGTTTCACAGAATGATTCTGCGTAGTTTATATTTGGAGACATTCCTTTTTCCACTATTACCCTCTTAGCGCTCCGAATCTCCACTTGCATTTTCTACAGAAGGAGTGTTTCAGAACGGCTCAATCAAAACTAAGGTTCAACTCTTTTAGTTGAACAAACCGAACAGAAAGAAGTTTCACACAATTCTTCTGTGTAGTTTTTATTTGTAGACATTCTTTTTCCCAATATAGGCCTCTTAGCGCTCAGAATGTCCAATAGCAGTTTCTACAGAAAGAGTGTTTCAGAACGGCTCAATCAAAAGTAAGGTTCAACTCTGTTAGTTGAATGCACAGAACAGAAAGAATTTTCATAAAATGCTTCTGTGTAGTTTATATTTGAACATATTCTTTTTTCCACTATTACCCACTTAGCGCTACGAATGTCCAGTTGCATTTTCTACAGACAGAGTGTTTCAAAACTGCTCAATCAAAAGTATGGTTTAACTCTGTTAGCTGAATGCTCAGATCAGAAAGAAGTTTCACAGAATGCTTCTGTGTAGTTTATATTTGAATATATTCCTTTTTCCACTACTACGCTCTTAGCGCTCCAAATGTCCAGTTGCATTTTCTACAGAAAGAGTGTTCAGATCTGCTCAATCAAAAGTATGGTTTAACTCTGTTAGCTGAATGCACAGATCAGAAAGAAGTTTCACCGAATGATTCTGTGTAGTTTATATTTGAAGACATTCCTTTTTCCACTGTTACCCTCTTAGCGCTCCGAATCTCCACTTGCATTTTCTACAAAAAGAGTGTTTCATAACTGCTCAATCAAAAATATGTTTTATATCTGTTAACTGAATTTACAGATCAGAAATAAGTTTCACAGAATGCATCTGTGTAGTTTTTATTTGAAGATATTCTTTTTCCCAATGTAGGCCTCTTAGCGCTTAGCATGTCCAATTGCAGTTACTACAGAAAGAGTGTTTCAGAACGGCTCAATCAAAAGTAAGGTTCAACTCTGTTAGTTGAATGTACAGAACAGAAAGAATTTTCACAGAATGCTACTGTGTAGTTTATATTTGAATATATTCCTTTTTCCACTATTACCCTCTTAGCGCTCCGAATGTCCACTTGCATTTTCTACAGAAAGAGTGTTCAAAACTGCGCAATCAAAAGTATGGTTTAACTCTGTTAGCTTAATGAACATATCAGAAATAAGTTTCACACAATGCTTCTGTGTAGTTTTTATTTGAAGATATTATTTTTCCCAATAGAGGCCTCTTAGCGCTCAGAATGTCCAATTGCAGTTTCTACAGAAAGAGTGTTTCAGAAAGGCTCAATCAAAAGTAAGGTTCAACTCTGTTAGTTGAATGCACAGAACAGAAAGAAGTTTCATACAATGCTTCTGTGTAGTTTATATTTGAACATATTCTTTTTTCCACTATTACCCACTTAGCGCTACGAATGTCCAGTTGCATTTTCTACAGACAGAGTGTTTCAAAACTGCTCAATCAAAAGTATGGTTTAACTCTGTTAGCTGAATGCTCAGATCAGAAAGAAGTTTCACAGAATGCTTCTGTGTAGTTTATATTTGAATATATTCCTTTTTCCACTACTACTCTCTTAGCGCTCCAAATGTCCAGTTGCATTTTCTACAGAAAGAGTGTTCAGATCTGCTCAATCAAAAGTATGGTTTAACTCTGTTAGCTGAATGCACAGATCAGAAAGAAGTTTCACAGAATGATTCTGTGTAGTTTATATTTGGAGACATTCCTTTTTCCACTATTACCCTCTTAGCGCTCCGAATCTCCACTTGCATTTTCTACAGAAAGAGTGTTTCAGAACGGCTCAATCAAAACTAAGGTTCAACTCTTTTAGTTGAACAAACAGAACAGAAAGAAGTTCCACACAATTCTTCTGTGTAGTTTTTATTTGTAGACATTCTTTTTCCCAATATAGGCCTCTTAGCGCTCAGAATGTCCAATTGCAGTTTCTACAGAAAGAGTGTTTCAGAACGGCTCAATCAAAAGTAAGGTTCAACTCTGTTAGTTGAATGCACAGAACAGAAAGAAGTTTCATACAATGCTTCTGTGTAGTTTATATTTGAACATATTCTTTTTTCCACTATTACCCACTTAGCGCTACGAATGTCCAGTTGCATTTTCTACAGACAGAGTGTTTCAAAACTGCTCAATCAAAAGTATGGTTTAACTCTGTTAGCTGAATGCTCAGATCAGAAAGAAGTTTCACAGAATGCTTCTGTGTAGTTTATATTTGAATATATTCCTTTTTCCACTACTACGCTCATAGCGCTCCAAATGTCCAGTTGCATTTTCAACAGAAAGAGTGTTCAGATCTGCTCAATCAAAAGTATGGTTTAACTCTGTTAGCTGAATGCACAGATCAGAAAGAAGTTTCACCGAATGATTCTGTGTAGTTTATATTTGAAGACATTCCTTTTTCCACTATTACCCTCTTAGCGCTCCGAATCTCCACTTGCATTTTCTACAAAAAGAGTTTTTCATAACTGCTCAATCAAAAATATGATTTATCTCTGTTAACTGAATTTACAGATCAGAAATAAGTTTCACAGAATGCATCTGTGTAGTTTTTATTTGAAGATATTCTTTTTCCCAATGTAGGCCTCTTAGCGCTTAGCATGTCCAATTGCAGTTTCTAGAGAAAGAGTGTTTCAGAACGGCGCAATCAAAAGTAAGGTTCAACTCTGTTAGTTGAATGCACAGAACAGAAAGAATTTTCACAGAATGCTACTGTGTAGTTTATATTTGAATATATTCCTTTTTCCACTATTACCCTCTTAGCGCTCCGAATGTCCACTTGCATTTTCTACAGAAAGAGTGTTCAGAACTGCGCAATCAAAAGTATGGTTTAACTCTGTTAGCTTAATGAACATATCAGAAATAAGTTTCACACAATGCTTCTGTGTAGTTTTTATTTGAAGATATTATTTTTCCCAATATAGGCCTCTTAGGGCTCAGAATGTCCAATTGCAGTTTCTACAGAAAGAGTGTTTCAGAAAGGCTCAATCAAAAGTAAGGTTCAACTCTGTTATTTGAATGCACAGAACAGAAAGAAGTTTCATACAATGCTTCTGTGTAGTTTATATTTGAACATATTCTTTTTTCCACGATTACCCACTTAGCGCTACGAATGTCCAGTTGCATTTTCTACAGACAGAGTTTTTCAAAACTGCTCAATCATAAGTATGGTTTAACTCTGTTAGCTGAATGCTCAGATCAGAAAGAAGTTTCACAGAATGCTTCTGTGTAGTTTATATTTGAATATATTCCTTTTTCCACTACTACTCTCTTAGCGCTCCAAATGTCCAGTTGCATTTTCTACAGAAAGAGTGTTCAGATCTGCTCAATCAAAAGTATGGTTTAACTATGTTAGCTGAATGCACAGATCAGAAAGAAGTTTCACAGAATGATTCTGTGTAGTTTATATTTGGAGACATTCCTTTTTCCACTATTACCCTCTTAGCGCTCCGAATCTCCACTTGCATTTTCTACAGAAAGAGTGTTTCAGAACGGCTCAATCAAAACTAAGGTTCAACTCTTTTAGTTGAACAAACAGAACAGAAAGAACTTTCACACAATTCTTCTGTGTAGTTTTTATTTGTAGACATTCTTTTTCCCAATATAGGCCTCTTAGTGCTCAGAATGTCCAATTGCAGTTTCTACAGAAAGAGTGTTTCAGAACGGCTCAATCAAAAGTAAGGTTCAACTCTGTTAGTTGAATGCACAGAACAGAAAGAAGTTTCATACAGTGCTTCTGTGTAGTTTATATTTGAACATATTCTCTTTTCCACTATTACCCACTTAGCGCTACGAATGTCCAGTTGCATTTTCTACAGACAGAATGTTTCAAAACTGCTCAATCAAAAGTATGGTTTAACTCTGTTAGCTGAATGCTCAGATGAGAAAGAAGTTTCACAGAATGCTTCTGTGTAGTTTATATTTGAATATATTCCTTTTTCCACCACTACGCTCTTAGCGCTCCAAATGTCCAGTTGCATTTTCTACAGAAAGAGTGTTCAGATCTGCTCAATCAAAAGTATGGTTTAACTCTGTTAGCTGAATGCACAGATCAGAAAGAAGTTTCACCGAATGATTCTGTGTAGTTTATATTTGAAGACATTCCTTTTTCCACTATTACCCTCTTAGCGCTCCGAATCTCCACATGCATTTTCTACAAAAGGAGTGTTTCATAACTGCTCAATCAAAAATATGTTTTATCTCTGTTAACTGAATTTACAGATCAGAAATAAGTTTCACAGAATGCATCTGTGTAGTTTTTATTTGAAGATATTCTTTTTCCCAATGTAGGCCTCTTAGCGCTTAGCATGTCCAATTGCAGTTTCTACAGAAAGAGTGTTTCAGAACGGCTCAATCAAAAGTAAGGTTCAACTCTGTTAGTTGAATGCACAGAACAGAAAGAATTTTCACAGAATGCTACTGTGTAGTTTATATTTGAATATATTCCTTTTTCCACTATTACCCTCTTAGCGCTCCGAATGTCCACTTGCATTTTCTACAGAAAGAGTGTTCAGAACTGTGCAATCAAAAGTATGGTTTAACTCTGTTAGCTTAATGAACATATCAGAAATAAGTTTCACACAATGCTTCTGTGTAGTTTTTATTTGAAGATATTATTTTTCCCAATAGAGGCCTCTTAGCGCTCAGAATGTCCAATTGCAGTTTCTACAGAAAGAGTGTTTCAGAAAGGCTCAATCAAAAGTAAGGTTCAACTCTCTTAGTTGAATGCACAGAATAGAAAGAAGTTTCATACAATGCTTCTGTGTAGTTTATATTTGAACATATTCTTTTTTCCACTATTACCCACTTAGCGCTACGAATGTCCAGTTGCATTTTCTACAGACAGAGTGTTTCAAAACTGCTCAATCAAAAGTATGGTTTAACTCTGTTAGCTGAATGCTCAGATCAGAAAGAAGTTTCACAGAATGCTTCTGTGTAGTTTATATTTGAATATATTCCTTTTTCCACTACTACGCTCTTAGCGCTCCAAATGTCCAGTTGCATTTTCAACAGAAAGAGTGTTCAGATCTGCTCAATCAAAAGTATGGTTTAACTCTGTTAGCTGAATGCACAGATCAGAAAGAAGTTTCACCGAATGATTCTGTGTAGTTTATATTTGAAGACATTCCTTTTTCCACTATTACCCTCTTAGCGCTCCGAATCTCCACTTGCATTTTCTACAAAAAGAGTGTTTCATAACTGCTCAATCAAAAATATGTTTTATCTCTGTTAACTGAATTTACAGATCAGAAATAAGTTTCACAGAATGCATTTGTGTAGTTTTTATTTGAAGATATTCTTTTTCCCAATGTAGGCCTCTTAGCGCTTAGCATGTCCAATTGCAGTTTCTACAGAAAGAGTGTTTCAGAACGGCTCAATCAAAAGTAAGGTTCAACTCTGTTAGTTGAATGCACAGAACAGAAAGAATTTTCACAGAATGCTACTGTGTAGTTTATATTTGAATATATTCCTTTTTCCACTATTACCCTCTTAGCGCTCCGAATGTCCACTTGCATTTTCTACAGAAAGGGTGTTCAGAACTGCGCAATCAAAAGTATGGTTTAACTCTGTTAGCTTAATGAACATATCAGAAATAAGTTTCACACAATGCTTCTGTGTAGTTTTTATTTGAAGATATTATTTTTCCCAATATAGGCCTCTTAGCGCTCAGAATGTCCAATTGCAGTTTCTACAGAAAGAGTGTTTCAGAAAGGCTCAATCAAAAGTAAGGTTCAACTCTGTTAGTTGAATGCACAGAACAGAAAGAAGTTTCATACAATGCTTCTGTGTAGTTTCTATTTGAACATATTCTTTTTTCCACTATTACCCACTTAGCGCTACGAATGTCCAGTTGCATTTTCTACAGACAGAGTGTTTCAAAACTGCTCAATCAAAAGTATGGTTTAACTCTGTTAGCTGAATGCTCAGATCAGAAAGAAGTTTCACAGAATGCTTCTGTGTAGTTTATATTTGAATATATTCCTTTTTCCACTACTACTCTCTTAGCGCTCCAAAAGTCCAGTTGCATTTTCTACAGAAAGAGTGTTCAGATCTGCTCAATCAAAAGTATGGTTTAACTCTGTTAGCTGAATGCACAGATCAGAAAGAAGTTTCACAGAATGATTCTGCGTAGTTTATATTTGGAGACATTCCTTTTTCCACTATTACCCTCTTAGCGCTCCGAATCTCCACTTGCATTTTCTACAGAAAGAGTGTTTCAGAACGGCTCAATCAAAACTAAGGTTCAACTCTTTTAGTTGAACAAACCGAACAGAAAGAAGTTTCACACAATTCTTCTGTGTAGTTTTTATTTGTAGACATTCTTTTTCCCAATATAGGCCTCTTAGCGCTCAGAATGTCCAATAGCAGTTTCTACAGAAAGAGTGTTTCAGAACGGCTCAATCAAAAGTAAGGTTCAACTCTGTTAGTTGAATGCACAGAACAGAAAGTATTTTCATACAATGCTTCTGTGTAGTTTATATTTGAACATATTCTTTTTTCCACTATTACCCACTTAGCGCTACGAATGTCCAGTTGCATTTTCTACAGACAGAGTGTTTCAAAACTGCTCAATCAAAAGTATGGTTTAACTCTGTTAGCTGAATGCTCAGATCAGAAAGAAGTTTCACAGAATGCTTCTGTGTAGTTTATATTTGAATATATTCCTTTTTCCACTACTACGCTCTTAGCGCTCCAAATGTCCAGTTGCATTTTCTACAGAAAGAGTGTTCAGATCTGCTCAATCAAAACTATGGTTTAACTCTGTTAGCTGAATGCACAGATCAGAAAGAAGTTTCACCGAATGATTCTGTGTAGTTTATATTTGAAGACATTCCTTTTTCCACTGTTACCCTCTTAGCGCTCCGAATCTCCACTTGCATTTTCTACAAAAAGAGTGTTTCATAACTGCTCAATCAAAAATATGTTTTATATCTGTTAACTGAATTTACAGATCAGAAATAAGTTTCACAGAATGCATCTGTGTAGTTTTTATTTGAAGATATTCTTTTTCCCAATGTAGGCCTCTTAGCGCTTAGCATGTCCAATTGCAGTTACTACAGAAAGAGTGTTTCAGAACGGCTCAATCAAAAGTAAGGTTCAACTCTGTTAGTTGAATGTACAGAACAGAAAGAATTTTCACAGAATGCTACTGTGTAGTTTATATTTGAATATATTCCTTTTTCCACTATTACCCTCTTAGCGCTCCGAATGTCCACTTGCATTTTCTACAGAAAGAGTGTTCAAAACTGCGCAATCAAAAGTATGGTTTAACTCTGTTAGCTTAATGAACATATCAGAAATAAGTTTCACACAATGCTTCTGTGTAGTTTTTATTTGAAGATATTATTTTTCCCAATAGAGGCCTCTTAGCGCTCAGAATGTCCAATTGCAGTTTCTACAGAAAGAGTGTTTCAGAAAGGCTCAATCAAAAGTAAGGTTCAACTCTGTTAGTTGAATGCACAGAACAGAAAGAAGTTTCATACAATGCTTCTGTGTAGTTTATATTTGAACATATTCTTTTTTCCACTATTACCCACTTAGCGCTACGAATGTCCAGTTGCATTTTCTACAGACAGAGTGTTTCAAAACTGCTCAATCAAAAGTATGGTTTAACTCTGTTAGCTGAATGCTCAGATCAGAAAGAAGTTTCACAGAATGCTTCTGTGTAGTTTATATTTGAATATATTCCTTTTTCCACTACTACTCTCTTAGCGCTCCAAATGTCCAGTTGCATTTTCTACAGAAAGAGTGTTCAGATCTGCTCAATCAAAAGTATGGTTTAACTCTGTTAGCTGAATGCACA
The DNA here is from genome assembly GCF_028878055.3 of Symphalangus syndactylus. Classification (NCBI taxonomy): domain Eukaryota; kingdom Metazoa; phylum Chordata; class Mammalia; order Primates; family Hylobatidae; genus Symphalangus; species Symphalangus syndactylus. Next base: position 162,461,278 of record NC_072447.2, on the reverse strand, counting down.
GATCAGAAAGAAGTTTCACAGAATGATTCTGTGTAGTTTATATTTGGAGACATTCCTTTTTCCACTATTACCCTCTTAGCGCTCCGAATCTCCACTTGCATTTTCTACAGAAAGAGTGTTTCAGAACGGCTCAATCAAAACTAAGGTTCAACTCTTTTAGTTGAACAAACAGAACAGAAAGAAGTTTCACACAATTCTTCTGTGTAGTTTTTATTTGTAGACATTCTTTTTCCCAATATAGGCCTCTTAGCGCTCAGAATGTCCAATTGCAGTTTCTACAGAAAGAGTGTTTCAGAACGGCTCAATCAAAAGTAAGGTTCAACTCTGTTAGTTGAATGCACAGAACAGAAAGAAGTTTCATACAATGCTTCTGTGTAGTTTATATTTGAACATATTCTTTTTTCCACTATTACCCACTTAGCGCTACGAATGTCCAGTTGCATTTTCTACAGACAGAGTGTTTCAAAACTGCTCAATCAAAAGTATGGTTTAACTCTGTTAGCTGAATGCTCAGATCAGAAAGAAGTTTCACAGAATGCTTCTGTGTAGTTTATATTTGAATATATTCCTTTTTCCACTACTACGCTCTTAGCGCTCCAAATGTCCAGTTGCATTTTCAACAGAAAGAGTGTTCAGATCTGCTCAATCAAAAGTATGGTTTAACTCTGTTAGCTGAATGCACAGATCAGAAAGAAGTTTCACCGAATGATTCTGTGTAGTTTATATTTGAAGACATTCCTTTTTCCACTATTACCCTCTTAGCGCTCCGAATCTCCACTTGCATTTTCTACAAAAAGAGTGTTTCATAACTGCTCAATCAAAAATATGTTTTATCTCTGTTAACTGAATTTACAGATCAGAAATAAGTTTCACAGAATGCATCTGTGTAGTTTTTATTTGAAGATATTCTTTTTCCCAATGTAGGCCTCTTAGCGCTTAGCATGTCCAATTGCAGTTTCTACAGAAAGAGTGTTTCAGAACGGCTCAATCAAAAGTAAGGTTCAACTCTGTTAGTTGAATGCACAGAACAGAAAGAATTTTCACAGAATGCTACTGTGTAGTTTATATTTGAATATATTCCTTTTTCCACTATTACCCTCTTAGCGCTCCGAATGTCCACTTGCATTTTCTACAGAAAGGGTGTTCAGAACTGCGCAATCAAAAGTATGGTTTAACTCTGTTAGCTTAATGAACATATCAGAAATAAGTTTCACACAATGCTTCTGTGTAGTTTTTATTTGAAGATATTATTTTTCCCAATATAGGCCTCTTAGCGCTCAGAATGTCCAATTGCAGTTTCTACAGAAAGAGTGTTTCAGAAAGGCTCAATCAAAAGTAAGGTTCAACTCTGTTAGTTGAATGCACAGAACAGAAAGAAGTTTCATACAATGCTTCTGTGTAGTTTCTATTTGAACATATTCTTTTTTCCACTATTACCCACTTAGCGCTACGAATGTCCAGTTGCATTTTCTACAGACAGAGTGTTTCAAAACTGCTCAATCAAAAGTATGGTTTAACTCTGTTAGCTGAATGCTCAGATCAGAAAGAAGTTTCACAGAATGCTTCTGTGTAGTTTATATTTGAATATATTCCTTTTTCCACTACTACTCTCTTAGCGCTCCAAAAGTCCAGTTGCATTTTCTACAGAAAGAGTGTTCAGATCTGCTCAATCAAAAGTATGGTTTAACTCTGTTAGCTGAATGCACAGATCAGAAAGAAGTTTCACAGAATGATTCTGCGTAGTTTATATTTGGAGACATTCCTTTTTCCACTATTACCCTCTTAGCGCTCCGAATCTCCACTTGCATTTTCTACAGAAAGAGTGTTTCAGAACGGCTCAATCAAAACTAAGGTTCAACTCTTTTAGTTGAACAAACCGAACAGAAAGAAGTTTCACACAATTCTTCTGTGTAGTTTTTATTTGTAGACATTCTTTTTCCCAATATAGGCCTCTTAGCGCTCAGAATGTCCAATAGCAGTTTCTACAGAAAGAGTGTTTCAGAACGGCTCAATCAAAAGTAAGGTTCAACTCTGTTAGTTGAATGCACAGAACAGAAAGTATTTTCATACAATGCTTCTGTGTAGTTTATATTTGAACATATTCTTTTTTCCACTATTACCCACTTAGCGCTACGAATGTCCAGTTGCATTTTCTACAGACAGAGTGTTTCAAAACTGCTCAATCAAAAGTATGGTTTAACTCTGTTAGCTGAATGCTCAGATCAGAAAGAAGTTTCACAGAATGCTTCTGTGTAGTTTATATTTGAATATATTCCTTTTTCCACTACTACGCTCTTAGCGCTCCAAATGTCCAGTTGCATTTTCTACAGAAAGAGTGTTCAGATCTGCTCAATCAAAACTATGGTTTAACTCTGTTAGCTGAATGCACAGATCAGAAAGAAGTTTCACCGAATGATTCTGTGTAGTTTATATTTGAAGACATTCCTTTTTCCACTGTTACCCTCTTAGCGCTCCGAATCTCCACTTGCATTTTCTACAAAAAGAGTGTTTCATAACTGCTCAATCAAAAATATGTTTTATATCTGTTAACTGAATTTACAGATCAGAAATAAGTTTCACAGAATGCATCTGTGTAGTTTTTATTTGAAGATATTCTTTTTCCCAATGTAGGCCTCTTAGCGCTTAGCATGTCCAATTGCAGTTACTACAGAAAGAGTGTTTCAGAACGGCTCAATCAAAAGTAAGGTTCAACTCTGATAGTTGAATGTACAGAACAGAAAGAATTTTCACAGAATGCTACTGTGTAGTTTATATTTGAATATATTCCTTTTTCCACTATTACCCTCTTAGCGCTCCGAATGTCCACTTGCATTTTCTACAGAAAGAGTGTTCAAAACTGCGCAATCAAAAGTATGGTTTAACTCTGTTAGCTTAATGAACATATCAGAAATAAGTTTCACACAATGCTTCTGTGTAGTTTTTATTTGAAGATATTATTTTTCCCAATAGAGGCCTCTTAGCGCTCAGAATGTCCAATTGCAGTTTCTACAGAAAGAGTGTTTCAGAAAGGCTCAATCAAAAGTAAGGTTCAACTCTGTTAGTTGAATGCACAGAACAGAAAGAAGTTTCATACAATGCTTCTGTGTAGTTTATATTTGAACATATTCTTTTTTCCACTATTACCCACTTAGCGCTACGAATGTCCAGTTGCATTTTCTACAGACAGAGTGTTTCAAAACTGCTCAATCAAAAGTATGGTTTAACTCTGTTAGCTGAATGCTCAGATCAGAAAGAAGTTTCACAGAATGCTTCTGTGTAGTTTATATTTGAATATATTCCTTTTTCCACTACTACTCTCTTAGCGCTCCAAATGTCCAGTTGCATTTTCTACAGAAAGAGTGTTCAGATCTGCTCAATCAAAAGTATGGTTTAACTCTGTTAGCTGAATGCACAGATCAGAAAGAAGTTTCACAGAATGATTCTGTGTAGTTTATATTTGGAGACATTCCTTTTTCCACTATTACCCTCTTAGCGCTCCGAATCTCCACTTGCATTTTCTACAGAAAGAGTGTTTCAGAACGGCTCAATCAAAACTAAGGTTCAACTCTTTTAGTTGAACAAACAGAACAGAAAGAAGTTTCACACAATTCTTCTGTGTAGTTTTTATTTGTAGACATTCTTTTTCCCAATATAGGCCTCTTAGCGCTCAGAATGTCCAATTGCAGTTTCTACAGAAAGAGTGTTTCAGAACGGCTCAATCAAAAGTAAGGTTCAACTCTGTTAGTTGAATGCACAGAACAGAAAGAAGTTTCATACAATGCTTCTGTGTAGTTTATATTTGAACATATTCTTTTTTCCACTATTACCCACTTAGCGCTACGAATGTCCAGTTGCATTTTCTACAGACAGAGTGTTTCAAAACTGCTCAATCAAAAGTATGGTTTAACTCTGTTAGCTGAATGCTCAGATCAGAAAGAAGTTTCACAGAATGCTTCTGTGTAGTTTATATTTGAATATATTCCTTTTTCCACTACTACGCTCTTAGCGCTCCAAATGTCCAGTTGCATTTTCAACAGAAAGAGTGTTCAGATCTGCTCAATCAAAAGTATGGTTTAACTCTGTTAGCTGAATGCACAGATCAGAAAGAAGTTTCACCGAATGATTCTGTGTAGTTTATATTTGAAGACATTCCTTTTTCCACTATTACCCTCTTAGCGCTCCGAATCTCCACTTGCATTTTCTACAAAAAGAGTTTTTCATAACTGCTCAATCAAAAATATGTTTTATCTCTGTTAACTGAATTTACAGATCAGAAATAAGTTTCACAGAATGCATCTGTGTAGTTTTTATTTGAAGATATTCTTTTTCCCAATGTAGGCCTCTTAGCGCTTAGCATGTCCAATTGCAGTTTCTACAGAAAGAGTGTTTCAGAACGGCTCAATCAAAAGTAAGGTTCAACTCTGTTAGTTGAATGCACAGAACAGAAAGAATTTTCACAGAATGCTACTGTGTAGTTTATATTTGAATATATTCCTTTTTCCACTATTACCCTCTTAGCGCTCCGAATGTCCACTTGCATTTTCTACAGAAAGAGTGTTCAGAACTGCGCAATCAAAAGTATGGTTTAACTCTGTTAGCTTAATGAACATATCAGAAATAAGTTTCACACAATGCTTCTGTGTAGTTTTTATTTGAAGATATTATTTTTCCCAATATAGGCCTCTTAGGGCTCAGAATGTCCAATTGCAGTTTCTACAGAAAGAGTGTTTCAGAAAGGCTCAATCAAAAGTAAGGTTCAACTCTGTTAGTTGAATGCACAGAACAGAAAGAAGTTTCATACAATGCTTCTGTGTAGTTTATATTTGAACATATTCTTTTTTCCACGATTACCCACTTAGCGCTACGAATGTCCAGTTGCATTTTCTACAGACAGAATGTTTCAAAACTGCTCAATCAAAAGTATGGTTTAACTCTGTTAGCTGAATGCTCAGATCAGAAAGAAGTTTCACAGAATGCTTCTGTGTAGTTTATATTTGAATATATTCCTTTTTCCACTACTACGCTCTTAGCGCTCCAAATGTCCAGTTGCATTTTCAACAGAAAGAGTGTTCAGATCTGCTCAATCAAAAGTATGGTTTAACTCTGTTAGCTGAATGCACAGATCAGAAAGAAGTTTCACCGAATGATTCTGTGTAGTTTATATTTGAAGACATTCCTTTTTCCACTATTACCCTCTTAGCGCTCCGAATCTCCACTTGCATTTTCTACAAAAAGAGTGTTTCATAACTGCTCAATCAAAAATAGGTTTTATCTCTGTTAACTGAATTTACCGATCAGAAATAAGTTTCACAGAATGCATCTGTGTAGTTTTTATTTGAAGATATTCTTTTTCCCAATGTAGGCCTCTTAGCGCTTAGCATGTCCAATTGCAGTTTCTACAGAAAGAGTGTTTCAGAACGGCTCAATCAAAAGTAAGGTTCAACTCTGTTAGTTGAATGCACAGAACAGAAAGAATTTTCACAGAATGCTACTGTGTAGTTTATATTTGAATATATTCCTTTTTCCACTATTACCCTCTTAGCGCTCCGAATGTCCACTTGCATTTTCTACAGAAAGGGTGTTCAGAACTGCGCAATCAAAAGTATGGTTTAACTCTGTTAGCTTAATGAACATATCAGAAATAAGTTTCACACAATGCTTCTGTGTAGTTTTTATTTGAAGATATTATTTTTCCCAATATAGGCCTCTTAGCGCTCAGAATGTCCAATTGCAGTTTCTACAGAAAGAGTGTTTCAGAAAGGCTCAATCAAAAGTAAGGTTCAACTCTGTTAGTTGAATGCACAGAACAGAAAGAAGTTTCATACAATGCTTCTGTGTAGTTTATATTTGAACATATTCTTTTTTCCACTATTACCCACTTAGCGCTACGAATGTCCAGTTGCATTTTCTACAGACAGAGTGTTTCAAAACTGCTCAATCATAAGTATGGTTTAACTCTGTTAGCTGAATGCTCAGATCAGAAAGAAGTTTCACAGAATGCTTCTGTGTAGTTTATATTTGAATATATTCCTTTTTCCACTACTACTCTCTTAGCGCTCCAAATGTCCAGTTGCATTTTCTACAGAAAGAGTGTTCAGATCTGCTCAATCAAAAGTATGGTTTAACTCTGTTAGCTGAATGCACAGATCAGAAAGAAGTTTCACAGAATGATTCTGTGTAGTTTATATTTGGAGACATTCCTTTTTCCACTATTACCCTCTTAGCGCTCCGAATCTCCACTTGCATTTTCTACAGAAAGAGTGTTTCAGAACGGCTCAATCAAAACTAAGGTTCAACTCTTTTAGTTGAACAAACAGAACAGAAAGAACTTTCACACAATTCTTCTGTGTAGTTTTTATTTGTAGACATTCTTTTTCCCAATATAGGCCTCTTAGTGCTCAGAATGTCCAATTGCAGTTTCTACAGAAAGAGTGTTTCAGAACGGCTCAATCAAAAGTAAGGTTCAACTCTGTTAGTTGAATGCACAGAACAGAAAGAAGTTTCATACAGTGCTTCTGTGTAGTTTATATTTGAACATATTCTCTTTTCCACTATTACCCACTTAGCGCTACGAATGTCCAGTTGCATTTTCTACAGACAGAATGTTTCAAAACTGCTCAATCAAAAGTATGGTTTAACTCTGTTAGCTGAATGCTCAGATGAGAAAGAAGTTTCACAGAATGCTTCTGTGTAGTTTATATTTGAATATATTCCTTTTTCCACCACTACGCTCTTAGCGCTCCAAATGTCCAGTTGCATTTTCTACAGAAAGAGTGTTCAGATCTGCTCAATCAAAAGTATGGTTTAACTCTGTTAGCTGAATGCACAGATCAGAAAGAAGTTTCACCGAATGATTCTGTGTAGTTTATATTTGAAGACATTCCTTTTTCCACTATTACCCTCTTAGCGCTCCGAATCTCCACATGCATTTTCTACAAAAGGAGTGTTTCATAACTGCTCAATCAAAAATATGTTTTATCTCTGTTAACTGAATTTACAGATCAGAAATAAGTTTCACAGAATGCATCTGTGTAGTTTTTATTTGAAGATATTCTTTTTCCCAATGTAGGCCTCTTAGCGCTTAGCATGTCCAATTGCAGTTTCTACAGAAAGAGTGTTTCAGAACGGCTCAATCAAAAGTAAGGTTCAACTCTGTTAGTTGAATGCACAGAACAGAAAGAATTTTCACAGAATGCTACTGTGTAGTTTATATTTGAATATATTCCTTTTTCCACTATTACCCTCTTAGCGCTCCGAATGTCCACTTGCATTTTCTACAGAAAGAGTGTTCAGAACTGTGCAATCAAAAGTATGGTTTAACTCTGTTAGCTTAATGAACATATCAGAAATAAGTTTCACACAATGCTTCTGTGTAGTTTTTATTTGAAGATATTATTTTTCCCAATAGAGGCCTCTTAGCGCTCAGAATGTCCAATTGCAGTTTCTACAGAACGAGTGTTTCAGAAAGGCTCAATCAAAAGTAAGGTTCAACTCTCTTAGTTGAATGCACAGAATAGAAAGAAGTTTCATACAATGCTTCTGTGTAGTTTATATTTGAACATATTCTTTTTTCCACTATTACCCACTTAGCGCTACGAATGTCCAGTTGCATTTTCTACAGACAGAGTGTTTCAAAACTGCTCAATCAAAAGTATGGTTTAACTCTGTTAGCTGAATGCTCAGATCAGAAAGAAGTTTCACAGAATGCTTCTGTGTAGTTTATATTTGAATATATTCCTTTTTCCACTACTACGCTCTTAGCGCTCCAAATGTCCAGTTGCATTTTCAACAGAAAGAGTGTTCAGATCTGCTCAATCAAAAGTATGGTTTAACTCTGTTAGCTGAATGCACAGATCAGAAAGAAGTTTCACCGAATGATTCTGTGTAGTTTATATTTGAAGACATTCCTTTTTCCACTATTACCCTCTTAGCGCTCCGAATCTCCACTTGCATTTTCTACAAAAAGAGTGTTTCATAACTGCTCAATCAAAAATATGTTTTATCTCTGTTAACTGAATTTACAGATCAGAAATAAGTTTCACAGAATGCATCTGTGTAGTTTTTATTTGAAGATATTCTTTTTCCCAATGTAGGCCTCTTAGCGCTTAGCATGTCCAATTGCAGTTTCTACAGAAAGAGTGTTTCAGAACGGCTCAATCAAAAGTAAGGTTCAACTCTGTTAGTTGAATGCACAGAACAGAAAGAATTTTCACAGAATGCTACTGTGTAGTTTATATTTGAATATATTCCTTTTTCCACTATTACCCTCTTAGCGCTCCGAATGTCCACTTGCATTTTCTACAGAAAGGGTGTTCAGAACTGCGCAATCAAAAGTATGGTTTAACTCTGTTAGCTTAATGAACATATCAGAAATAAGTTTCACACAATGCTTCTGTGTAGTTTTTATTTGAAGATATTATTTTTCCCAATATAGGCCTCTTAGCGCTCAGAATGTCCAATTGCAGTTTCTACAGAAAGAGTGTTTCAGAAAGGCTCAATCAAAAGTAAGGTTCAACTCTGTTAGTTGAATGCACAGAACAGAAAGAAGTTTCATACAATGCTTCTGTGTAGTTTATATTTGAACATATTCTTTTTTCCACTATTACCCACTTAGCGCTACGAATGTCCAGTTGCATTTTCTACAGACAGAGTGTTTCAAAACTGCTCAATCAAAAGTATGGTTTAACTCTGTTAGCTGAATGCTCAGATCAGAAAGAAGTTTCACAGAATGCTTCTGTGTAGTTTATATTTGAATATATTCCTTTTTCCACTACTACGCTCTTAGCGCTCCAAATGTCCAGTTGCATTTTCTACAGAAAGAGTGTTCAGATCTGCTCAATCAAAAGTATGGTTTAACTCTGTTAGCTGAATGCACAGATCAGAAAGAAGTTTCACAGAATGATTCTGTGTAGTTTATATTTGGAGACATTCCTTTTTCCACTATTACCCTCTTAGCGCTCCGAATCTCCACTTGCATTTTCTACAGAAAGAGTGTTTCAGAACGGCTCAATCAAAACTAAGGTTCAACTCTTTTAGTTGAACAAACAGAACAGAAAGAAGTTTCACACAATTCTTCTGTGTAGTTTTTATTTGTAGACATTCTTTTTCCCAATATAGGCCTCTTAGCGCTCAGAATGTCCAATTGCAGTTTCTACAGAAAGAGTGTTTCAGAACGGCTCAATCAAAAGTAAGGTTCAACTCTGTTAGTTGAATGCACAGAACAGAAAGAAGTTTCATACAATGCTTCTGTGTAGTTTATATTTGAACATATTCTTTTTTCCACTATTACCCACTTAGCGCTACGAATGTCCAGTTGCATTTTCTACAGACAGAGTGTTTCAAAACTGCTCAATCAAAAGTATGGTTTAACTCTGTTAGCTGAATGCTCAGATCAGAAAGAAGTTTCACAGAATGCTTCTGTGTAGTTTATATTTGAATATATTCCTTTTTCCACTACTACGCTCTTAGCGCTCCAAATGTCCAGTTGCATTTTCAACAGAAAGAGTGTTCAGATCTGCTCAATCAAAAGTATTGTTTAACTCTGTTAGCTGAATGCACAGATCAGAAAGAAGTTTCACCGAATGATTCTGTGTAGTTTATATTTGAAGACATTCCTTTTTCCACTATTACCCTCTTAGCGCTCCGAATCTCCACTTGCATTTTCTACAAAAAGAGTTTTTCATAACTGCTCAATCAAAAATATGTTTTATCTCTGTTAACTGAATTTACAGATCAGAAATAAGTTTCACAGAATGCATCTGTGTAGTTTTTATTTGAAGATATTCTTTTTCCCAATGTAGGCCTCTTAGCGCTTAGCATGTCCAATTGCAGTTTCTACAGAAAGAGTGTTTCAGAACGGCTCAATCAAAAGTAAGGTTCAACTCTGTTAGTTGAATGCACAGAACAGAAAGAATTTTCACAGAATGCTACTGTGTAGTTTATATTTGAATATATTCCTTTTTCCACTATTACCCTCTTAGCGCTCCGAATGTCCACTTGCATTTTCTACAGAAAGAGTGTTCAGAACTGCGCAATCAAAAGTATGGTTTAACTCTGTTAGCTTAATGAACATATCAGAAATAAGTTTCACACAATGCTTCTGTGTAGTTTTTATTTGAAGATATTATTTTTCCCAATATAGGCCTCTTAGGGCTCAGAATGTCCAATTGCAGTTTCTACAGAAAGAGTGTTTCAGAAAGGCTCAATCAAAAGTAAGGTTCAACTCTGTTAGTTGAATGCACAGAACAGAAAGAAGTTTCATACAATGCTTCTGTGTAGTTTATATTTGAACATATTCTTTTTTCCACGATTACCCACTTAGCGCTACGAATGTCCAGTTGCATTTTCTACAGACAGAATGTTTCAAAACTGCTCAATCAAAAGTATGGTTTAACTCTGTTAGCTGAATGCTCAGATCAGAAAGAAGTTTCACAGAATGCTTCTGTGTAGTTTATATTTGAATATATTCCTTTTTCCACTACTACGCTCTTAGCGCTCCAAATGTCCAGTTGCATTTTCAACAGAAAGAGTGTTCAGATCTGCTCAATCAAAAGTATGGTTTAACTCTGTTAGCTGAATGCACAGATCAGAAAGAAGTTTCACCGAATGATTCTGTGTAGTTTATATTTGAAGACATTCCTTTTTCCACTATTACCCTCTTAGCGCTCCGAATCTCCACTTGCATTTTCTACAAAAAGAGTGTTTCATAACTGCTCAATCAAAAATAGGTTTTATCTCTGTTAACTGAATTTACCGATCAGAAATAAGTTTCACAGAATGCATCTGTGTAGTTTTTATTTGAAGATATTCTTTTTCCCAATGTAGGCCTCTTAGCGCTTAGCATGTCCAATTGCAGTTTCTACAGAAAGAGTGTTTCAGAACGGCTCAATCAAAAGTAAGGTTCAACTCTGTTAGTTGAATGCACAGAACAGAAAGAATTTTCACAGAATGCTACTGTGTAGTTTATATTTGAATATATTCCTTTTTCCACTATTACCCTCTTAGCGCTCCGAATGTCCACTTGCATTTTCTACAGAAAGAGTGTTCAGAACTGCGCAATCAAAAGTATGGTTTAACTCTGTTAGCTTAATGAACATATCAGAAATAAGTTTCACACAATGCTTCTGTGTAGTTTTTATTTGAAGATATTATTTTTCCCAATATAGGCCTCTTAGGGCTCAGAATGTCCAATTGCAGTTTCTACAGAAAGAGTGTTTCAGAAAGGCTCAATCAAAAGTAAGGTTCAACTCTGTTAGTTGAATGCACAGAACAGAAAGAAGTTTCATACAATGCTTCTGTGTAGTTTATATTTGAACATATTCTTTTTTCCACGATTACCCACTTAGCGCTACGAATGTCCAGTTGCATTTTCTACAGACAGAATGTTTCAAAACTGCTCAATCAAAAGTATGGTTTAACTCTGTTAGCTGAATGCTCAGATCAGAAAGAAGTTTCACAGAATGCTTCTGTGTAGTTTATATTTGAATATATTCCTTTTTCCACTACTACGCTCTTAGCGCTCCAAATGTCCAGTTGCATTTTCAACAGAAAGAGTGTTCAGATCTGCTCATTCAAAAGTATGGTTTAACTCTGTTAGCTGAATGCACAGATCAGAAAGAAGTTTCACCGAATGATTCTGTGTAGTTTATATTTGAAGACATTCCTTTTTCCACTATTACCCTCTTAGCGCTCCGAATCTCCACTTGCATTTTCTACAAAAAGAGTGTTTCATAACTGCTCAATCAAAAATAGGTTTTATCTCTGTTAACTGAATTTACCGATCAGAAATAAGTTTCACAGAATGCATCTGTGTAGTTTTTATTTGAAGATATTCTTTTTCCCAATGTAGGCCTCTTAGCGCTTAGCATGTCCAATTGCAGTTTCTACAGAAAGAGTGTTTCAGAACGGCTCAATCAAAAGTAAGGTTCAACTCTGTTAGTTGAATGCACAGAACAGAAAGAATTTTCACAGAATGCTACTGTGTAGTTTATATTTGAATATATTCCTTTTTCCACTATTACCCTCTTAGCGCTCCGAATGTCCACTTGCATTTTCTACAGAAAGGGTGTTCAGAACTGCGCAATCAAAAGTATGGTTTAACTCTGTTAGCTTAATGAACATATCAGAAATAAGTTTCACACAATGCTTCTGTGTAGTTTTTATTTGAAGATATTATTTTTCCCAATATAGGCCTCTTAGCGCTCAGAATGTCCAATTGCAGTTTCTACAGAAAGAGTGTTTCAGAAAGGCTCAATCAAAAGTAAGGTTCAACTCTGTTAGTTGAATGCACAGAACAGAAAGAAGTTTCATACAATGCTTCTGTGTAGTTTATATTTGAACATATTCTTTTTTCCACTATTACCCACTTAGCGCTACGAATGTCCAGTTGCATTTTCTACAGACAGAGTGTTTCAAAACTGCTCAATCATAAGTATGGTTTAACTCTGTTAGCTGAATGCTCAGATCAGAAAGAAGTTTCACAGAATGCTTCTGTGTAGTTTATATTTGAATATATTCCTTTTTCCACTACTACTCTCTTAGCGCTCCAAATGTCCAGTTGCATTTTCTACAGAAAGAGTGTTCAGATCTGCTCAATCAAAAGTATGGTTTAACTCTGTTAGCTGAATGCACAGATCAGAAAGAAGTTTCACAGAATGATTCTGTGTAGTTTATATTTGGAGACATTCCTTTTTCCACTATTACCCTCTTAGCGCTCCGAATCTCCACTTGCATTTTCTACAGAAAGAGTGTTTCAGAACGGCTCAATCAAAACTAAAGTTCAACACTTTTAGTTGAACAAACAGAACAGAAAGAAGTTCCACACAATTCTTCTGTGTAGTTTTTATTTGTAGACATTCTTTTTCCCAATATAGGCCTCTTAGCGCTCAGAATGTCCAATTGCAGTTTCTACAGAAAGAGTGTTTCAGAACGGCTCAATCAAAAGTAAGGTTCAACTCTGTTAGTTGAATGCACAGAACAGAAAGAAGTTTCATACAATGCTTCTGTGTAGTTTATATTTGAACATATTCTTTTTTCCACTATTACCCACTTAGCGCTACGAATGTCCAGTTGCATTTTCTACAGACAGAGTGTTTCAAAACTGCTCAATCAAAAGTATGGTTTAACTCTGTTAGCTGAATGCTCAGATCAGAAAGAAGTTTCACAGAATGCTTCTGTGTAGTTTATATTTGAATATATTCCTTTTTCCACTACTACGCTCTTAGCGCTCCAAATGTCCAGTTGCATTTTCAACAGAAAGAGTGTTCAGATCTGCTCAATCAAAAGTATGGTTTAACTCTGTTAGCTGAATGCACAGATCAGAAAGAAGTTTCACCGAATGATTCTGTGTAGTTTATATTTGAAGACATTCCTTTTTCCACTATTACCCACTTAGCGCTCCGAATCTCCACTTGCATTTTCTACAAAAAGAGTGTTTCATAACTGCTCAATCAAAAATATGTTTTATCTCTGTTAACTGAATTTACAGATCAGAAATAAGTTTCACAGAATGCATCTGTGTAGTTTTTATTTGAAGATATTCTTTTTCCCAATGTAGGCCTCTTAGCGCTTAGCATGTCCAATTGCAGTTTCTACAGAAAGAGTGTTTCAGAACGGCTCAATCAAAAGTAAGGTTCAACTCTGTTAGTTGAATGCACAGAACAGAAAGAATTTTCACAGAATGCTACTGTGTAGTTTATATTTGAATATATTCCTTTTTCCACTATTACCCTCTTAGCGCTCCGAATGTCCACTTGCATTTTCTACAGAAAGAGTGTTCAGAACTGTGCAATCAAAAGTATGGTTTAACTCTGTTAGCTTAATGAACATATCAGAAATAAGTTTCACACAATGCTTCTGTGTAGTTTTTATTTGAAGATATTATTTTTCCCAATAGAGGCCTCTTAGCGCTCAGAATGTCCAATTGCAGTTTCTACAGAAAGAGTGTTTCAGAAAGGCTCAATCAAAAGTAAGGTTCAACTCTCTTAGTTGAATGCACAGAATAGAAAGAAGTTTCATACAATGCTTCTGTGTAGTTTATATTTGAACATATTCTTTTTTCCACTATTACCCACTTAGCGCTACGAATGTCCAGTTGCATTTTCTACAGACAGAGTGTTTCAAAACTGCTCAATCATAAGTATGGTTTAACTCTGTTAGCTGAATGCTCAGATCAGAAAGAAGTTTCACAGAATGCTTCTGTGTAGTTTATATTTGAATATATTCCTTTTTCCACTACTACGCTCTTAGCGCTCCAAATGTCCAGTTGCATTTTCAACAGAAAGAGTGTTCAGATCTGCTCAATCAAAAGTATGGTTTAACTCTGTTAGCTGAATGCACAGATCAGAAAGAAGTTTCACCGAATGATTCTGTGTAGTTTATATTTGAAGACATTCCTTTTTCCACTATTACCCTCTTAGCGCTCCGAATCTCCACTTGCATTTTCTACAAAAAGAGTGTTTCATAACTGCTCAATCAAAAATATGTTTTATCTCTGTTAACTGAATTTACAGATCAGAAATAAGTTTCACAGAATGCATCTGTGTAGTTTTTATTTGAAGATATTCTTTTTCCCAATGTAGGCCTCTTAGCGCTTAGCATGTCCAATTGCAGTTTCTACAGAAAGAGTGTTTCAGAACGGCTCAATCAAAAGTAAGGTTCAACTCTGTTAGTTGAATGCACAGAACAGAAAGAATTTTCACAGAATGCTACTGTGTAGTTTATATTTGAATATATTCCTTTTTCCACTATTACCCTCTTAGCGCTCCGAATGTCCACTTGCATTTTCTACAGAAAGGGTGTTCAGAACTGCGCAATCAAAAGTATGGTTTAACTCTGTTAGCTTAATGAACATATCAGAAATAAGTTTCACACAATGCTTCTGTGTAGTTTTTATTTGAAGATATTATTTTTCCCAATATAGGCCTCTTAGCGCTCAGAATGTCCAATTGCAGTTTCTACAGAAAGAGTGTTTCAGAAAGGCTCAATCAAAAGTAAGGTTCAACTCTGTTAGTTGAATGCACAGAACAGAAAGAAGTTTCATACAATGCTTCTGTGTAGTTTATATTTGAACATATTCTTTTTTCCACTATTACCCACTTAGCGCTACGAATGTCCAGTTGCATTTTCTACAGACAGAGTGTTTCAAAACTGCTCAATCATAAGTATGGTTTAACTCTGTTAGCTGAATGCTCAGATCAGAAAGAAGTTTCACAGAATGCTTCTGTGTAGTTTATATTTGAATATATTCCTTTTTCCACTACTACTCTCTTAGCGCTCCAAATGTCCAGTTGCATTTTCTACAGAAAGAGTGTTCAGATCTGCTCAATCAAAAGTATGGTTTAACTCTGTTAGCTGAATGCACAGATCAGAAAGAAGTTTCACAGAATGATTCTGTGTAGTTTATATTTGGAGACATTCCTTTTTCCACTATTACCCTCTTAGCGCTCCGAATCTCCACTTGCATTTTCTACAGAAAGAGTGTTTCAGAACGGCTCAATCAAAACTAAAGTTCAACACTTTTAGTTGAACAAACAGAACAGAAAGAAGTTCCACACAATTCTTCTGTGTAGTTTTTATTTGTAGACATTCTTTTTCCCAATATAGGCCTCTTAGCGCTCAGAATGTCCAATTGCAGTTTCTACAGAAAGAGTGTTTCAGAACGGCTCAATCAAAAGTAAGGTTCAACTCTGTTAGTTGAATGCACAGAACAGAAAGAAGTTTCATACAATGCTTCTGTGTAGTTTATATTTGAACATATTCTTTTTTCCACTGTTACCCACTTAGCGCTACGAATGTCCAGTTGCATTTTCTACAGACAGAGTGTTTCAAAACTGCTCAATCAAAAGTATGGTTTAACTCTGTTAGCTGAATGCTCAGATCAGAAAGAAGTTTCACAGAATGCTTCTGTGTAGTTTATATTTGAATATATTCCTTTTTCCACTACTACGCTCTTAGCGCTCCAAATGTCCAGTTGCATTTTCAACAGAAAGAGTGTTCAGATCTGCTCAATCAAAAGTATGGTTTAACTCTGTTAGCTGAATGCACAGATCAGAAAGAAGTTTCACCGAATGATTCTGTGTAGTTTATATTTGAAGACATTCCTTTTTCCACTATTACCCACTTAGCGCTCCGAATCTCCACTTGCATTTTCTACAAAAAGAGTGTTTCATAACTGCTCAATCAAAAATATGTTTTATCTCTGTTAACTGAATTTACAGATCAGAAATAAGTTTCACAGAATGCATCTGTGTAGTTTTTATTTGAAGATATTCTTTTTCCCAATGTAGGCCTCTTAGCGCTTAGCATGTCCAATTGCAGTTTCTACAGAAAGAGTGTTTCAGAACGGCTCAATCAAAAGTAAGGTTCAACTCTGTTAGTTGAATGCACAGAACAGAAAGAATTTTCACAGAATGCTACTGTGTAGTTTATATTTGAATATATTCCTTTTTCCACTATTACCCTCTTAGCGCTCCGAATGTCCACTTGCATTTTCTACAGAAAGAGTGTTCAGAACTGCGCAATCAAAAGTATGGTTTAACTCTGTTAGCTTAATGAACATATCAGAAATAAGTTTCACACAATGCTTCTGTGTAGTTTTTATTTGAAGATATTATTTTTCCCAATAGAGGCCTCTTAGCGCTCAGAATGTCCAATTGCAGTTTCTACAGAAAGAGTGTTTCAGAAAGGCTCAATCAAAAGTAAGGTTCAACTCTGTTAGTTGAATGCACAGAACAGAAAGAAGTTTCATACAATGCTTCTGTGTAGTTTATATTTGAACATATTCTTTTTTCCACGATTACCCACTTAGCGCTACGAATGTCCAGTTGCATTTTCTACAGACAGAGTGTTTCAAAACTGCTCAATCAAAAGTATGGTTTAACTCTGTTAGCTGAATGCTCAGATCAGAAAGAAGTTTCACAGAATGCTTCTGTGTAGTTTATATTTGAATATATTCCTTTTTCCACTACTACGCTCTTAGCGCTCCAAATGTCCAGTTGCATTTTCAACAGAAAGAGTGTTCAGATCTGCTCAATCAAAAGTATGGTTTAACTCTGTTAGCTGAATGCACAGATCAGAAAGAAGTTTCACCGAATGATTCTGTGTAGTTTATATTTGAAGACATTCCTTTTTCCACTGTTACCCTCTTAGCGCTCCGAATCTCCACTTGCATTTTCTACAGAAAGAGTGTTTCATAACTGCTCAATCAAAAATAGGTTTTATCTCTGTTAACTGAATTTACCGATCAGAAATAAGTTTCACAGAATGCATCTGTGTAGTTTTATTTGAAGATATTCTTTTTCCCAATGTAGGCCTCTTAGCGCTTAGCATGTCCAATTGCAGATTCTACAGAAAGAGTGTTTCAGAACGGCTCAATCAAAAGTAAGGTTCAACTCTGTTAGTTGAATGCACAGAACAGAAAGGATTTTCACAGAATGCTACTGTGTAGTTTATATTTGAATATATTCCTTTTTCCACTATTACCCTCTTA
Source organism: Symphalangus syndactylus (assembly GCF_028878055.3). NCBI lineage: Eukaryota > Metazoa > Chordata > Mammalia > Primates > Hylobatidae > Symphalangus > Symphalangus syndactylus. The sequence goes on along the minus strand of NC_072447.2, from coordinate 162,443,790 downwards.
GCGCTCCGAATGTCCACTTGCATTTTCTACAGAAAGGGTGTTCAGAACTGCGCAATCAAAAGTATGGTTTATCTCTGTTAGCTTAATGAACATATCAGAAATAAGTTTCACACAATGCTTCTGTGTAGTTTTTATTTGAAGATATTATTTTTCCCAATATAGGCCTCTTAGCGCTCAGAATGTCCAATTGCAGTTTCTACAGAAAGAGTGTTTCAGAAAGGCTCAATCAAAAGTAAGGTTCAACTCTGTTAGTTGAATGCACAGAACAGAAAGAAGTTTCATACAATGCTTCTGTGTAGTTTATATTTGAACATATTCTTTTTTCCACTATTACCCACTTAGCGCTACGAATGTCCAGTTGCATTTTCTACAGACAGAGTGTTTCAAAACTGCTCAATCATAAGTATGGTTTAACTCTGTTAGCTGAATGCTCAGATCAGAAAGAAGTTTCACAGAATGCTTCTGTGTAGTTTATATTTGAATATATTCCTTTTTCCACTACTACTCTCTTAGCGCTCCAAATGTCCAGTTGCATTTTCTACAGAAAGAGTGTTCAGATCTGCTCAATCAAAAGTATGGTTTAACTCTGTTAGCTGAATGCACAGATCAGAAAGAAGTTTCACAGAATGATTCTGTGTAGTTTATATTTGGAGACATTCCTTTTTCCACTATTACCCTCTTAGCGCTCCGAATCTCCACTTGCATTTTCTACAGAAAGAGTGTTTCAGAACGGCTCAATCAAAACTAAGGTTCAACACTTTTAGTTGAACAAACAGAACAGAAAGAAGTTCCACACAATTCTTCTGTGTAGTTTTTATTTGTAGACATTCTTTTTCCCAATATAGGCCTCTTAGCGCTCAGAATGTCCAATTGCAGTTTCTACAGAAAGAGTGTTTCAGAACGGCTCAATCAAAAGTAAGGTTCAACTCTGTTAGTTGAATGCACAGAACAGAAAGAAGTTTCATACAATGCTTCTGTGTAGTTTATATTTGAACATATTCTTTTTTCCACTATTACCCACTTAGCGCTACGAATGTCCAGTTGCATTTTCTACAGACAGAGTGTTTCAAAACTGCTCAATCAAAAGTATGGTTTAACTCTGTTAGCTGAATGCTCAGATCAGAAAGAAGTTTCACAGAATGCTTCTGTGTAGTTTATATTTGAATATATTCCTTTTTCCACTACTACGCTCTTAGCGCTCCAAATGTCCAGTTGCATTTTCAACAGAAAGAGTGTTCAGATCTGCTCAATCAAAAGTATGGTTTAACTCTGTTAGCTGAATGCACAGATCAGAAAGAAGTTTCACCGAATGATTCTGTGTAGTTTATATTTGAAGACATTCCTTTTTCCACTATTACCCACTTAGCGCTCCGAATCTCCACTTGCATTTTCTACAAAAAGAGTGTTTCATAACTGCTCAATCAAAAATATGTTTTATCTCTGTTAACTGAATTTACAGATCAGAAATAAGTTTCACAGAATGCATCTGTGTAGTTTTTATTTGAAGATATTCTTTTTCCCAATGTAGGCCTCTTAGCGCTTAGCATGTCCAATTGCAGTTTCTACAGAAAGAGTGTTTCAGAACGGCTCAATCAAAAGTAAGGTTCAACTCTGTTAGTTGAATGCACAGAACAGAAAGAATTTTCACAGAATGCTACTGTGTAGTTTATATTTGAATATATTCCTTTTTCCACTATTACCCTCTTAGCGCTCCGAATGTCCACTTGCATTTTCTACAGAAAGAGTGTTCAGAACTGCGCAATCAAAAGTATGGTTTAACTCTGTTAGCTTAATGAACATATCAGAAATAAGTTTCACACAATGCTTCTGTGTAGTTTTTATTTGAAGATATTATTTTTCCCAATATAGGCCTCTTAGCGCTCAGAATGTCCAATTGCAGTTTCTACAGAAAGAGTGTTTCAGAAAGGCTCAATCAAAAGTAAGGTTCAACTCTGTTAGTTGAATGCACAGAACAGAAAGAAGTTTCATACAATGCTTCTGTGTAGTTTATATTTGAACATATTCTTTTTTCCACGATTACCCACTTTGCGCTACGAATGTCCAGTTGCATTTTCTACAGACAGAGTGTTTCAAAACTGCTCAATCAAAAGTATGGTTTAACTCTGTTAGCTGAATGCTCAGATCAGAAAGAAGTTTCACAGAATGCTTCTGTGTAGTTTATATTTGAATATATTCCTTTTTCCACTACTACGCTCTTAGCGCTCCAAATGTCCAGTTGCATTTTCAACAGAAAGAGTGTTCAGATCTGCTCAATCAAAAGTATGGTTTAACTCTGTTAGCTGAATGCACAGATCAGAAAGAAGTTTCACCGAATGATTCTGTGTAGTTTATATTTGAAGACATTCCTTTTTCCACTATTACCCTCTTAGCGCTCCGAATCTCCACTTGCATTTTCTACAAAAAGAGTGTTTCATAACTGCTCAATCAAAAATAGGTTTTATCTCTGTTAACTGAATTTACCGATCAGAAATAAGTTTCACAGAATGCATCTGTGTAGTTTTTATTTGAAGATATTCTTTTTCCCAATGTAGGCCTCTTAGCGCTTAGCATGTCCAATTGCAGATTCTACAGAAAGAGTGTTTCAGAACGGCTCAATCAAAGTAAGGTTCAACTCTGTTAGTTGAATGCACAGAACAGAAAGGATTTTCACAGAATGCTACTGTGTAGTTTATATTTGAATATATTCCTTTTTCCACTATTACCCTCTTAGCGCTCCGAATGTCCACTTGCATTTTCTACAGAAAGGGTGTTCAGAACTGCGCAATCAAAAGTATGGTTTATCTCTGTTAGCTTAATGAACATATCAGAAATAAGTTTCACACAATGCTTCTGTGTAGTTTTTATTTGAAGATATTATTTTTCCCAATATAGGCCTCTTAGCGCTCAGAATGTCCAATTGCAGTTTCTACAGAAAGAGTGTTTCAGAAAGGCTCAATCAAAAGTAAGGTTCAACTCTGTTAGTTGAATGCACAGAACAGAAAGAAGTTTCATACAATGCTTCTGTGTAGTTTATATTTGAACATATTCTTTTTTCCACTATTACCCACTTAGCGCTACGAATGTCCAGTTGCATTTTCTACAGACAGAGTGTTTCAAAACTGCTCAATCATAAGTATGGTTTAACTCTGTTAGCTGAATGCTCAGATCAGAAAGAAGTTTCACAGAATGCTTCTGTGTAGTTTATATTTGAATATATTCCTTTTTCCACTACTACTCTCTTAGCGCTCCAAATGTCCAGTTGCATTTTCTACAGAAAGAGTGTTCAGATCTGCTCAATCAAAAGTATGGTTTAACTCTGTTAGCTGAATGCACAGATCAGAAAGAAGTTTCACAGAATGATTCTGTGTAGTTTATATTTGGAGACATTCCTTTTTCCACTATTACCCTCTTAGCGCTCCGAATCTCCACTTGCATTTTCTACAGAAAGAGTGTTTCAGAACGGCTCAATCAAAACTAAGGTTCAACTCTTTTAGTTGAACAAACAGAACAGAAAGAACTTTCACACAATTCTTCTTTGTAGTTTTTATTTGTAGACATTCTTTTTCCCAATATAGGCCTCTTAGTGCTCAGAATGTCCAATTGCAGTTTCTACAGAAAGAGTGTTTCAGAACGGCTCAATCAAAAGTAAGGTTCAACTCTGTTAGTTGAATGCACAGAACAGAAAGAAGTTTCATACAGTGCTTCTGTGTAGTTTATATTTGAACATATTCTCTTTTCCACTATTACCCACTTAGCGCTACGAATGTCCAGTTGCATTTTCTACAGACAGAATGTTTCAAAACTGCTCAATCAAAAGTATGGTTTAACTCTGTTAGCTGAATGCTCAGATGAGAAAGAAGTTTCACAGAATGCTTCTGTGTAGTTTATATTTGAATATATTCCTTTTTCCACTACTACGCTCTTAGCGCTCCAAATGTCCAGTTGCATTTTCTACAGAAATAGTGTTCAGATCTGCTCAATCAAAAGTATGGTTTAACTCTGTTAGCTGAATGCACAGATCAGAAAGAAGTTTCACCGAATGATTCTGTGTAGTTTATATTTGAAGACATTCCTTTTTCCACTATTACCCTCTTAGCGCTCCGAATCTCCACATGCATTTTCTACAAAAGGAGTGTTTCATAACTGCTCAATCAAAAATATGTTTTATCTCTGTTAACTGAATTTACAGATCAGAAATAAGTTTCACAGAATGCATCTGTGTAGTTTTTATTTGAAGATATTCTTTTTCCCAATGTAGGCCTCTTAGCGCTTAGCATGTCCAATTGCAGTTTCTACAGAAAGAGTGTTTCAGAACGGCTCAATAAAAAGTAAGGTTCAACTCTGTTAGTTGAATGCACAGAACAGAAAGAATTTTCACAGAATGCTACTGTGTAGTTTATATTTGAATATATTCCTTTTTCCACTATTACCCTCTTAGCGCTCCGAATGTCCACTTGCATTTTCTACAGAAAGGGTGTTCAGAACTGCGCAATCAAAAGTATGGTTTAACTCTGTTAGCTTAATGAACATATCAGAAATAAGTTTCACAAAATGCTTCTGTGTAGTTTTTATTTGAAGATATTATTTTTCCCAATAGAGGCCTCTTAGCGCTCAGAATGTCCAATTGCAGTTTCTACAGAAAGAGTGTTTCAGAAAGGCTCAATCAAAAGTAAGGTTCAACTCTCTTAGTTGAATGCACAGAACAGAAAGAAGTTTCATACAATGCTTCTGTGTAGTTTATATTTGAACATATTCTTTTTTCCACTATTACCCACTTAGCGCTACGAATGTCCAGTTGCATTTTCTACAGACAGAGTGTTTCAAAACTGCTCAATCAAAAGTATGGTTTAACTCTGTTAGCTGAATGCTCAGATCAGAAAGAAGTTTCACAGAATGCTTCTGTGTAGTTTATATTTGAATATATTCCTTTTTCCACTACTACTCTCTTAGCGCTCCAAATGCCCAGTTGCATTTTCTACAGAAAGAGTGTTCAGATCTGCTCAATCAAAAGTATGGTTTAACTCTGTTAGCTGAATGCACAGATCAGAAAGAAGTTTCACAGAATGATTCTGTGTAGTTTATATTTGGAGACATTCCTTTTTCCACTATTACCCTCTTAACGCTCCGAATCTCCACTTGCATTTTCTACAGAAAGAGTGTTTCAGAACGGCTCAATCAAAACTAAGGTTCAACTCTTTTAGTTGAACAAACAGAACAGAAAGAACTTTCACACAATTCTTCTGTGTAGTTTTTATTTGTAGACATTCTTTTTCCCAATATAGGCCTCTTAGTGCTCAGAATGTCCAATTGCAGTTTCTACAGAAAGAGTGTTTCAGAACGGCTCAATCAAAAGTAAGGTTCAACTCTGTTAGTTGAATGCACAGAACAGAAAGAAGTTTCATACAGTGCTTCTGTGTAGTTTATATTTGAACATATTCTCTTTTCCACTATTACCCACTTAGCGCTACGAATGTCCAGTTGCATTTTCTACAGACAGAATGTTTCAAAACTGCTCAATCAAAAGTATGGTTTAACTCTGTTAGCTGAATGCTCAGATGAGAAAGAAGTTTCACAGAATGCTTCTGTGTAGTTTATATTTGAATATATTCCTTTTTCCACTACTACGCTCTTAGCGCTCCAAATGTCCAGTTGCATTTTCTACAGAAATAGTGTTCAGATCTGCTCAATCAAAAGTATGGTTTAACTCTGTTAGCTGAATGCACAGATCAGAAAGAAGTTTCACCGAATGATTCTGTGTAGTTTATATTTGAAGACATTCCTTTTTCCACTATTACCCTCTTAGCGCTCCGAATCTCCACATGCATTTTCTACAAAAGGAGTGTTTCATAACTGCTCAATCAAAAATATGTTTTATCTCTGTTAACTGAATTTACAGATCAGAAATAAGTTTCACAGAATGCATCTGTGTAGTTTTTATTTGAAGATATTCTTTTTCCCAATGTAGGCCTCTTAGCGCTTAGCATGTCCAATTGCAGTTTCTACAGAAAGAGTGTTTCAGAACGGCTCAATCAAAAGTAAGGTTCAACTCTGTTAGTTGAATGCACAGAACAGAAAGAATTTTCACAGAATGCTACTGTGTAGTTTATATTTGAATATATTCCTTTTTCCACTATTACCCTCTTAGCGCTCCGAATGTCCACTTGCATTTTCTACAGAAAGAGTGTTCAGAACTGCGCAATCAAAAGTATGGTTTAACTCTGTTAGCTTAATGAACATATCAGAAATAAGTTTCACACAATGCTTCTGTGTAGTTTTTATTTGAAGATATTATTTTTCCCAATAGAGGCCTCTTAGCGCTCAGAATGTCCAATTGCAGTTTCTACAGAAAGAGTGTTTCAGAATGGCTCAATCAAAAGTAAGGTTCAAATCTCTTAGTTGAATGCACAGAACAGAAAGAAGTTTCATACAATGCTTCTGTGTAGTTTATATTTGAACATATTCTTTTTTCCACTATTACCCACTTAGCGCTACGAATGTCCAGTTGCATTTTCTACAGACAGAGTGTTTCAAAACTGCTCAATCAAAAGTATGGTTTAACTCTGTTAGCTGAATGCTCAGATCAGAAAGAAGTTTCACAGAATGCTTCTGTGTAGTTTATATTTGAATATATTCCTTTTTCCACTACTACTCTCTTAGCGCTCCAAATGTCCAGTTGCATTTTCTACAGAAAGAGTGTTCAGATCTGCTCAATCAAAAGTATGGTTTAACTCTGTTAGCTGAATGCACAGATCAGAAAGAAGTTTCACAGAATGATTCTGTGTAGTTTATATTTGGAGACATTCCTTTTTCCACTATTACCCTCTTAGCGCTCCGAATCTCCACTTGCATTTTCTACAGAAAGAGTGTTTCAGAACGGCTCAATCAAAACTAAGGTTCAACTCTTTTAGTTGAACAAACAGAACAGAAAGAAGTTTCACACAATTCTTCTGTGTAGTTTTTATTTGTAGACATTCTTTTTCCCAATATAGGCCTCTTAGCGTTCAGAATGTCCAATTGCAGTTTCTACAGAAAGAGTGTTTCAGAACGGCTCAATCAAAAGTAAGGTTCAACTCTGTTAGTTGAATGCACAGAACAGAAAGAAGTTTCATACAATGCTTCTGTGTAGTTTCTATTTGAACATATTCTTTTTTCCACTATTACCCACTTAGCGCTACGAATGTCCAGTTGCATTTTCTACAGACAGAGTGTTTCAAAACTGCTCAATCAAAAGTATGGTTTAACTCTGTTAGCTGAATGCTCAGATCAGAAAGAAGTTTCACACAATGCTTCTGTGTAGTTTATATTTGAATATATTACTTTTTCCACTACTACGCTCTTAGCGCTCCAAATGTCCAGTTGCATTTTCAACAGAAAGAGTGTTCAGATCTGCTCAATCAAAAGTATGTTTTAATTCTGTTAGCTGAATGCACAGATCAGAAAGAAGTTTCACCGAATGATTCTGTGTAGTTTATATTTGAAGACATTCCTTTTTCCACTGTTACCCTCTTAGCGCTCCGAATCTCCACTTGCATTTTCTACAAAAAGAGTGTTTCATACCTGCTCAATCAAAAATATGTTTTATATCTGTTAACTGAATTTACAGATCAGAAATAAGTTTCACAGAATGCATCTGTGTAGTTTTTATTTGAAGATATTCTTTTTCCCAATGTAGGCCTTTAGCGCTTAGCATGTCCAATTGCAGTTACTACAGAAAGAGTGTTTCAGAACGGCTCAATCAAAAGTAAGGTTCAACTCTCTTAGTTGAATGCACAGAACAGAAAGAATTTTCACAGAATGCTACTGTGTAGTTTATATTTGAATATATTCCTTTTTCCACTATTACCCTCTTAGCGCTCCGAATGTCCACTTGCATTTTCTACAGAAAGAGTGTTCAGAACTGCGCAATCAAAAGTATGGTTTAACTCTGTTAGTTTAATGAACATATCAGAAATAAGTTTCACACAATGCTTCTGTGTAGTTTTTATTTGAAGATATTATTTTTCCCAATAGAGGCCTCTTAGCGCTCAGAATGTCCAATTGCAGTTTCTACAGAAAGAGTGTTTCAGAAAGTCTCAATCAAAAGTAAGGTTCAACTCTGTTAGTTGAATGCACAGAACAGAAAGAAGTTTCATACAATGCTTCTGTGTAGTTTATATTTGAACATATTCTTTTTTCCACTATTACCCACTTAGCGCTACGAATGTCCAGTTGCATTTTCTACAGACAGAGTGTTTCAAAACTGCTCAATCAAAAGTATGGTTTAACTCTGTTAGCTGAATGCTCAGATCAGAAAGAAGTTTCACAGAATGCTTCTGTGTAGTTTATATTTGAATATATTCCTTTTTCCACTACTACTCTCTTAGCGCTCCAAATGTCCAGTTGCATTTTCTACAGAAAGAGTGTTCAGATCTGCTCAATCAAAAGTATGGTTTAAATCTGTTAGCTGAATGCACAGATCAGAAAGAAGTTTCACAGAATGATTCTGTGTAGTTTATATTTGGAGACATTCCTTTTTCCACTATTACCCTCTTAGCGCTCCGAATCTCCACTTGCATTTTCTACAGAAAGAGTGTTTCAGAACGGCTCAATCAAAACTAAGGTTCAACTCTTTTAGTTGAACAAACAGAACAGAAAGAATTTTCACACAATTCTTCTGTGTAGTTTTTATTTGTAGACATTCTTTTTCCCAATATAGGCCTCTTAGCGCTCAGAATGTCCAATTGCAGTTTCTACAGAAAGAGTGTTTCAGAACGGCTCAATCAAAAGTAAGGTTCAACTCTGTTAGTTGAATGCACAGAACAGAAAGAAGTTTCATACAATGCTTCTGTGTAGTTTCTATTTGAACATATTCTTTTTTCCACTATTACCCACTTAGCGCTACGAATGTCCAGTTGCATTTTCTACAGACAGAGTGTTTCAAAACTGCTCAATCAAAAGTATGGTTTAACTCTGTTAGCTGAATGCTCAGATCAGAAAGAAGTTTCACAGAATGCTTCTGTGTAGTTTATATTTGAATATATTCCTTTTTCCACTACTACGCTCTTAGCGCTCCAAATGTCCAGTTGCATTTTCAACAGAAAGAGTGTTCAGATCTGCTCAATCAAAAGTATGGTTTAACTCTGTTAGCTGAATGCACAGATCAGAAAGAAGTTTCACCGAATGATTCTGTGTAGTTTATATTTGAAGACATTCCTTTTTCCACTATTACCCTCTTAGCGCTCCGAATCTCCACTTGCATTTTCTACAAAAAGAGTGTGTCATAACTGCTCAATCAAAAATATGTTTTATCTCTGTTAACTGAATTTACAGATCAGAAATAAGTTTCACAGAATGCATCTGTGTAGTTTTTATTTGAAGATATTCTTTTTCCCAATGTAGGCCTCTTAGCGCTTAGCATGTCCAATTGCAGTTTCTACAGAAAGAGTGTTTCAGAACGGCTCAATCAAAAGTAAGGTTCAACTCTGTTAGTTGAATGCACAGAACAGAAAGAATTTTCACAGAATGCTACTGTGTAGTTTATATTTGAATATATTCCTTTTTCCACTATTACCCTCTTAGCGCTCCGAATGTCCACTTGCATTTTCTACAGAAAGAGTGTTCAGAACTGCGCAATCAAAAGTATGGTTTAACTCTGTTAGCTTAATGAACATATCAGAAATAAGTTTCACACAATGCTTCTGTGTAGTTTTTATTTGAAGATATTATTTTTCCCAATAGAGGCCTCTTAGCGCTCAGAATGTCCAATTGCAGTTTCTACAGAAAGAGTGTTTCAGAACGGCTCAATCAAAACTAAGTTTCAACTCTTTTAGTTGAACAAACAGAACAGAAAGAATTTCACACAATTCTTCTGTGTAGTTTTTATTTGTAGACATTCTTTTTCCCAATATAGGCCTCTTAGCGCTCTGAATGTCCAATTGCAGTTTCTACAGAAAGAGTGTTTCAGAACGGCTCAATCAAAAGTAAGGTTCAACTCTGTTAGTTGAATGCACAGAACAGAAAGAATTTTCACAGAATGCTACTGTGTAGTTTATATTTGAATATATTCCTTTTTCCACTATTACCCTCTTAGCGCTCCGAATGTCCACTTGCATTTTCTACAGAAAGAGTGTTTCAAAACTGCTCAATCAAAAGTATGGTTTAACTCTGTTAGCTGTATGCTCAGATCAGAAAGTAGTTTCACAGAATGCTTCTGTGCAGTTTATATTTGAATATATTCCTTTTTCCACTACTACGCTCTTAGCGCTCCAAATGTCCAGTTGCATTTTCAACAGAAAGAATGTTCACATCTGCTCAATCAAAAGTATGGTTTAACTCTGTTAGCTGAATGCACAGATCAGAAAGAAGTTTCACCGAATGATTCTGTGTAGTTTATATTTGAAGACATTCCTTTTTCCACTATTACCCTCTTCGCGCTCCGAATCTCCACTTGCATTTTGTACAGAAAGAGTGTTTCAGAACGGCTCAATCAAAACTAAGGTTCAAATCTTTTAGTTGAACAAACAGAACAGAAAGAAGTTTCACACAATTCTTCTGTGTAGTTTTTATTTGTAGACATTCTTTTTCCCAATATAGGCCTCTTAGCGCTCAGAATGTCCAATTGCAGTTTCTACAGAAAGAGTGTTTCAGAACGGCTCAATCAAAAGTAAGGTTCAACTCTGTTAGTTGAATGCACAGAACAGAAAGTAGTTTCATAAAATGCTTCTGTGTAGTTTATATTTGAACATATTCTTTTTTCCACTATTACCCACTTAGTGCTACGAATGTCCAGTTGCATTTTCTACAGACAGAGTGTTTCAAAACTGCTCAATCAAAAGTATGGTTTAACTCTGTTAGCTGAATGCTCAGATCAGAAAGAAGTTTCACAGAATGCTTCTGTGTAGTTTATATTTGAATATATTCCTTTTTCCACTACTACGCTCTTAGCGCTCCAAATGTCCAGTTGCATTTTCTACAGAAAGAGTGTTCAGATCTGCTCAATCAAAAGTATGGTTTAACTCTGTTAGCTGAATGCACAGATCAGAAAGAAGTTTCACCGAATGATTCTGTGTAGTTTATATTTGAAGACATTCCTTTTTCCACTATTACCCTCTTAGCGCTCCGAATCTCCACTTGCATTTTCTACAAAAAGAGTGTTTCATAACTGCTCAATCAAAAATATGTTTTATCTCTGTTAACTGAATTTACAGATCAGAAATAAGTTTCACAGAATGCATCTGTGTAGTTTTTATTTGAAGATATTCTTTTTCCCAATGTAGGCCTCTTAGCGCTTAGCATGTCCAATTGCAGTTTCTACAGAAAGAGTGTTTCAGAACGGCTCAATCAAAAGTAAGGTTCAACTCTGTTAGTTGAATGCACAGAACAGAAAGAATTTTCACAGAATGCTACTGTGTAGTTTATATTTGAATATATTCCTTTTTCCACTATTACCTTCTTAGCGCTCCGAATGTCCACTTGCATTTTCTACAGAAAGAGTTTTCTGAACTGCGCAATCAAAAGTATGGTTTAACTCTGTTAGCTTAATGAACATATCAGAAAAAAGTTTCACACAATGCTTCTGTGTAGTTTTTATTTGAAGATATTATTTTTCCCAATAAGGCCTCTTAGCGCTCAGAATGTCCAATTGCAGATTCTACAGAAAGAGTGTTTCAGAAAGGCTCAATCAAAAGTAAGGTTCAACTCTGTTAGTTGAATGCACAGAACAGAAAGAAGTTTCATACAATGCTTCTGTGTAGTTTATATTTGAACATATTCTCTTTTCCACTATTACCCACTTAGCGCTATGATTGTCCAGTTGCATTTTCTACAGACAGAGAGTTTCAAAACTGCTCAATCAAAAGTATGGTTTAACTCTGTTAGCTGTATGCTCAGATCAGAAAGAAGTTTCACAGAATGCTTCTGTGTAGTTTATATTTGAATATATTCCTTTTTCCACTACTACGCTCTTAGCGCTCCAAATGTCCAGTTGCATTTTCAACAGAAAGAGTCTTCAGATCTGCTCAATCAAAAGTATGGTTTAACTCTGTTAGCTGAATGCACAGATCAGAAAGAAGTTTCACCGAATGATTCTGTGTAGTTTATATTTGAAGACATTCCTTTTTCCACTATTACCCTCTTAGCGCTCCGAATCTCCACTTGCATTTTCTACAAAAAGAGTGTTTCATAACTGCTCAATGAAAAATATGTTTTATCTCTGTTAACTGAATTTACAGATCAGAAATAAGTTGCACAGAATGCATCTGTGTAGTTTTTATTTGAAGATATTCTTTTTCCCAATGTAGGCCTCTTAGCGCTTAGCATGTCCAATTGCAGTTTCTACAGAAAGAGTGTTTCAGAACGGCTCAATCAAAAGTAAGGTTCAACTCTGTTAGTTGAATGCACAGAACAGAAAGAATTTTCACAGAATGCTACTGTGTAGTTTACATTTGAATATATCCCTTTTTCCTCTATTACCCTCTTAGCGCTCCGAATGTCCACTTGCATTTTCTACAGAAAGAGTGTTCAGAACTGCGCAGTCAAAAGTATGGTTTAACTCTGTTAGCTTAATGAACATATCAGAAATAAGTTTCACACAATGCTTCTGTGTAGTTTTTATTTGAAGATATTATTTTTCCCAATATAGGCCTCTTAGCGCTCAGAATGTCCAATTGCAGATTCTACAGAAAGAGTGTTTCAGAAAGGCTCAATCAAAAGTAAGGTTCAACTCTGTTAGTTGAATGCACAGAACAGAAAGAAGTTTCATACAATGCTTCTGTGTAGTTTATATTTGAACATATTCTTTTTTCCACTATTACCCACTTAGGGCTACGAATGTCCCGTTGCATTTTCTACAGACAGAGTGTTTCAAAACTGCTCAATCAAAAGTATGGTTTAACTCTGTTAGCTGAATGCTCAGATCAGAAAGAAGTTTCACAGAATGCTTCTGTGTAGTTTATATTTGAATATATTCCTTTTTCCACTACTACTCTCTTAGCGCTCCAAATGTCCAGTTGCATTTTCTACAGAAAGAGTGTTCAGATCTGCTCAATCAAAAGTATGGTTTAACTCTGTTAGCTGAATGCACAGATCAGAAAGAAGTTTCACAGAATGATTCTGTGTAGTTTATATTTGGAGACATTCCTTTTTCCACTATTACCCTCTTAGCGCTCCGAATCTCCACTTGCATTTTCTACAGAAAGAGTGTTTCAGAACGGCTCAATCAAAACTAAGGTTCAACTCTTTTAGTTGAACAAACAGAACAGAAAGAAGTTTCACACAATTCTTCTGTGTAGTTTTTATTTGTAGACATTCTTTTTCCCAATATAGGCCTCTTAGCGCTCAGAATGTCCAATTGCAGTTTCTACAGAAAGAGTGTTTCAGAACGGCTCAATCAAAAGTAAGGTTCAACTCTGTTAGTTGAATGCACAGAACAGAAAGAAGTTTCATACAATGCTTCTGTGTAGTTTATATTTGAACATATTCTCTTTTCCACTATTACCCACTTAGCGCTATGATTGTCCAGTTGCATTTTCTACAGACAGAGTGTTTCAAAACTGCTCAATCAAAAGTATGGTTTAACTCTGTTAGCTGTATGCTCAGATCAGAAAGAAGTTTCACAGAATGCTTCTGTGTAGTTTATATTTGAATATATTCCTTTTTCCACTACTACGCTCTTAGCGCTCCAAATGTCCAGTTGCATTTTCAACAGAAAGAGTGTTCAGATCTGCTCAATCAAAAGTATGGTTTAACTCTGTTAGCTGAATGCACAGATCAGAAAGAAGTTTCACCGAATGATTCTGTGTAGTTTATATTTGAAGACATTCCTTTTTCCACTATTACCCTCTTAGCGCTCCGAATCTCCACTTGCATTTTCTACAAAAAGAGTGTGTCATAACTGCTCAATCAAAAATATGTTTTATCTCTGTTAACTGAATTTACAGATCAGAAATAAGTTTCACAGAATGCATCTGTGTAGTTTTTATTTGAAGATATTCTTTTTCCCAATGTAGGCCTCTTAGCGCTTAGCATGTCCAATTGCAGTTTCTACAGAAAGAGTGTTTCAGAACGGCTCAATCAAAAGTAAGGTTCAACTCTGTTAGTTGAATGCACAGAACAGAAAGAATTTTCACAGAATGCTACTGTGTAGTTTATATTTGAATATATTCCTTTTTCCACTATTACCCTCTTAGCGCTCCGAATGTCCACTTGCATTTTCTACAGAAAGAGTGTTCAGAACTGCGCAATCAAAAGTATGGTTTAACTCTGTTAGCTTAATGAACATATCAGAAATAAGTTTCACACAATGCTTCTGTGTAGTTTTTATTTGAAGATATTATTTTTCCCAATAGAGGCCTCTTAGCGCTCAGAATGTCCAATTGCAGTTTCTACAGAAAGAGTGTTTCAGAACGGCTCAATCAAAACTAAGTTTCAACTCTTTTAGTTGAACAAACAGAACAGAAAGAATTTCACACAATTCTTCTGTGTAGTTTTTATTTGTAGACATTCTTTTTCCCAATATAGGCCTCTTAGCGCTCTGAATGTCCAATTGCAGTTTCTACAGAAAGAGTGTTTCAGAACGGCTCAATCAAAAGTAAGGTTCAACTCTGTTAGTTGAATGCACAGAACAGAAAGAATTTTCACAGAATGCTACTGTGTAGTTTATATTTGAATATATTCCTTTTTCCACTATTACCCTCTTAGCGCTCCGAATGTCCACTTGCATTTTCTACAGAAAGAGTGTTTCAAAACTGCTCAATCAAAAGTATGGTTTAACTCTGTTAGCTGTATGCTCAGATCAGAAAGTAGTTTCACAGAATGCTTCTGTGCAGTTTATATTTGAATATATTCCTTTTTCCACTACTACGCTCTTAGCGCTCCAAATGTCCAGTTGCATTTTCAACAGAAAGAATGTTCACATCTGCTCAATCAAAAGTATGGTTTAACTCTGTTAGCTGAATGCACAGATCAGAAAGAAGTTTCACCGAATGATTCTGTGTAGTTTATATTTGAAGACATTCCTTTTTCCACTATTACCCTCTTCGCGCTCCGAATCTCCACTTGCATTTTGTACAGAAAGAGTGTTTCAGAACGGCTCAATCAAAACTAAGGTTCAAATCTTTTAGTTGAACAAACAGAACAGAAAGAAGTTTCACACAATTCTTCTGTGTAGTTTTTATTTGTAGACATTCTTTTTCCCAATATAGGCCTCTTAGCGCTCAGAATGTCCAATTGCAGTTTCTACAGAAAGAGTGTTTCAGAACGGCTCAATCAAAAGTAAGGTTCAACTCTGTTAGTTGAATGCACAGAACAGAAAGTAGTTTCATAAAATGCTTCTGTGTAGTTTATATTTGAACATATTCTTTTTTCCACTATTACCCACTTAGCGCTACGAATGTCCAGTTGCATTTTCTACAGACAGAGTGTTTCAAAACTGCTCAATCAAAAGTATGGTTTAACTCTGTTAGCTGAATGCTCAGATCAGAAAGAAGTTTCACAGAATGCTTCTGTGTAGTTTATATTTGAATATATTCCTTTTTCCACTACTACGCTCTTAGCGCTCCAAATGTCCAGTTGCATTTTCTACAGAAAGAGTGTTCAGATCTGCTCAATCAAAAGTATGGTTTAACTCTGTTAGCTGAATGCACAGATCAGAAAGAAGTTTCACCGAATGATTCTGTGTAGTTTATATTTGAAGACATTCCTTTTTCCACTATTACCCTCTTAGCGCTCCGAATCTCCACTTGCATTTTCTACAAAAAGAGTGTTTCATAACTGCTCAATCAAAAATATGTTTTATCTCTGTTAACTGAATTTACAGATCAGAAATAAGTTTCACAGAATGCATCTGTGTAGTTTTTATTTGAAGATATTCTTTTTCCCAATGTAGGCCTCTTAGCGCTTAGCATGTCCAATTGCAGTTTCTACAGAAAGAGTGTTTCAGAACGGCTCAATCAAAAGTAAGGTTCAACTCTGTTAGTTGAATGCACAGAACAGAAAGAATTTTCACAGAATGCTACTGTGTAGTTTATATTTGAATATATTCCTTTTTCCACTATTACCTTCTTAGCGCTCCGAATGTCCACTTGCATTTTCTACAGAAAGAGTTTTCTGAACTGCGCAATCAAAAGTATGGTTTAACTCTGTTAGCTTAATGAACATATCAGAAAAAAGTTTCACACAATGCTTCTGTGTAGTTTTTATTTGAAGATATTATTTTTCCCAATAAGGCCTCTTAGCGCTCAGAATGTCCAATTGCAGATTCTACAGAAAGAGTGTTTCAGAAAGGCTCAATCAAAAGTAAGGTTCAACTCTGTTAGTTGAATGCACAGATCAGAAAGAAGTTTCACAGAATGATTCTGTGTAGTTTATATTTGGAGACATTCCTTTTTCCACTATTACCCTCTTAGCGCTCCGAATCTCCACCTGCATTTTCTACAGAAAGAGTGTTTCAGAACGGCTCAATCAAAACTAAGGTTCAACTCTTTTAGTTGAACAAACAGAACAGAAAGAAGTTTCACACAATTCTTCTGTGGAGTTTTTATTTGTAGACATTCTTTTTCCCAATATAGGCCTCTTAGCGCTCAGAATGTCCAATTGCAGTTTCTACAGAAAGAGTGTTTCAGAACGGCTCAATCAAAAGTAAGGTTCAACTCTGTTAGTTGAATGCACAGAACAGAAAGAAGTTTCATACAATGCTTCTGTGTAGTTTATATTTGAACATATTCTCTTTTCCACTATTACCCACTTAGCGCTATGATTGTCCAGTTGCATTTTCTACAGACAGAGAGTTTCAAAACTGCTCAATCAAAAGTATGGTTTAACTCTGTTAGCTGTATGCTCAGATCAGAAAGAAGTTTCACAGAATGCTTCTGTGTAGTTTATATTTGAATATATTCCTTTTTCCACTACTACGCTCTTAGCGCTCCAAATGTCCAGTTGCATTTTCAACAGAAAGAGTCTTCAGATCTGCTCAATCAAAAGTATGGTTTAACTCTGTTAGCTGAATGCACAGATCAGAAAGAAGTTTCACCGAATGATTCTGTGTAGTTTATATTTGAAGACATTCCTTTTTCCACTATTACCCTCTTAGCGCTCCGAATCTCCACTTGCATTTTCTACAAAAAGAGTGTTTCATAACTGCTCAATGAAAAATAGGTTTTATCTCTGTTAACTGAATTTACAGATCAGAAATAAGTTGCACAGAATGCATCTGTGTAGTTTTTATTTGAAGATATTCTTTTTCCCAATGTAGGCCTCTTAGCGCTTAGCATGTCCAATTGCAGTTTCTACAGAAAGAGTGTTTCAGAACGGCTCAATCAAAAGTAAGGTTCAACTCTGTTAGTTGAATGCACAGAACAGAAAGAATTTTCACAGAATGCTACTGTGTAGTTTACATTTGAATATATCCCTTTTTCCACTATTACCCTCTTAGCGCTCCGAATGTCCACTTGCATTTTCTACAGAAAGAGTGTTCAGAACTGCGCAGTCAAAAGTATGGTTTAACTCTGTTAGCTTAATGAACATATCAGAAATAAGTTTCACACAATGCTTCTGTGTAGTTTTTATTTGAAGATATTATTTTTCCCAATATAGGCCTCTTAGCGCTCAGAATGTCCAATTGCAGATTCTACAGAAAGAGTGTTTCAGAAAGGCTCAATCAAAAGTAAGGTTCAACTCTGTTAGTTGAATGCACAGAACAGAAAGAAGTTTCATACAATGCTTCTGTGTAGTTTATATTTGAACATATTCTTTTTTCCACTATTACCCACTTAGCGCTACGAATGTCCCGTTGCATTTTCTACAGACAGAGTGTTTCAAAACTGCTCAATCAAAAGTATGGTTTAACTCTGTTAGCTGAATGCTCAGATCAGAAAGAAGTTTCACAGAATGCTTCTGTGTAGTTTATATTTGAATATATTCCTTTTTCCACTACTACTCTCTTAGCGCTCCAAATGTCCAGTTGCATTTTCTACAGAAAGAGTGTTCAGATCTGCTCAATCAAAAGTATGGTTTAACTCTGTTAGCTGAATGCACAGATCAGAAAGAAGTTTCACAGAATGATTCTGTGTAGTTTATATTTGGAGACATTCCTTTTTCCACTATTACCCTCTTAGCGCTCCGAATCTCCACTTGCATTTTCTACAGAAAGAGTGTTTCAGAACGGCTCAATCAAAACTAAGGTTCAACTCTTTTAGTTGAACAAACAGAACAGAAAGAAGTTTCACACAATTCTTCTGTGTAGTTTTTATTTGTAGACATTCTTTTTCCCAATATAGGCCTCTTAGCGCTCAGAATGTCCAATTGCAGTTTCTACAGAAAGAGTGTTTCAGAACGGCTCAATCAAAAGTAAGGTTCAACTCTGTTAGTTGAATGCACAGAACAGAAAGAAGTTTCATACAATGCTTCTGTGTAGTTTATATTTGAACATATTCTCTTTTCCACTATTACCCACTTAGCGCTATGATTGTCCAGTTGCATTTTCTACAGACAGAGTGTTTCAAAACTGCTCAATCAAAAGTATGGTTTAACTCTGTTAGCTGTATGCTCAGATCAGAAAGAAGTTTCACAGAATGCTTCTGTGTAGTTTATATTTGAATATATTCCTTTTTCCACTACTACGCTCTTAGCGCTCCAAATGTCCAGTTGCATTTTCAACAGAAAGAGTGTTCAGATCTGCTCAATCAAAAGTATGGTTTAACTCTGTTAGCTGAATGCACAGATCAGAAAGAAGTTTCACCGAATGATTCTGTGTAGTTTATATTTGAAGACATTCCTTTTTCCACTATTACCCTCTTAGCGCTCCGAATCTCCACTTGCATTTTCTACAAAAAGAGTGTTTCATAACTGCTCAATCAAAAATATGTTTTATCTCTGTTAACTGAATTTATAGATCAGAAATAAGTTTCACAGAATGCATCTGTGTAGTTTTTATTTGAAGATATTCTTTTTCCCAATGTAGGCCTCTTAGCGCTTAGCATGTCCAATTGCAGTTTCTACAGAAAGAGTGTTTCAGAACGGCTCAATCAAAAGTAAGGTTCAACTCTGTTAGTTGAATGCACAGAACAGAAAGAATTTTCACAGAATGCTACTGTGTAGTTTATATTTGAATATATTCCTTTTTCCACTATTACCCTCTTAGCGCTCCGAATGTCCACTTGCATTTTCTACAGAAAGAGTGTTCAGAACTGCGCAATCAAAAGTATGGTTTAACTCTGTTAGCTTAATGAACATATCAGAAATAAGTTTCACACAATGCTTCTGTGTAGTTTTTATTTGAAGATATTATTTTTCCCAATAGAGGCCTCTTAGCGCTCAGAATGTCCAATTGCAGTTTGTACAGAAAGAGTGTTTCAGAAAGGCTCAATCAAAAGTAAGGTTCAACTCTGTTAGTTGAATGCACAGAACAGAAAGAAGTTTCATACAATGCTTCTGTGTAGTTTATATTTGAACATATTCTTTTTTCCACGATTACCCACTTAGCGCTACGAATGTCCAGTTGCATTTTCTACAGACAGAGTGTTTCAAAACTGCTCAATCAAAAGTATGGTTTAACTCTGTTAGCTGAATGCTCATATCAGAAAGAAGTTTCACAGAATGCTTCTGTGTAGTTTATATTTGAATATATTCCTTTTTCCACTACTACACTCTTAGCGCTCCAAATGTCCAGTTGCATTTTCAACAGAAAGAGTGTTCAGATCTGCTCAATCAAAAGTATGGTTTAACTCTGTTAGCTGAATGCACAGATCAGAAAGAAGTTTCACCGAATGATTCTGTGTAGTTTATATTTGGAGACATTCCTTTTTCCACTATTACCCTCTTAGCGCTCCGAATCTCCACTTGCATTTTCTACAGAAAGAGTGTTTCAGAACGGCTCAATCAAAACTAAGGTTCAACTCTTTTAGTTGAACAAACAGAACAGAAAGAAGTTTCACACAATTCTTCTGTGTAGTTTTTATTTGTAGACATTCTTTTTCCCAGTATAGGCCTCTTAGCACTCAGAATGTCCAATTGCAGTTTCTACAGAAAGAGTGTTTCAGAACGGCTCAATCAAAAGAAAGGTTCAACTCTGTTAGTTGAATGCACAGAACAGAAAGAAGTTTCATACAATGCTTCTGTGTAGTTTATATTTGAACATATTCTTTTTTCCACTATTACCCACTTAGCGCTACGAATGTCCAGTTGCATTTTCTACAGACAGAGTGTTTCAAAACTGCTCAATCAAAAGTATGGTTTAACTCTGTTAGCTGAATGCTCAGATCAGAAAGAAGTTTCACAGAATGTTTCTGTGTAGTTTATATTTGAATATATTCCTTTTTCCACTAATACGCTCTTACCGCTCCAAATGTCCAGTTGCATTTTCAACAGAAAGAGTGTTCAGATCTGCTCAATCAAAAGTATGTTTTAACTCTGTTAGCTGAATGCACAGATCAGAAAGAAGTTTCACCGAATGATTCTGTGTAGTTTATATTTGAAGACATTCCTTTTTCCACTATTACCCTCTTAGCGCTCCGAATCTCCACTTGCATTTTCTACAAAAAGAGTGTTTCATAACTGCTCAATGAAAAATATGTTTTATCTCTGTTAACTGAATTTACAGATCAGAAATAAGTTGCACAGAATGCATCTGTGTAGTTTTTATTTGAAGATATTCTTTTTCCCAATGTAGGCCTCTTAGCGCTTAGCATGTCCAATTGCAGTTTCTACAGAAAGAGTGTTTCAGAACGGCTCAATCAAAAGTAAGGTTCAACTCTGTTAGTTGAATGCACAGAACAGAAAGAATTTTCACAGAATGCTACTGTGTAGGTTATATTTGAATATATCCCTTTTTCCACTATTACCCTCTTAGCGCTCCGAATGTCCACTTGCATTTTCTACAGAAAGAGTGTTCAGAACTGCGCAGTCAAAAGTATGGTTTAACTCTGTTAGCTTAATGAACATATCAGAAATAAGTTTCACACAATGCTTCTGTGTAGTTTTTATTTGAAGATATTATTTTTCCCAATATAGGCCTCTTAGCGCTCAGAATGTCCAATTGCAGATTCTACAGAAAGAGTGTTTCAGAAAGGCTCAATCAAAAGTAAGGTTCACCTCTGTTAGTTGAATGCACAGAACAGAAAGAAGTTTCATACAATGCTTCTGTGTAGTTTATATTTGAACATATTCTTTTTTCCACTATTACCCACTTAGCGCTACGAATGTCCAGTTGCATTTTCTACAGACAGAGTGTTTCAAAACTGCTCAATCAAAAGTATGGTTTAACTCTGTTAGCTGAATGCTCAGATCAGAAAGAAGTTTCACAGAATGCTTCTGTGTAGTTTATATTTGAATATATTCCTTTTTCCACTACTACTCTCTTAGCGCTCCAAATGTCCAGTTGCATTTTCTACAGAAAGAGTGTTCAGATCTGCTCAATCAAAAGTATGGTTTAACTCTGTTAGCTGAATGCACAGATCAGAAAGAAGTTTCACAGAATGATTCTGTGTAGTTTATATTTGGAGACATTCCTTTTTCCACTATTACCCTCTTAGCGCTCCGAATCTCCACTTGCATTTTCTACAGAAAGAGTGTTGCAGAACGGCTCAATCAAAACTAAGGTTCAACTCTTTTAGTTGAACAAACAGAACAGAAAGTAGTTTCACACAATTCTTCTGTGTAGTTTTTATTTGTAGACATTCTTTTTCCCAGTATAGGCCTCTTAGCACTCAGAATGTCCAATTGCAGTTTCTACAGAAAGAGTGTTTCAGAACGGCTCAATCAAAAGTAAGGTTCAACTCTGTTAGTTGAATGCACAGAACAGAAAGAAGTTTCATACAATGCTTCTGTGTAGTTTATATTTGAACATATTCTTTTTTCCACTATTACCCACTTAGCGCTACGAATGTCCAGTTGCATTTTCTACAGACAGAGTGTTTCAAAACTGCTCAATCAAAAGTATGGTTTAACTCTGTTAGCTGAATGCTCAGATCAGAAAGAAGTTTCACAGAATGCTTCTGTGTAGTTTATATTTGAATATATTCCTTTTTCCACTAATACGCTCTTACCGCTCCAAATGTCCAGTTGCATTTTCAACAGAAAGAGTGTTCAGATCTGCTCAATCAAAAGTATGGTTTAACTCTGTTAGCTGAATGCACAGATCAGAAAGAAGTTTCACCGAATGATTCTGTGTAGTTTATATTTGAAGACATTCCTTTTTCCACTATTACCCTCTTAGCGCTCCGAATCTCCACTTGCATTTTCTACAAAAAGAGTGTTTCATAACTGCTCAATGAAAAATATGTTTTATCTCTGTTAACTGAATTTACAGATCAGAAATAAGTTGCACAGAATGCATCTGTGTAGTTTTTATTTGAAGATATTCTTTTTCCCAATGTAGGCCTCTTAGCGCTTAGCATGTCCAATTGCAGTTTCTACAGAAAGAGTGTTTCAGAACGGCTCAATCAAAAGTAAGGTTCAACTCTGTTAGTTGAATGCACAGAACAGAAAGAATTTTCACAGAATGCTACTGTGTAGTTTATATTTGAATATATCCCTTTTTCCACTATTACCCTCTTAGCGCTCCGAATGTCCACTTGCATTTTCTACAGAAAGAGTGTTCAGAACTGCGCAGTCAAAAGTATGGTTTAACTCTGTTAGCTTAATGAACATATCAGAAATAAGTTTCACACAATGCTTCTGTGTAGTTTTTATTTGAAGATATTATTTTTCCCAATATAGGCCTCTTAGCGCTCAGAATGTCCAATTGCAGATTCTACAGAAAGAGTGTTTCAGAAAGGCTCAATCAAAAGTAAGGTTCACCTCTGTTAGTTGAATGCACAGAACAGAAAGAAGTTTCATACAATGCTTCTGTGTAGTTTATATTTGAACATATTCTTTTTTCCACTATTACCCACTTAGCGCTACGAATGTCCAGTTGCATTTCCTACAGACAGAGTGTTTCAAAACTGCTCAATCAAAAGTATGGTTTAACTCTGTTAGCTGAATGCTCAGATCAGAAAGAAGTTTCACAGAATGCTTCTGTGTAGTTTATATTTGAATATATTCCTTTTTCCACTACTACTCTCTTAGCGCTCCAAATGTCCAGTTGCATTTTCTACAGAAATAGTGTTCAGATCTGCTCAATCAAAAGTATGGTTTAACTCTGTTAGCTGAATGCACAGATCAGAAAGAAGTTTCACAGAATGATTCTGTGTAGTTTATATTTGGAGACATTCCTTTTTCCACTATTACCCTCTTAGCGCTCCGAATCTCCACTTGCATTTTCTACAGAAAGAGTGTTTCAGAACGGCTCAATCAAAACTAAGGTTCAACTCTTTTAGTTGAACAAACAGAACAGAAAGAAGTTTCACACAATTCTTCTGTGTAGTTTTTATTTGTAGACATTCTTTTTCCCAATATAGGCCTCTTAGCGCTCAGAATGTCCAATTGCAGTTTCTACAGAAAGAGTGTTTCAGAACGGCTCAATCAAAAGTAAGGTTCAACTCTGTTAGTTGAATGCACAGAACAGAAAGAATTTCATACAATCCTTCTGTGTAGTTTATATTTGAACATATTCTCTTTTCCACTATTACCCACTTAGCGCTATGATTGTCCAGTTGCATTTTCTACAGACAGAGTGTTTCAAAACTGCTCAATCAAAAGTATGGTTTAACTCTGTTAGCTGTATGCTCAGATCAGAAAGAAGTTTCACAGAATGCTTCTGTGTAGTTTATATTTGAATATATTCCTTTTTCCACTACTACGCTCTTAGCGCTCCAAATGTCCAGTTGCATTTTCAACAGAAAGAGTCTTCAGATCTGCTCAATCAAAAGTATGGTTTAACTCTGTTAGCTGAATGCACAGATCAGAAAGAAGTTTCACCGAATGATTCTGTGTAGTTTATATTTGAAGACATTCCTTTTTCCACTATTACCCTCTTAGCGCTCCGAATCTCCACTTGCATTTTCTACAAAAAGAGTGTTTCATAACTGCTCAATGAAAAATATGTTTTATCTCTGTTAACTGAATTTACAGATCAGAAATAAGTTGCACAGAATGCATCTGTGTAGTTTTTATTTGAAGATATTCTTTTTCCCAATGTAGGCCTCTTAGCGCTTAGCATGTCCAATTGCAGTTTCTACAGAAAGAGTGTTTCAGAACGGCTCAATCAAAAGTAAGGTTCAACTCTGTTAGTTGAATGCACAGAACAGAAAGAATTTTCACAGAATGCTACTGTGTAGTTTATATTTGAATATATCCCTTTTTCCACTATTACCCTCTTAGCGCTCCGAATGTCCACTTGCATTTTCTACAGAAAGAGTGTTCAGAACTGCTCAGTCAAAAGTATGGTTTAACTCTGTTAGCTTAATGAACATATCAGAAATAAGTTTCACACAATGCTTCTGTGTAGTTTTTATTTGAAGATATTATTTTTCCCAATATAGGCCTCTTAGCGCTCAGAATGTCCAATTGCAGATTCTACAGAAAGAGTGTTTCAGAAAGGCTCAATCAAAAGTAAGGTTCACCTCTGTTAGTTGAATGCACAGAACAGAAAGAAGTTTCATACAATGCTTCTGTGTAGTTTATATTTGAACATATTCTTTTTTCCACTATTACCCACTTAGCGCTACGAATGTCCAGTTGCATTTTCTACAGTCAGAGTGTTTCAAAACTGCTCAATCAAAAGTATGGTTTAACTCTGTTAGCTGAATGCTCAGATCAGAAAGAAGTTTCACAGAATGCTTCTGTGTAGTTTATATTTGAATATATTCCTTTTTCCACTACTACTCTCTTAGCGCTCCAAATGTCCAGTTGCATTTTCTACAGAAATAGTGTTCAGATCTGCTCAATCAAAAGTATGGTTTAACTCTGTTAGCTGAATGCACAGATCAGAAAGAAGTTTCACAGAATGATTCTGTGTAGTTTATATTTGGAGACATTCCTTTTTCCACTATTACCCTCTTAGCGCTCCGAATCTCCACTTGCATTTTCTACAGAAAGAGTGTTTCAGAACGGCTCAATCAAAACTAAGGTTCAACTCTTTTAGTTGAACAAACAGAACAGAAAGAAGTTTCACACAATTCTTCTGTGTAGTTTTTATTTGTAGACATTCTTTTTCCCAATATAGGCCTCTTAGCGCTCAGAATGTCCAATTGCAGTTTCTACAGAAAGAGTGTTTCAGAACGGCTCAATCAAAAGTAAGGTTCAACTCTGTTAGTTGAATGCACAGAACAGAAAGAAGTTTCATACAATCCTTCTGTGTAGTTTATATTTGAACATATTCTCTTTTCCACTATTACCCACTTAGCGCTATGATTGTCCAGTTGCATTTTCTACAGACAGAGTGTTTCAAAACTGCTCAATCAAAAGTATGGTTTAACTCTGTTAGCTGTATGCTCAGATCAGAAAGAAGTTTCACAGAATGCTTCTGTGTAGTTTATATTTGAATATATTCCTTTTTCCACTACTACGCTCTTAGCGCTCCAAATGTCCAGTTGCATTTTCAACAGAAAGAGTCTTCAGATCTGCTCAATCAAAAGTATGGTTTAACTCTGTTAGCTGAATGCACAGATCAGAAAGAAGTTTCACCGAATGATTCTGTGTAGTTTATATTTGAAGACATTCCTTTTTCCACTATTACCCTCTTAGCGCTCCGAATCTCCACTTGCATTTTCTACAAAAAGAGTGTTTCATAACTGCTCAATGAAAAATATGTTTTATCTCTGTTAACTGAATTTACAGATCAGAAATAAGTTGCACAGAATGCATCTGTGTAGTTTTTATTTGAAGATATTCTTTTTCCCAATGTAGGCCTCTTAGCGCTTAGCATGTCCAATTGCAGTTTCTACAGAAAGAGTGTTTCAGAACGGCTCAATCAAAAGTAAGGTTCAACTCTGTTAGTTGAATGCACAGAACAGAAAGAATTTTCACAGAATGCTACTGTGTAGTTTACATTTGAATATATCCCTTTTTCCACTATTACCCTCTTAGCGCTCCGAATGTCCACTTGCATTTTCTACAGAAAGAGTGTTCAGAACTGCGCAGTCAAAAGTATGGTTTAACTCTGTTAGCTTAATGAACATATCAGAAATAAGTTTCACACAATGCTTCTGTGTAGTTTTTATTTGAAGATATTATTTTTCCCAATATAGGCCTCTTAGCGCTCAGAATGTCCAATTGCAGATTCTACAGAAAGAGTGTTTCAGAAAGGCTCAATCAAAAGTAAGGTTCAACTCTGTTAGTTGAATGCACAGAACAGAAAGAAGTTTCATACAATGCTTCTGTGTAGTTTATATTTGAACATATTCTTTTTTCCACTATTACCCACTTAGCGCTACGAATGTCCCGTTGCATTTTCTACAGACAGAGTGTTTCAAAACTGCTCAATCAAAAGTATGGTTTAACTCTGTTAGCTGAATGCTCAGATCAGAAAGAAGTTTCACAGAATGCTTCTGTGTAGTTTATATTTGAATATATTCCTTTTTCCACTACTACTCTCTTAGCGCTCCAAATGTCCAGTTGCATTTTCTACAGAAAGAGTGTTCAGATCTGCTCAATCAAAAGTATGGTTTAACTCTGTTAGCTGAATGCACAGATCAGAAAGAAGTTTCACAGAATGATTCTGTGTAGTTTATATTTGGAGACATTCCTTTTTCCACTATTACCCTCTTAGCGCTCCGAATCTCCACTTGCATTTTCTACAGAAAGAGTGTTTCAGAACGGCTCAATCAAAACTAAGGTTCAACTCTTTTAGTTGAACAAACAGAACAGAAAGAAGTTTCACACAATTCTTCTGTGTAGTTTTTATTTGTAGACATTCTTTTTCCCAATATAGGCCTCTTAGCGCTCAGAATGTCCAATTGCAGTTTCTACAGAAAGAGTGTTTCAGAACGGCTCAATCAAAAGTAAGGTTCAACTCTGTTAGTTGAATGCACAGAACAGAAAGAAGTTTCATACAATGCTTCTGTGTAGTTTATATTTGAACATATTCTCTTTTCCACTATTACCCACTTAGCGCTATGATTGTCCAGTTGCATTTTCTACAGACAGAGTGTTTCAAAACTGCTCAATCAAAAGTATGGTTTAACTCTGTTAGCTGTATGCTCAGATCAGAAAGAAGTTTCACAGAATGCTTCTGTGTAGTTTATATTTGAATATATTCCTTTTTCCACTACTACGCTCTTAGCGCTCCAAATGTCCAGTTGCATTTTCAACAGAAAGAGTGTTCAGATCTGCTCAATCAAAAGTATGGTTTAACTCTGTTAGCTGAATGCACAGATCAGAAAGAAGTTTCACCGAATGATTCTGTGTAGTTTATATTTGAAGACATTCCTTTTTCCACTATTACCCTCTTAGCGCTCCGAATCTCCACTTGCATTTTCTACAAAAAGAGTGTTTCATAACTGCTCAATCAAAAATATGTTTTATCTCTGTTAACTGAATTTATAGATCAGAAATAAGTTTCACAGAATGCATCTGTGTAGTTTTTATTTGAAGATATTCTTTTTCCCAATGTAGGCCTCTTAGCGCTTAGCATGTCCAATTGCAGTTTCTACAGAAAGAGTGTTTCAGAACGGCTCAATCAAAAGTAAGGTTCAACTCTGTTAGTTGAATGCACAGAACAGAAAGAATTTTCACAGAATGCTACTGTGTAGTTTATATTTGAATATATTCCTTTTTCCACTATTACCCTCTTAGCGCTCCGAATGTCCACTTGCATTTTCTACAGAAAGAGTGTTCAGAACTGCGCAATCAAAAGTATGGTTTAACTCTGTTAGCTTAATGAACATATCAGAAATAAGTTTCACACAATGCTTCTGTGTAGTTTTTATTTGAAGATATTATTTTTCCCAATAGAGGCCTCTTAGCGCTCAGAATGTCCAATTGCAGTTTCTACAGAAAGAGTGTTTCAGAAAGGCTCAATCAAAAGTAAGGTTCAACTCTGTTAGTTGAATGCACAGAACAGAAAGAAGTTTCATACAATGCTTCTGTGTAGTTTATATTTGAACATATTCTTTTTTCCACGATTACCCACTTAGCGCTACGAATGTCCAGTTGCATTTTCTACAGACAGAGTGTTTCAAAACTGCTCAATCAAAAGTATGGTTTAACTCTGTTAGCTGAATGCTCATATCAGAAAGAAGTTTCACAGAATGCTTCTGTGTAGTTTATATTTGAATATATTCCTTTTTCCACTACTACACTCTTAGCGCTCCAAATGTCCAGTTGCATTTTCAACAGAAAGAGTGTTCAGATCTGCTCAATCAAAAGTATGGTTTAACTCTGTTAGCTGAATGCACAGATCAGAAAGAAGTTTCACCGAATGATTCTGTGTAGTTTATATTTGGAGACATTCCTTTTTCCACTATTACCCTCTTAGCGCTCCGAATCTCCACTTGCATTTTCTACAGAAAGAGTGTTTCAGAACGGCTCAATCAAAACTAAGGTTCAACTCTTTTAGTTGAACAAACAGAACAGAAAGAAGTTTCACACAATTCTTCTGTGTAGTTTTTATTTGTAGACATTCTTTTTCCCAGTATAGGCCTCTTAGCACTCAGAATGTCCAATTGCAGTTTCTACAGAAAGAGTGTTTCAGAACGGCTCAATCAAAAGAAAGGTTCAACTCTGTTAGTTGAATGCACAGAACAGAAAGAAGTTTCATACAATGCTTCTGTGTAGTTTATATTTGAACATATTCTTTTTTCCACTATTACCCACTTAGCGCTACGAATGTCCAGTTGCATTTTCTACAGACAGAGTGTTTCAAAACTGCTCAATCAAAAGTATGGTTTAACTCTGTTAGCTGAATGCTCAGATCAGAAAGAAGTTTCACAGAATGTTTCTGTGTAGTTTATATTTGAATATATTCCTTTTTCCACTAATACGCTCTTACCGCTCCAAATGTCCAGTTGCATTTTCAACAGAAAGAGTGTTCAGATCTGCTCAATCAAAAGTATGTTTTAACTCTGTTAGCTGAATGCACAGATCAGAAAGAAGTTTCACCGAATGATTCTGTGTAGTTTATATTTGAAGACATTCCTTTTTCCACTATTACCCTCTTAGCGCTCCGAATCTCCACTTGCATTTTCTACAAAAAGAGTGTTTCATAACTGCTCAATGAAAAATATGTTTTATCTCTGTTAACTGAATTTACAGATCAGAAATAAGTTGCACAGAATGCATCTGTGTAGTTTTTATTTGAAGATATTCTTTTTCCCAATGTAGGCCTCTTAGCGCTTAGCATGTCCAATTGCAGTTTCTACAGAAAGAGTGTTTCAGAACGGCTCAATCAAAAGTAAGGTTCAACTCTGTTAGTTGAATGCACAGAACAGAAAGAATTTTCACAGAATGCTACTGTGTAGGTTATATTTGAATATATCCCTTTTTCCACTATTACCCTCTTAGCGCTCCGAATGTCCACTTGCATTTTCTACAGAAAGAGTGTTCAGAACTGCGCAGTCAAAAGTATGGTTTAACTCTGTTAGCTTAATGAACATATCAGAAATAAGTTTCACACAATGCTTCTGTGTAGTTTTTATTTGAAGATATTATTTTTCCCAATATAGGCCTCTTAGCGCTCAGAATGTCCAATTGCAGATTCTACAGAAAGAGTGTTTCAGAAAGGCTCAATCAAAAGTAAGGTTCACCTCTGTTAGTTGAATGCACAGAACAGAAAGAAGTTTCATACAATGCTTCTGTGTAGTTTATATTTGAACATATTCTTTTTTCCACTATTACCCACTTAGCGCTACGAATGTCCAGTTGCATTTTCTACAGACAGAGTGTTTCAAAACTGCTCAATCAAAAGTATGGTTTAACTCTGTTAGCTGAATGCTCAGATCAGAAAGAAGTTTCACAGAATGCTTCTGTGTAGTTTATATTTGAATATATTCCTTTTTCCACTACTACTCTCTTAGCGCTCCAAATGTCCAGTTGCATTTTCTACAGAAAGAGTGTTCAGATCTGCTCAATCAAAAGTATGGTTTAACTCTGTTAGCTGAATGCACAGATCAGAAAGAAGTTTCACAGAATGATTCTGTGTAGTTTATATTTGGAGACATTCCTTTTTCCACTATTACCCTCTTAGCGCTCCGAATCTCCACTTGCATTTTCTACAGAAAGAGTGTTGCAGAACGGCTCAATCAAAACTAAGGTTCAACTCTTTTAGTTGAACAAACAGAACAGAAAGTAGTTTCACACAATTCTTCTGTGTAGTTTTTATTTGTAGACATTCTTTTTCCCAGTATAGGCCTCTTAGCACTCAGAATGTCCAATTGCAGTTTCTACAGAAAGAGTGTTTCAGAACGGCTCAATCAAAAGTAAGGTTCAACTCTGTTAGTTGAATGCACAGAACAGAAAGAAGTTTCATACAATGCTTC
This sequence comes from Symphalangus syndactylus, assembly GCF_028878055.3. Taxonomy (NCBI): domain Eukaryota; kingdom Metazoa; phylum Chordata; class Mammalia; order Primates; family Hylobatidae; genus Symphalangus; species Symphalangus syndactylus. The sequence goes on along the minus strand of NC_072447.2, from coordinate 162,413,461 downwards.
TGTGTAGTTTATATTTGAACATATTCTTTTTTCCACTATTACCCACTTAGCGCTACGAATGTCCAGTTGCATTTTCTACAGACAGAGTGTTTCAAAACTGCTCAATCAAAAGTATGGTTTAACTCTGTTAGCTGAATGCTCAGATCAGAAAGAAGTTTCACAGAATGCTTCTGTGTAGTTTATATTTGAATATATTCCTTTTTCCACTAATACGCTCTTACCGCTCCAAATGTCCAGTTGCATTTTCAACAGAAAGAGTGTTCAGATCTGCTCAATCAAAAGTATGGTTTAACTCTGTTAGCTGAATGCACAGATCAGAAAGAAGTTTCACCGAATGATTCTGTGTAGTTTATATTTGAAGACATTCCTTTTTCCACTATTACCCTCTTAGCGCTCCGAATCTCCACTTGCATTTTCTACAAAAAGAGTGTTTCATAACTGCTCAATGAAAAATATGTTTTATCTCTGTTAACTGAATTTACAGATCAGAAATAAGTTGCACAGAATGCATCTGTGTAGTTTTTATTTGAAGATATTCTTTTTCCCAATGTAGGCCTCTTAGCGCTTAGCATGTCCAATTGCAGTTTCTACAGAAAGAGTGTTTCAGAACGGCTCAATCAAAAGTAAGGTTCAACTCTGTTAGTTGAATGCACAGAACAGAAAGAATTTTCACAGAATGCTACTGTGTAGTTTATATTTGAATATATCCCTTTTTCCACTATTACCCTCTTAGCGCTCCGAATGTCCACTTGCATTTTCTACAGAAAGAGTGTTCAGAACTGCGCAGTCAAAAGTATGGTTTAACTCTGTTAGCTTAATGAACATATCAGAAATAAGTTTCACACAATGCTTCTGTGTAGTTTTTATTTGAAGATATTATTTTTCCCAATATAGGCCTCTTAGCGCTCAGAATGTCCAATTGCAGATTCTACAGAAAGAGTGTTTCAGAAAGGCTCAATCAAAAGTAAGGTTCACCTCTGTTAGTTGAATGCACAGAACAGAAAGAAGTTTCATACAATGCTTCTGTGTAGTTTATATTTGAACATATTCTTTTTTCCACTATTACCCACTTAGCGCTACGAATGTCCAGTTGCATTTCCTACAGACAGAGTGTTTCAAAACTGCTCAATCAAAAGTATGGTTTAACTCTGTTAGCTGAATGCTCAGATCAGAAAGAAGTTTCACAGAATGCTTCTGTGTAGTTTATATTTGAATATATTCCTTTTTCCACTACTACTCTCTTAGCGCTCCAAATGTCCAGTTGCATTTTCTACAGAAATAGTGTTCAGATCTGCTCAATCAAAAGTATGGTTTAACTCTGTTAGCTGAATGCACAGATCAGAAAGAAGTTTCACAGAATGATTCTGTGTAGTTTATATTTGGAGACATTCCTTTTTCCACTATTACCCTCTTAGCGCTCCGAATCTCCACTTGCATTTTCTACAGAAAGAGTGTTTCAGAACGGCTCAATCAAAACTAAGGTTCAACTCTTTTAGTTGAACAAACAGAACAGAAAGAAGTTTCACACAATTCTTCTGTGTAGTTTTTATTTGTAGACATTCTTTTTCCCAATATAGGCCTCTTAGCGCTCAGAATGTCCAATTGCAGTTTCTACAGAAAGAGTGTTTCAGAACGGCTCAATCAAAAGTAAGGTTCAACTCTGTTAGTTGAATGCACAGAACAGAAAGAATTTCATACAATCCTTCTGTGTAGTTTATATTTGAACATATTCTCTTTTCCACTATTACCCACTTAGCGCTATGATTGTCCAGTTGCATTTTCTACAGACAGAGTGTTTCAAAACTGCTCAATCAAAAGTATGGTTTAACTCTGTTAGCTGTATGCTCAGATCAGAAAGAAGTTTCACAGAATGCTTCTGTGTAGTTTATATTTGAATATATTCCTTTTTCCACTACTACGCTCTTAGCGCTCCAAATGTCCAGTTGCATTTTCAACAGAAAGAGTCTTCAGATCTGCTCAATCAAAAGTATGGTTTAACTCTGTTAGCTGAATGCACAGATCAGAAAGAAGTTTCACCGAATGATTCTGTGTAGTTTATATTTGAAGACATTCCTTTTTCCACTATTACCCTCTTAGCGCTCCGAATCTCCACTTGCATTTTCTACAAAAAGAGTGTTTCATAACTGCTCAATGAAAAATATGTTTTATCTCTGTTAACTGAATTTACAGATCAGAAATAAGTTGCACAGAATGCATCTGTGTAGTTTTTATTTGAAGATATTCTTTTTCCCAATGTAGGCCTCTTAGCGCTTAGCATGTCCAATTGCAGTTTCTACAGAAAGAGTGTTTCAGAACGGCTCAATCAAAAGTAAGGTTCAACTCTGTTAGTTGAATGCACAGAACAGAAAGAATTTTCACAGAATGCTACTGTGTAGTTTATATTTGAATATATCCCTTTTTCCACTATTACCCTCTTAGCGCTCCGAATGTCCACTTGCATTTTCTACAGAAAGAGTGTTCAGAACTGCTCAGTCAAAAGTATGGTTTAACTCTGTTAGCTTAATGAACATATCAGAAATAAGTTTCACACAATGCTTCTGTGTAGTTTTTATTTGAAGATATTATTTTTCCCAATATAGGCCTCTTAGCGCTCAGAATGTCCAATTGCAGATTCTACAGAAAGAGTGTTTCAGAAAGGCTCAATCAAAAGTAAGGTTCAACTCTGTTAGTTGAATGCACAGAACAGAAAGAAGTTTCATACAATGCTTCTGTGTAGTTTATATTTGAACATATTCTTTTTTCCACTATTACCCACTTAGCGCTACGAATGTCCCGTTGCATTTTCTACAGACAGAGTGTTTCAAAACTGCTCAATCAAAAGTATGGTTTAACTCTGTTAGCTGAATGCTCAGATCAGAAAGAAGTTTCACAGAATGCTTCTGTGTAGTTTATATTTGAATATATTCCTTTTTCCACTACTACTCTCTTAGCGCTCCAAATGTCCAGTTGCATTTTCTACAGAAAGAGTGTTCAGATCTGCTCAATCAAAAGTATGGTTTAACTCTGTTAGCTGAATGCACAGATCAGAAAGAAGTTTCACAGAATGATTCTGTGTAGTTTATATTTGGAGACATTCCTTTTTCCACTATTACCCTCTTAGCGCTCCGAATCTCCACTTGCATTTTCTACAGAAAGAGTGTTTCAGAACGGCTCAATCAAAACTAAGGTTCAACTCTTTTAGTTGAACAAACAGAACAGAAAGAAGTTTCACACAATTCTTCTGTGTAGTTTTTATTTGTAGACATTCTTTTTCCCAATATAGGCCTCTTAGCGCTCAGAATGTCCAATTGCAGTTTCTACAGAAAGAGTGTTTCAGAACGGCTCAATCAAAAGTAAGGTTCAACTCTGTTAGTTGAATGCACAGAACAGAAAGAAGTTTCATACAATGCTTCTGTGTAGTTTATATTTGAACATATTCTCTTTTCCACTATTACCCACTTAGCGCTATGATTGTCCAGTTGCATTTTCTACAGACAGAGTGTTTCAAAACTGCTCAATCAAAAGTATGGTTTAACTCTGTTAGCTGTATGCTCAGATCAGAAAGAAGTTTCACAGAATGCTTCTGTGTAGTTTATATTTGAATATATTCCTTTTTCCACTACTACGCTCTTAGCGCTCCAAATGTCCAGTTGCATTTTCAACAGAAAGAGTGTTCAGATCTGCTCAATCAAAAGTATGGTTTAACTCTGTTAGCTGAATGCACAGATCAGAAAGAAGTTTCACCGAATGATTCTGTGTAGTTTATATTTGAAGACATTCCTTTTTCCACTATTACCCTCTTAGCGCTCCGAATCTCCACTTGCATTTTCTACAAAAAGAGTGTTTCATAACTGCTCAATCAAAAATATGTTTTATCTCTGTTAACTGAATTTATAGATCAGAAATAAGTTTCACAGAATGCATCTGTGTAGTTTTTATTTGAAGATATTCTTTTTCCCAATGTAGGCCTCTTAGCGCTTAGCATGTCCAATTGCAGTTTCTACAGAAAGAGTGTTTCAGAACGGCTCAATCAAAAGTAAGGTTCAACTCTGTTAGTTGAATGCACAGAACAGAAAGAATTTTCACAGAATGCTACTGTGTAGTTTATATTTGAATATATTCCTTTTTCCACTATTACCCTCTTAGCGCTCCGAATGTCCACTTGCATTTTCTACAGAAAGAGTGTTCAGAACTGCGCAATCAAAAGTATGGTTTAACTCTGTTAGCTTAATGAACATATCAGAAATAAGTTTCACACAATGCTTCTGTGTAGTTTTTATTTGAAGATATTATTTTTCCCAATAGAGGCCTCTTAGCGCTCAGAATGTCCAATTGCAGTTTCTACAGAAAGAGTGTTTCAGAAAGGCTCAATCAAAAGTAAGGTTCAACTCTGTTAGTTGAATGCACAGAACAGAAAGAAGTTTCATACAATGCTTCTGTGTAGTTTATATTTGAACATATTCTTTTTTCCACGATTACCCACTTAGCGCTACGAATGTCCAGTTGCATTTTCTACAGACAGAGTGTTTCAAAACTGCTCAATCAAAAGTATGGTTTAACTCTGTTAGCTGAATGCTCATATCAGAAAGAAGTTTCACAGAATGCTTCTGTGTAGTTTATATTTGAATATATTCCTTTTTCCACTACTACACTCTTAGCGCTCCAAATGTCCAGTTGCATTTTCAACAGAAAGAGTGTTCAGATCTGCTCAATCAAAAGTATGGTTTAACTCTGTTAGCTGAATGCACAGATCAGAAAGAAGTTTCACCGAATGATTCTGTGTAGTTTATATTTGGAGACATTCCTTTTTCCACTATTACCCTCTTAGCGCTCCGAATCTCCACTTGCATTTTCTACAGAAAGAGTGTTTCAGAACGGCTCAATCAAAACTAAGGTTCAACTCTTTTAGTTGAACAAACAGAACAGAAAGAAGTTTCACACAATTCTTCTGTGTAGTTTTTATTTGTAGACATTCTTTTTCCCAGTATAGGCCTCTTAGCACTCAGAATGTCCAATTGCAGTTTCTACAGAAAGAGTGTTTCAGAACGGCTCAATCAAAAGAAAGGTTCAACTCTGTTAGTTGAATGCACAGAACAGAAAGAAGTTTCATACAATGCTTCTGTGTAGTTTATATTTGAACATATTCTTTTTTCCACTATTACCCACTTAGCGCTACGAATGTCCAGTTGCATTTTCTACAGACAGAGTGTTTCAAAACTGCTCAATCAAAAGTATGGTTTAACTCTGTTAGCTGAATGCTCAGATCAGAAAGAAGTTTCACAGAATGTTTCTGTGTAGTTTATATTTGAATATATTCCTTTTTCCACTAATACGCTCTTACCGCTCCAAATGTCCAGTTGCATTTTCAACAGAAAGAGTGTTCAGATCTGCTCAATCAAAAGTATGTTTTAACTCTGTTAGCTGAATGCACAGATCAGAAAGAAGTTTCACCGAATGATTCTGTGTAGTTTATATTTGAAGACATTCCTTTTTCCACTATTACCCTCTTAGCGCTCCGAATCTCCACTTGCATTTTCTACAAAAAGAGTGTTTCATAACTGCTCAATGAAAAATATGTTTTATCTCTGTTAACTGAATTTACAGATCAGAAATAAGTTGCACAGAATGCATCTGTGTAGTTTTTATTTGAAGATATTCTTTTTCCCAATGTAGGCCTCTTAGCGCTTAGCATGTCCAATTGCAGTTTCTACAGAAAGAGTGTTTCAGAACGGCTCAATCAAAAGTAAGGTTCAACTCTGTTAGTTGAATGCACAGAACAGAAAGAATTTTCACAGAATGCTACTGTGTAGGTTATATTTGAATATATCCCTTTTTCCACTATTACCCTCTTAGCGCTCCGAATGTCCACTTGCATTTTCTACAGAAAGAGTGTTCAGAACTGCGCAGTCAAAAGTATGGTTTAACTCTGTTAGCTTAATGAACATATCAGAAATAAGTTTCACACAATGCTTCTGTGTAGTTTTTATTTGAAGATATTATTTTTCCCAATATAGGCCTCTTAGCGCTCAGAATGTCCAATTGCAGATTCTACAGAAAGAGTGTTTCAGAAAGGCTCAATCAAAAGTAAGGTTCACCTCTGTTAGTTGAATGCACAGAACAGAAAGAAGTTTCATACAATGCTTCTGTGTAGTTTATATTTGAACATATTCTTTTTTCCACTATTACCCACTTAGCGCTACGAATGTCCAGTTGCATTTTCTACAGACAGAGTGTTTCAAAACTGCTCAATCAAAAGTATGGTTTAACTCTGTTAGCTGAATGCTCAGATCAGAAAGAAGTTTCACAGAATGCTTCTGTGTAGTTTATATTTGAATATATTCCTTTTTCCACTACTACTCTCTTAGCGCTCCAAATGTCCAGTTGCATTTTCTACAGAAAGAGTGTTCAGATCTGCTCAATCAAAAGTATGGTTTAACTCTGTTAGCTGAATGCACAGATCAGAAAGAAGTTTCACAGAATGATTCTGTGTAGTTTATATTTGGAGACATTCCTTTTTCCACTATTACCCTCTTAGCGCTCCGAATCTCCACTTGCATTTTCTACAGAAAGAGTGTTGCAGAACGGCTCAATCAAAACTAAGGTTCAACTCTTTTAGTTGAACAAACAGAACAGAAAGTAGTTTCACACAATTCTTCTGTGTAGTTTTTATTTGTAGACATTCTTTTTCCCAGTATAGGCCTCTTAGCACTCAGAATGTCCAATTGCAGTTTCTACAGAAAGAGTGTTTCAGAACGGCTCAATCAAAAGTAAGGTTCAACTCTGTTAGTTGAATGCACAGAACAGAAAGAAGTTTCATACAATGCTTCTGTGTAGTTTATATTTGAACATATTCTTTTTTCCACTATTACCCACTTAGCGCTACGAATGTCCAGTTGCATTTTCTACAGACAGAGTGTTTCAAAACTGCTCAATCAAAAGTATGGTTTAACTCTGTTAGCTGAATGCTCAGATCAGAAAGAAGTTTCACAGAATGCTTCTGTGTAGTTTATATTTGAATATATTCCTTTTTCCACTAATACGCTCTTACCGCTCCAAATGTCCAGTTGCATTTTCAACAGAAAGAGTGTTCAGATCTGCTCAATCAAAAGTATGGTTTAACTCTGTTAGCTGAATGCACAGATCAGAAAGAAGTTTCACCGAATGATTCTGTGTAGTTTATATTTGAAGACATTCCTTTTTCCACTATTACCCTCTTAGCGCTCCGAATCTCCACTTGCATTTTCTACAAAAAGAGTGTTTCATAACTGCTCAATGAAAAATATGTTTTATCTCTGTTAACTGAATTTACAGATCAGAAATAAGTTGCACAGAATGCATCTGTGTAGTTTTTATTTGAAGATATTCTTTTTCCCAATGTAGGCCTCTTAGCGCTTAGCATGTCCAATTGCAGTTTCTACAGAAAGAGTGTTTCAGAACGGCTCAATCAAAAGTAAGGTTCAACTCTGTTAGTTGAATGCACAGAACAGAAAGAATTTTCACAGAATGCTACTGTGTAGTTTATATTTGAATATATCCCTTTTTCCACTATTACCCTCTTAGCGCTCCGAATGTCCACTTGCATTTTCTACAGAAAGAGTGTTCAGAACTGCGCAGTCAAAAGTATGGTTTAACTCTGTTAGCTTAATGAACATATCAGAAATAAGTTTCACACAATGCTTCTGTGTAGTTTTTATTTGAAGATATTATTTTTCCCAATATAGGCCTCTTAGCGCTCAGAATGTCCAATTGCAGATTCTACAGAAAGAGTGTTTCAGAAAGGCTCAATCAAAAGTAAGGTTCACCTCTGTTAGTTGAATGCACAGAACAGAAAGAAGTTTCATACAATGCTTCTGTGTAGTTTATATTTGAACATATTCTTTTTTCCACTATTACCCACTTAGCGCTACGAATGTCCAGTTGCATTTCCTACAGACAGAGTGTTTCAAAACTGCTCAATCAAAAGTATGGTTTAACTCTGTTAGCTGAATGCTCAGATCAGAAAGAAGTTTCACAGAATGCTTCTGTGTAGTTTATATTTGAATATATTCCTTTTTCCACTACTACTCTCTTAGCGCTCCAAATGTCCAGTTGCATTTTCTACAGAAATAGTGTTCAGATCTGCTCAATCAAAAGTATGGTTTAACTCTGTTAGCTGAATGCACAGATCAGAAAGAAGTTTCACAGAATGATTCTGTGTAGTTTATATTTGGAGACATTCCTTTTTCCACTATTACCCTCTTAGCGCTCCGAATCTCCACTTGCATTTTCTACAGAAAGAGTGTTTCAGAACGGCTCAATCAAAACTAAGGTTCAACTCTTTTAGTTGAACAAACAGAACAGAAAGAAGTTTCACACAATTCTTCTGTGTAGTTTTTATTTGTAGACATTCTTTTTCCCAATATAGGCCTCTTAGCGCTCAGAATGTCCAATTGCAGTTTCTACAGAAAGAGTGTTTCAGAACGGCTCAATCAAAAGTAAGGTTCAACTCTGTTAGTTGAATGCACAGAACAGAAAGAATTTCATACAATCCTTCTGTGTAGTTTATATTTGAACATATTCTCTTTTCCACTATTACCCACTTAGCGCTATGATTGTCCAGTTGCATTTTCTACAGACAGAGTGTTTCAAAACTGCTCAATCAAAAGTATGGTTTAACTCTGTTAGCTGTATGCTCAGATCAGAAAGAAGTTTCACAGAATGCTTCTGTGTAGTTTATATTTGAATATATTCCTTTTTCCACTACTACGCTCTTAGCGCTCCAAATGTCCAGTTGCATTTTCAACAGAAAGAGTCTTCAGATCTGCTCAATCAAAAGTATGGTTTAACTCTGTTAGCTGAATGCACAGATCAGAAAGAAGTTTCACCGAATGATTCTGTGTAGTTTATATTTGAAGACATTCCTTTTTCCACTATTACCCTCTTAGCGCTCCGAATCTCCACTTGCATTTTCTACAAAAAGAGTGTTTCATAACTGCTCAATGAAAAATATGTTTTATCTCTGTTAACTGAATTTACAGATCAGAAATAAGTTGCACAGAATGCATCTGTGTAGTTTTTATTTGAAGATATTCTTTTTCCCAATGTAGGCCTCTTAGCGCTTAGCATGTCCAATTGCAGTTTCTACAGAAAGAGTGTTTCAGAACGGCTCAATCAAAAGTAAGGTTCAACTCTGTTAGTTGAATGCACAGAACAGAAAGAATTTTCACAGAATGCTACTGTGTAGTTTATATTTGAATATATCCCTTTTTCCACTATTACCCTCTTAGCGCTCCGAATGTCCACTTGCATTTTCTACAGAAAGAGTGTTCAGAACTGCTCAGTCAAAAGTATGGTTTAACTCTGTTAGCTTAATGAACATATCAGAAATAAGTTTCACACAATGCTTCTGTGTAGTTTTTATTTGAAGATATTATTTTTCCCAATATAGGCCTCTTAGCGCTCAGAATGTCCAATTGCAGATTCTACAGAAAGAGTGTTTCAGAAAGGCTCAATCAAAAGTAAGGTTCACCTCTGTTAGTTGAATGCACAGAACAGAAAGAAGTTTCATACAATGCTTCTGTGTAGTTTATATTTGAACATATTCTTTTTTCCACTATTACCCACTTAGCGCTACGAATGTCCAGTTGCATTTTCTACAGACAGAGTGTTTCAAAACTGCTCAATCAAAAGTATGGTTTAACTCTGTTAGCTGAATGCTCAGATCAGAAAGAAGTTTCACAGAATGCTTCTGTGTAGTTTATATTTGAATATATTCCTTTTTCCACTACTACTCTCTTAGCGCTCCAAATGTCCAGTTGCATTTTCTACAGAAATAGTGTTCAGATCTGCTCAATCAAAAGTATGGTTTAACTCTGTTAGCTGAATGCACAGATCAGAAAGAAGTTTCACAGAATGATTCTGTGTAGTTTATATTTGGAGACATTCCTTTTTCCACTATTACCCTCTTAGCGCTCCGAATCTCCACTTGCATTTTCTACAGAAAGAGTGTTTCAGAACGGCTCAATCAAAACTAAGGTTCAACTCTTTTAGTTGAACAAACAGAACAGAAAGAAGTTTCACACAATTCTTCTGTGTAGTTTTTATTTGTAGACATTCTTTTTCCCAATATAGGCCTCTTAGCGCTCAGAATGTCCAATTGCAGTTTCTACAGAAAGAGTGTTTCAGAACGGCTCAATCAAAAGTAAGGTTCAACTCTGTTAGTTGAATGCACAGAACAGAAAGAAGTTTCATACAATCCTTCTGTGTAGTTTATATTTGAACATATTCTCTTTTCCACTATTACCCACTTAGCGCTATGATTGTCCAGTTGCATTTTCTACAGACAGAGTGTTTCAAAACTGCTCAATCAAAAGTATGGTTTAACTCTGTTAGCTGTATGCTCAGATCAGAAAGAAGTTTCACAGAATGCTTCTGTGTAGTTTATATTTGAATATATTCCTTTTTCCACTACTACGCTCTTAGCGCTCCAAATGTCCAGTTGCATTTTCAACAGAAAGAGTCTTCAGATCTGCTCAATCAAAAGTATGGTTTAACTCTGTTAGCTGAATGCACAGATCAGAAAGAAGTTTCACCGAATGATTCTGTGTAGTTTATATTTGAAGACATTCCTTTTTCCACTATTACCCTCTTAGCGCTCCGAATCTCCACTTGCATTTTCTACAAAAAGAGTGTTTCATAACTGCTCAATGAAAAATATGTTTTATCTCTGTTAACTGAATTTACAGATCAGAAATAAGTTGCACAGAATGCATCTGTGTAGTTTTTATTTGAAGATATTCTTTTTCCCAATGTAGGCCTCTTAGCGCTTAGCATGTCCAATTGCAGTTTCTACAGAAAGAGTGTTTCAGAACGGCTCAATCAAAAGTAAGGTTCAACTCTGTTAGTTGAATGCACAGAACAGAAAGAATTTTCACAGAATGCTACTGTGTAGTTTACATTTGAATATATCCCTTTTTCCACTATTACCCTCTTAGCGCTCCGAATGTCCACTTGCATTTTCTACAGAAAGAGTGTTCAGAACTGCGCAGTCAAAAGTATGGTTTAACTCTGTTAGCTTAATGAACATATCAGAAATAAGTTTCACACAATGCTTCTGTGTAGTTTTTATTTGAAGATATTATTTTTCCCAATATAGGCCTCTTAGCGCTCAGAATGTCCAATTGCAGATTCTACAGAAAGAGTGTTTCAGAAAGGCTCAATCAAAAGTAAGGTTCAACTCTGTTAGTTGAATGCACAGAACAGAAAGAAGTTTCATACAATGCTTCTGTGTAGTTTATATTTGAACATATTCTTTTTTCCACTATTACCCACTTAGCGCTACGAATGTCCCGTTGCATTTTCTACAGACAGAGTGTTTCAAAACTGCTCAATCAAAAGTATGGTTTAACTCTGTTAGCTGAATGCTCAGATCAGAAAGAAGTTTCACAGAATGCTTCTGTGTAGTTTATATTTGAATATATTCCTTTTTCCACTACTACTCTCTTAGCGCTCCAAATGTCCAGTTGCATTTTCTACAGAAAGAGTGTTCAGATCTGCTCAATCAAAAGTATGGTTTAACTCTGTTAGCTGAATGCACAGATCAGAAAGAAGTTTCACAGAATGATTCTGTGTAGTTTATATTTGGAGACATTCCTTTTTCCACTATTACCCTCTTAGCGCTCCGAATCTCCACTTGCATTTTCTACAGAAAGAGTGTTTCAGAACGGCTCAATCAAAACTAAGGTTCAACTCTTTTAGTTGAACAAACAGAACAGAAAGAAGTTTCACACAATTCTTCTGTGTAGTTTTTATTTGTAGACATTCTTTTTCCCAATATAGGCCTCTTAGCGCTCAGAATGTCCAATTGCAGTTTCTACAGAAAGAGTGTTTCAGAACGGCTCAATCAAAAGTAAGGTTCAACTCTGTTAGTTGAATGCACAGAACAGAAAGAAGTTTCATACAATGCTTCTGTGTAGTTTATATTTGAACATATTCTCTTTTCCACTATTACCCACTTAGCGCTATGATTGTCCAGTTGCATTTTCTACAGACAGAGTGTTTCAAAACTGCTCAATCAAAAGTATGGTTTAACTCTGTTAGCTGTATGCTCAGATCAGAAAGAAGTTTCACAGAATGCTTCTGTGTAGTTTATATTTGAATATATTCCTTTTTCCACTACTACGCTCTTAGCGCTCCAAATGTCCAGTTGCATTTTCAACAGAAAGAGTGTTCAGATCTGCTCAATCAAAAGTATGGTTTAACTCTGTTAGCTGAATGCACAGATCAGAAAGAAGTTTCACCGAATGATTCTGTGTAGTTTATATTTGAAGACATTCCTTTTTCCACTATTACCCTCTTAGCGCTCCGAATCTCCACTTGCATTTTCTACAAAAAGAGTGTTTCATAACTGCTCAATCAAAAATATGTTTTATCTCTGTTAACTGAATTTATAGATCAGAAATAAGTTTCACAGAATGCATCTGTGTAGTTTTTATTTGAAGATATTCTTTTTCCCAATGTAGGCCTCTTAGCGCTTAGCATGTCCAATTGCAGTTTCTACAGAAAGAGTGTTTCAGAACGGCTCAATCAAAAGTAAGGTTCAACTCTGTTAGTTGAATGCACAGAACAGAAAGAATTTTCACAGAATGCTACTGTGTAGTTTATATTTGAATATATTCCTTTTTCCACTATTACCCTCTTAGCGCTCCGAATGTCCACTTGCATTTTCTACAGAAAGAGTGTTCAGAACTGCGCAATCAAAAGTATGGTTTAACTCTGTTAGCTTAATGAACATATCAGAAATAAGTTTCACACAATGCTTCTGTGTAGTTTTTATTTGAAGATATTATTTTTCCCAATAGAGGCCTCTTAGCGCTCAGAATGTCCAATTGCAGTTTCTACAGAAAGAGTGTTTCAGAAAGGCTCAATCAAAAGTAAGGTTCAACTCTGTTAGTTGAATGCACAGAACAGAAAGAAGTTTCATACAATGCTTCTGTGTAGTTTATATTTGAACATATTCTTTTTTCCACGATTACCCACTTAGCGCTACGAATCTCCAGTTGCATTTTCTACAGACAGTGTGTTTCAAAACTGCTCAATCAAAAGTATGGTTTAACTCTGTTAGCTGAATGCTCATATCAGAAAGAAGTTTCACAGAATGCTTCTGTGTAGTTTATATTTGAATATATTCCTTTTTCCACTACTACACTCTTAGCGCTCCAAATGTCCAGTTGCATTTTCAACAGAAAGAGTGTTCAGATCTGCTCAATCAAAAGTATGGTTTAACTCTGTTAGCTGAATGCACAGATCAGAAAGAAGTTTCACCGAATGATTCTGTGTAGTTTATATTTGAAGACATTCCTTTTTCCACTATTACCCTCTTAGCGCTCCGAATCTCCACTTGCATTTTCTACAAAAAGAGTTTTTCATAACTGCTCAATCAAAAATATGTTTTATCTCTGTTAACTGAATTTACAGATCAGAAATAAGTTTCACAGAATGCATCTGTGTAGTTTTTATTTGAAGATATTCTTTTTCCCAATGTAGGCCTCTTAGCGCTTAGCATGTCCAATTGCAGTTTCTACAGAAAGAGTGTTTCAGAACGGCTCAATCAAAAGTAAGATTCAACTCTGTTAGTTGAATGCACAGAACAGAAAGAATTTTCACAGAATGCTACTGTGTAGTTTATATTTGAATATATTCCTTTTTCCACTATTACCCTCTTAGCGATCCGAATGTCCACTTGCATTTTCTACAGAAAGAGTGTTCAGAACTGCGCAATCAAAAGTATGGTTTAACTCTGTTAGCTTAATGAACATATCAGAAATAAGATTCACACAATGCTTCTGTGTAGTTTTTATTTGAAGATATTATTTTTCCCAATATAGGCCTCTTAGCGCTCAGAATGTCCAATTGCAGTTTCTACAGAAAGAGTGTTTCAGAAAGGCTCAATCAAAAGTAAGGTTCAACTCTGTTAGTTGAATGCACAGAACAGAAAGAAGTTTCATACAATGCTTCTGTGTAGTTTATATTTGAACATATTCTTTTTTCCACTATTACCCACTTAGCGCTACGAATGTCCAGTTGCATTTTCTACAGACAGAGTGCTTCAAAACTGCTCAATCATAAGTATGGTTTAACTCTGTTAGCTGAATGCTCAGATCAGAAAGAAGTTTCACAGAATGCTTCTGTGTAGTTTATATTTGAATATATTCCTTTTTCCACTACTACTCTCTTAGCGCTCCAAATGTCCAGTTGCATTTTCTACAGAAAGAGTGTTCAGATCTGCTCAATCAAAAGTATGGTTTAACTCTGTTAGCTGAATGCACAGATCAGAAAGAAGTTTCACAGAATGATTCTGTGTAGTTTATATTTGGAGACATTCCTTTTTCCACTATTACCCTCTTAGCGCTCCGAATCTCCACTTGCATTTTCTACAGAAAGAGTGTTTCAGAACGGCTCAATCAAAACTAAGTTTCAACTCTTTTAGTTGAACAAACAGAACAGAAAGAAGTTTCACACAATTCTTCTGTGTAGTTTTTATTTGTAGACATTCTTTTTCCCAGTATAGGCCTCTTAGCACTCAGAATGTCCAATTGCAGTTTCTACAGAAAGAGTGTTTCAGAACGGCTCAATCAAAAGTAAGGTTCAACTCTGTTAGTTGAATGCACAGAACAGAAAGAAGTTTCATACAATGCTTCTGTGTAGTTTATATTTGAACATATTCTTTTTTCCACTATTACCCACTTAGCGCTACGAATGTCCAGTTGCATTTTCTACAGACAGAGTGTTTCAAAACTGCTCAATCAAAAGTATGGTTTAACTCTGTTAGCTGAATGCTCAGATCAGAAAGAAGTTTCACAGAATGCTTCTGTGTAGTTTATATTTGAATATATTCCTTTTTCCACTAATACGCTCTTACCGCTCCAAATGTCCAGTTGCATTTTCAACAGAAAGAGTGTTCAGATCTGCTCAATCAAAAGTATGGTTTAACTCTGTTAGCTGAATGCACAGATCAGAAAGAAGTTTCACCGAATGATTCTGTGTAGTTTATATTTGAAGACATTCCTTTTTCCACTATTACCCTCTTAGCGCTCCGAATCTCCACTTGCATTTTCTACAAAAAGAGTGTTTCATAACTGCTCAATGAAAAATATGTTTTATCTCTGTTAACTGAATTTACAGATCAGAAATAAGTTGCACAGAATGCATCTGTGTAGTTTTTATTTGAAGATATTCTTTTTCCCAATGTAGGCCTCTTAGCGCTTAGCATGTCCAATTGCAGTTTCTACAGAAAGAGTGTTTCAGAACGGCTCAATCAAAAGTAAGGTTCAACTCTGTTAGTTGAATGCACAGAACAGAAAGAATTTTCACAGAATGCTACTGTGTAGTTTATATTTGAATATATCCCTTTTTCCACTATTACCCTCTTAGCGCTCCGAATGTCCACTTGCATTTTCTACAGAAAGAGTGTTCAGAACTGCGCAGTCAAAAGTATGGTTTAACTCTGTTAGCTTAATGAACATATCAGAAATAAGTTTCACACAATGCTTCTGTGTAGTTTTTATTTGAAGATATTATTTTTCCCAATAGAGGCCTCTTAGCGCTCAGAATGTCCAATTGCAGTTTCTACAGAAAGAGTGTTTCAGAAAGGCTCATTCAAAATTAAGGTTCAACTCTCTTAGTTGAATGCACAGAACAGAAAGAAGTTTCATACAATGCTTCTGTGTAGTTTATATTTGAACATATTCTTTTTTCCACTATTACCCACTTAGCGCTACGAATGTCCAGTTGCATTTTCTACAGACAGAGTGTTTCAAAACTGCTCAATCAAAAGTATGGTTTAACTCTGTTAGCTGAATGCTCAGATCAGAAAGAAGTTTCACAGAATGCTTCTGTGTAGTTTATATTTGAATATATTCCTTTTTCCACTACTACTCTCTTAGCGCTCCAAATGTCCAGTTGCATTTTCTACAGAAACAGTGTTCAGATCTGCTCAATCAAAAGTATGGTTTAACTCTGTTAGCTGAATGCACAGATCAGAAAGAAGTTTCACAGAATGATTCTGTGTAGTTTATATTTGGAGACATTCCTTTTTCCACTATTACCCTCTTAGCGCTCCGAATCTCCACTTGCATTTTCTACAGAAAGAGTGTTTCAGAACGGCTCAATCAAAACTAAGGTTCAACTCTTTTAGTTGAACAAACAGAACAGAAAGAAGTTTCACACAATTCTTCTGTGTAGTTTTTATTTGTAGACATTCTTTTTCCCAATATAGGCCTCTTAGCGTTCAGAATGTCCAATTGCAGTTTCTACAGAAAGAGTGTTTCAGAACGGCTCAATCAAAAGTAAGGTTCAACTCTGTTAGTTGAATGCACAGAACAGAAAGAAGTTTCATACAATGCTTCTGTGTAGTTTCTATTTGAACATATTCTTTTTTCCACTATTACCCACTTAGCGCTACGAATGTCCAGTTGCATTTTCTACAGACAGAGTGTTTCAAAACTGCTCAATCAAAAGTATGGTTTAACTCTGTTAGCTGAATGCTCAGATCAGAAAGAAGTTTCACAGAATGCTTCTGTGTAGTTTATATTTGAATATATTCCTTTTTCCACTACTACGCTCTTAGCGCTCCAAATGTCCAGTTGCATTTTCAACAGAAAGAGTGTTCAGATCTGCTCAATCAAAAGTATGGTTTAACTCTGTTAGCTGAATGCACAGATCAGAAAGAAGTTTCACCGAATGATTCTGTGTAGTTTATATTTGAAGACATTCCTTTTTCCACTATTACCCTCTTAGCGCTCCGAATCTCCACTTGCATTTTCTACAAAAAGAGTGTTTCATAACTGCTCAATCAAAAATATGTTTTATCTCTGTTAACTGAATTTACAGATCAGAAATAAGTTTCACAGAATGCATCTGTGTAGTTTTTATTTGAAGATATTCTTTTTCCCAATGTAGGCCTCTTAGGGCTTAGCATGTCCAATTGCAGTTTCTACAGAAAGAGTGTTTCAGAACGGCTCAATCAAAAGTAAGGTTCAACTCTGTTAGTTGAATGCACAGAACAGAAAGAATTTTCACAGAATGCTACTGTGTAGTTTATATTTGAATATATTCCTTTTTCCACTATTACCCTCTTAGCGCTCCGAATGTCCACTTGCATTTTCTTCAGAAAGAGTGTTCAGAACTGCGCAATCAAAAGTATGGTTTAACTCTGTTAGTTTAATGAACATATCAGAAATAAGTTTCACACAATGCTTCTGTGTAGTTTTTATTTGAAGATATTATTTTTCCCAATAGAGGCCTCTTAGCGCTCAGAATGTCCAATTGCAGTTTCTACAGAAAGAGTGTTTCAGAAAGGCTCAATCAAAAGTAAGGTTCAACTCTGTTAGTTGAATGCACAGAACAGAAAGAAGTTTCATACAATGCTTCTGTGTAGTTTATATTTGAACATATTCTTTTTTCCACTATTACCCACTTAGCGCTACGAATGTCCAGTTGCATTTTCTACAGACAGAGTGTTTCAAAACTGCTCAATCAAAAGTATGGTTTAACTCTGTTAGCTGAATGCTCAGATCAGAAAGAAGTTTCACAGAATGCTTCTGTGTAGTTTATATTTGAATATATTCCTTTTTCCACTACTACTCTCTTAGCGCTCCAAATGTCCAGTTGCATTTTCTACAGAAAGAGTGTTCAGATCTGCTCAATAAAAAGTATGGTTTAAATCTGTTAGCTGAATGCACAGATCAGAAAGAAGTTTCACAGAATGATTCTGTGTAGTTTATATTTGGAGACATTCCTTTTTCCACTAATACCCTCTTAGCGCTCCGAATCTCCACTTGCATTTTCTACAGAAAGAGTGTTTCAGAACGGCTCAATCAAAACTAAGGTTCAACTCTTTTAGTTGAACAAACAGAACAGAAAGAATTTTCACACAATTCTTCTGTGTAGTTTTTATTTGTAGACATTCTTTTTCCCAATATAGGCCTCTTAGCGCTCCAAATGTCCAGTTGCATTTTCTACAGAAAAAGTGTTCAGATCTGCTCAATCAAAAGTATGGTTTAACTCTGTTAGCTGAATGCACAGATCAGAAAGAAGTTTCACCGAATGATTCTGTGTAGTTTATATTTGAAGACATTCCTTTTTCCACTATTACCCTCTTAGCGCTCCGAATCTCCACTTGCATTTTCTACAAAAAGAGTGTTTCATAACTGCTCAATGAAAAATATGTTTTATCTCTGTTAACTGAATTTACAGATCAGAAATAAGTTGCACAGAATGCATCTGTGTAGTTTTTATTTGAAGATATTCTTTTTCCCAATGTAGGCCTCTTAGCGCTTAGCATGTCCAATTGCAGTTTCTACAGAAAGAGTGTTTCAGAACGGCTCAATCAAAAGTAAGGTTCAACTCTGTTAGTTGAATGCACAGAACAGAAAGAATTTTCACAGAATGCTACTGTGTAGTTTATATTTGAATATATCCCTTTTTCCACTATTACCCTCTTAGCGCTCCGAATGTCCACTTGCATTTTCTACAGAAAGAGTGTTCAGAACTGCGCAGTCAAAAGTATGGTTTAACTCTGTTAGCTTAATGAACATATCAGAAATAAGTTTCACACAATGCTTCTGTGTAGTTTTTATTTGAAGATATTATTTTTCCCAATATAGGCCTCTTAGCGCTCAGAATGTCCAATTGCAGATTCTACAGAAAGAGTGTTTCAGAAAGGCTCAATCAAAAGTAAGGTTCAACTCTGTTAGTTGAATGCACAGAACAGAAAGAAGTTTCATACAATGCTTCTGTGTAGTTTATATTTGAACATATTCTTTTTTCCACTATTACCCACTTAGCGCTACGAATGTCCAGTTGCATTTTCTACAGACAGAGTGTTTCAAAACTGCTCAATCAAAAGTATGGTTTAACTCTGTTAGCTGAATGCTCAGATCAGAAAGAAGTTTCACAGAATGCTTCTGTGTAGTTTATATTTGAATATATTCCTTTTTCCACTACTACTCTCTTAGCGCTCCAAATGTCCAGTTGCATTTTCTACAGAAAGAGTGTTCAGATCTGCTCAATCAAAAGTATGGTTTAACTCTGTTAGCTGAATGCACAGATCAGAAAGAAGTTTCACAGAATGATTCTGTGTAGTTTATATTTGGAGACATTCCTTTTTCCACTATTACCCTCTTAGCGCTCCGAATCTCCACTTGCATTTTCTACAGAAAGAGTGTTTCAGAACGGCTCAATCAAAACTAAGGTTCAACTCTTTTAATTGAACAAACAGAACAGAAAGAAGTTTCACACAATTCTTCTGTGTAGTTTTTATTTGTAGACATTCTTTTTCCCAATATAGGCCTCTTAGCGCTCAGAATGTCCAATTGCAGTTTCTACAGAAAGAGTGTTTCAGAACGGCTCAATCAAAAGTAAGGTTCAACTCTGTTAGTTGAATGCACAGAACAGAAAGAAGTTTCATACAATGCTTCTGTGTAGTTTATATTTGAACATATTCTCTTTTCCACTATTACCCACTTAGCGCTATGATTGTCCAGTTGCATTTTCTACAGACAGAGTGTTTCAAAACTGCTCAATCAAAAGTATGGTTTAACTCTGTTAGCTGTATGCTCAGATCAGAAAGAAGTTTCACAGAATGCTTCTGTGTAGTTTATATTTGAATATATTCCTTTTTCCACTACTACGCTCTTAGCGCTCCAAATGGCCAGTTGCATTTTCAACAGAAAGAGTCTTCAGATCTGCTCAATCAAAAGTATGGTTTAACTCTGTTAGCTGAATGCACAGATCAGAAAGAAGTTTCACCGAATGATTCTGTGTAGTTTATATTTGAAGACATTCCTTTTTCCACTATTACCCTCTTAGCGCTCCGAATCTCCACTTGCATTTTCTACAAAAAGAGTGTTTCATAACTGCTCAATGAAAAATATGTTTTATCTCTGTTAACTGAATTTACAGATCAGAAATAAGTTGCACAGAATGCATCTGTGTAGTTTTTATTTGAAGATATTCTTTTTCCCAATGTAGGCCTCTTAGCGCTTAGCATGTCCAATTGCAGTTTCTACAGAAAGAGTGTTTCAGAATGGCTCAATCAAAAGTAAGGTTCAACTCTGTTAGTTGAATGCACAGAACAGAAAGAATTTTCACAGAATGCTACTGTGTAGTTTATATTTGAATATATCCCTTTTTCCACTATTACCCTCTTAGCGCTCCGAATGTCCACTTGCATTTTCTACAGAAAGAGTGTTCAGAACTGCGCAGTCAAAAGTATGGTTTAACTCTGTTAGCTTAATGAACATATCAGAAATAAGTTTCACACAATGCTTCTGTGTAGTTTTTATTTGAAGATATTATTTTTCCCAATATAGGCCTCTTAGCGCTCAGAATGTCCAATTGCAGATTCTACAGAAAGAGTGTTTCAGAAAGGCTCAATCAAAAGTAAGGTTCAACTCTGTTAGTTGAATGCACAGAACAGAAAGAAGTTTCATACAATGCTTCTGTGTAGTTTATATTTGAACATATTCTTTTTTCCACTATTACCCACTTAGCGCTACGAATGTCCAGTTGCATTTTCTACAGACAGAGTGTTTCAAAACTGCTCAATCAAAAGTATGGTTTAACTCTGTTAGCTGAATGCTCAGATCAGAAAGAAGTTTCACAGAATGCTTCTGTGTAGTTTATATTTGAATATATTCCTTTTTCCACTACTACTCTCTTAGCGCTCCAAATGTCCAGTTGCATTTTCTACAGAAAGAGTGTTCAGATCTGCTCAATAAAAAGTATGGTTTAAATCTGTTAGCTGAATGCACAGATCAGAAAGAAGTTTCACAGAATGATTCTGTGTAGTTTATATTTGGAGACATTCCTTTTTCCACTAATACCCTCTTAGCGCTCCGAATCTCCACTTGCATTTTCTACAGAAAGAGTGTTTCAGAACGGCTCAATCAAAACTAAGGTTCAACTCTTTTAGTTGAACAAACAGAACAGAAAGAATTTTCACACAATTCTTCTGTGTAGTTTTTATTTGTAGACATTCTTTTTCCCAATATAGGCCTCTTAGCGCTCAGAATGTCCAATTGCAGTTTCTACAGAAAGAGTGTTTCAGAACGGCTCAATCAAAAGTAAGGTTCAACTCTGTTAGTTGAATGCACAGAACAGAAAGAAGTTTCATACAATGCTTCTGTGTAGTTTCTATTTGAACATATTCTTTTTTCCACTATTACCCACTTAGCGCTACGAATGTCCAGTTGCATTTTCTACAGACAGAGTGTTTCAAAACTGCTCAATCAAAAGTATGGTTTAACTCTGTTAGCTGAATGCTCAGATCAGAAAGAAGTTTCACAGAATGCTTCTGTGTAGTTTATATTTGAATATATTCCTTTTTCCACTACTACGCTCTTAGCGCTCGAAATGTCCAGTTGCATTTTCAACAGAAAGAGTGTTCAGATCTGCTCAATCAAAAGTATGGTTTAACTCTGTTAGCTGAATGCACAGATCAGAAAGAAGTTTCACCGAATGATTCTGTGTAGTTTATATTTGAAGACATTCTTTTTTCCACTATTACCCTCTTAGCGCTCCGAATCTCCACTTGCATTTTCTACAAAAAGAGTGTGTCATAACTGCTCAATCAAAAATATGTTTTATCTCTGTTAACTGAATTTACAGATCAGAAATAAGTTTCACAGAATGCATCTGTGTAGTTTTTATTTGAAGATATTCTTTTTCCCAATGTAGGCCTCTTAGCGCTTAGCATGTCCAATTGCAGTTTCTACAGAAAGAGTGTTTCAGAACGGCTCAATCAAAAGTAAGGTTCAACTCTGTTAGTTGAATGCACAGAACAGAAAGAATTTTCACAGAATGCTACTGTGTAGTTTATATTTGAATATATTCCTTTTTCCACTATTACCCTCTTAGCGCTCCGAATGTCCACTTGCATTTTCTACAGAAAGAGTGTTCAGAACTGCGCAATCAAAAGTATGGTTTAATTCTGTTAGCTTAATGAACATATCAGAAATAAGTTTCACACAATGCTTCTGTGTAGTTTTTATTTGAAGATATTATTTTTCCCAATAGAGGCCTCTTAGCGCTCAGAATGTCCAATTGCAGTTTCTACAGAAAGAGTGTTTCAGAACGGCTCAATCAAATCTAAGGTTCAACCCTTTTAGTTGAACAAACAGAACAGAAAGAATTTCACACAATTCTTCTGTGTAGTTTTTATTTGTAGACATTCTTTTTCCCAATATAGGCCTCTTAGCGCTCTGAATGTCCAATTGCAGTTTCTACAGAAAGAGTGTTTCAGAACGGCTCAATCAAAAGTAAGGTTCAACTCTGTTAGTTGAATGCACAGAACAGAAAGAATTTTCACAGAATGCTACTGTGTAGTTTATATTTGAATATATTCCTTTTTCCACTATTACCCTCTTAGCGCTCCGAATGTCCACTTGCATTTTCTACAGAAAGAGTGTTTCAAAACTGCTCAATCAAAAGTATGGTTTAACTCTGTTAGCTGTATGCTCAGATCAGAAAGTAGTTTCACAGAATGCTTCTGTGCAGTTTATATTTGAATATATTCCTTTTTCCACTACTACGCTCTTAGCGCTCCAAATGTCCAGTTGCATTTTCAACAGAAAGAATGTTCCGATCTGCTCAATCAAAAGTATGGTTTAACTTTGTTAGCTGAATGCACAGATCAGAAAGAAGTTTCACCGAATGATTCTGTGTAGTTTATATTTGAAGACATTCCTTTTTCCACTATTACCCTCTTAGCGCTCCGAATCTCCACTTGCATTTTGTACAGAAAGAGTGTTTCAGAACGGCTCAATCAAAACTAAGGTTCAAATCTTTTAGTTGAACAAACAGAACAGAAAGAAGTTTCACACAATTCTTCTGTGTAGTTTTTATTTGTAGACATTCTTATTCCCAATATAGGCCTCTTAGCGCTCAGAATGTCCAATTGCAGTTTCTACAGAAAGAGTGTTTCAGAACGGCTCAATCAAAAGTAAGGTTCAACTCTGTTAGTTGAATGCACAGAACAGAAAGTAGTTTCATAAAATGCTTCTGTGTAGTTTATATTTGAACATATTCTTTTTTCCACTATTACCCACTTAGCGCTACGAATGTCCAGTTGCATTTTCTACAGACAGAGTGTTTCAAAACTGCTCAATCAAAAGTATGGTTTAACTCTGTTAGCTGAATGCTCAGATCAGAAAGAAGTTTCACAGAATGCTTCTGTGTAGTTTATATTTGAATATATTCCTTTTTCCACTACTACGCTCTTAGCGCTCCAAATGTCCAGTTGCATTTTCTACAGAAAGATTGTTCAGATCTGCTCAATCAAAAGTATGGTTTAACTATGTTAGCTGAATGCACAGATCAGAAAGAAGTTTCACCGAATGATTCTGTGTAGTTTATATTTGAAGACATTCCTTTTTCCACTATTACCCACTTAGCGCTCCGAATCTCCACTTGCATTTTCTACAAAAAGAGTGTTTCATAACTGCTCAATCAAAAATATGTTTTATCTCTGTTAACTGAATTTACAGATCAGAAATA
Organism: Symphalangus syndactylus; assembly: GCF_028878055.3. NCBI lineage: Eukaryota > Metazoa > Chordata > Mammalia > Primates > Hylobatidae > Symphalangus > Symphalangus syndactylus. The sequence continues at coordinate 162,389,926 of NC_072447.2, read as the reverse complement.
AGTTTCACAGAATGCATCTGTGTAGTTTTTATTTGAAGATATTCTTTTTCCCAATGTAGGCCTCTTAGCACTTAGCATGTCCAATTGCAGTTTCTACAGAAAGAGTGTTTCAGAACGGCTCAATCAAAAGTAAGGTTCAACTCTGTTAGTTGAATGCACAGAACAGAAAGAATTTTCACAGAATGCTACTGTGTAGTTTATATTTGAATATATTCCTTTTTCCACTATTACCCTCTTAGCGCTCCGAATGTCCACTTGCATTTTCTACAGAAAGAGTGTTCAGAACTGCGCAATCAAAAGTATGGTTTAACTCTGTTAGCTTAATGAACATATCAGAAATAAGTTTCACACAATGCTTCTGTGTAGTTTTTATTTGAAGATATTATTTTTCCCAATAAGGCCTCTTAGCGCTCAGAATGTCCAATTGCAGATTCTACAGAAAGAGTGTTTCAGAAAGGCTCAATCAAAAGTAAGGTTCAACTCTGTTAGTTGAATGCACAGAACAGAAAGAAGTTTCATACAATGCTTCTGTGTAGTTTATATTTGAACATATTCTTTTTTCCACTATTACCCACTTAGCGCTACGAATGTCCAGTTGCATTTTCTACAGACAGAGTGTTTCAAAACTGCTCAATCAAAAGTATGGTTTAACTCTGTTAGCTGAATGCTCAGATCAGAAAGAAGTTTCACAGAATGCTTCTGTGTAGTTTATATTTGAATATATTCTTTTTTTCCACTAATACGCTCTTAGCGCTCCAAATGTCCAGTTGCATTTTCAACAGAAAGAGTGTTCAGATCTGCTCAATCAAAAGTATGGTTTAACTCTGTTAGCTGAATGCACAGATCAGAAAGAAGTTTCACCGAATGATTCTGTGTAGTTTATATTTGAAGACATTCCTTTTTCCACTATTACCCTCTTAGCGCTCCGAATCTCCACTTGCATTTTCTACAAAAAGAGTGTTTCATAACTGCTCAATGAAAAATATGTTTTATCTCTGTTAACTGAATTTACAGATCAGAAATAAGTTGCACAGAATGCATCTGTGTAGTTTTTATTTGAAGATATTCTTTTTCCCAATGTAGGCCTCTTAGCGCTTAGCATGTCCAATTGCAGTTTCTACAGAAAGAGTGTTTCAGAACGGCTCAATCAAAAGTAAGGTTCAACTCTGTTAGTTGAATGCACAGAACAGAAAGAATTTTCACAGAATGCTACTGTGTAGTTTATATTTGAATATATCCCTTTTTCCACTATTACCCTCTTAGCGCTCCGAATGTCCACTTGCATTTTCTACAGAAAGAGTGTTCAGAACTGCGCAGTCAAAAGTATGGTTTAACTCTGTTAGCTTAATGAACATATCAGAAATAAGTTTCACACAATGCTTCTGTGTAGTTTTTATTTGAAGATATTATTTTTCCCAATATAGGCCTCTTAGCGCTCAGAATGTCCAATTGCAGATTCTACAGAAAGAGTGTTTCAGAAAGGCTCAATCAAAAGTAAGGTTCAACTCTGTTAGTTGAATGCACAGAACAGAAAGAAGTTTCATACAATGCTTCTGTGTAGTTTATATTTGAACATATTCTTTTTTCCACTATTACCCACTTAGCGCTACGAATGTCCAGTTGCATTTTCTACAGACAGAGTGTTTCAAAACTGCTCAATCAAAAGTATGGTTTAACTCTGTTAGCTGAATGCTCAGATCAGAAAGAAGTTTCACAGAATGCTTCTGTGTAGTTTATATTTGAATATATTCCTTTTTCCACTACTACTCTCTTAGCGCTCCAAATGTCCAGTTGCATTTTCTACAGAAAGAGTGTTCAGATCTGCTCAATCAAAAGTATGGTTTAACTCTGTTAGCTGAATGCACAGATCAGAAAGAAGTTTCACAGAATGATTCTGTGTAGTTTATATTTGGAGACATTCCTTTTTCCACTATTACCCTCTTAGCGCTCCGAATCTCCACTTGCATTTTCTACAGAAAGAGTGTTTCAGAACGGCTCAATCAAAACTAAGGTTCAACTCTTTTAATTGAACAAACAGAACAGAAAGAAGTTTCACACAATTCTTCTGTGTAGTTTTTATTTGTAGACATTCTTTTTCCCAATATAGGCCTCTTAGCGCTCAGAATGTCCAATTGCAGTTTCTACAGAAAGAGTGTTTCAGAACGGCTCAATCAAAAGTAAGGTTCAACTCTGTTAGTTGAATGCACAGAACAGAAAGAAGTTTCATACAATGCTTCTGTGTAGTTTATATTTGAACATATTCTCTTTTCCACTATTACCCACTTAGCGCTATGATTGTCCAGTTGCATTTTCTACAGACAGAGTGTTTCAAAACTGCTCAATCAAAAGTATGGTTTAACTCTGTTAGCTGTATGCTCAGATCAGAAAGAAGTTTCACAGAATGCTTCTGTGTAGTTTATATTTGAATATATTCCTTTTTCCACTACTACGCTCTTAGCGCTCCAAATGGCCAGTTGCATTTTCAACAGAAAGAGTCTTCAGATCTGCTCAATCAAAAGTATGGTTTAACTCTGTTAGCTGAATGCACAGATCAGAAAGAAGTTTCACCGAATGATTCTGTGTAGTTTATATTTGAAGACATTCCTTTTTCCACTATTACCCTCTTAGCGCTCCGAATCTCCACTTGCATTTTCTACAAAAAGAGTGTTTCATAACTGCTCAATGAAAAATATGTTTTATCTCTGTTAACTGAATTTACAGATCAGAAATAAGTTGCACAGAATGCATCTGTGTAGTTTTTATTTGAAGATATTCTTTTTCCCAATGTAGGCCTCTTAGCGCTTAGCATGTCCAATTGCAGTTTCTACAGAAAGAGTGTTTCAGAATGGCTCAATCAAAAGTAAGGTTCAACTCTGTTAGTTGAATGCACAGAACAGAAAGAATTTTCACAGAATGCTACTGTGTAGTTTATATTTGAATATATCCCTTTTTCCACTATTACCCTCTTAGCGCTCCGAATGTCCACTTGCATTTTCTACAGAAAGAGTGTTCAGAACTGCGCAGTCAAAAGTATGGTTTAACTCTGTTAGCTTAATGAACATATCAGAAATAAGTTTCACACAATGCTTCTGTGTAGTTTTTATTTGAAGATATTATTTTTCCCAATATAGGCCTCTTAGCGCTCAGAATGTCCAATTGCAGATTCTACAGAAAGAGTGTTTCAGAAAGGCTCAATCAAAAGTAAGGTTCAACTCTGTTAGTTGAATGCACAGAACAGAAAGAAGTTTCATACAATGCTTCTGTGTAGTTTATATTTGAACATATTCTTTTTTCCACTATTACCCACTTAGCGCTACGAATGTCCAGTTGCATTTTCTACAGACAGAGTGTTTCAAAACTGCTCAATCAAAAGTATGGTTTAACTCTGTTAGCTGAATGCTCAGATCAGAAAGAAGTTTCACAGAATGCTTCTGTGTAGTTTATATTTGAATATATTCCTTTTTCCACTACTACTCTCTTAGCGCTCCAAATGTCCAGTTGCATTTTCTACAGAAAGAGTGTTCAGATCTGCTCAATAAAAAGTATGGTTTAAATCTGTTAGCTGAATGCACAGATCAGAAAGAAGTTTCACAGAATGATTCTGTGTAGTTTATATTTGGAGACATTCCTTTTTCCACTAATACCCTCTTAGCGCTCCGAATCTCCACTTGCATTTTCTACAGAAAGAGTGTTTCAGAACGGCTCAATCAAAACTAAGGTTCAACTCTTTTAGTTGAACAAACAGAACAGAAAGAATTTTCACACAATTCTTCTGTGTAGTTTTTATTTGTAGACATTCTTTTTCCCAATATAGGCCTCTTAGCGCTCAGAATGTCCAATTGCAGTTTCTACAGAAAGAGTGTTTCAGAACGGCTCAATCAAAAGTAAGGTTCAACTCTGTTAGTTGAATGCACAGAACAGAAAGAAGTTTCATACAATGCTTCTGTGTAGTTTCTATTTGAACATATTCTTTTTTCCACTATTACCCACTTAGCGCTACGAATGTCCAGTTGCATTTTCTACAGACAGAGTGTTTCAAAACTGCTCAATCAAAAGTATGGTTTAACTCTGTTAGCTGAATGCTCAGATCAGAAAGAAGTTTCACAGAATGCTTCTGTGTAGTTTATATTTGAATATATTCCTTTTTCCACTACTACGCTCTTAGCGCTCGAAATGTCCAGTTGCATTTTCAACAGAAAGAGTGTTCAGATCTGCTCAATCAAAAGTATGGTTTAACTCTGTTAGCTGAATGCACAGATCAGAAAGAAGTTTCACCGAATGATTCTGTGTAGTTTATATTTGAAGACATTCCTTTTTCCACTATTACCCTCTTAGCGCTCCGAATCTCCACTTGCATTTTCTACAAAAAGAGTGTGTCATAACTGCTCAATCAAAAATATGTTTTATCTCTGTTAACTGAATTTACAGATCAGAAATAAGTTTCACAGAATGCATCTGTGTAGTTTTTATTTGAAGATATTCTTTTTCCCAATGTACGCCTCTTAGCGCTTAGCATGTCCAATTGCAGTTTCTACAGAAAGAGTGTTTCAGAACGGCTCAATCAAAAGTAAGGTTCAACTCTGTTAGTTGAATGCACAGAACAGAAAGAATTTTCACAGAATGCTACTGTGTAGTTTATATTTGAATATATTCCTTTTTCCACTATTACCCTCTTAGCGCTCCGAATGTCCACTTGCATTTTCTACAGAAAGAGTGTTCAGAACTGCGCAATCAAAAGTATGGTTTAACTCTGTTAGCTTAATGAACATATCAGAAATAAGTTTCACACAATGCTTCTGTGTAGTTTTTATTTGAAGATATTATTTTTCCCAATAGAGGCCTCTTAGCGCTCAGAATGTCCAATTGCAGTTTCTACAGAAAGAGTGTTTCAGAACGGCTCAATCAAAACTAAGGTTCAACCCTTTTAGTTGAACAAACAGAACAGAAAGAATTTCACACAATTCTTCTGTGTAGTTTTTATTTGTAGACATTCTTTTTCCCAATATAGGCCTCTTAGCGCTCTGAATGTCCAATTGCAGTTTCTACAGAAAGAGTGTTTCAGAACGGCTCAATCAAAAGTAAGGTTCAACTCTGTTAGTTGAATGCACAGAACAGAAAGAATTTTCACAGAATGCTACTGTGTAGTTTATATTTGAATATATTCCTTTTTCCACTATTACCCTCTTAGCGCTCCGAATGTCCACTTGCATTTTCTACAGAAAGAGTGTTTCAAAACTGCTCAATCAAAAGTATGGTTTAACTCTGTTAGCTGTATGCTCAGATCAGAAAGTAGTTTCACAGAATGCTTCTGTGCAGTTTATATTTGAATATATTCCTTTTTCCACTACTACGCTCTTAGCGCTCCAAATGTCCAGTTGCATTTTCAACAGAAAGAATGTTCCGATCTGCTCAATCAAAAGTATGGTTTAACTTTGTTAGCTGAATGCACAGATCAGAAAGAAGTTTCACCGAATGATTCTGTGTAGTTTATATTTGAAGACATTCCTTTTTCCACTATTACCCTCTTAGCGCTCCGAATCTCCACTTGCATTTTGTACAGAAAGAGTGTTTCAGAACGGCTCAATCAAAACTAAGGTTCAAATCTTTTAGTTGAACAAACAGAACAGAAAGAAGTTTCACACAATTCTTCTGTGTAGTTTTTATTTGTAGACATTCTTATTCCCAATATAGGCCTCTTAGCGCTCAGAATGTCCAATTGCAGTTTCTACAGAAAGAGTGTTTCAGAACGGCTCAATCAAAAGTAAGGTTCAACTCTGTTAGTTGAATGCACAGAACAGAAAGTAGTTTCATATAATGCTTCTGTGTAGTTTATATTTGAACATATTCTTTTTTCAACTATTACCCACTTAGCGCTACGAATGTCCAGTTGCATTTTCTACAGACAGAGTGTTTCAAAACTGCTCAATCAAAAGTATGGTTTAACTCTGTTAGCTGAATGCTCAGATCAGAAAGAAGTTTCACAGAATGCTTCTGTGTAGTTTATATTTGAATATATTCCTTTTTCCACTACTACGCTCTTAGCGCTCCAAATGTCCAGTTGCATTTTCTACAGAAAGATTGTTCAGATCTGCTCAATCAAAAGTATGGTTTAACTCTGTTAGCTGAATGCACAGATCAGAAAGAAGTTTCACCGAATGATTCTGTGTAGTTTATATTTGAAGACATTCCTTTTTCCACTATTACCCTCTTAGCGCTCCGAATCTCCACTTGCATTTTCTACAAAAAGAGTGTTTCATAACTGCTCAATCAAAAATATGTTTTATCTCTGTTAACTGAATTTACAGATCAGAAATAAGTTTCACAGAATGCATCTGTGTAGTTTTTATTTGAAGATATTCTTTTTCCCAATGTAGGCCTTTTAGCGCTTAGCATGTCCAATTGCAGTTTCTACAGAAAGAGTGTTTCAGAACGGCTCAATCAAAAGTAAGGTTCAACTCTGTTAGTTGAATGCACAGAACAGAAAGAATTTTCACAGAATGCTACTGTGTAGTCTATATTTGAATATATTCCTTTTTCCACTATTACCCTCTTAGCGCTCCGAATGTCCACTTGCATTTTCTACAGAAAGAGTGTTCAGAACTGCGCAATCAAAAGTATGGTTTAACTCTGTTAGCTTAATGAACATATCAGAAATAAGTTTCACACAATGCTTCTGTGTAGTTTTTATTTGAAGATATTATTTTTCCCAATAAGGCCTCTTAGCGCTCAGAATGTCCAATTGCAGATTCTACAGAAAGAGTGTTTCAGAAAGGCTCAATCAAAAGTAAGGTTCAGCTCTGTTAGTTGAATGCACAGAACAGAAAGAAGTTTCATACAATGCTTCTGTGTAGTTTATATTTGAACATATTCTTTTTTCCACTATTACCCACTTAGCGCTACGAATGTCCAGTTGCATTTTCTACAGACAGAGTGTTTCAAAACTGCTCAATCAAAAGTATGGTTTAACTCTGTTAGCTGAATGCTCAGATCAGAAAGAAGTTTCACAGAATGCTTCTGTGTAGTTTATATTTGAATATATTCCTTTTTCCACTAATACGCTCTTAGCGCTCAAAATGTCCAGTTGCATTTTCAACAGAAAGAGTGTTCAGATCTGCTCAATCAAAAGTATGGTTTAACTCTGTTAGCTGAATGCACAGATCAGAAAGAAGTTTCACCGAATGATTCTGTGTAGTTTATATTTGAAGACATTCCTTTTTCCACTATTACCCTCTTAGCGCTCCGAATCTCCACTTGCATTTTCTACAAAAAGAGTGTTTCATAACTGCTCAATGAAAAATATGTTTTATCTCTGTTAACTGAATTTACAGATCAGAAATAAGTTGCACAGAATGCATCTGTGTAGTTTTTATTTGAAGATATTCTTTTTCCCAATGTAGGCCTCTTAGCGCTTAGCATGTCCAATTGCAGTTTCTACAGAAAGAGTGTTTCAGAACGGCTCAATCAAAAGTAAGGTTCAACTCTGTTAGTTGAATGCACAGAACAGAAAGAATTTTCACAGAATGCTACTGTGTAGTTTATATTTGAATATATCCCTTTTTCCACTATTACCCTCTTAGCGCTCCGAATGTCCACTTGCATTTTCTACAGAAAGAGTGTTCAGAACTGCGCAGTCAAAAGTATGGTTTAACTCTGTTAGCTTAATGAACATATCAGAAATAAGTTTCACACAATGCTTCTGTGTAGTTTTTATTTGAAGATATTATTTTTCCCAATATAGGCCTCTTAGCGCTCAGAATGTCCAATTGCAGATTCTACAGAAAGAGTGTTTCAGAAAGGCTCAATCAAAAGTAAGGTTCAATTCTGTTAGTTGAATGCACAGAACAGAAAGAAGTTTCATACAATGCTTCTGTGTAGTTTATATTTGAACATATTCTTTTTTCCACTATTACCCACTTAGCGCTACGAATGTCCAGTTGCATTTTCTACAGACAGAGTGTTTCAAAACTGCTCAATCAAAAGTATGGTTTAACTCTGTTAGCTGAATGCTCAGATCAGAAAGAAGTTTCACAGAATGCTTCTGTGTAGTTTATATTTGAATATATTCCTTTTTCCACTACTACTCTCTTAGCGCTCCAAATGTCCAGTTGCATTTTCTACAGAAAGAGTGTTCAGATCTGCTCAATCAAAAGTATGGTTTAACTCTGTTAGCTGAATGCACAGATCAGAAAGAAGTTTCACAGAATGATTCTGTGTAGTTTATATTTGGAGACATTCCTTTTTCCACTATTACCCTCTTAGCGCTCCGAATCTCCACTTGCATTTTCTACAGAAAGAGTGTTTCAGAACGGCTCAATCAAAACTAAGGTTCAACTCTTTTAGTTGAACAAACAGAACAGAAAGAAGTTTCACACAATTCTTCTGTGTAGTTTTTATTTGTAGACATTCTTTTTCCCAATATAGGCCTCTTAGCGCTCAGAATGTCCAATTGCAGTTTCTACAGAAAGAGTGTTTCAGAACGGCTCAATCAAAAGTAAGGTTCAACTCTGTTAGTTGAATGCACAGAACAGAAAGAAGTTTCATACAATGCTTCTGTGTAGTTTATATTTGAACATATTCTCTTTTCCACTATTACCCACTTAGCGCTACGAATGTCCAGTTGCATTTTCTACAGACAGAGTGTTTCAAAACTGCTCAATCAAAAGTATGGTTTAACTCTGTTAGCTGAATGCTCAGATCAGAAAGAAGTTTCACAGAATGCTTCTGTGTAGTTTATATTTGAATATATTCCTTTTTCCACTACTACACTCTTAGCGCTCCAAATGTCCAGTTGCATTTTCAACAGAAAGAGTGTTCAGATCTGCTCAATCAAAAGTATGGTTTAACTCTGTTAGCTGAATGCACAGATCAGAAAGAAGTTTCACCGAATGATTCTGGGTAGTTTATATTTGAAGACATTCCTTTTTCCACTATTACCCTCTTAGCGCTCCGAATCTCCACTTGCATTTTCTACAAAAAGAGTGTTTCATAACTGCTCAATCAAAAATAGGTTTTATCTCTGTTAACTGAATTTACAGATCAGAAATAAGTTTCACAGAATGCATCTGTGTAGTTTTTATTTGAAGATATTCTTTTTCCCAATGTAGGCCTCTTAGCGCTTAGCATGTCCAATTGCAGTTTCTACAGAAAGAGTGTTTCAGAACGGCTCAATCAAAAGTAAGATTCAACTCTGTTAGTTGAATGCACAGAACAGAAAGGATTTTCACAGAATGCTACTGTGTAGTTTATATTTGAATATATTACTTTTTCCACTATTACCCTCTTAGCGATCCGAATGTCCACTTGCATTTTCTACAGAAAGAGTGTTCAGAACTGCGCAATCAAAAGTATGGTTTAACTCTGTTAGCTTAATGAACATATCAGAAATAAGTTTCACACAATGCTTCTGTGTAGTTTTTATTTGAAGATATTTTTTTTCCCAATATAGGCCTCTTAGCGCTCAGAATGTCCAATTGCAGTTTCTACAGAAAGAGTGTTTCAGAAAGGCTCAATCAAAAGTAAGGTTCAACTCTGTTAGTTGAATGCACAGAACAGAAAGAAGTTTCATACAATGCTTCTGTGTAGTTTATATTTGAACATATTCTTTTTTCCACTTTTACCCACTTAGCGCTACGAATGTCCAGTTGCATTTTCTACAGACAGAGTGTTTCAAAACTGCTCAATCAAAAGTATGGTTTAACTCTGTTAGCTGTATGCTCAGATCAGAAAGAAGTTTCACAGAATGCTTCTGTGTAGTTTATATTTGAATATATTCCTTTTTCCACTACTACTCTCTTAGCGCTCCAAATGTCCAGTTGCATTTTCAACAGAAAGAGTCTTCAGATCTGCTCAATCAAAAGTATGGTTTAACTCTGTTAGCTGAATGCACAGATCAGAAAGAAGTTTCACCGAATGATTCTGTGTAGTTTATATTTGAAGACATTCCTTTTTCCACTATTACCCTCTTAGCGCTCCGAATCTCCACTTGCATTTTCTACAAAAAGAGTGTTTCATAACTGCTCAATGAAAAATATGTTTTATCTCTGTTAACTGAATTTACAGATCAGAAATAAGTTGCACAGAATTCATCTGTGTAGTTTTTATTTGAAGATATTCTTTTTCCCAATGTAGGCCTCTTAGCGCTTAGCATGTCCAATTGCAGTTTCTACAGAAAGAGTGTTTCAGAACGGCTCAATCAAAAGTAAGGTTCAACTCTGTTAGTTGAATGCACAGAACAGAAAGAATTTTCACAGAATGCTACTGTGTAGTTTATATTTGAATATATCCCTTTTTCCACTATTACCCTCTTAGCGCTCCGAATGTCCACTTGCATTTTCTACAGAAAGAGTGTTCAGAACTGCGCAGTCAAAAGTATGGTTTAACTCTGTTAGCTTAATGAACATATCAGAAATAAGTTTCACACAATGCTTCTGTGTAGTTTTTATTTGAAGATATTATTTTTCCCAATATAGGCCTCTTAGCGCTCAGAATGTCCAATTGCAGATTCTACAGAAAGAGTGTTTCAGAAAGGCTCAATCAAAAGTAAGGTTCAACTCTGTTAGTTGAATGCACAGAACAGAAAGAAGTTTCATACAATGCTTCTGTGTAGTTTATATTTGAACATATTCTTTTTTCCACTATTACCCAGTTAGCGCTACGAATGTCCCGTTGCATTTTCTACAGACAGAGTGTTTCAAAACTGCTCAATCAAAAGTATGGTTTAAGTCTGTTAGCTGAATGCTCAGATCAGAAAGAAGTTTCACAGAATGCTTCTGTGTAGTTTATATTTGAATATATTCCTTTTTCCACTACTACTCTCTTAGCGCTCCAAATGTCCAGTTGCATTTTCTACAGAAAGAGTGTTCAGATCTGCTCAATCAAAAGTATGGTTTAACTCTGTTAGCTGAATGCACAGATCAGAAAGAAGTTTCACAGAATGATTCTGTGTAGTTTATATTTGGAGACATTCCTTTTTCCACTATTACCCTCTTAGCGCTCCGAATCTCCACTTGCATTTTCTACAGAAAGAGTGTTTCAGAACGGCTCAATCAAAACTAAGGTTCAACTCTTTTAGTTGAACAAACAGAACAGAAAGAAGTTTCACACAATTCTTCTGTGTAGTTTTTATTTGTAGACATTCTTTTTCCCAATATAGGCCTCTTAGCGCTCAGAATGTCCAATTGCAGTTTCTACAGAAAGAGTGTTTCAGAACGGCTCAATCAAAAGTAAGGTTCAACTATGTTAGTTGAATGCACAGAACAGAAAGAAGTTTCATACAATGCTTCTGTGTAGTTTATATTTGAACATATTCTCTTTTCCACTATTACCCACTTAGCGCTATGATTGTCCAGTTGCATTTTCTACAGACAGAGTGTTTCAAAACTGCTCAATCAAAAGTATGGTTTAACTCTGTTAGCTGTATGCTCAGATCAGAAAGAAGTTTCACAGAATGCTTCTGTGTAGTTTATATTTGAATATATTCCTTTTTCCACTACTACGCTCTTAGCGCTCCAAATGTCCATTTGCATTTTCAACAGAAAGAGTGTTCAGATCTGCTCAATCAAAAGTATGGTTTAACTCTGTTAGCTGAATGCACAGATCAGAAAGAAGTTTCACCGAATGATTCTGTGTAGTTTATATTTGAAGACATTCCTTTTTCCACTATTACCCTCTTAGCGCTCCGAATCTCCACTTGCATTTTCTACAAAAAGAGTGTTTCATAACTGCTCAATCAAAAATATGTTTTATCTCTGTTAACTGAATTTATAGATCAGAAATAAGTTTCACAAAATGCATCTGTGTAGTTTTTATTTGAAGATATTCTTTTTCCCAATGTAGGCCTCTTAGCGCTTAGCATGTCCAATTGCAGTTTCTACAGAAAGAGTGTTTCAGAACGGCTCAATCAAAAGTAATGTTCAACTCTGTTAGTTGAATGCACAGAACAGAAAGAAGTTTCATACAATGCTTCTGTGTAGTTTATATTTGAACATATTCTTTTTTCCACTTTTACCCACTTAGCGCTACGAATGTCCAGTTGCATTTTCTACAGACAGAGTGTTTCAAAACTGCTCAATCATAAGTATGGTTTAACTCTGTTAGCTGAATGCTCAGATCAGAAAGAAGTTTCACAGAATGCTTCTGTGTAGTTTATATTTGAATATATTCCTTTTTCCACTACTACGCTCTTAGCGCTCCAAATGTCCAGTTGCATTTTCAACAGAAAGAGTGTTCAGATCTGCTCCATCAAAAGTATGGTTTAACTCTGTTAGCTGAATGCACAGATCAGAAAGAAGTTTCACCGAATGATTCTGTGTAGTTTATATTTGAAGACATTCCTTTTTCCACTATTACCCTCTTAGCGCTCCGAATCTCCACTTGCATTTTCTACAAAAAGAGTGTTTCATAACTGCTCAATGAAAAATATGTTTTATCTCTGTTAACTGAATTTACAGATCAGAAATAAGTTTCACAGAATGCATCTGTGTAGTTTTTATTTGAAGATATTCTTTTTCCCAATGTAGGCCTCTTAGCGCTTAGCATGTCCAATTGCAGTTTCTACAGAAAGAGTGTTTCAGAACGGCTCAATCAAAAGTAAGATTCAACTCTGTTAGTTGAATGCACAGAACAGAAAGAATTTTCACAGAATGCTACTGTGTAGTTTATATTTGAATATATTACTTTTTCCACTATTACCCTCTTAGCGATCCGAATGTCCACTTGCATTTTCTACAGAAAGAGTGTTCAGAACTGCGCAATCAAAAGTATGGTTTAACTCTGTTAGCTTAATGAACATATCAGAAATAAGTTTCACACAATGCTTCTGTGTAGTTTTTATTTGAAGATATTATTTTTCCCAATATAGGCCTCTTAGCGCTCAGAATGTCCAATTGCAGTTTCTACAGAAAGAGTGTTTCAGAACGGCTCAATCAAAAGTAAGGTTCAACTCTGTTAGTTGAATGCACAGAACAGAAAGAAGTTTCATACAATGCTTCTGTGTAGTTTATATTTGAACATATTCTCTTTTCCACTATTACCCACTTAGCGCTATGATTGTCCAGTTGCATTTTCTACAGACAGAGTGTTTCAAAACTGCTCAATCAAAAGTATGGTTTAACTCTGTTAGCTGTATGCTCAGATCAGAAAGAAGTTTCACAGAATGCTTCTGTGTAGTTTATATTTGAATATATTCCTTTTTCCACTACTACGCTCTTAGCGCTCCAAATGTCCAGTTGCATTTTCAACAGAAAGAGTCTTCAGATCTGCTCAATCAAAAGTATGGTTTAACTCTGTTAGCTGAATGCACAGATCAGAAAGAAGTTTCACCGAATGATTCTGTGTAGTTTATATTTGAAGACATTCCTTTTTCCACTATTACCCTCTTAGCGCTCCGAATCTCCACTTGCATTTTCTACAAAAAGAGTGTTTCATAACTGCTCAATGAAAAATATGTTTTATCTCTGTTAACTGAATTTACAGATCAGAAATAAGTTGCACAGAATTCATCTGTGTAGTTTTTATTTGAAGATATTCTTTTTCCCAATGTAGGCCTCTTAGCGCTTAGCATGTCCAATTGCAGTTTCTACAGAAAGAGTGTTTCAGAACGGCTCAATCAAAAGTAAGGTTCAACTCTGTTAGTTGAATGCACAGAACAGAAAGAATTTTCACAGAATGCTACTGTGTAGTTTATATTTGAATATATCCCTTTTTCCACTATTACCCTCTTAGCGCTCCGAATGTCCACTTGCATTTTCTACAGAAAGAGTGTTCAGAACTGCGCAGTCAAAAGTATGGTTTAACTCTGTTAGCTTAATGAACATATCAGAAATAAGTTTCACACAATGCTTCTGTGTAGTTTTTATTTGAAGATATTATTTTTCCCAATATAGGCCTCTTAGCGCTCAGAATGTCCAATTGCAGATTCTACAGAAAGAGTGTTTCAGAAAGGCTCAATCAAAAGTAAGGTTCAACTCTGTTAGTTGAATGCACAGAACAGAAAGAAGTTTCATACAATGCTTCTGTGTAGTTTATATTTGAACATATTCTTTTTTCCACTATTACCCAGTTAGCGCTACGAATGTCCCGTTGCATTTTCTACAGACAGAGTGTTTCAAAACTGCTCAATCAAAAGTATGGTTTAAGTCTGTTAGCTGAATGCTCAGATCAGAAAGAAGTTTCACAGAATGCTTCTGTGTAGTTTATATTTGAATATATTCCTTTTTCCACTACTACTCTCTTAGCGCTCCAAATGTCCAGTTGCATTTTCTACAGAAAGAGTGTTCAGATCTGCTCAATCAAAAGTATGGTTTAACTCTGTTAGCTGAATGCACAGATCAGAAAGAAGTTTCACAGAATGATTCTGTGTAGTTTATATTTGGAGACATTCCTTTTTCCACTATTACCCTCTTAGCGCTCCGAATCTCCACTTGCATTTTCTACAGAAAGAGTGTTTCAGAACGGCTCAATCAAAACTAAGGTTCAACTCTTTTAGTTGAACAAACAGAACAGAAAGAAGTTTCACACAATTCTTCTGTGTAGTTTTTATTTGTAGACATTCTTTTTCCCAATATAGGCCTCTTAGCGCTCAGAATGTCCAATTGCAGTTTCTACAGAAAGAGTGTTTCAGAACGGCTCAATCAAAAGTAAGGTTCAACTATGTTAGTTGAATGCACAGAACAGAAAGAAGTTTCATACAATGCTTCTGTGTAGTTTATATTTGAACATATTCTCTTTTCCACTATTACCCACTTAGCGCTATGATTGTCCAGTTGCATTTTCTACAGACAGAGTGTTTCAAAACTGCTCAATCAAAAGTATGGTTTAACTCTGTTAGCTGTATGCTCAGATCAGAAAGAAGTTTCACAGAATGCTTCTGTGTAGTTTATATTTGAATATATTCCTTTTTCCACTACTACGCTCTTAGCGCTCCAAATGTCAATTTGCATTTTCAACAGAAAGAGTGTTCAGATCTGCTCAATCAAAAGTATGGTTTAACTCTGTTAGCTGAATGCACAGATCAGAAAGAAGTTTCACCGAATGATTCTGTGTAGTTTATATTTGAAGACATTCCTTTTTCCACTATTACCCTCTTAGCGCTCCGAATCTCCACTTGCATTTTCTACAAAAAGAGTGTTTCATAACTGCTCAATCAAAAATATGTTTTATCTCTGTTAACTGAATTTATAGATCAGAAATAAGTTTCACAAAATGCATCTGTGTAGTTTTTATTTGAAGATATTCTTTTTCCCAATGTAGGCCTCTTAGCGCTTAGCATGTCCAATTGCAGTTTCTACAGAAAGAGTGTTTCAGAACGGCTCAATCAAAAGTAATGTTCAACTCTGTTAGTTGAATGCACAGAACAGAAAGAATTTTCACAGAATGCTACTGTGTAGTTTATATTTGAATATATTCCTTTTTCCACTATTACCCTCTTAGCGCTCCGAATGTCCACTTGCATTTTCTACAGAAAGAGTGTTCAGAACTGCGCAATCAGAAGTATGGTTTAACTCTGTTAGCTTAATGAACATATCAGAAAGAAGTTTCACACAATGCTTCTGTGTAGTTTTTATTTGAAGATATTATTTTTCCCAATAGAGGCCTCTTAGCGCTCAGAATGTCCAATTGCAGTTTCTACAGAAAGAGTGTTTCAGAAAGGCTCAATCAAAAGTAAGGTTCAACTCTGTTAGTTGAATGCACAGAACAGAAAGAAGTTTCATACAATGCTTCTGTGTAGTTTATATTTGAACATATTCTTTTTTCCACGATTACCCACTTAGCGCTACGAATGTCCAGTTGCATTTTCTACAGACAGAGTGTTTCAAAACTGCTCAATCAAAAGTATGGTTTAACTCTGTTAGCTGAATGCTCAGATCAGAAAGAAGTTTCACAGAATGCTTCTGTGTAGTTTATATTTGAATATATTCCTTTTTCCACTACTACACTCTTAGCGCTCCAAATGTCCAGTTGCATTTTCAACAGAAAGAGTGTTCAGATCTGCTCAATCAAAAGTATGGTTTAACTCTGTTAGCTGAATGCACAGATCAGAAAGAAGTTTCACCGAATGATTCTGTGTAGTTTATATTTGAAGACATTCCTTTTTCCACTATTACCCTCTTAGCGCTCCGAATCTCCACTTGCATTTTCTACAAAAAGAGTGTTTCATAACTGCTCAATGAAAAATATGTTTTATCTCTGTTAACTGAATTTACAGATCAGAAATAAGTTGCACAGAATGCATCTGTGTAGTTTTTATTTGAAGATATTCTTTTTCCCAATGTAGGCCTCTTAGCGCTTAGCATGTCCAATTGCAGTTTCTACAGAAAGAGTGTTTCAGAACGGCTCAATCAAAAGTAAGGTTCAACTCTGTTAGTTGAATGCACAGAACAGAAAGAATTTTCACAGAATGCTACTGTGTAGTTTATATTTGCATATATCCCTTTTTCCACTATTACCCTCTTAGCGCTCCGAATGTCCACTTGCATTTTCTACAGAAAGAGTGTTCAGAACTGCGCAGTCAAAAGTATGGTTTAACTCTGTTAGCTTAATGAACATATCAGAAATAAGTTTCACACAATGCTTCTGTGTAGTTTTTATTTGAAGATATTATTTTTCCCAATATAGGCCTCTTAGCGCTCAGAATGTCCAATTGCAGATTCTACAGAAAGAGTGTTTCAGAAAGGCTCAATCAAAAGTAAGGTTCACCTCTGTTAGTTGAATGCACAGAACAGAAAGAAGTTTCATACAATGCTTCTGTGTAGTTTATATTTGAACATATTCTTTTTTCCACTATTACCCACTTAGCGCTACGAATGTCCAGTTGCATTTTCTACAGACAGAGTGTTTCAAAACTGCTCAATCAAAAGTATGGTTTAACTCTGTTAGCTGAATGCTCAGATCAGAAAGAAGTTTCACAGAATGCTTCTGTGTAGTTTATATTTGAATATATTCCTTTTTCCACTACTACTCTCTTAGCGCTCCAAATGTCCAGTTGCATTTTCTACAGAAAGAGTGTTCAGATCTGCTCAATCAAAAGTATGGTTTAACTCTGTTAGCTGAATGCACAGATCAGAAAGAAGTTTCACAGAATGATTCTGTGTAGTTTATATTTGGAGACATTCCTTTTTCCACTATTACCCTCTTAGCGCTCCGAATCTCCACTTGCATTTTCTACAGAAAGAGTGTTTCAGAACGGCTCAATCAAAACTAAGGTTCAACTCTTTTAGTTGAACAAACAGAACAGAAAGAAGTTTCACACAATTCTTCTGTGTAGTTTTTATTTGTAGACATTCTTTTTCCCAATATAGGCCTCTTAGCGCTCAGAATGTCCAATTGCAGTTTCTACAGAAAGAGTGTTTCAGAACGGCTCAATCAAAAGTAAGGTCCAACTCTGTTAGTTGAATGCACAGAACAGAAAGAAGTTTCATACAATGCTTCTGTGTAGTTTATATTTGAACATATTCTCTTTTCCACTCTTACCCACTTAGCGCTATGATTGTCCAGTTGCATTTTCTACAGACAGAGTGTTTCAAAACTGCTCAATCAAAAGTATGGTTTAACTCTGTTAGCTGAATGCTCAGATCAGAAAGAAGTTTCACAGAATGCTTCTGTGTAGTTTATATTTGAATATATTCCTTTTTCCACTACTACGCTCTTAGCGCTCCAAATGTCCAGTTGCATTTTCAACAGAAAGAGTGTTCAGATCTGCTCAATCAAAAGTATGGTTTAACTCTGTTAGCTGAATGCACAGATCAGAAAGAAGTTTCACCGAATGATTCTGTGTAGTTTATATTTGAAGACATTCCTTTTTCCACTATTACCCTCTTAGCGCTCCGAATCTCCACTTGCATTTTCTACAAAAAGAGTGTTTCATAACTGCTCAATCAAAAATATGTTTTATCTCTGTTAACTGAATTTATAGATCAGAAATAAGTTTCACAAAATGCATCTGTGTAGTTTTTATTTGAAGATATTCTTTTTCCCAATGTAGGCCTCTTAGCGCTTAGCATGTCCAATTGCAGTTTCTACAGAAAGAGTGTTTCAGAACGGCTCAATCAAAAGTAAGGTTCAACTCTGTTAGTTGAATGCACAGAACAGAAAGAATTTTCACAGAATGCTACTGTGTAGTTTATATTTGAATATATTCCTTTTTCCACTATTACCCTCTTAGCGCTCCGAATGTCCACTTGCATTTTCTACAGAAAGAGTGTTCAGAACTGCGCAATCAAAAGTATGGTTTAACTCTGTTAGCTTAATGAACATATCAGAAATAAGTTTCACACAATGCTTCTGTGTAGTTTTTATTTGAAGATATTATTTTTCCCAATAGAGGCCTCTTAGCGCTCAGAATGTCCAATTGCAGTTTCTACAGAAAGAGTGTTTCAGAAAGGCTCAATCAAAAGTAAAGTTCAACTCTGTTAGTTGAATGCACAGAACAGAAAGAAGTTTCATACAATGCTTCTGTGTAGTTTATATTTGAACATATTCTTTTTTCCACGATTACCCACTTAGCGCTACGAATGTCCAGTTGCATTTTCTACAGACAGAGTGTTTCAAAACTGCTCAATCAAAAGTATGGTTTAACTCTGTTAGCTGAATGCTCATATCAGAAAGAAGTTTCACAGAATGCTTCTGTGTAGTTTATATTTGAATATATTCCTTTTTCCACTACTACACTCTTAGCGCTCCAAATGTCCAGTTGCATTTTCAACAGAAAGAGTGTTCAGATCTGCTCAATCAAAAGTATGGTTTAACTCTGTTAGCTGAATGCACATATCAGAAAGAAGTTTCACCGAATGATTCTGTGTAGTTTATATTTGAAGACATTCCTTTTTCCACTATTACACTCTTAGCGCTCCGAATCTCCACTTGCATTTTCTAAAAAAGAGTGTTTCATAACTGCTCAATCAAAAATAGGTTTTATCTCTGTTAACTGAATTTACAGATCAGAAATAAGTTTCACAGAATGCATCTGTGTAGTTTTTATTTGAAGATATTCTTTTTCCCAATGTAGGCCTCTTAGCGCTTAGCATGTCCAATTGCAGTTTCTACAGAAAGAGTGTTTCAGAACGGCTCAATCAAAAGTAAGATTCAACTCTGTTAGTTGAATGCACAGAACAGAAAGAATTTTCACAGAATGCTACTGTGTAGTTTATATTTGAATATATTACTTTTTCCACTATTACCCTCTTAGCGCTCCGAATGTCCACTTGCATTTTCTACAGAAAGAGTGTTCAGAACTGCGCAATCAAAAGTATGGTTTAACTCTGTTAGCTTAATGAACATATCAGAAATAAGTTTCACACAATGCTTCTGTGTAGTTTTTATTTGAAGATATTATTTTTCCCAATATAGGCCTCTTAGCGCTCAGAATGTCCAATTGCAGTTTCTACAGAAAGAGTGTTTCAGAAAGGCTCAATCAAAAGTAAGGTTCAACTCTGTTAGTTGAATGCACAGAACAGAAAGAAGTTTCATACAATGCTTCTGTGTAGTTTATATTTGAACATATTCTTTTTTCCACGATTACCCACTTAGCGCTACGAATGTCCAGTTGCATTTTCTACAGACAGAGTGTTTCAAAACTGCTCAATCATAAGTATGGTTTAACTCTGTTAGCTGAATGCTCAGATCAGAAAGAAGTTTCACAGAATGCTTCTGTGTAGTTTATATTTGAATATATTCCTTTTTCCACTACTACTCTCTTAGCGCTCCAAATGTCCAGTTGCATTTTCTACAGAAAGAGTGTTCAGATCTGCTCAATCAAAAGTATGGTTTAACTCTGTTAGCTGAATGCACAGATCAGAAAGAATTTTCACAGAATGATTCTGTGTAGTTTATATTTGGAGACATTCCTTTTTCCACTATTACCCTCTTAGCGCTCCGAATCTCCACTTGCATTTTCTACAGAAAGAGTGTTTCAGAACGGCTCAATCAAAACTAAGGTTCAACTCTTTTAGTTGAACAAACAGAACAGAAAGAAGTTTCACACAATTCTTCTGTGTAGTTTTTATTTGTAGACATTCTTTTTCCCAATATAGGCCTCTTAGCACTCAGAATGTCCAATTGCAGTTTCTACAGAAAGAGTGTTTCAGAACGGCTCAATCAAAAGTAAGGTTCAACTCTGTTAGTTGAATGCACAGAACAGAAAGAAGTTTCATACAATGCTTCTGTGTAGTTTATATTTGAACATATTCTTTTTTCCACTATTACCCACTTAGCGCTACGAATGTCCAGTTGCATTTTCTACAGACAGAGTGTTTCAAAACTGCTCAATCAAAAGTATGGTTTAACTCTGTTAGCTGAATGCTCAGATCAGAAAGAAGTTTCACAGAATGCTTCTGTGTAGTTTATATTTGAATATATTCCTTTTTCCACTACTACGCTCTTACCGCTCCAAATGTCCAGTTGCATTTTCAACAGAAAGAGTGTTCAGATCTGCTCAATCAAAAGTATGGTTTAACTCTGTTAGCTGAATGCACAGATCAGAAAGAAGTTTCACCGAATGATTCTGTGTAGTTTATATTTGAAGACATTCCTTTTTCCACTATTACCCACTTAGCGCTCCGAATCTCCACTTGCATTTTCTACAAAAAGAGTGTTTCATAACTGCTCAATCAAAAATATGTTTTATCTCTGTTAACTGAATTTACAGATCAGAAATAAGTTTCACAGAGTGCATCTGTGTAGTTTTTATTTGAAGATATTCTTTTTCCCAATGTAGGCCTCTTAGCGCTTAGCATGTCCAATTGCAGTTTCTACAGAAAGAGTGTTTCAGAACGGCTCAATCAAAAGTAAGGTTCAACTCTGTTAGTTGAATGCACAGAACAGAAAGAATTTTCACAGAATGCTACTGTGTAGTTTATATTTGAATATATTCCTTTTTCCACTATTACCCTCTTAGTGCTCCGAATGTCCACTTGCATTTTCTACAGAAAGAGTGTTCAGAACTGCGTAATCAAAAGTATGGTTTAACTCTGTTAGCTTAATGAACATATCAGAAATAAGTTTCACACAATGCTTCTGTGTAGTTTTTATTTGAAGATATTATTATTCCCAATAGAGGCCTCTTAGCGCTCAGAATGTCCAATTGCAGTTTCTACAGAAAGAGTGTTTCAGAAAGGCTCAATCAAAAGTAAGTTTCAACTCTGTTAGTTGAATGCACAGAACAGAAAGAAGTTTCATACAATGCTTCTGTGTAGTTTATATTTGAACATATTCTTTTTTCCACTATTACCCACTTAGCGCTACGAATGTCCAGTTGCATTTTCTACAGACAGAGTGTTTCAAAACTGCTCAATCAAAAGTATGGTTTAACTCTGTTAGCTGAATGCTCAGATCAGAAAGAAGTTTCACAGAATGCTTCTGTGTAGTTTATATTCGAATATATTCCTTTTTCCACTACTACTCTCTTAGCGCTCGAAATGTCCAGTTGCATTTTCTACAGAAAGAGTGTTCAGATCTGCTCAATCAAAAGTATGGTTTAACTCTGTTAGCTGAATGCACAGATCAGAAAGAAGTTTCACAGAATGATTCTGTGTAGTTTATATTTGGAGACATTCCTTTTTCCACTATTACCGTCTTAGCGCTCCGAATCTCCACTTGCATTTTCTACAGAAAGAGTGTTTCAGAACGGCTCAATCAAAACTAAGGTTCAACTCTTTTAGTTGAACAAACAGAACAGAAAGAAGTTTCACACAATTCTTCTGTGTAGTTTTTATTTGAAGATATTATTTTTCCCAATAGAGGCCTCTTAGCGCTCGGAATGTCCAATTGCAGTTTCTACAGAAAGAGTGTTTCAGAAAGGCTCAATCAAAAGTAAGGTTCAACTCTGTTAGTTGAATGCACAGAACAGAAAGAAGTTTCATACAATGCTTCTGTGTAGTTTATATTTGAACATATTCTTTTTTCCACTATTACCCACTTAGCGCTACGAATGTCCAGTTGCAATTTCTACAGACAGAGTGTTTCAAAACTGCTCAATCATAAGTATGGTTTAACTCTGTTAGCTGAATGCTCAGATCAGAAGGAAGTTTCACAGAATGCTTCTGTGTAGTTTATATTTGAATATATTCCTTTTTCCACTACTACTCTCTTAGCGCTCCAAATGTCCAGTTGCATTTTCTACAGAAAGAGTGTTCAGATCTGCTCAATCAAAAGTATGGTTTAACTCTGTTAGCTGAATGCACAGATCAGAAAGAAGTTTCACAGAATGATTCTGTGTAGTTTATATTTGGAGACATTCCTTTTTCCACTATTACCCTCTTAGCGCTCCGAATCTCCACTTGCATTTTCTACAGAAAGAGTGTTTCAGAACGGCTCAATCAAAACTAAGGTTCAACTCTTTTAGTTGAACAAACAGAACAGAAAGAAGTTTCACACAATTCTTCTGTGTAGTTTTTATTTGTAGACATTCTTTTTCCCAATATAGGCCTCTTAGCGCTCAGAATGTCCAATTGCAGTTTCTACAGAAAGAGTGTTTCAGAACGGCTCAATCAAAAGTAAGGTTCAACTCTGTTAGTTGAATGCACAGAACAGAAAGAAGTTTCATACAATGCTTCTGTGTAGTTTATATTTGAACATATTCTTTTTTCCACTATTACCCACTTAGCGCTACGAATGTCCAGTTGCATTTTCTACAGACAGAGTGTTTCAAAACTGCTCAATCAAAAGTATGGTTTAACTCTGTTAGCTGAATGCTCAGATCAGAAAGAAGTTTCACAGAATGCTTCTGTGTAGTTTATATTTGAATATATTCCTTTTTCCACTAATACGCTCTTACCGCTCCAAATGTCCAGTTGCATTTTCAACAGAAAGAGTGTTCAGATCTGCTCAATCAAAAGTATGGTTTAACTCTGTTAGCTGAATGCACAGATCAGAAAGAAGTTTCACCGAATGATTCTGTGTAGTTTATATTTGAAGACATTCCTTTTTCCACTATTACCCTCTTAGCGCTCCGAATCTCCACTTGCATTTTCTAGAAAAAGAGTGTTTCATAACTGCTCAATGAAAAATATGTTTTATCTCTGTTAACTGAATTTACAGATCAGAAATAAGTTGCACAGAATGCATCTGTGTAGTTTTTATTTGAAGATATTCTTTTTCCCAATGTAGGCCTCTTAGCGCTTAGCATGTCCAATTGCAGTTTCTACAGAAAGAGTGTTTCAGAACGGCTCAATCAAAAGTAAGGTTCAACTCTGTTAGTTGAATGCACAGAACAGAAAGAATTTTCACAGAATGCTACTGTGTAGTTTATATTTGAATATATCCCTTTTTCCACTATTACCCTCTTAGCGCTCCGAATGTCCACTTGCATTTTCTACAGAAAGAGTGTTCAGAACTGCGCAGTCAAAAGTATGGTTTAACTCTGTTAGCTTAATGAACATATCAGAAATAAGTTTCACACAATGCTTCTGTGTAGTTTTTATTTGAAGATATTATTTTTCCCAATATAGGCCTCTTAGCGCTCAGAATGTCCAATTGCAGATTCTACAGAAAGAGTGTTTCAGAAAGGCTCAATCAAAAGTAAGGTTCACCTCTGTTAGTTGAATGCACAGAACAGAAAGAAGTTTCATACAATGCTTCTGTGTAGTTTATATTTGAACATATTCTTTTTTCCACTATTACCCACTTAGCGCTACGAATGTCCAGTTGCATTTTCTACAGACAGAGTGTTTCAAAACTGCTCAATCAAAAGTATGGTTTAACTCTGTTAGCTGAATGCTCAGATCAGAAAGAAGTTTCACAGAATGCTTCTGTGTAGTTTATATTTGAATATATTCCTTTTTCCACTACTACTCTCTTAGCGCTCCAAATGTCCAGTTGCATTTTCTACAGAAAGAGTGTTCAGATCTGCTCAATCAAAAGTATGGTTTAACTCTGTTAGCTGAATGCACAGATCAGAAAGAAGTTTCACAGAATGATTCTGTGTAGTTTATATTTGGAGACATTCCTTTTTCCACTATTACCCTCTTAGCGCTCCGAATCTCCACTTGCATTTTCTACAGAAAGAGTGTTTCAGAACGGCTCAATCAAAACTAAGGTTCAACTCTTTTAGTTGAACAAACTGAACAGAAAGAAGTTTCACACAATTCTTCTGTGTAGTTTTTATTTGTAGACATTCTTTTTCCCAATATAGGCCTCTTAGCGCTCAGAATGTCCAATTGCAGTTTCTACAGAAAGAGTGTTTCAGAACGGCTCAATCAAAAGTAAGGTTCAACTCTGTTAGTTGAATGCACAGAACAGAAAGAAGTTTCATACAATGCTTCTGTGTAGTTTATATTTGAACATATTCTCTTTTCCACTATTACCCACTTAGCGCTATGATTGTCCAGTTGCATTTTCTACAGACAGAGTGTTTCAAAACTGCTCAATCAAAAGTATGGTTTAACTCTGTTAGCTGTATGCTCAGATCAGAAAGAAGTTTCACAGAATGCTTCTGTGTAGTTTATATTTGAATATATTCCTTTTTCCACTACTACGCTCTTAGCGCTCCAAATGTCCAGTTGCATTTTCAACAGAAAGAGTCTTCAGATCTGCTCAATCAAAAGTATGGTTTAACTCTGTTAGCTGAATGCACAGATCAGAAAGAAGTTTCACCGAATGATTCTGTGTAGTTTATATTTGAAGACATTCCTTTTTCCACTATTACCCTCTTAGCGCTCCGAATCTCCACTTGCATTTTCTACAAAAAGAGTGTTTCATAACTGCTCAATGAAAAATATGTTTTATCTCTGTTAACTGAATTTACAGATCAGAAATAAGTTGCACAGAATGCATCTGTGTAGTTTTTATTTGAAGATATTCTTTTTCCCAATGTAGGCCTCTTAGCGCTTAGCATGTCCAATTGCAGTTTCTACAGAAAGAGTGTTTCAGAACGGCTCAATCAAAAGTAAGGTTCAACTCTGTTAGTTGAATGCACAGAACAGAAAGAATTTTCACAGAATGCTACTGTGTAGTTTATATTTGAATATATCCCTTTTTCCACTATTACCCTCTTAGCGCTCCGAATGTCCACTTGCATTTTCTACAGAAAGAGTGTTCAGAACTGCGCAGTCAAAAGCATGGTTTAACTCTGTTAGCTTAATGAACATATCAGAAATAAGTTTCACACAATGCTTCTGTGTAGTTTTTATTTGAAGATATTATTTTTCCCAATATAGGCCTCTTAGCGCTCAGAATGTCCAATTGCAGATTCTACAGAAAGAGTGTTTCAGAAAGGCTCAATCAAAAGTAAGGTTCAACTCTGTTAGTTGAATGCACAGAACAGAAAGAAGTTTCATACAATGCTTCTGTGTAGTTTATATTTGAACATATTCTTTTTTCCACTATTACCCACTTAGCGCTACGAATGTCCCGTTGCATTTTCTACAGACAGAGTGTTTCAAAACTGCTCAATCAAAAGTATGGTTTAACTCTGTTAGCTGAATGCTCAGATCAGAAAGAAGTTTGACAGAATGCTTCTGTGTAGTTTATATTTGAATATATTCCTTTTTCCACTACTACTCTCTTAGCGCTCCAAATGTCCAGCTGCATTTTCTACAGAAAGAGTGTTCAGATCTGCTCAATCAAAAGTATGGTTTAACTCTGTTAGCTGAATGCACAGATCAGAAAGAAGTTTCACAGAATGATTCTGTGTAGTTTATATTTGGAGACATTCCTTTTTCCACTATTACCCTCTTAGCGCTCCGAATCTCCACTTGCATTTTCTACAGAAAGAGTGTTTCAGAACGGCTCAATCAAAACTAAGGTTCAACTCTTTTAGTTGAACAAACAGAACAGAAAGAAGTTTCACACAATTCTTCTGTGTAGTTTTTATTTGTAGACATTCTTTTTCCCAACATAGGCCTCTTAGCGCTCAGAATGTCCAATTGCAGTTTCTACAGAAAGAGTGTTTCAGAACGGCTCAATCAAAAGTAAGGTTCAACTATGTTAGTTGAATGCACAGAACAGAAAGAAGTTTCATACAATGCTTCTGTGTAGTTTATATTTGAACATATTCTCTTTTCCACTATTACCCACTTAGCGCTATGATTTTCCAGTTGCATTTTCTACAGACAGAGTGTTTCAAAACTGCTCAATCAAAAGTATGGTTTAACTCTGTTAGCTGTATGCTCAGATCAGAAAGAAGTTTCACAGAATGCTTCTGTGTAGTTTATATTTGAATATATTCCTTTTTCCACTACTACGCTCTTAGCGCTCCAAATGTCCAGTTGCATTTTCAACAGAAAGAGTGTTCAGATCTGCTCAATCAAAAGTATTGTTTAACTCTGTTAGCTGAATGCACAGATCAGAAAGAAGTTTCACCGAATGATTCTGTGTAGTTTATATTTGAAGACATTCCTTTTTCCACTATTACCCTCTTAGCGCTCCGAATCTCCACTTGCATTTTCTACAAAAAGAGTGTTTCATAACTGCTCAATCAAAAATATGTTTTATCTCTGTTAACTGAATTTATAGATCAGAAATAAGTTTCACAGAATGCATCTGTGTAGTTTTTATTTGAAGATATTCTTTTTCCCAATGTAGGCCTCTTAGCGCTTAGCATGTCCAATTGCAGTTTCTACAGAAAGAGTGTTTCAGAACGGCTCAATCAAAAGTAAGGTTCAACTCTGTTAGTTGAATGCACAGAACAGAAAGAATTTTCACAGAATGCTACTGTGTAGTTTATATTTGAATATATTCCTTTTTCCACTATTACCCTCTTAGCGCTCCGAATGTCCACTTGCATTTTCTACAGAAAGAGTGTTCAGAACTGCGCAATCAAAAGTATGGTTTAACTCTGTTAGCTTAATGAACATATCAGAAATAAGTTTCACACAATGCTTCTGTGTAGTTTTTATTTGAAGATATTATTTTTCCCAATAGAGGCCTCTTAGCGCTCAGAATGTCCAATTGCAGTTTCTACAGAAAGAGTGTTTCAGAAAGGCTCAATCAAAAGTAAGGTTCAACTCTGTTAGCTGAATGCACAGATCAGAAAGAAGTTTCACAGAATGATTCTGTGTAGTTTATATTTGGAGACATTCCTTTTTCCACTATTACCCTCTTAGCGCTCCGAATCTCCACTTGCATTTTCTACAGAAAGAGTGTTTCAGAACGGCTCAATCAAAACTAAGGTTCAACTCTTTTAGTTGAACAAACTGAACAGAAAGAAGTTTCACACAATTCTTCTGTGTAGTTTTTATTTGTAGACATTCTTTTTCCCAATATAGGCCTCTTAGCGCTCAGAATGTCCAATTGCAGTTTCTACAGAAAGAGTGTTTCAGAACGGCTCAATCAAAAGTAAGGTTCAACTCTGTTAGTTGAATGCACAGAACAGAAAGAAGTTTCATACAATGCTTCTGTGTAGTTTATATTTGAACATATTCTCTTTTCCACTATTACCCACTTAGCGCTATGATTGTCCAGTTGCATTTTCTACAGACAGAGTGTTTCAAAACTGCTCAATCAAAAGTATGGTTTAACTCTGTTAGCTGTATGCTCAGATCAGAAAGAAGTTTCACAGAATGCTTCTGTGTAGTTTATATTTGAATATATTCCTTTTTCCACTACTATGCTCTTAGCGCTCCAAATGTCCAGTTGCATTTTCAACAGAAAGAGTCTTCAGATCTGCTCAATCAAAAGTATGGTTTAACTCTGTTAGCTGAATGCACAGATCAGAAAGAAGTTTCACCGAATGATTCTGTGTAGTTTATATTTGAAGACATTCCTTTTTCCACTATTACCCTCTTAGCGCTCCGAATCTCCACTTGCATTTTCTACAAAAAGAGTGTTTCATAACTGCTCAATGAAAAATATGTTTTATCTCTGTTAACTGAATTTACAGATCAGAAATAAGTTGCACAGAATGCATCTGTGTAGTTTTTATTTGAAGATATTCTTTTTCCCAATGTAGGCCTCTTAGCGCTTACAATGTCCAATTGCAGTTTCTACAGAAAGAGTGTTTCAGAACGGCTCAATCAAAAGTAAGGTTCAACTCTGTTAGTTGAATGCACAGAACAGAAAGAATTTTCACAGAATGCTACTGTGTAGTTTATATTTGAATATATCCCTTTTTCCACTATTACCCTCTTAGCGCTCCGAATGTCCACTTGCATTTTCTACAGAAAGAGTGTTCAGAACTGCGCAGTCAAAAGCATGGTTTAACTCTGTTAGCTTAATGAACATATCAGAAATAAGTTTCACACAATGCTTCTGTGTAGTTTTTATTTGAAGATATTATTTTTCCCAATATAGGCCTCTTAGCGCTCAGAATGTCCAATTGCAGATTCTACAGAAAGAGTGTTTCAGAAAGGCTCAATCAAAAGTAAGGTTCAACTCTGTTAGTTGAATGCACAGAACAGAAAGAAGTTTCATACAATGCTTCTGTGTAGTTTATATTTGAACATATTCTTTTTTCCACTATTACCCACTTAGCGCTACGAATGTCCCGTTGCATTTTCTACAGACAGAGTGTTTCAAAACTGCTCAATCAAAAGTATGGTTTAACTCTGTTAGCTGAATGCTCAGATCAGAAAGAAGTTTGACAGAATGCTTCTGTGTAGTTTATATTTGAATATATTCCTTTTTCCACTACTACTCTCTTAGCGCTCCAAATGTCCAGTTGCATTTTCTACAGAAAGAGTGTTCAGATCTGCTCAATCAAAAGTATGGTTTAACTCTGTTAGCTGAATGCACAGATCAGAAAGAAGTTTCACAGAATGATTCTGTGTAGTTTATATTTGGAGACATTCCTTTTTCCACTATTACCCTCTTAGCGCTCCGAATCTCCACTTGCATTTTCTACAGAAAGAGTGTTTCAGAACGGCTCAATCAAAACTAAGGTTCAACTCTTTTAGTTGAACAAACAGAACAGAAAGAAGTTTCACACAATTCTTCTGTGTAGTTTTTATTTGTAGACATTCTTTTTCCCAATATAGGACTCTTAGCGCTCAGCATGTCCAATTGCAGTTTCTACAGAAAGAGTGTTTCAGAACGGCTCAATCAAAAGTAAGGTTCAACTATGTTAGTTGAATGCACAGAACAGAAAGAAGTTTCATACAATGCTTCTGTGTAGTTTATATTTGAACATATTCTCTTTTCCACTATTACCCACTTAGCGCTATGATTTTCCAGTTGCATTTTCTACAGACAGAGTGTTTCAAAACTGCTCAATCAAAAGTATGGTTTAACTCTGTTAGCTGTATGCTCAGATCAGAAAGAAGTTTCACAGAATGCTTCTGTGTAGTTTATATTTGAATATATTCCTTTTTCCACTACTACGCTCTTAGCGCTCCAAATGTCCAGTTGCATTTTCAACAGAAAGAGTGTTCAGATCTGCTCAATCAAAAGTATGGTTTAACTCTGTTAGCTGAATGCACAGATCAGAAAGAAGTTTCACCGAATGATTCTGTGTAGTTTATATTTGAAGACATTCCTTTTTCCACTATTACCCTCTTAGCGCTCCGAATCTCCACTTGCATTTTCTACAAAAAGAGTGTTTCATAACTGCTCAATCAAAAATATGTTTTATCTCTGTTAACTGAATTTATAGATCAGAAATAAGTTTCACAGAATGCATCTGTGTAGTTTTTATTTGAAGATATTCTTTTTCCCAATGTAGGCCTCTTAGCGCTTAGCATGTCCAATTGCAGTTTCTACAGAAAGAGTGTTTCAAAACGGCTCAATCAAAAGTAAGGTTCAACTCTGTTAGTTGAATGCACAGAACAGAAAGAATTTTCACAGAATGCTACTGTGTAGTTTATATTTGAATATATTCCTTTTTCCACTATTACCCTCTTAGCGCTCCGAATGTCCACTTGCATTTTCTACAGAAAGAGTGTTCAGAACTGAGCAATCAAAAGTATGGTTTAACTCTGTTAGCTTAATGAACATATCAGAAATAAGTTTCACACAATGCTTCTGTGTAGTTTTTATTTGAAGATATTATTTTTCCCAATAGAGGCCTCTTAGCGCTCAGAATGTCCAATTGCAGTTTCTACAGAAAGAGTGTTTCAGAAAGGCTCAATCAAAAGTAAGGTTCAACTCTGTTAGTTGAATGCACAGAACAGAAAGAAGTTTCATACAATGCTTCTGTGTAGTTTATATTTGAACATATTATTTTTTCCACGATTACCCACTTAGCGCTACGAATGTCCAGTTGCATTTTCTACAGACAGAGTGCTTCAAAACTGCTCAATCATAAGTATGGTTTAACTCTGTTAGCTGAATGCTCAGATCAGAAAGAAGTTTCACAGAATGCTTCTGTGTAGTTTATATTTGAATATATTCCTTTTTCCACTACTACTCTCTTAGCGCTCCAAATGTCCAGTTGCATTTTCTACAGAAAGAGTGTTCAGATCTGCTCAATCAAAAGTATGGTTTAACTCTGTTAGCTGAATGCACAGATCAGAAAGAAGTTTCACAGAATGATTCTGTGTAGTTTATATTTGGAGACATTCCTTTTTCCACTATTACCCTCTTAGCGCTCCGAATCTCCACTTGCATTTTCTACAGAAAGAGTGTTTCAGAACGGCTCAATCAAAACTAAGGTTCAACTCTTTTAGTTGAACAAACAGAACAGAAAGAAGTTTCACACAATTCTTCTGTGTAGTTTTTATTTGTAGACATTCTTTTTCCCAGTATAGGCCTCTTAGCACTCAGAATGTCCAATTGCAGTTTCTACAGAAAGAGTGTTTCAGAACGGCTCAATCAAAAGTAAGGTTCAACTCTGTTAGTTGAATGCACAGAACAGAAAGAAGTTTCATACAATGCTTCTGTGTAGTTTATATTTGAACATATTCTTTTTTCCACTATTACCCACTTAGCACTACGAATGTCCAGTTGCATTTTCTACAGACAGAGTGTTTCAAAACTGCTCAATCAAAAGTATGGTTTAACTCTGTTAGCTGAATGCTCAGATCAGAAAGAAGTTTCACAGAATGCTTCTGTGTAGTTTATATTTGAATATATTCCTTTTTCCACTAATACGCTCTTACCGCTCCAAATGTCCAGTTGCATTTTCAACAGAAAGAGTGTTCAGATCTGCTCAATCAAAAGTATGGTTTAACTCTGTTAGCTGAATGCACAGATCAGAAAGAAGTTTCACCGAATGATTCTGTGTAGTTTATATTTGAAGACATTCCTTTTTCCACTATTACCCTCTTAGCGCTCCGAATCTCCACTTGCATTTTCTACAAAAAGAGTGTTTCATAACTGCTCAATGAAAAATATGTTTTATCTCTGTTAACTGAATTTACAGATCAGAAATAAGTTGCACAGAATGCATCTGTGTAGTTTTTATTTGAAGATATTCTTTTTCCCAATGTAGGCCTCTTAGCGCTTAGCATGTCCAATTGCAATTTCTACAGAAAGAGTGTTCCAGAACGGCTCAATCAAAAGTAAGGTTCAACTCTGTTAGTTGAATGCACAGAACAGAAAGAATTTTCACAGAATGCTACTGTGTAGTTTATATTTGAATATATCCCTTTTTCCACTATTACCCTCTTAGCGCTCCGAATGTCCACTTGCATTTTCTACAGAAAGAGTGTTCAGAACTGCGCAGTCAAAAGTATGGTTTAACTCTGTTAGCTTAATGAACATATCAGAAATAAGTTTCACACAATGCTTCTGTGTAGTTTTTATTTGAAGATATTATTTTTCCCAATATAGGCCTCTTAGCGCTCAGAATGTCCAATTGCAGATTCTACAGAAAGAGTGTTTCACAAAGGCTCAATCAAAAGTAAGGTTCACCTCTGTTAGTTGAATGCACAGAACAGAAAGAAGTTTCATACAATGCTTCTGTGTAGTTTATATTTGAACATATTCTTTTTTCCACTATTACCCACTTAGCGCTACGAATGTCCAGTTGCATTTTCTACAGACAGAGTGTTTCAAAACTGCTCAATCAAAAGTATGGTTTAACTCTGTTAGCTGAATGCTCAGATCAGAAAGAAGTTT
This sequence comes from Symphalangus syndactylus, assembly GCF_028878055.3. Classification (NCBI taxonomy): domain Eukaryota; kingdom Metazoa; phylum Chordata; class Mammalia; order Primates; family Hylobatidae; genus Symphalangus; species Symphalangus syndactylus. The sequence goes on along the minus strand of NC_072447.2, from coordinate 162,358,003 downwards.
CACAGAATGCTTATGTGTAGTTTATATTTGAATATATTCCTTTTTCCACTACTACTCTCTTAGCGCTCCAAATATCCAGTTGCATTTTCTACAGAAAGAGTGTTCAGATCTGCTCAATCAAAAGTATGGTTTAACTCTGTTAGCTGAATGCACAGATCAGAAAGAAGTTTCACAGAATGATTCTGTGTAGTTTATATTTGGAGACATTCCTTTTTCCACTATTACCCTCTTAGCGCTCCGAATCTCCACTTGCATTTTCTACAGAAAGAGTGTTTCAGAACGGCTCAATCAAAACTAAGGTTCAACTCTTTTAGTTGAACAAACAGAACAGAAAGAAGTTTCACACAATTCTTCTGTGTAGTTTTTATTTGTAGACATTCTTTTTCCCAATATAGGCCTCTTAGCGCTCAGAATGTCCAATTGCAGTTTCTACAGAAAGAGTGTTTCAGAACGGCTCAATCAAAAGTAAGGTTCAACTCTGTTAGTTGAATGCACAGAACAGAAAGAAGTTTCATACAATGCTTCTGTGTAGTTTATATTTGAACATATTCTCTTTTCCACTATTACCCACTTAGCGCTATGATTGTCCAGTTGCATTTTCTACAGACAGAGTGTTTCAAAACTGCTCAATCAAAAGTATGGTTTAACTCTGTTAGCTGAATGCTCAGATCAGAAAGAAGTTTCACAGAATGCTTCTGTGTAGTTTATATTTGAATATATTCCTTTTCCCACTACTACTCTCTTAGCGCTCCAAATGTCCAGTTGCATTTTCTACAGAAAGAGTGTTCAGACCTGCTCAATCAAAAGTATGGTTTAACTCTGTTAGCTGAATGCACAGATCAGAAAGAAGTTTCACAGAATGATTCTGTGTAGTTTATATTTGGAGACATTCCTTTTTCCACTATTACCCTCTTAGCGCTCCGAATCTCCACTTGAATTTTCTACAGAAAGAGTGTTTCAGAACGGCTCAATCAAAACTAAGGTTCAACTCTTTTAGTTGAACAAACAGAACAGAAAGAAGTTTCACACAATTCTTCTGTGTAGTTTTTATTTGAAGATATTCTTTTTCCCAATGTAGGCCTCTTAGCGCTTAGCATGTCCAATTGCAGTTTCTACAGAAAGAGTGTTTCAGAACGGCTCAATCAAAAGTAAGATTCAACTCTGTTAGTTGAATGCACAGACCAGAAAGAATTTTCACAGAATGCTACTGTGTAGTTTATATTTGAATATATTACTTTTTCCACTATTACCCTCTTAGCGCTCCGAATGTCCACTTGCATTTTCTACAGAAAGAGTGTTCAGAACTGCGCAATCAAAAGTATGGTTTAACTCTGTGAGCTTAATGAACATATCAGAAATAAGTTTCACACAATGCTTCTGTGTAGTTTTTATTTGAAGATATTATTTTTCCCAATATAGGCCTCTTAGCGCTCAGAATGTCCAATTGCAGTTTCTACAGAAAGAGTGTTTCAGAAAGGCTCAATCAGAAGTAAGGTTCAACTCTGTTAGTTGAATGCACAGAACAGAAAGAAGTTTCATACAATGCTTCTGTGTAGTTTATATTTGAACATATTCTTTTTTCCACTATTACCCACTTAGCGCTACGAATGTCCAGTTGCATTTTCTACAGACAGAGTGTTTCAAAACTGCTCAATCATAAGTATGGTTTAACTCTGTTAGCTGAATGCTCAGATCAGAAAGAAGTTTCACAGAATGCTTCTGTGTAGTTTATATTTGAATATATTCCTTTTTCCACTACTACTCTCTTAGCGCTCCAAATGTCCAGTTGCATTTTCTACAGAAAGAGTGTTCAGATCTGCTCAATCAAAAGTATGGTTTAACTCTGTTAGCTGAATGCACAGATCAGAAAGAAGTTTCACAGAATGATTCTGTGTAGTTTATATTTGGAGACATTCCTTTTTCCACTATTACCCTCTTAGCGCTCCGAATCTCCACTTGCATTTTCTACAGAAAGAGTGTTTCAGAACGGCTCAATCAAAACTAAGGTTCAACTCTTTTAGTTGAACAAACAGAACAGAAAGAAGTTTCACACAATTCTTCTGTGTAGTTTTTATTTGTAGACATTCTTTTTCCCAATATAGGCCTCTTAGCACTCAGAATGTCCAATTGCAGTTTCTACAGAAAGAGTGTTTCAGAACGGCTCAATCAAAAGTAAGGTTCAACTCTGTTAGTTGAATGCACAGAACAGAAAGAAGTTTCATACAATGCTTCTGTGTAGTTTATATTTGAACATATTCTTTTTTCCACTATTACCCACTTAGCGCTACGAATGTCCAGTTGCATTTTCTACAGACAGAGTGTTTCAAAACTGCTCAATCAAAAGTATGGTTTAACTCTGTTAGCTGAATGCTCAGATCAGAAAGAAGTTACACAGAATGCTTCTGTGTAGTTTATATTTGAATATATTCCTTTTTCCACTACTACGCTCTTACCGCTCCAAATGTCCAGTTGCATTTTCAACAGAAAGAGTGTTCAGATCTGCTCAATCAAAAGTATGGTTTAACTCTGTTAGCTGAATGCACAGATCAGAAAGAAGTTTCACCGAATGATTCTGTGTAGTTTATATTTGAAGACATTCCTTTTTCCACTATTACCCCCTTAGCGCTCCGAATCTCCACTTGCATTTTCTACAAAAAGAGTGTTTCATAACTGCTCAATCAAAAATATGTTTTATCTCTGTTAACTGAATTTACAGATCAGAAATAAGTTTCACAGAGTGCATCTGTGTAGTTTTTATTTGAAGATATTCTTTTTCCCAATGTAGGCCTCTTAGCGCTTAGCATGTCCAATTGCAGTTTCTACAGAAAGAGTGTTTCAGAACGGCTCAATCAAAAGTAAGATTCAACTCTGTTAGTTGAATGCACAGAACAGAAAGAATTTTCACAGAATGCTACTGTGTAGTTTATATTTGAATATATTCCTTTTTCCACTATTACCCTCTTAGCGCTCCGAATGTCCACTTGCATTTTCTACAGAAAGAGTGTTCAGAACTGCGCAATCAAAAGTATGGTTTAACTCTGTTAGCTTAATGAACATATCAGAAATAAGTTTCACACAATGCTTCTGTGTAGTTTTTATTTGAAGATATTATTTTTCCCAATATAGGCCTCTTAGCGCTCAGAATGTCCAATTGCAGTTTCTACAGAAAGAGTGTTTCAGAAAGGCTCAATCAAAAGTAAGGTTCAACTCTGTTAGTTGAATGCACAGAACAGAAAGAAGTTTCATACAATGCTTCTGTGTAGTTTATATTTGAACATATTCTTTTTTCCACTATTACCCACTTAGCGCTACGAATGTCCAGTTGCATTTTCTACAGACAGAGTGTTTCAAAACTGCTCAATCATAAGTATGGTTTAACTCTGTTAGCTGAATGCTCAGATCAGAAAGAAGTTTCACAGAATGCTTCTGTGTAGTTTATATTTGAATATATTCCTTTTTCCACTACTACTCTCTTAGCGCTCCAAATGTCCAGTTGCATTTTCTACAGAAAGAGTGTTCAGACCTGCTCAATCAAAAGTATGGTTTAACTCTGTTAGCTGAATGCACAGATCAGAAAGAAGTTTCACAGAATGATTCTGTGTAGTTTATATTTGGAGACATTCCTTTTTCCACTATTACCCTCTTAGCGCTCCGAATCTCCACTTGAATTTTCTACAGAAAGAGTGTTTCAGAACGGCTCAATCAAAACTAAGGTTCAACTCTTTTAGTTGAACAAACAGAACAGAAAGAAGTTTCACACAATTCTTCTGTGTAGTTTTTATTTGAAGATATTCTTTTTCCCAATGTAGGCCTCTTAGCGCTTAGCATGTCCAATTGCAGTTTCTACAGAAAGAGTGTTTCAGAACGGCTCAATCAAAAGTAAGATTCAACTCTGTTAGTTGAATGCACAGACCAGAAAGAATTTTCACAGAATGCTACTGTGTAGTTTATATTTGAATATATTACTTTTTCCACTATTACCCTCTTAGCGCTCCGAATGTCCACTTGCATTTTCTACAGAAAGAGTGTTCAGAACTGCGCAATCAAAAGTATGGTTTAACTCTGTTAGCTTAATGAACATATCAGAAATAAGTTTCACACAATGCTTCTGTGTAGTTTTTATTTGAAGATATTATTTTTCCCAATATAGGCCTCTTAGCGCTCAGAATGTCCAATTGCAGTTTCTACAAAAAGAGTGTTTCAGAAAGGCTCAATCAGAAGTAAGGTTCAACTCTGTTAGTTGAATGCACAGAACAGAAAGAAGTTTCATACAATGCTTCTGTGTAGTTTATATTTGAACATATTCTTTTTTCCACTATTACCCACTTAGCGCTACGAATGTCCAGTTGCATTTTCTACAGACAGAGTGTTTCAAAACTGCTCAATCATAAGTATGGTTTAACTCTGTTAGCTGAATGCTCAGATCAGAAAGAAGTTTCACAGAATGCTTCTGTGTAGTTTATATTTCAATATATTCCTTTTTCCACTACTACTCTCTTAGCGCTCCAAATGTCCAGTTGCATTTTCTACAGAAAGAGTGTTCAGATCTGCTCAATCAAAAGTATGGTTTAACTCTGTTAGCTGAATGCACAGATCAGAAAGAAGTTTCACAGAATGATTCTGTGTAGTTTATATTTGGAGACATTCCTTTTTCCACTATTACCCTCTTAGCGCTCCGAATCTCCACTTGCATTTTCTACAGAAAGAGTGTTTCAGAACGGCTCAATCAAAACTAAGGTTCAACTCTTTTAGTTGAACAAACAGAACAGAAAGAAGTTTCACACAATTCTTCTGTGTAGTTTTTATTTGAAGATATTCTTTTTCCCAATGTAGGCCTCTTAGCGCTTAGCATGTCCAATTGCAGTTTCTACAGAAAGAGTGTTTCAGAACGGCTCAATCAAAAGTAAGATTCAACTCTGTTAGTTGAATGCACAGACCAGAAAGAATTTTCACAGAATGCTACTGTGTAGTTTATATTTGAATATATTACTTTTTCCACTATTACCCTCTTAGCGCTCCGAATGTCCACTTGCATTTTCTACAGAAAGAGTGTTCAGAACTGCGCAATCAAAAGTATGGTTTAACTCTGTTAGCTTAATGAACATATCAGAAATAAGTTTCACACAATGCTTCTGTGTAGTTTTTATTTGAAGATATTATTTTTCCCAATATAGGCCTCTTAGCGCTCAGAATGTCCAATTGCAGTTTCTACAGAAAGAGTGTTTCAGAAAGGCTCAATCAGAAGTAAGGTTCAACTCTGTTAGTTGAATGCACAGAACAGAAAGAAGTTTCATACAATGCTTCTGTGTAGTTTATATTTGAACATATTCTTTTTTCCACTATTACCCACTTAGCGCTACGAATGTCCAGTTGCATTTTCTACAGACAGAGTGTTTCAAAACTGCTCAATCATAAGTATGGTTTAACTCTGTTAGCTGAATGCTCAGATCAGAAAGAAGTTTCACAGAATGCTTCTGTGTAGTTTATATTTGAATATATTCCTTTTTCCACTACTACTCTCTTAGCGCTCCAAATGTCCAGTTGCATTTTCTACAGAAAGAGTGTTCAGATCTGCTCAATCAAAAGTATGGTTTAACTCTGTTAGCTGAATGCACAGATCAGAAAGAAGTTTCACAGAATGATTCTGTGTAGTTTATATTTGGAGACATTCCTTTTTCCACTATTACCCTCTTAGCGCTCCGAATCTCCACTTGCATTTTCTACAGAAAGAGTGTTTCAGAACGGCTCAATCAAAACTAAGGTTCAACTCTTTTAGTTGAACAAACAGAACAGAAAGAAGTTTCACACAATTCTTCTGTGTAGTTTTTATTTGTAGACATTCTTTTTCCCAATATAGGCCTCTTAGCACTCAGAATGTCCAATTGCAGTTTCTACAGAAAGAGTGTTTCAGAACGGCTCAATCAAAAGTAAGGTTCAACTCTGTTAGTTGAATGCACAGAACAGAAAGATGTTTCATACAATGCTTCTGTGTAGTTTATATTTGAACATATTCTTTTTTCCACTATTACCCACTTAGCGCTACGAATGTCCAGTTGCATTTTCTACAGACAGAGTGTTTCAAAACTGCTCAATCAAAAGTATGGTTTAACTCTGTTAGCTGAATGCTCAGATCAGAAAGAAGTTACACAGAATGCTTCTGTGTAGTTTATATTTGAATATATTCCTTTTTCCACTACTACGCTCTTACCGCTCCAAATGTCCAGTTGCATTTTCAACAGAAAGAGTGTTCAGATCTGCTCAATCAAAAGTATGGTTTAACTCTGTTAGCTGAATGCACAGATCAGAAAGAAGTTTCACCGAATGATTCTGTGTAGTTTATATTTGAAGACATTCCTTTTTCCACTATTACCCCCTTAGCGCTCCGAATCTCCACTTGCATTTTCTACAAAAAGAGTGTTTCATAACTGCTCAATCAAAAATATGTTTTATCTCTGTTAACTGAATTTACAGATCAGAAATAAGTTTCACAGAGTGCATCTGTGTAGTTTTTATTTGAAGATATTCTTTTTCCCAATGTAGGCCTCTTAGCGCTTAGCATGTCCAATTGCAGTTTCTACAGAAAGAGTGTTTCAGAACGGCTCAATCAAAAGTAAGATTCAACTCTGTTAGTTGAATGCACAGAACAGAAAGAATTTTCACAGAATGCTACTGTGTAGTTTATATTTGAATATATTCCTTTTTCCACTATTACCCTCTTAGCGCTCCGAATGTCCACTTGCATTTTCTACAGAAAGACTGTTCAGAACTGCGCAATCAAAAGTATGGTTTAACTCTGTTAGCTTAATGAACATATCAGAAATAAGTTTCACACAATGCTTCTGTGTAGTTTTTATTTGAAGATATTATTTTTCCCAATAGAGGCCTCTTAGCGCTCAGAATGTCCAATTGCAGTTTCTACAGAAAGAGTGTTTCAGAAAGGCTCAATCAAAAGTAAGGTTCAACTCTGTTAGTTGAATGCACAGAACAGAAAGAAGTTTCATACAATGCTTCTGTGTAGTTTATATTTGAACATATTCTTTTTTCCACGATTACCCACTTAGCGCTACGAATGTCCAGTTGCATTTTCTACAGACAGAGTGTTTCAAAACTGCTCAATCAAAAGTATGGTTTAACTCTGTTAGCTGAATGCTCAGATCAGAAAGAAGTTTCACAGAATGCTTCTGTGTAGTTTATATTTGAATATATTCCTTTTTCCACTACTACACTCTTAGCGCTCCAAATGTCCAGTTGCATTTTCAACAGAAAGAGTGTTCAGATCTGCTCAATCAAAAGTATGCTTTAACTCTGTTAGCTGAATGCACAGATCAGAAAGAAGTTTCACCGAATGATTCTGTGTAGTTTATATTTGAAGACATTCCTTTTTCCACTATTACCCTCTTAGCGCTCCGAATCTCCACTTGCATTTTCTACAGAAAGAGTGTTTCAGAACGGCTCAATCAAAACTAAGGTTCAGCTCTTTTAGTTGAACAAACAGAACAGAAAGAAGTTTCACACAATTCTTCTGTGTAGTTTTTATTTGTAGACATTCTTTTTCCCAATATAGGCCTCTTAGCACTCAGAATGTCCAATTGAGGTTTCTACAGAAAGAGTGTTTCAGAACGGCTCAATCAAAAGTAAGGTTCAACTCTGTTAGTTGAATGCACAGAACAGAAAGAAGTTTCATACAATGCTTCTGTGTAGTTTATATTTGAACATATTCTTTTTTCCACTATTACCCACTTAGCGCTACGAATGTCCAGTTGCATTTTCAACAGACAGAGTGTTTCAAAACTGCTCAATCAAAAGTATGGTTTAACTCTGTTAGCTGAATGCTCAGATCAGAAAGAAGTTTCACAGAATGCTTCTGTGTAGTTTATATTTGAATATATTCCTTTTTCCACTACTACGCTCTTACCGCTCCAAATGTCCAGTTGCATTTTCAACAGAAAGAGTGTTCAGATCTGCTCAATCAAAAGTATGGTTTAACTCTGTTAGCTGAATGCACAGATCAGAAAGAAGTTTCACCGAATGATTCTGTGTAGTTTATATTTGAAGACATTCCTTTTTCCACTATTACCCTCTTAGCGCTCCGAATCTCCACTTGCATTTTCTACAAAAAGAGTGTTTCATAACTGCTCAATCAAAAATATGTTTTATCTCTGTTAACTGAATTTACAGATCAGAAATAAGTTTCACAGAGTGCATCTGTGTAGTTTTTATTTGAAGATATTCTTTTTCCCAATGTAGGCCTCTTAGCGCTTAGCATGTCCAATTGCAGTTTCTACAGAAAGAGTGTTTCAGAACGGCTCAATCAAAAGTAAGGTTCAACTCTGTTAGTTGAATGCACAGAACAGAAAGAATTTTCACAGAATGCTACTGTGTAGTTTATATTTGAATATATTCCTTTTTCCACTATTACCCTCTTAGTGCTCCGAATGTCCACTTGCATTTTCTACAGAAAGAGTGTTCAGAACTGCGTAATCAAAAGTATGGTTTAACTCTGTTAGCTTAATGAACATATCAGAAATAAGTTTCACACAATGCTTCTGTGTAGTTTTTATTTGAAGATATTATTATTCCCAATAGAGGCCTCTTAGCGCTCAGAATGTCCAATTGCAGTTTCTACAGAAAGAGTGTTTCAGAAAGGCTCAATCAAAAGTAAGTTTCAACTCTGTTAGTTGAATGCACAGAACAGAAAGAAGTTTCATACAATGCTTCTGTGTAGTTTATATTTGAACATATTCTTTTTTCCACTATTACCCACTTAGCGCTACGAATGTCCAGTTGCATTTTCTACAGACAGAGTGTTTCAAAACTGCTCAATCAAAAGTATGGTTTAACTCTGTTAGCTGAATGCTCAGATCAGAAAGAAGTTTCACAGAATGCTTCTGTGTAGTTTATATTTGAATATATTCCTTTTTCCACTACTACTCTCTTAGCGCTCGAAATGTCCAGTTGCATTTTCTACAGAAAGAGTGTTCAGATCTGCTCAATCAAAAGTATGGTTTAACTCTGTTAGCTGAATGCACAGATCAGAAAGAAGTTTCACAGAATGATTCTGTGTAGTTTATATTTGGAGACATTCCTTTTTCCACTATTACCCGCTTAGCGCTCCGAATCTCCACTTGCATTTTCTACAGAAAGAGTGTTTCAGAACGGCTCAATCAAAACTAAGGTTCAACTCTTTTAGTTGAACAAACAGAACAGAAAGAAGTTTCACACAATTCTTCTGTGTAGTTTTTATTTGTAGACATTCTTTTTCCCAATATAGGCCTCTTAGCACTCAGAATGTCCAATTGCAGTTTCTACAGAAAGAGTGTTTCAGAACGGCTCAATCAAAAGTAAGGTTCAACTCTGTTAGTTGAATGCACAGAACAGAAAGAAGTTTCATACAATGCTTCTGTGTAGTTTATATTTGAACATATTCTTTTTTCCACTATTACCCACTTAGCGCTACGAATGTCCAGTTGCATTTTCAACAGACAGAGTGTTTCAAAACTGCTCAATCAAAAGTATGGTTTAACTCTGTTAGCTGAATGCTCAGATCAGAAAGAAGTTTCACAGAATGCTTCTGTGTAGTTTATATTTGAATATATTCCTTTTTCCACTACTACGCTCTTACCGCTCCAAATGTCCAGTTGCATTTTCAACAGAAAGAGTGTTCAGATCTGCTCAATCAAAAGTATGGTTTAACTCTGTTAGCTGAATGCACAGATCAGAAAGAAGTTTCACCGAATGATTCTGTGTAGTTTATATTTGAAGACATTCGTTTTTCCACTATTACCCTCTTAGCGCTCCGAATCTCCACTTGCATTTTCTACAAAAAGAGTGTTTCATAACTGCTCAATCAAAAATATGTTTTATCTCTGTTAACTGAATTTACAGATCAGAAATAAGTTTCACAGAGTGCATCTGTGTAGTTTTTATTTGAAGATATTCTTTTTCCCAATGTAGGCCTCTTAGCGCTTAGCATGTCCAATTGCAGTTTCTACAGAAAGAGTGTTTCAGAACGGCTCAATCAAAAGTAAGGTTCAACTTTGTTAGTTGAATGCACAGAACAGAAAGAATTTTCACAGAATGCTACTGTGTAGTTTATATTTGAATATATTCCTTTTTCCACTATTACCCTCTTAGCGCTCCGAATGTCCACTTGCATTTTCTACAGAAAGAGTGTTCAGAACTGCGTAATCAAAAGTATGGTTTAACTCTGTTAGCTTAATGAACATATCAGAAATAAGTTTCACACAATGCTTCTGTGTAGTTTTTATTTGAAGATATTATTATTCCCAATAGAGGCCTCTTAGCGCTCAGAATGTCCAATTGCAGTTTCTACAGAAAGAGTGTTTCAGAAAGGCTCAATCAAAAGTAAGGTTCAACTCTGTTAGTTGAATGCACAGAACAGAAAGAAGTTTCATACAATGCTTCTGTGTAGTTTATATTTGAACATATTCTTTTTTCCACGATTACCCACTTAGCGCTACGAATGTCCAGTTGCATTTTCTACAGACAGAGTGTTTCAAAACTGCTCAATCAAAAGTATGGTTTAACTCTGTTAGCTGAATGCTCAGATCAGAAAGAAGTTTCACAGAATGCTTCTGTGTAGTTTATATTTGAATATATTCCTTTTTCCACTACTACACTCTTAGCGCTCCAAATGTCCAGTTGCATTTTCAACAGAAAGAGTGTTCAGATCTGCTCAATCAAAAGTATGCTTTAACTCTGTTAGCTGAATGCACAGATCAGAAAGAAGTTTCACCGAATGATTCTGTGTAGTTTATATTTGAAGACATTCCTTTTTCCACTATTACCCTCTTAGCGCTCCGAATCTCCACTTGCATTTTCTACAGAAAGAGTGTTTCAAAACGGCTCAATCAAAACTAAGGTTCAGCTCTTTTAGTTGAACAAACAGAACAGAAAGAAGTTTCACACAATTCTTCTGTGTAGTTTTTATTTGTAGACATTCTTTTTCCCAATATAGGCCTCTTAGCACTCAGAATGTCCAATTGCAGTTTCTACAGAAAGAGTGTTTCAGAATGGCTCAATCAAAAGTAAGGTTCAACTCTGTTAGTTGAATGCACAGAACAGAAAGAAGTTTCATACAATGCTTCTGTGTAGTTTATATTTGAACATATTCTTTTTTCCACTATTACCCACTTAGCGCTACGAATGTCCAGTTGCATTTTCTACAGACAGAGTGTTTCAAAACTGCTCAATCAAAAGTATGGTTTAACTCTGTTAGCTGAATGCTCAGATCAGAAAGAAGTTTCACAGAATGCTTCTGTGTAGTTTATATTTGAATATATTCCTTTTTCCACTACTACTCTCTTAGCGCTCCAAATGTCCAGTTGCATTTTCCACAGAAAGAGTGTTCAGATCTGCTCAATCAAAAGTATGGTTTAACTCTGTTAGCTGAATGCACAGATCAGAAAGAAGTTTCACAGAATGATTCTGTGTAGTTTATATTTGGAGACATTCCTTTTTCCACTATTACCCTCTTAGCGCTCCGAATCTCCACTTGCATTTTCTACAGAAAGAGTGTTTCAGAACGGCTCAATCAAAACTAAGGTTCAACTCTTTTAGTTGAACAAACAGAACAGAAAGAAGTTTCACACAATTCTTCTGTGTAGTTTTTATTTGTAGACATTCTTTTTCCCAATATAGGCCTCTTAGCGCTCAGAATGTCCAATTGCAGTTTCTACAGAAAGAGTGTTTCAGAACGGCTCAATCAAAAGTAAGGTTCAACTCTGTTAGTTGAATGCACAGAACAGAAAGAAGTTTCATACAATGCTTCTGTGTAGTTTATATTTGAACATATTCTCTTTTCCACTATTACCCACTTAGCGCTATGATTGTCCAGTTGCATTTTCTACAGACAGAGTGTTTCAAAACTGCTCAATCAAAAGTATGGTTTAACTCTGTTAGCTGTATGCTCAGATCAGAAAGAAGTTTCACAGAATGCTTCTGTGTAGTTTATATTTGAATATATTCCTTTTTCCACTACTTCGCTCTTAGCGCTCCAAATGTCCAGTTGCATTTTCAACAGAAAGAGTGTTCAGATCTGCTCAATCAAAAGTATGGTTTAACTCTGTTAGCTGAATGCACAGATCAGAAAGAAGTTTCACCGAATGATTCTGTGTAGTTTATATTTGAAGACATTCCTTTTTCCACTATTACCCTCTTAGCGCTCCGAATCTCCACTTGCATTTTCTACAAAAAGAGTGTTTCATAACTGCTCAATCAAAAATATGTTTTATCTCTGTTAACTGAATTTATAGATCAGAAATAAGTTTCACAGAATGCATCTGTGTAGTTTTTATTTGAAGATATTCTTTTTCCCAATGTAGGCCTCTTAGCGCTTAGCATGTCCAATTGCAGTTTCTACAGAAAGAGTGTTTCAGAACGGCTCAATCAAAAGTAAGGTTCAACTCTGTTAGTTGAATGCACAGAACAGAAAGAATTTTCACAGAATGCTACTGTGTAGTTTATATTTGAATATATTCCTTTTTCCACTATTACACTCTTAGCGCTCCGAATGTCCACTTGCATTTTCTACAGAAAGAGTGTTCAGAACTGCGCAATCAAAAGTATGGTTTAACTCTGTTAGCTTAATGAACATATCAGAAATAAGTTTCACACAATGCTTCTGTGTAGTTTTTATTTGAAGATATTATTTTTCCCAATAGAGGCCTCTTAGCGCTCAGAATGTCCAATTGCAGTTTCTACAGAAAGAGTGTTTCAGAAAGGCTCAATCAAAAGTAAGGTTCAACTCTGTTAGTTGAATGCACAGAACAGAAAGAAGTTTCATACAATGCTTCTGTGTAGTTTATATTTGAACATATTCTTTTTTCCACGATTACCCACTTAGCGCTACGAATGTCCAGTTGCATTTTCTACAGACAGAGTGTTTCAAAACTGCTCAATCAAAAGTATGGTTTAACTCTGTTAGCTGAATGCTCAGATCAGAAAGAAGTTTAACAGAATGCTTCTGTGTAGTTTATATTTGAATATATTCCTTTTTCCACTACTACACTCTTAGCGCTCCAAATGTCCAGTTGCATTTTCAACAGAAAGAGTGTTCAGATCTGCTCAATCAAAAGTATGCTTTAACTCTGTTAGCTGAATGCACAGATCAGAAAGAAGTTTCACCGAATGATTCTGTGTAGTTTATATTTGAAGACATTCCTTTTTCCACTATTACCCTCTTAGCGCTCCGAATCTCCACTTGCATTTTCTACAGAAAGAGTGTTTCAGAACGGCTCAATCAAAACTAAGGTTCAGCTCTTTTAGTTGAACAAACAGAACAGAAAGAAGTTTCACACAATTCTTCTGTGTAGTTTTTATTTGTAGACATTCTTTTTCCCAATATAGGCCTCTTAGCACTCAGAATGTCCAATTGCAGTTTCTACAGAAAGAGTGTTTCAGAATGGCTCAATCAAAAGTAAGGTTCAACTCTGTTAGTTGAATGCACAGAACAGAAAGAAGTTTCATACAATGCTTCTGTGTAGTTTATATTTGAACATATTCTTTTTTCCACTATTACCCACTTAGCGCTACGAATGTCCAGTTGCATTTTCAACAGACAGAGTGTTTCAAAACTGCTCAATCAAAAGTATGGTTTAACTCTGTTAGCTGAATGCTCAGATCAGAAAGAAGTTTCACAGAATGCTTCTGTGTAGTTTATATTTGAATATATTCCTTTTTCCACTACTACGCTCTTACCGCTCCAAATGTCCAGTTGCATTTTCAACAGAAAGAGTGTTCAGATCTGCTCAATCAAAAGTATGGTTTAACTCTGTTAGCTGAATGCACAGATCAGAAAGAAGTTTCACCGAATGATTCTGTGTAGTTTATATTTGAAGACATTCCTTTTTCCACTATTACCCTCTTAGCGCTCCGAATCTCCACTTGCATTTTCTACAAAAAGAGTGTTTCATAACTGCTCAATCAAAAATATGTTTTATCTCTGTTAACTGAATTTACAGATCAGAAATAAGTTTCACAGAGTGCATCTGTGTAGTTTTTATTTGAAGATATTCTTTTTCCCAATGTAGGCCTCTTAGCGCTTAGCATGTCCAATTGCAGTTTCTACAGAAAGAGTGTTTCAGAACGGCTCAATCAAAAGTAAGGTTCAACTCTGTTAGTTGAATGCACAGAACAGAAAGAATTTTCACAGAATGCTACTGTGTAGTTTATATTTGAATATATTCCTTTTTCCACTATTACCCTCTTAGTGCTCCGAATGTCCACTTGCATTTTCTACAGAAAGAGTGTTCAGAACTGCGTAATCAAAAGTATGGTTTAACTCTGTTAGCTTAATGAACATATCAGAAATAAGTTTCACACAATGCTTCTGTGTAGTTTTTATTTGAAGATATTATTATTCCCAATAGAGGCCTCTTAGCGCTCAGAATGTCCAATTGCAGTTTCTACAGAAAGAGTGTTTCAGAAAGGCTCAATCAAAAGTAAGTTTCAACTCTGTTAGTTGAATGCACAGAACAGAAAGAAGTTTCATACAATGCTTCTGTGTAGTTTATATTTGAACATATTCTTTTTTCCACTATTACCCACTTAGCGCTACGAATGTCCAGTTGCATTTTCTACAGACAGAGTGTTTCAAAACTGCTCAATCAAAAGTATGGTTTAACTCTGTTAGCTGAATGCTCAGATCAGAAAGAAGTTTCACAGAATGCTTCTGTGTAGTTTATATTTGAATATATTCCTTTTTCCACTACTACTCTCTTAGCGCTCCAAATGTCCAGTTGCATTTTCTACAGAAAGAGTGTTCAGATCTGCTCAATCAAAAGTATGGTTTAACTCTGTTAGCTGAATGCACAGATCAGAAAGAAGTTTCACAGAATGATTCTGTGTAGTTTATATTTGGAGACATTCCTTTTTCCACTATTACCCTCTTAGCGCTCCGAATCTCCACTTGCATTTTCTACAGAAAGAGTGTTTCAGAACGGCTCAATCAAAACTAAGGTTCAACTCTTTAATTGAACAAACAGAACAGAAAGAAGTTTCACACAATTCTTCTGTGTAGTTTTTATTTGAAGATATTATTTTTCCCAATAGAGGCCTCTTAGCGCTCGGAATGTCCAATTGCAGTTTCTACAGAAAGAGTGTTTCAGAAAGGCTCAATTAAAAGTAAGGTTCAACTCTGTTAGTTGAATGCACAGAACAGAAAGAAGTTTCATACAATGCTTCTGTGTAGTTTATATTTGAACATATTCTTTTTTCCACGATTACCCACTTAGCGCTACGAATGTCCAGTTGCATTTTCTACAGACAGAGTGTTTCAAAACTGCTCAATCAAAAGTATGGTTTAACTCTGTTAGCTGAATGCTCAGATCAGAAAGAAGTTTCACAGAATGCTTCTGTGTAGTTTATATTTGAATATATTCCTTTTTCCACTACTACACTCTTAGCGCTCCAAATGTCCAGTTGCATTTTCAACAGAAAGAGTGTTCAGATCTGCTCAATCAAAAGTATGGTTTAACTCTGTTAGCTGAATGCACAGATCAGAAAGAAGTTTCACCGAATGATTCTGTGTAGTTTATATTTGAAGACATTCCTTTTTCCACTATTACCCTCTTAGCGCTCCGAATCTCCACTTGCATTTTCTACAGAAAGAGTGTTTCAGAACGGCTCAATCAAAACTAAGGTTCAACTCTTTTAGTTGAACAAACAGAACAGAAAGAAGTTTCACACAATTCTTCTGTGTAGTTTTTATTTGTAGACATTCTTTTTCCCAATATAGGCCTCTTAGCACTCAGAAAGTCCAATTGCAGTTTCTACAGAAAGAGTGTTTCAGAACGGCTCAATCAAAAGTAAGGTTCAACTCTGTTAGTTGAATGCACAGAACAGAAAGAAGTTTCATACAATGCTTCTGTGTAGTTTATATTTGAACATATTCTTTTTTCCACTATTACCCACTTAGCGCTACGAATGTCCAGTTGCATTTTCAACAGACAGAGTGTTTCAAAACTGCTCAATCAAAAGTATGGTTTAACTCTGTTAGCTGAATGCTCAGATCAGAAAGAAGTTTCACAGAATGCTTCTGTGTAGTTTATATTTGAATATATTCCTTTTTCCACTACTACGCTCTTACCGCTCCAAATGTCCAGTTGCATTTTCAACAGAAAGAGTGTTCAGATCTGCTCAATCAAAAGTATGGTTTAACTCTGTTAGCTGAATGCACAGATCAGAAAGAAGTTTCACCGAATGATTCTGTGTAGTTTATATTTGAAGACATTCCTTTTTCCACTATTACCCTCTTAGCGCTCCGAATCTCCACTTGCATTTTCTACAAAAAGAGTGTTTCATAACTGCTCAATCAAAAATATGTTTTATCTCTGTTAACTGAATTTACAGATCAGAAATAAGTTTCACAGAGTGCATCTGTGTAGTTTTTATTTGAAGATATTCTTTTTCCCAATGTAGGCCTCTTAGCGCTTAGCATGTCCAATTGCAGTTTCTACAGAAAGAGTGTTTCAGAACGGCTCAATCAAAAGTAAGGTTCAACTCTGTTAGTTGAATGCACAGAACAGAAAGAATTTTCACAGAATGCTACTGTGTAGTTTATATTTGAATATATTCCTTTTTCCACTATTACCCTCTTAGTGCTCCGAATGTCCACTTGCATTTTCTACAGAAAGAGTGTTCAGAACTGCGTAATCAAAAGTATGGTTTAACTCTGTTAGCTTAATGAACATATCAGAAATAAGTTTCACACAATGCTTCTGTGTAGTTTTTATTTGAAGATATTATTATTCCCAATAGAGGCCTCTTAGCGCTCAGAATGTCCAATTGCAGTTTCTACAGAAAGAGTGTTTCAGAAAGGCTCAATCAAAAGTAAGTTTCAACTCTGTTAGTTGAATGCACAGAACAGAAAGAAGTTTCATACAATGCTTCTGTGTAGTTTATATTTGAACATATTCTTTTTTCCACTATTACCCACTTAGCGCTACGAATGTCCAGTTGCATTTTCTACAGACAGAGTGTTTCAAAACTGCTCAATCAAAAGTATGGTTTAACTCTGTTAGCTGAATGCTCAGATCAGAAAGAAGTTTCACAGAATGCTTCTGTGTAGTTTATATTTGAATATATTCCTTTTTCCACTACTACTCTCTTAGCGCTCGAAATGTCCAGTTGCATTTTCTACAGAAAGAGTGTTCAGATCTGCTCAATCAAAAGTATGGTTTAACTCTGTTAGCTGAATGCACAGATCAGAAAGAAGTTTCACAGAATGATTCTGTGTAGTTTATATTTGGAGACATTCCTTTTTCCACTATTACCCTCTTAGCGCT
Source organism: Symphalangus syndactylus (assembly GCF_028878055.3). Classification (NCBI taxonomy): domain Eukaryota; kingdom Metazoa; phylum Chordata; class Mammalia; order Primates; family Hylobatidae; genus Symphalangus; species Symphalangus syndactylus. The sequence goes on along the minus strand of NC_072447.2, from coordinate 162,340,697 downwards.
CCGAATCTCCACTTGCATTTTCTACAGAAAGAGTGTTTCAGAACGGCTCAATCAAAACTAAGGTTCAGCTCTTTTAGTTGAACAAACAGAACAGAAAGAAGTTTCACACAATTCTTCTGTGTAGTTTTTATTTGTAGACATTCTTTTTCCCAATATAGGCCTCTTAGCACTCAGAATGTCCAATTGCAGTTTCTACAGAAAGAGTGTTTCAGAATGGCTCAATCAAAAGTAAGGTTCAACTCTGTTAGTTGAATGCACAGAACAGAAAGAAGTTTCATACAATGCTTCTGTGTAGTTTATATTTGAACATATTCTTTTTTCCACTATTACCCACTTAGCGCTACGAATGTCCAGTTGCATTTTCAACAGACAGAGTGTTTCAAAACTGCTCAATCAAAAGTATGGTTTAACTCTGTTAGCTGAATGCTCAGATCAGAAAGAAGTTTCACAGAATGCTTCTGTGTAGTTTATATTTGAATATATTCCTTTTTCCACTACTACGCTCTTACCGCTCCAAATGTCCAGTTGCATTTTCAACAGAAAGAGTGTTCAGATCTGCTCAATCAAAAGTATGGTTTAACTCTGTTAGCTGAATGCACAGATCAGAAAGAAGTTTCACCGAATGATTCTGTGTATTTTATATTTGAAGACATTCCTTTTTCCACTATTACCCTCTTAGCGCTCCGAATCTCCACTTGCATTTTCTACAAAAAGAGTGTTTCATAACTGCTCAATCAAAAATATGTTTTATCTCTGTTAACTGAATTTACAGATCAGAAATAAGTTTCACAGAGTGCATCTGTGTAGTTTTTATTTGAAGATATTCTTTTTCCCAATGTAGGCCTCTTAGCGCTTAGCATGTCCAATTGCAGTTTCTACAGAAAGAGTGTTTCAGAACGGCTCAATCAAAAGTAAGGTTCAACTCTGTTAGTTGAATGCACAGAACAGAAAGAATTTTCACAGAATGCTACTGTGTAGTTTATATTTGAATATATTCCTTTTTCCACTATTACCCTCTTAGTGCTCCGAATGTCCACTTGCATTTTCTACAGAAAGAGTGTTCAGAACTGCGTAATCAAAAGTATGGTTTAACTCTGTTAGCTTAATGAACATATCAGAAATAAGTTTCACACAATGCTTCTGTGTAGTTTTTATTTGAAGATATTATTATTCCCAATAGAGGCCTCTTAGCGCTCAGAATGTCCAATTGCAGTTTCTACAGAAAGAGTGTTTCAGAAAGGCTCAATCAAAAGTAAGTTTCAACTCTGTTAGTTGAATGCACAGAACAGAAAGAAGTTTCATACAATGCTTCTGTGTAGTTTATATTTGAACATATTCTTTTTTCCACTATTACCCACTTAGCGCTACGAATGTCCAGTTGCATTTTCTACAGACAGAGTGTTTCAAAACTGCTCAATCAAAAGTATGGTTTAACTCTGTTAGCTGAATGCTCAGATCAGAAAGAAGTTTCACAGAATGCTTCTGTGTAGTTTATATTTGAATATATTCCTTTTTCCACTACTACTCTCTTAGCGCTCGAAATGTCCAGTTGCATTTTCTACAGAAAGAGTGTTCAGATCTGCTCAATCAAAAGTATGGTTTAACTCTGTTAGCTGAATGCACAGATCAGAAAGAAGTTTCACAGAATGATTCTGTGTAGTTTATATTTGGAGACATTCCTTTTTCCACTATTACCCTCTTAGCGCTCCGAATCTCCACTTGCATTTTCTACAGAAAGAGTGTTTCAGAACGGCTCAATCAAAACTAAGGTTCAACTCTTTAATTGAACAAACAGAACAGAAAGAAGTTTCACACAATTCTTCTGTGTAGTTTTTATTTGAAGATATTATTTTTCCCAATAGAGGCCTCTTAGCGCTCGGAATGTCCAATTGCAGTTTCTACAGAAAGAGTGTTTCAGAAAGGCTCAATTAAAAGTAAGGTTCAACTCTGTTAGTTGAATGCACAGAACAGAAAGAAGTTTCATACAATGCTTCTGTGTAGTTTATATTTGAACATATTCTTTTTTCCACGATTACCCACTTAGCGCTACGAATGTCCAGTTGCATTTTCTACAGACAGAGTGTTTCAAAACTGCTCAATCAAAAGTATGGTTTAACTCTGTTAGCTGAATGCTCAGATCAGAAAGAAGTTTCACAGAATGCTTCTGTGTAGTTTATATTTGAATATATTCCTTTTTCCACTACTACACTCTTAGCGCTCCAAATGTCCAGTTGCATTTTCAACAGAAAGAGTGTTCAGATCTGCTCAATCAAAAGTATGGTTTAACTCTGTTAGCTGAATGCACAGATCAGAAAGAAGTTTCACCGAATGATTCTGTGTAGTTTATATTTGAAGACATTCCTTTTTCCACTATTACCCTCTTAGCGCTCCGAATCTCCACTTGCATTTTCTACAGAAAGAGTGTTTCAGAACGGCTCAATCAAAACTAAGTTTCAACTCTTTTAGTTGAACAAACAGAACAGAAAGAAGTTTCACACAATTCTTCTGTGTAGTTTTTATTTGTAGACATTCTTTTTCCCAATATAGGCCTCTTAGCACTCAGAATGTCCAATTGCAGTTTCTACAGAAAGAGTGTTTCAGAACGGCTCAATCAAAAGTAAGGTTCAACTCTGTTAGTTGAATGCACAGAACAGAAAGAAGTTTCATACAATGCTTCTGTGTAGTTTATATTTGAACATATTCTTTTTTCCACTATTACCCACTTAGCGCTACGAATGTCCAGTTGCATTTTCAACAGACAGAGTGTTTCAAAACTGCTCAATCAAAAGTATGGTTTAACTCTGTTAGCTGAATGCTCAGATCAGAAAGAAGTTTCACAGAATGCTTCTGTGTAGTTTATATTTGAATATATTCCTTTTTCCACTACTACGCTCTTACCGCTCCAAATGTCCAGTTGCATTTTCAACAGAAAGAGTGTTCAGATCTGCTCAATCAAAAGTATGGTTTAACTCTGTTAGCTGAATGCACAGATCAGAAAGAAGTTTCACCGAATGATTCTGTGTAGTTTATATTTGAAGACATTCCTTTTTCCACTATTACCCTCTTAGCGCTCCGAATCTCCACTTGCATTTTCTACAAAAAGAGTGTTTCATAACTGCTCAATCAAAAATATGTTTTATCTCTGTTAACTGAATTTACAGATCAGAAATAAGTTTCACAGAGTGCATCTGTGTAGTTTTTATTTGAAGATATTCTTTTTCCCAATGTAGGCCTCTTAGCGCTTAGCATGTCCAATTGCAGTTTCTACAGAAAGAGTGTTTCAGAACGGCTCAATCAAAAGTAAGGTTCAACTCTGTTAGTTGAATGCACAGAACAGAAAGAATTTTCACAGAATGCTACTGTGTAGTTTATATTTGAATATATTCCTTTTTCCACTATTACCCTCTTAGTGCTCCGAATGTCCACTTGCATTTTCTACAGAAAGAGTGTTCAGAACTGCGTAATCAAAAGTATGGTTTAACTCTGTTAGCTTAATGAACATATCTGAAATAAGTTTCACACAATGCTTCTGTGTAGTTTTTATTTGAAGATATTATTATTCCCAATAGAGGCCTCTTAGCGCTCAGAATGTCCAATTGCAGTTTCTACAGAAAGAGTGTTTCAGAAAGGCTCAATCAAAAGTAAGTTTCAACTCTGTTAGTTGAATGCACAGAACAGAAAGAAGTTTCATACAATGCTTCTGTGTAGTTTATATTTGAACATATTCTTTTTTCCACTATTACCCACTTAGCGCTACGAATGTCCAGTTGCATTTTCTACAGACAGAGTGTTTCAAAACTGCTCAATCAAAAGTATGGTTTAACTCTGTTAGCTGAATGCTCAGATCAGAAAGAAGTTTCACAGAATGCTTCTGTGTAGTTTATATTTGAATATATTCCTTTTTCCACTACTACTCTCTTAGCGCTCGAAATGTCCAGTTGCATTTTCTACAGAAAGAGTGTTCAGATCTGCTCAATCAAAAGTATGGTTTAACTCTGTTAGCTGAATGCACAGATCAGAAAGAAGTTTCACAGAATGATTCTGTGTAGTTTATATTTGGAGACATTCCTTTTTCCACTATTACCCTCTTAGCGCTCCGAATCTCCACTTGCATTTTCTACAGAAAGAGTGTTTCAGAACGGCTCAATCAAAACTAAGGTTCAACTCTTTAATTGAACAAACAGAACAGAAAGAAGTTTCACACAATTCTTCTGTGTAGTTTTTATTTGAAGATATTATTTTTCCCAATAGAGGCCTCTTAGCGCTCGGAATGTCCAATTGCAGTTTCTACAGAAAGAGTGTTTCAGAAAGGCTCAATTAAAAGTAAGGTTCAACTCTGTTAGTTGAATGCACAGAACAGAAAGAAGTTTCATACAATGCTTCTGTGTAGTTTATATTTGAACATATTCTTTTTTCCACGATTACCCACTTAGCGCTACGAATGTCCAGTTGCATTTTCTACAGACAGAGTGTTTCAAAACTGCTCAATCACAAGTATGGTTTAACTCTGTTAGCTGAATGCTCAGATCAGAAAGAAGTTTCACAGAATGCTTCTGTGTAGTTTATATTTGAATATATTCCTTTTTCCACTACTACGCTCTTAGCGCTCCAAATGTCCAGTTGCATTTTCAACAGAAAGAGTGTTCAGATCTGCTCAATCAAAAGTATGGTTTAACTCTGTTAGCTGAATGCACAGATCAGAAAGAAGTTTCACCGAATGATTCTGTGTAGTTTATATTTGAAGACATTCCTTTTTCCACTATTACCCTCTTAGCGCTCCGAATCTCCACTTGCATTTTCTACAAAAAGAGTGTTTCATAACTGCTCAATCAAAAATATGTTTTATCTCTGTTAACTGAATTTACAGATCAGAAATAAGTGTCACAGAATGCATCTGTGTAGTTTTTATTTGAAGATATTCTTTTTCCCAATGTAGGCCTCTTAGCGCTTAGCATGTCCAATTGCAGTTTCTACAGAAAGAGTGTTTCAGAACGGCTCAATCAAAAGTAAGGTTCAACTCTGTTAGTTGAATGCACAGAACAGAAAGAATTTTCACAGAATGCTACTGTGTAGTTTATATTTGAATATATTCCTTTTTCCACTATTACCCTCTTAGTGCTCCGAATGTCCACTTGCATTTTCTACAGAAAGAGTGTTCAGAACTGCGTAATCAAAAGTATGGTTTAACTCTGTTAGCTTAATGAACATATCAGAAATAAGTTTCACACAATGCTTCTGTGTAGTTTTTATTTGAAGATATTATTATTCCCAATAGAGGCCTCTTAGCGCTCAGAATGTCCAATTGCAGTTTCTACAGAAAGAGTGTTTCAGAAAGGCTCAATCAAAAGTAAGTTTCAACTCTGTTAGTTGAATGCACAGAACAGAAAGATGTTTCATACAATGCTTCTGTGTAGTTTATATTTGAACATATTCTTTTTTCCACTATTACCCACTTAGCGCTACGAATGTCCAGTTGCATTTTCTACAGACAGAGTGTTTCAAAACTGCTCAATCAAAAGTATGGTTTAACTCTGTTAGCTGAATGCTCAGATCAGAAAGAAGTTTCACAGAATGCTTCTGTGTAGTTTATATTTGAATATATTCCTTTTTCCACTACTACTCTCTTAGCGCTCGAAATGTCCAGTTGCATTTTCTACAGAAAGAGTGTTCAGATCTGCTCAATCAAAAGTATGGTTTAACTCTGTTAGCTGAATGCACAGATCAGAAAGAAGTTTCACAGAATGATTCTGTGTAGTTTATATTTGGAGACATTCCTTTTTCCACTATTACCCACTTAGCGCTCCGAATCTCCACTTGCATTTTCTACAGAAAGAGTGTTTCAGAACGGCTCAATCAAAACTAAGGTTCAACTCTTTTAGTTGAACACACAGAACAGAAAGAAGTTTCACACAATTCTTCTGTGTAGTTTTTATTTGAAGATATTATTTTTCCCAATAGAGGCCTCTTAGCGCTCGGAATGTCCAATTGCAGTTTCTACAGAAAGAGTGTTTCAGAAAGGCTCAATCAAAAGTAAGGTTCAACTCTGTTAGTTGAATGCACAGAACAGAAAGAAGTTTCATACAATGCTTCTGTGTAGTTTATATTTGAACATATTCTTTTTTCCACTATTACCCACTTAGCGCTACGAATGTCCAGTTGCATTTTCTACAGACAGAGTGTTTCAAAACTGCTCAATCATAAGTGTGGTTTAACTCTGTTAGCTGAATGCTCAGATCAGAAAGAAGTTTCACAGAATGCTTCTGTGTAGTTTATATTTGAATATATTCCTTTTTCCACTACTACTCTCTTAGCGCTCCAAATGTCCAGTTGCATTTTCTACAGAAAGAGTGTTCAGATCTGCTCAATCAAAAGTATGGTTTAACTCTGTTAGCTGAATGCACAGATCAGAAAGAAGTTTCACAGAATGATTCTGTGTAGTTTATATTTGGAGACATTCCTTTTTCCACTATTACCCTCTTAGCACTCCGAATCTCCACTTGCATTTTCTACAGAAAGAGTGTTTCAGAACGGCTCAATCAAAACTAAGGTTCAACTCTTTTAGTTGAACAAACAGAACAGAAAGAAGTTTCACACAATTCTTCTGTGTAGTTTTTATTTGTAGACATTCTTTTTCCCAATATAGGCCTCTTAGCACTCAGAATGTCCAATTGCAGTTTCTACAGAAAGAGTGTTTCAGAACGGCTCAATCAAAAGTAAGGTTCAACTCTGTTAGTTGAATGCACAGAACAGAAAGAAGTTTCATACAATGCTTCTGTGTTGTTTATATTTGAACATATTCTTTTTTACACTATTACCCACTTAGCGCTACGAATGTCCAGTTGCATTTTCAACAGACAGAGTGTTTCAAAACTGCTCAATCAAAAGTATGGTTTAACTCTGTTAGCTGAATGCTCAGATCAGAAAGAAGTTTCACAGAATGCTTCTGTGTAGTTTATATTTGAATATATTCCTTTTTCCACTACTACGCTCTTACCGCTCCAAATGTCCAGTTGCATTTTCAACAGAAAGAGTGTTCAGATCTGCTCAATCAAAAGTATGGTTTAACTCTGTTAGCTGAATGCACAGATCAGAAAGAAGTTTCACCGAATGATTCTGTGTAGTTTATATTTGAAGACATTCCTTTTTCCACTATTACCCTCTTAGCGCTCCGAATCTCCACTTGCATTTTCTACAAAAAGAGTGTTTCATAACTGCTCAATCAAAAATATGTTTTATCTCTGTTAACTGAATTTACAGATCAGAAATAAGTTTCTCAGAGTGCATCTGTGTAGTTTTTATTTGAAGATATTCTTTTTCCCAATGTAGGCCTCTTAGCGCTTAGCATGTCCAATTGCAGTTTCTACAGAAAGAGTGTTTCAGAACGGCTCAATCAAAAGTAAGGTTCAACTCTGTTAGTTGAATGCACAGAACAGAAAGAATTTTCACAGAATGCTACTGTGTAGTTTATATTTGAATATATTCCTTTTTCCACTATTTCCCTCTTAGTGCTCCGAATGTCCACTTGCATTTTCTACAGAAAGAGTGTTCAGAACTGCGTAATCAAAAGTATGGTTTAACTCTGTTAGCTTAATGAACATATCAGAAATAAGTTTCACACAATGCTTCTGTGTAGTTTTTATTTGAAGATATTATTATTCCCAATAGAGGCCTCTTAGCGCTCAGAATGTCCAATTGCAGTTTCTACAGAAAGAGTGTTTCAGAAAGGCTCAATCAAAAGTAAGTTTCAACTCTGTTAGTTGAATGCACAGAACAGAAAGAAGTTTCATACAATGCTTCTGTGTAGTTTATATTTGAACATATTCTTTTTTCCACTATTACCCACTTAGCGCTACGAATGTCCAGTTGCATTTTCTACAGACAGAGTGTTTCAAAACTGCTCAATCAAAAGTATGGTTTAACTCTGTTAGCTGAATGCTCAGATCAGAAAGAAGTTTCACAGAATGCTTCTGTGTAGTTTATATTTGAATATATTCCTTTTTCCACTACTACTCTCTTAGCGCTCGAAATGTCCAGTTGCATTTTCTACAGAAAGAGTGTTCAGATCTGCTCAATCAAAAGTATGGTTTAACTCTGTTAGCTGAATGCACAGATCAGAAAGAAGTTTCACAGAATGATTCTGTGTAGTTTATATTTGGAGACATTCCTTTTTCCACTATTACCCTCTTAGCGCTCCGAATCTCCACTTGCATTTTCTACAGAAAGAGTGTTTCAGAACGGCTCAATCAAAACTAAGGTTCAACTCTTTTAGTTGAACAAACAGAACAGAAAGAAGTTTCACACAATTCTTCTGTGTAGTTTTTATTTGAAGATATTATTTTTCCCAATAGAGGCCTCTTAGCGCTCGGAATGTCCAATTGCAGTTTCTACAGAAAGAGTGTTTCAGAAAGGCTCAATTAAAAGTAAGGTTCAACTCTGTTAGTTGAATGCACAGAACAGAAAGAAGTTTCATACAATGCTTCTGTGTAGTTTATATTTGAACATATTCTTTTTTCCACGATTACCCACTTAGCGCTACGAATGTCCAGTTGCATTTTCTACAGACAGAGTGTTTCAAAACTGCTCAATCAAAAGTATGGTTTAACTCTGTTAGCTGAATGCTCAGATCAGAAAGAAGTTTCACAGAATGCTTCTGTGTAGTTTATATTTGAATATATTCCTTTTTCCACTACTACGCTCTTAGCGCTCCAAATGTCCAGTTGCATTTTCAACAGAAAGAGTGTTCAGATCTGCTCAATCAAAAGTATGGTTTAACTCTGTTAGCTGAATGCACAGATCAGAAAGAAGTTTCACCGAATGATTCTGTGTAGTTTATATTTGAAGACATTCCTTTTTCCACTATTACCCTCTTAGCGCTCCGAATCTCCACTTGCATTTTCTACAAAAAGAGCGTTTCATAACTGCTCAATCAAAAATATGTTTTATCTCTGTTAACTGAATTTACAGATCAGAAATAAGTTTCACAGAATGCATCTGTGTAGTTTTTATTTGAAGATATTCTTTTTCCCAATGTAGGCCTCTTAGCGCTTAGCATGTCCAATTGCAGTTTCTACAGAAAGAGTGTTTCAGAACGGCTCAATCAAAAGTAAGGTTCAATTCTGTTAGTTGAATGCACAGAACAGAAAGAATTTTCACAGAATGCTACTGTGTAGTTTATATTTGAATATATTCCTTTTTCCACTATTACCCTCTTAGTGCTCCGAATGTCCACTTGCATTTTCTACAGAAAGTGTGTTCAGAACTGCGTAATCAAAAGTATGGTTTAACTCTGTTAGCTTAATGAACATATCAGAAATAAGTTTCACACAATGCTTCTGTGTAGTTTTTATTTGAAGATATTATTATTCCCAATAGAGGCCTCTTAGCGCTCAGAATGTCCAATTGCAGTTTCTACAGAAAGAGTGTTTCAGAAAGGCTCAATCAAAAGTAAGTTTCAACTCGGTTAGTTGAATGCACAGAACAGAAAGAAGTTTCATACAATGCTTCTGTGTAGTTTATATTTGAACATATTCTTTTTTCCACTATTACCCACTTAGCGCTACGAATGTCCAGTTGCATTTTCTACAGACAGAGTGTTTCAAAACTGCTCAATCAAAAGTATGGTTTAACTCTGTTAGCTGAATGCTCAGATCAGAAAGAAGTTTCACAGAATGCTTCTGTGTAGTTTATATTTGAATATATTCCTTTTTCCACTACTACTCTCTTAGCGCTCCAAATGTCCAGTTGCATTTTCTACAGAAAGAGTGTTCAGATCTGCTCAATCAAAAGTATGGTTTAACTCTGTTAGCTGAATGCACAGATCAGAAAGAAGTTTCAGAGAATGATTCTGTGTAGTTTATATTTGGAGACATTCCTTTTTCCACTATTACCCTCTTAGCTCTCCGAATCTCCACTTGCATTTTCTACAGAAAGAGTGTTTCAGAACGGCTCAATCAAAACTAAGGTTCAACTCTTTTAGTTGAACAAAGAGAACAGAAAGAAGTTTCACACAATTCTTCTGTGTAGTTTTTATTTGTAGACATTCTTTTTCCCAATATAGGCCTCTTAGCACTCAGAATGTCCAATTGCAGTTTCTACAGAAAGTGTGTTTCAGAACGGCTCAATCAAAAGTAAGGTTCAACTCTGTTAGTTGAATGCACAGAACAGAAAGAAGTTTCATACAATGCTTCTGTGTAGTTTATATTTGAACATATTCTTTTTTACACTATTACCCACTTAGCGCTACGAATGTCCAGTTGCATTTTCTACAGACAGAGTGTTTCAAAACTGCTCAATCAAAAGTATGGTTTAACTCTGTTAGCTGAATGCTCAGATCAGAAAGAAGTTTCACAGAATGCTTCTGTGTAGTTTATATTTGAATATATTCCTTTTTCCACTACTACGCTCTTACCGCTCCAAATGTCCAGTTGCATTTTCAACAGAAAGAGTGTTCAGATCTGCTCAATCAAAAGTATGGTTTAACTCTGTTAGCTGAATGCACAGATCAGAAAGAAGTTTCACCGAATGATTCTGTGTAGTTTATATTTGAAGACATTCCTTTTTCCACTATTACCCTCTTAGCGCTCCGAATCTCCACTTGCATTTTCTACAAAAAGAGTGTTTCATAACTGCTCAATCAAAAATATGTTTTATCTCTGTTAACTGAATTTACAGATCAGAAATAAGTTTCACAGAGTGCATCTGTGTAGTTTTTATTTGAAGATATTCTTTTTCCCAATGTAGGCCTCTTAGCGCTTAGCATGTCCAATTGCAGTTTCTACAGAAAGAGTGTTTCAGAACGGCTCAATCAAAAGTAAGGTTCAACTCTGTTAGTTGAATGCACAGAACAGAAAGAATTTTCACAGAATGCTACTGTGTAGTTTATATTTGAATATATTCCTTTTTCCACTATTACCCTCTTAGTGCTCCGAATGTCCACTTGCATTTTCTACAGAAAGAGTGTTCAGAACTGCGTAATCAAAAGTATGGTTTAACTCTGTTAGCTTAATGAACATATCAGAAATAAGTTTCACACAATGCTTCTGTGTAGTTTTTATTTGAAGATATTATTATTCCCAATAGAGGCCTCTTAGCGCTCAGAATGTCCAATTGCAGTTTCTACAGAAAGAGTGTTTCAGAAAGGCTCAATCAAAAGTAAGTTTCAACTCTGTTAGTTGAATGCACAGAACAGAAGAAGTTTCATACAATGCTTCTGTGTAGTTTATATTTGAACATATTCTTTTTTCCACTATTACCCACTTAGCGCTACGAATGTCCAGTTGCATTTTCTACAGACAGAGTGTTTCAAAACTGCTCAATCAAAAGTATGGTTTAACTCTGTTAGCTGAATGCTCAGATCAGAAAGAAGTTTCACAGAATGCTTCTGTGTAGTTTATATTTGAATATATTCCTTTTTCCACTACTACTCTCTTAGCGCTCGAAATGTCCAGTTGCATTTTCTACAGAAAGAGTGTTCAGATCTGCTCAATCAAAAGTATGGTTTAACTCTGTTAGCTGAATGCACAGATCAGGAAGAAGTTTCACAGAATGATTCTGTGTAGTTTATATTTGGAGACATTCCTTTTTCCACTATTACCTTCTTAGCTCTCCGAATCTCCACTTGCATTTTCTACAGAAAGAGTGTTTCAGAACGGCTCAATCAAAACTAAGGTTCAACTCTTTTAGTTGAACAAACAGAACAGAAAGAAGTTTCACACAATTCTTCTGTGTAGTTTTTATTTGAAGATATTATTTTTCCCAATAGAGGCCTCTTAGCGCTCGGAATGTCCAATTGCAGTTTCTACAGAAAGAGTGTTTCAGAAAGGCTCAATAAAATGTAAGGTTCAACTCTGTTAGTTGAATGCACAGAACAGAAAGAAGTTTCATACAATGCTTCTGTGTAGTTTATATTTGAACATATTCTTTTTTCCACGATTACCCACTTAGCGCTACGAATGTCCAGTTGCATTTTCTACAGACAGAGTGTTTCAAAACTGCTCAATCAAAAGTATGGTTTAACTCTGTTAGCTGAATGCTCAGATCAGAAAGAAGTTTCACAGAATGCTTCTGTGTAGTTTATATTTGAATATATTCCTTTTTCCACTACTACGCTCTTAGCGCTCCAAATGTCCAGTTGCATTTTCAACAGAAAGAGTGTTCAGATCTGCTCAATGAAAAGTATGGTTTAACTCTGTTAGCTGAATGCACAGATCAGAAAGAAGTTTCACCGAATGATTCTGTGTAGTTTATATTTTAAGACATTCCTTTTTCCACTATTACCCTCTTAGCGCTCCGAATCTCCACTTGCATTTTCTACAAAAAGAGTGTTTCATAACTGCTCAATCAAAAATATGTTTTATCTCTGTTAACTGAATTTACAGATCAGAAATAAGTTTCACAGAATGCATCTGTGTAGTTTTTATTTGAAGATATTCTTTTTCCCAATGTAGGCCTCTTAGCGCTTAGCATGTCCAATTGCAGTTCCTACAGAAAGAGTGTTTCAGAACGGCTCAATCAAAAGTAAGGTTCAACTCTGTTAGTTGAATGCACAGAACAGGAAGAATTTTCACAGAATGCTACTGTGTAGTTTATATTTGAATATATTCCTTTTTCCACTATTACCCTCTTAGCGCTCCGAATGTCCACTTGCATTTTCTACAGAAAGAGTGTTCAGAACTGCGCAATCAAAAGTATGGTTTAACTCTGTTAGCTTAATGAACATATCAGAAATAAGTTTCACACAATGCTTCTGTGTAGTTTTTATTTGAAGATATTATTTTTCCCAATAGAGGCCTCTTAGCGCTCAGAATGTCCAATTGCAGTTTCTACAGAAAGAGTGTTTCAGAAAGGCTCAATCAAAAGTAAGGTTCAACTCTGTTAGTTGAATGCACAGAACAGAAAGAAGTTTCATACAATGCTTCTGTGTAGTTTATATTTGAACATATTCTTTTTTCCACTATTACCCACTTAGCGCTACGAATGTCCAGTTGCATTTTCTACAGACAGAGTGTTTCAAAACTGCTCAATCAAAAGTATGGTTTAACTCTGTTAGCTGAATGCTCAGTTCAGAAAGAAGTTTCACAGAATGTTTCTGTGTAGTTTATATTTGAATATATTCCTTTTTCCACTACTACTCTCTTAGCGCTCCAAATGTCCAGTTGCATTTTCTACAGAAAGAGTGTTCAGATCTGCTCAATCAAAAGTATGGTTTAACTCTGTTAGCTGAATGCATAGATCAGAAAGATGTTTCACAGAATGATTCTGTGTAGTTTATATTTGGAGACATTCCTTTTTCCACTATTACCCTCTTAGCGCTCCGAATCTCCACTTGCCTTTTCTACAGAAAGAGTGTTTCAGAACGGCTCAATCAAAACTAAGGTTCAACTCTTTTAGTTGAACAAACAGAACAGAAAGAAGTTTCACACAATTCTCCTGTGTAGTTTTTATTTGTAGACATTGTTTTTCCCAATATAGGCCTCTTAGCGCTCAGAATGTCCAATTGCAGTTTCTACAGAAAGAGTGTTTCAGAACGGCTCAATCAAAAGTAAGGTTCAACTCTGTTAGTTGAATGCACAGAACAGAAAGAAGTTTCTTACAATGCTTCTGTGTAGTTTATATTTGAACATATTCTCTTTTCCACTATTACCCACTTAGCGCTACGAATGTCCAGTTGCATTTACTACAGACAGAGTGTTTCAAAACTGCTCAATCAAAAGTATGGTTTAACTCTGTTAGCTGTATGCTCAGATCAGAAAGAAGTTTCACAGAATGCTTCTGTGTAGTTTATATTTGAATATATTCCTTTTTCCACTACTACGCTCTTAGCGCTCCAAATGTCCAGTTGCATTTTCAACAGAAAGAGTGTTCAGATCTGCTCAATCAAAAGTATGGTTTAACTCTGTTAGCTGAATGCACAGATCAGAAAGAAGTTTCACCGAATGATTCTGTGTAGTTTATATTTGAAGACATTCCTTTTTCAACTATTACCCCCTTAGCGCTCCGAATCTCCACTTGCATTTTCTACAAAAAGAGTGTTTCATAACTGCTCAATCAAAAATATGTTTTATCACTGTTAACTGAATTTACAGATCAGAAATAAGTTTCACAGAATGCATCTGTGTAGTTTTTATTGAAGATATTCTTTTTCCCAATGTAGGCCTCTTAGCGCTTAGCATGTCCAATTGCAGTTTCTACAGAAAGAGTGTTTCAGAACGGCTCAATCAAAAGTAAGGTTCAACTCTGTTAGTTGAATGCACAGAACAGAAAGAATTTTCACAGAATGCTACTGTGTAGTTTATATTTGAATATATTCCTTTTTCCAGTATTACCCTCTTAGCGCTCCGAACGTCCACTTGCATTTTCTACAGAAAGAGTGTTCAGAACTGCGCAATCAAAAGTATGGTTTAACTCTGTTAGCTTAATGAACATATCAGAAATAAGTTTCACACAATGCTTCTGTGTAGTTTTTATTTGAAGATATTATTTTTCCCAATAAGGCCTCTTAGCGCTCAGAATGTCCAATTGCAGATTCTACAGAAAGAGTGTTTCAGAAAGGCTCAATCAAAAGTAAGGTTCAACTCTGTTAGTTGAATGCACAGAACAGAAAGAAGTTTCATACAATGCTTCTGTGTAGTTTATATTTGAACATATTCTCTTTTCCACTATTACCCACTTAGCGCTACGAATGTCCAGTTGCATTTTCTACAGACAGAGTGTTTCAAAACTGCTCAATCAAAAGTATGGTTTAACTCTTTTAGCTGTATTCTCAGATCAGAAAGAAGTTTCACAGAATGCTTCTGTGTAGTTTATATTTGAATATATTCCTTTTTCCACTACTACGCTCTTAGCGCTCCAAATGTCCAGTTGCATTTTCAACAGAAAGAGTGTTCAGATCTGCTCAATCAAAAGTATGGTTTAACTCTGTTAGCTGAATGCACAGATCAGAAAGAAGTTTCACCGAATGATTCTGTGTAGTTTATATTTGAAGACATTCCTTTTTCCACTATTACCCTCTTAGCGCTCCGAATCTCCACTTGCATTTTCTACAAAAAGAGTGTTTCATAACTGCTCAATCAAAAATATGTTTTATCTCTGTTAACTGAATTTACAGATCAGAAATAAGTTTCACAGAATGGATCTGTGTAGATTTTATTTGAAGATATTCTTTTTCCCAATGTAGGCCTCTTAGCGCTTAGCATGTCCAAATGCAGTTTCTACAGAAACAGTGTTTCAGAACGGCTCAATCAAAAGTAAGGTTCAACTCTGTTAGTTGAATGCACAGAACAGAAAGAATTTTCACAGAATGCTACTGTGTAGTTTATATTTGAATATATTCCTTTTTCCACTATTACCCTCTTAGCGCTCCGAATGTCCACTTGCATTTTCTACAGAAAGAGTGTTCAGAACTGCGCAGTCAAAAGTATGGTTTAACTCTGTTAGATTAATGAACATATCAGAAATAAGTTTCACACAATGCTTCTGTGTAGTTTTTATTTGAAGATATTATTTTTCCCAATAGAGGCCTCTTAGCGCTCAGAATGTCCAATTGCAGTTTCTACAGAAAGAGTGTTTCAGAAAGGCTCAATCAAAAGTAAGTTTCAACTCTGTTAGTTGAATGCACAGAACAGAAAGAAGTTTCATACAATGCTTCTGTGTAGTTTATATTTGAACATATTCTTTTTTCCACTATTACCCACTTAGCGCTACGAATGTCCAGTTGCATTTTCTACAGACAGAGTGTTTCAAAACTGCTCAATCAAAAGTATGGTTTAACTCTGTTAGCTGAATGCTCAGATCAGAAAGAAGTTTCACAGAATGCTTCTGTGTAGTTTATATTTGAATATATTCCTTTTTCCACTACTACTCTCTTAGCGCTCCAAATGACCAGTTGCATATTCTACAGAAAGAGTGTTCAGATCTGCTCAATCAAAAGTATGGTTTAACTCTGTTAGCTGAATGCACAGATCAGAAAGAAGTTTCACAGAATGATTCTGTGTAGTTTATATTTGGAGACATTCCTTTTTCCACTATTACCCTCTTAGCGCTCCGAATCTCCACTTGCATTTTCTACAGAAAGAGTGTTTCAGAACGGCTCAATCAAAACTAAGGTTCAACTCTTTAATTGAACAAACAGAACAGAAAGAAGTTTCACACAATTCTTCTGTGTAGTTTTTATTTGAAGATATTATTTTTCCCAATAGAGGCCTCTTAGCGCTCGGAATGTCCAATTGCAGTTTCTACAGAAAGAGTGTTTCAGAAAGGCTCAATTAAAAGTAAGGTTCAACTCTGTTAGTTGAATGCACAGAACAGAAAGAAGTTTCATACAATGCTTCTGTGTAGTTTATATTTGAACATATTCTTTTTTCCACGATTACCCACTTAGCGCTACGAATGTCCAGTTGCATTTTCTACAGACAGAGTGTTTCAAAACTGCTCAATCACAAGTATGGTTTAACTCTGTTAGCTGAATGCTCAGATCAGAAAGAAGTTTCACAGAATGCTTCTGTGTAGTTTATATTTGAATATATTCCTTTTTCCACTACTACGCTCTTAGCGCTCCAAATGTCCAGTTGCATTTTCAACAGAAAGAGTGTTCAGATCTGCTCAATCAAAAGTATGGTTTAACTCTGTTAGCTGAATGCACAGATCAGAAAGAAGTTTCACCGAATGATTCTGTGTAGTTTATATTTGAAGACATTCCTTTTTCCACTATTACCCTCTTAGCGCTCCGAATCTCCACTTGCATTTTCTACAAAAAGAGTGTTTCATAACTGCTCAATCAAAAATATGTTTTATCTCTGTTAACTGAATTTACAGATCAGAAATAAGTGTCACAGAATGCATCTGTGTAGTTTTTATTTGAAGATATTCTTTTTCCCAATGTAGGCCTCTTAGCGCTTAGCATGTCCAATTGCAGTTTCTACAGAAAGAGTGTTTCAGAACGGCTCAATCAAAAGTAAGGTTCAACTCTGTTAGTTGAATGCACAGAACAGAAAGAATTTTCACAGAATGCTACTGTGTAGTTTATATTTGAATATATTCCTTTTTCCACTATTACCCTCTTAGTGCTCCGAATGTCCACTTGCATTTTCTACAGAAAGAGTGTTCAGAACTGCGTAATCAAAAGTATGGTTTAACTCTGTTAGCTTAATGAACATATCAGAAATAAGTTTCACACAATGCTTCTGTGTAGTTTTTATTTGAAGATATTATTATTCCCAATAGAGGCCTCTTAGCGCTCAGAATGTCCAATTGCAGTTTCTACAGAAAGAGTGTTTCAGAAAGGCTCAATCAAAAGTAAGTTTCAACTCTGTTAGTTGAATGCACAGAACAGAAAGATGTTTCATACAATGCTTCTGTGTAGTTTATATTTGAACATATTCTTTTTTCCACTATTACCCACTTAGCGCTACGAATGTCCAGTTGCATTTTCTACAGACAGAGTGTTTCAAAACTGCTCAATCAAAAGTATGGTTTAACTCTGTTAGCTGAATGCTCAGATCAGAAAGAAGTTTCACAGAATGCTTCTGTGTAGTTTATATTTGAATATATTCCTTTTTCCACTACTACTCTCTTAGCGCTCGAAATGTCCAGTTGCATTTTCTACAGAAAGAGTGTTCAGATCTGCTCAATCAAAAGTATGGTTTAACTCTGTTAGCTGAATGCACAGATCAGAAAGAAGTTTCACAGAATGATTCTGTGTAGTTTATATTTAGAGACATTCCTTTTTCCACTATTACCCACTTAGCGCTCCGAATCTCCACTTGCATTTTCTACAGAAAGAGTGTTTCAGAACGGCACAATCAAAACTAAGGTTCAACTCTTTTAGTTGAACACACAGAACAGAAAGAAGTTTCACACAATTCTTCTGTGTAGTTTTTATTTGAAGATATTATTTTTCCCAATAGAGGCCTCTTAGCGCTCGGAATGTCCAATTGCAGTTTCTACAGAAAGAGTGTTTCAGAAAGGCTCAATCAAAAGTAAGGTTCAACTCTGTTAGTTGAATGCACAGAACAGAAAGAAGTTTCATACAATGCTTCTGTGTAGTTTATATTTGAACATATTCTTTTTTCCACTATTACCCACTTAGCGCTACGAATGTCCAGTTGCATTTTCTACAGACAGAGTGTTTCAAAACTGCTCAATCATAAGTGTGGTTTAACTCTGTTAGCTGAATGCTCAGATCAGAAAGAAGTTTCACAGAATGCTTCTGTGTAGTTTATATTTGAATATATTCCTTTTTCCACTACTACTCTCTTAGCGCTCCAAATGTCCAGTTGCATTTTCTACAGAAAGAGTGTTCAGATCTGCTCAATCAAAAGTATGGTTTAACTCTGTTAGCTGAATGCACAGATCAGAAAGAAGTTTCACAGAATGATTCTGTGTAGTTTATATTTGGAGACATTCCTTTTTCCACTATTACCCTCTTAGCACTCCGAATCTCCACTTGCATTTTCTACAGAAAGAGTGTTTCAGAACGGCTCAATCAAAACTAAGGTTCAACTCTTTTAGTTGAACAAACAGAACAGAAAGAAGTTTCACACAATTCTTCTGTGTAGTTTTTATTTGTAGACATTCTTTTTCCCAATATAGGCCTCTTAGCACTCAGAATGTCCAATTGCAGTTTCTACAGAAAGAGTGTTTCAGAACGGCTCAATCAAAAGTAAGGTTCAACTCTGTTAGTTGAATGCACAGAACAGAAAGAAGTTTCATACAATGCTTCTGTGTTGTTTATATTTGAACATATTCTTTTTTACACTATTACCCACTTAGCGCTACGAATGTCCAGTTGCATTTTCAACAGACAGAGTGTTTCAAAACTGCTCAATCAAAAGTATGGTTTAACTCTGTTAGCTGAATGCTCAGATCAGAAAGAAGTTTCACAGAATGCTTCTGTGTAGTTTATATTTGAATATATTCCTTTTTCCACTACTACGCTCTTACCGCTCCAAATGTCCAGTTGCATTTTCAACAGAAAGAGTGTTCAGATCTGCTCAATCAAAAGTATGGTTTAACTCTGTTAGCTGAATGCACAGATCAGAAAGAAGTTTCACCGAATGATTCTGTGTAGTTTATATTTGAAGACATTCCTTTTTCCACTATTACCCTCTTAGCGCTCCGAATCTCCACTTGCATTTTCTACAAAAAGAGTGTTTCATAACTGCTCAATCAAAAATATGTTTTATCTCTGTTAACTGAATTTACAGATCAGAAATAAGTTTCTCAGAGTGCATCTGTGTAGTTTTTATTTGAAGATATTCTTTTTCCCAATGTAGGCCTCTTAGCGCTTAGCATGTCCAATTGCAGTTTCTACAGAAAGAGTGTTTCAGAACGGCTCAATCAAAAGTAAGGTTCAACTCTGTTAGTTGAATGCACAGAACAGAAAGAATTTTCACAGAATGCTACTGTGTAGTTTATATTTGAATATATTCCTTTTTCCACTATTTCCCTCTTAGTGCTCCGAATGTCCACTTGCATTTTCTACAGAAAGAGTGTTCAGAACTGCGTAATCAAAAGTATGGTTTAACTCTGTTAGCTTAATGAACATATCAGAAATAAGTTTCACACAATGCTTCTGTGTAGTTTTTATTTGAAGATATTATTATTCCCAATAGAGGCCTCTTAGCGCTCAGAATGTCCAATTGCAGTTTCTACAGAAAGAGTGTTTCAGAAAGGCTCAATCAAAAGTAAGTTTCAACTCTGTTAGTTGAATGCACAGAACAGAAAGAAGTTTCATACAATGCTTCTGTGTAGTTTATATTTGAACATATTCTTTTTTCCACTATTACCCACTTAGCGCTACGAATGTCCAGTTGCATTTTCTACAGACAGAGTGTTTCAAAACTGCTCAATCAAAAGTATGGTTTAACTCTGTTAGCTGAATGCTCAGATCAGAAAGAAGTTTCACAGAATGCTTCTGTGTAGTTTATATTTGAATATATTCCTTTTTCCACTACTACTCTCTTAGCGCTCGAAATGTCCAGTTGCATTTTCTACAGAAAGAGTGTTCAGATCTGCTCAATCAAAAGTATGGTTTAACTCTGTTAGCTGAATGCACAGATCAGAAAGAAGTTTCACAGAATGATTCTGTGTAGTTTATATTTGGAGACATTCCTTTTTCCACTATTACCCTCTTAGCGCTCCGAATCTCCACTTGCATTTTCTACAGAAAGAGTGTTTCAGAACGGCTCAATCAAAACTAAGGTTCAACTCTTTTAGTTGAACAAACAGAACAGAAAGAAGTTTCACACAATTCTTCTGTGTAGTTTTTATTTGAAGATATTATTTTTCCCAATAGAGGCCTCTTAGCGCTCGGAATGTCCAATTGCAGTTTCTACAGAAAGAGTGTTTCAGAAAGGCTCAATTAAAAGTAAGGTTCAACTCTGTTAGTTGAATGCACAGAACAGAAAGAAGTTTCATACAATGCTTCTGTGTAGTTTATATTTGAACATATTCTTTTTTCCACGATTACCCACTTAGCGCTACGAATGTCCAGTTGCATTTTCTACAGACAGAGTGTTTCAAAACTGCTCAATCAAAAGTATGGTTTAACTCTGTTAGCTGAATGCTCAGATCAGAAAGAAGTTTCACAGAATGCTTCTGTGTAGTTTATATTTGAATATATTCCTTTTTCCACTACTACGCTCTTAGCGCTCCAAATGTCCAGTTGCATTTTCAACAGAAAGAGTGTTCAGATCTGCTCAATCAAAAGTATGGTTTAACTCTGTTAGCTGAATGCACAGATCAGAAAGAAGTTTCACCGAATGATTCTGTGTAGTTTATATTTGAAGACATTCCTTTTTCCACTATTACCCTCTTAGCGCTCCGAATCTCCACTTGCATTTTCTACAAAAAGAGTGTTTCATAACTGCTCAATCAAAAATATGTTTTATCTCTGTTAACTGAATTTACAGATCAGAAATAAGTTTCACAGAATGCATCTGTGTAGTTTTTATTTGAAGATATTCTTTTTCCCAATGTAGGCCTCTTAGCGCTTAGCATGTCCAATTGCAGTTTCTACAGAAAGAGTGTTTCAGAACGGCTCAATCAAAAGTAAGGTTCAATTCTGTTAGTTGAATGCACAGAACAGAAAGAATTTTCACAGAATGCTACTGTGTAGTTTATATTTGAATATATTCCTTTTTCCACTATTACCCTCTTAGTGCTCCGAATGTCCACTTGCATTTTCTACAGAAAGTGTGTTCAGAACTGCGTAATCAAAAGTATGGTTTAACTCTGTTAGCTTAATGAACATATCAGAAATAAGTTTCACACAATGCTTCTGTGTAGTTTTTATTTGAAGATATTATTATTCCCAATAGAGGCCTCTTAGCGCTCAGAATGTCCAATTGCAGTTTCTACAGAAAGAGTGTTTCAGAAAGGCTCAATCAAAAGTAAGTTTCAACTCGGTTAGTTGAATGCACAGAACAGAAAGAAGTTTCATACAATGCTTCTGTGTAGTTTATATTTGAACATATTCTTTTTTCCACTATTACCCACTTAGCGCTACGAATGTCCAGTTGCATTTTCTACAGACAGAGTGTTTCAAAACTGCTCAATCAAAAGTATGGTTTAACTCTGTTAGCTGAATGCTCAGATCAGAAAGAAGTTTCACAGAATGCTTCTGTGTAGTTTATATTTGAATATATTCCTTTTTCCACTACTACTCTCTTAGCGCTCCAAATGTCCAGTTGCATTTTCTACAGAAAGAGTGTTCAGATCTGCTCAATCAAAAGTATGGTTTAACTCTGTTAGCTGAATGCACAGATCAGAAAGAAGTTTCAGAGAATGATTCTGTGTAGTTTATATTTGGAGACATTCCTTTTTCCACTATTACCCTCTTAGCTCTCCGAATCTCCACTTGCATTTTCTACAGAAAGAGTGTTTCAGAACGGCTCAATCAAAACTAAGGTTCAACTCTTTTAGTTGAACAAAGAGAACAGAAAGAAGTTTCACACAATTCTTCTGTGTAGTTTTTATTTGTAGACATTCTTTTTCCCAATATAGGCCTCTTAGCACTCAGAATGTCCAATTGCAGTTTCTACAGAAAGTGTGTTTCAGAACGGCTCAATCAAAAGTAAGGTTCAACTCTGTTAGTTGAATGCACAGAACAGAAAGAAGTTTCATACAATGCTTCTGTGTAGTTTATATTTGAACATATTCTTTTTTACACTATTACCCACTTAGCGCTACGAATGTCCAGTTGCATTTTCTACAGACAGAGTGTTTCAAAACTGCTCAATCAAAAGTATGGTTTAACTCTGTTAGCTGAATGCTCAGATCAGAAAGAAGTTTCACAGAATGCTTCTGTGTAGTTTATATTTGAATATATTCCTTTTTCCACTACTACGCTCTTACCGCTCCAAATGTCCAGTTGCATTTTCAACAGAAAGAGTGTTCAGATCTGCTCAATCAAAAGTATGGTTTAACTCTGTTAGCTGAATGCACAGATCAGAAAGAAGTTTCACCGAATGATTCCGTGTAGTTTATATTTGAAGACATTCCTTTTTCCACTATTACCCTCTTAGCGCTCCGAATCTCCACTTGCATTTTCTACAAAAAGAGTGTTTCATAACTGCTCAATCAAAAATATGTTTTATCTCTGTTAACTGAATTTACAGATCAGAAATAAGTTTCACAGAGTGCATCTGTGTAGTTTTTATTTGAAGATATTCTTTTTCCCAATGTAGGCCTCTTAGCGCTTAGCATGTCCAATTGCAGTTTCTACAGAAAGAGTGTTTCAGAACGGCTCAATCAAAAGTAAGGTTCAACTCTGTTAGTTGAATGCACAGAACAGAAAGAATTTTCACAGAATGCTACTGTGTAGTTTATATTTGAATATATTCCTTTTTCCACTATTACCCTCTTAGTGCTCCGAATGTCCACTTGCATTTTCTACAGAAAGAGTGTTCAGAACTGCGTAATCAAAAGTATGGTTTAACTCTGTTAGCTTAATGAACATATCAGAAATAAGTTTCACACAATGCTTCTGTGTAGTTTTTATTTGAAGATATTATTATTCCCAATAGAGGCCTCTTAGCGCTCAGAATGTCCAATTGCAGTTTCTACAGAAAGAGTGTTTCAGAAAGGCTCAATCAAAAGTAAGTTTCAACTCTGTTAGTTGAATGCACAGAACAGAAGAAGTTTCATACAATGCTTCTGTGTAGTTTATATTTGAACATATTCTTTTTTCCACTATTACCCACTTAGCGCTACGAATGTCCAGTTGCATTTTCTACAGACAGAGTGTTTCAAAACTGCTCAATCAAAAGTATGGTTTAACTCTGTTAGCTGAATGCTCAGATCAGAAAGAAGTTTCACAGAATGCTTCTGTGTAGTTTATATTTGAATATATTCCTTTTTCCACTACTACTCTCTTAGCGCTCGAAATGTCCAGTTGCATTTTCTACAGAAAGAGTGTTCAGATCTGCTCAATCAAAAGTATGGTTTAACTCTGTTAGCTGAATGCACAGATCAGGAAGAAGTTTCACAGAATGATTCTGTGTAGTTTATATTTGGAGACATTCCTTTTTCCACTATTACCTTCTTAGCTCTCCGAATCTCCACTTGCATTTTCTACAGAAAGAGTGTTTCAGAACGGCTCAATCAAAACTAAGGTTCAACTCTTTTAGTTGAACAAACAGAACAGAAAGAAGTTTCACACAATTCTTCTGTGTAGTTTTTATTTGAAGATATTATTTTTCCCAATAGAGGCCTCTTAGCGCTCGGAATGTCCAATTGCAGTTTCTACAGAAAGAGTGTTTCAGAAAGGCTCAATAAAATGTAAGGTTCAACTCTGTTAGTTGAATGCACAGAACAGAAAGAAGTTTCATACAATGCTTCTGTGTAGTTTATATTTGAACATATTCTTTTTTCCACGATTACCCACTTAGCGCTACGAATGTCCAGTTGCATTTTCTACAGACAGAGTGTTTCAAAACTGCTCAATCAAAAGTATGGTTTAACTCTGTTAGCTGAATGCTCAGATCAGAAAGAAGTTTCACAGAATGCTTCTGTGTAGTTTATATTTGAATATATTCCTTTTTCCACTACTACGCTCTTAGCGCTCCAAATGTCCAGTTGCATTTTCAACAGAAAGAGTGTTCAGATCTGCTCAATGAAAAGTATGGTTTAACTCTGTTAGCTGAATGCACAGATCAGAAAGAAGTTTCACCGAATGATTCTGTGTAGTTTATATTTTAAGACATTCCTTTTTCCACTATTACCCTCTTAGCGCTCCGAATCTCCACTTGCATTTTCTACAAAAAGAGTGTTTCATAACTGCTCAATCAAAAATATGTTTTATCTCTGTTAACTGAATTTACAGATCAGAAATAAGTTTCACAGAATGCATCTGTGTAGTTTTTATTTGAAGATATTCTTTTTCCCAATGTAGGCCTCTTAGCGCTTAGCATGTCCAATTGCAGTTCCTACAGAAAGAGTGTTTCAGAACGGCTCAATCAAAAGTAAGGTTCAACTCTGTTAGTTGAATGCACAGAACAGGAAGAATTTTCACAGAATGCTACTGTGTAGTTTATATTTGAATATATTCCTTTTTCCACTATTACCCTCTTAGCGCTCCGAATGTCCACTTGCATTTTCTACAGAAAGAGTGTTCAGAACTGCGCAATCAAAAGTATGGTTTAACTCTGTTAGCTTAATGAACATATCAGAAATAAGTTTCACACAATGCTTCTGTGTAGTTTTTATTTGAAGATATTATTTTTCCCAATAGAGGCCTCTTAGCGCTCAGAATGTCCAATTGCAGTTTCTACAGAAAGAGTGTTTCAGAAAGGCTCAATCAAAAGTAAGGTTCAACTCTGTTAGTTGAATGCACAGAACAGAAAGAAGTTTCATACAATGCTTCTGTGTAGTTTATATTTGAACATATTCTTTTTTCCACTATTACCCACTTAGCGCTACGAATGTCCAGTTGCATTTTCTACAGACAGAGTGTTTCAAAACTGCTCAATCAAAAGTATGGTTTAACTCTGTTAGCTGAATGCTCAGTTCAGAAAGAAGTTTCACAGAATGTTTCTGTGTAGTTTATATTTGAATATATTCCTTTTTCCACTACTACTCTCTTAGCGCTCCAAATGTCCAGTTGCATTTTCTACAGAAAGAGTGTTCAGATCTGCTCAATCAAAAGTATGGTTTAACTCTGTTAGCTGAATGCATAGATCAGAAAGATGTTTCACAGAATGATTCTGTGTAGTTTATATTTGGAGACATTCCTTTTTCCACTATTACCCTCTTAGCGCTCCGAATCTCCACTTGCCTTTTCTACAGAAAGAGTGTTTCAGAACGGCTCAATCAAAACTAAGGTTCAACTCTTTTAGTTGAACAAACAGAACAGAAAGAAGTTTCACACAATTCTCCTGTGTAGTTTTTATTTGTAGACATTGTTTTTCCCAATATAGGCCTCTTAGCGCTCAGAATATCCAATTGCAGTTTCTACAGAAAGAGTGTTTCAGAACGGCTCAATCAAAAGTAAGGTTCAACTCTGTTAGTTGAATGCACAGAACAGAAAGAAGTTTCTTACAATGCTTCTGTGTAGTTTATATTTGAACATATTCTCTTTTCCACTATTACCCACTTAGCGCTACGAATGTCCAGTTGCATTTACTACAGACAGAGTGTTTCAAAACTGCTCAATCAAAAGTATGGTTTAACTCTGTTAGCTGTATGCTCAGATCAGAAAGAAGTTTCACAGAATGCTTCTGTGTAGTTTATATTTGAATATATTCCTTTTTCCACTACTACGCTCTTAGCGCTCCAAATGTCCAGTTGCATTTTCAACAGAAAGAGTGTTCAGATCTGCTCAATCAAAAGTATGGTTTAACTCTGTTAGCTGAATGCACAGATCAGAAAGAAGTTTCACCGAATGATTCTGTGTAGTTTATATTTGAAGACATTCCTTTTTCAACTATTACCCCCTTAGCGCTCCGAATCTCCACTTGCATTTTCTACAAAAAGAGTGTTTCATAACTGCTCAATCAAAAATATGTTTTATCACTGTTAACTGAATTTACAGATCAGAAATAAGTTTCACAGAATGCATCTGTGTAGTTTTTATTGAAGATATTCTTTTTCCCAATGTAGGCCTCTTAGCGCTTAGCATGTCCAATTGCAGTTTCTACAGAAAGAGTGTTTCAGAACGGCTCAATCAAAAGTAAGGTTCAACTCTGTTAGTTGAATGCACAGAACAGAAAGAATTTTCACAGAATGCTACTGTGTAGTTTATATTTGAATATATTCCTTTTTCCAGTATTACCCTCTTAGCGCTCCGAACGTCCACTTGCATTTTCTACAGAAAGAGTGTTCAGAACTGCGCAATCAAAAGTATGGTTTAACTCTGTTAGCTTAATGAACATATCAGAAATAAGTTTCACACAATGCTTCTGTGTAGTTTTTATTTGAAGATATTATTTTTCCCAATAAGGCCTCTTAGCGCTCAGAATGTCCAATTGCAGATTCTACAGAAAGAGTGTTTCAGAAAGGCTCAATCAAAAGTAAGGTTCAACTCTGTTAGTTGAATGCACAGAACAGAAAGAAGTTTCATACAATGCTTCTGTGTAGTTTATATTTGAACATATTCTCTTTTCCACTATTACCCACTTAGCGCTACGAATGTCCAGTTGCATTTTCTACAGACAGAGTGTTTCAAAACTGCTCAATCAAAAGTATGGTTTAACTCTTTTAGCTGTATTCTCAGATCAGAAAGAAGTTTCACAGAATGCTTCTGTGTAGTTTATATTTGAATATATTCCTTTTTCCACTACTACGCTCTTAGCGCTCCAAATGTCCAGTTGCATTTTCAACAGAAAGAGTGTTCAGATCTGCTCAATCAAAAGTATGGTTTAACTCTGTTAGCTGAATGCACAGATCAGAAAGAAGTTTCACCGAATGATTCTGTGTAGTTTATATTTGAAGACATTCCTTTTTCCACTATTACCCTCTTAGCGCTCCGAATCTCCACTTGCATTTTCTACAAAAAGAGTGTTTCATAACTGCTCAATCAAAAATATGTTTTATCTCTGTTAACTGAATTTACAGATCAGAAATAAGTTTCACAGAATGGATCTGTGTAGATTTTATTTGAAGATATTCTTTTTCCCAATGTAGGCCTCTTAGCGCTTAGCATGTCCAAATGCAGTTTCTACAGAAACAGTGTTTCAGAACGGCTCAATCAAAAGTAAGGTTCAACTCTGTTAGTTGAATGCACAGAACAGAAAGAATTTTCACAGAATGCTACTGTGTAGTTTATATTTGAATATATTCCTTTTTCCACTATTACCCTCTTAGCGCTCCGAATGTCCACTTGCATTTTCTACAGAAAGAGTGTTCAGAACTGCGCAGTCAAAAGTATGGTTTAACTCTGTTAGATTAATGAACATATCAGAAATAAGTTTCACACAATGCTTCTGTGTAGTTTTTATTTGAAGATATTATTTTTCCCAATAGAGGCCTCTTAGCGCTCAGAATGTCCAATTGCAGTTTCTACAGAAAGAGTGTTTCAGAAAGGCTCAATCAAAAGTAAGGTTCAACTCTGTTAGTTGAATGCACAGAACAGAAAGAAGTTTCATACAATGCTTCTGTGTAGTTTATATTTGAACATATTCTTTTTTCCACTATTACCCACTTAGCACTACGAATGTCCAGTTGCATTTTCTACAGACAGAGTGTTTCAAAACTGCTCAATCAAAAGTATGGTTTAACTCTGTTAGCTGAATGCTCAGATCAGAAAGAAGTTTCACAGAATGCTTCTGTGTAGTTTATATTTGAATATATTCCTTTTTCCACTACTACTCTCTTAGCGCTCCAAATGACCAGTTGCATATTCTACAGAAAGAGTGTTCAGATCTGCTCAATCAAAAGTATGGTTTAACTCTGTTAGCTGAATGCACAGATCAGAAAGAAGTTTCACAGAATGATTCTGTGTAGTTTATATTTGGAGACATTCCTTTTTCCACTATTACCCTCTTAGCGCTCCGAATCTCCACTTGCATTTTCTACAGAAAGAGTGTTTCAGAACGGCTCAATCAAAACTAAGGTTCAACTCTTTTAGTTGAACAAACAGAACAGAAAGAAGTTTCACACAATTCTTCTGTGTAGTTTTTATTTGTAGACATTCTTTTTCCCAATATAGGCCTCTTAGCGCTCAGAATGTCCAATTGCAGTTTCTACAGAAAGAGTGTTTCAGAACGGCTCAATCAAAAGTAAGGTTCAACTCTGTTAGTTGAATGCACAGAACAGAAAGAAGTTTCATACAATGCTTCTGTGTAGTTTATATTTGAACATATTCTCTTTTCCACTATTACCCACTTAGCGCTACGAATGTCCAGTTGCATTTTCTACAGACAGAGTGTTTCAAAACTGCTCAATCAAAAGTATGGTTTAACTCTGTTAGCTGTATGCTCAGATCAGAAAGAAGTTTCACAGAATGCTTCTGTGTAGTTTATATTTGAATATATTCCTTTTTCCACTACTACGCTCTTAGCGCTCCAAATGTCCAGTTGCATTTTCAACAGAAAGAGTGTTCAGATCTGCTCAATCAAAAGTATGGTTTAACTCTGTTAGCTGAATGCACAGATCAGAAAGAAGTTTCACCGAATGATTCTGTGTAGTTTATATTTGAAGACATTCCTTTTTCCACTATTACCCTCTTAGCGCTCCGAATCTCCACTTGCATTTTCTACAAAAAGAGTGTTTCATAACTGCTCAATCAAAAATATGTTTTATCTCTGTTAACTGAATTTACAGATCAGAAATAAGTTTCACAGAATGCATCTGTGTAGATTTTATTTGAAGATATTCTTTTTCCCAATGTAGGCCTCTTAGCGCTTAGCATGTCCAAATGCAGTTTCTACAGAAACAGTGTTTCAGAACGGCTCAATCAAAAGTAAGGTTCAACTCTGTTAGTTGAATGCACAGAACAGAAAGAATTTTCACAGAATGATACTGTGTAGTTTATATTTGAATATATTCCTTTTTCCACTATTACCCTCTTAGCGCTCCGAATGTCCACTTGCATTTTCTACAGAAAGAGTGTTCAGAACTGCGCAATCAAAAGTATGGTTTAACTCTGTTAGCTTAATGAACATATCAGAAATAAGTTGCACACAATGCTTCTGTGTAGTTTTTATTTGAAGATATTATTTTTCCCAATAGAGGCCTCTTAGCGCTCAGAATGTCCAATTGCAGTTTCTACAGAAAGAGTGTTTCAGAAAGGCTCAATCAAAAGTAAGGTTCAACTCTGTTAGTTGAATGCACAGAACAGAAAGAAGTTTCATACAATGCTTCTGTGTAGTTTATATTTGAACATATTCTTTTTTCCACTATTACCCACTTAGCACTACGAATGTCCAGTTGCATTTTCTACAGACAGAGTGTTTCAAAACTGCTCAATCAAAAGTATGGTTTAACTCTGTTAGCTGAATGCTCAGATCAGAAAGAAGTTTCACAGAATGCTTCTGTGTAGTTTATATTTGAATATATTCCTTTTTCCACTACTACTCTCTTAGCGCTCCAAATGTCCAGTTGCATATTCTACAGAAAGAGTGTTCAGATCTGCTCAATCAAAAGTATGGTTTAACTCTGTTAGCTGAATGCACAGATCAGAAAGAAGTTTCACAGAATGATTCTGTGTAGTTTATATTTGGAGACATTCCTTTTTCCACTATTACTCTCTTAGCGCTCCGAATCTCCACTTGCATTTTCTACAGAAAGAGTGTTTCAGAACGGCTCAATCAAAACTAAGGTTCAACACTTTTAGTTGAACAAACAGAACAGAAAGAAGTTTCACACAATTCTTCTGTGTAGTTTTTATTTGTAGACATTCTTTTTCCCAATATAGGCCTCTTAGCGCTCAGAATGTCCAATTGCAGTTTCTACAGAAAGAGTGTTTCAGAACGGCTCAATCAAAAGTAAGGTTCAACTCTGTTAGTTGAATGCACAGAACAGAAAGAAGTTTCATACAATGCTTCTGTGTAGTTTATATTTGAACATATTCTCTTTTCCACTATTACCCACTTAGCGCTACGAATGTCCAGTTGCATTTTCTACAGACAGAGTGTTTCAAAACTGCTCAATCAAAAGTATGGTTTAACTCTGTTAGCTGTATGCTCAGATCAGAAAGAAGTTTCACAGAATGCTTCTGTGTAGTTTATATTTGAATATATTCCTTTTTCCACTACTACGCTCTTAGCGCTCAAAATGTCCAGTTGCATTTTCAACAGAAAAAGTGTTCAGATTTGCTCAATCAAAAGTATGGTTTAACTCTGTTAGCTGAATGCACAGATCAGAAAGAAGTTTCACCGAATGATTCTGTGTAGTTTATATTTGTAGACATTCCTTTTTCCACTATTACCCTCTTAGCGCTCCGAATCTCCACTTGCATTTTCTACAAAAAGAGTGTTTCATAACTGCTCAATCAAAAATATGTTTTATCTCTGTTAACTGAATTTACAGATCAGAAATAAGTTTCACAGAATGCATCTGTGTAGATTTTATTTGAAGATATTCTTTTTCCCAATGTAGGCCTCTTAGCGCTTAGCATTTCCAATTGCAGTTTCTACAGAAACAGTGTTTCAGAACGGCTCAATCAAAAGTAAGGTTCAACTCTGTTAGTTGAATGCACAGAACAGAAAGAATTTTCACAGAATGCTACTGTGTAGTTTATATTTGAATATATTCCTTTTTCCACTATTACCCTCTTAGCGCTCCGAATGTCCACTTGCATTTTCTACAGAAAGAGTGTTCAGAACTGCGCAATCAAAAGTATGGTTTAACTCTGTTAGCTTAATGAACATATCAGAAATAAGTTTCACACAATGCTTCTGTGTAGTTTTTATTTGAAGATATTATTTTTCCCAATAGAGGCCTCTTAGCGCTCAGAATGTCCAATTGCAGTTTCTACAGAAAGAGTGTTTCAGAAAGGCTCAATCAAAAGTAAGGTTCAACTCTGTTAGTTGAATGCACAGAACAGAAAGAAGTTTCATAGAATGCTTCTGTGTAGTTTATATTTGAACATATTCTTTTTTCCACTATTACCCACTTAGCGCTACGAATGTCCAGTTGCATTTTCTACAGACAGAGTGTTTCAAAACTGCTCAATCAAAAGTATGGTTTAACTCTGTTAGCTGAATGCTCAGATCAGAAAGAAGTTTCACAGAATGCTTCTGTGTAGTTTATATTTGAATATATTCCTTTTTCCACTACTACTCTCTTAGCGCTCCAAATGTCCAGTTGCATATTCTACAGAAAGAGTGTTCAGATCTGCTCAATCAAAAGTATGGTTTAACTCTGTTAGCTGAATGCACAGATCAGAAAGAAGTTTCACAGAATGATTCTGTGTAGTTTATATTTGGAGACATTCCTTTTTCCACTATTACCCTCTTAGCGCTCCGAATCTCCACTTGCATTTTCTACAGAAAGAGTGTTTCAGAACGGCTCAATCAAAACTAAGGTTCAACTCTTTTAGTTGAACAAACAGAACAGAAAGAAGTTTCACACAATTCTTCTGTGTAGTTTTTATTTGTAGACATTCTTTTTCCCAATATAGGCCTCTTAGCGCTCAGAATGTCCAATTGCAGTTTCTACAGAAAGAGTGTTTCAGAACGGCTCAATCAAAGGTAAGGTTCAACTCTGTTAGTTGAATGCACAGAACAGAAAGAAGTTTCATACAATGCTTCTGTGTAGTTTATATTTGAACATATTCTCTTTTGCACTATTACCCACTTAGCGCTACGAATGTCCAGTTGCATTTTCTACAGACAGAGTGTTTCAAAACTGCTCAATCAAAAGTATGGTTTAACTCTGTTAGCTGTATGCTCAGATCAGAAAGAAGTTTCACAGAATGCTTCTGTGTAGTTTATATTTGAATATATTCCTTTTTCCACTACTACGCTCTCAGCGCTCCAAATGTCCAGTTGCATTTTCAACAGAAAGAGTGTTCAGATCTGCTCAATCAAAAGTATGGTTTAACTCTGTTAGCTGAATGCACAGATCAGAAAGAAGTTTCACCGAATGATTCTGTGTAGTTTATATTTGAAGACATTCCTTTTTCCACTATTACCCTCTTAGCGCTCCGAATCTCCACTTGCATTTTCTACAAAAAGAGTGTTTCATAACTGCTCAATCAAAAATATGTTTTATCTCTGTTAACTGAATTTACAGATCAGAAATAAGTTTCACAGAATGCATCTGTGTAGATTTTATTTGAAGATATTCTTTTTCCCAATGTAGGCCTCTTAGCGCTTAGCATGTCCAATTGCAGTTTCTACAGAAAGAGTGTTTCAGAACGGCTCAATCAAAAGTAAGGTTCAACTCTGTTAGTTGAATGCACAGAACAGAAAGTAGTTTCATACAATGCTTCTGTGTAGTTTATATTTGAACATATTCTTTTTTCCACTATTACCCACTTAGCGCTACGAATGTCCAGTTGCATTTTCTACAGACAGAGTGTTTCAAAACTGCTCAATCAAAAGTATGGTTTAACTCTGTTAGCTGAATGCTCAGATCAGAAAGAAGTTTCACCGAATGATTCTGTGTAGTTTATATTTGAAGACATTCCTTTTTCCACTATTACCCTCTTAGCGCTCCGAATCTCCACTTGCATTTTCTACAAAAAGAGTGTTTCATACCTGCTCTATCAAAAATATGTTTTATCTCTGTTAACGGAATTTACAAATCAGAAATAAGTTTCACAGAATGCATCTGTGTAGTTTTTATTTGAAGATATTCTTTTTCCCAATGTAGGCCTCTTAGCGCTTAGCATGTCCAATTGCAGTTTCTTCAGAAAGAGTGTTTCAGAACGGCTCAATCAAAAGTAAGGTTCAACTCTGTTAGTTGAATGCACAGAACAGAAAGAATTTTCACAGAATGCTACTGTGTAGTTTATATTTGAATATATTCCTTTTTCCACTATTACCCTCTTAGCGCTCCGAATGTCCACTTGCATTTTCTACAGAAAGAGTGTTCAGAACTGCGCAATCAAAAGTATGGTTTAACCCTGTTAGCTTAATGAACATATCAGAAATAAGTTTCACACAATGCTTCTGTGTAGTTTTTATTTGTAGACATTCTTTTTCCCAATATAGGCCTCTTAGCGCTCAGAATGTCCAATTGCAGTTTCTACAGAAAGAGTGTTTCAGAAAGGCTCAATCAAAAGTAAGGTTCAACTCTGTTAGTTGAATGCACAGAACAGAAAGAAGTTTCATACAATGCTTCTGTGTAGTTTATATTTGAACATATTCTTTTTTCCACTATTACCCACTTAGCGCTACGAATGTCCAGTTGCATTTTCTACAGACAGAGTGTTTCAAAACTGCTCAATCAAAAGTATGGTTTAACTCTGTTAGCTGAATGCTCAGATCAGAAAGAAGTTTCACAGAATGCTTCTGTGTAGTTTATATTTGAATATATTCCTTTTTCCACTACTACTCTCTTAGCGCTCCAAATGTCCAGTTGCATTTTCTACAGAAAGAGTGTTCAGATCTGCTCAATCAAAAGTATGGTTTAACTCTGTTAGCTGAATGCACAGATCAGAAAGAAGTTTCACAGAATGATTCTGTGTAGTTTATATTTGGAGACATTCCTTTTTCCACTATTACCCTCTTAGCGCTCCGAATCTCCACTTGGGTTTTCTACAGAAAGAGTGTTTCAGAACGGCTCAATCAAAACTAAGGTTCAACTCTTTTAGTTGAACAAACAGAACAGAAAGGAGTTTCACACAATTCTTTTGTGTAGTTTTTATTTGTAGACATTCTTTTTCCCAATATAGGCCTCTTAGCGCTCAGAATGTCCAATTGCAGTTTCTACAGAAAGAGTGTTTCAGAACGGCTCAATCAAAAGTAAGGTTCAACTCTGTTAGTTGAATGCACAGAACAGAAAGAAGTTTCATACAATGCTTCTGTGTAGTTCATATTTGAACATATTCTTTTTTCCACTATAACCCACTTAGCGCTACGAATGTCCAGTTGCATTTTCTACAGACAGAGTGTTTAAAAACTGCTCAATCAAAAGTATGGTTTAACTCGGTTAGCTGAATGCTCAGATCAGAAAGAAGTTTCACAGAATGCTTCTGTGTAGTTTATATTTGAATATATTCCTTTTTCCACTACTACGCTCTTAGCGCTCCAAATGTCCAGTTGCATTTTCAACAGAAAGAGTGTTCAGATCTGCTCAATCAAAAGTATGGTTTAACTCTGTTAGCTGAATGCACAGATCAGAAAGAAGTTTCACCGAATGATTCTGTGTAGTTTATATTTGAAGACATTCCTTTTTCCACTATTACCCTCTTAGCGCTCCGAATCTCCACTTGCATTTTCTACAAAAAGAGTGTTTCATAACTGCTCTATCAAAAATATGTTTTATCTCTGTTAACGGAATTTACAAATCAGAAATAAGTTTCACAGAATGCATCTGTGTAGTTTTTATTTGAAGATATTCTTTTTCCCAATGTAGGCCTCTTAGCGCTTAGCATGTCCAATTGCAGTTTCTACAGAAAGAGTGTTTCAGAACGGCTCAATCAAAAGTAAGGTTCAACTCTGTTAGTTGAATGCACAGAACAGAAAGAATTTTCACAGAATGCTACTGTGTAGTTTATATTTGAATATATTCCTTTTTCCACTATTACCCTCTTAGCGCTCCGAATGTCCACTTGCATTTTCTACAGAAAGAGTGTTCAGAACTGCGCAATCCAAAGTATGGTTTAACTCTGTTAGCTTAATGAACATATCAGAAATAAGTTTCACACAATGCTTCTGTGTAGTTTTTATTTGTAGACATTCTTTTTGCCAATATAGGCCTCTTAGCGCTCAGAATGTCCAATTGCAGTTTCTACAGAAAGAGTGTTTCAGAAAGGCTCAATCAAAAGTAAGGTTCAACTCTGTTAGTTGAATGCACAGAACAGAAATAAGTTTCATACAATGCTTCTGTGTAGTTTATATTTGAACATATTCTTTTTTCCACTATTACCCACTTAGCGCTACGAATGTCCAGTTGCATTTTCTACAGACAGAGTGTTTCAAAACTGCTCAATCAAAAGTATGGTTTAACTCTGTTAGCTGAATGCTCAGATCAGAAAGTAGTTTCACAGAATGCTTCTGTGTAGTTTATATTTGAATATATTCCTTTTTCCACTACTACTCTCTTAGCGCTCCAAATGTCCAGTTGCATTTTCTACAGAAAGAGTGTTCAGATCTGCTCAATCAAAAGTATGGTTTAACTCTGTTAGCTGAATGCACAGATCAGAAAGAAGTTTCACAGAATGATTCTGTGTAGTTTATATTTGGAGACATTCCTTTTTCCACTATTACCCTCTTAGCGCTCCGAATCTCCACTTGCGTTTTCTACTGAAAGAGTGTTTCAGAACGGCTCACTCAAAACTAAGGTTCAACTCTTTTAGTTGAACAAACAGAACAGAAAGAAGTTTCACACAATTCTTTTGTGTAGTTTTTATTTGTAGACATTCTTTTTCCCAATATAGGCCTCTTAGCGCTCAGAATGTCCAATTGCAGTTTCTACAAAAAGAGTGTTTCAGAACGGCTCAATCAAAAGTAAGGTTCAACTCTGTTAGTTGAATGCACAGAACAGAAAGAAGTTTCATACAATGCTTCTGTGTAGTTCATATTTGAACATATTCTTTTTTCCACTGTTACCCACTTAGCGCTACGAATGTCCAGTTGCATTTTCTACAGACAGAGTGTTTCAAAACTGCTCAATCAAAAGTATGGTTTAATTCTGTTAGCTGAATGCTCAGATCAGAAAGAAGTTTCACAGAATGCTTCTGTGTAGTTTATATTTGAATATATTCCTTTTTCCACTACTACGCTCTTAGCGCTCCAAATGTCCAGTTGCATTTTCAACAGAAAGAGTGTTCAGATCTGCTCAATCAAAAGTATGGTTTAACTCTGTTAGCTGAATGCACAGATCAGAAAGAAGTTTCACCGAATGATTCTGTGTAGTTTATATTTGAAGACATTCCTTTTTCCACTATTACCCTCTTAGCGCTCCGAATCTCCACTTGCATTTTCTACAAAAAGAGTGTTTCATAACTGCTCTATCAAAAATATGTTTTATCTCTGTTAACGGAATTTACAGATCAGAAATAAGTTTCACAGAATGCATCTGTGTAGTTTTTATTTGAAGATATTCTTTTTCCCAATGTAGGCCTCTTAGCGCTTAGCATGTCCAATTGCAGTTTCTACAGAAAGAGTGTTTCAGAACGGCTCAATCAAAAGTAAGGTTCAACTCTGTTAGTTGAATGCACAGAACAGAAAGAATTTTCACAGAATGCTACTGTGTAGTTTATATTTGAATATATTCCTTTTTCCACTATTACCCTCTTAGCGCTCCGAATGTCCACTTGCATTTTCTACAGAAAGAGTGTTCAGAACTGCGCAATCAAAAGTATGGTTTAACTCTGTTAGCTTAATGAACATATCAGAAATAAGTTTCACACAATGCTTCTGTGTAGTTTTTATTTGAAGATATTATTTTTCCCAATATAGGCCTCTTAGCGCTCAGAATGTCCAATTGCAGTTTCTACAGAAAGAGCGTTTCAGAAAGGCTCAATCAAAAGTAAGGTTCAACTCTGTTAGTTGAATGCACAGAACAGAAAGAAGTTTCATACAATACTTCTGTGTAGTTTATATTTGAACATATTCTTTTTTCCACTATTACCCACTTAGCGCTACGAATGTCCAGTTGCATTTTCTACAGACAGAGTGTTTCAAAACTGCTCAATCAAAAGTATGGTTTAACTCTGTTAGCTGAATGCTCAGATCAGAAAGAAGTTTCACAGAATGCTTCTGTGTAGTTTATATTTGAATATATTCCTTTTTCCACTACTACTCTCTTAGCGCTCCAAATGTCCAGTTGCATTTTCTACAGAAAGAGTGTTCAGATCTGCTCAATCAAAAGTATGCTTTAACTCTGTTAGCTGAATGCACAGATCAGAAAGAAGTTTCACAGAATGATTCTGTGTAGTTTATATTTGGAGACATTCCTTTTTCCACTATTACCCTCTTAGCGCTCCGAATCTCCACTTGCATTTTCTACAGAAAGAGTGTTTCAGAACGGCTCAATCAAAACTAAGGTTCAACTCTTTTAGTTGAACAAACAGAACAGAAAGAAGTTTCACACAATTCTTCTGTGTAGTTTTTATTTGTAGACATTCTTTTTCCCAATATAGGCCTCTTAGCGCTAAGAATGTCCAATTGCAGTTTCTACAGAAAGAGTGTTTCAGAACGGCTCAATCAAAAGTAAGGTTCAACTCTGTTAGTTGAATGCACAGAACAGAAAGAAGTTTCATACAATGCTTCTGTGTAGTTCATATTTGAACATACTCTTTTTTCCACTATTACCCACTTAGCGCTACGAATGTCTAGTTGCATTTTCTACAGACAGAGTGTTTCAAAACTGCTCAATCAAAAGTATGGTTTAACTCTGTTAGCTGAATGCTCAGATCAGAAAGAAGTTTCACAGAATGCTTCTGTGTAGTTTATATTTGAATATATTCCTTTTTCCACTACTACGCTCTTAGCGCTCCAAATGTCCAGTTGCATTTTCAACAGAAAGAGTGTTCAGATCTGCTCAATCAAAAGTATGGTTTAACTCTGTTAGCTGAATGCACAGATCAGAAAGAAGTTTCACCGAATGATTCTGTGTAGTTTATATTTGAAGACATTCCTTTTTCCACTACTACCCTCTTAGCGCTCCGAATCTCCACTTGCATTTTCTACAAAAAGAGTGTTTCATAACTGCTCAATCAAAAATATGTTTTATCTCTGTTAACTGAATTTACAGATCAGAAATAAGTTTCACAGAATGCATCTGTGTAGTTTTTATTTGAAGATATTATTTTTCCCAATGTATGCCTCTTAGCGCTTAGCATGTCCAATTGCAGTTTCTACAGAAAGAGTGTTTCAGAACGGCTCAATCAAAAGTAAGGTTCAACTCTGTTAGTTGAATGCACAGAACAGAAGGAATTTTCACAGAATGCTACTGTGTAGTTTATATTTGTATATATTCCTTTTTCCACTATTACCCTCTTAGCGCTCCGAATGTCCACTTGCATTTTCTACAGAAAGAGTGTTCAGAACTGCGCAATCAAAAGTATGGTTTAACTCTGTTAGCTTAATGAACATATCAGAAATAAGTTTCACACAATGCTTCTGTGTAGTTTTTATTTGAAGATATTATTTTTCCCAATAGAGGCCTCTTAGCACTCAGAATGTCCAATTGCAGTTTCTACAGAAAGAGTGTTTCAGAAAGGCTCAATCAAAAGTAAGGTTCAACTCTGTTAGTTGAATGCACAGAACAGAAAGAAGTTTCATACAATGCTTCTGTGTAGTTTATATTTGAACATATTCTTTTTTCCTCTATTACCCACTTAGCGCTACGAATGTCCAGTTGCATTTTCTACAGACAGAGTGTTTCTAAACTGCTCAATCAAAAATATGGTTTAACTCTGTTAGCTGAATGCTCAGATCAGAAAGAAGTTTCACAGAAGGCTTCTGTGTAGTTTATATTTGAATATATTCCTTTTTCCACTACTACTCTCTTAGCGCTCCAAATGTCCAGTTGCATTTTCTACAGAAAGAGTGTTCAGATCTGCTCAATCAAAAGTATGGTTTAACTCTGTTAGCTGAATGCACAGATCAGAAAGAAGTTTCACAGAATGATTCTGTGTAGTTTATATTTGGAGACATTCCTTTTTCCACTATTACCCTCTTAGCGCTCCGAATCTCCACTTGCATTTTCTACAGAAAGAGTGTTTCAGAACGGCTCAATCAAAACTAAGGTTCAACTCTTTTAGTTGAACAAACGGAACAGAAAGAAGTTTCACACAATTCTTCTGTGTAGTTTTTATTTGTAGACATTCTTTTTCCCAATATAGGCCTCTTAGCGCTCAGAATGTCCAATTGCAGTTTCTACAGAAAGAGTGTTTCAGAACGGCTCAATCAAAAGTAAGGTTCTACTCTGTTAGTTGAATGCACAGAACAGAAAGAAGTTTCATACAATGCTTCTGTGTAGTTTATATTTGAACATATTCTTTTTTCCACTATTACCCACTTAGCGCTACGAATGTCCAGTTGCATTTTCTACAGACAGAGTGTTTCAAAACTGCTCAATCAAAAGTATGGTTTAACTCTGTTAGCTGAATGCACAGATCAGAAAGAAGTTTCACCGAATGATTCTGTGTAGTTTATATTTGAAGACATTCCTTTTTCCACTATTACCCTCTTAGCGCTCCGAATCTCCACTTGCATTTTCTACAAAAAGAGTGTTTCATAACTGCTCAATCAAAAATATGTTTTATCTCTGTTAACTGAATTTACAGATCAGAAATAAGTTTCACAGAATGCATCTGTGTAGTTTTTATTTGAAGATATTCTTTTTCCCAATGTAGGCCTCTTAGCGCTTAGCATGTCCAATTGCAGTTTCTACAGAAAGAGTGTTTCAGAACGGCTCAATCAAAAGTAAGGTTCAACTCTGTTAGTTGAATGCACAGAACAGAAAGAATTTTCACAGAATGCTACTGTGTAGTTTATATTTGGAGACATTCCTTTTTCCACTATTACCCTCTTAGCGCTCCGAATCTCTACTTGCATTTTCTACAGAAAGAGTGTTTCAGAACGGCTCAATCAAAACTAAGGTTCAACTCTTTTAGTTGAACAAACAGAAGAGAAAGAAGTTTCACACAATTCTTCTGTTTAGTTTTTACTTGTAGACATTCTTTTTCCCAATATAGGCCTCTTAACGCTCAGAATGTCCAATTGCAGTTTCTACAGAAAGAGTGTTTCAGAACGGCTCAATCAAAAGTAAGGTTCAACTCTGTTAGTTGAATGCACAGAACAGAAAGAAGTTTCATACAATGCTTCTGTGTAGTTTATATTTGAACATATTCTTTTTTCCACTATTACCCACTTAGCGCTACGAATGTCCAGTTGCATTTTCTACAGAGTGTTTCAAAACTGCTCAATCAAAAGTATGGTTTAACTCTGTTAGCTGTATGCTCAGATCAGAAAGAAGTTTCACAGAATGCTTCTGTGTAGTTTATATTTGAATATATTCCTTTTTCCACTACTACGCTCTTAGCGCTCCAAATGTCCAGTTGCATTTTCAACAGAAAGAGTGTTCAGATCTGCTCAATCAAAAGTATGGTTTAACTCTGTTAGCTGAATGCACAGATCAGAGAGAAGTTTCACCGAATGATTCTGTGTAGTTTATATTTGAAGACATTCCTTTTTCCACTATTACCCTCTTAGCGCTCTGAATCTCCACTTGCATTTTCTACAAAAAGAGTGTTTCATAAC
This sequence comes from Symphalangus syndactylus, assembly GCF_028878055.3. Classification (NCBI taxonomy): domain Eukaryota; kingdom Metazoa; phylum Chordata; class Mammalia; order Primates; family Hylobatidae; genus Symphalangus; species Symphalangus syndactylus. Next base: position 162,300,378 of record NC_072447.2, on the reverse strand, counting down.
TGCTCAATCAAAAATATGTTTTATCTCTGTTAACTGAATTTACAGATCAGAAATAAGTTTCACAGAATGCATCTGTGTAGTTTTTATTTGAAGATATTCTTTTTCCTAATGTAGGCCTCTTAGCGCTTAGCATGTCCAATTGCAGTTTCTACAGAAACAGTGTTTCAGAATGGCTCAATCAAAAGTAAGGTTCAACTCTGTTAGTTGAATGCACAGAACAGAAAGAATTTTCACAGAATGCTACTGAGTAGTTTATATTTGAATATATTCCTTTTTCCACTATTACCCTCTTAGCGCTCCGAATGTCCACTTGCATTTTCAACAGAAAGAGTGTTCAGAACTGCGCAATCAAAAGTATGGTTTAACTCTGTTAGCTTAATGAACATATCAGAAATAAGTTTCACACAATGCTTCTGTGTAGTTTTTATTTGAAGATATTATTTTTCCCAATAGAGGCCTCTTAGCGCTCAGAATGTCCAATTGCAGTTTCTACAGAAAGAGTGTTTCAGAAAGGCTCAATCAAAAGTAAGGTTCAACTCTGTTAGTTGAATGCACAGAACAGAAAGAAGTTTCATACAATGCTTCTGTGTAGTTTATATTTGAACATATTCTTTTTTCCACTATTACCCACTTAGCGCTACGAATGTCCAGTGGCATTTTCTACAGACAGAGTGTTTCAAATCTGCTCAATCATAAGTATGGTTTAAATCTGTTAGCTGAATGCTCAGATCAGAAAGAAGTTTCACAGAATGCTTCTGTGTAGTTTATATTTGAATATATTCCTTTTTCCACTACTACGCTCTTAGCGCTCCAAATGTCCAGTTGCATTTTCAACAGAAAGAGTGTTCAGATCTGCTCAATCAAAAGTATGGTTTAACACTGTTAGCTGAATGCACAGATCAGAAAGAAGTTTCACAGAATGATTCTGTGTAGTTTATATTTGGAGACATTCCTTTTTCCACTATTACCCTCTTAGCGCTCCGAATCTCCACTTGCGTTTTCTACTGAAAGAGTGTTTCAGAACGGCTCACTCAAAACTAAGGTTCAACTCTTTTAGTTGAACAAACAGAACAGAAAGAAGTTTCACACAATTCTTTTGTGTAGTTTTTATTTGTAGACATTCTTTTTCCCAATATAGGCCTCTTAGCGCTCAGAATGTCCAATTGCAGTTTCTACAGAAAGAGTGTTTCAGAACGGCTCAATCAAAAGTAAGGTTCAACTCTGTTAGTTGAATGCACAGAACAGAAAGAAGTTTCATACAATGCTTCTGTGTAGTTCATATTTGAACATATTCTTTTTTCCACTATTACCCACTTAGCGCTACGAATGTCCAGTTGCATTTTCTACAGACAGAGTGTTTCAAAACTGCTCAATCAAAAGTATGGTTTAACTCTGTTAGCTGAATGCACAGATCAGAAAGAAGTTTCACCGAATGATTCTGTGTAGTTTATATTTGAAGACATTCCTTTTTCCACTATTACCCTCTTAGCGCTCCGAATCTCCACTTGCATTTTCTACAAAAAGAGTGTTTCATAACTGCTCAATCAAAAATATGTTTTATCTCTGTTAACTGAATTTACAGATCAGAAATAAGTTTCACAGAATGCATCTGTGTAGTTTTTATTTGAAGATATTCTTTTTCCCAATGTAGGCCTCTTAGCGCTTAGCATGTCCAATTGCAGTTTCTACAGAAAGAGTGTTTCAGAACGGCTCAATCAAAAGTAAGGTTCAACTCTGTTAGTTGAATGCACAGAACAGAAAGAATTTTCACAGAATGCTACTGTGTAGTTTATATTTGGAGACATTCCTTTTTCCACTATTACCCTCTTAGCGCTCCGAATCTCTACTTGCATTTTCTACAGAAAGAGTGTTTCAGAACGGCTCAATCAAAACTAAGGTTCAACTCTTTTAGTTGAACAAACAGAAGAGAAAGAAGTTTCACACAATTCTTCTGTTTAGTTTTTACTTGTAGACATTCTTTTTCCCAATATAGGCCTCTTAACGCTCAGAATGTCCAATTGCAGTTTCTACAGAAAGAGTGTTTCAGAACGGCTCAATCAAAAGTAAGGTTCAACTCTGTTAGTTGAATGCACAGAACAGAAAGAAGTTTCATACAATGCTTCTGTGTAGTTTATATTTGAACATATTCTTTTTTCCACTATTACCCACTTAGCGCTACGAATGTCCAGTTGCATTTTCTACAGAGTGTTTCAAAACTGCTCAATCAAAAGTATGGTTTAACTCTGTTAGCTGTATGCTCAGATCAGAAAGAAGTTTCACAGAATGCTTCTGTGTAGTTTATATTTGAATATATTCCTTTTTCCACTACTACGCTCTTAGCGCTCCAAATGTCCAGTTGCATTTTCAACAGAAAGAGTGTTCAGATCTGCTCAATCAAAAGTATGGTTTAACTCTGTTAGCTGAATGCACAGATCAGAGAGAAGTTTCACCGAATGATTCTGTGTAGTTTATATTTGAAGACATTCCTTTTTCCACTATTACCCTCTTAGCGCTCTGAATCTCCACTTGCATTTTCTACAAAAAGAGTGTTTCATAACTGCTCAATCAAAAATATGTTTTATCTCTGTTAACTGAATTTACAGATCAGAAATAAGTTTCACAGAATGCATCTGTGTAGTTTTTATTTGAAGATATTCTTTTTCCTAATGTAGGCCTCTTAGCGCTTAGCATGTCCAATTGCAGTTTCTACAGAAACAGTGTTTCAGAATGGCTCAATCAAAAGTAAGGTTCAACTCTGTTAGTTGAATGCACAGAACAGAAAGAATTTTCACAGAATGCTACTGAGTAGTTTATATTTGAATATATTCCTTTTTCCACTATTACCCTCTTAGCGCTCCGAATGTCCACTTGCATTTTCAACAGAAAGAGTGTTCAGAACTGCGCAATCAAAAGTATGGTTTAACTCTGTTAGCTTAATGAACATATCAGAAATAAGTTTCACACAATGCTTCTGTGTAGTTTTTATTTGAAGATATTATTTTTCCCAATAGAGGCCTCTTAGCGCTCAGAATGTCCAATTGCAGTTTCTACAGAAAGAGTGTTTCAGAAAGGCTCAATCAAAAGTAAGGTTCAACTCTGTTAGTTGAATGCACAGAACAGAAAGAAGTTTCATACAATGCTTCTGTGTAGTTTATATTTGAACATATTCTTTTTTCCACTATTACCCACTTAGCGCTACGAATGTCCAGTGGCATTTTCTACAGACAGAGTGTTTCAAATCTGCTCAATCATAAGTATGGTTTAAATCTGTTAGCTGAATGCTCAGATCAGAAAGAAGTTTCACAGAATGCTTCTGTGTAGTTTATATTTGAATATATTCCTTTTTCCACTACTACGCTCTTAGCGCTCCAAATGTCCAGTTGCATTTTCAACAGAAAGAGTGTTCAGATCTGCTCAATCAAAAGTATGGTTTAACACTGTTAGCTGAATGCACAGATCAGAAAGAAGTTTCACAGAATGATTCTGTGTAGTTTATATTTGGAGACATTCCTTTTTCCACTATTACCCTCTTAGCGCTCCGAATCTCCACTTGCGTTTTCTACTGAAAGAGTGTTTCAGAACGGCTCACTCAAAACTAAGGTTCAACTCTTTTAGTTGAACAAACAGAACAGAAAGAAGTTTCACACAATTCTTTTGTGTAGTTTTTATTTGTAGACATTCTTTTTCCCAATATAGGCCTCTTAGCGCTCAGAATGTCCAATTGCAGTTTCTACAGAAAGAGTGTTTCAGAACGGCTCAATCAAAAGTAAGGTTCAACTCTGTTAGTTGAATGCACAGAACAGAAAGAAGTTTCATACAATGCTTCTGTGTAGTTCATATTTGAACATATTCTTTTTTCCACTATTACCCACTTAGCGCTACGAATGTCCAGTTGCATTTTCTACAGACAGAGTGTTTCAAAACTGCTCAATCAAAAGTATGGTTTAACTCTGTTAGCTGAATGCTCAGATCAGAAAGAAGTTTCACAGAATGCTTCTGTGTAGTTTATATTTGAATATATTCCTTTTTCCACTACTACGCTCTTAGCGCTCCAAATGTCCAGTTGCATTTTCAACAGAAAGAGTGTTCAGATCTGCTCAATCAAAAGTATGGTTTAACTCTGTTAGCTGAATGCACAGATCAGAAAGAAGTTTCACCGAATGATTCTGTGTAGTTTATATTTGAAGACATTCCTTTTTCCACTATTACCCTCTTAGCGCTCCGAATCTCCACTTGCATTTTCTACAAAAAGAGTGTTTCATAACTGCTCTATCAAAAATATGTTTTATCTCTGTTAACGGAATTTACAGATCAGAAATAAGTTTCACAGAATGCATCTGTGTAGTTTTTATTTGAAGATATTCTTTTTCCCAATGTAGGCCTCTTAGCGCTTAGCATGTCCAATTGCAGTTTCTACAGAAAGAGTGTTTCAGAACGGCTCAATCAAAAGTAAGGTTCAACTCTGTTAGTTGAATGCACAGAACAGAAAGAATTTTCACAGAATGCTACTGTGTAGTTTATATTTGAATATATTCCTTTTTCCACTATTACCCTCTTAGCGCTCCGAATGTCCACTTGCATTTTCTACAGAAAGAGTGTTCAGAACTGCGCAATCAAAAGTATGGTTTAACTCTGTTAGCTTAATGAACATATCAGAAATAAGTTTCACACAATGCTTCTGTGTAGTTTTTATTTGAAGATATTATTTTTCCCAATATAGGCCTCTTAGCGCTCAGAATGTCCAATTGCAGTTTCTACAGAAAGAGTGTTTCAGAAAGGCTCAATCAAAAGTAAGGTTCAACTCTGTTAGTTGAATGCACAGAACAGAAAGAAGTTTCATACAATGCTTCTGTGTAGTTTATATTTGAACATATTCTTCTTTCCACTATTACCCACTTAGCGCTACGAATGTCCAGTTGCATTTTCTACAGACAGAGTGTTTCAAAACTGCTCAATCAAAAGTATGGTTTAACTCTGTTAGCTGAATGCTCAGATCAGAAAGAAGTTTCACAGAATGCTTCTGTGTAGTTTATATGTGAATATATTCCTTTTTCCACTACTACTCTCTTAGCGCTCCAAATGTCCAGTTGCATTTTCTACAGAAAGAGTGTTCAGATCTGCTCAATCAAAAGTATGCTTTAACTCTGTTAGCTGAATGCACAGATCAGAAAGAAGTTTCACAGAATGATTCTGTGTAGTTTATATTTGGAGACATTCCTTTTTCCACTATTACCCTCTTAGCGCTCCGAATCTCCACTTGCATTTTCTACAGAAAGAGTGTTTCAGAACGGCTCAATCAAAACTAAGGTTCAACTCTTTTAGTTGAACAAACAGAACAGAAAGAAGTTTCACACAATTCTTCTGTGTAGTTTTTATTTGTAGACATTCTTTTTCCCAATATAGGCCTCTTAGCGCTCAGAATGTCCAATTGCAGTTTCTACAGAAAGAGTGTTTCAGAACAGCTCAATCAAAAGTAAGGTTCAACTCTGTTAGTTGAATGCACAGAACAGAAAGAAGTTTCATACAATGCTTCTGTGTAGTTCATATTTGAACATATTCTTTTTTCCACTATTACCCACTTAGCGCTACGAATGTCCAGTTGCATTTTCTACAGACAGAGTGTTTCAAAACTGCTCAATGAAAAGTATGGTTTAACTCTGTTAGCTGAATGCTCAGATCAGAAAGAAGTTTCACAGAATGCTTCTGTGTAGTTTATATTTGAATATATTCCTTTTTCCACTACTACGCTCTTAGCGCTCCAAATGTCCAGTTGCATTTTCAACAGAAAGAGTGTTCAGATCTGCTCAATCAAAAGTATGGTTTAACTCTGTTAGCTGAATGCACAGATCAGAAAGAAGTTTCACCGAATGATTCTGTGTAGTTTATATTTGAAGACATTCCTTTTTCCACTATTACCCTCTTAGCGCTCCGAATCTCCACTTGCATTTTCTACAAAAAGAGTGTTTCATAACTGCTCTATCAAAAATATGTTTTATCTCTGTTAACGGAATTTACAGATCAGAAATAAGTTTCACAGAATGCATGTGTGTAGTTTTTATTTGAAGATATTCTTTTTCCCAATGTAGGCCTCTTAGCGCTTAGCATGTCCAATTGCAGTTTCTACAGAAAGAGTGTATCAGAACGGCTCAATCAAAAGTAAGGTTCAACTCTGTTAGTTGAATGCACAGAACAGAAAGAATTTTCACAGAATGCTACTGTGTAGTTTATATTTGAATATATTCCTTTTTCCACTATTACCCTCTTAGCGCTCCGAATGTCCACTTGCATTTTCTACAGAAAGAGTGTTCAGAACTGCGCAATCAAAAGTATGGTTTAACTCTGTTAGCTTAATGAACATATCAGAAATAAGTTTCACACAATGCTTCTGTGTAGTTTTTATTTGAAGATATTATTTTTCCCAATATAGGCCTCTTAGCGCTCAGAATGTCCAATTGCAGTTTCTACAGAAAGAGTGTTTCAGAAAGGCTCAATCAAAAGTAAGGTTCAACTCTGTTAGTTGAATGCACAGAACAGAAAGAAGTTTCATACAATGCTTCTGTGTAGTTTATATTTGAACATATTCTTTTTTCCACTATTACCCACTTAGCGCTACGAATGTCCAGTTGCATTTTCTACAGACAGAGTGTTTCAAAACTGCTCAATCAAAAGTATGGTTTAACTCTGTTAGCTGAATGCTCAGATCAGAAAGAAGTTTCACAGAATGCTTCTGTGTAGTTTATATTTGAATATATTCCTTTTTCCACTACTACGCTCTTAGCGCTCCAAATGTCCAGTTGCATTTTCAACAGAAAGAGTGTTCAGATCTGCTCAATCAAAAGTATGGTTTAACTCTGTTAGCTGAATGCACAGATCAGAAAGAAGTTTCACCGAATGATTCTGTGTAGTTTATATTTGAAGACATTCCTTTTTCCACTATTACCCTCTTAGCGCTCCGAATCTCCACTTGCATTTTCTACAAAAAGAGTGTTTCATAACTGTTCTATCAAAAATATGTTTTATCTCTGTTAACGGAATTTACAGATCAGAAATAAGTTTCACAGAATGCATCTGTGTAGTTTTTATTTGAAGATATTCTTTTTCCCAATGTAGGCCTCTTAGCGCTTAGCATGTCCAATTGCAGTTTCTACAGAAAGAGTGTTTCAGAACGGCTCAATCAAAAGTAAGGTTCAACTCTGTTAGTTGAATGCACAGAACAGAAAGAATTTTCACAGAATGCTACTGTGTAGTTTATATTTGAATATATTCCTTTTTCCACTATTACCCTCTTAGCGCTCCGAATGTCCACTTGCATTTTCTACAGAAAGAGTGTTCAGAACTGCGCAATCAAAAGTATGGTTTAACTCTGTTAGCTTAATGAACATATCAGAAATAAGTTTCACACAATGCTTCTGTGTAGTTTTTATTTGAAGATATTATTTTTCCCAATATAGGCCTCTTAGCGCTCAGAATGTCCAATTGCAGTTTCTACAGAAAGAGTGTTTCAGAAAGGCTCAATCAAAAGTAAGGTTCAACTCTGTTAGTTGAATGCACAGAACAGAAAGAAGTTTCATACAATGCTTCTGTGTAGTTTATATTTGAACATATTCTTCTTTCCACTATTACCCACTTAGCGCTACGAATGTCCAGTTGCATTTTCTACAGACAGAGTGTTTCAAAACTGCTCAATCAAAAGTATGGTTTAACTCTGTTAGCTGAATGCTCAGATCAGAAAGAAGTTTCACAGAATGCTTCTGTGTAGTTTATATTTGAATATATTCCTTTTTCCACTACTACTCTCTTAGCGCTCAAAATGTCCAGTTGCATTTTCTACAGAAAGAGTGTTCAGATCTGCTCAATCAAAAGTATGGTTTAACTCTGTTAGCTGAATGCACAGATCAGAAAGAAGTTTCACAGAATGATTCTGTGTAGTTTATATTTGGAGACATTCCTTTTTCCACTATTACCCTCTTAGCGCTCCGAATCTCCACTTGCGTTTTCTACAGAAAGAGTGTTTCAGAACGGCTCACTCAAAACTAAGGTTCAACTCTTTTAGTTGAACAAACAGAACAGAAAGAAGTTTCACACAATTCTTTTGTGTAGTTTTTATTTGTAGACATTCTTTTTCCCAATATAGGCCTCTTAGCGCTCAGAATGTCCAATTGCAGTTTCTACAGAAAGAGTGTTTCAGAACGGCTCAATCAAAAGTAAGGTTCAACTCTGTTAGTTGAATGCACAGAACAGAAAGAAGTTTCATACAATGCTTCTGTGTAGTTCATATTTGAACATATTCTTTTTTCCACTATTACCCACTTAGCGCTACGAATGTCCAGTTGCATTTTCTACAGACAGAGTGTTTCAAAACTGCTCAATCAAAAGTATGGTTTAACTCTGTTAGCTGAATGCTCAGATCAGAAAGAAGTTTCACAGAATGCTTCTGTGTAGTTTATATTTGAATATATTCCTTTTTCCACTACTATGCTCTTAGCGCTCCAAATGTCCAGTTGCATTTTCAACAGAAAGAGTGTTCAGATCTGCTCAATCAAAAGTATGGTTTAACTCTGTTAGCTGAATGCACAGATCAGAAAGAAGTTTCACCGAATGATTCTGTGTAGTTTATATTTGAAGACATTCCTTTTTCCACTACTACCTTCTTAGCGCTCCGAATCTCCACTTGCATTTTCTACAAAAAGAGTGTTTCATAACTGCTCAATCAAAAATATGTTTTATCTCTGTTAACTGAATTTACAGATCAGAAATAAGTTTCACAGAATGCATCTGTGTAGTTTTTATTTGAAGATATTATTTTTCCCAATGTATGCCTCTTAGCGCTTAGCATGTCCAATTGCAGTTTCTACAGAAAGAGTGTTTCAGAACGGCTCAATCAAAAGTAAGGTTCAACTCTGTTAGTTGAATGCATAGAACAGAAGGAATTTTCACAGAATGCTACTGTGTAGTTTATATTTGTATATATTCCTTTTTCCACTATTACCCTCTTAGCGCTCCGAATGTCCACTTGCATTTTCTACAGAAATAGTGTTCAGAACTGCGCAATCAAAAGTACGGTTTAACTCTGTTAGCTTAATGAACATATCAGAAATAAGTTTCACACAATGCTTCTGTGTAGTTTTTATTTGAAGATATTATTTTTCTCAATAGAGGCCTCTTAGCGCTCAGAATGTCCAATTGCAGTTTCTACAGAAAGAGTGTTTCAGAAAGGCTCAATCAAAAGTAAGGTTCAACTCTGTTAGTTGAATGCACAGAACAGAAAGAAGTTTCATACAATGCTTCTGTGTAGTTTATATTTGAACATATTCTTTTTTCCTCTATTACCCACTTAGCGCTACGAATGTCCAGTTGCATTTTCTACAGACAGAGTGTTTCAAAACAGCTCAATCAAAAGTATGGTTTAACTCTGTTAGCTGAATGCTCAGATCAGAAAGAAGTTTCACAGAAGGCTTCTGTGTAGTTTATATTTGAATATATTCCTTTTTCCACTACTACTCTCTTAGCGCTCCAAATGTCCAGTTGCATTTTCTACAGAAAGAGTGTTCAGATCTGCTCAATCAAAAGTATGGTTTAACTCTGTTAGCTGAATGCACAGATCAGAAAGAAGTTTCACAGAATGATTCTGTGTAGTTTATATTTGGAGACATTCCTTTTTCCACTATTACCCTCTTAGCGCTCCGAATCTCCACTTGCATTTTCTACAGAAAGAGTGTTTCAGAACGGCTCAATCAATACTAAGGTTCAACTCTTTTAATTGAACAAACGGAACAGAAAGAAGTTTCACACAATTCTTCTGTGTAGTTTTTATTTGTAGACATTCTTTTTCCCAATATAGGCCTCTTAGCGCTCAGAATGTCCAATTGCAGTTTCTACAGAAAGAGTGTTTCAGAACGGCTCAATCAAAAGTAAGGTTCAACTCTGTTAGTTGAATGCACAGAACAGAAAGAAGTTTCATACAATGCTTCTGTGTAGTTTATATTTGAACATATTCTTTTTTCCACTATTACCCACTTAGCGCTACGAATGTCCAGTTGCATTTTCTACAGACAGAGTGTTTCAAAACTGCTCAATCAAAAGTATGGTTTAACTCTGTTAGCTGAATGCTCAGATCAGAAAGAAGTTTCACAGAATGCTTCTGTGTAGTTTATATTTGAATATATTCCTTTTTCCACTACTACGCTCTTAGCGCTCCAAATGTCCAGTTGCATTTTCAACAGAAAGAGTGTTCAGATCTGCTCAATCAAAAGTATGGTTTAACTCTGTTAGCTGAATGCACAGATCAGAAAGAAGTTTCACCGAATGATTCTGTGTAGTTTATATTTGAAGACATTCCTTTTTCCACTATTACCCTCTTAGCGCTCCGAATCTCCACTTGCATTTTCTACAAAAAGAGTGTTTCATAACTGCTCAATCAAAAATATGTTTTATCTCTGTTAACTGAATTTACAGATCAGAAATAAGTTTCACAGAATGCATCTGTGTAGTTTTTATTTGAAGATATTCTTTTTCCCAACGTAGGCCTCTTAGCGCTTAGCATGTCCAATTGCAGTTTCTACAGAAAGAGTGTTTCAGAACGGCTCAATCAAAAGTAAGGTTCAACTCTGTTAGTTGAATGCACAGAACAGAAAGAATTTTCACAGAATGCTACTGTGTAGTTTATATTTGGAGACATTCCTTTTTCCACTATTACCCTCTTAGCGCTCCGAATCTCCACTTGCATTTTCTACAGAAAGAGTGTTTCAGAACGGCTCAATCAAAACTAAGGTTCAACTCTTTTAGTTGAACAAACAGAACAGAAAGAAGTTTCACAAAATTCTTCTGTTTAGTTTTTATTTGTAGACATTCTTTTTCCCAATATAGGCCTCTTAACGCTCAGAATGTCCAATTGCAGTTTCTACAGAAAGAGTGTTTCAGAACGGCTCAATCAAAAGTAAGGTTCAACTCTGTTAGTTGAATGCACAGAACAGAAAGAAGTTTCATACAATGCTTCTGTGTAGTTTATATTTGAACATATTCTTTTTTCCACTATTACCCACTTAGCGCTACGAATGTCCAGTTGCATTTTCTACAGACAGAGTGTTTCAAAACTGCTCAATCAAAAGTATGGTTTAACTCTGTTAGCTGTATGCTCAGATCAGAAAGAAGTTTCACAGAATGCTTCTGTGTAGTTTATATTTGAATATATTCCTTTTTCCACTACTACGCTCTTAGCGCTCCAAATGTCCAGTTGCATTTTCAACAGAAAGAGTGTTCAGATCTGCTCAATCAAAAGTATGGTTTAACTCTGTTAGCTGAATGCACAGATCAGAAAGAAGTTTCACCGAATGATTCTGTGTAGTTTATATTTGAAGACATTCCTTTTTCCACTATTACCCTCTTAGCGCTCTGAATCTCCACTTGCATTTTCTACAAAAAGAGTGTTTCATAACTGCTCAATCAAAAATATGTTTTATCTCTGTTAACTGAATTTACAGATCAGAAATAAGTTTCACAGAATACATCTGTGTAGTTTTTATTTGAAGATATTCTTTTTCCTAATGTAGGCCTCTTAGCGCTTAGCATGTCCAATTGCAGTTTCTACAGAAACAGTGTTTCAGAATGGCTCAATCAAAAGTAAGGTTCAACTCTGTTAGTTGAATGCACAGAACAGAAAGAATTTTCACAGAATGCTACTGAGTAGTTTATATTTGAATATATTCCTTTTTCCACTATTACCCTCTTAGCGCTCCGAATGTCCACTTGCATTTTCTACAGAAAGAGTGTTCAGAACTGCGCAATCAAAAGTATGGTTTAACTCTGTTAGCTTAATGAACATATCAGAAATAAGTTTCACACAATGCTTCTGTGTAGTTTTTATTTGAAGATATTAGTTTTCCCAATAGAGGCCTCTTAGCGCTCAGAATGTCCAATTGCAGTTTCTACAGAAAGAGTGTTTCAGAAAGGCTCAATCAAAAGTAAGGTTCAACTCTGTTAGTTGAATGCACAGAACAGAAAGAAGTTTCATACAATGCTTCTGTGTAGTTTATATTTGAACATATTCTTTTTTCCACTATTACCCACTTAGCGCTACGAATGTCCAGTGGCATTTTCTACAGACAGAGTGTTTCAAATCTGCTCAATCATAAGTATGGTTTAAATCTGTTAGCTGAATTCTCAGATCAGAAAGAAGTTTCACAGAATGCTTCTGTGTAGTTTATATTTGAATATATTCCTTTTTCCACTACTACGCTCTTAGCGCTCCAAATGTCCAGTTGCATTTTCAACAGAAAGAGTGTTCAGATCTGCTCAATCAAAAGTATGGTTTAACTCTGTTAGCTGAATGCAGAGATCAGAAAGAAGTTTCACCGAATGATTCTGTGTAGTTTATATTTGAAGACATTCCTTTTTCCACTATTACCCTCTTAGCGCTCCGAATCTCCACTTGCATTTTCTACAAAAAGAGTGTTTCATAACTGCTCAATCAAAAATATGTTTTATCTCTGTTAACGGAATTTACAGATCAGAAATAAGTTTCACAGAATGCATCTGTGTAGTTTTTATTTGAAGATATTCTTTTTCCCAATGTAGGCCTCTTAGCGCTTAGCATGTCCAATTGCAGTTTCTACAGAAAGAGTGTTTCAGAACGGCTCAATCAAAAGTAAGGTTCAACTCTGTTAGTTGAATGCACAGAACAGAAAGAATTTTCACAGAATGCTACTGTGTAGTTTATATTTGAATATATTCCTTTTTCCACTATTACCCTCTTAGTGCTCCGAATGTCCACTTGCATTTTCTACAGAAAGAGTGTTCAGAACTGCGCAATCAAAAGTATGGTTTAACTCTGTTAGCTTAATGAACATATCAGAAATAAGTTTCACACAATGCTTCTGTGTAGTTTTTATTTGAAGATATTATTTTTCCCAATATAGGCCTCTTAGCGCTCAGAATGTCCAATTGCAGTTTCTACAGAAAGAGTGTTTCAGAAAGGCTCAATCAAAAGTAAGGTTCAACTCTGTTAGTTGAATGCACAGAACAGAAAGATGTTTCATACAATGCTTTTGTGTAGTTTATATTTGAAAATATTCTTTTTTCCACTATTACCCACTTAGCGCTACGAATGTCCAGTTGCATTTTCTACAGACAGAGTGTTTCAAAACTGCTCAATCATAAGTATGCTTTAACTCTGTTAGCTGAATGCTCAGATCAGAAAGAAGTTTCACAGAATGCTTCTGTGTAGTTTATATTTGAATATATTCCTTTTTCCACTACTACTCTCTTAGCGCTCCAAATGTCCAGTTGCATTTTCTACAGAAAGAGTGTTCAGATCTGCTCAATCAAAAGTATGGTTTAACTCTGTTAGCTGAATGCACAGATCAGAAAAAAGTTTCACAGAATGATTCTGTGTAGTTTATATTTGGAGACATTCCTTTTTCCACTATTACCCTCTTAGCGCTCCGAATCTCCACTTGCATTTTCTACAGAAAGAGTGTTTCAGAACGGCTCAATCAAAACTAAGGTTCAACTCTTTTAGTTGAACAAACAGAACAGAAAGAAGTTTCACACAATTCTTCTGTGTAGTTTTTATTTGTAGACATTCTTTTTCCCAATATAGGCCTCTTAGCGCTCAGAATGTCCAATTGCAGTTTCTACAGAAAGAGTGTTTCAGAACGGCTCAATCAAAAGTAAGGTTCAACTCTGTTAGTTGAATGCACAGAACAGAAAGAAGTTTCATACAATGCTTCTGTGTAGTTTATATCTGAACATATTCTTTTTTCCACTATTACCCACTTAGCGCTACGAATGTCCAGTTGCATTTTCTACAGACAGAGTGTTTCAAAACTGCTCAATCAAAAGTATGGTTTAACTCTGTTAGCTGAATGCTCAGATCAGAAAGAAGTTTCACAGAATGCTTCTGTGTAGTTTATATTTGAATATATTCATTTTTCCACTAGTACGCTCTTAGCGCTCCAAATGTCCAGTTGCATTTTCTACAGAAAGAGTGTTCAGATCTGCTCAATCAAAAGTATGGTTTAACTCTGTTAGCTGAATGCACAGATCAGAAAGAAGTTTCACCGAATGATTCTGTGTAGTTTATATTTGAAGACATTCCTTTTTCCACTATTACCCTCTTAGCGCTCCGAATCTCCACTTGCATTTTCTACAAAAAGAGTGTTTCATAACTGCTCAATCAAAAATGTGTTTTATCTCTGTTAACTGAATTTACAGATCAGAAATAAGTTTCACAGAATGCATCTGTGTAGTTTTTATTTGAAGATATTCTTTTTCCCAATGTAGGCCTCTTAGCGCTTAGCATGTCCAATTGCAGTTTCTACAGAAAGAGTGTTTCAGAACGGCTCAATCAAAAGTAAGGTTCAACTCTGTTAGTTGAATGCAGAGAACAGAAAGAATTTTCACAGAATGCTACTGTGTAGTTTATATTTGAATATATTCCTTTTTCCACTGTTACCCTCTTAGCGCTCCGAATGTCCACTTGCATTTTCTACAGAAAGAGTGTTCAGAACTGCGCAATCAAAGTATGGTTTAACTCTGTTAGCTTAATGAACATATCAGAAATAAGTTTCACACAATGCTTCTGTGTAGTTTTTATTTGAAGATATTATTTTTCCCAATAGAGGCCTCTTAGCGCTCAGAATGTCCAATTGCAGTTTCTACAGAAAGAGTGTTTCAGAAACGCTCAATCAAAAGTAAGGTTCAACTCTGTTAGTTGAATGCACAGAACAGAAAGAAGTTTCATACAATGCTTCTGTGTAGTTTATATTTGAACATATTCTTCTTTCCACTATTACCCACTTAGCGCTACGAATGTCCAGTTGCATTTTCTACAGACAGAGTGTTTCAAAACTGCTCAATCAAAAGTATGGTTTAACTCTGTTTGCTGAATGCTCAGATCAGAAAGAAGTTTCACAGAATGCTTCTGTGTAGTTTATATTTGAATATATTCCTTTTTCCACTACTACTCTCTTAGCGCTCCAAATGTCCAGTTGCATTTTCTACAGAAAGAGTGTTCAGATCTGCTCAATCAAAAGTATGGTTTAACTCTGTTAGCTGAATGCACAGATCAGAAAGAAGTTTCACAGAATGATTCTGTGTAGTTTATATTGGGAGACATTCCTTTTTCCACTATTACCCTCTTAGCGCTCCGAATCTCCACTTGCATTTTCTACAGAAAGAGTGTTTCAGAACGGCTCAATCAAAACTAAGGTTCAACTCTTTTAGTTGAACTAACAGAACAGAAAGAAGTTTCACACAATTCTTCTGTGTAGTTTTTATTTGTAGACATTCGTTTTCCCAATATAGGCCTCTTAGCGCTCAGAATGTCCAATTGCAGTTTCTACAGAAAGAGTGTTTCAGAACGGCTCAATCAAAAGTAAGGTTCAACTCTGTTAGTTGAATGCACAGAACAGAAAGAAGTTTCATACAATGCTTCTGTGTAGTTTATATTTGAACATATTCTTTTTTCCACTATTACCCACTTAGCGCTACGAATGTCCAGTTGCATTTTCTACAGACAGAGTGTTTCAAAACTGCTCAATCAAAAGTATGGTTTAACTCTGTTAGCTGAATGCTCAGATCGGAAAGAAGTTTCACAGAATGCTTCTGTGTAGTTTATATTTGAATATATTCCTTTTTCCACTACTACTCTCTTAGCGCTCCAAATGTCCAGTTGCATTTTCTACAGAAAGAGTGTTCAGATCTGCTCAATCAAAAGTATGGTTTAACTCTGTTAGCTGAATGCACAGATCAGAAAGAAGTTTCACAGAATGATTCTGTGTAGTTTATATTTGGAGACATTCCTTTTTCCACTATTACCCTCTTAGCGCTCCGAATCTCCACTTGCATTTTCTACAGAAAGAGTGTTTCAGAACGGCTCAATCAAAACTAAGGTTCAACTATTTTAGTTGAACAAACAGAACAGAAAGTAGTTTCACACAATTCTTCTGTGTAGTTTTTATTTGTAGACATTCTTTTTCCCAATATAGGCCTCTTAGCGCTCAGAATGTCCAATTGCAGTTTCTACAGAAAGAGTGTTTCAGAACGTCTCAATCAAAAGTAAGGTTCAACTCTGTTAGTTGAATGCACAGAACAGAAAGAAGTTTCATACAATGCTTCTGTGTAGTTTATATTTGAACATATTCTTTTTTCCACTATTACCCACTTAGCGCTACGAATCTCCAGTTGCATTTTCTACAGACAGAGTGTTTCAAAACTGCTCAAACAAAAGTATGGTTTAACTCTGTTAGCTGTATGCTCAGATCAGAAAGAAGTTTCACAGAATGCTTCTGTGTAGTTTATATTTGAATATATTCCTTTTTCCACTACTACGCCCTTAGCGCTCCAAATGCCCAGTTGCATTTTCAACAGAAAGAGTGTTCAGATGTGCTCAATCAAAAGTATGTTTTAACTCTGTTAGCTGAATGCACAGATCAGAAAGAAGTTTCACCGAATGATTCTGTGTAGTTTATATTTGAAGACATTCCTTTTTCCACTATTACCCTCTTAGCGCTCCGAATCTCAACTTGCATTTTCTACAAAAAGAGTGTTTCATAACTGCTCAATCAAAAATATGTTTTATCTCTGTTAACTGAATTTACAGATCAGAAATAAGTTTCACAGAATGCATCTGTGTAGTTTTTATTTGAAGATATTCTTTTTCCCAATGTAGGCCTTTTAGCGCTTAGCATGTCCAATTGCAGTTCCTACAGAAAGAGTGTTTCAGAACGGCTCAATCAAAAGTAAGGTTCAAATCTGTTAGTTGAATGCACAGAACAGAAAGTATTTTCACAGAATGCTACTGTGTAGTTTATATTTGAATATATTCCTTTTTCCACTATTACCCTCTTAGCGCTCCGAATGTCCACTTGCATTTTCTACAGAAAGAGTGTTCAGAACTGCGCAATCAAAAGTATGGTTTAACTCTGTTAGCTTAATGAACATATCAGAAATAAGTTTCACACAATGCTTCTGTGTAGTTTTTATTTGAAGATATTATTTTTCCCAATAGAGGCCTCTTAGCGCTCAGAATGTCCAATTGCAGTTTCTACAGAAAGAGTGTTTCAGAAAGGCTCAATCAAAAGTAAGGTTCAACCCTGTTAGTTGAATGCACAGAACAGAAAGAAGTTTCATACAATGCTTCTGTGTAGTTTATATTTGAAAATATTCTTTTTTCCACTATTACCCACTTAGCGCTACGAATGTCCAGTTGCATTTTCTACAGACAGAGTGTTTCAAAACTGCTCAATCATAAGTATGGTTTAACACTGTTAGCTGAATGCTCAGATCAGAAAGAAGTTTCACAGAATGCTTCTGTGTAGTTTATATTTGAATATATTCCTTTTTCCACTACTACTCTCTTAGCGCTCCAAATGTCCAGTTGCATTTTCTACAGAAAGAGTGTTCAGATCTGCTCAATCAAAAGTATGGTTTAACTCTGTTAGCTGAATGCACAGATCAGAAAGAAGTTACACAGAATGATTCTGTGTAGTTTATATTTGGAGACATTCCTTTTTCCACTATTACCCTCTTAGCGCTCCGAATCTCCACTTGCATTTTCTACAGAAAGAGTGTTTCAGAACGGCTCAATCAAAACTAATGTTCAACTGTTTTAGTTGAACAAACAGAACAGAAAGAAGTTTCACACAATTCTTCTGTTTAGTTTTTATTTGTAGACATTCTTTTTCCCAATATAGGCCTCTTAACGCTCAGAATGTCCAATTGCAGTTTCTACATAAAGAGTGTTTCAGAACGGCTCAATCAAAAGTAAGGTTCAACTCTGTTAGTTGAATGCACAGAACAGAAAGAAGTTTCATACAATGCTTCTGTGTAGTTTATATTTGAACATATTCTTTTTTCCACTATTACCCACTTAGCGCTACGAATGTCCAGTTGCATTTTCTACAGACAGAGTGTTTCAAAACTGCTCAATCAAAAGTATGGTTTAAATCTGATAGCTGTATGCTCAGATCAGAAAGAAGTTTCACAGAATGCTTCTGTGTAGTTTATATTTGAATATATTCCTTTTTCCACTACTACGCTCTTAGCGCTCCAAATGTCCAGTTGCATTTTCAACAGAAAGAGTGTTCAGATCTGCTCAATCAAAAGTATGGTTTAACTCTGTTAGCTGAATGCACAGATCAGAAAGAAGTTTCACCGAATGATTCTGTGTAGTTTATATTTGAAGACATTCCTTTTTCCACTATTACCCTCTTAGCGCTCTGAATCTCCACTTGCATTTTCTACAAAAAGAGTGTTTCATAACTGCTCAATCAAAAATATGTTTTATCTCTGTTAACTGAATTTACAGATCAGAAATAAGTTTCACAGAATGCATCTGTGTAGTTTTTATTTGAAGATATTCTTTTTCCTAATGTAGGCCTCTTCGCGCTTAGCATGTCCAATTGCAGTTTCTACAGAAACAGTGTTTCAGAATGGCTCAATCAAAAGTAAGGTTCAACTCTGTTAGTTGAATGCACAGAACAGAAAGAATTTTCACAGAATGCTACTGAGTAGTTTATATTTGAATATATTCCTTTTTCCACTATTACCCTCTTAGCGCTCCGAATGTCCACTTGCATTTTCTACAGAAAGAGTGTTCAGAACTGCGCAATCAAAGTATGGTTTAACTCTGTTAGCTTAATGAACATATCAGAAATAAGTTTCACACAATGCTTCTGTGTAGTTTTTATTTGAAGATATTATTTTTCCCAATAGAGGCCTCTTAGCGCTCAGAATGTCCAATTGCAGTTTCTACAGAAAGAGTGTTTCAGAAACGCTCAATCAAAAGTAAGGTTCAACTCTGTTAGTTGAATGCACAGAACAGAAAGAAGTTTCATACAATGCTTCTGTGTAGTTTATATTTGAACATATTCTTCTTTCCACTATTACCCACTTAGCGCTACGAATGTCCAGTTGCATTTTCTACAGACAGAGTGTTTCAAAACTGCTCAATCAAAAGTATGGTTTAACTCTGTTAGCTGAATGCTCAGATCAGAAAGAAGTTTCACAGAATGCTTCTGTGTAGTTTATATTTGAATATATTCCTTTTTCCACTACTACTCTCTTAGCGCTCCAAATGTCCAGTTGCATTTTCTACAGAAAGAGTGTTCAGATCTGCTCAATCAAAAGTATGGTTTAACTCTGTTAGCTGAATGCACAGATCAGAAAGAAGTTTCACAGAATGATTCTGTGTAGTTTATATTGGGAGACATTCCTTTTTCCACTATTACCCTCTTAGCGCTCCGAATCTCCACTTGCATTTTCTACAGAAAGAGTGTTTCAGAACGGCTCAATCAAAACTAAGGTTCAACTCTTTTAGTTGAACTAACAGAACAGAAAGAAGTTTCACACAATTCTTCTGTGTAGTTTTTATTTGTAGACATTCGTTTTCCCAATATAGGCCTCTTAGCGCTCAGAATGTCCAATTGCAGTTTCTACAGAAAGAGTGTTTCAGAACGGCTCAATCAAAAGTAAGGTTCAACTCTGTTAGTTGAATGCACAGAACAGAAAGAAGTTTCATACAATGCTTCTGTGTAGTTTATATTTGAACATATTCTTTTTTCCACTATTACCCACTTAGCGCTACGAATCTCCAGTTGCATTTTCTACAGACAGAGTGTTTCAAAACTGCTCAAACAAAAGTATGGTTTAACTCTGTTAGCTGTATGCTCAGATCAGAAAGAAGTTTCACAGAATGCTTCTGTGTAGTTTATATTTGAATATATTCCTTTTTCCACTACTACGCCCTTAGCGCTCCAAATGCCCAGTTGCATTTTCAACAGAAAGAGTGTTCAGATGTGCTCAATCAAAAGTATGTTTTAACTCTGTTAGCTGAATGCACAGATCAGAAAGAAGTTTCACCGAATGATTCTGTGTAGTTTATATTTGAAGACATTCCTTTTTCCACTATTACCCTCTTAGCGCTCCGAATCTCAACTTGCATTTTCTACAAAAAGAGTGTTTCATAACTGCTCAATCAAAAATATGTTTTATCTCTGTTAACTGAATTTACAGATCAGAAATAAGTTTCACAGAATGCATCTGTGTAGTTTTTATTTGAAGATATTCTTTTTCCCAATGTAGGCCTCTTAGCGCTTAGCATGTCCAATTGCAGTTCCTACAGAAAGAGTGTTTCAGAACGGCTCAATCAAAAGTAAGGTTCAAATCTGTTAGTTGAATGCACAGAACAGAAAGAATTTTCACAGAATGCTACTGTGTAGTTTATATTTGAATATATTCCTTTTTCCACTATTACCCTCTTAGCGCTCCGAATGTCCACTTGCATTTTCTACAGAAAGAGTGTTCAGAACTGCGCAATCAAAAGTATGGTTTAACTCTGTTAGCTTAATGAACATATCAGAAATAAGTTTCACACAATGCTTCTGTGTAGTTTTTATTTGAAGATATTATTTTTCCCAATATAGGCCTCTTAGCGCTCAGAATGTCCAATTGCAGTTTCTACAGAAAGAGTGTTTCAGAAAGGCTCAATCAAAAGTAAGGTTCAACCCTGTTAGTTGAATGCACAGAACAGAAAGAAGTTTCATACAATGCTTCTGTGTAGTTTATATTTGAAAATATTCTTTTTTCCACTATTACCCACTTAGCGCTACGAATGTCCAGTTGCATTTTCTACAGACAGAGTGTTTCAAAACTGCTCAATCATAAGTATGGTTTAACACTGTTAGCTGAATGCTCAGATCAGAAAGAAGTTTCACAGAATGCTTCTGTGTAGTTTATATTTGAATATATTCCTTTTTCCACTACTACTCTCTTAGCGCTCCAAATGTCCAGTTGCATTTTCTACAGAAAGAGTGTTCAGATCTGCTCAATCAAAAGTATGGTTTAACTCTGTTAGCTGAATGCACAGATCAGAAAGAAGTTTCACAGAATGATTCTGTGTAGTTTATATTTGGAGACATTCCTTTTTCCACTATTACCCTCTTAGCGCTCCGAATCTCCACTTGCATTTTCTACAGAAAGAGTGTTTCAGAACGGCTCAATCAAAACTAATGTTCAACTGTTTTAGTTGAACAAACAGAACAGAAAGAAGTTTCACACAATTCTTCTGTTTAGTTTTTATTTGTAGACATTCTTTTTCCCAATATAGGCCTCTTAACGCTCAGAATGTCCAATTGCAGTTTCTACAGAAAGAGTGTTTCAGAACGGCTCAATCAAAAGTAAGGTTCAACTCTGTTAGTTGAATGCACAGAACAGAAAGAAGTTTCATACAATGCTTCTGTGTAGTTTATATTTGAACATATTCTTTTTTCCACTATTACCCACTTAGCGCTACGAATGTCCAGTTGCATTTTCTACAGACAGAGTGTTTCAAAACTGCTCAATCAAAAGTATGGTTTAAATCTGATAGCTGTATGCTCAGATCAGAAAGAAGTTTCAGAGAATGCTTCTGTGTAGTTTATATTTGAATATATTCCTTTTTCCACTACTACGCTCTTAGCGCTCCAAATGTCCAGTTGCATTTTCAACAGAAAGAGTGTTCAGATCTGCTCAATCAAAAGTATGGTTTAACTCTGTTAGCTGAATGCACAGATCAGAAAGAAGTTTCACCGAATGATTCTGTGTAGTTTATATTTGAAGACATTCCTTTTTCCACTATTACCCTCTTAGCGCTCTGAATCTCCACTTGCATTTTCTACAAAAAGAGTGTTTCATAACTGCTCAATCAAAAATATGTTTTATCTCTGTTAACTGAATTTACAGATCAGAAATAAGTTTCACAGAATGCATCTGTGTAGTTTTTATTTGAAGATATTCTTTTTCCTAATGTAGGCCTCTTCGCGCTTAGCATGTCCAATTGCAGTTTCTACAGAAACAGTGTTTCAGAATGGCTCAATCAAAAGTAAGGTTCAACTCTGTTAGTTGAATGCACAGAACAGAAAGAATTTTCACAGAATGCTACTGAGTAGTTTATATTTGAATATATTCCTTTTTCCACTATTACCCTCTTAGCGCTCCGAATGTCCACTTGCATTTTCTACAGAAAGAGTGTTCAGAACTGCGCAATCAAAAGTATGGTTTAACTCTGTTAGCTTAATGAACATATCAGAAATAAGTTTCACACAATGCTTCTGTGTAGTTTTTATTTGAAGATATTATTTTTCCCAATAGAGGCCTCTTAGCGCTCAGAATGTCCAATTGCAGTTTCTACAGAAAGAGTGTTTCAGAAAGGCTCAATCAAAAGTAAGGTTCAACTCTGTTAGTTGAATGCACAGAACAGAAAGAAGTTTCATACAATGCTTCTGTGTTGTTTATATTTGAACATATTCTTTTTTCCACTATTACCCACTTAGCGCTACGAATGTCCAGTGGCATTTTCTACAGACAGAGTGTTTCAAATCTGCTCAATCATAAGTATGGTTTAAATCTGTTAGCTGAATGCTCAGATCAGAAAGAAGTTTCACAGAATGCTTCTGTGTAGTTTATATTTGAATATATTCCTTTTTCCACTACTACGCTCTTAGCGCTCCAAATGTCCAGTTGCATTTTCAACAGAAAGAGTGTTCAGATCTGCTCAATCAAAAGTATGGTTTAACTCTGTTAGCTGAATGCACATATCAGAAAGAAGTTTCACCGAATGATTCTGTGTAGTTTATATTTGAAGACATTCCTTTTTCCACTATTACCCTCTTAGCGCTCCGAATCTCCACTTGCATTTTCTACAAAAAGAGTGTTTCATAACTGCTCAATCAAAAATATGTTTTATCTCTGTTAACTGAATTTACAGATCAGAAATAAGTTTCACAGAATGCATCTGTGTAGTTTTTATTTGAAGATATTCTTTTTCCCAATGTAGGCCTCTTAGCGCTTAGCATGTCCAATTGCAGTTTCTACAGAAAGAGTGTTTCAGAACGGCTCAATCAAAAGTAAGGTTCAACTCTGTTAGTTGAATGCACAGAACAGAAAGTATTTTCACAGAATGCTACTGTGTAGTTTATATTTGAATATATTCCTTTTTCCACTATTACCCTCTTAGCGCTCCGAATGTCCACTTGCATTTTCTACAGAAAGAGTGTTCAGAACTGCGCAATCAAAAGTATGGTTTAACTCTGTTAGCTTAATGAACATATCAGAAATAAGTTTCACACAATGCTTCTGTGTAGTTTTTATTTGAAGATATTATTTTTCCCAATATAGGCCTCTTAGCGCTCAGAATGTGCAATTGCAGTTTCTACAGAAAGAGTGTTTCAGAAAGGCTCAATCAAAAGTAAGGTTCAACTCTGTTAGTTGAATGCACAGAACAGAAAGATGTTTCATACAATGCTTTTGTGTAGTTTATATTTGAAAATATTCTTTTTTCCACTATTGCCCACTTAGCGCTACGAATGTCCAGTTGCATTTTCTACAGACAGAGTGTTTCAAAACTGCTCAATCATAAGTATGCTTTAACTCTGTTAGCTGAATGCTCAGATCAGAAAGAAGTTTCACAGAATGCTTCTGTGTAGTTTATATTTGAATATATTCCTTTTTCCACTACTACTCTCTTAGCGCTCCAAATGTCCAGTTGCATTTTCTACAGAAAGAGTGTTCAGATCTGCTCAATCAAAAGTATGGTTTAACTCTGTTAGCTGAATGCACAGATCAGAAAAAAGTTTCACAGAATGATTCTGTGTAGTTTATATTTGGAGACATTCCTTTTTCCACTATTACCCTCTTAGCGCTCCGAATCTCCACTTGCATTTTCTACAGAAAGAGTGTCTCAGAACGGCTCAATCAAAACTAAGGTTCAACTCTTTTAGTTGAACAAACAGAACAGAAAGAAGTTTCACACAATTCTTCTGTGTAGTTTTTATTTGTAGACATTCTTTTTCCCAATATAGGCCTCTTAGCGCTCAGAATGTCCAATTGCAGTTTCTACAGAAAGAGTGTTTCAGAACGGCTCAATCAAAAGTAAGGTTCAACTCTGTTAGTTGAATGCACAGAACAGAAAGAAGTTTCATACAATGCTTCTGTGTAGTTTATATTTGAACATATTCTTTTTTCCACTATTACCCACTTAGCGCTACGAATGTCCAGTTGCATTTTCTACAGACAGAGTGTTTCAAAACTGCTCAATCAAAAGTATGGTTTAACTCTGTTAGCTGAATGCTCAGATCAGAAAGAAGTTTCACAGAATGCTTCTGTGTAGTTTATATTTGAATATATTCCTTTTTCCACTAGTACGCTCTTAGCGCTCCAAATGTCCAGTTGCATTTTCTACAGAAAGAGTGTTCAGATCTGCTCAATCAAAAGTATGGTTTAACTCTGTTAGCTGAATGCACAGATCAGAAAAAAGTTTCACCGAATGATTCTGTGTAGTTTATATTTGAAGACATTCCTTTTTCCACTATTACCCTCTTAGCGCTCCGAATCTCCACTTGCATTTTCTACAAAAAGAGTGTTTCATAACTGCTCAATCAAAAATGTGTTTTATCTCTGTTAACTGAATTTACAGATCAGAAATAAGTTTCACAGAATGCATCTGTGTAGTTTTTATTTGAAGATATTCTTTTTCCCAATGTAGGCCTCTTAGCGCTTAGCATGTCCAATTGCAGTTTCTACAGAAAGAGTGTTTCAGAACGGCTCAATCAAAAGTAAGGTTCAACTCTGTTAGTTGAATGCAGAGAACAGAAAGAATTTTCACAGAATGCTACTGTGTAGTTTATATTTGAATATATTCCTTTTTCCACTGTTACCCTCTTAGCGCTCCGAATGTCCACTTGCATTTTCTACAGAAAGAGTGTTCAGAACTGCGCAATCAAAGTATGGTTTAACTCTGTTAGCTTAATGAACATATCAGAAATAAGTTTCACACAATGCTTCTGTGTAGTTTTTATTTGAAGATATTATTTTTCCCAATAGAGGCCTCTTAGCGCTCAGAATGTCCAATTGCAGTTTCTACAGAAAGAGTGTTTCAGAAAGGCTCAATCAAAAGTAAGGTTCAACTCTGTTAGTTGAATGCACAGAACAGAAAGAAGTTTCATACAATGCTTCTGTGTAGTTTATATTTGAACATATTCTTCTTTCCACTATTACCCACTTAGCGCTACGAATGTCCAGTTGCATTTTCTACAGACAGAGTGTTTCAAAACTGCTCAATCAAAAGTATGGTTTAACTCTGTTAGCTGAATGCTCAGATCAGAAAGAAGTTTCACAGAATGCTTCTGTGTAGTTTATATTTGAATATATTCCTTTTTCCACTACTACTCTCTTAGCGCTCCAAATGTCCAGTTGCATTTTCTACAGAAAGAGTGTTCAGATCTGCTCAATCAAAAGTATGGTTTAACTCTGTTAGCTGAATGCACAGATCAGAAAGAAGTTTCACAGAATGATTCTGTGTAGTTTATATTTGGAGACATTCCTTTTTCCACTATTACCCTCTTAGCGCTCCGAATCTCCACTTGCATTTTCTACAGAAAGAGTGTTTCAGAACGGCTCAATCAAAACTAAGGTTCAACTCTTTTAGTTGAACAAACAGAACAGAAAGTAGTTTCACACAATTCTTCTGTGTAGTTTTTATTTGTAGACATTCTTTTTCCCAATATAGGCCTCTTAGCGCTCAGAATGTCCAATTGCAGTTTCTACAGAAAGAGTGTT
Organism: Symphalangus syndactylus; assembly: GCF_028878055.3. Classification (NCBI taxonomy): domain Eukaryota; kingdom Metazoa; phylum Chordata; class Mammalia; order Primates; family Hylobatidae; genus Symphalangus; species Symphalangus syndactylus. Next base: position 162,274,785 of record NC_072447.2, on the reverse strand, counting down.
TCAGAACGTCTCAATCAAAAGTAAGGTTCAACTCTGTTAGTTGAATGCACAGAACAGAAAGAAGTTTCATACAATGCTTCTGTGTAGTTTATATTTGAACATATTCTTTTTTCCACTATTACCCACTTAGCGCTACGAATCTCCAGTTGCATTTTCTACAGACAGAGTGTTTCAAAACTGCTCAATCAAAAGTATGGTTTAACTCTGTTAGCTGTATGCTCAGATCAGAATGAAGTTTCACAGAATCCTTCTGTGTAGTTTATATTTGAATATATTCCTTTTTCCACTACTACGCCCTTAGCGCTCCAAATGCCCAGTTGCATTTTCAACAGAAAGAGTGTTCAGATGTGCTCAATCAAAAGTATGGTTTAACTCTGTTAGCTGAATGCACAGATCAGAAAGAAGTTTCACCGAATGATTCTGTGTAGTTTATATTTGAAGACATTCCTTTTTCCACTATTACCCTCTTAGCGCTCCGAATCTCCACTTGCATTTTCTACAAAAAGAGTGTTTCATAACTGCTCAATCAAAAATATGTTTTATCTCTGTTAACTGAATTTACAGATCAGAAATAAGTTTCACAGAATGCATCTGTGTAGTTTTTATTTGAAGATATTCTTTTTCCCAATGTAGGGCTCTTAGCGCTTAGCATGTCCAATTGCAGTTTCTACAGAAAGAGTGTTTCAGAAAGGCTCAATCAAAAGTAAGGTTCAACTCTGTTAGTTGAATGCACAGAACAGAAAGAATTTTCACAGAATGCTACTGTGTAGTTTATATTTGAATATATTCCTTTTTCCACTATTACCCCCTTAGCGCTCCGAATGTCCACTTGCATTTTCTACAGAAAGAGTGTTCAGAACTGCGCAATCAAAAGTATGGTTTAACTCTGTTAGCTTAATGAACATATCAGAAATAAGTTTCAAACAATGCTTCTGTGTAGTTTTTATTTGAAGATATTATTTTTCCCAATATAGGCCTCTTAGCGCTCAGAATGTCCAATTGCAGTTTCTACAGAAAGAGTGTTTCAGAAAGGCTCAATCAAAAGTAAGGTTCAACTCTGTTAGTTGAATGCACAGAACAGAAAGAAGTTTCATACAATGCTTCTGTGTAGTTTATATTTGAACATATTCTTTTTTCCACTATTACCCCCTTAGCGCTACGAATGTCCAGTTGCATTTTCTACAGACAGAGTGTTTCAAAACTGCTCAATCAAAAATATGGTTTAACTCTGTTAGCTGAATGCTCAGATCAGAAAGAAGTTTCACAGAATGCTTCTGTGTAGTTTATATTTGAATATATTCCTTTTTCCACTACTACTCTCTTAGCGCTCCAAATGTCCAGTTGCATTCTCTACAGAAAGAGTGTTCAGATCTGCTCAATCAAAAGTATGGTTTAACTCTGTTAGCTGAATGCACAGATCAGAAAGAAGTTTCACAGAATGATTCTGTGTAGTTTATATTTGGAGACATTCCTTTTTCCACTATTACCCTCTTAGCGCTCCGAATCTCCACTTGCATTTTCTACAGAAAGAGTGTTTCAGAACGGCTCAATCAAAACTAAGGTTCAACTCTTTTAGTTGAACAAACAGAACAGAAAGTAGTTTCACACAATTCTTCTGTGTAGTTTTTATTTGTAGACATTCTTTTTCCCAATATAGGCCTCTTAGCGCTCAGAATGTCCAATTGCAGTTTCTACAGAAAGAGTGTTTCAGAACGTCTCAATCAAAAGTAAGGTTCAACTCTGTTAGTTGAATGCACAGAACAGAAAGAAGTTTCATACAATGCTTCTGTGTAGTTTATATTTGAACATATTCTTTTTTCCACTATTACCCACTTAGCGCTACGAATCTCCAGTTGCATTTTCTACAGACAGAGTGTTTCAAAACTGCTCAATCAAAAGTATGGTTTAACTCTGTTAGCTGTATGCTCAGATCAGAATGAAGTTTCACAGAATGCTTCTGTGTAGTTTATATTTGAATATATTCCTTTTTCCACTACTACGCCCTTAGCGCTCCAAATGCCCAGTTGCATTTTCAACAGAAAGAGTGTTCAGATGTGCTCAATCAAAAGTATGGTTTAACTCTGTTAGCTGAATGCACAGATCAGAAAGAAGTTTCACCGAATGATTCTGTGTAGTTTATATTTGAAGACATTCCTTTTTCCACTATTACCCTCTTAGCGCTCCGAATCTCCACTTGCATTTTCTACAAAAAGAGTGTTTCATAACTGCTCAATCAAAAATATGTTTTATCTCTGTTAACTGAATTTACAGATCAGAAATAAGTTTCACAGAATGCATCTGTGTAGTTTTTATTTGAAGATATTCTTTTTCCCAATGTAGGCCTCTTAGCGCTTAGCATGTCCAATTGCAGTTTCTACAGAAAGAGTGTTTCAGAAAGGCTCAATCAAAAGTAAGGTTCAACTCTGTTAGTTGAATGCACAGAACAGAAAGAATTTTCACAGAATGCTACTGTGTAGTTTATATTTGAATATATTCCTTTTTCCACTATTACCCCCTTAGCGCTCCGAATGTCCACTTGCATTTTCTACAGAAAGAGTGTTCAGAACTGCGCAATCAAAAGTATGGTTTAACTCTGTTAGCTTAATGAACATATCAGAAATAAGTTTCAAACAATGCTTCTGTGTAGTTTTTATTTGAAGATATTATTTTTCCCAATATAGGCCTCTTAGCGCTCAGAATGTCCAATTGCAGTTTCTACAGAAAGAGTGTTTCAGAAAGGCTCAATCAAAAGTAAGGTTCAACTCTGTTAGTTGAATGCACAGAACAGAAAGAAGTTTCATACAATGCTTCTGTGTAGTTTATATTTGAACATATTCTTTTTTCCACTATTACCCCCTTAGCGCTACGAATGTCCAGTTGCATTTTCTACAGACAGAGTTTTTCAAAACTGCTCAATCAAAAATATGGTTTAACTCTGTTAGCTGAATGCTCAGATCAGAAAGAAGTTTCACAGAATGCTTCTGTGTAGTTTATATTTGAATATATTCCTTTTTCCACTACTACTCTCTTAGCGCTCCAAATGTCCAGTTGCATTTTCTACAGAAAGAGTGTTCAGATCTGCTCAATCAAAAGTATGGTTTAACTCTGTTAGCTGAATGCACAGATCAGAAAGAAGTTTCACAGAATGATTCTGTGTAGTTTATATTTGGAGACATTCCTTTTTCCACTATTACCCTCTTAGCGCTCCGAATCTCCACTTGCATTTTCTACAGAAAGAGTGTTTCAGAACGGCTCAATCAAAACTAACGTTCAACTCTTTTAGTTGAACAAACAGAACAGAAAGAAGTTTCACACAATTCTTCTGTGTAGTTTTTATTTGTAGACATTCGTTTTCCCAATATAGGCCTCTTAGCGCTCAGAATGTCCAATTGCAGTTTCTACAGAAAGAGTGTTTCAGAACGGCTCAATCAAAAGTAGGGTTCAACTCTGTTAGTTGAATGCACAGAACAGAAAGAAGTTTCATACAATGCTTCTGTGTAGTTTATATTTGAACATATTCTTTTTTCCACTATTACCCACTTAGCGCTACGAATGTCCAGTTGCATTTTCTACAGACAGAGTGTTTCAAAACTGCTCAATCAAAAGTATGGTTTAACTCTGTTAGCTGAATGCTCAGATCAGAAAGAAGTTTCACAGAATGCTTCTGTGTAGTTTATATTTGAATATATTCCTTTTTCCACTACTACTCTCTTAGCGCTCCAAATGTCCAGTTGCATTTTCTACAGAAAGAGTGTTCAGATCTGCTCAATCAAAAGTATGGTTTAACTCTGTTAGCTGAATGCACAGATCAGAAAGAATTTTCACAGAATGATTCTGTGTAGTTTATATTTGGAGACATTCCTTTTTCCACTATTACCCTCTTAGCGCTCCGAATCTCCACTTGCATTTTCTACAGAAAGAGTGTTTCAGAACGGCTCAATCAAAACTAAGGTTCAACTCTTTTAGTTGAACAAACAGAACAGAAAGAAGTTTCACACAATTCTTCTGTGTAGTTTTTATTTGTAGACATTCTTTTTCCCAATATAGGCCTCTTAGCGCTCAGAATGTCCAATTGCAGTTTCTACAGAAAGAGTGTTTCAGAAAGGCTCAATCAAAAGTAAGGTTCAACTCTGTTAGTTGAATGCACAGAACAGAAAGAAGTTTCATACAATGCTTCTGTGTAGTTTATATTTGAACATATTCTTTTTTCCACTATTACCCACTTAGCGCTACGAATGTCCAGTTGCATTTTCTACAGACAGAGTGTTTCAAAACTGCTCAATCAAAAGTATGGTTTAACTCTGTTAGCTGTATGCTCAGATCAGAAAGAAGTTTCACAGAATGCTTCTGTGTATTTTATATTTGAATATATTCCTTTTTCCACTACTACGCTCTTAGCGCTCCAAATGTCCAGTTGCATTTTCAACAGAAAGAGTGTTCAGATCTGCTCAATCAAAAGTATGGTTTAACTCTGTTAGCTGAATGCACAGATCAGAAAGAAGTTTCACCGAATGATTCTGTGTAGCTTATATTTGAAGACATTCCTTTTTCCACTATTACCCTCTTAGCGCTCCGAATCTCCACTTGCATTTTCTACAAAAAGAGTGTTTCATAACTGCTCAATCAAAAATATGTTTTATCTCTGTTAACTGAATTTACAGATCAGAAATAAGTTTCACAGAATGCATCTGTGTAGTTTTTATTTGAAGATATTCTTTTTCCCAATGTAGGCCTCTTAGCGCTTAGCATGTCCAATTGCACTTTCTACAGAAAGAGTGTTTCAGAAAGGCTCAATCAAAAGTAAGGTTCAACTCTGTTAGTTGAATGCACAGAACAGAAAGAATTTTCACAGAATGCTACTGTGTAGTTTATATTTGAATATATTCCTTTTTCCACTATTACCCTCTTAGCGCTCGGAATGTCCACTTGCATTTTCTACAGAAAGAGTGTTCAGAACTGCGCAATCAAAAGTATGGTTTAACTCTGTTAGCTTAATGAACATATCAGAAATAAGTTTCAAACAATGCTTCTGTGTAGTTTTTATTTGAAGATATTATTTTTCCCAATATAGGCCTCTTAGCGCTCAGAATGTCCAATTGCAGTTTCTACAGAAAGAGTGTTTCAGAAAGGCTCAATCAAAAGTAAGGTTCAACTCTGTTAGTTGAATGCACAGAACAGAAAGAAGTTTCATACAATGCTTCTGTGTAGTTTATATTTGAACATATTCTTTTTTCCACTATTACCCCCTTAGCGCTACGAATGTCCAGTTGCATTTTCTACAGACAGAGTGTTTCAAAACTGCTCAATCAAAAATATGGTTTAACTCTGTTAGCTGAATGCTCAGATCACAAAGAAGTTTCACAGAATGCTTCTGTGTAGTTTATATTTGAATATATTCCTTTTTCCACTACTACTCTCTTAGCGCTCCAAATGTCCAGTTGCATTTTCTACAGAAAGAGTGTTCAGATCTGCTCAATCAAAAGTATGGTTTAACTCTGTTAGCTGAATGCACAGATCAGAAAGAAGTTTCACAGAATGATTCTGTGTAGTTTATATTTGGAGACATTCCTTTTTCCACTATTACCCTCTGAGCGCTCCGAATCTCCACTTGCATTTTCTACAGAAAGAGTGTTTCAGAACGGCTCAATCAAAACTAAGGTTCAACTCTTTTAGTTGAACAAACAGAACAGAAAGAAGTTTCACACAATTCTTCTGTGTAGTTTTTATTTGTAGACATTCGTTTTCCCAATATAGGCCTCTTAGCGCTCAGAATGTCCAATTGCAGTTTCTACAGAAAGAGTGTTTCAGAACGGCTCAATCAAAAGTAAGGTTCAACTCTGTTAGTTGAATGCACAGAACAGAAAGAAGTTTCATACAATGCTTCTGTGTAGTTTATATTTGAACATATTCTTTTTTCCACTATTACCCACTTAGCGCTACGAATGTACAGTTGCATTTTCTACAGACAGAGTGTTTCAAAACTGCTCAATCAAAAGTATGGTTTAACTCTGTTAGCTGAATGCTCAGATCAGAAAGAAGTTTCACAGAATGCTTCTGTGTAGTTTATATTTGAATATATTCCTTTTTCCACTACTACTCTCTTAGCGCTCCAAATGTCCAGTTGCATTTACTACAGAAAGAGTGTTCAGATCTACTCAATCAAAAGTATGGTTTAACTCTGTTAGCTGAATGCACAGATCAGAAAGAAGTTTCACAGAATGATTCTGTGTAGTTTATATTTGGAGACATTCCTTTTTCCACTATTACCCTGTTAGCGCTCCGAATCTCCACTTGCATTTTCTACAGAAAGAGTGTTTCAGAACGGCTCAATCAAAACTAAGGTTCAACTCTTTTAGTTGAACAAACAGAACAGAAAGAAGTTTCACACAATTCTTCTGTGTAGTTTTTATTTGTAGACATTCTTTTTCCCAATATAGGCCTCTTAGCGCTCAGAATGTCCAATTGCAGTTTCTACAGAAAGAGTGTTTCAGAAAGGCTCAATCAAAAGTAAGGTTCAACTCTGTTAGTTGAATGCACAGAACAGAAAGAAGTTTCATACAATGCATCTGTGTAGTTTATATTTGAACATATTCTTTTTTCCACTATTACCCACTTAGCGCTACGAATGTCCAGTTGCATTTTCTACAGACAGAGTGTTTCAAAACTGCTCAATCAAAAGTATGGTTTAACTCTGTTAGCTGTATGCTCAGATCAGAAAGAAGTTTCACAGAATGCTTCTGTGTAGTTTATATTTGAATATATTCCTTTTTCCACTACTACGCTCTTAGCGCTCCAAATGTCCAGTTGCATTTTCAACAGAAAGAGTGTTCAGATCTGCTCAATCAAAAGTATGGTTTAACTCTGTTAGCTGAATGCACAGATCAGAAAGAAGTTTCACCGAATGATTCTGTGTAGTTTATATTTGAAGACATTCCTTTTTCCACTATTACCCTCTTAGCGCTCCGAATCTCCACTTGCATTTTCTACAAAAAGAGTGTTTCATAACTGCTCAATCAAAAATATGTTTTATCTCTGTTAACTGAATTTACAGATCAGAAATAAGTTTCACAGAATGCATCTGTGTAGTTTTTATTTGAAGATATTCTTTTTCCCAATGTAGGCCTCTTAGCGCTTAGCATGTCCAATTGCACTTTCTACAGAAAGAGTGTTTCAGAAAGGCTCAATCAAAAGTAAGGTTCAACTCTGTTAGTTGAATGCACAGAACAGAAAGAATTTTCACAGAATGCTACTGTGTAGTTTATATTTGAATATATTCCTTTTTCCACTATTACCCTCTTAGCGCTCCGAATGTCCACTTGCATTTTCTACACAAAGAGTGTTCAGAACTGCGCAATCAAAAGTATGGTTTAACTCTGTTAGCTTAATGAACATATCAGAAATAAGTTTCAAACAATGCTTCTGTGTAGTTTTTATTTGAAGATATTATTTTTCCCAATATAGGCCTCTTAGCGCTCAGAATGTCCAATTGCAGTTTCTACAGAAAGAGTGTTTCAGAAAGGCTCAATCAAAAGTAAGGTTCAACTCTGTTAGTTGAATGCACAGAACAGAAAGAAGTTTCATACAATGCTTCTGTGTAGTTTATATTTGAACATATTCTTTTTTCCACTATTACCCCCTTAGCGCTACGAATGTCCAGTTGCATTTTCTACAGACAGAGTGTTTCAAAACTGCTCAATCAAAAATATGGTTTAACTCTGTTAGCTGAATGCTCAGATCAGAAAGAAGTTTCACAGAATGCTTCTGTGTAGTTTATATTTGAATATATTCCTTTTTCCACTACTACTCTCTTAGCGCTCCAATTGTCCAGTTGCATTTTCTACAGAAAGAGTGTCCAGATCTGCTCAATCAAAAGTATGGTTTAACTCTGTTAGCTGAATGCACAGATCAGAAAGAAGTTTCACAGAATGATTCTGTGTAGTTTATATTTGGAGACATTCCTTTTTCCACTATTACCCTCTTAGCGCTCCGAATCTCCACTTGCATTTTCTACAGAAAGAGTGTTTCAGAACGGCTCAATCAAAACTAAGGTTCAACTCTTTTAGTTGAACAAACAGAACAGAAAGAAGTTTCACACAATTCTTCTGTGTAGTTTTTATTTGTAGACATTCGTTTTCCCAATATAGGCCTCTTAGCGCTCAGAATGTCCAATTGCAGTTTCTACAGAAAGAGTGTTTCAGAACGGCTCAATCAAAAGTAAGGTTCAACTCTGTTAGTTGAATGCACAGAACAGAAAGAAGTTTCATACAATGCTTCTGTGTAGTTTATATTTGAACATATTCTTTTTTCCACTATTACCCACTTAGCGCTACGAATGTCCAGTTGCATTTTCTACAGACAGAGTGTTTCAAAACTGCTCAATCAAAAGTATGGTTTAACTCTGTTAGCTGAATGCTCAGATCAGAAAGAAGTTTCACAGAATGCTTCTGTGTAGTTTATATTTGAATATATTCCTTTTTCCACTACTACTCTCTTAGCGCTCCAAATGTCCAGTTGCATTTACTACAGAAAGAGTGTTCAGATCTGCTCAATCAAAAGTATGGTTTAACTCTGTTAGCTGAATGCACAGATCAGAAAGAAGTTTCACAGAATGATTCTGTGTAGTTTATATTTGGAGACATTCCTTTTTCCACTATTACCCTCTTAGCGCTCCGAATCTCCACTTGCATTTTCTACGGAAAGAGTGTTTCAGAACGGCTCAATCAAAACTAAGGTTCAACTCTTTTAGTTGAACAAACAGAACAGAAAGAAGTTTCACACAATTCTTCTGTGTAGTTTTTATTTGTAGACATTCTTTTTCCCAATATAGGCCTCTTAGCGCTCAGAATGTCCAATTGCAGTTTCTACAGAAAGAGTGTTTCAGAAAGGCTCAATCAAAAGTAAGGTTCAACTCTGTTAGTTGAATGCACAGAACAGAAAGAAGTTTCATACAATGCTTCTGTGTAGTTTATATTTGAACATATTCTTTTTTCCACTATTACCCACTTAGCGCTACGAATGTCCAGTTGCATTTTCTACAGACAGAGTGTTTCAAAACTGCTCAATCAAAAGTATGGTTTAACTCTGTTAGCTGTATGCTCAGATCAGAAAGAAGTTTCACAGAATGCTTCTGTGTAGTTTATATTTGAATATATTCCTTTTTCCACTACTACGCTCTTAGCGCTCCAAATGTCCAGTTGCATTTTCAACAGAAAGAGTGTTCAGATCTGCTCAATCAAAAGTATGGTTTAACTCTGTTAGCTGAATGCACAGATCAGAAAGAAGTTTCACCGAATGATTCTGTGTAGTTTATATTTGAAGACATTCCTTTTTCCACTATTACCCTCTTAGCGCTCCGAATCTCCACTTGCATTTTCTACAAAAAGAGTGTTTCATAACTGCTCAATCAAAAATATGTTTTATCTCTGTTAACTGAATTTACAGATCAGAAATAAGTTTCACAGAATGCATCTGTGTAGTTTTTATTTGAAGATATTCTTTTTCCCAATGTAGGCCTCTTAGCGCTTAGCATGTCCAATTGCACTTTCTACAGAAAGAGTGTTTCAGAAAGGCTCAATCAAAAGTAAGGTTCAACTCTGTTAGTTGAATGCACAGAACAGAAAGAATTTTCACAGAATGCTACTGTGTAGTTTATATTTGAATATATTCCTTTTTCCACTATTACCCTCTTAGCGCTCCGAATGTCCACTTGCATTTTCTACAGAAAGAGTGTTCAGAACTGCGCAATCAAAAGTATGGTTTAACTCTGTTAGCTTAATGAACATATCAGAAATAAGTTTCAAACAATGCTTCTGTGTAGTTTTTATTTGAAGATATTATTTTTCCCAATATAGGCCTCTTAGCGCTCAGAATGTCCAATTGCAGTTTCTACAGAAAGAGTGTTTCAGAAAGGCTCAATCAAAAGTAAGGTTCAACTCTGTTAGTTGAATGCACAGAACAGAAAGAAGTTTCATACAATGCTTCTGTGTAGTTTATATTTGAACATATTCTTTTTTCCACTATTATCCCCTTAGCGCTACGAATGTCCATTTGCATTTTCTACAGACAGAGTGTTTCAAAACTGCTCAATCGAAAATATGGTTTAACTCTGTTAGCTGAATGCTCAGATCAGAAAGAAGTTTCACAGAATGCTTCTGTGTAGTTTATATTTGAATATATTCCTTTTTCCACTACTACTCTCTTAGCGCTCCAAATGTCCAGTTGCATTTTCTACAGAAAGAGTGTTCAGATCTGCTCAATCAAAAGTATGGTTTAACTCTGTTAGCTGAATGCACAGATCAGAAAGAAGTTTCACAGAATGATTCTGTGTAGTTTATATTTGGAGACATTCCTTTTTCCACTATTACCCTCTTAGCGCTCCGAATCTCCACTTGCATTTTCTACAGAAAGAGTGTTTCAGAACGGCTCAATCAAAACTAAGGTTCAACTCTTTTAGTTGAACAAACAGAACAGAAAGAAGTTTCACACAATTCTTCTGTGTAGTTTTTATTTGTAGACATTCGTTTTCCCAATATAGGCCTCTTAGCGCTCAGAATGTCCAATTGCAGTTTCTACAGAAAGAGTGTTTCAGAACGGCTCAATCAAAAGTAAGGTTCAACTCTGTTAGTTGAATGCACAGAACAGAAAGAAGTTTCATACAATGCTTCTGTGTAGTTTATATTTGAACATATTCTTTTTTCCACTATTACCCACTTAGCGCTACGAATGTCCAGTTGCATTTTCTACAGACAGAGTGTTTCAAAACTGCTCAATCAAAAGTATGGTTTAACTCTGTTGGCTGAATGCTCAGATCAGAAAGAAGTTTCACAGAATGCTTCTGTGTAGTTTATATTTGAATATATTCCTTTTTCCACTACTACTCTCTTAGCGCTCCAAATGTCCAGTTGCATTTACTACAGAAAGAGTGTTCAGATCTGCTCAATCAAAAGTATGGTTTAACTCTGTTAGCTGAATGCACAGATCAGAAAGAAGTTTCACAGAATGATTCTGTGTAGTTTATATTTGGAGACATTGCTTTTTCCACTATTACCCTCTTAGCGCTCTGAATCTCCACTTGCATTTTCTACAGAAAGAGTGTTTCAGAACGGCTCAATCAAATCTAAGGTTCAACTCTTTTAGTTGAACAAACAGAACAGAAAGAAGTTTCACACAATTCTTCTGTGTAGTTTTTATTTGTAGACATTCTTTTTCCCAATATAGGCCTCTTAGCGCTCAGAATGTCCAATTGCAGTTTCTACAGAAAGAGTGTTTCAGAAAGGCTCAATCAAAAGTAAGGTTCAACTCTGTTAGTTGAATGCACAGAACAGAAAGAAGTTTCATACAATGCTTCTGTGTAGTTTATATTTGAACATATTCTTTTTTCCACTATTACCCACTTAGCGCTACGAATGTCCAGTTGCATTTTCTACAGACAGAGTGTTTCAAAACTGCTCAATCAAAAGTATGGTTTAACTCTGTTAGCTGTATGCTCAGATCAGAAAGAAGTTTCACAGAATGCTTCTGTGTAGTTTATATTTGAATATATTCCTTTTTCCACTACTACGCTCTTAGCGCTCCAAATGTCCAGTTGCATTTTCAACAGAAAGAGTGTTCAGATCTGCTCAATCAAAAGTATGGTTTAACTCTGTTAGCTGAATGCACAGATCAGAAAGAAGTTTCACCGAATGATTCTGTGTAGTTTATATTTGAAGACATTCCTTTTTCCACTATTACCCTCTTAGCGCTCCGAATCTCCACTTGCATTTTCTACAAAAAGAGTGTTTCATAACTGCTCAATCAAAAATATGTTTTATCTCTGTTAACTGAATTTACAGATCAGAAATAAGTTTCACAGAATGCATCTGTGTAGTTTTTATTTGAAGATATTCTTTTTCCCAATGTAGGCCTCTTAGCGCTTAGCATGTCCAATTGCAGTTTCTACAGAAAGAGTGTTTCAGAACGGCTCAATCAAAAGTAAGGTTCAACTCTGTTAGTTGAATGCACAGAACAGAAAGAATTTTCACAGAATGCTACTGTGTAGTTTATATTTGAATATATTCCTTTTTCCACTATTACCCTCTTAGCGCTCCGAATGTCCACTTGCATTTTCTACAGAAAGAGTGTTCAGAACTGCGCAATCAAAAGTATGGTTTAACTCTGTTAGCTTAATGAACATATCAGAAATAAGTTTCAAACAATGCTTCTGTGTAGTTTTTATTTGAAGATATTATTTTTCCCAATATAGGCCTCTTAGCGCTCAGAATGTCCAATTGCAGTTTCTACAGAAAGAGTGTTTCAGAAAGGCTCAATCAAAAGTAAGGTTCAACTCTGTTAGTTGAATGCACAGAACAGAAAGAAGTTTCATACAATGCTTCTGTGTAGTTTATATTTGAACATATTCTTTTTTCCACTATTACCCCCTTAGCGCTACGAATGTCCAGTTGCATTTTCTACAGACAGAGTGTTTCAAAACTGCTCAATCAAAAATATGGTTTAACTCTGTTAGCTGAATGCTCAGATCAGAAAGAAGTTTCACAGAATGCTTCTGTGTAGTTTATATTTGAATATATTCCTTTTTCCACTACTACTCTCTTAGCGCTCCAAATGTCCAGTTGCATTTTCTACAGAAAGAGTGTTCAGATCTGCTCAATCAAAAGTATGGTTTAACTCTGTTAGCTGAATGCACAGATCAGAAAGAAGTTTCACAGAATGATTCTGTGTAGTTTATATTTGGAGACATTCCTTTTTCCACTATTACCCTCTTAGCGCTCCGAATCTCCACTTGCATTTTCTACAGAAAGAGTGTTTCAGAACGGCTCAATCAAAACTAAGGTTCAACTCTTTTAGTTGAACAAACAGAACAGAAAGAAGTTTCACACAATTCTTCTGTGTAGTTTTTATTTGTAGACATTCTTTTTCCCAATATAGGCCTCTTAGCGCTCAGAATGTCCAATTGCAGTTTCTACAGAAAGAGTGTTTCAGAAAGGCTCAATCAAAAGTAAGGTTCAACTCTGTTAGTTGAATGCACAGAACAGAAAGAAGTTTCATACAATGCTTCTGTGTAGTTTATATTTGAACATATTCTTTTTTCCACTATTACCCACTTAGCGCTACGAATGTCCAGTTGCATTTTCTACAGACAGAGTGTTTCAAAACTGCTCAATCAAAAGTATGGTTTAACTCTGTTAGCTGTATGCTCAGATCAGAAAGAAGTTTCACAGAATGCTTCTGTGTAGTTTATATTTGAATATATTCCTTTTTCCACTACTACGCTCTTAGCGCTCCAAATGTCCAGTTGCATTTTCAACAGAAAGAGTGTTCAGATCTGCTCAATCAAAAGTATGGTTTAACTCTGTTAGCTGAATGCACAGATCAGAAAGAAGTTTCACCGAATGATTCTGTGTAGTTTATATTTGAAGACATTCCTTTTTCCACTATTACCCTCTTAGCGCTCCGAATCTCCACTTGCATTTTCTACAAAAAGAGTGTTTCATAACTGCTCAATCAAAAATATGTTTTATCTCTGTTAACTGAATTTACAGATCAGAAATAAGTTTCACAGAATGCATCTGTGTAGTTTTTATTTGAAGATATTCTTTTTCCCAATGTAGGCCTCTTAGCGCTTAGCATGTCCAATTGCAGTTTCTACAGAAAGAGTGTTTCAGAACGGCTCAATCAAAAGTAAGGTTCAACTCTGTTAGTTGAATGCACAGAACAGAAAGAATTTTCACAGAATGCTACTGTGTAGTTTATATTTGAATATATTCCTTTTTCCACTATTACCCTCTTAGCGCTCCGAATGTCCACTTGCATTTTCTACAGAAAGAGTGTTCAGAACTGCGCAATCAAAAGTATGGTTTAACTCTGTTAGCTTAATGAACATATCAGAAATAAGTTTCAAACAATGCTTCTGTGTAGTTTTTATTTGAAGATATTATTTTTCCTAATATAGGCCTCTTAGCGCTCAGAATGTCCAATTGCAGTTTCTACAGAAAGAGTGTTTCAGAAAGGCTCAATCAAAAGTAAGGTTCAACTCTGTTAGTTGAATGCACAGAACAGAAAGAAGTTTCATACAATGCTTCTGTGTAGTTTATATTTGAACATATTCTTTTTTCCACTATTACCCCCTTAGCGCTACGAATGTCCAGTTGCATTTTCTACAGACAGAGTGTTTCAAAACTGCTCAATCAAAAATATGGTTTAACTCTGTTAGCTGAATGCTCAGATCAGAAAGAAGTTTCACAGAATGCTTCTGTGTAGTTTATATTTGAATATATTCCTTTTTCCACTACTACTCTCTTAGCGCTCCAAATGTCCAGTTGCATTTTCTACAGAAAGAGTGTTCAGATCTGCTCAATCAAAAGTATGGTTTAACTCTGTTAGCTGAATGCACAGATCAGAAAGAAGTTTCACAGAATGATTCTGTGTAGTTTATATTTGGAGACATTCCTTTTTCCACTATTACCCTCTTAGCGCTCCGAATCTCCACTTGCATTTTCTACAGAAAGAGTGTTTCAGAACGGCTCAATCAAAACTAAGGTTCAACTCTTTTAGTTGAACAAACAGAACAGAAAGAAGTTTCACACAATTCTTCTGTGTAGTTTTTATTTGTAGACATTCTTTTTCCCAATATAGGCCTCTTAGCGCTCAGAATGTCCAATTGCAGTTTCTACAGAAAGAGTGTTTCAGAAAGGCTCAATCAAAAGTAAGGTTCAACTCTGTTAGTTGAATGCACAGAACAGAAAGAAGTTTCATACAATGCTTCTGTGTAGTTTATATTTGAACATATTCTTTTTTCCACTATTACCCACTTAGCGCTACGAATGTCCAGTTGCATTTTCTACAGACAGAGTGTTTCAAAACTGCTCAATCAAAAGTATGGTTTAACTCTGTTAGCTGTATGCTCAGATCAGAAAGAAGTTTCACAGAATGCTTCTGTGTAGTTTATATTTGAATATATTCCTTTTTCCACTACTACGCTCTTAGCGCTCCAAATGTCCAGTTGCATTTTCAACAGAAAGAGTGTTCAGATCTGCTCAATCAAAAGTATGGTTTAACTCTGTTAGCTGAATGCACAGATCAGAAAGAAGTTTCACCGAATGATTCTGTGTAGTTTATATTTGAAGACATTCCTTTTTCCACTATTACCCTCTTAGCGCTCCGAATCTCCACTTGCATTTTCTACAAAAAGTGTGTTTCATAACTGCTCAATCAAAAATATGTTTTATCTCTGTTAACTGAATTTACAGATCAGAAACAAGTTTCACAGAATGCATCTGTGTAGTTTTTATTTGAAGATATTCTTTTTCCCAATGTAGGCCTCTTAGCGCTTAGCATGTCCAATTGCACTTTCTACAGAAAGAGTGTTTCAGAAAGGCTCAATCAAAAGTAAGGTTCAACTCTGTTAGTTGAATGCACAGAACAGAAAGAATTTTCACAGAATGCTACTGTGTAGTTTATATTTGAATATATTCCTTTTTCCACTATTACCCTCTTAGCGCTCCGAATGTCCACTTGCATTTTCTACAGAAAGAGTGTTCAGAACTGTGCAATCAAAAGTATGGTTTAACTCTGTTAGCTTAATGAACATATCAGAAATAAGTTTCAAACAATGCTTCTGTGTAGTTTTTATTTGAAGATATTATTTTTCCCAATATAGGCCTCTTAGCGCTCAGAATGTCCAATTGCAGTTTCTACAGAAGGAGTGTTTCAGAAAGGCTCAATCAAAAGTAAGGTTCAACTCTGTTAGTTGAATGCACAGAACAGAAAGAAGTTTCATACAATGCTTCTGTGTAGTTTATATTTGAACATATTATTTTTTCCACTATTACCCCCTTAGCGCTACGAATGTCCAGTTGCATTTTCTACAGACAGAGTGTTTCAAAACTGCTCAATCAAAAATATGGTTTAACTCTGTTAGCTGAATGCTCAGATCAGAAAGAAGTTTCACAGAATGCTTCTGTGTAGTTTATATTTGAATATATTCCTTTTTCCACTACTACTCTCTTAGCGCTCCAAATGTCCAGTTGCATTTTCTACAGAAAGAGTGTTCAGATCTGCTCAATCAAAAGTATGGTTTAACACTGTTAGCTGAATGCACAGATCAGAAAGAAGTTTCACAGAATGATTCTGTGTAGTTTATATTTGGAGACATTCCTTTTTCCACTATTACCCTCTTAGCGCTCCGAATCTCCACTTGCATTTTCTACAGAAAGAGTGTTTCAGAACGGCTCAATCAAAACTAAGGTTCAACTCTTTTAGTTGAACAAACAGAACAGAAAGTAGTTTCACACAATTCTTCTGTGTAGTTTTTATTTGTAGACATTCTTTTTCCCAATATAGGCCTCTTAGCGCTCAGAATGTCCAATTGCAGTTTCTACAGAAAGAGTGTTTCAGAACGGCTCAATCAAAAGTAAGGTTCAACTCTGTTAGTTGAATGCACAGAACAGAAAGAAGTTTCATACAATGCTTCTGTGTAGTTTATATTTGAACATATTCTTTTTTCCACTATTACCCACTTAGCGCTACGAATGTCCAGTTGCATTTTCTACAGACAGAGTGTTTCAAAACTGCTCAATCAAAAGTATGGTTTAACTCTGTTAGCTGAATGCTCAGATCAGAAAGAAGTTTCACAGAATGCTCCTGTGAAGTTTATATTTGAATATATTTCTTTTTCCACTACTACGCTCTTAGCGCTCAAAATGTCCAGTTGCATTTTCAACAGAAAGAGTGTTCAGATCTGCTCAATCAAAAGTATGGTTTAACTCTGTTAGCTGAATGCACAGATCAGAAAGAAGTTTCACCGAATGATTCTGTGTAGTTTATATTTGAAGACATTCCTTTTTCCACTATTACCCTCTTAGCGCTCCGAATCTCCACTTGCATTTTCTACAAAAAGAGTGTTTCATAACTGCTCAATCAAAAATATGTTTTATCTCTGTTAACTGAATTTACAGATCAGAAATAAGTTTCACAGAATGCATCTGTGTAGTTTTTATTTGAAGATATTCTTTTTCACAATGTAGGCCTCTTAGCGCTTAGCATGTACAATTGCACTTTCTACAGAAAGAGTGTTTCAGAAAGGCTCAATCAAAAGTAAGGTTCAACTCTGTTAGTTGAATGCACAGAACAGAAAGAATTTTCACAGAATGCTACTGTGTAGTTTATATTTGAATATATTCCTTTTTCCACTATTACCCTCTTAGCGCTCCGAATGTCCACTTGCATTTTCTACAGAAAGACTGTTCAGAACTGCGCAATCAAAAGTATGGTTTAACTCTGTTAGCTTAATGAACATATCAGAAATAAGTTTCAAACAATGCTTCTGTGTAGTTTTTATTTGAAGATATTATTTTTCCCAATAGAGGCCTCTTAGCGCTCAGAATGTCCAATTGCAGTTTCTACAGAAAGAGTGTTTCAGAAAGGCTCAATCAAAAGTAAGGTTCAACTCTGTTAGTTGAATGCACAGAACAGAAAGAAGTTTCATACAATGCTTCTGTGTAGTTTATATTTGAACATATTCTTTTTTCCACTATTACCCCCTTAGCGCTACGAATGTCCAGTTGCATTTTCTACAGACAGAGTGTTTCAAAACTGCTCAATAAAAATATGGTTTAACTCTGTTAGCTGAATGCTCAGATCAGAAAGAAGTTTCACAGAATGCTTCTGTGTAGTTTATATTTGAATATATTCCTTTTTCCACTACTACTCTCTTAGCGCTCCAAATGTCCAGTTGCATTTTCTACAGAAAGAGTGTTCAGATCTGCTCAATCAAAAGTATGGTTTAACACTGTTAGCTGAATGCACAGATCAGAAAGAAGTTTCACAGAATGATTCTGTGTAGTTTATATTTGGAGACATTCCTTTTTCCACTATTACCCTCTTAGCGCTCCGAATCTCCACTTGCATTTTCTACAGAAAGAGTGTTTCAGAACGGCTCAATCAAAACTAAGGTTCAACTCTTTTAGTTGAACAAACAGAACAGAAAGAAGTTTCACACAATTCTTCTGTGTAGTTTTTATTTGTAGACATTCTTTTTCCCAATATAGGCCTCTTAGCGCTCAGAATGTCCAATTGCAGTTTCTACAGAAAGAGTGTTTCAGGACGGCTCAATCAAAAGTAAGGTTCAACTCTGTTAGTTGAATGCACAGAACAGAAAGAAGTTTCATACAATGCTTCTGTGTAGTTTATATTTGAACATATTCTTTTTTCCACTATTACCCACTTAGCGCTACGAATGTCCAGTTGCATTTTCTACAGACAGAGTGTTTCAAAACTGCTCAATCAAAAGTATGGTTTAACTCTGTTAGCTGTATGCTCAGATCAGAAAGAAGTTTCACAGAATGCTTCTGTGTAGTTTATATTTGTATATATTCCTTTTTCCACTACTACGCTCTTAGCGCTCCAAATGTCCAGTTGCATTTTCAACAGAAAGAGTGTTCAGATCTGCTCAATCAAAAGTATGGTTTAACTCTGTTAGCTGAATGCACAGATCAGAAAGAAGTTTCACCGAATGATTCTGTGTAGTTTATATTTGAAGACATTCCTTTTTCCACTATTACCCTCTTAGCGCTCCGAATCTCCACTTGCATTTTCTACAAAAAGAGTGTTTCATAACTGCTCAATCAAAAATATGTTTTATCTCTGTTAACTGAATTTACAGATCAGAAATAAGTTTCACAGAATGCATCTGTGTAGTTTTTATTTGAAGATATTCTTTTTCCCAATGTAGGCCTCTTAGCGCTTAGCATGTACAATTGCACTTTCTACAGAAAGAGTGTTTCAGAAAGGCTCAATCAAAAGTAAGGTTCAACTCTGTTAGTTGAATGCACAGAACAGAAAGAATTTTCACAGAATGCTACTGTGTAGTTTATATTTGAATATATTCCTTTTTCCACTATTACCCTCTTAGCGCTCCGAATGTCCACTTGCATTTTCTACAGAAAGAGTGTTCAGAACTGCGCAATCAAAAGTATGGTTTAACTCTGTTAGCTTAATGAACATATCAGAAATAAGTTTCAAACAATGCTTCTGTGTAGTTTTTATTTGAAGATATTATTTTTCCCAATAGAGGCCTCTTAGCGCTCAGAATGTCCAATTGCAGTTTCTACAGAAAGAGTGTTTCAGAAAGGCTCAATCAAAAGTAAGGTTCAACTCTGTTAGTTGAATGCACAGAACAGAAAGAAGTTTCATACAATGCTTCTGTGTAGTTTATATTTGAACATATTCTTTTTTCCACTATTACCCACTTAGCGCTACGAATGTCCAGTTGCATTTTCTACAGACAGAGTGTTTCAAAACTGCTCAATCAAAAGTATGGTTTAACTCTGTTAGCTGTATGCTCAGATCAGAAAGAAGTTTCACAGAATGCTTCTGTGTAGTTTATATTTGAATATATTCCTTTTTCCACTACTATGCTCTTAGCGCTCCAAATGTCCAGTTGCATTATCAACAGAAAGAGTGTTCAGATCTGCTCAATCAAAAGTATGGTTTAACTCTGTCAGCTGAATGCACAGATCAGAAAGAAGTTTCACCGAATGATTCTGTGTAGTTTATATTTGAAGACATTCCTTTTTCCACTATTACCCTCTTAGCGCTCCGAATCTCCACTTGCATTTTCTACAAAAAGAGTGTTTCATAACTGCTCAATCAAAAATATGTTTTATCTCTGTTAACTGAATTTACAGATCAGAAATAAGTTTCACAGAATGCATCTGTGTAGTTTTTATTTGAAGATATTCTTTTTCCCAAAGTAGGCCTCTTAGCGCTTAGCCTGTCCAATTGCAGTTTCTACAGAAAGAGTGTTTCAGAACGGCTCAATCAAAAGTAAGGTTCAACTCTGTTAGTTGAATGCACAGAACAGAAAGTATTTTCACAGAATGCTACTGTGTAGTTTATATTTGAATATATTCCTTTTTCCACTATTACCCTCTTAGCGCTCCGAATGTCCACTTGCATTTTCTACAGAAAGAGTGTTCAGAACGGCGCAATCAAAAGTATGGTTTAACTCTGTTAGCTTAATGAACATATCAGAAATAAGTTTCACACAATGCTTCTGTGTAGTTTTTATTTGAAGATATTATTTTTCCCAATAGAGGCCTCTTAGCGCTCAGAATGTCCAATTGCAGTTTCTACAGAAAGAGTGTTTCAGAAAGGCTCAATCAAAAGTAAGGTTCAACTCTGTTAGTAGAATGCACAGAACAGAAAGAAGTTTCATACAATGCTTCTGTGTAGTTTATATTTGAACATATTCTTTTTTCCACTTTTACCCACTTAGCGCTACGAATGTCCAGTTTCATTTTCTACAGACAGAGTGTTTCAAAACTGCTCAATCAAAAGTATGGTTTAACTATGTTAGCTGAATGCTCAGATCAGAAAGAAATTTCACAGAATGCTTCTGTGTAGTTTATATTTGAATATATTCCTTTTTCCACTACTACTCTCTTAGCGCTCCAAATGTCCAGTTGCATTTTCTACAGAAAGAGTGTTCAGATCTGCTCAATCAAAAGTATGGTTTAACTCTGTTAGCTGAATGCACAGATCAGAAAGAAGTTTCACAGAATGATTCTGTGTAGTTTATATTTGGAGACATTCCTTTTTCCACTATTACCCTCTTAGCGCTCCGAATCTCCACTTGCATTTTCTACAGAAAGAGTGTTTCAGAACGGCTCAATCAAAACTAAGGTTCAACTCTTTTAGTTGAACAAACAGAACAGAAAGAAGTTTCACACAATTCTTCTGTGTAGTTTTTATTTGTAGACATTCGTTTTCCCAATATAGGCCTCTTAGCGCTCAGAATGTACAATTGCAGTTTCTACAGAAAGAGTGTTTCAGAACGGCTCAATCAAAAGTAAGGTTCAACTCTGTTAGTTGAATGCACAGAACAGAAAGAAGTTTCATACAATGCTTCTGTGTAGTTTATATTTGAACATATTCTTTTTTCCACTATTACCCACTTAGCGCTACGAATGTCCAGTTGCATTTTCTACAGACAGAGTGTTTCAAAACTGCTCAATCAAAAGTATGGTTTAACTCTGTTAGCTGAATGCTCAGATCAGAAAGAAGTTTCACAGAATGCTTCTGTGTAGTTTATATTTGAATATATTCCTTTTTCCACTACTACTCTCTTAGCGCTCCAAATGTCCAGTTGCATTTTCTACAGAAAGAGTGTTCAGATCTGCTCAATCAAAAGTATGGTTTAACTCTGTTAGCTGAATGCACAGATCAGAAAGAAGTTTCACAGAATGATTCTGTGTAGTTTATATTTGGAGACATTCCTTTTTCCACTATTACCCTCTTAGCGCTCCGAATCTCCACTTGCATTTTCTACAGAAAGAGTGTTTCAGAACGGCTCAATCAAAACTAAGGTTCAACTCTTTTAGTTGAACACACAGTACAGAAAGAAGTTTCACACAATTCTTCTGTGTAGTTTTTATTTGTAGACATTCTTTTTCCCAATATAGGCCTCTTAGCGCTCAGAATGTCCAATTGCAGTTTCTACAGAAAGAGTGTTTCAGAACGGCTCAATCAAAAGTAAGGTTCAACTCTGTTAGTTGAATGCACAGAACAGAAAGAAGTTTCATACAATGCTTCTGTGTAGTTTATATTTGAACATATTCTTTTTTCCACTATTACCCACTTAGCGCTACGAATGTCCAGTTGCATTTTCTACAGACAGAGTGTTTCAAAACTGCTCAATCAAAAGTATGGTTTAACTCTGTTAGCTGTATGCTCAGATCAGAAAGAAGTTTCACAGAATGCTTCTGTGTAGTTTATATTTGAATATATTCCTTTTTCCACTACTACGCTCTTAGCGCTCCAAATGTCCAGTTGCATTTTCAACAGAAAGAGTGTTCAGATCTGCTCAATCAAAAGTATGGTTTAACTCTGTTAGCTGAATGCACAGATCATAAAGAAGTTTCACCGAATGATTCTGTGTAGTTTATATTTGAAGACATTCCTTTTTCCACTATTACCCTCTTAGCGCTCCGAATCTCCACTTGCATTTTCTACGAAAAGAGTGTTTCATAACTGCTCAATCAAAAATATGTTTTATCTCTGTTAACTGAATTTACAGATCAGAAATAAGTTTCACAGAATGCATCTGTGTAGTTTTTATTTGAAGATATTCATTTTCCCAAAGTAGGCCTCTTAGCGCTTAGCATGTCCAATTGCAGTTTCTACAGAAAGAGTGTTTCAGAACGGCTCAATCAAAAGTAAGGTTCAACTCTGTTAGTTGAATGCACAGAACAGAAAGAATTTTCACAGAATACTACTGTGTAGTTTATATTTGAATATATTCCTTTTTCCACTATTACCCTCTTAGCGCTCCGAATGTCCACTTGCATTTTCTACAGAAAGAGTGTTCAGAACTGCGCAATCAAAAGTATTGTTTAACTCTGTTAGCTTAATGAACATATCAGAAATAAGTTTCACACAATGCTTCTGTGTAGTTTTTATTTGAAGATATTATTTTTCCCAATAGAGGCCTCTTAGCGCTCAGAATGTCCAATTGCAGTTTCTACAGAAAGAGTGTTTCAGAAAGGCTCAATCAAAAGTAAGGTTCAACTCTGTTAGTTGAATGCACAGAACAGAAAGAAGTTTCATACAATGCTTCTGTGTAGTTTATATTTGAAAATATTCTTTTTTCCACTATTACCCACTTAGCGCTACGAATGTCCAGTTGCATTTTCTACAGACAGAGTGTTTCAAAACTGCTCAATCAAAAGTATGGTTTAACTCTGTTAGCTGAATGCTCAGATCAGAAAGAAGTTTCACAGAATGCTTCTGTGTAGTTTATATTTGAATATATTCCTTTTTCCACTACTACTCTCTTAGCGCTCCAAATGTCCAGTTGCATTTTCTACAGAAAGAGTGTTCAGATCTGCTCAATCAAAAGTATGGTTTAACTCTGTTAGCTGAATGCACAGATCAGAAAGAAGTTTCACAGAATGATTCTGTGTAGTTTATATTTGGAGACATTCCTTTTTCCACTATTACCCTCTTAGCGCTCCGAATCTCCACTTGCATTTTCTACAGAAAGAGTGTTTCAGAACGGCTCAATCAAAACTAAGGACCAATATCCTTGATGAACATTGATGCAAAAATCCTCAATAAAATACTGGCAAACCGAATCCAGCAGCACATCAAAAAGCTTATCCACCATGATCAAGTGGGCTTCATCCCTGGGATGCAAGGCTGGTTCAACATACGCAAATCAATAAATGTAATCCAGCATATAAACAGAATCAAATACAAAAACCACATGATTATCTCAATAGATGCAGAAAAGGCCTTTGACAAAATTCAACAACCCTTCATGCTAAAAACTCTCAATAAATTAGGTATTGATGGGACGTATCTCAAAATAATAAGAGCTATCTACGACAAACCCACAGCCAATATCATACTGAATGGGCAAAAACTGGAAGCATTCCCTCTGAAAACTGGCACAAGACAGGGATGCCCTCTCTCACCGCTCCTATTCAACATAGTGCTGGAAGTTCTGGCCAGAGCAATCAGGCAGGAGAAGGAAATAAAGGGTATTCAATTAGGAAAAGAGGAAGTCAAATTGTCCCTGTTTGCAGATGACATGATTGTATATCTAGAAAACCCCATTGTCTCAGCCCAAAATCTCCTTAAGCTGATCAGCAACTTCAGCAAAGTCTCAGGATACAAAATTAATGTACAAAAATCACAAGCATTCTTGTACACCAATAACAGACAAACAGAGAGCCAAATCATGAGTGAACTCCCATTCACAATTGCTTCAAAGAGAATAAAATACCTAGGAATCCAACTTACAAGGGATGTGAAGGACCTCTTCAAGGAGAACTACAAACCACTGCTCAATGAAATAAAAGAGGATACAAGCAAATGGAAGAACATTCCATGCTCATGGGTTGGAAGAATCAATATCGTGAAAATGGCCATACTGCCCAAGGTAATTTATAGATTCAATGCCATCCCCATCAAGCTACCAATGACTTTCTTCACAGAATTGGAAAAAACTACTTTAAAGTTCATATGGAACCAAAAAAGAGCCCGCATCGCCAAGTCAATCCTAAGCCAAAAGAACAAAGCTGGAGGCATCACGCTACCTGACTTTAAACTATACTACAAGGCTACAGTAACCAAAACAGCATGGTACTGGTACCACAACAGAGACATAGATCAATGGAACAGAACAGAGCCCTCAGAAATGATGCCGCATAGCTACAACTATCTGATCTTTGACAAACCTGACAAAAACAAGAAATGGGGAAAGGATTCCCTATTTAATAAATGGTGCTGGGAAAACTGGCTAGCCATATGTAGAAAGCTGCCACTGGATCCCTTCCTTACACCTTATACAAAAATTAATTCAAGATGGATTAAAGACTTATATGTTAGACCTAAAACCATTAAAATCCTACAAGAAAACCTAGGCAATACCATTCAGGACATAGGCGTGGGCAAGGACTTCATGTCTAAAACACCAAAAGCAATGGCAACAAAAGCCAAAATCGACAAATGGGATCTCATTAAACTAAAGAGCTTCTGCACAGCAAAAGAAACTATCATCAGAGTGAACAGGCAACCTACACAATGGGAGAAAATTTTTGCAACCTACTCATCTGACAAAGGGCTAATATCCAGAATCTACAATGAACTCAAACAAATTTACAAGAAAAAAACAAACAACCCCATCAAAAAGTGGGCAGAGGACATGAACAGACACTTCTCAAAAGAAGACATTTATGCAGCCAAAAAACACATGAAGAAATGCTCATCATCACTGGCCATCAGAGAAATGCAAATCAAAACCACAGTGAGATACCATCTCACACCAGTTAGAATGGCCATCATTAAAAAATCAGGAAACAACAGGTGCTGGAGAGGATGTGGAGAAATAGGAACACTTTTACACTGTTGGTGGGACTGTAAACTAGTTCAACCATTGTGGAAGTCAGTGTGGCGATTCCTCAGGGATCTCGAACTAGAAATACCATTTGACCCAGCCATCCCATTACTGGGTATATACCCAAAGGACTATAAATCATGCTGCTATAAAGACACATGCACACGTATGTTTATTGCGGCACTATTCACAATAGCAAAGAGTTGGAACCAACCCAAATGTCCAACAACGATAGACTGGATTAAGAAAATGTGGCACATATACACCATGGAATACTATGCAGCCATAAAAAATGATGAGTTCGTGTCCTTTGTAGGGACATGGATGAAACTGGAAAACATCATTCTCAGTAAACTATCGCAAGGACAAAAAACCAAACACCGCATGTTCTCACTCATAGGTGGGAATTGAACAATGAGAACTCATGGACACAGGAAGGGGAACATCACACTCCGGGGACTGTTGTGGGGTGGGGGGAGGGGGGAGGGAAAGCATTAGGAGATACACCTAATGCTAAATGACGAGTTAATGGGTGCAGGAAATCAACATGGCACATGGATACATATGTAACAAAACTGCACATTGTGCACATGTACCCTAAAACCCTAAAGTATAATAATAAAAAAAAAAAAAAAAACAAAAAAAAAACAAACAAAAAAAAAAAAAAACTAAGGTTCAACTCTTTTAGTTGAACAAACAGAACAGAAAGAAGTTTCACACAATTCTTCTGTGTAGTTTTTATTTGTAGACATTCTTTTTCCCAATATAGGCCTCTTAGCGCTCAGAATGTCCAATTGCAGTTTCTACAGAAAGAGTGTTTCAGAACGGCTCAATCAAAAGTAAGGTTCAACTCTGTTAGTTGAATATACAGAACAGAAAGAAGTTTCATACAATGCTTCTGTGTAGTTCATATTTGAACATATTCATTTTTCCACTATTACCCACTTAGCGCTACGAATGTCCAGTTGCATTTTCTACAGACAGAGTGTTTCAAAACTGCTCAATCAAAAGTATGGTTTAACTCTGTTAGCTGAATGCTCAGATCAGAAAGAAGTTTCACAGAATGCTTCTGTGTAGTTTATATTTGAATATATTCCTTTTTCCACTACTACGCTCTTAGCGCTCCAAATGTCCAGTTGCATTTTCTACAGAAAGAGTGTTCAGATCTGCTCAATCAAAAGTATGGTTTAACTCTGTTAGCTGAATGCACAGATCAGAAAGAAGTTTCACCGAATGATTCTGTGTAGTTTATATTTGAAGACATTCCTTTTTCCACTATTACCCTCTTAGCGCTCCGAATCTCCACTTGCATTTTCTACAAAAAGAGTGTTTCATAACTGCTCAATCAAAAATATGTTTTATCTCTGTTAACTGAATTTACAGATCAGAAATAAGTTTCACAGAATGCATCTGTGTAGTTTTTATTTGAAGATATTCTTTTTCCCAAAGTAGGCCTCTTAGCGCTTAGCCTGTCCAATTGCAGTTTCTACAGAAAGAGTGTTTCAGAACGGCTCAATCAAAAGTAAGGTTCAACTCTGTTAGTTGAATGCACAGAACAGAAAGTATTTTCACAGAATGCTACTGTGTAGTTTATATTTGAATATATTCCTTTTTCCACTATTACCCTCTTAGCGCTCCGAATGTCCACTTGCATTTTCTACAGAAAGAGTGTTCAGAACGGCGCAATCAAAAGTATGGTTTAACTCTGTTAGCTTAATGAACATATCAGAAATAAGTTTCACACAATGCTTCTGTGTAGTTTTTATTTGAAGATATTATTTTTCCCAATAGAGGCCTCTTAGCGCTCAGAATGTCCAATTGCAGTTTCTACAGAAAGAGTGTTTCAGAAAGGCTCAATCAAAAGTAAGGTTCAACTCTGTTAGTAGAATGCACAGAACAGAAAGAAGTTTCATACAATGCTTCTGTGTAGTTTATATTTGAACATATTCTTTTTTCCACTATTACCCACTTAGCGCTACGAATGTCCAGTTTCATTTTCTACAGACAGAGTGTTTCAAAACTGCTCAATCAAAAGTATGGTTTAACTATGTTAGCTGAATGCTCAGATCAGAAAGAAATTTCACAGAATGCTTCTGTGTAGTTTATATTTGAATATATTCCTTTTTCCACTACTACTCTCTTAGCGCTCCAAATGTCCAGTTGCATTTTCAACAGAAAGAGTGTTCAGATCTGCTCAATCAAAAGTATGGTTTAACTCTGTTAGCTGAATGCACAGATCAGAAAGAAGTTTCACAGAATGATTCTGTGTAGTTTATATTTGGAGACATTCCTTTTTCCACTATTACCCTCTTAGCGCTCCGAATCTCCACTTGCATTTTCTACAGAAAGAGTGTTTCAGAACGGCTCAATCAAAACTAAGGTTCAACTCTTTTAGTTGAACAAACAGAACAGAAAGAAGTTTCACACAATTCTTCTGTGTAGTTTTTATTTGTAGACATTCGTTTTCCCAATATAGGCCTCTTAGCGCTCAGAATGTACAATTGCAGTTTCTACAGAAAGAGTGTTTCAGAACGGCTCAATCAAAAGTAAGGTTCAACTCTGTTAGTTGAATGCACAGAACAGAAAGAAGTTTCATACAATGCTTCTGTGTAGTTTATATTTGAACATATTCTTTTTTCCACTATTACCCACTTAGCGCTACGAATGTCCAGTTGCATTTTCTACAGACAGAGTGTTTCAAAACTGCTCAATCAAAAGTATGGTTTAACTCTGTTAGCTGAATGCTCAGATCAGAAAGAAGTTTCACAGAATGCTTCTGTGTAGTTTATATTTGAATATATTCCTTTTTCCACTACTACGCTCTTAGCGCTCCAAATGTCCAGTTGCATTTTCAACAGAAAGAGTGTTCAGATCTGCTCAATCAAAAGTATGGTTTAACTCTGTTAGCTGAATGCACAGATCATAAAGAAGTTTCACCGAATGATTCTGTGTAGTTTATATTTGAAGACATTCCTTTTTCCACTATTACCCTCTTAGCGCTCCGAATCTCCACTTGCATTTTCTACGAAAAGAGTGTTTCATAACTGCTCAATCAAAAATATGTTTTATCTCTGTTAACTGAATTTACAGATCAGAAATAAGTTTCACAGAATGCATCTGTGTAGTTTTTATTTGAAGATATTCATTTTCCCAAAGTAGGCCTCTTAGCGCTTAGCATGTCCAATTGCAGTTTCTACAGAAAGAGTGTTTCAGAACGGCTCAATCAAAAGTAAGGTTCAACCCTGTTAGTTGAATGCACAGAACAGAAAGTATTTTCACAGAATGCTACTGTGTAGTTTATATTTGAATATATTCCTTTTTCCACTATTACCCTCTTAGCGCTCCGAATGTCCACTTGCATTTTCTACAGAAAGAGTGTTCAGAACGGCGCAATCAAAAGTATGGTTTAACTCTGTTAGCTTAATGAACATATCAGAAATAAGTTTCACACAATGCTTCTGTGTAGTTTTTATTTGAAGATATTATTTTTCCCAATAGAGGCCTCTTAGCGCTCAGAATGTCCAATTGCAGTTTCTACAGAAAGAGTGTTTCAGAAAGGCTCAATCAAAAGTAAGGTTCAACGCTGTTAGTAGAATGCACAGAACAGAAAGAAGTTTCATACAATGCTTCTGTGTAGTTTATATTTGAACATATTCTTTTTTCCACTATTACCCACTTAGCGCTACGAATGTCCAGTTTCATTTTCTACAGACAGAGTGTTTCAAAACTGCTCAATCAAAAGTATGGTTTAACTATGTTAGCTGAATGCTCAGATCAGAAAGAAATTTCACAGAATGCTTCTGTGTAGTTTATATTTGAATATATTCCTTTTTCCACTACTACTCTCTTAGCGCTCCAAATGTCCAGTTGCATTTTCAACAGAAAGAGTGTTCAGATCTGCTCAATCAAAAGTATGGTTTAACTCTGTTAGCTGAATGCACAGATCAGAAAGAAGTTTCACAGAATGATTCTGTGTAGTTTATATTTGGAGACATTCCTTTTTCCACTATTACCCTCTTAGCGCTCCGAATCTCCACTTGCATTTTCTACAGAAAGAGTGTTTCAGAACGGCTCAATCAAAACTAAGGTTCAACTCTTTTAGTTGAACAAACAGAACAGAAAGAAGTTTCACACAATTCTTCTGTGTAGTTTTTATTTGTAGACATTCGTTTTCCCAATATAGGCCTCTTAGCGCTCAGAATGTACAATTGCAGTTTCTACAGAAAGAGTGTTTCAGAACGGCTCAATCAAAAGTAAGGTTCAACTCTGTTAGTTGAATGCACAGAACAGAAAGAAGTTTCATACAATGCTTCTGTGTAGTTTATATTTGAACATATTCTTTTTTCCACTATTACCCACTTAGCGCTACGAATGTCCAGTTGCATTTTCTACAGACAGAGTGTTTCAAAACTGCTCAATCAAAAGTATGGTTTAACTCTGTTAGCTGAATGCTCAGATCAGAAAGAAGTTTCACAGAATGCTTCTGTGTAGTTTATATTTGAATATATTCCTTTTTCCACTACTACGCTCTTAGCGCTCCAAATGTCCAGTTGCATTTTCAACAGAAAGAGTGTTCAGATCTGCTCAATCAAAAGTATGGTTTAACTCTGTTAGCTGAATGCACAGATCATAAAGAAGTTTCACCGAATGATTCTGTGTAGTTTATATTTGAAGACATTCCTTTTTCCACTATTACCCTCTTAGCGCTCCGAATCTCCACTTGCATTTTCTACGAAAAGAGTGTTTCATAACTGCTCAATCAAAAATATGTTTTATCTCTGTTAACTGAATTTACAGATCAGAAATAAGTTTCACAGAATGCATCTGTGTAGTTTTTATTTGAAGATATTCATTTTCCCAAAGTAGGCCTCTTAGCGCTTAGCATGTCCAATTGCAGTTTCTACAGAAAGAGTGTTTCAGAACGGCTCAATCAAAAGTAAGGTTCAAATCTGTTAGTTGAATGCACAGAACAGAAAGAATTTTCACAGAATGCTACTGTGTAGTTTATATTTGAATATATTCCTTTTTCCACTATTACCCTCTTAGCGCTCCGAATGTCCACTTGCATTTTCTACAGAAAGAGTGTTCAGAACGGCGCAATCAAAAGTATGGTTTAACTCTGTTAGCTTAATGAACATATCAGAAATAAGTTTCACACAATGCTTCTGTGTAGTTTTTATTTGAAGATATTATTTTTCCCAATAGAGGCCTCTTAGCGCTCAGAATGTCCAATTGCAGTTTCTACAGAAAGAGTGTTTCAGAAAGGCACAATCAAAAGTAAGGTTCAACTCTGTTAGTTGAATGCACAGAACAGAAAGAAGTTTCATACAATGCTTCTGTGTAGTTTATATTTGAACATATACTTTTTTCCACTATTACCCACTTAGCGCTACGAATGTCCAGTTGCATTTTCTACAGACAGAGTGTTTCAAAACTGCTCAATCAAAAGTATGGTTTAACTCTGTTAGCTGAATGCTCAGATCAGAAAGAAGTTTCACAGAATGCTTCTGTGTAGTTTATATTTCAATATATTCCTTTTTCCACTACTACTCTCTTAGCGATCTAAATGTCCAGTTGCATTTTCTACAGAAAGAGTGTTCAGATCTGCTCAATCAAAAGTATTTTTTAACTCTGTTAGCTGAATGCACAGATCAGAAAGAAGTTTCACAGAATGATTCTGTGTAGTTTATATTTGGAGACATTCCTTTTTCCACTATTACCCTCTTAGCGCTCCGAATCTCCACTTGCATTTTCTACAGAAAGAGTGTTTCAGAACGGCTCAATCAAAACTAAGGTTCAACTCTTTTAGTTGAACAAACAGAACAGAAAGAAGTTTCACACAATTCTTCTGTGTAGTTTTTATTTGTAGACATTCTTTTTCCCAATATAGGCCTCTTAGCGCTCAGAATGTCCAATTGCAGTTTCTACAGAAAGAGTGTTTCAGAACGGCTCAATCAAAAGTAAGGTTCAACTCTGTTAGTTGAATGCACAGAACAGAAAGAAGTTTCATACAATGCTTCTGTGTAGTTCATATTTGAACATATTCTTTTTTCCACTATTACCCACTTAGCGCTACGAATGTCCAGTTGCATTTTCTACAGACAGAGTGTTTCAAAACTGCTCAATCAAAAGTATGGTTTAACTCTGTTAGCTGAATGCTCAGATCAGAAAGAAGTTTCACAGAATGCTTCTGTGAAGTTTATATTTGAATATATTCCTTTTTCCACTACTACTCCCTTAGCGCTCCAAATGTCCAGTTGCATTTTCAACAGAAAGAGTGTTCAGATCTGCTCAATCAAAAGTATGGTTTAACTCTGTCAGCTGAATGCACAGATCAGAAAGAAGTTTCACAGAATGATTCTGTGTAGTTTATATTTGAAGACATTCCTTTTTCCACTATTACCCACTTAGCGCTCCGAATCTCCACTTGCATTTTCTACAAAAAGAGTGTTTCATAACTGCTCAATGAAAAATATGTTTTATCTCTGTTAACTGAATTTACAGATCAGAAATATGATTCACAGAATGCATCTGTGTAGTTTTTATTTGAAGATATTCTTTTTCCCAATGTAGGCCTCTTAGCGCTTAGCATGTCCAATTGCAGTTTCTACAGAAAGAGTGTTTCAGAACGGCTCAATCAAAAGTAAGGTTCAACTCTGTTAGTTGAATGCACAGAACAGAAAGAATTTTCACAGAATACTACTGTGTAGTTTATATTTGAATATATTCCTTTTTCCACTATTACCCTCTTAGCGCTCCGAATGTCCACTTGCATTTTCTACAGAAAGAGTGTTCAGAACTGCGCAATCAAAAGTATTGTTTAACTCTGTTAGCTTAATGAACATATCAGAAATAAGTTTCACACAATGCTTCTGTGTAGTTTTTATTTGAAGATATTATTTTTCCCAATAGAGGCCTCTTAGCGCTCAGAATGTCCAATTGCAGTTTCTACAGAAAGAGTGTTTCAGAAAGGCTCAATCAAAAGTAAGGTTCAACTCTGTTAGTTGAATGCACAGAACAGAAAGAAGTTTCATACAATGCTTCTGTGTAGTTTATATTTGAAAATATTCTTTTTTCCACTATTACCCACTTAGCGCTACGAATGTCCAGTTGCATTTTCTACAGACAGAGTGTTTCAAAACTGCTCAATCAAAAGTATGGTTTAACTCTGTTAGCTGAATGCTCAGATCAGAAAGAAGTTTCACAGAATGCTTCTGTGTAGTTTATATTTGAATATATTCCTTTTTCCACTACTACTCTCTTAGCGCTCCAAATGTCCAGTTGCATTTTCTACAGAAAGAGTGTTCAGATCTGCTCAATCAAAAGTATGGTTTAACTCTGTTAGCTGAATGCACAGATCAGAAAGAAGTTTCACAGAATGATTCTGTGTAGTTTATATTTGGAGACATTCCTTTTTCCACTATTACCCGCTTAGCGCTCCGAATCTCCACTTGCATTTTCTACAGAAAGAGTGTTTCAGAACGGCTCAATCAAAACTAAGGACCAATATCCTTGATGAACATTGATGCAAAAATCCTCAATAAAATACTGGCAAACCGAATCCAGCAGCACATCAAAAAGCTTATCCACCATGATCAAGTGGGCTTCATCCCTGGGATGCAAGGCTGGTTCAACATACGCAAATCAATAAATGTAATCCAGCATATAAACAGAACCAAAGACAAAAACCACATGATTATCTCAATAGATGCAGAAAAGGCCTTTGACAAAATTCAACAACCCTTCATGCTAAAAACTCTCAATAAATTAGGTATTGATGGGACGTATCTCAAAATAATAAGAGCTATCTACGACAAACCCACAGCCAATATCATACTGAATGGGCAAAAACTGGAAGCATTCCCTCTGAAAACTGGCACAAGACAGGGATGCCCTCTCTCACCGCTCCTATTCAACATAGTGCTGGAAGTTCTGGCCAGAGCAATCAGGCAGGAGAAGGAAATAAAGGGTATTCAATTAGGAAAAGAGGAAGTCAAATTGTCCCTGTTTGCAGATGACATGATTGTATATCTAGAAAACCCCATTGTCTCAGCCCAAAATCTCCTTAAGCTGATCAGCAACTTCAGCAAAGTCTCAGGATACAAAATTAATGTACAAAAATCACAAGCATTCTTGTACACCAATAACAGACAAACAGAGAGCCAAATCATGAGTGAACTCCCATTCACAATTGCTTCAAAGAGAATAAAATACCTAGGAATCCAACTTACAAGGGATGTGAAGGACCTCTTCAAGGAGAACTACAAACCACTGCTCAATGAAATAAAAGAGGATACAAGCAAATGGAAGAACATTCCATGCTCATGGGTTGGAAGAATCAATATCGTGAAAATGGCCATACTGCCCAAGGTAATTTATAGATTCAATGCCATCCCCATCAAGCTACCAATGACTTTCTTCACAGAATTGGAAAAAACTACTTTAAAGTTCATATGGAACCAAAAAAGAGCCCGCATCGCCAAGTCAATCCTAAGCCAAAAGAACAAAGCTGGAGGCATCACGCTACCTGACTTTAAACTATACTACAAGGCTACAGTAACCAAAACAGCATGGTACTGGTACCACAACAGAGACATAGATCAATGGAACAGAACAGAGCCCTCAGAAATGATGCCGCATAGCTACAACTATCTGATCTTTGACAAACCTGACAAAAACAAGAAATGGGGAAAGGATTCCCTATTTAATAAATGGTGCTGGGAAAACTGGCTAGCCATATGTAGAAAGCTGCCACTGGATCCCTTCCTTACACCTTATACAAAAATTAATTCAAGATGGATTAAAGACTTATATGTTAGACCTAAAACCATTAAAATCCTACAAGAAAACCTAGGCAATACCATTCAGGACATAGGCGTGGGCAAGGACTTCATGTCTAAAACACCAAAAGCAATGGCAACAAAAGCCAAAATCGACAAATGGGATCTCATTAAACTAAAGAGCTTCTGCACAGCAAAAGAAACTATCATCAGAGTGAACAGGCAACCTACACAATGGGAGAAAATTTTTGCAACCTACTCATCTGACAAAGGGCTAATATCCAGAATCTACAATGAACTCAAACAAATTTACAAGAAAAAAACAAACAACCCCATCAAAAAGTGGGCAGAGGACATGAACAGACACTTCTCAAAAGAAGACATTTATGCAGCCAAAAAACACATGAAGAAATGCTCATCATCACTGGCCATCAGAGAAATGCAAATCAAAACCACAGTGAGATACCATCTCACACCAGTTAGAATGGCCATCATTAAAAAATCAGGAAACAACAGGTGCTGGAGAGGATGTGGAGAAATAGGAACACTTTTACACTGTTGGTGGGACTGTAAACTAGTTCAACCATTGTGGAAGTCAGTGTGGCGATTCCTCAGGGATCTCGAACTAGAAATACCATTTGACCCAGCCATCCCATTACTGGGTATATACCCAAAGGACTATAAATCATGCTGCTATAAAGACACATGCACACGTATGTTTATTGCGGCACTATTCACAATAGCAAAGAGTTGGAACCAACCCAAATGTCCAACAACGATAGACTGGATTAAGAAAATGTGGCACATATACACCATGGAATACTATGCAGCCATAAAAAATGATGAGTTCGTGTCCTTTGTAGGGACATGGATGAAACTGGAAAACATCATTCTCAGTAAACTATCGCAAGGACAAAAAACCAAACACCGCATGTTCTCACTCATAGGTGGGAATTGAACAATGAGAACTCATGGACACAGGAAGGGGAACATCACACTCCGGGGACTGTTGTGGGGTGGGGGGAGGGGGGAGGGACAGCATTAGGAGATACACCTAATGCTAAATGACGAGTTAATGGGTGCAGGAAATCAACATGGCACATGGATACATATGTAACAAAACTGCACATTGTGCACATGTACCCTAAAACCCTAAAGTATAATAATAAAAAAAAAAAAAAAAAACAAAAAAAAAAAAAACAAAAAAAAAAAAAAACTAAGGTTCAACTCTTTTAGTTGAACAAACAGAACAGAAAGAAGTTTCACACAATTCTTCTGTGTAGTTTTTATTTGTAGACATTCTTTTTCCCAATATAGGCCTCTTAGCGCTCAGAATGTCCAATTGCAGTTTCTACAGAAAGAGTGTTTCAGAACGGCTCAATCAAAAGTAAGGTTCAACTCTGTTAGTTGAATATACAGAACAGAAAGAAGTTTCATACAATGCTTCTGTGTAGTTCATATTTGAACATATTCTTTTTTCCACTATTACCCACTTAGCGCTACGAATGTCCAGTTGCATTTTCTACAGACAGAGTGTTTCAAAACTGCTCAATCAAAAGTATGGTTTAACTCTGTTAGCTGAATGCTCAGATCAGAAAGAAGTTTCACAGAATGCTTCTGTGTAGTTTATATTTGAATATATTCCTTTTTCCACTACTACGCTCTTAGCGCTCCAAATGTCCAGTTGCATTTTCTACAGAAAGAGTGTTCAGATCTGCTCAATCAAAAGTATGGTTTAACTCTGTTAGCTGAATGCACAGATCAGAAAGAAGTTTCACCGAATGATTCTGTGTAGTTTATATTTGAAGACATTCCTTTTTCCACTATTACCCTCTTAGCGCTCCGAAACTCCACTTGCATTTTCTACAAAAAGAGTGTTTCATAACTGCTCAATCAAAAATATGTTTTATCTCTGTTAACTGAATTTACAGATCAGAAATAAGTTTCACAGAATGCATCTGTGTAGTTTTTATTTGAAGATATTCTTTTTCCCAAAGTAGGCCTCTTAGCGCTTAGCATGTCCAATTGCAGTTTCTACAGAAAGAGTGTTTCAGAACGGCTCAATCAAAAGTAAGGTTCAACTCTGTTAGTTGAATGCACAGAACAGAAAGTATTTTCACAGAATGCTACTGTGTAGTTTATATTTGAATATATTCCTTTTTCCACTATTACCCTCTTAGCGCTCCGAATGTCCACTTGCATTTTCTACAGAAAGAGTGTTCAGAACGGCGCAATCAAAAGTATGGTTTAACTCTGTTAGCTTAATGAACATATCAGAAATAAGTTTCACACAATGCTTCTGTGTAGTTTTTATTTGAAGATATTATTTTTCCCAATAGAGGCCTCTTAGCGCTCAGAATGTCCAATTGCAGTTTCTACAGAAAGAGTGTTTCAGAAAGGCTCAATCAAAAGTAAGGTTCAACTCTGTTAGTTGAATGCACAGAACAGAAAGAAGTTTCATACAATGCTTCTGTGTAGTTTATATTTGAACATATTCTTTTTTCCACTATTACCCACTTAGCGCTACGAATGTCCAGTTTCATTTTCTACAGACAGAGTGTTTCAAAACTGCTCAATCAAAAGTATGGTTTAACTATGTTAGCTGAATGCTCAGATCAGAAAGAAATTTCACAGAATGCTTCTGTGTAGTTTATATTTGAATATATTCCTTTTTCCACTACTACTCTCTTAGCGCTCCAAATGTCCAGTTGCATTTTCTACAGAAAGAGTGTTCAGATCTGCTCAATCAAAAGTATGGTTTAACTCTGTTAGCTGAATGCACAGATCAGAAAGAAGTTTCACAGAATGATTCTGTGTAGTTTATATTTGGAGACATTCCTTTTTCCACTATTACCCTCTTAGCGCTCCGAATCTCCACTTGCATTTTCTACAGAAAGAGTGTTTCAGAACGGCTCAATCAAAACTAAGGTTCAACTCTTTTAGTTGAACAAACAGAACAGAAAGAAGTTTCACACAATTCTTCTGTGTAGTTTTTATTTGTAGACATTCGTTTTCCCAATATAGGCCTCTTAGCGCTCAGAATGTCCAATTGCAGTTTCTACAGAAAGAGTGTTTCAGAACGGCTCAATCAAAAGTAAGGTTCAACTCTGTTAGTTGAATGCACAGAACAGAAAGAAGTTTCATACAATGCTTCTGTGTAGTTTATATTTGAACATATTCTTTTTTCCACTATTACCCACTTAGCGCTACGAATGTCCAGTTGCATTTTCTACAGACAGAGTGTTTCAAAACTGCTCAATCAAAAGTATGGTTTAACTCTGTTAGCTGAATGCTCAGATCAGAAAGAAGTTTCACAGAATGCTTCTGTGTAGTTTATATTTGAATATATTCCTTTTTCCACTACTACTCTCTTAGCGCTCCAAATGTCCAGTTGCATTTTCTACAGAAAGAGTGTTCAGATCTGCTCAATCAAAAGTATGGTTTAATTCTGTTAGCTGAATACACATATCAGAAAGAAGTTTCACAGAATGATTCTGTGTAGTTTATATTTGGAGACATTCCTTTTTCCACTATTACCCTCTTAGCGCTCCGAATCTCCACTTGCATTTTCTACAGAAAGAGTGTTTCAGAACGGCTCAATCAAAACTAAGGTTCAACTCTTTTAGTTGAACAAACAGAACAGAAAGAAGTTTCACACAATTCTTCTGTGTAGTTTTTATTTGTAGACATTCTTTTTCCCAATATAGGCCTCTTAGCGCTCAGAATGTCCAATTGCAGTTTCTACAGAAAGAGTGTTTCAGAACGGCTCAATCAAAAGTAAGGTTCAACTCTGTTAGTTGAATTCACAGAACAGAAAGAAGTTTCATACAATGCTTCTGTGTAGTTTATATTTGAACATATTCTTTTTTCCACTATTACCCACTTAGCGCTACGAATGTCCAGTTGCATTTTCTACAGACAGAGTGTTTCAAAACTGCTCAATCAAAAGTATGGTTTAACTCTGTTAGCTGTATGCTCAGATCAGAAAGAAGTTTCACAGAATGCTTCTGTGTAGTTTATATTTGAATATATTCCTTTTTCCACTACTACGCTCTTAGCGCTCCAAATGTCCAGTTGCATTTTCAACAGAAAGAGTGTTCAGATCTGCTCAATCAAAAGTATGGTTTAACTCTGTTAGCTGAATGCACAGATCATAAAGAAGTTTCACCGAATGATTCTGTGTAGTTTATATTTGAAGACATTCCTTTTTCCACTATTACCCTCTTAGCGCTCCGAATCTCCACTTGCATTTTCTACGAAAAGAGTGTTTCATAACTGCTCAATCAAAAATATGTTTTATCTCTGTTAACTGAATTTACAGATCAGAAATAAGTTTCACAGAATGCATCTGTGTAGTTTTTATTTGAAGATATTCTTTTTCCCAAAGTAGGCCTCTTAGCGCTTAGCATGTCCAATTGCAGTTTTTACAGAAAGAGTGTTTCAGAACGGCTCAATCAAAAGTAAGGTTCAACTCTGTTAGTTGAATGCACAGAACAGAAAGAATTTTCACAGAATGCTACTGTGTAGTTTATATTTGAATATATTCCTTTTTCCACTATTACCCTCTTAGCGCTCCGAATGTCCACTTGCATTTTCTACAGAAAGAGTGTTCAGAACGGCGCAATCAAAAGTATGGTTTAACTCTGTTAGCTTAATGAACATATCAGAAATAAGTTTCACACAATGCTTCTGTGTAGTTTTTATTTGAAGATATTATTTTTCCCAATAGAGGCCTCTTAGCTCTCAGAATGTACAATTGCAGTTTCTACAGAAAGAGTGTTTCAGAAAGGCACAATCAAAAGTAAGGTTCAACTCTGTTAGTTGAATGCACAGAACAGAAAGAAGTTTCATACAATGCTTCTGTGTAGTTTATATTTGAACATATACTTTTTTCCACTATTACCCACTTAGCGCTACGAATGTCCAGTTGCATTTTCTACAGACAGAGTGTTTCAAAACTGCTCAATCAAAAGTATGGTTTAACTCTGTTAGCTGAATGCTCAGATCAGAAAGAAGTTTCACAGAATGCTTCTGTGTAGTTTATATTTCAATATATTCCTTTTTCCACTACTACTCTCTTAGCGCTCCAAATGTCCAGTTGCATTTTCTACAGAAAGAGTGTTCAGATCTGCTCAATCAAAAGTATTTTTTAACTCTGTTAGCTGAATGCACAGATCAGAAAGAAGTTTCACAGAATGATTCTGTGTAGTTTATATTTGGAGACATTCCTTTTTCCACTATTACCCTCTTAGCGCTCCGAATCTCCACTTGCATTTTCTACAGAAAGAGTGTTTCAGAACGGCTCAATCAAAACTAAGGTTCAACTCTTTTAGTTGAACAAACAGAACAGAAAGAAGTTTCAAACAATTCTTCTGTGTAGTTTTTATTTGTAGACATTCTTTTTCCCAATGTAGGCCTCTTAGCGCTCAGAATGTCTAATTGCAGTTTCTACAGAAAGAGTGTTTCAGAACGGCTCAATCAAATGTAAGGTTCAACTCTGTTAGTTGAATGCACAGAACAGAAAGAAGTTTCATACAATGCTTCTGTGTAGTTCATATTTGAATATATTCTTTTTTCCACTATTACCCACTTAGCGCTACGAATGTCCAGTTGCATTTTCTACAGACAGAGTGTATCAAAACTGCTCACTCAAAAGTATGGTTTAACTCTGTTAGCTGAATGCTCAGATCAGAAAGAAGTTTCACAGAATGCTTCTGTGTAGTTTATATTTGAATATATTCCTTTTTCCACTACTACGCTCTTAGCGCTCCAAATGTCCAGTTGCATTTTCTACAGAAAGAGTGTTCAGATCTGCTCAATCAAAAGTATGGTTTAACTCTGTTAGCTGAATGCACAGATCAGAAAGAAGTTTCACCGAATGATTCTGTGTAGTTTATATTTGAAGACATTCCTTTTTCCACTATTACCCACTTAGCGCTCCGAATCTCCACTTGCATTTTCTACAAAAAGAGTGTTTCATAACTGCTCAATCAAAAATATGTTTTATCTTTGTTAACTGAATTTACAGATCAGAAATAAGTTTCACAGAATGCATCTGTGTAGTTTTTATTTGAAGATATTCTTTTTCCCAATGTAGGCCTCTTAGCGCTTAGCATGTCCAATTGCAGTTTCTACAGAACGAGTGTTTCAGAACGGCTGAATCAAAAGTAAGGTTCAACTCTGTTAGTTGAATGCACAGAACAGAAAGAATTTTCACAGAATGCTACTGTGTAGTTTATATTTGAATATATTCCTTTTTCCACTATTACCCTCTTAGCGCTCCGAATGTCCACTTGCATTTTCTACAGAAAGAGTGTTCAGAACTGCGCAATCAAAAGTATGGTTTAACTCTGTTAGCTTAATGAACATATCAGAAATAAGTTTCACACAATGCTTCTGTGTAGTTTTTGTTTGAAGATATTATTTTTCCCAATAGAGGCCTCTTCGCGCTCAGAATGTCCAATTGCAGTTTCTACAGAAAGAGTGTTTCAGAAAGGCTCAATCAAAGGTAAGGTTCAACTCTGTTAGTTTAATGCACAGAACAGAAAGAAGTTTCATACAATGCTTCTGTGTAGTTTATATTTGAATATATTCTTTTTTCCACTATTACCCACTTATCGCTTCGAATGTCCAGTTGCATTTTCTACAGACAGAGTGTTTCAAAACTGCTCAATCAAAAGTATGGTTTAACTCTGTTAGCTGAATGCTCAGATCAGAAAGAAGTTTCACAGAATGCTTCTGTGTAGTTTATATTTGAATATATTCCTTTTTCCACTACTACTCTCTTAGCGCTCCAAATGTCCAGTTGCATTTTCTACAGAAAGAGTGTTCAGATCTGCTCAATCAAAAGTATGGTTTAACTCTGTTAGCTGAATGCACAGATCAGAAAGAAGTTTCACAGAATGATTCTGTGTAGTTTATATTTGGAGACATTCCTTTTTCCACTATTACCCTCTTAGCGCTCCGAATCTCCACTTGCATTTTCTACAGAAAGAGTGTTTCAGAACGGCTCAATCAAAACTAAGGTTCAACTCTTTTAGTTGAACAAACAGAACAGAAAGAAGTTTCACACAATTCTTCTGTGTAGTTTTTATTTGTAGACATGCTTTTTCCCAATATAGGCCTCTTAGCGCTCAGAATGTCCAATTGCAGTTTCTACAGAAAGAGTGTTTCAGAACGGCTCAATCAAAAGTAAGGTTCAACTCTGTTAGTTGAATGCACAGAACAGAAAGAAGTTTCATACAATGCTTCTGTGTAGTTCATATTTGAACATATTCTTTTTTCCACTATTACCCACTTAGCGCTACGAATGTCCAGTTGCATTTTCTACAGACAGAGTGTTTCAAAACTGCTCAATCAAAAGTATGGTTTAACTCTGTTAGCTGAATGCTCAGATCAGAAAGAAGTTTCACAGAATGCTTCTGTGAAGTTTATATTTGAATATATTCCTTTTTCCACTACTACGCTCTTAGCGCTCCAAATGTCCAGTTGCATTTTCAACAGAAAGAGTGTTCAGATCTGCTCAATCAAAAGTATGGTTTAACTCTGTTAGCTGAATGCACAGATCAGAAAGAAGTTTCACCGAATGATTCTGTGTAGTTTATATTTGAAGACATTCCTTTTTCCACTATTACCCTCTTAGCGCTCCGAATCTCCACTTGCATTTTCTACAAAAAGAGTGTTTCAT
This sequence comes from Symphalangus syndactylus, assembly GCF_028878055.3. Classification (NCBI taxonomy): domain Eukaryota; kingdom Metazoa; phylum Chordata; class Mammalia; order Primates; family Hylobatidae; genus Symphalangus; species Symphalangus syndactylus. Next base: position 162,233,423 of record NC_072447.2, on the reverse strand, counting down.
AACTGCTCAATCAAAAATATGTTTTATCTCTGTTAACTGAATTTACAGATCAGAAATATGTTTCACAGAATGCATCTGTGTAGTTTTTATTTGAAGATATTCTTTTTCCCAATGTAGGCCTCTTAGCGCTTAGCCTGTCCAATTGCAGTTTCTACAGAAAGAGTGTTTCAGAACGGCTCAATCAAAAGTAAGGTTCAACTCTGTTTGTTGAATGCACAGAACAGAAAGAATTTTCACAGAATGCTAATGTGTAGTTTATATTTGAATATATTCCTTTTTCCACTATTACCCTCTTAGCGCTCCGAATGTCCACTTGCATTTTCTACAGAAAGAGTGTTCAGAACGGCGCAATCAAAAGTATGGTTTACCTCTGTTAGCTGAATGCTCAGATCAGAAAGAAGTTTCACAGACTGCTTCCGTGTAGTTTATATTTGAATATATTCCTTTTTCCACTACTACGCTCTTAGCGCTCCAAATGTCCAGTTGCATTTTCTACAGAAAGAGTGTTCAGATCTGCTCAATCAAAAGTATGGTTTAACTCTGTTAGCTGAATGCACAGATCAGAAGGAAGTTTCACAGAATGATTCTGTGTAGTTTATATTTGGAGACATTCCTTTTTCCACTATGACCCTCTTAGCGCTCCGAATCTCCACTTGCATTTTCTACAGAAAGAGTGTTTCAGAACGGCTCAATCAAAACTAAGATTCAACTCTTTTAGTTGAACAAACAGAACAGAAAGAAGTTTCACACAATTCTTTTGTGTAGTTTTTATTTGTAGACATTCTTTTTCCCAATATAGGCCTCTTAGCGCTCAGAATGTCCAATTGCAGTTTCTACAGAAAGAGTGTTTCAGAACGGCTAAATCAAAAGTAAGGTTCAACTCTGTTAGTTGAATGCACAGAACAGAAAGAAGTTTCATACAATGCTTCTGTGTAGTTCATATTTGAACATATTCTTTTTTCCACTATTACCCACTTAGCGCTACGAATGTCCAGTTGCATTTTCTACAGACAGAGTGTTTCAAAACTGCTCAATCAAAAGTATGGTTTAACTCTGTTAGCTGAATGCTCAGATCAGAAAGAAGTTTCACAGAATGCTTCTGTGAAGTTTATATTTGAATATATTCCTTTTTCCACTACTACGCTCTTAGCGCTCCAAATGTCCAGTTGCATTTTCAACAGAAAGAGTGTTCAGATCTGCTCAATCAAAAGTATGGTTTAACTCTGTTAACTGAATGCACAGATCAGAAAGAAGTTTCACCGAATGATTCTGTGTAGTTTATATTTGAAGACATTCCTTTTTCCACTATTACCCTCTTAGCGCTCCGAATCTCCACTTGCATTTTCTACAAAAAGAGTGTTTCATAACTGCTCAATCAAAAATATGTTTTATCTCTGTTAACTGAATTTACAGATCAGAAATAAGTTTCACAGAATGCTTCTGTGTAGTTTTTATTTGAAGATATGCTTTTTCCCAATGTAGGCCTCTTAGCGCTTAGCATGTCCAATTGCAGTTTCTACAGAAAGAGTGTTTCAGAACGGCTCAATCAAAAGTAAGGTTCAACTCTGTTAGTTGAATGCACAGAACAGAAAGAATTTTCACAGAATGCTACTGTGTAGTTTATATTTGAATATATTCCTTTTTCCACTATTACCCTCTTAGCGCTCCGAATGTCCACTTGCATTTTCTACAGAAAGAGTGTTCAGAACTGCGCAATCAAAAGTATGGTTTAACTCTGTTAGCTTAATGAACATATCAGAAATAAGTTTCACACAATGCTTCTGTGTAGTTTTTATTTGAAGATATTATTTTTCCCAATAGAGGCCTCTTAGCGCTCAGAATGTCCAATTGCAGTTTCTACCGAAAGAGTGTTTCAGAACGGCTCAATCAAAAGTAAGGTTCAACTCTGTTAGTTGAATGCACAGAACAGAAAGTAGTTTCATACAATGCTTCTGTGTAGTTTATATTTGAACATATTCTTTTTTCCACTATTACCGACTTAGCGCTACGAATGTCCAGTTGCATTTTCTACAGACAGACTGTTTCAAAACTGCTCAATCAAAAGTATGGTTTAACTCTGTTAGCTGAATGCTCAGATCAGAAAGAAGTTTCACAGAATGCTTCCGTGTAGTTTATATTTGAATATATTCCTTTTTCCACTACTACTCTCTTAGCGCTCCAAATGTCCAGTTGCATTTTCTACAGAAAGAGTGTTCAGATCTGCTCAATCAAAAGTATGGTTTAACTCTGTTTGCTGAATGCACAGATCAGAAAGAAGTTTCCCAGAATGATTCTGTGTAGTTTATATTTGGAGACATTCCTTTTTCCACTATGACCCTCTTAGCGCTCCGAATCTCCACTTGCATTTTCTACAGAAAGAGTGTTTCAGAACGGCTCAATCAAAACTAAGATTCAAGTCTTTTAGTTGAACAAACAGAACAGAAAGAAGTTTCACACAATTCTTCTGTGTAGTTTTTATTTGTAGACATTCTTTTTCCCAATATAGGCCTCTTAGCGCTCAGAATGTCCAATTGCAGTTTCTACAGAAAGAGTGTTTCAGAACGGCTCAATCAAAAGTAAGGTTCAACTCTGTTAGTTGAATGCACAGAACAGAAAGATGTTTCATACAATGCTTCTGTGTAGTTCATATTTGAACATATTCTTTTTTCCACTATTACCCACTTAGCGCTACGAATGTCCAGTTGCATTTTCTACAGACAGAGTGTTTCAAAACTGCTCAATCAAAAGTATGGTTTAACACTGTTAGCTGAATGCTCAGATCAGAAAGAAGTTTCACAGAATGCTTCTGTGAAGTTTATATTTGAATATATTCCTTTTTCCACTACTACGCTCTTAGCGCTCCAAATGTCCAGTTGCATTTTCAACAGAAAGAGTGTTCAGATCTGCTCAATCAAAAGTATGGTTTAACTCTGTTAGCTGAATGCACAGATCAGAAAGAAGTTTCACCGAATGATTCTGTGTAGTTTATATTTGAAGACATTCCTTTTTCCACTATTACCCTCTTAGCGCTCCGAATCTCCACTTGCATTTTCTACAAAAAGAGTGTTTCATAACTGCTCAATCAAAAATATGTTTTATCTCTGTTAACTGAATTTACAGATCAGAAATAAGTTTCACAGAATGCATCTGTGTAGTTTTTATTTGAAGATATTCTTTTTCCCAATGTAGGCCTCTTAGCGCTTAGCATGTCCAATTGCAGTTTCTACAGAAAGAGTGTTTCAGAACGGCTCAATCAAAAGTAAGGTTCAACTCTGTTAGTTGAATGCACAGAACAGAAAGAATTTTCACAGAATGCTACTGTGTAGTTTATATTTGAATATATTCCTTTTTCCACTATTACCCTCTTAGCGCTCCGAATGTCCACTTGCATTTTCTACAGAAAGAGTGTTCAGAACGGCGCAATCAAAAGTATGGTTTAACTCTGTTAGTTTAATGAACATATCAGAAATAAGTTTCACACAATGCTTCTGTGTAGTTTTTGTTTGAAGATATTATTTTTCCCAATAGAGGCCTCTTAGCGCTCAGAATGTCCAATTGCAGTTTCTACAGAAAGAGTGTTTCAGAAAGGCTCAATCAAAAGTAAGGTTCAACTCTGTTAGTTGAATGCACAGAACAGAAAGAAGTTTCATACAATGCTTTTGTGTAGTTTATATTTGAACATATTCTTTTTTCCACTATTACCCACTTAGCGCTACGAATGTCCAGTTGCATTTTCTACAGACAGAGTGTTTCAAAACTGCTCAATCAAAAGTATGGTTTAACTCTGTTAGCTGAATGCTCAGATCAGAAAGAAGTTTCACAGAATGCTTCTGTGTAGTTTATATTTGAATATATTCCTTTTTCCACTACTACTCTCTTAGCGCTCCAAATGTCCAGTTGCATTTTCTACAGAAAGAGTGTTCAGATCTGCTCAATCAAAAGTATGGTTTAACTCTGTTAGCTGAATGCACAGATCAGAAAGAAGTTTCACAGAATGATTCTGTGTAGTTTATATTTGGAGACATTCCATTTTCCACTATTACCCTCTTAGTGCTCCGAATCTCCACTTGCATTTTCTACAGAAAGAGTGTTTCAGAACGGCTCAATCAAAACTAAAGTTCAACTCTTTCAGTTGAACAAACAGAACAGAAAGAAGTTTCACACAATTCTTCTGTGTAGTTTTTATTTGTAGACATTCTTTTTCCCAATATAGGCCTCTTAGCGCTCAGAATGTCCAATTGCAGTTTCTACAGAAAGAGTGTTTCAGAACGGCTCAATCAAAAGTAAGGTTCAACTCTGTTAGTTGAATGCACAGAACAGAAAGAAGTTTCATACAATGCTTCTGTGTAGTTTATATTTGAACATATTCTTTTTTCCACTATTACCCACTTAGCGCTACGAATGTCCAGTTGCATTTTCTACAGACAGAGTGTTTCAAAACTGCTCAATCAAAAGTATGGTTTAACTCTGCTAGCTGAATGCTCAGATCAGAAAGAAGTTTCACAGAATGCTTCTGTGTAGTTTATATTTGAATATATTCCTTTTTCCACTACTACTCTCTTAGCGCTCCAAATGTCCAGTTGCATTTTCTACAGAAAGAGTGTTCAGATCTGCTCAATCAAAAGTATGGTTTAACTCTGTTAGCTGAATGCACAGATCAGAAAGAAGTTTCACCGAATGATTCTGTGTAGTTTATATTTGAAGACATTCCTTTTTCCACTATTACCCTCTTAGCGCTCCGAATCTCCACTTGCATTTTCTACAAAAAGAGTGTTTCATAACTGCTCAATCAAAAATATGTTTTATCTCTGTTAACTGAATTTACAGATCAGAAATAAGTTTCACAGAATGCATCTGCGTAGTTTTTATTTGAAGATATTCTTTTTCCCAATGTAGGCCTCTTAGCGCTTAGCCTGTCCAATTGCAGTTTCTACAGAAAGAGTGTTTCAGAACGGCTCAATCAAAAGTAAGGTTCAACTCTGTTAGTTGAATGCACAGAACAGAAAGAATTTTCACAGAATGCTACTGTGTAGTTTATATTTGAATATATTCCTTTTGCCACTATTACCCTCTTAGCGCTCCGAATGTCCACTTGCATTTTCTACAGAAAGAGTGTTCAGAACTGCGCAATCAAAAGTATGGTTTAACTCTGTTAGCTTATTGAACATATCAGAAATAAGTTTCACACAATGCTTCTGTGTAGTTTTTATTTGAAGATATTATTTTTCCCATTATAGGCCTCTTAGCGCTCAGAATGTCCAATTGCAGTTTCTTCAGAAAGAGTGTTTCAGAAAGGCTCAATCAAAAGTAAGGTTCAACTCTGTTAGTTGAATGCACAGAACAGAAAGAAATTTCATACAATGCTTCTGTGTAGTTTATATTTGAACATATTCTTTTTTCCACTATTACCCACTTAGCGCTACGAATGTCCAGTTGCATTTTCTACAGACAGAGTGTTTCAAAACTGCTCAATCAAAAGTATGGTTTAACTCTGTTAGCTGAATGCTCAGATCAGAAAGAAGTAACACAGAATGCTTCTGTGTAGTTTATATTTGAATATATTCCTTTTTCCACTACTACTCTCTTAGCGCTCCAAATGTCCAGTTGCATTTTCTACAGAAAGATTGTTCAGATCTGCTCAATCAAAAGTATGGTTTAACTCTGTTAGCTGAATGCACAGATCAGAAAGAAGTTTCACAGAATGATTCTGTGTAGTTTATATTTGGAGACATTCCTTTTTCCACTATTACCCTCTTAGCGCTCCGAATCTCCACTTGCATTTTCTACAGAAAGAGTGTTTCAGAACGGCTCAATCAAAACTAAGGTTCAACTCTTTTAGTTGAACAAACAGAACAGAAAGAAGTTTCACACAATTATTCTGTGTAGCTTTTATTTGTAGACATTCTTTTTCCCAATATAGGCCTCTTAGCGCTCAGAATGTCCAATTGCAGTTTCTACAGAAAGAGTGTTTCAGAACGGCTCAATCAAAAGTAAGGTTCAACTCTGTTAGTTGAATGTACAGAACAGAAAGAATTTTCCTACAATGCTTCTGTGTAGTTTATATTTGAACATATTCTCTTTTCCACTATTACCCACTTAGCGCTATGAATGTCCAGTTGCATTTTCTACAGACAGAGTGTTTCAAAACTGCTCAATCAAAAGTATGGTTTAACTCTGTTAGCTGTATGCTCAGATCAGAAAGAAGTTTCACAGAATGCTTCTGTGTAGTTTATATTTGAATATATTCCTTTTTCCACTACTACGCTCTTAGCGCTCCAAATGTCCAGTTGCATTTTCAACAGAAAGAGTGTTCAGATCTGCTCAATCAAAAGTATGGTTTAACTCTGTTAGCTGAATGCACAGATCAGAAAGAAGTTTCACCGAATGATTCTGTGTAGTTTATATTTGAAGACGTTCCTTTTTCCACTATTACCCTCTTAGCGCTCCGAATCTCCAATTGCATTTTCTACAAAAAGAGTGTTTCATAACTGCTCAATCAAAAATATGTTTTATCTCTGTTAACTGAATTTACAGATCAGAAATAAGTTTCACAGAATGCATCTGTGTAGTTTTTATTTGAAGATATTCTTTTTCCCAATGTAGGCCTCTTAGCGCTTAGCATGTCCAATTGCAGTTTCTACAGAAACAGTGTTTCAGAACGGCTCAATCAAAAGTAAGGTTCAACTCTGTTAGTTGAATGCACAGAACAGAAAGAATTTTCACAGAATGCTACTGGGTAGTTTATATTTGAATATATTCCTTTTTCCACTCTTACCCTCTTAGCGCTCCGAATGTCCACTTGCATTTTCTACAGAAAGAGTGTTCAGAACTGCGCAATCAAAAGTATGGTTTAACTCTGTGAGCTTAATGAACATATCAGAAATAAGTTTCACACAATGCTTCTGTGTAGTTTTTATTTGAAGATATTATTTTACCCAATAGAGGCCTCTTAGCGCTCAGAATGTCCAATTGCAGTTTCTACAGAAAGAGTGTTTCAGAAAGGCTCAATCAAAAGTAAGGTTCAACTCTGTTAGTTGAATGCACAGAACAGAAAGGAGTTTCATACAATGCTTCTGTGTAGTTTATATTTGAACATATTCTTTTTTCCCCTATTACCCACTTAGCACTACGAATGTCCAGTTGCATTTTCTACAGACAGAGTGTTTCAAAACTGCTCAATCAAAAGTATGGTTTAACTCTGTCAGCTGAATGTTCAGATCAGAAAGAAGTTTCACAGAATGCTTCTGTGTAGTTTATATTTGAATATATTCCTTTTTCCACTACTACGCTCTTAGCGCTCCAATTGTCCAGTTGCATTTTCAACAGAAAGAGTGTTCAGATCTGCTCAATCAAAAGTATGGTTTAACTCTGTTAGCTGAATGCACAGATCAGAAAGAAGTTTCACCAAATGATTCTGTGTAGTTTATATTTGAAGATATTCCTTTTTCCACTATTACCCTCTTAGCGCTCCGAATCTCCACTTGCATTTTCTACAAAAAGAGTGTTTCATAACTGCTCAATGAAAAATATGTTTTATCTCTGTTAACTGAATTTACAGATCAGAAATAAGTTTCACAGAATGCATCTGTGTAGTTTTAATTTGAAGATATTCTTTTTCCCAATGTAGGCCTCTTAGCGCTTAGCATGTCCAATTGCAGTTTCTACAGAAAGAGTGTTTCAGAACGGCTCAATCAAAAGTAAGGTTCAACTCTGTTAGTTGAATGCACAGAACAGAAAGAATTTTCACAGAATGCTACTGTGTAGTTTATATTTGAATATATTCCTTTTTCCACTCTTACCCTCTTAGCGCTCCGAATGTCCACTTGCATTTTCTACAGAAAGAGTGTTCAGAACTGCGCAATCAAAAGTATGGTTTAACTCTGTGAGCTTAATGAACATATCAGAAATAAGTTTCACACAATGCTTCTGTGTAGTTTTTATTTGAAGATATTATTTTACCCAATAGAGGCCTCTTAGCGCTCAGAATGTCCAATTGCAGTTTCTACAGAAAGAGTGTTTCAGAAAGGCTCAATCAAAAGTAAGGTTCAACTCTGTTAGTTGAATGCACAGAACAGAAAGGAGTTTCATACAATGCTTCTGTGTAGTTTATATTTGAACATATTCTTTTTTCCCCTATTACCCACTTAGCACTACGAATGTCCAGTTGCATTTTCTACAGACAGAGTGTTTCAAAACTGCTCAATCAAAAGTATGGTTTAACTCTGTCAGCTGAATGTTCAGATCAGAAAGAAGTTTCACAGAATGCTTCTGTGTAGTTTATATTTGAATATATTCCTTTTTCCACTACTACGCTCTTAGCGCTCCAATTGTCCAGTTGCATTTTCAACAGAAAGAGTGTTCAGATCTGCTCAATCAAAAGTATGGTTTAACTCTGTTAGCTGAATGCACAGATCAGAAAGAAGTTTCACCAAATGATTCTGTGTAGTTTATATTTGAAGATATTCCTTTTTCCACTATTACCCTCTTAGCGCTCCGAATCTCCACTTGCATTTTCTACAAAAAGAGTGTTTCATAACTGCTCAATGAAAAATATGTTTTATCTCTGTTAACTGAATTTACAGATCAGAAATAAGTTTCACAGAATGCATCTGTGTAGTTTTAATTTGAAGATATTCTTTTTCCCAATGTAGGCCTCTTAGCGCTTAGCATGTCCAATTGCAGTTTCTACAGAAAGAGTGTTTCAGAACGGCTCAATCAAAAGTAAGGTTCAACTCTGTTAGTTGAATGCACAGAACAGAAAGAATTTTCACAGAATGCTACTGTGTAGTTTATATTTGAATATATTCCTTTTTCCACTATTACCCTCTTAGCGCTCGGAATGTCCACTTGCATTTTCTACAGAAACAGTGTTCAGAACTGCGCAATCAAAAGTATGGTTTAACTCTGTTAGCTTAATGAACATATCAGAAATAAGTATCACACAATGCTTCTGTGTAGTTTTTATTTGAAGATATTATTTTTCCCAATATAGGCCTCTTAGCGCTCAGAATGTCCAATTGCAGTTTCTACAGAAAGAGTGTTTCAGAAAGGCTCAATCAAAAGTAAGGTTCAACTCTGTTAGTTGAATGCACAGAACAGAAAGAAGTTTCATACAATGCTTCTGTGTAGTTTATATTTGAACATATTCTTTTTTCCACTATTACCCAATTAGCGCTACGAATGTCCAGTTGCATTTTCTACAGACAGAGTGTTTCAAAACTGCTCAATCAAAAGTATGGTTTAACTCTGTTAGCTGAATGCTCAGGTCAGAAAAAAGTTTCACAGAATGCTTCTGTGTAGTTTATATTTGAATATATTCCTTTTTCCACTACTACTCCCTTAGCGCTCCAAATGTCCAGTTGCATTTTCTACAGAAAGAGTGTTCAGATCTGCTGAATCAAAAGAATGGTTTAACTCTGTTAGCTGAATGCACAGATCAGAAAGAAGTTTCACAGAATGATTCTCTGTAGTTTATATTTGGAGACATTCCTTTTTCCACTATTACCCTCTTAGCGCTCCGAATCTCCACTTGCATTTTCTACAGAAAGAGTGTTTCAGAACGGCTCAATCAAAACTTAGGTTCAAGTCTTTTAGTTGAACAAACAGAACAGAAAGAAGTTTCACACAATTCTTCTGTGTAGTTTTTATTTGTAGACATTCTTTTTCCCAATATAGGCCTCTTAGCGCTCAGAATGTCCAATTGCAGTTTCTACAGAAAGAGTGTTTCAGAACGGCTCAATCAAAAGTAAGGTTCAACTCTGTTAGTTGAATGCACACAACAGAAAGAAGTTTCATACAATGCTTCTGTGTAGTTTATATTGGAACATATTCTTTTTTCCACTATTACCCACTTAGCGCTACGAATGTCCAGTTGCATTTTCTACAGACAGAGTGTTTCAAAACTGCTCAATCAAAAGTATGGTTTAACTCTGTTAGCTGAATGCTCAGATCAGAAAGAAGTTTCACAGAATGCTTCTGTGTAGTTTATATTTGAATATATTCCTTTTTCCACTACTACGCTCTTAGCGCTCCAAATGTCCAGTTGCATTTTCTACAGAAAGAGTGTTCAGATCTGCTCAATCAAAAGTATGGTTTAACTCTGTTAGCTGAATGCACAGATCAGAAAGAAGTTTCACCGAATGATTCTGTGTAGTTTATATTTGAAGACATTCCTTTTTCCACTATTACCCTCTTAGCGCTCCGAATCTCCACTTGCATTTTCTACAAAAAGAGTGTTTCATAACTGCTCAATCAAAAATATGTTTTATCTCTGTTAACTGAATTTACAGATCAGAAATAAGTTTCACAGAATGCATCTGTGTAGTTTTTATTTGAAGATATCCTTTTTCCCAATGTAGGCCTCTTAGCGCTTAGCATGTCCAATTGCAGTTTCTACAGAAAGAGTGTTTCAGAACGGCTCAATCAAAAGTAAGGTTCAACTCTGTTAGCTGAATGCACAGAACAGAAAGAATTTTCACAGAATGCTACTGTGTAGTTTATATTTGAATATATTCCTTTTGCCACTATTACCCTCTTAGCGCTCCGAATGTCCACTTGCATTTTCTACAGAAAGAGTGTTCAGAACTGCGCAATCAAAAGTATGGTTTAACTCTGTTAGCTTATTGAACATATCAGAAATAAGTTTCACACAATGCTTCTGTGTAGTTTTTATTTGAAGATATTATTTTTCCCATTATAGGCCTCTTAGCGCTCAGAATGTCCAATTGCAGTTTCTTCAGAAAGAGTGTTTCAGAAAGGCTCAATCAAAAGTAAGGTTCAACTCTGTTAGTTGAATGCACAGAACAGAAAGAAATTTCATACAATGCTTCTGTGTAGTTTATATTTGAACATATTCTTTTTTCCACTATTACCCACTTAGCGCTACGAATGTCCAGTTGCATTTTCTACAGACAGAGTGTTTCAAAACTGCTCAATCAAAAGTATGGTTTAACTCTGTTAGCTGAATGCTCAGATCAGAAAGAAGTAACACAGAATGCTTCTGTGTAGTTTATATTTGAATATATTCCTTTTTCCACTACTACTCTCTTAGCGCTCCAAATGTCCAGTTGCATTTTCTACAGAAAGAGTGTTCAGATCTGCTCAATCAAAAGTATGTTTTAACTCTGTTAGCTGAATGCACAGATCAGAAAGAAGTTTCAGAGTATGATTCTGTGTAGTTTATATTTGGAGACATTCCTTTTTCCACTATTACCCTCTTAGCTCTCCGAATCTCCACTTGCATTTTCTACAGAAAGAGTGTTTCAGAACGGCTCAATCAAAACTAAGGTTCAACTCTTTTAGTTGAACAAACAGAACAGAAAGAAGTTTCACACAATTCTTCTGTGTAGTTTTTATTTGTAGACATTCTTTTTCCCAATATAGGCCTCTTAGCGCTCAGAATGTCCAATTGCAGTTTCTACAGAAAGAGTGTTTCAGAACGGCTCAATCAAAAGTAAGGTTCAACTCCGTTAGTTGAATGCACAGAACAGAAAGAAGTTTCATACAATGCTTCTGTGTAGTTTATATTTGAACATATTCTTTTTTCCACTATTACCAACTTAGCGCTACGAATGTCCAGTTGCATTTTCTACAGACAGAGTGTTTCAAAACTGCTCAATCAAAAGTATGGTTTAACTCTGTTAGCTGAATGCTCAGATCAGAAAGAAGTTTCACAGAATGCTTCTGTGTAGTTTATATTTGAATATATTCCTTTTTCCACTAATACGCTCTTAGCGCTCCAAATGTCCAGTTGCATTTTCTACAGAAAGAGTGTTCAGATCTGCTCAATCAAATGTATGGTTTAACACTGTTAGCTGAATGCACAGATCAGAAAGAAGTTTCACCGAATGATTCTGTGTAGTTTATATTTGAAGACATTCCTTTTTCCACTATTACCCTCTTAGCGCTCCGAATTTCCACTTGCATTTTCTACAAAAAGAGTGTTTCATAACTGCTCAATCAAAAATATGTTTTATCTCTGTTAACTGAATTTACAGATCAGAAATAAGTTTCACAGAATGCATCTGTGTAGTTTTTATTTGAAGATATTCTTTTTCCCAATGTAGGCCTCTTAGCGCTTAGCATGTCCAATTGCAGTTTCCACAGAAAGAGTGTTTCAGAACGGCTCAATCAAAAGTAAGGTTCAACTCAGTTAGTTGAATGCACAGAACAGAAAGAATTTTCAAAGAATGCTACTGTGTAGTTTATATTTGAATATATTCCTTTTTCCACTATTACCCTCTTAGCGCTCCGAATGTACACTTGCATTTTCTACAGAAAGAGTGTTCAGAACTGCGCAATCAAAAGTATGGTTTAACTCTGTTAGCTTAATGAACATATCAGAAATAAGTTTCACACAATGCTTCTGTGTAGTTTTTATTTGAAGATATTATTTTTCCCAATATAGGCCTCTTAGCGCTCAGAATGTCCAATTGCAGATTCTACAGAAAGAGTGTTTCAGAAAGGCTCAATCAAAAGTAAGGTTCAACTCTGTTAGTTGAATGCACAGAACAGAAAGAAGTTTCATACAATGCTTCTGTGTAGTTTATATTTGAACATATTCTTTTTTCCCCTATTACCCACTTAGCGCTACGAATGTCCAGTTGCATTTTCTACAGACAGAGTGTTTCAAAACTGCTCAATCAAAAGTATGGTTTAACTCTGTTAGCTGAATGCTCAGATGAGAAAGAAGTTTCACAGAATGCTTCTGTGTAGTTTATATTTGAATATATTCCTTTTTCCACTACTACGCTCTTAGCGCTCTAAATGTCCAGTTGCATTTTCTACAGAAAGAGTGTTCAGATCTGCTCAATCAAAAGTATGGTTTAACTCTGTTAGCTGAATGCACAGATCAGAAAGAAGTTTCACCGAATGATTCTGTGTAGTTTATATTTGAAGACATTCCTTTTTCCACTATTACCCTCTTAGCGCTCCGAATCTCCACTTGCATTTTCTACAAAAAGAGTGTTTCATAACTGCTCAATCAAAAATATGTTTTATCTCTGTTAACTGAATTTACAGATCAGAAATAAGTTTCACAGAATGCATCTGTGTAGTTTTTATTTGAAGATATTCTTTTTCCCAATGTAGGCCTCTTAGCGCTTAGCATGTCCAATTGCAGTTTCTACAGAAAGAGTGTTTCAGAACGGCTCAATCAAAAGTAAGGTTCAACTCTGTTAGTTGAATGCACAGAACAGAAAGAATTTTCACAGAATGCTACTGTGTAGTTTATATTTGAATATATTCCTTTTTCCACTATTACCCTCTTAGCGCTCCGAATGTCCACTTGCATTTTCTACAGAAAGAGTGTTCAGAACTGCGCAATCAAAAGTATGGTTTAACTCTGTTAGCTTAATGAACATATCAGAAATAAGTTTCACACAATGCTTCTGTGTAGTTTTTATTTGAAGATATTATTTTTCCCAATATAGGCATCTTAGCGCTCAGAATGTCTAATTGCAGTTTCTACAGAAAGAGTGTTTCAGAAAGGCTCAATCAAAAGTAAGGTTCAACTCTGTTAGTTGAATGCACAGAACAGAAAGAAGTTTCATACAATGCTTCTGTGTAGTTTATATTTGAACATATTCTTTTTTCCACTATTACCCACTTAGCGCTACGAATGTCCAGTTGCATTTTCTACAGACAGAGTGTTTCAAAACTGCTCAATCAAAAGTATGGTTTAACTCTGTTAGCTGAATGCTCAGATCAGAAAGAAGTTTCACAGAATGCTTCTGTGTAGTTTATATTTGAATATATTCCTTTTTCCACTACTACTCTCTTAGCGCTCCAAATGTCCAGTTGCATTTTCTACAGAAAGAGTGTTCAGATCTGCTCAATCAAAAGTATGGTTTAACTCTGTTAGCTGAATGCACAGATCAGAAAGAAGTTTCACAGAATGATTCTGTGTAGTTTATATTTGGAGACATTCCTTTTTCCACTATCACCTTCTTAGCGCTCCGAATCTCCACTTGCATTTTCTACAAAAAGAGTGTTTCATAACTGCTCAATCAAAAATATGTTTTATCTCTGTTAACTGAATTTACAGATCAGAAATAAGTTTCACACAATTCTTCTGTGTAGTTTTTATTTGTAGACATTCTTTTTCCCAATATAGGCCTCTTACCGCTCAGAATGTCCAATTGCAGTTTCTACAAAAGAGTGTTTCAGAACGGCTCAATCAAAAGTAAGGTTCAAGTCTGTTAGTTGAATGCACAGAACAGAAAGAAGTTTCATACAATGCTTCTGTGTAGTTTATATTTGAACATATTCTTTTTTCCACTATTACCCACTTAGCGCTACGAATGTCCAGTTGCATTTTCTACAAAAAGAGTGTTTCATAACTGCTCAATCAAAAATATGTTTTATCTCTGTTAACTGAATTTACAGATCAGAAATAAGTTTCACAGAATGCATCTGTGTAGTTTTTATTTGAAGATATTCTTTTTCCCAATGTAGGCCTCTTAGCGCTTAGCATGTCCAATTGCAGTTTCTACAGAAACAGTGTTTCAGAACGGCTCAATCAAAAGTAAGGTTCAACTCTGTTAGTTGAATGCACAGAACAGAAAGAATTTTCACAGAATGCTACTGGGTAGTTTATATTTGAATATATTCCTTTTTCCACTCTTACCCTCTTAGCGCTCCGAATGTCCACTTGCATTTTCTACAGAAAGAGTGTTCAGAACTGCGCAATCAAAAGTATGGTTTAACTCTGTGAGCTTAATGAACATATCAGAAATAAGTTTCACACAATGCTTCTGTGTAGTTTTTATTTGAAGATATTATTTTACCCAATAGAGGCCTCTTAGCGCTCAGAATGTCCAATTGCAGTTTCTACAGAAAGAGTGTTTCAGAAAGGCTCAATCAAAAGTAAGGTTCAACTCTGTTAGTTGAATGCACAGAACAGAAAGAAGTTTCATACAATGCTTCTGTGTAGTTTATATTTGAACATATTCTTTTTTCCACTATTACCCACTTAGCGCTACGAATGTCCAGTTGCATTTTCTACAGACAGAGTGTTTCAAAACTGCTCAATCAAAAGTATGGTTTAACTCTGTTAGCTGAATGCTCAGTTCAGAAAGAAGTTTCACAGAATGCTTCTGTGTAGTTTATATTTGAATATATTCCTTTTTCCACTACTACTCTCTTAGCGCTCCAAATGTCCAGTTGCATTTTCTACAGAAAGAGTGTTCAGATCTGCTCAATCAAAAGTATGTTTTAACTCTGTTAGCTGAATGCACAGATCAGAAAGAAGTTTCAGAGTATGATTCTGTGTAGTTTATATTTGGAGACATTCCTTTTTCCACTATTACCCTCTTAGCTCTCCGAATCTCCACTTGCATTTTCTACAGAAAGAGTGTTTCAGAACGGCTCAATCAAAACTAAGGTTCAACTCTTTTAGTTGAACAAACAGAACAGAAAGAAGTTTCACACAATTCTTCTGTGTAGTTTTTATTTGTAGACATTCTTTTTCCCAATATAGGCCTCTTAGCGCTCAGAATGTCCAATTGCAGTTTCTACAGAAAGAGTGTTTCAGAACGGCTCAATCAAAAGTAAGGTTCAACTCCGTTAGTTGAATGCACAGAACAGAAAGAAGTTTCATACAATGCTTCTGTGTAGTTTATATTTGAACATATTCTTTTTTCCACTATTACCAACTTAGCGCTACGAATGTCCAGTTGCATTTTCTACAGACAGAGTGTTTCAAAACTGCTCAATCAAAAGTATGGTTTAACTCTGTTAGCTGAATGCTCAGATCAGAAAGAAGTTTCACAGAATGCTTCTGTGTAGTTTATATTTGAATATATTCCTTTTTCCACTAATACGCTCTTAGCGCTCCAAATGTCCAGTTGCATTTTCTACAGAAAGAGTGTTCAGATCTGCTCAATCAAATGTATGGTTTAACACTGTTAGCTGAATGCACAGATCAGAAAGAAGTTTCACCGAATGATTCTGTGTAGTTTATATTTGAAGACATTCCTTTTTCCACTATTACCCTCTTAGCGCTCCGAATCTCCACTTGCATTTTCTACAAAAAGAGTGTTTCATAACTGCTCAATCAAAAATATATTTTATCTCTGTTAACTGAATTTACAGATCAGAAATAAGTTTCACAGAATGCATCTGTGTAGTTTTTATTTGAAGATATTCTTTTTCCCAATGTAGGCCTCTTAGCGCTTAGCATGTCCAATTGCAGTTTCCACAGAAAGAGTGTTTCAGAACGGCTCAATCAAAAGTAAGGTTCAACTCAGTTAGTTGAATGCACAGAACAGAAAGAATTTTCAAAGAATGCTACTGTGTAGTTTATATTTGAATATATTCCTTTTTCCACTATTACCCTCTTAGCGCTCCGAATGTACACTTGCATTTTCTACAGAAAGAGTGTTCAGAACTGCGCAATCAAAAGTATGGTTTAACTCTGTTAGCTTAATGAACATATCAGAAATAAGTTTCACACAATGCTTCTGTGTAGTTTTTATTTGAAGATATTATTTTTCCCAATATAGGCCTCTTAGCGCTCAGAATGTCCAATTGCAGATTCTACAGAAAGAGTGTTTCAGAAAGGCTCAATCAAAAGTAAGGTTCAACTCTGTTAGTTGAATGCACAGAACAGAAAGAAGTTTCATACAATGCTTCTGTGTAGTTTATATTTGAACATATTCTTTTTTCCACTATTACCCACTTAGCGCTACGAATGTCCAGTTGCATTTTCTACAGACAGAGTGTTTCAAAACTGCTCAATCAAAAGTATGGTTTAACTCTGTTAGCTGAATGCTCAGATCAGAAAGAAGTTTCACAGAATGCTTCTGTGTAGTTTATATTTGAATATATTCCTTTTTCCACTACTACTCTCTTAGCGCTCCAAATGTCCAGTTGCATTTTCTACAGAAAGAGTGTTCAGATCTGCTCAATCAAAAGTATGGTTTAACTCTGTTAGCTGAATGCACAGATCAGAAAGAAGTTTCACAGAATGATTCTGTGTAGTTTATATTTGGAGACATTCCTTTTTCCACTATCACCTTCTTAGCGCTCCGAATCTCCACTTGCATTTTCTACAAAAAGAGTGTTTCATAACTGCTCAATCAAAAATATGTTTTATCTCTGTTAACTGAATTTACAGATCAGAAATAAGTTTCACACAATTCTTCTGTGTAGTTTTTATTTGTAGACATTCTTTTTCCCAATATAGGCCTCTTAGCGCTCAGAATGTCCAATTGCAGTTTCTACAAAAGAGTGTTTCAGAACGGCTCAATCAAAAGTAAGGTTCAAGTCTGTTAGTTGAATGCACAGAACAGAAAGAAGTTTCATACAATGCTTCTGTGTAGTTTATATTTGAACATATTCTTTTTTCCACTATTACCCACGTAGCGCTACGAATGTCCAGTTGCATTTTCTACAAAAAGAGTGTTTCATAACTGCTCAATCAAAAATATGTTTTATCTCTGTTAACTGAATTTACAGATCAGAAATAAGTTTCACAGAATGCATCTGTGTAGTTTTTATTTGAAGATATTCTTTTTCCCAATGTAGGCCTCTTAGCGCTTAGCATGTCCAATTGCAGTTTCTACAGAAACAGTGTTTCAGAACGGCTCAATCAAAAGTAAGGTTCAACTCTGTTAGTTGAATGCACAGAACAGAAAGAATTTTCACAGAATGCTACTGGGTAGTTTATATTTGAATATATTCCTTTTTCCACTCTTACCCTCTTAGCGCTCCGAATGTCCACTTGCATTTTCTACAGAAAGAGTGTTCAGAACTGCGCAATCAAAAGTATGGTTTAACTCTGTGAGCTTAATGAACATATCAGAAATAAGTTTCACACAATGCTTCTGTGTAGTTTTTATTTGAAGATATTATTTTACCCAATAGAGGCCTCTTAGCGCTCAGAATGTCCAATTGCAGTTTCTACAGAAAGAGTGTTTCAGAAAGGCTCAATCAAAAGTAAGGTTCAACTCTGTTAGTTGAATGCACAGAACAGAAAGAAGTTTCATACAATGCTTCTGTGTAGTTTATATTTGAACATATTCTTTTTTCCACTATTACCCACTTAGCGCTACGAATGTCCAGTTGCATTTTCTACAGACAGAGTGTTTCAAAACTGCTCAATCAAAAGTATGGTTTAACTCTGTTAGCTGAATGCTCAGTTCAGAAAGAAGTTTCACAGAATGCTTCTGTGTAGTTTATATTTGAATATATTCCTTTTTCCACTACTACTCTCTTAGCGCTCCAAATGTCCAGTTGCATTTTCTACAGAAAGAGTGTTCAGATCTGCTCAATCAAAAGTATGTTTTAACTCTGTTAGCTGAATGCACAGATCAGAAAGAAGTTTCAGAGTATGATTCTGTGTAGTTTATATTTGGAGACATTCCTTTTTCCACTATTACCCTCTTAGCTCTCCGAATCTCCACTTGCATTTTCTACAGAAAGAGTGTTTCAGAACGGCTCAATCAAAACTAAGGTTCAACTCTTTTAGTTGAACAAACAGAACAGAAAGAAGTTTCACACAATTCTTCTGTGTAGTTTTTATTTGTAGACATTCTTTTTCCCAATATAGGCCTCTTAGCGCTCAGAATGTCCAATTGCAGTTTCTACAGAAAGAGTGTTTCAGAACGGCTCAATCAAAAGTAAGGTTCAACTCCGTTAGTTGAATGCACAGAACAGAAAGAAGTTTCATACAATGCTTCTGTGTAGTTTATATTTGAACATATTCTTTTTTCCACTATTACCAACTTAGCGCTACGAATGTCCAGTTGCATTTTCTACAGACAGAGTGTTTCAAAACTGCTCAATCAAAAGTATGGTTTAACTCTGTTAGCTGAATGCTCAGATCAGAAAGAAGTTTCACAGAATGCTTCTGTGTAGTTTATATTTGAATATATTCCTTTTTCCACTAATACGCTCTTAGCGCTCCAAATGTCCAGTTGCATTTTCTACAGAAAGAGTGTTCAGATCTGCTCAATCAAATGTATGGTTTAACACTGTTAGCTGAATGCACAGATCAGAAAGAAGTTTCACCGAATGATTCTGTGTAGTTTATATTTGAAGACATTCCTTTTTCCACTATTACCCTCTTAGCGCTCCGAATCTCCACTTGCATTTTCTACAAAAAGAGTGTTTCATAACTGCTCAATCAAAAATATATTTTATCTCTGTTAACTGAATTTACAGATCAGAAATAAGTTTCACAGAATGCATCTGTGTAGTTTTTATTTGAAGATATTCTTTTTCCCAATGTAGGCCTCTTAGCGCTTAGCATGTCCAATTGCAGTTTCCACAGAAAGAGTGTTTCAGAACGGCTCAATCAAAAGTAAGGTTCAACTCAGTTAGTTGAATGCACAGAACAGAAAGAATTTTCAAAGAATGCTACTGTGTAGTTTATATTTGAATATATTCCTTTTTCCACTATTACCCTCTTAGCGCTCCGAATGTACACTTGCATTTTCTACAGAAAGAGTGTTCAGAACTGCGCAATCAAAAGTATGGTTTAACTCTGTTAGCTTAATGAACATATCAGAAATAAGTTTCACACAATGCTTCTGTGTAGTTTTTATTTGAAGATATTATTTTTCCCAATATAGGCCTCTTAGCGCTCAGAATGTCCAATTGCAGATTCTACAGAAAGAGTGTTTCAGAAAGGCTCAATCAAAAGTAAGGTTCAACTCTGTTAGTTGAATGCACAGAACAGAAAGAAGTTTCATACAATGCTTCTGTGTAGTTTATATTTGAACATATTCTTTTTTCCCCTATTACCCACTTAGCGCTACGAATGTCCAGTTGCATTTTCTACAGACAGAGTGTTTCAAAACTGCTCAATCAAAAGTATGGTTTAACTCTGTTAGCTGAATGCTCAGATGAGAAAGAAGTTTCACAGAATGCTTCTGTGTAGTTTATATTTGAATATATTCCTTTTTCCACTACTACGCTCTTAGCGCTCTAAATGTCCAGTTGCATTTTCTACAGAAAGAGTGTTCAGATCTGCTCAATCAAAAGTATGGTTTAACTCTGTTAGCTGAATGCACAGATCAGAAAGAAGTTTCACCGAATGATTCTGTGTAGTTTATATTTGAAGACATTCCTTTTTCCACTATTACCCTCTTAGCGCTCCGAATCTCCACTTGCATTTTCTACAAAAAGAGTGTTTCATAACTGCTCAATCAAAAATATGTTTTATCTCTGTTAACTGAATTTACAGATCAGAAATAAGTTTCACAGAATGCATCTGTGTAGTTTTTATTTGAAGATATTCTTTTTCCCAATGTAGGCCTCTTAGCGCTTAGCATGTCCAATTGCAGTTTCTACAGAAAGAGTGTTTCAGAACGGCTCAATCAAAAGTAAGGTTCAACTCTGTTAGTTGAATGCACAGAACAGAAAGAATTTTCACAGAATGCTACTGTGTAGTTTATATTTGAATATATTCCTTTTTCCACTATTACCCTCTTAGCGCTCCGAATGTCCACTTGCATTTTCTACAGAAAGAGTGTTCAGAACTGCGCAATCAAAAGTATGGTTTAACTCTGTTAGCTTAATGAACATATCAGAAATAAGTTTCACACAATGCTTCTGTGTAGTTTTTATTTGAAGATATTATTTTTCCCAATATAGGCATCTTAGCGCTCAGAATTTCTAATTGCAGTTTCTACAGAAAGAGTGTTTCAGAAAGGCTCAATCAAAAGTAAGGTTCAACTCTGTTAGTTGAATGCACAGAACAGAAAGAAGTTTCATACAATGCTTCTGTGTAGTTTATATTTGAACATATTCTTTTTTCCACTATTACCCACTTAGCGCTACGAATGTCCAGTTGCATTTTCTACAGACAGAGTGTTTCAAAACTGCTCAATCAAAAGTATGGTTTAACTCTGTTAGCTGAATGCTCAGATCAGAAAGAAGTTTCACAGAATGCTTCTGTGTAGTTTATATTTGAATATATTCCTTTTTCCACTACTACTCTCTTAGCGCTCCAAATGTCCAGTTGCATTTTCTACAGAAAGAGTGTTCAGATCTGCTCAATCAAAAGTATGGTTTAACTCTGTTAGCTGAATGCACAGATCAGAAAGAAGTTTCACAGAATGATTCTGTGTAGTTTATATTTGGAGACATTCCTTTTTCCACTATCACCCTCTTAGCGCTCCGAATCTCCACTTGCATTTTCTACAAAAAGAGTGTTTCATAACTGCTCAATCAAAAATATGTTTTATCTCTGTTAACTGAATTTACAGATCAGAAATATGTTTCACACAATTCTTCTGTGTAGTTTTTATTTGTAGACATTCTTTTTCCCAATATAGGCCTCTTAGCGCTCAGAATGTCCAATTGCAGTTTCTACAAAAGAGTGTTTCAGAACGGCTCAATCAAAAGTAAGGTTCAAGTCTGTTAGTTGAATGCACAGAACAGAAAGAAGTTTCATACAATGCTTCTGTGTAGTTTATATTTGAACATATTCTTTTTTCCACTATTACCCACTTAGCGCTACGAATGTCCAGTTGCATTTTCTACAGACAGAGTGTTTCAAAACTTCTCAATCAAAAGTATGGTTTAACTCTGTTAGCTGAATGCTCAGATCAGAAAGAAGTTTCACAGAATGCTTCTGTGTAGTTTATATTTGAATATATTCCTTTTTCCACTACTACGCTCTTAGCGCTCCAAATGTCCAGTTGCATTTTCTACAGAAAGAGTGTTCAGATTTGCTCAATCAAAAGTATGGTTTAACTCTGTTAGCTGAATGCACAGATCAGAAAGAAGTTTCACCGAATGATTCTGTGTAGTTTATATTTGGAGACATTCCTTTTTCTACTATTACCCTCTTAGCGCTCCGAATCTCCACTTGCATTTTCTACAGAAAGAGTGTTTCAGAACGGCTCAATCAAAACTAAGGTTCAACTCTTTTTGTTGAACAAACAGAACAGAAAGAAGTTTCACACAATTCTTCTGTGTAGTTTTTATTTGTAGACATTCTTTTTCCCAATATAGGCCTCTTAGCGCTCAGAATGTCCAATTGCAGTTTCTACAGAAAGAGTGTTTCAGAACGGCTCAATCAAAAGTAAGGTTCAACTCTGCTAGTTGAATGCACAGAACAGAAAGAATTTTCACAGAATGCTACTGTGTAGTTTATATTTGAATATATTCCCTTTTCCACTATTACGCTCTTAGCGCTCCGAATGTCCACTTGCATTTTCTACAGAAAGAGTGTTCAGATCTGCTCAATCAAAAGTATGGTTTAACTCTGTTAGCAGAATGCACAGATCACAAAGAAGTTTCACCGAATGATTCTGTGTAGTTTATATTTGAAGACATTCCTTTTTCCACTATTAACCTCTTAGCGCTCCGAATCTCGACTTGCATTTTCTACAAAAAGAGTGTTTCATAACTGCTCAATCAAAAATATGTTTTATCTCTTTTAACTGAATTTACAGATCAGAAATAAGTTTCACAGAATGCATCTATGTAGTTTTTATTTGAAGATATTCTTTTTCCCACTGTAGGCCTCTTCGTGCTTAGCATGTCCAAATGCAGTTTCTACAGAAAGAGTGTTTCAGAACGGCTCAATCAAAAGTAAGATTCAACTCTGTTAGTTGAATGCACAGAACAGAAAGAATTTTCACAGAATGCTACTGTGTAGTTTATATTTGAATATATTCCTTTTTCCAATATTACCCTCTTAGCGCTCAGAATGTCCACTTGCATTTTCTACAGAAAGAGTGTTCAGAACTGCGCAATCAAAAGTATGGTTTAACTCTGTTAGCTTAATGAACATATCAGAAATAAGTTTCACACAATGCTTCTGTGTAGTTTTTATTTGAAGATATTATTTTTCCCAATATAGGCCTCTTAGCGCTCAGAATGTCCAATTGCAGTTTCTACAGAAAGAGTGTTTCAGAAAGGCTCAATCAAAAGTAAGGTTCAACTCTGTTAGTTGAATGCACAGAACAGAAAGAAGTTTCATACAATGCTTCTGTGTAGTTTCTATTTGAACATATTCTTTTTTCCACTATTACCCACTTAGCGCTACGAATGTCCAGTTGCATTTTCTACAGACAGAGTGTTTCAAAACTGCTCAATCAAAAGTATGGTTTAACTCTGTTAGCTGAATGCTCAGATCAGAAAGAAGTTTCACAGAATGCTTCTGTGTAGTTTATATTTGAATATATTCCTTTTTCCACTACTACTCTCTTAGCGCTCCAAATGTCCAGTTGCATTTTCTACAGAAAGAGTGTTCAGATCTGCTCAATCAAAAGTATGGTTTAACTCTGTTAGCTGAATGCACAGATCAGAAAGAAGTTTCACAGAATGATTCTGTGTAGTTTATATTTGGAGACATTCCTTTTTCCACTATCACCCTCTTAGCGCTCCGAATCTCCACTTGCATTTTCTACAAAAAGAGTGTTTCATAACTGCTCAATCAAAAATATGTTTTATCTCTGTTAACTGAATTTACAGATCAGAAATATGTTTCACACAATTCTTCTGTGTAGTTTTTATTTGTAGACATTCTTTTTCCCAATATAGGCCTCTTAGCGCTCAGAATGTCCAATTGCAGTTTCTACAAAAGAGTGTTTCAGAACGGCTCAATCAAAAGTAAGGTTCAAGTCTGTTAGTTGAATGCACAGAACAGAAAGAAGTTTCATACAATGCTTCTGTGTAGTTTATATTTGAACATATTCTTTTTTCCACTATTACCCACTTAGCGCTACGAATGTCCAGTTGCATTTTCTACAGACAGAGTGTTTCAAAACTTCTCAATCAAAAGTATGGTTTAACTCTGTTAGCTGAATGCTCAGATCAGAAAGAAGTTTCACAGAATGCTTCTGTGTAGTTTATATTTGAATATATTCCTTTTTCCACTACTACGCTCTTAGCGCTCCAAATGTCCAGTTGCATTTTCTACAGAAAGAGTGTTCAGATTTGCTCAATCAAAAGTATGGTTTAACTCTGTTAGCTGAATGCACAGATCAGAAAGAAGTTTCACCGAATGATTCTGTGTAGTTTATATTTGGAGACATTCCTTTTTCTACTATTACCCTCTTAGCGCTCCGAATCTCCACTTGCATTTTCTACAGAAAGAGTGTTTCAGAACGGCTCAATCAAAACTAAGGTTCAACTCTTTTTGTTGAACAAACAGAACAGAAAGAAGTTTCACACAATTCTTCTGTGTAGTTTTTATTTGTAGACATTCTTTTTCCCAATATAGGCCTCTTAGCGCTCAGAATGTCCAATTGCAGTTTCTACAGAAAGAGTGTTTCAGAACGGCTCAATCAAAAGTAAGGTTCAACTCTGCTAGTTGAATGCACAGAACAGAAAGAATTTTCACAGAATGCTACTGTGTAGTTTATATTTGAATATATTCCCTTTTCCACTATTACGCTCTTAGCGCTCCGAATGTCCACTTGCATTTTCTACAGAAAGAGTGTTCAGATCTGCTCAATCAAAAGTATGGTTTAACTCTGTTAGCAGAATGCACAGATCTCAAAGAAGTTTCACCGAATGATTCTGTGTAGTTTATATTTGAAGACATTCCTTTTTCCACTATTAACCTCTTAGCGCTCCGAATCTCGACTTGCATTTTCTACAAAAAGAGTGTTTCATAACTGCTCAATCAAAAATATGTTTTATCTCTGTTAACTGAATTTACAGATCAGAAATAAGTTTCACAGAATGCATCTGTGTAGTTTTAATTAGAAGATATTCTTTTTCCCAATGTAGGCCTCTTAGCGCTTAGCATGTCCAATTGCAGTTTCTACAGAAAGAGTGTTTCAGAACGGCTCAATCAAAAGTAAGGTTCAACTCTGTTAGCTGAATGCACAGAACAGAAAGTGTTTTCACAGAATGCTACTGTGTAGTTTATATTTGAATATATTCCTTTTTCCACTATTACCCTCTTAGCGCTCCGAATGTCCACTTGCATTTTCTACAGAAACAGTGTTCAGAACTGCGCAATCAAAAGTATGGTTTAACTCTGTTAGCTTAATGAACTTATCAGAAATAAGTTTCACACAATGCTTCTGTGTAGTTTTTATTTGAAGATATTATTTTTCCCAAAATAGGCCTCTTAGCACTCAGAATGTCCAATTGCAGTTTCTACAGAAAGAGTGTTTCAGAAAGGCTCAATCAAAAGTAAGGTTCAACTCTGTTAGTTGAATGCATAGAACAGAAAGAAGTTTCATACAATGCTTCTGTGTAGTTTATATTTGAACATATTCTTTTTTCCACTATTACCCACTTAGCGCTACGAATGTCCAGTTGCATTTTCTACAGACAGAGTGTTTCAAAACTGCTCAATCAAAAGTATGGTTTAACTCTGTTAGCTGAATGCTCAGATCAGAAAAAAGTTTCACAGAATGCTTCTGTGTAGTTTATATTTGAATATATTCCTTTTTCCACTACTACTCTCTTAGCGCTCCAAATGTCCAGTTGCATTTTCTACAGAAAGAGTGTTCAGATCTGCTGAATCAAAAGAATGGTTTAACTCTGTTAGCTGAATGCACAGATCAGAAAGAAGTTTCACAGAATGATTCTGTGTAGTTTATATTTGGAGACATTCCTTTTTCCACTATTACCCTCTTAGCGCTCCGAATCTCCACTTGCATTTTCTACAGAAAGAGTGTTTCAGAACGGCTCAATCAAAACTTAGGTTCAAGTCTTTTAGTTGAACAAACAGAACAGAAAGAAGTTTCACACAATTCTTCTGTGTAGTTTTTATTTGTAGACATTCTTTTTCCCAATATAGGCCTCTTAGCGCTCAGAATGTCCAATTGCAGTTTCTACAGAAAGAGTGTTTCAGAACGGCTCAATCAAAAGTAAGGTTCAACTCTGTTAGTTGAATGCACAGAACAGAAAGAAGTTTCATACAATGCTTCTGTGTAGTTTATATTGGAACATATTCTTTTTTCCACTATTACCCACTTAGCGCTACGAATGTCCAGTTGCATTTTCTACAGACAGAGTGTTTCAAAACTGCTCAATCAAAAGTATGGTTTAACTCTGTTAGCTGAATGCTCAGATCAGAAAGAAGTTTCACAGAATGCTTCTGTGTAGTTTATATTTGAATATATTCCTTTTTCCACTACTACGCTCTTGCGCTCCAAATGTCCAGTTGCATTTTCTACAGAAAGAGTGTTCAGATCTGCTCAATCAAAAGTATGGTTTAACTCTGTTAGCTGAATGCACAGATCAGAAAGAAGTTTCACCGAATGATTCTGTGTAGTTTATATTTGAAGACATTCCTTTTTCCACTATTACCCTCTTAGCGCTCCGAATCTCCACTTATATTTTCTACAAAAAGAGTGTTTCATAACTGCTCAATCAAAAATATGTTTTATCTCTGTTAACTGAATTTACAGATCAGAAATAAGTTTCACAGAATGCATCTGTGTAGTTTTTATTTGAAGATATCCTTTTTCCCAATGTAGGCCTCTTAGCGCTTAGCATGTCCAATTGCAGTTTCTACAGAAAGAGTGTTTCAGAACGGCTCAATCAAAAGTAAGGTTCAACTCTGTTAGCTGAATGCACAGAACAGAAAGAATTTTCACAGAATGCTACTGTGTAGTTTATATTTGAATATATTCCTTTTGCCACTCTTACCCTCTTAGCGCTCCGAATGTCCACTTGCATTTTCTACAGAAAGAGTGTTCAGAATTGCGCAATCAAAAGTATGGTTTAACTCTGTGAGCTTAATGAACATATCAGAAATAAGTTTCACACAATGCTTCTGTGTAGTTTTTATTTGAAGATATTATTTTACCCAATAGAGGCCTCTTAGCGCTCAGAATGTCCAATTGCAGTTTCTACAGATAGAGTGTTTCAGAAAGGCTCAATCAAAAGTAAGGTTCAACTCTGTTAGTTGAATGCACAGAACAGAAAGAAGTTTCATACAATGCTTCTGTGTAGTTTATATTTGAACATATTCTTTTTTCCACTATTACCCACTTAGCGCTACGAATGTCCAGTTGCATTTTCTACAGACAGAGTGTTTCAAAACTGCTCAATCAAAAGTATGGTTTAACTCTGTTAGCTGAATGCTCAGTTCAGAAAGAAGTTTCACAGAATGCTTCTATGTAGTTTATATTTGAATATATTCATTTTTCCACTACTACTCTCTTAGCGCTCCAAATGTCCAGTTGCATTTTCTACAGAAAGAGTGTTCAGATCTGCTCAATCAAAAGTATGTTTTAACTCTGTTAGCTGAATGCACAGATCAGAAAGAAGTTTCAGAGAATGATTCTGTGTAGTTTATATTTGGAGACATTCCTTTTTCCACTATTACCCTCTTAGCTCTCCGAATCTCCACTTGCATTTTCTACAGAAAGAGTGTTACAGAACGGCTCAATCAAAACTAAGGTTCAACTCTTTTAGTTGAACAAACAGAACAGAAAGAAGTTTCACAAAATTCTTCTGTGTAGTTTTTATTTGTAGACATTCTTTTTCCCAATATAGGCCTCTTAGCGCTCAGAATGTCCAATTGCAGATTCTACAGAAAGAGTGTTTCAGAAAGGCTCAATTAAAAGTAAGGTTCAACTCTGTTAGTTGAATGCACAGAACAGAAAGAAGTTTCACAGAATGCTTCTGTGTAGTTTATATTTGAATATATTCCTTTTTCCACTACTACTCTCTTAGCGCTCCAAATGTCCAGTTGCATTTTCTACAGAAAGAGTGTTCAGATCTGCTCAATCAAAAGTATGGTTTAACTCTGTTAGCTGAATGCACAGATCAGAAAGAAGTTTCACAGAATGATTCTGTGTAGTTTATATTTGGAGACATTCCTTTTTCCACTATTACCCTCTTAGCACTCCGAATCTCCACTTGCATTTTCTACATAAAGAGTGTTTCAGAACGGCTCAATCAAAACTAAGGTTCAACTCTTTTAGTTGAACAAACAGAACAGAAAGAAGTTTCACACAATTCTTCTGTGTAGTTTTTATTTGTAGACATTCTTTTTCCCAATATAGGCCTCTTAGCTCTCAGAATGTCCAATTGCAGTTTCTACAGAAAGAGTGTTTCAGAACGGCTCAATCAAAAGTAAGGTTCAACTCTGTTAGTTGAATGCACAGAACAGAAAGAAGTTTCATACAATGCTTCTGTGTAGTTTATATTTGAACATATTCTTTTTTCCACTATTACCCACTTAGCGCTACGAATGTCCAGTTGCATTTTCTACAGACAGAGTGTTTCAAAACTGCTCAATCAAAAGTATGGTTTAACTCTGTTAGCTGAATGCTCAGATCAGAAAGAATTTTCACAGAATGCTTCTGTGTAGTTTATATTTGAATATATTCCTTTTTCCACTACTACGCTCTTGGCGCTCCAAATGTCCAGTTGCATTTTCTACAGAAAGAGTGTTCAGATCTGCTCAATCAAAAGTATGGTTTAACTCTGTTAGCTGAATGCACAGATCAGAAAGAAGTTTCACCGAATGATTCTGTGTAGTTTATATTTGAAGACATTCCTTTTTCCACTATTACCCTCTTAGCGCTCCGAATCTCCACTTGCATTTTCTACAAAAAGAGTGTTTCATATCTGCTCAATCAAAAATATGTTTTATCTCTGTTAACTGAAATTACAGATCAGAAATAAGTTTCACAGAATGCATCTGTGTAGTTTTTATTTGAAGATATTCTTTTTCCCAATGTAGGCCTCTTAGCGCTTAGCATGTCCAATTGCAGTTTCTACAGAAAGAGTGTTTCAGAACGGCTCAATCAAAAGTAAGGTTCAACTCTGTTAGTTGAATGCACAGAACAGAAAGAATTTTCACAGAATGCTACTGTGTAGTTTATATTTGAATATATTCCTTTTTCCACTATTACCCTCTTAGCGCTCCGAATGTCCACTTGCATTTTCTACAGAAAGAGTGTTCAGAACTGCGCAATCAAAAGTATGGTTTAACTCTGTTAGCTTAATGAACATATCAGAAATAAGTTTCACACAATGCTTCTGTGTAGTTTTTATTTGAAGATATTATTTTTCCCAATAGAGGCCTCTTAGCGCTCAGAATGTCCAATTGCAGATTCTACAGAAAGAGTGTTTCAGAAAGGCTCAATCAAAAGTAAGGTTCAACTCTGTTAGTTGAATGCACAGAACAGAAAGAAGTTTCATACAATGCTTCTGTGTAGTTTATATTTGAACATATTCTTTTTTCCACTATTACCCACTTAGCGCTACGAATGTCCAGTTGCATTTTCTACAGACAGAGTGTTTCAAAACTGCTCAATCAAAAGTATGGTTTAACTCTGTTAGCTGAATGCTCAGATCAGAAAGAAGTTACACAGAATGCTTCTGTGTAGTTTATATTTGAATATATTCCTTTTTCCACTACTACTCTCTTAGCGCTCCAAATGTCCAGTTGCATTTTCTACAGAAAGAGTGTTCAGATCTGCTCAATCAAAAGTATGATTTAACTCTGTTAGCTGAATGCACAGATCAGAAAGAAGTTTCACAGAATGATTCTGTGTAGTTTATATTTGGAGACATTCCTTTTTCCACTATTACCCTCTTAGCGCTCCGAATCTCCACTTGCATTTTCTACAGAAAGTGTGTTTCAGAACGGCTCAATCAAAACTAAGGTTCAACTCTTTTAGTTGAACAAACAGAACAGAAAGAAGTTTCACACAATTATTCTGTGTAGCTTTTATTTGTAGACATTCTTTTTCCCAATATAGGCCTCTTAGCGCTCAGAATGTCCAATTGCAGTTTCTACAGAAAGCGTGTTTCAGAACGGCTCAATCAAAAGTAAGGTTCAACTCTGTTAGTTGAATGTACAGAACAGAAAGAATTTTCCTACAATGCTTCTGTGTAGTTTATATTTGAACATATTCTCTTTTCCACTATTACCCACTTAGCGCTACGAATGTCCAGTTGCATTTTCTACAGACAGAGTGTTTCAAAACTGCTCAATCAAAAGTATGGTTTAACTCTGTTAGCTGTATGCTCAGATCAGAAAGAAGTTTCACAGAATGCTTCTGTGTAGTTTATATTTGAATATATTCCTTTTTCCACTACTACGCTCTTAGCGCTCCAAATGTCCAGTTGCATTTTCAACTGAAAGAGTGTTCAGATCTGCTCAATCAAAAGTATGGTTTAACTCTGTTAGCTGAATGCACAGATCAGAAAGAAGTTTCACCGAATGATTCTGTGTAGTTTATATTTGAAGACGTTTCTTTTTCCACTATTACCCTCTTAGCGCTCCGAATCTCCACTTGCATTTTCTACAAAAAGAGTGTTTCATAACTGCTCAATCAAAAATATGTTTTATCTCTGTTAACTGAATTTACAGATCAGAAATAAGTTTCACAGAATGCATCTGTGTAGTTTTTATTTGAAGATATTCTTTTTCCCAATGTAGGCCTCTTAGCGCTTAGCATGTCCAATTGCAGTTTCTACAGAAACAGTGTTTCAGAACGGCTCAATCAAAAGTAAGGTTCAACTCTGTTAGTTGAATGCACAGAACAGAAATTATTTTCACAGAATGCTACTGTGTAGTTTATATTTGAATATATTCCTTTTTCCACTCTTACCCTCTTAGCGCTCCGAATGTCCACTTGCATTTTCTACAGAAAGATTGTTCAGAACTGCGCAATCAAAAGTATGGTTTAACTCTGTGAGCTTAATGAACATATCAGAAATAAGTTTCACACAATGCTTCTGTGTAGTTTTTATTTGAAGATATTATTTTACCCAATAGAGGCCTCTTAGCGCTCAGAATGTCCAATTGCAGTTTCTACAGAAAGAGTGTTTCAGAAAGGCTCAATCAAAAGTAAGGTTCAACTCTGTTAGTTGAATGCACAGAACAGAAAGAAGTTTCATACAACGCTTCTGTGTAGTTTATATTTGAAAATATTCTTTTTTCCACTATTACCCACTTAGCGCTACGAATGTCCAGTTGCATTTTCTACTGACAGAGTGTTTCAAAACTGCTCAATCAAAAGTATGGTTTAACTCTGTTAGCTGAATGCTCAGTTCAGAAAGAAGTTTCACAGAATGCTTCTGTGTAGTTTATATTTGAATATATTCCTTTTTCCACTACTACTCTCTTAGCGCTCCAAATGTCCAGTTGCATTTTCTACAGAAAGAGTGTTCAGATCTGCTCAATCAAAAGTATGTTTTAACTCTGTTAGCTGAATGCACAGATCAGAAAGAAGTTTCAGAGAATGATTCTGTGTAGTTTATATTTGGAGACATTCCTTTTTCCACTATTACCCTCTTAGCTCTCCGAATCTCCACTTGCATTTTCTACAGAAAGAGTGTTTCAGAACGGCTCAATCAAAACTAAGGTTCAACTCTTTTAGTTGAACAAACAGAACAGAAAGAAGTTTCACACAATTCTTCTGTGTAGTTTTTATTTGTAGACATTCTTTTTCCCAATATAGGCCTCTTAGCGCTCAGAATGTCCAATTGCAGATTCTACAGAAAGAGTGTTTCAGAAAGGCTCAATTAAAAGTAAGGTTCAACTCTGTTAGTTGAATGCACAGAACAGAAAGAAGTTTCACAGAATGCTTCTGTGTAGTTTATATTTGAATATATTCCTTTTTCCACTACTACTCTCTTAGCGCTCCAAATGTCCAGTTGCATTTTCTACAGAAAGAGTGTTCAGATCTGCTCAATCAAAAGTATGGTTTAACTCTGTTAGCTGAATGCACAGATCAGAAAGAAGTTTCACAGAATGATTCTGTGTAGTTTATATTTGGAGACATTCCTTTTTCCACTATTACCCTCTTAGCGCTCCGAATCTCCACTTGCATTTTCTACATAAAGAGTGTTTCAGAACGGCTCAATCAAAACTAAGGTTCAACTCTTTTAGTTGAACAAACAGAACAGAAAGAAGTTTCACACAATTCTTCTGTGTAGTTTTTATTTGTAGACATTCTTTTTCCCAATATAGGCCTCTTAGCTCTCAGAATGTCCAATTGCAGTTTCTACAGAAAGAGTGTTTCAGAACGGCTCAATCAAAAGTAAGGTTCAACTCTGTTAGTTGAATGCACAGAACAGAAAGAAGTTTCATACAATGCTTCTCTGTAGTTTATATTTGAACATATTCTTTTTTCCACTATTACCCACTTAGCGCTACGAATGTCCAGTTGCATTTTCTACAGACAGAGTGTTTCAAAACTGCTCAATCAAAAGTATGGTTTAACTCTGTTAGCTGAATGCTCAGATCAGAAAGAATTTTCACAGAATGCTTCTGTGTAGTTTATATTTGAATATATTCCTTTTTCCACTACTACGCTCTTGGCGCTCCAAATGTCCAGTTGCATTTTCTACAGAAAGAGTGTTCAGATCTGCTCAATCAAAAGTATGGTTTAACTCTGTTAGCTGAATGCACAGATCAGAAAGAAGTTTCACCGAATGATTCTGTGTAGTTTATATTTGAAGACATTCCTTTTTCCACTATTACCCTCTTAGCGCTCCGAATCTCCACTTGCATTTTCTACAAAAAGAGTGTTTCATATCTGCTCAATCAAAAATATGTTTTATCTCTGTTAACTGAAATTACAGATCAGAAATAAGTTTCACAGAATGCATCTGTGTAGTTTTTATTTGAAGATATTCTTTTTCCCAATGTAGGCCTCTTAGCGCTTAGCATGTCCAATTGCAGTTTCTACAGAAAGAGTGTTTCAGAACGGCTCAATCAAAAGTAAGGTTCAACTCTGTTAGTTGAATGCACAGAACAGAAAGAATTTTCACAGAATGCTACTGTGTAGTTTATATTTGAATATATTCCTTTTTCCACTATTACCCTCTTAGCGCTCCGAATGTCCACTTGCATTTTCTACAGAAAGAGTGTTCAGAACTGCGCAATCAAAATTATGGTTTAACTCTGTTAGCTTAATGAACATATCAGAAATAAGTTTCACACAATGCTTCTGTGTAGTTTTTATTTGAAGATATTATTTTTCCCAATAGAGGCCTCTTAGCGCTCAGAATGTCCAATTGCAGATTCTACAGAAAGAGTGTTTCAGAAAGGCTCAATCAAAAGTAAGGTTCAACTCTGTTAGTTGAATGCACAGAACAGAAAGAAGTTTCATACAATGCTTCTGTGTAGTTTATATTTGAACATATTCTTTTTTCCACTATTACCCACTTAGCGCTACGAATGTCCAGTTGCATTTTCTACAGACAGAGTGTTTCAAAACTGCTCAATCAAAAGTATGGTTTAACTCTGTTAGCTGAATGCTCAGATCAGAAAGAAGTTTCACAGAATGCTTCTGTGTAGTTTATATTTGAATATATTCCTTTTTCCACTACTACTCTCTTAGCGCTCCAAATGTCCAGTTGCATTTTCTACAGAAAGAGTGTTCAGATCTGCTCAATCAAAAGTATGTTTTAACTCTGTTAGCTGAATGCACAGATCAGAAAGAAGTTTCACAGAATGATTCTGTGTACTTTATATTTGGAGACATTCCTTTTTCCACTATTACCCTCGTAGCGCTCTGTATCTCCACTTGCATTTTCTACAGAAAGAGATTTTCAGAACGGCTCAATCAAAACTAAGGTTCAACTCTTTTAGTTGAACAAACAGAACAGAAAGAAGTTTCACACAATTCTTCTGTGTAGTTTTTATTTGTAGACATTCTTTTTCCCAATATAGGCCTCTTAGCGCTCAGAATGTCCAATTGCAGTTTCTACAGAAAGAGTGTTTCAGAACGGCTCAATCAAAAGTAAGGTTCAACTCTGTTAGTTGAATGCACAGAACAGAAAGAAGTTTCATACAATGTTTCTGTGTAGTTTATATTTGAACATATTCTCTTTTCCACTATTACCCACTAAGCGCTACGAATGTCCAGTTGCATTTTCTACAGACAGAGTGTTTCAAAACTGCTCAATCAAAAGTATGGTTTAACTCTGTTAGCTGTATGCTCAGATCAGAAAGAAGTTTCACAGAATGCTTCTGTGTAGTTTATATTTGAATATATTCCTTTTTCCACTACTACGCTCTTAGCGCTCCAAATGTCCAGTTGCATTTTCAACAGAAAGAGTGTTCAGATCTGCTCAATCAAAAGTATGGTTTAACTCTGTTAGCTGAATGCACAGATCAGAAAGAAGTTTCACCGAATGATTCTGTGTAGTTTATATTTGAAGACATTACTTTTTCCACTATTACCCTCTTAGCGCTCCGAATCTCCACTTGCATTTTCTACAAAAAGAGTGTTTCATAACTGCTCAATCAAAAATATGTTTTATCTCTGTTAACTGAATTTATAGATCAGAAATAAGTTTCACAGAATGCATCTGTGTAGTTTTTATTTGAAGATATTCTTTTTCCCAATGTAGGCCTCTTAGCGCATAGCATGTCCAATTGCAGTTTCTACAGAAAGAGTGTTTCAGAGCGGCTCAATCAAAATTAAGGTTCAACTCTGTTAGTTGAATGCACAGAACAGAAAGAATTTTCACAGAATGCTACTGTGTAGTTTATATTTGAATATATTCCTTTTTCCACTATTACCCTCTTAGCGCTCCGAATGTCCACTTGCATTTTCTACAGAAAGAGTGTTCAGAACTGCGCAATCAAAAGTATGGTTTAACTCTGTTAGCTTAACGAACATATCAGAAATAAGTTTCACACAATGCTTCTGTGTAGTTTTTATTTGAAGATATTATTTTTCCCAATAGAGGCCTCTTAGCGCTCAGAATGTCCAATTGCAGATTCTACAGAAAGAGTGTTTCAGAAAGGCTCAATCAAAAGTAAGGTTCAACTCTGTTAGTTGAATGCACAGAACAGAAAGAAGTTTCATACAATGCTTCTGTGTAGTTTATATTTGAACATATTCTTTTTTCCACTATTACCCACTTAGCGCTACGAATGTCCAGTTGCATTTTCTACAGACAGAGTGTTTCAAAACTGCTCAATCAAAAGTATGGTTTAACTCTGTTAGCTGAATGCTCAGATCAGAAAGAAGTTACACAGAATGCTTCTGTGTAGTTTATATTTGAATATATTCCTTTTTCTACTACTACTCTCTTAGCGCTCCAAATGTCCAGTTGCATTTTCTACAGAAAGAGTGTTCAGATCTGCTCAATCAAAAGTATGATTTAACTCTGTTAGCTGAATGCACAGATCAGAAAGAAGTTTCACAGAATGATTCTGTGTAGTTTATATTTGGAGACATTCCTTTTTCCACTATTACCCTCTTAGCGCTCCGAATCTCCACTTGCATTTTCTACAGAAAGAGTGTTTCAGAACGGCTCAATCAAAACTAAGTTTCAACTCTTTTAGTTGAACAAACAGAACAGAAAGAAGTTTCACACAATTATTCTGTGTAGCTTTTATTTGTAGACATTCTTTTTCCCAATATAGGCCTCTTAGCGCTCAGAATGTCCAATTGCAGTTTCTACAGAAAGCGTGTTTCAGAACGGCTCAATCAAAAGTAAGGTTCAACTCTGTTAGTTGAATGTACAGAACAGAAAGAATTTTCCTACAATGCTTCTGTGTAGTTTATATTTGAACATATTCTCTTTTCCACTATTACCCACTTAGCGCTACGAATGTCCAGTTGCATTTTCTACAGACAGAGTGTTTCAAAACTGCTCAATCAAAAGTATGGTTTAACTCTGTTAGCTGTATGCTCAGATCAGAAAGAAGTTTCACAGAATGCTTCTGTGTAGTTTATATTTGAATATATTCCTTTTTCCACTACTACGCTCTTAGCGCTCCAAATGTCCAGTTGCATTTTCAACTGAAAGTGTGTTCAGATCTGCTCAATCAAAAGTATGGTTTAACTCTGTTAGCTGAATGCACAGATCAGAAAGAAGTTTCACCGAATGATTCTGTGTAGTTTATATTTGAAGACGTTTCTTTTTCCACTATTACCCTCTTAGCGCTCCGAATCTCCACTTGCATTTTCTACAAAAAGAGTGTTTCATAACTGCTCAATCAAAAATATGTTTTATCTCTGTTAACTGAATTTACAGATCAGAAATAAGTTTCACAGAATGCATCTGTGTAGTTTTTATTTGAAGATATTCTTTTTCCCAATGTAGGCCTCTTAGCGCTTAGCATGTCCAATTGCAGTTTCTACAGAAACAGTGTTTCAGAACGGCTCAATCAAAAGTAAGGTTCAACTCTGTTAGTTGAATGCACAGAACAGAAAGTATTTTCACAGAATGCTACTGTGTAGTTTATATTTGAATATATTCGTTTTTCCACTCTTACCCTCTTAGCGCTCCGAATGTCCACTTGCATTTTCTACAGAAAGAGTGTTCAGAATTGCGCAATCAAAAGTATGGTTTAACTCTGTGAGCTTAATGAACATATCAGAAATAAGTTTCACACAATGCTTCTGTGTAGTTTTTATTTGAAGATATTATTTTACCCAATAGAGGCCTCTTAGCGCTCAGAATGTTCAATTGCAGTTTCTACAGAAAGAGTGTTTCAGAAAGGCTCAATCAAAAGTAAGGTTCAACTCTGTTAGTTGAATGCACAGAACAGAAAGAAGTTTCATACAACGCTTCTGTGTAGTTTATATTTGAAAATATTCTTTTTTCCACTATTACCCACTTAGCGCTACGAATGTCCAGTTGCATTTTCTACAGACAGAGTGTTTCAAAACTGCTCAATCAAAAGTATGGTTTAACTCTGTTAGCTGACTGCTCAGTTCAGAAAGAAGTTTCACAGAATGCTTCTGTGTAGTTTATATTTGAATATATTCCTTTTTCCACTACTACTCTCTTAGCGCTCCAAATGTCCAGTTGCATTTTCTACAGAAAGAGTGTTCAGATCTGCTCAATCAAAAGTATGTTTTAACTCTGTTAGCTGAATGCACAGATCAGAAAGAAGTTTCAGAGAATGATTCTGTGTAGTTTATATTTGGAGACATTCCTTTTTCCACTATTACCCTCTTAGCTCTCCGAATCTCCACTTGCATTTTCTACAGAAAGAGTGTTTCAGAACGGCTCAATCAAAACTAAGGTTCAACTCTTTTAGTTGAACAAACAGAACAGAAAGAAGTTTCACACAATTCTTCTGTGTAATTTTTATTTGTAGACATTCTTTTTCCCAATATAGGCCTCTTAGCGCTCAGAATGTCCAATTGCAGATTCTACAGAAAGAGTGTTTCAGAAAGGCTCAATTAAAAGTAAGGTTCAACTCTGTTAGTTGAATGCACAGAACAGAAAGAAGTTTCACAGAATGCTTCTGTGTAGTTTATATTTGAATATATTCCTTTTTCCACTACTACTCTCTTAGCGCTCCAAATGTCCAGTTGCATTTTCTACAGAAAGAGTGTTCAGATCTGCTCAATCAAAAGTATGGTTTAACTCTGTTAGCTGAATGCACAGATCAGAAAGAAGTTTCACAGAATGATTCTGTGTAGTTTATATTTGGAGACATTCCTTTTTCCACTATTACCCTCTTAGCGCTCCGAATCTCCACTTGCATTTTCTACATAAAGAGTGTTTCAGAACGGCTCAATCAAAACTAAGGTTCAACTCTTTTAGTTGAACAAACAGAACAGAAAGAAGTTTCACACAATTCTTCTGTGTAGTTTTTATTTGTAGACATTCTTTTTCCCAATATAGGCCTCTTAGCTCTCAGAATGTCCAATTGCAGTTTCTACAGAAAGAGTGTTTCAGAACGGCTCAATGAAAAGTAAGGTTCAACTCTGTTAGTTGAATGCACAGAACAGAAAGAAGTTTCATACAATGCTTCTGTGTAGTTTATATTTGAATATATTCTTTTTTCCACTATTACCCACTTAGCGCTACGAATGTCCAGTTGCATTTTCTACAGACAGAGTGTTTCAAAACTGCTCAATCAAAAGTATGGTTTAACTCTGTTAGCTGAATGCTCAGATCAGAAAGAATTTTCACAGAATGCTTCTGTGTAGTTTATATTTGAATATATTCCTTTTTCCACTACTACGCTCTTGGCGCTCCAAATGTCCAGTTGCATTTTCTACAGAAAGAGTGTTCAGATCTGCTCAATCAAAAGTATGTTTTAACTCTGTTAGCTGAATGCACAGATCAGAAAGAAGTTTCACAGAATGATTCTGTGTAGTTTATATTTGGAGACATTCCTTTTTCCACTATTACCCTCGTAGCGCTCTGAATCTCCACTTGCATTTTCTACAGAAAGAGATTTTCAGAACGGCTCAATCAAAACTAAGGTTCAACTCTTTTAGTTGAACAAACAGAACAGAAAGAAGTTTCACACAATTCTTCTGTGTAGTTTTTATTTGTAGACATTCTTTTTCCCAATATAGGCCTCTTAGCGCTCAGAATGTCCAATTGCAGTTTCTACAGAAAGAGTGTTTCAGAACGGCTCAATCAAAAGTAAGGTTCAACTCTGTTAGTTGAATGCACAGAACAGAAAGAAGTTTCATACAATGCTTCTGTGTAGTTTATATTTGAACATATTCTTTTTTCCACTATTACCCACTTAGCGCTACGAATGTCCAGTTGCATTTTCTACAGACAGAGTGTTTCAAAACTGCTCAATCAAAAGTATGGTTTAACTCTGTTAGCTGAATGCTCAGTTCAGAAAGAAGTTTCACAGAATGCTTCTATGTAGTTTATATTTGAATATATTCATTTTTCCACTACTACTCTCTTAGCGCTCCAAATGTCCAGTTGCATTTTCTACAGAAAGAGTGTTCAGATCTGCTCAATCAAAAGTATGTTTTAACTCTGTTAGCTGAATGCACAGATCAGAAAGAAGTTTCAGAGAATGATTCTGTGTAGTTTATATTTGGAGACATTCCTTTTTCCACTATTACCCTCTTAGCTCTCCGAATCTCCACTTGCATTTTCTACAGAAAGAGTGTTACAGAACGGCTCAATCAAAACTAAGGTTCAACTCTTTTAGTTGAACAAACAGAACAGAAAGAAGTTTCACAAAATTCTTCTGTGTAGTTTTTATTTGTAGACATTCTTTTTCCCAATATAGGCCTCTTAGCGCTCAGAATGTCCAATTGCAGATTCTACAGAAAGAGTGTTTCAGAAAGGCTCAATTAAAAGTAAGGTTCAACTCTGTTAGTTGAATGCACAGAACAGAAAGAAGTTTCACAGAATGCTTCTGTGTAGTTTATATTTGAATATATTCCTTTTTCCACTACTACTCTCTTAGCGCTCCAAATGTCCAGTTGCATTTTCTACAGAAAGAGTGTTCAGATCTGCTCAATCAAAAGTATGGTTTAACTCTGTTAGCTGAATGCACAGATCAGAAAGAAGTTTCACAGAATGATTCTGTGTAGTTTATATTTGGAGACATTCCTTTTTCCACTATTACCCTCTTAGCACTCCGAATCTCCACTTGCATTTTCTACATAAAGAGTGTTTCAGAACGGCTCAATCAAAACTAAGGTTCAACTCTTTTAGTTGAACAAACAGAACAGAAAGAAGTTTCACACAATTCTTCTGTGTAGTTTTTATTTGTAGACATTCTTTTTCCCAATATAGGCCTCTTAGCTCTCAGAATGTCCAATTGCAGTTTCTACAGAAAGAGTGTTTCAGAACGGCTCAATCAAAAGTAAGGTTCAACTCTGTTAGTTGAATGCACAGAACAGAAAGAAGTTTCATACAATGCTTCTGTGTAGTTTATATTTGAACATATTCTTTTTTCCACTATTACCCACTTAGCGCTACGAATGTCCAGTTGCATTTTCTACAGACAGAGTGTTTCAAAACTGCTCAATCAAAAGTATGGTTTAACTCTGTTAGCTGAATGCTCAGATCAGAAAGAATTTTCACAGAATGCTTCTGTGTAGTTTATATTTGAATATATTCCTTTTTCCACTACTACGCTCTTGGCGCTCCAAATGTCCAGTTGCATTTTCTACAGAAAGAGTGTTCAGATCTGCTCAATCAAAAGTATGGTTTAACTCTGTTAGCTGAATGCACAGATCAGAAAGAAGTTTCACCGAATGATTCTGTGTAGTTTATATTTGAAGACATTCCTTTTTCCACTATTACCCTCTTAGCGCTCCGAATCTCCACTTGCATTTTCTACAAAAAGAGTGTTTCATATCTGCTCAATCAAAAATATGTTTTATCTCTGTTAACTGAAATTACAGATCAGAAATAAGTTTCACAGAATGCATCTGTGTAGTTTTTATTTGAAGATATTCTTTTTCCCAATGTAGGCCTCTTAGCGCTTAGCATGTCCAATTGCAGTTTCTACAGAAAGAGTGTTTCAGAACGGCTCAATCAAAAGTAAGGTTCAACTCTGTTAGTTGAATGCACAGAACAGAAAGAATTTTCACAGAATGCTACTGTGTAGTTTATATTTGAATATATTCCTTTTTCCACTATTACCCTCTTAGCGCTCCGAATGTCCACTTGCATTTTCTACAGAAAGAGTGTTCAGAACTGCGCAATCAAAAGTATGGTTTAACTCTGTTAGCTTAATGAACATATCAGAAATAAGTTTCACACAATGCTTCTGTGTAGTTTTTATTTGAAGATATTATTTTTCCCAATAGAGGCCTCTTAGCGCTCAGAATGTCCAATTGCAGATTC
Organism: Symphalangus syndactylus; assembly: GCF_028878055.3. Taxonomy (NCBI): domain Eukaryota; kingdom Metazoa; phylum Chordata; class Mammalia; order Primates; family Hylobatidae; genus Symphalangus; species Symphalangus syndactylus. The sequence continues at coordinate 162,192,992 of NC_072447.2, read as the reverse complement.
TACAGAAAGAGTGTTTCAGAAAGGCTCAATCAAAAGTAAGGTTCAACTCTGTTAGTTGAATGCACAGAACAGAAAGAAGTTTCATACAATGCTTCTGTGTAGTTTATATTTGAACATATTCTTTTTTCCACTATTACCCACTTAGCGCTACGAATGTCCAGTTGCATTTTCTACAGACAGAGTGTTTCAAAACTGCTCAATCAAAAGTATGGTTTAACTCTGTTAGCTGAATGCTCAGATCAGAAAGAAGTTACACAGAATGCTTCTGTGTAGTTTATATTTGAATATATTCCTTTTTCCACTACTACTCTCTTAGCGCTCCAAATGTCCAGTTGCATTTTCTACAGAAAGAGTGTTCAGATCTGCTCAATCAAAAGTATGATTTAACTCTGTTAGCTGAATGCACAGATCAGAAAGAAGTTTCACAGAATGATTCTGTGTAGTTTATATTTGGAGACATTCCTTTTTCCACTATTACCCTCTTAGCGCTCCGAATCTCCACTTGCATTTTCTACAGAAAGTGTGTTTCAGAACGGCTCAATCAAAACTAAGGTTCAACTCTTTTAGTTGAACAAACAGAACAGAAAGAAGTTTCACACAATTATTCTGTGTAGCTTTTATTTGTAGACATTCTTTTTCCCAATATAGGCCTCTTAGCGCTCAGAATGTCCAATTGCAGTTTCTACAGAAAGCGTGTTTCAGAACGGCTCAATCAAAAGTAAGGTTCAACTCTGTTAGTTGAATGTACAGAACAGAAAGAATTTTCCTACAATGCTTCTGTGTAGTTTATATTTGAACATATTCTCTTTTCCACTATTACCCACTTAGCGCTACGAATGTCCAGTTGCATTTTCTACAGACAGAGTGTTTCAAAACTGCTCAATCAAAAGTATGGTTTAACTCTGTTAGCTGTATGCTCAGATCAGAAAGAAGTTTCACAGAATGCTTCTGTGTAGTTTATATTTGAATATATTCCTTTTTCCACTACTACGCTCTTAGCGCTCCAAATGTCCAGTTGCATTTTCAACTGAAAGAGTGTTCAGATCTGCTCAATCAAAAGTATGGTTTAACTCTGTTAGCTGAATGCACAGATCAGAAAGAAGTTTCACCGAATGATTCTGTGTAGTTTATATTTGAAGACGTTTCTTTTTCCACTATTACCCTCTTAGCGCTCCGAATCTCCACTTGCATTTTCTACAAAAAGAGTGTTTCATAACTGCTCAATCAAAAATATGTTTTATCTCTGTTAACTGAATTTACAGATCAGAAATAAGTTTCACAGAATGCATCTGTGTAGTTTTTATTTGAAGATATTCTTTTTCCCAATGTAGGCCTCTTAGCGCTTAGCATGTCCAATTGCAGTTTCTACAGAAACAGTGTTTCAGAACGGCTCAATCAAAAGTAAGGTTCAACTCTGTTAGTTGAATGCACAGAACAGAAATTATTTTCACAGAATGCTACTGTGTAGTTTATATTTGAATATATTCCTTTTTCCACTCTTACCCTCTTAGCGCTCCGAATGTCCACTTGCATTTTCTACAGAAAGAGTGTTCAGAACTGCGCAATCAAAAGTATGGTTTAACTCTGTGAGCTTAATGAACATATCAGAAATAAGTTTCACACAATGCTTCTGTGTAGTTTTTATTTGAAGATATTATTTTACCCAATAGAGGCCTCTTAGCGCTCAGAATGTCCAATTGCAGTTTCTACAGAAAGAGTGTTTCAGAAAGGCTCAATCAAAAGTAAGGTTCAACTCTGTTAGTTGAATGCACAGAACAGAAAGAAGTTTCATACAACGCTTCTGTGTAGTTTATATTTGAAAATATTCTTTTTTCCACTATTACCCACTTAGCGCTACGAATGTCCAGTTGCATTTTCTACAGACAGAGTGTTTCAAAACTGCTCAATCAAAAGTATGGTTTAACTCTGTTAGCTGAATGCTCAGTTCAGAAAGAAGTTTCACAGAATGCTTCTGTGTAGTTTATATTTGAATATATTCCTTTTTCCACTACTACTCTCTTAGCGCTCCAAATGTCCAGTTGCATTTTCTACAGAAAGAGTGTTCAGATCTGCTCAATCAAAAGTATGTTTTAACTCTGTTAGCTGAATGCACAGATCAGAAAGAAGTTTCAGAGAATGATTCTGTGTAGTTTATATTTGGAGACATTCCTTTTTCCACTATTACCCTCTTAGCTCTCCGAATCTCCACTTGCATTTTCTACAGAAAGAGTGTTTCAGAACGGCTCAATCAAAACTAAGGTTCAACTCTTTTAGTTGAACAAACAGAACAGAAAGAAGTTTCACACAATTCTTCTGTGTAGTTTTTATTTGTAGACATTCTTTTTCCCAATATAGGCCTCTTAGCGCTCAGAATGTCCAATTGCAGATTCTACAGAAAGAGTGTTTCAGAAAGGCTCAATTAAAAGTAAGGTTCAACTCTGTTAGTTGAATGCACAGAACAGAAAGAAGTTTCACAGAATGCTTCTGTGTAGTTTATATTTGAATATATTCCTTTTTCCACTACTACTCTCTTAGCGCTCCAAATGTCCAGTTGCATTTTCTACAGAAAGAGTGTTCAGATCTGCTCAATCAAAAGTATGGTTTAACTCTGTTAGCTGAATGCACAGATCAGAAAGAAGTTTCACAGAATGATTCTGTGTAGTTTATATTTGGAGACATTCCTTTTTCCACTATTACCCTCTTAGCGCTCCGAATCTCCACTTGCATTTTCTACATAAAGAGTGTTTCAGAACGGCTCAATCAAAACTAAGGTTCAACTCTTTTAGTTGAACAAACAGAACAGAAAGAAGTTTCACACAATTCTTCTGTGTAGTTTTTATTTGTAGACATTCTTTTTCCCAATATAGGCCTCTTAGCTCTCAGAATGTCCAATTGCAGTTTCTACAGAAAGAGTGTTTCAGAACGGCTCAATCAAAAGTAAGGTTCAACTCTGTTAGTTGAATGCACAGAACAGAAAGAAGTTTCATACAATGCTTCTCTGTAGTTTATATTTGAACATATTCTTTTTTCCACTATTACCCACTTAGCGCTACGAATGTCCAGTTGCATTTTCTACAGACAGAGTGTTTCAAAACTGCTCAATCAAAAGTATGGTTTAACTCTGTTAGCTGAATGCTCAGATCAGAAAGAATTTTCACAGAATGCTTCTGTGTAGTTTATATTTGAATATATTCCTTTTTCCACTACTACGCTCTTGGCGCTCCAAATGTCCAGTTGCATTTTCTACAGAAAGAGTGTTCAGATCTGCTCAATCAAAAGTATGGTTTAACTCTGTTAGCTGAATGCACAGATCAGAAAGAAGTTTCACCGAATGATTCTGTGTAGTTTATATTTGAAGACATTCCTTTTTCCACTATTACCCTCTTAGCGCTCCGAATCTCCACTTGCATTTTCTACAAAAAGAGTGTTTCATATCTGCTCAATCAAAAATATGTTTTATCTCTGTTAACTGAAATTACAGATCAGAAATAAGTTTCACAGAATGCATCTGTGTAGTTTTTATTTGAAGATATTCTTTTTCCCAATGTAGGCCTCTTAGCGCTTAGCATGTCCAATTGCAGTTTCTACAGAAAGAGTGTTTCAGAACGGCTCAATCAAAAGTAAGGTTCAACTCTGTTAGTTGAATGCACAGAACAGAAAGAATTTTCACAGAATGCTACTGTGTAGTTTATATTTGAATATATTCCTTTTTCCACTATTACCCTCTTAGCGCTCCGAATGTCCACTTGCATTTTCTACAGAAAGAGTGTTCAGAACTGCGCAATCAAAATTATGGTTTAACTCTGTTAGCTTAATGAACATATCAGAAATAAGTTTCACACAATGCTTCTGTGTAGTTTTTATTTGAAGATATTATTTTTCCCAATAGAGGCCTCTTAGCGCTCAGAATGTCCAATTGCAGATTCTACAGAAAGAGTGTTTCAGAAAGGCTCAATCAAAAGTAAGGTTCAACTCTGTTAGTTGAATGCACAGAACAGAAAGAAGTTTCATACAATGCTTCTGTGTAGTTTATATTTGAACATATTCTTTTTTCCACTATTACCCACTTAGCGCTACGAATGTCCAGTTGCATTTTCTACAGACAGAGTGTTTCAAAACTGCTCAATCAAAAGTATGGTTTAACTCTGTTAGCTGAATGCTCAGATCAGAAAGAAGTTTCACAGAATGCTTCTGTGTAGTTTATATTTGAATATATTCCTTTTTCCACTACTACTCTCTTAGCGCTCCAAATGTCCAGTTGCATTTTCTACAGAAAGAGTGTTCAGATCTGCTCAATCAAAAGTATGTTTTAACTCTGTTAGCTGAATGCACAGATCAGAAAGAAGTTTCACAGAATGATTCTGTGTACTTTATATTTGGAGACATTCCTTTTTCCACTATTACCCTCGTAGCGCTCTGAATCTCCACTTGCATTTTCTACAGAAAGAGATTTTCAGAACGGCTCAATCAAAACTAAGGTTCAACTCTTTTAGTTGAACAAACAGAACAGAAAGAAGTTTCACACAATTCTTCTGTGTAGTTTTTATTTGTAGACATTCTTTTTCCCAATATAGGCCTCTTAGCGCTCAGAATGTCCAATTGCAGTTTCTACAGAAAGAGTGTTTCAGAACGGCTCAATCAAAAGTAAGGTTCAACTCTGTTAGTTGAATGCACAGAACAGAAAGAAGTTTCATACAATGTTTCTGTGTAGTTTATATTTGAACATATTCTCTTTTCCACTATTACCCACTAAGCGCTACGAATGTCCAGTTGCATTTTCTACAGACAGAGTGTTTCAAAACTGCTCAATCAAAAGTATGGTTTAACTCTGTTAGCTGTATGCTCAGATCAGAAAGAAGTTTCACAGAATGCTTCTGTGTAGTTTATATTTGAATATATTCCTTTTTCCACTACTACGCTCTTAGCGCTCCAAATGTCCAGTTGCATTTTCAACAGAAAGAGTGTTCAGATCTGCTCAATCAAAAGTATGGTTTAACTCTGTTAGCTGAATGCACAGATCAGAAAGAAGTTTCACCGAATGATTCTGTGTAGTTTATATTTGAAGACATTACTTTTTCCACTATTACCCTCTTAGCGCTCCGAATCTCCACGTGCATTTTCTACAAAAAGAGTGTTTCATAACTGCTCAATCAAAAATATGTTTTATCTCTGTTAACTGAATTTATAGATCAGAAATAAGTTTCACAGAATGCATCTGTGTAGTTTTTATTTGAAGATATTCTTTTTCCCAATGTAGGCCTCTTAGCGCATAGCATGTCCAATTGCAGTTTCTACAGAAAGAGTGTTTCAGAGCGGCTCAATCAAAATTAAGGTTCAACTCTGTTAGTTGAATGCACAGAACAGAAAGAATTTTCACAGAATGCTACTGTGTAGTTTATATTTGAATATATTCCTTTTTCCACTATTACCCTCTTAGCGCTCCGAATGTCCACTTGCATTTTCTACAGAAAGAGTGTTCAGAACTGCGCAATCAAAAGTATGGTTTAACTCTGTTAGCTTAACGAACATATCAGAAATAAGTTTCACACAATGCTTCTGTGTAGTTTTTATTTGAAGATATTATTTTTCCCAATAGAGGCCTCTTAGCGCTCAGAATGTCCAATTGCAGATTCTACAGAAAGAGTGTTTCAGAAAGGCTCAATCAAAAGTAAGGTTCAACTCTGTTAGTTGAATGCACAGAACAGAAAGAAGTTTCATACAATGCTTCTGTGTAGTTTATATTTGAACATATTCTTTTTTCCACTATTACCCACTTAGCGCTACGAATGTCCAGTTGCATTTTCTACAGACAGAGTGTTTCAAAACTGCTCAATCAAAAGTATGGTTTAACTCTGTTAGCTGAATGCTCAGATCAGAAAGAAGTTACACAGAATGCTTCTGTGTAGTTTATATTTGAATATATTCCTTTTTCTACTACTACTCTCTTAGCGCTCCAAATGTCCAGTTGCATTTTCTACAGAAAGAGTGTTCAGATCTGCTCAATCAAAAGTATGATTTAACTCTGTTAGCTGAATGCACAGATCAGAAAGAAGTTTCACAGAATGATTCTGTGTAGTTTATATTTGGAGACATTCCTTTTTCCACTATTACCCTCTTAGCGCTCCGAATCTCCACTTGCATTTTCTACAGAAAGAGTGTTTCAGAACGGCTCAATCAAAACTAAGTTTCAACTCTTTTAGTTGAACAAACAGAACAGAAAGAAGTTTCACACAATTATTCTGTGTAGCTTTTATTTGTAGACATTCTTTTTCCCAATATAGGCCTCTTAGCGCTCAGAATGTCCAATTGCAGTTTCTACAGAAAGCGTGTTTCAGAACGGCTCAATCAAAAGTAAGGTTCAACTCTGTTAGTTGAATGTACAGAACAGAAAGAATTTTCCTACAATGCTTCTGTGTAGTTTATATTTGAACATATTCTCTTTTCCACTATTACCCACTTAGCGCTACGAATGTCCAGTTGCATTTTCTACAGACAGAGTGTTTCAAAACTGCTCAATCAAAAGTATGGTTTAACTCTGTTAGCTGTATGCTCAGATCAGAAAGAAGTTTCACAGAATGCTTCTGTGTAGTTTATATTTGAATATATTCCTTTTTCCACTACTACGCTCTTAGCGCTCCAAATGTCCAGTTGCATTTTCAACTGAAAGTGTGTTCAGATCTGCTCAATCAAAAGTATGGTTTAACTCTGTTAGCTGAATGCACAGATCAGAAAGAAGTTTCACCGAATGATTCTGTGTAGTTTATATTTGAAGACGTTTCTTTTTCCACTATTACCCTCTTAGCGCTCCGAATCTCCACTTGCATTTTCTACAAAAAGAGTGTTTCATAACTGCTCAATCAAAAATATGTTTTATCTCTGTTAACTGAATTTACAGATCAGAAATAAGTTTCACAGAATGCATCTGTGTAGTTTTTATTTGAAGATATTCTTTTTCCCAATGTAGGCCTCTTAGCGCTTAGCATGTCCAATTGCAGTTTCTACAGAAACAGTGTTTCAGAACGGCTCAATCAAAAGTAAGGTTCAACTCTGTTAGTTGAATGCACAGAACAGAAAGTATTTTCACAGAATGCTACTGTGTAGTTTATATTTGAATATATTCGTTTTTCCACTCTTACCCTCTTAGCGCTCCGAATGTCCACTTGCATTTTCTACAGAAAGAGTGTTCAGAATTGCGCAATCAAAAGTATGGTTTAACTCTGTGAGCTTAATGAACATATCAGAAATAAGTTTCACACAATGCTTCTGTGTAGTTTTTATTTGAAGATATTATTTTACCCAATAGAGGCCTCTTAGCGCTCAGAATGTCCAATTGCAGTTTCTACAGAAAGAGTGTTTCAGAAAGGCTCAATCAAAAGTAAGGTTCAACTCTGTTAGTTGAATGCACAGAACAGAAAGAAGTTTCATACAACGCTTCTGTGTAGTTTATATTTGAAAATATTCTTTTTTCCACTATTACCCACTTAGCGCTACGAATGTCCAGTTGCATTTTCTACAGACAGAGTGTTTCAAAACTGCTCAATCAAAAGTATGGTTTAACTCTGTTAGCTGACTGCTCAGTTCAGAAAGAAGTTTCACAGAATGCTTCTGTGTAGTTTATATTTGAATATATTCCTTTTTCCACTACTACTCTCTTAGCGCTCCAAATGTCCAGTTGCATTTTCTACAGAAAGAGTGTTCAGATCTGCTCAATCAAAAGTATGTTTTAACTCTGTTAGCTGAATGCACAGATCAGAAAGAAGTTTCAGAGAATGATTCTGTGTAGTTTATATTTGGAGACATTCCTTTTTCCACTATTACCCTCTTAGCTCTCCGAATCTCCACTTGCATTTTCTACAGAAAGAGTGTTTCAGAACGGCTCAATCAAAACTAAGGTTCAACTCCTTTAGTTGAACAAACAGAACAGAAAGAAGTTTCACACAATTCTTCTGTGTAATTTTTATTTGTAGACATTCTTTTTCCCAATATAGGCCTCTTAGCGCTCAGAATGTCCAATTGCAGATTCTACAGAAAGAGTGTTTCAGAAAGGCTCAATTAAAAGTAAGGTTCAACTCTGTTAGTTGAATGCACAGAACAGAAAGAAGTTTCACAGAATGCTTCTGTGTAGTTTATATTTGAATATATTCCTTTTTCCACTACTACTCTCTTAGCGCTCCAAATGTCCAGTTGCATTTTCTACAGAAAGAGTGTTCAGATCTGCTCAATCAAAAGTATGGTTTAACTCTGTTAGCTGAATGCACAGATCAGAAAGAAGTTTCACAGAATGATTCTGTGTAGTTTATATTTGGAGACATTCCTTTTTCCACTATTACCCTCTTAGCGCTCCGAATCTCCACTTGCATTTTCTACATAAAGAGTGTTTCAGAACGGCTCAATCAAAACTAAGGTTCAACTCTTTTAGTTGAACAAACAGAACAGAAAGAAGTTTCACACAATTCTTCTGTGTAGTTTTTATTTGTAGACATTCTTTTTCCCAATATAGGCCTCTTAGCTCTCAGAATGTCCAATTGCAGTTTCTACAGAAAGAGTGTTTCAGAACGGCTCAATGAAAAGTAAGGTTCAACTCTGTTAGTTGAATGCACAGAACAGAAAGAAGTTTCATACAATGCTTCTGTGTAGTTTATATTTGAATATATTCTTTTTTCCACTATTACCCACTTAGCGCTACGAATGTCCAGTTGCATTTTCTACAGACAGAGTGTTTCAAAACTGCTCAATCAAAAGTATGGTTTAACTCTGTTAGCTGAATGCTCAGATCAGAAAGAATTTTCACAGAATGCTTCTGTGTAGTTTATATTTGAATATATTCCTTTTTCCACTACTACGCTCTTGGCGCTCCAAATGTCCAGTTGCATTTTCTACAGAAAGAGTGTTCAGATCTGCTCAATCAAAAGTATGTTTTAACTCTGTTAGCTGAATGCACAGATCAGAAAGAAGTTTCACAGAATGATTCTGTGTAGTTTATATTTGGAGACATTCCTTTTTCCACTATTACCCTCGTAGCGCTCTGAATCTCCACTTGCATTTTCTACAGAAAGAGATTTTCAGAACGGCTCAATCAAAACTAAGGTTCAACTCTTTTAGTTGAACAAACAGAACAGAAAGAAGTTTCACACAATTCTTCTGTGTAGTTTTTATTTGTAGACATTCTTTTTCCCAATATAGGCCTCTTAGCGCTCAGAATGTCCAATTGCAGTTTCTACAGAAAGAGTGTTTCAGAACGGCTCAATCAAAAGTAAGGTTCAACTCTGTTAGTTGAATGCACAGAACAGAAAGAAGTTTCATACAATGTTTCTGTGTAGTTTATATTTGAACATATTCTCTTTTCCACTATTACCCACTAAGCGCTACGAATGTCCAGTTGCATTTTCTACAGACAGAGTGTTTCAAAACTGCTCAATCAAAAGTATGGTTTAACTCTGTTAGCTGTATGCTCAGATCAGAAAGAAGTTTCACAGAATGCTTCTGTGTAGTTTATATTTGAATATATTCCTTTTTCCACTACTACGCTCTTAGCGCTCCAAATGTCCAGTTGCATTTTCAACAGAAAGAGTGTTCAGATCTGCTCAATCAAAAGTATGGTTTAACTCTGTTAGCTGAATGCACAGATCAGAAAGAAGTTTCACCGAATGATTCTGTGTAGTTTATATTTGAAGACATTACTTTTTCCACTATTACCCTCTTAGCGCTCCGAATCTCCACGTGCATTTTCTACAAAAAGAGTGTTTCATAACTGCTCAATCAAAAATATGTTTTATCTCTGTTAACTGAAATTATAGATCAGAAATAAGTTTCACAGAATGCATCTGTGTAGTTTTTATTTGAAGATATTCTTTTTCCCAATGTAGGCCTCTTAGCGCTTAGCATGTCCAATTGCAGTTTCTACAGAAACAGTGTTTCCGAACGGCTCAATCAAAAGTAAGGTTCAACTCTGTTAGTTGAATGCACAGAACAGAAAGTATTTTCACAGAATGCTACTGTGTAGTTTATATTTGAATATATTCCTTTTTCCACTCTTACCCTCTTAGCGCTCCGAATGTCCACTTGCATTTTCTACAGAAAGAGTGTTCAGAATTGCGCAATCAAAAGTATGGTTTAACTCTGTGAGCTTAATGAACATATCAGAAATAAGTTTCACACAATGCTTCTGTGTAGTTTTTATTTGAAGATATTATTTTACCCAATAGAGGCCTCTTAGCGCTCAGAATGTCCAATTGCAGTTTCTACAGAAAGAGTGTTTCAGAAAGGCTCAATCAAAAGTAAGATTCAACTCTGTTAGTTGAATGCACAGAACAGAAAGAAGTTTCATACAATGCTTCTGTGTAGTTTATATTTGAACATATTCTTTTTTCCACTATTACCCACTTAGCGCTACGAATGTCCAGTTGCATTTTCTACAGACAGAGTGTTTCAAAACTGCTCAATCAAAAGTATGGTTTAACTCTGTTAGCTGAATGCTCAGTTCAGAAAGAAGTTTCACAGAATGCTTCTGTGTAGTTTATATTTGAATATATTCCTTTTTCCACTACTACTCTCTTAGCGCTCCAAATGTCCAGTTGCATTTTCTACAGAAAGAGTGTTCAGATCTGCTCAATCAAAAGTATGTTTTAACTCTGTTAGCTGAATGCACAGATCAGATAGAAGTTTCAGAGAATGATTCTGTGTAGTTTATATTTGGAGACATTCCTTTTTCCACTATTACCCTCTTAGCTCTCCGAATCTCCGCTTGCATTTTCTACAGAAAGAGTGTTTCAGAACGGCTCAATCAAAACTAAGGTTCAACTCTTTTAGTTGAACAAACAGAACAGAAAGAAGTTTCACACAATTCTTCTGTGTAGTTTTTATTTGTAGACATTCTTTTTCCCAATATAGGCCTCTTAGCGCTCAGAATGTCCAATTGCAGATTCTACAGAAAGAGTGTTTCAGAAAGGCTCAATTAAAAGTAAGGTTCAACTCTGTTAGTTGAATGCACAGAACAGAAAGAAGTTTCACAGAATGCTTCTGTGTAGTTTATATTTGAATATATTCCTTTTTCCACTACTACTCTCTTAGCGCTCCAAATGTCCAGTTGCATTTTCTACAGAAAGAGTGTTCAGATCTGCTCAATCAAAAGTATGGTTTAACTCTGTTAGCTGAATGCACAGATCAGAAAGAAGTTTCACAGAATGATTCTGTGTAGTTTATATTTGGAGACATTCCTTTTTCCACTATTACCCTCTTAGCGCTCCGAATCTCCACTTGCATTTTCTACATAAAGAGTGTTTCAGAACGGCTCAATCAAAACTAAGGTTCAACTCTTTTAGTTGAACAAACAGAACAGAAAGAAGTTTCACACAATTCTTCTGTGTAGTTTTTATTTGTAGACATTCTTTTTCCCAATATAGGCCTCTTAGCTCTCAGAATGTCCAATTGCAGTTTCTACAGAAAGAGTGTTTCAGAACGGCTCAATCAAAAGTAAGGTTCAACTCTGTTAGTTGAATGCACAGAACAGAAAGAAGTTTCATACAATGCTTCTCTGTAGTTTATATTTGAACATATTCTTTTTTCCACTATTACCCACTTAGCGCTACGAATGTCCAGTTGCATTTTCTACAGACAGAGTGTTTCAAAACTGCTCAATCAAAAGTATGGTTTAACTCTGTTAGCTGAATGCTCAGATCAGAAAGAATTTTCACAGAATGCTTCTGTGTAGTTTATATTTGAATATATTCCTTTTTCCACTACTACGCTCTTGGCGCTCCAAATGTCCAGTTGCATTTTCTACAGAAAGAGTGTTCAGATCTGCTCAATCAAAAGTATGGTTTAACTCTGTTAGCTGAATGCACAGATCAGAAAGAAGTTTCACCGAATGATTCTGTGTAGTTTATATTTGAAGACATTCCTTTTTCCACTATTACCCTCTTAGCGCTCTGAATCTCCACTTGCATTTTCTACAAAAAGAGTGTTTCATATCTGCTCAATCAAAAATATGTTTTATCTCTGTTAACTGAAATTACAGATCAGAAATAAGTTTCACAGAATGCATCTGTGTAGTTTTTATTTGAAGATATTCTTTTTCCCAATGTAGGCCTCTTAGCGCTTAGCATGTCCAATTGCAGTTTCTACAGAAAGAGTGTTTCAGAACGGCTCAATCAAAAGTAAGGTTCAACTCTGTTAGTTGAATGCACAGAACAGAAAGAATTTTCACAGAATGCTACTGTGTAGTTTATATTTGAATATATTCCTTTTTCCACTATTACCCTCTTAGCGCTCCGAATGTCCACTTGCATTTTCTACAGAAAGAGTGTTCAGAACTGCGCAATCAAAATTATGGTTTAACTCTGTTAGCTTAATGAACATATCAGAAATAAGTTTCACACAATGCTTCTGTGTAGTTTTTATTTGAAGATATTATTTTTCCCAATAGAGGCCTCTTAGCGCTCAGAATGTCCAATTGCAGATTCTACAGAAAGAGTGTTTCAGAAAGGCTCAATCAAAAGTAAGGTTCAACTCTGTTAGTTGAATGCACAGAACAGAAAGAAGTTTCATACAATGCTTCTGTGTAGTTTATATTTGAACATATTCTTTTTTCCACTATTACCCACTTAGCGCTACGAATGTCCAGTTGCATTTTCTACAGACAGAGTGTTTCAAAACTGCTCAATCAAAAGTATGGTTTAACTCTGTTAGCTGAATGCTCAGATCAGAAAGAAGTTTCACAGAATGCTTCTGTGTAGTTTATATTTGAATATATTCCTTTTTCCACTACTACTCTCTTAGCGCTCCAAATGTCCAGTTGCATTTTCTACAGAAAGAGTGTTCAGATCTGCTCAATCAAAAGTATGTTTTAACTCTGTTAGCTGAATGCACAGATCAGAAAGAAGTTTCACAGAATGATTCTGTGTAGTTTATATTTGGAGACATTCCTTTTTCCACTATTACCCTCGTAGCGCTCTGAATCTCCACTTGCATTTTCTACAGAAAGAGATTTTCAGAACGGCTCAATCAAAACTAAGGTTCAACTCTTTTAGTTGAACAAACAGAACAGAAAGAAGTTTCACACAATTCTTCTGTGTAGTTTTTATTTGTAGACATTCTTTTTCCCAATATAGGCCTCTTAGCGCTCAGAATGTCCAATTGCAGTTTCTACAGAAAGAGTGTTTCAGAACGGCTCAATCAAAAGTAAGGTTCAACTCTGTTAGTTGAATGCACAGAACCGAAAGAAGTTTCATACAATGTTTCTGTGTAGTTTATATTTGAACATATTCTCTTTTCCACTATTACCCACTAAGCGCTACGAATGTCCAGTTGCATTTTCTACAGACAGAGTGTTTCAAAACTGCTCAATCAAAAGTATGGTTTAACTCTGTTAGCTGTATGCTCAGATCAGAAAGAAGTTTCACAGAATGCTTCTGTGTAGTTTATATTTGAATATATTCCTTTTTCCACTACTACGCTCTTAGCGCTCCAAATGTCCAGTTGCATTTTCAACAGAAAGAGTGTTCAGATCTGCTCAATCAAAAGTATGGTTTAACTCTGTTAGCTGAATGCACAGATCAGAAAGAAGTTTCACCGAATGATTCTGTGTAGTTTATATTTGAAGACATTACTTTTTCCACTATTACCCTCTTAGCGCTCCGAATCTCCACGTGCATTTTCTACAAAAAGAGTGTTTCATAACTGCTCAATCAAAAATATGTTTTATCTCTGTTAACTGAATTTATAGATCAGAAATAAGTTTCACAGAATGCATCTGTGTAGTTTTTATTTGAAGATATTCTTTTTCCCAATGTAGGCCTCTTAGCGCATAGCATGTCCAATTGCAGTTTCTACAGAAAGAGTGTTTCAGAGCGGCTCAATCAAAATTAAGGTTCAACTCTGTTAGTTGAATGCACAGAACAGAAAGAATTTTCACAGAATGCTACTGTGTAGTTTATATTTGAATATATTCCTTTTTCCACTATTACCCTCTTAGCGCTCCGAATGTGCACTTGCATTTTCTACAGAAAGAGTGTTCAGAACTGCGCAATCAAAAGTATGGTTTAACTCTGTTAGCTTAATGAACATATCAGATATAAGTTTCACACAATGCTTCTGTGTAGTTTTTATTTGAAGATATTATTTTTCCCAATAGAGGCCTCTTAGCGCTCAGAATGTCCAATTGCAGTTTCTACAGAAAGAGTGTTTCAGAAAGGCTCAATCAAAATAAGGTTCAACTCTGTTAGTTGAATGCACAGAACAGAAAGAAGTTTCATACAATGCTTCTGTGTAGTTTATATTTGAACATATTCTTTTTTCCACTATTACCCACTTAGCGCTACGAATGTCCAGTTGCATTTTCTACAGACAGAGTGTTTCAAAAGTGCTCAATCAAAAGTATGGTTTAACTCTGTTAGCTGAATGCTCAGATCAGAAAGAAGTTTCACAGAATGCTTCTGTGTAGTTTATATTTGAATATATTCCTTTTTCCACTACTACTCTCTTAGCGCTCCAAATGTCCAGTTGCATTTTCTACAGAGTGTTCAGATCTGCTCAATCAAAAGTATGGTTTAACTCTGTTAGCTGAATGCACAGATCAGAAAGAAGTTTCACAGAATGATTCTGTGTAGCTTATATTTGGAGACATTCCTTTTTCCACTATTACCCTCTTAGCGCTCCGAATCTCCACTTGCATTTTCTACATAAAGAGTGTTTCAGAACGGCTAAATCAAAACTAAGGTTCAACTCTTTTAGTTGAACAAACAGAACAGAAAAAAGTTTCACACAATTCTTCTGTGTAGTTTTTATTTGTAGACATTCTTTTTCCCAATATAGGCCTCTTAGCTCTCGGAATGTCCAATTGCAGTTTCTACAGAAAGAGTGTTTCAGAACGGCTCAATCAAAAGTAAGGTTCAACTCTGTTAGTTGAATGCACAGAACAGAAAAAAGTTTCATACAATGCTTCTGTGTGGTTTATATTTGAACATATTCTTTTTTCCACTATTACCCACTTAGCGCTACGAATGTCCAGTTGCATTTTCTACAGACAGAGTGTTTCAAAACTGCTCAATCAAAAGTATGGTTTAACTCTGTTAGCTGAATACTCAGATCAGAAAGAAGTTTCACAGAATGTTTCTGTGTAGTTTATATTTGAATATATTCCTTTTTCCACTACTACGCTCTTGGCGCTCCAAATGTCCAGTTGCATTTACTACAGAAAGAGTGTTCAGATCTGCTCAATCAAAAGTATGGTTTAACTCTGTTAGCTGAATGCACAGATCAGAAAGAAGTTTCACCGAATGATTCTGTGTAGTTTATATTTGAAGACATTCCTTTTTCCACTATTACCCTCTTAGCGCTCCGAATCTCCACTTGCATTTTCTACAAAAAGAGTGTTTCATAACTGCTCAATCAAAAATATGTTTTATCTCTGTTAACTGAAATTACAGATCAGAAATAAGTTTCACAGAATGAATCTGTGTAGTTTTTATTTGAAGATATTCTTTTTCCCAATGTAGGCCTCTTAGCGCTTAGCATGTCCAATTGCAGTTTCTACAGAAAGAGTGTTTCAGAACGGCTCAATCAAAAGTAAGGTTCAACTCTGTTAGTTGAATGCACAGAACAGAAAGAATTTTCACAGAATGCTACTGTGTAGTTTATATTTGAATATATTCCTTTTTCCACTATTACCCTCTTAGCGCTCCGAATGTCCACTTGCATTTTCTACAGAAAGAGTGTTCAGAACTGCGCAATCAAAAGTATGGTTTAACTCTGTTAGCTTAATGAACATATCAGAAATAAGTTTCACACAATGCTTCTGTGTAGTTTTTATTTGAAGATATTATTTTTCCCAATATAGGCCTCTTAGCGCTCAGAATGTCCAATTGCAGTTTCTACAGAAAGAGTGTTTCAGAACGGCTCAATCAAAACTAAGGTTCAACTCTTTTTGTTGAACAAACAGAACAGAAAGAAGTTTCACACAATTCTTCTGTGTAGTTTTTATTTGTAGACATTCTTTTTCCCAATATAGGCCTCTTAGCGCTCAGAATGTCCAATTGCAGTTTCTACAGAAAGAGTGTTTCAGAACGGCTCAATCAAAAGTAAGGTTCAACTCTGTTAGTTGAATGCACCGAACAGAAAGTAGTTTCATACAATGCTTCTGTGTAGTTTATATTTGAACATATTCTTTTTTCCACTATTACCCACTTAGCGCTACGAATGTCCAGTTGCATTTTCTACAGACAGAGTGTTTCAAAACTGCTCAATCAAAAGTATGGTTTAACTCTGTTAGCTGAATGCTCAGATCAGAAAGAAGTTTCACAGAATGCTTCTGTGTAGTTTATATTTGAATATATTCCTTTTTCCACTAATACGCTCTTAGTGCTCCAAATGTCCAGTTGCATTTTCTACAGAAAGAGTGTTCAGATCTGCTCAATCAAAAGTATGGTTTAACTCTGTTAGCTGAATGCACAGATCAGAAAGATGTTTCACCGAATGATTCTGTGTAGTTTATATTTGAAGACATTCCTTTTTCCACTATTACCCTCTTAGCACTCCGAATCTCCACTTGCATTTTCTACAGAAAGAGTGTTTCATAACTGCTCAATCAAAAATATGTTTTATCTCTGTTAACTGAATTTACAGATCAGAAATAAGTTTCACAGAATGCATCTGTGTAGTTTTTATTTGAAGATATTCTTTTTCCCAATGTAGGCCTCTTAGCGCTTAGCATGTCCAATTGCAGTTTCTACAGAAAGAGTGTTTCAGAACGGCTGAATCAAAAGTAAGGTTCAACTCTGTTAGTTGAATGCACAGAACAGAAAGAATTTTCACAGAATGCTACTGTGTAGTTTATATTTGAATATATTCCTTTTTCCACTATTACCCTCTTAGCGCTCCGAATGTCCACTTGCATTTTCTACAGAAAGAGTGTTCAGAACTGCGCAATCAAAAGTATGGTTTAACTCTGTTAGCTTAATGAACATATCAGAAATAAGTTTCACACAATGCTTCTGTGTAGTTTTTATTTGAAGATATTATTTTTCCCAATAGAGGCCTCTTAGCGCTCAGAATGTCCAATTGCAGTTTCTACAGAAAGAGTGTTTCAGAACGGCTCAATCAAAACTAAGGTTCAACTCTTTTTGTTGAACAAACAGAACAGAAAGAAGTTTCACACAATTCTTCTGTGTAGTTTTTATTTGTAGACATTCTTTTTCCCAATATAGGCCTCTTAGCGCTCAGAATGTCCAATTGCAGTTTCTACAGAAAGAGTGTTTCAGAACGGCTCAATCAAAAGTAAGGTTCAACTCTGTTAGTTGAATGCACCGAACAGAAAGAAGTTTCATACAATGCTTCTGTGTAGTTTATATTTGAACATATTATTTTTTCCACTATTACCCACTTAGCGCTACGAATGTCCAGTTGCATTTTCTACAGACAGAGTGTTTCAAAACTGCTCAATCAAAAGTATGGTTTAACTCTGTTAGCTGAATGCTCAGATCAGAAAGAAGTTTCACAGAATGCTTCTGTGTAGTTTATATTTGAATATATTCCTTTTTCCACTAATACGCTCTTAGTGCTCCAAATGTCCAGTTGCATTTTCTACAGAAAGAGTGTTCAGATCTGCTCAATCAAAAGTATGGTTTAACTCTGTTAGCTGAATGCACAGATCAGAAAGATGTTTCACCGAATGATTCTGTGTAGTTTATATTTGAAGACATTCCTTTTTCCACTATTACCCTCTTAGCACTCCGAATCTCCACTTGCATTTTCTACAAAAAGAGTGTTTCATAACTGCTCAATCAAAAATATGTTTTATCTCTGTTAACTGAATTTACAGATCAGAAATAAGTTTCACAGAATGCATCTGTGTAGTTTTTATTTGAAGATATTCTTTTTCCCAATGTAGGCCTCTTAGCGCTTAGCATGTCCAATTGCAGTTTCTACAGAAAGAGTGTTTCAGAACGGCTCAATCAAAAGTAAGGTTCAACTCTGTTAGTTGAATGCACAGAACAGAAAGAATTTTCACAGAATGCTACTGTGTAGTTTATATTTGAATATATTCCTTTTTCCACTATTACCCTCTTAGCGCTCCGAATGTCCACTTGCATTTTCTACAGAAAGAGTGTTCAGAACTGCGCAATCAAAAGTATGGTTTAACTCTGTTAGCTTAATGAACATATCAGAAATAAGTTTCACACAATGCTTCTGTGTAGTTTTTATTTGAAGATATTATTTTTCCCAATATAGGCCTCTTAGCGCTCAGAATGTCCAATTGCAGATTCTACAGAAAGAGTGTTTCAGAAAGGCTCAATCAAAAGTAAGGTTCAACTCTGTTAGTTGAATGCACAGAACAGAAAGAAGTTTCATACAATGCTTCTGTGTAGTTTATATTTGAACATATTCTTTTTTCCACTATTACCCACTTAGCGCTACGAATGTCCAGTTGCATTTTCTACAGACAGAGTGTTTCAAAACTGCTCAATCAAAAGTATGGTTTAACTCTGTTAGCTGAATGCTCAGATCAGAAAGAAGTTTCACAGAATGCTTCTGTGTAGTTTATATTTGAATATATTCCTTTTTCCACTACTACTCTCTTAGCGCTCCAAATGTCCAGTTGCATTTTCTACAGAAAGAGTGTTCAGATCTGCTCAATCAAAAGTATGGTTTAACTCTGTTAGCTGAATGCACAGATCAGAAAGAAGTTTCACAGAATGATTCTGTGTAGTTTATATTTGGAGACATTCCTTTTTCCACTATTACCCTCTTAGCGCTCTGAATCTCCACTTGCATTTTTTACAGAAAGAGTGTTTCAGAACGGCTCAATCAAAACTAAGGTTCAACTCTTTTAGTTGAACAAACAGAACAGAAAGAAGTTTCACACAATTCTTCTGTGTAGTTTTTATTTGTAGACATTCTTTTTCCCAATATAGGCCTCTTAGCGCTCATAATGTCCAATTGCAGTTTCTACAGAAAGAGTGTTTCAGAACGGCTCAATCAAAAGTAAGGTTCAACTCTGTTAGTTGAATGCACAGAACAGAAAGAAGTTTCATACAATGCTTCTGTGTAGTTTATATTTGAACATATTCTCTTTTCCACTATTACCCACTTAGCGCTACGAATGTCCAGTTGCATTTTCTACAGACAGAGTGTTTCAAAACTGCTCAATCAAAAGTATGGTTTAACTCTGTTAGCTGTATGCTCAGATCAGAAAGAAGTTTCACAGAATGCTTCTGTGTAGTTTATATTTGAATATATTCCTTTTTCCACTACTACGCTCTTGGCGCTCCAAATGTCCAGTTGCATTTTCTACCCAAAGAGTGTTCAGATCTGCTCAATCAAAAGTATGTTTTAACTCTGTTAGCTGAATGCACAGATCAGAAAGAAGTTTCACCGAATGATTCTGTGTAGTTTATATTTGAAGACATTCCTTTTTCCACTATTACCCTCTTAGCGCTCCGAATCTCCACTTGCATTTTCTACAAAAAGAGTGTTTCATAACTGCTCAATCAAAAATATGTTTTATCTCTGTTAACTGAAATTACAGATCAGAAGTAAGTTTCACAGAATGCATCTGTGTAGTTTTTATTTGAAGATATTCTTTTTCCCAATGAAGGCCTCTTAGTGTTTAGCATGTCCAATTGCAGTTTCTACAGAAAGAGTGTTTCAGAACGGCTCAATCAAAAGTAAGGTTCAACTCTGTTAGTTGAATGCACAGAACAGAAAGAATTTTCACACAATGCTACTGTGTAGTTTATATTTGAATATATTCCTTTTTCCACTATTACCCTCTTAGCGCTCCGAATGTCCACTTGCATTTTCTACAGAAAGAGTGTTCAGAACTGCGCAATCAAAAGTATGGTTTAACTCTGTTAGCTTAATGAACATATCAGAAATAAGTTTCACACAATGCTTCTGTGTAGTTTTTATTTGAAGATATTATTTTTCCCAATATAGGCCTCTTAGCGCTCAGAATGTCCAATTGCAGTTTCTACAGAAAGAGTGTTTCAGAAAGGCTCAATCAAAAGTAAGGTTCAACTCTGTTAGTTGAATGCACAGAACAGAAAGAAGTTTCATACAATGCTTCTGTGTAGTTTATATTTGAACATATTCTTTTTTCCACTATTACCCACTTAGCGCTACGAATGTCCAGTTGCATTTTCTACAGACAGAGTGTTTCAAAACTGCTCAATCAAAAGTATGGTTTAACTCTGTTAGCTGAATGCTCAGATCAGAAAGAAATTTCACAGAATGCTTCTGTGTAGTTTATATTTGAATATATTACTTTTTCCACTACTACTCTCTTAGCGATCCAAATGTCCAGTTGCATTTTCTACAGAAAGAGTGTTCAGATCTGCACAATCAAAAGTACGGTTTAACTCTGTTAGCTGAATGCACAGATCAGAAAGAAGTTTCACAGAATGATTCTGTGTAGTTTATATTTGGAGACATTCCTTTTTCCACTATTACCCTCTTAGCGCTCCGAATCTCCACTTGCATTTTCTACAGAAAGAGTGTTTCAGAACGGCTCAATCAAAACTAAGGTTCAACTCTTTTAGTTGAACAAACAGAACAGAAAGAAGTTTCACACAATTCTTCTGTGTAGTTTTTATTTGTAGACATTCTTTTTCCCAATATAGGCCTATTAGCGCTCAGAATGTCCACTAGCATTTTCTACAGAAAGAGTATTCAGAACTGCGCAATCAAAAGTATGGTTTAACTCTGTTAGCTTAATGAACATATCAGAAATATGTTTCACACAATGCTTCTGTGTAGTTTTTATTTGAAGATATTATTTTTCCCAATAGAGGCCCCTTCGCGCTCAGAATGTCCAATTGCAGTTTCTACAGAAAGAGTGTTTCAGAAAGCCTCAATCAAAGGTAAGGTTCAACTCTGTTAGTTGAATGCACAGAACAGAAAGAAGTTTCATACAATGCTTCTGTGTAGTTTATATTTGAACATATTCTTTTTTCCACTATTACCCACTTAGCGCTACGAATGTCCAGTTGCATTTTCTACAGACAGAGTGTTTCAAAACTGCTCAATCAAAAGTATGGTTTACCTCTGTTAGCTGAATGCTCAGATCAGAAAGAAGTTTCACAGAATGCTTCTGTGTAGTTTATATTTGAATATATTCCTTTTTCCACTACTAGTCTCTTAGCGCTCCAAATGTCCAGTTGCATTTTCTACAGAAAGAGTGTTCAGATCTGCTCAATCAAAAGTATGGTTTAACTCTGTTAGCTGAATGCACAGATCAGAAAGAAGTTTCACAGAATGATTCTGTGTAGTTTATATTTGGAGACATTCCTTTTTCCACTATTACCCTCTTAGCGCTCCGAATCTCCACTTGCATTTTCTACAGAAAGAGTGTGTCAGAACGGCTCAATCAAAACTAAGCTTCAACTCTTTTAGTTGAACAAACAGAACAGAAAGAACTTTCACAAAATTCTTCTGTGTAGTTTTTATTTGTAGACATTCTTTTTCCCAATATAGGCCTCTTAGCGCTCAGAATGTCCAATTGCAGTTTCTACAGAAAGAGTGTTTCAGAACGGCTCAATCAAAAGTAAGGTTCAACTCTGTTAGTTGAATGCACAGAACAGAAAGAAGTTTCATACAATGCTTCTGTGTAGTTCATATTTGAACATATTCTTTTTTCCACTATTACCCACTTAGCGCTACGAATGTCCAGTTGCATTTTCTACAGACAGAGTGTTTCAAAACTGCTCAATCAAAAGTATGGTTTAACTCTGTTAGCTGAATGCTCAGATCAGAAAGAAGTTTCACAGAATGCTTCTGTGAAGTTTATATTTGAATATATTCCTTTTTCCACTACTACGCTCTTAGCGCTCCAAATGTCCAGTTGCATGTTCAACAGAAAGAGTGTTCAGATCTGCTCAATCAAAAGTATGGTTTAACTCTGTTAGCTGAATGCACAGATCAGAAAGAAGTTTCACCGAATGATTCTGTGTAGTTTATATTTGAAGACATTCCTTTTTCCACTATTACCCTCTTAGCGCTCCGAATATCCACTTGCGTTTTCTACAAAAAGAGTGTTTCATAACTGCTCAATCAAAAATATGTTTTATCTCTGTTAACTGAATTTACAGATCAGAAATAAGTTTCACAGAATGCATCTGTGTAGTTTTTATTTGAAGATATTCTTTTTCCCAATGTAGGCCTCTTAGCGCTTAGCATGTCCAATTGCAGTTTCTACAGAAAGAGTGTTTCAGAACGCCTCAATCAAAAGTAAGGTTCAACTCTGTTAGTTGAATGCACAGAACAGAAAGAATTTTCACAGAATGCTACTGTGTAGTTTATATTTGAATATATTCCTTTTTCCACTATTACCCTCTTAGCGCTCCGAATGTCCACTTGCATTTTCTACAGAAAGAGTGTTCAGAACTGCGCAATCAAAAGTATGGTTTAACTCTGTTAGCTGAATGCACAGATCAGAAATAAGTTTCACACAATGCTTCTGTGTAGTTTTTATTTGAAGATATTATTTTTCCCAATATAGGCCTCTTAGCGCTCAGAATGTCCAATTGCAGTTTCTACAGAAAGAGTGTTTCAGAAAGGCTCAATCAAAGGTAAGGTTCAACTCTGTTAGTTGAATGCACAGAGCAGAAAGAAGTTTCATACAATGCTTCTGTGTAGTTTATATTTGAAAATATTCTTTTTTCCACTATTACCCAATTAGCGCTACGAATGTCCAGTTGCATTTTCTACAGACAGAGTGTTTCAAAACTGCTCAATCAAAAGTATGGTTTAACTCTGTTAGCTGAATGCTCAGATCAGAAAGAAGTTTCACAGAATGCTTCTGTGTAGTTTATATTTGAATATATTCCTTTTTCCACTACTACTCTCTTAGCGCTCCAAATGTCCAGTTGCATTTTCTACAGAAAGAGTGTTCAGATCTGCTCAATCAAAAGTATGGTTTAACTCTGTTAGCTGAATGCACAGATCAGAAAGAAGTTTCACAGAATGATTCTGTGTAGTTTATATTTGGAGACATTCCTTTTTCCACTATTACCCTCTTAGCGCTCCGAATCTCCACTTGCATTTTCTACAGAAAGAGTGTTTCAGAACGGCTCAATCAAAACTAAGGTTCAACTCTTTTAGTTGAACAAAGAGAACAGAAAGAAGTTTCACACAATTCTTCTGTGTAGTTTTTATTTGTAGACATTCTTTTTCCCAATATAGGCCTCTTAGCGCTCAGAATGTCCAATTGCAGTTTCTACAGAAAGAGTGTTTCAGAACGTCTCAATCAAAATTAAGGTTCAACTCTGTTAGTAGAATGCACAGAACAGAAAGAAGTTTCATACAATGCTTCTGTGTAGTTCATATTTGAACATATTCTTTTTTCCACTATTACCCACTTAGCGCTACGAATGTCCAGTTGCATTTTCTACAGACAGAGTGTTTCAAAACTGCTCAATCAAAAGTATGGTTTAACTCTGTTAGCTGAATGCTCAGATCAGAAAGAAATTTCACAGAATGCTTCTGTGTAGTTTATATTTGAATATATTACTTTTTCCACTACTACTCTCTTAGCGATCCAAATGTCCAGTTGCATTTTCTACAGAAAGAGTGTTCAGATCTGCACAATCAAAAGTATGGTTTAACTCTGTTAGCTGAATGCACAGATCAGAAAGAAGTTTCACAGAATGATTCTGTGTAGTTTATATTTGGAGACATTCCTTTTTCCACTATTACCCTCTTAGCGCTCCGAATCTCCACTTGCATTTTCTACAGAAAGAGTGTTTCAGAACGGCTCAATCAAAACTAAGGTTCAACTCTTTTAGTTGAACAAACAGAACAGAAAGAAGTTTCACACAATTCTTCTGTGTAGTTTTTATTTGTAGACATTCTTTTTCCCAATATAGGCCTATTAGCGCTCAGAATGTCCACTAGCATTTTCTACAGAAAGAGTATTCAGAACTGCGCAATCAAAAGTATGGTTTAACTCTGTTAGCTTAATGAACATATCAGAAATATGTTTCACACAATGCTTCTGTGTAGTTTTTATTTGAAGATATTATTTTTCCCAATAGAGGCCCCTTCGCGCTCAGAATGTCCAATTGCAGTTTCTACAGAAAGAGTGTTTCAGAAAGCCTCAATCAAAGGTAAGGTTCAACTCTGTTAGTTGAATGCACAGAACAGAAAGAAGTTTCATACAATGCTTCTGTGTAGTTTATATTTGAACATATTCTTTTTTCCACTATTACCCACTTAGCGCTACGAATGTCCAGTTGCATTTTCTACAGACAGAGTGTTTCAAAACTGCTCAATCAAAAGTATGGTTTACCTCTGTTAGCTGAATGCTCAGATCAGAAAGAAGTTTCACAGAATGCTTCTGTGTAGTTTATATTTGAATATATTCCTTTTTCCACTACTACTCTCTTAGCGCTCCAAATGTCCAGTTGCATTTTCTACAGAAAGAGTGTTCAGATCTGCTCAATCAAAAGTATGGTTTAACTCTGTTAGCTGAATGCACAGATCAGAAAGAAGTTTCACAGAATGATTCTGTGTAGTTTATATTTGGAGACATTCCTTTTTCCACTATTACCCTCTTAGCGCTCCGAATCTCCACTTGCATTTTCTACAGAAAGAGTGTGTCAGAACGGCTCAATCAAAACTAAGCTTCAACACTTTTAGTTGAACAAACAGAACAGAAAGAACTTTCACAAAATTCTTCTGTGTAGTTTTTATTTGTAGACATTCTTTTTCCCAATATAGGCCTCTTAGCGCTCAGAATGTCCAATTGCAGTTTCTACAGAAAGAGTGTTTCAGAACGGCTCAATCAAAAGTAAGGTTCAACTCTGTTAGTTGAATGCACAGAACAGAAAGAAGTTTCATACAATGCTTCTGTGTAGTTCATATTTGAACATATTCTTTTTTCCACTATTACCCACTTAGCGCTACGAATGTCCAGTTGCATTTTCTACAGACAGAGTGTTTCAAAACTGCTCAATCAAAAGTATGGTTTAACTCTGTTAGCTGAATGCTCAGATCAGAAAGAAGTTTCACAGAATGCTTCTGTGAAGTTTATATTTGAATATATTCCTTTTTCCACTACTACGCTCTTAGCGCTCCAAATGTCCAGTTGCATGTTCAACAGAAAGAGTGTTCAGATCTGCTCAATCAAAAGTATGGTTTAACTCTGTTAGCTGAATGCACAGATCAGAAAGAAGTTTCACCGAATGATTCTGTGTAGTTTATATTTGAAGACATTCCTTTTTCCACTATTACCCTCTTAGCGCTCCGAATATCCACTTGCGTTTTCTACAAAAAGAGTGTTTCATAACTGCTCAATCAAAAATATGTTTTATCTCTGTTAACTGAATTTACAGATCAGAAATAAGTTTCACAGAATGCATCTGTGTAGTTTTTATTTGAAGATATTCTTTTTCCCAATGTAGGCCTCTTAGCGCTTAGCATGTCCAATTGCAGTTTCTACAGAAAGAGTGTTTCAGAACGCCTCAATCAAAAGTAAGGTTCAACTCTGTTAGTTGAATGCACAGAACAGAAAGAATTTTCACAGAATGCTACTGTGTAGTTTATATTTGAATATATTCCTTTTTCCACTATTACCCTCTTAGCGCTCCGAATGTCCACTTGCATTTTCTACAGAAAGAGTGTTCAGAACTGCGCAATCAAAAGTATGGTTTAACTCTGTTAGCTTAATGAACATATCAGAAATAAGTTTCACACAATGCTTCTGTGTAGTTTTTATTTGAAGATATTATTTTTCCCAATATAGGCCTCTTAGCGCTCAGAATGTCCAATTGCAGTTTCTACAGAAAGAGTGTTTCAGAAAGGCTCAATCAAAGGTAAGGTTCAACTCTGTTAGTTGAATGCACAGAGCAGAAAGAAGTTTCATACAATGCTTCTGTGTAGTTTATATTTGAAAATATTCTTTTTTCCACTATTACCCAATTAGCGCTACGAATGTCCAGTTGCATTTTCTACAGACAGAGTGTTTCAAAACTGCTCAATCAAAAGTATGGTTTAACTCTGTTAGCTGAATGCTCAGATCAGAAAGAAGTTTCACAGAATGCTTCTGTGTAGTTTATATTTGAATATATTCCTTTTTCCACTACTACTCTCTTAGCGCTCCAAATGTCCAGTTGCATTTTCTACAGAAAGAGTGTTCAGATCTGCTCAATCAAAAGTATGGTTTAACTCTGTTAGCTGAATGCACAGATCAGAAAGAAGTTTCACAGAATGATTCTGTGTAGTTTATATTTGGAGACATTCCTTTTTCCACTATTACCCTCTTAGCGCTCCGAATCTCCACTTGCATTTTCTACAGAAAGAGTGTTTCAGAACGGCTCAATCAAAACTAAGGTTCAACTCTTTTAGTTGAACAAAGAGAACAGAAAGAAGTTTCACACAATTCTTCTGTGTAGTTTTTATTTGTAGACATTCTTTTTCCCAATATAGGCCTCTTAGCGCTCAGAATGTCCAATTGCAGTTTCTACAGAAAGAGTGTTTCAGAACGTCTCAATCAAAATTAAGGTTCAACTCTGTTAGTAGAATGCACAGAACAGAAAGAAGTTTCATACAATGCTTCTGTGTAGTTCATATTTGAACATATTCTTTTTTCCACTATTACCCACTTAGCGCTACGAATGTCCAGTTGCATTTTCTACAGACAGAGTGTTCCAAAACTGCTCAGTCAAAAGCATGGTTTAACTCTGTTAGCTGAATGCTCAGATCAGAAAGAAGTTTCACAGAATGCTTCTGTGTAGTTTATATTTGAATATATTCCTTTTTCCACTACTACGCTCTTAGCGCTCCAAATGTCCAGTTGCATTTTCTGCAGAAAGAGTGTTCAGATCTGCTCAATCAAAAGTATGGTTTAACTCTGTTAGCTGAATGCACAGATCAGAAAGAAGTTTCACCGAATGATTCTGTGTAGTTTATATTTGAAAACATTCCTTTTTCCACTATTACCCACTTAGCGCTCCGAATCTCCTCTTGCATTTTCTACAAAAAGAGTGTTTCATAACTGCTCAATCAAAAATATGTTTTATCTCTGTTAACTGAATTTACAGATCAGAAATAAGTTTCACAGAATGCATCTGTGTAGTTTTTATTTGAAGATATACTTTTTCCCAATGTAGGCCTCTTAGCGCTTAGCATGTCCAATTGCAGTTTCTACAGAAAGAGTGTTTCAGAACGGCTCAATCAAAAGTAAGGTTCAACTCTGTTAGCTGAATGCACAGAACAGAAAGAATTTTCACAGAATGCTACTGTGTAGTTTATATTTGAATATATTACTTTTTCCACTATTACCCTCTTAGCGCTCCGAATGTCCACTTGCATTTTCTACAGAAAGAGTGTTCAGAACTGCGCAATCAAAAGTATGGTTTAACTCTGTTAGCTTAATGAACATATCAGAAATGAGTTTCACACAATGCTTCTGTGTAGTTTTTATTTGAAGATATTATTTTTCCCAATATAGGCCTCTTAGCGCTCAGAATGTCCAATTGCAGTTTCTACAGAAAGAGTGTTTCAGAAAGGCTCAATCAAAAGTAAGGTTCAACTCTGTTAGTTGAATGCACAGAGCAGAAAGAAGTTTCATACAATGCTTCTGTGTAGTTTATATTTGAAAATATTCTTTTTTCCACTATTACCCACTTAGCGCTACGAATGTCCAGTTGCATTTTCTACAGACAGAGTGTTTCAAAACTGCTCTATCAAAAGTATGGTTTAACTCTGTTAGCTGAATGCTCAGATCAGAAAGAAGTTTCACAGAATGCTTCTGTGTAGTTTATATTTGAATATATTCCTTTTTCCACTACTACTCTCTTAGCGCTCCAAATGTCCAGTTGCATTTTCTACAGAAAGAGTGTTCAGATCTGCTCAATCAAAAGTATGGTTTAACTCTGTTAGCTGAATGCACAGATAAGAAAGAAGTTTCACAGAATGATTCTGTGTAGTTTATATTTGGAGACATTCCTTTTTCCACTATTACCCTCTTAGCGCTCCGAATCTCCACTTGCATTTTCTACAGAAAGAGTGTTTCAGAACGGCTCAATCAAAACTAAGGTTCAACTCTTTTAGTTGAACAAAGAGAACAGAAAGAAGTTTCACACAATTCTTCTGTGTCGTTTTTATTTGTAGACATTCTTTTTCCCAATATAGGCCTCTTAGCGCTCAGAATGTCCAATTGCAGTTTCTACAGAAAGAGTGTTTCAGAACGTCTCAATCAAAATTAAGGTTCAACTCTGTTAGTAGAATGCACAGAACAGAAATAAGTTTCATACAATGTTTCTGTGTAATTCATATTTGAACATACTCTTTTTTCCACTATTACCCACTTAGCGCTACGAATGTCCAGTTGCATTTTCTACAGACAGAGTGTTCCAAAACTGCTCAATCAAAAGCATGGTTTAACTCTGTTAGCTGAATGCTCAGATCAGAAAGAAGTTTCACAGAATGCTTCTGTGTAGTTTATATTTGAATATATTCCTTTTTCCACTACTACGCTCTTAGCGCTCCAAATGTCCAGTTGCATTTTCTACAGAAAGAGTGTTCAGATCTGCTCAATCAAAAGTATGGTTTAACTCTGTTAGCTGAATGCACAGATCAGAAAGAAGTTTCACCGAATGATTCTGTGTAGTTTATATTTGAAAACATTCCTTTTTCCACTATTACCCACTTAGCGCTCCGAATCTCCACTTGCATTTTCTACAAAAAGAGTGTTTCATAACTGCTCAATCAAAAATATGTTTTATCTCTGTTAACTGAATTTACAGATCAGAAATAAGTTTCACAGAATGCATCTGTGTAGTTTTTATTTGAAGATATTCTTTTTCCCAATGTAGGCCTCTTAGCGCTTAGCATGTCCAATTGCAGTTTCTACAGAAAGAGTGTTTCAGAACGGCTCAATCAAAAGTAAGGTTCAACTCTGTTAGTTGAATGCACAGAACAGAAAGTAGTTTCATACAATGCTTCTGTGTAGTTTATATTTGAATATATTCCTTTTTCCACTACTACTCTCTTAGCGCTCCAAATGTCCAGTTGCATTTTCTACAGAAAGAGTGTTCAGATCTGCTCAATCAAAAGTATTGTTTAATTCTGTTAGCTGAATGCACAGATCAGAAAGAAGTTTCACAGAATGATTCTTTGTAGTTTATATTTGGAGACATTCCTTTTTCCACTATTACCCTCTTAGCGCTCCGAATCTCCACTTGCATTTTCTACAGAAAGAGTGTTTCAGAACGGCTCAATCAAAACTAAGGTTCAACTCTTTTAGTTGAACAAACAGAACAGAAAGAAGTTTCACACAATTCTTCTGTGTAGTTTTTATTTGTAGACATTCTTTTTCCCAATATAGGCCTCTTAGCGCTCAGAATGTCCAATTGCATTTTCTACAGAAAGAGTGTTTCAGAACGGCTCAATCAAAAGTAAGGTTCAACTCTGTTAGTTGAATGCACAGAACAGAAAGAAGTTTCATACAATGCTTCTGTGTAGTTTATATTTGAACATATTCTTTTTTCCACTATTACCCACTTAGCGCTACGAATGTCCAGTTGCATTTTCTACAGACAGAGTGTTTCAAAACTGCTCAATCAAAAGTATGGTTTAACTCTGTTAGCTGAATGCTCAGATCAGAAAGAAGTTTCACAGAATGATTCTGTGTAGTTTATTTTTGAATATATTACTTTTTCCACTATTACGCTCTTAGCGCTCCAAATGTCCAGTTGCATTTTCTACAGAAAGAGTGTTCAGATCTGCTCAATCAAAAGTATGGTTTAACTCTGTTAGCTGAATGCACAGATCAGAAAGAAGTTTCACCGAATGATTCTGTGTAGTTTATATTTGAAGACATTCCTTTTTCCACTATTAACCACTTAGCGCTCAGAATCTCCACTTGCATTTTCTACAAAAAGAGTGTTTCATAACTGCTCAATAAAAATATGTTTTATCTCTGTTAACTGAATTTACAGATCAGAAATAAGTTTCACAGAATGCATCTGTGTAGTTTTTATTTGAAGATATTCTTTTTCCCAATGTAGGCCTCTTAGCGCTTAGCATGTCCAATTGCAGTTTCTACAGAAAGAGTGTTTCAGAACGGCTCAATCAAAAGTAAGGTTCAACTCTGTTAGATGAATGCACAGAACAGAAAGAATTTTCACAGAATGCTACTGTGTAGTTTATATTTGAATATATTCCTTTTTCCACTATTACCCTCTTAGCGCTCCGAATGTCCACTTGCATTTTCTACAGAAAGAGTGTTCAGAACTGCGCAATCAAAAGTATGGTTTAACTCTGTTAGCTTAATGAACATATCAGAAATAAGTTTCACAGAATGCTTCTGTGTAGTTTTTATTTGAAGATATTATTTTTCCCAATAGAGGCCTCTTAGCGCTCAGAATGTCCAATTGCAGTTTCTGCAGAAAGAGTGTTTCAGAAAGGCTCAATCAAAAGTAAGGTTCAACTCTGTTAGTTGAATGCACAGAACAGAAAGAAGTTTCATACAATGCTTCTGTGTAGTTTATATTTGAACATATTCTTTTTTCCACTATTACCCACTTGGCGCTACGAATGTCCAGTTGCATTTTCTACAGACAGAGTGTTTCAAAACTGCTCAATCAAAAGTATGGTTTAACTCTGTTAGCTGAATGCTCAGATCAGAAAGAAGTTTCACAGAATGCTTCTGTGTAGTTTATATTTGAATATATTCCTTTTTCCACTACTACTCTCTTAGCGCTCAAAATGTCCAGTTGCATTTTCTACAGAAAGAGTGTTCAGATCTGCTCAATCAAAAGTATGGTTTAATTCTGTTAGCTGAATGCACAGATCAGAAAGAAGTTTCACAGAATTATTCTGTGTAGTTTATATTTGGAGACATTCCTTTTTCCACTATTACCCTCTTAGCGCTCCGAATCTCCACTTGCATTTTCTACAGAAAGAGTGTTTCAGAATGGCTCAATCAAAACTAAGGTTCAACTCTTTTAGTTGAACAAAGAGAACAGAAAGAAGTTTCACACAATTCTTCTGTGTAGTTTTTATTTGTAGACATTCTTTTTCCCAATATAGGCCTCTTAGCGCTCAGAATGTCCAATTGCAGTTTCTACAGAAAGAGTGTTTCAGAACGGCTCAATCAAAAGTAAGGTTCAACTCTGTTAGTAGAATGCACAGAACAGAAAGTAGTTTCATACAATGCTTCTGTGTAGTTCATATTTGAACATATTCTTTTTTCCACTATTACCCACTTAGCGCTACGAATGTCCAGTTGCATTTTCTACAGACAGAGTGTTCCAAAACTGCTCAATCAAAAGCATGGTTTAACTCTGTTAGCTGAATGCTCAGATCAGAAAGAAGTTTCACAGAATGCTTCTGTGTAGTTTATATTTGAATATATTCCTTTTTCCACTACTACGCTCTTAGCGCTCCAAATGTCCAGTTGCATTTTCTACAGAAAGAGTGTTCAGATCTGCTCAATCAAAAGTATGGTTTAACTCTGTTAGCTGAATGCACAGATCAGAAAGAAGTTTCACCGAATGATTCTGTGTAGTTTATATTTGAAGACATTACTTTTTCCACTATTACCCTCTTAGCGCTCCGAATCTCCACTTGCATTTTCTACAAAAAGAGTGTTTCATAACTGCTCAATCAAAAATATGTTTTATCTCTGTTAACTGAATTTACAGATCAGAAATAAGTTTCACAGAATGCATCTGTGTAGTTTTTATTTGAAGATATTCTTTTTCCCAATGTAGGCCTCTTAGCGCTTAGCATGTCCAATTGCAGTTTCTACAGAAAGAGTGTTTCAGAACGGCTCAATCAAAAGTAAGGTTCAACTCTGTTAGTTGAATGCACAGAACAGAAAGAATTTTCACAGAATGCTACTGTGTAGTTTATATTTGAATATATTCCTTTTTCCACTATTACCCTCTTAGCGCTCCGAATGTCCACTTGCATTTTCTACAGAAAGAGTGTTCCGAACTGCGCAATCAAAAGTATGGTTTAACTCTGTTAGCTTAATGAACATATCAGAAATAAGTTTCACACAATGCTTCTGTGTAGTTTTTATTTGAAGATATTATTTTTCCCAATAGAGACCTCTTAGCGCTCAGAATGTCCAATTGCAGTTTCTACAGAAAGAGTGTTTCAGAAAGGCTCAATCAAAAGCAAGGTTGAACTCTGTTAGTTGAATGCACAGAACAGAAAGTAGTTTCATACAATGCTTCTGTGTAGTTTATATTTGAATATATTCCTTTTTCCACTACTACTCTCTTAGCGCTCCAAATATCCAGTTGCATTTTCTACAGAAAGAGTGTTCAGATCTGCTCAATCAAAAATATGGTTTAACTCTGTTAGCTGAATGCACAGATCAGAAAGAAGTTTCACAGAATGATTCTGTGTAGTTTATATTTGGAGACATTCCTTTTTCCACTATTACCCTCTTAGCGCTCCGAATCTCCACTTGCATTTTCTACAGAAAGTGTGTTTCAGAACGGCTCAATCAAAACTAAGTTTCAACTCTTTTAGTTGAACAAACACAACAGAAAGAAGTTTCACACAATTCTTTTGTGTAGTTTTTATTTGTAGACATTCTTTTTCCCAATATAGGCCTCTTAGCGCTCAGAATGTCCAATTGCAGTTTCTACAGAAAGAGTGTTTCAGAACAGCTCAATCAAAAGTAAGGTTCAACTCTGTTAGTTGAATGCACAGAACAGAAAGAAGTTTCATACAATGCTTCTGTGTAGTTTATATTTGAACATATTCTTTTTTCCACTATTACCCACTTAGGGCTCGAATGTCCAGTTGCATTTTCTACAGACAGAGTGTTTCAAAACTGCTCAATCAAAAGTATGGTTTAACTCTGTTAGCTGAATGCTCAGATCAGAAAGAAGTTTCACAGAATGCTTCTGTGTAGTTTATATTTGAATATATTCCTTTTTCCACTATTACGCTCTTAGCGCTCCAAATGTCCAGTTGCATTTTCTACAGAAAGAGTGTTCAGATCTGCTCAATCAAAAGTATGGTTTAACTCTGTTAGGTGAATGCACAGATCAGAAAGAAGTTTCACCGAATGATTCTGTGTAGTTTATATTTGAAGACATTCCTTTTTCCACTATTAACCTCTTAGCGCTCCGAATCTCCACTTGCATTTTCTACAAAAAGAGTGTTTCATAACTGCTCAATCAAAAATATGTTTTATCTCTGTTAACTGAATTTACAGATCAGAAATAAGTTTCACAGAATGCATCTGTGTAGTTTTTATTTGAAGATATTCTTTTTCCCAATGTAGGCCTCTTAGCGCTTAGCATGTCCAATTGCAGTTTCTACAGAAAGAGTGTTTCAGAACGGCTCAATAAAAAGTAAGGTTCAACTCTGTTAGATGAATGCACAGAACAGAAAGTGTTTTCACAGAATGCTACTGTGTAGTTTATATTTGAATATATTCCTTTTTCCACTATTACCCTCTTAGCGCTCCGAATGTCCACTTGCATTTTCTACAGAAAGAGTGTTCAGAACTGCGCAATCAAAAGTATGGTTTAACTCTGTTAGCTTAATGAACATATCAGAAATAAGTTTCACACAATGCTTCTGTGTAGTTTTTATTTGAAGATATTATTTTTCCCAATAGAGGCCTCTTAGCGCTCAGAATGTCCAATTGCAGTTTCTACAGAAAGAGTGTTTCAGAAAGGCTCAATCAAAAGTAAGGTTCAACTCTGTTAGTTGAATGCACAGAACAGAAAGAAGTTTCATACAATGCTTCTGTGTAGTTTATATTTGAACATATTCTTTTTTCCACTATTACCCACTTGGCGCTACGAATGTCCAGTTGCATTTTCTACAGACAGAGTGTTTCAAAACTGCTCAATCAAAAGTATGGTTTAACTCTGTTAGCTGAATGCTCAGATCAGAAAGAAGTTTCACAGAATGCTTCTGTGTAGTTTATATTTGAATATATTCCTTTTTCCACTACTACTCTCTTAGCGCTCCAATTTTCCAGTTGCATTTTCTACAGAAAGAGTGTTCAGATCTGCTCAATCAAAAGTATGGTTTAACTCTGTTAGCTGAATGCACAGATCAGAAAGAAGTTTCACAGAATGATTCTGTGTAGTTTATATATGGAGACATTACTTTTTCCACTATTACCCTCTTAGCGCTCCGAATCTCCACTTGCATTTTCTACAGAAAGAGTGTTTCAGAACGTCTCAATCAAAACTAAGGTTCAACTCTTTTAGTTGAACAAACAGAACAGAAAGAAGTTTCACACAATTCTTCTGTGTAGTTTTTATTTGTAGACATTCTTTTTCCCAATATAGGCCTCTTAGCGCTCAGAATGTCCAATTGCAGTTTCTACAGAAAGAGTGTTTCAGAACGGCTCAATCAAAAGTAAGGTTCAACTCTGTTAGTTGAATGCACAGAACAGAAAGAAGTTTCATACAACGCTTCTGTGTAGTTTATATTTGAACATATTCTTTCTTCCACTATTACCCACTTAGCGCTACGAATGTCCAGTTGCATTTTCTACAGACAGAGTGTTTCAAAACTGCTCAATCAAAAGTATGGTTTAACTCTGTTAGCTGAGTGCTCAGATCAGAAAGAAGTTTCACAGAATGCTTCTGTGTAGTTTATATTTGAATATATTCCTTTTTCCACTACTACGCTCTTAGCGCTCCAAATGTCCAATTGCATTTTCTACAGAAAGAGTGTTCAGATCTGCACAATCAGAAGTATGGTTTAACTCTGTTAGCTGAATACACAGATCAGAAAGAAGTTTCACCGAATGATTCTGTGTAGTTTATATTTGAAGACATTCCTTTTTCCACTATTACCCCCTTAGCGCTCCGAATCTCCACTTGCATTTTCTACAAAAAGAGTGTTTCATAACTGCTCAATCAAAAATATGTTTTATCTCTGTTAACTGAATTTACAGATCAGAAATAAGTTTCACAGAATGCATCTGTGTAGTTTTTATTTGAAGATATTCTTTTTCCCAATGTAGGCCTCTTAGCGCTTAGCATGTCCAATTGCAGTTTCTACAGAAAGAGTGTTTCAGAACGGCTCAATCAAAAGTAAGGTTCAACTCTGTTAGTTGAATGCACAGAACAGAAAGAATTTTCACAGAATTCTACTGTGTAGTTTATATTTGAATATATTCCTTTTTCCACTATTACCCTCTTAGCGCTCCGAATGTCCACTTGCATTTTCTACAGAAAGAGTGTTCAGAACTGCGCAATCAAAAGTATGGTTTAAATCTGTTTGCTTAATGAACATATCAGAAATAAGTTTCACACAATGCTTCTGTGTAGTTTTTATTTGAAGATATTATTTTTCCCAATAGAGGCCTCTTAGCGCTCAGAATGTCCAATTGCAGTTTCTACATAAAGAGTGTTTCAGAAAGGCTCAATCAAAAGTAAGGTTCAACTCTGTTAGTTGAATGCACAGAACAGAAAGAAGTTTCATACAATGCTTCTGTGTAGTTTATATTTGAACATATTCTTTTTTCCACTATTACCCACTTGGCGCTACGAATGTCCAGTTGCATTTTCTACAGACAGAGTGTTTCAAAACTGCTCAATCAAAAGTATGGTTTAACTCTGTTAGCTGAATGCTCAGATCAGAAAGAAGTTTCACAGAATGCTTCTGTGTAGTTTATATTTGAATATATTCCTTTTTCCACTACTTCTCTCTTAGCGCTCCAAATGTCCAGTTGCATTTTCTACAGAAAGAGTGTTCAGATCTGCTCAATCAAAAGTATGGTTTAACTCTGTTAGCTGAATGCACAGATCAGAAAGAAGTTTCACAGAATGATTCTGTGTAGTTTATATTTGGAGACATTCCGTTTTCCACTATTACCCTCTTAGCGCACCGAATCTCCACTTGCATTTTCTACAGAAAGAGTGTTTCAGAACGGCTCAATCAAAACTAAGGTTCAACTCTTTTAGTTGAACAAAGAGAACAGAAAGAAGTTTCACACAATTCTTCTGTGTAGTTTTTATTTGTAGACATTCTTTTTCCCAATATAGGCCTCTTAGCGCTCAGAATGTCCAATTGCAGTTTCTACAGAAAGAGTGTTTCAGAACGTCTCAATCAAAATTAAGGTTCAACTCTGTTAGTAGAATGCACAGAACAGAAAGAAGTTTCATACAATGCTTCTGTGTAGTTCATATTTGAACATATTCTTTTTTCCACTATTACCCACTTAGCGCTACGAATGTCCAGTTGCATTTTCTACAGACAGAGTGTTCCAAAACTGCTCAGTCAAAAGCATGGTTTAACTCTGTTAGCTGAATGCTCAGATCAGAAAGAAGTTTCACAGAATGCTTCTGTGTAGTTTATATTTGAATATATTCCTTTTTCCACTACTACGCTCTTAGCGCTCCAAATGTCCAGTTGCATTTTCTACAGAAAGAGTGTTCAGATCTGCTCAATCAAAAGTATGGTTTAACTCTGTTAGCTGAATGCACAGATCAGAAAGAAGTTTCACCGAATGATTCTGTGTAGTTTATATTTGAAAACATTCCTTTTTCCACTATTACCCACTTAGCGCTCCGAATCTCCTCTTGCATTTTCTACAAAAAGAGTGTTTCATAACTGCTCAATCAAAAATATGTTTTATCTCTGTTAACTGAATTTACAGATCAGAAATAAGTTTCACAGAATGCATCTGTGTAGTTTTTATTTGAAGATATTCTTTTTCCCAATGTAGGCCTCTTAGCGCTTAGCATGTCCAATTGCAGTTTCTACAGAAAGAGTGTTTCAGAACGGCTCAATCAAAAGTAAGGTTCAACTCTGTTAGTTGAATGCACAGAACAGAAAGAATTTTCACAGAATGCTACTGTGTAGTTTATATTTGAATATATTACTTTTTCCACTATTACCCTCTTAGCGCTCCGAATGTCCACTTGCATTTTCTACAGAAAGAGTGTTCAGAACTGCGCAATCAAAAGTATGGTTTAACTCTGTTAGCTTAATGAACATATCAGAAATGAGTTTCACACAATGCTTCTGTGTAGTTTTTATTTGAAGATATTATTTTTCCCAATATAGGCCTCTTAGCGCTCAGAATGTCCAATTGCAGTTTCTACAGAAAGAGTGTTTCAGAAAGGCTCAATCAAAAGTAAGGTTCAACTCTGTTAGTTGAATGCACAGAGCAGAAAGAAGTTTCATACAATGCTTCTGTGTAGTTTATATTTGAAAATATTCTTTTTTCCACTATTACCCACTTAGCGCTACGAATGTCCAGTTGCATTTTCTACAGACAGAGTGTTTCAAAACTGCTCTATCAAAAGTATGGTTTAACTCTGTTAGCTGAATGCTCAGATCAGAAAGAAGTTTCACAGAATGCTTCTGTGTAGTTTATATTTGAATATATTCCTTTTTCCACTACTACTCTCTTAGCGCTCCAAATGTCCAGTTGCATTTTCTACAGAAAGAGTGTTCAGATCTGCTCAATCAAAAGTATGGTTTAACTCTGTTAGCTGAATGCACAGATAAGAAAGAAGTTTCACAGAATGATTCTGTGTAGTTTATATTTGGAGACATTCCTTTTTCCACTATTACCCTCTTAGCGC
Organism: Symphalangus syndactylus; assembly: GCF_028878055.3. NCBI lineage: Eukaryota > Metazoa > Chordata > Mammalia > Primates > Hylobatidae > Symphalangus > Symphalangus syndactylus. The sequence continues at coordinate 162,155,469 of NC_072447.2, read as the reverse complement.
TCCGAATCTCCACTTGCATTTTCTACAGAAAGAGTGTTTCAGAACGGCTCAATCAAAACTAAGGTTCAACTCTTTTAGTTGAACAAAGAGAACAGAAAGAAGTTTCACACAATTCTTCTGTGTCGTTTTTATTTGTAGACATTCTTTTTCCCAATATAGGCCTCTTAGCGCTCAGAATGTCCAATTGCAGTTTCTACAGAAAGAGTGTTTCAGAACGTCTCAATCAAAATTAAGGTTCAACTCTGTTAGTAGAATGCACAGAACAGAAATAAGTTTCATACAATGCTTCTGTGTAATTCATATTTGAACATACTCTTTTTTCCACTATTACCCACTTAGCGCTACGAATGTCCAGTTGCATTTTCTACAGACAGAGTGTTCCAAAACTGCTCAATCAAAATCATGGTTTAACTCTGTTAGCTGAATGCTCAGATCAGAAAGAAGTTTCACAGAATGCTTCTGTGTAGTTTATATTTGAATATATTCCTTTTTCCACTACTACGCTCTTAGCGCTCCAAATGTCCAGTTGCATTTTCTACAGAAAGAGTGTTCAGATCTGCTCAATCAAAAGTATGGTTTAACTCTGTTAGCTGAATGCACAGATCAGAAAGAAGTTTCACCGAATGATTCTGTGTAGTTTATATTTGAAAACATTCCTTTTTCCACTATTACCCACTTAGCGCTCCGAATCTCCACTTGCATTTTCTACAAAAAGAGTGTTTCATAACTGCTCAATCAAAAATATGTTTTATCTCTGTTAACTGAATTTACAGATCAGAAATAAGTTTCACAGAATGCATCTGTGTAGTTTTTATTTGAAGATATTCTTTTTCCCAATGTAGGCCTCTTAGCGCTTAGCATGTCCAATTGCAGTTTCTACAGAAAGAGTGTTTCAGAACGGCTCAATCAAAAGTAAGGTTCAACTCTGTTAGTTGAATGCACAGAACAGAAAGTAGTTTCATACAATGCTTCTGTGTAGTTTATATTTGAATATATTCCTTTTTCCACTACTACTCTCTTAGCGCTCCAAATGTCCAGTTGCATTTTCTACAGAAAGAGTGTTCAGATCTGCTCAATCAAAAGTATTGTTTAATTCTGTTAGCTGAATGCACAGATCAGAAAGAAGTTTCACAGAATGATTCTTTGTAGTTTATATTTGGAGACATTCCTTTTTCCACTATTACCCTCTTAGCGCTCCGAATCTCCACTTGCATTTTCTACAGAAAGAGTGTTTCAGAACGGCTCAATCAAAACTAAGGTTCAACTCTTTTAGTTGAACAAACAGAACAGAAAGAAGTTTCACACAATTCTTCTGTGTAGTTTTTATTTGTAGACATTCTTTTTCCCAATATAGGCCTCTTAGCGCTCAGAATGTCCAATTGCATTTTCTACAGAAAGAGTGTTTCAGAACGGCTCAATCAAAAGTAAGGTTCAACTCTGTTAGTTGAATGCACAGAACAGAAAGAAGTTTCATACAATGCTTCTGTGTAGTTTATATTTGAACATATTCTTTTTTCCACTATTACCCACTTAGCGCTACGAATGTCCAGTTGCATTTTCTACAGACAGAGTGTTTCAAAACTGCTCAATCAAAAGTATGGTTTAACTCTGTTAGCTGAATGCTCAGATCAGAAAGAAGTTTCACAGAATGATTCTGTGTAGTTTATTTTTGAATATATTACTTTTTCCACTATTACGCTCTTAGCGCTCCAAATGTCCAGTTGCATTTTCTACAGAAAGAGTGTTCAGATCTGCTCAATCAAAAGTATGGTTTAACTCTGTTAGCTGAATGCACAGATCAGAAAGAAGTTTCACCGAATGATTCTGTGTAGTTTATATTTGAAGACATTCCTTTTTCCACTATTAACCACTTAGCGCTCAGAATCTCCACTTGCATTTTCTACAAAAAGAGTGTTTCATAACTGCTCAATAAAAATATGTTTTATCTCTGTTAACTGAATTTACAGATCAGAAATAAGTTTCACAGAATGCATCTGTGTAGTTTTTATTTGAAGATATTCTTTTTCCCAATGTAGGCCTCTTAGCGCTTAGCATGTCCAATTGCAGTTTCTACAGAAAGAGTGTTTCAGAACGGCTCAATCAAAAGTAAGGTTCAACTCTGTTAGATGAATGCACAGAACAGAAAGAATTTTCACAGAATGCTACTGTGTAGTTTATATTTGAATATATTCCTTTTTCCACTATTACCCTCTTAGCGCTCCGAATGTCCACTTGCATTTTCTACAGAAAGAGTGTTCAGAACTGCGCAATCAAAAGTATGGTTTAACTCTGTTAGCTTAATGAACATATCAGAAATAAGTTTCACAGAATGCTTCTGTGTAGTTTTTATTTGAAGATATTATTTTTCCCAATAGAGGCCTCTTAGCGCTCAGAATGTCCAATTGCAGTTTCTGCAGAAAGAGTGTTTCAGAAAGGCTCAATCAAAAGTAAGGTTCAACTCTGTTATTTGAATGCACAGAACAGAAAGAAGTTTCATACAATGCTTCTGTGTAGTTTATATTTGAACATATTCTTTTTTCCACTATTACCCACTTGGCGCTACGAATGTCCAGTTGCATTTTCTACAGACAGAGTGTTTCAAAACTGCTCAATCAAAAGTATGGTTTAACTCTGTTAGCTGAATGCTCAGATCAGAAAGAAGTTTCACAGAATGCTTCTGTGTAGTTTATATTTGAATATATTCCTTTTTCCACTACTACTCTCTTAGCGCTCAAAATGTCCAGTTGCATTTTCTACAGAAAGAGTGTTCAGATCTGCTCAATCAAAAGTATGGTTTAATTCTGTTAGCTGAATGCACAGATCAGAAAGAAGTTTCACAGAATTATTCTGTGTAGTTTATATTTGGAGACATTCCTTTTTCCACTATTACCCTCTTAGCGCTCCGAATCTCCACTTGCATTTTCTACAGAAAGAGTGTTTCAGAATGGCTCAATCAAAACTAAGGTTCAACTCTTTTAGTTGAACAAAGAGAACAGAAAGAAGTTTCACACAATTCTTCTGTGTAGTTTTTATTTGTAGACATTCTTTTTCCCAATATAGGCCTCTTAGCGCTCAGAATGTCCAATTGCAGTTTCTACAGAAAGAGTGTTTCAGAACGGCTCAATCAAAAGTAAGGTTCAACTCTGTTAGTAGAATGCACAGAACAGAAAGAAGTTTCATACAATGCTTCTGTGTAGTTCATATTTGAACATATTCTTTTTTCCACTATTACCCACTTAGCGCTACGAATGTCCAGTTGCATTTTCTACAGACAGAGTGTTCCAAAACTGCTCAATCAAAAGCATGGTTTAACTCTGTTAGCTGAATGCTCAGATCAGAAAGAAGTTTCACAGAATGCTTCTGTGTAGTTTATATTTGAATATATTCCTTTTTCCACTACTACGCTCTTAGCGCTCCAAATGTCCAGTTGCATTTTCTACAGAAAGAGTGTTCAGATCTGCTCAATCAAAAGTATGGTTTAACTCTGTTAGCTGAATGCACAGATCAGAAAGAAGTTTCACCGAATGATTCTGTGTAGTTTATATTTGAAGACATTACTTTTTCCACTATTACCCTCTTAGCGCTCCGAATCTCCACTTGCATTTTCTACAAAAAGAGTGTTTCATAACTGCTCAATCAAAAATATGTTTTATCTCTGTTAACTGAATTTACAGATCAGAAATAAGTTTCACAGAATGCATCTGTGTAGTTTTTATTTGAAGATATTCTTTTTCCCAATGTAGGCCTCTTAGCGCTTAGCATGTCCAATTGCAGTTTCTACAGAAAGAGTGTTTCAGAACGGCTCAATCAAAAGTAAGGTTCAACTCTGTTAGTTGAATGCACAGAACAGAAAGAATTTTCACAGAATGCTACTGTGTAGTTTATATTTGAATATATTCCTTTTTCCACTATTACCCTCTTAGCGCTCCGAATGTCCACTTGCATTTTCTACAGAAAGAGTGTTCCGAACTGCGCAATCAAAAGTATGGTTTAACTCTGTTAGCTTAATGAACATATCAGAAATAAGTTTCACACAATGCTTCTGTGTAGTTTTTATTTGAAGATATTATTTTTCCCAATAGAGACCTCTTAGCGCTCAGAATGTCCAATTGCAGTTTCTACAGAAAGAGTGTTTCAGAAAGGCTCAATCAAAAGCAAGGTTGAACTCTGTTAGTTGAATGCACAGAACAGAAAGTAGTTTCATACAATGCTTCTGTGTAGTTTATATTTGAATATATTCCTTTTTCCACTACTACTCTCTTAGCGCTCCAAATATCCAGTTGCATTTTCTACAGAAAGAGTGTTCAGATCTGCTCAATCAAAAATATGGTTTAACTCTGTTAGCTGAATGCACAGATCAGAAAGAAGTTTCACAGAATGATTCTGTGTAGTTTATATTTGGAGACATTCCTTTTTCCACTATTACCCTCTTAGCGCTCCGAATCTCCACTTGCATTTTCTACAGAAAGTGTGTTTCAGAACGGCTCAATCAAAACTAAGTTTCAACTCTTTTAGTTGAACAAACACAACAGAAAGAAGTTTCACACAATTCTTTTGTGTAGTTTTTATTTGTAGACATTCTTTTTCCCAATATAGGCCTCTTAGCGCTCAGAATGTCCAATTGCAGTTTCTACAGAAAGAGTGTTTCAGAACAGCTCAATCAAAAGTAAGGTTCAACTCTGTTAGTTGAATGCACAGAACAGAAAGAAGTTTCATACAATGCTTCTGTGTAGTTTATATTTGAACATATTCTTTTTTCCACTATTACCCACTTAGGGCTCGAATGTCCAGTTGCATTTTCTACAGACAGAGTGTTTCAAAACTGCTCAATCAAAAGTATGGTTTAACTCTGTTAGCTGAATGCTCAGATCAGAAAGAAGTTTCACAGAATGCTTCTGTGTAGTTTATATTTGAATATATTCCTTTTTCCACTATTACGCTCTTAGCGCTCCAAATGTCCAGTTGCATTTTCTACAGAAAGAGTGTTCAGATCTGCTCAATCAAAAGTATGGTTTAACTCTGTTAGGTGAATGCACAGATCAGAAAGAAGTTTCACCGAATGATTCTGTGTAGTTTATATTTGAAGACATTCCTTTTTCCACTATTAACCTCTTAGCGCTCCGAATCTCCACTTGCATTTTCTACAAAAAGAGTGTTTCATAACTGCTCAATCAAAAATATGTTTTATCTCTGTTAACTGAATTTACAGATCAGAAATAAGTTTCACAGAATGCATCTGTGTAGTTTTTATTTGAAGATATTCTTTTTCCCAATGTAGGCCTCTTAGCGCTTAGCATGTCCAATTGCAGTTTCTACAGAAAGAGTGTTTCAGAACGGCTCAATAAAAAGTAAGGTTCAACTCTGTTAGATGAATGCACAGAACAGAAAGTGTTTTCACAGAATGCTACTGTGTAGTTTATATTTGAATATATTCCTTTTTCCACTATTACCCTCTTAGCGCTCCGAATGTCCACTTGCATTTTCTACAGAAAGAGTGTTCAGAACTGCGCAATCAAAAGTATGGTTTAACTCTGTTAGCTTAATGAACATATCAGAAATAAGTTTCACACAATGCTTCTGTGTAGTTTTTATTTGAAGATATTTTTTTTCCCAATAGAGGCCTCTTAGCGCTCAGAATGTCCAATTGCAGTTTCTACAGAAAGAGTGTTTCAGAAAGGCTCAATCAAAAGTAAGGTTCAACTCTGTTAGTTGAATGCACAGAACAGAAAGAAGTTTCATACAATGCTTCTGTGTAGTTTATATTTGAACATATTCTTTTTTCCACTATTACCCACTTGGCGCTACGAATGTCCAGTTGCATTTTCTACAGACAGAGTGTTTCAAAACTGCTCAATCAAAAGTATGGTTTAACTCTGTTAGCTGAATGCTCAGATCAGAAAGAAGTTTCACAGAATGCTTCTGTGTAGTTTATATTTGAATATATTCCTTTTTCCACTACTACTCTCTTAGCGCTCCAATTGTCCAGTTGCATTTTCTACAGAAAGAGTGTTCAGATCTGCTCAATCAAAAGTATGGTTTAACTCTGTTAGCTGAATGCACAGATCAGAAAGAAGTTTCACAGAGTGATTCTGTGTAGTTTATATATGGAGACATTACTTTTTCCACTATTACCCTCTTAGCGCTCCGAATCTCCACTTGCATTTTCTACAGAAAGAGTGTTTCAGAACGTCTCAATCAAAACTAAGGTTCAACTCTTTTAGTTGAACAAACAGAACAGAAAGAAGTTTCACACAATTCTTCTGTGTAGTTTTTATTTGTAGACATTCTTTTTCCCAATATAGGCCTCTTAGCGCTCAGAATGTCCAATTGCAGTTTCTACAGAAAGAGTGTTTCAGAACGGCTCAATCAAAAGTAAGGTTCAACTCTGTTAGTTGAATGCACAGAACAGAAAGAAGTTTCATACAACGCTTCTGTGTAGTTTATATTTGAACATATTCTTTCTTCCACTATTACCCACTTAGCGCTACGAATGTCCAGTTGCATTTTCTACAGACAGAGTGTTTCAAAACTGCTCAATCAAAAGTATGGTTTAACTCTGTTAGCTGAGTGCTCAGATCAGAAAGAAGTTTCACAGAATGCTTCTGTGTAGTTTATATTTGAATATATTCCTTTTTCCACTACTACGCTCTTAGCGCTCCAAATGTCCAATTGCATTTTCTACAGAAAGAGTGTTCAGATCTGCACAATCAGAAGTATGGTTTAACTCTGTTAGCTGAATACACAGATCAGAAAGAAGTTTCACCGAATGATTCTGTGTAGTTTATATTTGAAGACATTCCTTTTTCCACTATTACCCTCTTAGCGCTCCGAATCTCCACTTGCATTTTCTACAAAAAGAGTGTTTCATAACTGCTCAATCAAAAATATGTTTTATCTCTGTTAACTGAATTTACAGATCAGAAATAAGTTTCACAGAATGCATCTGTGTAGTTTTTATTTGAAGATATTCTTTTTCCCAATGTAGGCCTCTTAGCGCTTAGCATGTCCAATTGCAGTTTCTACAGAAAGAGTGTTTCAGAACGGCTCAATCAAAAGTAAGGTTCAACTCTGTTAGTTGAATGCACAGAACAGAAAGAATTTTCACAGAATTCTACTGTGTAGTTTATATTTGAATATATTCCTTTTTCCACTATTACCCTCTTAGCGCTCCGAATGTCCACTTGCATTTTCTACAGAAAGAGTGTTCAGAACTGCGCAATCAAAAGTATGGTTTAAATCTGTTTGCTTAATGAACATATCAGAAATAAGTTTCACACAATGCTTCTGTGTAGTTTTTATTTGAAGATATTATTTTTCCCAATAGAGGCCTCTTAGCGCTCAGAATGTCCAATTGCAGTTTCTACAGAAAGAGTGTTTCAGAAAGGCTCAATCAAAAGTAAGGTTCAACTCTGTTAGTTGAATGCACAGAACAGAAAGAAGTTTCATACAATGCTTCTGTGTAGTTTATATTTGAACATATTCTTTTTTCCACTATTACCCACTTGGCGCTACGAATGTCCAGTTGCATTTTCTACAGACAGAGTGTTTCAAAACTGCTCAATCAAAAGTATGGTTTAACTCTGTTAGCTGAATGCTCAGATCAGAAAGAAGTTTCACAGAATGCTTCTGTGTAGTTTATATTTGAATATATTCCTTTTTCCACTACTTCTCTCTTAGCGCTCCAAATGTCCAGTTGCATTTTCTACAGAAAGAGTGTTCAGATCTGCTCAATCAAAAGTATGGTTTAACTCTGTTAGCTGAATGCACAGATCAGAAAGAAGTTTCACAGAATGATTCTGTGTAGTTTATATTTGGAGACATTCCGTTTTCCACTATTACCCTCTTAGCGCACCGAATCTCCACTTGCATTTTCTACAGAAAGAGTGTTTCAGAACGGCTCAATCAAAACTAAGGTTCAACTCTTTTAGTTGAACAAACAGAACAGAAAGAAGTTTCACACAATTCTTCTGTGTAGTTTTTATTTGTAGACATTCTTTTTCCCAATATAGGCCTCTTAGCGCTAAGAATGTCCAATTGCAGTTTCTACAGAAAGAGTGTTTCAGAACGGCTCAATCAAAAGTAAGGTTCAACTCTGTTAGTTGAATGCACAGAACAGAAAGAAGTTTCATACAATGCTTCTGTGTAGTTTATATTTGAACATATTATTTTTTCCACTATTACCCACTTAGCGCTACGAATGTCCAGTTGCATTTTCTACAGACAGAGTGTTTCAAAACTGCTCAATCAAAAGTATGGTTTAACTCTGTTAGCTGAATGCTCAGATCAGAAAAAAGTTTCACAGAATGCTTCTGTGTAGTTTATATTTGAATATATTCCTTTTTCCACTATTACGCTCTTAGCGCTCCAAATGTCCAGTTGCATTTTCTACAGAAAAAGTGTTCAGATCTGCTCAATCAAAAGTATGGTTTAACTCTGTTAGCTGAATGCACAGATCAGAAAGAAGTTTCACCGAATGATTCTGTGTAGTTTATATTTGAAGACATTCCTTTTTCCACTATTACCCTCTTAGCGCTCCGAATCTCCACTTGCATTTTCTACAAAAAGAGTGTTTCATAACTGCTCAATCAAAAATATGTTTTATCTCTGTTAACTGAATTTACAGATCAGAAATAAGTTTCACAGAATGCATCTGTGTAGTTTTTATTTGAAGATATTCTTTTTCCCAATGTAGGCCTCTTAGCGCTTAGCATGTCCAATTGCAGTTTCTACAGAAAGAGTGTTTCAGAACGGCTCAATCAAAAGTAAGGTTCAACTCTGTTAGTTGAATGCACAGAACAGAAAGAATTTTCACAGAATGCTACTGTGTAGTTTATATTTGAATATATTCCTTTTTCCACTATTACCCTCTTAGCGCTCCGAATGTCCACTTGCATTTTCTACAGAAAGAGTGTTCCGAACTGCGCAATCAAAAGTATGGTTTAACTCTGTTAGCTTAATGAACATATCAGAAATAAGTTTCACACAATGCTTCTGTGTAGTTTTTATTTGAAGATATTATTTTTCCCAATAGAGGCCTCTTAGCGCTCAGAATGTCCAATTGCAGTTTCTACAGAAAGAGTGTTTCAGAAAGGCTCAATCAAAAGCAAGGTTGAACTCTGTTAGTTGAATGCACAGAACAGAAAGTAGTTTCATACAATGCTTCTGTGTAGTTTATATTTGAATATATTCCTTTTTCCACTACTACTCTCTTAGCGCTCCAAATATCCAGTTGCATTTTCTACAGAAAGAGTGTTCAGATCTGCTCAATCAAAAATATGGTTTAACTCTGTTAGCTGAATGCACAGATCAGAAAGAAGTTTCACAGAATGATTCTGTGTAGTTTATATTTGGAGACATTCCTTTTTCCACTATTACCCTCTTAGCGCTCCGAATCTCCACTTGCATTTTCTACAGAAAGTGTGTTTCAGAACGGCTCAATCAAAATTAAGTTTCAACTCTTTTAGTTGAACAAACACAACAGAAAGAAGTTTCACACAATTCTTTTGTGTAGTTTTTATTTGTAGACATTCTTTTTCCCAATATAGGCCTCTTAGCGCTCAGAATGTCCAATTGCAGTTTCTACAGAAAGAGTGTTTCAGAACGGCTCAATCAAAAGTAAGGTTCAACTCTGTTAGTTGAATGCACAGAACAGAAAGAAGTTTCATACAATGCTTCTGTGTAGTTTATATTTGAACATATTCTTTTTTCCACTATTACCCACTTAGGGATCGAATGTCCAGTTGCATTTTCTACAGACAGAGTGTTTCAAAACTGCTCAATCAAAAGTATGGTTTAACTCTGTTAGCTGAATGCTCAGATCAGAAAGAAGTTTCACAGAATGCTGCTGTGTAGTTTATATTTGAATATATTCCTTTTTCCACTATTACGCTCTTAGCGCTCCAAATGTCCAGTTGCATTTTCTACAGAAAGAGTGTTCAGATCTGCTCAATCAAAAGTATGGTTTAACTCTGTTAGGTGAATTCACAGATCAGAAAGAAGTTTCACCGAATGATTCTGTGTAGTTTATATTTGAAGACATTCCTTTTTCCACTATTAACCTCTTAGCGCTCCGAATCTCCACTTGCATTTTCTACAAAAAGAGTGTTTCATAACTGCTCAATCAAAAATATGTTTTATCTCTGTTAACTGAATTTACAGATCAGAAATAAGTTTCACAGAATGCATCTGTGTAGTTTTTATTTGAAGATATTCTTTTTCCCAATGTAGGCCTCTTAGCGCTTAGCATGTCCAATTGCAGTTTCTACAGAAAGAGTGTTTCAGAACGGCTCAATAAAAAGTAAGGTTCAACTCTGTTAGATGAATGCACAGAACAGAAAGAGTTTTCACAGAATGCTACTGTGTAGTTTATATTTGAATATATTCCTTTTTCCACTATTACCCTCTTAGCGCTCCGAATGTCCACTTGCATTTTCTACAGAAAGAGTGTTCAGAACTGCGCAATCAAAAGTATGGTTTAACTCTGTTAGCTTAATGAACATATCAGAAATAAGTTTCACACAATGCTTCTGTGTAGTTTTTATTTGAAGATATTATTTTTCCCAATAGAGGCCTCTTAGCGCTCAGAATGTCCAATTGCAGTTTCTACAGAAAGAGTGTTTCAGAAAGGCTCAATCAAAAGTAAGGTTCAACTCTGTTAGTTGAATGCACAGAACAGAAAGAAGTTTCATACAATGCTTCTGTGTAGTTTATATTTGAACATATTCTTTTTTCCACTATTACCCACTTGGCGCTACGAATGTCCAGTTGCATTTTCTACAGACAGAGTGTTTCAAAACTGCTCAATCAAAAGTATGGTTTAACTCTGTTAGCTGAATGCTCAGATCAGAAAGAAGTTTCACAGAATGCTTCTGTGTAGTTTATATTTGAATATATTCCTTTTTCCACTACTACTCTCTTAGCGCTCCAATTGTCCAGTTGCATTTTCTACAGAAAGAGTGTTCAGATCTGCTCAATCAAAAGTATGGTTTAACTCTGTTAGCTGAATGCACAGATCAGAAAGAAGTTTCACAGAATGATTCTGTGTAGTTTATATATGGAGACATTACTTTTTCCACTATTACCCTCTTAGCGCTCAGAATCTCCACTTGCATTTTCTACAGAAAGAGTGTTTCAGAACGTCTCAATCAAAACTAAGGTTCAACTCTTTTAGTTGAACAAACAGAACAGAAAGAAGTTTCACACAATTCTTCTGTGTAGTTTTTATTTGTAGACATTCTTTTTCCCAATATAGGCCTCTTAGCGCTCAGAATGTCCAATTGCAGTTTCTACAGAAAGAGTGTTTCAGAACGGCTCAATCAAAAGTAAGGTTCAACTCTGTTAGTTGAATGCACAGAACAGAAAGAAGTTTCATACAACGCTTCTGTGTAGTTTATATTTGAACATATTCTTTCTTCCACTATTACCCACTTAGCGCTACGAATGTCCAGTTGCATTTTCTACAGACAGAGTGTTTCAAAACTGCTCAATCAAAAGTATGGTTTAACTCTGTTAGCTGAGTGCTCAGATCAGAAAGAAGTTTCACAGAATGCTTCTGTGTAGTTTATATTTGAATATATTCCTTTTTCCACTACTACGCTCTTAGCGCTCCAAATGTCCAATTGCATTTTCTACAGAAAGAGTGTTCAGATCTGCACAATCAGAAGTATGGTTTAACTCTGTTAGCTGAATACACAGATCAGAAAGAAGTTTCACCGAATGATTCTGTGTAGTTTATATTTGAAGACATTCCTTTTTCCACTATTACCCTCTTAGCGCTCCGAATCTCCACTTGCATTTTCTACAAAAAGAGTGTTTCATAACTGCTCAATCAAAAATATGTTTTATCTCTGTTAACTGAATTTACAGATCAGAAATAAGTTTCACAGAATGCATCTGTGTAGTTTTTATTTGAAGATATTCTTTTTCCCAATGTAGGCCTCTTAGCGCTTAGCATGTCCAATTGCAGTTTCTACAGAAAGAGTGTTTCAGAACGGCTCAATCAAAAGTAAGGTTCAACTCTGTTAGTTGAATGCACAGAACAGAAAGAATTTTCACAGAATTCTACTGTGTAGTTTATATTTGAATATATTCCTTTTTCCACTATTACCCTCTTAGCGCTCCGAATGTCCACTTGCATTTTCTACAGAAAGAGTGTTCAGAACTGCGCAATCAAAAGTATGGTTTAAATCTGTTTGCTTAATGAACATATCAGAAATAAGTTTCACACAATGCTTCTGTGTAGTTTTTATTTGAAGATATTATTTTTCCCAATAGAGGCCTCTTAGCGCTCAGAATGTCCAATTGCAGTTTCTACATAAAGAGTGTTTCAGAAAGGCTCAATCAAAAGTAAGGTTCAACTCTGTTAGTTGAATGCACAGAACAGAAAGAAGTTTCATACAATGCTTCTGTGTAGTTTATATTTGAACATATTCTTTTTTCCACTATTACCCACTTGGCGCTACGAATGTCCAGTTGCATTTTCTACAGACAGAGTGTTTCAAAACTGCTCAATCAAAAGTATGGTTTAACTCTGTTAGCTGAATGCTCAGATCAGAAAGAAGTTTCACAGAATGCTTCTGTGTAGTTTATATTTGAATATATTCCTTTTTCCACTACTTCTCTCTTAGCGCTCCAAATGTCCAGTTGCATTTTCTACAGAAAGAGTGTTCAGATCTGCTCAATCAAAAGTATGGTTTAACTCTGTTAGCTGAATGCACAGATCAGAAAGAAGTTTCACAGAATGATTCTGTGTAGTTTATATTTGGAGACATTCCGTTTTCCACTATTACCCTCTTAGCGCACCGAATCTCCACTTGCATTTTCTACAGAAAGAGTGTTTCAGAACGGCTCAATCAAAACTAAGGTTCAACTCTTTTAGTTGAACAAACAGAACAGAAAGAAGTTTCACACAATTCTTCTGTGTAGTTTTTATTTGTAGACATTCTTTTTCCCAATATAGGCCTCTTAGCGCTAAGAATGTCCAATTGCAGTTTCTACAGAAAGAGTGTTTCAGAACGGCTCAATCAAAAGTAAGGTTCAACTCTGTTAGTTGAATGCACAGAACAGAAAGAAGTTTCATACAATGCTTCTGTGTAGTTTATATTTGAACATATTATTTTTTCCACTATTACCCACTTAGCGCTACGAATGTCCAGTTGCATTTTCTACAGACAGAGTGTTTCAAAACTGCTCAATCAAAAGTATGGTTTAACTCTGTTAGCTGAATGCTCAGATCAGAAAAAAGTTTCACAGAATGCTTCTGTGTAGTTTATATTTGAATATATTCCTTTTTCCACTATTACGCTCTTAGCGCTCCAAATGTCCAGTTGCATTTTCAACAGAAAGAGTGTTCAGATCTGCTCAATCAAAAGTATGGTTTAACTCTGTTAGCTGAATTCACAGATCAGAAAGAAGTTTCACCGAATGATTCTGTGTAGTTTATATTTGAAGACATTCCTTTTTCCACTATTACCCTCTTAGCGCTCCGAATCTCCACTTGCATTTTCTACAAAAAGAGTGTTTCATAACTGCTCAATCAAAAATATGTTTTATCTCTGTTAACTGAATTTACAGATCAGAAATAAGTTTCACAGAATGCATCTGTGTAGTTTGTATTTGAAGATATTCTTTTCCCAATGTAGGCCTCTTAGCGCTTAGCATGTCCAATTGCAGTTTCTACAGAAACAGTGTTTCAGAACGGCTCAATCAAAAGTAAGGTTCAACTCTGTTAGTTGAATGCACAGAACAGAAAGAATTTTCACAGAATGCTACTGTGTAGTTTATATTTGAATATATTCCTTTCTCCACTATTACCCTCTTAGCGCTACGAAGGTCCACTTGCATTTTCTACAGAAAGAGTGTTCAGAACTGCGCAATCAAAAGTATGGTTTAACTCTGTTAGCTTAATGAACATATCAGAAATAAGTTTCACACAATGCTTCTGTGTAGTTTTTATTTGAAGATATTATTTTTCCCAATAGAGGCCTCTTAGCGCTCAGAATGTCCAATTGCAGTTTCTACAGAAAGAGTGTTTCAGAAAGGCTCAATCAAAAGCAAGGTTGAACTCTGTTAGTTGAATGCACAGAACAGAAAGTAGTTTCATACAATGCTTCTGTGTAGTTTATATTTGAATATATTCCTTTTTCCACTACTACTCTCTTAGCGCTCCAAATATCCAGTTGCATTTTCTACAGAAAGAGTGTTCAGATCTGCTCAATCAAAAATATGGTTTAACTCTGTTAGCTGAATGCACAGATCAGAAAGAAGTTTCACAGAATGATTCTGTGTAGTTTATATTTGGAGACATTCCTTTTTCCACTATTACCCTCTTAGCGCTCCGAATCTCCACTTGCATTTTCTACAGAAAGTGTGTTTCAGAACGGCTCAATCAAAATTAAGTTTCAACTCTTTTAGTTGAACAAACACAACAGAAAGAAGTTTCACACAATTCTTTTGTGTAGTTTTTATTTGTAGACATTCTTTTTCCCAATATAGGCCTCTTAGCGCTCAGAATGTCCAATTGCAGTTTCTACAGAAAGAGTGTTTCAGAACGGCTCAATCAAAAGTAAGGTTCAACTCTGTTAGTTGAATGCACAGAACAGAAAGAAGTTTCATACAATGCTTCTGTGTAGTTTATATTTGAACATATTCTTTTTTCCACTATTACCCACTTAGGGATCGAATGTCCAGTTGCATTTTCTACAGACAGAGTGTTTCAAAACTGCTCAATCAAAAGTATGGTTTAACTCTGTTAGCTGAATGCTCAGATCAGAAAGAAGTTTCACAGAATGCTGCTGTGTAGTTTATATTTGAATATATTCCTTTTTCCACTATTACGCTCTTAGCGCTCCAAATGTCCAGTTGCATTTTCTACAGAAAGAGTGTTCAGATCTGCTCAATCAAAAGTATGGTTTAACTCTGTTAGGTGAATTCACAGATCAGAAAGAAGTTTCACCGAATGATTCTGTGTAGTTTATATTTGAAGACATTCCTTTTTCCACTATTAACCTCTTAGCGCTCCGAATCTCCACTTGCATTTTCTACAAAAAGAGTGTTTCATAACTGCTCAATCAAAAATATGTTTTATCTCTGTTAACTGAATTTACAGATCAGAAATAAGTTTCACAGAATGCATCTGTGTAGTTTTTATTTGAAGATATTCTTTTTCCCAATGTAGGCCTCTTAGCGCTTAGCATGTCCAATTGCAGTTTCTACAGAAAGAGTGTTTCAGAACGGCTCAATAAAAAGTAAGGTTCAACTCTGTTAGATGAATGCACAGAACAGAAAGAGTTTTCACAGAATGCTACTGTGTAGTTTATATTTGAATATATTCCTTTTTCCACTATTACCCTCTTAGCGCTCCGAATGTCCACTTGCATTTTCTACAGAAAGAGTGTTCAGAACTGCGCAATCAAAAGTATGGTTTAACTCTGTTAGCTTAATGAACATATCAGAAATAAGTTTCACACAATGCTTCTGTGTAGTTTTTATTTGAAGATATTATTTTTCCCAATAGAGGCCTCTTAGCGCTCAGAATGTCCAATTGCAGTTTCTACAGAAAGAGTGTTTCAGAAAGGCTCAATCAAAAGTAAGGTTCAACTCTGTTAGTTGAATGCACAGAACAGAAAGAAGTTTCATACAATGCTTCTGTGTAGTTTATATTTGAACATATTCTTTTTTCCACTATTACCCACTTGGCGCTACGAATGTCCAGTTGCATTTTCTACAGACAGAGTGTTTCAAAACTGCTCAATCAAAAGTATGGTTTAACTCTGTTAGCTGAATGCTCAGATCAGAAAGAAGTTTCACAGAATGCTTCTGTGTAGTTTATATTTGAATATATTCCTTTTTCCACTACTACTCTCTTAGCGCTCCAATTGTCCAGTTGCATTTTCTACAGAAAGAGTGTTCAGATCTGCTCAATCAAAAGTATGGTTTAACTCTGTTAGCTGAATGCACAGATCAGAAAGAAGTTTCACAGAATGATTCTGTGTAGTTTATATATGGAGACATTACTTTTTCCACTATTACCCTCTTAGCGCTCAGAATCTCCACTTGCATTTTCTACAGAAAGAGTGTTTCAGAACGTCTCAATCAAAACTAAGGTTCAACTCTTTTAGTTGAACAAACAGAACAGAAAGAAGTTTCACACAATTCTTCTGTGTAGTTTTTATTTGTAGACATTCTTTTTCCCAATATAGGCCTCTTAGCGCTCAGAATGTCCAATTGCAGTTTCTACAGAAAGAGTGTTTCAGAACGGCTCAATCAAAAGTAAGGTTCAACTCTGTTAGTTGAATGCACAGAACAGAAAGAAGTTTCATACAACGCTTCTGTGTAGTTTATATTTGAACATATTCTTTCTTCCACTATTACCCACTTAGCGCTACGAATGTCCAGTTGCATTTTCTACAGACAGAGTGTTTCAAAACTGCTCAATCAAAAGTATGGTTTAACTCTGTTAGCTGAGTGCTCAGATCAGAAAGAAGTTTCACAGAATGCTTCTGTGTAGTTTATATTTGAATATATTCCTTTTTCCACTACTACGCTCTTAGCGCTCCAAATGTCCAATTGCATTTTCTACAGAAAGAGTGTTCAGATCTGCACAATCAGAAGTATGGTTTAACTCTGTTAGCTGAATACACAGATCAGAAAGAAGTTTCACCGAATGATTCTGTGTAGTTTATATTTGAAGACATTCCTTTTTCCACTATTACCCTCTTAGCGCTCCGAATCTCCACTTGCATTTTCTACAAAAAGAGTGTTTCATAACTGCTCAATCAAAAATATGTTTTATCTCTGTTAACTGAATTTACAGATCAGAAATAAGTTTCACAGAATGCATCTGTGTAGTTTTTATTTGAAGATATTCTTTTTCCCAATGTAGGCCTCTTAGCGCTTAGCATGTCCAATTGCAGTTTCTACAGAAAGAGTGTTTCAGAACGGCTCAATCAAAAGTAAGGTTCAACTCTGTTAGTTGAATGCACAGAACAGAAAGAATTTTCACAGAATTCTACTGTGTAGTTTATATTTGAATATATTCCTTTTTCCACTATTACCCTCTTAGCGCTCCGAATGTCCACTTGCATTTTCTACAGAAAGAGTGTTCAGAACTGCGCAATCAAAAGTATGGTTTAAATCTGTTTGCTTAATGAACATATCAGAAATAAGTTTCACACAATGCTTCTGTGTAGTTTTTATTTGAAGATATTATTTTTCCCAATAGAGGCCTCTTAGCGCTCAGAATGTCCAATTGCAGTTTCTACATAAAGAGTGTTTCAGAAAGGCTCAATCAAAAGTAAGGTTCAACTCTGTTAGTTGAATGCACAGAACAGAAAGAAGTTTCATACAATGCTTCTGTGTAGTTTATATTTGAACATATTCTTTTTTCCACTATTACCCACTTGGCGCTACGAATGTCCAGTTGCATTTTCTACAGACAGAGTGTTTCAAAACTGCTCAATCAAAAGTATGGTTTAACTCTGTTAGCTGAATGCTCAGATCAGAAAGAAGTTTCACAGAATGCTTCTGTGTAGTTTATATTTGAATATATTCCTTTTTCCACTACTTCTCTCTTAGCGCTCCAAATGTCCAGTTGCATTTTCTACAGAAAGAGTGTTCAGATCTGCTCAATCAAAAGTATGGTTTAACTCTGTTAGCTGAATGCACAGATCAGAAAGAAGTTTCACAGAATGATTCTGTGTAGTTTATATTTGGAGACATTCCGTTTTCCACTATTACCCTCTTAGCGCACCGAATCTCCACTTGCATTTTCTACAGAAAGAGTGTTTCAGAACGGCTCAATCAAAACTAAGGTTCAACTCTTTTAGTTGAACAAACAGAACAGAAAGAAGTTTCACACAATTCTTCTGTGTAGTTTTTATTTGTAGACATTCTTTTTCCCAATATAGGCCTCTTAGCGCTAAGAATGTCCAATTGCAGTTTCTACAGAAAGAGTGTTTCAGAACGGCTCAATCAAAAGTAAGGTTCAACTCTGTTAGTTGAATGCACAGAACAGAAAGAAGTTTCATACAATGCTTCTGTGTAGTTTATATTTGAACATATTATTTTTTCCACTATTACCCACTTAGCGCTACGAATGTCCAGTTGCATTTTCTACAGACAGAGTGTTTCAAAACTGCTCAATCAAAAGTATGGTTTAACTCTGTTAGCTGAATGCTCAGATCAGAAAAAAGTTTCACAGAATGCTTCTGTGTAGTTTATATTTGAATATATTCCTTTTTCCACTATTACGCTCTTAGCGCTCCAAATGTCCAGTTGCATTTTCAACAGAAAGAGTGTTCAGATCTGCTCAATCAAAAGTATGGTTTAACTCTGTTAGCTGAATTCACAGATCAGAAAGAAGTTTCACCGAATGATTCTGTGTAGTTTATATTTGAAGACATTCCTTTTTCCACTATTACCCTCTTAGCGCTCCGAATCTCCACTTGCATTTTCTACAAAAAGAGTGTTTCATAACTGCTCAATCAAAAATATGTTTTATCTCTGTTAACTGAATTTACAGATCAGAAATAAGTTTCACAGAATGCATCTGTGTAGTTTGTATTTGAAGATATTCTTTTCCCAATGTAGGCCTCTTAGCGCTTAGCATGTCCAATTGCAGTTTCTACAGAAACAGTGTTTCAGAACGGCTCAATCAAAAGTAAGGTTCAACTCTGTTAGTTGAATGCACAGAACAGAAAGAATTTTCACAGAATGCTACTGTGTAGTTTATATTTGAATATATTCCTTTCTCCACTATTACCCTCTTAGCGCTACGAAGGTCCACTTGCATTTTCTACAGAAAGAGTGTTCAGAACTGCGCAATCAAAAGTATGGTTTAACTCTGTTAGCTTAATGAACATATCAGAAATAAGTTTCACACAATGCTTCTGTGTAGTTTTTATTTGAAGATATTATTTTTCCCAATATAGGCCTCTTAGCGCTCAGAATGTACAATTGCAGTTTCTACAGAAAGAGTGTTTCAGAGAGGCTCAATGAAAACTAAGGTTCAACTCTGTTAGTTGAATGCACAGAACAGAAAGAAATTTCAAACAATGCTTCTGTGTAGTTTATATTAGAACATATTCTTTTTTCCACTATTACCCACTTGGCGCTACGAATGTCCAGTTGCATTTTCTACAGACAGAGTGTTTCAAAACTGCTCAATCAAAAGTATGGTTTAACTCTGTTAGCTGAATGCTCAGATCAGAAAGAAGTTTCACAGAATGCTTCTGTGTAGTTTATATTTGAATATATTCCTTTTTCCACTACTACTCTCTTAGCGCTCCAAATGTCCAGTTGCATTTTCTACAGAAAGAGTGTTCAGATCTGCTCAATCAAAAGTATGGTTTAACTCTGTTAGCTGAATGCACAGATCAGAAAGAAGTTTCACAGAATGATTCTGTGTAGTTTATATTTGTAGACATTCCTTTTTCCACTATTACCCTCTTAGCGCTCCGAATCTCCACTTGCATTTTCTACAGAAAGAGTGTTTCAGAACGGCTCAATCAAAACTAAGGTTCAACTCTTTTAGTTGAACAAACAGAACAGAAAGAAGTTTCACACAATTCTTCTGTGTAGTTTTTATTTGTAGACATTCTTTTTCCCAATATAGGCCTCTTAGCGCTCAGAATGTCCAATTGCAGTTTCTACAGAAAGAGTGTTTCAGAATGGCTCAATCAAAAGTAAGGTTCAACTCTGTTAGTTGAATGCACAGAACAGAAAGAAGTTTCATACAATGCTTATGTGTAGTTTATATTTGAACATATCTTTTTTCCACTATTACCCACTTAGCGCTACGAATGTCCAGTTGCATTTTCTACAGACAGAGTGTTTCAAAACTGCTCAATCAAAAGTATGGTTTAACTCTGTTAGCTGAATGCTCAGATCAGAAAGAAGTTTCACAGAATGCTTCTGTGTAGTTTATATTTGAATATATTCCTTTTTCCACTACTACGCTCTTAGCGCTCCAAATGTCCACTTGCATTTTCTACAGAAAGAGTGTTCAGATCTGCTAAATCAAAAGTATGGTTTAACTCTGTTAGCTGAATGCACAGATCAGAAAGAAGTTTCACAGAATGATTCTGTGTAGTTTATATTTGGAGACATTCCTTTTTCCACTATTACCCTCTTAGCGCACCGAATCTCCACTTACATTTTCTACAGAAAGAGTGTTTCAGAATGGCTCAATCAAAACTAAGGTTCAACTCTTTTAGTTGAACAAACAGAACAGGAAGAAGTTTCACACAATTCTTCTGTGTAGTTTTTATTTGTAGACATTCTTTTTCCCAATATAGGACTCTTAGCGCTCAGAATGTCCAATTGCAGTTTCTACAGAAAGAGTGTTTCAGAACGGCTCAATCAAAAGTAAGGTTCAACTCTGTTAGTTGAAAGCACAGAACAGAAAGAAGTTTCATACAATGCTTCTGTGTAGTTTATATTTGAACATATTCTTTCTTCCACTATTACCCACTTAGCGCTACGAATGTCCAGTTGCATTTTCTACAGAAAGAGTGTTCAGAACTGCGCAATCAAAAGTATGGTTTAACTCTGTTAGCTGAATGCTCAGATCAGAAAGAAGTTTCACAGAATGCTTCTGTGTAGTTTATATTTGAACATATTCCTTTTTCCACTACTACGCTCTTAGCGCTCCAAATGTCCAGTTGCATTTTCTACAGAAAAAGTGTTCAGATCTGCTCAATCAAAAGTATGGTTTAACTCTGTTAGCTGAATGCACAGATCAGAAAGAAGTTTCACCGAATTATTCTGTGTAGTTTATATTTGAAGATATTCTTTTTCCACTATTACCCTCTTAGCGCTCCGAATCTCCACTTGCATTTTCTACAAAAAGAGTGTTTCATAACTGCTCAATCAAAAATATGTTTTATCTCTGTTAACTGAATTTACAGATCAGAAATAAGTTTCACAGAATGCATCTGTGTAGTTTTTATTTGAAGATATTCTTTTTCCCAATGTAGGCCTCTTAGCGCTTAGCATGTCCAATTGCAGTTTCTACAGAAAGAGTGTTTCTGAACGGCTCAATGAAAAGTAAGGTTCAACTCTGTTTGTTGAATGCACAGAGCAGAAAGAATTTTCACAGAATGCTACTGTGTAGTTTATATTTGAATATATTCTTTTTCCACTATTACCCTCTTAGCGCTCCGAATGTCCACTTGCATTTTCTACAGAAAGAGTGTTCAGAACTGCGCAATCAAAAGTATGGTTTAACTCTGTTAGCTTAATGAACATATCAGAAATAAGTTTCACACAATGCTTCTGTGTAGTTTTTATTTGAAGATATTATTTTTCCCAATAGAGGCCTCTTAGCGCTCAGAATGTCCAATTGCAGTTTCTACAGAAAGAGTGTTTCAGAAAGGCTCAATCAAAAGTAAGGTTCAACTCTGTTAGTTGAATGCACAGAACAGAAAGTAGTTTCATACAATGCTTCTGTGTAGTTTATATTTGAACATATTCTTTTTTCCACTATTACCCACTTAGCGCTACGAATATCCAGTTGCATTTTCTACAGACAGAGTGTTTCAAAACTGCTCAATCAAAAGTATGGTTTAACTCTGTTAGCTGAATGCTCAGATCAGAAAGAAGTTTCACAGAATGCTTCTGTGTAGTTTATATTTGAATATATTCCTTTTTCCACTACTACTCTCTTAGCGCTCCAAATGTCCAGTTGCATTTTCTACAGAAAGAATGTTCAGATCTGCTCAATCAAAAGTATGGTTTAACTCTGTTAGCTGAATGCACAGATCAGAAAGAAGTTTCACAGAATGATTCTGTGTAGTTTATATTTGGAGACATTCCTTTTTCCACTATTACCCTCTTAGCGCTCCGAATGTCCACTTGCATTTTCTACAGAAAGACTGTTACAGAACGGCTCAATCAAAACTAAGGTTCAACTCTTTTAGTTGAACAAACAGAACAGAAAGAAGTTTCACACAATTCTTCTGTGTAGTTTTTATTTGTAGACATTCTTTTCCCAATATAGGCCTCTTAGCGCTCAGAATGTCCAATTGCAGTTTCTACAGAAAGAGTGTTTCAGAACGGCTCAATCAAAAGTAAGGTTCAACTCTGTTAGTTGAATGCACAGAACAGAAAGAAGTTTCATACAATGCTTCTGTGTAGTTTATATTTGAACATATTCTTTTTTCCACTATTACCCACTTAGCGCTACGAATGTCCAGTTGCATTTTCTACAGACAGAGTGTTTCAAAACTGCTCAATCAAAAGTATGGTTTAACTCTGTTAGCTGAATGCTCAGATCAGAAAGAAGTTTCACAGAATGCTTCTGTGTAGTTTATATTTGAACATATTCCTTTTTCCACTACTACGCTCTTAGCGCTCCAAATGTCCAGTTGCATTTTCTACAGAAAAAGTGTTCAGATCTGCTCAATCAAAAGTATGGTTTAACTCTGTTAGCTGAATGCACAGATCAGAAAGAAGTTTCACCGAATTATTCTGTGTAGTTTATATTTGAAGATATTCTTTTTCCACTATTACCCTCTTAGCGCTCCGAATCTCCACTTGCATTTTCTACAAAAAGAGTGTTTCATAACTGCTCAATCAAAAATATGTTTTATCTCTGTTAACTGAATTTACAAATCAGAAATAAGTTTCACAGAATGCATCTGTGTAGTTTTTATTTGAAGATATTCTTTTTCCCAATGTAGGCCTCTTAGCGCTTAGCATGTCCAATTGCAGTTTCTACAGAAAGAGTGTTTCAGAACGGCTCAATGAAAAGTAAGGTTCAACTCTGTTTGTTGAATGCACAGAGCAGAAAGAATTTTCACAGAATGCTACTGTGTAGTTTATATTTGAATATATTCTTTTTCCACTATTACCCTCTTAGCGCTCCGAATGTCCACTTGCATTTTCTACAGAAAGAGTGTTCAGAACTGCGCAATCAAAAGTATGGTTTAACTCTGTTAGCTTAATGAACATATCAGAAATAAGTTTCACACAATGCTTCTGTGTAGTTTTTATTTGAAGATATTATTTTTCCCAATAGAGGCCTCTTAGCGCTCAGAATGTCCAATTGCAGTTTCTACAGAAAGAGTGTTTCAGAAAGGCTCAATCAAAAGTAAGGTTCAACTCTGTTAGTTGAATGCACAGAACAGAAAGTAGTTTCATACAATGCTTCTGTGTAGTTTATATTTGAACATATTCTTTTTTCCACTATTACCCACTTAGCGCTACGAATATCCAGTTGCATTTTCTACAGACAGAGTGTTTCAAAACTGCTCAATCAAAAGTATGGTTTAACTCTGTTAGCTGAATGCTCAGATCAGAAAGAAGTTTCACAGAATGCTTCTGTGTAGTTTATATTTGAATATATTCCTTTTTCCACTACTACTCTCTTAGCGCTCCAAATGTCCAGTTGCATTTTCTACAGAAAGAATGTTCAGATCTGCTCAATCAAAAGTATGGTTTAACTCTGTTAGCTGAATGCACAGATCAGAAAGAAGTTTCACAGAATGATTCTGTGTAGTTTATATTTGGAGACATTCCTTTTTCCACTATTACCCTCTTAGCGCTCCGAATGTCCACTTGCATTTTCTACAGAAAGACTGTTACAGAACGGCTCAATCAAAACTAAGGTTCAACTCTTTTAGTTGAACAAACAGAACAGAAAGAAGTTTCACACAATTCTTCTGTGTAGTTTTTATTTGTAGACATTCTTTTCCCAATATAGGCCTCTTAGCGCTCAGAATGTCCAATTGCAGTTTCTACAGAAAGAGTGTTTCAGAACGGCTCAATCAAAAGTAAGGTTCAACTCTGTTAGTTGAATGCACAGAACAGAAAGAAGTTTCATACAATGCTTCTGTGTAGTTTATATTTGAACATATTCTTTTTTCCACTATTACCCACTTAGCGCTACGAATGTCCAGTTGCATTTTCTACAGACAGAGTGTTTCAAAACTGCTCAATCAAAAGTATGGTTTAACTCTGTTAGCTGAATGCTCAGATCAGAAAGAAGTTTCACAGAATGCTTCTGTGTAGTTTATATTTGAACATATTCCTTTTTCCACTACTACGCTCTTAGCGCTCCAAATGTCCAGTTGCATTTTCTACAGAAAAAGTGTTCAGATCTGCTCAATCAAAAGTATGGTTTAACTCTGTTAGCTGAATGCACAGATCAGAAAGAAGTTTCACCGAATTATTCTGTGTAGTTTATATTTGAAGATATTCTTTTTCCACTATTACCCTCTTAGCGCTCCGAATCTCCACTTGCATTTTCTACAAAAAGAGTGTTTCATAACTGCTCAATCAAAAATATGTTTTATCTCTGTTAACTGAATTTACAGATCAGAAATAAGTTTCACAGAATGCATCTGTGTAGTTTTTATTTGAAGATATTCTTTTTCCCAATGTAGGCCTCTTAGCGCTTAGCATGTCCAATTGCAGTTTCTACAGAAAGAGTGTTTCAGAACGGCTCAATCAAAAGTAAGGTTCAACTCTGTTAGTTGAATGCACAGAACAGAAAGAATTTTCACAGAATGCTACTGTGTAGTTTATATTTGAATATATTCCTTATTCCACTATTACCCTCTTAGCGCTCCGAATGTCCACTTGCATTTTCTACAGAAAGAGTGTTCAGAACTGCGCAATCAAAAGTATGGTTTAACTCTGTTAGCTTAATGAACATATCAGAAATAAGTTTCACACAATGCTTCTGTGTAGTTTTTATTTGAAGATATTATTTTTCCCAATAGAGGCCTCTTAGCGCTCAGAATGTCCAATTGCAGTTTCTACAGAAAGAGTGTTTCAGAAAGGCTCAATCAAAAGTAAGGTTCAACTCTGTTAGTTGAATGCACAGAACAGAAAGTAGTTTCATACAATGCTTCTGTGTAGTTTATATTTGAACATATTCTTTTTTCCACTATTACCCACTTAGCGCTACGAATATCCAGTTGCATTTTCTACAGACAGAGTGTTTCAAAACTGCTCAATCAAAAGTATGGTTTAACTCTGTTAGCTGAATGCTCAGATCAGAAAGAAGTTTCACAGAATGCTTCTGTGTAGTTTATATTTGAATATATTCCTTTTTCCACTACTACTCTCTTAGCGCTCCAAATGTCCAGTTGCATTTTCTACAGAAAGAGTGTTCAGATCTGCTCAATCAAAACTATGGTTTAACTCTGTTAGCTGAATGCACAGATCAGAAAGAAGTTTCACAGAATGATTCTGTGTAGTTTATATTTGGAGACATTCCTTTTTCCACTATTACCCTCTTAGCGCTCCGAATGTCCACTTGCATTTTCTACAGAAAGACTGTTACAGAACGGCTCAATCAAAACTAAGGTTCAACTCTTTTAGTTGAACAAACAGAACAGAAAGAAGTTTCACACAATTCTTCTGTGTAGTTTTTATTTGTAGACATTCTTTTCCCAATATAGGCCTCTTAGCGCTCAGAATGTCCAATTGCAGTTTCTACAGAAAGAGTGTTTCAGAACGGCTCAATCAAAAGTAAGGTTCAACTCTGTTAGTTGAATGCACAGAACAGAAAGAAGTTTCATACAATGCTTCTGTGTAGTTTATATTTGAACATATTCTTTTTTCCACTATTACCCACTTAGCGCTACGAATGTCCAGTTGCATTTTCTACAGACAGAGTGTTTCAAAACTGCTCAATCAAAAGAATGGTTTAACTCTGTTAGCTGAATGCTCAGATCAGAAAGAAGTTTCACAGAATGCTTCTGTGTAGTTTATATTTGAACATATTCCTTTTTCCACTACTACGCTCTTAGCGCTCCAAATGTCCAGTTGCATTTTCTACAGAAAAAGTGTTCAGATCTGCTCAATCAAAAGTATGGTTTAACTCTGTTAGCTGAATGCACAGATCAGAAAGAAGTTTCACCGAATGATTCTGTGTAGTTTATATTTGAAGACATTCCTTTTTCCACTATTACCCTCTTAGCGCTCCGAATCTCCACTTGCATTTTCTACAAAAAGAGTGTTTCATAACTGCTCAATCAAAAATATGTTTTATCTCTGTTAACTGAATTTACAGATCAGAAATAAGTTTCACAGAATGCATCTGTGTAGTTTTTATTTGAAGATATTCTTTTTCCCAATGTAGGCCTCTTAGCGCTTAGCATGTCCAATTGCAGTTTCTACAGAAAGAGTGTTTCAGAACGGCTCAATCAAAAGTAAGGTTCAACTCTGTTAGTTGAATGCACAGAACAGAAAGAATTTTCACAGAATGCTACTGTGTAGTTTATATTTGAATATATTCCTTTTTCCACTATTACCCTCTTAGCGCTCCGAATGTCCACTTGCATTTTCTAGAGAAAGAGTGTTCAGAACTGCGCAATCAAAAGTATGGTTTAACTCTGTTAGCTTAATGAACATATCAGAAATAAGTTTCACACAATGCTTCTGTGTAGTTTTTATTTGAAGATATTATTTTTCCCAATAGAGGCCTCTTAGCGCTCAGAATGTCCAATTGCAGTTTCTACAGAAAGAGTGTTTCAGAAAGGCTCAATCAAAAGTAAGGTTCAACTCTGTTAGTTGAATGCACAGAACAGAAAGAAGTTTCATACAATGCTTCTGTCTAGTTTATATTTGAACATATTCTTTTTTCCACTATTACCCACTTAGCGCTACGAAAGTCCAGTTGCATTTTCTACAGACCCAGTGTTTCAAAACTGCTCAATCAAAAGTATGGTTTAACTCTGTTAGCTGAATGCTCAGATCAGAAAGAAGTTTCAAAGAATGCTTCTGTGTAGTTTATATTTGAATATATTCCTTTTTCCACTACTACTCTCTTAGCGCTCCAAATGTCCAGTTGCATTTTCTACAGAAAGAGTGTTCAGATCTGCTCAATCAAAAGTATGGTTTAACTCTGTTAGCTGAATGCACAGATCAGAAAGAAGTTTCACAGAATGATTCTGTGTAGTTTATATTTGGAGACATTCCTTTTTCCACTATTACCCTCTTAGCGCTCCGAATCTCCACTTGCATTTTCTACAGAAAGAGTGTTTCAGAACGGCTCAATCAAAACTAAGGTTCAACTCTTTTAGTTGAACAAACAGAACAGAAAGAAGTTTCACACAATTCTTCTGTGTAGTTTTTATTTGTAGACATTCTTTTTCCCAATATAGGCCTCTTAGCGCTCAGAATGTCCAATTGCAGTTTCTACAGAAAGAGTGTTTCAGAACGGCTCAATCAAAAGTAAGGTTCAACTCTGTTAGTTGAATGCACAGAACAGAAAGAAGTTTCATACAATGCTTCTGTGTAGTTTATATTTGAACATATTCTTTTTTCCACTATTACCCCCTTAGCGCTACGAATGTCCAGTTGCATTTTCTACAGACAGAGTGTTTCAAAACTGCTCAATCAAAAATATGGTTTAACTCTGTTAGCTGAATGCTCAGATCAGAAAGAAGTTTCACAGAATGCTTCTGTGTAGTTTATATTTGAACATATTACTTTTTCCACTACTACGCTCTTAGCGCTCCAAATGTCCAGTTGCATTTTCTACAGAAAGAGTGTTCAGATCTGCTCAATCAAATGTATGGTTTAACTCTGTTAGCTGAATGCACAGATCAGAAAGAAGTTTCACCGAATGATTCTGTGTAGTTTATATTTGAAGACATTCCTTTTTCCACTATTACCCTCTTAGCGCTCCGAATCTCCACTTGCATTTTCTACAAAAAGAGTGTTTCATAACTGCTCAATCAAAAATATGTTTTATCTCTGTTAACTGAATTTACAGATCAGAAATAAGTTTCACAGAATGCATCTGTGTAGTTTTTATTTGAAGATATTCTTTTTCCCAATGTAGGCCTCTTAGCGCTTAGCATGTGCAATTGCAGTTTCTACAGAAAGAGTGTTTCAGAACGGCTCAATCAAAAGTAAGGTTCAACTCTGTTAGTTGAATGCACAGAACAGAAAGAATTTTCACAGAATGCTACTGTGTAGTTTATATTTGAATATATTCCTTTTTCCACTATTACCCTCTTAGCGCTCCGAATGTCCACTTGCATTTTCTACAGAAAGAGTGTTCAGAACTGCGCAATCAAAAGTATGGTTTAACTCTGTTAGCTTAATGAACATATCAGAAATAAGTTTCACACAATGCTTCTGTGTAGTTTTTATTTGAAGATATTATTTTTCCCAATAGAGGCCTCTTAGCGCTCAGAATGTCCAATTGCAGTTTCTACAGAAAGAGTGTTTCAGAAAGGCTCAATCAAAAGTAAGGTTCAACTCTGTTAGTGGAATGCACAGAACAGAAAGAAGTTTCATACAATGCTTCTGTGTAGTTTATATTTGAACATATTCTTTTTTCCACTATTACCCACTTAGCGCTACGAATGTCCAGTTGCATTTTCTACAGACAGAGTGTTTCAAAACTGCTCAATCAAAAGTATGGTTTAACTCTGTTAGCTGAATGCTCAGATCAGAAAGAAGTTTCACAGAATGCTTCTGTGTAGTTTATATTTGAATATATTCCTTTTTCCACTACTACTCTCTTAGCGCTCCAAATGTCCAGTTGCATTTTCTACAGAAAGAGTGTTCAGATCTGCTCAATCAAATGTATGGTTTAACTCTGTTAGCTGAATGCACAGATCAGAAAGAAGTTTCACAGAATGATTCTGTGTAGTTTATATTTGGAGACATTCCTTTTTCCACTATTACCCTCTTAGCGCTCCGAATGTCCACTTGCATTTTCTACAGAAAGACTGTTACCGAACGGCTCAATCAAAACTAAGGTTCAACTCTTTTAGTTGAACAAACAGAACAGAAAGAAGTTTCACACAATTCTTCTGTGTAGTTTTTATTTGTAGACATTCTTTTTCCCAATATAGGCCTCTTAGCGCTCAGAATGTCCAATTGCAGTTTCTACAAAAAGAGTGTTTCAGAACGGCTCAATCAAAAGTAAGGTTCAACTCTGTTAGTTGAATGCACAGAACAGAAAGAAGTTTCATACAATGCTTCTGTGTAGTTTATATTTGAACATATTCTTTTTTCCACTATTACCCACTTAGCGCTACGAATGTCCAGTTGCATTTTCTACAGACAGAGTGTTTCAAAACTGCTCAATCAAAAGTATGGTTTAACTCTGTTAGCTGAATGCTCAGATCAGAAAGAAGTTTCACAGAATGCTTCTGTGTAGTTTATATTTGAACATATTCCTTTTTCCACTACTACGCTCTTAGCGCTCCAAATGTCCAGTTGCATTTTCTACAGAAAGAGTGTTCAGATCTGCTCAATCAAAAGTATGGTTTAACTCTGTTAGCTGAATGCACAGATCAGAAAGAAGTTTCACCGAATGATTCTGTGTAGTTTATATTTGAAGACATTCCTTTTTCCACTATTACCCTCTTAGCGCTCCGAATCTGCACTTGCATTTTCTACAAAAAGAGTGTTTCATAACTGCTCAATCAAAAATATGTTTTATCTCTGTTAACTGAATTTACAGATCAGAAATAAGTTTCACAGAATGCATCTGTGTAGTTTTTATTTGAAGATATTCTTTTTCCCAATGTAGGCCTCTTAGCGCTTAGCATGTCCAATTGCAGTTTCTACAGAAAAAGTTTTTCAGAACGGCTCAATCAAAAGTAAGGTTCAACTCTGTTAGTTGAATGCACAGAACAGAAAGAATTTTCACAGAATGCTACTGTGTAGTTTATATTTGAATATATTCCTTTTTCCACTATTACCCTCTTAGCGCTCCGAATGTCCACTTGCATTTTCTACAGAAAGAGTGTTCAGAACTGCGCAATCAAAAGTATGGTTTAACTCTGTTAGCTGTATGCTCAGATCAGAAATAAGTTTCACGCAATGCTTCTGTGTAGTTTTTATTTGAAGATATTATTTTTCCCAATAGAGGCCTCTTAGCGCTCAGAATGTCCAATTGCAGTTTCTACAGAAAGAGTGTTTCAGAAAGGCTCAATCAAAAGTAAGGTTCAACTCTGTTACTTGAATGCACAGAACAGAAAGAAGTTTCATACAATGCTTCTGTGTAGTTTATATTTGAACATATTCTTTTTTCCACTATTACCCACATAGCGCTACGAATGTCCAGTTGCATTTTCTACAGACAGAGTGTTTCAAATCTGCTCAATCAAAAGTATGGTTTAAATCTGTTAGCTGAATGCTCAGATCAGAAAGAAGTTTCACAGAATGCTTCTGTGTAGTTTATATTTGAATATATTCCTTTTTCCACTACTGCGCTCTTAGCGCTCCAAATGTCCAGTTGCATTTTCAACAGAAAGAGTGCTCAGATCTGCTGAATCAAAAGTATGGTTTAACTCTGTTAGCTGAATGCACAGATCAGAAAGAAGTTTCACCGAATGATTCTGTGTAGTTTATATTTGAAGACATTCCTTTTTCCACTATTACCCTCTTAGCGCTCCGAATCTTCACTTGCATTTTCTACAAAAAGAGTGTTTCATAACTGCTCAATCAAAAATATGTTTTATCTCTGTTAACTGAATTCACAGATCAGAAATAAGTTTCACAGAATGCATCTGTGTAGTTTTTATTTGAAGATATTCTTTTTCCCAATGTAGGCCTCTTAGCGATTAGCATGTCCAATTGCAGTTTCTACAGAAAGAGTGTTTCAGAACGGCTCAATCAAAAGTAAGGTTCAACTCTGTTAGTTGAATGCACAGAACAGAAAGAATTTTCACAGAATGCTACTGTGTAGTTTATATTTGAATATATTCCTTTTTCCTCTACTACCCTCTTAGCGCTCCGAATGTCCACTTGCATTTTCTACAGAAAGAGTGTTCAGAACTGCGCAATCAAAAGTATGGTTTAACTCTGTTAGCTTAATGAACATATCAGAAATAAGTTTCACACAATGCTTCTGTGTAGTTTTTATTTGAAGATATTATTTTTCCCAATAGAGGCCTCCTAGCGCTCAGAATGTCCAATTGCAGTTTCTACAGAAAGAGTGTTTCAGAAAGGCTCAATCAAAAGTAAGGTTCAACACTGTTAGTTGAATGCACAGAACAGAAAGAAGTTTCATACAATGCTTCTGTGTAGTTTATATTTGAACATATTTTTTTTTCCACTATTACCCACTTAGCGCTACGAATGTCCAGTTGCATTTTCTACAGACAGAGTGTTTCAAAACTGCTCAATCAAAAGTATGGTTTAACTCTGTTAGCTGAATGCTCAAATCAGAAAGAAGTTTCACAGAATGCTTCTGTGTAGTTTATATTTGAATATATTCCTTTTTCCACTACTACTCTCTTAGCGCTCCAAATGTCCAGTTGCATTTTCTACAGAAAGAGTGTTCAGATCTGCTCAATCAAAAGTATGGTTTAACTCTGTTAGCTGAATGCACAGATCAGAAAGAAGTTTCACAGAATGATTCTGTGTAGTTTATATTTGGAGACATTCCTTTTTCCACTATTACCCTCTTAGCGCTCCGAATCTCCACTTGCATTTTCTACAGAAAGAGTGTTTCAGAACGGCTCAATCAAAACTAAGGTTCAACTCTTTTAGTTGAACAAACAGAACAGAAAGAAGTTTCACACAATTCTTCTGTGTAGTTTTTATTTGTAGACATTCTTTTTCCCAATATAGGCCTCTTAGCGCTCAGAATGTCCAATTGCAGTTTCTACAGAAAGAGTGTTTCAGAACGGCTCAATCAAAAGTAAGGTTCAACTCTGTTAGTTGAATGCACAGAACAGAAAGAAGTTTCATACAATGCTTCTGTGTAGTTCATATTTGAACATATTCTTTTTTCCACTATTACCCACTTAGCGCTACGAATGTCCAGTTGCATTTTCTACAGACAGAGTGTTTCAAAACTGCTCAATCAAAAGTATGGTTTAACTCTGTTAGCTGAATGCTCAGATCAGAAAGAAGTTTCACAGAATGCTTCTGTGTAGTTTATATTTGAATATATTCCTTTTTCCACTACTACGCTCTTAGCGCTCCAAATGTCCAGTTGCATTTTCAACAGAAAGAGTGTTCAGATCTGCTCAATCAAAAGTATGGTTTAACTCTGTTAGCTGAATGCACAGATGAGAAAGAAGTTTCACCGAATTATTCTGTGTAGTTTATATTTGAAGACATTCTTTTTTCCACTATTACCCTCTTAGCGCTCTGAATCTCCACTTGCATTTTCTACAAAAAGAGTGTTTCATAACTGCTCAATCAAAAATATGTTTTATCTCTGTTAACTGAATTTACAGATCAGAAATAAGTTTCACAGAATGCATCTGTGTAGTTTTTATTTGAAGATATTCTTTTTCCCAATGTAGGCCTCTTAGCGCTTAGCATGTCCAATTGCAGTTTCTACAGAAAGAGTGTTTCAGAACGGCTCAATCAAAAGTAAGGTTCAACTCTGTTAGTTGAATGCACAGAACAGCAAGAATTTTCACAGAATGCTACTGTGTAGTTTATATTTGAATATATTCCTTTTTCCACTATTACCCTCTTAGCGCTCCGAATGTCCACTTGCATTTTCTGCAGAAAGAGTGTTCAGAACTGCGCAATCAAAAGTATGGTTTAACTCTGTTAGCTTAATGAACATATCAGAAATAAGTTTCACACAATGCTTCTGTGTAGTTTTTATTTGAAGATATTATTTTTCCCAATAGAGGCCTCCTAGCGCTCAGAATGTCCAATTGCAGTTTCTACAGAAAGAGTGTTTCAGAAAGGCTCAATCAAAAGTAAGGTTCAACACTGTTAGTTGAATGCACAGAACAGAAAGAAGTTTCATACAATGCTTCTGTGTAGTTTATATTTGAACATATTGTTTTTTCCACTATTACCCACTTAGCGCTACGAATGTCCAGTTGCATTTTCTACAGACAGAGTGTTTCAAAACTGCTCAATCAAAAGTATGGTTTAACTCTGTTAGCTGAATGCTCAGATCAGAAAGAAGTTTCACAGAATGCTTCTGTGTAGTTTATATTTGAATATATTCCTTTTTCCACTACTACTCTCTTAGCGCTCCAAATGTCCAGTTGCATTCTCTACAGAAAGATTGTTCAGATCTGCTCAATCAAAAGTATGGTTTAACTCTGTTAGCTGAATGCACAGATCAGAAAGAAGTTTCACAGAATGTTTCTGTGTAGTTTATATTTGGAGACATTCCTTTTTCCACTATTACCCTCTTAGCGCTCCGAATCTCCACTTGCATTTTCTACAGAAAGAGTGTTTCAGAACGGCTCAAACAAAACTAAGGTTCAACTCTTTTAGTTGAACAAACAGAACAGAAAGAAGTTTCACACATTTCTTCTGTGTAGTTTTTATTTGTAGACATTCTTTTTCCCAATATAGGCCTCTTAGCGCTCAGAATGTCCAATTGCAGTTTCTACAGAAAGAGTGTTTCAGAACGGCTCAATCAAAAGTAAGGTTCAACTCTGTTAGTTGAATGCACAGAACAGAAAGAAGTTTCATACAATGCTTCTGTGTAGTTTATATTTGAACATATTCTATTTTCCACTATTACCCACTTAGTGCTACGAATGTCAAGTTGCATTTTCTACAGACAGAGTGTTTCAAAACTGCTCAATCAAAAGTATGGTTTAACTCTGTTAGCTGAATGCTCAGATCAGAAAGAAGTTTCACAGAATGCTTCTGTGTAGTTTATATTTGAATATATTCCTTTTTCCACTACTACTCTCTTAGCGCTCCAAATGTCCAGTTGCATTTTCTACAGAAAGAGTGTTCAGATCTGCTCAATCAAAAGTATGGTTTAGCTCTGTTAGCTGAATGCACAGATCAGAAAGAAGTTTCACAGAATGATTCTGTGTAGTTTATATTTGGAGACATTCCTTTTTCCACTATTACCCTCTTAGCGCTCCGAATCTCCACTTGCATTTTCTACAGAAAGAGTGTTTCAGAACGGCTCAATCAAAACTAAGGTTCAACTCTTTTAGTTGAACAAACAGAACAGAAAGAAGTTTCACACAATTATTCTGTGTAGCTTTTATTTGTAGACATTCTTTATCCCAATATAGGCCTCTTAGCGCTCAGAATGTCCAATTGCAGTTTCTACAGAAAGAGTGTTTCAGAACGGCTCAATCAAAGTAAGGTTCAACTCTGTTAGTAGAATGCACAGAACAGAAAGAAGTTTCATACAATGCTTCTGTGTAGTTCATATTTGAACATATTCTTTTTTCCACTATTAATCACTTAGCGCTACGAATGTCCAGTTGCATTTTCTACAGACAGAGTGTTTCAAAACTGCTCAATCAAAAGCATGGTTTAACTCTGTTAGCTGAATGCTCAGATCAGAAAGAAGTTTCACAGAATGCTTCTGTGTAGTTTATATTTGAATATATTCCTTTTTCCACTACTACGCTCTTAGCGCTCCAAATGTCCAGTTGCATTTTCTACAGAAAGAGTGTTCAGATCTGCTCAATGAAAAGTATGGTTTAACTCTATTAGGAGAATGCACAGATCAGAAAGAAGTTTCACCGAATGATTCTGTGTAGTTTATATTTGAAGACATTCCTTTTTCCACTATTACCCTCTTAGCGCTCCGAATCTCCACTTGCATTTTCTACAAAAAGAGTGTTTCATAACTGCTCAATCAAAAATATGTTTTATCTCTGTTAACTGAATTTACAGATCAGAAATAAGTTTCACAGAATGCATCTGTGTAGTTTTTATTTGAAGATATTCTTTTTCCCAATGTAGGCCTCTTAGCGCTTAGCATGTCCAATTGCAGTTTCTACAGAAAGAGTGTTTCAGAACGGCTCAATCAAAAGTAGGGTTCAACTCTGTTAGTTGAATGCACAGAACAGAAAGAATTTTCACAGAATGCTACTGTGTAGTTTATATTTGAATATATTCCTTTTTCCACTATTACACTCTTAGCGCTCCGAATGTCCACTTGCATTTTCTACAGAAAGAGTGTTCAGAACTGCGCAATCAAAAGTATGGTTTAACTCTGTTAGCTTAATGAACATATCAGAAATAAGTTTCACACAATGCTTCTGTGTAGTTTTTATTTGAAGATATTATTTTTCCCAATAGAGGCCTCCTAGCGCTCAGAATGTCCAATTGCAGTTTCTACAGAAAGAGTGTTTCAGAAAGGCTCAATCAAAAGTAAGGTTCAACACTGTTAGTTGAATGCACAGAACAGAAAGAAGTTTCATACAATGCTTCTGTGTAGTTTATATTTGAACATATTGTTTTTTCCACTATTACCCACTTAGCGCTACGAATGTCCAGTTGCATTTTCTACAGACAGAGTGTTTCAAAACTGCTCAATCAAAAGTATGGTTTAACTCTGTTAGCTGAATGCTCAGATCAGAAAGAAGTTTCACAGAATGCTTCTGTGTAGTTTATATTTGAATATATTCCTTTTTCCACTACTACTCTCTTAGCGCTCCAAATGTCCAGTTGCATTTTCTACAGAAAGAGTGTTCAGATCTGCTCAATCAAAAGTATGGTTTAACTCTGTTAGCTGAATGCACAGATCAGAAAGAAGTTTCACAGAATGATTCTGTGTAGTTTATATTTGGAGACATTCCTTTTTCCACTATTACCCTCTTAGCGCTCCGAATCTCCACTTGCATTTTCTACAGAAAGATCGTTTCAGAACGGCTCAAACAAAACTAAGGTTCAACTCTTTTAGTTGAACAAACAGAACAGAAAGAAGTTTCACACAATTCTTCTGTGTAGTTTTTATTTGTAGACATTCTTTTTCCCAATATAGGCCTCTTAGCGCTCAGAATGTCCAATTGCAGTTTCTACAGAAAGAGTGTTTCAGAACGGCTCAATCAAAAGTAAGGTTCAACTCTGTTAGTTGAATGCACAGAACAGAAAGAAGTTTCATACAATGCTTCTGTGTAGTTTATATTTGAACATATTCTATTTTCCACTATTACCCACTTAGTGCTACGAATGTCCAGTTGCATTTTCTACAGACAGAGTGTTTCAAAACTGCTCAATCAAAAGTATGGTTTAACTCTGTTAGCTGAATGCTCAGATCAGAAAGAAGTTTCACAGAATGCTTCTGTGTAGTTTATATTTGAATATATTCCTTTTTCCACTACTACCCTCTTAGCGCTCCGAATCTCCACTTGCATTTTCTACAGAAAGAGTGTTTCAGAACGGCTCAATCAAAACTAAGGTTCAACTCTTTTAGTTGAACAAACAGAACAGAAAGAAGTTTCACACAATTTTTCTGTGTAGTTTTTATTTGTAGACATTCTTTTTCCCAATATAGGCCTCTTAGCGCTCAGAATGTCCAATTGCAGTTTCTACAGAAAGAGTGTTTCAGAACGGCTCAATCAAAAGTAAGGTTCAACTCTGTTAGTTGAATGCACAGAACAGAAAGTAGGTACATACAATGATTCTGTGTAGTTTATATTTGAACATATTCTTTTTTCCACTATTACCCAGTTAGCGCTACGAATGTCCAGTTGCATTTTCTACAGAGTGTTTCAAAACTGCTCAATCAAAAGTATGGTTTAACTCTGTTAGCTGAATGCTCAGATCAGAAAGAAGTTTCAGAGAATGCTTCTGTGTAGTTTATATTTGAATATATTACTTTTTCCACTACTACGCTCTTAGCGCTCCAAATGTCCAGTTGCATTTTCTACAGAAAGAGTGTTCAGATCTGCTCAATCAAAAGTATGGTTTAACTCTGTTAGCTGAATGCACAGATCAGGAATAAGTTTCACCGAATGATACTGTGTAGTTTATATTTGAAGACATTCATTTTTCCACTGTTACCCTCTTAGCGCTCCGAATCTCCACTTGCATTTTCTACAAAAAGAGTGTTTCATAACTGCTCAATCAAAAATATGTTTTATCTCTGTTAACTGAATTTACAGATCAGAAATAAGTTTCACAGAATGCATCTGTGTAGTTTTTATTTGAAGATATTCTTTTTCCCAATGTAGGCCTCTTAGCGCTTAGCATGTCCAATTGCAGTTTCTACAGAAAGAGTGTTTCAGAACGGCTCAATCAAAAGTAAGTTTCAACTCTGTTAGTTGAATGCACAGAACAAAAAGAATTTTCACTGAATGCTACTGTGTAGTTTATATTTGAATATATTCCTTTTTCCACTATTACCCTCTTAGCGCTACGAATGTCCACTTGCATTTTCTACAGAAAGAGTGTTCAGAACTGCGCAATCAAAAGTATGGTTTAACTCTGTTAGCTTAATGAACATATAAGAAATAAGTTTCACACAATGCTTCTGTGTAGTTTTTATTTGAAGATATTCTTTTTCCCAATATAGGCCTCTTAGCGCTCAGAATGTCCAATTGCATTTTCTACAGAAAGAGTGTTTCAGAAAGGCTCAATCAAAAGTAAGGTTCAACTCTGTTAGTTGAATGCACAGAACAGAAAGAAGTTTCATACAATGCTTCTGTGTAGTTTATATTTGAACATATTCTTTTTTCCACTATTACCCACTTAGCGCTACGAATGTCCAGTTGCATTTCCTACAGACAGAGTGTTTCAAAACTGCTCAATCAAAAGTATGGTTTAACTCTGTTAGCTGAATGCTCAGATCAGAAAGAAGTTACACAGAATGCTTCTGTGTAGTTTATATTTGAATATATTCCTTTTTCCACTACTACTCTCTTAGCGCTCCAAATGTCCAGTTGCATTTTCTACAGAAAGAGTGTTCAGATCTGCTCAATCAAAAGTATGGTTTAACTCTGTTAGCTGAATGCACAGATCAGAAAGATGTTTCACAGAATGATTCTGTGTAGTTTATATTTGGAGACATTCCTTTTTCCACTATTACCCTCTTAGCGCTCCGAATCTCCACTTGCATTTTCTACAGAAAGTGTGTTTCAGAACGGCTCAATCAAAATTAAGGTTCAACTCTTTTAGTTGAACAAACAGAACAGAAAGAAGTTTCACACAATTCTTCTGTGTAGTTTTTATTTGTAGACATTCTTTTTCCCAATATAGGCCTCTTAGCGCTCAGAATGTCCAATTGCAGTTTCTACAGAAAGAGTGTTTCAGAACGGCTCAATCAAAAGTAAGGTTCAACTCTGTTAGTTGAATGCACAGAACAGAAAGAAGTTTCATACAATGCTTCTGTGTAGTTTATATTTGAACATATTCTTTTTTCCACTATTACCCACTTAGCGCTACGAATGTCCAGTTGCATTTTCTACAGACAGAGTGTTTCAAAACTGCTCAATCAAAAGTATGGTTTAACTCTGTTAGCTGAATGCTCAGATCAGAAAGAAGTTTCACAGAATGCTTCTGTGTAGTTTATATTTGAATATATTCCTTTTTCCACTACTACGCTCTTAGCGCTCCAAATGTACAGTTGCATTTTCTACAGAAAGAGTGTTCAGATCTGCTCAATCAAAAGTATGGTTTAACTCTGTTAGCTGAATGCACAGATCAGAAAGAAGTTTCACCGAATGGTTCTGTGTAGTTTATATTTGAAGACATTCCTTTTTCCACTATTACCCTCTTAGCGCTCCGAATCACCACTTGCATTTTCTACAAAAAGAGTGTTTCATAACTGCTCAATCAAAAATATGTTTTATCTCTGTTAACTGAATTTACAGATCAGAAATAAGTTTCATAGAATGCATCTGTGTAGTTTTTATTTGAAGATATTCTTTTTCCCAATGTAGGCCTCTTAGCGCTTAGCATGTCCAATTGCAGTTTCTACAGAAAGAGTGTTTCAGAACGGCTCAATCAAAAGTAAGGTTCAACTCTGTTAGTTGAATGCACAGAACAGAAAGAATTTTCACAGAATGCTACTGTGTAGTTTATATTTGAATATATTCCTTTTTCCACTATTACCCTCTTAGCGCTCCGAATGTCCACTTGCATTTTCTACAGAAAGAGTGTTCAGAACTGCGCAATCAAAAGTATGGTTTAACTCTGTTAGCTTAATGAACATATCAGAAATAAGTTTCACACAATGCTTCTGTGTAGTTTTTATTTGAAGATATTATTTTTCCCAATAGAGGCCTCTTAGCGCTCAGAATGTCCAATTGCAGTTTCTACAGAAAGAGTGTTTCAGAAAGGCTCAATCAAAAGTAAGGTTCAACTCTGTTAGTTGAATGCACAGAACAGAAAGAAGTTTCATACAATGCTTCTGTGTAGTTTATATTTGAACATATTCTTTTTTCCACTATTACCCACTTGGCGCTACGAATGTCCAGTTGCATTTTCTACAGACAGAGTGTTTCAAAACTGCTCAATCAAAAGTATGGTTTAACTCTGTTAGCTGAATGCTCAGATCAGAAAGAAGTTTCACAGAATGCTTCTGTGTAGTTTATATTTGAATATATTCCTTTTTCCACTACTAATCTCTTAGCGCTCAAAATGTCCAGTTGCATTTTCTACAGAAAGAGAGTTCAGATCTGCTCAATCAAAAGTATGGTTTAACTCTGTTAGCTGAATGCACAGATCAGAAAGAAGTTTCACCGAATGATTCTGTGAAGTTTATATTTGGAGACATTCCTTTTTCCACTATTACCCTCTTAGCGCTCCGAATCTCCACTTGCATTTTCTACAGAAAGAGTGTTTCAGAACGGCTCAATCAAAACTAAGGTTCAACTCTTTTAGTTGAACAAACAGAACAGAAAGAAGTTTCACACAATTCTTCTGTGTAGTTTTTATTTGTAGACATTCTTTTTCCCAATATAGGCCTCTTAGCGCTCAGAATGTCCAATTGCAGTTTCTACAGAAAGAGTGTTTCAGAACGGCTCAATCAAAAGTAAGGTTCAACTCTGTTAGTTGAATGCACAGAACAGAAAGAAGTTTCATACAATGCTTCTGTGTAGTTTATATTTGAACATATTCTTTTTTCCACTATTACCCACTTAGCGCTACGAATGTCCAGTTGCATTTTCTACAGACAGAGTGTTTCAAAACTGCTCAATCAAAAGTATGGTTTAACTCTGTTAGCTGAATGCTCAGATCAGAAAGAAGTTTCACAGAATGCTTCTGTGTAGTTTATATTTGAAAATATTCCTTTTTCCACTACTACGCTCTTAGCGCTCCGAATCTCCACTTGCATTTTCTACAAAGGAGTGTTTCATAACTGCTCAATCAAAAATATGTTTTATCTCTGTTAACTGAATTTACAGATCAGAAATAAGTTTCACAGAATGCATCTGTGTAGTTTTTATTTGAAGATATTCTTTTTCCCAATGTAGGCCTCTTAGCGCTTAGCATGTCCAATTGCAGTTTCTACAGAAAGAGTGTTTCAGAACGGCTCAATCAAAAGTAAGGTTCAACTCTGTTAGTTGAATGCACAGAACAGAAAGAATTTTCACAGAATGCTACTGTGTAGTTTATATTTGAATATATTCCTTTTTCCACTATTACCCTCTTAGCGCTCCGAATGTCCACTTGCATTTTCTACAGAAAGAGTGTTCAGAACTGCGCAATCAAAAGTATGGTTTAACTCTGTTAGCTTAATGAACATATCAGAAATAAGTTTCACACAATGCTTCTGTGTAGTTTTTATTTGAAGATATTACTTTTCCCAATATAGGCCTCTTAGCGCTCAGAATGTCCAATTGCAGTTTCTACAGAAAGAGTGTTTCAGAAAGGCTCAATCAAAAGTAAGTTTCAACTCTGTTAGTTGAATGCACAGAACAGAAAGAAGTTTCATACAATGCTTCTGTGTAGTTTATATTTGAACATATTCTTTTTTACACTATTACCCACTTAGCGCTACGAATGTCCAGTTGCATTTTCTACAGACAGAGTGTTTCAAAACTGCTCAATCAAAAGTATGGTTTAACTCTTTTAGCTGAATGCTCAGATCAGAAAGAAGTTTCACAGAATGCTTCTGTGTAGTTTATATTTGAATATATTCCTTTTTCCACTGCTACTCTCTTAGCGCTCCAAATGTCCAGTTGCATTTTCTACAGAAAGAGAGTTCAGATCTGCTCAATCAAAAGTATGGTTTAACTCTGTTTGCTGAATGCACAGATCAGAAAGAAGTTTCACCGAATGATTCTGTGTAGTTTATATTTGGAGACATTCCTTTTTCCACTATTACCCTCTTAGCGCTCCGAATCTCCACTTGCATTTTCTACAGAAAGAGTGTTTCAGAACGGCTCAATCAAAACTAAGGTTCAACTCTTTTAGTTGAACAAACAGAACAGAAAGAAGTTTCACACAATTCTTCTGTGTAGTTTTTATTTGTAGACATTTTTTTCCCAATATAGGCCTCTTAGCGCTCAGAATGTCCAATTGCAGTTTCTGCAGAAAGAGTGTTTCAGTACGGCTCAATCAAAAGTAAGTTTCAACTCTGTTAGTTGAATGCACAGAACAGAAAGAAGTTTCACACAATGCTTCTGTGTAGTTTATATTTGAACATATTCTTTTTTCCACTATTACCCACTTAGCGCTACGAATGTCCAGTTGCATTTTCTACAGACAGAGTGTTTCAAAACTGCTCAATCAAAAGTATGGTTTAACTCTGTTAGCTGAATGCTCAGATCAGAAAGAAGTTTCACAGAATGCTTCTGTGTAGTTTATATTTGAATATATTCCTTTTTCCACTACTACGCTCTTAGCGCTCCAAATGTCCAGTTGCATTTTCTACAGAAAGAGTGTTCAGATCTGCTCAATCAAAAGTATGGTTTAACTCTGTTAGCTGAATGCACAGATCAGAAAGAAGTTTCACCGAATGATTCTGTGTAGTTTATATTTGAAGACATTCCTTTTTCCACTATTACCCTCTTAGCGCTCCGAATCTCCACTTGCATTTTCTACAAAAAGAGTGTTTCATAACTGCTCAATCAAAAATATGTTTTATCTCTGTTAACTGAATTTACAGATCAGAAATAAGTTTCACAGAATGCATCTGTGTAGTTTTTATTTGAAGATATTCTTTTTCCCAATGTAGGCCTCTTAGCGCTTAGCATGTCCAATTGCACTTACTACAGAAAGAGTGTTTCTGAACGGCTCAATCAAAAGTAAGGTTCAACTCTGTTAGTTGAATGCACAGAACAGAAAGAATTTTCACAGAATGCTACTGTGTAGTTTATATTTGAATATATTCCTTTTTCCACAATTACCCTCTTAGCGCTCCGAATGTGCACTTGCATTTTCTACAGAAAGAGTGTTCAGAACTGCGCAATCCAAAGTATGGTTTAACTCTGTTAGCTTAATGAACATATCAGAAATAAGTTTCACACAATGCTTCTGTGTAGTTTTAATTTGAAGATATTATTTTTCCCAATAGAGGCCTCTTAGCGCTCAGAATGTCCAATTGCAGTTTCTACAGAAAGAGTGTTTCAGAAAGGCTCAATCAAAAGTAAGGTTCAACTCTGTTAGTTGAATGCACAGAACAGAAAGAAGTTTCATACAATGCTTCTGTGTAGTTTATATTTGAACATATTCTTTTTTCCACTATTACCCACTTAGCGCTACGAATGTCCAGTTGCATTTTCTACAGACAGAGTGTTTCAAAACTGCTCAATCAAAAGTATGGTTTAACTCTGTTAGCTGAATGCTCAGATCAGAAAGAAGTTTCACAGAATGCTTCTGTGTAGTTTATATTTGAATATATTCCTTTTTCCACTACTACTCTCTTAGCGCTCCAAATGTCCAGTTGCATTTTCTACAGAAAGAGTGTTCAGATCTGCTCAATCAAAAGTATGGTTTAACTCTGTTAGCTGAATGTACATATCAGAAAGAAGTTTCACAGAATGATTCTGTGTAGTTTATATTTGGAGACATTCCTTTTTCCACTATTACCCTCTTAGCGCTCCGAATCTCCACTTGCATTTTCTACAGAAAGACTGTTACAGAACAGCTCAATCAAAACTAAAGTTCATCTCTTTTAGTTGAACAAACCGAACAGAAAGAAGTTTCACACAATTCTTCTGTGTAGTTTTTATTTGTAGACCTTCTTTTTCCCAATATAGGCCTCTTAGCGCTCAGAATGTCCAATTGCAGTTTCTACAGAAAGAGTGTTTCAGAACGGCTCAATCAAAAGTAAGGTTCAACTCTGTTAGTTGAATGCACAGAACAGAAAGAAGTTTCATACAATGCTTCTGTGTAGTTTATATTTGAACATATTCTTTTTTCCACTATTACCCACTTAGCGCTACGAATGTCCAGTTGCATTTTCTACAGACAGAGTGTTTCAAAACTGCTCAATCAAAAGTATGGTTTAACTCTGTTAGCTGAATGCTCAGATCAGAAAGAAGTTTCACAGAATGCTTCTGTGTAGTTTATATTTGAATATATTCCTTTTTCCACTACTACTCTCTTAGCGCTCCAAATGTCCAGTTGCATTTTCTACAGAAAGAGTGTTCAGATCTGCTCAATCAAAAGTATGGTTTAACTCTGTTAGCTGAATGCACAGATCAGAAAGAACTTTCACAGAATGATTCTGTGTAGTTTATATTTGGAGACATTCCTTTTTCCACTATTACCCTCTTAGCGCTCCGAATGTCCACTTGCATTTTCTACATAAAGAGTGTTTCAGAACGTCTCAATCAAAACTAAGGTTCAAATCT
This sequence comes from Symphalangus syndactylus, assembly GCF_028878055.3. Lineage (NCBI taxonomy): Eukaryota > Metazoa > Chordata > Mammalia > Primates > Hylobatidae > Symphalangus > Symphalangus syndactylus. Next base: position 162,112,060 of record NC_072447.2, on the reverse strand, counting down.
TTTAGTTGAACAAACAGAACAGAAAGAAGTTTCACACAATTCTTCTGTGTAGTTTTTATTTGTAGACATTCTTTTTCCCAATATAGGCCTCTTAGCTCTCAGAATGTCCAATTGCAGTTTCTACAGAAAGAGTGTTTCAGAACGGCTCAATCAAAAGTAAGGTTCAACTCTGTTAGTTGAATGCACAGAACAGAAAGAATTTCATACAATGCTTCTGTGTAGTTTATATTTGAACATATTCTTTTTTCCACTATTACCCACTTAGCGCTACGAATGTCCAGTTGCATTTTCTACAGACAGAGTGTTTCAAAACTGCTCAATCAAAAGTATGGTTTAACTCTGTTAGCTGAATGCTCAGATCAGAAAGAAGTTTCACAGAATGCTTCTGTGTAGTTTATATTTGAATATATTCCTTTTTCCACTACTACGCTCTTAGCGCTCCAAATGTCCAGTTGCATTTTCTACAGAAAGAGTGTTCAGATCTGCTCAATCAAAAGTATGGTTTAACTCTGTTAGCTGAATGCACAGATCAGAAAGAAGTTTCACCGAATGATTCTGTGTAGTTTATATTTGAAGACATTCCTTTTTCCACTATTACCCTCTTAGCGCTCCGAATCTCCACTTGCTTTTTCTACAGAAAGTGTTTCAGATCGGCTCAATCAAAACTAAGGTTCAACTCTTTTAGTTGAACAAACAGAACAGAAAGAAGTTTCACACAATTCTTCTGTGTAGTTTTTATTTGTAGACATTCTATTTCCCAATATAGGCCTCTTAACGCTCAGAATGTCCAATTGCAGTTTCTACAGAAAGAGTGTTTCAGAACGGCTCAATCAAAAGTAAGGTTCAACTCTGTTAGTTGAATGCACAGAACAGAAAGAAGTTTCATACAATGCTTCTGTGTAGTTTATATTTGAACATATTTTTTTTCCACTATTACCCACTTAGCGCTACGAATGTCCAGTTGCATTTTCTACAGACAGAGTGTTTCAAAACTGCTCAATCAAAAGTATGGTTTAACTCTGTTAGCTGAATGCTCAGATCAGAAAGAAGTTTCACAGAATGCTTCTGTGTAGTTTATATTTGAATATATTCCTTTTTCCACTAATACGCTCTTAGCGCTCCAAATGTCCAGTTGTATTTTCAACAGAAAGAGTGTTCAGATCTGCTCAATCAAAAGTATGGTTTAACTCTGTTAGCTGAATGCAATGATCAGAAAGAAGTTTCACCGAATGATTCTGTGTAGTTTATATTTGAAGACATTCCTTTTTCCGCTATTACCCTCTTAGCGCTCCGAATCTCCACTTGCATTTTCTACAAAAAGAGTGTTTCATAACTGCTCAATGAAAAATATGTTTTATCTCTGTTAACTGAATTTACAGATCAGAAATAAGTTTCACAGAATGCATCTGTGTAGTTTTTATTTGAAGATATTCTTTTTCCCAATGTAGGCCTCTTAGCGCTTAGCATGTCCAATTGCAGTTTCTACAGAAAGAGTGTTTCAGAACGGCTCAATCAAAAGTAAGGTTCAACTCTGTTAGTTGAATGCACAGAACAGAAAGGATTTTCACAGAATGCTACTGTGTAGTTTATATTTGAATATATTCCTTTCTCCACTATTACCCTCTTAGCGCTCCGAATGTCCACTTGCATTTTCTACAGAAAGAGTGTTCAGAACTGCGCAATCAAAAGTATGGTTTAACTCTGTTAGCTTAATGAACATATCAGAAATAAGTTTCACACAATGCTTCTGTGTAGTTTTTATTTGAAGATATTATTTTTCCCAATAGAGGCCTCTAAGCGCTCAGAATGTCCAATTGCAGTTTCTACAGAAAGAGTGTTTCAGAAAGGCTCAATCAAAAGTAAGGTTCAACTCTGTTAGTTGAATGCACAGAACAGAAAGAAATTTCATACAATGCTTCTGTGTAGTTTATATTTGAACATATTCTTTTTTCCACTATTACCCACTTAGCGCTACGAATGTCCAGTTGCATTTTCTACAGACAGAGTGTTTCAAAACTGCTCAATCAAAAGTATGGTTTAACTCTGTTAGCTGAATGCTCAGATCAGAAAAATTTTCACAGAATGCTTCTGTGTAGTTTATATTTGAATATATTCCTTTTTCCACTACTATGCTCTTAGCGCTCCAAATGTCCAGTTGCATTTTCTACAGAAAGAGTGTTCAGATCTGCTCAATCAAAAGTATGGTTTAACTCTGTTAGCTGAATGCACAGATCAGAAAGAAGTTTCACCGAATGATTCTGTGTAGTTTATATTTGAAGACATTCCTTTTTCAACTATTACCCTCTTAGCGCTCCGAATCTCCACTTGCATTTTCTACAAAAAGTGTGTTTCATAACTGCTCAATCAAAAATATGTTTTATCTCTGTTAACTGAATTTACAGATCAGAAATAAGTTTCACAGAATGCATCTGGCAGTTTTTATTTGAAGATATTCTTTTTCCCAATGTAGGCCTCTTAGCGCTTAGCATGTCCAATTGCAGTTTCTACAGAAAGAGTGTTTCAGAACGGCTCAATCAAAAATAAGGTTCAACTCTGTTAGTTGAATGCACAGAACAGAAAGAATTTTCACCGAATGCTACTGTGTAGTTTATATTTGAATATATTCCTTTCTCCACCATTACCCCCTTAGCGCTCCGAATGTCCACTTGAATTTTCTACAGAAAGAGTGTTCAGAACTGCGCAATCAAAAGTATGGTTTAACTCTGTTAGCTTAATGAACATATCAGAAATAAGTTTCACACAATGCTTCTGTGTAGTTTTTATTTGAAGATATTATTTTTCCCAATAGAGGCCTCTTAGCGCTCAGAATGTCCAATTGCATTTTCTACAGAAAGAGTATTTCAGAAAGGCTCAATCAAAATTAAGGTTCAACTCTGTTAGTTGAATGCACAGAACAGAAAGTAATTTCATACAATGCTTCTGTGTAGTTTATATTTGAACATATTCTTTTTTCCACTATTACCCACTTGGCGCTACGAATATGCAGTTGCATTTTCTACAGACAGAGTGTTTCAAAACTGCTCAATCAAAAGTATGGTTTAACTCTGTTAGCTGAATGCTCAGATCAGAAAGAAGTTTCACAGAATGCTTCTGTGTAGTTTATATTTGTATATATTCCTTTTTCCACTACTACTCTCTTAGCGCTCCAAATGTCCAGTTGCATTTTCTACAGAAAGAGTGTTCAGATCTGCTCAATCAAAAGTATGGTTTAACTCTGTTAGCTGAATGCACAGATCAGAAAGAAGTTTCACAGAATGATTCTGTGTAGTTTATATTTGGAGACATTCCTTTTTCCACCATTACCCTCTTAGCGCTCCGAATGTCCACTTGCATTTTCTACAGAAAGAGTGTTTCAGAACGGCTCAAACAAAACTAAGGTTCAACTCTTTTAGTTGAACAAACAGAACAGAAAGAAGTTTCACACAATTCTTCTGTGTAGTTTTTATTTGTAGACATTCTTTTTCCCAATATAGGCCTCTTAGCGCTCAGAATGTTCAATTGCAGTTTCTACAGAAAGAGTGTTTCAGAACGGCTCAATCAAAAGTAAGGTTCAACTCTGTTAGTTGAATGCACAGAACAGAAAGAAGTTTCATACAATGCTTCTGTGTAGTTTATATTTGAACATATTCTTTTTTCCACTATTACCCACTTAGCGCTACGAATGTCCAGTTGCATTTTCTACAGACAGAGTGTTTCAAAACTGCTCAATCAAAAGTATGGTTTAACTCTGTTAGCTGAATGCTCAGATCAGAAAGAAGTTTCACAGAATGCTTCTGTGTAGTTTATATTTGAATATATTCCTTTTTCCACTACTACGCTCTTAGCGCTCCAAATGTCCAGTTGCATTTTCTACAGAAAGAGTGTTCAGATCTGCTCAATCAAAAGTATGGTTTAACTCTGTTAGCTGAATGCACAGATCAGAAAGAAGTTTCACCGAATTATTCTGTGTAGTTTATATTTGAAGACATTCCTTTTTCCACTATTACCCTCTTAGCGCTCCGAATCTCCACTTGCATTTTCTACAAAAAGAGTGTTTCATAACTGCTCAATCAAAAATATGTTTTATCTCTGTTAACTGAATTTACAGATCAGAAATAAGTTTCACAGAATGCATCTGTGTAGTTTTTATTTGAAAATATTCTTTTTCCCAATGTAGGCCTCTTAGCGCTTAGCATGTCGAATTGCAGTTTCTACAGAAAGAGTGTTTCAGAACGGCTCAATCAAAAGTAAGGTTCAACTCTGTTAGTTGAATGCACAGAACAGAAAGAATTTTCACAGAATGCTACTGTGTAGTTTATATTTGAATATATTCCTTTCTCCACTATTACCCTCTTAGCGCTACGAATGTCCACTTGCATTTTCTACAGAAAGAGTGTTCAGAACTGCGCAATCAAAAGTATGGTTTAACTCTGTTAGCTTAATGAACATATCAGAAATAAGTTTCACACAATGCTTCTGTGTAGTTTTTATTTGAAGATATTATTTTTCCCAATAGAGGCCTCTTAGCGCTCAGAATGTCCAATTGCAGTTTCTACAGAAAGAGTGTTTCAGAAAGGCTCAATCAAAAGTAAGGTTCAACTCTGTTAGTTGAATGCACAGAACAGAAAGAAATTTCATACAATGCTTCTGTGTAGTTTATATTTGAACATATTCTTTTTTCCACTATTACCCACTTAGCGCTACGAATGTCCAGTTGCATTTTCTACAGACAGAGTGTTTCAAAACTGCTCAATCAAAAGTATGGTTTAACTCTGTTAGCTGAATGCTCAGATCAGAAAGAAGTTTCACAGAATGCTTCTGTGTAGTTTATATTTGAATATATTCCTTTTTCCACTACTATGCTCTTAGCGCTCCAAATGTCCAGTTGCATTTTCTACAGAAAGAGTGTTCAGATCTGCTCAATCAAAAGTATGGTTTAACTCTGTTAGCTGAATGCACAGATCAGAAAGAAGTTTCACCGAATGATTCTGTGTAGTTTATATTTGAAGACATTCCTTTTTCCACTATTACCCTCTTAGCGCTCCGAATCTCCACTTGCAGTTTCTACAAAAAGTGTGTTTCATAACTGCTCAATCAAAAATATGTTTTATCTCTGTTAACTGAATTTACAGATCAGAAATAAGTTTCACAGAATGCATCTGTGCAGTTTTTATTTGAAGATATTCTTTTTCCCAATGTAGGCCTCTTAGCGCTTAGCATGTCCAATTGCAGTTTCTACAGAAAGAGTGTTTCAGAACGGCTCAATCAAAAATAAGGTTCAACTCTGTTAGTTGAATGCACAGAACAGAAAGAATTTTCACCGAATGCTACTGTGTAGTTTATATTTGAATATATTCCTTTCTCCACTATTACCCCCTTAGCGCTCCGAATGTCCACTTGCATTTTCTACAGAAAGAGTGTTCAGAACTGCGCAATCAAAAGTATGGTTTAACTCTGTTAGCTTAATGAACATATCAGAAATAAGTTTTACACAATGCTTCTGTGTAGTTTTTATTTGAAGATATTATTTTTCCCAATATAGGCCTCTTAGCGCTCAGAATGTCCAATTGCAGTTTCTACAGAAAGAGTGTTTCAGAAAGGTTCAATCAAAAGTAAGGTTCAACTCTGTTAGTTGAATGCACAGAACAGAAAGAAGTTTCATACAATGCTTCTGTGTAGTTTATATTTGAACATATTCTTTTTTCCACTATTACCCACTTGGCGCTACGAATGTCCAGGTGCATTTTCTACAGACAGAGTGTTTCAAAACTGCTCAATCAAAAGTATGGTTTAACTCTGTTAGCTGAATGCTCAGATCAGAAAGAAGTTTCACAGAATGCTTCTGTGTAGTTTATATTTGAATATATTCCTTTTTCCACTACTACGCTCTTAGCGCTCCAAATGTCCAGTTGCATTTTCTACAGAAAGAGTGTTCAGATCTGCTCAATCAAAAGTATGGTTTAACTCTGTTAGCTGAATGCACAGATCAGAAAGAAGTTTCACCGAATGATTCTGTGTAGTTTATATTTGAAGACATCCTTTTTTTCCACTATTACCCTCTTAGCGCTCCGAATGTCCACTTGCATTTTCTACAGAAAGAGTGTTCAGAACTGCGCAATCAAAAGTATGGTTTAACTCTGTTATCTTAATGAACATATCAGAAATAAGTTTCACACAATGCTTCTGTGTAGTTTTTATTTGAAGATATTATTTTTCCCAATATAGGCCTCTTAGCGCTCAGAATGTCCAATTGCAGTTTCTACAGAAAGAGTGTTTCAGAAAGGCTCAATCAAAAGTAAGGTTCAACTCTGTTAGTTGAATGCACAGAACAGAAAGAAATTTCATACAATGCTTCTGTGTAGTTTATATTTGAACATATTCTTTTTTCCACTATTACCCACTTGGCGCTACGAATGTCCAGTTGCATTTTCTACAGACAGAGTGTTTCAAAACTGCTCAATCAAAAGTATGGTTTAACTCTGTTAACTGAATGCTCAGATCAGAAAGAAGTTTCACAGAATGCTTCTGTGTAATTTATGTATGAATATATTCCTTTTTCCACTACTACTCTCTTAGCGCTCCAAATGTCCAGTTGCATTTTCTACAGAAAGAGTGTTCAGATCTGCTCACTCAAAAGTATGGTTTAACTCTGTTAGCTGAATGCACAGATCAGAAAGAAGTTTCGCAGAATGATTCTGTTTAGTTTATATTTGGAGACATTCCTTTTTCCACTATTACCCTCTTAGCGCTCCGAATCTCCACTTGCATTTTCTACAGAAAGAGTGTTTCAGAACGGCTCAATCAAAACTAAGGTTCAACTCTTTTAGTTGAACAAACAGAACAGAAAGAAGTTTCACACAATTCTTCTGTGTAGTTTTTATTTGTAGACATTCTTTTTCCCAATATAGGCCTCTTAGCGCTCAGAATGTCCAATTGCAATTTCTACAGAAAGAGTGTTTCAGAACGGCTCAATCAAAAGTAAGGTTCAACTCTGTTAGTTGAATGCACAGAACAGAAAGAAGTTTCATACAATGCTTCTGTGTAGTTTATATTTGAACATATTCTTTTTTCCACTATTACCCACTTAGCGCTACGAATGTCCAGTGGCATTTTCTACAGACAGAGTGTTTCAAAACTGCTCAATGAAAAGTATGGTTTAACTCTGTTAGCTGAATGCTCAGATCAGAAAGAAGTTTCACAGAATGCTTCTGTGTAGTTTATATTTGAATATATTCCTTTTTCCACTACTACGCTCTTAGCGCTCCAAATGTACAGTTGCATTTTCTACAGAAAGAGTGTTCAGATCTGCTCAATCAAAAGTATGGTTAAACTCTGTTAGCTGAATGCACAGATCAGAAAGAAGTTTCACAGAATGATTCTGTGTAGTTTATATTTGGAGACATTCCTTTTTCTACTATTACCCTCTTAGCGCTCCGAATCTCCACTTGCATTTTCTACAGAAAGAGTGTTTCAGAACGGCTCAATCAAAACTAAGGTTCAACTCTTTTAATTGAACAAACAGAACAGAAAGAAGTTTCACAGAATGCATCTTTGTAGTTTTTATTTGAAGATATTCTTTTTCCCAATGTAGGCCTCTTAGCGCTTAGCATGTCCAATTGCAGTTTCTACAGAAAGAGTGTTTCAGAACGGCTCAATCAAAAGTAAGGTTCAACTCTGTTAGTTGAATGCACAGAACAGAAAGAATTTTCACAGAATGCTACTGTGTAGTTTATATTTGAATATATTCCTTTCTCCACTATTACCCTCTTAGCGCTACGAATGTCCACTTGCATTTTCTACAGAAAGAGTGTTCAGAACTGCGCAATCAAAAGTATGGTTTAACTCTGTTAGCTTAATGAACATATCAGAAATAAGTTTCACACAATGCTTCTGTGTAGTTTTTATTTGAAGATATTATTTTTCCCAATATAGGCCTCTTAGCGCTCAGAATGTCCAATTGCAGTCTCTACAGAAAGAGTGTTTCAGAAAGGCTCAATCAAAACTAAGGTTCAACTCTGTTAGTTGAATGCACAGAACAGAAAGGAATTTCAAACAATGCTTCTGTGTAGTTTATATTTGAACATATTCTTTTTTCCACTATTACCCACTTGGCGCTACGAATGTCCAGTTGCATTTTCTACAGACAGAGTGTTTCAAAACTGCTCAATCAAAAGTATGGTTTAACTCTGTTAGCTGAATGCTCAGATCAGAAAGAAGTTTCACAGAATGCTTCTGTGTAGTTTATATTTGAATATATTCCTTTTTCCACTACTACTCTCTTAGCGCTCAAAATGTCCAGTTGCATTTTCTACAGAAAGAGTGTTCAGATCTGCTCAATCAAAAGTATGGTTTAACTCTGTTAGCTGAATGCACAGATCAGAAAGAAGTTTCACAGAATGATTCTGTGTAGTTTATATTTGGAGACATTCCTTTTTCCACTATTACCCTCTTAGCGCTCCGAATCTCCACTTGCATTTTCTACAGAAAGTGTGTTTCAGAACGGCTCAATCAAAACAAAGGTTCAACTCTTTTAGTTGAACAAACAGAACAGAAAGAAGTTTCACACAATTCTGCTGTGTAGTTTTTATTTGTAGACATTCTTTTTCCCAATATATGCCTCTTAGCGCTCAGAATGTCCAATTGCAGTTTCTACAGAAAGAGTGTTTCAGAACGGCTCAATCAAAAGTAAGGTTCAACTCTGTTAGTTGAATGTACAGAACAGAAAGTAGTTTCATACAATGCTTCTGTGTAGTTTATATTTGAACATATTCTTTTTTCCACTATTACCCACTTAGCGCTACGAATGTCCAGTTGCATTTTCTACAGACAGAGTGTTTCAAAACTGCTCAATCAAAAGTATGGTTTAACTCTGTTAGCTGAATGCTCAGATCAGAAAGAAGTTTCACAGAATGCTTCTGTGTAGTTTATATTTGAATATATTCCTTTTTACACTACTACGCTCTTAGCGCTCCAAATGTCCAGTTGCATTTTCTACAGAAAGAGTGTTCAGATCTGCTCAATCAAAAGTATGTTTTAAATCTGTTAGCGGAATGCACAGATCAGAAAGAAGTTTCACCGAATGATTCTGTATTTTATATTTGAAGACATTCCTTTTTCCACTATTACCCTCTTAGCGCTCCGAATCTCCACTTGCATTTTCTACAAAAAGAGTGTTTCATAACTGCTCAATCAAAAATATGTTTTATCTCTGTTAACTGAATTACAGATCAGAAATAAGTTTCACAGAATGCATCTGTGTAGTTTTTATTTGAAGATATTTTTTTCCCAATGTAGGCCTCTTAGCGCTTAGCATGTCCAATTGCAGTTTCTACAGAAAGAGTGTTTCAGAAGGGCTCAATCAAAAGTAAGGTTCAACTCTGTTAGTTGAATGCACAGAACAGAAAGAATTTTCACAGAATGCTACTGTGTAGTTTATATTTGAATATATTCCTTTTTCCACTACTACGCTCTTAGCGCTCCAAATGTCCAGTTGCATTCTCTACAGAAAGAGTGTTCAGATCTGCTCAATCAAAAGTATGGTTAAAGTCTGCTAGCTGAATGCACAGATCAGAAAGAAGTTTCACCGAATGATTCTGTGTAGTTTATATTTGAAGACATTCCTTTTTCCAGTATTACCCTCTTAGCGCTCCGAATGTCCAGTTGCATTTCCTGCAGAAAGAGTGTTCAGATCTGCTCAATCAAAAGTATGGTTTAACTCTGTTAGATGAATGCACAGATCAGAAACAAGTTTCACCGAATGATTCTGTGTAGTTTATATTTGAAGACATTCCTTTTTCCACTATTACCCTCTTAGCGCTCCGAATCTCCACTTGCATTTTCTACAAAAACAGTGTTTCATAACTGCTCAATCAAAAATATGTTTTATCTCTGTTAATTGAATTTAGAGATCAGAAATAAGTTTCACAGAATGCATCTGTGTAGTTTTTATTTGAAGATATTCTTTTTCCCAATGTAGGCCTCTTAGCGCTTAGCATGTCCAATTGCAGTTTCTACAGAAAGAGTGTTTCAGAACGGCTCAATCAAAAGTAAGGTTCAACTCTGTTAGTTGAATGCACAGAACAGAAAGGATTTTCATAGAATGCTACTGTGTAGTTTATATTTGAATATATTCCTTTCTCCACTATTACCCTCTTAGCGCTCCGAATGTCCACTTGCATTTTCTACAGAAGCAGTGTTCTGAACTGTGCAATCAAAAGTATGGTTTAACTCTGTTAGCTTAATGAACATATCAGAAATAAGTTTCACACAATGCTTCAGTGTAGTTTTTATTTGAAGATATTATTTTTCCCAATAGAGGCCTCTTAGCGCTCAGAATGTCCAATTGCAGTTTCTACAGAAAGAGTGTTTCAGAAAGGCTCAATCAAAAGTAAGGTTCAACTCTGTTAGTTGAATGCACAGAACAGAAAGAAGTTTCATACAATGCTTCTGTGTAGTTTATATTTGAACATATTCTTTATTCCACTATTACCCACGTAGCGCTACGAATGTCCAGTTGCATTTTCTACAGACAGAGTGTTTCAAAACTGCTCAATCAAAAGTATGGTTTAATTCTGTTAGCTGAATGCTCAGATCAGAAAGAAGTTTCACAGAATGCTTCTGTGTAGTTTATATTTGAATATATTCCTTTTTCCACTACTACGCTCTTAGCGCTCCAAATGTCCAGTTGCATTTTCTACAGAAAGAGTGTTCAGATCTGCTCAATCAAAAGTATGGTTTAACTCTGTTAGCTGAATGCACAGATCAGAAAGAAGTTTCACCGAATGATTCTGTGTAGTTTATATTTGAAGACATCCCTTTTTCCACTATTACCCTCTTAGCGCTCCGAATGTCCACTTGCATTTTCTACAGAAAGAGTGTTCAGAACTGCGCAATCAAAAGTATGGTTTAACTCTGTTATCTTAATGAACATATCAGAAATAAGTTTCACACAATGCTTCTGTGTAGTTTTTATTTGAAGATATTATTTTTCCCAATATAGGCCTCTTAGCGCTCAGAATGTCCAATTGCAGTTTCTACAGAAAGAGTGTTTCAGAAAGGCTCAATCAAAAGTAAGGTTCAACTCTGTTAGTTGAATGCACAGAACAGAAAGAAATTTCATACAATGCTTCTGTGTAGTTTATATTTGAACATATTCTTTTTTCCACTATTACCCACTTGGCGCTACGAATGTCCAGTTGCATTTTCTACAGACAGAGTGTTTCAAAACTGCTCAATCAAAAGTATGGTTTAACTCTGTTAGCTGAATGCTCAGATCAGAAAGAAGTTTCACAGAATGCTTCTGTGTAATTTATATATGAATATATTCCTTTTTCCACTACTACTCTCTTAGCGCTCCAAATGTCCAGTTGCATTTTCTACAGAAAGAGTGTTCAGATCTGCTCACTCAAAAGTATGGTTTAACTCTGTTAGCTGAATGCACAGATCAGAAAGAAGTTTCGCAGAATGATTCTGTTTAGTTTATATTTGGAGACATTACTTTTTCTACTATTACCCTCTTAGCGCTCCGAATCTCCACTTGCATTTTCTACAGAAAGAGTGTTTCAGAACGGCTCAATCAAAACTAAGGTTCAACTCTTTTAGTTGAACAAACAGAACAGAAAGAAGTTTCACACAATTCTTCTGTGTAGTTTTTATTTGTAGACATTCTGTTTCCCAATATAGGCCTCTTAGCGCTCAGAATGTCCAATTGCAATTTCTACAGAAAGAGTGTTTCAGAACGGCTCAATCAAAAGTAAGGTTCAACTCTGTTAGTTGAATGCACAGAACAGAAAGAAGTTTCATACAATGCTTCTGTGTAGTTTATATTTGAACATATTCTTTTTTCCACTATTACCCACTTAGCGCTACGAATGTCCAGTGGCATTTTCTACAGACAGAGTGTTTCAAAACTGCTCAATGAAAAGTATGGTTTAACTCTGTTAGCTGAATGCTCAGATCAGAAAGAAGTTTCACAGAATGCTTCTGTGTAGTTTATATTTGAATATATTCCTTTTTCCACTACTACGCTCTTAGCGCTCCAAATGTACAGTTGCATTTTCTACAGAAAGAGTGTTCAGATCTGCTCAATCAAAAGTATGGTTAAACTCTGTTAGCTGAATGCACAGATCAGAAAGAAGTTTCACAGAATGATTCTGTGTAGTTTATATTTGGAGACATTCCTTTTTCTACTATTACCCTCTTAGCGCTCCGAATCTCCACTTGCATTTTCTACAGAAAGAGTGTTTCAGAACGGCTCAATCAAAACTAAGGTTCAACTCTTTTAATTGAACAAACAGAACAGAAAGAAGTTTCACAGAATGCATCTTTGTAGTTTTTATTTGAAGATATTCTTTTTCCCAATGTAGGCCTCTTAGCGCTTAGCATGTCCAATTGCAGTTTCTACAGAAAGAGTGTTTCAGAACGGCTCAATCAAAAGTAAGGTTCAACTCTGTTAGTTGAATGCACAGAACAGAAAGAATTTTCACAGAATGCTACTGTGTAGTTTATATTTGAATATATTCCTTTCTCCACTATTACCCTCTTAGCGCTACGAATGTCCACTTGCATTTTCTACAGAAAGAGTGTTCAGAACTGCGCAATCAAAAGTATGGTTTAACTCTGTTAGCTTAATGAACATATCAGAAATAAGTTTCACACAATGCTTCTGTGTAGTTTTTATTTGAAGATATTATTTTTCCCAATATAGGCCTCTTAGCGCTCAGAATGTCCAATTGCAGTCTCTACAGAAAGAGTGTTTCAGAAAGGCTCAATCAAAACTAAGGTTCAACTCTGTTAGTTGAATGCACAGAACAGAAAGGAATTTCAAACAATGCTTCTGTGTAGTTTATATTTGAACATATTCTTTTTTCCACTATTACCCACTTGGCGCTACGAATGTCCAGTTGCATTTTCTACAGACAGAGTGTTTCAAAACTGCTCAATCAAAAGTATGGTTTAACTCTGTTAGCTGAATGCTCAGATCAGAAAGAAGTTTCACAGAATGCTTCTGTGTAGTTTATATTTGAATATATTCCTTTTTCCACTACTACTCTCTTAGCGCTCCAAATGTCCAGTTGCATTTTCTACAGAAAGAGTGTTCAGATCTGCTCAATCAAAAGTATGGTTTAACTCTGTTAGCTGAATGCACAGATCAGAAAGAAGTTTCACAGAATGATTCTGTGTAGTTTATATTTGGAGACATTCCTTTTTCCACTATTACCCTCTTAGCGCTCCGAATCTCCACTTGCATTTTCTACAGAAAGAGTGTTTCAGAACGGCTCAATCAAAACTAACGTTCAACTCTTTTAGTTGAACAAACAGAACAGAAAGAAGTTTCACAGAATGCATCTTTGTAGTTTTTATTTGAAGATATTCTTTTTCCCAATGTAGGCCTCTTATCGCTTAGCATGTCCAATTGCAGTTTCTACAGAAAGAGTGTTCCAGAACGGGTCAATTAAAAGTAAGGTTCAACTCTGTTAGTTGAATGCACAGAACAGAAAGATTTTTCACAGAATGCTACTGTGTAGTTTATATTTGAATATATTCCTTTTTCCACTATTACCCTCTTAGCGCTCCGAATGTCCACTTGCATTTTCTACAGAAAGAGTGTTCAGAACTGCGCAATCAAAAGTATGGTTTAACTCTGTTAGCTTAATGAACATATCAGAAATAAGTTTCACACAATGCTTCTGTGTAGTTTTTATTTGAAGATATTATTTTTCCCAATATAGGCCTCTTAGCGCTCAGAATGTCCAATTGCAGTTTCTACAGAAAGAGTGTTTCAGAAAGGCTCAATCAAAAGTAAGGTTCAACTCTGTTAGTTCAATGCACAGAACAGAAAGAAGTTTCATACAATGCTTCTGTGTAGTTTATATTTGAACATATTCTTTTTTCCACTATTACCCACTTGGCGCTACGAATGTCCAGGTGCATTTTCTACAGACAGAGTGTTTCAAAACTGCTCAATCAAAAGTATGGTTTAACTCTGTTAGCTGAATGCTCAGATCAGAAAGAAGTTTCACAGAATGCTTCTGTGTAGTTTATATTTGAATATATTCCTTTTTCCACTACTACGCTCTTAGCGCTCCAAATGTCCAGTTGCATTTTCTACAGAAAGAGTGTTCAGATCTGCTCAATCAAAAGTATGGTTTAACTCTGTTAGCTGAATGCACAGATCAGAAAGAAGTTTCACCGAATGATTCTGTGTAGTTTATATTTGAAGACATCCTATTTTTCCACTATTACCCTCTTAGCGCTCCGAATGTCCACTTGCATTTTCTACAGAAAGAGTGTTCAGAACTGCGCAATCAAAAGTATGGTTTAACTCTGTTATCTTAATGAACATATCAGAAATAAGTTTCACACAATGCTTCTGTGTAGTTTTTATTTGAAGATATTATTTTTCCCAATATAGGCCTCTTAGCGCTCAGAATGTCCAATTGCAGTTTCTACAGAAAGAGTGTTTCAGAAAGGCTCAATCAAAAGTAAGGTTCAACTCTGTTAGTTGAATGCACAGAACAGAAAGAAATTTCATACAATGCTTCTGTGTAGTTTATATTTGAACATATTCTTTTTTCCACTATTACCCACTTGGCGCTACGAATGTCCAGTTGCATTTTCTACAGACAGAGTGTTTCAAAACTGCTCAATCAAAAGTATGGTTTAACTCTGTTAGCTGAATGCTCAGATCAGAAAGAAGTTTCACAGAATGCTTCTGTGTAATTTATGTATGAATATATTCCTTTTTCCACTACTACTCTCTTAGCGCTCCAAATGTCCAGTTGCATTTTCTACAGAAAGAGTGTTCAGATCTGCTCACTCAAAAGTATGGTTTAACTCTGTTAGCTGAATGCACAGATCAGAAAGAAGTTTCGCAGAATGATTCTGTTTAGTTTATATTTGGAGACATTCCTTTTTCCACTATTACCCTCTTAGCGCTCCGAATCTCCACTTGCATTTTCTACAGAAAGAGTGTTTCAGAACGGCTCAATCAAAACTAAGGTTCAACTCTTTTAGTTGAACAAACAGAACAGAAAGAAGTTTCACACAATTCTTCTGTGTAGTTTTTATTTGTAGACATTCTTTTTCCCAATATAGGCCTCTTAGCGCTCAGAATGTCCAATTGCAATTTCTACAGAAAGAGTGTTTCAGAACGGCTCAATCAAAAGTAAGGTTCAACTCTGTTAGTTGAATGCACAGAACAGAAAGAAGTTTCATACAATGCTTCTGTGTAGTTTATATTTGAACATATTCTTTTTTCCACTATTACCCACTTAGCGCTACGAATGTCCAGTGGCATTTTCTACAGACAGAGTGTTTCAAAACTGCTCAATGAAAAGTATGGTTTAACTCTGTTAGCTGAATGCTCAGATCAGAAAGAAGTTTCACAGAATGCTTCTGTGTAGTTTATATTTGAATATATTCCTTTTTCCACTACTACGCTCTTAGCGCTCCAAATGTACAGTTGCATTTTCTACAGAAAGAGTGTTCAGATCTGCTCAATCTAAAGTATGGTTAAACTCTGTTAGCTGAATGCACAGATCAGAAAGAAGTTTCACAGAATGATTCTGTGTAGTTTATATTTGGAGACATTCCTTTTTCTACTATTACCCTCTTAGCGCTCCGAATCTCCACTTGCATTTTCTACAGAAAGAGTGTTTCAGAACGGCTCAATCAAAACTAAGGTTCAACTCTTTTAATTGAACAAACAGAACAGAAAGAAGTTTCACAGAATGCATCTTTGTAGTTTTTATTTGAAGATATTCTTTTTCCCAATGTAGGCCTCTTAGCGCTTAGCATGTCCAATTGCAGTTTCTACAGAAAGAGTGTTTCAGAACGGCTCAATCAAAAGTAAGGTTCAACTCTGTTAGTTGAATGCACAGAACAGAAAGAATTTTCACAGAATGCTACTGTGTAGTTTATATTTGAATATATTCCTTTCTCCACTATTACCCTCTTAGCGCTACGAATGTCCACTTGCATTTTCTACAGAAAGAGTGTTCAGAACTGCGCAATCAAAAGTATGGTTTAACTCTGTTAGCTTAATGAACATATCAGAAATAAGTTTCACACAATGCTTCTGTGTAGTTTTTATTTGAAGATATTATTTTTCCCAATATAGGCCTCTTAGCGCTCAGAATGTCCAATTGCAGTCTCTACAGAAAGAGTGTTTCAGAAAGGCTCAATCAAAACTAAGGTTCAACTCTGTTAGTTGAATGCACAGAACAGAAAGGAATTTCAAACAATGCTTCTGTGTAGTTTATATTTGAACATATTCTTTTTTCCACTATTACCCACTTGGCGCTACGAATGTCCAGTTGCATTTTCTACAGACAGAGTGTTTCAAAACTGCTCAATCAAAAGTATGGTTTAACTCTGTTAGCTGAATGCTCAGATCAGAAAGAAGTTTCACAGAATGCTTCTGTGTAGTTTATATTTGAATATATTCCTTTTTCCACTACTACTCTCTTAGCGCTCCAAATGTCCAGTTGCATTTTCTACAGAAAGAGTGTTCAGATCTGCTCAATCAAAAGTATGGTTTAACTCTGTTAGCTGAATGCACAGATCAGAAAGAAGTTTCACAGAATGATTCTGTGTAGTTTATATTTGGAGACATTCCTTTTTCCACTATTACCCTCTTAGCGCTCCGAATCTCCACTTGCATTTTCTACAGAAAGTGTGTTTCAGAACGGCTCAATCAAAACAAAGGTTCAACTCTTTTAGTTGAACAAACAGAACAGAAAGAAGTTTCACACAATTCTGCTGTGTAGTTTTTATTTGTAGACATTCTTTTTCCCAATATATGCCTCTTAGCGCTCAGAATGTCCAATTGCAGTTTCTACAGAAAGAGTGTTTCAGAACGGCTCAATCAAAAGTAAGGTTCAACTCTGTTAGTTGAATGTACAGAACAGAAAGTAGTTTCATACAATGCTTCTGTGTAGTTTATATTTGAACATATTCTTTTTTCCACTATTACCCACTTAGCGCTACGAATGTCCAGTTGCATTTTCTACAGACAGAGTGTTTCAAAACTGCTCAATCAAAAGTATGGTTTAACTCTGTTAGCTGAATGCTCAGATCAGAAAGAAGTTTCACAGAATGCTTCTGTGTAGTTTATATTTGAATATATTCCTTTTTACACTACTACGCTCTTAGCGCTCCAAATGTCCAGTTGCATTTTCTACAGAAAGAGTGTTCAGATCTGCTCAATCAAAAGTATGTTTTAAATCTGTTAGCGGAATGCACAGATCAGAAAGAAGTTTCACCGAATGATTCTGTATTTTATATTTGAAGACATTCCTTTTTCCACTATTACCCTCTTAGCGCTCCGAATCTCCACTTGCATTTTCTACAAAAAGAGTGTTTCATAACTGCTCAATCAAAAATATGTTTTATCTCTGTTAACTGAATTACAGATCAGAAATAAGTTTCACAGAATGCATCTGTGTAGTTTTTATTTGAAGATATTTTTTTCCCAATGTAGGCCTCTTAGCGCTTAGCATGTCCAATTGCAGTTTCTACAGAAAGAGTGTTTCAGAAGGGCTCAATCAAAAGTAAGGTTCAACTCTGTTAGTTGAATGCACAGAACAGAAAGAATTTTCACAGAATGCTACTGTGTAGTTTATATTTGAATATATTCCTTTTTCCACTACTACGCTCTTAGCGCTCCAAATGTCCAGTTGCATTCTCTACAGAAAGAGTGTTCAGATCTGCTCAATCAAAAGTATGGTTTAAGTCTGCTAGCTGAATGCACAGATCAGAAAGAAGTTTCACCGAATGATTCTGTGTAGTTTATATTTGAAGACATTCCTTTTTCCAGTATTACCCTCTTAGCGCTCCGAATGTCCAGTTGCATTTCCTGCAGAAAGAGTGTTCAGATCTGCTCAATCAAAAGTATGGTTTAACTCTGTTAGATGAATGCACAGATCAGAAACAAGTTTCACCGAATGATTCTGTGTAGTTTATATTTGAAGACATTCCTTTTTCCACTATTACCCTCTTAGCGCTCCGAATCTCCACTTGCATTTTCTACAAAAACAGTGTTTCATAACTGCTCAATCAAAAATATGTTTTATCTCTGTTAATTGAATTTAGAGATCAGAAATAAGTTTCACAGAATGCATCTGTGTAGTTTTTATTTGAAGATATTCTTTTTCCCAATGTAGGCCTCTTAGCGCTTAGCATGTCCAATTGCAGTTTCTACAGAAAGAGTGTTTCAGAACGGCTCAATCAAAAGTAAGGTTCAACTCTGTTAGTTGAATGCACAGAACAGAAAGGATTTTCATAGAATGCTACTGTGTAGTTTATATTTGAATATATTCCTTTCTCCACTATTACCCTCTTAGCGCTCCGAATGTCCACTTGCATTTTCTACAGAAGCAGTGTTCTGAACTGTGCAATCAAAAGTATGGTTTAACTCTGTTAGCTTAATGAACATATCAGAAATAAGTTTCACACAATGCTTCAGTGTAGTTTTTATTTGAAGATATTATTTTTCCCAATAGAGGCCTCTTAGCGCTCAGAATGTCCAATTGCAGTTTCTACAGAAAGAGTGTTTCAGAAAGGCTCAATCAAAAGTAAGGTTCAACTCTGTTAGTTGAATGCACAGAACAGAAAGAAGTTTCATACAATGCTTCTGTGTAGTTTATATTTGAACATATTCTTTATTCCACTATTACCCACGTAGCGCTACGAATGTCCAGTTGCATTTTCTACAGACAGAGTGTTTCAAAACTGCTCAATCAAAAGTATGGTTTAATTCTGTTAGCTGAATGCTCAGATCAGAAAGAAGTTTCACAGAATGCTTCTGTGTAGTTTATATTTGAATATATTCCTTTTTCCACTACTACGCTCTTAGCGCTCCAAATGTCCAGTTGCATTTTCTACAGAAAGAGTGTTCAGATCTGCTCAATCAAAAGTATGGTTTAACTCTGTTAGCTGAATGCACAGATCAGAAAGAAGTTTCACCGAATGATTCTGTGTAGTTTATATTTGAAGACATCCCTTTTTCCACTATTACCCTCTTAGCGCTCCGAATGTCCACTTGCATTTTCTACAGAAAGAGTGTTCAGAACTGCGCAATCAAAAGTATGGTTTAACTCTGTTATCTTAATGAACATATCAGAAATAAGTTTCACACAATGCTTCTGTGTAGTTTTTATTTGAAGATATTATTTTTCCCAATATAGGCCTCTTAGCGCTCAGAATGTCCAATTGCAGTTTCTACAGAAAGAGTGTTTCAGAAAGGCTCAATCAAAAGTAAGGTTCAACTCTGTTAGTTGAATGCACAGAACAGAAAGAAATTTCATACAATGCTTCTGTGTAGTTTATATTTGAACATATTCTTTTTTCCACTATTACCCACTTGGCGCTACGAATGTCCAGTTGCATTTTCTACAGACAGAGTGTTTCAAAACTGCTCAATCAAAAGTATGGTTTAACTCTGTTAGCTGAATGCTCAGATCAGAAAGAAGTTTCACAGAATGCTTCTGTGTAATTTATATATGAATATATTCCTTTTTCCACTACTACTCTCTTAGCGCTCCAAATGTCCAGTTGCATTTTCTACAGAAAGAGTGTTCAGATCTGCTCACTCAAAAGTATGGTTTAACTCTGTTAGCTGAATGCACAGATCAGAAAGAAGTTTCGCAGAATGATTCTGTTTAGTTTATATTTGGAGACATTACTTTTTCTACTATTACCCTCTTAGCGCTCCGAATCTCCACTTGCATTTTCTACAGAAAGAGTGTTTCAGAACGGCTCAATCAAAACTAAGGTTCAACTCTTTTAGTTGAACAAACAGAACAGAAAGAAGTTTCACACAATTCTTCTGTGTAGTTTTTATTTGTAGACATTCTGTTTCCCAATATAGGCCTCTTAGCGCTCAGAATGTCCAATTGCAATTTCTACAGAAAGAGTGTTTCAGAACGGCTCAATCAAAAGTAAGGTTCAACTCTGTTAGTTGAATGCACAGAACAGAAAGAAGTTTCATACAATGCTTCTGTGTAGTTTATATTTGAACATATTCTTTTTTCCACTATTACCCACTTAGCGCTACGAATGTCCAGTGGCATTTTCTACAGACAGAGTGTTTCAAAACTGCTCAATGAAAAGTATGGTTTAACTCTGTTAGCTGAATGCTCAGATCAGAAAGAAGTTTCACATAATGCTTCTGTGTAGTTTATATTTGAATATATTCCTTTTTCCACTACTACGCTCTTAGCGCTCCAAATGTACAGTTGCATTTTCTACAGAAAGAGTGTTCAGATCTGCTCAATCAAAAGTATGGTTAAACTCTGTTAGCTGAATGCACAGATCAGAAAGAAGTTTCACAGAATGATTCTGTGTAGTTTATATTTGGAGACATTCCTTTTTCTACTATTACCCTCTTAGCGCTCCGAATCTCCACTTGCATTTTCTACAGAAAGAGTGTTTCAGAACGGCTCAATCAAAACTAAGGTTCAACTCTTTTAATTGAACAAACAGAACAGAAAGAAGTTTCACAGAATGCATCTTTGTAGTTTTTATTTGAAGATATTCTTTTTCCCAATGTAGGCCTCTTAGCGCTTAGCATGTCCAATTGCAGTTTCTACAGAAAGAGTGTTTCAGAACGGCTCAATCAAAAGTAAGGTTCAACTCTGTTAGTTGAATGCACAGAACAGAAAGAATTTTCACAGAATGCTACTGTGTAGTTTATATTTGAATATATTCCTTTCTCCACTATTACCCTCTTAGCGCTACGAATGTCCACTTGCATTTTCTACAGAAAGAGTGTTCAGAACTGCGCAATCAAAAGTATGGTTTAACTCTGTTAGCTTAATGAACATATCAGAAATAAGTTTCACACAATGCTTCTGTGTAGTTTTTATTTGAAGATATTATTTTTCCCAATATAGGCCTCTTAGCGCTCAGAATGTCCAATTGCAGTCTCTACAGAAAGAGTGTTTCAGAAAGGCTCAATCAAAACTAAGGTTCAACTCTGTTAGTTGAATGCACAGAACAGAAAGGAATTTCAAACAATGCTTCTGTGTAGTTTATATTTGAACATATTCTTTTTTCCACTATTACCCACTTGGCGCTACGAATGTCCAGTTGCATTTTCTACAGACAGAGTGTTTCAAAACTGCTCAATCAAAAGTATGGTTTAACTCTGTTAGCTGAATGCTCAGATCAGAAAGAAGTTTCACAGAATGCTTCTGTGTAGTTTATATTTGAATATATTCCTTTTTCCACTACTACTCTCTTAGCGCTCCAAATGTCCAGTTGCATTTTCTACAGAAAGAGTGTTCAGATCTGCTCAATCAAAAGTATGGTTTAACTCTGTTAGCTGAATGCACAGATCAGAAAGAAGTTTCACAGAATGATTCTGTGTAGTTTATATTTGGAGACATTCCTTTTTCCACTATTACCCTCTTAGCGCTCCGAATCTCCACTTGCATTTTCTACAGAAAGAGTGTTTCAGAACGGCTCAATCAAAACTAACGTTCAACTCTTTTAGTTGAACAAACAGAACAGAAAGAAGTTTCACAGAATGCATCTTTGTAGTTTTTATTTGAAGATATTCTTTTTCCCAATGTAGGCCTCTTATCGCTTAGCATGTCCAATTGCAGTTTCTACAGAAAGAGTGTTCCAGAACGGGTCAATTAAAAGTAAGGTTCAACTCTGTTAGTTGAATGCACAGAACAGAAAGAATTTTCACAGAATGCTACTGTGTAGTTTATATTTGAATATATTCCTTTTTCCACTATTACCCTCTTAGCGCTCCGAATGTCCACTTGCATTTTCTACAGAAAGAGTGTTCAGAACTGCGCAATCAAAAGTATGGTTTAACTCTGTTAGCTTAATGAACATATCAGAAATAAGTTTCACACAATGCTTCTGTGTAGTTTTTATTTGAAGATATTATTTTTCCCAATAGAGGCCTCTTAGCGCTCAGAATGTCCAATTGCAGTTACTACAGAAAGAGTGTTTCAGAAAGGCTCAATCAAAAGTAAGGTTCAACTCTGTTATTTGAATGCACAGAACAGAAAGAAGTTTCATACAATGCTTCTGTGTAGTTTATATTTGAACATATTCTTTTTTCCACTATTACCCACTTGGCGCTACGAATGTCCAGTTGCATTTTCTACAGACAGTGTGTTTCAAAACTGCTCAATCAAAAGTATGGTTTAACTATGTAAGCTGAATGCTCAGATCAGAAAGAAGTTTCACAGAATGCTTCTGTGTAGTTTATATTTGAATATATTCCTTTTTCCACTACTACTCTCTTAGCGCTCCAAATGTCCAGTTGCATTTTCTACAGAAAGAGTGTTCAGATCTGCTCAATCAAAAGTATGGTTTAACTCTGTTAGCTGAATGCACAGATCAGAAAGAAGTTTCACAGAATGTTTCTGTGTAGTTTATATTTGGAGACATTCCTTTTTCCGCTATTACCCTCTTAGCGCTCCGAATCTCCACTTGCATTTTCTACAGAAAGAGTGTTTCAGAACGGCTCAATCAAAACTAATTTTCAACTCCTTTAGTTGAACAAACCGAACAGAAAGAAGTTTCACACAATTCTTCTGTGTAGTTTTTATTTGTAGACATTCTTTTTCCCAATATCGGCCTCTTAGCGCTCAGAATGTCCAATTGCAGTTTCTACAGAAAGAGTGTTTCAGAATGGCTCAATCAAAAGTAAGGTTCAACTCTGTTAGTTGAATGCACAGAACAGAAAGAAGTTTCATACAATGTTTCTGTGTAGTTTATATTTGAACATATTCTTTTTTCCACTATTACCCACTTAGCGCTACGAATGTCCAGTTGCATTTTCTACAGACAGAGTGTTTCAAAACTGCTCAATCAAAAGTATGGTTTAACTCTGTTAGCTGAATGCTCAGATCAGAAAGAAGTTTCACAGAATGCTTCTGTGTAGTTTATATTTGAATATATTCCTTTTTCCACTACTACGCTCTTAGCGCTCCAAATGTCCAGTTGCATTTTCTACAGAAAGAGTGTTCAGATCTGCTCAATCAAAAGTATGTTTTAACTCTGTTAGCTGAATGCACAGATCAGAAAGAAGTTTCACCGAATGATTCTGTGTAGTTTATATTTGAAGACATTCCTTTTTCCACTATTACCCTCTTAGCGCTCCGAATCTCCACATGCATTTTCTACAAAAAGAGTGTTTCATAACTGCTCAATCAAAAATATGTTTTATCTCTGCTAACTGAATTTACAGATCAGAAATAAGTTTCACAGAATGCATCTGTGTAGTTTTTATTTGAAGATATTCTTTTTCCCAATGTAGGCCTCTTAGCGCTTAGCATGTCCAATTGCAGTTTCTACAGAAAGAGTGTTTCAGAACGGCTCAATCAAAAGTAAGGTTCAACTCTGTTAGTTGAATGCACAGAACAGAAAGAATTTTCACAGAATGCTACTGTGTAGTTTATATTTGAATATATTCCTTTCTCCACTATTACCCTCTTAGCGCTACGAATGTCCACTTGCATTTTCTACAGAAAGAGTGTTCAGAACTGCGCAATCAAAAGTATGGTTTAACTCTGTTAGCTTAATGAACATATCAGAAATAAGTTTCACACAATGCTTCTGTGTAGTTTTTATTTGAAGATATTATTTTTCCCAATAGAGGCCTCTTAGCGCTCAGAATGTCCAATTGCAGTTTCTACAGAAAGAGTGTTTCAGAAAGGCTCAATCAAATGTAAGGTTCAACTCTGTTCGTTGAATGCACAGAACAGAAAGAAGTTTCATACAATGCTTCTGTGTAGTTTATATTTGAATATATTCCTTTTTCCACTACTACGCTCTTAGCGCTCCAAATGTCCAGTTGCATTTTCTACAGAAAGAGTGTTCAGATCTGCTCAATCAAAAGTATGGTTTAAGTCTGTTAGCTGAATGCACAGATCAGAAAGAAGTTTCACCAAATGATTCTGTGTAGTTTATATTTGAAGACATTCCTTTTTCCAGTATTACCCTCTTAGCGCTCCGAATGTCCAGTTGCATTTCCTACAGAAAGAGTGTTCAGATCTGCTCAATCAAAAGTATGGTTTAACTCTGTTAGATGAATGCACAGATCAGAAACAAGTTTCACCGAATGATTCTGTGTAGTTTATATTTGAAGACATTCCTTTTTCCACTATTACCCTCTTAGCGCTCCGAATCTCCACTTGCATTTTCTACAAAAACAGTGTTTCATAACTGCTCAATCAAAAATATGTTTTATCTCTGTTAACTGAATTTAGAGATCAGAAATAAGTTTCACAGAATGCATCTGTGTAGTTTTTATTTGAAGATATTCTTTTTCCCAATGTAGGCCTCTTAGCGCTTAGCATGTCCAATTGCAGTTTCTACAGAAAGAGTGTTTCAGAACGGCTCAATCAAAAGTAAGGTTCAACTCTGTTAGTTGAATGCACAGAACAGAAAGAATTTTCATAGAATGCTACTGTGTAGTTTATATTTGAATATATTCCTTTCTCCACTATTACCCTCTTAGCGCTCCGAATGTCCACTTGCATTTTCTACAGAAGCAGTGTTCTGAACTGTGCAATCAAAAGTATGGTTTAACTCTGTTTGCTTAATGAACATATCAGAAATAAGTTTCACACAATGCTTCAGTGTAGTTTTTATTTGAAGATATTATTTTTCAAAATAGAGGCCTCTTAGCGCTCAGAATGTCCAATTGCAGTTTCTACAGAAAGAGTGTTTCAGAAAGGCTCAATCAAAAGTAAGGTTCAACTCTGTTAGTTGAATGCACAGAACAGAAAGAAGTTTCATACAATGCTTCTGTGTAGTTTATATTTGAACATATTCTTTATTCCACTATTACCCACGTAGCGCTACGAATGTCCAGTTGCATTTTCTACAGACAGAGTGTTTCAAAACTGCTCAATCAAAAGTATGGTTTAATTCTGTTAGCTGAATGCTCAGATCAGAAAGAAGTTTCACAGAATGCTTCTGTGTAGTTTATATTTGAATATATTCCTTTTTCCACTACTACGCTCTTAGCGCTCCAAATGTCCAGTTGCATTTTCTACAGAAAGAGTGTTCAGATCTGCTCAATCAAAAGTATGGTTTAACTCTGTTAGCTGAATGCACAGATCAGAAAGAAGTTTCACCGAATGATTCTGTGTAGTTTATATTTGAAGACATCCCTTTTTCCACTATTACCCTCTTAGCGCTCCGAATGTCCACTTGCATTTTCTACAGAAAGAGTGTTCAGAACTGCGCAATCAAAAGTATGGTTTAACTCTGTTATCTTAATGAACATATCAGAAATAAGTTTCACACAATGCTTCTGTGTAGTTTTTATTTGAAGATATTATTTTTCCCAATATAGGCCTCTTAGCGCTCAGAATGTCCAATTGCAGTTTCTACAGAAAGAGTGTTTCAGAAAGGCTCAATCAAAAGTAAGGTTCAACTCTGTTAGTTGAATGCACAGAACAGAAAGAAATTTCATACAATGCTTCTGTGTAGTTTATATTTGAACATATTCTTTTTTCCACTATTACCCACTTGGCGCTACGAATGTCCAGTTGCATTTTCTACAGACAGAGTGTTTCAAAACTGCTCAATCAAAAGTATGGTTTAACTCTGTTAGCTGAATGCTCAGATCAGAAAGAAGTTTCACAGAATGCTTCTGTGTAATTTATATATGAATATATTCCTTTTTCCACTACTACTCTCTTAGCGCTCCAAATGTCCAGTTGCATTTTCTACAGAAAGAGTGTTCAGATCTGCTCACTCAAAAGTATGGTTTAACTCTGTTAGCTGAATGCACAGATCAGAAAGAAGTTTCGCAGAATGATTCTGTTTAGTTTATATTTGGAGACATTACTTTTTCCACTATTACCCTCTTAGCGCTCCGAATCTCCACTTGCATTTTCTACAGAAAGAGTGTTTCAGAACGGCTCAATCAAAACTAAGGTTCAACTCTTTTAGTTGAACAAACAGAACAGAAAGAAGTTTCACACAATTCTTCTGTGTAGTTTTAATTTGTAGACATTCTGTTTCCCAATATAGGCCTCTTAGCGCTCAGAATGTCCAATTGCAGTTTCTACAGAAAGAGTGTTTCAGAACGGCTCAATCAAAAGTAAGGTTCAACTCTGTTAGTTGAATGCACAGAACAGAAAGAAGTTTCATACAATGCTTCTGTGTAGTTTATATTTGAACATATTCTTTTTTCCACTATTACCCACTTAGCGCTACGAATGTCCAGTGGCATTTTCTACAGACAGAGTGTTTCAAAACTGCTCAATCAAAAGTATGGTTTAACTCTGTTAGCTGAATGCTCAGATCAGAAAGAAGTTTCACAGAATGCTTCTGTGTAGTTTATATTTGAATATATTCCTTTTTCCACTACTACGCTCTTAGCGCTCCAAATGTCCAGTTGCATTTTCTACAGAAAGAGTGTTCAGATCTGCTCAATCAAAAGTATGGTTTAACTCTGTTAGCTGAATGCACAGATCAGAAAGAAGTTTCACAGAATGATTCTGTGTAGTTTATATTTGGAGACATTCCTTTTTCCACTATTACCCTCTTAGCGCTCCGAATCTCCACTTGCATTTTCTACAGAAAGAGTGTTTCAGAACGGCTCAATCAAAACTAACGTTCAACTCTTTTAGTTGAACAAACAGAACAGAAAGAAGTTTCACAGAATGCATCTTTGTAGTTTTTATTTGAAGATATTCTTTTTCCCAATGTAGGCCTCTTATCGCTTAGCATGTCCAATTGCAGTTTCTACAGAAAGAGTGTTCCAGTACGGCTCAATTAAAAGTAAGGTTCAACTCTGTTAGTTGAATGCACAGAACAGAAAGAATTTTCACAGAATGCTACTGTGTAGTTTATATTTGAATATATTCCTTTTTCCACTATTACCCTCTTAGCGCTCCGAATGTCCACTTGCATTTTCTACAGAAAGAGTGTTCAGAACTGCGCAATCAAAAGTATGGTTTAACTCTGTTAGCTTAATGAACATATCAGAAATAAGTTTCACACTATGCTTCTGTGTAATTTTTATTTGAAGATATTATTTTTCCCAATAGAGGCCTCTTAGCGCTCAGAATGTCCAATTGCAGTTACTACAGAAAGAGTGTTTCAGAAAGGCTCAATCAAAAGTAAGGTTCAACTCTGTTATTTGAATGCACAGAACAGAAAGAAGTTTCATACAATGCTTCTGTGTAGTTTATATTTGAACATATTCTTTTTTCCACTATTACCCACTTGGCGCTACGAATGTCCAGTTGCATTTTCTACAGACAGAGTGTTTCAAAACTGCTCAATCAAAAGTATGGTTTAACTATGTAAGCTGAATGCTCAGATCAGAAAGAAGTTTCACAGAATGCTTCTGTGTAGTTTATATTTGAATATATTCCTTTTTCCACTACTACTCTCTTAGCGCTCCAAATGTCCAGTTGCATTTTCTACAGAAAGAGTGTTCAGATCTGCTCAATCAAAAGTATGGTTTAACTCTGTTAGCTGAATGCACAGATCAGAAAGAAGTTTCACAGAATGTTTCTGTGTAGTTTATATTTGGAGACATTCCTTTTTCCGCTATTACCCTCTTAGCGCTCCGAATCTCCACTTGCATTTTCTACAGAAAGAGTGTTTCAGAACGGCTCAATCAAAACTAAGGTTCAACTCCTTTAGTGGAACAAACCGAACAGAAAGAAGTTTCACACAATTCTTCTGTGTAGTTTTTATTTGTAGACATTCTTTTTCCCAATATAGGCCTCTTAGCGCTCAGAATGTCCAATTGCAGTTTCTACAGAAAGAGTGTTTCAGAATGGCTCAATCAAAAGTAAGGTTCAACTCTGTTAGTTGAATGCACAGAACAAAAAGTAGTTTCATACAATGTTTCTGTGTAGTTTATATTTGAACATATTCTTTTTTCCACTATTACCCACTTAGCGCTACGAATGTCCAGTTGCATTTTCTACAGACAGAGTGTTTCAAAACTGCTCAATCAAAAGTATGGTTTAACTCTGTTAGCTGAATGCTCAGATCAGAAAGAAGTTTCACAGAATGCTTCTGTGTAGTTTATATTTGAATATATTCCTTTTTCCACTACTACGCTCTTAGCGCTCCAAATGTCCAGTTGCATTTTCTACAGAAAGAGTGTTCAGATCTGCTCAATCAAAAGTATGTTTTAACTCTGTTAGCTGAATGCACAGATCAGAAAAAGTTTCACCGAATGATTCTGTGTAGTTTATATTTGAAGACATTCCTTTTTCCACTATTACCCTCTTAGCGCTCCGAATCTCCACATGCATTTTCTACAAAAAGAGTGTTTCATAACTGCTCAATCAAAAATATGTTTTATCTCTGCTAACTGAATTTACAGATCAGAAATAAGTTTCACAGAATGCATCTGTGTAGTTTTTATTTGAAGATATTCTTTTTCCCAATGTAGGCCTCTTAGCGCTTAGCATGTCCAATTGCAGTTTCTACAGAAAGAGTGTTTCAGAACGGCTCAATCAAAAGTAAGGTTCAACTCTGTTAGTTGAATGCACAGAACAGAAAGAATTTTCACAGAATGCTACTGTGTAGTTTATATTTGAATATATTCCTTTCTCCACTATTACCCTCTTAGCGCTACGAATGTCCACTTGCATTTTCTACAGAAAGAGTGTTCAGAACTGCGCAATCAAAAGTATGGTTTAACTCTGTTAGCTTAATGAACATATCAGAAATAAGTTTCACACAATGCTTCTGTGTAGTTTTTATTTGAAGATATTTTTTTTCCCAATATAGGCCTCTTAGCGCTCAGAATGTCCAATTGCAGTTTCTACAGAAAGAGTGTTTCAGAAAGGCTCAATCAAAACTAAGGTTCAACTCTGTTGTTTGAATGCACAGAACAGAAAGGAATTTCAAACAATGCTTTTGTGTAGTTTATATTTGAACATATTCTTTTTTCCACTATTACCCACTTGGCGCTACGAATGTCCAGTTGCATTTTCTACAGACAGAGTGTTTCAAAACTGCTCAATCAAAAGTATGGTTTAACTCTGTTAGCTGAATGCTCAGATCAGAAAGAAGTTTCACAGAATGCTTCTGTGTAGTTTATATTTGAATATATTCCTTTTTCCACTACTACTCTCTTAGCGCTCCAAATGTCCAGTTGCATTTTCTACAGAAAGAGTGTTCAGATCTGCTCAATCAAAAGTATGGTTTAACTCTGTTAGCTGAATGCACAGATCAGAAAGAAGTTTCACAGAATGATTCTGTGTAGTTTATATTTGGAGACATTCCTTTTTCCACTATTACCCTCTTAGCGCTCCGAATCTCCACTTGCATTTTCTACAGAAAATGTGTTTCAGAACGGCTCAATCAAAACAAAGGTTCAACTCTTTTAGTTGAACAAACAGAACAGAAAGAAGTTTCACACAATTCTGCTGTGTAGTTTTTATTTGTAGACATTCTTTTTCCCAATATAGGCCTCTTAGCGCTCAGAATGTCCAATTGCAGTTTCTACAGAAAGAGTGTTTCAGAACGGCTCAATCAAAAGTAAGGTTCAACTCTGTTAGTTGAATGCACAGAACAGAAAGAAGTTTCATACAATGCTTCTGTGTAGTTTATATTTGAACATATTCTTTTTTCCACTATTACCCACTTAGCGCTACGAATGTCCAGTTGCATTTTCTACAGACAGAGTATTTCAAAACTGCTCAATCAAAAGTATGGTTTAACTCTGTTAGCTGAATGCTCAGATCAGAAAGAAGTTTCACAGAATGCTTCTGTGTAGTTTATATTTGAATATATTCCTTTTTCCACTACTACGCTCTTAGCGCTCCAAATGTCCAGTTGCATTTTCTACAGAAAGAGTGTTCAGATCTGCTCAATCAAAAGTATGTTTTAACTCTGTTAGCTGAATGCACAGATCAGAAAGAAGTTTCACCGAATGATTCTGTATTTTATATTTGAAGACCTTCCTTTTTCCACTATTACCCTCTTAGCGCTCCGAATCTCCACTTGCATTTTCTACAAAAAGAGTGTTTCATAACTGCTCAATCAAAAATAAGTTTTATCTCTCTTAACTGAATTACAGATCAGAAATAAGTTTCACAGAATGCATCTGTGTAGTTTTTATTTGAAGATATTTTTTTCCCAATGTAGGCCTCTTAGCGCTTAGCATGTCCAATTGCAGTTTCTACAGAAAGAGTGTTTCAGAAGGGCTCAATCAATAGTAAGGTTCAACTCTGTTAGTTGAATGCACAGAACAGAAAGAATTTTCACAGAATGCTACTGTGTAGTTTATATTTGAATATATTCCTTTTTCCACTATTACCCTCTTAGCGCTCCGAATGTCCACTTGCATTTTCTACAGAAAGAGTGTTCAGAACTGCGCAATCAAAAGTATGGTTTAACTCTGTTAGCTTAATGAACATATCAGAAATAAGTTTCACACAATGCTTCTGTGTAGTTTTTATTTGAAGATATTATTTTTCCCAATAGAGGCCTCTTAGCGCTCAGAATGTCCAATTGCAGTTTCTACAGAAAGAGTGTTTCAGAAAGGCTCAATCAAAAGTAAGGTTCAACTCTGTTAGTTGAATGCACAGAACAGAAAGAAGTTTCATACAGTGCTTCTGTGTAGTTTATATTTGAATATATTCCTTTTTCCACTACTACGCTCTTAGCGCTCCAAATGTCCAGTTGCATTTTCTACAGAAAGAGTGTTCAGATCTGCTCAATCAAAAGTATGGTTTAAGTCTGTTAGCTGAATGCACAGATCAGAAAGAAGTTTCACCGAATGATTCTGTGTAGTTTATATTTGAAGACATTCCTTTTTCCAGTATTACCCTCTTAGCGCTCCGAATGTCCAGTTGCATTTTCTACAGAAAGAGTGTTCAGATCTGCTCAATCAAAAGTATGGTTTAAATCTGTTAGCTGAATGCACAGATCAGAAAGAATTTTCACAGAATGATTCTGTGTAGTTTATATTTGGAGACATTCCTTTTTCCACTATTACCCTCTTAGCGCTCCGAATCTCCACTTGCATTTTCTACAGAAAGAGTGTTTCAGAACGGCTCAATCAAAAGTAAGGTTCAACTCTGTTAGTTGAATGCACAGAACAGAAAGTATTTTCATAGAATGCTACTGTGTAGTTTATATTGAATATATTCCTTTCTCCACTATTACCCTCTTAGCGCTCCGAATGTCCACTTGCATTTTCTACAGAAGCAGTGTTCTGAACTGTGCAATCAAAAGTATGGTTTAACTCTGTTAGCTTAATGAACATATCAGAAATAAGTTTCACACAATGCTTCAGTGTAGTTTTTATTTGAAGATATTATTTTTCCCAATAGAGGCCTCTTAGCGCTCAGAATGTCCAATTGCAGTTTCTACAGAAAGAGTGTTTCAGAAAGGCTCAATCAAATGTAAGGTTCAACTCTGTTAGTTGAATGCACAGAACAGAAAGAAGTTTCAAACAATGCTTCTGTGTAGTTTATATTTGAACATATTCTTTATTCCACTATTACCCACGTAGCGCTACGAATGTCCAGTTGCATTTTCTACAGACAGAGTGTTTCAAAACTGCTCAATCAAAAGTATGGTTTAATTCTGTTAGCTGAATGCTCAGATCAGAAAGAAGTTTCACAGAATGCTTCTGTGTAGTTTATATTTGAATATATTCCTTTTTCCACTACTACTCTCTTAGCGCTCCAAATGTCCAGTTGCATATTCTACAGAAAGAGTGTTCAGATCTGCTCAATCAAAAGTATCGTTTAACTCTGTTAGCTGAATGCACAGATCAGAAAGAAGTTTCACAGAATGATTCTGTGTAGTTTATATTTGGAGACATTCCTTTTTCCACTATTACCCTCTTAGCGCTCCGAATCTCCACTTGCATTTTCTACAGAAAGAGTGTTTCAGAACGGCTCAATCAAAACTATGGTTCAACTCTTTTAGTTGAACAAATAGAACAGAAAGAAGTTTCACACAATTCTTCTGTGTAGTTTTTATTTGTAGACATTCTTTTTCCCAATATAGGCCTCTTAGCGCTCAGAATGTCCAATTGCAGTTTCTACAGAAAGAGTGTTTCAGAACGGCTCAATCAAAAGTAAGGTTCAACTCTGTTAGTTGAATGCACAGAACAGAAAGAAGTTTCATACAATGCTTCTGTGTAGTTTATATTTGAACATATTCTTTTTTCCACTATTACCCACTTAGCGCTACGAATGTCCAGTTGCATTTTCTACAGACAGAGTGTTTCAAAACTGCTCAATCAAAAGTATGGTTTAACTCTGTTAGCTGAATGCTCAGATCAGAAAGAAGTTTCACAGAATGCTTCTGTGTAGTTTATATTTGAATATATTCCTTTTTCCACTACTACGCTCTTAGCGCTCCAAATGTCCAGTTGCATTTTCTACAGAAAGAGTGTTCAGATCTGCTCAATCAAAAGTGTGGTTTAACTCTGTTAGCTGAATGCACAGATCAGAAAGAAGTTTCACCAAATGATTCTGTGTAGTTTATATTTGAAGACATTCCTTTTTCCACTATTACCCTCTTAGCGCTCCGAATCTCCACTTGCATTTTCTACAAAAAGAGTGTTTCATAACTGCTCAATCAAAAATATGTTTTATCTCTGTTAACTGAATTTACAGATCAGAAATAAGTTTCACAGAATGCATCTGTGTAGTTTTTATTTGAAGATATTCTTTTTCCCAATGTAGGCCTCTTAGCGCTTAGCATGTCCAATTGCAGTTTCTACAGAAAGAGTGTTTCAGAACGGCTCATTCAAAAGTAAGGTTCAACTCTTTTAGTGGAACAAACAGAACAGAAATAAGTTTCACACAATTCTTCTGTGTAGTTTTTATTTGTAGACATTCTTTTTCCCAATATAGGCCTCTTAGCGCTCAGAATGTCCAATTGCCGTTTCTACAGAAAGAGTGTTTCAGAACGGCTCAATCAAAAGTAAGGTTCAACTCTGTTAGTTGAATGCACAGAACAGAAAGAAGTTTCATGCAATGCTTCTGTGTAGTTTATATTTGAACATATTATTTTTCCACTATTACCCACTTAGCGCTACGAATGTCCAGTTGCATTTTCTACAGACAGAGTGTTTCAAAACTGCTCAATCAAAAGTATGGTTTAACTCTGTTAGCTGAATGCTCAGATCAGAAAGAAGTTTCACAGAATGCTTCTGTGTAGTTTATATTTGAATATATTCCTTTTTCCACTAATACGCTCTTAGCGCTCCAAATGTCCAGTTGCATTTTCAACAGAAAGAGTGTTCAGATCTGCTCAATCAAAAGTATGGTTTAACTCTGTTAGCTGAATGCACAGATCAGAAAGAAGTTTCACCGAATGATTCTGTGTAGTTTATATTTGAAGACATTCCTTTTTCCACTATTACCCTCTTAGCGCTCCGAATCTCCACTTGCATTTTCTACAAAAAGAGTGTTTCATAACTTCTCAATGAAAAATATGTTTTATCTCTGTTAACTGAATTTACAGATCAGAAACAAGTTGCACAGAATGCATCTGTGTAGTTTTTATTTGAAGATATTCTTTTTCCCAATGTAGGCCTCTTAGCGCTTAGCATGTCCAATTGCAGTTTCTACAGAAAGAGTGTTTCAGAACGGCTCAATCAAAAGTAAGGTTCAACTCTGTTAGTTGAATGCACAGAACAGAAAGAATTTTCACAGAATGCTACTGTGTAGTTTATATTTGAATATATCCCTTTTTCCACTATTACCCTCTTAGCGCTCCGAATGTCCACATGAATTTTCTACAGAAAGAGTGTTCAGAACTGCGCAATCAAAAGTATGGTTTAACTCTGTTAGCTTAATGAACATATCAGAAATAAGTTTCACACAATGCTTCTGTGTAGTTTTTATTTGAAGATATTATTTTTCCCAATATAGGCCTCTTAGCGCTCAGAATGTCCAATTGCAGATTCTACAGAAAGAGTGTTTCAGAAAGGCTCAATCAAAAGTAAGGTTCAACTCTGTTACTTGAATGCACAGAACAGAAAGAAGTTTCATACAATGCTTCTGTGTAGTTTATATTTGAACATATTCTTTTTTCCACTATTACCCACTTAGCGCTACGAATGTCCAGTTGCATTTTCTACAGACAGAGTGTTTCAAAACTGCTCAATCAAAAGTATGGTTTAACTCTGTTAGCTGAATGCTCAGATCAGAAAGAAGTTTCACAGAATGCTTCTGTGTAGTTTATATTTGAATATATTCCTTTTTCCACTACTACTCTCTTAGCGCTCCAACTGTCCAGTTGCATTTTCTACAGAAAGAGTGTTCAGATCTCCTCAATCAAAAGTATGGTTTAACTCTGTTCGCTGAATGCACAGATCAGAAAGAAGTTTCACAGAATGATTCTGTGTAGTTTATATTTGGAGACATTCCTTTTTCCACTATTACCCTCTTAGCGCTCCGAATCTCCACTTGCATTTTCTACATAAAGAGTGTTTCAGAACGGCTCAATCAAAACTAAGGTTCAACTCTTTTAGTTGAACAAACAGAACAGAAAGAAGTTTCACACAATTCTTCTGTGTAGTTTTTATTTGTAGACATTCTTTTTCCCAATATAGGCCTCTTAGCTCTCAGAATGTCCAATTGCAGTTTCTACAGAAAGAGTGTTTCAGAACGGCTCAATCAAAAGTAAGGTTCAACTCTGTTAGTTGAATGCACAGAACAGAAAGAAGTTTCATACAATGCTTCTGTGTAGTTTATATTTGAACATATTCTTTTTTCCACTATTACCCACTTAGCGCTACGAATGTCCAGTTGCATTTTCTACAGACAGAGTGTTTCAAAACTGCTCAGTCAAAGGTATGGTTTAACTCTGTTAGCTGAATGCTCAGATAAGAAAGAAGTTTCACAGAATGCTTCTGTGTAGTTTATATTTGAATATATTCCTTTTTCCACTACTACGCTCTTAGCGCTCCAAATGTCCAGTTGCATTTTCTACAGAAAGAGTGTTCAGATCTGCTCAATCAAAAGTATGGTTTAACTCTGTTAGCTGAATGCACAGATCAGAAAGAATTTTCACGGAATGATTCTGTGTAGTTTATATTTGAAGACATTCCTTTTTCCACTATTACCCTCTTAGCGCGCCGAATCTCCACTTGCATTTTCTACAAAAAGAGTGTTTCATAACTGCTCAATCAAAAATATGTTTTATCTCTGTTAACTGAATTTACAGATCAGAAATAAGTTTCACAGAGTGCATCTGTGTAGTTTTTATTTGAAGATATTCTTTTTAACAATGTAGGCCTCTTAGTGCTTAGCATGTCCAATTGCAGTTTCTACAGAAAGAGTGTTTCAGAACGGCTCAATCAAAAGTAAGGTTCAACTCTGTTAGTTGAATGCACAGAACAGAAAGAATTTTCACAGAATGCTACTGTGTAGTTTATATTTGAATATATTCCTTTTTCCACTATTACCCTCTTAGCGCTCCGAATGTCCACTTGCATTTTCTACAGAAAGAGAGTTCAGAACTGCGCAATCAAAAGTATGGTTTAACTCTGTTAGCTTAATGAACATATCAGAAATAAGTTTCACACAATGCTTCTGTGTAGTTTTTATTTGAAGATATTATTTTTCCCAATATAGGCCTCTTAGCGCTCAGAATGTCCAATTGCAGTTTCTACAGAAAGAGTGTTTCAGAAAGGCTCAATCAAAAGTAAGGTTCAACTCTGTTAGTTGAATGCACAGAACAGAAAGAAGTTTCATACAATGCTTCTGTGTAGTTTATATTTGAACATATTCTTTTTTCCACTATTACCCACTTAGCGCTACGAATCTCCAGTTGCATTTTCTACAGACAGAGTGTTTCAAAACTGCTCAATCAAAAGTATTGTTTAACTCTGTTAGCTGAATGCTCAGATCAGAAAGAAGTTTCACAGAATGCTTCTGTGTAGTTTATATTTGAATATATTCCTTTTTCCACTACTACTCTCTTAGCGCTCCAAATGTCCAGTTGCATTTTCTACAGAAAGAGTGTTCAGATCTGCTCAATCAAAAGTATGGTTTAACTCTGTTAGCTGAATGCACAGATCAGAAAGAAATTTCACAGAATGATTCTGTGTAGTTTATATTGGGAGACATTCCTTTTTCCACTATTAACCTCTTAGCGCTCCGAATCTCCACTTGCATTTTCTAGAGAAAGAGTGTTTCAGAACGGCTCAATCAAAACTAAGGTTCAACTCTTTTAGTTGAACAAACAGAACAGAAAGAAGTTTCACACAATTCTTCTGTGTAGTTTTTATTTGTAGACATTCTTTTTCCCAATATAGGCCTCTTTGCTCTCAGAATGTCCAATTGCAGTTTCTACAGAAAGAGTGTTTCAGAACGGCTCATTCAAAAGTAAGGTTCAACTCTGATACTTGAATGCACACAACAGAAAGAAGTTTCATACAATGCTTCTGTGTAGTTTATATTTGAACATATTCTTTTTTCCACTATTACCCACTTAGCGCTACGAATGTCCAGTTGCATTTTCTACAGACAGAGTGTTTCAAAACTGCTCAATCAAAAGTATGGTTTAACTCTGTTAGCTGAATGCTCAGATCAGAAAGAAGTTTCACAGAATGCTTCTGTGTAGTTTATATTTGAATATATTCCTTTTTCCACTACTACGCTCTTAGCGCTCCAAATGTCCAGTTGCATTTTCTACAGAAAGACTGTTCAGATCTGCTCAATCAAAAGTATGGTTTAACTCTGTTAGCTGAATGCACAGATCAGAAAGAAGTTTCACCGAATGATTCTGTGTAGTTTATATTTGAAGACATTCCTTTTTCCACTATTACCCACTTAGCGCTCCGAATCTCCACTTGCATTTTCTACAAAAAGAGTGTTTCATAACTGCTCAATCAAAAATATGTTTTATCTCTGTTAACTGAATTTACAGATCAGAAATAAGTTTCACAGAATGCATCTGTGTAGTTTTTATTTGAAGATATTCTTTTTCCCAATGTAGGCCTCTTAGCGCTTAGCATGTCCAATTGCACTTTCTACAGAAAGAGTGTTTCAGAACGGCTCAATCAAAAGTAAGGTTCAACTCTGTTAGTTGAATGCACAGAACAGAAAGAATTTTCACAGAATGCTACTGTGTAGTTTATATTTGATTATATTCCTTTTTCCACTATTACCCTCTTAGCACTCCGAATGTCCACTTGCATTTTCTACAGAAAGAGTGTTCAGAACTGCGCAATCAAAAGTATGGTTTAACTCTGTTAGCTTAATGAACATATCAGAAATAAGTTTCAAACAATGCTTCTGTGTAGTTTTTATTTGAAGATATTATTTTTCCCAATATAGGCCTCTTAGCGCTCAGAATGTCCAATTGCAGTTCCTACAGAAAGAGTGTTTCAGAAAGGCTCAATCAAAAGTAAGGTCCAACTCTTTTAGTTGAATGCACAGAACAGAAAGAAGTTTCATACAATGCTTCTGTGTAGTTTATATTTGAACATATTTTTTTTCCACTATTACCCCCTTAGCGCTACGAATGTCCAGTTGCATTTTCTACAGACAGAGTGTTTCAAAACTGCTCAATCAAAAATATGATTTAAATCTGTTAGCTGAATGCTCAGATCAGAAAGAAGTTTCACAGAATGCTTCTGTGTAGTTTATATTTGAATATATTCCTTTTTCCACTACTACTCTCTTAGCGCTCCAAATGTCCAGTTGCATTTTCTACAGAAAGAGTGTTCAGATCTGCTCAATCAAAAGTATGGTTTAACTCTGTTAGCTGAATGCACAGATCAGAAAGAAGTTTCACAGAATGACTCTGTGTAGTTTATATTTGGAGACATTCCTTTTTCCACTATTACCCTCTTAGCGCTCCGAATCTCCACTTGCATTTTCTACAGAAAGAGTGTTTCAGAACGGCTCAATCAAAACTAAGGTTCAACTCCTTTAGTTGAACAAACAGAACAGAAAGTAGTTTCACACAATTCTTCTGTGTAGTTTTTATTTGTAGACATTCTTTTTCCCAATATAGGCCTCTTAGCGCTCAGAATGTCCAATTGCAGTTTCTACAGAAAGAGTGTTTCAGAACGGCTCAATCAAAAGTAAGGTTCAACTCTGTTAGTTGAATGCACAGAACAGAAAGAAGTTTCATACAATGCTTCTGTGTAGTTTATATTTGAACATATTCTTTTTTCCACTATTACCCACTTAGCGCTACGAATGTCCAGTTGCATTTTCTACAGACAGAGTGTTTCAAAACTGCTCAATCAAAAATATGGTTTAACTCTGTTAGCTGAATGCTCAGATCAGAAAGAAGTTTCACAGAATGCTTCTGTGTAGTTTATATTTGAATATATTCCTTTTTCCACTACTACTCTCTTAGCGCTCCAAATGTCCAGTTGCATTTTCTACAGAAAGAGTGTTCAGATCTGCTCAATCAAAAGTATGGTTTAACTCTGTTAGCTGAATGCACAGATCAGAAAGAAGTTTCACAGAATGACTCTGTGTAGTTTATATTTGGAGACATTCCTTTTTCCACTATTACCCTCTTAGCGCTCCGAATCTCCACTTGCATTTTCTACAGAAAGAGTGTTTCAGAACGGCTCAATCAAAACTAAGGTTCAACTCCTTTAGTTGAACAAACAGAACAGAAAGTAGTTTCACACAATTCTTCTGTGTAGTTTTTATGTGTAGACATTCTTTTTCCCAATATAGGCCTCTTAGCGCTCAGAATGTCCAATTGCAGTTTCTACAGAAAGAGTGTTTCAGAACGGCTCAATCAAAAGTAAGGTTCAACTCTGTTAGTTGAATGCACAGAACAGAAAGAAGTTTCATACAATGCTTCTGTGTAGTTTATATTTGAACATATTCTTTTTTCCACTATTACCCACTTAGCGCTACGAATGTCCAGTTGCATTTTCTACAGACAGAGTGTTTCAAAACTGCTCAAGCAAAAGTATGGTTTAACTCTGTTAGCTGTATGCTCAGATCAGAAAGAAGTTTCACAGAATGCTTCTGTGTAGTTTATATTTGAATATATTCCTTTTTCCACTACTACGCTCTTAGCGCTCCAAATGTCCAGTTGCATTTTCAACAGAAAGAGTGTTCAGATGTGCTCAATCAAAAGTATGGTTTAACTCTGTTAGCTGAATGCACAGATCAGAAAGAAGTTTCATCGAACGATTCTGTGTAGTTTATATTTGAAGACATTCCTTTTTCCACTATTACCCTCTTAGCGCTCCGAATCTCCACTTGCATTTTCTACAAAAAGAGTGTTTCATAACTGCTCAATCAAAAATATGTTTTATCTCTGTTAACTGAATTTACAGATCAGAAATAAGTTTCACAGAATGCATCTGTGTAGTTTTTATTTGAAGATATTCTTTTTCCCAATGTAGGCCTCTTAGCGCTTAGCATGTCCAATTGCAGTTTCTACAGAAAGAGTGTTTCAGAGCGGCTCAATCAAAAGTAAGGTTCAAATCTGTTATTTGAATGCACAGAAAAGAAAGAATTTTCACAGAATGCTACTGTGTAGTTTATATTTGAATATATTGCTTTTTCCACTATTACCCTCTTAGCGCTCCGAATCTCCACTTGCATTTTCTACAGAAAGAGTGTTCAGAACTGCGCAATCAAAAGTATGGTTTAACTCTGTTAGCTTAATGAACATATCAGAAATAAGTTTCACACAATGCTTCTGTGTAGTTTTTATTTGAAGATATTATTTTTCCCAATATAGGCCTCTTAGCGCTCAGAATGTCCAATTGCAGATTCTACAGAAAGAGTGTTTCAGAAAGGCTCAATCAATGTAAGGTTCAACTCTGTTAGTTGAATGCACAGAACAGAAAGAAGTTTCATACAATGCTTCTGTGTAGTTTATATTTGAACATATTCTTTTTTCCACTATTACCCACTTAGCGCTACGAATGTCCAGTTGCATTTTCTACAGACAGAGTGTTTCAAAACTGCTCAATCAAAAGTATGGTTTAACTCTGTTAGCTGAATGCTCAGATCAGAAAGAAGTTTCACAGAATGCTTCTGTGTAGTTTATATTTGAATATATTCCATTTTCCACTAATACGCTCTTAGCGCTCCAAATGTCCAGTAGCATTTTCTACAGAAAGAGTGTTCCGATCTGCTCAATCAAAAGTATGGTTTAACTCTGTTAGCTGAATGCACAGATCAGAAAGAAGTTTCACAGAATGATTCTGTTTAGTTTATATTTGGAGACGTTCCTTTTTCCACTATTACCCTCTAAGCGCTCCGAATCTCCACTTGCATTTTCTACATAAAGAGTGTTTCAGAACGGCTCAATCAAAACTACGGTTCAACTCTTTTAGTTGAACAAACAGAACAGAAAGAAGTTTCACACAATTGTTCTGTGTAGTTTTTATTTGTAGACATTCTTTTTCCCAATATAGGCCTCTTAGCTCTCAGAATGTCCA
This sequence comes from Symphalangus syndactylus, assembly GCF_028878055.3. NCBI lineage: Eukaryota > Metazoa > Chordata > Mammalia > Primates > Hylobatidae > Symphalangus > Symphalangus syndactylus. Next base: position 162,071,694 of record NC_072447.2, on the reverse strand, counting down.
ATTGCAGTTTCTACAGAAAGAGTGTTTCAGAACGGCTCAATCAAAAGTAAGGTTCAACTCTGTTAGTTGAATGCACAGAACAGAAAGAAGTTTCATACAATGCTTCTGTGTAGTTTATATTTGAACATATTCTTTTTTCCACTATTACCCACTTAGCGCTACGAATGTCCAGTTGCATTTTCTACAGACAGAGTGTTTCAAAACTGCTCAATCAAAAGTATGGTTTAACTCTGTTAGGTGAATGCTCAGATCAGAAAGTAGTTTCACAGAATGCTTCTGTGTAGTTTATATTTGAATATATTCCTTTTTCCACTAATACGCTCTTAGCGCTCCAAATGTCCAGTTGCATTTTCAACAGAAAGAGTGTTCAGATCTGCTCAATCAAAAGTATGGTTTAACTCTGTTAGCTGAATGCACAGATCAGAAAGAAGTTTCACCGAATGATTCTGTGTAGTTTATATTTGAAGACATTCCTTTTTCCACTATTACCCTCTTAGCGCTCCGAATCTGCACTTGCATTTTCTACAAAAAGAGTGTTTCATAACTGCTCAATCAAAAATATGTTTTATCTCTGTTAACTGAAATTACAGATCAGAAATAAGTTTCACAGAATGCATCTGTGTAGTTTTTATTTGAAGATAATCTTTTTCCCAATGTAGGCCTCTTAGCGCTTAGCATGTCCAATTGCAGTTTCTACAGAAAGAGTGTTTCAGAACGGCTCAATCAAAAGTAAGGTTCAACTCTGTTAGTTGAATGCACAGAACAGAAAGAATTTTCACAGAATGCTACTGTGGTTTATATTTGAATATATCCCTTTTTCCACTATTACCCTCTTAGCGCTCCGAATGTCCACTTGCATTTTCTACAGAAAGTGTGTTAAGAACTGCGCAATCAAAAGTATGGTTTAACTCTGTTAGCTTAATGAACATATCAGAAATAAGTTTCACACAATGCTTCTGTGTAGTTTTTATTTGAAGATATTATTTTTCCCAGTATAGGCCTCTTAGCGCTCAGAATGTCCAATTGCAGATTCTACAGAAAGAGTGTTTCAGAAAGGCTCAATCAAAAGTAAGGTTCAACTCTGTTAGTTGAATGCACAGAACAGAAAGAAGTTTCATACAATGCTTCTGTGTAGTTTATATTTGAACATATTCTTTTTTCCACTATTACCCACTTAGCGCTACGAATGTCCAGTTGCATTTTCTACAGACAGAGTGTTTCAAAACTGCTCAATCAAAAGTATGGTTTAACTCTGTTAGCTGAATGCTCAGATCAGAAAGAAGTTTCACAGAATGCTTCTGTGTAGTTTATATTTGAATATATTCCTTTTTCCACTACTACTCTCTTAGCGCTCCAAATGTCCAGTTGCATTTTCTACAGAAAGAGTGTTCAGATCTGCTCAATCAAAAGTATGGTTTAACTCTGTTAGCTGAATGCACAGATCAGAAAGAAGTTTCACAGAATGATTCTGTGTAGTTTATATTTGGAGACATTCCTTTTTCCACTATTACCCTCTTAGCGCTCCGAATCTCCACTTGCATTTTCTACATAAAGAGTGTTTCAGAACGGCTCAATCAAAACTAAGGTTCAACACTTTTAGTTGAACAAACAGAACAGAAAGAAGTTTCACACTATTCTTCTGCGTAGTTTTTATTTGTAGACATTCTTTTTCCCAATATAGGCCTCTTAGCTCTCAGAATGTCCAATTGCAGTTTCTACAGAAAGAGTGTTTCAGAACGGCTCAATCAAAAGTAAGGTTCAACTCTGTTAGTTGAATGCACAGAACAGAAAGAAGTTTCATACAATGCTTCTGTGTAGTTTATATTTGAACATATTCTTTTTTCCACTATTACCCACTTAGCGCTACGAATGTCCAGTTGCATTTTCTACAGACAGAGTGTTTCAAAACTGCTCAATCAAAAGTATGGTTTAACTCTGTTAGCTGAATGCTCAGATCAGAAAGAAGTTTCACAGAATGCTTCTGTGTAGTTTATATTTGAATATATTGCTTTTTCCACTAATACGCTCTTAGCGCTCCAAATGTACAGTTGCATTTTCAACAGAAAGAGTGTTCAGATCTGCTCAATCAAAAGTATGGTTTAACTCTGTTAGCTGAATGCACAGATCAGAAAGAAGTTTCACCGAATGATTCTGTGTAGTTTATGTTTGAAGACATTCCTTTTTCCACTATTACCCTCTTAGCGCTCCGAATCTCCACTTGCATTTTCTACAAAAAGAGTGTTTCATAACTGCTCAATCAAAAATATGTTTTATCTCTGTTAACTGAATTTACAGATCAGAAATAAGTTGCACAGAATGCATCTGTGTAGTTTTTATTTGAAGATAATCTTTTTCCCAATGTAGGCCTCTTAGCGCTTAGCATGTCCAATTGCAGTTTCTACAGAAAGAGTGTTTCAGAACGGCTCAATCAAAAGTAAGGTTCAACTCTGTTAGTTGAATGCACAGAACAGAAAGAATTTTCACAGAATGCTACTGTGTAGTTTATATTTGAATATATTCCTTTTTCCACTATTACCCTCTTAGCGCTCCGAATGTCCACTTGCATTTTCTACAGAAAGAGTGTTCAGAACTGCGCAATCAAAAGTATGGTTTAACTCTGTTAGCTTAATGAACATATCAGAAATAAGTTTCACACAATGCTTCTGTGTAGTTTTTATTTGAAGATATTATTTTTCCCAATAGAGGCCTCTTAGCGCTCAGAATGTCCAATTGCAGTTTCTACAGAAAGAGTGTTTCAGAAAGGCTCAATCAAAAGTAAGGTTCAACTCTGTTAGTTGAATGCACAGAACAGAAAGAAGTTTCATACAATGCTTCTGTGTAGTTTATATTTGAACATATTCTTTTTTCCACTATTACCCACTTAGCGCTACGAATGTCCAGTTGCATTTTCTACAGACAGAGTGTTTCAAAACTGCTCAATCAAAAGTATGGTTTAACTCTGTTAGCTGAATGCTCAGATCAGAAAGAAGTTTCACAGAATGCTTCTGTGTAGTTTATATTTGAATATATTCCTTTTTCCACTACTACTCTCTTAGCGCTCCAAATGTCCAGTTGCATTTTCTACAGAAAGAGTGTTCAGATCTGCTCAATCAAAAGTATGGTTTAACTCTGTTAGCTGAATGCACAGATCAGAAAGAAGTTTCACAGAATGATTCTGTGTAGTTTATATTTGGAGACATTCCTTTTTCCACTATTACCCTCTTAGCGCTCCGAATCTCCACTTGCATTTTCTACAGAAAGAGTGTTTCAGAACGGCTCAATCAAAACTAAGGTTCAACTCTTTTAGTTGAACAAACAGAACAGAAAGAAGTTTCACACAATTCTTCTGTGTAGTTTTTATTTGTAGACATTCTTTTTCCCAATATAGGCCTCTTAGCGCTCAGAATGTCCAATTGCAGTTTCTACAGAAAGAGTGTTTCAGAACGGCTCAATCAAAAGTAAGGTTCAACTCTGTTAGTTGAATGCACAGAACAGAAAGAAGTTTCATACAATGCTTCTGTGTAGTTTATATTTGAACATATTCTTTTTTCCACTATTACCCACTTAGCGCTACGAATGTCCAGTTGCATTTTCTACAGACAGAGTGTTTCAAAACTGCTCAATCAAAAGTATGGTTTAACTCTGTTAGCTGAATGCTCAGATCAGAAAGAAGTTTCACAGAATGCTTCTGTGTAGTTTATATTTGAATATATTCCTTTTTCCACTACTACGCTCTTAGCGCTCCAAATGTCCAGTTGCATTTTCAACAGAAAGAGTGTTCAGATCTGCTCAATCAAAAGTATGGTTTAACTCTGTTAGCTGAATGCACAGATCAGAAAGAAGTTTCACCGAATGATTCTGTGTAGTTTATATTTGAAGACATTCCTTTTTCCACTATTACCCTCTTAGCGCCCAGAATCTCCACTTGCATTTTCTACAAAAAGAGTGTTTCATAACTGCTCAATGAAAAATATGTTTTATCTCTGTTAACTGAATTTACAGATCAGAAATAAGTTGCACAGAATGCATCTGTGTAGTTTTTATTTGAAGATATTCTTTTTCCCAATGTAGGCCTCTTAGCGCTTAGCATGTCCAATTGCAGTTTCTACAGAAAGAGTGTTTCAGAATGGCTCAATCAAAAGTAAGGTTCAACTCTGTTAGTTGAATGCACAGAACAGAAAGAATTTTCACAGAATGCTACTGTGTAGTTTATATTTGAATATATTCCTTTTTCCACTATTACCCTCTTAGCGCTCCGAATGTCCACTTGCATTTTCTACAGAAAGAGTGTTCAGAACTGCGCAATCAAAAGTATGGTTTAACTCTGTTAGCTTAATGAACATATCAGAAATAAGTTTCACACAATGCTTCTGTGTAGTTTTTATTTGAAGATATTTTTTTTCCCAATATAGGCCTCTTAGCGCTCAGAATGTCCAATTGCAGTTTCTACAGAAAGAGTGTTTCAGAAATGCTCAATCAAAAGTAAGGTTCAACTCTGTTAGTTGAATGCACAGAACAGAAAGAAGTTTCATACAATGCTTCTGTGTAGTTTATATTTGAACATATTCTTTTTTCCACTATTACTCACTTAGCGCTACGAATGTCCAGTTGCATTTTCTACAGACAGAGTGTTTCAAAACTGCTCAATCAAAAGTATGGTTTAACTCTGTTAGCTGAATGCTCAGATCAGAAAGAAGTTTCACAGAATGCTTCTGTGTAGTTTATATTTGAATATATTCCTTTTTCCACTACTACTCTCATAGCGCTCCAAATGTGCAGTTGCATTTTCTACAGAAAGAGTGTTCAGATCTGCTCAATCAAAAGTATGGTTTAACTCTGTTAGCTGAATGCACAGATCAGAAAGAAGTTTCACAGAATGATTCTGTGTAGTTTATATTTGGAGACATTCCTTTTTCCACTATTACCCTCTTAGCGCTCCGAATCTCCACTTGCATTTTCTACAGAAAGAGTGTTTCAGAACGGCTCAATCAAAACTAAGGTTCAACTCTTTTAGTTGAACAAACAGAACAGAAAGAAGTTTCACACAATTCTTCTGTGTAGTTTTTATTTGTAGACATTCTTTTTCCCAATATACGCCTCTTAGCGCTCAGAATGTCCAATTGCAGTTTCTACAGAAAGAGTGTTTCAGAACGGCTCAATCAAAAGTAAGGTTCAACTCTGTTAGTTGAATGCACAGAACAGAAAGGAGTTTCATACAGTGCTTCTGTGTAGTTTATATTTGAACATATTCTTTTTTCCACTATTACCCACTTAGCGCTACGAATGTCCAGTTGCATTTTCTACAGACAGAGTGTTTCAAAACTGCTCAATCAAAAGTATGGTTTAACTCTGTTAGCTGAATGCTCAGATCAGAAAGAAGTTTCACAGAATGCTTCTGTGTAGTTTATATTTGAATATATTCCTTTTTCCACTAATACGCTCTTAGCGCTCCAAATGTCCAGTAGCATTTTCTACAGAAAGAGTGTTCCGATCTGCTCAATCAAAAGTATGGTTTAACTCTGTTAGCTGAATGCACAGATCAGAAAGAAGTTTCACAGGATGATTCTGTTTAGTTTATATTTGGAGACGTTCCTTTTTCCACTATTACCCTCTAAGCGCTCCGAATCTCCACTTGCATTTTCTACATAAAGAGTGTTTCAGAACGGCTCAATCAAAACTACGGTTCAACTCTTTTAGTTGAACAAACAGAACAGAAAGAAGTTTCACACAATTGTTCTGTGTAGTTTTTATTTGTAGACATTCTTTTTCCCAATATAGGCCTCTTAGCTCTCAGAATGTCCAATTGCAGTTTCTACAGAAAGAGTGTTTCAGAACGGCTCAATCAAAAGTAAGGTTCAACTCTGTTAGTTGAATGCACAGAACAGAAAGAAGTTTCATACAATGCTTCTGTGTAGTTTATATTTGAACATATTCTTTTTTCCACTATTACCCACTTAGCGCTACGAATGTCCAGTTGCATTTTCTACAGACAGAGTGTTTCAAAACTGCTCAATCAAAAGTATGGTTTAACTCTGTTAGGTGAATGCTCAGATCAGAAAGTAGTTTCACAGAATGCTTCTGTGTAGTTTATATTTGAATATATTCCTTTTTCAACTAATACGCTCTTAGCGCTCCAAATGTCCAGTTGCATTTTCAACAGAAAGAGTGTTCAAATCTGCTCAATCAAAAGTATGGTTTAACTCTGTTAGCTGAATGCACAGATCAGAAAGAAGTTTCACCGAATGATTCTGTGTAGTTTATATTTGAAGACATTCCTTTTTCCACTATTACCCTCTTAGCGCTCCGAATCTGCACTTGCATTTTCTACAAAAAGAGTGTTTCATAACTGCTCAATCAAAAATATGTTTTATCTCTGTTAACTGAAATTACAGATCAGAAATAAGTTTCACAGAATGCATCTGTGTAGTTTTTATTTGAAGATAATCTTTTTCCCAATGTAGGCCTCTTAGCGCTTAGCATGTCCAATTGCAGTTTCTACAGAAAGAGTGTTTCAGAACGGCTCAATCAAAAGTAAGGTTCAACTCTGTTAGTTGAATGCACAGAACAGAAAGTATTTTCACAGAATGCTACTGTGTAGTTTATATTTGAATATATTCCTTTTTCCACTATTACCCTCTTAGCGCTCCGAATGTCCACTTGCATTTTCTACAGAAAGAGTGTTCAGAACTGCGCAATCAAAAGTATGGTTTAACTCTGTTAGCTTAATGAACATATCAGAAATAAGTTTCACACAATGCTTCTGTGTAGTTTTTATTTGAAGATATTATTTTTCCCAATATAGGCCTCTTAGCGCTCAGAATGTCCAATTGCAGTTTCTACAGAAAGAGTGTTTCAGAAATGCTCAATCAAAAGTAAGGTTCAACTCTGTTAGTTGAATGCACAGAACAGAAAGAAGTTTCATACAATGCTTCTGTGTAGTTTATATTTGAACATATTCTTTTTTCCACTATTACTCACTTAGCGCTACGAATGTCCAGTTGCATTTTCTACAGACAGAGTGTTTCAAAACTGCTCAATCAAAAGTATGGTTTAACTCTGTTAGCTGAATGCTCAGATCAGAAAGAAGTTTCACAGAATGCTTCTGTGTAGTTTATATTTGAATATATTCCTTTTTCCACTACTACTCTCATAGCGCTCCAAATGTGCAGTTGCATTTTCTACAGAAAGAGTGTTCAGATCTGCTCAATCAAAAGTATGGTTTAACTCTGTTAGCTGAATGCACAGATCAGAAAGAAGTTTCACAGAATGATTCTGTGTAGTTTATATTTGGAGACATTCCTTTTTCCACTATTACCCTCTTAGCGCTCCGAATCTCCACTTGCATTTTCTACAGAAAGAGTGTTTCAGAACGGCTCAATCAAAACTAAGGTTCAACTCTTTTAGTTGAACAAACAGAACAGAAAGAAGTTTCACACAATTCTTCTGTGTAGTTTTTATTTGTAGACATTCTTTTTCCCAATATACGCCTCTTAGCGCTCAGAATGTCCAATTGCAGTTTCTACAGAAAGAGTGTTTCAGAACGGCTCAATCAAAAGTAAGGTTCAACTCTGTTAGTTGAATGCCCAGAACAGAAAGGAGTTTCATACAGTGCTTCTGTGTAGTTTATATTTGAACATATTCTTTTTTCCACTATTACCCACTTAGCGCTACGAATGTCCAGTTGCATTTTCTACAGACAGAGTGTTTCAAAACTGCTCAATCAAAAGTATGGTTTAACTCTGTTAGCTGAATGCTCAGATCAGAAAGAAGTTTCACAGAATGCTTCTGTGTAGTTTATATTTGAATATATTCCTTTTTCCACTAATACGCTCTTAGCGCTCCAAATGTCCAGTAGCATTTTCTACAGAAAGAGTGTTCCGATCTGCTCAATCAAAAGTATGGTTTAACTCTGTTAGCTGAATGCACAGATCAGAAAGAAGTTTCACAGAATGATTCTGTTTAGTTTATATTTGGAGACGTTCCTTTTTCCACTATTACCCTCTAAGCGCTCCGAATCTCCACTTGCATTTTCTACATAAAGAGTGTTTCAGAACGGCTCAATCAAAACTACGGTTCAACTCTTTTAGTTGAACAAACAGAACAGAAAGAAGTTTCACACAATTGTTCTGTGTAGTTTTTATTTGTAGACATTCTTTTTCCCAATATAGGCCTCTTAGCTCTCAGAATGTCCAATTGCAGTTTCTACAGAAAGAGTGTTTCAGAACGGCTCAATCAAAAGTAAGGTTCAACTCTGTTAGTTGAATGCACAGAACAGAAAGAAGTTTCATACAATGCTTCTGTGTAGTTTATATTTGAACATATTCTTTTTTCCACTATTACCCACTTAGCGCTACGAATGTCCAGTTGCATTTTCTACAGACAGAGTGTTTCAAAACTGCTCAATCAAAAGTATGGTTTAACTCTGTTAGGTGAATGCTCAGATCAGAAAGTAGTTTCACAGAATGCTTCTGTGTAGTTTATATTTGAATATATTCCTTTTTCAACTAATACGCTCTTAGCGCTCCAAATGTCCAGTTGCATTTTCAACATAAAGAGTGTTCAGATCTGCTCAATCAAAAGTATGGTTTAACTCTGTTAGCTGAATGCACAGATCAGAAAGAAGTTTCACCGAATGATTCTGTGTAGTTTATATTTGAAGACATTCCTTTTTCCACTATTACCCTCTTAGCGCTCCGAATCTGCACTTGCATTTTCTACAAAAAGAGTGTTTCATAACTGCTCAATCAAAAATATGTTTTATCTCTGTTAACTGAAATTACAGATCAGAAATAAGTTTCACAGAATGCATCTGTGTAGTTTTTATTTGAAGATAATCTTTTTCCCAATGTAGGCCTCTTAGCGCTTAGCATGTCCAATTGCAGTTTCTACAGAAAGAGTGTTTCAGAACGGCTCAATCAAAAGTAAGGTTCAACTCTGTTAGTTGAATGCACAGAACAGAAAGAATTTTCACAGAATGCTACTGTGTAGTTTATATTTGAATATATTCCTTTTTCCACTATTACCCTCTTAGCGCTCCGAATGTCCACTTGCATTTTCTACAGAAAGAGTGTTCAGAACTGCGCAATCAAAAGTATGGTTTAACTCTGTTAGCTTAATGAACATATCAGAAATAAGTTTCACACAATGCTTCTGTGTAGTTTTTATTTGAAGATATTATTTTTCCCAATATAGGCCTCTTAGCGCTCAGAATGTCCAATTGCAGTTTCTACAGAAAGAGTGTTTCAGAAATGCTCAATCAAAAGTAAGGTTCAACTCTGTTAGTTGAATGCACAGAACAGAAAGAAGTTTCATACAATGCTTCTGTGTAGTTTATATTTGAACATATTCTTTTTTCCACTATTACTCACTTAGCGCTACGAATGTCCAGTTGCATTTTCTACAGACAGAGTGTTTCAAAACTGCTCAATCAAAAGTATGGTTTAACTCTGTTAGCTGAATGCTCAGATCAGAAAGAAGTTTCACAGAATGCTTCTGTGTAGTTTATATTTGAATATATTCCTTTTTCCACTACTACTCTAATAGCGCTCCAAATGTGCAGTTGCATTTTCTACAGAAAGAGTGTTCAGATCTGCTCAATCAAAAGTATGGTTTAACTCTGTTAGCTGAACGCACAGATCAGAAAGAAGTTTCACAGAATGATTCTGTGTAGTTTATATTTGGAGACATTCCTTTTTCCACTATTACCCTCTTATCGCTCCGAATCTCCACTTGCATTTTCTACAGAAAGAGTGTTTCAGAACGGCTCAATCAAAACTAAGGTTCAACTCTTTTAGTTGAACAAACAGAACAGAAAGAAGTTTCACACAATTCTTCTGTGTAGTTTTTATTTGTAGACATTCTTTTTCCCAATATACGCCTCTTAGCGCTCAGAATGTCCAATTGCAGTTTCTACAGAAAGAGTGTTTCAGAACGGCTCAATCAAAAGTAAGGTTCAACTCTGTTAGTTGAATGCACAGAACAGAAAGGAGTTTCATACAGTGCTTCTGTGTAGTTTATATTTGAACATATTCTTTTTTCCACTATTACCCACTTAGCGCTACGAATGTCCAGTTGCATTTTCTACAGACAGAGTGTTTCAAAACTGCTCAATCAAAAGTATGGTTTAACTCTGTTAGCTGAATGCTCAGATCAGAAAGAAGTTTCACAGAATGCTTCTGTGTAGTTTATATTTGAATATATTCCTTTTTCCACTAATACGCTCTTAGCGCTCCAAATGTCCAGTAGCATTTTCTACAGAAAGAGTGTTCCGATCTGCTCAATCAAAAGTATGGTTTAACTCTGTTAGCTGAATGCACAGATCAGAAAGAAGTTTCACAGAATGATTCTGTTTAGTTTATATTTGGAGACGTTCCTTTTTCCACTATTACCCTCTAAGCGCTCCGAATCTCCACTTGCATTTTCTACATAAAGAGTGTTTCAGAACGGCTCAATCAAAACTACGGTTCAACTCTTTTAGTTGAACAAACAGAACAGAAAGAAGTTTCACACAATTGTTCTGTGTAGTTTTTATTTGTAGACATTCTTTTTCCCAATATAGGCCTCTTAGCTCTCAGAATGTCCAATTGCAGTTTCTACAGAAAGAGTGTTTCAGAACGGCTCAATCAAAAGTAAGGTTCAACTCTGTTAGTTGAATGCACAGAACAGAAAGAAGTTTCATACAATGCTTCTGTGTAGTTTATATTTGAACATATTCTTTTTTCCACTATTACCCACTTAGCGCTACGAATGTCCAGTTGCATTTTCTACAGACAGAGTGTTTCAAAACTGCTCAATCAAAAGTATGGTTTAACTCTGTTAGGTGAATGCTCAGATCAGAAAGTAGTTTCACAGAATGCTTCTGTGTAGTTTATATTTGAATATATTCCTTTTTCCACTAATACGCTCTTAGCGCTCCAAATGTCCAGTTGCATTTTCAACAGAAAGAGTGTTCAGATCTGCTCAATCAAAAGTATGGTTTAACTCTGTTAGCTGAATGCACAGATCAGAAAGAAGTTTCACCGAATGATTCTGTGTAGTTTATATTTGAAGACATTCCTTTTTCCACTATTACCCTCTTAGCGCTCCGAATCTGCACTTGCATTTTCTACAAAAAGAGTGTTTCATAACTGCTCAATCAAAAATATGTTTTATCTCTGTTAACTGAAATTACAGATCAGAAATAAGTTTCACAGAATGCATCTGTGTAGTTTTTATTTGAAGATAATCTTTTTCCCAATGTAGGCCTCTTAGCGCTTAGCATGTCCAATTGCAGTTTCTACAGAAAGAGTGTTTCAGAACGGCTCAATCAAAAGTAAGGTTCAACTCTGTTAGTTGAATGCACAGAACAGAAAGAATTTTCACAGAATGCTACTGTGTAGTTTATATTTGAATATATCCCTTTTTCCACTATTACCCTCTTAGCGCTCCGAATGTCCACTTGCATTTTCTACAGAAAGTGTGTTCAGAACTGCGCAATCAAAAGTATGGTTTAACTCTGTTAGCTTAATGAACATATCAGAAATAAGTTTCACACAATGCTTCTGTGTAGTTTGTATTTGAAGATATTATTTTTCCCAGTATATGCCTCTTAGCGCTCAGAATGTCCAATTGCAGATTCTACAGAAAGAGTGTTTCAGAAAGGCTCAATCAAAAGTAAGGTTCAACTCTGTTAGTTGAATGCACAGAACAGAAAGAAGTTTCATACAATGCTTCTGTGTAGTTTATATTTGAACATATTCTTTTTTCCACTATTACCCACTTAGCGCTACGAATGTCCAGTTGCATTTTCTACAGACAGAGTGTTTCAAAACTGCTCAATCAAAAGTATGGTTTAACTCTGTTAGCTGAATGCTCAGATCAGAAAGAAGTTTCACAGAATGCTTCTGTGTAGTTTATATTTGAATATATTCCTTTTTCCACTACTACTCTCTTAGCGCTCCAAATGTCCAGTTGCATTTTCTACAGAAAGAGTGTTCAGATCTGCTCAATCAAAAGTATGGTTTAACTCTGTTAGCTGAATGCACAGATCAGAAAGAAGTTTCACAGAATGATTCTGTGTAGTTTATATTTGGAGACATTCCTTTTTCCACTATTACCCTCTTAGCGCTCCGAATCTCCACTTGCATTTTCTACATAAAGAGTGTTTCAGAACGGCTCAATCAAAACTACGGTTCAACTCTTTTAGTTGAACAAACAGAACAGAAAGAAGTTTCACACAATTGTTCTGTGTAGTTTTTATTTGTAGACATTCTTTTTCCCAATATAGGCCTCTTAGCTCTCAGAATGTCCAATTGCAGTTTCTACAGAAAGAGTGTTTCAGAACGGCTGAATCAAAAGTAAGGTTCAACTCTGTTAGTTGAATGCACAGAACAGAAAGAAGTTTCATACAATGCTTCTGTGTAGTTTATATTTGAACATATTCTTTTTTCCACTATTACCCACTTAGCGCTACGAATGTCCAGTTGCATTTTCTACAGACAGAGTGTTTCAAAACTGCTCAATCAAAAGTATGGTTTAACTCTGTTAGGTGAATGCTCAGATCAGAAAGTAGTTTCACAGAATGCTTCTGTGTAGTTTATATTTGAATATATTCCTTTTTCAACTAATACGCTCTTAGCGCTCCAAATGTCCAGTTGCATTTTCAACAGAAAGAGAGTTCAGATCTGCTCAATCAAAAGTATGGTTTAACTCTGTTAGCTGAATGCACAGATCAGAAAGAAGTTTCACCGAATGATTCTGTGTAGTTTATATTTGAAGACATTCCTTTTTCCACTATTACCCTCTTAGCGCTCCGAATCTGCACTTGCATTTTCTACAAAAAGAGTGTTTCATAACTGCTCAATCAAAAATATGTTTTATCTCTGTTAACTGAAATTACAGATCAGAAATAAGTTTCACAGAATGCATCTGTGTAGTTTTTATTTGAAGATAATCTTTTTCCCAATGTAGGCCTCTTAGCGCTTAGCATGTCCAATTGCAGTTTCTACAGAAAGAGTGTTTCAGAACGGCTCAATCAAAAGTAAGGTTCAACTCTGTTAGTTGAATGCACAGAACAGAAAGAATTTTCACAGAATGCTACTGTGTAGTTTATATTTGAATATATTCCTTTTTCCACTATTACCCTCTTAGCGCTCCGAATGTCCACTTGCATTTTCTACAGAAAGAGTGTTCAGAACTGCGCAATCAAAAGTATGGTTTAACTCTGTTAGCTTAATGAACATATCAGAAATAAGTTTCACACAATGCTTCTGTGTAGTTTTTATTTGAAGATATTATTTTTCCCAATATAGGCCTCTTAGCGCTCAGAATGTCCAATTGCAGTTTCTACAGAAAGAGTGTTTCAGAAATGCTCAATCAAAAGTAAGGTTCAACTCTGTTAGTTGAATGCACAGAACAGAAAGAAGTTTCATACAATGCTTCTGTGTAGTTTATATTTGAACATATTCTTTTTTCCACTATTACTCACTTAGCGCTACGAATGTCCAGTTGCATTTTCTACAGACAGAGTGTTTCAAAACTGCTCAATCAAAAGTATGGTTTAACTCTGTTAGCTGAATGCTCAGATCAGAAAGAAGTTTCACAGAATGCTTCTGTGTAGTTTATATTTGAATATATTCCTTTTTCCACTACTACTCTCATAGCGCTCCAAATGTGCAGTTGCATTTTCTACAGAAAGAGTGTTCAGATCTGCTCAATCAAAAGTATGGTTTAACTCTGTTAGCTGAATGCACAGATCAGAAAGAAGTTTCACAGAATGATTCTGTGTAGTTTATATTTGGAGACATTCCTTTTTCCACTATTACCCTCTTAGCGCTCCGAATCTCCACTTGCATTTTCTACAGAAAGAGTGTTTCAGAACGGCTCAATCAAAACTAAGGTTCAACTCTTTTAGTTGAACAAACAGAACAGAAAGAAGTTTCACACAATTCTTCTGTGTAGTTTTTATTTGTAGACATTCTTTTTCCCAATATACGCCTCTTAGCGCTCAGAATGTCCAATTGCAGTTTCTACAGAAAGAGTGTTTCAGAACGGCTCAATCAAAAGTAAGGTTCAACTCTGTTAGTTGAATGCACAGAACAGAAAGGAGTTTCATACAGTGATTCTGTGTAGTTTATATTTGAACATATTCTTTTTTCCACTATTACCCACTTAGCGCTACGAATGTCCAGTTGCATTTTCTACAGACAGAGTGTTTCAAAACTGCTCAATCAAAAGTATGGTTTAACTCTGTTAGCTGAATGCTCAGATCAGAAAGAAGTTTCACAGAATGCTTCTGTGTAGTTTATATTTGAATATATTCCTTTTTCCACTAATACGCTCTTAGCGCTCCAAATGTCCAGTAGCATTTTCTACAGAAAGAGTGTTCCGATCTGCTCAATCAAAAGTATGGTTTAACTCTGTTAGCTGAATGCACAGATCAGAAAGAAGTTTCACAGAATGATTCTGTTTAGTTTATATTTGGAGACGTTCCTTTTTCCACTATTACCCTCTTAGCGCTCCGAATCTCCACTTGCATTTTCTACATAAAGAGTGTTTCAGAACGGCTCAATCAAAACTACGGTTCAACTCTTTTAGTTGAACAAACAGAACAGAAAGAAGTTTCACACAATTCTTCTGTGTAGTTTTTATTTGTAGACATTCTTTTTCCCAATATAGGCCTCTTAGCTCTCAGAATGTCCAATTGCAGTTTCTACAGAAAGAGTGTTTCAGAACGGCTCAATCAAAAGTAAGGTTCAACTCTGTTAGTTGAATGCACAGAACAGAAAGAAGTTTCATACAATGCTTCTGTGTAGTTTATATTTGAACATATTCTTTTTTCCACTATTACCCACTTAGCGCTACGAATGTCCAGTTGCATTTTCTACAGACAGAGTGTTTCAAAACTGCTCAATCAAAAGTATGGTTTAACTCTGTTAGGTGAATGCTCAGATCAGAAAGTAGTTTCACAGAATGCTTCTGTGTAGTTTATATTTGAATATATTCCTTTTTCAACTAATACGCTCTTAGCGCTCCAAATGTCCAGTTGCATTTTCAACATAAAGAGTGTTCAGATCTGCTCAATCAAAAGTATGGTTTAACTCTGTTAGCTGAATGCACAGATCAGAAAGAAGTTTCACCGAATGATTCTGTGTAGTTTATATTTGAAGACATTCCTTTTTCCACTATTACCCTCTTAGCGCTCCGAATCTGCACTTGCATTTTCTACAAAAAGAGTGTTTCATAACTGCTCAATCAAAAATATGTTTTATCTCTGTTAACTGAAATTACAGATCAGAAATAAGTTTCACAGAATGCATCTGTGTAGTTTTTATTTGAAGATAATCTTTTTCCCAATGTAGGCCTCTTAGCGCTTAGCATGTCCAATTGCAGTTTCTACAGAAAGAGTGTTTCAGAACGGCTCAATCAAAAGTAAGGTTCAACTCTGTTAGTTGAATGCACAGAACAGAAAGAATTTTCACAGAATGCTACTGTGTAGTTTATATTTGAATATATTCCTTTTTCCACTATTACCCTCTTAGCGCTCCGAATGTCCACTTGCATTTTCTACAGAAAGAGTGTTCAGAACTGCGCAATCAAAAGTATGGTTTAACTCTGTTAGCTTAATGAACATATCAGAAATAAGTTTCACACAATGCTTCTGTGTAGTTTTTATTTGAAGATATTATTTTTCCCAATATAGGCCTCTTAGCGCTCAGAATGTCCAATTGCAGTTTCTACAGAAAGAGTGTTTCAGAAATGCTCAATCAAAAGTAAGGTTCAACTCTGTTAGTTGAATGCACAGAACAGAAAGAAGTTTCATACAATGCTTCTGTGTAGTTTATATTTGAACATATTCTTTTTTCCACTATTACTCACTTAGCGCTACGAATGTCCAGTTGCATTTTCTACAGACAGAGTGTTTCAAAACTGCTCAATCAAAAGTATGGTTTAACTCTGTTAGCTGAATGCTCAGATCAGAAAGAAGTTTCACAGAATGCTTCTGTGTAGTTTATATTTGAATATATTCCTTTTTCCACTACTACTCTCATAGCGCTCCAAATGTGCAGTTGCATTTTCTACAGAAAGAGTGTTCAGATCTGCTCAATCAAAAGTATGGTTTAACTCTGTTAGCTGAATGCACAGATCAGAAAGAAGTTTCACAGAATGATTCTGTGTAGTTTATATTTGGAGACATTCCTTTTTCCACTATTACCCTCTTAGCGCTCCGAATCTCCACTTGCATTTTCTACAGAAAGAGTGTTTCAGAACGGCTCAATCAAAACTAAGGTTCAACTCTTTTAGTTGAACAAACAGAACAGAAAGAAGTTTCACACAATTCTTCTGTGTAGTTTTTATTTGTAGACATTCTTTTTCCCAATATACGCCTCTTAGCGCTCAGAATGTCCAATTGCAGTTTCTACAGAAAGAGTGTTTCAGAACGGCTCAATCAAAAGTAAGGTTCAACTCTGTTAGTTGAATGCACAGAACAGAAAGGAGTTTCATACAGTGCTTCTGTGTAGTTTATATTTGAACATATTCTTTTTTCCACTATTACCCACTTAGCGCTACGAATGTCCAGTTGCATTTTCTACAGACAGAGTGTTTCAAAACTGCTCAATCAAAAGTATGGTTTAACTCTGTTAGCTGAATGCTCAGATCAGAAAGAAGTTTCACAGAATGCTTCTGTGTAGTTTATATTTGAATATATTCCTTTTTCCACTAATACGCTCTTAGCGCTCCAAATGTCCAGTAGCATTTTCTACAGAAAGAGTGTTCCGATCTGCTCAATCAAAAGTATGGTTTAACTCTGTTAGCTGAATGCACAGATCAGAAAGAAGTTTCACAGAATGATTCTGTTTAGTTTATATTTGGAGACGTTCCTTTTTCCACTATTACCCTCTAAGCGCTCCGAATCTCCACTTGCATTTTCTACATAAAGAGTGTTTCAGAACGGCTCAATCAAAACTACGGTTCAACTCTTTTAGTTGAACAAACAGAACAGAAAGAAGTTTCACACAATTGTTCTGTGTAGTTTTTATTTGTAGACATTCTTTTTCCCAATATAGGCCTCTTAGCTCTCAGAATGTCCAATTGCAGTTTCTACAGAAAGAGTGTTTCAGAACGGCTCAATCAAAAGTAAGGTTCAACTCTGTTAGTTGAATGCACAGAACAGAAAGAAGTTTCATACAATGCTTCTGTGTAGTTTATATTTGAACATATTCTTTTTTCCACTATTACCCACTTAGCGCTACGAATGTCCAGTTGCATTTTCTACAGACAGAGTGTTTCAAAACTGCTCAATCAAAAGTATGGTTTAACTCTGTTAGGTGAATGCTCAGATCAGAAAGTAGTTTCACAGAATGCTTCTGTGTAGTTTATATTTGAATATATTCCTTTTTCAACTAATACGCTCTTAGCGCTCCAAATGTCCAGTTGCATTTTCAACAGAAAGAGTGTTCAGATCTGCTCAATCAAAAGTATGGTTTAACTCTGTTAGCTGAATGCACAGATCAGAAAGATGTTTCACCGAATGATTCTGTGTAGTTTATATTTGAAGACATTCCTTTTTCCACTATTACCCTCTTAGCGCTCCGAATCTGCACTTGCATTTTCTACAAAAAGAGCGTTTCATAACTGCTCAATCAAAAATATGTTTTATCTCTGTTAACTGAAATTACAGATCAGAAATAAGTTTCACAGAATGCATCTGTGTAGTTTTTATTTGAAGATAATCTTTTTCCCAATGTAGGCCTCTTAGCGCTTAGCATGTCCAATTGCAGTTTCTACAGAAAGAGTGTTTCAGAACGGCTCAATCAAAAGTAAGGTTCAACTCTGTTAGTTGAATGCACAGAACAGAAAGAATTTTCACAGAATGCTACTGTGTAGTTTATATTTGAATATATTCCTTTTTCCACTATTACCCTCTTAGCGCTCCGAATGTCCACTTGCATTTTCTACAGAAAGAGTGTTCAGAACTGCGCAATCAAAAGTATGGTTTAACTCTGTTAGCTCAATGAACATATCAGAAATAAGTTTCACACAATGCTTCTGTGTAGTTTTTATTTGAAGATATTATTTTTCCCAATATAGGCCTCTTAGCGCTCAGAATGTCCAATTGCAGTTTCTACAGAAAGAGTGTTTCAGAAATGCTCAATCAAAAGTAAGGTTCAACTCTGTTAGTTGAATGCACAGAACAGAAAGAAGTTTCATACAATGCTTCTGTGTAGTTTATATTTGAACATATTCTTTTTTCCACTATTACTCACTTAGCGCTACGAATGTCCAGTTGCATTTTCTACAGACAGAGTGTTTCAAAACTGCTCAATCAAAAGTATGGTTTAACTCTGTTAGCTGAATGCTCAGATCAGAAAGAAGTTTCACAGAATGCTTCTGTGTAGTTTATATTTGAATATATTCCTTTTTCCACTACTACTCTCATAGCGCTCCAAATGTGCAGTTGCATTTTCTACAGAAAGAGTGTTCAGATCTGCTCAATCAAAAGTATGGTTTAACTCTGTTAGCTGAATGCACAGATCAGAAAGAAGTTTCACAGAATGATTCTGTGTAGTTTATATTTGGAGACATTCCTTTTTCCACTATTACCCTCTTAGCGCTCCGAATCTCCACTTGCATTTTCTACAGAAAGAGTGTTTCAGAACGGCTCAATCAAAACTAAGGTTCAACTCTTTTAGTTGAACAAACAGAACAGAAAGAAGTTTCACACAATTCTTCTGTGTAGTTTTTATTTGTAGACATTCTTTTTCCCAATACACGCCTCTTAGCGCTCAGAATGTCCAATTGCAGTTTCTACAGAAAGAGTGTTTCAGAACGGCTCAATCAAAAGTAAGGTTCAACTCTGTTAGTTGAATGCACAGAACAGAAAGGAGTTTCATACAGTGCTTCTGTGTAGTTTATATTTGAACATATTCTTTTTTCCACTATTACCCACTTAGCGCTACGAATGTCCAGTTGCATTTTCTACAGACAGAGTGTTTCAAAACTGCTCAATCAAAAGTATGGTTTAACTCTGTTAGCTGAATGCTCAGATCAGAAAGAAGTTTCACAGAATGCTTCTGTGTAGTTTATATTTGAATATATTCCTTTTTCCACTAATACGCTCTTAGCGCTCCAAATGTCCAGTAGCATTTTCTACAGAAAGAGTGTTCCGATCTGCTCAATCAAAAGTATGGTTTAACTCTGTTAGCTGAATGCACAGATCAGAAAGAAGTTTCACAGAATGATTCTGTTTAGTTTATATTTGGAGACGTTCCTTTTTCCACTATTACCCTCTAAGCGCTCCGAATCTCCACTTGCATTTTCTACATAAAGAGTGTTTCAGAACGGCTCAATCAAAACTACGGTTCAACTCTTTTAGTTGAACAAACAGAACAGAAAGAAGTTTCACACAATTGTTCTGTGTAGTTTTTATTTGTAGACATTCTTTTTCCCAATATAGGCCTCTTAGCTCTCAGAATGTCCAATTGCAGTTTCTACAGAAAGAGTGTTTCAGAACGGCTCAATCAAAAGTAAGGTTCAACTCTGTTAGTTGAATGCACAGAACAGAAAGAAGTTTCATACAATGCTTCTGTGTAGTTTATATTTGAACATATTCTTTTTTCCACTATTACCCACTTAGCGCTACGAATGTCCAGTTGCATTTTCTACAGACAGAGTGTTTCAAAACTGCTCAATCAAAAGTATGGTTTAACTCTGTTAGGTGAATGCTCAGATCAGAAAGTAGTTTCACAGAATGCTTCTGTGTAGTTTATATTTGAATATATTCCTTTTTCAACTAATACGCTCTTAGCGCTCCAAATGTCCAGTTGCATTTTCAACAGAAAGAGTGTTCAGATCTGCTCAATCAAAAGTATGGTTTAACTCTGTTAGCTGAAAGCACAGATCAGAAAGAAGTTTCACCGAATGATTCTGTGTAGTTTATATTTGAAGACATTCCTTTTTCCACTATTACCCTCTTAGCGCTCCGAATCTGCACTTGCATTTTCTACAAAAAGAGTGTTTCATAACTGCTCAATCAAAAATATGTTTTATCTCTGTTAACTGAAATTACAGATCAGAAATAAGTTTCACAGAATGCATCTGTGTAGTTTTTATTTGAAGATAATCTTTTTCCCAATGTAGGCCTCTTAGCGCATAGCATGTCCAATTGCAGTTTCTACAGAAAGAGTGTTTCAGAACGGCTCAATCAAAAGTAAGGTTCAACTCTGTTAGTTGAATGCACAGAACAGAAAGAATTTTCACAGAATGCTACTGTGTAGTTTATATTTGAATATATCCCTTTTTCCACTATTACCCTCTTAGCGCTCCGAATGTCCACTTGCATTTTCTACAGAAAGTGTGTTCAGAACTGCGCAATCAAAAGTATGGTTTAACTCTGTTAGCTTAATGAACATATCAGAAATAAGTTTCACACAATGCTTCTGTGTAGTTTTTATTTGAAGATATTATTTTTCCCAGTATAGGCCTCTTAGCGCTCAGAATGTCCAATTGCAGATTCTACAGAAAGAGTGTTTCAGAAAGGCTCAATCAAAAGTAAGGTTCAACTCTGTTAGTTGAATGCACAGAACAGAAAGAAGTTTCATACAATGCTTCTGTGTAGTTTATATTTGAACATATTCTTTTTTCCACTATTACCCTCTTAGCGCTACGAATGTCCAGTTGCATTTTCTACAGACAGAGTGTTTCAAAACTGCTCAATCAAAAGTATGGTTTAAATCTGTTAGCTGAATGCTCAGATCAGAAAGAAGTTTCACAGAATGCTTCTGTATAGTTTATATTTGAATATATTCCTTTTTCCACTACTACTCTCTTAGCGCTCCAAATGTCCAGTTGCATTTTCTACAGAAAGAGTGTTCAGATCTGCTCAATCAAAAGTATGGTTTAACTCTGTTAGCTGAATGCACAGATCAGAAAGAAGTTTCACAGAATGATTCTGTGTAGTTTATATTTGGAGACATTCCTTTTTCCACTATTACCCTCTTAGCGCTCCGAATCTCCACTTGCATTTTCTACAGAAAGAGTGTTTCAGAACGGCTCAATCAAAACTAAGGTTCAACTCTTTTAGTTGAACAAACAGAACAGAAAGAAGTTTCACACAATTCTTCTGTGTAGTTTTTATTTGTAGACATTCTTTTTCCCAATACACGCCTCTTAGCGCTCAGAATGTCCAATTGCAGTTTCTACAGAAAGAGTGTTTCAGAACGGCTCAATCAAAAGTAAGGTTCAACTCTGTTAGTTGAATGCACAGAACAGAAAGGAGTTTCATACAGTGCTTCTGTGTAGTTTATATTTGAACATATTCTTTTTTCCACTATTACCCACTTAGCGCTACGAATGTCCAGTTGCATTTTCTACAGACAGAGTGTTTCAAAACTGCTCAATCAAAAGTATGGTTTAACTCTGTTAGCTGAATGCTCAGATCAGAAAGAAGTTTCACAGAATGCTTCTGTGTAGTTTATATTTGAATATATACCTTTTTCCACTAATACGCTCTTAGCGCTCCAAATGTCCAGTAGCATTTTCTACAGAAAGAGTGTTCCGATCTGCTCAATCAAAAGTATGGTTTAACTCTGTTAGCTGAATGCACAGATCAGAAAGAAGTTTCACAGAATGATTCTGTTTAGTTTATATTTGGAGACGTTCCTTTTTCCACTATTACCCTCTAAGCGCTCCGAATCTCCACTTGCATTTTCTACATAAAGAGTGTTTCAGAACGGCTCAATCAAAACTACGGTTCAACTCTTTTAGTTGAACAAACAGAACAGAAAGAAGTTTCACACAATTGTTCTGTGTAGTTTTTATTTGTAGACATTCTTTTTCCCAATATAGGCCTCTTAGCTCTCAGAATGTCCAATTGCAGTTTCTACAGAAAGAGTGTTTCAGAACGGCTCAATCAAAAGTAAGGTTCAACTCTGTTAGTTGAATGCACAGAACAGAAAGAAGTTTCATACAATGCTTCTGTGTAGTTTATATTTGAACATATTCTTTTTTCCACTATTACCCACTTAGCGCTACGAATGTCCAGTTGCATTTTCTACAGACAGAGTGTTTCAAAACTGCTGAATCAAAAGTATGGTTTAACTCTGTTAGGTGAATGCTCAGATCAGAAAGTAGTTTCACAGAATGCTTCTGTGTAGTTTATATTTGAATATATTCCTTTTTCAACTAATACGCTCTTAGCGCTCCAAATGTCCAGTTGCATTTTCAACAGAAAGAGTGTTCAGATCTGCTCAATCAAAAGTATGGTTTAACTCTGTTAGCTGAAAGCACAGATCAGAAAGAAGTTTCACCGAATGATTCTGTGTAGTTTATATTTGAAGACATTCCTTTTTCCACTATTACCCTCTTAGCGCTCCGAATCTGCACTTGCATTTTCTACAAAAAGAGTGTTTCATAACTGCTCAATCAAAAATATGTTTTATCTCTGTTAACTGAAATTACAGATCAGAAATAAGTTTCACAGAATGCATCTGTGTAGTTTTTATTTGAAGATAATCTTTTTCCCAATGTAGGCCTCTTAGCGCTTAGCATGTCCAATTGCAGTTTCTACAGAAAGAGTGTTTCAGAACGGCTCAATCAAAAGTAAGGTTCAACTCTGTTAGTTGAATGCACAGAACAGAAAGAATTTTCACAGAATGCTACTGTGTAGTTTATATTTGAATATATCCCTTTTTCCACTATTACCCTCTTAGCGCTCCGAATGTCCAGTTGCATTTTCTACAGAAAGTGTGTTCAGAACTGCGCAATCAAAAGTATGGTTTAACTCTGTTAGCTTAATGAACATATCAGAAATAAGTTTCACACAATGCTTCTGTGTAGTTTTTATTTGAAGATATTATTTTTCCCAGTATAGGCCTCTTAGCGCTCAGAATGTCCAATTGCAGATTCTACAGAAAGAGTGTTTCAGAAAGGCTCAATCAAAAGTAAGGTTCAACTCTGTTAGTTGAATGCACAGAACAGAAAGAAGT
Organism: Symphalangus syndactylus; assembly: GCF_028878055.3. Taxonomy (NCBI): domain Eukaryota; kingdom Metazoa; phylum Chordata; class Mammalia; order Primates; family Hylobatidae; genus Symphalangus; species Symphalangus syndactylus. The sequence goes on along the minus strand of NC_072447.2, from coordinate 162,048,730 downwards.
TTCATACAATGCTTCTGTGTAGTTTATATTTGAACATATTCTTTTTTCCACTATTACCCTCTTAGCGCTACGAATGTCCAGTTGCATTTTCTACAGACAGAGTGTTTCAAAACTGCTCAATCAAAAGTATGGTTTAAATCTGTTAGCTGAATGCTCAGATCAGAAAGAAGTTTCACAGAATGCTTCTGTATAGTTTATATTTGAATATATTCCTTTTTCCACTACTACTCTCTTAGCGCTCCAAATGTCCAGTTGCATTTTCTACAGAAAGAGTGTTCAGATCTGCTCAATCAAAAGTATGGTTTAACTCTGTTAGCTGAATGCACAGATCAGAAAGAAGTTTCACAGAATGATTCTGTGTAGTTTATATTTGGAGACATTCCTTTTTCCACTATTACCCTCTTAGCGCTCCGAATCTCCACTTGCATTTTCTACATAAAGAGTGTTTCAGAACGGCTCAATCAAAACTAAGGTTCAACACTTTTAGTTGAACAAACAGAACAGAAAGAAGTTTCACACAATTCTTCTGCGTAGTTTTTATTTGTAGACATTCTTTTTCCCAATATAGGCCTCTTAGCTCTCAGAATGTCCAATTGCAGTTTCTACAGAAAGAGTGTTTCAGAACGGCTCAATCAAAAGTAAGGTTCAACTCTGTTAGTTGAATGCACAGAACAGAAAGAAGTTTCATACAATGCTTCTGTGTAGTTTATATTTGAACATATTCTTTTTTCCACTATTACCCACTTAGCGCTACGAATGTCCAGTTGCATTTTCTACAGACAGAGTGTTTCAAAACTGCTCAATCAAAAGTATGGTTTAACTCTGTTAGCTGAATGCTCAGATCAGAAAGAAGTTTCACCGAATGCTTCTGTGTAGTTTATATTTGAATATATTGCTTTTTCCACTAATACGCTCTTAGCGCTCCAAATGTACAGTTGCATTTTCAACAGAAAGAGTGTTCAGATCTGCTCAATCAAAAGTATGGTTTAACTCTGTTAGCTGAATGCACAGATCAGAAAGAAGTTTCACCGAATGATTCTGTGTAGTTTATGTTTGAAGACATTCCTTTTTCCACTATTACCCTCTTAGCGCTCCGAATCTCCACTTGCATTTTCTACAAAAAGAGTGTTTCATAACTGCTCAATCAAAAATATGTTTTATCTCTGTTAACTGAATTTACAGATCAGAAATAAGTTGCACAGAATGCATCTGTGTAGTTTTTATTTGAAGATAATCTTTTTCCCAATGTAGGCCTCTTAGCGCTTAGCATGTCCAATTGCAGTTTCTACAGAAAGAGTGTTTCAGAACGGCTCAATCAAAAGTAAGGTTCAACTCTGTTAGTTGAATGCACAGAACAGAAAGAATTTTCACAGAATGCTACTGTGTAGTTTATATTTGAATATATTCCTTTTTCCACTATTACCCTCTTAGCGCTCCGAATGTCCACTTGCATTTTCTACAGAAAGAGTGTTCAGAACTGCGCAATCAAAAGTATGGTTTAACTCTGTTAGCTTAATGAACATATCAGAAATAAGTTTCACACAATGCTTCTGTGTAGTTTTTATTTGAAGATATTATTTTTCCCAATAGAGGCCTCTTAGCGCTCAGAATGTCCAATTGCAGTTTCTACAGAAAGAGTGTTTCAGAAAGGCTCAATCAAAAGTAAGGTTCAACTCTGTTAGTTGAATGCACAGAACAGAAAGAAGTTTCATACAATGCTTCTGTGTAGTTTATATTTGAACATATTCTTTTTTCCACTATTACCCTCTTAGCGCTACGAATGTCCAGTTGCATTTTCTACAGACAGAGTGTTTCAAAACTGCTCAATCAAAAGTATGGTTTAACTCTGTTAGCTGAATGCTCAGATCAGAAAGAAGTTTCACAGAATGCTTCTGTGTAGTTTATATTTGAATATATTCCTTTTTCCACTACTACTCTCTTAGCGCTCCAAATGTCCAGTTGCATTTTCTACAGAAAGAGTGTTCAGATCTGCTCAATCAAAAGTATGGTTTAACTCTGTTAGCTGAATGCACAGATCAGAAAGAAGTTTCACAGAATGATTCTGTGTAGTTTATATTTGGAGACATTCCTTTTTCCACTATTACCCTCTTAGCGCTCCGAATCTCCACTTGCATTTTCTACAGAAAGAGTGTTTCAGAACGGCTCAATCAAAACTAAGGTTCAACTCTTTTAGTTGAACAAACAGAACAGAAAGAAGTTTCACACAATTCTTCTGTGTAGTTTTTATTTGTAGACATTCTTTTTCCCAATATAGGCCTCTTAGCGCTCAGAATGTCCAATTGCAGTTTCTACAGAAAGAGTGTTTCAGAACGGCTCAATCAAAAGTAAGGTTCAACTCTGTTAGTTGAATGCACAGAACAGAAAGAAGTTTCATACAATGCTTCTGTGTAGTTTATATTTGAACATATTCTTTTTTCCACTATTACCCACTTAGCGCTACGAATGTCCAGTTGCATTTTCTACAGACAGAGTGTTTCAAAACTGCTCAATCAAAAGTATGGTTTAACTCTGTTAGCTGAATGCTCAGATCAGAAAGAAGTTTCACAGAATGCTTCTGTGTAGTTTATATTTGAATATATTCCTTTTTCCACTACTACGCTCTTAGCGCTCCAAATGTCCAGTTGCATTTTCAACAGAAAGAGTGTTCAGATCTGCTCAATCAAAAGTATGGTTTAACTCTGTTAGCTGAATGCACAGATCAGAAAGAAGTTTCACCGAATGATTCTGTGTAGTTTATATTTGAAGACATTCCTTTTTCCACTATTACCCTCTTAGCGCCCAGAATCTCCACTTGCATTTTCTACAAAAAGAGTGTTTCATAACTGCTCAATGAAAAATATGTTTTATCTCTGTTAACTGAATTTACAGATCAGAAATAAGTTGCACAGAATGCATCTGTGTAGTTTTTATTTGAAGATATTCTTTTTCCCAATGTAGTCCTCTTAGCGCTTAGCATGTCCAATTGCAGTTTCTACAGAAAGAGTGTTTCAGAACGGCTCAATAAAAAGTAAGGTTCAACTCTGTTAGTTGAATGCACAGAACAGAAAGAATTTTCACAGAATGCTACTGTGTAGTTTATATTTGAATGTATCCCTTTTTCCACTATTACCCTCTTAGCGCTCCGAATGTCCACTTGCATTTTCTACAGAAAGAGTGTTCAGAACTGCGCAATCCAAAGTATGGTTTAACTCTGTTAGCTTAATGAACATATCAGAAATAAGTTTCACACAATGCTTCTGTGTAGTTTTTATTTGAAGATATTATTTTTCCCAATATAGGCCTCTTAGCGCTCAGAATGTCCAATTGCAGATTCTACAGAAAGAGTGTTTCAGAAAGGCTCAATCAAAAGTAAGGTTCAACTCTGTTAGTTGAATGTACAGAACAGAAAGAAGTTTCATACAATGCTTCTGTGTAGTTTATATTTGAACATATTCTTTTTTCCACTATTACCCACTTAGCGCTACGAATGTCCAGTTGCATTTTCTACAGACAGAGTGTTTCAAAACTGCTCAATCAAAAGTATGGTTTAACTCTGTTAGCTGATTGCTCAGATCAGAAAGAAGTTTCACAGAATGCTTCTGTGTAGTTTATATTTGAATATATTCCTTTTTCCACTACTACTCTCTTAGCGCTCCAAATGTCCAGTTGCATTTTCTACAGAAAGAGTGTTCAGATCTGCTCAATGAAAAGTATGGTTTAACTCTGTTAGCTGAATGCACAGATCAGAAAGAAGTTTCACAGAATGATTCTGTGTAGTTTATATTTGGAGACATTCCTTTTTCCACTATTACCCTCTTAGCGCTCCGAATCTCCACTTGCATTTTCTACATAAAGAGTGTTTCAGAACGGCTCAATCAAAACTAAGGTTCAACACTTTTAGTTGAACAAACAGAACAGAAAGAAGTTTCACACAATTCTTCTGCGTAGTTTTTATTTGTAGACATTCTTTTTCCCAATATAGGCCTCTTAGCTCTCAGAATGTCCAATTGCAGTTTCTACAGAAAGAGTGTTTCAGAACGGCTCAATCAAAAGTAAGGTTCAACTCTGTTAGTTGAATGCACAGAACAGAAAGAAGTTTCATACAATGCTTCTGTGTAGTTTATATTTGAACATATTCTTTTTTCCACTATTACCCACTTAGCGCTACGAATGTCCAGTTGCATTTTCTACAGACAGAGTGTTTCAAAACTGCTCAATCAAAAGTATGGTTTAACTCTGTTAGCTGAATGCTCAGATCAGAAAGAAGTTTCACAGAATGCTTCTGTGTAGTTTATATTTGAATATATTGCTTTTTCCACTAATACGCTCTTAGCGCTCCAAATGTACAGTTGCATTTTCAACAGAAAGAGTGTTCAGATCTGCTCAATCAAAAGTATGGTTTAACTCTGTTAGCTGAATGCACAGATCAGAAAGAAGTTTCACCGAATGATTCTGTGTAGTTTATGTTTGAAGACATTCCTTTTTCCACTATTACCCTCTTAGCGCTCCGAATCTCCACTTGCATTTTCTACAAAAAGAGTGTTTCATAACTGCTCAATCAAAAATATGTTTTATCTCTGTTAACTGAATTTACAGATCAGAAATAAGTTGCACAGAATGCATCTGTGTAGTTTTTATTTGAAGATAATCTTTTTCCCAATGTAGGCCTCTTAGCGCTTAGCATGTCCAATTGCAGTTTCTACAGAAAGAGTGTTTCAGAACGGCTCAATCAAAAGTAAGGTTCAACTCTGTTAGTTGAATGCACAGAACAGAAAGAATTTTCACAGAATGCTACTGTGTAGTTTATATTTGAATATATTCCTTTTTCCACTATTACCCTCTTAGCGCTCCGAATGTCCACTTGCATTTTCTACAGAAAGAGTGTTCAGAACTGCGCAATCAAAAGTATGGTTTAACTCTGTTAGCTTAATGAACATATCAGAAATAAGTTTCACACAATGCTTCTGTGTAGTTTTTATTTGAAGATATTATTTTTCCCAATAGAGGCCTCTTAGCGCTCAGAATGTCCAATTGCAGTTTCTACAGAAAGAGTGTTTCAGAAAGGCTCAATCAAAAGTAAGGTTCAACTCTGTTAGTTGAATGCACAGAACAGAAAGAAGTTTCATACAATGCTTCTGTGTAGTTTATATTTGAACATATTCTTTTTTCCACTATTACCCACTTAGCGCTACGAATGTCCAGTTGCATTTTCTACAGACAGAGTGTTTCAAAACTGCTCAAACAAAAGTATGGTTTAACTCTGTTAGCTGAATGCTCAGATCAGAAAGAAGTTTCACAGAATGCTTCTGTGTAGTTTATATTTGAATATATTCCTTTTTCCACTACTACTCTCTTAGCGCTCCAAATGTCCAGTTGCATTTTCTACAGAAAGAGTGTTCAGATCTGCTCAATCAAAAGTATGGTTTAACTCTGTTAGCTGAATGCACAGATCAGAAAGAAGTTTCACAGAATGATTCTGTGTAGTTTATATTTGGAGACATTCCTTTTTCCACTATTACCCTCTTAGCGCTCCGAATCTCCACTTGCATTTTCTACAGAAAGAGTGTTTCAGAACGGCTCAATCAAAACTGAGGTTCAACTCTTTTAGTTGAACAAACAGAACAGAAAGAAGTTTCACACAATTCTTCTGTGTAGTTTTTATTTGTAGACATTCTTTTTCCCAATATAGGCCTCTTAGCGCTCAGAATGTCCAATTGCAGTTTCTACAGAAAGAGTGTTTCAGAACGGCTCAATCAAAAGTAAGGTTCAACTCTGTTAGTTGAATGCACAGAACAGAAAGAAGTTTCATACAATGCTTCTGTGTAGTTTATATTTGAACATATTCTTTTTTCCACTATTACCCACTTAGCGCTACGAATGTCCAGTTGCATTTTCTACAGACAGAGTGTTTCAAAACTGCTCAATCAAAAGTATGGTTTAACTCTGTTAGCTGAATGCTCAGATCAGAAAGAAGTTTCACAGAATGCTTCTGTGTAGTTTATCTTTGAATATATTCCTTTTTCCACTACTACGCTCTTAGCGCTCCAAATGTCCAGTTGCATTTTCAACAGAAAGAGTGTTCAGATCTGCTCAATCAAAAGTATGGTTTAACTCTGTTAGCTGAATGCACAGATCAGAAAGAAGTTTCACCGAATGATTCTGTGTAGTTTATATTTGAAGACATTCCTTTTTCCACTATTACCCTCTTAGCGCCCAGAATCTCCACTTGCATTTTCTACAAAAAGAGTGTTTCATAACTGCTCAATGAAAAATATGTTTTATCTCTGTTAACTGAATTTACAGATCAGAAATAAGTTGCACAGAATGCATCTGTGTAGTTTTTATTTGAAGATATTCTTTTTCCCAATGTAGGCCTCTTAGCGCTTAGCATGTCCAATTGCAGTTTCTACAGAAAGAGTGTTTCAGAACGGCTCAATAAAAAGTAAGGTTCAACTCTGTTAGTTGAATGCACAGAAGAGAAAGAATTTTCACAGAATGCTACTGTGTAGTTTATATTTGAATATATCCCTTTTTCCACTATTACCCTCTTAGCGCTCCGAATGTCCACTTGCATTTTCTACAGAAAGAGTGTTCAGAACTGCGCAATCCAAAGTATGGTTTAACTCTGTTAGCTTAATGAACATATCAGAAATAAGTTTCACACAATGCTTCTGTGTAGTTTTTATTTGAAGATATTATTTTTCCCAATATAGGCCTCTTAGCGCTCAGAATGTCCAATTGCAGATTCTACAGAAAGAGTGTTTCAGAAAGGCTCAATCAAAAGTAAGGTTCAACTCTGTTAGTTGAATGTACAGAACAGAAAGAAGTTTCATACAATGCTTCTGTGTAGTTTATATTTGAACATATTCTTTTTTCCACTATTACCCACTTAGCGCTACGAATGTCCAGTTGCATTTTCTACAGACAGAGTGTTTCAAAACTGCTCAATCAAAAGTATGGTTTAACTCTGTTAGCTGAATGCTCAGATAAGAAAGAAGTTTCACAGAATGCTTCTGTGTAGTTTATATTTGAATATATTCCTTTTTCCACTACTACTCTCTTAGCGCTCCAAATGTCCAGTTGCATTCTCTACAGAAAGAGTGTTCAGATCTGCTCAATCAAAAGTATGGTTTAACACTGTTAGCTGAATGCACAGATCAGAAAGAAGTTTCACAGAATGATTCTGTGTAGTTTATATTTGGAGACATTCCTTTTTCCACTATTACCCTCTTAGCGCTCCGAATCTCCACTTGCATTTTCTACAGAAAGAGTGTTTCAGAACGGCTCAATCAAAACTAAGGTTCAACTCTTTTAGTTGAACAAACAGAACAGAAAGAAGTTTCACACAATTCTTCTGTGTAGTTTTTATTTGTAGACATTCTTTTTCCCAATATAGGCCTCTTAGCTCTCAGAATGTCCAATTGCAGTTTCTACAGAAAGAGTGTTTCAGAACGGCTCAATCAAAAGTAAGGTTCAACTCTGTTAGTTGAATGCACAGAACAGAAAGAAGTTTCATACAATGCTTCTGTGTAGTTTATATTTGAACATATTCTTTTTTCCACTATTACCCACTTAGCGCTACGAATGTCCAGTTGCATTTTCTACAGACAGAGTGTTTCAAAACTGCTCAATCAAAAGTATGGTTTAACTCTGTTAGCTGAATGCTCAGATCAGAAAGAAGTGTCACACAATGCTTCTGTGTAGTTTATATTTGAATATATTCCTTTTTCCACTACTACTCTCTTAGCGCTCCAAATGTCCAGTTGCATTTTCTACAGAAAGAGTGTTCAGATCTGCTCAATCAAAAGTATGGTTTAACTCTGTTAGCTGAATGCACAGATCAGAAAAAAGTTTCACAGAATGATTCTGTGTAGTTTATATTTGGAGACATTCCTTTTTCCACTATTACCCTCTTAGCGCTCCGAATCTCCACTTGCATTTTCTACATAAAGAGTGTTTCAGAACGGCTCAATCAAAACTAAGTTTCAAATCTTTTAGTTGAACAAACAGAACAGAAAGAAGTTTCACAGAATTCTTCTGTGTAGTTTTTATTTGTAGACATTCTTTTTCCCAATATAGGCCTCTTAGCTCTCAGAATGTCCAATTGCAGTTTCTACAGAAAGAGTGTTTCAGAACGGCTCAATCAAAAGTAAGGTTCAAATCTGTTAGTTGAATGCACAGAACAGAAAGAATTTTCACAGAATGCTACTGTGTAGTTTATATTTGAATATATTCCTTTTTCCACTATTACCCTCTTAGCGCTCCGAATGTCCACTTGCATTTTCTACAGAAAGAGTGTTCAGAACTGCGCAATCAAAAGTATGGTTTAACTCTGTTAGCTTAATGAACATATCAGAAATAAGTTTCACACAATGCTTCTGTGTAGTTTTTATTTGAAGATATTATTTTTCCCAATAGAGGCCTCTTAGCGCTCAGAATGTCCAATTGCAGTTTCTACAGAAAGAGTGTTTCAGAAAGGCTCAATCAAAAGTAAGGTTCAACTCTGTTAGTTGAATGCACAGAACAGAAAGAAGTTTCATACAATGCTTCTGTGTAGTTTATATTTGAACATATTCTTTTTTCCACTATTACCCACTTAGCGCTACGAATGTCCAGTTGCATTTTCTACAGACAGAGTGTTTCAAAACTGCTCAATCAAAAGTATGGTTTAACTCTGTTAGCTGAATGCTCAGATCAGAAAGAAGTTTCACACAATGCTTCTGTGTAGTTTATATTTGGATATATTCCTTTTTCCACTACTACGCTCTTAGCGCTCCAAATGTCCAGTTGCATTTTCTACAGAAAGAGTGTTCAGATCTGCTCAATCAAAAGTATGGTTTAACTCTGTTAGCTGAATGCACAGATCAGAAAGAAGTTTCACCGAATGATTCTGTGTAGTTTATATTTGAAGACATTCCTTTTTCCACTATTACCCTCTTAGCGCTCCGAATCTCCACTAGCATTATCTACAAAAAGAGTGTTTCATAACTGCTCAATCAAAAATATGTTTTATCTCTGTTAACTGAATTTACAGATCAGAAATAAGTTTCACAGAATGCATCTGTGTAGTTTTTATTTGAAGATATTCTTTTTCCCAATGTAGGCCTCTTAGCGCTTAGCATGTCCAATTGCAGTTTCTACAGAAAGAGTGTTTCAGAACGGCTCAATCAAAAGTAAGGTTCAACTCTGTTAGTTGAATGCACAGAACAGAAAGAACTTTCACAGAATGCTACTGTGTAGTTTATATTTGAATATATCCCTTTTTCCACTATTACCCTCTTAGCGCTCCGAATGTCCACTTGCATTTTCTACAGAAAGTGTGTTCAGAACTGCGCAATCAAAAGTATGGTTTAACTCAGTTAGCTTAATGAACATATCAGAAATAAGTTTCACACAATGCTTCTGTGTAGTTTTTATTTGAAGATATTATTTTTCCCAGTATAGGCCTCTTAGCCCTCAGAATGTCCAATTGCAGATTCTACAGAAAGAGTGTTTCAGAAAGGCTCAATCAAAAGTAAGGTTCAACTCTGTTAGTTGAATGCACAGAACAGAAAGAAGTTTCATACAATGCTTCTGTGTAGATTATATTTGAACATATTCTTTTTTCCACTATTACCCACTTAGCGCTACGAATGTCCAGTTGCATTTTCTACAGACAGAGTGTTTCAAAACTGCTCAATCAAAAGTATGGTTTAACTCTGTTAGCTGAATGCTCAGATCAGAAAGAAGTTTCACAGAATGCTTCTGTGTAGTTTATATTTGAATATATTCCTTTTTCCACTACTACTCTCTTAGCGCTCCAAATGTCCAGTTGCGTTTTCTACAGAAAGAGTGTTCAGATCTGCTCAATCAAAAGTATGGTTTAACTCTGTTAGCTGAATGCACAGATCAGAAAGAAGTTTCACAGAATGATTCTGTGTAGTTTATATTTGGAGACATTCCTTTTTCCACTATTACCCTCTTAGCGCTCCGAATCTCCACTTGCATTTTCTACATAAAGAGTGTTTCAGAACGGCTCAATCAAAACTAAGGTTCAACACTTTTAGTTGAACAAACAGAACAGAAAGAAGTTTCACACAATTCTTCTGCGTAGTTTTTATTTGTAGACATTCTTTTTCCCAATATAGGCCTCTTAGCTCTCAGAATGTCCAATTGCAGTTTCTACAGAAAGAGTGTTTCAGAACGGCTCAATAAAAAGTAAGGTTCAACTCTGTTAGTTGAATGCACAGAACAGAAAGAAGTTTCATACAATGCTTCTGTGTAGTTTATATTTGAACATATTCTTTTTTCCACTATTACCCACTTAGCGCTACGAATGTCCAGTTGCATTTTCTACAGACAGAGTGTTTCAAAACTGCTCAATCAAAAGTATGGTTTAACTCTGTTAGCTGAATGCTCAGATCAGAAAAAAGTTTCACAGAATGCTTCTGTGTAGTTTATATTTGAATATATTGCTTTTTCCACTAATACGCTCTTAGCGCTCCAAATGTACAGTTGCATTTTCAACAGAAAGAGTGTTCAGATCTGCTCAATCAAAAGTATGGTTTAACTCTGTTAGCTGAATGCACAGATCAGAAAGAAGTTTCACCGAATGATTCTGTGTAGTTTATGTTTGAAGACATTCCTTTTTCCACTATTACCCTCTTAGCGCTCCGAATCTCCACTTGCATTTTCTACAAAAAGAGTGTTTCATAACTGCTCAATGAAAAATATGTTTTATCTCTGTTAACTGAATTTACAGATCAGAAATAAGTTGCACAGAATGCATCTGTGTAGTTTTTATTTGAAGATATTCTTTTTCCCAATGTAGGCCTCTTAGCGCTTAGCATGTCCAATTGCAGTTTCTACAGAAAGAGTGTTTCAGAACGGCTCAATAAAAAGTAAGGTTCAACTCTGTTAGTTGAATGCACAGAACAGAAAGAATTTTCACAGAATGCTACTGTGTAGTTTATATTTGAATATATCCCTTTTTCCACTATTACCCTCTTAGCGCTCCGAATGTCCACTTGCATTTTCTACAGAAAGAGTGTTCAGAACTGCGCAATCCAAAGTATGGTTTAACTCTGTTAGCTTAATGAACATATCAGAAATAAGTTTCACACAATGCTTCTGTGTAGTTTTTATTTGAAGATATTATTTTTCCCAATATAGGCCTCTTAGCGCTCAGAATGTCCAATTGCAGATTCTACAGAAAGAGTGTTTCAGAAAGGCTCAATCAAAAGTAAGGTTCAACTCTGTTAGTTGAATGTACAGAACAGAAAGAAGTTTCATACAATGCTTCTGTGTAGTTTATATTTGAACATATTCTTTTTTCCACTATTACCCACTTAGCGCTATGAATGTCCAGTTGCATTTTCTACAGACAGAGTGTTTCAAAACTGCTCAATCAAAAGTATGGTTTAACTCTGTTAGCTGAATGCTCAGATCAGAAAGAAGTTTCACAGAATGCTTCTGTGTAGTTTATATTTGAATATATTCCTTTTTCCACTACTACTCTCTTAGCGCTCCAAATGTCCAGTTGCATTTTCTACAGAAAGAGTGTTCAGATCTGCTCAATCAAAAGTATGGTTTAAGTCTGTTAGCTGAATGCACAGATCAGAAAGAAGTTTCACAGAATGATTCTGTGTAGTTTATATTTGGAGACATTCCTTTTTCCACTATTACCCTCTTAGCGCTCCGAATCTCCACTTGCATTTTCTACAGAAAGAGTGTTTCAGAACGGCTCAATCAAAACTAAGGTTCAACTCTTTTAGTTGAACAAACAGAACAGAAAGAAGTTTCACACAATTCTTCTGTGTAGTTTTTATTTGTAGACATTCTTTTTCCCAATATAGGCCTCTTAGCTCTCAGAATGTCCAATTGCAGTTTCTACAGAAAGAGTGTTTCAGAACGGCTCAATCAAAAGTAAGGTTCAACTCTGTTAGTTGAATGCACAGAACAGAAAGAAGTTTCATACAATGCTTCTGTGTAGTTTATATTTGAACATATTCTTTTTTCCACTATTACCCACTTAGCGCTACGAATGTCCAGTTGCATTTTCTACAGACAGAGTGTTTCAAAACTGCTCAATCAAAAGTATGGTTTAACTCTGTTAGCTGAATGCTCAGATCAGAAAGAAGTTTCACACAATGCTTCTGTGTAGTTTATATTTGAATATATTCCTTTTTCCACTACTACGCTCTTAGCGCTCCAAATGTCCAGTTGCATTTTCTACAGAAAGAGTGTTCAGATCTGCTCAATCAAAAGTATGGTTTAACTCTGTTAGCTGAATGCACAGATCAGAAAGAAGTTTCACAGAATGATTCTGTGTAGTTTATATTTGGAGACATTCCTTTTTCCACTATTACCCTCTTAGCGCTCCGAATCTCCACTTGCATTTTCTACAGAAAGAGTGTTTCAGAACGGCTCAATCAAAACTAAGGTTCAACTCTTTTAGTTGAACAAACAGAACAGAAAGAAGTTTCACACAATTCTTCTGTGTAGTTTTTATTTGTAGACATTCTTTTTCCCAATATAGGCCTCTTAGCGCTCAGAATGACCAATTGCAGTTTCTACAGAAAGAGTGTTTCAGAACGGCTCAATCAAAGTAAGGTTCAACTCTGTTAGTTGAATGCACAGAACAGAAAGAGGTTTCATACAATGCTTCTGTGTAGTTTATATTTGAACATATTCTTTTTTCCACTATTACCCCCTTAGCGCTACGAATGTCCAGTTGCATTTTCTACAGACAGAGTGTTTCAAAACTGCTCAATCAAAAGTATGGTTTAACTCTGTTAGCTGAATGCTCAGATCAGAAAGAAGTTTCACAGAATGCTTCTGTGTAGTTTATATTTGAATATATTCCTTTTTCCACTACTACTCTCTTAGCGCTCCAAATGTCCAGTTGCATTTTCTACAGAAAGAGTGTTCAGATCTGCTCAATCAAAAGTATGGTTTAACTCTGTTAGCTGAATGCACAGATCAGAAAATGTTTCACAGAATGATTCTGTGTAGTTTATATTTGGAGACATTCCTTTTTCCCCTATTACCCTCTTAGCGCTCCGAATCTCCACTTGCATTTTCTACATAAAGAGTGTTTCAGAACGGCTCAATCAAAACTAAGTTTCAAATCTTTTAGTTGAACAAACAGAACAGAAAGAAGTTTCACAGAATTCTTCTGTGTAGTTTTTATTTGTAGACATTCTTTTTCCCAATATAGGCCTCTTAGCTCTCAGAATGTCCAATTGCAGTTTCTACAGAAAGAGTGTTTCAGAACGGCTCAATCAAAAGTAAGGTTCAACTCTGTTAGTTGAATGCACAGAACAGAAAGTAGTTTCATACAATGCTTCTGTGTAGTTTATATTTGAACATATTCTTTTTTCCACTATTACCCACTTAGCGCTACGAATGTCCAGTTGCATTTTCTACAGACAGAGTGTTTCAAAACTGCTCAATCAAAAGTATGGTTTAACTCTGTTAGCTGAATGCTCAGATCAGAAAGAAGTTTCACACAATGCTTCTGTGTAGTTTATATTTGAATATATTCCTTTTTCCACTACTACGCTCTTAGCGCTCCAAATGTCCAGTTGCATTTTCTACAGAAAGAGTGTTCAGATCTGCTCAATCAAAAGTATGGTTTAACTCTGTTAGCTGAATGCACAGATCAGAAAGAAGTTTCACCGAATGATTCTGTGTAGTTTATATTTGAAGACATTCCTTTTTCCACTATTACCCACTTAGCGCTCCGAATCTCCACTAGCATTATCTACAAAAAGAGTGTTTCATAACTGCTCAATCAAAAATATGTTTTAACTCTGTTAACTGAATTTACAGATCAGAAATAAGTTTCACAGAATGCATCTGTGTAGTTTTTATTTGAAGATATTCTTTTTCCCAATGTAGGCCTCTTAGCGCTTAGCATGTCCAATTGCAGTTTCTACAGAAAGAGTGTTTCAGAACGGCTCAATCAAAAGTAAGGTTCAACTCAGTTAGTTGAATGCACAGAACAGAAAGAATTTTCACAGAATGCTACTGTGTAGTTTATATTTGAATATATTCCTTTTTCCACTATTACCCTCTTAGCGCTCCGAATGTGCACTTGCATTTTCTACAGAAAGAGTGTTCAGAACTGCGCAATCAAAAGTATGGTTTAACTCTGTTAGCTTAATGAACATATCAGAAATAAGTTTCACACAATGCTTCTGTGTAGTTTTTATTTGAAGATATTATTTTTCCCAATATAGGCCTCTTAGAGCTCAGAATGTCCAATTGCAGTTTCTACAGAAAGAGTGTTTCAGAAAGGCTCAATCAAAAGTAAGGTTCAACTCTGTTAGTTGAATGCACAGAACAGAAAGAAGTTTCATACAATGCTTCTGTGTAGTTTATATTTGAAAATATTCTTTTTTCCACTATTACCCACTTAGCGCTACGAATGTCCAGTTGCATTTTCTACAGAGAGAGTGTTTCAAAACTGCTCAATCATAAGTATGGTTTAACTCTGTTAGCTGAATGCTCAGATCAGAAAGAAGTTTCACAGAATGCTTCTGTGTAGTTTATATTTGAATATATTCCTTTTTCCACTACTACTCTCTTAGCGCTCCAAATGTCCAGTTGCATTTTCTACAGAAAGAGTGTTCAGATCTGCTCAATCAAAAGTATGGTTTAACTCTGTTAGCTGAATGCACAGATCAGAAAGAAGTTTCACAGAATGATTCTGTGTAGTTTATATTTGGAGACATTCCTTTTTCCACTATTACCCTCTTAGCGCTCCGAATCTCCACTTGCATTTTCTACATAAAGAGTGTTTCAGAACGGCTCAATCAAAACTAAGGTTCAACTCTTTTAGTTGAACAAACAGAACAGAAAGTAGTTTCACACAATTCTTCTGTGTAGTTTTTATTTGTAGACATTCTTTTTCCCAATATAGGCCTCTTAGCGCTCAGAATGTCCAATTGCAGTTTCCACAGAAAGAGTGTTTCAGAACGGCTCAATCAAAAGTAAGGTTCAACTCTGTTAGTTGAATGCACAGAACAGAAAGAGGTTTCACACAATGCTTCTGTGTAGTTTATATTTGAACATATTCTTTTTTCCACTATTACCCACTTAGCGCTACGAATGTCCAGTTGCATTTTCTACAGACAGAGTGTTTCAATACTGCTCAATCAAAAGTATGTTTTAACTCTGTTAGCTGAATGCTCAGATCAGAAAGAAGATTCACAGAATGCTTCTGTGTAGTTTATATTTGAATATATTCCTTTTTCCACTACTACGCTCTTAGCGCTGCAAATGTCCAGTTGCATTTTCTACAGAAAGAGTGTTCAGATCTGCTCAATCAAAAGTATGGTTTAACTCTGTTAGCTGAATGCACAGATCAGAAAGAAGTTTCACCGAATGATTCTGTGTAGTTTATATTTGAAGACATTCCTTTTTCCACTATTACCCCCTTAGCGCTCCGAATCTCCACTTGCATTTTCTACAAAAAGAGTGTTTCATAACTGCTCAATCAAAAATATGTTTTATCTCTGTTAACTGAATTTACAGATCAGAAATAAGTTTCACAGAATGCATCTGTGTAGTTTTTATTTGAAGATATTCTTTTTCCCAATGTAGGCCTCTTAGCGCTTAGCATGTCCAATTGCACTTTCTACAGAAAGAGTGTTTCAGAACGGCTCAATCAAAACGAAGGTTCAACTCTTTTAGTTGAACAAACAGAACAGAAAGTAGTTTCACACAATTCTTCTGTGTAGTTTTTATTTGTAGACATTCTTTTTCCCAATATAGGCCTCTTAGCGCTCAGAATGTCCAATTGCAGTTTCTACAGAAAGAGTGTTTCAGAACGGCTCAATCAAAAGTAAGGTTCAACTCTGTTAGTTGAATGCACAGAACAGAAAGAAGTTTCATACAATGCTTCTGTGTAGTTTGTATTTGAACATATTCTTTTTTCCACTATTACCCACTTAGCGCTACGAATGTCCAGTTGCATTTTCTACAGACAGAGTGTTTCAAAACTGCTCAATCAAAAGTGTGGTTTAACTCTGTTAGCTGTATGCTCAGATCAGAAAGAAGTTTCACAGAATGCTTCTGTGTAGTTTATATTTGAATATATTCCTTTTTCCACTACTACGCTCTTAGCGCTCCAAATGTCCAGTTGCATTTTCAACAGAAAGAGTGTTCAGATGTGCTCAATCAAAAGTGTGGTTTAACTCTGTTAGCTGAATGCACAGATCAGAAAGAAGTTTCACCGAATGATTCTGTGTAGTTTATAATTGAAGACATTCCTTTTTCCACTATTACCCTCTTAGCGCTCCGAATCTCCACTTGCATTTTCTACAAAAAGAGTGTTTCATAACTGCTCAATCAAAAATATGTTTTATCTCTGTTAACTGAATTTACAGATCAGAAATAAGTTTCACAGAATGCATCTGTGTAGTTTCTATTTGAAGATATTCTTTTTCCCAATGTAGGCCTCTTAGCGCTTAGCATGTCCAATTGCAGTTTCTACAGAAAGAGTGTTTCAGAACGGCTCAATCAAAAGTAAGGTTCAACTCTGTTAGTTGAATGCACAGAACAGAAAGTATTTTCACAGAATGCTACTGTGTAGTTTATATTTGAATATATTCCTTTTTCCACTATTACCCTCTTAGCGCTCCGAATGTCCACTTGCATTTTCTACAGAAAGAGTGTTCAGAACTGCGCAATCAAAAGTATGGTTTAACTCTGTTAGCTTAATGAACATATCAGAAATAAGTTTCACACAATGCTTCTGTGTAGTTTTTATTTGAAGATATTATTTTTCCCAATAGAGGCCTCTTAGCGCTCAGAATGTCCAATTGCAGTTTCTACAGAAAGAGTGTTTCAGAAAGGCTCAATCAAAAGTAGGGTTCAACTCTGTTAGTTGAATGCACAGAACAGAAAGAAGTTTCATACAATGCTTCTGTGTAGTTTATATTTGAACATATTCTTTTTTCCACTATTACCCACTTAGCGCTACGAATGTCCAGTTGCATTTTCTACAGACAGAGTGTTTCAAAACTGCTCAATGAAAAGTATGGTTTAACTCTGTTAGCTGAATGCTCAGATCAGAAAGAAGTTTCACAGAATGCTTCTGTGTAGTTTATATTTGAATATATTACTTTTTCCACTACTACTCTCTTAGCGCTCCAAATGTCCAGTTGCATTTTCTACAGAAAGAGTGTTCAGATCTGCTCAATCAAAAGTATGGTTTAACTCTGTTAGCTGAATGCACAGATCAGAAAGAAGTTTCACAGAATGATTCTGTGTAGTTTATATTTGGAGACATTACTTTTTCCACTATTACCCTCTTAGCGCTCCGAATCTCCACTTGCATTTTCTACAGAAAGAGTGTTTCAGAACGGCTCAATCAAAACTAAGGTTCAACTCTTTTAGTTGAACAAACAGAACAGAAAGAAGTTTCACAAAATTCTTCTGTGTAGTTTTTATTTGTAGACATTCTTTTTCACAATATAGGCCTCTTAGCGCTCAGAATGTCCAATTGCAGTTTCTACAGAAAGAGTGTTTCAGAACGGCTCAATCAAAAGTAAGGTTCAACTCTGTTAGTTGAATGCACAGAACAGAAAGAAGTTTCATACAATGCTTCTGTGTAGTTTATATTTGAACATATTCTTTTTTCCACTATTACCCACTTAGCGCTACGAATGTCCAGTTGCATTTTCTACAGACAGAGTGTTTCAAAACTGCTCAATCAAAAGTATGGTTTAACTCTGTTAGCTGTATGCTCAGATCAGAAAGAAGTTTCACATAATGCTTCTGTGTAGTTTATATTTGAATATATTCCTTTTTCCACTACTACGCTCTTAGCGCTCCAAATGTCCAGTTGCATTTTCAACAGAAAGAGTGTTCAGATCTGCTCAATCAAAAGTATGGTTTAACTCTGTTAGCTGAAAGCACAGATCAGAAAGAAGTTTCACCGAATGATTCTGTGTAGTTTATATTTGAAGACATTCCTTTTTCCACTATTACCCTCTTAGCGCTCCGAATCTCCACTTGCATTTTCTACAAAAAGAGTGTTTCATAACTGCTCAATCAAAAATATGTTTTATCTCTGTTAACTGAATTTACAGATCAGAAATAATTTTCACAGAATGCATCTGTGTAGTTTTTATTTGAAGATATTCTTTTTCCCAATGTAGGCCTCTTAGCGCTTAGCATGTCCAATTGCAGTTTCTACCGAGAGAGTGTTTCAGAACGGCTCAATCAAAAGTAAGGTTCAACTCTGTTAGTTGAATGCACAGAACAGAAAGAATTTTCACAGAATGCTACTGTGTAGTTTATATTTGAATATATTCCTTTTTCCACTATTACCCTCTTAGCGCTCCGAATGTCCACTTGCATTTTCTACAGAAAGAGTGTTCAGAACTGCGCAATCAAAAGTATGGTTTAACCCTGTTAGCTTAATGAACATATCAGAAATAAGTTTCACACAATGCTTCTGTGTAGTTTTTATTTGAAGATATTATTTTTCCCAATATAGGCCTCTTAGCGATCGGAATGTCCAATTGCAGTTTCTACAGAAAGAGTGTTTCAGAACGGCTCAATCAAAAGTAAGGTTCAACTCTGTTAGTTGAATGCACAGAACAGAAAGAAATTTCATACAATGCTTTTGTGTAGTTTATATTTGAACATATTCTTTTTTCCACTATTACCCACTTAGCGCTACGAATGTCCAGTTGCATTTTCTACAGACAGAGTGTTTCAAAACTGCTCAATCAAAAGTATGGTTTAACTCTGTTAGCTGTATGCTCAGATCAGAAAGAAGTTTCACATAATGCTTCTGTGTAGTTTATATTTGAATATATTCCTTTTTCCACTACTACGCTCTTAGCGCTCCAAATGTCCAGTTGCATTTCCAACAGAAAGAGTGTTCAGATCTGCTCAATCAAAAGTATGGTTTAACTCTGTTACCTGAATGCACAGATCAGAAAGAAGTTTCACAGAATGATTCTGTGTAGTTTATATTTGAAGACATTCCTTTTTCCACTATTACCCTCTTAGCGCTCCGAATCTCCACTTGCATTTTCTACAAAAAGAGTGTTTCATAACTGCTCAATCAAAAATATGTTTTATCTCTGTTAACTGAAATTACAGATCAGAAATAAGTTTCACAGAATGATTCTGTGTAGTTTTTATTTGAAGATATTCTTTTTCCCAATGTAGGCCTCTTAGCGCTAAGCATGTCCAATTGCAGTTTCTACAGAGAGAGTCTTTCAGAACGGCTCAATCAAAAGTAAGGTTCAACTCTGTTAGTTGAATGCACAGAACAGAAAGAATTTTCACAGAATGCTACTGTGTAGTTTATATTTGAATATATTCCTTTTTCCACTATTACCCTCTTAGCGCTCCGAATGTCCACTTGCATTTTCTACAGAAAGAGTGTTCAGAACTGCGCAATCAAAAGTATGGTTTAACTCTGTTAGCTTAATGAACATATCAGAAATAAGTTTCACACAATGCTTCTGTGTAGTTTTTATTCGAAGATATTATTTTTCCCAATATATGCCTCTTAGCGCTCAGAATGTCCAATTGCAGTTTCTACAGAAAGAGTGTCTCAGAAAGGCTCAATCAAAATTAAGGTTCAACTCTGTTAGTTGAATGCACAGAACAGAAAGGAGTTTCATACAATGCTTCTGTGTAGTTTATATTTGAACATATTCTTTTTTCCACTATTACCCCCTTAGCGCTCCGAATCTCCACTTGCATTTTCTACAAAAAGAGTGTTTCATAACTGCTCAATCAAAAATATGTTTTATCTCTGTTAACTGAATTTACAGATCAGAAATAAGTTTCACAGAATGCATCTGTGTAGTTTTTATTTGAAGATATTCTTTTTCCCAATGTAGGCCTCTTAGCGCTTAGCATGTCCAATTGCACTTTCTACAGAAAGAGTGTTTCAGAACGGCTCAATCAAAACTAAGGTTCAACTCTTTTAGTTGAACAAACAGAACAGAAAGTAGTTTCACACAATTCTTCTGTGTAGTTTTTATTTGTAGACATTCTTTTTCCCAATATAGGCCTCTTAGCGCTCAGAATGTCCAATTGCAGTTTCTACAGAAAGAGTGTTTCAGAACGGCTCAATCAAAAGTAAGGTTCAAATCTGTTAGTTGAATGCACAGAACAGAAAGAATTTCATACAATGCTTCTGTGTAGTTTGTATTTGAACATATTCTTTTTTCCACTATTACCCACTTAGCGCTACGAATGTCCAGTTGCATTTTCTACAGACAGAGTGTTTCAAAACTGCTCAATCAAAAGTGTGGTTTAACTCTGTTAGCTGTATGCTCAGATCAGAAAGAAGTTTCACAGAACGCTTCTGTGTAGTTTATATTTGAATATATTCCTTTTTCCACTACTACGCTCTTAGCGCTCCAAATGTCCAGTTGCATTTTCAACAGAAAGAGTGTTCAGATGTGCTCAATCAAAAGTGTGGTTTAACTCTGTTAGCTGAATGCACAGATCAGAAAGAAGTTTCACCGAATGATTCTGTGTAGTTTATAATTGAAGACATTCCTTTTTCCACTATTACCCTCTTAGCGCTCCGAATCTCCACTTGCATTTTCTACAAAAAGAGTGTTTCATAACTGCTCAATCAAAAATATGTTTTATCTCTGTTAACTGAATTTACAGATCAGAAATAAGTTTCACAGAATGCATCTGTGTAGTTTCTATTTGAAGATATTCTTTTTCCCAATGTAGGCCTCTTAGCGCTTAGCATGTCCAATTGCAGTTTCTACAGAAAGAGTGTTTCAGAACGGCTCAATCAAAAGTAAGGTTCAACTCTGTTAGTTGAATGCACAGAACAGAAAGTATTTTCACAGAATGCTACTGTGTAGTTTATATTTGAATATATTCCTTTTTCCACTATTACCCTCTTAGCGCTCCGAATGTCCACTTGCATTTTCTACAGAAAGAGTGTTCAGAACTGCGCAATCAAAAGTATGGTTTAACTCTGTTAGCTTAATGAACATATCAGAAATAAGTTTCACACAATGCTTCTGTGTAGTTTTTATTTGAAGATATTATTTTTCCCAATAGAGGCCTCTTAGCGCTCAGAATATCCAATTGCAGTTTCTACAGAAAGAGTGTTTCAGAAAGGCTCAATCAAAAGTAGGGTTCAACTCTGTTAGTAGAATGCACAGAACAGAAAGAAGTTTCATACAATGCTTCTGTGTAGTTTATATTTGAACATATTCTTTTTTCCACTATTACCCACTTAGCGCTACGAAAGTCCAGTTGCATTTTCTACAGACAGAGTGTTTCAAAACTGCTCAATCAAAAGTATGGTTAAACTCTGTTAGCTGAATGCGCAGATCAGAAAGAAATTTCACAGAATGCTTCTGTGTAGTTTATATTTGAATATATTCCTTTTTCCACTACTACTCTCTTAGCGCTCCAAATGTCCAGTTGCATTTTCTACAGAAAGAGTGTTCAGATCTGCTCAATCAAAAGTATGGTTTAACTCTGTTAGCTGAATGCACAGATCAGAAAGAAGTTTCACAGAATGATTCTGTGTAGTTTATATTTGGAGACATTACTTTTTCCACTATTACCCTCTTAGCGCTCCGAATCTCCACTTGCATTTTCTACAGAAAGAGTGTTTCAGAACGGCTCAATCAAAACTAAGGTTCAACTCTTTTAGTTGAACAAACAGAACAGAAAGAAGTTTCACAAAATTCTTCTGTGTAGTTTTTATTTGTAGACATTCTTTTTCACAATATAGGCCTCTTAGCGCTCAGAATGTCCAATTGCAGTTTCTACAGAAAGAGTGTTTCAGAACGGCTCAATCAAAAGTAAGGTTCAACTCTGTTAGTTGAATGCACAGAACAGAAAGAAGTTTCATACAATGCTTCTGTGTAGTTTATATTACAATATATTCTTTTTTCCACTATTACCCACTTAGCGCTACGATTGTCCAGTTGCATTTTCTACAGACAGAGTGTTTCAAAACTGCTCAATCAAAAGTATGGTTTAACTCTGTTAGCTGAATGCTCAGATCAGAAAGAAGTTTCACAGAATGCTTCTGTGTAGTTTATATTTGAATACATTCCTTTTTCCACTACTACGCTCTTAGCGCTCCAAATGTCCAGTTGCATTTTCTACAGAAAGAGTGTTCAGATCTGCTCAATCAAAAGTATGTTTTAACTCTGTTAGCTGAATGCACAGATCAGAAAGAAGTTTCACCGAATGATTCTGTGTAGTTTACATTTGAAGACATTCCTTTTTCCACTATAACCCTCTTAGCGCTCCGAATCTCCACTTGCATTTTCTACAAAAAGAGTGTTTCATAACTGCTCAATCAAAAATATGTTTTATCTCTGTTAACTGAATTTACAGATCAGAAATAAGTTTCACAGAATGCATCTGTGTAGTTTTTATTTGAAGATATTCTTTTTCCCAATGTAGGCCTCTTAGCGCTTAGCATGTCCAATTGCAGTTTCTACAGAAAGAGCGTTTCAGAACCGCTCAATCAAAAGTAAGGTTCAACTCTGTTAGTTGAATGCACAGAACAGAAAGAATTTTCACAGAATGCTACTGTGTAATTTGTATTTGAATATATTCCTTTCTCCACTATTACCCTCTTAGCGCTCCGAATGTCCACTTGCATTTTCTACAGAAAGAGTGTTCAGAACTGCGCAATCAAAAGTATGGTTTAACTCTGTTAGCTTAATGAACATATCAGAAATAAGTTTCACACAATGCTTCTGTGTAGTTTTTATTTGAAGATATTATTTTTCCCAATAGAGGCCTCTTAGCGCTCAGAATGTCCAATTGCAGTTTCTACAGAAAGAGTGTTTCAGAAAGGCTCAATCAAAAGTAAAGTTCAACTCTGTTAGTTGAATGCACAGAACAGAAAGTAATTTCATACAATGCTTCTGTGTAGTTTATATTTGAACATATTCTTTTTTCCACTATTACCCACTTGGCGCTACGAATGTCCAGTTGCATTTTCTACAGACAGAGTGTTTCAAAACTGCTCAATCAAAAGTATGGTTTAACTCTGTTAGCTGAATGCTCAGATCAGAAAGAAGTTTCTCAGAATGCTTCTGTGTAGTTTATATTTGAATATATTCCTTTTTCCACTACTACTCTCTTAGCGCTCCAAAAGTCCAGTTGTATTTTCTACAGAAAGAGTGTTCAGATCTGCTCAATCAAAAGTATGGTTTTACTCTGTTAGCTGAATGCACAGATCAGAAAGAAGTTTCACAGAATGATTCTGTGTAGTTTATATTTGGAGACATTCCTTTTTCCACTATTACCCTCTTAGCGCTCCGAATGTCCACTTGCATTTTCTACAGAATGTGTGTTTCAGAACGGCTCAATCAAAACTAAGGTTCAACTCTTTTAGTTGAACAAACAGAACAGAAAGAAGTTTCACACAATTCTTCTGTGTAGTTTTTATTTGTAGACATTCTTTTCCCAATATAGGCCTCTTAGCGCTCAGAATGTCCAATTGCAGTTTCTACAGAAAGAGTGTTTCAGAACGGCTCAATCAAAAGTAAGGTTCAACTCTGTTAGTTGAATGCACAGAACAGAAAGAATTTTCATACAATGCTTCTGTGTAGTTTATATTTGAACATATTCTTTTTTCCACTATTACCCACTTAGCGCTACGAATGTCCAGTTGCATTTTCTACAGACAGAGTGTTTCAAAACTGCTCAATCAAAAGTATGGTTTAACTCTGTTAGCTGAATGCTCAGATCAGAAAGAAGTTTCACAGAATGCTTCTGTCTAGTTTATATTTGAATATATTCCTTTTTCCACTACTACGCTCTTAGCGCTCCAAATGTCCAGTTGCATTTTCTACAGAAAGAGTGTTCAGATCTGCTCAATCAAAAGTATGGTTTAACTCTGTTAGCTGAATGCACAGATCAGAAAGAAGTTTCACAGAATGATTCTGTGTAGTTTATATTTGGAGACATTCCTTTTTCCACTATTACCCTCTTAGCGCTCCGAATCTCCACTTGCATTTTCTACAGAAAGAGTGTTTCAGAACGGCTCAATCAAAACAAAGGTTCAACTCTTTTAGTTGAACAAACAGAACAGAAAGAAGTTTCACAGAATGCATCTGTGTAGTTTTTATTTGAAGATATTGTTTTTCCCAATGTAGGCCTCTTAGCGCTTAGCATGTCCAATTGCAGTTTCTACAGAAAGAGTGTTTCAGAACGGCTCAATCAAAAGTAAGGTTCAACTCTGTTAGTTGAATGCACAGAACAGAAAGAATTTTCACAGAATGCTACTGTGTAGTTTATATTTGAATATATTCCTTTTTCAACTATTACCCTCTTAGCGCTCCGAATCTCCACTTGCATTTTCTACAGAAAGAGAGTTCAGAACTGCACAATCAAAAGTATGGTTTAACTCTGTTAGCTTAATGAACATATCAGAAATAAGTTTCACACAATGCTTCTGTGTAGTTTTTATTTGAAGATATTCTTTTTCCCAATGTAGGCCTCTTAGCGCTTAGCATGTCCAATTGCAGTTTCTACAGAAAGAGCGTTTCAGAACGGCTCAATCAAAAGTAAGGTTCAACTCTGTTAGTTGAATGCACAGAACAGAAAGAATTTTCACAGAATGCTACTGTGTAGTTTGTATTTGAACATATTCTTTTTTCCACTATTACCCACTTGGCGCTACGAATGTCCAGTTGCATTTTCTACAGACAGAGTGTTTCAAAACTGCTCAATCAAAAGTACGGTTTAACTCTGTTAGCTGAATGCTCAGATCAGAAAGAAGTTTCACAGAATGCTTCTGTGTAGTTTATATTTGAATATATTCCTTTTTCCACTACTACTCTCTTAGCGCTCCAATTGTCCAGTTACATTTTCTACAGAAAGAGTGTTCAGATCTGCTCAATCAAAAGTATGGTTTAACTCTGTTAGCTGAATGCACAGATCAGAAAGAAGTTTCACAGAATGATTCTGTGTAGTTTATATTTGGAGACATTCCTTTTTCCACTATTACCCTCTTAGTGCTCCGAATCTCCACTTGCATTTTCTACAGAAAGAGTGTTTCAGAACGGCTCAATCAAAACTAAGGTTCAACTCTTTTAGTTGAACAAACAGAACAGAAAGAAGTTTCACACAATTCTTCTGTGTAGTTTTTATTTGTAGACATTCTTTTTCCCAATATAGGCCTCTTAGCGCTCAGAATGTCCAATTGCAGTTTCTACAGAAAGAGTGTTTCAGAACGGGTCAATCAAAAGTAAGGTTCAACTCTGTTAGTTGAATGCACAGAACAGAAAGAAGTTTCATACAATGCTTCTGTGTAGTTTATATTTGAACATATTCTTTTTTCCACTATTACCCACTTAGCGCTACGAATGTCCAGTTGCATTTTCTACAGACAGAGTGTTTCAATACTGCTCAATCAAAAATATGTTTTATCTCTGTTAACTGAATTTACAGATCAGAAATAAGTTTCACAGAATGCATCTGTGTAGTTTCTATTTGAAGATATTCTTTTTCCCAATGTAGGCCTCTTAGCGCTTAGCATGTCCAATTGCAGTTTCTACAGAAAGAGTGTTTCAGAACGGCTCAATCAAAAGTAAGGTTCAACTCTGTTAGTTGAATGAACAGAACAGAAAGAATTTTCACAGAATGCTACTGTGTAGTTTATATTTGAATATATTCCTTTCTCCACTATTACCCTCTTAGCGCTCCGAATGTCCACTTGCATTTTCTACAGAAGGAGTGTTCAGAACTGCGCAATCAAAAGTATGGTTTAACTCTGTTAGCTTAATGAACATATCAGAAATAAGTTTCACACAATGCTTCTGTGTAGTTTTTATTTGAAGATATTGTTTTTCCCAATAGAGGCCTCTTAGCGCTCAGAATGTCCAATTGCAGTTTCTTCAGAAAGAGTGTTTCAGAAAGGCTCAATCAAAAGTAAGGTTCAACTCTCTTAGTTGAATGCACAGAACAGAAAGAAGTTTCATACAATGCTTCTGTGTAGTTTATATTTGAACATATTCTTTTTTCCACTATTACCCACTTAGCGCTACGAATGTCCAGTTGCATTTTCTACAGACAGAGTGTTTCAAAACTGCTCAATCAAAAGTATGGTTTAACTCTGTTAGCTGAATGCTCAGATCAGAAAGAAGTTTCACAGAATGCTTCTGTGTAGTTTATATTTGAATATATTCCTTTTTCCACTACTACTCTCTTAGCGCTCCAAATGTGCAGTTGCATTTTCTACAGAAAGAGTGTTCAGATCTGCTCAATCAAAAGTATGGTTTAACACTGTTAGCTGAATGCACAGATCAGAAAGAAGTTTCACAGAATGATTCTGTGTAGTTTATATTTGGAGACATTCCTTTTTCCACTATTACCCTCTTAGCGCTCCGAATCTCCACTTGCATTTTCTACAGAAAGAGTGTTTCAGAACGGCTCAATCAAAACTAAAGTTCAACTCTTTTAGTTGAACAAACAGAACAGAAAGAAGTTTCACACAATTCTTCTGTGTAGTTTTTATTTGTAGACATTCTTTTTCCAAATATAGGCCTCTTAGCGCTCAGAATGTCCAATTGCAGTTTCTACAGAAAGAGTGTTTCAGAACGGCTCAATCAAAAGTAAGGTTCAACTCTGTTAGTTGAATGCACAGAACAGAAAGAAGTTTCATACAATGCTTCTGTGTAGTTTATATTTGAACATATTCTTTTTTCCACTATTACCCACTTAGCGCTACGAATGTCCAGTTGCATTTTCTACAGACAGAGTGTTTCAAAACTGCTCAATCATAAGTATGTTTTAACTCTGTTAGCTGAATGCTCAGATCAGAAAGAAGTTTCACAGAATGCTTCTGTGTAGTTTATATTTGAATATATTCCTTTTTCCACTACTACGCTCTTAGCGCTCCAAATGTCCAGTTGCATTTTCAACAGAAAGAGTGTTCAGATCTGCTCAATCAAAAGTATGGTTTAACTCTGTTAGCTGAATGCACAGATCAGAAAGAAGTTTCACCGAATCATTCTGTGTAGTTTATATTTGAAGACATTCCTTTTTCCACTATTACCCTCTTAGCGCTCCGAATCTCCACTTGCATTTTCTACAAAAAGAGTGTTTCATAACTGCTCAATCAAAAATATGTTTTATCTCTGTTAACTGAATTTACAGATCAGAAATAAGTTTCACAGAATGCATCTGTGTAGTTTCTATTTGAAGATATTCTTTTTCCCAATGTAGGCCTCTTAGCGCTTAGCATGTCCAATTGCAGTTTCTACAGAAAGAGTGTTTCAGAACGGCTCAATCAAAAGTAAGGTTCAACTCTGTTAGTTGAATACACAGAACAGAAAGAATTTTCACAGAATGCTACTGTGTAGTTTATATTTGAATATATTCCTTTTTCCACTATTACCCTCTTAGCGCTCCGAATGTCCACTTGCATTTTCTACAGAAACAGTGTTCAGAACTGCGCAATCAAAAGTATGGTTTAACTCTGTTAGCTTAATGAACATATCAGAAATAAGTTTCACACAATGCTTCTGTGTAGTTTTTATTTGAAGATATTATTTTTCCCAATAGAGGCCTCTTAGCGCTCAGAATGTCCAATTGCAGTTTCTACAGAAAGAGTGTTTCAGAAAGGCTCAATCAAAAGTAAGGTTCAACTCTGTTAGTTGAACGCACAGAACAGAAAGTAGTTTCATACAATGCTTCTATGTAGTTTATATTTGAACATATCCTTTTTTCCACTATTACCCACTTAGCGCTACGAATGTCCAGTTGCATTTTCTACAGACAGAGTGTTTCAAACTGCTCAATCAAAAGTATGGTTTAACTCTGTTAGCTGAATGCTCAGATCAGAAAGAAGTTTCACAGAATGCTTCTGTGTAGTTTATATTTGAATATATTCCTTTTTCCACTACTACTCTCTTAGCGCTCCAAATGTGCAGTTGCATTTTCTACAGAAAGAGTGTTCAGATCTGCTCAATCAAAAGTATGTTTTAACTCTGTTAGCTGAATGCACAGATCAGAAAGAAGTTTCACAGAATGATTCTGTGTAGTTTATATTTGGAGACATTCCTTTTTCCACTATTACCCTCTTAGCGCTCCGAATCTCCACTTGCATTTTCTACAGAAAGAGTGTTTCAGAACGGCTCAATCAAAACTAAGGTTCAACTCTTTTAGTTGAACAAACAGAACAGAAAGAAGTTTCACACAATTCTTCTGTGTAGTTTTTATTTGTAGACATTCTTTTTCCAAATATAGGCCTCTTAGCGCTCAGAATGTCCAATTGCAGTTTCTACAGAAAGAGTGTTTCAGAACGGTTCAATCAAAAGTAAGGTTCAACTCTGTTAGTTGAATGCACAGAACAGAAAGAAGTTTCATACAATGCTTCTGTGTAGTTTATATTTGAACATATTCTTTTTTCCACTATTACCCACTTAACGCTACGAATTTCCAGTTGCATTTTCTACAGACAGAGTGTTTCAAAACTGCTCAATCAAAAGTATGTTTTAACTCTGTTAGCTGAATGCTCAGATCAGAAAAAGTTTCACAGAATGCTTCTGTGTAGTTTATATTTGAATATATTCCTTTTTCCACTACTACGCTCTTAGCGCTCCAAATGTCCAGTTGCATTTTCAACAGAAAGAGTGTTCAGATCTGCTCAATCAAAAGTATGGTTTAACTCTGTTAGCTGAATGCACAGATCAGAAAGAAGTTTCACCGAATGATTCTGTGTAGTTTATATTTGAAGACATTCCTTTTTCCACTATTACCCTCTTAGCGCTCCGAATCTCCACTTGCATTTTCTACAAAAAGAGTGTTTCATAACTGCTCAATCAAAAATATGTTTTATCTCTGTTAACTGAATTTACAGATCAGAAATAAGTTTCACAGAATGCATCTGTGTAGTTTCTATTTGAAGATATTCTTTTTCCCAATGTAGGCCTCTTAGCGCTTAGCATGTCCAATTGCATTTTCTACAGAAAGAGTGTTTCAGAACGGCTCAATCAAAAGTAAGGTTCAACTCTGTTAGTTGAATGCACAGAACAGAAAGAATTTTCACAGAATGCTACTGTGTAGTTTATATTTGAATATATTCCTTTCTCCACTATTACCCTCTTAGCGCTCCGAATGTCCACTTGCATTTTCTACAGAAGGAGTGTTCAGAACTGCGCAATCAAAAGTATGGTTTAACTCTGTTAGCTTAATGAACATATCAGAAATAAGTTTCACACAATGCTTCTGTGTAGTTTTTATTTGAAGATATTATTTTTCCCAATAGAGGCCTCTTAGCGCTCAGAATGTCCAATTGCAGTTTCTACAGAAAGAGTGTTTCAGAAAGGCTCAATCAAAAGTAAGGTTCAACTCTGTTAGTTGAATGCACAGAACAGAAAGAAGTTTCATACAATGCTTCTGTGTAGTTTATATTTGAACATATTCTTTTTTCCACTATTACCCACTTAGCGCTACGAATGTCCAGTTGCATTTTCTACAGACAGAGTGTTTCAAAACTGCTCAATCAAAAGTATGGTTTAACTCTGTTAGCTGAATGCTCAGATCAGAAAGAAGTTTCACAGAATGCTTCTGTGTAGTTTATATTTGAATATATTCCTTTTTCCACTACTACTCTCTTAGCGCTCAAAATGTGCAGTTGCATTTTCTACAGAAAGAGTGTTCAGATCTGCTCAATCAAAAGTATGGTTTAACTCTGTTAGCTGAATGCACAGATCAGAAAGAAGTTTCACAGAATGATTCTGTGTAGTTTATATTTGGAGACATTCCTTTTTCCACTATTACCCACTTAGCGCTCCGAATCTCCACTTGCATTTTCTACAGAAAGAGTGTTTCAGAACGGCTCAATCAAAACTAAGGTTCAACTCTTTTAGTTGAACAAACAGAACAGAAAGAAGTTTCACACAATTCTTCTGTGTAGTTTTTATTTGTAGACATTCTTTTTCCCAATATAGGCCTCTTAGCGCTCAGAATGTCCAATTGCAGTTTCTACAGAAAGAGTGTTTCAGAACGGCTCAATCAAAAGTAAGGTTCAACTCTGTTAGTTGAATGCACAGAACAGAAAGAAGTTTCATACAATGCTTCTGTGTAGTTTATATTTGAACATATTCTTTTTTCCACTATTACCCACTTAGCGCTACGAATGTCCAGTTGCATTTTCTACAGACAGAGTGTTTCAAAACTGCTCAATCAAAAATATGGTTTAACTCTGTTAGCTGAATGCTCAGATCAGAAAGAAGTTTCACAGAATGCTTCTGTGTAGTTTATATTTGAATATATTCCTTTTTCCACTACTACGCTCTTAGCGCTCCAAATGTCCAGTTGCATTTTCTACAGAAAGAGTGTTCAGATCTGCTCAATCAAAAGTATGGTTTAACTCTGTTAGCTGAATGCACAGATCAGAAAGAAGTTTCACCGAATGATTCTGTGTAGTTTATATTTGAAGACATTCCTTTTTCCACTATTACCCTCTTAGCGCTCCGAATCTCCACTTACATTTTCTACAAAAAGAGTGTTTCATAACTGCTCAATCAAAAATATGTTTTATCTCTGTTAACTGAATGTACAGATCAGAAATAAGTTTCACAGAATGCATCTGTGTAGTTTTTATTTGAAGATATTCTTTTTCCCAATGTAGGCCTCTTAGCGCTTAGCATGTCCAATTGCAGTTTCTACAGAAAGAGTGTTTCAGAACGGCTCAATCAAAAGTAAGGTTCAACTCTGTTAGTTGAATGCACAGAACAGAAAGAATTTTCACAGAATGCTACTGTGTAGTTTATATTTGAATATATTCCTTTTTCCACTATTACCCTCTTAGCGCTCCGAATGTCCACTTGCATTTTCTACAGAAAGAGTGTTCCGAACTGCGCAATCAAAAGTATGGTTTAACTCTGTTAGCTTAATGAACATATCAGAAATAAGTTTCACACAATGCTTCTGTGTAGTTTTTATTTGAAGATATTATTTTTCCCAATAGAGGCCTCTTAGCGCTCAGAATGTCCAATTGCAGTTTCTACAGAAAGAGTGTTTCAGAAAGGCTCAATCAAAAGTAAGGTTCAACTCTGTTAGTTGAATGCACAGAACAGAAAGGATTTTCATACAATGCTTCTGTGTAGTTTATATTTGAACATATTCTTTTTTCCACTATTACCCACTTAGCGCTACGAATGTCCAGTTGCATTTTCTACAGACAGAGTGTTTCAAAACTGCTCAATCAAAAGTATGGTTTAACTCTGTTAGCTGAATGCTCAGATCAGAAAGAAGTTTCACAGAATGCTTCTGTGTAGTTTATATTTGAATATATTCCTTTTTCCACTACTACTCTCTTAGCGCTCCAAATGTCCAGTTGCATTTTCTACAGAAAGAGTGTTCAGATCTGCTCAATCAAAAGTATGGTTTAACTCTGTTAGCTGAATGCACAGATCAGAAAGAAGTTTCACAGAATGATTCTGTGTAGTTTATATTTGGAGACATTCCTTTTTCCACTATTACCCTCTTAGCGCTCCGAATATCCACTTTCATTTTCTACAGAAAGAGTGTTTCAGAACGGCTCAATCAAAACTAAGGTTCAACTATTTTAGTTGAACAAACAGAACAGAAAGAAGTTTCACACAATTCTTCTGCGTAGTTTTTATTTGTAGACATTCTTTTTCCCAATATAGGCCTCTTAGCGCTCAGAATGTCCAATTGCAGTTTCTACAGAAAGAGTGTTTCAGAACGGCTCAATCAAAAGTAAGGTTCAACTCTGTTAGTTGAATGCACAGAACAGAAAGAAGTTTCATACAATGCTTCTGTGTAGTTTATATTTGAACATATTCTTTTTTCCACTATTACCCACTTAGCGCTACGAATGTCCAGTTGCATTTTCTACAGACAGAGTGTTTCAAAACTGCTCAATCAAAAGTATGGTTTAACTCTGTTAGCTGAATGCTCAGATCAGAAAGAAGTTTCACAGAATGCTTCTGTGTAGTTTATATTTGAATATATTCCTTTTTCCACTACTACGCTCTTAGCGCTCCAAATGTCCAGTTGCATTTTCTACAGAAAGAGTGATCAGATCTGCTCAATCAAAAGTATGGTTTAACTCTGTTAGCTGAATGCACAGATCAGAAAGAAGTTTCACCGAATGATTCTGTGTAGTTTATATTTGAAGACATTCCTTTTTCCAATATTACCCCCTTAGCGCTCCGAATCTCCACTTGCATTTTCTACAAAAAGAGTGTTTCATAACTGCTCAATCAAAAATATGTTTTATCTCTGTTAACTGAATTTACAGATCAGAAATAAGTTTCACAGAATGCATCTGTGTAGTTTTTATTTGAAGATATTCTTTTTCCCAATGTAGGCCTCTTAGCGCTTAGCATGTCCAATTGCAGTTTCTACAGAAAGAGTGTTTCAGAACGGCTCAATCAAAAGTAAGGTTCAACTCTGTTAGTTGAATGCACAGAACAGAAAGAATTTTCACAGAATGCTACTGTGTAGTTTATATTTGAATATATTCCTTTTTCCACTATTACCCTCTTAGCGCTCCGAATGTCCACTTGCATTTTCTACAGAAAGAGTGTTCCGAACTGCGCAATCAAAAGTATGGTTTAACTCTGTTAGCTTCATGAACATATCAGAAATAAGTTTCACACAATGCTTCTGTGTAGTTTTTATTTGAAGATATTATTTTTCCCAATAGAGGCCTCTTAGCGCTCAGAATGTCCAATTGCAGTTTCTACAGAAAGAGTGTTTCAGAAAGGCTCAATCAAAAGTAAGGTTCAACTCTGTTAGTTGAATGCACAGAACAGAAAGAAGTTTCATACAATGCTTCTGTGTAGTTTATATTTGAACATATTCTTTTTTCCACTATTACCCACTTAGCGCTACGAATGTCCAGTTGCATTTTCTACAGACAGAGTGTTTCAAAACTGCTCAATCAAAAGTATGGTTTAACTCTGTTAGCTGAATGCTCAGATCAGAAAGAAGTTTCACAGAATGCTTCTGTGTAGTTTATATTTGAATATATTCCTTTTTCCACTACTACTCTCTTAGCGCTCCAAATGTCCAGTTGCATTTTCTACAGAAAGAGTGTTCAGATCTGCTCAATCAAAAGTATGGTTTAACTCTGTTAGCTGAATGCACAGATCAGAAAGAAGTTTCACAGAATGATTCTGTGTAGTTTATATTTGGAGACATTCCTTTTTCCACTATTACCCTCTTAGCGCTCCGAATCTCCACTTGCATTTTCTACAGAAAGAGTGTTTCAGAACGGCTCAATCAAAACTAAGGTTCAACTCTTTTAGTTGAACAAACAGAACAGAAAGAAGTTTCACACAATTCTTCTGCGTAGTTTTTATTTGTAGACATTCTTTTTCCCAATATAGGCCTCTTAGCGCTCAGAATGTCCAATTGCAGTTTCTACAGAAAGAGTGTTTCAGAAAGGGTCAATCAAAAGTAAGGTTCAACTCTGTTAGTTGAATGCACAGAACAGAAAGAAGTTTCATACAATGCTTCTGTGTAGTTTATATTTGAACATATTTTTTTCCACTATTACCCACTTAGCGCTACGAATGTCCAGTTGCATTTTCTACAGACAGAGTGTTTCAAAACTGCTCAATCAAAAGTATGGTTTAACTCTGTTAGCTGAATGCTCAGATCAGAAAGAAGTTTCACAGAATGCTTCTGTGTAGTTTATATTTGAATATATTCCTTTTTCCACTACTACGCTCTTAGCGCTCCAAATGTCCAGTTGCATTTTCTACAGAAAGAGTGATCAGATCTGCTCAATCAAAAGTATGGTTTAACTCTGTTAGCTGAATGCACAGATCAGAAAGAAGTTTCACCGAATGATTCTGTGTAGTTTATATTTGAAGACATTCCTTTTTCCAATATTACCCTCTTAGCGCTCCGAATCTCCACTTGCATTTTCTACAAAAAGAGTGTTTCATAACTGCTCAATCAAAAATATGTTTTATCTCTGTTAACTGAATTTACAGATCAGAAATAAGTTTCACAGAATGCATCTGTGTAGTTTTTATTTGAAGATATTCTTTTTCCCAATGTAGGCCTCTTAGCGCTTAGCATGTCCAATTGCAGTTTCTACAGAAAGAGTGTTTCAGAACGGCTCAATCAAAAGTAAGGTTCAACTCTGTTAGTTGAATGCACAGAACAGAAAGAATTTTCACAGAATGCTACTGTGTAGTTTATATTTGAATATATTCCTTTTTCCACTATTACCCTCTTAGCGCTCCGAATGTCCACTTGCATTTTCTACAGAAAGAGTGTTCCGAACTGCGCAATCAAAAGTATGGTTTAACTCTGTTAGCTTAATGAACATATCAGAAATAAGTTTCACACAATGCTTCTGTGTAGTTTTTATTTGAAGATATTATTTTTGCCAATAGGGGCCTCTTAGCGCTCAAAATGTCCAATAGCAGTTTCTACAGAAAGAGTGTTTCAGAAAGGCTCAATCAAAAGTAAGGTTCAACTCTGTTAGTTGAATGCACAGAACAGAAAGAAGTTTCATACAATGCTTCTGTGTAGTTTATATTTGAACATATTCTTTTTTCCACTATTACCCACTTAGCGCTACGAATGTCCAGTTGCATTTTCTACAGACAGAGTGTTTCAAAACTGCTCAATCAAAAGTATGGTTTAACTCTGTTAGCTGAATGCTCAGATCAGAAAGAAGTTTCACAGAATGCTTCTGTGTGGTTTATATTTGAATATATTACTTTTTCCACTACTACGCTCTTAGCGCTCCAAATGTCCAGTTGCATTTTCTACAGAAAGAGTGATCAGATCTGCTCAATCAAAAGTATGGTTTAACTCTGTTAGCTGAATGCACAGATCAGAAAGAAGTTTCACCGAATGATTCTGTGTAGTTTATATTTGAAGACATTCCTTTTTCCAATATTACCCACTTAGCGCTCCGAATCTCCACTTGCATTTTCTACAAAAAGAGTGTTTCATAACTGCTCAATCAAAAATATGTTTTATCTCTGTTAACTGAATTTACAGATCAGAAATAAGTTTCACAGAATGCATCTGTGTAGTTTTTATTTGAAGATATTCTTTTTCCCAATGTAGGCCTCTTAGCGCTTAGCATGTCCAATTGCAGTTTCTACAGAAAGAGTGTTTCAGAACGGCTCAATCAAAAGTAAGGTTCAACTCTGTTAGTTGAATGCACAGAACAGAAAGAATTTTCACAGAATGCTACTGTGTAGTTTATATTTGAATATATTCCTTTTTCCACTATTACCCTCTTAGCGCTCCGAATGTCCACTTGCATTTTCTACAGAAAGAGTGTTCCGAACTGCGCAATCAAAAGTATGGTTTAACTCTGTTAGCTTAATGAACATATCAGAAATAAGTTTCACACAATGCTTCTGTGTAGTTTTTATTTGAAGATATTATTTTTCCCAATAGAGGCCTCTTAGCGCTCAGAATGTCCAATTGCAGTTTCTACAGAAAGAGTGTTTCAGAAAGGCTCAATCAAAAGTAAGGTTCAACTCTGTTAGTTGAATGCACAGAACAGAAAGAAGTTTCATACAATGCTTCTATGTAGTTTATATTTGAACATATTCTTTTTTCCACTATTACCCACTTAGCGCGACGAATGTCCAGTTGCATTTTCTACAGACAGAGTGTTTCAAAACTGCTCAATCAAAAGTATGGTTTAACTCTGTTAGCTGAATGCTCAGATCAGAAAGAAGTTTCACAGAATGCTTCTGTGTAGTTTATATTTGAATATATTCCTTTTTCCACTACTACTCTCTTAGCGCTCCAAATGTCCAGTTGCATTTTCTACAGAAAGAGTGTTCAGATCTGCTCAATCAAAAGTATGGTTTAACTCTGTTAGCTGAATGCACAGATCAGAAAGAAGTTTCACAGAATGATTCTGTGTAGTTTATATTTGGAGACATTCCTTTTTCCACTATTACCCTCTTAGCGCTCCGAATCTCCACTTGCATTTTCTACAGAAAGAGTGTTTCAGAACGGCTCAATCAAAACTAAGGTTCAACTCTTTTAGTTGAACAAACAGAACAGAAAGAAGTTTCACACAATTCTTCTGCGTAGTTTTTATTTGTAGACATTCTTTTTCCCAATATAGGCCTCTTAGCGCTCAGAATGTCCAATTGCAGTTTCTACAGAAAGAGTGTTTCAGAACGGCTCAATCAAAGTAAGGTTCAACTCTGTTAGTTGAATGCACAGAACAGAAAGAAGTTTCATACAATGCTTCTGTGTAGTTTATATTTGAACATATTCTTTTTTCCACTATTACCCACTTAGCGCTACGAATGTCCAGTTGCATTTTCTACAGACAGAGTGTTTCAAAACTGCTCAATCAAAAGTATGGTTTAACTCTGTTAGCTGAATGCTCAGATCAGAAAGAAGTTTCACAGAATGCTTCTGTGTAGTTTATATTTGAATATATTCCTTTTTCCACTACTACGCTCTTAGCGCTCCAAATGTCCAGTTGCATTTTCTACAGAAAGAGTGATCAGATCTGCTCAATCAAAAGTATGGTTTAACTCTGTTAGCTGAATGCACAGATCAGAAAGAAGTTTCACCGAATGATTCTGTGTAGTTTATATTTGAAGACATTCCTTTTTCCAATATTACCCTCTTAGCGCTCCGAATCTCCACTTGCATTTTCTACAAAAAGAGTGTTTCATAACTGCTCAATCAAAAATATGTTTTATCTCTGTTAACTGAATTTACAGATCAGAAATAAGTTTCACAGAATGCATCTGTGTAGTTTTTATTTGAAGATATTCTTTTTCCCAATGTACGCCTCTTAGCGCTTAGCATGTCCAATTGCAGTTTCTACAGAAAGAGTGTTTCAGAACGGCTCAATCAAAAGTAAGGTTCAACTCTGTTAGTTGAATGCACAGAACAGAAAGAATTTTCACAGAATGCTACTGTGTAGTTTATATTTGAATATATTCCTTTTTCCACTATTACCCTTTTAGCGCTCCGAATGTCCACTTGCATTTTCTACAGAAAGAGTGTTCAGAACTGCGCAATCAAAAGTATGGTTTAACTCTGTTAGCTTAATGAACATATCAGAAATAAGTTTCACACAATGCTTCTCTGTAGTTTTTATTTGAAGATATTATTTTTCCCAATAGAGGCCTCTTAGCGCTCAGAATGTCCAATTGGAGTTTCTACAGAAAGAGTGGTTCAGAAAGGCTCAATCAAAAGTAAGGTTCAACTCTGTTAGTTGAATGCACAGAATAGAAAGATGTTTCATACAATGCTTCTGTGTAGTTTTTATTTGAACATATTCTTTTTTCCACTATTACCCACTTAGCGCTACGAATGTCAAGTTGCATTTTCTACAGACAGAGTGTTTCAAAACTGCTCAATCAAAAGTATGGTTTAACTCTGTTAGCTGAATGCTCAGATCAGAAAGAAGTTTCACAGAATGCTTCTGTGTAGTTTATATTTGAATATATTCCTTTTTCCACTACTACGCTCTTAGCGCTCCAAATGTCCAGTTGCATTTTCTACAGAAAGAGTGTTCAGATCTGCTCAATCAAAAGTATGGTTTAACTCTGTTAGCTGAATGCACAGATCAGAAAGAAGTTTCACAGAATGATTCTGTGTAGTTTATATTTGGAGACATTCCTTTTTCCACTATTACCCTCTTAGCGCTCCGAATCTCCACTTGCATTTTCTACAGAAAGAGTGTTTCAGAACGGCTCAATCAAAACTAAGGTTCAACTCTTTTAGTTGAACAAACAGAACAGAAAGAAGTTTCACACAATTCTTCTGTGTAGTTTTTATTTGTAGACATTCTTTTTCCCAATATAGGCCTCTTAGCGCTCAGAATGTCTAATTGCAGTTTCTACAGAAAGAGTGTTTCCGAACGGCTCAATCAAAAGTAAGGTTCAACTCTGTTAGTTGAATGCACAGAACAGAAAGAAGTTTCATACAATGCTTCTGTGTAGTTCATATTTGAACATATTCTTTTTTCCGCTATTACCCACTTAGCGCTACGAATGTCCAGTTGCATTTTCTACAGACAGAGTGTTTCAAAACTGCTCAATCAAAAGTATGGTTTAACTCTGTTAGCTGAATGCTCAGATCAGAAAGAAGTTTCACAGAATGCTTCTGTGTAGTTTATATTTGAATATATTCCTTTTTCCACTACTACGCTCTTAGCGCTCCAAATGTCCAGTTGCATTTTCTACAGAAAGAGTGATCAGATCTGCTCAATCAAAAGTATGTTTTAACTCTGTTAGCTGAATGCACAGATCAGAAAGAAGTTTCACCGAATGATTCTGTGTAGTTTATATTTGAAGACATTCCTTTTTCCAATATTACCCTCTTAGCGCTCCGAATCTCCACTTGCATTTTCTACAAAAAGAGTGTTTCATAACTGCTCAATCAAAAATATGTTTTATCTCTGTTAACTGAATTTACAGATCAGAAATAAGTTTCACAGAATGCATCTGTGTAGTTTTTATTTGAAGATATTCTTTTTCCCAATGTAGGCCTCTTAGCGCTTAGCATGTCCAATTGCAGTTTCTACAGAAAGAGTGTTTCAGAACGGCTCAATCAAAAGTAAGGTTCAACTCTGTTAGTTGAATGCACAGAACAGAAAGAATTTTCACAGAATGCTACTGTGTAGTTTATATTTGAATATATTCCTTTTTCCACTATTACCCTCTTAGCGCTCCGAATGTCCACTTGCATTTTCTACAGAAAGAGTGTTCCGAAATGCGCAATCAAAAGTATGGTTTAACTCTGTTAGCTTAATGAACATATCAGAAATAAGTTTCACACAATGCTTCTGTGTAGTTTTTATTTGAAGATATTATTTTTCCCAATAGAGGCCTCTTAGCGCTCAGAATGTCCAATTGCAGTTTCTACAGAAAGAGTGTTTCAGAAAGGCTCAATCAAAAGTAAGGTTCCACTCTGTTAGTTGAATGCACAGAACAGAAAGAAGTTTCATACAATGCTTCTGTGTAGTTTATATTTGAACATATTCTTTTTTCCACTATTACCCCCTTAGCGCTACGAATGTCCAGTTGCATTTTCTACAGACAGAGTGTTTCAAAACTGCTCAATCAAAAGTATGGTTTAACTCTGTTAGCTGAATGCTCAGATCAGAAAGAAGTTTCACAGAATGCTTCTGTGTAGTTTATATTTGAATATATTCCTTTTTCCACTACTACTCTCTTAGCGCTCCAAATGTCCAGTTGCATTTTCTACAGAAAGAGTGTTCAGATCTGCTCAATCAAAAGTATGTTTTAACTCTGTTAGCTGAATGCACAGATCAGAAAGAAGTTTCACCGAATGATTCTGTGTAGTTTATATTTGGAGACATTCCTTTTTCCACTATTACCCTCTTAGCGCTCCGAATCTCCACTTGCATTTTCTAGAGAAAGAGTGTTTCAGAACGGCTCAATCAAAACTAAGGTTCAACTCTTTTAGTTGAACAAACAGAACAGAAAGAATTTTCACACAATTCTTCTGTGTAGTTTTTATTTGTAGACATTCTTTTTCCCAATATAGGCCTCTTAGCGCTCAGAATGTCCAATTGCAGTTTCTACAGAAAGAGTGTTTCAGAACGGCTCAATCAAAAGTAAGGTTCAACTCTGTTAGTTGAATGCACAGAACAGAAAGAAGTTTCATACAATGCTTCTGTGTAGTTCATATTTGAACATATTCTTTTTTCCACTATTACCCACTTAGCGCTACGAATGTCCAGTTGCATTTTCTACAGACAGAGTGTTTCAAAACTGCTCAATCAAAAGTATGGTTTAACTCTGTTAGCTGAATGCTCAGATCAGAAAGAAGTTTCACAGAATGCTTCTGTGTAGTTTATATTTGAATATATTCCTTTTTCCACTACTACGCTCTTAGCGCTCCAAATGTCCAGTTGCATTTTCTACAGAAAGAGTGTTCAGATCTGCTCAATCAAAAGTATGGTTTAACTCTCTTAGCTGAATGCACAGATTAGAAAGAAGTTTCACCGAATGATTCTGTGTAGTTTATATTTGAAGACATTCCTTTTTCCACTATTACCCACTTAGCGCTCCGAATCTCCACTTGCATTTTCTACAAAAAGAGTGTTTCATAACTGCTCAATCAAAAATATGTTTTATCTCTGTTAACTGAATTTACAGATAAGAAATAAGTTTCACAGAATGCATCTGTGTAGTTTTTATTTGAAGATATTCTTTTTCCCAATGTAGGCCTCTTAGCGCTTAGCATGTCCAATTGCAGTTTCTACAGAAAGAGTGTTTCAGAACGGCTCAATCAAAAGTAAGGTTCAACTCTGTTAGTTGAATGCACAGAACAGAAAGAATTTTCACAGAATGCTACTGTGTAGTTTATATTTGAATATATTCCTTTTTCCACTATTACCCTTTTAGCGCTCCGAATGTCCACTTGCATTTTCTACAGAAAGAGTGTTCAGAACTGCGCAATGAAAAGAATGGTTTAACTCTGTTAGCTTAATGAACATATCAGAAATAAGTTTCACACAATGCTTCTCTGTAGTTTTTATTTGAAGATATTATTTTTCCCAATAGAGGCCTCTTAGCGCTCAGAATGTCCAATTGCAGTTTCTACAGAAAGAGTGTTTCAGAAAGGCTCAATCAAAAGTAAGGTTCAACTCTGTTAGTTGAATGCACAGAATAGAAAGAAGTTTCATACAATGCTTCTGTGTAGTTTTTATTTGAACATATTCTTTTTTCCACTATTACCCACTTAGCGCTACGAATGTCAAGTTGCATTTTCTACAGACAGAGTGTTTCAAAACTGCTCAATCACAAGTATGGTTTAACTCTGTTAGCTGAATGCTCAGATCAGAAAGAAGTTTCACAGAATGTTTCTGTGTAGTTTATATTTGAATATATTCCTTTTTCCACTACTACTCTTAGCGCTCCAAAGGTCCAGTTGCATTTTCTACAGAAAGAGTGTTCAGATCTGCTCAATCAAAAGTATGGTTTAACTCTGTTAGCTGAATGCACAGATCAGAAAGAAGTTTCACAGAATGATTCTGTGTAGTTTATATTTGGAGACATTCCTTTTTCCACTATTACCCTCTTAGCGCTCCGAATCTCCACTTGCATTTTCTACAGAAAGAGTGTTTCAGAACGGCTCAATCAAAACTAAGGTTCAACTCTTTTAGCTGAACAAACAGAACAGAAAGAAGTTTCACACAATTCTTCTGTGTAGTTTTTATTTGTAGACATTCTTTTTCCCAATATAGGCCTCTTAGCGCTCAGAATGTCTAATTGCAGTTTCTACAGAAAGAGTGTTTCAGAACGGCTCAATCAAAAGTAAGGTTCAACTCTGTTAGTTGAATGCACAGAACAGAAAGAAGTTTCATACAATGCTTCTGTGTAGTTCATATTTGAACATATTCTTTTTTCCACTATTACCCACTTAGCGCTACGAATGTCCAGTTGCATTCTCTACAGACAGAGTGTTTCAAAACTGCTCAATCAAAAGTATGGTTTAACTCTGTTAGCTGAATGCTCAGATCAGAAAGAAGTTTCACAGAATGCTTCTGTGTAGTTTATATTTGAATATATTCCTTTTTCCACTACTACGCTCTTAGCGCTCCAAATGTCCAGTTGCATTTTCTACAGAAAGAGTGATCAGATCTGCTCAATCAAAAGTATGGTTTAACTCTGTTAGCTGAATGCACAGATCAGAAAGAAGTTTCACCGAATGATTCTGTGTAGTTTATATTTGAAGACATTCCTTTTTCCAATATTACCCTCTTAGCGCTCCGAATCTCCACTTGCATTTTCTACAAAAAGAGTGTTTCATAACTGCTCAATCAAAAATATGTTTTATCTCTGTTAACTGAATTTACAGATCAGAAATAAGTTTCACAGAATGCATCTGTGTAGTTTTTATTTGAAGATATTCTTTTTCCCAATGTAGGCCTCTTAGCGCTTAGCATGTCCAATTGCAGTTTCTACAGAAAGAGTGTTTCAGAACGGCTCAATCAAAAGTAAGGTTCAACTCTGTTAGTTGAATGCACAGAACAGAAAGAATTTTCACAGAATGCTACTGTGTAGTTTATATTTGAATATATTCCTTTTTCCACTATTACCCTCTTAGCGCTCCGAATGTCCACTTGCATTTTCTACAGAAAGAGTGTTCCGAAATGCGCAATCAAAAGTATGGTTTAACTCTGTTAGCTTAATGAACATATCAGAAATAAGTTTCACACAATGCTTCTGTGTAGTTTTTATTTGAAGATATTATTTTTCCCAATAGAGGCCTCTTAGCGCTCAGAATGTCCAATTGCAGTTTCTACAGAAAGAGTGTTTCAGAAAGGCTCAATCAAAAGTAAGGTTCCACTCTGTTAGTTGAATGCACAGAACAGAAAGAAGTTTCATACAATGCTTCTGTGTAGTTTATATTTGAACATATTCTTTTTTCCACTATTACCCACTTAGCGCTACGAATGTCCAGTTGCATTTTCTACAGACAGAGTGTTTCAAAACTGCTCAATCAAAAGTATGGTTTAACTCTGTTAGCTGAATGCTCAGATCAGAAAGAAGTTTCACAGAATGCTTCTGTGTAGTTTATATTTGAATATATTCCTTTTTCCACTACTACTCTCTTAGCGCTCCAAATGTCCAGTTGCATTTTCTACAGAAAGAGTGTTCAGATCTGCTCAATCAAAAGTATGGTTTAACTCTGTTAGCTGAATGCACAGATCAGAAAGAAGTTTCACAGAATGATTCTGTGTAGTTTATATTTGGAGACATTCCTTTTTCCACTATTACCCTCTTAGCGCTCCGAATCTCCACTTGCATTTTCTAGAGAAAGAGTGTTTCAGAACGGCTCAATCAAAACTAAGGTTCAACTCTTTTAGTTGAACAAACAGAACAGAAAGAAGTTTCACACAATTCTTCTGTGTAGTTTTTATTTGTAGACATTCTTTTTCCCAATATAGGCCTCTTAGCGCTCAGAATGTCCAATTGCAGTTTCTACAGAAAGAGTGTTTCAGAACGGCTCAATCAAAAGTAAGGTTCAACTCTGTTAGTTGAATGCACAGAACAGAAAGAAGTTTCATACAATGCTTCTGTGTAGTTCATATTTGAACATATTCTTTTTTCCACTATTACCCACTTAGCGCTACGAATGTCCAGTTGCATTTTCTACCGACAGAGTGTTTCAAAACTGCTCAATCAAAAGTATGGTTTAACTCTGTTAGCTGAATGCTCAGATCAGAAAGAAGTTTCACAGAATGCTTCTGTGTACTTTATATTTGAATATATTCCTTTTTCCACTACTACGCTCTTAGCGCTCCAAATGTCCAGTTGCATTTTCTACAGAAAGAGTGTTCAGATCTGCTCAATCAAAAGTATGGTTTAACTCTGTTAGCTGAATGCACAGATCA
Source organism: Symphalangus syndactylus (assembly GCF_028878055.3). Lineage (NCBI taxonomy): Eukaryota > Metazoa > Chordata > Mammalia > Primates > Hylobatidae > Symphalangus > Symphalangus syndactylus. The sequence goes on along the minus strand of NC_072447.2, from coordinate 162,005,391 downwards.
GAAAGAAGTTTCACCGAATGATTCTGTGTAGTTTATATTTGAAGACATTCATTTTTCCACTATTACCCACTTAGCGCTCCGAATCTCCACTTGCATTTTCTACAAAAAGAGTGTTTCATAACTGCTCAATCAAAAATATGTTTTATCTCTGTTAACTGAATTTACAGATAAGAAATAAGTTTCACAGAATGCATCTGTGTAGTTTTTATTTGAAGATATTCTTTTTCCCAATGTAGGCCTCTTAGCGCTTAGCATGTCCAATTGCAGTTTCTACAGAAAGAGTGTTTCAGAACGGCTCAATCAAAAGTAAGGTTCAACTCTGTTAGTTGAATGCACAGAACAGAAAGAATTTTCACAGAATGCTACTGTGTAGTTTATATTTGAATATATTCCTTTTTCCACTATTACCCTTTTAGCGCTCCGAATGTCCACTTGCATTTTCTACAGAAAGAGTGTTCAGAACTGCGCAATCAAAAGTATGGTTTAACTCTGTTAGCTTAATGAACATATCAGAAATAAGTTTCACACAATGCTTCTGTGTAGTTTTTATTTGAAGATATTATTTTTCCCAATAGAGGCCTCTTAGCGCTCAGAATGTCCAATTGCAGTTTCTACAGAAAGAGTGTTTCAGAAAGGCTCAATCAAAAGTAAGGTTCAACTCTGTTAGTTGAACGCACAGAACAGAAAGTAGTTTCATACAATGCTTCTATGTAGTTTATATGTGAACATATCCTTTTTTCCACTATTACCCACTTAGCGCTACGAATGTCCAGTTGCATTTTCTACAGACAGAGTGTTTCAAACTGCTCAATCAAAAGTATGGTTTAACTCTGTTAGCTGAATGCTCAGATCAGAAAGAAGTTTCACAGAATGCTTCTGTGTAGTTTATATTTGAATATATTCCTTTTTCCACTACTACTCTCTTAGCGCTCCAAATGTGCAGTTGCATTTTCTACAGAAAGAGTGTTCAGATCTGCTCAATCAAAAGTATGTTTTAACTCTGTTAGCTGAATGCACAGATCAGAAAGAAGTTTCACAGAATGATTCTGTGTAGTTTATATTTGGAGACATTCCTTTTTCCACTATTACCCTCTTAGCGCTCCGAATCTCCACTTGCATTTTCTACAGAAAGAGTGTTTCAGAACGGCTCAATCAAAACTAAGGTTCAACTCTTTTAGTTGAACAAACAGAACAGAAAGAAGTTTCACACAATTCTTCTGTGTAGTTTTTATTTGTAGACATTCTTTTTCCAAATATAGGCCTCTTAGCGCTCAGAATGTCCAATTGCAGTTTCTACAGAAAGAGTGTTTCAGAACGGTTCAATCAAAAGTAAGGTTCAACTCTGTTAGTTGAATGCACAGAACAGAAAGAAGTTTCATACAATGCTTCTGTGTAGTTTATATTTGAACATATTCTTTTTTCCACTATTACCCACTTAACGCTACGAATTTCCAGTTGCATTTTCTACAGACAGAGTGTTTCAAAACTGCTCAATCAAAAGTATGTTTTAACTCTGTTAGCTGAATGCTCAGATCAGAAAAAGTTTCACAGAATGCTTCTGTGTAGTTTATATTTGAATATATTCCTTTTTCCACTACTACGCTCTTAGCGCTCCAAATGTCCAGTTGCATTTTCAACAGAAGGAGTGTTCAGATCTGCTCAATCAAAAGTATGGTTTAACTCTGTTAGCTGAATGCACAGATCAGAAAGAAGTTTCACCGAATGATTCTGTGTAGTTTATATTTGAAGACATTCCTTTTTCCACTATTACCCTCTTAGCGCTCCGAATCTCCACTTGCATTTTCTACAAAAAGAGTGTTTCATAACTGCTCAATCAAAAATATGTTTTATCTCTGTTAACTGAATTTACAGATCAGAAATAAGTTTCACAGAATGCATCTGTGTAGTTTCTATTTGAAGATATTCTTTTTCCCAATGTAGGCCTCTTAGCGCTTAGCATGTCCAATTGCATTTTCTACAGAAAGAGTGTTTCAGAACGGCTCAATCAAAAGTAAAGTTCAACTCTGTTAGTTGAATGCACAGAACAGAAAGAATTTTCACAGAATGCTACTGTGTAGTTTATATTTGAATATATTCCTTTCTCCACTATTACCCTCTTAGCGCTCCGAATGTCCACTTGCATTTTCTACAGAAGGAGTGTTCAGAACTGCGCAATCAAAAGTATGGTTTAACTCTGTTAGCTTAATGAACATATCAGAAATAAGTTTCACACAATGCTTCTGTGTAGTTTTTATTTGAAGATATTATTTTTCCCAATAGAGGCCTCTTAGCGCTCAGAATGTCCAATTGCAGTTTCTACAGAAAGAGTGTTTCAGAAAGGCTCAATCAAAAGTAAGGTTCAACTCTGTTAGTTGAATGCACAGAACAGAAAGAAGTTTCATACAATGCTTCTGTGTAGTTTATATTTGAACATATTCTTTTTTCCACTATTACCCACTTAGCGCTACGAATGTCCAGTTGCATTTTCTACAGACAGAGTGTTTCAAAACTGCTCAATCAAAAGTATGGTTTAACTCTGTTAGCTGAATGCTCAGATCAGAAAGAAGTTTCACAGAATGCTTCTGTGTAGTTTATATTTGAATATATTCCTTTTTCCACTACTACTCTCTTAGCGCTCAAAATGTGCAGTTGCATTTTCTACAGAAAGAGTGTTCAGATCTGCTCAATCAAAAGTATGGTTTAACTCTGTTAGCTGAATGCACAGATCAGAAAGAAGTTTCACAGAATGATTCTGTGTAGTTTATATTTGGAGACATTCCTTTTTCCACTATTACCCACTTAGCGCTCCGAATCTCCACTTGCATTTTCTACAGAAAGAGTGTTTCAGAACGGCTCAATCAAAACTAAGGTTCAACTCTTTTAGTTGAACAAACAGAACAGAAAGAAGTTTCACACAATTCTTCTGTGTAGTTTTTATTTGTAGACATTCTTTTTCCCAATATAGGCCTCTTAGCGCTCAGAATGTCCAATTGCAGTTTCTACAGAAAGAGTGTTTCAGAACGGCTCAATCAAAAGTAAGGTTCAACTCTGTTAGTTGAATGCACAGAACAGAAAGAAGTTTCATACAATGCTTCTGTGTAGTTTATATTTGAACATATTCTTTTTTCCACTATTACCCACTTAGCGCTACGAATGTCCAGTTGCATTTTCTACAGACAGAGTGTTTCAAAACTGCTCAATCAAAAATATGGTTTAACTCTGTTAGCTGAATGCTCAGATCAGAAAGAAGTTTCACAGAATGCTTCTGTGTAGTTTATATTTGAATATATTCCTTTTTCCACTACTACGCTCTTAGCGCTCCAAATGTCCAGTTGCATTTTCTACAGAAAGAGTGTTCAGATCTGCTCAATCAAAAGTATGGTTTAACTCTGTTAGCTGAATGCACAGATCAGAAAGAAGTTTCACCGAATGATTCTGTGTAGTTTATATTTGAAGACATTCCTTTTTCCACTATTACCCTCTTAGCGCTCCGAATCTCCACTTACATTTTCTACAAAAAGAGTGTTTCATAACTGCTCAATCAAAAATATGTTTTATCTCTGTTAACTGAATTTACAGATCAGAAATAAGTTTCACAGAATGCATCTGTGTAGTTTTTATTTGAAGATATTCTTTTTCCCAATGTAGGCCTCTTAGCGCTTAGCATGTCCAATTGCAGTTTCTACAGAAAGAGTGTTTCAGAACGGCTCAATCAAAAGTAAGGTTCAACTCTGTTAGTTGAATGCACAGAACAGAAAGAATTTTCACAGAATGCTACTGTGTAGTTTATATTTGAATATATTCCTTTTTCCACTATTACCCTCTTAGCGCTCCGAATGTACACTTGCATTTTCTACAGAAAGAGTGTTCCGAACTGCGCAATCAAAAGTATGGTTTAACTCTGTTAGCTTAATGAACATATCAGAAATAAGTTTCACACAATGCTTCTGTGTAGTTTTTATTTGAAGATATTATTTTTCCCAATAGAGGCCTCTTAGCGCTCAGAATGTCCAATTGCAGTTTCTACAGAAAGAGTGTTTCAGAAAGGCTCAATCAAAAGTAAGGTTCAACTCTGTTAGTTGAATGCACAGAACAGAAAGGATTTTCATACAATGCTTCTGTGTAGTTTATATTTGAACATATTCTTTTTTCCACTATTACCCACTTAGCGCTACGAATGTCCAGTTGCATTTTCTACAGACAGAGTGTTTCAAAACTGCTCAATCAAAAGTATGGTTTAACTCTGTTAGCTGAATGCTCAGATCAGAAAGAAGTTTCACAGAATGCTTCTGTGTAGTTTATATTTGAATATATTCCTTTTTCCACTACTACTCTCTTAGCGCTCCAAATGTCCAGTTGCATTTTCTACAGAAAGAGTGTTCAGATCTGCTCAATCAAAAGTATGGTTTAACTCTGTTAGCTGAATGCACAGATCAGAAAGAAGTTTCACAGAATGATTCTGTGTAGTTTATATTTGGAGACATTCCTTTTTCCACTATTACCCTCTTAGCGCTCCGAATATCCACTTGCATTTTCTACAGAAAGAGTGTTTCAGAACGGCTCAATCAAAACTAAGGTTCAACTATTTTAGTTGAACAAACAGAACAGAAAGAAGTTTCACACAATTCTTCTGCGTAGTTTTTATTTGTAGACATTCTTTTTCCCAATATAGGCCTCTTAGCGCTCAGAATGTCCAATTGCAGTTTCTACAGAAAGAGTGTTTCAGAACGGCTCAATCAAAAGTAAGGTTCAACTCTGTTAGTTGAATGCACAGAACAGAAAGAAGTTTCATACAATGCTTCTGTGTAGTTTATATTTGAACATATTCTTTTTTCCACTATTACCCACTTAGCGCTACGAATGTCCAGTTGCATTTTCTACAGACAGAGTGTTTCAAAACTGCTCAATCAAAAGTATGGTTTAACTCTGTTAGCTGAATGCTCAGATCAGAAAGAAGTTTCACAGAATGCTTCTGTGTAGTTTATATTTGAATATATTCCTTTTTCCACTACTACGCTCTTAGCGCTCCAAATGTCCAGTTGCATTTTCTACAGAAAGAGTGATCAGATCTGCTCAATCAAAAGTATGGTTTAACTCTGTTAGCTGAATGCACAGATCAGAAAGAAGTTTCACCGAATGATTCTGTGTAGTTTATATTTGAAGACATTCCTTTTTCCAATATTACCCCCTTAGCGCTCCGAATCTCCACTTGCATTTTCTACAAAAAGAGTGTTTCATAACTGCTCAATCAAAAATATGTTTTATCTCTGTTAACTGAATTTACAGATCAGAAATAAGTTTCACAGAATGCATCTGTGTAGTTTTTATTTGAAGATATTCTTTTTCCCAATGTAGGCCTCTTAGCGCTTAGCATGTCCAATTGCAGTTTCTACAGAAAGAGTGTTTCAGAACGGCTCAATCAAAAGTAAGTTTCAACTCTGTTAGTTGAATGCACAGAACAGAAAGAATTTTCACAGAATGCTACTGTGTAGTTTATATTTGAATATATTCCTTTTTCCACTATTACCCTCTTAGCGCTCCGAATGTCCACTTGCATTTTCTACAGAAAGAGTGTTCCGAACTGCGCAATCAAAAGTATGGTTTAACTCTGTTAGCTTCATGAACATATCAGAAATAAGTTTCACACAATGCTTCTGTGTAGTTTTTATTTGAAGATATTATTTTTCCCAATAGAGGCCTCTTAGCGCTCAGAATGTCCAATTGCAGTTTCTACAGAAAGAGTGTTTCAGAAAGGCTCAATCAAAAGTAAGGTTCAACTCTGTTAGTTGAATGCACAGAACAGAAAGAAGTTTCATACAATGCTTCTGTGTAGTTTATATTTGAACATATTCTTTTTTCCACTATTACCCACTTAGCGCTACGAATGTCCAGTTGCATTTTCTACAGACAGAGTGTTTCAAAACTGCTCAATCAAAAGTATGGTTTAACTCTGTTAGCTGAATGCTCAGATCAGAAAGAAGTTTCACAGAATGCTTCTGTGTAGTTTATATTTGAATATATTCCTTTTTCCACTACTACTCTCTTAGCGCTCCAAATGTCCAGTTGCATTTTCTACAGAAAGAGTGTTCAGATCTGCTCAATCAAAAGTATGGTTTAACTCTGTTAGCTGAATGCACAGATCAGAAAGAAGTTTCACAGAATGATTCTGTGTAGTTTATATTTGGAGACATTCCTTTTTCCACTATTACCCTCTTAGCGCTCCGAATCTCCACTTGCATTTTCTAGAGAAAGAGTGTTTCAGAACGGCTCAATCAAAACTAAGGTTCAACTCTTTTAGTTGAACAAACAGAACAGAAAGAAGTTTCACACAATTCTTCTGCGTAGTTTTTATTTGTAGACATTCTTTTTCCCAATATAGGCCTCTTAGCGCTCAGAATGTCCAATTGCAGTTTCTACAGAAAGAGTGTTTCAGAACGACTCAATCAAAAGTAAGGTTCAACTCTGTTAGTTGAATGCACAGAACAGAAAGAAGTTTCATACAATGCTTCTGTGTAGTTTATATTTGAACATATTTTTTTCCACTATTACCCACTTAGCGCTACGAATGTCCAGTTGCATTTTCTACAGACAGAGTGTTTCAAAACTGCTCAATCAAAAGTATGGTTTAACTCTGTTAGCTGAATGCTCAGATCAGAAAGAAGTTTCACAGAATGCTTCTGTGTAGTTTATATTTGAATATATTCCTTTTTCCACTACTACGCTCTTAGCGCTCCAAATGTCCAGTTGCATTTTCTACAGAAAGAGTGATCAGATCTGCTCAATCAAAAGTATGGTTTAACTCTGTTAGCTGAATGCACAGATCAGAAAGAAGTTTCACCGAATGATTCTGTGTAGTTTATATTTGAAGACATTCCTTTTTCCAATATTACCCTCTTAGCGCTCCGAATCTCCACTTGCATTTTCTACAAAAAGAGTGTTTCATAACTGCTCAATCAAAAATATGTTTTATCTCTGTTAACTGAATTTACAGATCAGAAATAAGTTTCACAGAATGCATCTGTGTAGTTTTTATTTGAAGATATTCTTTTTCCCAATGTAGGCCTCTTAGCGCTTAGCATGTCCAATTGCAGTTTCTACAGAAAGAGTGTTTCAGAACGGCTCAATCAAAAGTAAGGTTCAACTCTGTTAGTTGAATGCACAGAACAGAAAGAATTTTCACAGAATGCTACTGTGTAGTTTATATTTGAATATATTCCTTTTTCCACTATTACCCTCTTAGCGCTCCGAATGTCCACTTGCATTTTCTACAGAAAGAGTGTTCCGAACTGCGCAATCAAAAGTATGGTTTAACTCTGTTAGCTTAATGAACATATCAGAAATAAGTTTCACACAATGCTTCTGTGTAGTTTTTATTTGAAGATATTATTTTTGCCAATAGAGGCCTCTTAGCGCTCAGAATGTCCAATTGCAGTTTCTACAGAAAGAGTGTTTCAGAAAGGCTCAATCAAAAGTAAGGTTCAACTCTGTTAGTTGAATGCACAGAACAGAAAGAAGTTTCATACAATGCTTCTGTGTAGTTTATATTTGAACATATTCTTTTTTCCACTATTACCCACTTAGCGCTACGAATGTCCAGTTGCATTTTCTACAGACAGAGTGTTTCAAAACTGCTCAATCAAAAGTATGGTTTAACTCTGTTAGCTGAATGCTCAGATCAGAAAGAAGTTTCACAGAATGCTTCTGTGTGGTTTATATTTGAATATATTACTTTTTCCACTACTACGCTCTTAGCGCTCCAAATGTCCAGTTGCATTTTCTACAGAAAGAGTGATCAGATCTGCTCAATCAAAAGTATGGTTTAACTCTGTTAGCTGAATGCACAGATCAGAAAGAAGTTTCACCGAATGATTCTGTGTAGTTTATATTTGAAGACATTCCTTTTTCCAATATTACCCACTTAGCGCTCCGAATCTCCACTTGCATTTTCTACAAAAAGAGTGTTTCATAACTGCTCAATCAAAAATATGTTTTATCTCTGTTAACTGAATTTACAGATCAGAAATAAGTTTCACAGAATGCATCTGTGTAGTTTTTATTTGAAGATATTCTTTTTCCCAATGTAGGCCTCTTAGCGCTTAGCATGTCCAATTGCAGTTTCTACAGAAAGAGTGTTTCAGAACGGCTCAATCAAAAGTAAGGTTCAACTCTGTTAGTTGAATGCACAGAACAGAAAGAATTTTCACAGAATGCTACTGTGTAGTTTATATTTGAATATATTCCTTTTTCCACTATTACCCTCTTAGCGCTCCGAATGTCCACTTGCATTTTCTACAGAAAGAGTGTTCCGAACTGCGCAATCAAAAGTATGGTTTAACTCTGTTAGCTGAATGCTCAGATCAGAAAGAAGTTTCACAGAATGCTTCTGTGTAGTTTATATTTGAATATATTCCTTTTTCCACTACTACTCTCTTAGCGCTCCAAATGTCCAGTTGCATTTTCTACAGAAAGAGTGTTCAGATCTGCTCAATCAAAAGTATGGTTTAACTCTGTTAGCTGAATGCACAGATCAGAAAGAAGTTTCACAGAATGATTCTGTGTAGTTTATATTTGGAGACATTCCTTTTTCCACTATTACCCTCTTAGCGCTCCGAATCTCCACTTGCATTTTCTACAGAAAGAGTGTTTCAGAACGGCTCAATCAAAACTAAGGTTCAACTCTTTTAGTTGAACAAACAGAACAGAAAGAAGTTTCACACAATTCTTCTGCGTAGTTTTTATTTGTAGACATTCTTTTTCCCAATATAGGCCTCTTAGCGCTCAGAATGTCCAATTGCAGTTTCTACAGAAAGAGTGTTTCAGAACGGCTCAATCAAAGTAAGGTTCAACTCTGTTAGTTGAATGCACAGAACAGAAAGAAGTTTCATACAATGCTTCTGTGTAGTTTATATTTGAACATATTCTTTTTTCCACTATTACCCACTTAGCGCTACGAATGTCCAGTTGCATTTTCTACAGACAGAGTGTTTCAAAACTGCTCAATCAAAAGTATGGTTTAACTCTGTTAGCTGAATGCTCAGATCAGAAAGAAGTTTCACAGAATGCTTCTGTGTAGTTTATATTTGAATATATTCCTTTTTCCACTACTACGCTCTTAGCGCTCCAAATGTCCAGTTGCATTTTCTACAGAAAGAGTGATCAGATCTGCTCAATCAAAAGTATGGTTTAACTCTGTTAGCTGAATGCACAGATCAGAAAGAAGTTTCACCGAATGATTCTGTGTAGTTTATATTTGAAGACATTCCTTTTTCCAATATTACCCTCTTAGCGCTCCGAATCTCCACTTGCATTTTCTACAAAAAGAGTGTTTCATAACTGCTCAATCAAAAATATGTTTTATCTCTGTTAACTGAATTTACAGATCAGAAATAAGTTTCACAGAATGCATCTGTGTAGTTTTTATTTGAAGATATTCTTTTTCCCAATGTACGCCTCTTAGCGCTTAGCATGTCCAATTGCAGTTTCTACAGAAAGAGTGTTTCAGAACGGCTCAATCAAAAGTAAGGTTCAACTCTGTTAGTTGAATGCACAGAACAGAAAGAATTTTCACAGAATGCTACTGTGTAGTTTATATTTGAATATATTCCTTTTTCCACTATTACCCTTTTAGCGCTCCGAATGTCCACTTGCATTTTCTACAGAAAGAGTGTTCCGAAATGCGCAATCAAAAGTATGGTTTAACTCTGTTAGCTTAATGAACATATCAGAAATAAGTTTCACACAATGCTTCTGTGTAGTTTTTATTTGAAGATATTATTTTTCCCAATAGAGGCCTCTTAGCGCTCAGAATGTCCAATTGCAGTTTCTACAGAAAGAGTGTTTCAGAAAGGCTCAATCAAAAGTAAGGTTCCACTCTGTTAGTTGAATGCACAGAACAGAAAGAAGTTTCATACAATGCTTCTGTGTAGTTTATATTTGAACATATTCTTTTTTCCACTATTACCCACTTAGCGCTACGAATGTCCAGTTGCATTTTCTACAGACAGAGTGTTTCAAAACTGCTCAATCAAAAGTATGGTTTAACTCTGTTAGCTGAATGCTCAGATCAGAAAGAAGTTTCAAAGAATGCTTCTGTGTAGTTTATATTTGAATATATTCCTTTTTCCACTACTACTCTCTTAGCGCTCCAAATGTCCAGTTGCATTTTCTACAGAAAGAGTGTTCAGATCTGCTCAATCAAAAGTATGGTTTAACTCTGTTAGCTGAATGCACAGATCAGAAAGAAGTTTCACAGAATGATTCTGTGTAGTTTATATTTGGAGACATTCTTTTTTCCACTATTACCCTCTCAGCGCTCCGAATCTCCACTTGCATTTTCTACAGAAAGAGTGTTTCAGAACGGCTCAATCAAAACTAAGGTTCAACTCTTTTAGTTGAACAAACAGAACAGAAAGAAGTTTCACACAATTCTTCTGTGTAGTTTTTATTTGTAGACATTCTTTTTCCCAATATAGGCCTCTTAGCGCTCAGAATGTCCAATTGCAGTTTCTACAGAAAGAGTGTTTCAGAACGGCTCAATCAAAAGTAAGGTTCAACTCTGTTAGTTGAATGCACAGAACAGAAAGAAGTTTCATACAATGCTTCTGTGTAGTTCATATTTGAACATATTCTTTTTTCCACTATTACCCACTTAGCGCTACGAATGTCCAGTTGCATTTTCTACAGACAGAGTGTTTCAAAACTGCTCAATCAAAAGTATGGTTTAACTCTGTTAGCTGAATGCTCAGATCAGAAAGAAGTTTCACAGAATGCTTCTGTGTAGTTTATATTTGAATATATTCCTTTTTCCACTACTACGCTCTTAGCGCTCCAAATGTCCAGTTGCATTTTCTACAGAAAGAGTGTTCAGATCTGCTCAATCAAAAGTATGGTTTAACTCTGTTAGCTGAATGCACAGATCAGAAAGAAGTTTCACCGAATGATTCTGTGTAGTTTATATTTGAAGACATTCCTTTTTCCACTATTACCCACTTAGCGCTCCGAATCTCCACTTGCATTTTCTACAAAAAGAGTGTTTCATAACTGCTCAATCAAAAATATGTTTTATCTCTGTTAACTGAATTTACAGATCAGAAATAAGTTTCACAGAATGCATCTGTGTAGTTTTTATTTGAAGATATTCTTTTTCCCAATGTAGGCCTCTTAGCGCTTAGCATGTCCAATTGCAGTTTCTACAGAAAGAGTGTTTCAGAACGGCTCAATCAAAAGTAAGGTTCAACTCTGTTAGTTGAATGCACAGAACAGAAAGAATTTTCAAAGAATGCTACTGTGTAGTTTATATTTGAATATATTCCTTTTTCCACTATTACCCTCTTAGCGCTCCGAATGTCCACTTGCATTTTCTACAGAAAGAGTGTTCCGAAATGCGCAATCAAAAGTATGGTTTAACTCTGTTAGCTTAATGAACATATCAGAAATAAGTTTCACACAATGCTTCTGTGTAGTTTTTATTTGAAGATATTATTTTTCCCAATAGAGGCCTCTTAGCGCTCAGAATGTCCAATTGCAGTTTCTACAGAAAGAGTGTTTCAGAAAGGCTCAATCAAAAGTAAGGTTCAACTCTGTTAGTTGAATGCACAGAACAGAAAGTAGTTTCATACAATGCTTCTGTGTAGTTTATATTTGAACATATTCTTTTTTCCACTATTACCCACTTAGCGCTACGAATATCCAGTTGCATTTTCTACAGACAGAGTGTTTCAAAACTGCTCAATCAAAAGTATGGTTTAACTCTGTTAGCTGAATGCTCAGATCAGAAAGAAGTTTCACAGAATGCTTCTGTGTAGTTTATATTTGAATATATTCCTTTTTCCACTACTACTCTCTTAGCGCTCCAAATGTCCAGTTGCATTTTCTACAGAAAGAATGTTCAGATCTGCTCAATCAAAAGTATGGTTTAACTCTGTTAGCTGAATGCACAGATCAGAAAGAAGTTTCACAGAATGATTCTGTGTAGTTTATATTTGGAGACATTCCTTTTTCCACTATTACCCTCTTAGCGCTCCGAATGTCCACTTGCATTTTCTACAGAAAGACTGTTACAGAACGGCTCAATCAAAACTAAGGTTCAACTCTTTTAGTTGAACAAACAGAACAGAAAGAAGTTTCACACAATTCTTCTGTGTAGTTTTTATTTGTAGACATTCTTTTCCCAATATAGGCCTCTTAGCGCTCAGAATGTCCAATTGCAGTTTCTACAGAAAGAGTGTTTCAGAACGGCTCAATCAAAAGTAAGGTTCAACTCTGTTAGTTGAATGCACAGAACAGAAAGAAGTTTCATACAATGCTTCTGTGTAGTTTATATTTGAACATATTCTTTTTTCCACTATTACCCACTTAGCGCTACGAATGTCCAGTTGCATTTTCTACAGACAGAGTGTTTCAAAACTGCTCAATCAAAAGTATGGTTTAACTCTGTTAGCTGAATGCTCAGATCAGAAAGAAGTTTCACAGAATGCTTCTGTGTAGTTTATATTTGAACATATTCCTTTTTCCACTACTACGCTCTTAGCGCTCCAAATGTCCAGTTGCATTTTCTACAGAAAAAGTGTTCAGATCTGCTCAATCAAAAGTATGGTTTAACTCTGTTAGCTGAATGCACAGATCAGAAAGAAGTTTCACCGAATTATTCTGTGTAGTTTATATTTGAAGATATTCTTTTTCCACTATTACCCTCTTAGCGCTCCGAATCTCCACTTGCATTTTCTACAAAAAGAGTGTTTCATAACTGCTCAATCAAAAATATGTTTTATCTCTGTTAACTGAATTTACAGATCAGAAATAAGTTTCACAGAATGCATCTGTGTAGTTTTTATTTGAAGATATTCTTTTTCCCAATGTAGGCCTCTTAGCGCTTAGCATGTCCAATTGCAGTTTCTACAGAAAGAGTGTTTCAGAACGGCTCAATCAAAAGTAAGGTTCAACTCTGTTAGTTGAATGCACAGAACAGAAAGAATTTTCACAGAATGCTACTGTGTAGTTTATATTTGAATATATTCCTTATTCCACTATTACCCTCTTAGCGCTCCGAATGTCCACTTGCATTTTCTACAGAAAGAGTGTTCAGAACTGCGCAATCAAAAGTATGGTTTAACTCTGTTAGCTTAATGAACATATCAGAAATAAGTTTCACACAATGCTTCTGTGTAGTTTTTATTTGAAGATATTATTTTTCCCAATAGAGGCCTCTTAGCGCTCAGAATGTCCAATTGCAGTTTCTACAGAAAGAGTGTTTCAGAAAGGCTCAATCAAAAGTAAGGTTCAACTCTGTTAGTTGAATGCACAGAACAGAAAGTAGTTTCATACAATGCTTCTGTGTAGTTTATATTTGAACATATTCTTTTTTCCACTATTACCCACTTAGCGCTACGAATATCCAGTTGCATTTTCTACAGACAGAGTGTTTCAAAACTGCTCAATCAAAAGTATGGTTTAACTCTGTTAGCTGAATGCTCAGATCAGAAAGAAGTTTCACAGAATGCTTCTGTGTAGTTTATATTTGAATATATTCCTTTTTCCACTACTACTCTCTTAGCGCTCCAAATGTCCAGTTGCATTTTCTACAGAAAGAGTGTTCAGATCTGCTCAATCAAAACTATGGTTTAACTCTGTTAGCTGAATGCACAGATCAGAAAGAAGTTTCACAGAATGATTCTGTGTAGTTTATATTTGGAGACATTCCTTTTTCCACTATTACCCTCTTAGCGCTCCGAATGTCCACTTGCATTTTCTACAGAAAGACTGTTACAGAACGGCTCAATCAAAACTAAGGTTCAACTCTTTTAGTTGAACAAACAGAACAGAAAGAAGTTTCACACAATTCTTCTGTGTAGTTTTTATTTGTAGACATTCTTTTCCCAATATAGGCCTCTTAGCGCTCAGAATGTCCAATTGCAGTTTCTACAGAAAGAGTGTTTCAGAACGGCTCAATCAAAAGTAAGGTTCAACTCTGTTAGTTGAATGCACAGAACAGAAAGAAGTTTCATACAATGCTTCTGTGTAGTTTATATTTGAACATATTCTTTTTTCCACTATTACCCACTTAGCGCTACGAATGTCCAGTTGCATTTTCTACAGACAGAGTGTTTCAAAACTGCTCAATCAAAAGTATGGTTTAACTCTGTTAGCTGAATGCTCAGATCAGAAAGAAGTTTCACAGAATGCTTCTGTGTAGTTTATATTTGAACATATTCCTTTTTCCACTACTACGCTCTTAGCGCTCCAAATGTCCAGTTGCATTTTCTACAGAAAAAGTGTTCAGATCTGCTCAATCAAAAGTATGGTTTAACTCTGTTAGCTGAATGCACAGATCAGAAAGAAGTTTCACCGAATGATTCTGTGTAGTTTATATTTGAAGACATTCCTTTTTCCACTATTACCCTCTTAGCGCTCCGAATCTCCACTTGCATTTTCTACAAAAAGAGTGTTTCATAACTGCTCAATCAAAAATATGTTTTATCTCTGTTAACTGAATTTACAGATCAGAAATAAGTTTCACAGAATGCATCTGTGTAGTTTTTATTTGAAGATATTCTTTTTCCCAATGTAGGCCTCTTAGCGCTTAGCATGTCCAATTGCAGTTTCTACAGAAAGAGTGTTTCAGAACGGCTCAATCAAAAGTAAGGTTCAACTCTGTTAGTTGAATGCACAGAACAGAAAGAATTTTCACAGAATGCTACTGTGTAGTTTATATTTGAATATATTCCTTTTTCCACTATTACCCTCTTAGCGCTCCGAATGTCCACTTGCATTTTCTAGAGAAAGAGTGTTCAGAACTGCGCAATCAAAAGTATGGTTTAACTCTGTTAGCTTAATGAACATATCAGAAATAAGTTTCACACAATGCTTCTGTGTAGTTTTTATTTGAAGATATTATTTTTCCCAATAGAGGCCTCTTAGCGCTCAGAATGTCCAATTGCAGTTTCTACAGAAAGAGTGTTTCAGAAAGGCTCAATCAAAAGTAAGGTTCAACTCTGTTAGTTGAATGCACAGAACAGAAAGAAGTTTCATACAATGCTTCTGTCTAGTTTATATTTGAACATATTCTTTTTTCCACTATTACCCACTTAGCGCTACGAAAGTCCAGTTGCATTTTCTACAGACCCAGTGTTTCAAAACTGCTCAATCAAAAGTATGGTTTAACTCTGTTAGCTGAATGCTCAGATCAGAAAGAAGTTTCAAAGAATGCTTCTGTGTAGTTTATATTTGAATATATTCCTTTTTCCACTACTACTCTCTTAGCGCTCCAAATGTCCAGTTGCATTTTCTACAGAAAGAGTGTTCAGATCTGCTCAATCAAAAGTATGGTTTAACTCTGTTAGCTGAATGCACAGATCAGAAAGAAGTTTCACAGAATGATTCTGTGTAGTTTATATTTGGAGACATTCCTTTTTCCACTATTACCCTCTTAGCGCTCCGAATCTCCACTTGCATTTTCTACAGAAAGAGTGTTTCAGAACGGCTCAATCAAAACTAAGGTTCAACTCTTTTAGTTGAACAAACAGAACAGAAAGAAGTTTCACACAATTCTTCTGTGTAGTTTTTATTTGTAGACATTCTTTTTCCCAATATAGGCCTCTTAGCGCTCAGAATGTCCAATTGCAGTTTCTACAGAAAGAGTGTTTCAGAACGGCTCAATCAAAAGTAAGGTTCAACTCTGTTAGTTGAATGCACAGAACAGAAAGAAGTTTCATACAATGCTTCTGTGTAGTTTATATTTGAACATATTCTTTTTTCCACTATTACCCCCTTAGCGCTACGAATGTCCAGTTGCATTTTCTACAGACAGAGTGTTTCAAAACTGCTCAATCAAAAATATGGTTTAACTCTGTTAGCTGAATGCTCAGATCAGAAAGAAGTTTCACAGAATGCTTCTGTGTAGTTTATATTTGAACATATTACTTTTTCCACTACTACGCTCTTAGCGCTCCAAATGTCCAGTTGCATTTTCTACAGAAAGAGTGTTCAGATCTGCTCAATCAAATGTATGGTTTAACTCTGTTAGCTGAATGCACAGATCAGAAAGAAGTTTCACCGAATGATTCTGTGTAGTTTATATTTGAAGACATTCCTTTTTCCACTATTACCCTCTTAGCGCTCCGAATCTCCACTTGCATTTTCTACAAAAAGAGTGTTTCATAACTGCTCAATCAAAAATATGTTTTATCTCTGTTAACTGAATTTACAGATCAGAAATAAGTTTCACAGAATGCATCTGTGTAGTTTTTATTTGAAGATATTCTTTTTCCCAATGTAGGCCTCTTAGCGCTTAGCATGTGCAATTGCAGTTTCTACAGAAAGAGTGTTTCAGAACGGCTCAATCAAAAGTAAGGTTCAACTCTGTTAGTTGAATGCACAGAACAGAAAGAATTTTCACAGAATGCTACTGTGTAGTTTATATTTGAATATATTCCTTTTTCCACTATTACCCTCTTAGCGCTCCGAATGTCCACTTGCATTTTCTACAGAAAGAGTGTTCAGAACTGCGCAATCAAAAGTATGGTTTAACTCTGTTAGCTTAATGAACATATCAGAAATAAGTTTCACACAATGCTTCTGTGTAGTTTTTATTTGAAGATATTATTTTTCCCAATAGAGGCCTCTTAGCGCTCAGAATGTCCAATTGCAGTTTCTACAGAAAGAGTGTTTCAGAAAGGCTCAATCAAAAGTAAGGTTCAACTCTGTTAGTGGAATGCACAGAACAGAAAGAAGTTTCATACAATGCTTCTGTGTAGTTTATATTTGAACATATTCTTTTTTCCACTATTACCCACTTAGCGCTACGAATGTCCAGTTGCATTTTCTACAGACAGAGTGTTTCAAAACTGCTCAATCAAAAGTATGGTTTAACTCTGTTAGCTGAATGCTCAGATCAGAAAGAAGTTTCACAGAATGCTTCTGTGTAGTTTATATTTGAATATATTCCTTTTTCCACTACTACTCTCTTAGCGCTCCAAATGTCCAGTTGCATTTTCTACAGAAAGAGTGTTCAGATCTGCTCAATCAAATGTATGGTTTAACTCTGTTAGCTGAATGCACAGATCAGAAAGAAGTTTCACAGAATGATTCTGTGTAGTTTATATTTGGAGACATTCCTTTTTCCACTATTACCCTCTTAGCGCTCCGAATGTCCACTTGCATTTTCTACAGAAAGACTGTTACCGAACGGCTCAATCAAAACTAAGGTTCAACTCTTTTAGTTGAACAAACAGAACAGAAAGAAGTTTCACACAATTCTTCTGTGTAGTTTTTATTTGTAGACATTCTTTTTCCCAATATAGGCCTCTTAGCGCTCAGAATGTCCAATTGCAGTTTCTACAAAAAGAGTGTTTCAGAACGGCTCAATCAAAAGTAAGGTTCAACTCTGTTAGTTGAATGCACAGAACAGAAAGAAGTTTCATACAATGCTTCTGTGTAGTTTATATTTGAACATATTCTTTTTTCCACTATTACCCACTTAGCGCTACGAATGTCCAGTTGCATTTTCTACAGACAGAGTGTTTCAAAACTGCTCAATCAAAAGTATGGTTTAACTCTGTTAGCTGAATGCTCAGATCAGAAAGAAGTTTCACAGAATGCTTCTGTGTAGTTTATATTTGAACATATTCCTTTTTCCACTACTACGCTCTTAGCGCTCCAAATGTCCAGTTGCATTTTCTACAGAAAGAGTGTTCAGATCTGCTCAATCAAAAGTATGGTTTAACTCTGTTAGCTGAATGCACAGATCAGAAAGAAGTTTCACCGAATGATTCTGTGTAGTTTATATTTGAAGACATTCCTTTTTCCACTATTACCCTCTTAGCGCTCCGAATCTGCACTTGCATTTTCTACAAAAAGAGTGTTTCATAACTGCTCAATCAAAAATATGTTTTATCTCTGTTAACTGAATTTACAGATCAGAAATAAGTTTCACAGAATGCATCTGTGTAGTTTTTATTTGAAGATATTCTTTTTCCCAATGTAGGCCTCTTAGCGCTTAGCATGTCCAATTGCAGTTTCTACAGAAAAAGTTTTTCAGAACGGCTCAATCAAAAGTAAGGTTCAACTCTGTTAGTTGAATGCACAGATCAGAAAGAATTTTCACAGAATGCTACTGTGTAGTTTATATTTGAATATATTCCTTTTTCCACTATTACCCTCTTAGCGCTCCGAATGTCCACTTGCATTTTCTACAGAAAGAGTGTTCAGAACTGCGCAATCAAAAGTATGGTTTAACTCTGTTAGCTGTATGCTCAGATCAGAAATAAGTTTCACGCAATGCTTCTGTGTAGTTTTTATTTGAAGATATTATTTTTCCCAATAGAGGCCTCTTAGCGCTCAGAATGTCCAATTGCAGTTTCTACAGAAAGAGTGTTTCAGAAAGGCTCAATCAAAAGTAAGGTTCAACTCTGTTACTTGAATGCACAGAACAGAAAGAAGTTTCATACAATGCTTCTGTGTAGTTTATATTTGAACATATTCTTTTTTCCACTATTACCCACATAGCGCTACGAATGTCCAGTTGCATTTTCTACAGACAGAGTGTTTCAAATCTGCTCAATCAAAAGTATGGTTTAAATCTGTTAGCTGAATGCTCAGATCAGAAAGAAGTTTCACAGAATGCTTCTGTGTAGTTTATATTTGAATATATTCCTTTTTCCACTACTGCGCTCTTAGCGCTCCAAATGTCCAGTTGCATTTTCAACAGAAAGAGTGCTCAGATCTGCTGAATCAAAAGTATGGTTTAACTCTGTTAGCTGAATGCACAGATCAGAAAGAAGTTTCACCGAATGATTCTGTGTAGTTTATATTTGAAGACATTCCTTTTTCCACTATTACCCTCTTAGCGCTCCGAATCTTCACTTGCATTTTCTACAAAAAGAGTGTTTCATAACTGCTCAATCAAAAATATGTTTTATCTCTGTTAACTGAATTCACAGATCAGAAATAAGTTTCACAGAATGCATCTGTGTAGTTTTTATTTGAAGATATTCTTTTTCCCAATGTAGGCCTCTTAGCGATTAGCATGTCCAATTGCAGTTTCTACAGAAAGAGTGTTTCAGAACGGCTCAATCAAAAGTAAGGTTCAACTCTGTTAGTTGAATGCACAGAACAGAAAGAATTTTCACAGAATGCTACTGTGTAGTTTATATTTGAATATATTCCTTTTTCCTCTACTACCCTCTTAGCGCTCCGAATGTCCACTTGCATTTTCTACAGAAAGAGTGTTCAGAACTGCGCAATCAAAAGTATGGTTTAACTCTGTTAGCTTAATGAACATATCAGAAATAAGTTTCACACAATGCTTCTGTGTAGTTTTTATTTGAAGATATTATTTTTCCCAATAGAGGCCTCTTAGCGCTCAGAATGTCCAATTGCAGTTTCTACAGAAAGAGTGTTTCAGAACGGCTCAATCAAAAGTAAGGTTCAACTCTGTTAGTTTAATGCACAGAACAGAAAGAAGTTACATACAATGCTTCTGTGTAGTTTATATTTGAAAATTTTTTTTTCCACTATTACCCACTTAGCGCTACGAATGTCCAGTTGCATTTTCTACAGACAGAGTGTTTCAAAACTGCTCAATCAAAAGTATGGTTTAATTCTGTTAGCTGAATGCTCAGATCAGAAAGTAGTTTCACAGAATGCTTCTGTGTAGTTTATATTTGAATATATTCCTTTTTCCACTACTACTCTCTTAGCGCTCCAAATGTCCAGTTGCATTTTCTACAGAAAGAGTGTTCAGATCTGCTCAATCAAAAGTATGGTTTAACTCTGTTAGCTGAATGCACAGATCAGAAAGAAGTTTCACAGAATGATTCTGTGTAGTTTATATTTGGAGACATTCCTTTTTCCACTATTACCCTCTTAGCGCTCCGAATCTCCACTTGCATTTTCTACAGAAAGAGTGTTTCAGAACGGCTCAATCAAAACTAAGGTTCAACTCTTTTAGTTGAACAAACAGAACAGAAAGAAGTTTCACACAATTATTCTGTGTAGCTTTTATTTGTAGACATTCTTTATCCCAATATAGGCCTCTTAGCGCTCAGAATGTCCAATTGCAGTTTCTACAGAAAGAGTGTTTCAGAACGGCTCAATCAAAGTAAGGTTCAACTCAGTTAGTAGAATGCACAGAACAGAAAGAAGTTTCATACAATGCTTCTGTGTAGTTCATATTTGAACATATTCTTTTTTCCACTATTACCCACTTAGCGCTACGAATGTCCAGTTGCATTCTCTACAGACAGAGTGTTTCAAAACTGCTCAATCAAAAGCATGGTTTAACTCTGCTAGCTGAATGCTCAGATCAGAAAGAAGTTTCACAGAATGCTTCTGTGTAGTTTATATTTGAATATATTCCTTTTTCCATTACTACGCTCTTAGCGCTCCAAATGTCCAGTTGCATTTTCTACAGAAAGAGTGTTCAGATCTGCTCAATGAAAAGTATGGTTTAACTCTGTTAGGTGAATGCACAGATCAGAAAGAAGTTTCACCGAATGATTCTGTGTAGTTTATATTTGAAGACATTCCTTTTTCCACTATTACCCTCTTAGCGCTCCGAATCTCCACTTGCATTTTCTACAAAAAGAGTGTTTCATAACTGCTCAATCAAAAATATGTTTTATCTCTGTTAACTGAATTTACAGATCAGAAATAAGTTTCACAGAATGCATCTGTTTAGTTTTAATTTGAAGATATTCTTTTTCCCTATGTAGGCCTCTTAGCGCTTAGCATGTCCAATTGCAGTTTCTACAGAAAGAGTGTTTCAGAACGGCTCAATCAAAAGTAGGGTTCAACTCTGTTAGTTGAATGCACAGTACAGAAAGAATTTTCACAGAATGCTACTGTGTAGTTTATATTTGAATATATTCCTTTTTCCACTATTACCCTCTTAGCGCTCCGAATGTCCACTTGCATTTTCTACAGAAAGAGTGTTCAGAACTGCGCAATCAAAAGTATGGTTTAACTCTGTTAGCTTAATGAACATATCAGAAATAAGTTTCACACAATGCTTCTGTGTAGTTTTTATTTGAAGATATTATTTTTCCCAATAGAGGCCTCCTAGCGCTCAGAATGTCCAATTGCAGTTTCTACAGAAAGAGTGTTTCAGAAAGGCTCAATCAAAAGTAATGTTCAACTCTGTTAGTTGAATGCACAGAACAGAAAGAAGTTTCATACAATGCTTCTGTGTAGTTTATATTTGAACATATTCTTTTTTCCACTATTACCCACATAGCGCTACGAATGTCCAGTTGCATTTTCTACAGACAGAGTGTTTCAAATCTGCTCAATCAAAAGTATGGTTTAAATCTGTTAGCTGAATGCTCAGATCAGAAAGAAGTTTCACAGAATGCTTCTGTGTAGTTTATATTTGAATATATTCCTTTTTCCACTACTGCGCTCTTAGCGCTCCAAATGTCCAGTTGCATTTTCTACAGAAAGAGTGTTCAGATCTGCTCAATGAAAAGTATGGTTTAACTCTGTTAGGTGAATGCACAGATCAGGAAGAAGTTTCACCGAATGATTCTGTGTAGTTTATATTTGAAGACATTCCTTTTTCCACTATTACCCTCTTAGCGCTCCGAATCTCCACTTGCATTTTCTACAAAAAGAGTGTTTCATAACTGCTCAATCAAAAATATGTTTTATCTCTGTTAACTGAATTTACAGATCAGAAATAAGTTTCACAGAATGCATCTGTTTAGTTTTAATTTGAAGATATTCTTTTTCCCTATGTAGGCCTCTTAGCGCTTAGCATGTCCAATTGCAGTTTCTACAGAAAGAGTGTTTCAGAACGGCTCAATCAAAAGTAGGGTTCAACTCTGTTAGTTGAATGCACAGTACAGAAAGAATTTTCACAGAATGCTACTGTGTAGTTTATATTTGAATATATTCCTTTTTCCACTATTACCCTCTTAGCGCTCCGAATGTCCACTTGCATTTTCTACAGAAAGAGTGTTCAGAACTGCGCAATCAAAAGTATGGTTTAACTCTGTTAGCTTAATGAACATATCAGAAATAAGTTTCACACAATGCTTCTGTGTAGTTTTTATTTGAAGATATTATTTTTCCCAATAGAGGCCTCCTAGCGCTCAGAATGTCCAATTGCAGTTTCTACAGAAAGAGTGTTTCAGAAAGGCTCAATCAAAAGTAAGGTTCAACACTGTTAGTTGAATGCACATAACAGAAAGAAGTTTCATACAATGCTTCTGTGTAGTTTATATTTGAACATATTTTTTTTTCCACTATTACCCACTTAGCGCTACGAATGTCCAGTTGCATTTTCTACAGACAGAGTGTTTCAAAACTGCTCAATCAAAAGTATGGTTTAACTCTGTTAGCTGAATGCTCAAATCAGAAAGAAGTTTCACAGAATGCTTCTGTGTAGTTTATATTTGAATATATTCCTTTTTCCACTACTACTCTCTTAGCGCTCCAAATGTCCAGTTGCATTTTCTACAGAAAGAGTGTTCAGATCTGCTCAATCAAAAGTATGGTTTAACTCTGTTAGCTGAATGCACAGATCAGAAAGAAGTTTCACAGAATGATTCTGTGTAGTTTATATTTGGAGACATTCCTTTTTCCACTATTACCCTCTTAGCGCTCCGAATCTCCACTTGCATTTTCTACAGAAAGAGTGTTTCAGAACGGCTCAATCAAAACTAAGGTTCAACTCTTTTAGTTGAACAAACAGAACAGAAAGAAGTTTCACACAATTCTTCTGTGTAGTTTTTATTTGTAGACATTCTTTTTCCCAATATAGGCCTCTTAGCGCTCAGAATGTCCAATTGCAGTTTCTACAGAAAGAGTGTTTCAGAACGGCTCAATCAAAAGTAAGGTTCAACTCTGTTAGTTGAATGCACAGAACAGAAAGAAGTTTCATACAATGCTTCTGTGTAGTTCATATTTGAACATATTCTTTTTTCCACTATTACCCACTTAGCGCTACGAATGTCCAGTTGCATTTTCTACAGACAGAGTGTTTCAAAACTGCTCAATCAAAAGTATGGTTTAACTCTGTTAGCTGAATGCTCAGATCAGAAAGAAGTTTCACAGAATGCTTCTGTGTAGTTTATATTTGAATATATTCCTTTTTCCACTACTACGCTCTTAGCGCTCCAAATGTCCAGTTGCATTTTCAACAGAAAGAGTGTTCAGATCTGCTCAATCAAAAGTATGGTTTAACTCTGTTAGCTGAATGCACAGATGAGAAAGAAGTTTCACCGAATTATTCTGTGTAGTTTATATTTGAAGACATTCTTTTTTCCACTATTACCCTCTTAGCGCTCTGAATCTCCACTTGCATTTTCTACAAAAAGAGTGTTTCATAACTGCTCAATCAAAAATATGTTTTATCTCTGTTAACTGAATTTACAGATCAGAAATAAGTTTCACAGAATGCATCTGTGTAGTTTTTATTTGAAGATATTCTTTTTCCCAATGTAGGCCTCTTAGCGCTTAGCATGTCCAATTGCAGTTTCTACAGAAAGAGTGTTTCAGAACGGCTCAATCAAAAGTAAGGTTCAACTCTGTTAGTTGAATGCACAGAACAGCAAGAATTTTCACAGAATGCTACTGTGTAGTTTATATTTGAATATATTCCTTTTTCCACTATTACCCTCTTAGCGCTCCGAATGTCCACTTGCATTTTCTACAGAAAGAGTGTTCAGAACTGCGCAATCAAAAGTATGGTTTAACTCTGTTAGCTTAATGAACATATCAGAAATAAGTTTCACACAATGCTTCTGTGTAGTTTTTATTTGAAGATATTATTTTTCCCAATAGAGGCCTCCTAGCGCTCAGAATGTCCAATTGCAGTTTCTACAGAAAGAGTGTTTCAGAAAGGCTCAATCAAAAGTAAGGTTCAACACTGTTAGTTGAATGCACAGAACAGAAAGAAGTTTCATACAATGCTTCTGTGTAGTTTATATTTGAACATATTTTTTTTTCCACTATTACCCACTTAGCGCTACGAATGTCCAGTTGCATTTTCTACAGACAGAGTGTTTCAAAACTGCTCAATCAAAAGTATGGTTTAACTCTGTTAGCTGAATGCTCAAATCAGAAAGAAGTTTCACAGAATGCTTCTGTGTAGTTTATATTTGAATATATTCCTTTTTCCACTACTACTCTCTTAGCGCTCCAAATGTCCAGTTGCATTTTCTACAGAAAGAGTGTTCAGATCTGCTCAATCAAAAGTATGGTTTAACTCTGTTAGCTGAATGCACAGATCAGAAAGAAGTTTCACAGAATGATTCTGTGTAGTTTATATTTGGAGACATTCCTTTTTCCACTATTACCCTCTTAGCGCTCCGAATCTCCACTTGCATTTTCTACAGAAAGAGTGTTTCAGAACGGCTCAATCAAAACTAAGGTTCAACTCTTTTAGTTGAACAAACAGAACAGAAAGAAGTTTCACACAATTCTTCTGTGTAGTTTTTATTTGTAGACATTCTTTTTCCCAATATAGGCCTCTTAGCGCTCAGAATGTCCAATTGCAGTTTCTACAGAAAGAGTGTTTCAGAACGGCTCAATCAAAAGTAAGGTTCAACTCTGTTAGTTGAATGCACAGAACAGAAAGAAGTTTCATACAATGCTTCTGTGTAGTTCATATTTGAACATATTCTTTTTTCCACTATTACCCACTTAGCGCTACGAATGTCCAGTTGCATTTTCTACAGACAGAGTGTTTCAAAACTGCTCAATCAAAAGTATGGTTTAACTCTGTTAGCTGAATGCTCAGATCAGAAAGAAGTTTCACAGAATGCTTCTGTGTAGTTTATATTTGAATATATTCCTTTTTCCACTACTACGCTCTTAGCGCTCCAAATGTCCAGTTGCATTTTCAACAGAAAGAGTGTTCAGATCTGCTCAATCAAAAGTATGGTTTAACTCTGTTAGCTGAATGCACAGATGAGAAAGAAGTTTCACCGAATTATTCTGTGTAGTTTATATTTGAAGACATTCTTTTTTCCACTATTACCCTCTTAGCGCTCTGAATCTCCACTTGCATTTTCTACAAAAAGAGTGTTTCATAACTGCTCAATCAAAAATATGTTTTATCTCTGTTAACTGAATTTACAGATCAGAAATAAGTTTCACAGAATGCATCTGTGTAGTTTTTATTTGAAGATATTCTTTTTCCCAATGTAGGCCTCTTAGCGCTTAGCATGTCCAATTGCAGTTTCTACAGAAAGAGTGTTTCAGAACGGCTCAATCAAAAGTAAGGTTCAACTCTGTTAGTTGAATGCACAGAACAGCAAGAATTTTCACAGAATGCTACTGTGTAGTTTATATTTGAATATATTCCTTTTTCCACTATTACCCTCTTAGCGCTCCGAATGTCCACTTGCATTTTCTGCAGAAAGAGTGTTCAGAACTGCGCAATCAAAAGTATGGTTTAACTCTGTTAGCTTAATGAACATATCAGAAATAAGTTTCACACAATGCTTCTGTGTAGTTTTTATTTGAAGATATTATTTTTCCCAATAGAGGCCTCCTAGCGCTCAGAATGTCCAATTGCAGTTTCTACAGAAAGAGTGTTTCAGAAAGGCTCAATCAAAAGTAAGGTTCAACACTGTTAGTTGAATGCACAGAACAGAAAGAAGTTTCATACAATGCTTCTGTGTAGTTTATATTTGAACATATTGTTTTTTCCACTATTACCCACTTAGCGCTACGAATGTCCAGTTGCATTTTCTACAGACAGAGTGTTTCAAAACTGCTCAATCAAAAGTATGGTTTAACTCTGTTAGCTGAATGCTCAGATCAGAAAGAAGTTTCACAGAATGCTTCTGTGTAGTTTATATTTGAATATATTCCTTTTTCCACTACTACTCTCTTAGCGCTCCAAATGTCCAGTTGCATTCTCTACAGAAAGATTGTTCAGATCTGCTCAATCAAAAGTATGGTTTAACTCTGTTAGCTGAATGCACAGATCAGAAAGAAGTTTCACAGAATGTTTCTGTGTAGTTTATATTTGGAGACATTCCTTTTTCCACTATTACCCTCTTAGCGCTCCGAATCTCCACTTGCATTTTCTACAGAAAGAGTGTTTCAGAACGGCTCAAACAAAACTAAGGTTCAACTCTTTTAGTTGAACAAACAGAACAGAAAGAAGTTTCACACATTTCTTCTGTGTAGTTTTTATTTGTAGACATTCTTTTTCCCAATATAGGCCTCTTAGCGCTCAGAATGTCCAATTGCAGTTTCTACAGAAAGAGTGTTTCAGAACGGCTCAATCAAAAGTAAGGTTCAACTCTGTTAGTTGAATGCACAGAACAGAAAGAAGTTTCATACAATGCTTCTGTGTAGTTTATATTTGAACATATTCTATTTTCCACTATTACCCACTTAGTGCTACGAATGTCAAGTTGCATTTTCTACAGACAGAGTGTTTCAAAACTGCTCAATCAAAAGTATGGTTTAACTCTGTTAGCTGAATGCTCAGATCAGAAAGAAGTTTCACAGAATGCTTCTGTGTAGTTTATATTTGAATATATTCCTTTTTCCACTACTACTCTCTTAGCGCTCCAAATGTCCAGTTGCATTTTCTACAGAAAGAGTGTTCAGATCTGCTCAATCAAAAGTATGGTTTAGCTCTGTTAGCTGAATGCACAGATCAGAAAGAAGTTTCACAGAATGATTCTGTGTAGTTTATATTTGGAGACATTCCTTTTTCCACTATTACCCTCTTAGCGCTCCGAATCTCCACTTGCATTTTCTACAGAAAGAGTGTTTCAGAACGGCTCAATCAAAACTAAGGTTCAACTCTTTTAGTTGAACAAACAGAACAGAAAGAAGTTTCACACAATTATTCTGTGTAGCTTTTATTTGTAGACATTCTTTATCCCAATATAGGCCTCTTAGCGCTCAGAATGTCCAATTGCAGTTTCTACAGAAAGAGTGTTTCAGAACGGCTCAATCAAAGTAAGGTTCAACTCTGTTAGTAGAATGCACAGAACAGAAAGAAGTTTCATACAATGCTTCTGTGTAGTTCATATTTGAACATATTCTTTTTTCCACTATTAATCACTTAGCGCTACGAATGTCCAGTTGCATTTTCTACAGACAGAGTGTTTCAAAACTGCTCAATCAAAAGCATGGTTTAACTCTGTTAGCTGAATGCTCAGATCAGAAAGAAGTTTCACAGAATGCTTCTGTGTAGTTTATATTTGAATATATTCCTTTTTCCACTACTACGCTCTTAGCGCTCCAAATGTCCAGTTGCATTTTCTACAGAAAGAGTGTTCAGATCTGCTCAATGAAAAGTATGGTTTAACTCTATTAGGAGAATGCACAGATCAGAAAGAAGTTTCACCGAATGATTCTGTGTAGTTTATATTTGAAGACATTCCTTTTTCCACTATTACCCTCTTAGCGCTCCGAATCTCCACTTGCATTTTCTACAAAAAGAGTGTTTCATAACTGCTCAATCAAAAATATGTTTTATCTCTGTTAACTGAATTTACAGATCAGAAATAAGTTTCACAGAATGCATCTGTGTAGTTTTTATTTGAAGATATTCTTTTTCCCAATGTAGGCCTCTTAGCGCTTAGCATGTCCAATTGCAGTTTCTACAGAAAGAGTGTTTCAGAACGGCTCAATCAAAAGTAGGGTTCAACTCTGTTAGTTGAATGCACAGAACAGAAAGAATTTTCACAGAATGCTACTGTGTAGTTTATATTTGAATATATTCCTTTTTCCACTATTACACTCTTAGCGCTCCGAATGTCCACTTGCATTTTCTACAGAAAGAGTGTTCAGAACTGCGCAATCAAAAGTATGGTTTAACTCTGTTAGCTTAATGAACATATCAGAAATAAGTTTCACACAATGCTTCTGTGTAGTTTTTATTTGAAGATATTATTTTTCCCAATAGAGGCCTCCTAGCGCTCAGAATGTCCAATTGCAGTTTCTACAGAAAGAGTGTTTCAGAAAGGCTCAATCAAAAGTAAGGTTCAACACTGTTAGTTGAATGCACAGAACAGAAAGAATTTTCACAGAATGCTACTGTGTAGTTTATATTTGAATATATTCCTTTTTCCACTATTACACTCTTAGCGCTCCGAATGTCCACTTGCATTTTCTACAGAAAGAGTGTTCAGAACTGCGCAATCAAAAGTATGGTTTAACTCTGTTAGCTTAATGAACATATCAGAAATAAGTTTCACACAATGCTTCTGTGTAGTTTTTATTTGAAGATATTATTTTTCCCAATAGAGGCCTCCTAGCGCTCAGAATGTCCAATTGCAGTTTCTACAGAAAGAGTGTTTCAGAAAGGCTCAATCAAAAGTAAGGTTCAACACTGTTAGTTGAATGCACAGAACAGAAAGAAGTTTCATACAATGCTTCTGTGTAGTTTATATTTGAACATATTGTTTTTTCCACTATTACCCACTTAGCGCTACGAATGTCCAGTTGCATTTTCTACAGACAGAGTGTTTCAAAACTGCTCAATCAAAAGTATGGTTTAACTCTGTTAGCTGAATGCTCAGATCAGAAAGAAGTTTCACAGAATGCTTCTGTGTAGTTTATATTTGAATATATTCCTTTTTCCACTACTACTCTCTTAGCGCTCCAAATGTCCAGTTGCATTTTCTACAGAAAGAGTGTTCAGATCTGCTCAATCAAAAGTATGGTTTAACTCTGTTAGCTGAATGCACAGATCAGAAAGAAGTTTCACAGAATGATTCTGTGTAGTTTATATTTGGAGACATTCCTTTTTCCACTATTACCCTCTTAGCGCTCCGAATCTCCACTTGCATTTTCTACAGAAAGAGTGTTTCAGAACGGCTCAAACAAAACTAAGGTTCAACTCTTTTAGTTGAACAAACAGAACAGAAAGAAGTTTCACACAATTCTTCTGTGTAGTTTTTATTTGTAGACATTCTTTTTCCCAATATAGGCCTCTTAGCGCTCAGAATGTCCAATTGCAGTTTCTACAGAAAGAGTGTTTCAGAACGGCTCAATCAAAAGTAAGGTTCAACTCTGTTAGTTGAATGCACAGAACAGAAAGAAGTTTCATACAATGCTTCTGTGTAGTTTATATTTGAACATATTCTATTTTCCACTATTACCCACTTAGTGCTAGGAATGTCCAGTTGCATTTTCTACAGACAGAGTGTTTCAAAACTGCTCAATCAAAAGTATGGTTTAACTCTTTTAGCTGAATGCTCAGATCAGAAAGAAGTTTCACAGAATGCTTCTGTGTAGTTTATATTTGAATATATTCCTTTTTCCACTACTACCCTCTTAGCGCTCCGAATCTCCACTTGCATTTTCTACAGAAAGAGTGTTTCAGAACGGCTCAATCAAAACTAAGGTTCAACTCTTTTAGTTGAACAAACAGAACAGAAAGAAGTTTCACACAATTTTTCTGTGTAGTTTTTATTTGTAGACATTCTTTTTCCCAATATAGGCCTCTTAGCGCTCAGAATGTCCAATTGCAGTTTCTACAGAAAGAGTGTTTCAGAACGGCTCAATCAAAAGTAAGGTTCAACTCTGTTAGTTGAATGCACAGAACAGAAAGTAGGTACATACAATGATTCTGTGTAGTTTATATTTGAACATATTCTTTTTTCCACTATTACCCAGTTAGCGCTACGAATGTCCAGTTGCATTTTCTACAGAGTGTTTCAAAACTGCTCAATCAAAAGTATGGTTTAACTCTGTTAGCTGAATGCTCAGATCAGAAAGAAGTTTCAGAGAATGCTTCTGTGTAGTTTATATTTGAATATATTCCTTTTTCCACTACTACGCTCTTAGCGCTCCAAATGTCCAGTTGCATTTTCTACAGAAAGAGTGTTCAGATCTGCTCAATCAAAAGTATGGTTTAACTCTGTTAGCTGAATGCACAGATCAGGAATAAGTTTCACCGAATGATACTGTGTAGTTTATATTTGAAGACATTCATTTTTCCACTGTTACCCTCTTAGCGCTCCGAATCTCCACTTGCATTTTCTACAAAAAGAGTGTTTCATAACTGCTCAATCAAAAATATGTTTTATCTCTGTTAACTGAATTTACAGATCAGAAATAAGTTTCACAGAATGCATCTGTGTAGTTTTTATTTGAAGATATTCTTTTTCCCAATGTAGGCCTCTTAGCGCTTAGCATGTCCAATTGCAGTTTCTACAGAAAGAGTGTTTCAGAACGGCTCAATCAAAAGTAAGTTTCAACTCTGTTAGTTGAATGCACAGAACAAAAAGAATTTTCACTGAATGCTACTGTGTAGTTTATATTTGAATATATTCCTTTTTCCACTATTACCCTCTTAGCGCTACGAATGTCCACTTGCATTTTCTACAGAAAGAGTGTTCAGAACTGCGCAATCAAAAGTATGGTTTAACTCTGTTAGCTTAATGAACATATAAGAAATAAGTTTCACACAATGCTTCTGTGTAGTTTTTATTTGAAGATATTCTTTTTCCCAATATAGGCCTCTTAGCGCTCAGAATGTCCAATTGCATTTTCTACAGAAAGAGTGTTTCAGAAAGGCTCAATCAAAAGTAAGGTTCAACTCTGTTAGTTGAATGCACAGAACAGAAAGAAGTTTCATACAATGCTTCTGTGTAGTTTATATTTGAACATATTCTTTTTTCCACTATTACCCACTTAGCGCTACGAATGTCCAGTTGCATTTCCTACAGACAGAGTGTTTCAAAACTGCTCAATCAAAAGTATGGTTTAACTCTGTTAGCTGAATGCTCAGATCAGAAAGAAGTTACACAGAATGCTTCTGTGTAGTTTATATTTGAATATATTCCTTTTTCCACTACTACTCTCTTAGCGCTCCAAATGTCCAGTTGCATTTTCTACAGAAAGAGTGTTCAGATCTGCTCAATCAAAAGTATGGTTTAACTCTGTTAGCTGAATGCACAGATCAGAAAGATGTTTCACAGAATGATTCTGTGTAGTTTATATTTGGAGACATTCCTTTTTCCACTATTACCCTCTTAGCGCTCCGAATCTCCACTTGCATTTTCTACAGAAAGTGTGTTTCAGAACGGCTCAATCAAAATTAAGGTTCAACTCTTTTAGTTGAACAAACAGAACAGAAAGAAGTTTCACACAATTCTTCTGTGTAGTTTTTATTTGTAGACATTCTTTTTCCCAATATAGGCCTCTTAGCTCTCAGAATGTCCAATTGCAGTTTCTACAGAAAGAGTGTTTCAGAACGGCTCAATCAAAAGTAAGGTTCAACTCTGTTAGTTGAATGCACAGAACAGAAAGAAGTTTCATACAATGCTTCTGTGTAGTTTATATTTGAACATATTCTTTTTTCCACTATTACCCACTTAGCGCTACGAATGTCCAGTTGCATTTTCTACAGACAGAGTGTTTCAAAACTGCTCAATCAAAAGTATGGTTTAACTCTGTTAGCTGAATGCTCAGATCAGAAAGAAGTTTCACAGAATGCTTCTGTGTAGTTTATATTTGAATATATTCCTTTTTCCACTACTACGCTCTTAGCGCTCCAAATGTACAGTTGCATTTTCTACAGAAAGAGTGTTCAGATCTGCTCAATCAAAAGTATGGTTTAACTCTGTTAGCTGAATGCACAGATCAGAAAGAAGTTTCACCGAATGGTTCTGTGTAGTTTATATTTGAAGACATTCCTTTTTCCACTATTACCCTCTTAGCGCTCCGAATCACCACTTGCATTTTCTACAAAAAGAGTGTTTCATAACTGCTCAATCAAAAATATGTTTTATCTCTGTTAACTGAATTTACAGATCAGAAATAAGTTTCATAGAATGCATCTGTGTAGTTTTTATTTGAAGATATTCTTTTTCCCAATGTAGGCCTCTTAGCGCTTAGCATGTCCAATTGCAGTTTCTACAGAAAGAGTGTTTCAGAACGGCTCAATCAAAAGTAAGGTTCAACTCTGTTAGTTGAATGCACAGAACAGAAAGAATTTTCACAGAATGCTACTGTGTAGTTTATATTTGAATATATTCCTTTTTCCACTATTACCCTCTTAGCGCTCCGAATGTCCACTTGCATTTTCTACAGAAAGAGTGTTCAGAACTGCGCAATCAAAAGTATGGTTTAACTCTGTTAGCTTAATGAACATATCAGAAATAAGTTTCACACAATGCTTCTGTGTAGTTTTTATTTGAAGATATTATTTTTCCCAATAGAGGCCTCTTAGCGCTCAGAATGTCCAATTGCAGTTTCTACAGAAAGAGTGTTTCTGAAAGGCTCAATCAAAAGTAAGGTTCAACTCTGTTAGTTGAATGCACAGAACAGAAAGAAGTTTCATACAATGCTTCTGTGTAGTTTATATTTGAACATATTCTTTTTTCCACTATTACCCACTTGGCGCTACGAATGTCCAGTTGCATTTTCTACAGACAGAGTGTTTCAAAACTGCTCAATCAAAAGTATGGTTTAACTCTGTTAGCTGAATGCTCAGATCAGAAAGAAGTTTCACAGAATGCTTCTGTGTAGTTTATATTTGAATATATTCCTTTTTCCACTACTAATCTCTTAGCGCTCAAAATGTCCAGTTGCATTTTCTACAGAAAGAGAGTTCAGATCTGCTCAATCAAAAGTATGGTTTAACTCTGTTAGCTGAATGCACAGATCAGAAAGAAGTTTCACCGAATGATTCTGTGAAGTTTATATTTGGAGACATTCCTTTTTCCACTATTACCCTCTTAGCGCTCCGAATCTCCACTTGCATTTTCTACAGAAAGAGTGTTTCAGAACGGCTCAATCAAAACTAAGGTTCAACTCTTTTAGTTGAACAAACAGAACAGAAAGAAGTTTCACACAATTCTTCTGTGTAGTTTTTATTTGTAGACATTCTTTTTCCCAATATAGGCCTCTTAGCGCTCAGAATGTCCAATTGCAGTTTCTACAGAAAGAGTGTTTCAGAACGGCTCAATCAAAAGTAAGGTTCAACTCTGTTAGTTGAATGCACAGAACAGAAAGAAGTTTCATACAATGCTTCTGTGTAGTTTATATTTGAACATATTCTTTTTTCCACTATTACCCACTTAGCGCTACGAATGTCCAGTTGCATTTTCTACAGACAGAGTGTTTCAAAACTGCTCAATCAAAAGTATGGTTTAACTCTGTTAGCTGAATGCTCAGATCAGAAAGAAGTTTCACAGAATGCTTCTGTGTAGTTTATATTTGAAAATATTCCTTTTTCCACTACTACGCTCTTAGCGCTCCGAATCTCCACTTGCATTTTCTACAAAGGAGTGTTTCATAACTGCTCAATCAAAAATATGTTTTATCTCTGTTAACTGAATTTACAGATCAGAAATAAGTTTCACAGAATGCATCTGTGTAGTTTTTATTTGAAGATATTCTTTTTCCCAATGTAGGCCTCTTAGCGCTTAGCATGTCCAATTGCAGTTTCTACAGAAAGAGTGTTTCAGAACGGCTCAATCAAAAGTAAGGTTCAACTCTGTTAGTTGAATGCACAGAACAGAAAGAATTTTCACAGAATGCTACTGTGTAGTTTATATTTGAATATATTCCTTTTTCCACTATTACCCTCTTAGCGCTCCGAATGTCCACTTGCATTTTCTACAGAAAGAGTGTTCAGAACTGCGCAATCAAAAGTATGGTTTAACTCTGTTAGCTTAATGAACATATCAGAAATAAGTTTCACACAATGCTTCTGTGTAGTTTTTATTTGAAGATATTACTTTTCCCAATATAGGCCTCTTAGCGCTCAGAATGTCCAATTGCAGTTTCTACAGAAAGAGTGTTTCAGAAAGGCTCAATCAAAAGTAAGTTTCAACTCTGTTAGTTGAATGCACAGAACAGAAAGAAGTTTCATACAATGCTTCTGTGTAGTTTATATTTGAACATATTCTTTTTTACACTATTACCCACTTAGCGCTACGAATGTCCAGTTGCATTTTCTACAGACAGAGTGTTTCAAAACTGCTCAATCAAAAGTATGGTTTAACTCTTTTAGCTGAATGCTCAGATCAGAAAGAAGTTTCACAGAATGCTTCTGTGTAGTTTATATTTGAATATATTCCTTTTTCCACTGCTACTCTCTTAGCGCTCCAAATGTCCAGTTGCATTTTCTACAGAAAGAGAGTTCAGATCTGCTCAATCAAAAGTATGGTTTAACTCTGTTTGCTGAATGCACAGATCAGAAAGAAGTTTCACCGAATGATTCTGTGTAGTTTATATTTGGAGACATTCCTTTTTCCACTATTACCCTCTTAGCGCTCCGAATCTCCACTTGCATTTTCTACAGAAAGAGTGTTTCAGAACGGCTCAATCAAAACTAAGGTTCAACTCTTTTAGTTGAACAAACAGAACAGAAAGAAGTTTCACACAATTCTTCTGTGTAGTTTTTATTTGTAGACATTTTTTTCCCAATATAGGCCTCTTAGCGCTCAGAATGTCCAATTGCAGTTTCTGCAGAAAGAGTGTTTCAGTACGGCTCAATCAAAAGTAAGTTTCAACTCTGTTAGTTGAATGCACAGAACAGAAAGAAGTTTCACACAATGCTTCTGTGTAGTTTATATTTGAACATATTCTTTTTTCCACTATTACCCACTTAGCGCTACGAATGTCCAGTTGCATTTTCTACAGACAGAGTGTTTCAAAACTGCTCAATCAAAAGTATGGTTTAACTCTGTTAGCTGAATGCTCAGATCAGAAAGAAGTTTCACAGAATGCTTCTGTGTAGTTTATATTTGAATATATTCCTTTTTCCACTACTACGCTCTTAGCGCTCCAAATGTCCAGTTGCATTTTCTACAGAAAGAGTGTTCAGATCTGCTCAATCAAAAGTATGGTTTAACTCTGTTAGCTGAATGCACAGATCAGAAAGAAGTTTCACCGAATGATTCTGTGTAGTTTATATTTGAAGACATTCCTTTTTCCACTATTACCCTCTTAGCGCTCCGAATCTCCACTTGCATTTTCTACAAAAAGAGTGTTTCATAACTGCTCAATCAAAAATATGTTTTATCTCTGTTAACTGAATTTACAGATCAGAAATAAGTTTCACAGAATGCATCTGTGTAGTTTTTATTTGAAGATATTCTTTTTCCCAATGTAGGCCTCTTAGCGCTTAGCATGTCCAATTGCACTTACTACAGAAAGAGTGTTTCTGAACGGCTCAATCAAAAGTAAGGTTCAACTCTGTTAGTTGAATGCACAGAACAGAAAGAATTTTCACAGAATGCTACTGTGTAGTTTATATTTGAATATATTCCTTTTTCCACAATTACCCTCTTAGCGCTCCGAATGTGCACTTGCATTTTCTACAGAAAGAGTGTTCAGAACTGCGCAATCCAAAGTATGGTTTAACTCTGTTAGCTTAATGAACATATCAGAAATAAGTTTCACACAATGCTTCTGTGTAGTTTTAATTTGAAGATATTATTTTTCCCAATAGAGGCCTCTTAGCGCTCAGAATGTCCAATTGCAGTTTCTACAGAAAGAGTGTTTCAGAAAGGCTCAATCAAAAGTAAGGTTCAACTCTGTTAGTTGAATGCACAGAACAGAAAGAAGTTTCATACAATGCTTCTGTGTAGTTTATATTTGAACATATTCTTTTTTCCACTATTACCCACTTAGCGCTACGAATGTCCAGTTGCATTTTCTACAGACAGAGTGTTTCAAAACTGCTCAATCAAAAGTATGGTTTAACTCTGTTAGCTGAATGCTCAGATCAGAAAGAAGTTTCACAGAATGCTTCTGTGTAGTTTATATTTGAATATATTCCTTTTTCCACTACTACTCTCTTAGCGCTCCAAATGTCCAGTTGCATTTTCTACAGAAAGAGTGTTCAGATCTGCTCAATCAAAAGTATGGTTTAACTCTGTTAGCTGAATGTACATATCAGAAAGAAGTTTCACAGAATGATTCTGTGTAGTTTATATTTGGAGACATTCCTTTTTCCACTATTACCCTCTTAGCGCTCCGAATCTCCACTTGCATTTTCTACAGAAAGACTGTTACAGAACAGCTCAATCAAAACTAAAGTTCATCTCTTTTAGTTGAACAAACCGAACAGAAAGAAGTTTCACACAATTCTTCTGTGTAGTTTTTATTTGTAGACATTCTTTTTCCCAATATAGGCCTCTTAGCGCTCAGAATGTCCAATTGCAGTTTCTACAGAAAGAGTGTTTCAGAACGGCTCAATCAAAAGTAAGGTTCAACTCTGTTAGTTGAATGCACAGAACAGAAAGAAGTTTCATACAATGCTTCTGTGTAGTTTATATTTGAACATATTCTTTTTTCCACTATTACCCACTTAGCGCTACGAATGTCCAGTTGCATTTTCTACAGACAGAGTGTTTCAAAACTGCTCAATCAAAAGTATGGTTTAACTCTGTTAGCTGAATGCTCAGATCAGAAAGAAGTTTCACAGAATGCTTCTGTGTAGTTTATATTTGAATATATTCCTTTTTCCACTACTACTCTCTTAGCGCTCCAAATGTCCAGTTGCATTTTCTACAGAAAGAGTGTTCAGATCTGCTCAATCAAAAGTATGGTTTAACTCTGTTAGCTGAATGCACAGATCAGAAAGAACTTTCACAGAATGATTCTGTGTAGTTTATATTTGGAGACATTCCTTTTTCCACTATTACCCTCTTAGCGCTCCGAATGTCCACTTGCATTTTCTACATAAAGAGTGTTTCAGAACGTCTCAATCAAAACTAAGGTTCAAATCTTTTAGTTGAACAAACAGAACAGAAAGAAGTTTCACACAATTCTTCTGTGTAGTTTTTATTTGTAGACATTCTTTTTCCCAATATAGGCCTCTTAGCTCTCAGAATGTCCAATTGCAGTTTCTACAGAAAGAGTGTTTCAGAACGGCTCAATCAAAAGTAAGGTTCAACTCTGTTAGTTGAATGCACAGAACAGAAAGAATTTCATACAATGCTTCTGTGTAGTTTATATTTGAACATATTCTTTTTTCCACTATTACCCACTTAGCGCTACGAATGTCCAGTTGCATTTTCTACAGACAGAGTGTTTCAAAACTGCTCAATCAAAAGTATGGTTTAACTCTGTTAGCTGAATGCTCAGATCAGAAAGAAGTTTCACAGAATGCTTCTGTGTAGTTTATATTTGAATATATTCCTTTTTCCACTACTACGCTCTTAGCGCTCCAAATGTCCAGTTGCATTTTCTACAGAAAGAGTGTTCAGATCTGCTCAATCAAAAGTATGGTTTAACTCTGTTAGCTGAATGCACAGATCAGAAAGAAGTTTCACCGAATGATTCTGTGTAGTTTATATTTGAAGACATTCCTTTTTCCACTATTACCCTCTTAGCGCTCCGAATCTCCACTTGCTTTTTCTACAGAAAGTGTTTCAGATCGGCTCAATCAAAACTAAGGTTCAACTCTTTTAGTTGAACAAACAGAACAGAAAGAAGTTTCACACAATTCTTCTGTGTAGTTTTTATTTGTAGACATTCTATTTCCCAATATAGGCCTCTTAACGCTCAGAATGTCCAATTGCAGTTTCTACAGAAAGAGTGTTTCAGAACGGCTCAATCAAAAGTAAGGTTCAACTCTGTTAGTTGAATGCACAGAACAGAAAGAAGTTTCATACAATGCTTCTGTGTAGTTTATATTTGAACATATTTTTTTTCCACTATTACCCACTTAGCGCTACGAATGTCCAGTTGCATTTTCTACAGACAGAGTGTTTCAAAACTGCTCAATCAAAAGTATGGTTTAACTCTGTTAGCTGAATGCTCAGATCAGAAAGAAGTTTCACAGAATGCTTCTGTGTAGTTTATATTTGTATATATTCCTTTTTCCACTACTACTCTCTTAGCGCTCCAAATGTCCAGTTGCATTTTCTACAGAAAGAGTGTTCAGATCTGCTCAATCAAAAGTATGGTTTAACTCTGTTAGCTGAATGCACAGATCAGAAAGAAGTTTCACAGAATGATTCTGTGTAGTTTATATTTGGAGACATTCCTTTTTCCACCATTACCCTCTTAGCGCTCCGAATGTCCACTTGCATTTTCTACAGAAAGAGTGTTCAGAACTGCGCAATCAAAAGTATGGTTTAACTCTGTTATCTTAATGAACATATCAGAAATAAGTTTCACACAATGCTTCTGTGTAGTTTTTATTTGAAGATATTATTTTTCCCAATATAGGCCTCTTAGCGCTCAGAATGTCCAATTGCAGTTTCTACAGAAAGAGTGTTTCAGAAAGGCTCAATCAAAAGTAAGGTTCAACTCTGTTAGTTGAATGCACAGAACAGAAAGAAATTTCATACAATGCTTCTGTGTAGTTTATATTTGAACATATTCTTTTTTCCACTATTACCCACTTGGCGCTACGAATGTCCAGTTGCATTTTCTACAGACAGAGTGTTTCAAAACTGCTCAATCAAAAGTATGGTTTAACTCTGTTAGCTGAATGCTCAGATCAGAAAGAAGTTTCACAGAATGCTTCTGTGTAATTTATGTATGAATATATTCCTTTTTCCACTACTACTCTCTTAGCGCTCCAAATGTCCAGTTGCATTTTCTACAGAAAGAGTGTTCAGATCTGCTCACTCAAAAGTATGGTTTAACTCTGTTAGCTGAATGCACAGATCAGAAAGAAGTTTCGCAGAATGATTCTGTTTAGTTTATATTTGGAGACATTCCTTTTTCCACTATTACCCTCTTAGCGCTCCGAATCTCCACTTGCATTTTCTACAGAAAGAGTGTTTCAGAACGGCTCAATCAAAACTAAGGTTCAACTCTTTTAGTTGAACAAACAGAACAGAAAGAAGTTTCACACAATTCTTCTGTGTAGTTTTTATTTGTAGACATTCTTTTTCCCAATATAGGCCTCTTAGCGCTCAGAATGTCCAATTGCAATTTCTACAGAAAGAGTGTTTCAGAACGGCTCAATCAAAAGTAAGGTTCAACTCTGTTAGTTGAATGCACAGAACAGAAAGAAGTTTCATACAATGCTTCTGTGTAGTTTATATTTGAACATATTCTTTTTTCCACTATTACCCACTTAGCGCTACGAATGTCCAGTGGCATTTTCTACAGACAGAGTGTTTCAAAACTGCTCAATGAAAAGTATGGTTTAACTCTGTTAGCTGAATGCTCAGATCAGAAAGAAGTTTCACAGAATGCTTCTGTGTAGTTTATATTTGAATATATTCCTTTTTCCACTACTACGCTCTTAGCGCTCCAAATGTACAGTTGCATTTTCTACAGAAAGAGTGTTCAGATCTGCTCAATCAAAAGTATGGTTAAACTCTGTTAGCTGAATGCACAGATCAGAAAGAAGTTTCACAGAATGATTCTGTGTAGTTTATATTTGGAGACATTCCTTTTTCTACTATTACCCTCTTAGCGCTCCGAATCTCCACTTGCATTTTCTACAGAAAGAGTGTTTCAGAACGGCTCAATCAAAACTAAGGTTCAACTCTTTTAATTGAACAAACAGAACAGAAAGAAGTTTCACAGAATGCATCTTTGTAGTTTTTATTTGAAGATATTCTTTTTCCCAATGTAGGCCTCTTAGCGCTTAGCATGTCCAATTGCAGTTTCTACAGAAAGAGTGTTTCAGAACGGCTCAATCAAAAGTAAGGTTCAACTCTGTTAGTTGAATGCACAGAACAGAAAGAATTTTCACAGAATGCTACTGTGTAGTTTATATTTGAATATATTCCTTTCTCCACTATTACCCTCTTAGCGCTACGAATGTCCACTTGCATTTTCTACAGAAAGAGTGTTCAGAACTGCGCAATCAAAAGTATGGTTTAACTCTGTTAGCTTAATGAACATATCAGAAATAAGTTTCACACAATGCTTCTGTGTAGTTTTTATTTGAAGATATTATTTTTCCCAATATAGGCCTCTTAGCGCTCAGAATGTCCAATTGCAGTCTCTACAGAAAGAGTGTTTCAGAAAGGCTCAATCAAAACTAAGGTTCAACTCTGTTAGTTGAATGCACAGAACAGAAAGGAATTTCAAACAATGCTTCTGTGTAGTTTATATTTGAACATATTCTTTTTTCCACTATTACCCACTTGGCGCTACGAATGTCCAGTTGCATTTTCTACAGACAGAGTGTTTCAAAACTGCTCAATCAAAAGTATGGTTTAACTCTGTTAGCTGAATGCTCAGATCAGAAAGAAGTTTCACAGAATGCTTCTGTGTAGTTTATATTTGAATATATTCCTTTTTCCACTACTACTCTCTTAGCGCTCCAAATGTCCAGTTGCATTTTCTACAGAAAGAGTGTTCAGATCTGCTCAATCAAAAGTATGGTTTAACTCTGTTAGCTGAATGCACAGATCAGAAAGAAGTTTCACAGAATGATTCTGTGTAGTTTATATTTGGAGACATTCCTTTTTCCACTATTACCCTCTTAGCGCTCCGAATCTCCACTTGCATTTTCTACAGAAAGTGTGTTTCAGAACGGCTCAATCAAAACAAAGGTTCAACTCTTTTAGTTGAACAAACAGAACAGAAAGAAGTTTCACACAATTCTGCTGTGTAGTTTTTATTTGTAGACATTCTTTTTCCCAATATATGCCTCTTAGCGCTCAGAATGTCCAATTGCAGTTTCTACAGAAAGAGTGTTTCAGAACGGCTCAATCAAAAGTAAGGTTCAACTCTGTTAGTTGAATGTACAGAACAGAAAGTAGTTTCATACAATGCTTCTGTGTAGTTTATATTTGAACATATTCTTTTTTCCACTATTACCCACTTAGCGCTACGAATGTCCAGTTGCATTTTCTACAGACAGAGTGTTTCAAAACTGCTCAATCAAAAGTATGGTTTAACTCTGTTAGCTGAATGCTCAGATCAGAAAGAAGTTTCACAGAATGCTTCTGTGTAGTTTATATTTGAATATATTCCTTTTTACACTACTACGCTCTTAGCGCTCCAAATGTCCAGTTGCATTTTCTACAGAAAGAGTGTTCAGATCTGCTCAATCAAAAGTATGTTTTAAATCTGTTAGCGGAATGCACAGATCAGAAAGAAGTTTCACCGAATGATTCTGTATTTTATATTTGAAGACATTCCTTTTTCCACTATTACCCTCTTAGCGCTCCGAATCTCCACTTGCATTTTCTACAAAAAGAGTGTTTCATAACTGCTCAATCAAAAATATGTTTTATCTCTGTTAACTGAATTACAGATCAGAAATAAGTTTCACAGAATGCATCTGTGTAGTTTTTATTTGAAGATATTTTTTTCCCAATGTAGGCCTCTTAGCGCTTAGCATGTCCAATTGCAGTTTCTACAGAAAGAGTGTTTCAGAAGGGCTCAATCAAAAGTAAGGTTCAACTCTGTTAGTTGAATGCACAGAACAGAAAGAATTTTCACAGAATGCTACTGTGTAGTTTATATTTGAATATATTCCTTTTTCCACTACTACGCTCTTAGCGCTCCAAATGTCCAGTTGCATTCTCTACAGAAAGAGTGTTCAGATCTGCTCAATCAAAAGTATGGTTTAAGTCTGCTAGCTGAATGCACAGATCAGAAAGAAGTTTCACCGAATGATTCTGTGTAGTTTATATTTGAAGACATTCCTTTTTCCAGTATTACCCTCTTAGCGCTCCGAATGTCCAGTTGCATTTCCTGCAGAAAGAGTGTTCAGATCTGCTCAATCAAAAGTATGGTTTAACTCTGTTAGATGAATGCACAGATCAGAAACAAGTTTCACCGAATGATTCTGTGTAGTTTATATTTGAAGACATTCCTTTTTCCACTATTACCCTCTTAGCGCTCCGAATCTCCACTTGCATTTTCTACAAAAACAGTGTTTCATAACTGCTCAATCAAAAATATGTTTTATCTCTGTTAATTGAATTTAGAGATCAGAAATAAGTTTCACAGAATGCATCTGTGTAGTTTTTATTTGAAGATATTCTTTTTCCCAATGTAGGCCTCTTAGCGCTTAGCATGTCCAATTGCAGTTTCTACAGAAAGAGTGTTTCAGAACGGCTCAATCAAAAGTAAGGTTCAACTCTGTTAGTTGAATGCACAGAACAGAAAGGATTTTCATAGAATGCTACTGTGTAGTTTATATTTGAATATATTCCTTTCTCCACTATTACCCTCTTAGCGCTCCGAATGTCCACTTGCATTTTCTACAGAAGCAGTGTTCTGAACTGTG
Source organism: Symphalangus syndactylus (assembly GCF_028878055.3). Lineage (NCBI taxonomy): Eukaryota > Metazoa > Chordata > Mammalia > Primates > Hylobatidae > Symphalangus > Symphalangus syndactylus. The sequence goes on along the minus strand of NC_072447.2, from coordinate 161,963,300 downwards.
CAATCAAAAGTATGGTTTAACTCTGTTAGCTTAATGAACATATCAGAAATAAGTTTCACACAATGCTTCAGTGTAGTTTTTATTTGAAGATATTATTTTTCCCAATAGAGGCCTCTTAGCGCTCAGAATGTCCAATTGCAGTTTCTACAGAAAGAGTGTTTCAGAAAGGCTCAATCAAAAGTAAGGTTCAACTCTGTTAGTTGAATGCACAGAACAGAAAGAAGTTTCATACAATGCTTCTGTGTAGTTTATATTTGAACATATTCTTTATTCCACTATTACCCACGTAGCGCTACGAATGTCCAGTTGCATTTTCTACAGACAGAGTGTTTCAAAACTGCTCAATCAAAAGTATGGTTTAATTCTGTTAGCTGAATGCTCAGATCAGAAAGAAGTTTCACAGAATGCTTCTGTGTAGTTTATATTTGAATATATTCCTTTTTCCACTACTACGCTCTTAGCGCTCCAAATGTCCAGTTGCATTTTCTACAGAAAGAGTGTTCAGATCTGCTCAATCAAAAGTATGGTTTAACTCTGTTAGCTGAATGCACAGATCAGAAAGAAGTTTCACCGAATGATTCTGTGTAGTTTATATTTGAAGACATCCCTTTTTCCACTATTACCCTCTTAGCGCTCCGAATGTCCACTTGCATTTTCTACAGAAAGAGTGTTCAGAACTGCGCAATCAAAAGTATGGTTTAACTCTGTTATCTTAATGAACATATCAGAAATAAGTTTCACACAATGCTTCTGTGTAGTTTTTATTTGAAGATATTATTTTTCCCAATATAGGCCTCTTAGCGCTCAGAATGTCCAATTGCAGTTTCTACAGAAAGAGTGTTTCAGAAAGGCTCAATCAAAAGTAAGGTTCAACTCTGTTAGTTGAATGCACAGAACAGAAAGAAATTTCATACAATGCTTCTGTGTAGTTTATATTTGAACATATTCTTTTTTCCACTATTACCCACTTGGCGCTACGAATGTCCAGTTGCATTTTCTACAGACAGAGTGTTTCAAAACTGCTCAATCAAAAGTATGGTTTAACTCTGTTAGCTGAATGCACAGATCAGAAAGAAGTTTCACAGAATGATTCTGTGTAGTTTATATTTGGAGACATTCCTTTTTCTACTATTACCCTCTTAGCGCTCCGAATCTCCACTTGCATTTTCTACAGAAAGAGTGTTTCAGAACGGCTCAATCAAAACTAAGGTTCAACTCTTTTAATTGAACAAACAGAACAGAAAGAAGTTTCACAGAATGCATCTTTGTAGTTTTTATTTGAAGATATTCTTTTTCCCAATGTAGGCCTCTTAGCGCTTAGCATGTCCAATTGCAGTTTCTACAGAAAGAGTGTTTCAGAACGGCTCAATCAAAAGTAAGGTTCAACTCTGTTAGTTGAATGCACAGAACAGAAAGAATTTTCACAGAATGCTACTGTGTAGTTTATATTTGAATATATTCCTTTCTCCACTATTACCCTCTTAGCGCTACGAATGTCCACTTGCATTTTCTACAGAAAGAGTGTTCAGAACTGCGCAATCAAAAGTATGGTTTAACTCTGTTAGCTTAATGAACATATCAGAAATAAGTTTCACACAATGCTTCTGTGTAGTTTTTATTTGAAGATATTATTTTTCCCAATATAGGCCTCTTAGCGCTCAGAATGTCCAATTGCAGTCTCTACAGAAAGAGTGTTTCAGAAAGGCTCAATCAAAACTAAGGTTCAACTCTGTTAGTTGAATGCACAGAACAGAAAGGAATTTCAAACAATGCTTCTGTGTAGTTTATATTTGAACATATTCTTTTTTCCACTATTACCCACTTGGCGCTACGAATGTCCAGTTGCATTTTCTACAGACAGAGTGTTTCAAAACTGCTCAATCAAAAGTATGGTTTAACTCTGTTAGCTGAATGCTCAGATCAGAAAGAAGTTTCACAGAATGCTTCTGTGTAGTTTATATTTGAATATATTCCTTTTTCCACTACTACTCTCTTAGCGCTCCAAATGTCCAGTTGCATTTTCTACAGAAAGAGTGTTCAGATCTGCTCAATCAAAAGTATGGTTTAACTCTGTTAGCTGAATGCACAGATCAGAAAGAAGTTTCACAGAATGATTCTGTGTAGTTTATATTTGGAGACATTCCTTTTTCCACTATTACCCTCTTAGCGCTCCGAATCTCCACTTGCATTTTCTACAGAAAGTGTGTTTCAGAACGGCTCAATCAAAACAAAGGTTCAACTCTTTTAGTTGAACAAACAGAACAGAAAGAAGTTTCACACAATTCTGCTGTGTAGTTTTTATTTGTAGACATTCTTTTTCCCAATATATGCCTCTTAGCGCTCAGAATGTCCAATTGCAGTTTCTACAGAAAGAGTGTTTCAGAACGGCTCAATCAAAAGTAAGGTTCAACTCTGTTAGTTGAATGTACAGAACAGAAAGTAGTTTCATACAATGCTTCTGTGTAGTTTATATTTGAACATATTCTTTTTTCCACTATTACCCACTTAGCGCTACGAATGTCCAGTTGCATTTTCTACAGACAGAGTGTTTCAAAACTGCTCAATCAAAAGTATGGTTTAACTCTGTTAGCTGAATGCTCAGATCAGAAAGAAGTTTCACAGAATGCTTCTGTGTAGTTTATATTTGAATATATTCCTTTTTACACTACTACGCTCTTAGCGCTCCAAATGTCCAGTTGCATTTTCTACAGAAAGAGTGTTCAGATCTGCTCAATCAAAAGTATGTTTTAAATCTGTTAGCGGAATGCACAGATCAGAAAGAAGTTTCACCGAATGATTCTGTATTTTATATTTGAAGACATTCCTTTTTCCACTATTACCCTCTTAGCGCTCCGAATCTCCACTTGCATTTTCTACAAAAAGAGTGTTTCATAACTGCTCAATCAAAAATATGTTTTATCTCTGTTAACTGAATTACAGATCAGAAATAAGTTTCACAGAATGCATCTGTGTAGTTTTTATTTGAAGATATTTTTTTCCCAATGTAGGCCTCTTAGCGCTTAGCATGTCCAATTGCAGTTTCTACAGAAAGAGTGTTTCAGAAGGGCTCAATCAAAAGTAAGGTTCAACTCTGTTAGTTGAATGCACAGAACAGAAAGAATTTTCACAGAATGCTACTGTGTAGTTTATATTTGAATATATTCCTTTTTCCACTACTACGCTCTTAGCGCTCCAAATGTCCAGTTGCATTCTCTACAGAAAGAGTGTTCAGATCTGCTCAATCAAAAGTATGGTTTAAGTCTGCTAGCTGAATGCACAGATCAGAAAGAAGTTTCACCGAATGATTCTGTGTAGTTTATATTTGAAGACATTCCTTTTTCCAGTATTACCCTCTTAGCGCTCCGAATGTCCAGTTGCATTTCCTGCAGAAAGAGTGTTCAGATCTGCTCAATCAAAAGTATGGTTTAACTCTGTTAGATGAATGCACAGATCAGAAACAAGTTTCACCGAATGATTCTGTGTAGTTTATATTTGAAGACATTCCTTTTTCCACTATTACCCTCTTAGCGCTCCGAATCTCCACTTGCATTTTCTACAAAAACAGTGTTTCATAACTGCTCAATCAAAAATATGTTTTATCTCTGTTAATTGAATTTAGAGATCAGAAATAAGTTTCACAGAATGCATCTGTGTAGTTTTTATTTGAAGATATTCTTTTTCCCAATGTAGGCCTCTTAGCGCTTAGCATGTCCAATTGCAGTTTCTACAGAAAGAGTGTTTCAGAACGGCTCAATCAAAAGTAAGGTTCAACTCTGTTAGTTGAATGCACAGAACAGAAAGGATTTTCATAGAATGCTACTGTGTAGTTTATATTTGAATATATTCCTTTCTCCACTATTACCCTCTTAGCGCTCCGAATGTCCACTTGCATTTTCTACAGAAGCAGTGTTCTGAACTGTGCAATCAAAAGTATGGTTTAACTCTGTTAGCTTAATGAACATATCAGAAATAAGTTTCACACAATGCTTCAGTGTAGTTTTTATTTGAAGATATTATTTTTCCCAATAGAGGCCTCTTAGCGCTCAGAATGTCCAATTGCAGTTTCTACAGAAAGAGTGTTTCAGAAAGGCTCAATCAAAAGTAAGGTTCAACTCTGTTAGTTGAATGCACAGAACAGAAAGAAGTTTCATACAATGCTTCTGTGTAGTTTATATTTGAACATATTCTTTATTCCACTATTACCCACGTAGCGCTACGAATGTCCAGTTGCATTTTCTACAGACAGAGTGTTTCAAAACTGCTCAATCAAAAGTATGGTTTAATTCTGTTAGCTGAATGCTCAGATCAGAAAGAAGTTTCACAGAATGCTTCTGTGTAGTTTATATTTGAATATATTCCTTTTTCCACTACTACGCTCTTAGCGCTCCAAATGTCCAGTTGCATTTTCTACAGAAAGAGTGTTCAGATCTGCTCAATCAAAAGTATGGTTTAACTCTGTTAGCTGAATGCACAGATCAGAAAGAAGTTTCACCGAATGATTCTGTGTAGTTTATATTTGAAGACATCCCTTTTTCCACTATTACCCTCTTAGCGCTCCGAATGTCCACTTGCATTTTCTACAGAAAGAGTGTTCAGAACTGCGCAATCAAAAGTATGGTTTAACTCTGTTATCTTAATGAACATATCAGAAATAAGTTTCACACAATGCTTCTGTGTAGTTTTTATTTGAAGATATTATTTTTCCCAATATAGGCCTCTTAGCGCTCAGAATGTCCAATTGCAGTTTCTACAGAAAGAGTGTTTCAGAAAGGCTCAATCAAAAGTAAGGTTCAACTCTGTTAGTTGAATGCACAGAACAGAAAGAAATTTCATACAATGCTTCTGTGTAGTTTATATTTGAACATATTCTTTTTTCCACTATTACCCACTTGGCGCTACGAATGTCCAGTTGCATTTTCTACAGACAGAGTGTTTCAAAACTGCTCAATCAAAAGTATGGTTTAACTCTGTTAGCTGAATGCTCAGATCAGAAAGAAGTTTCACAGAATGCTTCTGTGTAATTTATATATGAATATATTCCTTTTTCCACTACTACTCTCTTAGCGCTCCAAATGTCCAGTTGCATTTTCTACAGAAAGAGTGTTCAGATCTGCTCACTCAAAAGTATGGTTTAACTCTGTTAGCTGAATGCACAGATCAGAAAGAAGTTTCGCAGAATGATTCTGTTTAGTTTATATTTGGAGACATTACTTTTTCTACTATTACCCTCTTAGCGCTCCGAATCTCCACTTGCATTTTCTACAGAAAGAGTGTTTCAGAACGGCTCAATCAAAACTAAGGTTCAACTCTTTTAGTTGAACAAACAGAACAGAAAGAAGTTTCACACAATTCTTCTGTGTAGTTTTTATTTGTAGACATTCTGTTTCCCAATATAGGCCTCTTAGCGCTCAGAATGTCCAATTGCAATTTCTACAGAAAGAGTGTTTCAGAACGGCTCAATCAAAAGTAAGGTTCAACTCTGTTAGTTGAATGCACAGAACAGAAAGAAGTTTCATACAATGCTTCTGTGTAGTTTATATTTGAACATATTCTTTTTTCCACTATTACCCACTTAGCGCTACGAATGTCCAGTGGCATTTTCTACAGACAGAGTGTTTCAAAACTGCTCAATGAAAAGTATGGTTTAACTCTGTTAGCTGAATGCTCAGATCAGAAAGAAGTTTCACATAATGCTTCTGTGTAGTTTATATTTGAATATATTCCTTTTTCCACTACTACGCTCTTAGCGCTCCAAATGTACAGTTGCATTTTCTACAGAAAGAGTGTTCAGATCTGCTCAATCAAAAGTATGGTTAAACTCTGTTAGCTGAATGCACAGATCAGAAAGAAGTTTCACAGAATGATTCTGTGTAGTTTATATTTGGAGACATTCCTTTTTCTACTATTACCCTCTTAGCGCTCCGAATCTCCACTTGCATTTTCTACAGAAAGAGTGTTTCAGAACGGCTCAATCAAAACTAAGGTTCAACTCTTTTAATTGAACAAACAGAACAGAAAGAAGTTTCACAGAATGCATCTTTGTAGTTTTTATTTGAAGATATTCTTTTTCCCAATGTAGGCCTCTTAGCGCTTAGCATGTCCAATTGCAGTTTCTACAGAAAGAGTGTTTCAGAACGGCTCAATCAAAAGTAAGGTTCAACTCTGTTAGTTGAATGCACAGAACAGAAAGAATTTTCACAGAATGCTACTGTGTAGTTTATATTTGAATATATTCCTTTCTCCACTATTACCCTCTTAGCGCTACGAATGTCCACTTGCATTTTCTACAGAAAGAGTGTTCAGAACTGCGCAATCAAAAGTATGGTTTAACTCTGTTAGCTTAATGAACATATCAGAAATAAGTTTCACACAATGCTTCTGTGTAGTTTTTATTTGAAGATATTATTTTTCCCAATATAGGCCTCTTAGCGCTCAGAATGTCCAATTGCAGTCTCTACAGAAAGAGTGTTTCAGAAAGGCTCAATCAAAACTAAGGTTCAACTCTGTTAGTTGAATGCACAGAACAGAAAGGAATTTCAAACAATGCTTCTGTGTAGTTTATATTTGAACATATTCTTTTTTCCACTATTACCCACTTGGCGCTACGAATGTCCAGTTGCATTTTCTACAGACAGAGTGTTTCAAAACTGCTCAATCAAAAGTATGGTTTAACTCTGTTAGCTGAATGCTCAGATCAGAAAGAAGTTTCACAGAATGCTTCTGTGTAGTTTATATTTGAATATATTCCTTTTTCCACTACTACTCTCTTAGCGCTCCAAATGTCCAGTTGCATTTTCTACAGAAAGAGTGTTCAGATCTGCTCAATCAAAAGTATGGTTTAACTCTGTTAGCTGAATGCACAGATCAGAAAGAAGTTTCACAGAATGATTCTGTGTAGTTTATATTTGGAGACATTCCTTTTTCCACTATTACCCTCTTAGCGCTCCGAATCTCCACTTGCATTTTCTACAGAAAGAGTGTTTCAGAACGGCTCAATCAAAACTAACGTTCAACTCTTTTAGTTGAACAAACAGAACAGAAAGAAGTTTCACAGAATGCATCTTTGTAGTTTTTATTTGAAGATATTCTTTTTCCCAATGTAGGCCTCTTATCGCTTAGCATGTCCAATTGCAGTTTCTACAGAAAGAGTGTTCCAGAACGGGTCAATTAAAAGTAAGGTTCAACTCTGTTAGTTGAATGCACAGAACAGAAAGAATTTTCACAGAATGCTACTGTGTAGTTTATATTTGAATATATTCCTTTTTCCACTATTACCCTCTTAGCGCTCCGAATGTCCACTTGCATTTTCTACAGAAAGAGTGTTCAGAACTGCGCAATCAAAAGTATGGTTTAACTCTGTTAGCTTAATGAACATATCAGAAATAAGTTTCACACAATGCTTCTGTGTAGTTTTTATTTGAAGATATTATTTTTCCCAATATAGGCCTCTTAGCGCTCAGAATGTCCAATTGCAGTTTCTACAGAAAGAGTGTTTCAGAAAGGCTCAATCAAAAGTAAGGTTCAACTCTGTTAGTTCAATGCACAGAACAGAAAGAAGTTTCATACAATGCTTCTGTGTAGTTTATATTTGAACATATTCTTTTTTCCACTATTACCCACTTGGCGCTACGAATGTCCAGGTGCATTTTCTACAGACAGAGTGTTTCAAAACTGCTCAATCAAAAGTATGGTTTAACTCTGTTAGCTGAATGCTCAGATCAGAAAGAAGTTTCACAGAATGCTTCTGTGTAGTTTATATTTGAATATATTCCTTTTTCCACTACTACGCTCTTAGCGCTCCAAATGTCCAGTTGCATTTTCTACAGAAAGAGTGTTCAGATCTGCTCAATCAAAAGTATGGTTTAACTCTGTTAGCTGAATGCACAGATCAGAAAGAAGTTTCACCGAATGATTCTGTGTAGTTTATATTTGAAGACATCCTTTTTTTCCACTATTACCCTCTTAGCGCTCCGAATGTCCACTTGCATTTTCTACAGAAAGAGTGTTCAGAACTGCGCAATCAAAAGTATGGTTTAACTCTGTTATCTTAATGAACATATCAGAAATAAGTTTCACACAATGCTTCTGTGTAGTTTTTATTTGAAGATATTATTTTTCCCAATATAGGCCTCTTAGCGCTCAGAATGTCCAATTGCAGTTTCTACAGAAAGAGTGTTTCAGAAAGGCTCAATCAAAAGTAAGGTTCAACTCTGTTAGTTGAATGCACAGAACAGAAAGAAATTTCATACAATGCTTCTGTGTAGTTTATATTTGAACATATTCTTTTTTCCACTATTACCCACTTGGCGCTACGAATGTCCAGTTGCATTTTCTACAGACAGAGTGTTTCAAAACTGCTCAATCAAAAGTATGGTTTAACTCTGTTAGCTGAATGCTCAGATCAGAAAGAAGTTTCACAGAATGCTTCTGTGTAATTTATGTATGAATATATTCCTTTTTCCACTACTACTCTCTTAGCGCTCCAAATGTCCAGTTGCATTTTCTACAGAAAGAGTGTTCAGATCTGCTCACTCAAAAGTATGGTTTAACTCTGTTAGCTGAATGCACAGATCAGAAAGAAGTTTCGCAGAATGATTCTGTTTAGTTTATATTTGGAGACATTCCTTTTTCCACTATTACCCTCTTAGCGCTCCGAATCTCCACTTGCATTTTCTACAGAAAGAGTGTTTCAGAACGGCTCAATCAAAACTAAGGTTCAACTCTTTTAGTTGAACAAACAGAACAGAAAGAAGTTTCACACAATTCTTCTGTGTAGTTTTTATTTGTAGACATTCTTTTTCCCAATATAGGCCTCTTAGCGCTCAGAATGTCCAATTGCAATTTCTACAGAAAGAGTGTTTCAGAACGGCTCAATCAAAAGTAAGGTTCAACTCTGTTAGTTGAATGCACAGAACAGAAAGAAGTTTCATACAATGCTTCTGTGTAGTTTATATTTGAACATATTCTTTTTTCCACTATTACCCACTTAGCGCTACGAATGTCCAGTGGCATTTTCTACAGACAGAGTGTTTCAAAACTGCTCAATGAAAAGTATGGTTTAAATCTGTTAGCTGAATGCTCAGATCAGAAAGAAGTTTCACAGAATGCTTCTGTGTAGTTTATATTTGAATATATTCCTTTTTCCACTACTACGCTCTTAGCGCTCCAAATGTACAGTTGCATTTTCTACAGAAAGAGTGTTCAGATCTGCTCAATCAAAAGTATGGTTAAACTCTGTTAGCTGAATGCACAGATCAGAAAGAAGTTTCACAGAATGATTCTGTGTAGTTTATATTTGGAGACATTCCTTTTTCTACTATTACCCTCTTAGCGCTCCGAATCTCCACTTGCATTTTCTACAGAAAGAGTGTTTCAGAACGGCTCAATCAAAACTAAGGTTCAACTCTTTTAATTGAACAAACAGAACAGAAAGAAGTTTCACAGAATGCATCTTTGTAGTTTTTATTTGAAGATATTCTTTTTCCCAATGTAGGCCTCTTAGCGCTTAGCATGTCCAATTGCAGTTTCTACAGAAAGAGTGTTTCAGAACGGCTCAATCAAAAGTAAGGTTCAACTCTGTTAGTTGAATGCACAGAACAGAAAGAATTTTCACAGAATGCTACTGTGTAGTTTATATTTGAATATATTCCTTTCTCCACTATTACCCTCTTAGCGCTACGAATGTCCACTTGCATTTTCTACAGAAAGAGTGTTCAGAACTGCGCAATCAAAAGTATGGTTTAACTCTGTTAGCTTAATGAACATATCAGAAATAAGTTTCACACAATGCTTCTGTGTAGTTTTTATTTGAAGATATTATTTTTCCCAATATAGGCCTCTTAGCGCTCAGAATGTCCAATTGCAGTCTCTACAGAAAGAGTGTTTCAGAAAGGCTCAATCAAAACTAAGGTTCAACTCTGTTAGTTGAATGCACAGAACAGAAAGGAATTTCAAACAATGCTTCTGTGTAGTTTATATTTGAACATATTCTTTTTTCCACTATTACCCACTTGGCGCTACGAATGTCCAGTTGCATTTTCTACAGACAGAGTGTTTCAAAACTGCTCAATCAAAAGTATGGTTTAACTCTGTTAGCTGAATGCTCAGATCAGAAAGAAGTTTCACAGAATGCTTCTGTGTAGTTTATATTTGAATATATTCCTTTTTCCACTACTACTCTCTTAGCGCTCCAAATGTCCAGTTGCATTTTCTACAGAAAGAGTGTTCAGATCTGCTCAATCAAAAGTATGGTTTAACTCTGTTAGCTGAATGCACAGATCAGAAAGAAGTTTCACAGAATGATTCTGTGTAGTTTATATTTGGAGACATTCCTTTTTCCACTATTACCCTCTTAGCGCTCCGAATCTCCACTTGCATTTTCTACAGAAAGTGTGTTTCAGAACGGCTCAATCAAAACGAAGGTTCAACTCTTTTAGTTGAACAAACAGAACAGAAAGAAGTTTCACACAATTCTGCTGTGTAGTTTTTATTTGTAGACATTCTTTTTCCCAATATATGCCTCTTAGCGCTCAGAATGTCCAATTGCAGTTTCTACAGAAAGAGTGTTTCAGAACGGCTCAATCAAAAGTAAGGTTCAACTCTGTTAGTTGAATGTACAGAACAGAAAGTAGTTTCATACAATGCTTCTGTGTAGTTTATATTTGAACATATTCTTTTTTCCACTATTACCCACTTAGCGCTACGAATGTCCAGTTGCATTTTCTACAGACAGAGTGTTTCAAAACTGCTCAATCAAAAGTATGGTTTAACTCTGTTAGCTGAATGCTCAGATCAGAAAGAAGTTTCACAGAATGCTTCTGTGTAGTTTATATTTGAATATATTCCTTTTTACACTACTACGCTCTTAGCGCTCCAAATGTCCAGTTGCATTTTCTACAGAAAGAGTGTTCAGATCTGCTCAATCAAAAGTATGTTTTAAATCTGTTAGCGGAATGCACAGATCAGAAAGAAGTTTCACCGAATGATTCTGTATTTTATATTTGAAGACATTCCTTTTTCCACTATTACCCTCTTAGCGCTCCGAATCTCCACTTGCATTTTCTACAAAAAGAGTGTTTCATAACTGCTCAATCAAAAATATGTTTTATCTCTGTTAACTGAATTACAGATCAGAAATAAGTTTCACAGAATGCATCTGTGTAGTTTTTATTTGAAGATATTTTTTTCCCAATGTAGGCCTCTTAGCGCTTAGCATGTCCAATTGCAGTTTCTACAGAAAGAGTGTTTCAGAAGGGCTCAATCAAAAGTAAGGTTCAACTCTGTTAGTTGAATGCACAGAACAGAAAGAGTTTTCACAGAATGCTACTGTGTAGTTTATATTTGAATATATTCCTTTTTCCACTACTACGCTCTTAGCGCTCCAAATGTCCAGTTGCATTCTCTACAGAAAGAGTGTTCAGATCTGCTCAATCAAAAGTATGGTTTAAGTCTGCTAGCTGAATGCACAGATCAGAAAGAAGTTTCACCGAATGATTCTGTGTAGTTTATATTTGAAGACATTCCTTTTTCCAGTATTACCCTCTTAGCGCTCCGAATGTCCAGTTGCATTTCCTGCAGAAAGAGTGTTCAGATCTGCTCAATCAAAAGTATGGTTTAACTCTGTTAGATGAATGCACAGATCAGAAACAAGTTTCACCGAATGATTCTGTGTAGTTTATATTTGAAGACATTCCTTTTTCCACTATTACCCTCTTAGCGCTCCGAATCTCCACTTGCATTTTCTACAAAAACAGTGTTTCATAACTGCTCAATCAAAAATATGTTTTATCTCTGTTAATTGAATTTAGAGATCAGAAATAAGTTTCACAGAATGCATCTGTGTAGTTTTTATTTGAAGATATTCTTTTTCCCAATGTAGGCCTCTTAGCGCTTAGCATGTCCAATTGCAGTTTCTACAGAAAGAGTGTTTCAGAACGGCTCAATCAAAAGTAAGGTTCAACTCTGTTAGTTGAATGCACAGAACAGAAAGGATTTTCATAGAATGCTACTGTGTAGTTTATATTTGAATATATTCCTTTCTCCACTATTACCCTCTTAGCGCTCCGAATGTCCACTTGCATTTTCTACAGAAGCAGTGTTCTGAACTGTGCAATCAAAAGTATGGTTTAACTCTGTTAGCTTAATGAACATATCAGAAATAAGTTTCACACAATGCTTCAGTGTAGTTTTTATTTGAAGATATTATTTTTCCCAATAGAGGCCTCTTAGCGCTCAGAATGTCCAATTGCAGTTTCTACAGAAAGAGTGTTTCAGAAAGGCTCAATCAAAAGTAAGGTTCAACTCTGTTAGTTGAATGCACAGAACAGAAAGAAGTTTCATACAATGCTTCTGTGTAGTTTATATTTGAACATATTCTTTATTCCACTATTACCCACGTAGCGCTACGAATGTCCAGTTGCATTTTCTACAGACAGAGTGTTTCAAAACTGCTCAATCAAAAGTATGGTTTAATTCTGTTAGCTGAATGCTCAGATCAGAAAGAAGTTTCACAGAATGCTTCTGTGTAGTTTATATTTGAATATATTCCTTTTTCCACTACTACGCTCTTAGCGCTCCAAATGTCCAGTTGCATTTTCTACAGAAAGAGTGTTCAGATCTGCTCAATCAAAAGTATGGTTTAACTCTGTTAGCTGAATGCACAGATCAGAAAGAAGTTTCACCGAATGATTCTGTGTAGTTTATATTTGAAGACATCCCTTTTTCCACTATTACCCTCTTAGCGCTCCGAATGTCCACTTGCATTTTCTACAGAAAGAGTGTTCAGAACTGCGCAATCAAAAGTATGGTTTAACTCTGTTATCTTAATGAACATATCAGAAATAAGTTTCACACAATGCTTCTGTGTAGTTTTTATTTGAAGATATTATTTTTCCCAATATAGGCCTCTTAGCGCTCAGAATGTCCAATTGCAGTTTCTACAGAAAGAGTGTTTCAGAAAGGCTCAATCAAAAGTAAGGTTCAACTCTGTTAGTTGAATGCACAGAACAGAAAGAAATTTCATACAATGCTTCTGTGTAGTTTATATTTGAACATATTCTTTTTTCCACTATTACCCACTTGGCGCTACGAATGTCCAGTTGCATTTTCTACAGACAGAGTGTTTCAAAACTGCTCAATCAAAAGTATGGTTTAACTCTGTTAGCTGAATGCTCAGATCAGAAAGAAGTTTCACAGAATGCTTCTGTGTAATTTATATATGAATATATTCCTTTTTCCACTACTACTCTCTTAGCGCTCCAAATGTCCAGTTGCATTTTCTACAGAAAGAGTGTTCAGATCTGCTCACTCAAAAGTATGGTTTAACTCTGTTAGCTGAATGCACAGATCAGAAAGAAGTTTCGCAGAATGATTCTGTTTAGTTTATATTTGGAGACATTACTTTTTCTACTATTACCCTCTTAGCGCTCCGAATCTCCACTTGCATTTTCTACAGAAAGAGTGTTTCAGAACGGCTCAATCAAAACTAAGGTTCAACTCTTTTAGTTGAACAAACAGAACAGAAAGAAGTTTCACACAATTCTTCTGTGTAGTTTTTATTTGTAGACATTCTGTTTCCCAATATAGGCCTCTTAGCGCTCAGAATGTCCAATTGCAATTTCTACAGAAAGAGTGTTTCAGAACGGCTCAATCAAAAGTAAGGTTCAACTCTGTTAGTTGAATGCACAGAACAGAAAGAAGTTTCATACAATGCTTCTGTGTAGTTTATATTTGAACATATTCTTTTTTCCACTATTACCCACTTAGCGCTACGAATGTCCAGTGGCATTTTCTACAGACAGAGTGTTTCAAAACTGCTCAATGAAAAGTATGGTTTAACTCTGTTAGCTGAATGCTCAGATCAGAAAGAAGTTTCACATAATGCTTCTGTGTAGTTTATATTTGAATATATTCCTTTTTCCACTACTACGCTCTTAGCGCTCCAAATGTACAGTTGCATTTTCTACAGAAAGAGTGTTCAGATCTGCTCAATCAAAAGTATGGTTAAACTCTGTTAGCTGAATGCACAGATCAGAAAGAAGTTTCACAGAATGATTCTGTGTAGTTTATATTTGGAGACATTCCTTTTTCTACTATTACCCTCTTAGCGCTCCGAATCTCCACTTGCATTTTCTACAGAAAGAGTGTTTCAGAACGGCTCAATCAAAACTAAGGTTCAACTCTTTTAATTGAACAAACAGAACAGAAAGAAGTTTCACAGAATGCATCTTTGTAGTTTTTATTTGAAGATATTCTTTTTCCCAATGTAGGCCTCTTAGCGCTTAGCATGTCCAATTGCAGTTTCTACAGAAAGAGTGTTTCAGAACGGCTCAATCAAAAGTAAGGTTCAACTCTGTTAGTTGAATGCACAGAACAGAAAGAATTTTCACAGAATGCTACTGTGTAGTTTATATTTGAATATATTCCTTTCTCCACTATTACCCTCTTAGCGCTACGAATGTCCACTTGCATTTTCTACAGAAAGAGTGTTCAGAACTGCGCAATCAAAAGTATGGTTTAACTCTGTTAGCTTAATGAACATATCAGAAATAAGTTTCACACAATGCTTCTGTGTAGTTTTTATTTGAAGATATTATTTTTCCCAATATAGGCCTCTTAGCGCTCAGAATGTCCAATTGCAGTCTCTACAGAAAGAGTGTTTCAGAAAGGCTCAATCAAAACTAAGGTTCAACTCTGTTAGTTGAATGCACAGAACAGAAAGGAATTTCAAACAATGCTTCTGTGTAGTTTATATTTGAACATATTCTTTTTTCCACTATTACCCACTTGGCGCTACGAATGTCCAGTTGCATTTTCTACAGACAGAGTGTTTCAAAACTGCTCAATCAAAAGTATGGTTTAACTCTGTTAGCTGAATGCTCAGATCAGAAAGAAGTTTCACAGAATGCTTCTGTGTAGTTTATATTTGAATATATTCCTTTTTCCACTACTACTCTCTTAGCGCTCCAAATGTCCAGTTGCATTTTCTACAGAAAGAGTGTTCAGATCTGCTCAATCAAAAGTATGGTTTAACTCTGTTAGCTGAATGCACAGATCAGAAAGAAGTTTCACAGAATGATTCTGTGTAGTTTATATTTGGAGACATTCCTTTTTCCACTATTACCCTCTTAGCGCTCCGAATCTCCACTTGCATTTTCTACAGAAAGAGTGTTTCAGAACGGCTCAATCAAAACTAACGTTCAACTCTTTTAGTTGAACAAACAGAACAGAAAGAAGTTTCACAGAATGCATCTTTGTAGTTTTTATTTGAAGATATTCTTTTTCCCAATGTAGGCCTCTTATCGCTTAGCATGTCCAATTGCAGTTTCTACAGAAAGAGTGTTCCAGAACGGGTCAATTAAAAGTAAGGTTCAACTCTGTTAGTTGAATGCACAGAACAGAAAGAATTTTCACAGAATGCTACTGTGTAGTTTATATTTGAATATATTCCTTTTTCCACTATTACCCTCTTAGCGCTCCGAATGTCCACTTGCATTTTCTACAGAAAGAGTGTTCAGAACTGCGCAATCAAAAGTATGGTTTAACTCTGTTAGCTTAATGAACATATCAGAAATAAGTTTCACACAATGCTTCTGTGTAGTTTTTATTTGAAGATATTATTTTTCCCAATAGAGGCCTCTTAGCGCTCAGAATGTCCAATTGCAGTTACTACAGAAAGAGTGTTTCAGAAAGGCTCAATCAAAAGTAAGGTTCAACTCTGTTATTTGAATGCACAGAACAGAAAGAAGTTTCATACAATGCTTCTGTGTAGTTTATATTTGAACATATTCTTTTTTCCACTATTACCCACTTGGCGCTACGAATGTCCAGTTGCATTTTCTACAGACAGTGTGTTTCAAAACTGCTCAATCAAAAGTATGGTTTAACTATGTAAGCTGAATGCTCAGATCAGAAAGAAGTTTCACAGAATGCTTCTGTGTAGTTTATATTTGAATATATTCCTTTTTCCACTACTACTCTCTTAGCGCTCCAAATGTCCAGTTGCATTTTCTACAGAAAGAGTGTTCAGATCTGCTCAATCAAAAGTATGGTTTAACTCTGTTAGCTGAATGCACAGATCAGAAAGAAGTTTCACCGAATGTTTCTGTGTAGTTTATATTTGGAGACATTCCTTTTTCCGCTATTACCCTCTTAGCGCTCCGAATCTCCACTTGCATTTTCTACAGAAAGAGTGTTTCAGAACGGCTCAATCAAAACTAATTTTCAACTCCTTTAGTTGAACAAACCGAACAGAAAGAAGTTTCACACAATTCTTCTGTGTAGTTTTTATTTGTAGACATTCTTTTTCCCAATATCGGCCTCTTAGCGCTCAGAATGTCCAATTGCAGTTTCTACAGAAAGAGTGTTTCAGAATGGCTCAATCAAAAGTAAGGTTCAACTCTGTTAGTTGAATGCACAGAACAGAAAGAAGTTTCATACAATGTTTCTGTGTAGTTTATATTTGAACATATTCTTTTTTCCACTATTACCCACTTAGCGCTACGAATGTCCAGTTGCATTTTCTACAGACAGAGTGTTTCAAAACTGCTCAATCAAAAGTATGGTTTAACTCTGTTAGCTGAATGCTCAGATCAGAAAGAAGTTTCACAGAATGCTTCTGTGTAGTTTATATTTGAATATATTCCTTTTTCCACTACTACGCTCTTAGCGCTCCAAATGTCCAGTTGCATTTTCTACAGAAAGAGTGTTCAGATCTGCTCAATCAAAAGTATGTTTTAACTCTGTTAGCTGAATGCACAGATCAGAAAGAAGTTTCACCGAATGATTCTGTGTAGTTTATATTTGAAGACATTCCTTTTTCCACTATTACCCTCTTAGCGCTCCGAATCTCCACATGCATTTTCTACAAAAAGAGTGTTTCATAACTGCTCAATCAAAAATATGTTTTATCTCTGCTAACTGAATTTACAGATCAGAAATAAGTTTCACAGAATGCATCTGTGTAGTTTTTATTTGAAGATATTCTTTTTCCCAATGTAGGCCTCTTAGCGCTTAGCATGTCCAATTGCAGTTTCTACAGAAAGAGTGTTTCAGAACGGCTCAATCAAAAGTAAGGTTCAACTCTGTTAGTTGAATGCACAGAACAGAAAGAATTTTCACAGAATGCTACTGTGTAGTTTATATTTGAATATATTCCTTTCTCCACTATTACCCTCTTAGCGCTACGAATGTCCACTTGCATTTTCTACAGAAAGAGTGTTCAGAACTGCGCAATCAAAAGTATGGTTTAACTCTGTTAGCTTAATGAACATATCAGAAATAAGTTTCACACAATGCTTCTGTGTAGTTTTTATTTGAAGATATTATTTTTCCCAATAGAGGCCTCTTAGCGCTCAGAATGTCCAATTGCAGTTTCTACAGAAAGAGTGTTTCAGAAAGGCTCAATCAAATGTAAGGTTCAACTCTGTTCGTTGAATGCACAGAACAGAAAGAAGTTTCATACAATGCTTCTGTGTAGTTTATATTTGAATATATTCCTTTTTCCACTACTACGCTCTTAGCGCTCCAAATGTCCAGTTGCATTTTCTACAGAAAGAGTGTTCAGATCTGCTCAATCAAAAGTATGGTTTAAGTCTGTTAGCTGAATGCACAGATCAGAAAGAAGTTTCACCAAATGATTCTGTGTAGTTTATATTTGAAGACATTCCTTTTTCCAGTATTACCCTCTTAGCGCTCCGAATGTCCAGTTGCATTTCCTACAGAAAGAGTGTTCAGATCTGCTCAATCAAAAGTATGGTTTAACTCTGTTAGATGAATGCACAGATCAGAAACAAGTTTCACCGAATGATTCTGTGTAGTTTATATTTGAAGACATTCCTTTTTCCACTATTACCCTCTTAGCGCTCCGAATCTCCACTTGCATTTTCTACAAAAACAGTGTTTCATAACTGCTCAATCAAAAATATGTTTTATCTCTGTTAACTGAATTTAGAGATCAGAAATAAGTTTCACAGAATGCATCTGTGTAGTTTTTATTTGAAGATATTCTTTTTCCCAATGTAGGCCTCTTAGCGCTTAGCATGTCCAATTGCAGTTTCTACAGAAAGAGTGTTTCAGAACGGCTCAATCAAAAGTAAGGTTCAACTCTGTTAGTTGAATGCACAGAACAGAAAGAATTTTCATAGAATGCTACTGTGTAGTTTATATTTGAATATATTCCTTTCTCCACTATTACCCTCTTAGCGCTCCGAATGTCCACTTGCATTTTCTACAGAAGCAGTGTTCTGAACTGTGCAATCAAAAGTATGGTTTAACTCTGTTTGCTTAATGAACATATCAGAAATAAGTTTCACACAATGCTTCAGTGTAGTTTTTATTTGAAGATATTATTTTTCAAAATAGAGGCCTCTTAGCGCTCAGAATGTCCAATTGCAGTTTCTACAGAAAGAGTGTTTCAGAAAGGCTCAATCAAAAGTAAGGTTCAACTCTGTTAGTTGAATGCACAGAACAGAAAGAAGTTTCATACAATGCTTCTGTGTAGTTTATATTTGAACATATTCTTTATTCCACTATTACCCACGTAGCGCTACGAATGTCCAGTTGCATTTTCTACAGACAGAGTGTTTCAAAACTGCTCAATCAAAAGTATGGTTTAATTCTGTTAGCTGAATGCTCAGATCAGAAAGAAGTTTCACAGAATGCTTCTGTGTAGTTTATATTTGAATATATTCCTTTTTCCACTACTACGCTCTTAGCGCTCCAAATGTCCAGTTGCATTTTCTACAGAAAGAGTGTTCAGATCTGCTCAATCAAAAGTATGGTTTAACTCTGTTAGCTGAATGCACAGATCAGAAAGAAGTTTCACCGAATGATTCTGTGTAGTTTATATTTGAAGACATCCCTTTTTCCACTATTACCCTCTTAGCGCTCCGAATGTCCACTTGCATTTTCTACAGAAAGAGTGTTCAGAACTGCGCAATCAAAAGTATGGTTTAACTCTGTTATCTTAATGAACATATCAGAAATAAGTTTCACACAATGCTTCTGTGTAGTTTTTATTTGAAGATATTATTTTTCCCAATATAGGCCTCTTAGCGCTCAGGATGTCCAATTGCAGTTTCTACAGAAAGAGTGTTTCAGAAAGGCTCAATCAAAAGTAAGGTTCAACTCTGTTAGTTGAATGCACAGAACAGAAAGAAATTTCATACAATGCTTCTGTGTAGTTTATATTTGAACATATTCTTTTTTCCACTATTACCCACTTGGCGCTACGAATGTCCAGTTGCATTTTCTACAGACAGAGTGTTTCAAAACTGCTCAATCAAAAGTATGGTTTAACTCTGTTAGCTGAATGCTCAGATCAGAAAGAAGTTTCACAGAATGCTTCTGTGTAATTTATATATGAATATATTCCTTTTTCCACTACTACTCTCTTAGCGCTCCAAATGTCCAGTTGCATTTTCTACAGAAAGAGTGTTCAGATCTGCTCACTCAAAAGTATGGTTTAACTCTGTTAGCTGAATGCACAGATCAGAAAGAAGTTTCGCAGAATGATTCTGTTTAGTTTATATTTGGAGACATTACTTTTTCCACTATTACCCTCTTAGCGCTCCGAATCTCCACTTGCATTTTCTACAGAAAGAGTGTTTCAGAACGGCTCAATCAAAACTAAGGTTCAACTCTTTTAGTTGAACAAACAGAACAGAAAGAAGTTTCACACAATTCTTCTGTGTAGTTTTAATTTGTAGACATTCTGTTTCCCAATATAGGCCTCTTAGCGCTCAGAATGTCCAATTGCAGTTTCTACAGAAAGAGTGTTTCAGAACGGCTCAATCAAAAGTAAGGTTCAACTCTGTTAGTTGAATGCACAGAACAGAAAGAAGTTTCATACAATGCTTCTGTGTAGTTTATATTTGAACATATTCTTTTTTCCACTATTACCCACTTAGCGCTACGAATGTCCAGTGGCATTTTCTACAGACAGAGTGTTTCAAAACTGCTCAATCAAAAGTATGGTTTAACTCTGTTAGCTGAATGCTCAGATCAGAAAGAAGTTTCACAGAATGCTTCTGTGTAGTTTATATTTGAATATATTCCTTTTTCCACTACTACGCTCTTAGCGCTCCAAATGTCCAGTTGCATTTTCTACAGAAAGAGTGTTCAGATCTGCTCAATCAAAAGTATGGTTTAACTCTGTTAGCTGAATGCACAGATCAGAAAGAAGTTTCACAGAATGATTCTGTGTAGTTTATATTTGGAGACATTCCTTTTTCCACTATTACCCTCTTAGCGCTCCGAATCTCCACTTGCATTTTCTACAGAAAGAGTGTTTCAGAACGGCTCAATCAAAACTAACGTTCAACTCTTTTAGTTGAACAAACAGAACAGAAAGAAGTTTCACAGAATGCATCTTTGTAGTTTTTATTTGAAGATATTCTTTTTCCCAATGTAGGCCTCTTATCGCTTAGCATGTCCAATTGCAGTTTCTACAGAAAGAGTGTTCCAGTACGGCTCAATTAAAAGTAAGGTTCAACTCTGTTAGTTGAATGCACAGAACAGAAAGAATTTTCACAGAATGCTACTGTGTAGTTTATATTTGAATATATTCCTTTTTCCACTATTACCCTCTTAGCGCTCCGAATGTCCACTTGCATTTTCTACAGAAAGAGTGTTCAGAACTGCGCA
The DNA here is from genome assembly GCF_028878055.3 of Symphalangus syndactylus. Classification (NCBI taxonomy): domain Eukaryota; kingdom Metazoa; phylum Chordata; class Mammalia; order Primates; family Hylobatidae; genus Symphalangus; species Symphalangus syndactylus. Next base: position 161,942,657 of record NC_072447.2, on the reverse strand, counting down.
ATCAAAAGTATGGTTTAACTCTGTTAGCTTAATGAACATATCAGAAATAAGTTTCACACTATGCTTCTGTGTAATTTTTATTTGAAGATATTATTTTTCCCAATAGAGGCCTCTTAGCGCTCAGAATGTCCAATTGCAGTTACTACAGAAAGAGTGTTTCAGAAAGGCTCAATCAAAAGTAAGGTTCAACTCTGTTATTTGAATGCACAGAACAGAAAGAAGTTTCATACAATGCTTCTGTGTAGTTTATATTTGAACATATTCTTTTTTCCACTATTACCCACTTGGCGCTACGAATGTCCAGTTGCATTTTCTACAGACAGAGTGTTTCAAAACTGCTCAATCAAAAGTATGGTTTAACTATGTAAGCTGAATGCTCAGATCAGAAAGAAGTTTCACAGAATGCTTCTGTGTAGTTTATATTTGAATATATTCCTTTTTCCACTACTACTCTCTTAGCGCTCCAAATGTCCAGTTGCATTTTCTACAGAAAGAGTGTTCAGATCTGCTCAATCAAAAGTATGGTTTAACTCTGTTAGCTGAATGCACAGATCAGAAAGAAGTTTCACAGAATGTTTCTGTGTAGTTTATATTTGGAGACATTCCTTTTTCCGCTATTACCCTCTTAGCGCTCCGAATCTCCACTTGCATTTTCTACAGAAAGAGTGTTTCAGAACGGCTCAATCAAAACTAAGGTTCAACTCCTTTAGTGGAACAAACCGAACAGAAAGAAGTTTCACACAATTCTTCTGTGTAGTTTTTATTTGTAGACATTCTTTTTCCCAATATAGGCCTCTTAGCGCTCAGAATGTCCAATTGCAGTTTCTACAGAAAGAGTGTTTCAGAATGGCTCAATCAAAAGTAAGGTTCAACTCTGTTAGTTGAATGCACAGAACAAAAAGTAGTTTCATACAATGTTTCTGTGTAGTTTATATTTGAACATATTCTTTTTTCCACTATTACCCACTTAGCGCTACGAATGTCCAGTTGCATTTTCTACAGACAGAGTGTTTCAAAACTGCTCAATCAAAAGTATGGTTTAACTCTGTTAGCTGAATGCTCAGATCAGAAAGAAGTTTCACAGAATGCTTCTGTGTAGTTTATATTTGAATATATTCCTTTTTCCACTACTACGCTCTTAGCGCTCCAAATGTCCAGTTGCATTTTCTACAGAAAGAGTGTTCAGATCTGCTCAATCAAAAGTATGTTTTAACTCTGTTAGCTGAATGCACAGATCAGAAAAAGTTTCACCGAATGATTCTGTGTAGTTTATATTTGAAGACATTCCTTTTTCCACTATTACCCTCTTAGCGCTCCGAATCTCCACATGCATTTTCTACAAAAAGAGTGTTTCATAACTGCTCAATCAAAAATATGTTTTATCTCTGCTAACTGAATTTACAGATCAGAAATAAGTTTCACAGAATGCATCTGTGTAGTTTTTATTTGAAGATATTCTTTTTCCCAATGTAGGCCTCTTAGCGCTTAGCATGTCCAATTGCAGTTTCTACAGAAAGAGTGTTTCAGAACGGCTCAATCAAAAGTAAGGTTCAACTCTGTTAGTTGAATGCACAGAACAGAAAGAATTTTCACAGAATGCTACTGTGTAGTTTATATTTGAATATATTCCTTTCTCCACTATTACCCTCTTAGCGCTACGAATGTCCACTTGCATTTTCTACAGAAAGAGTGTTCAGAACTGCGCAATCAAAAGTATGGTTTAACTCTGTTAGCTTAATGAACATATCAGAAATAAGTTTCACACAATGCTTCTGTGTAGTTTTTATTTGAAGATATTTTTTTTCCCAATATAGGCCTCTTAGCGCTCAGAATGTCCAATTGCAGTTTCTACAGAAAGAGTGTTTCAGAAAGGCTCAATCAAAACTAAGGTTCAACTCTGTTGTTTGAATGCACAGAACAGAAAGGAATTTCAAACAATGCTTTTGTGTAGTTTATATTTGAACATATTCTTTTTTCCACTATTACCCACTTGGCGCTACGAATGTCCAGTTGCATTTTCTACAGACAGAGTGTTTCAAAACTGCTCAATCAAAAGTATGGTTTAACTCTGTTAGCTGAATGCTCAGATCAGAAAGAAGTTTCACAGAATGCTTCTGTGTAGTTTATATTTGAATATATTCCTTTTTCCACTACTACTCTCTTAGCGCTCCAAATGTCCAGTTGCATTTTCTACAGAAAGAGTGTTCAGATCTGCTCAATCAAAAGTATGGTTTAACTCTGTTAGCTGAATGCACAGATCAGAAAGAAGTTTCACAGAATGATTCTGTGTAGTTTATATTTGGAGACATTCCTTTTTCCACTATTACCCTCTTAGCGCTCCGAATCTCCACTTGCATTTTCTACAGAAAATGTGTTTCAGAACGGCTCAATCAAAACAAAGGTTCAACTCTTTTAGTTGAACAAACAGAACAGAAAGAAGTTTCACACAATTCTGCTGTGTAGTTTTTATTTGTAGACATTCTTTTTCCCAATATAGGCCTCTTAGCGCTCAGAATGTCCAATTGCAGTTTCTACAGAAAGAGTGTTTCAGAACGGCTCAATCAAAAGTAAGGTTCAACTCTGTTAGTTGAATGCACAGAACAGAAAGAAGTTTCATACAATGCTTCTGTGTAGTTTATATTTGAACATATTCTTTTTTCCACTATTACCCACTTAGCGCTACGAATGTCCAGTTGCATTTTCTACAGACAGAGTATTTCAAAACTGCTCAATCAAAAGTATGGTTTAACTCTGTTAGCTGAATGCTCAGATCAGAAAGAAGTTTCACAGAATGCTTCTGTGTAGTTTATATTTGAATATATTCCTTTTTCCACTACTACGCTCTTAGCGCTCCAAATGTCCAGTTGCATTTTCTACAGAAAGAGTGTTCAGATCTGCTCAATCAAAAGTATGTTTTAACTCTGTTAGCTGAATGCACAGATCAGAAAGAAGTTTCACCGAATGATTCTGTATTTTATATTTGAAGACCTTCCTTTTTCCACTATTACCCTCTTAGCGCTCCGAATCTCCACTTGCATTTTCTACAAAAAGAGTGTTTCATAACTGCTCAATCAAAAATAAGTTTTATCTCTCTTAACTGAATTACAGATCAGAAATAAGTTTCACAGAATGCATCTGTGTAGTTTTTATTTGAAGATATTTTTTTCCCAATGTAGGCCTCTTAGCGCTTAGCATGTCCAATTGCAGTTTCTACAGAAAGAGTGTTTCAGAAGGGCTCAATCAATAGTAAGGTTCAACTCTGTTAGTTGAATGCACAGAACAGAAAGAATTTTCACAGAATGCTACTGTGTAGTTTATATTTGAATATATTCCTTTTTCCACTATTACCCTCTTAGCGCTCCGAAAGTCCACTTGCATTTTCTACAGAAAGAGTGTTCAGAACTGCGCAATCAAAAGTATGGTTTAACTCTGTTAGCTTAATGAACATATCAGAAATAAGTTTCACACAATGCTTCTGTGTAGTTTTTATTTGAAGATATTATTTTTCCCAATAGAGGCCTCTTAGCGCTCAGAATGTCCAATTGCAGTTTCTACAGAAAGAGTGTTTCAGAAAGGCTCAATCAAAAGTAAGGTTCAACTCTGTTAGTTGAATGCACAGAACAGAAAGAAGTTTCATACAGTGCTTCTGTGTAGTTTATATTTGAATATATTCCTTTTTCCACTACTACGCTCTTAGCGCTCCAAATGTCCAGTTGCATTTTCTACAGAAAGAGTGTTCAGATCTGCTCAATCAAAAGTATGGTTTAAGTCTGTTAGCTGAATGCACAGATCAGAAAGAAGTTTCACCGAATGATTCTGTGTAGTTTATATTTGAAGACATTCCTTTTTCCAGTATTACCCTCTTAGCGCTCCGAATGTCCAGTTGCATTTTCTACAGAAAGAGTGTTCAGATCTGCTCAATCAAAAGTATGGTTTAAATCTGTTAGCTGAATGCACAGATCAGAAAGAATTTTCACAGAATGATTCTGTGTAGTTTATATTTGGAGACATTCCTTTTTCCACTATTACCCTCTTAGCGCTCCGAATCTCCACTTGCATTTTCTACAGAAAGAGTGTTTCAGAACGGCTCAATCAAAAGTAAGGTTCAACTCTGTTAGTTGAATGCACAGAACAGAAAGTATTTTCATAGAATGCTACTGTGTAGTTTATATTGAATATATTCCTTTCTCCACTATTACCCTCTTAGCGCTCCGAATGTCCACTTGCATTTTCTACAGAAGCAGTGTTCTGAACTGTGCAATCAAAAGTATGGTTTAACTCTGTTAGCTTAATGAACATATCAGAAATAAGTTTCACACAATGCTTCAGTGTAGTTTTTATTTGAAGATATTATTTTTCCCAATAGAGGCCTCTTAGCGCTCAGAATGTCCAATTGCAGTTTCTACAGAAAGAGTGTTTCAGAAAGGCTCAATCAAATGTAAGGTTCAACTCTGTTAGTTGAATGCACAGAACAGAAAGAAGTTTCAAACAATGCTTCTGTGTAGTTTATATTTGAACATATTCTTTATTCCACTATTACCCACGTAGCGCTACGAATGTCCAGTTGCATTTTCTACAGACAGAGTGTTTCAAAACTGCTCAATCAAAAGTATGGTTTAATTCTGTTAGCTGAATGCTCAGATCAGAAAGAAGTTTCACAGAATGCTTCTGTGTAGTTTATATTTGAATATATTCCTTTTTCCACTACTACTCTCTTAGCGCTCCAAATGTCCAGTTGCATATTCTACAGAAAGAGTGTTCAGATCTGCTCAATCAAAAGTATCGTTTAACTCTGTTAGCTGAATGCACAGATCAGAAAGAAGTTTCACAGAATGATTCTGTGTAGTTTATATTTGGAGACATTCCTTTTTCCACTATTACCCTCTTAGCGCTCCGAATCTCCACTTGCATTTTCTACAGAAAGAGTGTTTCAGAACGGCTCAATCAAAACTATGGTTCAACTCTTTTAGTTGAACAAATAGAACAGAAAGAAGTTTCACACAATTCTTCTGTGTAGTTTTTATTTGTAGACATTCTTTTTCCCAATATAGGCCTCTTAGCGCTCAGAATGTCCAATTGCAGTTTCTACAGAAAGAGTGTTTCAGAACGGCTCAATCAAAAGTAAGGTTCAACTCTGTTAGTTGAATGCACAGAACAGAAAGAAGTTTCATACAATGCTTCTGTGTAGTTTATATTTGAACATATTCTTTTTTCCACTATTACCCACTTAGCGCTACGAATGTCCAGTTGCATTTTCTACAGACAGAGTGTTTCAAAACTGCTCAATCAAAAGTATGGTTTAACTCTGTTAGCTGAATGCTCAGATCAGAAAGAAGTTTCACAGAATGCTTCTGTGTAGTTTATATTTGAATATATTCCTTTTTCCACTACTACGCTCTTAGCGCTCCAAATGTCCAGTTGCATTTTCTACAGAAAGAGTGTTCAGATCTGCTCAATCAAAAGTGTGGTTTAACTCTGTTAGCTGAATGCACAGATCAGAAAGAAGTTTCACCAAATGATTCTGTGTAGTTTATATTTGAAGACATTCCTTTTTCCACTATTACCCTCTTAGCGCTCCGAATCTCCACTTGCATTTTCTACAAAAAGAGTGTTTCATAACTGCTCAATCAAAAATATGTTTTATCTCTGTTAACTGAATTTACAGATCAGAAATAAGTTTCACAGAATGCATCTGTGTAGTTTTTATTTGAAGATATTCTTTTTCCCAATGTAGGCCTCTTAGCGCTTAGCATGTCCAATTGCAGTTTCTACAGAAAGAGTGTTTCAGAACGGCTCATTCAAAAGTAAGGTTCAACTCTTTTAGTGGAACAAACAGAACAGAAAGAATTTTCACAGAATGCTACTGTGTAGTTTATATTTGAATATATTCCTTTTTCCACTATTACCCTCTTAGCGCTCCGAATGTCCACTTGCATTTTCTACAGAAAGAGAGTTCAGAACTGCGCAATCAAAAGTATGGTTTAACTCTGTTAGCTTAATGAACATATCAGAAATAAGTTTCACACAATGCTTCTGTGTAGTTTTTATTTGAAGATATTATTTTTCCCAATATAGGCCTCTTAGCGCTCAGAATGTCCAATTGCAGTTTCTACAGAAAGAGTGTTTCAGAAAGGCTCAATCAAAAGTAAGGTTCAACTCTGTTAGTTGAATGCACAGAACAGAAAGAAGTTTCATACAATGCTTCTGTGTAGTTTATATTTGAACATATTCTTTTTTCCACTATTACCCACTTAGCGCTACGAATCTCCAGTTGCATTTTCTACAGACAGAGTGTTTCAAAACTGCTCAATCAAAAGTATTGTTTAACTCTGTTAGCTGAATGCTCAGATCAGAAAGAAGTTTCACAGAATGCTTCTGTGTAGTTTATATTTGAATATATTCCTTTTTCCACTACTACTCTCTTAGCGCTCCAAATGTCCAGTTGCATTTTCTACAGAAAGAGTGTTCAGATCTGCTCAATCAAAAGTATGGTTTAACTCTGTTAGCTGAATGCACAGATCAGAAAGAAATTTCACAGAATGATTCTGTGTAGTTTATATTGGGAGACATTCCTTTTTCCACTATTAACCTCTTAGCGCTCCGAATCTCCACTTGCATTTTCTAGAGAAAGAGTGTTTCAGAACGGCTCAATCAAAACTAAGGTTCAACTCTTTTAGTTGAACAAACAGAACAGAAAGAAGTTTCACACAATTCTTCTGTGTAGTTTTTATTTGTAGACATTCTTTTTCCCAATATAGGCCTCTTTGCTCTCAGAATGTCCAATTGCAGTTTCTACAGAAAGAGTGTTTCAGAACGGCTCATTCAAAAGTAAGGTTCAACTCTGATACTTGAATGCACACAACAGAAAGAAGTTTCATACAATGCTTCTGTGTAGTTTATATTTGAACATATTCTTTTTTCCACTATTACCCACTTAGCGCTACGAATGTCCAGTTGCATTTTCTACAGACAGAGTGTTTCAAAACTGCTCAATCAAAAGTATGGTTTAACTCTGTTAGCTGAATGCTCAGATCAGAAAGAAGTTTCACAGAATGCTTCTGTGTAGTTTATATTTGAATATATTCCTTTTTCCACTACTACGCTCTTAGCGCTCCAAATGTCCAGTTGCATTTTCTACAGAAAGACTGTTCAGATCTGCTCAATCAAAAGTATGGTTTAACTCTGTTAGCTGAATGCACAGATCAGAAAGAAGTTTCACCGAATGATTCTGTGTAGTTTATATTTGAAGACATTCCTTTTTCCACTATTACCCACTTAGCGCTCCGAATCTCCACTTGCATTTTCTACAAAAAGAGTGTTTCATAACTGCTCAATCAAAAATATGTTTTATCTCTGTTAACTGAATTTACAGATCAGAAATAAGTTTCACAGAATGCATCTGTGTAGTTTTTATTTGAAGATATTCTTTTTCCCAATGTAGGCCTCTTAGCGCTTAGCATGTCCAATTGCACTTTCTACAGAAAGAGTGTTTCAGAACGGCTCAATCAAAAGTAAGGTTCAACTCTGTTAGTTGAATGCACAGAACAGAAAGAATTTTCACAGAATGCTACTGTGTAGTTTATATTTGATTATATTCCTTTTTCCACTATTACCCTCTTAGCACTCCGAATGTCCACTTGCATTTTCTACAGAAAGAGTGTTCAGAACTGCGCAATCAAAAGTATGGTTTAACTCTGTTAGCTTAATGAACATATCAGAAATAAGTTTCAAACAATGCTTCTGTGTAGTTTTTATTTGAAGATATTATTTTTCCCAATATAGGCCTCTTAGCGCTCAGAATGTCCAATTGCAGTTCCTACAGAAAGAGTGTTTCAGAAAGGCTCAATCAAAAGTAAGGTTCAACTCTTTTAGTTGAATGCACAGAACAGAAAGAAGTTTCATACAATGCTTCTGTGTAGTTTATATTTGAACATATTTTTTTTCCACTATTACCCCCTTAGCGCTACGAATGTCCAGTTGCATTTTCTACAGACAGAGTGTTTCAAAACTGCTCAATCAAAAATATGATTTAAATCTGTTAGCTGAATGCTCAGATCAGAAAGAAGTTTCACAGAATGCTTCTGTGTAGTTTATATTTGAATATATTCCTTTTTCCACTACTACTCTCTTAGCGCTCCAAATGTCCAGTTGCATTTTCTACAGAAAGAGTGTTCAGATCTGCTCAATCAAAAGTATGGTTTAACTCTGTTAGCTGAATGCACAGATCAGAAAGAAGTTTCACAGAATGACTCTGTGTAGTTTATATTTGGAGACATTCCTTTTTCCACTATTACCCTCTTAGCGCTCCGAATCTCCACTTGCATTTTCTACAGAAAGAGTGTTTCAGAACGGCTCAATCAAAACTAAGGTTCAACTCCTTTAGTTGAACAAACAGAACAGAAAGTAGTTTCACACAATTCTTCTGTGTAGTTTTTATTTGTAGACATTCTTTTTCCCAATATAGGCCTCTTAGCGCTCAGAATGTCCAATTGCAGTTTCTACAGAAAGAGTGTTTCAGAACGGCTCAATCAAAAGTAAGGTTCAACTCTGTTAGTTGAATGCACAGAACAGAAAGAAGTTTCATACAATGCTTCTGTGTAGTTTATATTTGAACATATTCTTTTTTCCACTATTACCCACTTAGCGCTACGAATGTCCAGTTGCATTTTCTACAGACAGAGTGTTTCAAAACTGCTCAATCAAAAATATGGTTTAACTCTGTTAGCTGAATGCTCAGATCAGAAAGAAGTTTCACAGAATGCTTCTGTGTAGTTTATATTTGAATATATTCCTTTTTCCACTACTACTCTCTTAGCGCTCCAAATGTCCAGTTGCATTTTCTACAGAAAGAGTGTTCAGATCTGCTCAATCAAAAGTATGGTTTAACTCTGTTAGCTGAATGCACAGATCAGAAAGAAGTTTCACAGAATGACTCTGTGTAGTTTATATTTGGAGACATTCCTTTTTCCACTATTACCCTCTTAGCGCTCCGAATCTCCACTTGCATTTTCTACAGAAAGAGTGTTTCAGAACGGCTCAATCAAAACTAAGGTTCAACTCCTTTAGTTGAACAAACAGAACAGAAAGTAGTTTCACACAATTCTTCTGTGTAGTTTTTATGTGTAGACATTCTTTTTCCCAATATAGGCCTCTTAGCGCTCAGAATGTCCAATTGCAGTTTCTACAGAAAGAGTGTTTCAGAACGGCTCAATCAAAAGTAAGGTTCAACTCTGTTAGTTGAATGCACAGAACAGAAAGAAGTTTCATACAATGCTTCTGTGTAGTTTATATTTGAACATATTCTTTTTTCCACTATTACCCACTTAGCGCTACGAATGTCCAGTTGCATTTTCTACAGACAGAGTGTTTCAAAACTGCTCAAGCAAAAGTATGGTTTAACTCTGTTAGCTGTATGCTCAGATCAGAAAGAAGTTTCACAGAATGCTTCTGTGTAGTTTATATTTGAATATATTCCTTTTTCCACTACTACGCTCTTAGCGCTCCAAATGTCCAGTTGCATTTTCAACAGAAAGAGTGTTCAGATGTGCTCAATCAAAAGTATGGTTTAACTCTGTTAGCTGAATGCACAGATCAGAAAGAAGTTTCATCGAACGATTCTGTGTAGTTTATATTTGAAGACATTCCTTTTTCCACTATTACCCTCTTAGCGCTCCGAATCTCCACTTGCATTTTCTACAAAAAGAGTGTTTCATAACTGCTCAATCAAAAATATGTTTTATCTCTGTTAACTGAATTTACAGATCAGAAATAAGTTTCACAGAATGCATCTGTGTAGTTTTTATTTGAAGATATTCTTTTTCCCAATGTAGGCCTCTTAGCGCTTAGCATGTCCAATTGCAGTTTCTACAGAAAGAGTGTTTCAGAGCGGCTCAATCAAAAGTAAGGTTCAAATCTGTTATTTGAATGCACAGAAAAGAAAGAATTTTCACAGAATGCTACTGTGTAGTTTATATTTGAATATATTGCTTTTTCCACTATTACCCTCTTAGCGCTCCGAATCTCCACTTGCATTTTCTACAGAAAGAGTGTTCAGAACTGCGCAATCAAAAGTATGGTTTAACTCTGTTAGCTTAATGAACATATCAGAAATAAGTTTCACACAATGCTTCTGTGTAGTTTTTATTTGAAGATATTATTTTTCCCAATATAGGCCTCTTAGCGCTCAGAATGTCCAATTGCAGATTCTACAGAAAGAGTGTTTCAGAAAGGCTCAATCAATGTAAGGTTCAACTCTGTTAGTTGAATGCACAGAACAGAAAGAAGTTTCATACAATGCTTCTGTGTAGTTTATATTTGAACATATTCTTTTTTCCACTATTACCCACTTAGCGCTACGAATGTCCAGTTGCATTTTCTACAGACAGAGTGTTTCAAAACTGCTCAATCAAAAGTATGGTTTAACTCTGTTAGCTGAATGCTCAGATCAGAAAGAAGTTTCACAGAATGCTTCTGTGTAGTTTATATTTGAATATATTCCATTTTCCACTAATACGCTCTTAGCGCTCCAAATGTCCAGTAGCATTTTCTACAGAAAGAGTGTTCCGATCTGCTCAATCAAAAGTATGGTTTAACTCTGTTAGCTGAATGCACAGATCAGAAAGAAGTTTCACAGAATGATTCTGTTTAGTTTATATTTGGAGACGTTCCTTTTTCCACTATTACCCTCTAAGCGCTCCGAATCTCCACTTGCATTTTCTACATAAAGAGTGTTTCAGAACGGCTCAATCAAAACTACGGTTCAACTCTTTTAGTTGAACAAACAGAACAGAAAGAAGTTTCACACAATTGTTCTGTGTAGTTTTTATTTGTAGACATTCTTTTTCCCAATATAGGCCTCTTAGCTCTCAGAATGTCCAATTGCAGTTTCTACAGAAAGAGTGTTTCAGAACGGCTCAATCAAAAGTAAGGTTCAACTCTGTTAGTTGAATGCACAGAACAGAAAGAAGTTTCATACAATGCTTCTGTGTAGTTTATATTTGAACATATTCTTTTTTCCACTATTACCCACTTAGCGCTACGAATGTCCAGTTGCATTTTCTACAGACAGAGTGTTTCAAAACTGCTCAATCAAAAGTATGGTTTAACTCTGTTAGGTGAATGCTCAGATCAGAAAGTAGTTTCACAGAATGCTTCTGTGTAGTTTATATTTGAATATATTCCTTTTTCCACTAATACGCTCTTAGCGCTCCAAATGTCCAGTTGCATTTTCAACAGAAAGAGTGTTCAGATCTGCTCAATCAAAAGTATGGTTTAACTCTGTTAGCTGAATGCACAGATCAGAAAGAAGTTTCACCGAATGATTCTGTGTAGTTTATATTTGAAGACATTCCTTTTTCCACTATTACCCTCTTAGCGCTCCGAATCTGCACTTGCATTTTCTACAAAAAGAGTGTTTCATAACTGCTCAATCAAAAATATGTTTTATCTCTGTTAACTGAAATTACAGATCAGAAATAAGTTTCACAGAATGCATCTGTGTAGTTTTTATTTGAAGATAATCTTTTTCCCAATGTAGGCCTCTTAGCGCTTAGCATGTCCAATTGCAGTTTCTACAGAAAGAGTGTTTCAGAACGGCTCAATCAAAAGTAAGGTTCAACTCTGTTAGTTGAATGCACAGAACAGAAAGAATTTTCACAGAATGCTACTGTGGTTTATATTTGAATATATCCCTTTTTCCACTATTACCCTCTTAGCGCTCCGAATGTCCACTTGCATTTTCTACAGAAAGTGTGTTAAGAACTGCGCAATCAAAAGTATGGTTTAACTCTGTTAGCTTAATGAACATATCAGAAATAAGTTTCACACAATGCTTCTGTGTAGTTTTTATTTGAAGATATTATTTTTCCCAGTATAGGCCTCTTAGCGCTCAGAATGTCCAATTGCAGATTCTACAGAAAGAGTGTTTCAGAAAGGCTCAATCAAAAGTAAGGTTCAACTCTGTTAGTTGAATGCACAGAACAGAAAGAAGTTTCATACAATGCTTCTGTGTAGTTTATATTTGAACATATTCTTTTTTCCACTATTACCCACTTAGCGCTACGAATGTCCAGTTGCATTTTCTACAGACAGAGTGTTTCAAAACTGCTCAATCAAAAGTATGGTTTAACTCTGTTAGCTGAATGCTCAGATCAGAAAGAAGTTTCACAGAATGCTTCTGTGTAGTTTATATTTGAATATATTCCTTTTTCCACTACTACTCTCTTAGCGCTCCAAATGTCCAGTTGCATTTTCTACAGAAAGAGTGTTCAGATCTGCTCAATCAAAAGTATGGTTTAACTCTGTTAGCTGAATGCACAGATCAGAAAGAAGTTTCACAGAATGATTCTGTGTAGTTTATATTTGGAGACATTCCTTTTTCCACTATTACCCTCTTAGCGCTCCGAATCTCCACTTGCATTTTCTACATAAAGAGTGTTTCAGAACGGCTCAATCAAAACTAAGGTTCAACACTTTTAGTTGAACAAACAGAACAGAAAGAAGTTTCACACTATTCTTCTGCGTAGTTTTTATTTGTAGACATTCTTTTTCCCAATATAGGCCTCTTAGCTCTCAGAATGTCCAATTGCAGTTTCTACAGAAAGAGTGTTTCAGAACGGCTCAATCAAAAGTAAGGTTCAACTCTGTTAGTTGAATGCACAGAACAGAAAGAAGTTTCATACAATGCTTCTGTGTAGTTTATATTTGAACATATTCTTTTTTCCACTATTACCCACTTAGCGCTACGAATGTCCAGTTGCATTTTCTACAGACAGAGTGTTTCAAAACTGCTCAATCAAAAGTATGGTTTAACTCTGTTAGCTGAATGCTCAGATCAGAAAGAAGTTTCACAGAATGCTTCTGTGTAGTTTATATTTGAATATATTGCTTTTTCCACTAATACGCTCTTAGCGCTCCAAATGTACAGTTGCATTTTCAACAGAAAGAGTGTTCAGATCTGCTCAATCAAAAGTATGGTTTAACTCTGTTAGCTGAATGCACAGATCAGAAAGAAGTTTCACCGAATGATTCTGTGTAGTTTATGTTTGAAGACATTCCTTTTTCCACTATTACCCTCTTAGCGCTCCGAATCTCCACTTGCATTTTCTACAAAAAGAGTGTTTCATAACTGCTCAATCAAAAATATGTTTTATCTCTGTTAACTGAATTTACAGATCAGAAATAAGTTGCACAGAATGCATCTGTGTAGTTTTTATTTGAAGATAATCTTTTTCCCAATGTAGGCCTCTTAGCGCTTAGCATGTCCAATTGCAGTTTCTACAGAAAGAGTGTTTCAGAACGGCTCAATCAAAAGTAAGGTTCAACTCTGTTAGTTGAATGCACAGAACAGAAAGAATTTTCACAGAATGCTACTGTGTAGTTTATATTTGAATATATTCCTTTTTCCACTATTACCCTCTTAGCGCTCCGAATGTCCACTTGCATTTTCTACAGAAAGAGTGTTCAGAACTGCGCAATCAAAAGTATGGTTTAACTCTGTTAGCTTAATGAACATATCAGAAATAAGTTTCACACAATGCTTCTGTGTAGTTTTTATTTGAAGATATTATTTTTCCCAATAGAGGCCTCTTAGCGCTCAGAATGTCCAATTGCAGTTTCTACAGAAAGAGTGTTTCAGAAAGGCTCAATCAAAAGTAAGGTTCAACTCTGTTAGTTGAATGCACAGAACAGAAAGAAGTTTCATACAATGCTTCTGTGTAGTTTATATTTGAACATATTCTTTTTTCCACTATTACCCACTTAGCGCTACGAATGTCCAGTTGCATTTTCTACAGACAGAGTGTTTCAAAACTGCTCAATCAAAAGTATGGTTTAACTCTGTTAGCTGAATGCTCAGATCAGAAAGAAGTTTCACAGAATGCTTCTGTGTAGTTTATATTTGAATATATTCCTTTTTCCACTACTACTCTCTTAGCGCTCCAAATGTCCAGTTGCATTTTCTACAGAAAGAGTGTTCAGATCTGCTCAATCAAAAGTATGGTTTAACTCTGTTAGCTGAATGCACAGATCAGAAAGAAGTTTCACAGAATGATTCTGTGTAGTTTATATTTGGAGACATTCCTTTTTCCACTATTACCCTCTTAGCGCTCCGAATCTCCACTTGCATTTTCTACAGAAAGAGTGTTTCAGAACGGCTCAATCAAAACTAAGGTTCAACTCTTTTAGTTGAACAAACAGAACAGAAAGAAGTTTCACACAATTCTTCTGTGTAGTTTTTATTTGTAGACATTCTTTTTCCCAATATAGGCCTCTTAGCGCTCAGAATGTCCAATTGCAGTTTCTACAGAAAGAGTGTTTCAGAACGGCTCAATCAAAAGTAAGGTTCAACTCTGTTAGTTGAATGCACAGAACAGAAAGAAGTTTCATACAATGCTTCTGTGTAGTTTATATTTGAACATATTCTTTTTTCCACTATTACCCACTTAGCGCTACGAATGTCCAGTTGCATTTTCTACAGACAGAGTGTTTCAAAACTGCTCAATCAAAAGTATGGTTTAACTCTGTTAGCTGAATGCTCAGATCAGAAAGAAGTTTCACAGAATGCTTCTGTGTAGTTTATATTTGAATATATTCCTTTTTCCACTACTACGCTCTTAGCGCTCCAAATGTCCAGTTGCATTTTCAACAGAAAGAGTGTTCAGATCTGCTCAATCAAAAGTATGGTTTAACTCTGTTAGCTGAATGCACAGATCAGAAAGAAGTTTCACCGAATGATTCTGTGTAGTTTATATTTGAAGACATTCCTTTTTCCACTATTACCCTCTTAGCGCCCAGAATCTCCACTTGCATTTTCTACAAAAAGAGTGTTTCATAACTGCTCAATGAAAAATATGTTTTATCTCTGTTAACTGAATTTACAGATCAGAAATAAGTTGCACAGAATGCATCTGTGTAGTTTTTATTTGAAGATATTCTTTTTCCCAATGTAGGCCTCTTAGCGCTTAGCATGTCCAATTGCAGTTTCTACAGAAAGAGTGTTTCAGAACGGCTCAATAAAAAGTAAGGTTCAACTCTGTTAGTTGAATGCACAGAACAGAAAGAATTTTCACAGAATGCTACTGTGTAGTTTATATTTGAATATATCCCTTTTTCCACTATTACCCTCTTAGCGCTCCGAATGTCCACTTGCATTTTCTACAGAAAGAGTGTTCAGAACTGCGCAATCCAAAGTATGGTTTAACTCTGTTAGCTTAATGAACATATCAGAAATAAGCTTCACACAATGCTTCTGTGTAGTTTTTATTTGAAGATATTATTTTTCCCAATATAGGCCTCTTAGCGCTCAGAATGTCCAATTGCAGATTCTACAGAAAGAGTGTTTCAGAAAGGCTCAATCAAAAGTAAGGTTCAACTCTGTTAGTTGAATGTACAGAACAGAAAGAAGTTTCATACAATGCTTCTGTGTAGTTTATATTTGAACATATTCTTTTTTCCACTATTACCCACTTAGCGCTACGAATGTCCAGTTGCATTTTCTACAGACAGAGTGTTTCAAAACTGCTCAATCAAAAGTATGGTTTAACTCTGTTAGCTGAATGCTCAGATCAGAAAGAAGTTTCACAGAATGCTTCTGTGTAGTTTATATTTGAATATATTCCTTTTTCCACTACTACTCTCTTAGCCCTCCAAATGTCCAGTTGCATTCTCTACAGAAAGAGTGTTCAGATCTGCTCAATCAAAAGTATGGTTTAACTCTGTTAGCTGAATGCACAGATCAGAAAGAAGTTTCACAGAATGATTCTGTGTAGTTTATATTTGGAGACATTCCTTTTTCCACTATTACCCTCTTAGCGCTCCGAATCTCCACTTGAATTTTCTACAGAAAGAGTGTTTCAGAACGGCTCAATCAAAACTAAGGTTCAACTCTTTTAGTTGAACAAACAGAACAGAAAGAAGTTTCACACAATTCTTCTGTGTAGTTTTCATTTGTAGACATTCTTTTTCCCAATATAGGCCTCTTAGCTCTCAGAATGTCCAATTGCAGTTTCTACAGAAAGAGTGTTTCAGAACGGCTCAATCAAAAGTAAGGTTCATCTCTGTTAGTTGAATGCACAGAACAGAAAGATGTTTCATACAATGCTTCTGTGTAGTTTATATTTGAACATATTCTTTTTTCCACTATTACCCACTTAGCGCTACGAATGTCCAGTTGCATTTTCTACAGACAGAGTGTTTCAAAACTGCTCAATCAAAAGTATGGTTTAACTCTGTTAGCTGAATGCTCAGATCAGAAAGAAGTTTCACACAATGCTTCTGTGTAGTTTATATTTGAATATATTCCTTTTTCCACTACTACGCTCTTAGCGCTCCAAATGTCCAGTTGCATTTTCTACAGAAAGAGTGTTCCGATCTGCTCAATCAAAAGTATGGTTTAACTCTGTTAGCTGAATGCACAGATCAGAAAGTAGTTTCACCGAATGATTCTGTGTAGTTTATATTTGAAGACATTCCTTTTTCCACTATTACCCTCTTAGCGCTCCGAATCTCCACTTGCATTATCTACAAAAAGAGTGTTTCATAACTGCTCAATCAAAAATATGTTTTATCTCTGTTAACTGAATTTACAGATCAGAAATAAGTTTCACAGAATGCATCTGTGTAGTTTTTATTTGAAGATATTCTTTTTCCCAATGTAGGCCTCTTAGCGCTTAGCATGTCCAATTGCAGTTTCTACAGAAAGAGTGTTTCAGAATGGCTCAATCAAAAGTAAGGTTCAACTCTGTTAGTTGAATGCACAGAACAGAAAGAATTTTCACAGAATGCTACTGTGTAGTTTATATTTGAATATATTCCTTTTTCCACTATTACCCTCTTAGCGCTCCGAATGTCCACTTGCATTTTCTACAGAAAGAGTGTTCAGAACTGCGCAATCAAAAGTATGGTTTAACTCTGTTAGCTTAATGAACATATCAGAAATAAGTTTCACACAATGCTTCTGTGTAGTTTTTATTTGAAGATATTTTTTTTCCCAATATAGGCCTCTTAGCGCTCAGAATGTCCAATTGCAGTTTCTACAGAAAGAGTGTTTCAGAAATGCTCAATCAAAAGTAAGGTTCAACTCTGTTAGTTGAATGCACAGAACAGAAAGAAGTTTCATACAATGCTTCTGTGTAGTTTATATTTGAACATATTCTTTTTTCCACTATTACTCACTTAGCGCTACGAATGTCCAGTTGCATTTTCTACAGACAGAGTGTTTCAAAACTGCTCAATCAAAAGTATGGTTTAACTCTGTTAGCTGAATGCTCAGATCAGAAAGAAGTTTCACAGAATGCTTCTGTGTAGTTTATATTTGAATATATTCCTTTTTCCACTACTACTCTCATAGCGCTCCAAATGTGCAGTTGCATTTTCTACAGAAAGAGTGTTCAGATCTGCTCAATCAAAAGTATGGTTTAACTCTGTTAGCTGAATGCACAGATCAGAAAGAAGTTTCACAGAATGATTCTGTGTAGTTTATATTTGGAGACATTCCTTTTTCCACTATTACCCTCTTAGCGCTCCGAATCTCCACTTGCATTTTCTACAGAAAGAGTGTTTCAGAACGGCTCAATCAAAACTAAGGTTCAACTCTTTTAGTTGAACAAACAGAACAGAAAGAAGTTTCACACAATTCTTCTGTGTAGTTTTTATTTGTAGACATTCTTTTTCCCAATATACGCCTCTTAGCGCTCAGAATGTCCAATTGCAGTTTCTACAGAAAGAGTGTTTCAGAACGGCTCAATCAAAAGTAAGGTTCAACTCTGTTAGTTGAATGCACAGAACAGAAAGGAGTTTCATACAGTGCTTCTGTGTAGTTTATATTTGAACATATTCTTTTTTCCACTATTACCCACTTAGCGCTACGAATGTCCAGTTGCATTTTCTACAGACAGAGTGTTTCAAAACTGCTCAATCAAAAGTATGGTTTAACTCTGTTAGCTGAATGCTCAGATCAGAAAGAAGTTTCACAGAATGCTTCTGTGTAGTTTATATTTGAATATATTCCTTTTTCCACTAATACGCTCTTAGCGCTCCAAATGTCCAGTAGCATTTTCTACAGAAAGAGTGTTCCGATCTGCTCAATCAAAAGTATGGTTTAACTCTGTTAGCTGAATGCACAGATCAGAAAGAAGTTTCACAGGATGATTCTGTTTAGTTTATATTTGGAGACGTTCCTTTTTCCACTATTACCCTCTAAGCGCTCCGAATCTCCACTGGCATTTTCTACATAAAGAGTGTTTCAGAACGGCTCAATCAAAACTACGGTTCAACTCTTTTAGTTGAACAAACAGAACAGAAAGAAGTTTCACACAATTGTTCTGTGTAGTTTTTATTTGTAGACATTCTTTTTCCCAATATAGGCCTCTTAGCTCTCAGAATGTCCAATTGCAGTTTCTACAGAAAGAGTGTTTCAGAACGGCTCAATCAAAAGTAAGGTTCAACTCTGTTAGTTGAATGCACAGAACAGAAAGAAGTTTCATACAATGCTTCTGTGTAGTTTATATTTGAACATATTCTTTTTTCCACTATTACCCACTTAGCGCTACGAATGTCCAGTTGCATTTTCTACAGACAGAGTGTTTCAAAACTGCTCAATCAAAAGTATGGTTTAACTCTGTTAGGTGAATGCTCAGATCAGAAAGTAGTTTCACAGAATGCTTCTGTGTAGTTTATATTTGAATATATTCCTTTTTCAACTAATACGCTCTTAGCGCTCCAAATGTCCAGTTGCATTTTCAACAGAAAGAGTGTTCAAATCTGCTCAATCAAAAGTATGGTTTAACTCTGTTAGCTGAATGCACAGATCAGAAAGAAGTTTCACCGAATGATTCTGTGTAGTTTATATTTGAAGACATTCCTTTTTCCACTATTACCCTCTTAGCGCTCCGAATCTGCACTTGCATTTTCTACAAAAAGAGTGTTTCATAACTGCTCAATCAAAAATATGTTTTATCTCTGTTAACTGAAATTACAGATCAGAAATAAGTTTCACAGAATGCATCTGTGTAGTTTTTATTTGAAGATAATCTTTTTCCCAATGTAGGCCTCTTAGCGCTTAGCATGTCCAATTGCAGTTTCTACAGAAAGAGTGTTTCAGAACGGCTCAATCAAAAGTAAGGTTCAACTCTGTTAGTTGAATGCACAGAACAGAAAGTATTTTCACAGAATGCTACTGTGTAGTTTATATTTGAATATATTCCTTTTTCCACTATTACCCTCTTAGCGCTCCGAATGTCCACTTGCATTTTCTACAGAAAGAGTGTTCAGAACTGCGCAATCAAAAGTATGGTTTAACTCTGTTAGCTTAATGAACATATCAGAAATAAGTTTCACACAATGCTTCTGTGTAGTTTTTATTTGAAGATATTATTTTTCCCAATATAGGCCTCTTAGCGCTCAGAATGTCCAATTGCAGTTTCTACAGAAAGAGTGTTTCAGAAATGCTCAATCAAAAGTAAGGTTCAACTCTGTTAGTTGAATGCACAGAACAGAAAGAAGTTTCATACAATGCTTCTGTGTAGTTTATATTTGAACATATTCTTTTTTCCACTATTACTCACTTAGCGCTACGAATGTCCAGTTGCATTTTCTACAGACAGAGTGTTTCAAAACTGCTCAATCAAAAGTATGGTTTAACTCTGTTAGCTGAATGCTCAGATCAGAAAGAAGTTTCACAGAATGCTTCTGTGTAGTTTATATTTGAATATATTCCTTTTTCCACTACTACTCTCATAGCGCTCCAAATGTGCAGTTGCATTTTCTACAGAAAGAGTGTTCAGATCTGCTCAATCAAAAGTATGGTTTAACTCTGTTAGCTGAATGCACAGATCAGAAAGAAGTTTCACAGAATGATTCTGTGTAGTTTATATTTGGAGACATTCCTTTTTCCACTATTACCCTCTTAGCGCTCCGAATCTCCACTTGCATTTTCTACAGAAAGAGTGTTTCAGAACGGCTCAATCAAAACTAAGGTTCAACTCTTTTAGTTGAACAAACAGAACAGAAAGAAGTTTCACACAATTCTTCTGTGTAGTTTTTATTTGTAGACATTCTTTTTCCCAATATACGCCTCTTAGCGCTCAGAATGTCCAATTGCAGTTTCTACAGAAAGAGTGTTTCAGAACGGCTCAATCAAAAGTAAGGTTCAACTCTGTTAGTTGAATGCCCAGAACAGAAAGGAGTTTCATACAGTGCTTCTGTGTAGTTTATATTTGAACATATTCTTTTTTCCACTATTACCCACTTAGCGCTACGAATGTCCAGTTGCATTTTCTACAGACAGAGTGTTTCAAAACTGCTCAATCAAAAGTATGGTTTAACTCTGTTAGCTGAATGCTCAGATCAGAAAGAAGTTTCACAGAATGCTTCTGTGTAGTTTATATTTGAATATATTCCTTTTTCCACTAATACGCTCTTAGCGCTCCAAATGTCCAGTAGCATTTTCTACAGAAAGAGTGTTCCGATCTGCTCAATCAAAAGTATGGTTTAACTCTGTTAGCTGAATGCACAGATCAGAAAGAAGTTTCACAGAATGATTCTGTTTAGTTTATATTTGGAGACGTTCCTTTTTCCACTATTACCCTCTAAGCGCTCCGAATCTCCACTTGCATTTTCTACATAAAGAGTGTTTCAGAACGGCTCAATCAAAACTACGGTTCAACTCTTTTAGTTGAACAAACAGAACAGAAAGAAGTTTCACACAATTGTTCTGTGTAGTTTTTATTTGTAGACATTCTTTTTCCCAATATAGGCCTCTTAGCTCTCAGAATGTCCAATTGCAGTTTCTACAGAAAGAGTGTTTCAGAACGGCTCAATCAAAAGTAAGGTTCAACTCTGTTAGTTGAATGCACAGAACAGAAAGAAGTTTCATACAATGCTTCTGTGTAGTTTATATTTGAACATATTCTTTTTTCCACTATTACCCACTTAGCGCTACGAATGTCCAGTTGCATTTTCTACAGACAGAGTGTTTCAAAACTGCTCAATCAAAAGTATGGTTTAACTCTGTTAGGTGAATGCTCAGATCAGAAAGTAGTTTCACAGAATGCTTCTGTGTAGTTTATATTTGAATATATTCCTTTTTCAACTAATACGCTCTTAGCGCTCCAAATGTCCAGTTGCATTTTCAACATAAAGAGTGTTCAGATCTGCTCAATCAAAAGTATGGTTTAACTCTGTTAGCTGAATGCACAGATCAGAAAGAAGTTTCACCGAATGATTCTGTGTAGTTTATATTTGAAGACATTCCTTTTTCCACTATTACCCTCTTAGCGCTCCGAATCTGCACTTGCATTTTCTACCAAAAGAGTGTTTCATAACTGCTCAATCAAAAATATGTTTTATCTCTGTTAACTGAAATTACAGATCAGAAATAAGTTTCACAGAATGCATCTGTGTAGTTTTTATTTGAAGATAATCTTTTTCCCAATGTAGGCCTCTTAGCGCTTAGCATGTCCAATTGCAGTTTCTACAGAAAGAGTGTTTCAGAACGGCTCAATCAAAAGTAAGGTTCAACTCTGTTAGTTGAATGCACAGAACAGAAAGAATTTTCACAGAATGCTACTGTGTAGTTTATATTTGAATATATTCCTTTTTCCACTATTACCCTCTTAGCGCTCCGAATGTCCACTTGCATTTTCTACAGAAAGAGTGTTCAGAACTGCGCAATCAAAAGTATGGTTTAACTCTGTTAGCTTAATGAACATATCAGAAATAAGTTTCACACAATGCTTCTGTGTAGTTTTTATTTGAAGATATTATTTTTCCCAATATAGGCCTCTTAGCGCTCAGAATGTCCAATTGCAGTTTCTACAGAAAGAGTGTTTCAGAAATGCTCAATCAAAAGTAAGGTTCAACTCTGTTAGTTGAATGCACAGAACAGAAAGAAGTTTCATACAATGCTTCTGTGTAGTTTATATTTGAACATATTCTTTTTTCCACTATTACTCACTTAGCGCTACGAATGTCCAGTTGCATTTTCTACAGACAGAGTGTTTCAAAACTGCTCAATCAAAAGTATGGTTTAACTCTGTTAGCTGAATGCTCAGATCAGAAAGAAGTTTCACAGAATGCTTCTGTGTAGTTTATATTTGAATATATTCCTTTTTCCACTACTACTCTAATAGCGCTCCAAATGTGCAGTTGCATTTTCTACAGAAAGAGTGTTCAGATCTGCTCAATCAAAAGTATGGTTTAACTCTGTTAGCTGAACGCACAGATCAGAAAGAAGTTTCACAGAATGATTCTGTGTAGTTTATATTTGGAGACATTCCTTTTTCCACTATTACCCTCTTATCGCTCCGAATCTCCACTTGCATTTTCTACAGAAAGAGTGTTTCAGAACGGCTCAATCAAAACTAAGGTTCAACTCTTTTAGTTGAACAAACAGAACAGAAAGAAGTTTCACACAATTCTTCTGTGTAGTTTTTATTTGTAGACATTCTTTTTCCCAATATACGCCTCTTAGCGCTCAGAATGTCCAATTGCAGTTTCTACAGAAAGAGTGTTTCAGAACGGCTCAATCAAAAGTAAGGTTCAACTCTGTTAGTTGAATGCACAGAACAGAAAGGAGTTTCATACAGTGCTTCTGTGTAGTTTATATTTGAACATATTCTTTTTTCCACTATTACCCACTTAGCGCTACGAATGTCCAGTTGCATTTTCTACAGACAGAGTGTTTCAAAACTGCTCAATCAAAAGTATGGTTTAACTCTGTTAGCTGAATGCTCAGATCAGAAAGAAGTTTCACAGAATGCTTCTGTGTAGTTTATATTTGAATATATTCCTTTTTCCACTAATACGCTCTTAGCGCTCCAAATGTCCAGTAGCATTTTCTACAGAAAGAGTGTTCCGATCTGCTCAATCAAAAGTATGTTTTAACTCTGTTAGCTGAATGCACAGATCAGAAAGAAGTTTCACAGAATGATTCTGTTTAGTTTATATTTGGAGACGTTCCTTTTTCCACTATTACCCTCTAAGCGCTCCGAATCTCCACTTGCATTTTCTACATAAAGAGTGTTTCAGAACGGCTCAATCAAAACTACGGTTCAACTCTTTTAGTTGAACAAACAGAACAGAAAGTAGTTTCACACAATTGTTCTGTGTAGTTTTTATTTGTAGACATTCTTTTTCCCAATATAGGCCTCTTAGCTCTCAGAATGTCCAATTGCAGTTTCTACAGAAAGAGTGTTTCAGAACGGCTCAATCAAAAGTAAGGTTCAACTCTGTTAGTTGAATGCACAGAACAGAAAGAAGTTTCATACAATGCTTCTGTGTAGTTTATATTTGAACATATTCTTTTTTCCACTATTACCCACTTAGCGCTACGAATGTCCAGTTGCATTTTCTACAGACAGAGTGTTTCAAAACTGCTCAATCAAAAGTATGGTTTAACTCTGTTAGGTGAATGCTCAGATCAGAAAGTAGTTTCACAGAATGCTTCTGTGTAGTTTATATTTGAATATATTCCTTTTTCCACTAATACGCTCTTAGCGCTCCAAATGTCCAGTTGCATTTTCAACAGAAAGAGTGTTCAGATCTGCTCAATCAAAAGTATGGTTTAACTCTGTTAGCTGAATGCACAGATCAGAAAGAAGTTTCACCGAATGATTCTGTGTAGTTTATATTTGAAGACATTCCTTTTTCCACTATTACCCTCTTAGCGCTCCGAATCTGCACTTGCATTTTCTACAAAAAGAGTGTTTCATAACTGCTCAATCAAAAATATGTTTTATCTCTGTTAACTGAAATTACAGATCAGAAATAAGTTTCACAGAATGCATCTGTGTAGTTTTTATTTGAAGATAATCTTTTTCCCAATGTAGGCCTCTTAGCGCTTAGCATGTCCAATTGCAGTTTCTACAGAAAGAGTGTTTCAGAACGGCTCAATCAAAAGTAAGGTTCAACTCTGTTAGTTGAATGCACAGAACAGAAAGAATTTTCACAGAATGCTACTGTGTAGTTTATATTTGAATATATCCCTTTTTCCACTATTACCCTCTTAGCGCTCCGAATGTCCACTTGCATTTTCTACAGAAAGTGTGTTCAGAACTGCGCAATCAAAAGTATGGTTTAACTCTGTTAGCTTAATGAACATATCAGAAATAAGTTTCACACAATGCTTCTGTGTAGTTTGTATTTGAAGATATTATTTTTCCCAGTATATGCCTCTTAGCGCTCAGAATGTCCAATTGCAGATTCTACAGAAAGAGTGTTTCAGAAAGGCTCAATCAAAAGTAAGGTTCAACTCTGTTAGTTGAATGCACAGAACAGAAAGAAGTTTCATACAATGCTTCTGTGTAGTTTATATTTGAACATATTCTTTTTTCCACTATTACCCACTTAGCGCTACGAATGTCCAGTTGCATTTTCTACAGACAGAGTGTTTCAAAACTGCTCAATCAAAAGTATGGTTTAACTCTGTTAGCTGAATGCTCAGATCAGAAAGAAGTTTCACAGAATGCTTCTGTGTAGTTTATATTTGAATATATTCCTTTTTCCACTACTACTCTCTTAGCGCTCCAAATGTCCAGTTGCATTTTCTACAGAAAGAGTGTTCAGATCTGCTCAATCAAAAGTATGGTTTAACTCTGTTAGCTGAATGCACAGATCAGAAAGAAGTTTCACAGAATGATTCTGTGTAGTTTATATTTGGAGACATTCCTTTTTCCACTATTACCCTCTTAGCGCTCCGAATCTCCACTTGCATTTTCTACATAAAGAGTGTTTCAGAACGGCTCAATCAAAACTACGGTTCAACTCTTTTAGTTGAACAAACAGAACAGAAAGAAGTTTCACACAATTGTTCTGTGTAGTTTTTATTTGTAGACATTCTTTTTCCCAATATAGGCCTCTTAGCTCTCAGAATGTCCAATTGCAGTTTCTACAGAAAGAGTGTTTCAGAACGGCTCAATCAAAAGTAAGGTTCAACTCTGTTAGTTGAATGCACAGAACAGAAAGAAGTTTCATACAATGCTTCTGTGTAGTTTATATTTGAACATATTCTTTTTTCCACTATTACCCACTTAGCGCTACGAATGTCCAGTTGCATTTTCTACAGACAGAGTGTTTCAAAACTGCTCAATCAAAAGTATGGTTTAACTCTGTTAGGTGAATGCTCAGATCAGAAAGTAGTTTCACAGAATGCTTCTGTGTAGTTTATATTTGAATATATTCCTTTTTCAACTAATACGCTCTTAGCGCTCCAAATGTCCAGTTGCATTTTCAACAGAAAGAGAGTTCAGATCTGCTCAATCAAAAGTATGGTTTAACTCTGTTAGCTGAATGCACAGATCAGAAAGAAGTTTCACCGAATGATTCTGTGTAGTTTATATTTGAAGACATTCCTTTTTCCACTATTACCCTCTTAGCGCTCCGAATCTGCACTTGCATTTTCTACAAAAAGAGTGTTTCATAACTGCTCAATCAAAAATATGTTTTATCTCTGTTAACTGAAATTACAGATCAGAAATAAGTTTCACAGAATGCATCTGTGTAGTTTTTATTTGAAGATAATCTTTTTCCCAATGTAGGCCTCTTAGCGCTTAGCATGTCCAATTGCAGTTTCTACAGAAAGAGTGTTTCAGAACGGCTCAATCAAAAGTAAGGTTCAACTCTGTTAGTTGAATGCACAGAACAGAAAGAATTTTCACAGAATGCTACTGTGTAGTTTATATTTGAATATATTCCTTTTTCCACTATTACCCTCTTAGCGCTCCGAATGTCCACTTGCATTTTCTACAGAAAGAGTGTTCAGAACTGCGCAATCAAAAGTATGGTTTAACTCTGTTAGCTTAATGAACATATCAGAAATAAGTTTCACACAATGCTTCTGTGTAGTTTTTATTTGAAGATATTATTTTTCCCAATATAGGCCTCTTAGCGCTCAGAATGTCCAATTGCAGTTTCTACAGAAAGAGTGTTTCAGAAATGCTCAATCAAAAGTAAGGTTCAACTCTGTTAGTTGAATGCACAGAACAGAAAGAAGTTTCATACAATGCTTCTGTGTAGTTTATATTTGAACATATTCTTTTTTCCACTATTACTCACTTAGCGCTACGAATGTCCAGTTGCATTTTCTACAGACAGAGTGTTTCAAAACTGCTCAATCAAAAGTATGGTTTAACTCTGTTAGCTGAATGCTCAGATCAGAAAGAAGTTTCACAGAATGCTTCTGTGTAGTTTATATTTGAATATATTCCTTTTTCCACTACTACTCTCATAGCGCTCCAAATGTGCAGTTGCATTTTCTACAGAAAGAGTGTTCAGATCTGCTCAATCAAAAGTATGGTTTAACTCTGTTAGCTGAATGCACAGATCAGAAAGAAGTTTCACAGAATGATTCTGTGTAGTTTATATTTGGAGACATTCCTTTTTCCACTATTACCCTCTTAGCGCTCCGAATCTCCACTTGCATTTTCTACAGAAAGAGTGTTTCAGAACGGCTCAATCAAAACTAAGGTTCAACTCTTTTAGTTGAACAAACAGAACAGAAAGAAGTTTCACACAATTCTTCTGTGTAGTTTTTATTTGTAGACATTCTTTTTCCCAATATACGCCTCTTAGCGCTCAGAATGTCCAATTGCAGTTTCTACAGAAAGAGTGTTTCAGAACGGCTCAATCAAAAGTAAGGTTCAACTCTGTTAGTTGAATGCACAGAACAGAAAGGAGTTTCATACAGTGATTCTGTGTAGTTTATATTTGAACATATTCTTTTTTCCACTATTACCCACTTAGCGCTACGAATGTCCAGTTGCATTTTCTACAGACAGAGTGTTTCAAAACTGCTCAATCAAAAGTATGGTTTAACTCTGTTAGCTGAATGCTCAGATCAGAAACAAGTTTCACAGAATGCTTCTGTGTAGTTTATATTTGAATATATTCCTTTTTCCACTAATACGCTCTTAGCGCTCCAAATGTCCAGTAGCATTTTCTACAGAAAGAGTGTTCCGATCTGCTCAATCAAAAGTATGGTTTAACTCTGTTAGCTGAATGCACAGATCAGAAAGAAGTTTCACAGAATGATTCTGTTTAGTTTATATTTGGAGACGTTCCTTTTTCCACTATTACCCTCTTAGCGCTCCGAATCTCCACTTGCATTTTCTACATAAAGAGTGTTTCAGAACGGCTCAATCAAAACTACGGTTCAACTCTTTTAGTTGAACAAACAGAACAGAAAGAAGTTTCACACAATTCTTCTGTGTAGTTTTTATTTGTAGACATTCTTTTTCCCAATATAGGCCTCTTAGCTCTCAGAATGTCCAATTGCAGTTTCTACAGAAAGAGTGTTTCAGAACGGCTCAATCAAAAGTAAGGTTCAACTCTGTTAGTTGAATGCACAGAACAGAAAGAAGTTTCATACAATGCTTCTGTGTAGTTTATATTTGAACATATTCTTTTTTCCACTATTACCCACTTAGCGCTACGAATGTCCAGTTGCATTTTCTACAGACAGAGTGTTTCAAAACTTCTCAATCAAAAGTATGGTTTAACTCTGTTAGGTGAATGCTCAGATCAGAAAGTAGTTTCACAGAATGCTTCTGTGTAGTTTATATTTGAATATATTCCTTTTTCAACTAATACGCTCTTAGCGCTCCAAATGTCCAGTTGCATTTTCAACATAAAGAGTGTTCAGATCTGCTCAATCAAAAGTATGGTTTAACTCTGTTAGCTGAATGCACAGATCAGAAAGAAGTTTCACCGAATGATTCTGTGTAGTTTATATTTGAAGACATTCCTTTTTCCACTATTACCCTCTTAGCGCTCCGAATCTGCACTTGCATTTTCTACAAAAAGAGTGTTTCATAACTGCTCAATCAAAAATATGTTTTATCTCTGTTAACTGAAATTACAGATCAGAAATAAGTTTCACAGAATGCATCTGTGTAGTTTTTATTTGAAGATAATCTTTTTCCCAATGTAGGCCTCTTAGCGCTTAGCATGTCCAATTGCAGTTTCTACAGAAAGAGTGTTTCAGAACGGCTCAATCAAAAGTAAGGTTCAACTCTGTTAGTTGAATGCACAGAACAGAAAGAATTTTCACAGAATGCTACTGTGTAGTTTATATTTGAATATATTCCTTTTTCCACTATTACCCTCTTAGCGCTCCGAATGTCCACTTGCATTTTCTACAGAAAGAGTGTTCAGAACTGCGCAATCAAAAGTATGGTTTAACTCTGTTAGCTTAATGAACATATCAGAAATAAGTTTCACACAATGCTTCTGTGTAGTTTTTATTTGAAGATATTATTTTTCCCAATATAGGCCTCTTAGCGCTCAGAATGTCCAATTGCAGTTTCTACAGAAAGAGTGTTTCAGAAATGCTCAATCAAAATTAAGGTTCAACTCTGTTAGTTGAATGCACAGAACAGAAAGAAGTTTCATACAATGCTTCTGTGTAGTTTATATTTGAACATATTCTTTTTTCCACTATTACTCACTTAGCGCTACGAATGTCCAGTTGCATTTTCTACAGACAGAGTGTTTCAAAACTGCTCAATCAAAAGTATGGTTTAACTCTGTTAGCTGAATGCTCAGATCAGAAAGAAGTTTCACAGAATGCTTCTGTGTAGTTTATATTTGAATATATTCCTTTTTCCACTACTACTCTCATAGCGCTCCAAATGTGCAGTTGCATTTTCTACAGAAAGAGTGTTCAGATCTGCTCAATCAAAAGTATGGTTTAACTCTGTTAGCTGAATGCACAGATCAGAAAGAAGTTTCACAGAATGATTCTGTGTAGTTTATATTTGGAGACATTCCTTTTTCCACTATTACCCTCTTAGCGCTCCGAATCTCCACTTGCATTTTCTACAGAAAGAGTGTTTCAGAACGGCTCAATCAAAACTAAGGTTCAACTCTTTTAGTTGAACAAACAGAACAGAAAGAAGTTTCACACAATTCTTCTGTGTAGTTTTTATTTGTAGACATTCTTTTTCCCAATATACGCCTCTTAGCGCTCAGAATGTCCAATTGCAGTTTCTACAGAAAGAGTGTTTCAGAACGGCTCAATCAAAAGTAAGGTTCAACTCTGTTAGTTGAATGCACAGAACAGAAAGGAGTTTCATACAGTGCTTCTGTGTAGTTTATATTTGAACATATTCTTTTTTCCACTATTACCCACTTAGCGCTACGAATGTCCAGTTGCATTTTCTACAGACAGAGTGTTTCAAAACTGCTCAATCAAAAGTATGGTTTAACTCTGTTAGCTGAATGCTCAGATCAGAAAGAAGTTTCACAGAATGCTTCTGTGTAGTTTATATTTGAATATATTCCTTTTTCCACTAATACGCTCTTAGCGCTCCAAATGTCCAGTAGCATTTTCTACAGAAAGAGTGTTCCGATCTGCTCAATCAAAAGTATGGTTTAACTCTGTTAGCTGAATGCACAGATCAGAAAGAAGTTTCACAGAATGATTCTGTTTAGTTTATATTTGGAGACGTTCCTTTTTCCACTATTACCCTCTAAGCGCTCCGAATCTCCACTTGCATTTTCTACATAAAGAGTGTTTCAGAACGGCTCAATCAAAACTACGGTTCAACTCTTTTAGTTGAACAAACAGAACAGAAAGAAGTTTCACACAATTGTTCTGTGTAGTTTTTATTTGTAGACATTCTTTTTCCCAATATAGGCCTCTTAGCTCTCAGAATGTCCAATTGCAGTTTCTACAGAAAGAGTGTTTCAGAACGGCTCAATCAAAAGTAAGGTTCAACTCTGTTAGTTGAATGCACAGAACAGAAAGAAGTTTCATACAATGCTTCTGTGTAGTTTATATTTGAACATATTCTTTTTTCCACTATTACCCACTTAGCGCTACGAATGTCCAGTTGCATTTTCTACAGACAGAGTGTTTCAAAACTGCTCAATCAAAAGTATGGTTTAACTCTGTTAGGTGAATGCTCAGATCAGAAAGTAGTTTCACAGAATGCTTCTGTGTAGTTTATATTTGAATATATTCCTTTTTCAACTAATACGCTCTTAGCGCTCCAAATGTCCAGTTGCATTTTCAACAGAAAGAGTGTTCAGATCTGCTCAATCAAAAGTATGGTTTAACTCTGTTAGCTGAATGCACAGATCAGAAAGATGTTTCACCGAATGATTCTGTGTAGTTTATATTTGAAGACATTCCTTTTTCCACTATTACCCTCTTAGCGCTCCGAATCTGCACTTGCATTTTCTACAAAAAGAGCGTTTCATAACTGCTCAATCAAAAATATGTTTTATCTCTGTTAACTGAAATTACAGATCAGAAATAAGTTTCACAGAATGCATCTGTGTAGTTTTTATTTGAAGATAATCTTTTTCCCAATGTAGGCCTCTTAGCGCTTAGCATGTCCAATTGCAGTTTCTACAGAAAGAGTGTTTCAGAACGGCTCAATCAAAAGTAAGGTTCAACTCTGTTAGTTGAATGCACAGAACAGAAAGAATTTTCACAGAATGCTACTGTGTAGTTTATATTTGAATATATTCCTTTTTCCACTATTACCCTCTTAGCGCTCCGAATGTCCACTTGCATTTTCTACAGAAAGAGTGTTCAGAACTGCGCAATCAAAAGTATGGTTTAACTCTGTTAGCTCAATGAACATATCAGAAATAAGTTTCACACAATGCTTCTGTGTAGTTTTTATTTGAAGATATTATTTTTCCCAATATAGGCCTCTTAGCGCTCAGAATGTCCAATTGCAGTTTCTACAGAAAGAGTGTTTCAGAAATGCTCAATCAAAAGTAAGGTTCAACTCTGTTAGTTGAATGCACAGAACAGAAAGAAGTTTCATACAATGCTTCTGTGTAGTTTATATTTGAACATATTCTTTTTTCCACTATTACTCACTTAGCGCTACGAATGTCCAGTTGCATTTTCTACAGACAGAGTGTTTCAAAACTGCTCAATCAAAAGTATGGTTTAACTCTGTTAGCTGAATGCTCAGATCAGAAAGAAGTTTCACAGAATGCTTCTGTGTAGTTTATATTTGAATATATTCCTTTTTCCACTACTACTCTCATAGCGCTCCAAATGTGCAGTTGCATTTTCTACAGAAAGAGTGTTCAGATCTGCTCAATCAAAAGTATGGTTTAACTCTGTTAGCTGAATGCACAGATCAGAAAGAAGTTTCACAGAATGATTCTGTGTAGTTTATATTTGGAGACATTCCTTTTTCCACTATTACCCTCTTAGCGCTCCGAATCTCCACTTGCATTTTCTACAGAAAGAGTGTTTCAGAACGGCTCAATCAAAACTAAGGTTCAACTCTTTTAGTTGAACAAACAGAACAGAAAGAAGTTTCACACAATTCTTCTGTGTAGTTTTTATTTGTAGACATTCTTTTTCCCAATACACGCCTCTTAGCGCTCAGAATGTCCAATTGCAGTTTCTACAGAAAGAGTGTTTCAGAACGGCTCAATCAAAAGTAAGGTTCAACTCTGTTAGTTGAATGCACAGAACAGAAAGGAGTTTCATACAGTGCTTCTGTGTAGTTTATATTTGAACATATTCTTTTTTCCACTATTACCCACTTAGCGCTACGAATGTCCAGTTGCATTTTCTACAGACAGAGTGTTTCAAAACTGCTCAATCAAAAGTATGGTTTAACTCTGTTAGCTGAATGCTCAGATCAGAAAGAAGTTTCACAGAATGCTTCTGTGTAGTTTATATTTGAATATATTCCTTTTTCCACTAATACGCTCTTAGCGCTCCAAATGTCCAGTAGCATTTTCTACAGAAAGAGTGTTCCGATCTGCTCAATCAAAAGTATGGTTTAACTCTGTTAGCTGAATGCACAGATCAGAAAGAAGTTTCACAGAATGATTCTGTTTAGTTTATATTTGGAGACGTTCCTTTTTCCACTATTACCCTCTAAGCGCTCCGAATCTCCACTTGCATTTTCTACATAAAGAGTGTTTCAGAACGGCTCAATCAAAACTACGGTTCAACTCTTTTAGTTGAACAAACAGAACAGAAAGAAGTTTCACACAATTGTTCTGTGTAGTTTTTATTTGTAGACATTCTTTTTCCCAATATAGGCCTCTTAGGTATCAGAATGTCCAATTGCAGTTTCTACAGAAAGAGTGTTTCAGAACGGCTCAATCAAAAGTAAGGTTCAACTCTGTTAGTTGAATGCACAGAACAGAAAGAAGTTTCATACAATGCTTCTGTGTAGTTTATATTTGAACATATTCTTTTTTCCACTATTACCCACTTAGCGCTACGAATGTCCAGTTGCATTTTCTACAGACAGAGTGTTTCAAAACTGCTCAATCAAAAGTATGGTTTAACTCTGTTAGGTGAATGCTCAGATCAGAAAGTAGTTTCACAGAATGCTTCTGTGTAGTTTATATTTGAATATATTCCTTTTTCAACTAATACGCTCTTAGCGCTCCAAATGTCCAGTTGCATTTTCAACAGAAAGAGTGATCAGATCTGCTCAATCAAAAGTATGGTTTAACTCTGTTAGCTGAAAGCACAGATCAGAAAGAAGTTTCACCGAATGATTCTGTGTAGTTTATATTTGAAGACATTCCTTTTTCCACTATTACCCTCTTAGCGCTCCGAATCTGCACTTGCATTTTCTACAAAAAGAGTGTTTCATAACTGCTCAATCAAAAATATGTTTTATCTCTGTTAACTGAAATTACAGATCAGAAATAAGTTTCACAGAATGCATCTGTGTAGTTTTTATTTGAAGATAATCTTTTTCCCAATGTAGGCCTCTTAGCGCATAGCATGTCCAATTGCAGTTTCTACAGAAAGAGTGTTTCAGAACGGCTCAATCAAAAGTAAGGTTCAACTCTGTTAGTTGAATGCACAGAACAGAAAGAATTTTCACAGAATGCTACTGTGTAGTTTATATTTGAATATATCCCTTTTTCCACTATTACCCTCTTAGCGCTCCGAATGTCCACTTGCATTTTCTACAGAAAGTGTGTTCAGAACTGCGCAATCAAAAGTATGGTTTAACTCTGTTAGCTTAATGAACATATCAGAAATAAGTTTCACACAATGCTTCTGTGTAGTTTTTATTTGAAGATATTATTTTTCCCAGTATAGGCCTCTTAGCGCTCAGAATGTCCAATTGCAGATTCTACAGAAAGAGTGTTTCAGAAAGGCTCAATCAAAAGTAAGGTTCAACTCTGTTAGTTGAATGCACAGAACAGAAAGAAGTTTCATACAATGCTTCTGTGTAGTTTATATTTGAACATATTCTTTTTTCCACTATTACCCTCTTAGCGCTACGAATGTCCAGTTGCATTTTCTACAGACAGAGTGTTTCAAAACTGCTCAATCAAAAGTATGGTTTAAATCTGTTAGCTGAATGCTCAGATCAGAAAGAAGTTTCACAGAATGCTTCTGTATAGTTTATATTTGAATATATTCCTTTTTCCACTACTACTCTCTTAGCGCTCCAAATGTCCAGTTGCATTTTCTACAGAAAGAGTGTTCAGATCTGCTCAATCAAAAGTATGGTTTAACTCTGTTAGCTGAATGCACAGATCAGAAAGAAGTTTCACAGAATGATTCTGTGTAGTTTATATTTGGAGACATTCCTTTTTCCACTATTACACTCTTAGCGCTCCGAATCTCCACTTGCATTTTCTACAGAAAGAGTGTTTCAGAACGGCTCAATCAAAACTAAGGTTCAACTCTTTTAGTTGAACAAACAGAACAGAAAGAAGTTTCACACAATTCTTCTGTGTAGTTTTTATTTGTAGACATTCTTTTTCCCAATACACGCCTCTTAGCGCTCAGAATGTCCAATTGCAGTTTCTACAGAAAGAGTGTTTCAGAAAGGCTCAATCAAAAGTAAGGTTCAACTCTGTTAGTTGAATGCACAGAACAGAAAGGAGTTTCATACAGTGCTTCTGTGTAGTTTATATTTGAACATATTCTTTTTTCCACTATTACCCACTTAGCGCTACGAATGTCCAGTTGCATTTTCTACAGACAGAGTGTTTCAAAACTGCTCAATCAAAAGTATGGTTTAACTCTGTTAGCTGAATGCTCAGATCAGAAAGAAGTTTCACAGAATGCTTCTGTGTAGTTTATATTTGAATATATACCTTTTTCCACTAATACGCTCTTAGCGCTCCAAATGTCCAGTAGCATTTTCTACAGAAAGAGTGTTCCGATCTGCTCAATCAAAAGTATGGTTTAACTCTGTTAGCTGAATGCACAGATCAGAAAGAAGTTTCACAGAATGATTCTGTTTAGTTTATATTTGGAGACGTTCCTTTTTCCACTATTACCCTCTAAGCGCTCCGAATCTCCACTTGCATTTTCTACATAAAGAGTGTTTCAGAACGGCTCAATCAAAACTACGGTTCAACTCTTTTAGTTGAACAAACAGAACAGAAAGAAGTTTCACACAATTGTTCTGTGTAGTTTTTATTTGTAGACATTCTTTTTCCCAATATAGGCCTCTTAGCTCTCAGAATGTCCAATTGCAGTTTCTACAGAAAGAGTGTTTCAGAACGGCTCAATCAAAAGTAAGGTTCAACTCTGTTAGTTGAATGCACAGAACAGAAAGAAGTTTCATACAATGCTTCTGTGTAGTTTATATTTGAACATATTCTTTTTTCCACTATTACCCACTTAGCGCTACGAATGTCCAGTTGCATTTTCTACAGACAGAGTGTTTCAAAACTGCTGAATCAAAAGTATGGTTTAACTCTGTTAGGTGAATGCTCAGATCAGAAAGTAGTTTCACAGAATGCTTCTGTGTAGTTTATATTTGAATATATTCCTTTTTCAACTAATACGCTCTTAGCGCTCCAAATGTCCAGTTGCATTTTCAACAGAAAGAGTGTTCAGATCTGCTCAATCAAAAGTATGGTTTAACTCTGTTAGCTGAAAGCACAGATCAGAAAGAAGTTTCACCGAATGATTCTGTGTAGTTTATATTTGAAGACATTCCTTTTTCCACTATTACCCTCTTAGCGCTCCGAATCTGCACTTGCATTTTCTACAAAAAGAGTGTTTCATAACTGCTCAATCAAAAATATGTTTTATCTCTGTTAACTGAAATTACAGATCAGAAATAAGTTTCACAGAATGCATCTGTGTAGTTTTTATTTGAAGATAATCTTTTTCCCAATGTAGGCCTCTTAGCGCTTAGCATGTCCAATTGCAGTTTCTACAGAAAGAGTGTTTCAGAACGGCTCAATCAAAAGTAAGGTTCAACTCTGTTAGTTGAATGCACAGAACAGAAAGAATTTTCACAGAATGCTACTGTGTAGTTTATATTTGAATATATCCCTTTTTCCACTATTACCCTCTTAGCGCTCCGAATGTCCACTTGCATTTTCTACAGAAAGTGTGTTCAGAACTGCGCAATCAAAAGTATGGTTTAACTCTGTTAGCTTAATGAACATATCAGAAATAAGTTTCACACAATGCTTCTGTGTAGTTTTTATTTGAAGATATTATTTTTCCCAGTATAGGCCTCTTAGCGCTCAGAATGTCCAATTGCAGATTCTACAGAAAGAGTGTTTCAGAAAGGCTCAATCAAAAGTAAGGTTCAACTCTGTTAGTTGAATGCACAGAACAGAAAGAAGTTTCATACAATGCTTCTGTGTAGTTTATATTTGAACATATTCTTTTTTCCACTATTACCCTCTTAGCGCTACGAATGTCCAGTTGCATTTTCTACAGACAGAGTGTTTCAAAACTGCTCAATCAAAAGTATGGTTTAAATCTGTTAGCTGAATGCTCAGATCAGAAAGAAGTTTCACAGAATGCTTCTGTATAGTTTATATTTGAATATATTCCTTTTTCCACTACTACTCTCTTAGCGCTCCAAATGTCCAGTTGCATTTTCTACAGAAAGAGTGTTCAGATCTGCTCAATCAAAAGTATGGTTTAACTCTGTTAGCTGAATGCACAGATCAGAAAGAAGTTTCACAGAATGATTCTGTGTAGTTTATATTTGGAGACATTCCTTTTTCCACTATTACCCTCTTAGCGCTCCGAATCTCCACTTGCATTTTCTACATAAAGAGTGTTTCAGAACGGCTCAATCAAAACTAAGGTTCAACACTTTTAGTTGAACAAACAGAACAGAAAGAAGTTTCACACAATTCTTCTGCGTAGTTTTTATTTGTAGACATTCTTTTTCCCAATATAGGCCTCTTAGCTCTCAGAATGTCCAATTGCAGTTTCTACAGAAAGAGTGTTTCAGAACGGCTCAATCAAAAGTAAGGTTCAACTCTGTTAGTTGAATGCACAGAACAGAAAGAAGTTTCATACAATGCTTCTGTGTAGTTTATATTTGAACATATTCTTTTTTCCACTATTACCCACTTAGCGCTACGAATGTCCAGTTGCATTTTCTACAGACAGAGTGTTTCAAAACTGCTCAATCAAAAGTATGGTTTAACTCTGTTAGCTGAATGCTCAGATCAGAAAGAAGTTTCACCGAATGCTTCTGTGTAGTTTATATTTGAATATATTGCTTTTTCCACTAATACGCTCTTAGCGCTCCAAATGTACAGTTGCATTTTCAACAGAAAGAGTGTTCAGATCTGCTCAATCAAAAGTATGGTTTAACTCTGTTAGCTGAATGCACAGATCAGAAAGAAGTTTCACCGAATGATTCTGTGTAGTTTATGTTTGAAGACATTCCTTTTTCCACTATTACCCTCTTAGCGCTCCGAATCTCCACTTGCATTTTCTACAAAAAGAGTGTTTCATAACTGCTCAATCAAAAATATGTTTTATCTCTGTTAACTGAATTTACAGATCAGAAATAAGTTGCACAGAATGCATCTGTGTAGTTTTTATTTGAAGATAATCTTTTTCCCAATGTAGGCCTCTTAGCGCTTAGCATGTCCAATTGCAGTTTCTACAGAAAGAGTGTTTCAGAACGGCTCAATCAAAAGTAAGGTTCAACTCTGTTAGTTGAATGCACAGAACAGAAAGAATTTTCACAGAATGCTACTGTGTAGTTTATATTTGAATATATTCCTTTTTCCACTATTACCCTCTTAGCGCTCCGAATGTCCACTTGCATTTTCTACAGAAAGAGTGTTCAGAACTGCGCAATCAAAAGTATGGTTTAACTCTGTTAGCTTAATGAACATATCAGAAATAAGTTTCACACAATGCTTCTGTGTAGTTTTTATTTGAAGATATTATTTTTCCCAATAGAGGCCTCTTAGCGCTCAGAATGTCCAATTGCAGTTTCTACAGAAAGAGTGTTTCAGAAAGGCTCAATCAAAAGTAAGGTTCAACTCTGTTAGTTGAATGCACAGAACAGAAAGAAGTTTCATACAATGCTTCTGTGTAGTTTATATTTGAACATATTCTTTTTTCCACTATTACCCTCTTAGCGCTACGAATGTCCAGTTGCATTTTCTACAGACAGAGTGTTTCAAAACTGCTCAATCAAAAGTATGGTTTAACTCTGTTAGCTGAATGCTCAGATCAGAAAGAAGTTTCACAGAATGCTTCTGTGTAGTTTATATTTGAATATATTCCTTTTTCCACTACTACTCTCTTAGCGCTCCAAATGTCCAGTTGCATTTTCTACAGAAAGAGTGTTCAGATCTGCTCAATCAAAAGTATGGTTTAACTCTGTTAGCTGAATGCACAGATCAGAAAGAAGTTTCACAGAATGATTCTGTGTAGTTTATATTTGGAGACATTCCTTTTTCCACTATTACCCTCTTAGCGCTCCGAATCTCCACTTGCATTTTCTACAGAAAGAGTGTTTCAGAACGGCTCAATCAAAACTAAGGTTCAACTCTTTTAGTTGAACAAACAGAACAGAAAGAAGTTTCACACAATTCTTCTGTGTAGTTTTTATTTGTAGACATTCTTTTTCCCAATATAGGCCTCTTAGCGCTCAGAATGTCCAATTGCAGTTTCTACAGAAAGAGTGTTTCAGAACGGCTCAATCAAAAGTAAGGTTCAACTCTGTTAGTTGAATGCACAGAACAGAAAGAAGTTTCATACAATGCTTCTGTGTAGTTTATATTTGAACATATTCTTTTTTCCACTATTACCCACTTAGCGCTACGAATGTCCAGTTGCATTTTCTACAGACAGAGTGTTTCAAAACTGCTCAATCAAAAGTATGGTTTAACTCTGTTAGCTGAATGCTCAGATCAGAAAGAAGTTTCACAGAATGCTTCTGTGTAGTTTATATTTGAATATATTCCTTTTTCCACTACTACGCTCTTAGCGCTCCAAATGTCCAGTTGCATTTTCAACAGAAAGAGTGTTCAGATCTGCTCAATCAAAAGTATGGTTTAACTCTGTTAGCTGAATGCACAGATCAGAAAGAAGTTTCACCGAATGATTCTGTGTAGTTTATATTTGAAGACATTCCTTTTTCCACTATTACCCTCTTAGCGCCCAGAATCTCCACTTGCATTTTCTACAAAAAGAGTGTTTCATAACTGCTCAATGAAAAATATGTTTTATCTCTGTTAACTGAATTTACAGATCAGAAATAAGTTGCACAGAATGCATCTGTGTAGTTTTTATTTGAAGATATTCTTTTTCCCAATGTAGTCCTCTTAGCGCTTAGCATGTCCAATTGCAGTTTCTACAGAAAGAGTGTTTCAGAACGGCTCAATAAAAAGTAAGGTTCAACTCTGTTAGTTGAATGCACAGAACAGAAAGAATTTTCACAGAATGCTACTGTGTAGTTTATATTTGAATGTATCCCTTTTTCCACTATTACCCTCTTAGCGCTCCGAATGTCCACTTGCATTTTCTACAGAAAGAGTGTTCAGAACTGCGCAATCCAAAGTATGGTTTAACTCTGTTAGCTTAATGAACATATCAGAAATAAGTTTCACACAATGCTTCTGTGTAGTTTTTATTTGAAGATATTATTTTTCCCAATATAGGCCTCTTAGCGCTCAGAATGTCCAATTGCAGATTCTACAGAAAGAGTGTTTCAGAAAGGCTCAATCAAAAGTAAGGTTCAACTCTGTTAGTTGAATGTACAGAACAGAAAGAAGTTTCATACAATGCTTCTGTGTAGTTTATATTTGAACATATTCTTTTTTCCACTATTACCCACTTAGCGCTACGAATGTCCAGTTGCATTTTCTACAGACAGAGTGTTTCAAAACTGCTCAATCAAAAGTATGGTTTAACTCTGTTAGCTGATTGCTCAGATCAGAAAGAAGTTTCACAGAATGCTTCTGTGTAGTTTATATTTGAATATATTCCTTTTTCCACTACTACTCTCTTAGCGCTCCAAATGTCCAGTTGCATTTTCTACAGAAAGAGTGTTCAGATCTGCTCAATGAAAAGTATGGTTTAACTCTGTTAGCTGAATGCACAGATCAGAAAGAAGTTTCACAGAATGATTCTGTGTAGTTTATATTTGGAGACATTCCTTTTTCCACTATTACCCTCTTAGCGCTCCGAATCTCCACTTGCATTTTCTACATAAAGAGTGTTTCAGAACGGCTCAATCAAAACTAAGGTTCAACACTTTTAGTTGAACAAACAGAACAGAAAGAAGTTTCACACAATTCTTCTGCGTAGTTTTTATTTGTAGACATTCTTTTTCCCAATATAGGCCTCTTAGCTCTCAGAATGTCCAATTGCAGTTTCTACAGAAAGAGTGTTTCAGAACGGCTCAATCAAAAGTAAGGTTCAACTCTGTTAGTTGAATGCACAGAACAGAAAGAAGTTTCATACAATGCTTCTGTGTAGTTTATATTTGAACATATTCTTTTTTCCACTATTACCCACTTAGCGCTACGAATGTCCAGTTGCATTTTCTACAGACAGAGTGTTTCAAAACTGCTCAATCAAAAGTATGGTTTAACTCTGTTAGCTGAATGCTCAGATCAGAAAGAAGTTTCACAGAATGCTTCTGTGTAGTTTATATTTGAATATATTGCTTTTTCCACTAATACGCTCTTAGCGCTCCAAATGTACAGTTGCATTTTCAACAGAAAGAGTGTTCAGATCTGCTCAATCAAAAGTATGGTTTAACTCTGTTAGCTGAATGCACAGATCAGAAAGAAGTTTCACCGAATGATTCTGTGTAGTTTATGTTTGAAGACATTCCTTTTTCCACTATTACCCTCTTAGCGCTCCGAATCTCCACTTGCATTTTCTACAAAAAGAGTGTTTCATAACTGCTCAATCAAAAATATGTTTTATCTCTGTTAACTGAATTTACAGATCAGAAATAAGTTGCACAGAATGCATCTGTGTAGTTTTTATTTGAAGATAATCTTTTTCCCAATGTAGGCCTCTTAGCGCTTAGCATGTCCAATTGCAGTTTCTACAGAAAGAGTGTTTCAGAACGGCTCAATCAAAAGTAAGGTTCAACTCTGTTAGTTGAATGCACAGAACAGAAAGAATTTTCACAGAATGCTACTGTGTAGTTTATATTTGAATATATTCCTTTTTCCACTATTACCCTCTTAGCGCTCCGAATGTCCACTTGCATTTTCTACAGAAAGAGTGTTCAGAACTGCGCAATCAAAAGTATGGTTTAACTCTGTTAGCTTAATGAACATATCAGAAATAAGTTTCACACAATGCTTCTGTGTAGTTTTTATTTGAAGATATTATTTTTCCCAATAGAGGCCTCTTAGCGCTCAGAATGTCCAATTGCAGTTTCTACAGAAAGAGTGTTTCAGAAAGGCTCAATCAAAAGTAAGGTTCAACTCTGTTAGTTGAATGCACAGAACAGAAAGAAGTTTCATACAATGCTTCTGTGTAGTTTATATTTGAACATATTCTTTTTTCCACTATTACCCACTTAGCGCTACGAATGTCCAGTTGCATTTTCTACAGACAGAGTGTTTCAAAACTGCTCAAACAAAAGTATGGTTTAACTCTGTTAGCTGAATGCTCAGATCAGAAAGAAGTTTCACAGAATGCTTCTGTGTAGTTTATATTTGAATATATTCCTTTTTCCACTACTACTCTCTTAGCGCTCCAAATGTCCAGTTGCATTTTCTACAGAAAGAGTGTTCAGATCTGCTCAATCAAAAGTATGGTTTAACTCTGTTAGCTGAATGCACAGATCAGAAAGAAGTTTCACAGAATGATTCTGTGTAGTTTATATTTGGAGACATTCCTTTTTCCACTATTACCCTCTTAGCGCTCCGAATCTCCACTTGCATTTTCTACAGAAAGAGTGTTTCAGAACGGCTCAATCAAAACTGAGGTTCAACTCTTTTAGTTGAACAAACAGAACAGAAAGAAGTTTCACACAATTCTTCTGTGTAGTTTTTATTTGTAGACATTCTTTTTCCCAATATAGGCCTCTTAGCGCTCAGAATGTCCAATTGCAGTTTCTACAGAAAGAGTGTTTCAGAACGGCTCAATCAAAAGTAAGGTTCAACTCTGTTAGTTGAATGCACAGAACAGAAAGAAGTTTCATACAATGCTTCTGTGTAGTTTATATTTGAACATATTCTTTTTTCCACTATTACCCACTTAGCGCTACGAATGTCCAGTTGCATTTTCTACAGACAGAGTGTTTCAAAACTGCTCAATCAAAAGTATGGTTTAACTCTGTTAGCTGAATGCTCAGATCAGAAAGAAGTTTCACAGAATGCTTCTGTGTAGTTTATCTTTGAATATATTCCTTTTTCCACTACTACGCTCTTAGCGCTCCAAATGTCCAGTTGCATTTTCAACAGAAAGAGTGTTCAGATCTGCTCAATCAAAAGTATGGTTTAACTCTGTTAGCTGAATGCACAGATCAGAAAGAAGTTTCACCGAATGATTCTGTGTAGTTTATATTTGAAGACATTCCTTTTTCCACTATTACCCTCTTAGCGCCCAGAATCTCCACTTGCATTTTCTACAAAAAGAGTGTTTCATAACTGCTCAATGAAAAATATGTTTTATCTCTGTTAACTGAATTTACAGATCAGAAATAAGTTGCACAGAATGCATCTGTGTAGTTTTTATTTGAAGATATTCTTTTTCCCAATGTAGGCCTCTTAGCGCTTAGCATGTCCAATTGCAGTTTCTACAGAAAGAGTGTTTCAGAACGGCTCAATAAAAAGTAAGGTTCAACTCTGTTAGTTGAATGCACAGAAGAGAAAGAATTTTCGCAGAATGCTACTGTGTAGTTTATATTTGAATATATCCCTTTTTCCACTATTACCCTCTTAGCGCTCCGAATGTCCACTTGCATTTTCTACAGAAAGAGTGTTCAGAACTGCGCAATCCAAAGTATGGTTTAACTCTGTTAGCTTAATGAACATATCAGAAATAAGTTTCACACAATGCTTCTGTGTAGTTTTTATTTGAAGATATTATTTTTCCCAATATAGGCCTCTTAGCGCTCAGAATGTCCAATTGCAGATTCTACAGAAAGAGTGTTTCAGAAAGGCTCAATCAAAAGTAAGGTTCAACTCTGTTAGTTGAATGTACAGAACAGAAAGAAGTTTCATACAATGCTTCTGTGTAGTTTATATTTGAACATATTCTTTTTTCCACTATTACCCACTTAGCGCTACGAATGTCCAGTTGCATTTTCTACAGACAGAGTGTTTCAAAACTGCTCAATCAAAAGTATGGTTTAACTCTGTTAGCTGAATGCTCAGATCAGAAAGAAGTTTCACAGAATGCTTCTGTGTAGTTTATATTTGAATATATTCCTTTTTCCACTACTACTCTCTTAGCGCTCCAAATGTCCAGTTGCATTCTCTACAGAAAGAGTGTTCAGATCTGCTCAATCAAAAGTATGGTTTAACACTGTTAGCTGAATGCACAGATCAGAAAGAAGTTTCACAGAATGATTCTGTGTAGTTTATATTTGGAGACATTCCTTTTTCCACTATTACCCTCTTAGCGCTCCGAATCTCCACTTGCATTTTCTACAGAAAGAGTGTTTCAGAACGGCTCAATCAAAACTAAGGTTCAACTCTTTTAGTTGAACAAACAGAACAGAAAGAAGTTTCACACAATTCTTCTGTGTAGTTTTTATTTGTAGACATTCTTTTTCCCAATATAGGCCTCTTAGCTCTCAGAATGTCCAATTGCAGTTTCTACAGAAAGAGTGTTTCAGAACGGCTCAATCAAAAGTAAGGTTCAACTCTGTTAGTTGAATGCACAGAACAGAAAGAAGTTTCATACAATGCTTCTGTGTAGTTTATATTTGAACATATTCTTTTTTCCACTATTACCCACTTAGCGCTACGAATGTCCAGTTGCATTTTCTACAGACAGAGTGTTTCAAAACTGCTCAATCAAAAGTATGGTTTAACTCTGTTAGCTGAATGCTCAGATCAGAAAGAAGTGTCACACAATGCTTCTGTGTAGTTTATATTTGAATATATTCCTTTTTCCACTACTACTCTCTTAGCGCTCCAAATGTCCAGTTGCATTTTCTACAGAAAGAGTGTTCAGATCTGCTCAATCAAAAGTATGGTTTAACTCTGTTAGCTGAATGCACAGATCAGAAAAAAGTTTCACAGAATGATTCTGTGTAGTTTATATTTGGAGACATTCCTTTTTCCACTATTACCCTCTTAGCGCTCCGAATCTCCACTTGCATTTTCTACATAAAGAGTGTTTCAGAACGGCTCAATCAAAACTAAGTTTCAAATCTTTTAGTTGAACAAACAGAACAGAAAGAAGTTTCACAGAATTCTTCTGTGTAGTTTTTATTT
Source organism: Symphalangus syndactylus (assembly GCF_028878055.3). NCBI lineage: Eukaryota > Metazoa > Chordata > Mammalia > Primates > Hylobatidae > Symphalangus > Symphalangus syndactylus. The sequence goes on along the minus strand of NC_072447.2, from coordinate 161,899,055 downwards.
GTAGACATTCTTTTTCCCAATATAGGCCTCTTAGCTCTCAGAATGTCCAATTGCAGTTTCTACAGAAAGAGTGTTTCAGAACGGCTCAATCAAAAGTAAGGTTCAAATCTGTTAGTTGAATGCACAGAACAGAAAGAATTTTCACAGAATGCTACTGTGTAGTTTATATTTGAATATATTCCTTTTTCCACTATTACCCTCTTAGCGCTCCGAATGTCCACTTGCATTTTCTACAGAAAGAGTGTTCAGAACTGCGCAATCAAAAGTATGGTTTAACTCTGTTAGCTTAATGAACATATCAGAAATAAGTTTCACACAATGCTTCTGTGTAGTTTTTATTTGAAGATATTATTTTTCCCAATAGAGGCCTCTTAGCGCTCAGAATGTCCAATTGCAGTTTCTACAGAAAGAGTGTTTCAGAAAGGCTCAATCAAAAGTAAGGTTCAACTCTGTTAGTTGAATGCACAGAACAGAAAGAAGTTTCATACAATGCTTCTGTGTAGTTTATATTTGAACATATTCTTTTTTCCACTATTACCCACTTAGCGCTACGAATGTCCAGTTGCATTTTCTACAGACAGAGTGTTTCAAAACTGCTCAATCAAAAGTATGGTTTAACTCTGTTAGCTGAATGCTCAGATCAGAAAGAAGTTTCACACAATGCTTCTGTGTAGTTTATATTTGGATATATTCCTTTTTCCACTACTACGCTCTTAGCGCTCCAAATGTCCAGTTGCATTTTCTACAGAAAGAGTGTTCAGATCTGCTCAATCAAAAGTATGGTTTAACTCTGTTAGCTGAATGCACAGATCAGAAAGAAGTTTCACCGAATGATTCTGTGTAGTTTATATTTGAAGACATTCCTTTTTCCACTATTACCCTCTTAGCGCTCCGAATCTCCACTAGCATTATCTACAAAAAGAGTGTTTCATAACTGCTCAATCAAAAATATGTTTTATCTCTGTTAACTGAATTTACAGATCAGAAATAAGTTTCACAGAATGCATCTGTGTAGTTTTTATTTGAAGATATTCTTTTTCCCAATGTAGGCCTCTTAGCGCTTAGCATGTCCAATTGCAGTTTCTACAGAAAGAGTGTTTCAGAACGGCTCAATCAAAAGTAAGGTTCAACTCTGTTAGTTGAATGCACAGAACAGAAAGAACTTTCACAGAATGCTACTGTGTAGTTTATATTTGAATATATCCCTTTTTCCACTATTACCCTCTTAGCGCTCCGAATGTCCACTTGCATTTTCTACAGAAAGTGTGTTCAGAACTGCGCAATCAAAAGTATGGTTTAACTCAGTTAGCTTAATGAACATATCAGAAATAAGTTTCACACAATGCTTCTGTGTAGTTTTTATTTGAAGATATTATTTTTCCCAGTATAGGCCTCTTAGCCCTCAGAATGTCCAATTGCAGATTCTACAGAAAGAGTGTTTCAGAAAGGCTCAATCAAAAGTAAGGTTCAACTCTGTTAGTTGAATGCACAGAACAGAAAGAAGTTTCATACAATGCTTCTGTGTAGATTATATTTGAACATATTCTTTTTTCCACTATTACCCACTTAGCGCTACGAATGTCCAGTTGCATTTTCTACAGACAGAGTGTTTCAAAACTGCTCAATCAAAAGTATGGTTTAACTCTGTTAGCTGAATGCTCAGATCAGAAAGAAGTTTCACAGAATGCTTCTGTGTAGTTTATATTTGAATATATTCCTTTTTCCACTACTACTCTCTTAGCGCTCCAAATGTCCAGTTGCGTTTTCTACAGAAAGAGTGTTCAGATCTGCTCAATCAAAAGTATGGTTTAACTCTGTTAGCTGAATGCACAGATCAGAAAGAAGTTTCACAGAATGATTCTGTGTAGTTTATATTTGGAGACATTCCTTTTTCCACTATTACCCTCTTAGCGCTCCGAATCTCCACTTGCATTTTCTACATAAAGAGTGTTTCAGAACGGCTCAATCAAAACTAAGGTTCAACACTTTTAGTTGAACAAACAGAACAGAAAGAAGTTTCACACAATTCTTCTGCGTAGTTTTTATTTGTAGACATTCTTTTTCCCAATATAGGCCTCTTAGCTCTCAGAATGTCCAATTGCAGTTTCTACAGAAAGAGTGTTTCAGAACGGCTCAATAAAAAGTAAGGTTCAACTCTGTTAGTTGAATGCACAGAACAGAAAGAAGTTTCATACAATGCTTCTGTGTAGTTTATATTTGAACATATTCTTTTTTCCACTATTACCCACTTAGCGCTACGAATGTCCAGTTGCATTTTCTACAGACAGAGTGTTTCAAAACTGCTCAATCAAAAGTATGGTTTAACTCTGTTAGCTGAATGCTCAGATCAGAAAAAAGTTTCACAGAATGCTTCTGTGTAGTTTATATTTGAATATATTGCTTTTTCCACTAATACGCTCTTAGCGCTCCAAATGTACAGTTGCATTTTCAACAGAAAGAGTGTTCAGATCTGCTCAATCAAAAGTATGGTTTAACTCTGTTAGCTGAATGCACAGATCAGAAAGAAGTTTCACCGAATGATTCTGTGTAGTTTATGTTTGAAGACATTCCTTTTTCCACTATTACCCTCTTAGCGCTCCGAATCTCCACTTGCATTTTCTACAAAAAGAGTGTTTCATAACTGCTCAATGAAAAATATGTTTTATCTCTGTTAACTGAATTTACAGATCAGAAATAAGTTGCACAGAATGCATCTGTGTAGTTTTTATTTGAAGATATTCTTTTTCCCAATGTAGGCCTCTTAGCGCTTAGCATGTCCAATTGCAGTTTCTACAGAAAGAGTGTTTCAGAACGGCTCAATAAAAAGTAAGGTTCAACTCTGTTAGTTGAATGCACAGAACAGAAAGAATTTTCACAGAATGCTACTGTGTAGTTTATATTTGAATATATCCCTTTTTCCACTATTACCCTCTTAGCGCTCCGAATGTCCACTTGCATTTTCTACAGAAAGAGTGTTCAGAACTGCGCAATCCAAAGTATGGTTTAACTCTGTTAGCTTAATGAACATATCAGAAATAAGTTTCACACAATGCTTCTGTGTAGTTTTTATTTGAAGATATTATTTTTCCCAATATAGGCCTCTTAGCGCTCAGAATGTCCAATTGCAGATTCTACAGAAAGAGTGTTTCAGAAAGGCTCAATCAAAAGTAAGGTTCAACTCTGTTAGTTGAATGTACAGAACAGAAAGAAGTTTCATACAATGCTTCTGTGTAGTTTATATTTGAACATATTCTTTTTTCCACTATTACCCACTTAGCGCTATGAATGTCCAGTTGCATTTTCTACAGACAGAGTGTTTCAAAACTGCTCAATCAAAAGTATGGTTTAACTCTGTTAGCTGAATGCTCAGATCAGAAAGAAGTTTCACAGAATGCTTCTGTGTAGTTTATATTTGAATATATTCCTTTTTCCACTACTACTCTCTTAGCGCTCCAAATGTCCAGTTGCATTTTCTACAGAAAGAGTGTTCAGATCTGCTCAATCAAAAGTATGGTTTAAGTCTGTTAGCTGAATGCACAGATCAGAAAGAAGTTTCACAGAATGATTCTGTGTAGTTTATATTTGGAGACATTCCTTTTTCCACTATTACCCTCTTAGCGCTCCGAATCTCCACTTGCATTTTCTACAGAAAGAGTGTTTCAGAACGGCTCAATCAAAACTAAGGTTCAACTCTTTTAGTTGAACAAACAGAACAGAAAGAAGTTTCACACAATTCTTCTGTGTAGTTTTTATTTGTAGACATTCTTTTTCCCAATATAGGCCTCTTAGCTCTCAGAATGTCCAATTGCAGTTTCTACAGAAAGAGTGTTTCAGAACGGCTCAATCAAAAGTAAGGTTCAACTCTGTTAGTTGAATGCACAGAACAGAAAGAAGTTTCATACAATGCTTCTGTGTAGTTTATATTTGAACATATTCTTTTTTCCACTATTACCCACTTAGCGCTACGAATGTCCAGTTGCATTTTCTACAGACAGAGTGTTTCAAAACTGCTCAATCAAAAGTATGGTTTAACTCTGTTAGCTGAATGCTCAGATCAGAAAGAAGTTTCACACAATGCTTCTGTGTAGTTTATATTTGAATATATTCCTTTTTCCACTACTACGCTCTTAGCGCTCCAAATGTCCAGTTGCATTTTCTACAGAAAGAGTGTTCAGATCTGCTCAATCAAAAGTATGGTTTAACTCTGTTAGCTGAATGCACAGATCAGAAAGAAGTTTCACAGAATGATTCTGTGTAGTTTATATTTGGAGACATTCCTTTTTCCACTATTACCCTCTTAGCGCTCCGAATCTCCACTTGCATTTTCTACAGAAAGAGTGTTTCAGAACGGCTCAATCAAAACTAAGGTTCAACTCTTTTAGTTGAACAAACAGAACAGAAAGAAGTTTCACACAATTCTTCTGTGTAGTTTTTATTTGTAGACATTCTTTTTCCCAATATAGGCCTCTTAGCGCTCAGAATGACCAATTGCAGTTTCTACAGAAAGAGTGTTTCAGAACGGCTCAATCAAAGTAAGGTTCAACTCTGTTAGTTGAATGCACAGAACAGAAAGAGGTTTCATACAATGCTTCTGTGTAGTTTATATTTGAACATATTCTTTTTTCCACTATTACCCCCTTAGCGCTACGAATGTCCAGTTGCATTTTCTACAGACAGAGTGTTTCAAAACTGCTCAATCAAAAGTATGGTTTAACTCTGTTAGCTGAATGCTCAGATCAGAAAGAAGTTTCACAGAATGCTTCTGTGTAGTTTATATTTGAATATATTCCTTTTTCCACTACTACTCTCTTAGCGCTCCAAATGTCCAGTTGCATTTTCTACAGAAAGAGTGTTCAGATCTGCTCAATCAAAAGTATGGTTTAACTCTGTTAGCTGAATGCACAGATCAGAAAAAAGTTTCACAGAATGATTCTGTGTAGTTTATATTTGGAGACATTCCTTTTTCCCCTATTACCCTCTTAGCGCTCCGAATCTCCACTTGCATTTTCTACATAAAGAGTGTTTCAGAACGGCTCAATCAAAACTAAGTTTCAAATCTTTTAGTTGAACAAACAGAACAGAAAGAAGTTTCACAGAATTCTTCTGTGTAGTTTTTATTTGTAGACATTCTTTTTCCCAATATAGGCCTCTTAGCTCTCAGAATGTCCAATTGCAGTTTCTACAGAAAGAGTGTTTCAGAACGGCTCAATCAAAAGTAAGGTTCAACTCTGTTAGTTGAATGCACAGAACAGAAAGTAGTTTCATACAATGCTTCTGTGTAGTTTATATTTGAACACATTCTTTTTTCCACTATTACCCACTTAGCGCTACGAATGTCCAGTTGCATTTTCTACAGACAGAGTGTTTCAAAACTGCTCAATCAAAAGTATGGTTTAACTCTGTTAGCTGAATGCTCAGATCAGAAAGAAGTTTCACACAATGCTTCTGTGTAGTTTATATTTGAATATATTCCTTTTTCCACTACTACTCTCTTAGCGCTCCAAATGTCCAGTTGCATTTTCTACAGAAAGAGTGTTCAGATCTGCTCAATCAAAAGTATGGTTTAACTCTGTTAGCTGAATGCACAGATCAGAAAGAAGTTTCACCGAATGATTCTGTGTAGTTTATATTTGAAGACATTCCTTTTTCCACTATTACCCACTTAGCGCTCCGAATCTCCACTAGCATTATCTACAAAAAGAGTGTTTCATAACTGCTCAATCAAAAATATGTTTTAACTCTGTTAACTGAATTTACAGATCAGAAATAAGTTTCACAGAATGCATCTGTGTAGTTTTTATTTGAAGATATTCTTTTTCCCAATGTAGGCCTCTTAGCGCTTAGCATGTCCAATTGCAGTTTCTACAGAAAGAGTGTTTCAGAACGGCTCAATCAAAAGTAAGGTTCAACTCAGTTAGTTGAATGCACAGAACAGAAAGAATTTTCACAGAATGCTACTGTGTAGTTTATATTTGAATATATTCCTTTTTCCACTATTACCCTCTTAGCGCTCCGAATGTGCACTTGCATTTTCTACAGAAAGAGTGTTCAGAACTGCGCAATCAAAAGTATGGTTTAACTCTGTTAGCTTAATGAACATATCAGAAATAAGTTTCACACAATGCTTCTGTGTAGTTTTTATTTGAAGATATTATTTTTCCCAATATAGGCCTCTTAGAGCTCAGAATGTCCAATTGCAGTTTCTACAGAAAGAGTGTTTCAGAAAGGCTCAATCAAAAGTAAGGTTCAACTCTGTTAGTTGAATGCACAGAACAGAAAGAAGTTTCATACAATGCTTCTGTGTAGTTTATATTTGAAAATATTCTTTTTTCCACTATTACCCACTTAGCGCTACGAATGTCCAGTTGCATTTTCTACAGAGAGAGTGTTTCAAAACTGCTCAATCATAAGTATGGTTTAACTCTGTTAGCTGAATGCTCAGATCAGAAAGAAGTTTCACAGAATGCTTCTGTGTAGTTTATATTTGAATATATTCCTTTTTCCACTACTACTCTCTTAGCGCTCCAAATGTCCAGTTGCATTTTCTACAGAAAGAGTGTTCAGATCTGCTCAATCAAAAGTATGGTTTAACTCTGTTAGCTGAATGCACAGATCAGAAAGAAGTTTCACAGAATGATTCTGTGTAGTTTATATTTGGAGACATTCCTTTTTCCACTATTACCCTCTTAGCGCTCCGAATCTCCACTTGCATTTTCTACATAAAGAGTGTTTCAGAACGGCTCAATCAAAACTAAGGTTCAACTCTTTTAGTTGAACAAACAGAACAGAAAGAAGTTTCACACAATTCTTCTGTGTAGTTTTTATTTGTAGACATTCTTTTTCCCAATATAGGCCTCTTAGCGCTCAGAATGTCCAATTGCAGTTTCCACAGAAAGAGTGTTTCAGAACGGCTCAATCAAAAGTAAGGTTCAACTCTGTTAGTTGAATGCACAGAACAGAAAGAGGTTTCACACAATGCTTCTGTGTAGTTTATATTTGAACATATTCTTTTTTCCACTATTACCCACTTAGCGCTACGAATGTCCAGTTGCATTTTCTACAGACAGAGTGTTTCAATACTGCTCAATCAAAAGTATGTTTTAACTCTGTTAGCTGAATGCTCAGATCAGAAAGAAGATTCACAGAATGCTTCTGTGTAGTTTATATTTGAATATATTCCTTTTTCCACTACTACGCTCTTAGCGCTGCAAATGTCCAGTTGCATTTTCTACAGAAAGAGTGTTCAGATCTGCTCAATCAAAAGTATGGTTTAACTCTGTTAGCTGAATGCACAGATCAGAAAGAAGTTTCACCGAATGATTCTGTGTAGTTTATATTTGAAGACATTCCTTTTTCCACTATTACCCCCTTAGCGCTCCGAATCTCCACTTGCATTTTCTACAAAAAGAGTGTTTCATAACTGCTCAATCAAAAATATGTTTTATCTCTGTTAACTGAATTTACAGATCAGAAATAAGTTTCACAGAATGCATCTGTGTAGTTTTTATTTGAAGATATTCTTTTTCCCAATGTAGGCCTCTTAGCGCTTAGCATGTCCAATTGCACTTTCTACAGAAAGAGTGTTTCAGAACGGCTCAATCAAAACTAAGGTTCAACTCTTTTAGTTGAACAAACAGAACAGAAAGTAGTTTCACACAATTCTTCTGTGTAGTTTTTATTTGTAGACATTCTTTTTCCCAATATAGGCCTCTTAGCGCTCAGAATGTCCAATTGCAGTTTCTACAGAAAGAGTGTTTCAGAACGGCTCAATCAAAAGTAAGGTTCAACTCTGTTAGTTGAATGCACAGAACAGAAAGAAGTTTCATACAATGCTTCTGTGTAGTTTGTATTTGAACATATTCTTTTTTCCACTATTACCCACTTAGCGCTACGAATGTCCAGTTGCATTTTCTACAGACAGAGTGTTTCAAAACTGCTCAATCAAAAGTGTGGTTTAACTCTGTTAGCTGTATGCTCAGATCAGAAAGAAGTTTCACAGAATGCTTCTGTGTAGTTTATATTTGAATATATTCCTTTTTCCACTACTACGCTCTTAGCGCTCCAAATGTCCAGTTGCATTTTCAACAGAAAGAGTGTTCAGATGTGCTCAATCAAAAGTGTGGTTTAACTCTGTTAGCTGAATGCACAGATCAGAAAGAAGTTTCACCGAATGATTCTGTGTAGTTTATAATTGAAGACATTCCTTTTTCCACTATTACCCTCTTAGCGCTCCGAATCTCCACTTGCATTTTCTACAAAAAGAGTGTTTCATAACTGCTCAATCAAAAATATGTTTTATCTCTGTTAACTGAATTTACAGATCAGAAATAAGTTTCACAGAATGCATCTGTGTAGTTTCTATTTGAAGATATTCTTTTTCCCAATGTAGGCCTCTTAGCGCTTAGCATGTCCAATTGCAGTTTCTACAGAAAGAGTGTTTCAGAACGGCTCAATCAAAAGTAAGGTTCAACTCTGTTAGTTGAATGCACAGAACAGAAAGTATTTTCACAGAATGCTACTGTGTAGTTTATATTTGAATATATTCCTTTTTCCACTATTACCCTCTTAGCGCTCCGAATGTCCACTTGCATTTTCTACAGAAAGAGTGTTCAGAACTGCGCAATCAAAAGTATGGTTTAACTCTGTTAGCTTAATGAACATATCAGAAATAAGTTTCACACAATGCTTCTGTGTAGTTTTTATTTGAAGATATTATTTTTCCCAATAGAGGCCTCTTAGCGCTCAGAATGTCCAATTGCAGTTTCTACAGAAAGAGTGTTTCAGAAAGGCTCAATCAAAAGTAGGGTTCAACTCTGTTAGTTGAATGCACAGAACAGAAAGAAGTTTCATACAATGCTTCTGTGTAGTTTATATTTGAACATATTCTTTTTTCCACTATTACCCACTTAGCGCTACGAATGTCCAGTTGCATTTTCTACAGACAGAGTGTTTCAAAACTGCTCAATGAAAAGTATGGTTTAACTCTGTTAGCTGAATGCTCAGATCAGAAAGAAGTTTCACAGAATGCTTCTGTGTAGTTTATATTTGAATATATTACTTTTTCCACTACTACTCTCTTAGCGCTCCAAATGTCCAGTTGCATTTTCTACAGAAAGAGTGTTCAGATCTGCTCAATCAAAAGTATGGTTTAACTCTGTTAGCTGAATGCACAGATCAGAAAGAAGTTTCACAGAATGATTCTGTGTAGTTTATATTTGGAGACATTACTTTTTCCACTATTACCCTCTTAGCGCTCCGAATCTCCACTTGCATTTTCCACAGAAAGAGTGTTTCAGAACGGCTCAATCAAAACTAAGGTTCAACTCTTTTAGTTGAACAAACAGAACAGAAAGAAGTTTCACAAAATTCTTCTGTGTAGTTTTTATTTGTAGACATTCTTTTTCACAATATAGGCCTCTTAGCGCTCAGAATGTCCAATTGCAGTTTCTACAGAAAGAGTGTTTCAGAACGGCTCAATCAAAAGTAAGGTTCAACTCTGTTAGTTGAATGCACAGAACAGAAAGAAGTTTCATACAATGCTTCTGTGTAGTTTATATTTGAACATATTCTTTTTTCCACTATTACCCACTTAGCGCTACGAATGTCCAGTTGCATTTTCTACAGACAGAGTGTTTCAAAACTGCTCAATCAAAAGTATGGTTTAACTCTGTTAGCTGTATGCTCAGATCAGAAAGAAGTTTCACATAATGCTTCTGTGTAGTTTATATTTGAATATATTCCTTTTTCCACTACTACGCTCTTAGCGCTCCAAATGTCCAGTTGCATTTTCAACAGAAAGAGTGTTCAGATCTGCTCAATCAAAAGTATGGTTTAACTCTGTTAGCTGAAAGCACAGATCAGAAAGAAGTTTCACCGAATGATTCTGTGTAGTTTATATTTGAAGACATTCCTTTTTCCACTATTACCCTCTTAGCGCTCCGAATCTCCACTTGCATTTTCTACAAAAAGAGTGTTTCATAACTGCTCAATCAAAAATATGTTTTATCTCTGTTAACTGAATTTACAGATCAGAAATAATTTTCACAGAATGCATCTGTGTAGTTTTTATTTGAAGATATTCTTTTTCCCAATGTAGGCCTCTTAGCGCTTAGCATGTCCAATTGCAGTTTCTACCGAGAGAGTGTTTCAGAACGGCTCAATCAAAAGTAAGGTTCAACTCTGTTAGTTGAATGCACAGAACAGAAAGAATTTTCACAGAATGCTACTGTGTAGTTTATATTTGAATATATTCCTTTTTCCACTATTACCCTCTTAGCGCTCCGAATGTCCACTTGCATTTTCTACAGAAAGAGTGTTCAGAACTGCGCAATCAAAAGTATGGTTTAACCCTGTTAGCTTAATGAACATATCAGAAATAAGTTTCACACAATGCTTCTGTGTAGTTTTTATTTGAAGATATTATTTTTCCCAATATAGGCCTCTTAGCGATCGGAATGTCCAATTGCAGTTTCTACAGAAAGAGTGTTTCAGAACGGCTCAATCAAAAGTAAGGTTCAACTCTGTTAGTTGAATGCACAGAACAGAAAGAAATTTCATACAATGCTTTTGTGTAGTTTATATTTGAACATATTCTTTTTTCCACTATTACCCACTTAGCGCTACGAATGTCCAGTTGCATTTTCTACAGACAGAGTGTTTCAAAACTGCTCAATCAAAAGTATGGTTTAACTCTGTTAGCTGTATCCTCAGATCAGAAAGAAGTTTCACATAATGCTTCTGTGTAGTTTATATTTGAATATATTCCTTTTTCCACTACTACGCTCTTAGCGCTCCAAATGTCCAGTTGCATTTCCAACAGAAAGAGTGTTCAGATCTGCTCAATCAAAAGTATGGTTTAACTCTGTTACCTGAATGCACAGATCAGAAAGAAGTTTCACAGAATGATTCTGTGTAGTTTATATTTGAAGACATTCCTTTTTCCACTATTACCCTCTTAGCGCTCCGAATCTCCACTTGCATTTTCTACAAAAAGAGTGTTTCATAACTGCTCAATCAAAAATATGTTTTATCTCTGTTAACTGAAATTACAGATCAGAAATAAGTTTCACAGAATGATTCTGTGTAGTTTTTATTTGAAGATATTCTTTTTCCCAATGTAGGCCTCTTAGCGCTAAGCATGTCCAATTGCAGTTTCTACAGAGAGAGTCTTTCAGAACGGCTCAATCAAAAGTAAGGTTCAACTCTGTTAGTTGAATGCACAGAACAGAAAGAATTTTCACAGAATGCTACTGTGTAGTTTATATTTGAATATATTCCTTTTTCCACTATTACCCTCTTAGCGCTCCGAATGTCCACTTGCATTTTCTACAGAAAGAGTGTTCAGAACTGCGCAATCAAAAGTATGGTTTAACTCTGTTAGCTTAATGAACATATCAGAAATAAGTTTCACACAATGCTTCTGTGTAGTTTTTATTCGAAGATATTATTTTTCCCAATATATGCCTCTTAGCGCTCAGAATGTCCAATTGCAGTTTCTACAGAAAGAGTGTCTCAGAAAGGCTCAATCAAAATTAAGGTTCAACTCTGTTAGTTGAATGCACAGAACAGAAAGGAGTTTCATACAATGCTTCTGTGTAGTTTATATTTGAACATATTCTTTTTTCCACTATTACCCCCTTAGCGCTCCGAATCTCCACTTGCATTTTCTACAAAAAGAGTGTTTCATAACTGCTCAATCAAAAATATGTTTTATCTCTGTTAACTGAATTTACAGATCAGAAATAAGTTTCACAGAATGCATCTGTGTAGTTTTTATTTGAAGATATTCTTTTTCCCAATGTAGGCCTCTTAGCGCTTAGCATGTCCAATTGCACTTTCTACAGAAAGAGTGTTTCAGAACGGCTCAATCAAAACTAAGGTTCAACTCTTTTAGTTGAACAAACAGAACAGAAAGTAGTTTCACACAATTCTTCTGTGTAGTTTTTATTTGTAGACATTCTTTTTCCCAATATAGGCCTCTTAGCGCTCAGAATGTCCAATTGCAGTTTCTACAGAAAGAGTGTTTCAGAACGGCTCAATCAAAAGTAAGGTTCAAATCTGTTAGTTGAATGCACAGAACAGAAAGAATTTCATACAATGCTTCTGTGTAGTTTGTATTTGAACATATTCTTTTTTCCACTATTACCCACTTAGCGCTACGAATGTCCAGTTGCATTTTCTACAGACAGAGTGTTTCAAAACTGCTCAATCAAATGTGTGGTTTAACTCTGTTAGCTGTATGCTCAGATCAGAAAGAAGTTTCACAGAATGCTTCTGTGTAGTTTATATTTGAATATATTCCTTTTTCCACTACTACGCTCTTAGCGCTCCAAATGTCCAGTTGCATTTTCAACAGAAAGAGTGTTCAGATGTGCTCAATCAAAAGTGTGGTTTAACTCTGTTAGCTGAATGCACAGATCAGAAAGAAGTTTCACCGAATGATTCTGTGTAGTTTATAATTGAAGACATTCCTTTTTCCACTATTACCCTCTTAGCGCTCCGAATCTCCACTTGCATTTTCTACAAAAAGAGTGTTTCATAACTGCTCAATCAAAAATATGTTTTATCTCTGTTAACTGAATTTACAGATCAGAAATAAGTTTCACAGAATGCATCTGTGTAGTTTCTATTTGAAGATATTCTTTTTCCCAATGTAGGCCTCTTAGCGCTTAGCATGTCCAATTGCAGTTTCTACAGAAAGAGTGTTTCAGAACGGCTCAATCAAAAGTAAGGTTCAACTCTGTTAGTTGAATGCACAGAACAGAAAGTATTTTCACAGAATGCTACTGTGTAGTTTATATTTGAATATATTCCTTTTTCCACTATTACCCTCTTAGCGCTCCGAATGTCCACTTGCATTTTCTACAGAAAGAGTGTTCAGAACTGCGCAATCAAAAGTATGGTTTAACTCTGTTAGCTTAATGAACATATCAGAAATAAGTTTCACACAATGCTTCTGTGTAGTTTTTATTTGAAGATATTATTTTTCCCAATAGAGGCCTCTTAGCGCTCAGAATATCCAATTGCAGTTTCTACAGAAAGAGTGTTTCAGAAAGGCTCAATCAAAAGTAGGGTTCAACTCTGTTAGTAGAATGCACAGAACAGAAAGAAGTTTCATACAATGCTTCTGTGTAGTTTATATTTGAACATATTCTTTTTTCCACTATTACCCACTTAGCGCTACGAAAGTCCAGTTGCATTTTCTACAGACAGAGTGTTTCAAAACTGCTCAATCAAAAGTATGGTTAAACTCTGTTAGCTGAATGCGCAGATCAGAAAGAAATTTCACAGAATGCTTCTGTGTAGTTTATATTTGAATATATTCCTTTTTCCACTACTACTCTCTTAGCGCTCCAAATGTCCAGTTGCATTTTCTACAGAAAGAGTGTTCAGATCTGCTCAATCAAAAGTATGGTTTAACTCTGTTAGCTGAATGCACAGATCAGAAAGAAGTTTCACAGAATGATTCTGTGTAGTTTATATTTGGAGACATTACTTTTTCCACTATTACCCTCTTAGCGCTCCGAATCTCCACTTGCATTTTCTACAGAAAGAGTGTTTCAGAACGGCTCAATCAAAACTAAGGTTCAACTCTTTTAGTTGAACAAACAGAACAGAAAGAAGTTTCACAAAATTCTTCTGTGTAGTTTTTATTTGTAGACATTCTTTTTCACAATATAGGCCTCTTAGCGCTCAGAATGTCCAATTGCAGTTTCTACAGAAAGAGTGTTTCAGAACGGCTCAATCAAAAGTAAGGTTCAACTCTGTTAGTTGAATGCACAGAACAGAAAGAAGTTTCATACAATGCTTCTGTGTAGTTTATATTACAATATATTCTTTTTTCCACTATTACCCACTTAGCGCTACGATTGTCCAGTTGCATTTTCTACAGACAGAGTGTTTCAAAACTGCTCAATCAAAAGTATGGTTTAACTCTGTTAGCTGAATGCTCAGATCAGAAAGAAGTTTCACAGAATGCTTCTGTGTAGTTTATATTTGAATACATTCCTTTTTCCACTACTACGCTCTTAGCGCTCCAAATGTCCAGTTGCATTTTCTACAGAAAGAGTGTTCAGATCTGCTCAATCAAAAGTATGTTTTAACTCTGTTAGCTGAATGCACAGATCAGAAAGAAGTTTCACCGAATGATTCTGTGTAGTTTACATTTGAAGACATTCCTTTTTCCACTATAACCCTCTTAGCGCTCCGAATCTCCACTTGCATTTTCTACAAAAAGAGTGTTTCATAACTGCTCAATCAAAAATATGTTTTATCTCTGTTAACTGAATTTACAGATCAGAAATAAGTTTCACAGAATGCATCTGTGTAGTTTTTATTTGAAGATATTCTTTTTCCCAATGTAGGCCTCTTAGCGCTTAGCATGTCCAATTGCAGTTTCTACAGAAAGAGCGTTTCAGAACGGCTCAATCAAAAGTAAGGTTCAACTCTGTTAGTTGAATGCACAGAACAGAAAGAATTTTCACAGAATGCTACTGTGTAATTTGTATTTGAATATATTCCTTTCTCCACTATTACCCTCTTAGCGCTCCGAATGTCCACTTGCATTTTCTACAGAAAGAGTGTTCAGAACTGCGCAATCAAAAGTATGGTTTAACTCTGTTAGCTTAATGAACATATCAGAAATAAGTTTCACACAATGCTTCTGTGTAGTTTTTATTTGAAGATATTATTTTTCCCAATAGAGGCCTCTTAGCGCTCAGAATGTCCAATTGCAGTTTCTACAGAAAGAGTGTTTCAGAAAGGCTCAATCAAAAGTAAAGTTCAACTCTGTTAGTTGAATGCACAGAACAGAAAGTAATTTCATACAATGCTTCTGTGTAGTTTATATTTGAACATATTCTTTTTTCCACTATTACCCACTTGGCGCTACGAATGTCCAGTTGCATTTTCTACAGACAGAGTGTTTCAAAACTGCTCAATCAAAAGTATGGTTTAACTCTGTTAGCTGAATGCTCAGATCAGAAAGAAGTTTCTCAGAATGCTTCTGTGTAGTTTATATTTGAATATATTCCTTTTTCCACTACTACTCTCTTAGCGCTCCAAAAGTCCAGTTGTATTTTCTACAGAAAGAGTGTTCAGATCTGCTCAATCAAAAGTATGGTTTTACTCTGTTAGCTGAATGCACAGATCAGAAAGAAGTTTCACAGAATGATTCTGTGTAGTTTATATTTGGAGACATTCCTTTTTCCACTATTACCCTCTTAGCGCTCCGAATGTCCACTTGCATTTTCTACAGAATGTGTGTTTCAGAACGGCTCAATCAAAACTAAGGTTCAACTCTTTTAGTTGAACAAACAGAACAGAAAGAAGTTTCACACAATTCTTCTGTGTAGTTTTTATTTGTAGACATTCTTTTCCCAATATAGGCCTCTTAGCGCTCAGAATGTCCAATTGCAGTTTCTACAGAAAGAGTGTTTCAGAACGGCTCAATCAAAAGTAAGGTTCAACTCTGTTAGTTGAATGCACAGAACAGAAAGAATTTTCATACAATGCTTCTGTGTAGTTTATATTTGAACATATTCTTTTTTCCACTATTACCCACTTAGCGCTACGAATGTCCAGTTGCATTTTCTACAGACAGAGTGTTTCAAAACTGCTCAATCAAAAGTATGGTTTAACTCTGTTAGCTGAATGCTCAGATCAGAAAGAAGTTTCACAGAATGCTTCTGTCTAGTTTATATTTGAATATATTCCTTTTTCCACTACTACGCTCTTAGCGCTCCAAATGTCCAGTTGCATTTTCTACAGAAAGAGTGTTCAGATCTGCTCAATCAAAAGTATGGTTTAACTCTGTTAGCTGAATGCACAGATCAGAAAGAAGTTTCACAGAATGATTCTGTGTAGTTTATATTTGGAGACATTCCTTTTTCCACTATTACCCTCTTAGCGCTCCGAATCTCCACTTGCATTTTCTACAGAAAGAGTGTTTCAGAACGGCTCAATCAAAACAAAGGTTCAACTCTTTTAGTTGAACAAACAGAACAGAAAGAAGTTTCACAGAATGCATCTGTGTAGTTTTTATTTGAAGATATTGTTTTTCCCAATGTAGGCCTCTTAGCGCTTAGCATGTCCAATTGCAGTTTCTACAGAAAGAGTGTTTCAGAACGGCTCAATCAAAAGTAAGGTTCAACTCTGTTAGTTGAATGCACAGAACAGAAAGAATTTTCACAGAATGCTACTGTGTAGTTTATATTTGAATATATTCCTTTTTCAACTATTACCCTCTTAGCGCTCCGAATCTCCACTTGCATTTTCTACAGAAAGAGAGTTCAGAACTGCACAATCAAAAGTATGGTTTAACTCTGTTAGCTTAATGAACATATCAGAAATAAGTTTCACACAATGCTTCTGTGTAGTTTTTATTTGAAGATATTCTTTTTCCCAATGTAGGCCTCTTAGCGCTTAGCATGTCCAATTGCAGTTTCTACAGAAAGAGCGTTTCAGAACGGCTCAATCAAAAGTAAGGTTCAACTCTGTTAGTTGAATGCACAGAACAGAAAGAATTTTCACAGAATGCTACTGTGTAGTTTGTATTTGAACATATTCTTTTTTCCACTATTACCCACTTGGCGCTACGAATGTCCAGTTGCATTTTCTACAGACAGAGTGTTTCAAAACTGCTCAATCAAAAGTACGGTTTAACTCTGTTAGCTGAATGCTCAGATCAGAAAGAAGTTTCACAGAATGCTTCTGTGTAGTTTATATTTGAATATATTCCTTTTTCCACTACTACTCTCTTAGCGCTCCAATTGTCCAGTTACATTTTCTACAGAAAGAGTGTTCAGATCTGCTCAATCAAAAGTATGGTTTAACTCTGTTAGCTGAATGCACAGATCAGAAAGAAGTTTCACAGAATGATTCTGTGTAGTTTATATTTGGAGACATTCCTTTTTCCACTATTACCCTCTTAGTGCTCCGAATCTCCACTTGCATTTTCTACAGAAAGAGTGTTTCAGAACGGCTCAATCAAAACTAAGGTTCAACTCTTTTAGTTGAACAAACAGAACAGAAAGAAGTTTCACACAATTCTTCTGTGTAGTTTTTATTTGTAGACATTCTTTTTCCCAATATAGGCCTCTTAGCGCTCAGAATGTCCAATTGCAGTTTCTACAGAAAGAGTGTTTCAGAACGGGTCAATCAAAAGTAAGGTTCAACTCTGTTAGTTGAATGCACAGAACAGAAAGAAGTTTCATACAATGCTTCTGTGTAGTTTATATTTGAACATATTCTTTTTTCCACTATTACCCACTTAGCGCTACGAATGTCCAGTTGCATTTTCTACAGACAGAGTGTTTCAATACTGCTCAATCAAAAATATGTTTTATCTCTGTTAACTGAATTTACAGATCAGAAATAAGTTTCACAGAATGCATCTGTGTAGTTTCTATTTGAAGATATTCTTTTTCCCAATGTAGGCCTCTTAGCGCTTAGCATGTCCAATTGCAGTTTCTACAGAAAGAGTGTTTCAGAACGGCTCAATCAAAAGTAAGGTTCAACTCTGTTAGTTGAATGAACAGAACAGAAAGAATTTTCACAGAATGCTACTGTGTAGTTTATATTTGAATATATTCCTTTCTCCACTATTACCCTCTTAGCGCTCCGAATGTCCACTTGCATTTTCTACAGAAGGAGTGTTCAGAACTGCGCAATCAAAAGTATGGTTTAACTCTGTTAGCTTAATGAACATATCAGAAATAAGTTTCACACAATGCTTCTGTGTAGTTTTTATTTGAAGATATTGTTTTTCCCAATAGAGGCCTCTTAGCGCTCAGAATGTCCAATTGCAGTTTCTTCAGAAAGAGTGTTTCAGAAAGGCTCAATCAAAAGTAAGGTTCAACTCTCTTAGTTGAATGCACAGAACAGAAAGAAGTTTCATACAATGCTTCTGTGTAGTTTATATTTGAACATATTCTTTTTTCCACTATTACCCACTTAGCGCTACGAATGTCCAGTTGCATTTTCTACAGACAGAGTGTTTCAAAACTGCTCAATCAAAAGTATGGTTTAACTCTGTTAGCTGAATGCTCAGATCAGAAAGAAGTTTCACAGAATGCTTCTGTGTAGTTTATATTTGAATATATTCCTTTTTCCACTACTACTCTCTTAGCGCTCCAAATGTGCAGTTGCATTTTCTACAGAAAGAGTGTTCAGATCTGCTCAATCAAAAGTATGGTTTAACACTGTTAGCTGAATGCACAGATCAGAAAGAAGTTTCACAGAATGATTCTGTGTAGTTTATATTTGGAGACATTCCTTTTTCCACTATTACCCTCTTAGCGCTCCGAATCTCCACTTGCATTTTCTACAGAAAGAGTGTTTCAGAACGGCTCAATCAAAACTAAAGTTCAACTCTTTTAGTTGAACAAACAGAACAGAAAGAAGTTTCACACAATTCTTCTGTGTAGTTTTTATTTGTAGACATTCTTTTTCCAAATATAGGCCTTTTAGCGCTCAGAATGTCCAATTGCAGTTTCTACAGAAAGAGTGTTTCAGAACGGCTCAATCAAAAGTAAGGTTCAACTCTGTTAGTTGAATGCACAGAACAGAAAGAAGTTTCATACAATGCTTCTGTGTAGTTTATATTTGAACATATTCTTTTTTCCACTATTACCCACTTAGCGCTACGAATGTCCAGTTGCATTTTCTACAGACAGAGTGTTTCAAAACTGCTCAATCATAAGTATGTTTTAACTCTGTTAGCTGAATGCTCAGATCAGAAAGAAGTTTCACAGAATGCTTCTGTGTAGTTTATATTTGAATATATTCCTTTTTCCACTACTACGCTCTTAGCGCTCCAAATGTCCAGTTGCATTTTCAACAGAAAGAGTGTTCAGATCTGCTCAATCAAAAGTATGGTTTAACTCTGTTAGCTGAATGCACAGATCAGAAAGAAGTTTCACCGAATCATTCTGTGTAGTTTATATTTGAAGACATTCCTTTTTCCACTATTACCCTCTTAGCGCTCCGAATCTCCACTTGCATTTTCTACAAAAAGAGTGTTTCATAACTGCTCAATCAAAAATATGTTTTATCTCTGTTAACTGAATTTACAGATCAGAAATAAGTTTCACAGAATGCATCTGTGTAGTTTCTATTTGAAGATATTCTTTTTCCCAATGTAGGCCTCTTAGCGCTTAGCATGTCCAATTGCAGTTTCTACAGAAAGAGTGTTTCAGAACGGCTCAATCAAAAGTAAGGTTCAACTCTGTTAGTTGAATACACAGAACAGAAAGAATTTTCACAGAATGCTACTGTGTAGTTTATATTTGAATATATTCCTTTTTCCACTATTACCCTCTTAGCGCTCCGAATGTCCACTTGCATTTTCTACAGAAAGAGTGTTCAGAACTGCGCAATCAAAAGTATGGTTTAACTCTGTTAGCTTAATGAACATATCAGAAATAAGTTTCACACAATGCTTCTGTGTAGTTTTTATTTGAAGATATTATTTTTCCCAATAGAGGCCTCTTAGCGCTCAGAATGTCCAATTGCAGTTTCTACAGAAAGAGTGTTTCAGAAAGGCTCAATCAAAAGTAAGGTTCAACTCTGTTAGTTGAACGCACAGAACAGAAAGTAGTTTCATACAATGCTTCTATGTAGTTTATATTTGAACATATCCTTTTTTCCACTATTACCCACTTAGCGCTACGAATGTCCAGTTGCATTTTCTACAGACAGAGTGTTTCAAACTGCTCAATCAAAAGTATGGTTTAACTCTGTTAGCTGAATGCTCAGATCAGAAAGAAGTTTCACAGAATGCTTCTGTGTAGTTTATATTTGAATATATTCCTTTTTCCACTACTACTCTCTTAGCGCTCCAAATGTGCAGTTGCATTTTCTACAGAAAGAGTGTTCAGATCTGCTCAATCAAAAGTATGTTTTAACTCTGTTAGCTGAATGCACAGATCAGAAAGAAGTTTCACAGAATGATTCTGTGTAGTTTATATTTGGAGACATTCCTTTTTCCACTATTACCCTCTTAGCGCTCCGAATCTCCACTTGCATTTTCTACAGAAAGAGTGTTTCAGAACGGCTCAATCAAAACTAAGGTTCAACTCTTTTAGTTGAACAAACAGAACAGAAAGAAGTTTCACACAATTCTTCTGTGTAGTTTTTATTTGTAGACATTCTTTTTCCAAATATAGGCCTCTTAGCGCTCAGAATGTCCAATTGCAGTTTCTACAGAAAGAGTGTTTCAGAACGGTTCAATCAAAAGTAAGGTTCAACTCTGTTAGTTGAATGCACAGAACAGAAAGAAGTTTCATACAATGCTTCTGTGTAGTTTATATTTGAACATATTCTTTTTTCCACTATTACCCACTTAACGCTACGAATTTCCAGTTGCATTTTCTACAGACAGAGTGTTTCAAAACTGCTCAATCAAAAGTATGTTTTAACTCTGTTAGCTGAATGCTCAGATCAGAAAAAGTTTCACAGAATGCTTCTGTGTAGTTTATATTTGAATATATTCCTTTTTCCACTACTACGCTCTTAGCGCTCCAAATGTCCAGTTGCATTTTCAACAGAAAGAGTGTTCAGATCTGCTCAATCAAAAGTATGGTTTAACTCTGTTAGCTGAATGCACAGATCAGAAAGAAGTTTCACCGAATGATTCTGTGTAGTTTATATTTGAAGACATTCCTTTTTCCACTATTACCCTCTTAGCGCTCCGAATCTCCACTTGCATTTTCTACAAAAAGAGTGTTTCATAACTGCTCAATCAAAAATATGTTTTATCTCTGTTAACTGAATTTACAGATCAGAAATAAGTTTCACAGAATGCATCTGTGTAGTTTCTATTTGAAGATATTCTTTTTCCCAATGTAGGCCTCTTAGCGCTTAGCATGTCCAATTGCATTTTCTACAGAAAGAGTGTTTCAGAACGGCTCAATCAAAAGTAAGGTTCAACTCTGTTAGTTGAATGCACAGAACAGAAAGAATTTTCACAGAATGCTACTGTGTAGTTTATATTTGAATATATTCCTTTCTCCACTATTACCCTCTTAGCGCTCCGAATGTCCACTTGCATTTTCTACAGAAGGAGTGTTCAGAACTGCGCAATCAAAAGTATGGTTTAACTCTGTTAGCTTAATGAACATATCAGAAATAAGTTTCACACAATGCTTCTGTGTAGTTTTTATTTGAAGATATTATTTTTCCCAATAGAGGCCTCTTAGCGCTCAGAATGTCCAATTGCAGTTTCTACAGAAAGAGTGTTTCAGAAAGGCTCAATCAAAAGTAAGGTTCAACTCTGTTAGTTGAATGCACAGAACAGAAAGGAGTTTCATACAATGCTTCTGTGTAGTTTATATTTGAACATATTCTTTTTTCCACTATTACCCACTTAGCGCTACGAATGTCCAGTTGCATTTTCTACAGACAGAGTGTTTCAAAACTGCTCAATCAAAAGTATGGTTTAACTCTGTTAGCTGAATGCTCAGATCAGAAAGAAGTTTCACAGAATGCTTCTGTGTAGTTTATATTTGAATATATTCCTTTTTCCACTACTACTCTCTTAGCGCTCAAAATGTGCAGTTGCATTTTCTACAGAAAGAGTGTTCAGATCTGCTCAATCAAAAGTATGGTTTAACTCTGTTAGCTGAATGCACAGATCAGAAAGAAGTTTCACAGAATGATTCTGTGTAGTTTATATTTGGAGACATTCCTTTTTCCACTATTACCCACTTAGCGCTCCGAATCTCCACTTGCATTTTCTACAGAAAGAGTGTTTCAGAACGGCTCAATCAAAACTAAGGTTCAACTCTTTTAGTTGAACAAACAGAACAGAAAGAAGTTTCACACAATTCTTCTGTGTAGTTTTTATTTGTAGACATTCTTTTTCCCAATATAGGCCTCTTAGCGCTCAGAATGTCCAATTGCAGTTTCTACAGAAAGAGTGTTTCAGAACGGCTCAATCAAAAGTAAGGTTCAACTCTGTTAGTTGAATGCACAGAACAGAAAGAAGTTTCATACAATGCTTCTGTGTAGTTTATATTTGAACATATTCTTTTTTCCACTATTACCCACTTAGCGCTACGAATGTCCAGTTGCATTTTCTACAGACAGAGTGTTTCAAAACTGCTCAATCAAAAATATGGTTTAACTCTGTTAGCTGAATGCTCAGATCAGAAAGAAGTTTCACAGAATGCTTCTGTGTAGTTTATATTTGAATATATTCCTTTTTCCACTACTACGCTCTTAGCGCTCCAAATGTCCAGTTGCATTTTCTACAGAAAGAGTGTTCAGATCTGCTCAATCAAAAGTATGGTTTAACTCTGTTAGCTGAATGCACAGATCAGAAAGAAGTTTCACCGAATGATTCTGTGTAGTTTATATTTGAAGACATTCCTTTTTCCACTATTACCCTCTTAGCGCTCCGAATCTCCACTTACATTTTCTACAAAAAGAGTGTTTCATAACTGCTCAATCAAAAATATGTTTTATCTCTGTTAACTGAATGTACAGATCAGAAATAAGTTTCACAGAATGCATCTGTGTAGTTTTTATTTGAAGATATTCTTTTTCCCAATGTAGGCCTCTTAGCGCTTAGCATGTCCAATTGCAGTTTCTACAGAAAGAGTGTTTCAGAACGGCTCAATCAAAAGTAAGGTTCAACTCTGTTAGTTGAATGCACAGAACAGAAAGAATTTTCACAGAATGCTACTGTGTAGTTTATATTTGAATATATTCCTTTTTCCACTATTACCCTCTTAGCGCTCCGAATGTCCACTTGCATTTTCTACAGAAAGAGTGTTCCGAACTGCGCAATCAAAAGTATGGTTTAACTCTGTTAGCTTAATGAACATATCAGAAATAAGTTTCACACAATGCTTCTGTGTAGTTTTTATTTGAAGATATTATTTTTCCCAATAGAGGCCTCTTAGCGCTCAGAATGTCCAATTGCAGTTTCTACAGAAAGAGTGTTTCAGAAAGGCTCAATCAAAAGTAAGGTTCAACTCTGTTAGTTGAATGCACAGAACAGAAAGGATTTTCATACAATGCTTCTGTGTAGTTTATATTTGAACATATTCTTTTTTCCACTATTACCCACTTAGCGCTACGAATGTCCAGTTGCATTTTCTACAGACAGAGTGTTTCAAAACTGCTCAATCAAAAGTATGGTTTAACTCTATTAGCTGAATGCTCAGATCAGAAAGAAGTTTCACAGAATGCTTCTGTGTAGTTTATATTTGAATATATTCCTTTTTCCACTACTACTCTCTTAGCGCTCCAAATGTCCAGTTGCATTTTCTACAGAAAGAGTGTTCAGATCTGCTCAATCAAAAGTATGGTTTAACTCTGTTAGCTGAATGCACAGATCAGAAAGAAGTTTCACAGAATGATTCTGTGTAGTTTATATTTGGAGACATTCCTTTTTCCACTATTACCCTCTTAGCGCTCCGAATATCCACTTTCATTTTCTACAGAAAGAGTGTTTCAGAACGGCTCAATCAAAACTAAGGTTCAACTATTTTAGTTGAACAAACAGAACAGAAAGAAGTTTCACACAATTCTTCTGCGTAGTTTTTATTTGTAGACATTCTTTTTCCCAATATAGGCCTCTTAGCGCTCAGAATGTCCAATTGCAGTTTCTACAGAAAGAGTGTTTCAGAACGGCTCAATCAAAAGTAAGGTTCAACTCTGTTAGTTGAATGCACAGAACAGAAAGAAGTTTCATACAATGCTTCTGTGTAGTTTATATTTGAACATATTCTTTTTTCCACTATTACCCACTTAGCGCTACGAATGTCCAGTTGCATTTTCTACAGACAGAGTGTTTCAAAACTGCTCAATCAAAAGTATGGTTTAACTCTGTTAGCTGAATGCTCAGATCAGAAAGAAGTTTCACAGAATGCTTCTGTGTAGTTTATATTTGAATATATTCCTTTTTCCACTACTACGCTCTTAGCGCTCCAAATGTCCAGTTGCATTTTCTACAGAAAGAGTGATCAGATCTGCTCAATCAAAAGTATGGTTTAACTCTGTTAGCTGAATGCACAGATCAGAAAGAAGTTTCACCGAATGATTCTGTGTAGTTTATATTTGAAGACATTCCTTTTTCCAATATTACCCCCTTAGCGCTCCGAATCTCCACTTGCATTTTCTACAAAAAGAGTGTTTCATAACTGCTCAATCAAAAATATGTTTTATCTCTGTTAACTGAATTTACAGATCAGAAATAAGTTTCACAGAATGCATCTGTGTAGTTTTTATTTGAAGATATTCTTTTTCCCAATGTAGGCCTCTTAGCGCTTAGCATGTCCAATTGCAGTTTCTACAGAAAGAGTGTTTCAGAACGGCTCAATCAAAAGTAAGGTTCAACTCTGTTAGTTGAATGCACAGAACAGAAAGAATTTTCACAGAATGCTACTGTGTAGTTTATATTTGAATATATTCCTTTTTCCACTATTACCCTCTTAGCGCTCCGAATGTCCACTTGCATTTTCTACAGAAAGAGTGTTCCGAACTGCGCAATCAAAAGTATGGTTTAACTCTGTTAGCTTCATGAACATATCAGAAATAAGTTTCACACAATGCTTCTGTGTAGTTTTTATTTGAAGATATTATTTTTCCCAATAGAGGCCTCTTAGCGCTCAGAATGTCCAATTGCAGTTTCTACAGAAAGAGTGTTTCAGAAAGGCTCAATCAAAAGTAAGGTTCAACTCTGTTAGTTGAATGCACAGAACAGAAAGGATTTTCATACAATGCTTCTGTGTAGTTTATATTTGAACATATTCTTTTTTCCACTATTACCCACTTAGCGCTACGAATGTCCAGTTGCATTTTCTACAGACAGAGTGTTTCAAAACTGCTCAATCAAAAGTATGGTTTAACTCTATTAGCTGAATGCTCAGATCAGAAAGAAGTTTCACAGAATGCTTCTGTGTAGTTTATATTTGAATATATTCCTTTTTCCACTACTACTCTCTTAGCGCTCCAAATGTCCAGTTGCATTTTCTACAGAAAGAGTGTTCAGATCTGCTCAATCAAAAGTATGGTTTAACTCTGTTAGCTGAATGCACAGATCAGAAAGAAGTTTCACAGAATGATTCTGTGTAGTTTATATTTGGAGACATTCCTTTTTCCACTATTACCCTCTTAGCGCTCCGAATATCCACTTTCATTTTCTACAGAAAGAGTGTTTCAGAACGGCTCAATCAAAACTAAGGTTCAACTATTTTAGTTGAACAAACAGAACAGAAAGAAGTTTCACACAATTCTTCTGCGTAGTTTTTATTTGTAGACATTCTTTTTCCCAATATAGGCCTCTTAGCGCTCAGAATGTCCAATTGCAGTTTCTACAGAAAGAGTGTTTCAGAACGGCTCAATCAAAAGTAAGGTTCAACTCTGTTAGTTGAATGCACAGAACAGAAAGAAGTTTCATACAATGCTTCTGTGTAGTTTATATTTGAACATATTCTTTTTTCCACTATTACCCACTTAGCGCTACGAATGTCCAGTTGCATTTTCTACAGACAGAGTGTTTCAAAACTGCTCAATCAAAAGTATGGTTTAACTCTGTTAGCTGAATGCTCAGATCAGAAAGAAGTTTCACAGAATGCTTCTGTGTAGTTTATATTTGAATATATTCCTTTTTCCACTACTACGCTCTTAGCGCTCCAAATGTCCAGTTGCATTTTCTACAGAAAGAGTGATCAGATCTGCTCAATCAAAAGTATGGTTTAACTCTGTTAGCTGAATGCACAGATCAGAAAGAAGTTTCACCGAATGATTCTGTGTAGTTTATATTTGAAGACATTCCTTTTTCCAATATTACCCCCTTAGCGCTCCGAATCTCCACTTGCATTTTCTACAAAAAGAGTGTTTCATAACTGCTCAATCAAAAATATGTTTTATCTCTGTTAACTGAATTTACAGATCAGAAATAAGTTTCACAGAATGCATCTGTGTAGTTTTTATTTGAAGATATTCTTTTTCCCAATGTAGGCCTCTTAGCGCTTAGCATGTCCAATTGCAGTTTCTACAGAAAGAGTGTTTCAGAACGGCTCAATCAAAAGTAAGGTTCAACTCTGTTAGTTGAATGCACAGAACAGAAAGAATTTTCACAGAATGCTACTGTGTAGTTTATATTTGAATATATTCCTTTTTCCACTATTACCCTCTTAGCGCTCCGAATGTCCACTTGCATTTTCTACAGAAAGAGTGTTCCGAACTGCGCAATCAAAAGTATGGTTTAACTCTGTTAGCTTCATGAACATATCAGAAATAAGTTTCACACAATGCTTCTGTGTAGTTTTTATTTGAAGATATTATTTTTCCCAATAGAGGCCTCTTAGCGCTCAGAATGTCCAATTGCAGTTTCTACAGAAAGAGTGTTTCAGAAAGGCTCAATCAAAAGTAAGGTTCAACTCTGTTAGTTGAACGCACAGAACAGAAAGTAGTTTCATACAATGCTTCTATGTAGTTTATATTTGAACATATCCTTTTTTCCACTATTACAGACTTAGCGCTACGAATGTCCAGTTGCATTTTCTACAGACAGAGTGTTTCAAACTGCTCAATCAAAATTATGGTTTAACTCTGTTAGCTGAATGCTCAGATCAGAAAGAAGTTTCACAGAATGCTTCTGTGTAGTTTATATTTGAATATATTCCTTTTTCCACTACTACTCTCTTAGCGCTCCAAATGTGCAGTTGCATTTTCTACAGAAAGAGTGTTCAGATCTGCTCAATCAAAAGTATGTTTTAACTCTGTTAGCTGAATGCACAGATCAGAAAGAAGTTTCACAGAATGATTCTGTGTAGTTTATATTTGGAGACATTCCTTTTTCCACTATTACCCTCTTAGCGCTCCGAATCTCCACTTGCATTTTCTACAGAAAGAGTGTTTCAGAACGGCTCAATCAAAACTAAGGTTCAACTCTTTTAGTTGAACAAACAGAACAGAAAGAAGTTTCACACAATTCTTCTGTGTAGTTTTTATTTGTAGACATTCTTTTTCCAAATATAGGCCTCTTAGCGCTCAGAATGTCCAATTGCAGTTTCTACAGAAAGAGTGTTTCAGAACGGTTCAATCAAAAGTAAGGTTCAACTCTGTTAGTTGAATGCACAGAACAGAAAGAAGTTTCATACAATGCTTCTGTGTAGTTTATATTTGAACATATTCTTTTTTCCACTATTACCCACTTAACGCTACGAATTTCCAGTTGCATTTTCTACAGACAGAGTGTTTCAAAACTGCTCAATCAAAAGTATGTTTTAACTCTGTTAGCTGAATGCTCAGATCAGAAAAAGTTTCACAGAATGCTTCTGTGTAGTTTATATTTGAATATATTCCTTTTTCCACTACTACGCTCTTAGCGCTCCAAATGTCCAGTTGCATTTTCAACAGAAAGAGTGTTCAGATCTGCTCAATCAAAAGTATGGTTTAACTCTGTTAGCTGAATGCACAGATCAGAAAGAAGTTTCACCGAATGATTCTGTGTAGTTTATATTTGAAGACATTCCTTTTTCCACTATTACCCTCTTAGCGCTCCGAATCTCCACTTGCATTTTCTACAAAAAGAGTGTTTCATAACTGCTCAATCAAAAATATGTTTTATCTCTGTTAACTGAATTTACAGATCAGAAATAAGTTTCACAGAATGCATCTGTGTAGTTTCTATTTGAAGATATTCTTTTTCCCAATGTAGGCCTCTTAGCGCTTAGCATGTCCAATTGCATTTTCTACAGAAAGAGTGTTTCAGAACGGCTCAATCAAAAGTAAGGTTCAACTCTGTTAGTTGAATGCACAGAACAGAAAGAATTTTCACAGAATGCTACTGTGTAGTTGATATTTGAATATATTCCTTTCTCCACTATTACCCTCTTAGCGCTCCGAATGTCCACTTGCATTTTCTACAGAAGGAGTGTTCAGAACTGCGCAATCAAAAGTATGGTTTAACTCTGTTAGCTTAATGAACATATCAGAAATAAGTTTCACACAATGCTTCTGTGTAGTTTTTATTTGAAGATATTATTTTTCCCAATAGAGGCCTCTTAGCGCTCAGAATGTCCAATTGCAGTTTCTACAGAAAGAGTGTTTCAGAAAGGCTCAATCAAAAGTAAGGTTCAACTCTGTTAGTTGAATGCACAGAACAGAAAGAAGTTTCATACAATGCTTCTGTGTAGTTTATATTTGAACATATTCTTTTTTCCACTATTACCCACTTAGCGCTACGAATGTCCAGTTGCATTTTCTACAGACAGAGTGTTTCAAAACTGCTCAATCAAAAGTATGGTTTAACTCTGTTAGCTGAATGCTCAGATCAGAAAGAAGTTTCACAGAATGCTTCTGTGTAGTTTATATTTGAATATATTCCTTTTTCCACTACTACTCTCTTAGCGCTCAAAATGTGCAGTTGCATTTTCTACAGAAAGAGTGTTCAGATCTGCTCAATCAAAAGTATGGTTTAACTCTGTTAGCTGAATGCACAGATCAGAAAGAAGTTTCACAGAATGATTCTGTGTAGTTTATATTTGGAGACATTCCTTTTTCCACTATTACCCACTTAGCGCTCCGAATCTCCACTTGCATTTTCTACAGAAAGAGTGTTTCAGAACGGCTCAATCAAAACTAAGGTTCAACTCTTTTAGTTGAACAAACAGAACAGAAAGAAGTTTCACACAATTCTTCTGTGTAGTTTTTATTTGTAGACATTCTTTTTCCCAATATAGGCCTCTTAGCGCTCAGAATGTCCAATTGCAGTTTCTACAGAAAGAGTGTTTCAGAACGGCTCAATCAAAAGTAAGGTTCAACTCTGTTAGTTGAATGCACAGAACAGAAAGAAGTTTCATACAATGCTTCTGTGTAGTTTATATTTGAACATATTCTTTTTTCCACTATTACCCACTTAGCGCTACGAATGTCCAGTTGCATTTTCTACAGACAGAGTGTTTCAAAACTGCTCAATCAAAAATATGGTTTAACTCTGTTAGCTGAATGCTCAGATCAGAAAGAAGTTTCACAGAATGCTTCTGTGTAGTTTATATTTGAATATATTCCTTTTTCCACTACTACGCTCTTAGCGCTCCAAATGTCCAGTTGCATTTTCTACAGAAAGAGTGTTCAGATCTGCTCAATCAAAAGTATGGTTTAACTCTGTTAGCTGAATGCACAGATCAGAAAGAAGTTTCACCGAATGATTCTGTGTAGTTTATATTTGAAGACATTCCTTTTTCCACTATTACCCTCTTAGCGCTCCGAATCTCCACTTACATTTTCTACAAAAAGAGTGTTTCATAACTGCTCAATCAAAAATATGTTTTATCTCTGTTAACTGAATGTACAGATCAGAAATAAGTTTCACAGAATGCATCTGTGTAGTTTTTATTTGAAGATATTCTTTTTCCCAATGTAGGCCTCTTAGCGCTTAGCATGTCCAATTGCAGTTTCTACAGAAAGAGTGTTTCAGAACGGCTCAATCAAAAGTAAGGTTCAACTCTGTTAGTTGAATGCACAGAACAGAAAGAATTTTCACAGAATGCTACTGTGTAGTTTATATTTGAATATATTCCTTTTTCCACTATTACCCTCTTAGCGCTCCGAATGTCCACTTGCATTTTCTACAGAAAGAGTGTTCCGAACTGCGCAATCAAAAGTATGGTTTAACTCTGTTAGCTTAATGAACATATCAGAAATAAGTTTCACACAATGCTTCTGTGTAGTTTTTATTTGAAGATATTATTTTTCCCAATAGAGGCCTCTTAGCGCTCAGAATGTCCAATTGCAGTTTCTACAGAAAGAGTGTTTCAGAAAGGCTCAATCAAAAGTAAGGTTCAACTCTGTTAGTTGAATGCACAGAACAGAAAGGATTTTCATACAATGCTTCTGTGTAGTTTATATTTGAACATATTCTTTTTTCCACTATTACCCACTTAGCGCTACGAATGTCCAGTTGCATTTTCTACAGACAGAGTGTTTCAAAACTGCTCAATCAAAAGTATGGTTTAACTCTATTAGCTGAATGCTCAGATCAGAAAGAAGTTTCACAGAATGCTTCTGTGTAGTTTATATTTGAATATATTCCTTTTTCCACTACTACTCTCTTAGCGCTCCAAATGTCCAGTTGCATTTTCTACAGAAAGAGTGTTCAGATCTGCTCAATCAAAAGTATGGTTTAACTCTGTTAGCTGAATGCACAGATCAGAAAGAAGTTTCACAGAATGATTCTGTGTAGTTTATATTTGGAGACATTCCTTTTTCCACTATTACCCTCTTAGCGCTCCGAATATCCACTTTCATTTTCTACAGAAAGAGTGTTTCAGAACGGCTCAATCAAAACTAAGGTTCAACTATTTTAGTTGAACAAACAGAACAGAAAGAAGTTTCACACAATTCTTCTGCGTAGTTTTTATTTGTAGACATTCTTTTTCCCAATATAGGCCTCTTAGCGCTCAGAATGTCCAATTGCAGTTTCTACAGAAAGAGTGTTTCAGAACGGCTCAATCAAAAGTAAGGTTCAACTCTGTTAGTTGAATGCACAGAACAGAAAGAAGTTTCATACAATGCTTCTGTGTAGTTTATATTTGAACATATTCTTTTTTCCACTATTACCCACTTAGCGCTACGAATGTCCAGTTGCATTTTCTACAGACAGAGTGTTTCAAAACTGCTCAATCAAAAGTATGGTTTAACTCTGTTAGCTGAATGCTCAGATCAGAAAGAAGTTTCACAGAATGCTTCTGTGTAGTTTATATTTGAATATATTCCTTTTTCCACTACTACGCTCTTAGCGCTCCAAATGTCCAGTTGCATTTTCTACAGAAAGAGTGATCAGATCTGCTCAATCAAAAGTATGGTTTAACTCTGTTAGCTGAATGCACAGATCAGAAAGAAGTTTCACCGAATGATTCTGTGTAGTTTATATTTGAAGACATTCCTTTTTCCAATATTACCCCCTTAGCGCTCCGAATCTCCACTTGCATTTTCTACAAAAAGAGTGTTTCATAACTGCTCAATCAAAAATATGTTTTATCTCTGTTAACTGAATTTACAGATCAGAAATAAGTTTCACAGAATGCATCTGTGTAGTTTTTATTTGAAGATATTCTTTTTCCCAATGTAGGCCTCTTAGCGCTTAGCATGTCCAATTGCAGTTTCTACAGAAAGAGTGTTTCAGAACGGCTCAATTAAAAGTAAGGTTCAACTCTGTTAGTTGAATGCACAGAACAGAAAGAATTTTCACAGAATGCTACTGTGTAGTTTATATTTGAATATATTCCTTTTTCCACTATTACCCTCTTAGCGCTCCGAATGTCCACTTGCATTTTCTACAGAAAGAGTGTTCCGAACTGCGCAATCAAAAGTATGGTTTAACTCTGTTAGCTTCATGAACATATCAGAAATAAGTTTCACACAATGCTTCTGTGTAGTTTTTATTTGAAGATATTATTTTTCCCAATAGAGGCCTCTTAGCGCTCAGAATGTCCAATTGCAGTTTCTACAGAAAGAGTGTTTCAGAAAGGCTCAATCAAAAGTAAGGTTCAACTCTGTTAGTTGAATGCACAGAACAGAAAGAAGTTTCATACAATGCTTCTGTGTAGTTTATATTTGAACATATTCTTTTTTCCACTATTACCCACTTAGCGCTACGAATGTCCAGTTGCATTTTCTACAGACAGAGTGTTTCAAAACTGCTCAATCAAAAGTATGGTTTAACTCTGTTAGCTGAATGCTCAGATCAGAAAGAAGTTTCACAGAATGCTTCTGTGTAGTTTATATTTGAATATATTCCTTTTTCCACTACTACTCTCTTAGCGCTCCAAATGTCCAGTTGCATTTTCTACAGAAAGAGTGTTCAGATCTGCTCAATCAAAAGTATGGTTTAACTCTGTTAGCTGAATGCACAGATCAGAAAGAAGTTTCACAGAATGATTCTGTGTAGTTTATATTTGGAGACATTCCTTTTTCCACTATTACCCTCTTAGCGCTCCGAATCTCCACTTGCATTTTCTACAGAAAGAGTGTTTCAGAACGGCTCAATCAAAACTAAGGTTCAACTCTTTTAGTTGAACAAACAGAACAGAAAGAAGTTTCACACAATTCTTCTGCGTAGTTTTTATTTGTAGACATTCTTTTTCCCAATATAGGCCTCTTAGCGCTCAGAATGTCCAATTGCAGTTTCTACAGAAAGAGTGTTTCAGAACGACTCAATCAAAAGTAAGGTTCAACTCTGTTAGTTGAATGCACAGAACAGAAAGAAGTTTCATACAATGCTTCTGTGTAGTTTATATTTGAACATATTTTTTTCCACTATTACCCACTTAGCGCTACGAATGTCCAGTTGCATTTTCTACAGACAGAGTGTTTCAAAACTGCTCAATCAAAAGTATGGTTTAACTCTGTTAGCTGAATGCTCAGATCAGAAAGAAGTTTCACAGAATGCTTCTGTGTAGTTTATATTTGAATATATTCCTTTTTCCACTACTACGCTCTTAGCGCTCCAAATGTCCAGTTGCATTTTCTACAGAAAGAGTGATCAGATCTGCTCAATCAAAAGTATGGTTTAACTCTGTTAGCTGAATGCACAGATCAGAAAGAAGTTTCACCGAATGATTCTGTGTAGTTTATATTTGAAGACATTCCTTTTTCCAATATTACCCTCTTAGCGCTCCGAATCTCCACTTGCATTTTCTACAAAAAGAGTGTTTCATAACTGCTCAATCAAAAATATGTTTTATCTCTGTTAACTGAATTTACAGATCAGAAATAAGTTTCACAGAATGCATCTGTGTAGTTTTTATTTGAAGATATTCTTTTTCCCAATGTAGGCCTCTTAGCGCTTAGCATGTCCAATTGCAGTTTCTACAGAAAGAGTGTTTCAGAACGGCTCAATCAAAAGTAAGGTTCAACTCTGTTAGTTGAATGCACAGAACAGAAAGAATTTTCACAGAATGCTACTGTGTAGTTTATATTTGAATATATTCCTTTTTCCACTATTACCCTCTTAGCGCTCCGAATGTCCACTTGCATTTTCTACAGAAAGAGTGTTCCGAACTGCGCAATCAAAAGTATGGTTTAACTCTGTTAGCTTAATGAACATATCAGAAATAAGTTTCACACAATGCTTCTGTGTAGTTTTTATTTGAAGATATTATTTTTGCCAATAGAGGCCTCTTAGCGCTCAAAATGTCCAATAGCAGTTTCTACAGAAAGAGTGTTTCAGAAAGGCTCAATCAAAAGTAAGGTTCAACTCTGTTAGTTGAATGCACAGAACAGAAAGAAGTTTCATACAATGCTTCTGTGTAGTTTATATTTGAACATATTCTTTTTTCCACTATTACCCACTTAGCGCTACGAATGTCCAGTTGCATTTTCTACAGACAGAGTGTTTCAAAACTGCTCAATCAAAAGTATGGTTTAACTCTGTTAGCTGAATGCTCAGATCAGAAAGAAGTTTCACAGAATGCTTCTGTGTGGTTTATATTTGAATATATTACTTTTTCCACTACTACGCTCTTAGCGCTCCAAATGTCCAGTTGCATTTTCTACAGAAAGAGTGATCAGACCTGCTCAATCAAAAGTATGGTTTAACTCTGTTAGCTGAATGCACAGATCAGAAAGAAGTTTCACCGAATGATTCTGTGTAGTTTATATTTGAAGACATTCCTTTTTCCAATATTACCCACTTAGCGCTCCGAATCTCCACTTGCATTTTCTACAAAAAGAGTGTTTCATAACTGCTCAATCAAAAATATGTTTTATCTCTGTTAACTGAATTTACAGATCAGAAATAAGTTTCACAGAATGCATCTGTGTAGTTTTTATTTGAAGATATTCTTTTTCCCAATGTAGGCCTCTTAGCGCTTAGCATGTCCAATTGCAGTTTCTACAGAAAGAGTGTTTCAGAACGGCTCAATCAAAAGTAAGGTTCAACTCTGTTAGTTGAATGCACAGAACAGAAAGTATTTTCACAGAATGCTACTGTGTAGTTTATATTTGAATATATTCCTTTTTCCACTATTACCCTCTTAGCGCTCCGAATGTCCACTTGCATTTTCTACAGAAAGAGTGTTCCGAACTGCGCAATCAAAAGTATGGTTTAACTCTGTTAGCTTAATGAACATATCAGAAATAAGTTTCACACAATGCTTCTGTGTAGTTTTTATTTGAAGATATTATTTTTCCCAATAGAGGCCTCTTAGCGCTCAGAATGTCCAATTGCAGTTTCTACAGAAAGAGTGTTTCAGAAAGGCTCAATCAAAAGTAAGGTTCAACTCTGTTAGTTGAATGCACAGAACAGAAAGAAGTTTCATACAATGCTTCTATGTAGTTTATATTTGAACATATTCTTTTTTCCACTATTACCCACTTAGCGCGACGAATGTCCAGTTGCATTTTCTACAGACAGAGTGTTTCAAAACTGCTCAATCAAAAGTATGGTTTAACTCTGTTAGCTGAATGCTCAGATCAGAAAGAAGTTTCACAGAATGCTTCTGTGTAGTTTATATTTGAATATATTCCTTTTTCCACTACTACTCTCTTAGCGCTCCAAATGTCCAGTTGCATTTTCTACAGAAAGAGTGTTCAGATCTGCTCAATCAAAAGTATGGTTTAACTCTGTTAGCTGAATGCACAGATCAGAAAGAAGTTTCACAGAATGATTCTGTGTAGTTTATATTTGGAGACATTCCTTTTTCCACTATTACCCTCTTAGCGCTCCGAATCTCCACTTGCATTTTCTACAGAAAGAGTGTTTCAGAACGGCTCAATCAAAACTAAGGTTCAACTCTTTTAGTTGAACAAACAGAACAGAAAGAAGTTTCACACAATTCTTCTGCGTAGTTTTTATTTGTAGACATTCTTTTTCCCAATATAGGCCTCTTAGCGCTCAGAATGTCCAATTGCAGTTTCTACAGAAAGAGTGTTTCAGAACGGCTCAATCAAAGTAAGGTTCAACTCTGTTAGTTGAATGCACAGAACAGAAAGAAGTTTCATACAATGCTTCTGTGTAGTTTATATTTGAACATATTCTTTTTTCCACTATTACCCACTTAGCGCTACGAATGTCCAGTTGCATTTTCTACAGACAGAGTGTTTCAAAACTGCTCAATCAAAAGTATGGTTTAACTCTGTTAGCTGAATGCTCAGATCAGAAAGAAGTTTCACAGAATGCTTCTGTGTAGTTTATATTTGAATATATTCCTTTTTCCACTACTACGCTCTTAGCGCTCCAAATGTCCAGTTGCATTTTCTACAGAAAGAGTGATCAGATCTGCTCAATCAAAAGTATGGTTTAACTCTGTTAGCTGAATGCACAGATCAGAAAGAAGTTTCACCGAATGATTCTGTGTAGTTTATATTTGAAGACATTCCTTTTTCCAATATTACCCTCTTAGCGCTCCGAATCTCCACTTGCATTTTCTACAAAAAGAGTGTTTCATAACTGCTCAATCAAAAATATGTTTTATCTCTGTTAACTGAATTTACAGATCAGAAATAAGTTTCACAGAATGCATCTGTGTAGTTTTTATTTGAAGATATTCTTTTTCCCAATGTACGCCTCTTAGCGCTTAGCATGTCCAATTGCAGTTTCTACAGAAAGAGTGTTTCAGAACGGCTCAATCAAAAGTAAGGTTCAACTCTGTTAGTTGAATGCACAGAACAGAAAGAATTTTCACAGAATGCTACTGTGTAGTTTATATTTGAATATATTCCTTTTTCCACTATTACCCTTTTAGCGCTCCGAATGTCCACTTGCATTTTCTACAGAAAGAGTGTTCAGAACTGCGCAATCAAAAGTATGGTTTAACTCTGTTAGCTTAATGAACATATCAGAAATAAGTTTCACACAATGCTTCTCTGTAGTTTTTATTTGAAGATATTATTTTTCCCAATAGAGGCCTCTTAGCGCTCAGAATGTCCAATTGCAGTTTCTACAGAAAGAGTGTTTCAGAAAGGCTCAATCAAAAGTAAGGTTCAACTCTGTTAGTTGAATGCACAGAATAGAAAGATGTTTCATACAATGCTTCTGTGTAGTTTTTATTTGAACATATTCTTTTTTCCACTATTACCCACTTAGCGCTACGAATGTCAAGTTGCATTTTCTACAGACAGAGTGTTTCAAAACTGCTCAATCAAAAGTATGGTTTAACTCTGTTAGCTGAATGCTCAGATCAGAAAGAAGTTTCACAGAATGCTTCTGTGTAGTTTATATTTGAATATATTCCTTTTTCCACTACTACGCTCTTAGCGCTCCAAATGTCCAGTTGCATTTTCTACAGAAAGAGTGTTCAGATCTGCTCAATCAAAAGTATGGTTTAACTCTGTTAGCTGAATGCACAGATCAGAAAGAAGTTTCACAGAATGATTCTGTGTAGTTTATATTTGGAGACATTCCTTTTTCCACTATTACCCTCTTAGCGCTCCGAATCTCCACTTGCATTTTCTACAGAAAGAGTGTTTCAGAACGGCTCAATCAAAACTAAGGTTCAACTCTTTTAGTTGAACAAACAGAACAGAAAGAAGTTTCACACAATTCTTCTGTGTAGTTTTTATTTGTAGACATTCTTTTTCCCAATATAGGCCTCTTAGCGCTCAGAATGTCTAATTGCAGTTTCTACAGAAAGAGTGTTTCCGAACGGCTCAATCAAAAGTAAGGTTCAACTCTGTTAGTTGAATGCACAGAACAGAAAGAAGTTTCATACAATGCTTCTGTGTAGTTCATATTTGAACATATTCTTTTTTCCGCTATTACCCACTTAGCGCTACGAATGTCCAGTTGCATTTTCTACAGACAGAGTGTTTCAAAACTGCTCAATCAAAAGTATGGTTTAACTCTGTTAGCTGAATGCTCAGATCAGAAAGAAGTTTCACAGAATGCTTCTGTGTAGTTTATATTTGAATATATTCCTTTTTCCACTACTACGCTCTTAGCGCTCCAAATGTCCAGTTGCATTTTCTACAGAAAGAGTGATCAGATCTGCTCAATCAAAAGTATGTTTTAACTCTGTTAGCTGAATGCACAGATCAGAAAGAAGTTTCACCGAATGATTCTGTGTAGTTTATATTTGAAGACATTCCTTTTTCCAATATTACCCTCTTAGCGCTCCGAATCTCCACTTGCATTTTCTACAAAAAGAGTGTTTCATAACTGCTCAATCAAAAATATGTTTTATCTCTGTTAACTGAATTTACAGATCAGAAATAAGTTTCACAGAATGCATCTGTGTAGTTTTTATTTGAAGATATTCTTTTTCCCAATGTAGGCCTCTTAGCGCTTAGCATGTCCAATTGCAGTTTCTACAGAAAGAGTGTTTCAGAACGGCTCAATCAAAAGTAAGGTTCAACTCTGTTAGTTGAATGCACAGAACAGAAAGAATTTTCACAGAATGCTACTGTGTAGTTTATATTTGAATATATTCCTTTTTCCACTATTACCCTCTTAGCGCTCCGAATGTCCACTTGCATTTTCTACAGAAAGAGTGTTCCGAAATGCGCAATCAAAAGTATGGTTTAACTCTGTTAGCTTAATGAACATATCAGAAATAAGTTTCACACAATGCTTCTGTGTAGTTTTTATTTGAAGATATTATTTTTCCCAATAGAGGCCTCTTAGCGCTCAGAATGTCCAATTGCAGTTTCTACAGAAAGAGTGTTTCAGAAAGGCTCAATCAAAAGTAAGGTTCCACTCTGTTAGTTGAATGCACAGAACAGAAAGAAGTTTCATACAATGCTTCTGTGTAGTTTATATTTGAACATATTCTTTTTTCCACTATTACCCCCTTAGCGCTACGAATGTCCAGTTGCATTTTCTACAGACAGAGTGTTTCAAAACTGCTCAATCAAAAGTATGGTTTAACTCTGTTAGCTGAATGCTCAGATCAGAAAGAAGTTTCACAGAATGCTTCTGTGTAGTTTATATTTGAATATATTCCTTTTTCCACTACTACTCTCTTAGCGCTCCAAATGTCCAGTTGCATTTTCTACAGAAAGAGTGTTCAGATCTGCTCAATCAAAAGTATGTTTTAACTCTGTTAGCTGAATGCACAGATCAGAAAGAAGTTTCACCGAATGATTCTGTGTAGTTTATATTTGGAGACATTCCTTTTTCCACTATTACCCTCTTAGCGCTCCGAATCTCCACTTGCATTTTCTAGAGAAAGAGTGTTTCAGAACGGCTCAATCAAAACTAAGGTTCAACTCTTTTAGTTGAACAAACAGAACAGAAAGAAGTTTCACACAATTCTTCTGTGTAGTTTTTATTTGTAGACATTCTTTTTCCCAATATAGGCCTCTTAGCGCTCAGAATGTCCAATTGCAGTTTCTACAGAAAGAGTGTTTCAGAACGGCTCAATCAAAAGTAAGGTTCAACTCTGTTAGTTGAATGCACAGAACAGAAAGAAGTTTCATACAATGCTTCTGTGTAGTTCATATTTGAACATATTCTTTTTTCCACTATTACCCACTTAGCGCTACGAATGTCCAGTTGCATTTTCTACAGACAGAGTGTTTCAAAACTGCTCAATCAAAAGTATGGTTTAACTCTGTTAGCTGAATGCTCAGATCAGAAAGAAGTTTCACAGAATGCTTCTGTGTAGTTTATATTTGAATATATTCCTTTTTCCACTACTACGCTCTTAGCGCTCCAAATGTCCAGTTGCATTTTCTACAGAAAGAGTGTTCAGATCTGCTCAATCAAAAGTATGGTTTAACTCTCTTAGCTGAATGCACAGATTAGAAAGAAGTTTCACCGAATGATTCTGTGTAGTTTATATTTGAAGACATTCCTTTTTCCACTATTACCCACTTAGCGCTCCGAATCTCCACTTGCATTTTCTACAAAAAGAGTGTTTCATAACTGCTCAATCAAAAATATGTTTTATCTCTGTTAACTGAATTTACAGATAAGAAATAAGTTTCACAGAATGCATCTGTGTAGTTTTTATTTGAAGATATTCTTTTTCCCAATGTAGGCCTCTTAGCGCTTAGCATGTCCAATTGCAGTTTCTACAGAAAGAGTGTTTCAGAACGGCTCAATCAAAAGTAAGGTTCAACTCTGTTAGTTGAATGCACAGAACAGAAAGAATTTTCACAGAATGCTACTGTGTAGTTTATATTTGAATATATTCCTTTTTCCACTATTACCCTCTTAGCGCTCCGAATGTCCACTTGCATTTTCTACAGAAAGAGTGTTCCGAAATGCGCAATCAAAAGTATGGTTTAACTCTGTTAGCTTAATGAACATATCAGAAATAAGTTTCACACAATGCTTCTGTGTAGTTTTTATTTGAAGATATTATTTTTCCCAATAGAGGCCTCTTAGCGCTCAGAATGTCCAATTGCAGTTTCTACAGAAAGAGTGTTTCAGAAAGGCTCAATCAAAAGTAAGGTTCCACTCTGTTAGTTGAATGCACAGAACAGAAAGAAGTTTCATACAATGCTTCTGTGTAGTTTATATTTGAACATATTCTTTTTTCCACTATTACCCACTTAGCGCTACGAATGTCCAGTTGCATTTTCTACAGACAGAGTGTTTCAAAACTGCTCAATCAAAAGTATGGTTTAACTCTGTTAGCTGAATGCTCAGATCAGAAAGAAGTTTCACAGAATGCTTCTGTGTAGTTTATATTTGAATATATTCCTTTTTCCACTACTACTCTCTTAGCGCTCCAAATGTCCAGTTGCATTTTCTACAGAAAGAGTGTTCAGATCTGCTCAATCAAAAGTATGGTTTAACTCTGTTAGCTGAATGCACAGATCAGAAAGAAGTTTCACAGAATGATTCTGTGTAGTTTATATTTGGAGACATTCCTTTTTCCACTATTACCCTCTTAGCGCTCCGAATCTCCACTTGCATTTTCTAGAGAAAGAGTGTTTCAGAACGGCTCAATCAAAACTAAGGTTCAACTCTTTTAGTTGAACAAACAGAACAGAAAGAAGTTTCACACAATTCTTCTGTGTAGTTTTTATTTGTAGACATTCTTTTTCCCAATATAGGCCTCTTAGCGCTCAGAATGTCCAATTGCAGTTTCTACAGAAAGAGTGTTTCAGAACGGCTCAATCAAAAGTAAGGTTCAACTCTGTTAGTTGAATGCACAGAACAGAAAGAAGTTTCATACAATGCTTCTGTGTAGTTCATATTTGAACATATTCTTTTTTCCACTATTACCCACTTAGCGCTACGAATGTCCAGTTGCATTTTCTACCGACAGAGTGTTTCAAAACTGCTCAATCAAAAGTATGGTTTAACTCTGTTAGCTGAATGCTCAGATCAGAAAGAAGTTTCACAGAATGCTTCTGTGTAGTTTATATTTGAATATATTCCTTTTTCCACTACTACGCTCTTAGCGCTCCAAATGTCCAGTTGCATTTTCTACAGAAAGAGTGTTCAGATCTGCTCAATCAAAAGTATGGTTTAACTCTGTTAGCTGAATGCACAGATCAGAAAGAAGTTTCACCGAATGATTCTGTGTAGTTTATATTTGAAGACATTCATTTTTCCACTATTACCCACTTAGCGCTCCGAATCTCCACTTGCATTTTCTACAAAAAGAGTGTTTCATAACTGCTCAATCAAAAATATGTTTTATCTCTGTTAACTGAATTTACAGATAAGAAATAAGTTTCACAGAATGCATCTGTGTAGTTTTTATTTGAAGATATTCTTTTTCCCAATGTAGGCCTCTTAGCGCTTAGCATGTCCAATTGCAGTTTCTACAGAAAGAGTGTTTCAGAACGGCTCAATCAAAAGTAAGGTTCAACTCTGTTAGTTGAATGCACAGAACAGAAAGAATTTTCACAGAATGCTACTGTGTAGTTTATATTTGAATATATTCCTTTTTCCACTATTACCCTTTTAGCGCTCCGAATGTCCACTTGCATTTTCTACAGAAAGAGTGTTCAGAACTGCGCAATCAAAAGTATGGTTTAACTCTGTTAGCTTAATGAACATATCAGAAATAAGTTTCACACAATGCTTCTGTGTAGTTTTTATTTGAAGATATTATTTTTCCCAATAGAGGCCTCTTAGCGCTCAGAATGTCCAATTGCAGTTTCTACAGAAAGAGTGTTTCAGAAAGGCTCAATCAAAAGTAAGGTTCAACTCTGTTAGTTGAACGCACAGAACAGAAAGTAGTTTCATACAATGCTTCTATGTAGTTTATATTTGAACATATCCTTTTTTCCACTATTACCCACTTAGCGCTACGAATGTCCAGTTGCATTTTCTACAGACAGAGTGTTTCAAACTGCTCAATCAAAAGTATGGTTTAACTCTGTTAGCTGAATGCTCAGATCAGAAAGAAGTTTCACAGAATGCTTCTGTGTAGTTTATATTTGAATATATTCCTTTTTCCACTACTACTCTCTTAGCGCTCCAAATGTGCAGTTGCATTTTCTACAGAAAGAGTGTTCAGATCTGCTCAATCAAAAGTATGTTTTAACTCTGTTAGCTGAATGCACAGATCAGAAAGAAGTTTCACAGAATGATTCTGTGTAGTTTATATTTGGAGACATTCCTTTTTCCACTATTACCCTCTTAGCGCTCCGAATCTCCACTTGCATTTTCTACAGAAAGAGTGTTTCAGAACGGCTCAATCAAAACTAAGGTTCAACTCTTTTAGTTGAACAAACAGAACAGAAAGAAGTTTCACACAATTCTTCTGTGTAGTTTTTATTTGTAGACATTCTTTTTCCAAATATAGGCCTCTTAGCGCTCAGAATGTCCAATTGCAGTTTCTACAGAAAGAGTGTTTCAGAACGGTTCAATCAAAAGTAAGGTTCAACTCTGTTAGTTGAATGCACAGAACAGAAAGAAGTTTCATACAATGCTTCTGTGTAGTTTATATTTGAACATATTCTTTTTTCCACTATTACCCACTTAACGCTACGAATTTCCAGTTGCATTTTCTACAGACAGAGTGTTTCAAAACTGCTCAATCAAAAGTATGTTTTAACTCTGTTAGCTGAATGCTCAGATCAGAAAAAGTTTCACAGAATGCTTCTGTGTAGTTTATATTTGAATATATTCCTTTTTCCACTACTACGCTCTTAGCGCTCCAAATGTCCAGTTGCATTTTCAACAGAAGGAGTGTTCAGATCTGCTCAATCAAAAGTATGGTTTAACTCTGTTAGCTGAATGCACAGATCAGAAAGAAGTTTCACCGAATGATTCTGTGTAGTTTATATTTGAAGACATTCCTTTTTCCACTATTACCCTCTTAGCGCTCCGAATCTCCACTTGCATTTTCTACAAAAAGAGTGTTTCATAACTGCTCAATCAAAAATATGTTTTATCTCTGTTAACTGAATTTACAGATCAGAAATAAGTTTCACAGAATGCATCTGTGTAGTTTCTATTTGAAGATATTCTTTTTCCCAATGTAGGCCTCTTAGCGCTTAGCATGTCCAATTGCATTTTCTACAGAAAGAGTGTTTCAGAACGGCTCAATCAAAAGTAAAGTTCAACTCTGTTAGTTGAATGCACAGAACAGAAAGAATTTTCACAGAATGCTACTGTGTAGTTTATATTTGAATATATTCCTTTCTCCACTATTACCCTCTTAGCGCTCCGAATGTCCACTTGCATTTTCTACAGAAGGAGTGTTCAGAACTGCGCAATCAAAAGTATGGTTTAACTCTGTTAGCTTAATGAACATATCAGAAATAAGTTTCACACAATGCTTCTGTGTAGTTTTTATTTGAAGATATTATTTTTCCGAATAGAGGCCTCTTAGCGCTCAGAATGTCCAATTGCAGTTTCTACAGAAAGAGTGTTTCAGAAAGGCTCAATCAAAAGTAAGGTTCAACTCTGTTAGTTGAATGCACAGAACAGAAAGAAGTTTCATACAATGCTTCTGTGTAGTTTATATTTGAACATATTCTTTTTTCCACTATTACCCACTTAGCGCTACGAATGTCCAGTTGCATTTTCTACAGACAGAGTGTTTCAAAACTGCTCAATCAAAAGTATGGTTTAACTCTGTTAGCTGAATGCTCAGATCAGAAAGAAGTTTCACAGAATGCTTCTGTGTAGTTTATATTTGAATATATTCCTTTTTCCACTACTACTCTCTTAGCGCTCAAAATGTGCAGTTGCATTTTCTACAGAAAGAGTGTTCAGATCTGCTCAATCAAAAGTATGGTTTAACTCTGTTAGCTGAATGCACAGATCAGAAAGAAGTTTCACAGAATGATTCTGTGTAGTTTATATTTGGAGACATTCCTTTTTCCACTATTACCCACTTAGCGCTCCGAATCTCCACTTGCATTTTCTACAGAAAGAGTGTTTCAGAACGGCTCAATCAAAACTAAGGTTCAACTCTTTTAGTTGAACAAACAGAACAGAAAGAAGTTTCACACAATTCTTCTGTGTAGTTTTTATTTGTAGACATTCTTTTTCCCAATATAGGCCTCTTAGCGCTCAGAATGTCCAATTGCAGTTTCTACAGAAAGAGTGTTTCAGAACGGCTCAATCAAAAGTAAGGTTCAACTCTGTTAGTTGAATGCACAGAACAGAAAGAAGTTTCATACAATGCTTCTGTGTAGTTTATATTTGAACATATTCTTTTTTCCACTATTACCCACTTAGCGCTACGAATGTCCAGTTGCATTTTCTACAGACAGAGTGTTTCAAAACTGCTCAATCAAAAATATGGTTTAACTCTGTTAGCTGAATGCTCAGATCAGAAAGAAGTTTCACAGAATGCTTCTGTGTAGTTTATATTTGAATATATTCCTTTTTCCACTACTACGCTCTTAGCGCTCCAAATGTCCAGTTGCATTTTCTACAGAAAGAGTGTTCAGATCTGCTCAATCAAAAGTATGGTTTAACTCTGTTAGCTGAATGCACAGATCAGAAAGAAGTTTCACCGAATGATTCTGTGTAGTTTATATTTGAAGACATTCCTTTTTCCACTATTAC
This sequence comes from Symphalangus syndactylus, assembly GCF_028878055.3. Taxonomy (NCBI): domain Eukaryota; kingdom Metazoa; phylum Chordata; class Mammalia; order Primates; family Hylobatidae; genus Symphalangus; species Symphalangus syndactylus. The sequence continues at coordinate 161,855,170 of NC_072447.2, read as the reverse complement.
CCTCTTAGCGCTCCGAATCTCCACTTACATTTTCTACAAAAAGAGTGTTTCATAACTGCTCAATCAAAAATATGTTTTATCTCTGTTAACTGAATTTACAGATCAGAAATAAGTTTCACAGAATGCATCTGTGTAGTTTTTATTTGAAGATATTCTTTTTCCCAATGTAGGCCTCTTAGCGCTTAGCATGTCCAATTGCAGTTTCTACAGAAAGAGTGTTTCAGAACGGCTCAATCAAAAGTAAGGTTCAACTCTGTTAGTTGAATGCACAGAACAGAAAGAATTTTCACAGAATGCTACTGTGTAGTTTATATTTGAATATATTCCTTTTTCCACTATTACCCTCTTAGCGCTCCGAATGTCCACTTGCATTTTCTACAGAAAGAGTGTTCCGAACTGCGCAATCAAAAGTATGGTTTAACTCTGTTAGCTTAATGAACATATCAGAAATAAGTTTCACACAATGCTTCTGTGTAGTTTTTATTTGAAGATATTATTTTTCCCAATAGAGGCCTCTTAGCGCTCAGAATGTCCAATTGCAGTTTCTACAGAAAGAGTGTTTCAGAAAGGCTCAATCAAAAGTAAGGTTCAACTCTGTTAGTTGAATGCACAGAACAGAAAGGATTTTCATACAATGCTTCTGTGTAGTTTATATTTGAACATATTCTTTTTTCCACTATTACCCACTTAGCTCTACGAATGTCCAGTTGCATTTTCTACAGACAGAGTGTTTCAAAACTGCTCAATCAAAAGTATGGTTTAACTCTGTTAGCTGAATGCTCAGATCAGAAAGAAGTTTCACAGAATGCTTCTGTGTAGTTTATATTTGAATATATTCCTTTTTCCACTACTACTCTCTTAGCGCTCCAAATGTCCAGTTGCATTTTCTACAGAAAGAGTGTTCAGATCTGCTCAATCAAAAGTATGGTTTAACTCTGTTAGCTGAATGCACAGATCAGAAAGAAGTTTCACAGAATGATTCTGTGTAGTTTATATTTGGAGACATTCCTTTTTCCACTATTACCCTCTTAGCGCTCCGAATATCCACTTGCATTTTCTACAGAAAGAGTGTTTCAGAACGGCTCAATCAAAACTAAGGTTCAACTATTTTAGTTGAACAAACAGAACAGAAAGAAGTTTCACACAATTCTTCTGCGTAGTTTTTATTTGTAGACATTCTTTTTCCCAATATAGGCCTCTTAGCGCTCAGAATGTCCAATTGCAGTTTCTACAGAAAGAGTGTTTCAGAACGGCTCAATCAAAAGTAAGGTTCAACTCTGTTAGTTGAATGCACAGAACAGAAAGAAGTTTCATACAATGCTTCTGTGTAGTTTATATTTGAACATATTCTTTTTTCCACTATTACCCACTTAGCGCTACGAATGTCCAGTTGCATTTTCTACAGACAGAGTGTTTCAAAACTGCTCAATCAAAAGTATGGTTTAACTCTGTTAGCTGAATGCTCAGATCAGAAAGAAGTTTCACAGAATGCTTCTGTGTAGTTTATATTTGAATATATTCCTTTTTCCACTACTACGCTCTTAGCGCTCCAAATGTCCAGTTGCATTTTCTACAGAAAGAGTGATCAGATCTGCTCAATCAAAAGTATGGTTTAACTCTGTTAGCTGAATGCACAGATCAGAAAGAAGTTTCACCGAATGATTCTGTGTAGTTTATATTTGAAGACATTCCTTTTTCCAATATTACCCCCTTAGCGCTCCGAATCTCCACTTGCATTTTCTACAAAAAGAGTGTTTCATAACTGCTCAATCAAAAATATGTTTTATCTCTGTTAACTGAATTTACAGATCAGAAATAAGTTTCACAGAATGCATCTGTGTAGTTTTTATTTGAAGATATTCTTTTTCCCAATGTAGGCCTCTTAGCGCTTAGCATGTCCAATTGCAGTTTCTACAGAAAGAGTGTTTCAGAACGGCTCAATCAAAAGTAAGTTTCAACTCTGTTAGTTGAATGCACAGAACAGAAAGAATTTTCACAGAATGCTACTGTGTAGTTTATATTTGAATATATTCCTTTTTCCACTATTACCCTCTTAGCGCTCCGAATGTCCACTTGCATTTTCTACAGAAAGAGTGTTCCGAACTGCGCAATCAAAAGTATGGTTTAACTCTGTTAGCTTCATGAACATATCAGAAATAAGTTTCACACAATGCTTCTGTGTAGTTTTTATTTGAAGATATTATTTTTCCCAATAGAGGCCTCTTAGCGCTCAGAATGTCCAATTGCAGTTTCTACAGAAAGAGTGTTTCAGAAAGGCTCAATCAAAAGTAAGGTTCAACTCTGTTAGTTGAATGCACAGAACAGAAAGAAGTTTCATACAATGCTTCTGTGTAGTTTATATTTGAACATATTCTTTTTTCCACTATTACCCACTTAGCGCTACGAATGTCCAGTTGCATTTTCTACAGACAGAGTGTTTCAAAACTGCTCAATCAAAAGTATGGTTTAACTCTGTTAGCTGAATGCTCAGATCAGAAAGAAGTTTCACAGAATGCTTCTGTGTAGTTTATATTTGAATATATTCCTTTTTCCACTACTACTCTCTTAGCGCTCCAAATGTCCAGTTGCATTTTCTACAGAAAGAGTGTTCAGATCTGCTCAATCAAAAGTATGGTTTAACTCTGTTAGCTGAATGCCCAGATCAGAAAGAAGTTTCACAGAATGATTCTGTGTAGTTTATATTTGGAGACATTCCTTTTTCCACTATTACCCTCTTAGCGCTCCGAATCTCCACTTGCATTTTCTAGAGAAAGAGTGTTTCAGAACGGCTCAATCAAAACTAAGGTTCAACTCTTTTAGTTGAACAAACAGAACAGAAAGAAGTTTCACACAATTCTTCTGCGTAGTTTTTATTTGTAGACATTCTTTTTCCCAATATAGGCCTCTTAGCGCTCAGAATGTCCAATTGCAGTTTCTACAGAAAGAGTGTTTCAGAACGACTCAATCAAAAGTAAGGTTCAACTCTGTTAGTTGAATGCACAGAACAGAAAGAAGTTTCATACAATGCTTCTGTGTAGTTTATATTTGAACATATTTTTTTCCACTATTACCCACTTAGCGCTACGAATGTCCAGTTGCATTTTCTACAGACAGAGTGTTTCAAAACTGCTCAATCAAAAGTATGGTTTAACTCTGTTAGCTGAATGCTCAGATCAGAAAGAAGTTTCACAGAATGCTTCTGTGTAGTTTATATTTGAATATATTCCTTTTTCCACTACTACGCTCTTAGCGCTCCAAATGTCCAGTTGCATTTTCTACAGAAAGAGTGATCAGATCTGCTCAATCAAAAGTATGGTTTAACTCTGTTAGCTGAATGCACAGATCAGAAAGAAGTTTCACCGAATGATTCTGTGTAGTTTATATTTGAAGACATTCCTTTTTCCAATATTACCCTCTTAGCGCTCCGAATCTCCACTTGCATTTTCTACAAAAAGAGTGTTTCATAACTGCTCAATCAAAAATATGTTTTATCTCTGTTAACTGAATTTACAGATCAGAAATAAGTTTCACAGAATGCATCTGTGTAGTTTTTATTTGAAGATATTCTTTTTCCCAATGTAGGCCTCTTAGCGCTTAGCATGTCCAATTGCAGTTTCTACAGAAAGAGTGTTTCAGAACGGCTCAATCAAAAGTAAGGTTCAACTCTGTTAGTTGAATGCACAGAACAGAAAGAATTTTCACAGAATGCTACTGTGTAGTTTATATTTGAATATATTCCTTTTTCCACTATTACCCTCTTAGCGCTCCGAATGTCCACTTGCATTTTCTACAGAAAGAGTGTTCCGAACTGCGCAATCAAAAGTATGGTTTAACTCTGTTAGCTTAATGAACATATCAGAAATAAGTTTCACACAATGCTTCTGTGTAGTTTTTATTTGAAGATATTATTTTTGCCAATAGAGGCCTCTTAGCGCTCAGAATGTCCAATTGCAGTTTCTACAGAAAGAGTGTTTCAGAAAGGCTCAATCAAAAGTAAGGTTCAACTCTGTTAGTTGAATGCACAGAACAGAAAGAAGTTTCATACAATGCTTCTGTGTAGTTTATATTTGAACATATTCTTTTTTCCACTATTACCCACTTAGCGCTACGAATGTCCAGTTGCATTTTCTACAGACAGAGTGTTTCAAAACTGCTCAATCAAAAGTATGGTTTAACTCTGTTAGCTGAATGCTCAGATCAGAAAGAAGTTTCACAGAATGCTTCTGTGTGGTTTATATTTGAATATATTACTTTTTCCACTACTACGCTCTTAGCGCTCCAAATGTCCAGTTGCATTTTCTACAGAAAGAGTGATCAGATCTGCTCAATCAAAAGTATGGTTTAACTCTGTTAGCTGAATGCACAGATCAGAAAGAAGTTTCACCGAATGATTCTGTGTAGTTTATATTTGAAGACATTCCTTTTTCCAATATTACCCACTTAGCGCTCCGAATCTCCACTTGCATTTTCTACAAAAAGAGTGTTTCATAACTGCTCAATCAAAAATATGTTTTATCTCTGTTAACTGAATTTACAGATCAGAAATAAGTTTCACAGAATGCATCTGTGTAGTTTTTATTTGAAGATATTCTTTTTCCCAATGTAGGCCTCTTAGCGCTTAGCATGTCCAATTGCAGTTTCTACAGAAAGAGTGTTTCAGAACGGCTCAATCAAAAGTAAGGTTCAACTCTGTTAGTTGAATGCACAGAACAGAAAGAATTTTCACAGAATGCTACTGTGTAGTTTATATTTGAATATATTCCTTTTTCCACTATTACCCTCTTAGCGCTCCGAATGTCCACTTGCATTTTCTACAGAAAGAGTGTTCCGAACTGCGCAATCAAAAGTATGGTTTAACTCTGTTAGCTGAATGCTCAGATCAGAAAGAAGTTTCACAGAATGCTTCTGTGTAGTTTATATTTGAATATATTCCTTTTTCCACTACTACTCTCTTAGCGCTCCAAATGTCCAGTTGCATTTTCTACAGAAAGAGTGTTCAGATCTGCTCAATCAAAAGTATGGTTTAACTCTGTTAGCTGAATGCACAGATCAGAAAGAAGTTTCACAGAATGATTCTGTGTAGTTTATATTTGGAGACATTCCTTTTTCCACTATTACCCTCTTAGCGCTCCGAATCTCCACTTGCATTTTCTACAGAAAGAGTGTTTCAGAACGGCTCAATCAAAACTAAGGTTCAACTCTTTTAGTTGAACAAACAGAACAGAAAGAAGTTTCACACAATTCTTCTGCGTAGTTTTTATTTGTAGACATTCTTTTTCCCAATATAGGCCTCTTAGCGCTCAGAATGTCCAATTGCAGTTTCTACAGAAAGAGTGTTTCAGAACGGCTCAATCAAAGTAAGGTTCAACTCTGTTAGTTGAATGCACAGAACAGAAAGAAGTTTCATACAATGCTTCTGTGTAGTTTATATTTGAACATATTCTTTTTTCCACTATTACCCACTTAGCGCTACGAATGTCCAGTTGCATTTTCTACAGACAGAGTGTTTCAAAACTGCTCAATCAAAAGTATGGTTTAACTCTGTTAGCTGAATGCTCAGATCAGAAAGAAGTTTCACAGAATGCTTCTGTGTAGTTTATATTTGAATATATTCCTTTTTCCACTACTACGCTCTTAGCGCTCCAAATGTCCAGTTGCATTTTCTACAGAAAGAGTGATCAGATCTGCTCAATCAAAAGTATGGTTTAACTCTGTTAGCTGAATGCACAGATCAGAAAGAAGTTTCACCGAATGATTCTGTGTAGTTTATATTTGAAGACATTCCTTTTTCCAATATTACCCTCTTAGCGCTCCGAATCTCCACTTGCATTTTCTACAAAAAGAGTGTTTCATAACTGCTCAATCAAAAATATGTTTTATCTCTGTTAACTGAATTTACAGATCAGAAATAAGTTTCACAGAATGCATCTGTGTAGTTTTTATTTGAAGATATTCTTTTTCCCAATGTACGCCTCTTAGCGCTTAGCATGTCCAATTGCAGTTTCTACAGAAAGAGTGTTTCAGAACGGCTCAATCAAAAGTAAGGTTCAACTCTGTTAGTTGAATGCACAGAACAGAAAGAATTTTCACAGAATGCTACTGTGTAGTTTATATTTGAATATATTCCTTTTTCCACTATTACCCTTTTAGCGCTCCGAATGTCCACTTGCATTTTCTACAGAAAGAGTGTTCCGAAATGCGCAATCAAAAGTATGGTTTAACTCTGTTAGCTTAATGAACATATCAGAAATAAGTTTCACACAATGCTTCTGTGTAGTTTTTATTTGAAGATATTATTTTTCCCAATAGAGGCCTCTTAGCGCTCAGAATGTCCAATTGCAGTTTCTACAGAAAGAGTGTTTCAGAAAGGCTCAATCAAAAGTAAGGTTCCACTCTGTTAGTTGAATGCACAGAACAGAAAGAAGTTTCATACAATGCTTCTGTGTAGTTTATATTTGAACATATTCTTTTTTCCACTATTACCCACTTAGCGCTACGAATGTCCAGTTGCATTTTCTACAGACAGAGTGTTTCAAAACTGCTCAATCAAAAGTATGGTTTAACTCTGTTAGCTGAATGCTCAGATCAGAAAGAAGTTTCAAAGAATGCTTCTGTGTAGTTTATATTTGAATATATTCCTTTTTCCACTACTACTCTCTTAGCGCTCCAAATGTCCAGTTGCATTTTCTACAGAAAGAGTGTTCAGATCTGCTCAATCAAAAGTATGGTTTAACTCTGTTAGCTGAATGCACAGATCAGAAAGTATTTTCACAGAATGATTCTGTGTAGTTTATATTTGGAGACATTCTTTTTTCCACTATTACCCTCTCAGCGCTCCGAATCTCCACTTGCATTTTCTACAGAAAGAGTGTTTCAGAACGGCTCAATCAAAACTAAGGTTCAACTCTTTTAGTTGAACAAACAGAACAGAAAGAAGTTTCACACAATTCTTCTGTGTAGTTTTTATTTGTAGACATTCTTTTTCCCAATATAGGCCTCTTAGCGCTCAGAATGTCCAATTGCAGTTTCTACAGAAAGAGTGTTTCAGAACGGCTCAATCAAAAGTAAGGTTCAACTCTGTTAGTTGAATGCACAGAACAGAAAGAAGTTTCATACAATGCTTCTGTGTAGTTCATATTTGAACATATTCTTTTTTCCACTATTACCCACTTAGCGCTACGAATGTCCAGTTGCATTTTCTACAGACAGAGTGTTTCAAAACTGCTCAATCAAAAGTATGGTTTAACTCTGTTAGCTGAATGCTCAGATCAGAAAGAAGTTTCACAGAATGCTTCTGTGTAGTTTATATTTGAATATATTCCTTTTTCCACTACTACGCTCTTAGCGCTCCAAATGTCCAGTTGCATTTTCTACAGAAAGAGTGTTCAGATCTGCTCAATCAAAAGTATGGTTTAACTCTGTTAGCTGAATGCACAGATCAGAAAGAAGTTTCACCGAATGATTCTGTGTAGTTTATATTTGAAGACATTCCTTTTTCCACTATTACCCACTTAGCGCTCCGAATCTCCACTTGCATTTTCTACAAAAAGAGTGTTTCATAACTGCTCAATCAAAAATATGTTTTATCTCTGTTAACTGAATTTACAGATCAGAAATAAGTTTCACAGAATGCATCTGTGTAGTTTTTATTTGAAGATATTCTTTTTCCCAATGTAGGCCTCTTAGCGCTTAGCATGTCCAATTGCAGTTTCTACAGAAAGAGTGTTTCAGAACGGCTCAATCAAAAGTAAGGTTCAACTCTGTTAGTTGAATGCACAGAACAGAAAGAATTTTCACAGAATGCTACTGTGTAGTTTATATTTGAATATATTCCTTTTTCCACTATTACCCTCTTAGCGCTCCGAATGTCCACTTGCATTTTCTACAGAAAGAGTGTTCCGAAATGCGCAATCAAAAGTATGGTTTAACTCTGTTAGCTTAATGAACATATCAGAAATAAGTTTCACACAATGCTTCTGTGTAGTTTTTATTTGAAGATATTATTTTTCCCAATAGAGGCCTCTTAGCGCTCAGAATGTCCAATTGCAGTTTCTACAGAAAGAGTGTTTCAGAAAGGCTCAATCAAAAGTAAGGTTCCACTCTGTTAGTTGAATGCACAGAACAGAAAGAAGTTTCATACAATGCTTCTGTGTAGTTTATATTTGAACATATTCTTTTTTCCACTATTACCCACTTAGCGCTACGAATGTCCAGTTGCATTTTCTACAGACAGAGTGTTTCAAAACTGCTCAATCAAAAGTATGGTTTAACTCTGTTAGCTGAATGCTCAGATCAGAAAGAAGTTTCACAGAATGCTTCTGTGTAGTTTATATTTGAATATATTCCTTTTTCCACTACTACTCTCTTAGCGCTCCAAATGTCCAGTTGCATTTTCTACAGAAAGAGTGTTCAGATCTGCTCAATCAAAAGTATGGTTTAACTCTGTTAGCTGAATGCACAGATCAGAAAGAAGTTTCACAGAATGATTCTGTGTAGTTTATATTTGGAGACATTCCTTTTTCCACTATTACCCTCTTAGCGCTCCGAATCTCCACTTGCATTTTCTAGAGAAAGAGTGTTTCAGAACGGCTCAATCAAAACTAAGGTTCAACTCTTTTAGTTGAACAAACAGAACAGAAAGAAGTTTCACACAATTCTTCTGTGTAGTTTTTATTTGTAGACATTCTTTTTCCCAATATAGGCCTCTTAGCGCTCAGAATGTCCAATTGCAGTTTCTACAAAAAGAGTGTTTCAGAACGGCTCAATCAAAAGTAAGGTTCAACTCTGTTAGTTGAATGCACAGAACAGAAAGAAGTTTCATACAATGCTTCTGTGTAGTTCATATTTGAACATATTCTTTTTTCCACTATTACCCACTTAGCGCTCCGAATCTCCACTTGCATTTTCTACAAAAAGAGTGTTTCATAACTGCTCAATCAAAAATATGTTTTATCTCTGTTAACTGAATTTACAGATCAGAAATAAGTTTCACAGAATGCATCTGTGTAGTTTTTATTTGAAGATATTCTTTTTCCCAATGTAGGCCTCTTAGCGCTTAGCATGTCCAATTGCAGTTTCTACAGAAAGAGTGTTTCAGAACGGCTCAATCAAAAGTAAGGTTCAACTCTGTTAGTTGAATGCACAGAACAGAAAGAATTTTCACAGAATGCTACTGTGTAGTTTATATTTGAATATATTCCTTTTTCCACTATTACCCTTTTAGCGCTCCGAATGTCCACTTGCATTTTCTACAGAAAGAGTGTTCAGAACTGCGCAATCAAAAGTATGGTTTAACTCTGTTAGCTTAATGAACATATCAGAAATAAGTTTCACACAATGCTTCTGTGTAGTTTTTATTTGAAGATATTATTTTTCCCAATAGAGGCCTCTTAGCGCTCAGAATGTCCAATTGCAGTTTCTACAGAAAGAGTGTTTCAGAAAGGCTCAATCAAAAGTAAGGTTCAACTCTGTTAGTTGAATGCACAGAACAGAAAGAAGTTTCATACAATGCTTCTGTGTAGTTTATATTTGAACATATTCTTTTTTCCACTATTACCCACTTAGCGCTACGAATGTCCAGTTGCATTTTCTACAGACAGAGTGTTTCAAAACTGCTCAATCAAAAGTATGGTTTAACTCTGTTAGCTGAATGCTCAGATCAGAAAGAAGTTTCACAGAATGCTTCTGTGTAGTTTATATTTGAATATATTCCTTTTTCCACTACTACTCTCTTAGCGCTCCAAATGTCCAGTTGCATTTTCTACAGAAAGAGTGTTCAGATCTGCTCAATCCAAAGTATGGTTTAAATCTGTTAGCTGAATGCACAGATCAGAAAGAAGTTTCACAGAATGATTCTGTGTAGTTTATATTTGGAGACATTCCTTTTTCCACTATTACCCTCTTAGCGCTCCGAATCTCCACTTGCATTTTCTACAGAAAGTGTGTTTCAGAACGGCTCAATCAAAACTAAGGTTCAACTCTTTTAGTTGAACAAACAGAACAGAAAGAAGTTTCACACAATTCTTCTGTGTAGTTTTTATTTGTAGACATTCTTTTTCCCAATATAGGCCTCTTAGCGCTCAGAATGTCTAATTGCAGTTTCTACAGAAAGAGTGTTTCAGAACGGCTCAATCAAAAGTAAGGTTCAACTCTGTTAGTTGAATGCACAGAACAGAAAGAAGTTTCATACAAGGCTTCTGTGTAGTTCATATTTGAACATATTCTTTTTTCCACTATTACCCACTTAGCGCTACGAATGTCCATTTGCATTTTCTACAGACAGAGTGTTTCAAAACTGCTCAATCAAAAGTATGGTTTAACTCTTTTAGCTGAATGCTCAGATCAGAAAGAAGTTTCACAGAATGCTTCTGTGTAGTTTATATTTGAATATATTCCTTTTTCCACTACTACGCTCTTAGCGCTCCAAATGTCCAGTTGCATTTTCTACAGAAAGAGTGTTCAGATCTGCTCAATCAAAAGTATGGTTTAACTCTGTTAGCTGAATGCACAGATCAGAAAGAAGTTTCACCGAATGATTCTGTGTAGTTTATATTTGAAGACATTCCTTTTTCCACTATTACCCTCTTAGCGCTCCGAATCTCCACTTGCATTTTCTACAAAAAGAGTGTTTCATAACTGCTCAATCAAAAATATGTTTTATCTCTGTTAACTGAATTTACAGATCAGAAATAAGTTTCACAGAATGCATCTGTGTATTTTTTATTTGAAGATATTCTTTTTCCCAATGTAGGCCTCTTAGCGCTTAGCATGTCCAATTGCAGTTTCTACAGAAAGAGTGTTTCAGAACGGCTCAATTAAAAGTAAGGTTCAACTCTGTTAGTTGAATGCACAGAACAGAAAGAATTTTCACAGAATGCTACTGTGTAGTTTATATTTGAATATATTCCTTTTTCAACTATTACCCTCTTAGCGCTCCGAATGTCCACTTGCATTTTCTACAGAAAGAGTGTTCAGAACTGCGCAATCAAAAGTATGGTTTAACTCTGGTAGCTTAATGAACATATCAGAAATAAGTTTCACACAATGCTTTTGTGTAGTTTTTATTTGAAGATATTATTTTTCCCAATAGAGGCCTCTTAGCGCTCAGAATGTCCAATTGCAGTTTCTACAGAAAGAGTGTTTCAGAAAGGCTCAATCAAAAGTAAGGTTCAACTCTGTTAGTTGAATGCACAGAACAGAAAGAAGTTTCATACAATGCTTCTGTGTAGTTTATATTTGAACATATTCTTTTTTCCACTATTACCCACTTAGCGCTACGAATGTCCAGTTGCATTTTCTACAGACAGAGTGTTTCAAAACTGCTCAATCAAAAGTATGGTTTAACTCTGTTAGCTGAATGCTCAGATCAGAAAGAAGTTTCACAGAATGCTTCTGTGTAGTTTATATTTGAATATATTCCTTTTTCCACTACTACTCTCTTAGCGCTCCAAATGTCCAGTTGCATTTTCTACAGAAAGAGTGTTCAGATCTGCTCAATCAAAAGTATGGTTTAACTCTGTTAGCTGAATGCACAGATCAGAAAGAAGTTTCACAGAATGATTCTGTGTAGTTTATATTTGGAGACATTCCTTTTTCCACTATTACCCTCTTAGCGCTCCGAATCTCCACTTGCATTTTCTACAGAAAGAGTGTTTCAGAACGGCTCAATCAAAACTAAGGTTCAACTCTTTTAGTTGAACAAACAGAACAGAAAGAAGTTTCACACAATTCTTCTGTGTAGTTTTTATTTGTAGACATTCTTTTTCCCAATATAGGCCTCTTAGCGCTCAGAATGTCCAATTGCAGTTTCTACAGAAAGTGTTTCAGAACGGCTCAATCAAAAGTAAGGTTCAACTCTGTTAGTTGAATGCACAGAACAGAAAGAAGTTTCATACAATGCTTCTGTTTAGTTTATATTTGAACATATTCTTTTTTCCACTATTACCCACTTAGCGCTACGAATGTCCAGTTGCATTTTCTACAGACAGAGTGTTCCAAAACTGCTCAATCAAAAGTATGGTTTAACTCTGTTAGCTGAATGCCCAGATCAGAAAGAAGTTTCACAGAATCCTTCTGTGTAGTTTATATTTGAATATATTCCTTTTTCCACTACTACGCTCTTAGCGCTCCAAATGTCCAGTTGCATTTTCTACAAAAGAGTGATCAGATCTGCTCAATCAAAAGTATGGTTTAACTCTGTTAGCTGAATGCACAGATCAGAAAGAAGTTTCACCGAATGATTCTGTGTAGTTTATACTTGAAGACATTCCTTTTTCCACTATTACCCTCTTAGCGCTCCGAATCTCCACTTGCATTTTCTACAAAAAGAGTGTTTCATAACTGCTCAATCAAAAATATGTTTTATCTCTGTTAACTGAATTTACAGATCAGAAATAAGTTTCACAGAATGCATCTGTGTAGTTTTTATTTGAAGATATTCTTTTTCCCAATGTAGGCCTCTTAGCGCTTAGCATGTCCCATTGCAGTTTCTACAGAAAGAGTGTTTCAGAACGGCTCAATTAAAAGTAAGGTTCAACTCTGTTAGTTGAATGCACAGAACAGAAAGAATTTTCACAGAATGCTACTGTGTAGTTTATATTTGAATATATTCCTTTTTCAACTATTACCCTCTTAGCGCTCCGAATGTCCACTTGCATTTTCTACAGAAAGAGTGTTCAGAACTGCGCAATCAAAAGTATGGTTTAACTCTGGTAGCTTAATGAACATATCAGAAATAAGTTTCACACAATGCTTTTGTGTAGTTTTTATTTGAAGATATTATTTTTCCCAATAGAGGCCTCTTAGCGCTCAGAATGTCCAATTGCAGTTTCTACAGAAAGAGTGTTTCAGAAAGGCTCAATCAAAAGTAAGGTTCAACTCTGTTAGTTGAATGCACAGAACAGAAAGAAGTTTCATACAATGCTTCTGTGTAGTTTATATTTGAACATATTCTTTTTTCCACTATTACCCACTTAGCGCTACGAATGTCCAGTTGCATTTTCTACAGACAGAGTGTTTCAAAACTGCTCAATCAAAAGTATGGTTTAACTCTGTTAGCTGAATGCTCAGATCAGAAAGAAGTTTCACAGAATGCTTCTGTGTAGTTTATATTTCAATATATTCCTTTTTCCACTACTACTCTCTTAGCGCTCCAAATGTCCAGTTGCATTTTCTACAGAAAGAGTGTTCAGATCTGCTCCATCAAAAGTATGGTTTAACTCTGTTAGCTGAATGCACAGATCAGAAAGAAGTTTCACAGAATGATTCTGTGTAGTTTATATTTGGAGACATTCCTTTTTCCACTATTACCCTCTTAGCGCTCCGAATCTCCACTTGCATTTTCTACAGAAAGAGTGTTTCAGAACGGCTCAATCAAAACTAAGGTTCAACTCTTTTAGTTGAACAAACAGAACAGAAAGAAGTTTCACACAATTCTTCTGTGTAGTTTTTATTTGTAGACATTCTTTTTCCCAATATAGGCCTCTTAGCGCTCAGAATGCCCAATTGCAGTTTCTACAGAAAGAGTGTTTCAGAACGGCTCAATCAAAAGTAAGGTTCAACTCTGTTAGTTGAATGCACAGAACAGAAAGAAGTTTCATACAATGCTTCTTTGTAGTTTATATTTGAACATATTTTTTTTCCACTATTACCCACTTAGCGCTACGAATGTCCAGTTGCATTTTCTACAGACAGAGTGTTCCAAAACTGCTCAATCAAAAGTATGGTTTAACTCTGTTAGCTGAATGCTCAGGTCAGAAAGAAGTTTCACCGAATGATTCTGTGTAGTTTATACTTGAAGACATTCCTTTTTCCACTATTACCCTCTTAGCGCTCCGAATCTCCACTTGCATTTTCTACAAAAAGAGTGTTTCATAACTGCTCAATCAAAAATATGTTTTATCTCTGTTAACTGAATTTACAGATCAGAAATAAGTTTCACAGAATGCATCTGTGTAGTTTTTATTTGAAGATATTCTTTTTCCCAATGTAGGCCTCTTAGCGCTTAGCATGTCCCATTGCAGTTTCTACAGAAAGAGTGTTTCAGAACGGCTCAATCAAAAGTAAGGTTCAACTCTGTTAGTTGAATGCACAGAACAGAAAGAATTTTCACAGAATGCTACTGTGTAGTTTATATTTGAATATATTCCTTTTTCCACCATTACCCTCTTAGCGCTCCGAAGGTCCACTTGCATTTTCTACAGAAAGAGTGTTCAGAACTGCGCAATCAAAAGTATGGTTTAACTCTGTTAGCTTAAAGAACGTATCAGAAATAATTTTCACACAATGCTTCTGTGTAGTTTTTATTTGAAGATATTATTTTTCCCAATAGAGGCCTCTTAGCGCTCAGAATGTCCAATTGCAATTTCTACAGAAAGAGTGTTTCAGAAAGGCTCAATCAAAAGTAAGGTTCAACTCTGTTAGTTGAATGCACAGAACAGAAAGAAGTTTCATACAATGTTTCTGTGTAGTTTATATTTGAACATATTCTTTTTTCCACTATTACCCACTTAGCGCTACAATTGTCCAGTTGCATTTTCTACAGACAGAGTGTTTCAAAACTGCTCAATCAAAAGTATGGTTTAACTCTGTTAGCTGAATGCTCAGATCAGAAAGAAGTTTCACAGAATGCTTCTGTGTAGTTTATATTTGTATATATACCTTTTTCCACTACTACGCTCTTAGCGCTCCAAATGTCCAGTTGCATTTTCTACAGAAAGAGTGTTCAGATCTGCTCAATCAAAAGTATGGTTTAACTCTGTTAGCTGAATGCACAGATCAGAAAGAAGTTTCACCGAATGATTCTGTGTAGTTTATATTTGAAGACATTCCTTTTTCCACTATTACCCTCTTAGCGCTCCGAATCTCCACTTGCATTTTCTACAAAAAGAGTGTTTCATAACTGCTCAATCAAAAATATGTTTTATCTCTGTTAACTGAATTTACAGATCAGAAATAAGTTTCACAGAATGCATCTGTGTAGTTTTATTTGAAGATATTCTTTTTCCCAATGTAGGCCTCTTAGCGCTTAGCATGTCCAATTGCAGTTTCTACAGAAAGAGTGTTTCAGAACGGCTCAATCAAAAGTAAGGTTCAACTCTGTTAGTTGAATGCACAGAACAGAAAGAATTTTCACACAATGCTACTGTGTAGTTTATATTTGAATATATTCCTTTTTCCACTATTACCCTCTTAGCGCTCCGAATGTCCACTTGCATTTTCTACAGAAAGAGTGTTCAGAACTGCGCAATCAAAAGTATGGTTTAACTCTGTTAGCTTAATGAACATATCAGAAATAAGTTTCACACAATGCTTCTGTGTAGTTTTTATTTGAAGATATTATTTTTCCCAATAGAGGCCTCTTAGCGCTCAGAATGTCCAATTGCAGTTTCTACAGAAAGAGTGTTTCAGAAAGGCTCAATCAAAAATAAGGTTCAACTCTGTTAGTTGAATGCACAGAACAGAAAGAAGTTTCATACAATGCTTCTGTGTAGTTTATATTTGAACATATTCTTTTTTCCACTATTACCCACTTAGCGCTACGAATGTCCAGTTGCATTTTCTACAGACAGAGTGTTTCAAAACTGCTCAATCAAAAGTATGGTTTAACTCTGTTAGCTGAATGCTCAGATCAGAAAGAAGTTTCACAGAATGCTTCTGTGTAGTTTATATTTGAATATATTCCTTTTTCCACTACTACTCTCTTAGCGCTCCAAATGTCCAGTTGCATTTTCTACAGAAAGAGTGTTCAGATCTGCTCAATCAAAAGTATGTTTTAACTCTGTTAGCTGAATGCACAGATCAGAAAGAAGTTTCACAGAATGATTCTGTGTAGTTTATATTTGGAGACATTCCTTTTTCCACTATTACCCTCTTAGCGCTCCGAATCTCCACTTGCATTTTCTACAGAAAGAGTGTTTCAGAACGGCTCAATCAAAACTAAAGTTCAACTCTTTTAGTTGAACAAACAGAACAGAAAGAAGTTTCACACAATTCTTCTGTGTAGTTTTTATTTGTAGACATTCTTTTTCCCAATATAGGCCTCTTAGCGCTCAGAATGTACAATTGCAGTTTCTACAGAAAGAGTGTTTCAGAACGGCTCAATCAAAAGTAAGGTTCAACTCTGTTAGTTGAATGCACAGAACAGAAAGAAGTTTCATACAATGCTTCTGTGTAGTTCATATTTGAACATATTCTTTTTTCCACTATTACCCACTTAGCGCTACGAATGTCCAGTTGCATTTTCTACAGACAGAGTGTTTCAAAACTGCTCAATAAAAAGTATGGTTTAACTCTGTTAGCTGAATGCTCAGATCAGAAAGAAGTTTCACAGAATGCTTCTGTGTAGTTTATATTTGAATATATTCCTTTTTCCACTACTACGCTCTTAGCGCTCCCAATGTCCAGTTGCATTTTCTACAGAAAGAGTGTTCAGATCTGCTCAATCAAAAGTATGGTTTAACTCTGTTAGCTGAATGCACAGATCAGAAAGAAGTTTCACCGAATGATTCTGTGTAGTTTATATTTGAAGACATTCCTTTTTCCACTATTACCCTCTTAGCGCTCCGAATCTCCACTTGCATTTTCTACAAAAAGAGTGTTTCATAACTGCTCAATCAAAAATATGTTTTATCTCTGTTAACTGAATTTACAGATCAGAAATAAGTTTCACAGAATGCATCTGTGTAGTTTTTATTTGAAGATATTCTTTTTCCCAATGTAGGCCTCTTAGCGCTTAGCATGTCCAATTGCAGTTTCTACAGAAAGAGTGTTTCAGAACGGCTCAATCAAAAGTAAGGTTCAACTCTGTTAGTTGAATGCACAGAACAGAAAGAATTTTCACAGAATGCTACTGTGTAGTTTATATTTGAATATATTCCTTTTTCCACTATTACCCTTTTAGCGCTCCGAATGTCCACTTGCATTTTCTACAGAAAGAGTGTTCAGAACTGCGCAATCAAAAGTATGGTTTAACTCTGTTAGCTTAATGAACATATCAGAAATAAGTTTCACACAATTCTTCTGTGTAGTTTTTATTTGAAGATATTATTTTTCCCAGTAGAGGCCTCTTAGCGCTCAGAATGTCCAATTGCAGTTTCTACAGAAAGAGTGTTTCAGAAAGGCTCAATCAAAAGTAAGGTTCAACTCTGTTAATTGAATGCACAGAACAGAAAGAAGTTTCATACAATGCTTCTGTGTAGTTTATATTTGAACATATTCTTTTTTCCACTATTACCCACTTAGCGCTACGAATGTCCAGTTGCATTTTCTACAGACAGAGTGTTTCAAAACTGCTCAATCACAAGTATGGTTTAACTCTGTTAGCTGAATGCTCAGATCAGAAAGAAGTTTCACAGAATGCTTCTGTGTAGTTTATAATTGAATATATTCCTTTTTCCACTACTACTCTCTTAGCGCTCCAAATGTCCAGTTGCATTTTCTACAGAAAGAGTGTTCAGATCTGCTCAATCAAAAGTATGGTTTAACTCTGTTAGCTGAATGCACAGATCAGAAAGAAGTTTCACAGAATGATTCTGTGTAGTTTATATTTGGAGACATTCCTTTTTCCACTATTACCCTCTTAGCGCTCCGAATCTCCACTTGCATTTTCTAGAGAAAGAGTGTTTCAGAACGGCTCAATCAAAACTAAGGTTCAACTCTTTTAGTTGAACAAACAGAACAGAAAGAAGTTTCACACAATTCTTCTGTGTAGTTTTTATTTGTAGACATTCTTTTTCCCAATATAGGCCTCTTAGCGCTCAGAATGTCCAATTGCAGTTTCTACAGAAAGAGTGTTTCAGAACGGCTCAATCAAAAGTAAGGTTCAACTCTGTTAGTTGAATGCACAGAACAGAAAGAAGTTTCATACAATGCTTCTGTGTAGTTTATATTTGAACATATTCTTTTTTCCACTATTACCCACTTAGCGCTACGAATGTCCAGTTGCATTTTCTACAGACAGAGTGTTTCAAAACTGCTCAATCAAAAGTATGGTTTAACTCTGTTAGCTGAATGCTCAGATCAGAAAAAAGTTTCACAGAATGCTTCTGTGTAGTTTATATTTGAATATATTCCTTTTTCCACTACTACGCTCTTAGCGCTCCAAATGTCCAGTTGCATTTTCTACAGAAAGAGTGTTCAGATCTGCTCAATCAAAAGTATGGTTTAACTCTGTTAGGTGAATGCACAGATCAGAAAGAAGTTTCACCGAATGATTCTGTGTAGTTTATATTTGAAGACATTCCTTTTTCCACTATTACCCTCTTAGCGCTCCGAATCTCCACTTGCATTTTCTACAAAAAGAGTGTTTCATAACTGCTCAATCAAAAATATGTTTTATCTCTGTTAACTGAATTTACAGATCAGAAATAAGTTTCACAGAATGCATCTGTGTAGTTTTTATTTGAAGATATTCTTTTTCCCAATGTAGGCCTCTTAGCGCTTAGCATGTCCAATTTCAGTTTCTACAGAAAGAGTGTTTCAGAACGGCTCAATCAAAAGTAAGGTTCAACTCTGTTAGTTGAATGCACAGAACAGAAAGAATTTTCACAGAATGCTACTGTGTAGTTTATATTTGAATATATCCCTTTTTCCACTATTACCCTTTTAGCACTCCGAATGTCCACTTGCATTTTCTACAGAAAGAGTGTTCAGAACTGCGCAATCAAAAGTATGGTTTAACTCTGTTAGCTTAATGAACATATCAGAAATAAGTTTCACACAATTCTTCTGTGTAGTTTTTATTTGAAGATATTATTTTTCCCAGTAGAGGCCTCTTAGCGCTCAGAATGTCCAATTGCAGTTTCTACAGAAAGAGTGTTTCAGAAAGGCTCAATCAAAAGTAAGGTTCAACTCTGTTAATTGAATCCACAGAACAGAAAGAAGTTTCATACAATGCTTCTGTGTAGTTTATATTTGAACATATTCTTTTTTCCACTATTACCCACTTAGCGCTACGAATGTCCAGTTGCATTTTCTACAGACAGAGTGTTTCAAATCTGCTCAATCACAAGTATGGTTTAACTCTGTTAGCTGAATGCTCAGATCAGAAAGAAGTTTCACAGAATGCTTCTGTGTAGTTTATAATTGAATATATTCCTTTTTCCACTACTACTCTCTTAGCGCTCCAAATGTCCAGTTGCATTTTCTACAGAAAGAGTGTTCAGATCTGCTCAATCAAAAGTATGGTTTAACTCTGTTAGCTGAATGCACAGATCAGAAAGAAGTTTCACAGAATGATTCTGTGTAGTTTATATTTGGAGACATTCCTTTTTCCACTATTACCCTCTTAGCGCTCGAATCTCCACTTGCATTTTCTACAGAAAGAGTGTTTCAGAACGGCTCAATCAAAACTAAGGTTCAACCCTTTTAGTTGAACAAACAGAACAGACAGAAGTTTCACACAATTCTTCTGTGTAGTTTTTATTTGTAGACATTCTTTTTCCCAATATAGGCCTCTTAGCGCTCAGAATGTCCAATTGCAGTTTCTACAGAAAGAGTGTTTCAGAACGGCTCAATCAAAAGTAAGGTTCAACTCTGTTAGTTGAATGCACAGAACAGAAAGAATTTTCACAGAATGCTACTGTGTAGTTTATATTTGAATATATTCCTTTTTCCACCATTACCCTCTTAGCGCTCCGAAGGTCCACTTGCATTTTCTACAGAAAGAGTGTTCAGAACTGCGCAATCAAAAGTATGGTTTAACTCTGTTAGCTTAAAGAACATATCAGAAATAAGTTTCACACAATGCTTCTGTGTAGTTTTTATTTGAAGATATTATTTTTCGCAATATAGGCCTCTTAGCGCTCAGAATGTCCAATTGCAGTTTCTACAGAAAGAGTGTTTCAGAAAGGCTCAATCAAAAGTAAGGTTCAACTCTGTTAGTTGAATGCACAGAACAGAAAGAAGTTTCATACAATGCTTCTTTGTAGTTTATATTTGAACATATTCTTTTTTCCACTATTACCCACTTAGCGCTACGAATGTCCAGTTGCATTTTCTACAGACAGAGTGTTTCAAAACTGCTCAATCAAAAGTATGGTTTAACTCTGTTAGCTGAATGCTCAGATCAGAAAGAAGTTTCACAGAATGCTTCTGTGTAGTTTATATTTGAATATATTCCTTTTTCCACTACTACGCTCTTAGCGCTCCAAATGTCCAGTTGCATTTTCTACAGAAAGAGTGATCAGATCTGCTCAATCAAAAGTATGGTTTAACTCTGTTAGCTGAATGCACAGATCAGAAAGAAGTTTCACAGAATGATTCTGTGTAGTTTATATTTGAAGATATTCCTTTTTCCACTATTACCCTCTTAGCGCTCCGAATCTCCACTTGCATTTTCTACAAAAAGAGTGTTTCATAACTGCTCAATCAAAAATATGTTTTATCTCTGTTAACTGAATTTACAGATCAGAAATAAGTTTCACAGAATGCATCTGTGTTGTTTTTATTTGAAGATATTCTTTTTCCCAATGTAGGCCTCTTAGCGCTTAGCATGTCCAATTGCAGTTTCTACAGAAAGAGTGTTTCAGAACGGCTCAATCAAAAGTAAGGTTCAACTCTGTTAGTTGAATGCACAGAACAGAAAGAATTTTCACAGAATGCTACTGTGTAGTTTAAATTTGAATATATTCCTTTTTCCACTATTACCCTCTTAGCGCTCCGAATGTCCACTTGCATTTTCTACAGAAAGAGTGTTCAGAACTGCGCAATCAAAAGTATGGTTTAACTCTGTTAGCTTAATGAACATATCAGAAATATGTTTCACACAATTCTTCTGTGTAGTTTTTATTTGAAGATATTATTTTTCCCAATAGAGGCCTCTTAGCGCTCAGAATGTCCAATTGCAGTTTCTACAGAAAGAGTGTTTCAGAAAGGCTCAATCAAAAGTAAGGTTCAACTCTGTTAGTTGAATGCACAGAACAGAAAGAAGTTTCATACAATGCTTCTGTGTAGCTTATATTTGAACATATTCTTTTTTCCACTATTACCCACTTAGCGCTACGAATGTCCAGTTGCATTTTCTACAGACAGAGTGTTTCAAAACTGCTCACTCAAAAGTATGGTTTAACTCTGTTAGCTGAATGCTCAGATCAGAAAGAAGTTTCACAGAATGCTTCTGTGTAGTTTATATTTGAATATATTCCTTTTTCCACTACTACTCTCTTAGCGCTCCAAATGTCCAGTTGCATTTTCTACAGAAAGAGTGTTCAGATCTGCTCAATCAAAAGTATGGTTTAACTCTGTTAGCTGAATGCACAGATCAGAAAGAAGTTTTACAGAATGATTCTGTGTAGTTTATATTTGGAGACATTCCTTTTTCCACTATTACCCTCTTAGCGCTCCGAATCTCCACTTGCATTTTCTACAGAAAGAATGTTTCAGAACGGCTCAATCAAAACTAAGGTTCAACTCTTATAGTTGAACAAACAGAACAGAAAGAAGTTTCACGCAATTATTCTGTGTAGTTTTTATTTGTAGACATTCTTTTTCCCAATATAGGCCTCTTAGCGCTCAGAATGTCCAATTGCAGTTTCTACAGAAAGAGTGTTTCAGAACGGCTCAATCAAAAGTAAGGTTCAACTCTGTTAGTTGAATGCACAGAACAGAAAGAAGTTTCATACAATGCTTCTGTGTAGTTCATATTTGAACATATTCATTTTTCCACTATTACCCACTTAGCGCTACGAATGTCCAGTTGCATTTTCTACAGACAGAGTGTTTCAAAACTGCTCAATCAAAAGTATGGTTTAACTCTGTTAGCTGAATGCTCAGATCAGAAAGAAGTTTCACAGAATGCTTCTGTGTAGTTTATATTTGAATATATTCCTTTTTCCACTACTACTCTCTTAGCGCTCCAAATGTCCAGTTGCATTTTCTACAGAAAGAGTGTTCAGATCTGCTCAATCAAAAGTATGGTTTAACTCTGTTAGCTGAATGCACAGATCAGAAAGAAGTTTCACAGAATGATTCTGGGTAGTTTATATTTGGAGACATTCCTTTTTCCACTATTACCCTCTTAGCGCTCCGAATCTCCACTTGCATTTTCTACAGAAAGAGTGTTTCAGAACGGCTCAATCAAAACTAAGGTTCAACTCTTTTAGTTGAACAAACAGAACAGAAAGAAGTTTCACACAATTCTTCTGTGTAGTTTTTATTTGTAGACATTCTTTTTCCCAATATAGGCCTCTTAGCGCTCAGAATGTCTAATTGCAGTTTCTACAGAAAGAGTGTTTCAGAACGGCTCAATCAAAAGTAAGGTTCAACTCTGTTAGTTGAATGCACAGAACAGATAGAAGTTTCATACAAGGCTTCTGTGTAGTTCATATTTGAACATATTCTTTTTTCCACTATTACCCACTTAGCGCTACGAATGTCCAGTTGCATTTTCTACAGACAGAGTGTTTCAAAACTGCTCAATCAAAAGTATGGTTTAACTCTGTTAGCTGAATGCTCAGATCAGAAAGAAGTTTCACAGAATGCTTCTGTGTAGTTTATATTTGAATATATTCCTTTTTCCACTACTACGCTCTTAGCGCTCCAAATGTCCAGTTGCATTTTCTACAGAAAGAGTGTTCAGATCTGCTCAATCAAAAGTATGGTTTAACTCTGTTAGCTGAATGCACAGATCAGAAAGAAGTTTCACCGAATGATTCTGTGTAGTTTATATTTGAAGACATTCCTTTTTCCACTATTACCCTCTTAGCGCTCCGAATCTCCACTTGCATTTTTTACAAAAAGAGTGTTTCATAACTGCTCAATCAAAAATATGTTTTATCTCTGTTAACTGAATTTACAGATCAGAAATAAGTTTCACAGAATGCATCTGTGTATTTTTTATTTGAAGATATTCTTTTTCCCAATGTAGGCCTCTTAGCGCTTAGCATGTCCAATTGCAGTATCTACAGAAAGAGTGTTTCAGAACGGCTCAATTAAAAGTAAGGTTCAACTCTGTTAGTTGAATGCACAGAACAGAAAGAATTTTCACAGAATGCTACTGTGTAGTTTATATTTGAATATATTCCTTTTTCAACTATTACCCTCTTAGCGCTCCGAATGTCCACTTGCATTTTCTACAGAAAGAGTGTTCAGAACTGCGCAATCAAAAGTATGGTTTAACTCTGGTAGCTTAATGAACATATCAGAAATAAGTTTCACACAATGATTCTGTGTAGTTTTTATTTGAAGATATTATTTTTCCCAATAGAGGCCTCTTAGCGCTCAGAATGTCCAATTGCAGTTTCTACAGAAAGAGTGTTTCAGAAAGGCTCAATCAAAAGTAAGGTTCAACTCTGTTAGTTGAATGCACAGAACAGAAAGAAGTTTCATACAATGCTTCTGTGTAGTTTATATTTGAACATATTCTTTTTTCCACTATTACCCACTTAGCGCTACGAATGTCCAGTTGCATTTTCTACAGACAGAGTGTTTCAAAACTGCTCAATCACAAGTATGGTTTAACTCTGTTAGCTGAATGCTCAGATCAGAAAGAAGTTTCACAGAATGCTTCTGTGTAGTTTATATTTGAATATATTCCTTTTTCCACTACTACTCTCTTAGCGCTCCAAATGTCCAGTTGCATTTTCTACAGAAAGAGTGTTCAGATCTGCTCAATCAAAAGTATGGTTTAACTCTGTTAGCTGAATGCACAGATCAGAAAGAAGTTTCACAGAATGATTCGGTGTAGTTTATATTTGGAGACATTCCTTTTTCCACTATAACCCTCTTAGCGCTCCGAATCTCCACTTGCATTTTCTACAGAAAGAGTGTTTCAGAACGGCTCAATCAAAACTAAGGTTCAACTCTTTTAGTTGAACAAACAGAACAGAAAGAAGTTTCACACAATTCTTCTGTGTAGTTTTTATTTGTAGACATTCTTTTTCCCAATATAGGCCTCTTAGCGCTCAGAATGTCTAATTGCAGTTTCTACAGAAAGAGTGTTTCAGAACGGCTCAATCAAAAGTAAGGTTCAACTCTGTTAGTTGAATGCACAGAACAGAAAGAAGTTTCATACAAGGCTTCTGTGTAGTTCATATTTGAACATATTCTTTTTTCCACTATTACCCACTTAGCGCTACAAATGTCCATTTGCATTTTCTACAGACAGTGTGTTTCAAAACTGCTCAATCAAAAGTATGGTTTAACTCTTTTAGCTGAATGCTCAGATCAGAAAGAAGTTTCACAGAATGCTTCTGTGTAGTTTATATTTGAATATATTCCTTTTTCCACTACTACGCTCTTAGCGCTCCAAATGTCCAGTTGCATTTTCTACAGAAAGAGTGTTCAGATCTGCTCAATCAAAAGTATGGTTTAACTCTGTTAGCTGAATGCACAGATCAGAAAGAAGTTTCACCGAATGATTCTGTGTAGTTTATATTTGAAGACATTCCTTTTTCCACTATTACCCTCTTAGCGCTCCGAATCTCCACTTGCATTTTCTACAAAAAGAGTGTTTCATAACTGCTCAATCAAAAATATGTTTTATCTCTGTTAACTGAATTTACAGATCAGAAATAAGTTTCACAGAATGCATCTGTGTAGTTTTTATTTGAAGATATTCTTTTTCCCAATGTAGGCCTCTTAGCGCTTAGCATGTCCCATTGCAGTTTCTACAGAAAGAGTGTTTCAGAACGGCTCAATCAAAAGTAAGGTTCAACTCTGTTAGTTGAATGCACAGAACAGAAAGAATTTTCACAGAATGCTACTGTGTAGTTTATATTTGATTATATTCCTTTTTCCACCATTACCCTCTTAGCGCTCCGAAGGTCCACTTGCATTTTCTACAGAAAGAGTGTTCAGAACTGCGCAATCAAAAGTATGGTTTAACTCTGTTAGCTTAAAGAACATATCAGAAATAAGTTTCACACAATGCTTCTGTGTAGTTTTTATTTGAAGATATTATTTTTCGCAATATAGGCCTCTTAGCGCTCAGAATGTCCAATTGCAGTTTCTACAGATAGAGTGTTTCAGAAAGGCTCAATCAAAAGTAAGGTTCAACTCTGTTAGTTGAATGCACAGAACAGAAAGAAGTTTCATACAATGCTTCTGTGTAGTTTATATTTGAACATATTCTTTTTTCCACTATTACCCACTTAGCGCTACGAATGTCCAGTTGCATTTTCTACAGACAGAGTGTTTCAAAACTGCTCAATCAAAAGTATGGTTTAACTCTGTTAGCTGAATGCTCAGATCAGAAAGAAGTTTCACAGAATGCTTCTGTGTAGTTTATATTTGAATATATTCCTTTTTCCACTACTACGCTCTTAGCGCTCCAAATGTCCAGTTGCATTTTCTACAGAAAGAGTGATCAGATCTGCTCAATCAAAAGTATGGTTTAACTCTGTTAGCTGAATGCACAGATCAGAAAGAAGTTTCACCGAATGATTCTGTGTAGTTTATATTTGAAGATATTCCTTTTTCCACTGTTACCCTCTTAGCGCTCCGAATCTCCACTTGCATTTTCTACAAAGGAGTGTTTCATAACTGCTCAATCAAAAATATGTTTTATCTCTGTTAACTGAATTTACAGATCAGAAATAAGTTTCACAGAATGCATCTGTGTTGTTTTTATTTGAAGATATTCTTTTTCCCAATGTAGGCCTCTTAGCGCTTAGCATGTCCAATTGCAGTTTCTACAGAAAGAGTGTTTCAGAACGGCTCAATCAAAAGTAAGGTTCAACTCTGTTAGTTGAATGCACAGAACAGAAAGAATTTTCACAGAATGCTACTGTGTAGTTTAAATTTGAATATATTCCTTTTTCCACTATTACCCTCTTAGCGCTCCGAATGTCCACTTGCATTTTCTACAGAAAGAGTGTTCAGAACTGCGCAATCAAAAGTATGGTTTAACTCTGTTAGCTTAATGAACATATCAGAAATATGTTTCACACAATTCTTCTGTGTAGTTTTTATTTGAAGATATTATTTTTCCCAATAGAGGCCTCTTAGCGCTCAGAATGTCCAATTGCAGTTTCTACAGAAAGAGTGTTTCAGAAAGGCTCAATCAAAAGTAAGGTTCAACTCTGTTAGTTGAATGCACAGAACAGAAAGAAGTTTCATACAATGCTTCTGTTTAGCTTATATTTGAACATATTCTTTTTTCCACTATTACCCACTTAGCGCTACGAATGTCCAGTTGCATTTTCTACAGACAGAGTGTTTCAAAACTGCTCACTCAAAAGTATGGTTTAACTCTGTTAGCTGAATGCTCAGATCAGAAAGAAGTTTCACAGAATGCTTCTGTGTAGTTTATATTTGAATATATTCCTTTTTCCACTATTACTCTCTTAGCGCTCCAAATGTCCAGTTGCATTTTCTACAGAAAGAGTGTTCAGATCTGCTCAATCAAAAGTATGGTTTAACTCTGTTAGCTGAATGCACATATCAGAAAGAAGTTTCACAGAATGATTCTGTGTAGTTTATATTTGGAGACATTCCTTTTTCCACTATTACCCTCTTAGCGCTCCGAATCTCCACTTGCATTTTCTACAGAAGGAATGTTTCAGAACGGCTCAACCAAAACTAAGGTTCAACTCTTATAGTTGAACAAACAGAACAGAAAGAAGTTTCACGAAATTCTTCTGTGTAGTTTTTATTTGTAGACATTCTTTTTCAGAATATAGGCCTCTTAGCGCTCAGAATGTCCAATTGCAGTTTCTACAGAAAGAGTGTTTCAGAACGGCTCAATCAAAAGTAAGGTTCAACTCTGTTAGTTGAATGCACAGAACAGAAAGAAGTTTCATACAATGCTTCTGTGTAGTTCATATTTGAACATATTCATTTTTCCACTATTACCCACTTAGCGCTACGAATGTCCAGTTGCATTTTCTACAGACAGAGTGTTTCAAAACTGCTCAATCAAAAGTATGGTTTAACTCTGTTAGCTGAATGCTCAGATCAGAAAGAAGTTTCACAGAATGCTTCTGTGTAGTTTATATTTGAATATATTCCTTTTTCCACTACTACGCTCTTAGCGCTCCAAATGTCCAGTTGCATTTTCTACAGAAAGAGTGTTCAGATCTGCTCAATCAAAAGTATGATTTAACTCTGTTAGCTGAATGCACAGATCAGAAAGAAGTTTCTCCGAATGATTCTGTGTAGTTTATATTTTAAGACATTCCTTTTTCCACTATTACCCACTTAGCGCTCCGAATCTCCACTTGCATTTTCTACAAAAAGAGTGTTTCATAACTGCTCAATCAAAAATATGTTTTATCTCTGTTAACTGAATTTACAGATCAGAAATAAGTTTCACAGAATGCATCTGTGTAGTGTTTATTTGAAGATATTCTTTTTCCCAATGTAGGCCTCTTAGCGCTTAGCATGTCCAATTGCAGTTTCTACAGAAAGAGTGTTTCAAAACTGCTCAATCAAAACTATGGTTTAACTCTGTTAGCTGAATGCTCAGATCAGAAAGAAGTTTCACAGAATGCTTCTTTGTAGTTTATATTTGAATATATTCCTTTTTCCACTACTACTCTCTTAGCGCTCCAAATGTCCAGTTGCATTTTCTACAGAAAGAGTGTTCAGATCTGCTCAATCAAAAGTATGGTTTAACTCTGTTAGCTGAATGCACATATCAGAAAGAATTTTCACAGAATGATTCTGTGTAGTTTATATTTGCAGACATTCCTTTTTCCACTATTACCCTCTTAGCGCTCCGAGTCTCCACTTGCATTTTCTACAGAAAGAGTGTTTCAGAACGGCTCAATCAAAACTAAGGTTCAACTCTTTTAGTTGAACAAACAGAACAGAAAGAAGTTTCACACAATTCTTCTGTGTAGTTTTTATTTGTAGACATTCTTTTTCCCAATATAGGCCTCTTAGCGCTCAGAATGTCCAATTGCAGTTTCTACAGAAAGAGTGTTTCCAAACGGCTCAATCAAAAGTAAGGTTCAACTCTGTTAGTTGAATGCACAGAACAGAAAGAAGTTTCATACCATGCTTCTGTGTAGTTCATATTTGAACATATTCTTTTTTCCACTATTACCCACTTAGCGCTACGAATGTCCAGTTGCATTTTCTACAGACAGAGTGTTTCAAAACTGCTCAATCAAAAGTATGGTTTTACTCTGTTAGCTGAATGCTCAGATCAGAAAGAAGTTTCACAGAATGCTTCTGTGTAGTTTATATTTGAATATATTCCATTTTACACTACTACGCTCTTAGCGCTCCAAATGTCCAGTTGCATTTTCTACAGAAAGAGTGTTCAGATCTGCTCAATCAAAAGTATGGTTTAACTCTGTTAGCTGAATGCACAGATCAGAAAGAAGTTTCACCGAATGATTCTGTGTAGTTTATATTTGAAGACATTCCTTTTTCCACTATTACCCTCTTAGCGCTCCGAATCTCCACTTGCATTTTCTACAAAAAGAGTGTTTCATAACTGCTCAATCAAAAATATGTTTTATCTCTGTTAACTGAATTTACAGATCAGAAATAAGTTTCACAGAATGCATCTGTGTAGTTTTTATTTGAAGATATTCTCTTTCCCAATGTAGGCCTCTGAGCGCTTAGCATGTCCAATTGCAGTTTCTACAGAAAGAGTGTTTCAGAACGGCTCAATCAAAAGTAAGGTTCAACTCTGTTAGTTGAATGCACAGAACAGAAAGAATTTTCACAGAATGCTACTGTGTAGTTTATATTTGAATATATTCCTTTTTCCACTATTACCCTCTTAGCGCTCCGAATGTCCACTTGCATTTTCTACAGAAAGAGTGTTCAGAACTGCGCAATGCAAAGTATGGTTTAACTCTGTTAGCTTAATGAACATATCAGAAATAAGTTTCACACAATGCTTCTGTGTAGTTTTTATTTGAAGATATTATTTTTCCCAATAGAGGCCTCTTAGCGCTCAGAATGTCCAATTGCAGTTTCTACAGAAAGAGTGTTTCAGAAAGGCTCAATCAAAAGTAAGGTTCAACTCTGTTAGTTGAATGCACAGAACAGAAAGAAGTTTCATACAATGCTTCTGTGTAGTTTATATTTGAACATATTCTTTTTTCCACTATTACCCACTTAGCGCTACGAATGTCCAGTTGCATTTTCTACAGACAGAGTGTTTCAAAACTGCTCAATCAAAAGTATGGTTTAACTCTGTTAGCTGAATGCTCAGATCAGAAAGAAGTTTCACAGAATGCTTCTGTGTAGTTTATATCTGAATATATTCCTTTTTCCACTACTACCCTCTTAGCGCTCAAAATGTCCAGTTGCATTTTCTACAGAAAGAGTGTTCAGATCTGCTCAATCAAAAGTATGGTTTAACTCTGTTAGCTGAATGCACAGATCAGAAAGAAGTTTCACAGATTGATTCTGTGTAGTTTATATTTGTAGACATTCCTTTTTCCACTATTACCCTCTTAGCGCTCCGAATCTCCACTTGCATTTTCTACAGAAAGAGTGTTTCAGAACGGCTCAATCAAAACTAAGGTTCAACTCTTTTAGTTGAACAAACAGAACAGAAAGATGTTTCACACAATTATTGTGTGTAGTTTTTATTTGTAGACATTCTTTTTACCAATGTAGGCCTCTTAGCGCTTAGCATGTCCAATTGCAGTTTCTACAGAAAGAGAGTTTCACAACGGCTCAATCAAAAGTAAGGTTCAACTCTGTTAGTTGAATGCACAGAACAGAAAGAATTTTCACAGAATGCTACTGTGTAGTTTATATTTGAATATATTCCTTTTTCCACTATTACCCTCTTAGAGCTCCGAATGTCCACTTGCATTTTCTACAGAAAGAGTGTTCAGAACTGCGCAATCAATAGTATGGTTTAACTCTGTTAGCTTAATGAACATATCAGAAATAAGTTTCACACAATGCTTCGGTGTATTTTTTATTTGAAGATATTATTTTTCCCAATAGAGGCCTCTTAGCGCTCAGAATGTCCAATTGCAGTTTCTACAGAAAGAGTGTTTCAGAAAGGCTCAATCAAAAGTAAGGTTCAACTCTGTTATTTGAATGCACAGAACAGAAAGAAGTTTCATACAATGCTTCTGTGTAGTTTATATTTGAACATATTCTTTTTTCCACTATTACCCACTTAGCGCTACGAATGTCCAGTTGCATTTTCTACAGACAGAGTGTTTCAAAACTGCTCAATCAAAAGTATGGTTTAACTCTGTTAGCTGAATGCTCAGATCAGAAAGAAGTTTCACAGAATGCTTCTGTGTAGTTTATATTTGAATATATTCCTTTTTCCACTACTACGCTCTTAGCGCTCCAAATGTCCAGTTGCATTTTCTACAGAAAGAGTGTTCAGATCTGCTCAATCAAAAGTATGATTTAACTCTGTTAGCTGAATGCACAGATCAGAAAGAAGTTTCTCCGAATGATTCTGTGTAGTTTATATTTTAAGACATTCCTTTTTCCACTATTACCCACTTAGCGCTCCGAATCTCCACTTGCATTTTCTACAAAAAGAGTGTTTCATAACTGCTCAATCAAAAATATGTTTTATCTCTGTTAACTGAATTTACAGATCAGAAATAAGTTTCACAGAATGCATCTGTGTAGTGTTTATTTGAAGATATTCTTTTTCCCAATGTAGGCCTCTTAGCGCTTAGCATGTCCAATTGCAGTTTCTACAGAAAGAGTGTTTCAAAACTGCTCAATCAAAACTATGGTTTAACTCTGTTAGCTGAATGCTCAGATCAGAAAGAAGTTTCACAGAATGCTTCTTTGTAGTTTATATTTGAATATATTCCTTTTTCCACTACTACTCTCTTAGCGCTCCAAATGTCCAGTTGCATTTTCTACAGAAAGAGTGTTCAGATCTGCTCAATCAAAAGTATGGTTTAACTCTGTTAGCTGAATGCACATATCAGAAAGAATTTTCACAGAATGATTCTGTGTAGTTTATATTTGCAGACATTCCTTTTTCCACTATTACCCTCTTAGCGCTCCGAGTCTCCACTTGCATTTTCTACAGAAAGAGTGTTTCAGAACGGCTCAATCAAAACTAAGGTTCAACTCTTTTAGTTGAACAAACAGAACAGAAAGAAGTTTCACACAATTCTTCTGTGTAGTTTTTATTTGTAGACATTCTTTTTCCCAATATAGGCCTCTTAGCGCTCAGAATGTCCAATTGCAGTTTCTACAGAAAGAGTGTTTCCAAACGGCTCAATCAAAAGTAAGGTTCAACTCTGTTAGTTGAATGCACAGAACAGAAAGAAGTTTCATACCATGCTTCTGTGTAGTTCATATTTGAACATATTCTTTTTTCCACTATTACCCACTTAGCGCTACGAATGTCCAGTTGCATTTTCTACAGACAGAGTGTTTCAAAACTGCTCAATCAAAAGTATGGTTTTACTCTGTTAGCTGAATGCTCAGATCAGAAAGAAGTTTCACAGAATGCTTCTGTGTAGTTTATATTTGAATATATTCCATTTTACACTACTACGCTCTTAGCGCTCCAAATGTCCAGTTGCATTTTCTACAGAAAGAGTGTTCAGATCTGCTCAATCAAAAGTATGGTTTAACTCTGTTAGCTGAATGCACAGATCAGAAAGAAGTTTCACCGAATGATTCTGTGTAGTTTATATTTGAAGACATTCCTTTTTCCACTATTACCCTCTTAGCGCTCCGAATCTCCACTTGCATTTTCTACAAAAAGAGTGTTTCATAACTGCTCAATCAAAAATATGTTTTATCTCTGTTAACTGAATTTACAGATCAGAAATAAGTTTCACAGAATGCATCTGTGTAGTTTTTATTTGAAGATATTCTCTTTCCCAATGTAGGCCTCTGAGCGCTTAGCATGTCCAATTGCAGTTTCTACAGAAAGAGTGTTTCAGAACGGCTCAATCAAAAGTAAGGTTCAACTCTGTTAGTTGAATGCACAGAACAGAAAGAATTTTCACAGAATGCTACTGTGTAGTTTATATTTGAATATATTCCTTTTTCCACTATTACCCTCTTAGCGCTCCGAATGTCCACTTGCATTTTCTACAGAAAGAGTGTTCAGAACTGCGCAATGCAAAGTATGGTTTAACTCTGTTAGCTTAATGAACATATCAGAAATAAGTTTCACACAATGCTTCTGTGTAGTTTTTATTTGAAGATATTATTTTTCCCAATAGAGGCCTCTTAGCGCTCAGAATGTCCAATTGCAGTTTCTACAGAAAGAGTGTTTCAGAAAGGCTCAATCAAAAGTAAGGTTCAACTCTGTTAGTTGAATGCACAGAACAGAAAGAAGTTTCATACAATGCTTCTGTGTAGTTTATATTTGAACATATTCTTTTTTCCACTATTACCCACTTAGCGCTACGAATGTCCAGTTGCATTTTCTACAGACAGAGTGTTTCAAAACTGCTCAATCAAAAGTATGGTTTAACTCTGTTAGCTGAATGCTCAGATCAGAAAGAAGTTTCACAGAATGCTTCTGTGTAGTTTATATCTGAATATATTCCTTTTTCCACTACTACCCTCTTAGCGCTCAAAATGTCCAGTTGCATTTTCTACAGAAAGAGTGTTCAGATCTGCTCAATCAAAAGTATGGTTTAACTCTGTTAGCTGAATGCACAGATCAGAAAGAAGTTTCACAGATTGATTCTGTGTAGTTTATATTTGTAGACATTCCTTTTTCCACTATTACCCTCTTAGCGCTCCGAATCTCCACTTGCATTTTCTACAGAAAGAGTGTTTCAGAACGGCTCAATCAAAACTAAGGTTCAACTCTTTTAGTTGAACAAACAGAACAGAAAGATGTTTCACACAATTATTGTGTGTAGTTTTTATTTGTAGACATTCTTTTTACCAATGTAGGCCTCTTAGCGCTTAGCATGTCCAATTGCAGTTTCTACAGAAAGAGAGTTTCACAACGGCTCAATCAAAAGTAAGGTTCAACTCTGTTAGTTGAATGCACAGAACAGAAAGAATTTTCACAGAATGCTACTGTGTAGTTTATATTTGAATATATTCCTTTTTCCACTATTACCCTCTTAGAGCTCCGAATGTCCACTTGCATTTTCTACAGAAAGAGTGTTCAGAACTGCGCAATCAATAGTATGGTTTAACTCTGTTAGCTTAATGAACATATCAGAAATAAGTTTCACACAATGCTTCGGTGTATTTTTTATTTGAAGATATTATTTTTCCCAATAGAGGCCTCTTAGCGCTCAGAATGTCCAATTGCAGTTTCTACAGAAAGAGTGTTTCAGAAAGGCTCAATCAAAAGTAAGGTTCAACTCTGTTATTTGAATGCACAGAACAGAAAGAAGTTTCATACAATGCTTCTGTGTAGTTTATATTTGAACATATTCTTTTTTCCACTATTACCCACTTAGCGCTACGAATGTCCAGTTGCATTTTCTACAGACAGAGTGTTTCAAAACTGCTCAATCAAAAGTATGGTTTAACTCTGTTAGCTGAATGCTCAGATCAGAAAGAAGTTTCACAGAATGCTTCTGTGTAGTTTATATTTGAATATATTCCTTTTTCCACTACTACTCTCTTAGCGCTCCAAATGTCCAGTTGCATTTTCTACAGAAAGAGTGTTCAGATCTGCTCAATCAAAAGTATGGTTTAACTCTGTTAGCTGAATGCACAGATCAGAAAGAAGTTTCACAGAATGATTCTGTGTAGTTTATATTTGTAGACATTCCTTTTTCCACTATTACCCTCTTAGCGCTCCGAATCTCCACTTGCATTTTCTACAGAAAGAGTGTTTCAGAACGGCTCAATCAAAACTAAGGTTCAACTCTTTTAGTTGAACAAACAGAACAGAAAGAAGTTTCACACAATTCTTCTGTGTAGTTTTTATTTGTAGACATTCTTTTTCCCAATATAGGCCTCTTAGCGCTCAGAATGTCCAATTGCAGTTTCTACAGAAAGAGTGTTTCAGAACGGCTCAATCAAAAGTAAGGTTCAACTCTGTTAGTTGAATGCACAGAACAGAAAGAAATTTCATACCATGCTTCTGTGTAGTTCATATTTGAACATATTCTTTTTTCCACTATTACCCACTTAGCGCTACGAATGTCCAGTTGCATTTTCTACAGACAGAGGGTTTCAAAACTGCTCAATCAAAAGTATGGTTTAACACTGTTAGCTGAATGCTCAGATCAGAAAGAAGTTTCACAGAATGCTTCTGTGTAGTTTATATTTGAATATATTCCATTTTCCACTACTACGCTCTTAGCGCTCCAAATGTCCAGTTGCATTTTCTACAGAAAGAGTGTTCAGATCTGCTCAATCAAAAGTATGGTTTAAGTCTGTTAGCTGAATGCACAGATCAGAAAGAAGTTTCACCGAATGATTCTGTGTAGTTTATATTTGAAGACATTCCTTTTTCCACTATTACCCTCTTAGCGCTCCGAATCTCCACTTGCATTTTCTACAAAAAGAGTGTTTCATAACTGCTCAATCAAAAATATGTTTTATCTCTGTTAACTGAATTTACAGAACAGAAATAAGTTTCACAGAATGCATCCGTGTAGTTTTTATTTGAAGATAGTTTTTTCCCAATGTAGGCCTCTTAGCGCTTAGCATGTCCAATTGCAGTTTCTACAGAAAGAGTGTTTCAGAACGGCTCAATCAAAAATAAGGTTCAACTCTGTTAGTTGAATGCACAGAAGAGAAAGAATTTTCACAGAATGCTACTGTGTAGTTTATATTTGAATATATTCCTTTTTCCACTATTACCCTCTTAGCGCTCCGAATGTCCACTTGCATTTTCTACAGAAAGAGTGTTCAGAACTGCGCAATCCAAAGTATGGTTTAACTCTGTTAGCTTAATGAACATATCAGAAATAAGTTTCTCAAAATGCTTCTGTGTAGTTTTTATCTGAAGGTATTATTTTTCCCAATAGAGGCCTCTTAGCGCTCAGAATGTCCAATTGCAGTTTCTACAGAAAGAGTGTTTCAGAAAGGCTCAATCTAAAGTAAGGTTCAACCCTGTTAGTTGAATGCACAGAACAGAAAGAAGTTTCATACAATGCTTCTGTGTAGTTTATATTTGAACATATTCTTTTTTCCACTATTACCCACTTAGCGCTACGAATGTCCAGTTGCATTTTCTACAGACAGAGTGTTTCAAAACTGCTCAATCAAAAGTATGGTTTAACTCTGTTAGCTGAATGCTCAGATCAGAAAGAAGTTTCACAGAATGCTTCTGTGTAGTTTATATTTGAATATATTCCTTTTTCCACTACTACTCTCTTAGCGCTCCAAATGTCCAGTTGCATTTTCTACAGAAAGAGTGTTCAGATCTGCTCAATCAAAAGTATGGTTTAACTCTGTTAGCTGAATGCACAGATCAGAAAGAAGTTTCACAGAATGATTCTGTGTAGTTTATATTTGGAGACATTCCTTTTTCCACTATTACCCTCTTAGCGCTCCGAATCTCCACTTGCATTTTCTACAGAAAGAGTGTTTCAGAACGGCTCAATCAAAACTAAGGTTCAACTCTTTTAGTTGAACAAACAGAACAGAAAGAAGTTTCACACAATTCTTCTGTGTAGTTTTTATTTGTAGACATTCTTTTTCCCAATATAGGCCTCTTAGCGCTCAGAATGTCCAATTGCAGTTTCTACAGAAAGAGTGTTTCAGAACGGCTCAATCAAAACTAAGGTTCAACTCTTTTAGTTGAACAAACAGTACAGAAAGAAGTTTCACACAATTCTTCTGTATAGTTTTTATTTGTAGACATTCTTTTTCCCAGTATAGGCCTCTTAGCGCTCAGAATGTCTAATTGCATTTTCTACAGAAAGAGTGTTTCAGAACGGCTCAATCAAAAGTAAGGTTCAACTCTGTTAGTTGAATGCACAGAACAGAAAGAAGTTTCATACCATGCTTCTGTGTAGTTCATATTTGAACATATTCTTTTTTCCACTATTACCCACTTAGCGCTACGAATGTCCAGTTGCATTTTCTACAGACAGAGTGTTTCAAAACTGCTCAATCAAAAGTATGGTTTAACTCTGTTAGCTGAATGCTCAGATAAGAAAGAAGTTTCACAGAATGCTTCTGTGTAGTTTATATTTGAATATATTCCATTTTCCACTACTACGCTCTTAGCGCTCCAAATGTCCAGTTGCATTTTCTACAGAAAGAGTGTTCAGATCTGCTCAATCAAAACTATGGTTTAACTCGGTTAGCTGAATGCACAGATCACAAAGAAGTTTCACCGAATGATTCTGTGTAGTTTATATTTGAAGACATTCCTTTTTCCACTATTACCCTCTTAGCGCTCCGAATCTCCACTTGCATTTTCTACAAAAAGAGTGTTTCATAACTGCTCAATCAAAAATATGTTTTATCTCTGTTAACTGAATTTACAGATCAGAAATAATTTTCACAGAATGCATCTGTGTAGTTTTTATTTGAAGATATTCTCTTTCCCAATGTAGGCCTCTTAGCGCTTAGGATGTATAATTGCATTTTCTACAAAAAGAGTGTTTCAGAACGGCTCA
This sequence comes from Symphalangus syndactylus, assembly GCF_028878055.3. Taxonomy (NCBI): domain Eukaryota; kingdom Metazoa; phylum Chordata; class Mammalia; order Primates; family Hylobatidae; genus Symphalangus; species Symphalangus syndactylus. The sequence continues at coordinate 161,818,760 of NC_072447.2, read as the reverse complement.
ACCAAAAGTAAGGTTCAACTCTGTTAGTTGAATGCACAGAACAGAAAGAATTTTCACAGAATGATACTGTGTAGTTTATATTTGAATATATTCCTTTTTCCACTATTACCCTCTTAGCGCTCCGAATGTCCACTTGCATTTTCTACAGAAAGAGTGTTCAGAACTGCGCAATCCAAAGTATGGTTTAACTCTGTTAGCTTAATGAACATATCAGAAATAAGTTTCACACAATGCTTCTGTGTAGTTTTTATTTGAAGATATTATTTTTCCCAATAGAGGCCTCTTAGCGCTCAGAATGTCCAATTGCAGTTTCTACAGAAAGAGTGTTTCAGAAAGGCTCAATCAAAAGTAAGGTTCAACTCTGTTAGTTGAATGCACAGAACAGAAAGAAGTTTCATACAATGCTTCTGTGTAGTTTATATTTGAACATATTCTTTTTTCCACTATTACCCACTTAGCGCTACGAATGTCCAGTTGCATTTTCTACAGACAGAGTGTTTCAAAACTGCTCAATCAAAAGTATGGTTTAACTCTGTTAGCTGAATGCTCAGATCAGAAAGAAGTTTCACAGAATGCTTCTGTGTAGTTTATATTTGAATATATTCCTTTTTCCACTACTACTCTCTTAGCGCTCCAAATGTCCAGTTGCATTTTCTACAGAAAGAGTGTTCAGATCTGCTCAATCAAAAGTATGGTTTAACTCGGTTAGCTGAATGCACAGATCAGAAAGAAGTTTCACAGAATGAATCTGTGTAGTTTATATTTGGAGACATTCCTTTTTCCACTCTTACCCTCTTAGCGCTCCGAATCTCCACTTGCATTTTCTACAGAAAGAGTGTTTCAGAACGGCTCAATCAAAACTAAGGTTCTAGTCTTTTAGTTGAACAAACAGAACAGAAAGAAGTTTCACACAATTCTTCTGTGTAGTTTTTATTTGTAGACATTCTTTTTCCCAATATCGGCCTCTTAGCGCTCAGAAAGTCCAATTGCAGTTTCTACAGAAAGAGTGTTTCAGAACGGCTCAATCAAAAGTAAGGTTCAACTCTGTTAGTTGAATGCACAGAACAGAAAGAAGTTTCATAGAATGCTTCTGTGTAGTTCATATTTGAACATATTCTTTTTTCCACTATTACCCACTTAGCGCTACGAATGTCCAGTTGCATTTTCTACAGACAGAGTGTTTCAAAACTGCTCAATCAAAAGTATGGTTTAACTCTGTTAGCTCAATGCTCAGATCAGAAAGAAGTTTCACAGAATGCTTCTGTGTAGTTTATATTTGAATATATTCCTTTTTCCACTACTACGCTCTTAGCGCTCCAAATGTCCAGTTGCATTTTCTACAGAAAGAGTGTTCAGATCTGCTCAATCAAAAGTATGGTTTAACTCTGTTAGCTGAATGCACAGATCAGAAAGGAGTTTCACCGAATGATTCTGTGTAGTTTATATTTGAAGACATTCCTTTTTCCACTATTACCCTCTTAGCGCTCCGAATCTCCACTTGCATTTTCTACAAAAAGAGTGTTTCATAACTGCTCAATCAAAAATATGTTTTATCTCTGTTAACTGAATTTACAGATCAGAAATAATTTTCACAGAATGCATCTGTGTAGTTTTTATTTGAAGATATTCTCTTTCCCAATGTAGGCCTCTTAGCGCTTAGGATGTCCAATTGCAGTTTCTACAGAAAGAGGGTTTCAGAACGGCTCAATCAAAAGTAAGGTTCAACTCTGTTAGTTGAATGCACAGAACAGAAAGAATTTTCACAGAATGCTACTGTGTAGTTTATATTTGAATATATTCCTTTTTCCACTATTACCCTCTTAGCGCTCCGAATGTCCACTTGCATTTTCTACAGAAAGAGTGTTCAGAACTGCGCAATCCAAAGTATGGTTTAACTCTGTTAGCTTAATGAACATATCAGAAATAAGTTTCACACAATGCTTCTGTGTAGTTTTTATTTGAAGATATTATTTTTCCCAATAGAGGCCTCTTAGCGCTCAGAATGTCCAATTGCAGTTTCTACAGAAAGAGTGTTTCAGAAAGGCTCAATCAAAAGTAAGGTTCAACTCTGTTAGTTGAATGCACAGAACAGAAAGAAGTTTCATACAATGCTTCTGTGTAGTTTATATTTGAACATATTCTTTTTTCCACTATTACCCACTTAGCGCTACGAATGTCCAGTTGCATTTTCTACAGACAGAGTGTTTCAAAACTGCTCAATCAAAAGTATGGTTTAACTCTGTTAGCTGAATGCTCAGATCAGAAAGAAGTTTCACAGAATGCTTCTGTGTAGTTTATATTTGAATATATTCCTTTTTCCACTACTACTCTCTTAGCGCTCCAAATGTCCAGTTGCATTTTCTACAGAAAGAGTGTTCAGATCTGCTCAATCAAAAGTATGGTTTAACTCTGTTAGCTGAATGCACAGATCAGAAAGAAGTTTCACAGAATGATTCTGTGTAGTTTATATTTGGAGACATTCCTTTTTCCACTATTACCCTCTTAGCGCTCCGAATCTCCACTTGCATTTTCTACAGAAAGAGTGTTTCAGAACGGCTCAATCAAAACTAAGGTTCAACTCTTTTAGTTGAACAAACAGAACAGAAAGAAGTTTCACACAATTGTTCTGTGTAGTTTTTATTTGTAGACATTCTTTTTCCCAATATCGGCCTCTTAGCGCTCAGAATGTCCAATTGCAGTTTCTACAGAAAGAGTGTTTCAGAACGGCTCAATCAAAAGTAAGGTTCAACTCTGTTAGTTGAATGCACAGAACAGAAAGAAGTTTCATAGAATGCTTCTGTGTAGTTCATATTTGAACATATTCTTTTTTCCACTATTACCCACTTAGCGCTACGAATGTCCAGTTGCATTTTCTACAGACAGAGTTTTTCAAAACTGCTCAATCAAAAGTATGGTTTAACTCTGTTAGCTGAATGCTCAGATCAGAAAGAAGTTTCACAGAATGCTTCTGTGTAGTTTATATTTAAATATATTCCTTTTTCCACTACTACGCTCTTAGCGCTCCAAATGTCCAGTTGCATTTTCTACAGAAAGAGTGTTCAGATCTGCTCAATCAAAAGTATGGTTTAACTCTGTTAGCTGAATGCACAGATCAGAAAGAAGTTTCACCGAATGATTCTGTGTAGTTTATATTTGAAGACATTCCTTTTTCCACTATTACCCTCTTAGCGCTCCGAATCTCCACTTGCATTTTCTACAAAAAGAGTGTTTCATAACTGCTCAATCAAAAATATGTTTTATCTCAGTTAACTGAATTTACAGATCAGAAATAATTTTCACAGAATGCATCTGTGTAGTGTTTATTTGAAGATATTCTCTTTCCCAATGTAGGCCTCTTAGCGCTTAGGATGTCCAATTGCAGTTTCTACAGAAAGAGTGTTTCAGAACGGCTCAATCAAAAGTAAGGTTCAACTCTGTTAGTTGAATGCACAGAACAGAAAGAATTTTCACAGAATGCTACTGTGTAGTTTATATTTGTATATATTCCTTTTTCCACTATACCCTCTTAGCGCTCCGAATGTCCACTTGCATTTTCTACAGAAAGAGTGTTCAGAACTGCGCAATCAAAAGTATGGTTTAACTCTGTTAGCTTAATGAACATATCAGAAATAAGTTTCACACAATGCTTCTGTGTAGTTTTTATTTGAAGATATTATTTTCCCCAATAGAAGCCTCTTAGCGCTCAGAATGTCCAATTGCAGTTTCTACAGAAAGAGTGTTTCAGAAAGGCTCAATCAAAAGTAAGGTTCAACTCTGTTAGTTGAATGCACAGAACAGAAAGAAGTTTCATACAATGCTTCTGTGTAGTTTATATTTGAACATATTCTTTTTTCCACTATTACTCACTTAGCGCTACGAATGTCCAGTTGCATTTTCTACAGACAGAGTGTTTCAAAACTGCTCAATCAAAAGTATGGTTTAACTCTGTTAGCTGAATGCTCAGATCAGAAAGAAGTTTCACAGAATGCTTCTGTGTAGTTTATATTTGAATATATTCCTTTTTCCACTACTACTCTCTTAGCGCTCCAAATGTCCAGTTGCATTTTCTACAGAAAGAGTGTTCAGATCTGCTCAATCAAAAGTATGGTTTAACTCTGTTAGCTGAATTCACAGATCAGAAAGAAGTTTCACAGAATGATTCTGTGTAGTTTATATTTGGAGACATTCCTTTTTCCACTATTACCCTCTTAGCGCTCCGAATCTCCACTTGCATTTTCTACAGAAAGAGTGTTTCAGAACGGCTCAATCAAAACTAAGGTTCAACTCTTTTAGTTGAACAAACAGAACAGAAAGAAGTTTCACACAATTGTTCTGTGTAGTTTTTATTTGTAGACATTCTTTTTCCCAATATCGGCCTCTTAGCGCTCAGAATGTCCAATTGCAGTTTCTACAGAAAGAGTGTTTCAGAACGGCTCAATCAAAAGTAAGGTTCAACTCTGTTAGTTGAATGCACAGAACAGAAAGAAGTTTCATAGAATGCTTCTGTGTAGTTCATATTTGAACATATTCTTTTTTCCACTATTACCCACTTAGCGCTACGAATGTCCAGTTGCATTTTCTACAGACAGAGTTTTTCAAAACTGCTCAATCAAAAGTATGGTTTAACTCTGTTAGCTGAATGCTCAGATCAGAAAGAAGTTTCACAGAATGCTTCTGTGTAGTTTATATTTAAATATATTCCTTTTTCCACTACTACGCTCTTAGCGCTCCAAATGTCCAGTTGCATTTTCTACAGAAAGAGTGTTCAGATCTGCTCAATCAAAAGTATGGTTTAACTCTGTTAGCTGAATGCACAGATCAGAAAGAAGTTTCACCGAATGATTCTGTGTAGTTTATATTTGAAGACATTCCTTTTTCCACTATTACCCTCTTAGCGCTCCGAATCTCCACTTGCATTTTCTACAAAAAGAGTGTTTCATAACTGCTCAATCAAAAATATGTTTTATCTCTGTTAACTGAATTTACAGATCAGAAATAATTTTCACAGAATGCATCTGTGTAGTTTTTATTTGAAGATATTCTCTTTCCCAATGTAGGCCTCTTAGCGCTTAGGATGTCCAATTGCAGTTTCTACAGAAAGAGTGTTTCAGAACGGCTCAATCAAAAGTAAGGTTCAACTATGTTAGTTGAATGCACAGAACAGAAAGAATTTTCACAGAATGCTACTGTGTAGTTTATGTTTGAATATATTCCTTTTTCCACTATTACCCTCTTAGCGCTCCGAATGTCCACTTGCATTTTCTACAGAAAGAGTGTTCAGAACTGCGCAATCAAAAGTATGGTTTAACTCTGTTAGCTTAATGAACATATCAGAAATAAGTTTCACACAATGCTTCTGTGTAGTTTTTATTTGAAGATATTATTTTTCCCAATAGAGACCTCTTAGCGCTCAGAATGTCCAATTGCAGTTTCTACAGAAAGAGTGTTAAGAAAGGCTCAATCAAAAGTAAGGTTCAACTCTGTTAGTTGAATGCACAGAACAGAAAGAAGTTTCATACAATGCTTCTGTGTAGTTTATATTTGAACATATTCTTTTTTCCACTATTACCCACTTAGCGCTACGAATGTCCAGTTGCATTTTCTACAGACAGAGTGTTTCAAAACTGCTCAATCAAAAGTATGGTTTAACTCTGTTAGCTGAATGCTCAGATCAGAAAGAAGTTTCACAGAATGCTTCTGTGTAGTTTATATTTGAATATATTCCTTTTTCCACTACTACTCTCTTAGCGCTCCAAATGTCCAGTTGCATTTTCTACAGAAAGTGTGTTCAGATCTGCTCAATCAAAAGTATGGTTTAACTCTGTTAGCTGAATTCACAGATCAGAAAGAAGTTTCACAGAATGATTCTGCGTAGTTTATATTTGGAGACATTCCTTTTTCCACTATTACCCTCTTAGCGCTCCGAATCTCCACTTGCATTTTCTACAGAAAGAGTGTTTCAGAACGGCTCAATCAAAACTAAGGTTCTGCTCTTTTAGTTGAACAAACAGAACAGAAAGAAGTTTCACACAATTCTTCTGTGTAGTTTTTATTTGTAGACATTCTTTTTCCCAATATCGGCCTCTTAGCGCTCAGAATGTCCAATTGCAGTTTCTACAGAAAGAGTGTTTCAGAACGGCTCAATCAAAAGTAAGGTTCAACTCTGTTAGTTGAATGCACAGAACAGAAAGAACTTTCATAGAATGCTTCTGTGTAGTTCATATTTGAACATATTCTTTTTTCCACTATTAAACACTTAGCGCTACGAATGTCCAGTTGCATTTTCTACAGACAGAGTGTTTCAAAACTGCTCAATCAAAAGTATGGTTTAACTCTGTTAGCTGAATGCTCAGATCAGAAAGAAGTTTCACAGAATGCTACTGTGTAGTTTATATTTGAATATATTCCTTTTTCCACTATTACCCTCTTAGCGCTCCGAATGTACACTTGCATTTTCTACAGAAAGAGTGTTCAGAACTGCTCAATCCAAAGTATGGTTTAACTTTGTTAGCTTAATGAACATATCAGAAATAAGTTTCACACAATGCTTCTGTGTAGTTTTTATTTGAAGATATTATTTTTCCCAATATAGGCCTCTTAGCGCTCAGAATGTCCAATTGCAGTTTCTACAGAAAGAGTGTTTCAGAAAGGCTCAATCAAAAGTAAGGTTCAACTCTGTTAGTTGAATGCACTGAACAGAAAGAAGTTTCATACAATGCTTCTGTGTAGTTTATATTTGAACATATTCTTTTTCCCAGTATTTCCCACTTAGCGCTACGAATGTCCAGTTGCATTTTCTACAGACAGAGTGTTTCAAAACTGCTCAATCAAAAGTATGGTTTAACTCTGTTAGCTGAATGCTCAGATCAGAAAGAAGTTTCACAGAATGCTTCTGTGTAGTTTATATTTGAATATATTCCTTTTTCCACTGGTACGCTCTTAGCGCTCCAAATGTCCAGTTGCATTTTCTCCAGAAAGAGTGTTCAGATCTGCTCAATCAAAAGTATGGTTTAACTCTGTTAGCTGAATGCACAGATCAGAAAGATGTTTCACCGAATGATTCTGTGTAGTTTATATTTGAAAACATTCCTTTTTCCACTATTACCCTCTTAGCGCTCCGAATCTCAACTTGCATTTTCTACAAAAAGAGTGTTTCATAACTGCTCAATCAAAAATATGTTTTATCTCTGTTAACTGAATTTACAGATCAGAAATAAGTTTCACAGAATGCATCTGTGTAGTTTTTATTTGAAGATATTCTTTTTCCCAATGTAGGCCTCTTAGCGCTTAGCATGTCCAATTGCAGTTTCTACAGAAAGAGTGTTTCAGAACGGCTCAATCAAAAGTAAGGTTCAACTCTGTTAGTTGAATGCACAGAACAGAAAGAATTTTCACAGAATGCTACTGTGTAGTTTATATTTGAATATATTCCTTTTTCCACTATTACCCTCTTAGCGCTCCGAATGTCCACTTGCATTTTCTACAGAAAGAGTGTTCAGAACTGCGCAATCAAAAGTATGGTTTAACTCTGTTAGCTTAATGAACATATCAGAAATAAGTTTCACACAATGCTTCTGTGTAGTTTTTATTTGAAGATATTATTTTTCCCAATATAGGCCTCTTAGCGCTCAGAATGTCCAATTGCAGGTTCTATAGAAAGAGTGTTTCAGAAAGGCTCAATCAAAAGTAAGGTTCAACTCTGTTAGTTGAATGCACAGAACAGAAAGAAGTTTCATACAATGCTTCTGTGTAGTTTATATTTGAACATATTCTTTTTTCCACTATTACCCACTTAGCGCTACGAATGTCCAGTTGCATTTTCTACAGACAGAGTGTTTCAAAACTGCTCAATCAAAAGTATGGTTTAACTCTGTTAGCTGAATGCTCAGATCAGAAAGAAGTTTCACAGAATGCTTCTGTGTAGTTTATATTTGAATATATTCCTTTTTCCACTACTACTCTCTTAGTGCTCCAAATGTCCAGTTGCATTTTCTACAGAAAGAGTGTTCAGATCTGCTGAATCAAAAGTATGGTTTAACTCTGTTAGCTGAATGCACAGATCAGAAAGAAGTTTCACAGAATGATTCTGTGTAGTTTATATTTGGAGACATTCCTTTTTCCACTATTACCCTCTTAGCGCTCCGAATCTCCACTTGCATTTTCTACAGAAAGAGTGTTTCAGAACGGCTCAATCAAAACTAAGGTTCAACTCTTTTAGTTGAACAAACAGAACAGAAAGAAGTTTCACACAATTCTTCTGTGCAGTTTTTATTTGTAGACATTCTTTTTCCCAATATAGGCCTCTTAGCGCTCAGAATGTCCAATTGCAGTTTCTACAGAAAGAGTGTTTCAGAACGGCTCAATCAAAAGTAAGGTTCAACTCTGTTAGTTGAATGCACAGAACAGAAAGAAGTTTCATACAATGCTTCTGTGTAGTTTATATTTAAACATATTTTTTTTTCCACTATTACCCACTTAGCGCTACGAATGTCCAGTTGCATTTTCTACAGACAGAGTGTTTCAAAACTGCTCAATCAAAAGTATGGTTTAACTCTGTTAGCTGAATGCTCAGATCAGAAAGAAGTTTCACAGAATGCTTCTGTGTAGTTTATATTTGAATATATTCCTTTTTCCACTACTACGCTCTTAGCGCTCAAAATGTCCAGTTGCATTTTCTACAGAAAGAGTGTTCAGATCTGCTCAATCAAAAGTATGGTTTAACTCTGTTAGCTGAATGCACAGATCAGAAAATGTTTCACCGAATGATTCTGTGTAGTTTATATTTGAAGACATTCCTTTTTCCACTATTACCCACTTAGCGCTCCGAATCTCCACTTGCATTTTCTACGAAAAGAGTGTTTCATAACTGCTCAAACAAAAATATGTTTTATCTCTGTTAACTGAATTTACAGATCAGAAATAAGTTTCACAGAATGCATCTGTGTAGTTTTTATTTGAAGATATTCTTTTTCCCAATGTAGGCCTCTTAGCGCTTAGCATGTCCAATTGCAGTTTCTACAGAAAGAGTGTTTCAGAACGGCTCAATCAAAAGTAAGGTTCAACTCTGTTAGTTGAATGCACAGAACAGAAAGAATTTTCACAGAATGCTACTGTGTAGTTTATATTTGAATATATTCCTTTTTCCACTATTACCCTCTTAGCGCTCCGAATGTGCACTTGCATTTTCTACAGAAAGAGTGTTCAGAACTGCGCAAACAGAAGTATGGTTTAACTCTGTTAGCTTAATGAACATATCAGAAATAAGTTTCACACAATGCTTCTGTGTAGTTTTTATTTGAAGATATTATTTTTCAAAATACAGGCCTCTTAGCGCTCAGAATGTCCAAATGCAGTTTCTACAGAAAGAGTGTTTCAGAAAGGCTCAATCAAAAGTAAGGTTCAACTCTGTTAGTTGAATGCACAGAACAGAAAGAAGTTTCATACAATGCTTCTGTGTAGTTTATATTTGAACATACTCTTTTTTCCACTATTACCCCCTTAGCGCTACGAATGTCCAGTTGCATTTTCTACAGACAGAGTGTTTCAAAACTGCTCAATCAAAAGTATGGTTTAACTCTGTTAGCTGAATGCTCAGATCAGAAAGAAGTTTCACAGAATGCTTCTGTGTAGTTTATATTTGAATATATTCCTTTTTCCACTACTACGCTCTTAGCGCTCCAAATGTCCAGTTGCATTTTCTACAGAAATAGTGTTCAGATCTGCTCAATCAAAAGTATGGTTTAACTCTGTTAGCTGAATGCACAGATCAGAAAGAAGTTTCACCGAATGATTCTGTGTAGTTTATATTTGAAGACATTCCTTTTTCCACTATTACCCTCTTAGCGCTCCGAATCTCCACTTGCATTTTCTACAAAAAGAGTGTTTCATGACTGCTCAATCAAAAATATGTTTTATCTCTGTTAACTGAATTAACAGATCAGAAATAAGTTTCACAGAATGCATCTGTGTAGTTTTTATTTGAAGATATTCTTTTTCCCAGTGTAGGCCTCTTAGCGCTTAGCATGTCCAATTGCAGTTTCTACAGAAAGAGTGTTTCAGAACGGCTCAATCAAAAGTAAGGTTCAACTCTCTTAGTTGAATGCACAGAACAGAAAGAATTTTCACAGAATGCTACTGTGTAGTTTATATTTGAATATATTCCTTTTTCCACTATTACCCTCTTAGCGCTCCGAATGCCCACTTGCATTTTCTACAGAAAGAGTGTTCAGAACTGCGCAATCAAAAGTATGGTTTAACTCTGTTAGCTTAATGAACATATCAGAAATAAGTTTCACACAATGCTTCTGTGTAGTTTTTATTTGAAGATATTATTTTTCCCAATAGAGGCCTCTTAGCGCTCAGAATGTCCAATTGCAGTTTCTACAGAAAGAGTGTTTCAGAAAGGCTCAATCAAAAGTAAGGTTCAACTCTGTTAGTTGAATGCACAGAACAGAAAGAAGTTTCATACAATGCTTCTGTGTAGTTTATATTTGAACATACTCTTTTTTCCACTATTACACACTTAGCGCTACGAATGTCCAGTTGCATTTTCTACAGACAGAGTGTTTCAAAACTGCTCAATCAAAAGTATGGTTTAACTCTGTTAGCTGAATGCTCAGATCAGAAAGAAGCTTCACAGAATGCTTCTGTGTAGTTTATATTTGAATATATTCCTTTTTCCACTACTACGCTCTTAGCGCTCGAAATGTCCAGTTGCATTTTCTACAGAAAGAGTGTTCAGATCTGCTCAATCAAAAGTATGGTTTAACTCTGTTAGCTGAATGCACAGATCAGAAAGAAGTTTCACCGAATGATTCTGTGTAGTTTATATTTGAAGACATTCCTTTTTCCACTATTACCCTCTTAGCGCTCCGAATCTCCACTTGCATTTTCTACAGAAAGAGTGTTTCAGAACGGCTCAATCAAAACTAAGGTTCAACTCTTTTAGTTGAACAAACAGAACAGAAAGAAGTTTCACACAATTCTTCTGTGTAGTTTTCATTTGTAGACATTCTTTTTCCCAATAAAGGCCTCTTAGCGCTCAGAATGTCCAATTGCAGTTTCTACAGAAAGAGTGTTTCAGAACGGCTCAATCAAAAGTAAGGTTCAACACTGTTAGTTGAATGCACAGAACAGAAAGAAGTTTCATACAATGCTTCTGTGTAGTTTATATTTGAAAATATTCTTTTTTCCACTATTACCCACTTAGCGCTACGAATGTCCAGTTGCATTTTCTACAGACAGAGTGTTTCAAAACTGCTCAATCAAAAGTATGGTTTAACTCTGTTAGCTGAATGCTCAGATCAGAAAGAAGTTTCACAGAATGCTTCTGTGTAGTTTATATTTGAATATATTCCTTTTTCCACTACTACGCTCTTAGCGCTCAAAATGTCCAGTTGCATTTTCTACAGAAAGAGTGTTCAGATCTGCTCAATCAAAAGTATGGTTTAACTCTGTTAGCTGAATGCACAGATCAGAAAATGTTTCACCGAATGATTCTGTGTAGTTTATATTTGAAGACATTCCTTTTTCCACTATTACCCTCTTAGCGCTCCGAATCTCCACTTGCGTTTTCTACGAAAAGAGTGTTTCATAACTGCTCAATCAAAAATATGTTTTATCTCTGTTAACTGAATTTACAGATCAGAAATAAGTTTCACAGAATGCATCTGTGTAGTTTTTATTTGAAGATATTCTTTTTCCCAATGTAGGCCTCTTAGCGCTTAGCATGTCCAATTGCAGTTTCTACAGAAAGAGTGTTTCAGAACGGCTCAATCAAAAGTAAGGTTCAACTCTGTTAGTTGAATGCACAGAACAGAAAGAATTTTCACAGAATGCTACTGTGTAGTTTATATTTGAATATATTCCTTTTTCCACTATTACCCTCTTAGCGCTCCGAATGTGCACTTGCGTTTTCTACAGAAAGAGTGTTCAGAACTGCGCAATCAAAAGTATGGTTTAACTCTGTTAGCTTAATGAACATATCAGAAATAAGTTTCACACAATGCTTCTGTGTAGTTTTTATTTGAAGATATTATTTTTCCCAATACAGGCCTCTTAGCGCTCAGAATGTCCAAATGCAGTTTCTACAGAAAGAGTGTTTCAGAAAGGCTCAATCAAAAGTAAGGTTCAACTCTGTTAGTTGAATGCACAGAACAGAAAGAAGTTTCATACAATGCTTCTGTGTAGTTTATATTTGAACATACTCTTTTTTCCACTATTACCCACTTAGCGCTACGAATGTCCAGTTGCATTTTCTACAGACTGAGTGTTTCAAAACTGCTCAATCAAAAGTATGGTTTAACTCTGTTAGCTGAATGCTCAGATCAGAAAGAAGTTTCACAGAATGCTTCTGTGTAGTTTATATTTGAATATATTCCTTTTTCCACTATTAATCTCTTAGCGCTCCAAATGTCCAGTTGCATTTTCTACAGAAAGAGTGTTCAGATCTGCTCAATCAAAAGTATGGTTTAACTCTGTTAGCTGAATGCACAGATCAGAAAGAAGTTTCACAGAATGCTTCTGTGTAGTTTATATTTGGAGACATTCCTTTTTCCACTATTACCCTCTTAGCGCTCCGAAACTCCACTTGCATTTTCTACAGAAAGAGTGTTTCAGAACGGCTCAATCAAAACTAAGGTTCCACTCTTTTAGTTGAACAAACAGAACAGAAAGAAGTTTCACACAATTCTTCTGTGTAGTTTTTATTTGTAGACATTCTTTTTCCCAATATAGGCCTCTTAGCACTCAGAATGTCCAATTGCAGTTTCTACAGAAAGAGTGTTTCAGAACGGCTCAATCAAAAGTAAGGTTCAACTCTGTTAGTTGAATGCACAGAACAGAAAGAAGTTTCATACAATGCTTCTGTGTAGTTTATATTTGAACATATTCTTTTTTCCACTATTACCCACTTAGCGCTACGAATGTCCAGTGGCATTTTCTACAGACAGAGTGTTTCAAAACTGCTCAATCAAAAGTATGGTTTAACTCTGTTAGCTGAATGCTCAGATCAGAAAGAAGTTTCACAGAATGCTTCTGTGTAGTTTATATTTGAATATATTCCTTTTTCCACTACTACGCTCTTAGCGCTCCAAATGTCCAGTTGCATTTTCTACACAAAGAGTGTTCAGATCTGCTCAATCAAAAGTATGGTTTAACTCTGTTAGCTGAATTCACAGATCAGAAAGAAGTTTCACCGAATGATTCTGTGTAGTTTATATTTGAAGACATTCCTTTTTCCACTATTACCCTCTTAGCGCTCGGAATCTCCACTTGCATTTTCTACAAAAAGAGTGTTTCATAACTGCTCAATCAAAAATATGTTTTATCTCTGTTAACTGAATTTACAGATCAGAAATAAGTTTCACAGAATGCATCTGTGTAGTTTTTATTTGAAGATATTCTTTTTCCCTATGTAGGCCTCTTAGCGCTTAGCATGTCCAATTGCAGTTTCTACAGAAAGAGTGTTTCAGAACGGCTCTATCAAAAGTAAGGTTCAACTCTGTTAGTTGAATGCACAGAACAGAAAGAATTTTCACAGAATGCTACTGTGTAGTTTATATTTGAATATATTCCTTTTTCCACTATTACCCTCTTATCGCTCCGAATGTCCACTTGCATTTTCTACAGAAAGAGTGTTCAGAACTGCGCAATCAAAAGTATGGTTTAACTCTGTTAGCTTAATGAACATATCAGAAATAAGTTTCACACAATGCTTCTGTGTATTTTTTATTTGAAGATATTATTTTTCCCAATAGAGGCCTCTTAGCGCTCAGAATGTCCAATTGCAGTTTCTACAGAAAGAGTGTTTCAGAAAGGCTCAATCAAAAGTAAGGTTCAATTCTGTTAGTTGAATGCACAGAACAGAAACAAGTTTCATACAATGCTTCTGTGTAGTTTATATTTGAACATATTCTTTTTTCCACTATTACCCTCTTAGCGCTACGAATGTCCAGTTGCATTTTCTACAGACAGAGTGTTTCAAAACTGCTCAATCAAAAGTATGGTTTAACTCTGTTAGCTGAATGCTCAGATCAGAAAGAAGTTTCACAGAATGCTTCTGTGTAGTTTATATTTGAATATATTCCTTTTTCCACTACTACGTTCTTAGCGCTCCAAATGTCCAGTTGCATTTTCTACACAAAGAGTGTTCAGATCTGCTCAATCAAAAGTATGGTTTAACTCTGTTAGCTGAATGCACAGATCAGAAAGAAGTTTCACCGAATGATTCTGTGTAGTTTATATTTGAAGACATTACTTTTTCCACTATTACCCTCTTAGCGCTCCGAATCTCCACTTGCATTTTTTACAAAAAGAGTGTTTCATAACTGCTCAATCAAAAATATGTTTTATCTCTGTTAACTGAATTTACAGATCAGAAATAAGTTTCACAGAATGCATCTGTGTAGTTTTTATTTGAAGATATTCTTTTTCCCAATGTAGGCCTCTTAGCGCTTAGCATGTCCAATTGCAGTTTCTACAGAAAGAGTGTTTCAGAAAGGCTCAATCAAAAGTAAGGTTCAACTCTGTTAGCTGAATGCACAGAACAGAAAGTGTTTTCACAGAATGCTACTGTGTAGTTTATATTTGAATATATTCCTTTTTCCACTATTACCCCCTTAGCGCTCCGAATGTCCACTTGCATTTTCTACAGAAAGAGTGTTCAGAACTGCGCAATCAAAAGTATGGTTTAACTCTGTTAGCTTAATGAACATATCAGAAATAAGTTTCACACAATGCTTCTGTGTAGTTTTTATTTGAAGATATTATTTTTCCCAATATAGGCCTCTTAGCGCTCAGAATGTCCAATTGCAGTTTCTACAGAAAGAGTGTTTCAGAAAGGCTCAGTCAAAAGTAAGGTTCAACTCTGTTAGTTGAATGCACAGAACAGAAAGAAGTTTCATACAATGCTTCTGTGTAGTTTATATTTGAACATATTCTTTTTTCCCCTATTACCCACTTAGCGCTACGAATGTCCAGTTGCATTTTCTACAGACAGAGTGTTTCAAAACTGCTCAATCAAAAGTATGGTTTAACTCTGTTAGCTGAATGCTCAGATCAGAAAGAAGTTTCACAGAATGCTTCTGTGTAGTTTATATTTGAATATATTCCTTTTTCCACTACTACTCTCTAAGCGCTCCAAATGTCCAGTTGCATTTTCTACAGAAAGAGTGTTCAGATCTGCTCAATCAAAAGTATGGTTTAACTCTGTTAGCTGAATGCACAGATCAGAAAGAAGTTTCACAGAATGCTTCTGTGTAGTTTATATTTGGAGACATTCCTTTTTCCACTATTACCCTCTTAGCGCTCCGAAACTCCACTTGCATTTTCTACAGAAAGAGTGTTTCAGAACGGCTCAATCAAAACTAAGGTTCCACTCTTTTAGTTGAACAAACAGAACAGAAAGAAGTTTCACACAATTCTTCTGTGTAGTTTTTATTTGTAGACATTCTTTTTCCCAATATAGGCCTCTTAGCACTCAGAATGTCCAATTGCAGTTTCTACAGAAAGAGTGTTTCAGAACGGCTCAATCAAAAGTAAGGTTCAACTCTGTTAGTTGAATGCACAGAACAGAAAGAAGTTTCATACAATGCTTCTGTGTAGTTTATATTTGAACATATTCTTTTTTCCACTATTACCCCCTTAGCGCTACGAATGTCCAGTTGCATTTTCTACAGACAGAGTGTTTCAAAACTGCTCAATCAAAAGTATGGTTTAACTCTGTTAGCTGAATGCTCAGATCAGAAAGAAGTTTCACAGAATGCTTCTGTGTAGTTTATATTTGAATATATTCCTTTTTCCACTACTACGCTCTTAGCGCTCCAAATGTCCAGTTGCATTTTCTACAGAAATAGTGTTCAGATCTGCTCAATCAAAAGTATGGTTTAACTCTGTTAGCTGAATGCACAGATCAGAAAGAAGTTTCACCGAATGATTCTGTGTAGTTTATATTTGAAGACATTCCTTTTTCCACTATTACCCTCTTAGCGCTCCGAATCTCCACTTGCATTTTCTACAAAAAGAGTGTTTCATGACTGCTCAATCAAAAATATGTTTTATCTCTGTTAACTGAATTAACAGATCAGAAATAAGTTTCACAGAATGCATCTGTGTAGTTTTTATTTGAAGATATTCTTTTTCCCAGTGTAGGCCTCTTAGCGCTTAGCATGTCCAATTGCAGTTTCTACAGAAAGAGTGTTTCAGAACGGCTCAATCAAAAGTAAGGTTCAACTCTCTTAGTTGAATGCACAGAACAGAAAGAATTTTCACAGAATGCTACTGTGTAGTTTATATTTGAATATATTCCTTTTTCCACTATTACCCTCTTAGCGCTCCGAATGCCCACTTGCATTTTCTACAGAAAGAGTGTTCAGAACTGCGCAATCAAAAGTATGGTTTAACTCTGTTAGCTTAATGAACATATCAGAAATAAGTTTCACACAATGGTTCTGTGTAGTTTTTATTTGAAGATATTATTTTTCCCAATAGAGGCCTCTTAGCGCTCAGAATGTCCAATTGCAGTTTCTACAGAAAGAGTGTTTCAGAAAGGCTCAATCAAAAGTAAGGTTCAACTCTGTTAGTTGAATGCACAGAACAGAAAGAAGTTTCATACAATGCTTCTGTGTAGTTTATATTTGAACATACTCTTTTTTCCACTATTACACACTTAGCGCTACGAATGTCCAGTTGCATTTTCTACAGACAGAGTGTTTCAAAACTGCTCAATCAAAAGTATGGTTTAACTCTGTTAGCTGAATGCTCAGATCAGAAAGAAGCTTCACAGAATGCTTCTGTGTAGTTTATATTTGAATATATTCCTTTTTCCACTACTACGCTCTTAGCGCTCGAAATGTCCAGTTGCATTTTCTACAGAAAGAGTGTTCAGATCTGCTCAATCAAAAGTATGGTTTAACTCTGTTAGCTGAATGCACAGATCAGAAAGAAGTTTCACCGAATGATTCTGTGTAGTTTATATTTGAAGACATTCCTTTTTCCACTATTACCCTCTTAGCGCTCCGAATCTCCACTTGCATTTTCTACAGAAAGAGTGTTTCAGAACGGCTCAATCAAAACTAAGGTTCAACTCTTTTAGTTGAACAAACAGAACAGAAAGAAGTTTCACACAATTCTTCTGTGTAGTTTTCATTTGTAGACATTCTTTTTCCCAATAAAGGCCTCTTAGCGCTCAGAATGTCCAATTGCAGTTTCTACAGAAAGAGTGTTTCAGAACGGCTCAATCAAAAGTAAGGTTCAACACTGTTAGTTGAATGCACAGAACAGAAAGAAGTTTCATACAATGCTTCTGTGTAGTTTATATTTGAAAATATTCTTTTTTCCACTATTACCCACTTAGCGCTACGAATGTCCAGTTGCATTTTCTACAGACAGAGTGTTTCAAAACTGCTCAATCAAAAGTATGGTTTAACTCTGTTAGCTGAATGCTCAGATCAGAAAGAAGTTTCACAGAATGCTTCTGTGTAGTTTATATTTGAATATATTCCTTTTTCCACTACTACGCTCTTAGCGCTCAAAATGTCCAGTTGCATTTTCTACAGAAAGAGTGTTCAGATCTGCTCAATCAAAAGTATGGTTTAACTCTGTTAGCTGAATGCACAGATCAGAAAATGTTTCACCGAATGATTCTGTGTAGTTTATATTTGAAGACATTCCTTTTTCCACTATTACCCTCTTAGCGCTCCGAATCTCCACTTGCGTTTTCTACGAAAAGAGTGTTTCATAACTGCTCAATCAAAAATATGTTTTATCTCTGTTAACTGAATTTACAGATCAGAAATAAGTTTCACAGAATGCATCTGTGTAGTTTTTATTTGAAGATATTCTTTTTCCCAATGTAGGCCTCTTAGCGCTTAGCATGTCCAATTGCAGTTTCTACAGAAAGAGTGTTTCAGAACGGCTC
Organism: Symphalangus syndactylus; assembly: GCF_028878055.3. Lineage (NCBI taxonomy): Eukaryota > Metazoa > Chordata > Mammalia > Primates > Hylobatidae > Symphalangus > Symphalangus syndactylus. Next base: position 161,800,843 of record NC_072447.2, on the reverse strand, counting down.
AATCAAAAGTAAGGTTCAACTCTGTTAGTTGAATGCACAGAACAGAAAGAATTTTCACAGAATGCTACTGTGTAGTTTATATTTGAATATATTCCTTTTTCCACTATTACCCTCTTAGCGCTCCGAATGTGCACTTGCGTTTTCTACAGAAAGAGTGTTCAGAACTGCGCAATCAAAAGTATGGTTTAACTCTGTTAGCTTAATGAACATATCAGAAATAAGTTTCACACAATGCTTCTGTGTAGTTTTTATTTGAAGATATTATTTTTCCCAATACAGGCCTCTTAGCGCTCAGAATGTCCAAATGCAGTTTCTACAGAAAGAGTGTTTCAGAAAGGCTCAATCAAAAGTAAGGTTCAACTCTGTTAGTTGAATGCACAGAACAGAAAGAAGTTTCATACAATGCTTCTGTGTAGTTTATATTTGAACATACTCTTTTTTCCACTATTACCCACTTAGCGCTACGAATGTCCAGTTGCATTTTCTACAGACTGAGTGTTTCAAAACTGCTCAATCAAAAGTATGGTTTAACTCTGTTAGCTGAATGCTCAGATCAGAAAGAAGTTTCACAGAATGCTTCTGTGTAGTTTATATTTGAATATATTCCTTTTTCCACTATTAATCTCTTAGCGCTCCAAATGTCCAGTTGCATTTTCTACAGAAAGAGTGTTCAGATCTGCTCAATCAAAAGTATGGTTTAACTCTGTTAGCTGAATGCACAGATCAGAAAGAAGTTTCACAGAATGCTTCTGTGTAGTTTATATTTGGAGACATTCCTTTTTCCACTATTACCCTCTTAGCGCTCCGAAACTCCACTTGCATTTTCTACAGAAAGAGTGTTTCAGAACGGCTCAATCAAAACTAAGGTTCCACTCTTTTAGTTGAACAAACAGAACAGAAAGAAGTTTCACACAATTCTTCTGTGTAGTTTTTATTTGTAGACATTCTTTTTCCCAATATAGGCCTCTTAGCACTCAGAATGTCCAATTGCAGTTTCTACAGAAAGAGTGTTTCAGAACGGCTCAATCAAAAGTAAGGTTCAACTCTGTTAGTTGAATGCACAGAACAGAAAGAAGTTTCATACAATGCTTCTGTGTAGTTTATATTTGAACATATTCTTTTTTCCACTATTACCCACTTAGCGCTACGAATGTCCAGTGGCATTTTCTACAGACAGAGTGTTTCAAAACTGCTCAATCAAAAGTATGGTTTAACTCTGTTAGCTGAATGCTCAGATCAGAAAGAAGTTTCACAGAATGCTTCTGTGTAGTTTATATTTGAATATATTCCTTTTTCCACTACTACGCTCTTAGCGCTCCAAATGTCCAGTTGCATTTTCTACACAAAGAGTGTTCAGATCTGCTCAATCAAAAGTATGGTTTAACTCTGTTAGCTGAATTCACAGATCAGAAAGAAGTTTCACCGAATGATTCTGTGTAGTTTATATTTGAAGACATTCCTTTTTCCACTATTACCCTCTTAGCGCTCGGAATCTCCACTTGCATTTTCTACAAAAAGAGTGTTTCATAACTGCTCAATCAAAAATATGTTTTATCTCTGTTAACTGAATTTACAGATCAGAAATAAGTTTCACAGAATGCATCTGTGTAGTTTTTATTTGAAGATATTCTTTTTCCCTATGTAGGCCTCTTAGCGCTTAGCATGTCCAATTGCAGTTTCTACAGAAAGAGTGTTTCAGAACGGCTCTATCAAAAGTAAGGTTCAACTCTGTTAGTTGAATGCACAGAACAGAAAGAATTTTCACAGAATGCTACTGTGTAGTTTATATTTGAATATATTCCTTTTTCCACTATTACCCTCTTATCGCTCCGAATGTCCACTTGCATTTTCTACAGAAAGAGTGTTCAGAACTGCGCAATCAAAAGTATGGTTTAACTCTGTTAGCTTAATGAACATATCAGAAATAAGTTTCACACAATGCTTCTGTGTATTTTTTATTTGAAGATATTATTTTTCCCAATAGAGGCCTCTTAGCGCTCAGAATGTCCAATTGCAGTTTCTACAGAAAGAGTGTTTCAGAAAGGCTCAATCAAAAGTAAGGTTCAATTCTGTTAGTTGAATGCACAGAACAGAAACAAGTTTCATACAATGCTTCTGTGTAGTTTATATTTGAACATATTCTTTTTTCCACTATTACCCTCTTAGCGCTACGAATGTCCAGTTGCATTTTCTACAGACAGAGTGTTTCAAAACTGCTCAATCAAAAGTATGGTTTAACTCTGTTAGCTGAATGCTCAGATCAGAAAGAAGTTTCACAGAATGCTTCTGTGTAGTTTATATTTGAATATATTCCTTTTTCCACTACTACGTTCTTAGCGCTCCAAATGTCCAGTTGCATTTTCTACACAAAGAGTGTTCAGATCTGCTCAATCAAAAGTATGGTTTAACTCTGTTAGCTGAATGCACAGATCAGAAAGAAGTTTCACCGAATGATTCTGTGTAGTTTATATTTGAAGACATTCCTTTTTCCACTATTACCCTCTTAGCGCTCCGAATCTCCACTTGCATTTTTTACAAAAAGAGTGTTTCATAACTGCTCAATCAAAAATATGTTTTATCTCTGTTAACTGAATTTACAGATCAGAAATAAGTTTCACAGAATGCATCTGTGTAGTTTTTATTTGAAGATATTCTTTTTCCCAATGTAGGCCTCTTAGCGCTTAGCATGTCCAATTGCAGTTTCTACAGAAAGAGTGTTTCAGAAAGGCTCAATCAAAAGTAAGGTTCAACTCTGTTAGCTGAATGCACAGAACAGAAAGTGTTTTCACAGAATGCTACTGTGTAGTTTATATTTGAATATATTCCTTTTTCCACTATTACCCCCTTAGCGCTCCGAATGTCCACTTGCATTTTCTACAGAAAGAGTGTTCAGAACTGCGCAATCAAAAGTATGGTTTAACTCTGTTAGCTTAATGAACATATCAGAAATAAGTTTCACACAATGCTTCTGTGTAGTTTTTATTTGAAGATATTATTTTTCCCAATATAGGCCTCTTAGCGCTCAGAATGTCCAATTGCAGTTTCTACAGAAAGAGTGTTTCAGAAAGGCTCAGTCAAAAGTAAGGTTCAACTCTGTTAGTTGAATGCACAGAACAGAAAGAAGTTTCATACAATGCTTCTGTGTAGTTTATATTTGAACATATTCTTTTTTCCCCTATTACCCACTTAGCGCTACGAATGTCCAGTTGCATTTTCTACAGACAGAGTGTTTCAAAACTGCTCAATCAAAAGTATGGTTTAACTCTGTTAGCTGAATGCTAAGATCAGAAAGTAGTTTCACAGAATGCTTCTGTGTGGTTTATATTTGAATATATTCCTTTTTCCACTACTACTCTCTTAGTGCTCCAAATGTCCAGGTGCATTTTCTACAGAAAGAGTGTTCAGATCTGCTCACTCAAAAGTATGGTTTAACTCTGTTAGCTGAATTCACAGATCAGAAAGATGTTTCACAGAATGATTCTGTGTAGTTTATATTTGGAGACATTCCTTTTTCCACTATTACCTTCTTAGCGCTCCGAATCTCCACTTGCATTTTCTACAGAAAGAGTGTTTCAGAACGGCTCAATCAAAACTAAGGTTCAAATCTTTTAGTTGAACAATCAGAACAGAAAGTAGTTTCACACAATTCTTCTGTGTAGTTTTTATTTGTAGACATTCTTTTTCCCAATATAGGCCTCTTAGCGCTCAGAATGTCCAATTGCAGTTTCTACAGAAAGAGTGTTTCAGAAAGGCTCAATCAAATATAAGGTTCAACTCTGTTAGTTGAATGCACAGAACAGAAAGAAGTTTCATACAATGCTTCTGTGTAGTTTATATTTGAACATATTCTTTTTTCCACTATTACCCACTTAGCGCTACGAATGTCCAGTTGCATTTTCTACAGACAGAGTGTTTCAAAACTGCTCAATCAAAAGTATGGTTTAACTCTGTTAGCTGAATGCTCAGATCAGAAAGAAGTTTCACAGAATGCTTCTGTGTAGTTTATATTTGAATATATTCCTTTTTCCACTACTACGCTCTTAGCGCTCCAAATGTCCAGTTGCATTTTCTACAGAAAGAGTGTTCAGATCTGCTCAATCAAAAGTATGGTTTAACTCTGTTAGCTGAATGCACAGATCAGAAAGAAGTTTCACAGAATGATTCTGTGTAGTTTATATTTGAAGACATTCCTTTTTCCACTATTACCCTCTTAGCGCTCCGAATCTCCACTTGCATTTTCTACAAAAAGAGTGTTTCATGACTGCTCAATCAAAAATATGTTTTATCTCTGTTAACTGAATTAACAGATCAGAAATAAGTTTCACAGAATGCATCTGTGTAGTTTTTATTTGAAGATATTCTTTTTCCCAGTGTAGGCCTCTTAGCGCTTAGCATGTCCAATTGCAGTTTCTACAGAAAGAGTGTTTCAGAACGGCTCAATCAAAAGTAAGGTTCAACTCTCTTAGTTGAATGCACAGAACAGAAAGAATTTTCACAGAATGCTACTGTGTAGTGTATATTTGAATATATTCCTTTTTCCACTATTACCCTCTTAGCGCTCCGAATGTCCACTTGCATTTTCTACAGAAAGAGTGTTCAGAACTGCGCAATCAAAAGTATGGTTTAACTCTGTTAGCTTAATGAACATATCAGAAATAAGTTTCACACAATGCTTCTGTGTAGTTTTTATTTGAAGATATTTTTTTTCCCAATAGAGGCCTCTTAGCGCTCAGAATGTCCAATTGCAGTTTCTACAGAAAGAGTGTTTCAGAAAGGCTCAATCAAAAGTAAGGTTCAACTCTGTTAGTTGAATGCACAGAACAGAAAGAAGTTTCATACAATGCTTCTGTGTAGTTTATATTTGAACATACTCTTTTTTCCACTATTACGCACTTAGCGCTACGAATGTCCAGTTGCATTTTCTACAGACAGAGTGTTTCAAAACTGCTCAATCAAAAGTATGGTTTAACTCTGTTAGCTGAATGCTCAGATCAGAAAGAAGCTTCACAGAATGCTTCTGTGTAGTTTATATTTGAATATATTCCTTTTTCCACTACTACGCTCTTAGCGCTCGAAATGTCCAGTTGCATTTTCTAAAGAAAGAGTGTTCAGATCTGCTCAATCAAAAGTATGGTTTAACTCTGTTAGCTGAATGCACAGATCAGAAAGAAGTTTCACCGAATGATTCTGTGTAGTTTATATTTGAAGACATTCCTTTTTCCACTATTACCCTCTTAGCGCTCCGAATCTCCACTTGCATTTTCTACAGAAAGAGTGTTTCAGAACGGCTCAATCAAAACTAAGGTTCAACTCTTTTAGTTGAACAAACAGAACAGAAAGAATTTTCATACAATTCTTCTGTGTAGTTTTCATTTGTAGACATTCTTTTTCCCAATAAAGGCCTCTTAGCGCTCAGAATGTCCAATTGCAGTTTCTACAGAAAGAGTTTTTCAGAACGGCTCAATCAAAAGTAAGGTTCAACACTGTTAGTTGAATGCACAGAACAGAAAGAAGTTTCATACAATGCTTCTGTGTAGTTTATATTTGAAAATATTCTTTTTTCCACTATTACCCACTTAGCGCTACGAATGTCCAGTTGCATTTTCTACAGACAGAGTGTTTCAAAACTGCTCAATCAAAAGTATGGTTTAACTCTGTTAGCTGAATGCTCAGATCAGAAAGAAGTTTCACAGAATGATTCTGTGTAGTTTATATTTGAATATATTCCTTTTTCCACTACTACGCTCTTAGCGCTCAAAATGTCCAGTTGCATTTTCTACAGAAAGAGTGTTCAGATCTGCTCAATCAAAAGTATGGTTTAACTCTGTTAGCTGAATGCACAGATCAGAAAATGTTTCACCGAATGATTCTGTGTAGTTTATATTTGAAGACATTCCTTTTTCCACTATTACCCTCTTAGCGCTCCGAATCTCCACTTGCGTTTTCTACGAAAAGAGTGTTTCATAACTGCTCAATCAAAAATATGTTTTATCTCTGTTAACTGAATTTACAGATCAGAAATAAGTTTCACAGAATGCATCTGTGTAGTTTTTATTTGAAGATATTCTTTTTCCCAATGTAGGCCTCTTAGCGCTTAGCATGTCCAATTGCAGTTTCTACAGAAAGAGTGTTTCAGAACGGCTCAATCAAAAGTAAGGTTCAACTCTGTTAGTTGAATGCACAGAACAGAAAGAATTTTCACAGAATGCTACTGTGTAGTTTATATTTGAATATATTCCTTTTTCCACTATTACCCTCTTAGCGCTCCGAATGTGCACTTGCGTTTTCTACAGAAAGAGTGTTCAGAACTGCGCAATCAAAAGTATGGTTTAACTCTGTTAGCTTAATGAACATATCAGAAATAAGTTTCACACAATGCTTCTGTGTAGTTTTTATTTGAAGATATTATTTTTCCCAATACAGGCCTCTTAGCGCTCAGAATGTCCAAATGCAGTTTCTACAGAAAGAGTGTTTCAGAAAGGCTCAATCAAAAGTAAGGTTCAACTCTGTTAGTTGAATGCACAGAACAGAAAGAAGTTTCATACAATGCTTCTGTGTAGTTTATATTTGAACATACTCTTTTTTCCACTATTACCCACTTAGCGCTACGAATGTCCAGTTGCATTTTCTACAGACAGAGTGTTTCAAAACTGCTCAATCAAAAGTATGGTTTAACTCTGTTAGCTGAATGCTCAGATCAGAAAGAAGTTTCACAGAATGCTTCTGTGTAGTTTATATTTGAATATATTCCTTTTTCCACTACTACTCTCTTAGCGCTCCAAATGTCCAGTTGCATTTTCTACAGAAAGAGTGTTCAGATCTGCTCAATCAAAAGTATGGTTTAACTCTGTTAGCTGAATGCACAGATCAGAAAGAAGTTTCACAGAATGCTTCTGTGTAGTTTATATTTGGAGACATTCCTTTTTCCACTATTACCCTCTTAGCGCTCCGAAACTCCACTTGCATTTTCTACAGAAAGAGTGTTTCAGAACGGCTCAATCAAAACTAAGGTTCCACTCTTTTAGTTGAACAAACAGAACAGAAAGAAGTTTCACACAATTCTTCTGTGTAGTTTTTATTTGTAGACATTCTTTTTCCCAATATAGGCCTCTTAGCACTCAGAATGTCCAATTGCAGTTTCTACAGAAAGAGTGTTTCAGAACGGCTCAATCAAAAGTAAGGTTCAACTCTGTTAGTTGAATGCACAGAACAGAAAGAAGTTTCATACAATGCTTCTGTGTAGTTTATATTTGAACATATTCTTTTTTCCACTATTACCCACTTAGCGCTACGAATGTCCAGTTGCATTTTCTACAGACAGAGTGTTTCAAAACTGCTCAATCAAAAGTATGGTTTAACTCCGTTAGCTGAATGCTCAGATCAGAAAGAAGTTTCACAGAATGCTTCTGTGTAGTTTATATTTGAATATATTCCTTTTTCCACTACTACGCTCTTAGCGCTCCAAATGTCCAGTTGCATTTTCTACACAAAGAGTGTTCAGATCTGCTCAATCAAAAGTATGGTTTAACTCTGTTAGCTGAATTCACAGATCAGAAAGAAGTTTCACCGAATGATTCTGTGTAGTTTATATTTGAAGACATTCCTTTTTCCACTATTACCCTCTTAGCGCTCCGAATCTCCACTTGCATTTTCTACAAAAAGAGTGTTTCATAACTGCTCAATCAAAAATATGTTTTATCTCTGTTAACTGAATTTACAGATCAGAAATAAGTTTCACAGAATGCATCTGTGTAGTTTTTATTTGAAGATATTCTTTTTCCCAATGTAGGCCTCTTAGCGCTTAGCATGTCCAAATGCAGTTTCTACAGAAAGAGTGTTTCAGAAAGGGTCAATCAAAAGTAAGGTTCAACTCTGTTAGCTGAATGCACAGAACAGAAAGAGTTTTCACAGAATGCTACTGTGTAGTTTATATTTGAATATATTCCTTTTTCCACTATTACCCTCTTAGCGCTCCGAATGTCCACTTGCATTTTCTACAGAAAGAGTGTTCAGAACTGCGCAATCAAAAGTATGGTTTAACTCTGTTAGCTTAATGAACATATCAGAAATAAGTTTCACACAATGCTTCTGTGTAGTTTTTATTTGAAGATATTATTTTTCCCAATATAGGCCTCTTAGCGCTCAGAATGTCCAATTGCAGTTTCTACAGAAAGAGTGTTTCAGAAAGGCTCAGTCAAAAGTAAGGTTCAACTCTGTTAGTTGAATGCACAGAACAGAAAGAAGTTTCATACAATGCTTCTGTGTAGTTTATATTTGAACATATTCTTTTTTCTCCTATTACCCACTTAGCGCTACGAATGTCCAGTTGCATTTTCTACAGACAGAGTGTTTCAAAACTGCTCAATCAAAAGTATGGTTTAACTCTGTTAGCTGAATGCTCAGATCAGAAAGAAGTTTCACAGAATGCTTCTGTGTAGTTTATATTTGAATATATTCCTTTTTCCACTACTACGCTCTTAGCGCTCCAAATGTCCAGTTGCATTTTCAACAGAAAGAGTGTTCAGATCTGCTCAATCAAAAGTATGGTTTAACTCTGTTAGCTGAATGCACAGATCAGAAAGAAGTTTCACCGAATGATTCTGTGTAGTTTATATTTGAAGACATTCCTTTTTCCACTATTACCCTCTTAGCGCTCCGAATCTCCACTTGCATTTTCTACAAAAAGAGTGTTTCATAACTGCTCAATCAAAAATATGTTTTATCTCTGTTAACTGAATTTACAGATCAGAAATAAGTTTCACAGAATGCATCTGTGTAGTTTTTATTTGAAGATATTCTTTTTCCCTATGTAGGCCTCTTAGCGCTTAGCATGTCCAATTGCAGTTTCTACAGAAAGAGTGTTTCAGAACGGCTCTATCAAAAGTAAGGTTCAACTCTGTTAGTTGAATGCACAGAACAGAAAGAATTTTCACAGAATGCTACTGTGTAGTTTATATTTGAATATATTCCTTTTTCCACTATTACCCTCTTAGCGCTCCGAATGTCCACTTGCATTTTCTACAGAAAGAGTGTTCAGAACTGCGCAATCAAAAGTATGGTTTAACTCTGTTAGCTTAATGAACATATCAGAAATAAGTTTCACACAATGCTTCTGTGTATTTTTTATTTGAAGATATTATTTTTCCCAATAGAGGCCTCTTAGCGCTCAGAATGTCCAATTGCAGTTTCTACAGAAAGAGTGTTTCAGAACGGCTCAATCAAAAGTAAGGTTCAACTCTGTTAGTTGAATGCACAGAACAGAAAGAAGTTTCATACAATGCTTCTGTGTAGTTTATATTTGAACATATTCTTTTTTCCACTATTACCCACTTAGCGCTACGAATGTCCAGTTGCATTTTCTACAGACAGAGTGTTTCAAAACTGCTCAATCAAAAGTATGGTTTAACTCCGTTAGCTGAATGCTCAGATCAGAAAGAAGTTTCACAGAATGCTTCTGTGTAGTTTATATTTGAATATATTCCTTTTTCCACTACTACGCTCTTAGCGCTCCAAATGTCCAGTTGCATTTTCAACAGAAAGAGTGTTCAGATCTGCTCAATCAAAAGTATGGTTTAACTCTGTTAGCTGAATGCACAGATCAGAAAGAAGTTTCACCGAATGATTCTGTGTAGTTTATATTTGAAGACATTCCTTTTTCCACTATTACCCTCTTAGCGCTCCGAATCTCCACTTGCATTTTCTACAAAAAGAGTGTTTCATAACTGCTCAATCAAAAATATGTTTTATCTCTGTTAACTGAATTTACAGATCAGAAATAAGTTTCACAGAATGCATCTGTGTTGTTTTTATTTGAAGATATTCTTTTTCCCTATGTAGGCCTCTTAGCGCTTAGCATGTCCAATTGCAGTTTCTACAGAAAGAGTGTTTCAGAACGGCTTTATCAAAAGTAAGGTTCAACTCTGTTAGTTGAATGCACAGAACAGAAAGAATTTTCACAGAATGCTACTGTGTAGTTTATATTTGAATATATTCCTTTTTCCACTATTACCCTCTTAGCGCTCCGAATGTCCACTTGCATTTTCTACAGAAAGAGTGTTCAGAACTGCGCAATCAAAAGTATGGTTTAACTCTGTTAGCTTAATGAACATATCAGAAATAAGTTTCACACAATGCTTCTGTGTATTTTTTATTTGAAGATATTATTTTTCCCAATAGAGGCCTCTTAGCGCTCAGAATGTCCAATTGCAGTTTCTACAGAAAGAGTGTTTCAGAAAGGCTCAATCAAAAGTAAGGTTCAATTCTGTTAGTTGAATGCACAGAACAGAAACAAGTTTCATACAATGCTTCTGTGTAGTTTATATTTGAACATATTCTTTTTTCCACTATTACCCTCTTAGCGCTACGAATGTCCAGTTGCATTTTCTACAGACAGAGTGTTTCAAAACTGCTCAATCAAAAGTATGGTTTAACTCTGTTAGCTGAATGCTCAGATCAGAAAGAAGTTTCACAGAATGCTTCTGTGTAGTTTATATTTGAATATATTCCTTTTTCCACTACTACGCTCTTAGCGCTCCAAATGTCCAGTTGCATTTTCTACACAAAGAGTGTTCAGATCTGCTCAATCAAAAGTATGGTTTAACTCTGTTAGCTGAATTCACAGATCAGAAAGAAGTTTCACCGAATGATTCTGTGTAGTTTATATTTGAAGACATTCCTTTTTCCACTATTACCCTCTTAGCGCTCCGAATCTCCACTTGCATTTTTTACAAAAAGAGTGTTTCATAACTGCTCAATCAAAAATATGTTTTATCTCTGTTAACTGAATTTACAGATCAGAAATAAGTTTCACAGAATGCATCTGTGTAGTTTTTATTTGAAGATATTCTTTTTCCCAATGTAGGCCTCTTAGCGCTTAGCATGTCCAATTGCAGTTTCTACAGAAAGAGTGTTTCAGAAAGGCTCAATCAAAAGTAAGGTTCAACTCTGTTAGCTGAATGCACAGAACAGAAAGTGTTTTCACAGAATGCTACTGTGTAGTTTATATTTGAATATATTCCTTTTTCCACTATTACCCCCTTAGCGCTCCGAATGTCCACTTGCATTTTCTACAGAAAGAGTGTTCAGAACTGCGCAATCAAAAGTATGGTTTAACTCTGTTAGCTTAATGAACATATCAGAAATAAGTTTCACACAATGCTTCTGTGTAGTTTTTATTTGAAGATATTATTTTTCCCAATACAGGCCTCTTAGCGCTCAGAATGTCCAAATGCAGTTTCTACAGAAAGAGTGTTTCAGAAAGGCTCAATCAAAAGTAAGGTTCAACTCTGTTAGTTGAATGCACAGAACAGAAAGAAGTTTCATACAATGCTTCTGTGTAGTTTATATTTGAACATACTCTTTTTTCCACTATTACCCACTTAGCGCTACGAATGTCCAGTTGCATTTTCTACAGACAGAGTGTTTCAAAACTGCTCAATCAAAAGTATGGTTTAACTCTGTTAGCTGAATGCTCAGATCAGAAAGAAGTTTCACAGAATGCTTCTGTGTAGTTTATATTTGAATATATTCCTTTTTCCACTACTACTCTCTTAGCGCTCCAAATGTCCAGTTGCATTTTCTACAGAAAGAGTGTTCAGATCTGCTCAATCAAAAGTATGGTTTAACTCTGTTAGCTGAATGCACAGATCAGAAAGAAGTTTCACAGAATGCTTCTGTGTAGTTTATATTTGGAGACATTCCTTTTTCCACTATTACCCTCTTAGCGCTCCGAAACTCCACTTGCATTTTCTACAGAAAGAGTGTTTCAGAACGGCTCAATCAAAACTAAGGTTCCACTCTTTTAGTTGAACAAACAGAACAGAAAGAAGTTTCACACAATTCTTCTGTGTAGTTTTTATTTGTAGACATTCTTTTTCCCAATATAGGCCTCTTAGCACTCAGAATGTCCAATTGCAGTTTCTACAGAAAGAGTGTTTCAGAACGGCTCAATCAAAAGTAAGGTTCAACTCTGTTAGTTGAATGCACAGAACAGAAAGAAGTTTCATACAATGCTTCTGTGTAGTTTATATTTGAACATATTCTTTTTTCCACTATTACCCACTTAGCGCTACGAATGTCCAGTTGCATTTTCTACAGACAGAGTGTTTCAAAACTGCTCAATCAAAAGTATGGTTTAACTCCGTTAGCTGAATGCTCAGATCAGAAAGAAGTTTCACAGAATGCTTCTGTGTAGTTTATATTTGAATATATTCCTTTTTCCACTACTACGCTCTTAGCGCTCCAAATGTCCAGTTGCATTTTCTACACAAAGAGTGTTCAGATCTGCTCAATCAAAAGTATGGTTTAACTCTGTTAGCTGAATTCACAGATCAGAAAGAAGTTTCACCGAATGATTCTGTGTAGTTTATATTTGAAGACATTCCTTTTTCCACTATTACCCTCTTAGCGCTCCGAATCTCCACTTGCATTTTCTACAAAAAGAGTGTTTCATAACTGCTCAATCAAAAATATGTTTTATCTCTGTTAACTGAATTTACAGATCAGAAATAAGTTTCACAGAATGCATCTGTGTAGTTTTTATTTGAAGATATTCTTTTTCCCAATGTAGGCCTCTTAGCGCTTAGCATGTCCAAATGCAGTTTCTACAGAAAGAGTGTTTCAGAAAGGGTCAATCAAAAGTAAGGTTCAACTCTGTTAGCTGAATGCACAGAACAGAAAGAGTTTTCACAGAATGCTACTGTGTAGTTTATATTTGAATATATTCCTTTTTCCACTATTACCCTCTTAGCGCTCCGAATGTCCACTTGCATTTTCTACAGAAAGAGTGTTCAGAACTGCGCAATCAAAAGTATGGTTTAACTCTGTTAGCTTAATGAACATATCAGAAATAAGTTTCACACAATGCTTCTGTGTAGTTTTTATTTGAAGATATTATTTTTCCCAATATAGGCCTCTTAGCGCTCAGAATGTCCAATTGCAGTTTCTACAGAAAGAGTGTTTCAGAAAGGCTCAGTCAAAAGTAAGGTTCAACTCTGTTAGTTGAATGCACAGAACAGAAAGAAGTTTCATACAATGCTTCTGTGTAGTTTATATTTGAACATATTCTTTTTTCTCCTATTACCCACTTAGCGCTACGAATGTCCAGTTGCATTTTCTACAGACAGAGTGTTTCAAAACTGCTCAATCAAAAGTATGGTTTAACTCTGTTAGCTGAATGCTCAGATCAGAAAGAAGTTTCACAGAATGCTTCTGTGTAGTTTATATTTGAATATATTCCTTTTTCCACTACTACGCTCTTAGCGCTCCAAATGTCCAGTTGCATTTTCAACAGAAAGAGTGTTCAGATCTGCTCAATCAAAAGTATGGTTTAACTCTGTTAGCTGAATGCACAGATCAGAAAGAAGTTTCACCGAATGATTCTGTGTAGTTTATATTTGAAGACATTCCTTTTTCCACTATTACCCTCTTAGCGCTCCGAATCTCCACTTGCATTTTCTACAAAAAGAGTGTTTCATAACTGCTCAATCAAAAATATGTTTTATCTCTGTTAACTGAATTTACAGATCAGAAATAAGTTTCACAGAATGCATCTGTGTAGTTTTTATTTGAAGATATTCTTTTTCCCTATGTAGGCCTCTTAGCGCTTAGCATGTCCAATTGCAGTTTCTACAGAAAGAGTGTTTCAGAACGGCTCTATCAAAAGTAAGGTTCAACTCTGTTAGTTGAATGCACAGAACAGAAAGAATTTTCACAGAATGCTACTGTGTAGTTTATATTTGAATATATTCCTTTTTCCACTATTACCCTCTTAGCGCTCCGAATGTCCACTTGCATTTTCTACAGAAAGAGTGTTCAGAACTGCGCAATCAAAAGTATGGTTTAACTCTGTTAGCTTAATGAACATATCAGAAATAAGTTTCACACAATGCTTCTGTGTATTTTTTATTTGAAGATATTATTTTTCCCAATAGAGGCCTCTTAGCGCTCAGAATGTCCAATTGCAGTTTCTACAGAAAGAGTGTTTCAGAACGGCTCAATCAAAAGTAAGGTTCAACTCTGTTAGTTGAATGCACAGAACAGAAAGAAGTTTCATACAATGCTTCTGTGTAGTTTATATTTGAACATATTCTTTTTTCCACTATTACCCACTTAGCGCTACGAATGTCCAGTTGCATTTTCTACAGACAGAGTGTTTCAAAACTGCTCAATCAAAAGTATGGTTTAACTCCGTTAGCTGAATGCTCAGATCAGAAAGAAGTTTCACAGAATGCTTCTGTGTAGTTTATATTTGAATATATTCCTTTTTCCACTACTACGCTCTTAGCGCTCCAAATGTCCAGTTGCATTTTCTACACAAAGAGTGTTCAGATCTGCTCAATCAAAAGTATGGTTTAACTCTGTTAGCTGAATTCACAGATCAGAAAGAAGTTTCACCGAATGATTCTGTGTAGTTTATATTTGAAGACATTCCTTTTTCCACTATTACCCTCTTAGCGCTCCGAATCTCCACTTGCATTTTCTACAAAAAGAGTGTTTCATAACTGCTCAATCAAAAATATGTTTTATCTCTGTTAACTGAATTTACAGATCAGAAATAAGTTTCACAGAATGCATCTGTGTAGTTTTTATTTGAAGATATTCTTTTTCCCAATGTAGGCCTCTTAGCGCTTAGCATGTCCAATTGCAGTTTCTACAGAAAGAGTGTTTCAGAAAGGCTCAATCAAAAGTAAGGTTCAACTCTGTTAGCTGAATGCACAGAACAGAAAGAGTTTTCACAGAATGCTACTGTGTAGTTTATATTTGAATATATTCCTTTTTCCACTATTACCCTCTTAGCGCTCCGAATGTCCACTTGCATTTTCTACAGAAAGAGTGTTCAGAACTGCGCAATCAAAAGTATGGTTTAACTCTGTTAGCTTAATGAACATATCAGAAATAAGTTTCACAAAATGCTTCTGTGTAGTTTTTATTTGAAGATATTATTTTTCCCAATATAGGCCTCTTAGCGCTCAGAATGTCCAATTGCAGTTTCTACAGAAAGAGTGTTTCAGAAAGGCTCAGTCAAAAGTAAGGTTCAACTCTGTTAGTTGAATGCACAGAACAGAAAGAAGTTTCATACAATGCTTCTGTGTAGTTTATATTTGAACATATTCTTTTTTCCCCTATTACCCACTTAGCGCTACGAATGTCCAGTTGCATTTTCTACAGACAGAGTGTTTCAAAACTGCTCAATCAAAAGTATGGTTTAACTCTGTTAGCTGAATGCTCAGATCAGAAAGAAGTTTCACAGAATGCTTCTGTGTAGTTTATATTTGAATATATTCCTTTTTCCACTACTACGCTCTTAGCGCTCCAAATGTCCAGTTGCATTTTCAACAGAAAGAGTGTTCAGATCTGCTCAATCAAAAGTATGGTTTAACTCTGTTAGCTGAATGCACAGATCAGAAAGAAGTTTCACCGAATGATTCTGTGTAGTTTATATTTGAAGACATTCCTTTTTCCACTATTACCCTCTTAGCGCTCCGAATCTCCACTTGCATTTTCTACAAAAAGAGTGTTTCATAACTGCTCAATCAAAAATATGTTTTATCTCTGTTAACTGAATTTACAGATCAGAAATAAGTTTCACAGAATGCATCTGTGTTGTTTTTATTTGAAGATATTCTTTTTCCCTATGTAGGCCTCTTAGCGCTTAGCATGTCCAATTGCAGTTTCTACAGAAAGAGTGTTTCAGAACGGCTTTATCAAAAGTAAGGTTCAACTCTGTTAGTTGAATGCACAGAACAGAAAGAATTTTCACAGAATGCTACTGTGTAGTTTATATTTGAATATATTCCTTTTTCCACTATTACCCTCTTAGCGCTCCGAATGTCCACTTGCATTTTCTACAGAAAGAGTGTTCAGAACTGCGCAATCAAAAGTATGGTTTAACTCTGTTAGCTTAATGAACATATCAGAAATAAGTTTCACACAATGCTTCTGTGTATTTTTTATTTGAAGATATTATTTTTCCCAATAGAGGCCTCTTAGCGCTCAGAATGTCCAATTGCAGTTTCTACAGAAAGAGTGTTTCAGAAAGGCTCAATCAAAAGTAAGGTTCAATTCTGTTAGTTGAATGCACAGAACAGAAACAAGTTTCATACAATGCTTCTGTGTAGTTTATATTTGAACATATTCTTTTTTCCACTATTACCCTCTTAGCGCTACGAATGTCCAGTTGCATTTTCTACAGACAGAGTGTTTCAAAACTGCTCAATCAAAAGTATGGTTTAACTCTGTTAGCTGAATGCTCAGATCAGAAAGAAGTTTCACAGAATGCTTCTGTGTAGTTTATATTTGAATATATTCCTTTTTCCACTACTACGCTCTTAGCGCTCCAAATGTCCAGTTGCATTTTCTACACAAAGAGTGTTCAGATCTGCTCAATCAAAAGTATGGTTTAACTCTGTTAGCTGAATTCACAGATCAGAAAGAAGTTTCACCGAATGATTCTGTGTAGTTTATATTTGAAGACATTCCTTTTTCCACTATTACCCTCTTAGCGCTCCGAATCTCCACTTGCATTTTTTACAAAAAGAGTGTTTCATAACTGCTCAATCAAAAATATGTTTTATCTCTGTTAACTGAATTTACAGATCAGAAATAAGTTTCACAGAATGCATCTGTGTAGTTTTTATTTGAAGATATTCTTTTTCCCAATGTAGGCCTCTTAGCGCTTAGCATGTCCAATTGCAGTTTCTACAGAAAGAGTGTTTCAGAAAGGCTCAATCAAAAGTAAGGTTCAACTCTGTTAGCTGAATGCACAGAACAGAAAGTGTTTTCACAGAATGCTACTGTGTAGTTTATATTTGAATATATTCCTTTTTCCACTATTACCCCCTTAGCGCTCCGAATGTCCACTTGCATTTTCTACAGAAAGAGTGTTCAGAACTGCGCAATCAAAAGTATGGTTTAACTCTGTTAGCTTAATGAACATATCAGAAATAAGTTTCACACAATGCTTCTGTGTAGTTTTTATTTGAAGATATTATTTTTCCCAATATAGGCCTCTTAGCGCTCAGAATGTCCAATTGCAGTTTCTACAGAAAGAGTGTTTCAGAAAGGCTCAGTCAAAAGTAAGGTTCAACTCTGTTAGTTGAATGCACAGAACAGAAAGAAGTTTCATACAATGATTCTGTGTAGTTTATATTTGAACATATTCTTTTTTCCCCTATTACCCACTTAGCGCTACGAATGTCCAGTTGCATTTTCTACAGACAGAGTGTTTCAAAACTGCTCAATCAAAAGTATGGTTTAACTCTGTTAGCTGAATGCTCAGATCAGAAAGAAGTTTCACAGAATGCTTCTGTGTGGTTTATATTTGAATATATTCCTTTTTCCACTACTACTCTCTTAGTGCTCCAAATGTCCAGTTGCATTTTCTACAGAAAGAGTGTTCAGATCTGCTCACTCAAAAGTATGGTTTAACTCTGTTAGCTGAATTCACAGATCAGAAAGAAGTTTCACAGAATGATTCTGTGTAGTTTATATTTGGAGACATTCCTTTTTCCACTATTACCTTCTTAGCGCTCCGAATCTCCACTTGCATTTTCTACAGAAAGAGTGTTTCAGAACGGCTCAATCAAAACTAAGGTTCAAATCTTTTAGTTGAACAATCAGAACAGAAAGTAGTTTCACACAATTCTTCTGTGTAGTTTTTATTTGTAGACATTCTTTTTCCCAATATAGGCCTCTTAGCGCTCAGAATGTCCAATTGCAGTTTCTACAGAAAGAGTGTTTCAGAAAGGCTCAATCAAAAGTAAGGTTCAACTCTGTTAGTTGAATGCACAGAACAGAAAGAAGTTTCATACAATGCTTCTGTGTAGTTTATATTTGAACATATTCTTTTTTCCACTATTACCCACTTAGCGCTACGAATGTCCAGTTGCATTTTCTACAGACAGAGTGTTTCAAAACTGCTCAATCAAAAGTATGGTTTAACTCTGTTAGCTGAATGCTCAGATCAGAAAGAAGTTTCACAGAATGCTTCTGTGTAGTTTATATTTGAATATATTCCTTTTTCCACTACTACGCTCTTAGCGCTCCAAATGTCCAGTTGCATTTTCAACAGAAAGAGTGTTCAGATCTGCTCAATCAAAAGTATGGTTTAACTCTGTTAGCTGAATGCACAGATCAGAAAGAAGTTTCACCGAATGATTCTGTGTAGTTTATATTTGAAGACATTCCTTTTTCCACTATTACCCTCTTAGCGCTCCGAATCTCCACTTGCATTTTCTACAAAAAGAGTGTTTCATAACTGTTCAATCAAAAATATGTTTTATCTCTGTTAACTGAATTTACAGATCAGAAATAAGTTTCACAGAATGAATCTGTGTAGTTTTTATTTGAAGATATTCTTTTTCCCAATGTAGGCCTCTTAGCGCTTAGCATGTCCAATTGCAGTTTCTACAGAAAGAGTGTTTCAGAACGGCTCAATCAAAAGTAAGGTTCAACTCTGTTAGTTGAATGCACAGAACAGAAAGAATTTTCACAGAATGCTACTGTGTAGTTTATATTTGAATATATTCCTTTTTCCACTATTACCCTCTTAGCGCTCCGAATGTCCACTTGCATTTTCTACAGAAAGAGTGTTCAGAACTGCGCAATCAAAAGTATGGTTTAACTCTGTTAGCTTAATGAACATATCTGAAATAAGTTTCACACAATGCTTCTGTGTAGTTTTTATTTGAAGATATTATTTTTCCCAATATAGGCCTCTTAGCGCTCAGAATGTCCAATTGCAGTTTCTACAGAAAGAGTGTTTCAGAAAGGCTCAATCAAAAGTAAGGTTCAACTCTGTTAGTTGAATGCACAGAACAGAAAGTTGTTTCATACAATTCTTCTGTGTAGTTTATATTTGAACATATTCTTTTTTCCACTATTACTCACTTAGCGCTACGAATGTCCAGTTGCATTTTCTACAGACAGAGTGTTTCAAAACTGCTCAATCAAAAGTATGGTTTAACTCTGTTAGCTGAATGCTCAGATCAGAAAGAAGTTTCACAGAATGCTTCTGTGTAGTTTATATTTGAATATATTCCTTTTTCCACTACTACGCTCTTAGCGCTCCAAATGTCCAGTTGCATTTTCAACAGAAAGAGTGTTCAGATCTGCTCAATCAAAAGTATGGTTTAACTCTGTTAGCTGAATGCACAGATCAGAAAGAAGTTTCACCGAATGATTCTGTGTAGTTTATATTTGAAGACATTCCTTTTTCCACTATTACCCTCTTAGCGCTCCGAATCTCCACTTGCATTTTCTACAAAAAGAGTGTTTCATAACTGCTCAATCAAAAATATGTTTTATCTCTGTTAACTGAATTTACAGATCAGAAATAAGTTTCACAGAATGCATCTGTGTAGTTTTTATTTGAAGATATTCTTTTTCCCAATGTAGGCCTCTTAGCGCTTAGCATGTCCAATTGCAGTTTCTACAGAAAGAGTGTTTCAGAACGGCTCAATCAAAAGTAAGGTTCAACTCTGTTAGTTGAATGCACAGAACAGAAAGAAGTTTCATACAATGCTTCTGTGTAGTTTATATTTGAACATATTCTTTTTTCCACTATTACCCACTTAGCGCTACGAATGTCCAGTTGCATTTTCTACAGACAGAGTGTTTCAAAACTGCTCAATCAAAAGTATGGTTTAACTCCGTTAGCTGAATGCTCAGATCAGAAAGAAGTTTCACAGAATGCTTCTGTGTAGTTTATATTTGAATATATTCCTTTTTCCACTACTACGCTCTTAGCGCTCCAAAAGTCCAGTTGCATTTTCTACAGAAAGAGTGTTCAGATCTGCTCAATCAAAAGTATGGTTTAACTCTGTTAGCTGAATTCACAGATCAGAAAGAAGTTTCACGGAATGATTCTGTGTAGTTTATATTTGAAGACATTCCTTTTTCCACTATTACCCTCTTAGCGCTCCGAATCTCCACTTGCATTTTCTACAAAAAGAGTGTTTCATAACTGCTCAATCAAAAATATGTTTTATCTCTGTTAACTGAATTTACAGATCAGAAATAAGTTTCACAGAATGCATCTGTGTAGTTTTTATTTGAAGATATTCTTTTTCCCAATGTAGGCCTCTTAGCGCTTAGCATGTCCAATTGCAGTTTCTACAGAAAGAGTGTTTCAGAAAGGCTCAATCAAAAGTAAGGTTCAACTCTGTTAGCTGAATGCACAGAACAGAAAGAGTTTTCACAGAATGCTACTGTGTAGTTTATATTTGAATATATTCCTTTTTCCACTATTACCCTCTTAGCGCTCCGAATGTCCACTTGCATTTTCTACAGAAAGAGTGTTCAGAACTGCGCAATCAAAAGTATGGTTTAACTCTGTTAGCTTAATGAACATATCAGAAATAAGTTTCACACAATGCTTCTGTGTAGTTTTTATTTGAAGATATTATTTTTCCCAATATAGGCCTCTTAGCGCTCAGAATGTCCAATTGCAGTTTCTACAGAAAGAGTGTTTCAGAAAGGCTCAGTCAAAAGTAAGGTTCAACTCTGTTAGTTGAATGCACAGAACAGAAAGAAGTTTCATACAATGCTTCTGTGTAGTTTATATTTGAACATATTCTTTTTTCCCCTATTACCCACTTAGCGCTACGAATGTCCAGTTGCATTTTCTACAGACAGAGTGTTTCAAAACTGCTCAATCAAAAGTATGGTTTAACTCTGTTAGCTGAATGCTCAGATCAGAAAGAAGTTTCACAGAATGCTTCTGTGTGGTTTATATTTGAATATATTCCTTTTTCCACTACTACTCTCTTAGTGCTCCAAATGTCCAGTTGCATTTTCTACAGAAAGAGTGTTCAGATCTGCTCACTCAAAAGTATGGTTTAACTCTGTTAGCTGAATTCACAGATCAGAAAGAAGTTTCACAGAATGATTCTGTGTAGTTTATATTTGGAGACATTCCTTTTTCCACTATTACCTTCTTAGCGCTCCGAATCTCCACTTGCATTTTCTACAGAAAGAGTGTTTCAGAACGGCTCAATCAAAACTAAGGTTCAAATCTTTTAGTTGAACAATCAGAACAGAAAGTAGTTTCACACAATTCTTCTGTGTAGTTTTTATTTGTAGACATTCTTTTTCCCAATATAGGCCTCTTAGCGCTCAGAATGTCCAATTGCAGTTTCTACAGAAAGAGTGTTTCAGAAAGGCTCAATCAAAAGTAAGGTTCAACTCTGTTAGTTGAATGCACAGAACAGAAAGAAGTTTCATACAATGATTCTGTGTAGTTTATATTTGAACATATTCTTTTTTCCACTATTACCCACTTAGCGCTACGAATGTCCAGTTGCATTTTCTACAGACAGAGTGTTTCAAAACTGCTCAATCAAAAGTATGGTTTAACTCTGTTAGCTGAATGCTCAGATCAGAAAGAAGTTTCACAGAATGCTTCTGTGTAGTTTATATTTGAATATATTCCTTTTTCCACTACTACGCTCTTAGCACTCCAAATGTCCAGTTGCATTTTCAACAGAAAGAGTGTTCAGATCTGCTCAATCAAAAGTATGGTTTAACTCTGTTAGCTGAATGCACAGATCAGAAAGAAGTTTCACCGAATGATTCTGTGTAGTTTATATTTGAAGACATTCCTTTTTCCACTATTACCCTCTTAGCGCTCCGAATCTCCACTTGCATTTTCTACAAAAAGAGTGTTTCATAACTGTTCAATGAAAAATATGTTTTATCTCTGTTAACTGAATTTACAGATCAGAAATAAGTTTCACAGAATGCATCTGTGTAGTTTTTATTTGAAGATATTCTTTTTCCCAATGTAGGCCTCTTAGCGCTTAGCATGTCCAATTGCAGTTTCTACAGAAAGAGTGTTTCAGAACGGCTCAATCAAAAGTAAGGTTCAACTCTGTTAGTTGAATGCACAGAACAGAAAGAATTTTCACAGAATGCTACTGTGTAGTTTATATTTGAATATATTCCTTTTTCCACTATTACCCTCTTAGCGCTCAGAATGTCCACTTGCATTTTCTACAGAAAGAGTGTTCAGAACTGCGCAATCAAAAGTATGGTTTAACTCTGTTAGCTTAATGAACATATCTGAAATAAGTTTCACACAATGCTTCTGTGTAGTTTTTATTTGAAGATATTATTTTTCCCAATATAGGCCTCTTAGCGCTCAGAATGTCCAATTGCAGTTTCTACAGAAAGAGTGTTTCAGAAAGGCTAAATCAAAAGTAAGGTTCAACTCTGTTAGTTGAATGCACAGAACAGAAAGTTGTTTCATACAATTCTTCTGTGTAGTTTATATTTGAACATATTCTTTTTTCCACTATTACTCACTTAGCGCTACGAATGTCCAGTTGCATTTTCTACAGACAGAGTGTTTCAAAACTGCTCAATCAAAAGTATGGTTTAACTCTGTTAGCTGAATGCTCAGATCAGAAAGAAGTTTCACAGAATGCTTCTGTGTAGTTTATATTTGAATATATTCCTTTTTCCACTACTACGCTCTTAGCGCTCCAAATGTCCAGTTGCATTTTCAACAGAAAGAGTGTTCAGATCTGCTCAATCAAAAGTATGGTTTAACTCTGTTAGCTGAATGCACAGATCAGAAAGAAGTTTCACCGAATGATTCTGTGTAGTTTATATTTGAAGACATTCCTTTTTCCACTATTACCCTCTTAGCGCTCCGAATCTCCACTTGCATTTTCTACAAAAAGAGTGTTTCATAACTGCTCAATCAAAAATATGTTTTATCTCTGTTAACTGAATTTACAGATCAGAAATAAGTTTCACAGAATGCATCTGTGTAGTTTTTATTTGAAGATATTCTTTTTCCCAATGTAGGCCTCTTAGCGCTTAGCATGTCCAATTGCAGTTTCTACAGAAAGAGTGTTTCAGAACGGCTCAATCAAAAGTAAGGTTCAACTCTGTTAGTTGAATGCACAGAACAGAAAGAATTTTCACAGAATGCTACTGTGTAGTTTATATTTGAATATATTCCTTTTTCCACTATTACCCTCTTAGCGCTCCGAATGTCCACTTGCATTTTCTACAGAAAGAGTGTTCAGAACTGCGCAATCAAAAGTATGGTTTAACTCTGTTAGCTTAATGAACATATCAGAAATAAGTTTCACACAATGCTTCTGTGTAGTTTTTATTTGAAGATATTATTTTTCCCAATATAGGCCTCTTAGCGCTCAGAATGTCCAATTGCAGTTTCTACAGAAAGAGTGTTTCAGAAAGGCTCAATCAAATGTAAGTTTCAATTCTGTTAGTTGAATGCACAGAACAGAAAGAAGTTTCATACAATGCTTCTGTGTAGTTTATATTTGAACATATTCTTTTTTCCACTATTACCCACTTAGCGCTACGAATGTCCAGTTGCATTTTCTACAGACAGAGTGTTTCAAATCTGCTCAATCATAAGTATGGTTTAACTCTGTTAGCTGAATGCTCAGATCAGAAAGAAGTTTCACAGAATGCTTCTGTGTAGTTTATATTTGAATATATTCCTTTTTCAACTACTACTCTCTTAGCGCTCCAAATGTCCAGTTGCATTTTCTACAGAAAGAGTGTTCAGATCTGCTCAATCAAAAGTATGGTTTAACTCTGTTAGCTGAATGCACAGATCAAAAAGAAGTTTCACAGAATGATTCTGTGTAGTTTATATTTGAAGACATTCCTTTTTCCACTATTATCCTCTTAGCGCTCCGAATCTCGACTTGCATTTTCTACAGAAAGAGTGTTTCAGAACGGCTCAATCAAAACTAAGGTTCAACTCTTTTAGTTGAACAAACAGAACAGAAAGAAGTTTCACACAATTCTTCTGTGTAGTTTTTATTTGTAGACATTCTTTTTCCCAATATAGGCCTCTTAGCGCTCAGAATGTCCAATTGCAGTTTCTACAGAAAGAGTGTTTCTGAACGGCTCAATCAAAAGTAAGGTTCAACTCTGTTAGTTGAATGCACAGAACAGAAAGAAGTTTCATACAATGCTTCTGTGTAGTTTATATTTGAACATATTCTCTTTTCCACTATTACCCACTTAGCGCTACGAATGTCCAGTTGCATTTTCTACAGACAGAGTGTTTCAAAACTGCTCAATCAAAAGTATGGTTTAACTCTGTTAGCTGAATGCTCAGATCAGAAAGAAGTTTCACAGAATGCTTCTGTGTAGTTTATATTTGAATATATTCCTTTTTCCACTACTACGCTCTTAGCGCTCCAAATGTCCAGTTGCATTTTCAACAGAAAGAGTGTTCAGATCTGCTCAATCAAAAGTATGGTTTAACTCTGTTAGCTGAATGCACAGATCAGAAAGAAGTTTCACCGAATGATTCTGTGTAGTTTATATTTGAAGACATTCCTTTTTCCACTATTACCCTCTTAGCGCTCCGAATCTCCACTTGCATTTTCTACAAAAAGAGTGTTTCATAACTGCTCAATCAAAAATATGTTTTATCTCTGTTAACTGAATTTACAGATCAGAAATAAGTTTCACAGAATGCATCTGTGTAGTTTTTATTTGAAGATATTCTTTTTCCCAATGTAGGCCTCTTAGCGCTTAGCATGTCCAATTGCAGTTTCTACAGAAAGAGTGTTTCAGAACGGCTCAATCAAAAGTAAGGTTCAACTCTGTTAGTTGAATGCACAGAACAGAAAGAATTTTCACAGAATGCTACTGTGTAGTTTATATTTGAATATATTCCTTTTTCCACTATTACCCTCTTAGCGCTCCGAATGTCCACTTGCATTTTCTACAGAAAGAGTGTTCAGAACTGCGCAATCAAAAGTATGGTTTAACTCTGTTAGCTTAATGAACATATCTGAAATAAGTTTCACACAATGCTTCTGTGTAGTTTTTATTTGAAGATATTATTTTTCCCAATATAGGCCTCTTAGCGCTCAGAATGTCCAATTGCAGTTCCTACAGAAAGAGTGTTTCAGAAAGGCTCAATCAAAAGTAAGGTTCAACTCTGTTAGTTGAATGCACAGAACAGAAAGATGTTTCATACAATGCTTCTGTGTAGTTTATATTTGAACATATTCTTTTTTCCACTATTACTCACTTAGCGCTACGAATGTCCAGTTGCATTTTCTACAGACAGAGTGTTTCAAAACTGCTCAATCAAAAGTATGGTTTAACTCTGTTAGCTGAATGCTCAGATCAGAAAGAAGTTTCACAGAATGCTTCTGTGTAGTTTATATTTGAATATATTCCTTTTTCCACTACTACGCTCTTAGCGCTCCAAATGTCCAGTTGCATTTTCAACAGAAAGAGTGTTCAGATCTGCTCAATCAAAAGTATGGTTTAACTCTGTTAGCTGAATGCACAGATCAGAAAGAAGTTTCACCGAATGATTCTGTGTAGTTTATATTTGAAGACATTCCTTTTTCCACTATTACCCTCTTAGCGCTCCGAATCTCCACTTGCATTTTCTACAAAAAGAGTGTTTCATAACTGCTCAATCAAAAATATGTTTTATCTCTGTTAACTGAATTTACAGATCAGAAATAAGTTTCACAGAATGCATCTGTGTAGTTTTTATTTGAAGATATTCTTTTTCCCAATGTAGGCCTCTTAGCGCTTAGCATGTCCAATTGCAGTTTCTACAGAAAGAGTGTTTCAGAACGGCTCAATCAAAAGTAAGGTTCAACTCTGTTAGTTGAATGCACAGAACAGAAAGAATTTTCACAGAATGCTACTGTGTAGTTTATATTTGAATATATTCCTTTTTCCACTATTACCCTCTTAGCGCTCCGAATGTCCACTTGCATTTTCTACAGAAAGAGTGTTCAGAACTGCGCAATCAAAAGTATGGTTTAACTCTGTTAGCTTAATGAACATATCAGAAATAAGTTTCACACAATGCTTCTGTGTAGTTTTTATTTGAAGATATTATTTTTCCCAATATAGGCCTCTTAGCGCTCAGAATGTCCAATTGCAGTTTCTACAGAAAGAGTGTTTCAGAAAGGCTCAATCAAAAGTAAGGTTCAACTCTGTTAGTTGAATGCACAGAACAGAAAGAAGTTTCATACAATGCTACTGTGTAGTTTATATTTGAACATATTCTTTTTTCCACTATTACCCACTTAGCGCTACGAATGTCCAGTTGCATTTTCTACAGACAGAGTGTTTCAAAACTGCTCAATCATAAGTATGGTTTAACTCTGTTAGCTGAATGCTCAGATCAGAAAGAAGTTTCACAGAATGCTTCTGTGTAGTTTATATTTGAATATATTCCTTTTTCCACTACTACTCTCTTAGCGCTCCAAATGTCCAGTTGCATTTTCTACAGAAAGAGTGTTCAGATCTGCTCAATCAAAAGTATGGTTTAACTCTGTTAGCTGAATGCACAGATCAAAAAGAAGTTTCACAGAATGATTCTGTGTAGTTTATATTTGGAGACATTCCTTTTTCCACTATTACCCTCTTAGCGCCCCGAATCTCCACATGCATTTTCTACAGAAAGAGTGTTTCAGAACGGCTCAATCAAAACTAAGGTTCAACTCTTTTAGTTGAACAAACAGAACAGAAAGAAGTTTCACACAATTCTTCTGTGTAGTTTTTATTTGTAGACATTCTTTTTCCCAATATAGGCCTCTTAGCGCTCAGAATGTCCAATTGCAGTTTCTACAGAAAGAGTGTTTCAGAACGGCTCAATCAAAAGTAAGGTTCAACTCTGTTAGTTGAATGCACAGAACAGAAAGAAGTTTCATACAATGCTTCTGTGTAGTTTATATTTGAACATATTCTCTTTTCCACTATTACCCACTTAGCGCTACGAATGTCCAGTTGCATTTTCTACAGACAGAGTGTTTCAAAACTGCTCAATCAAAAGTATGGTTTAACTCTGTTAGCTGAATGCTCAGATCAGAAAGAAGTTTCACAGAATGCTTCTGTGTAGTTTATATTTGAATATATTCCTTTTTCCACTACTACGCTCTTAGCGCTCCAAATGTCCAGTTGCATTTTCAACAGAAAGAGTGTTCAGATCTGCTCAATCAAAAGTATGGTTTAACTCTGTTAGCTGAATGCACAGATCAGAAAGAAGTTTCACCGAATGATTCTGTGTAGTTTATATTTGAAGACATTCCTTTTTCCACTATTACCCTCTTAGCGCTCCGAATCTCCACTTGCATTTTCTACAAAAAGAGTGTTTCATAACTGCTCAATCAAAAATATGTTTTATCTCTGTTAACTGAATTTACAGATCAGAAATAAGTTTCACAGAATGCATCTGTGTAGTTTTTATTTGAAGATATTCTTTTTCCCAATGTAGGCCTCTTAGCGCTTAGCATGTCCAATTGCAGTTTCTACAGAAAGAGTGTTTCAGAACGGCTCAATCAAAAGTAAGGTTCAACTCTGTTAGTTGAATGCACAGAACAGAAAGAATTTTCACAGAATGCTACTGTGTAGTTTATATTTGAATATATTCCTTTTTCCACTATTACCCTCTTAGCGCTCCGAATGTCCACTTGCATTTTCTACAGAAAGAGTGTTCAGAACTGCGCAATCAAAAGTATGGTTTAACTCTGTTAGCTTAATGAACATATCTGAAATAAGTTTCACACAATGCTTCTGTGTAGTTTTTATTTGAAGATATTATTTTTCCCAATATAGGCCTCTTAGCGCTCAGAATGTCCAATTGCAGTTTCTACAGAAAGAGTGTTTCAGAAAGGCTCAATCAAAAGTAAGGTTCAACTCTGTTAGTTGAATGCACTGAACAGAAAGATGTTTCATACAATGCTTCTGTGTAGTTTATATTTGAACATATTCTTTTTTCCACTATTACTCACTTAGCGCTACGAATGTCCAGTTGCATTTTCTACAGACAGAGTGTTTCAAAACTGCTCAATCAAAAGTATGGTTTAACTCTGTTAGCTGAATGCTCAGATCAGAAAGAAGTTTCACAGAATGCTTCTGTGTAGTTTATATTTGAATATATTCCTTTTTCCACTACTACGCTCTTAGCGCTCCAAATGTCCAGTTGCATTTTCAACAGAAAGAGTGTTCAGATCTGCTCAATCAAAAGTATGGTTTAACTCTGTTAGCTGAATGCACAGATCAGAAAGAAGTTTCACCGAATGATTCTGTGTAGTTTATATTTGAAGACATTCCTTTTTCCACTATTACCCTCTTAGCGCACCGAATCTCCACTTGCATTTTCTACAAAAAGAGTGTTTCATAACTGCTCAATCAAAAATATGTTTTATCTCTGTTAACTGAATTTACAGATCAGAAATAAGTTTCACAGAATGCATCTGTGTAGTTTTTATTTGAAGATATTCTTTTTCCCAATGTAGGCCTCTTAGCGCTTAGCATGTCCAATTGCAGTTTCTACAGAAAGAGTGTTTCAGAACGGCTCAATCAAAAGTAAGGTTGAACTCTGTTAGTTGAATGCACAGAACAGAAAGAATTTTCACAGAATGCTACTGTGTAGTTTATATTTGAATATATTCCTTTTTCCACTATTACCCTCTTAGCGCTCCGAATGTCCACTTGCATTTTCTACAGAAAGAGTGTTCAGAACTGCGCAATCAAAAGTATGGTTTAACTCTGTTAGCTTAATGAACATATCAGAAATAAGTTTCACACAATGCTTCTGTGTAGTTTTTATTTGAAGATATTATTTTTCCCAATATAGGCCTCTTAGCGCTCAGAATGTCCAATTGCAGTTTCTACAGAAAGAGTGTTTCAGAAAGGCTCAATCAAAAGTAAGGTTCAACTCTGTTAGTTGAATGCACAGAACAGAAAGAAGTTTCATACAATGCTTCTGTGTAGTTTATATTTGAACATATTCTTTTTTCCACTATTACCCACTTAGCGCTACGAATGTCCAGTTGCATTTTCTACAGACAGAGTGTTTCAAAACTGCTCAATCATAAGTATGGTTTAACTCTGTTAGCTGAATGCTCAGATCAGAAAGAAGTTTCACAGAATGCTTCTGTGTAGTTTATATTTGAATATATTCCTTTTTCCACTACTACTCTCTTAGCGCTCCAAATGTCCAGTTGCATTTTCTACAGAAAGAGTGTTCAGATCTGCTCAATCAAAAGTATGGTTTAACTCTGTTAGCTGAATGCACAGATCAAAAAGAAGTTTCACAGAATGATTCTGTGTAGTTTATATTTGGAGACATTCCTTTTTCCACTATTATCCTCTTAGCGCTCCGAATCTCCAGTTGCATTTTCTACAGAAAGAGTGTTTCAGAACGGCTCAATCAAAACTAAGGTTCAACTCTTTTAGTTGAACAAACAGAACAGAAAGAAGTTTCACACAATTCTTCTGTGTAGTTTTTATTTGTAGACATTCTTTTTCCCAATATAGGCCTCTTAGCGCTCAGAATGTCCAATTGCAGTTTCTACAGAAAGAGTGTTTCAGAACGGCTCAATCAAAAGTAAGGTTCAACTCTGTTAGTTGAATGCACAGAACAGAAAGAAGTTTCATACAATGCTTCTGTGTAGTTTATATTTGAACATATTCTCTTTTCCACTATTACCCACTTAGCGCTACGAATGTCCAGTTGCATTTTCTACAGAGAGAGTGTTTCAAAACTGCTCAATCAAAAGTATGGTTTAACTCTGTTAGCTGAATGCTCAGATCAGAAAGAAGTTTCACAGAATGCTTCTGTGTAGTTTATATTTGAATATATTCCTTTTTCCACTACTACGCTCTTAGCGCTCCAAATGTCCAGTTGCATTTTCAACAGAAAGAGTGTTCAGATCTGCTCAATCAAAAGTATGGTTTAACTCTGTTAGCTGAATGCACAGATCAGAAAGAAGTTTCACCGAATGATTCTGTGTAGTTTATATTTGAAGACATTCCTTTTTCCACTATTACCCTCTTAGCGCTCCGAATCTCCACTTGCATTTTCTACAAAAAGAGTGTTTCATAACTGCTCAATCAAAAATATGTTTTATCTCTGTTAACTGAATTTACAGATCAGAAATAAGTTTCACAGAATGCATCTGTGTAGTTTTTATTTGAAGATATTCTTTTTCCCAATGTAGGCCTCTTAGCGCTTAGCATGTCCAATTGCAGTTTCTACAGAAAGAGTGTTTCAGAACGGCTCAATCAAAAGTAAGGTTCAACTCTGTTAGTTGAATGCACAGAACAGAAAGAATTTTCACAGAATGCTACTGTGTAGTTTATATTTGAATATATTCCTTTTTCTACTATTACCCTCTTAGCGCTCCGAATGTCCACTTGCATTTTCTACAGAAAGAGTGTTCAGAACTGCGCAATCAAAAGTATGGTTTAACTCTGTTAGCTTAATGAACATATCTGAAATAAGTTTCACACAATGCTTCTGTGTAGTTTTTATTTGAAGATATTATTTTTCCCAATATAGGCCTCTTAGCGCTCAGAATGTCCAATTGCAGTTTCTACAGAAAGAGTGTTTCAGAAAGGCTCAATCAAAAGTAAGGTTCAACTCTGTTAGTTGAATGCACTGAACAGAAAGTTGTTTCATACAATGCTTCTGTGTAGTTTATATTTGAACATATTCTTTTTTCCACTATTACTCACTTAGCGCTACGAATGTCCAGTTGCATTTTCTACAGACAGAGTGTTTCAAAACTGCTCAATCAAAAGTATGGTTTAACTCTGTTAGCTGAATGCTCAGATCAGAAAGAAGTTTCACAGAATGCTTCTGTGTAGTTTATATTTGAATATATTCCTTTTTCCACTACTACGCTCTTAGCGCTCCAAATGTCCAGTTGCATTTTCAACAGAAACAGTGTTCAGATCTGCTCAATCAAAAGTATGGTTTAACTCTGTTAGCTGAATGCACAGATCAGAAAGAAGTTTCACCGAATGATTCTGTGCAGTTTATATTTGAAGACATTCCTTTTTCCACTATTACCCTCTTAGCGCTCCGAATCTCCACTTGCATTTTCTACAAAAAGAGTGTTTCATAACTGCTCAATCAAAAATATGTTTTATCTCTGTTAACTGAATTTACAGATCAGAAATAAGTTTCACAGAATGCATCTGTGTAGTTTTTATTTGAAGATATTCTTTTTCCCAATGTAGGCCTCTTAGCGCTTAGCATGTCCAATTGCAGTTTCTACAGAAAGAGTGTTTCAGAACGGCTCAATCAAAAGTAAGGTTCAACTCTGTTAGTTGAATGTACAGAACAGAGAGAATTTTCACAGAATGCTACTGTGTAGTTTATATTTGAATATATTCCTTTTTCCACTATTACCCTCTTAGCGCTCCGAATGTCCACTTGCATTTTCTACAGAAAGAGTTTTCAGAACTGCGCAATCAAAAGTATGGTTTAACTCTGTTAGCTTAATGAACATACCAGAAATAAGTTTCACACAATGCTTCTGTGTAGTTTTTATTTGAAGATATTATTTTTCCCAATATAGTCCTCTTAGCGCTCAGAATGTCCAATTGCAGCTTCTACAGAAAGAGTGTTTCAGAAAGGCTCAATCAAAAGTAAGGTTCAACTCTGTTAGTTGAATGCACAGAACAGAAAGAAGTTTCATACAATGCTTCTGTGTAGTTTATATTTGAACATTTTTTTTTTCCACTATTACCCACTTAGCGCTACGAATGTCCAGTTGCATTTTCTACAGACAGAGTGTTTCAAAACTGCTCAATCAAAAGTATGGTTTAACTCTGTTAGCTGAATGCTCAGATCAGAAAGAAGTTTCACAGAATGCTTCTGTGTAGTTTGTATTTGAATATATTCCTTTTTCCACTACTACTGTCTTAGCGCTCCAAATGTCCAGTGGCATTTTCTACAGAAAGAGTGTTCAGATCTGCTCAATCAAAAGTATGGTTTAACTCTCTTAGCTGAATGCACAGATCAGAAAAAAGTTTCACAGAATGATTCTGTGTAGTTTATATTTGGAGACATTCCTTTTTCCACTATTACCCTCTTAGCGCTCCGAATCTCCACTTGAATTTTCTACAGAAAGAGTGTTTCAGAACGGCTCAATCAAAACTAAGGTTCAACTCTTTTAGTTGAACAAACAGAACAGAAAGAAGTTTCACACAATTCTTCTGTGTAGTTTTTATTTGTAGACATTCTTTTTCCCAATATAGGCCTCTTAGCGCTCAGAATGTCCAATTGCAGTTTCTACAGAAAGAGTGTTTCAGAACGGCTCAATGAAAAGTAAGGTTCAACTCTGTTAGTTGAATGCACAGAACAGAAAGAAGTTTCATGCAATGCTTCTGTGTAGTTTATATTTGAACATATTCTCTTTTCCACTATTACCCACTTAGCGCTACGAATGTCCAGTTGCATTTTCTACAGACAGAGTGTTTCAAAACTGCTCAATCAAAAGTATGGTTTAACTCTGTTAGCTGTATGCTCAGATCAGAAAGAAATTTCACAGAATGCTTCTGTGTAGTTTATATTTGAATATATTCCTTTTTCCACTACTAACCTCTTAGCGCTCCAAATGTCCAGTTGCATTTTCAACAGAAAGAGTGTTCAGATCTGCTCAATCAAAAGTATGGTTTAACTCTGTTAGCTGAATGCACAGATCAGAAAGAAGTTTCACCGAATGATTCTGTGTAGTTTATATTTGAAGACATTCCTTTTTCCACTATTACCCTCTTAGCGCTCCGAATCTCCACTTGCATTTTCTACAAAAAGAGTGTTTCATAACTGCTCAATCAAAAATATGTTTTATCTCTGTTAACTGAATTTACAGATCAGAAATAAGTTTCACAGAATGCATCTGTGTAGTTTTTATTTGAAGATATTCTTTTTCCCAATGTAGGCCTCTTAGCGCTTAGCATGTCCAATTGCAGTTTCTACAGAAAGAGTGTTTCAGAACGGCTCAATCAAAAGTAAGGTTCAACTCTGTTAGTTGAATGCACAGAACAGAAAGAATTTTCACAGAATGCTACTGTGTAGTTTATATTTGAATATATTCCTTTTTCCACTATTACCCTCTTAGCGCTCCGAATGTCCACTTGCATTTTCTACAGAAAGAGTGTTCAGAACTGCGCAATCAAAAGTATGGTTTAACTCTGTTAGCTTAATGAACATATCTGAAATAAGTTTCACACAATGCTTCTGTGTAATTTTTATTTGAAGATATTATTTTTCCCAATATAGGCCTCTTAGCGCTCAGAATGTCCAATTGCAGTTTCTACAGAAAGAGTGTTTCAGAAAGGCTCAATCAAAGTAAGGTTCAACTCTGTTAGTTGAATGCACTGAACAGAAAGATGTTTCATACAATGCTTCTGTGTAGTTTATATTTGAACATATTCTTTTTTCCACTATTACTCACTTAGCGCTACGAATGTCCAGTTGCATTTTCTACAGACAGAGTGTTTCAAAACTGCTCAATCAAAAGTATGGTTTAACTCTGTTAGCTGAATGCTCAGATCAGAAAGAAGTTTCACAGAATGCTTCTGTGTAGTTTATATTTGAATATATTCCTTTTTCCACTACTACGCTCTTAGCGCTCCAAATGTCCAGTTGCATTTTCAACAGAAAGAGTGTTCAGATCTGCTCAATCAAAAGTATGGTTTAACTCTGTTAGCTGAATGCACAGATCTGAAAGAAGTTTCACCGAATGATTCTGTGTAGTTTATATTTGAAGACATTCCTTTTTCCACTATTACCCTCTTAGCGCACCGAATCTCCACTTGCATTTTCTACAAAAAGAGTGTTTCATAACTGCTCAATCAAAAATATGTTTTATCTCTGTTAACTGAATTTACAGATCAGAAATAAGTTTCACAGAATGCATCTGTGTAGTTTTTATTTGAAGATATTCTTTTTCCCAATGTAGGCCTCTTAGCGCTTAGCATGTCCAATTGCAGTTTCTACAGAAAGAGTGTTTCAGAACGGCTCAATCAAAAGTAAGGTTGAACTCTGTTAGTTGAATGCACAGAACAGAAAGAATTTTCACAGAATGCTACTGTGTAGTTTATATTTGAATATATTCCTTTTTCCACTATTACCCTCTTAGCGCTCCGAATGTCCACTTGCATTTTCTACAGAAAGAGTGTTCAGAACTGCGCAATCAAAAGTATGGTTTAACTCTGTTAGCTTAATGAACATATCAGAAATAAGTTTCACACAATGCTTCTGTGTAGTTTTTATTTGAAGATATTATTTTTCCCAATATAGGCCTCTTAGCGCTCAGAATGTCCAATTGCAGTTTCTACAGAAAGAGTGTTTCAGAAAGGCTCAATCAAAAGTAAGGTTCAACTCTGTTAGTTGAATGCACAGAACAGAAAGAAGTTTCATACAATGCTTCTGTGTAGTTTATATTTGAACATATTCTTTTTTCCACTATTACCCACTTAGCGCTACGAATGTCCAGTTGCATTTTCTACAGACAGAGTGTTTCAAAACTGCTCAATCATAAGTATGGTTTAACTCTGTTAGCTGAATGCTCAGATCAGAAAGAAGTTTCACAGAATGCTTCTGTGTAGTTTATATTTGAATATATTCCTTTTTCCACTACTACTCTCTTAGCGCTCCAAATGTCCAGTTGCATTTTCTACAGAAAGAGTGTTCAGATCTGCTCAATCAAAAGTATGGTTTAACTCTGTTAGCTGAATGCACAGATCAAAAAGAAGTTTCACAGAATGATTCTGTGTAGTTTATATTTGGAGACATTCCTTTTTCCACTATTATCCTCTTAGCGCTCCGAATCTCCAGTTGCATTTTCTACAGAAAGAGTGTTTCAGAACGGCTCAATCAAAACTAAGGTTCAACTCTTTTAGTTGAACAAACAGAACAGAAAGAAGTTTCACACAATTCTTCTGTGTAGTTTTTATTTGTAGACATTCTTTTTCCCAATATAGGCCTCTTAGCGCTCAGAATGTCCAATTGCAGTTTCTACAGAAAGAGTGTTTCAGAACGGCTCAATCAAAAGTAAGGTTCAACTCTGTTAGTTGAATGCACAGAACAGAAAGAAGTTTCATACAATGCTTCTGTGTAGTTTATATTTGAACATATTCTCTTTTCCACTATTACCCACTTAGCGCTACGAATGTCCATTTGCATTTTCTACAGAGAGAGTGTTTCAAAACTGCTCAATCAAAAGTATGGTTTAACTCTGTTAGCTGAATGCTCAGATCAGAAAGAAGTTTCACAGAATGCTTCTGTGTAGTTTATATTTGAATATATTCCTTTTTCCACTACTACGCTCTTAGCGCTCCAAATGTCCAGTTGCATTTTCAACAGAAAGAGTGTTCAGATCTGCTCAATCAAAAGTATGGTTTAACTCTGTTAGCTGAATGCACAGATCAGAAAGAAGTTTCACCGAATGATTCTGTGTAGTTTATATTTGAAGACATTCCTTTTTCCACTATTACCCTCTTAGCGCTCCGAATCTCCACTTGCATTTTCTACAAAAAGAGTGTTTCATAACTGCTCAATCAAAAATATGTTTTATCTCTGTTAACTGAATTTACAGATCAGAAATAAGTTTCACAGAATGCATCTGTGTAGTTTTTATTTGAAGATATTCTTTTTCCCAATGTAGGCCTCTTAGCGCTTAGCATGTCCAATTGCAGTTTCTACAGAAAGAGTGTTTCAGAACGGCTCAATCAAAAGTAAGGTTCAACTCTGTTAGTTGAATGCACAGAACAGAAAGAATTTTCACAGAATGCTACTGTGTAGTTTATATTTGAATATATTCCTTTTTCCACTATTACCCTCTTAGCGCTCCGAATGTCCACTTGCATTTTCTACAGAAAGAGTGTTCAGAACTGCGCAATCAAAAGTATGGTTTAACTCTGTTAGCTTAATGAACATATCTGAAATAAGTTTCACACAATGCTTCTGTGTAGTTTTTATTTGAAGATATTATTTTTCCCAATATAGTCCTCTTAGCGCTCAGAATGTCCAATTGCAGCTTCTACAGAAAGAGTGTTTCAGAAAGGCTCAATCAAAAGTAAGGTTCAACTCTGTTAGTTGAATGCACAGAACAGAAAGAAGTTTCATACAATGCTTCTGTGTAGTTTATATTTGAACATTTTGTTTTTTCCACTATTACCCACTTAGCGCTACGAATGTCCAGTTGCATTTTCTACAGACAGAGTGTTTCAAAACTGCTCAATCAAAAGTATGGTTTAACTCTGTTAGCTGAATGCTCAGATCAGAAAGAAGTTTCACAGAATGCTTCTGTGTAGTTTATATTTGAATATATTCCTTTTTCCACTACTACTGTCTTAGCGCTCCAAATGTCCAGTGGCATTTTCTACAGAAAGAGTGTTCAGATCTGCTCAATCAAAAGTATGGTTTAACTCTCTTAGCTGAATGCACAGATCAGAAAAAAGTTTCACAGAATGATTCTGTGTAGTTTATATTTGGAGACATTCCTTTTTCCACTATTACCCTCTTAGCGCTCCGAATCTCCACTTGAATTTTCTACAGAAAGAGTGTTTCAGAACGGCTCAATCAAAACTAAGGTTCAACTCTTTTAGTTGAACAAACAGAACAGAAAGAAGTTTCACACAATTCTTCTGTGTAGTTTTTATTTGTAGACATTCTTTTTCCCAATATAGGCCTCTTAGCGCTCAGAATGTCCAATTGCAGTTTCTACAGAAAGAGTGTTTCAGAACGGCTCAATGAAAAGTAAGGTTCAACTCTGTTAGTTGAATGCACAGAACAGAAAGAAGTTTCATGCAATGCTTCTGTGTAGTTTATATTTGAACATATTCTCTTTTCCACTATTACCCACTTAGCGCTACGAATGTCCAGTTGCATTTTCTACAGACAGAGTGTTTCAAAACTGCTCAATCAAAAGTATGGTTTAACTCTGTTAGCTGTATGCTCAGATCAGAAAGAAATTTCACAGAATGCTTCTGTGTAGTTTATATTTGAATATATTCCTTTTTCCACTACTAACCTCTTAGCGCTCCAAATGTCCAGTTGCATTTTCAACAGAAAGAGTGTTCAGATCTGCTCAATCAAAAGTATGGTTTAACTCTGTTAGCTGAATGCACAGATCAGAAAGAAGTTTCACCGAATGATTCTGTGTAGTTTATATTTGAAGACATTCCTTTTTCCACTATTACCCTCTTAGCGCTCCGAATCTCCACTTGCATTTTCTACAAAAAGAGTGTTTCATAACTGCTCAATCAAAAATATGTTTTATCTCTGTTAACTGAATTTACAGATCAGAAATAAGTTTCACAGAATGCATCTGTGTAGTTTTTATTTGAAGATATTCTTTTTCCCAATGTAGGCCTCTTAGCGCTTAGCATGTCCAATTGCAGTTTCTACAGAAAGAGTGTTTCAGAACGGCTCAATCAAAAGTAAGGTTCAACTCTGTTAGTTGAATGCACAGAACAGAAAGAATTTTCACAGAATGCTACTGTGTAGTTTATATTTGAATATATTCCTTTTTCCACTATTACCCTCTTAGCGCTCCGAATGTCCACTTGCATTTTCTACAGAAAGAGTGTTCAGAACTGCGCAATCAAAAGTATGGTTTAACTC
This sequence comes from Symphalangus syndactylus, assembly GCF_028878055.3. Taxonomy (NCBI): domain Eukaryota; kingdom Metazoa; phylum Chordata; class Mammalia; order Primates; family Hylobatidae; genus Symphalangus; species Symphalangus syndactylus. Next base: position 161,763,444 of record NC_072447.2, on the reverse strand, counting down.
TGTTAGCTTAATGAACATATCTGAAATAAGTTTCACACAATGCTTCTGTGTAATTTTTATTTGAAGATATTATTTTTCCCAATATAGGCCTCTTAGCGCTCAGAATGTCCAATTGCAGTTTCTACAGAAAGAGTGTTTCAGAAAGGCTCAATCAAAAGTAAGGTTCAACTCTGTTAGTTGAATGCACTGAACAGAAAGATGTTTCATACAATGCTTCTGTGTAGTTTATATTTGAACATATTCTTTTTTCCACTATTACTCACTTAGCGCTACGAATGTCCAGTTGCATTTTCTACAGACAGAGTGTTTCAAAACTGCTCAATCAAAAGTATGGTTTAACTCTGTTAGCTGAATGCTCAGATCAGAAAGAAGTTTCACAGAATGCTTCTGTGTAGTTTATATTTGAATATATTCCTTTTTCCACTACTACGCTCTTAGCGCTCCAAATGTCCAGTTGCATTTTCAACAGAAAGAGTGTTCAGATCTGCTCAATCAAAAGTATGGTTTAACTCTGTTAGCTGAATGCACAGATCAGAAAGAAGTTTCACCGAATGATTCTGTGTAGTTTATATTTGAAGACATTCCTTTTTCCACTATTACCCTCTTAGCGCACCGAATCTCCACTTGCATTTTCTACAAAAAGAGTGTTTCATAACTGCTCAATCAAAAATATGTTTTATCTCTGTTAACTGAATTTACAGATCAGAAATAAGTTTCACAGAATGCATCTGTGTAGTTTTTATTTGAAGATATTCTTTTTCCCAATGTAGGCCTCTTAGCGCTTAGCATGTCCAATTGCAGTTTCTACAGAAAGAGTGTTTCAGAACGGCTCAATCAAAAGTAAGGTTGAACTCTGTTAGTTGAATGCACAGAACAGAAAGAATTTTCACAGAATGCTACTGTGTAGTTTATATTTGAATATATTCCTTTTTCCACTATTACCGTCTTAGCGCTCCGAATGTCCACTTGCATTTTCTACAGAAAGAGTGTTCAGAACTGCGCAATCAAAAGTATGGTTTAACTCTGTTAGCTTAATGAACATATCAGAAATAAGTTTCACACAATGCTTCTGTGTAGTTTTTATTTGAAGATATTATTTTTCCCAATATAGGCCTCTTAGCGCTCAGAATGTCCAATTGCAGTTTCTACAGAAAGAGTGTTTCAGAAAGGCTCAATCAAAAGTAAGGTTCAACTCTGTTAGTTGAATGCACAGAACAGAAAGAAGTTTCATACAATGCTTCTGTGTAGTTTATATTTGAACATATTCTTTTTTCCACTATTACCCACTTAGCGCTACGAATGTCCAGTTGCATTTTCTACAGACAGAGTGTTTCAAAACTGCTCAATCATAAGTATTTTTTAACTCTGTTAGCTGAATGCTCAGATCAGAAAGAAGTTTCACAGAATGCTTCTGTGTAGTTTATATTTGAATATATTCCTTTTCCACTACTACTCTCTTAGCGCTCCAAATGTCCAGTTGCATTTTCTACAGAAAGAGTGTTCATATCTGCTCAATCAAAAGTATGGTTTAACTCTGTTAGCTGAATGCACAGATCAAAAAGAAGTTTCACAGAATGATTCTGTGTAGTTTATATTTGGAGACATTCCTTTTTCCACTATTATCCTCTTAGCGCTCCGAATCTCCAGTTGCATTTTCTACAGAAAGAGTGTTTCAGAACGGCTCAATCAAAACTAAGGTTCAACTCTTTTAGTTGAACAAACAGAACAGAAAGAAGTTTCACACAATTCTTCTGTGTAGTTTTTATTTGTAGACATTCTTTTTCCCAATATAGGCCTCTTAGCGCTCAGAATGTCCAATTGCAGTTTCTACAGAAAGAGTGTTTCAGAACGGCTCAATCAAAAGTAAGGTTCAACTCTGTTAGTTGAATGCACAGAACAGAAAGAAGTTTCATACAATGCTTCTGTGTAGTTTATATTTGAACATATTCTCTTTTCCACTATTACCCACTTAGCGCTACGAATGTCCAGTTGCATTTTCTACAGACGGAGTGTTTCAAAACTGCTCAATCAAAAGTATGGTTTAACTCTGTTAGCTGAATGCTCAGATCAGAAAGAAGTTTCACAGAATGCTTCTGTGTAGTTTATATTTGAATATATTCCTTTTTCCACTACTACGCTCTTAGCGCTCCAAATGTCCAGTTGCATTTTCAACAGAAAGAGTGTTCAGATCTGCTCAATCAAAAGTATGGTTTAACTCTGTTAGCTGAATGCACAGATCAGAAAGAAGTTTCACCGAATGATTCTGTGTAGTTTATATTTGAAGACATTCCTTTTTCCACTATTACCCTCTTAGCGCTCCGAATCTCCACTTGCATTTTCTACAAAAAGAGTGTTTCATAACTGCTCAATCAAAAATATGTTTTATCTCTGTTAACTGAATTTACAGATCAGAAATAAGTTTCACAGAATGCATCTGTGTAGTTTTTATTTGAAGATATTCTTTTTCCCAATGTAGGCCTCTTAGCGCTTAGCATGTCCAATTGCAGTTTCTACAGAAAGAGTGTTTCAGAACGGCTCAATCAAAAGTAAGGTTCAACTCTGTTAGTTGAATGCACAGAACAGAAAGAATTTTCACAGAATGCTACTGTGTAGTTTATATTTGAATATATTCCTTTTTCCACTATTACCCTCTTAGCGCTCCGAATGTCCACTTGCATTTTCTACAGAAAGAGTGTTCAGAACTGCGCAATCAAAAGTATGGTTTAACTCTGTTAGCTTAATGAACATATCTGAAATAAGTTTCACACAATGCTTCTGTGTAGTTTTTATTTGAAGATATTATTTTTCCCAATATAGGCCTCTTAGCGCTCAGAATGTCCAATTGCAGTTTCTACAGAAAGAGTGTTTCAGAAAGGCTCAATCAAAAGTAAGGTTCAACTCTGTTAGTTGAATGCACTGAACAGAAAGATGTTTCATACAATGCTTCTGTGTAGTTTATATTTGAACATATTCTTTTTTCCACTATTACTCACTTAGCGCTACGAATGTCCAGTTGCATTTTCTACAGACAGAGTGTTTCAAAACTGCTCAATCAAAAGTATGGTTTAACTCTGTTAGCTGAATGCTCAGATCAGAAAGAAGTTTCACAGAATGCTTCTGTGTAGTTTATATTTGAATATATTCCTTTTTCCACTACTACGCTCTTAGCGCTCCAAATGTCCAGTTGCATTTTCAACAGAAACAGTGTTCAGATCTGCTCAATCAAAAGTATGGTTTAACTCTGTTAGCTGAATGCACAGATCAGAAAGAAGTTTCACCGAATGTTTCTGTGCAGTTTATATTTGAAGACATTCCTTTTTCCACTATTACCCTCTTAGCGCTCCGAATCTCCACTTGCATTTTCTACAAAAAGAGTGTTTCATAACTGCTCAATCAAAAATATGTTTTATCTCTGTTAACTGAATTTACAGATCAGAAATATGTTTCACAGAATGCATCTGTGTAGTTTTTATTTGAAGATATTCTTTTTCCCAATGTAGGCCTCTTAGCGCTTAGCATGTCCAATTGCAGTTTCTACAGAAAGAGTGTTTCAGAACGGCTCAATCAAAAGTAAGGTTCAACTCTGTTAGTTGAATGTACAGAACAGAGAGAATTTTCACAGAATGCTACTGTGTAGTTTATATTTGAATATATTCCTTTTTCCACTATTACCCTCTTAGCGCTCCGAATGTCCACTTGCATTTTCTACAGAAAGAGTTTTCAGAACTGCGCAATCAAAAGTATGGTTTAACTCTGTTAGCTTAATGAACATACCAGAAATAAGTTTCACACAATGCTTCTGTGTAGTTTTTATTTGAAGATATTATTTTTCCCAATATAGTCCTCTTAGCGCTCAGAATGTCCAATTGCAGCTTCTACAGAAAGAGTGTTTCAGAAAGGCTCAATCAAAAGTAAGGTTCAACTCTGTTAGTTGAATGCACAGAACAGAAAGAAGTTTCATACAATGCTTCTGTGTAGTTTATATTTGAACATTTTGTTTTTTCCACTATTACCCACTTAGCGCTACGAATGTCCAGTTGCATTTTCTACAGACAGAGTGTTTCAAAACTGCTCAATCAAAAGTATGGTTTAACTCTGTTAGCTGAATGCTCAGATCAGAAAGAAGTTTCACAGAATGCTTCTGTGTAGTTTATATTTGAATATATTCCTTTTTCCACTACTACTGTCTTAGCGCTCCAAATGTCCAGTGGCATTTTCTACAGAAAGAGTGTTCAGATCTGCTCAATCAAAAGTATGGTTTAACTCTCTTAGCTGAATGCACAGATCAGAAAAAAGTTTCACAGAATGATTCTGTGTAGTTTATATTTGGAGACATTCCTTTTTCCACTATTACCCTCTTAGCGCTCCGAATCTCCACTTGCATTTTCTACAGAAAGAGTGTTTCAGAACGGCTCAATCAAAACTAAGGTTCAACTCTTTTAGTTGAACAAACAGAACAGAAAGAAGTTTCACACAATTCTTCTGTGTAGTTTTTATTTGTAGACATTCTTTTTCCCAATATAGGCCTCTTAGCGCTCAGAATGTCCAATTGCAGTTTCTACAGAAAGAGTGTTTCAGAACGGCTCAATGAAAAGTAAGGTTCAACTCTGTTAGTTGAATGCACAGAACAGAAAGAAGTTTCATGCAATGCTTCTGTGTAGTTTATATTTCAACATATTCTCTTTTCCACTATTACCCACTTAGCGCTACGAATGTCCAGTTGCATTTTCTACAGACAGAGTGTTTCAAAACTGCTCAATCAAAAGTATGGTTTAACTCTGTTAGCTGTATGCTCAGATCAGAAAGAAATTTCACAGAATGCTTCTGTGTAGTTTATATTTGAATATATTCCTTTTTCCACTACTAACCTCTTAGCGCTCCAAATGTCCAGTTGCATTTTCAACAGAAAGAGTGTTCAGATCTGCTCAATCAAAAGTATGGTTTAACTCTGTTAGCTGAATGCACAGATCAGAAAGAAGTTTCACCGAATGATTCTGTGTAGTTTATATTTGAAGACATTCCTTTTTCCACTATTACCCTCTTAGCGCTCCGAATCTCCACTTGCATTTTCTACAAAAAGAGTGTTTCATAACTGTTCAATCAAAAATATGTTTTATCTCTGTTAACTGAATTTACAGATCAGAAATAAGTTTCACAGAATGCATCTGTGTAGTTTTTATTTGAAGATATTCTTTTTCCCAATGTAGGCCTCTTAGCGCTTAGCATGTCCAATTGCAGTTTCTACAGAAAGAGTGTTTCAGAACGGCTCAATCAAAAGTAAGGTTCAACTCTGTTAGTTGAATGCACAGAACAGAAAGAATTTTCACAGAATGCTACTGTGTAGTTTATATTTGAATATATTCCTTTTTCCACTATTACCCTCTTAGCGCTCCGAATGTCCACTTGCATTTTCTACAGAAAGAGTGTGCAGAACTGCGCAATCAAAAGTATGGTTTAACTCTGTTAGCTTAATGAACATATCTGAAATAAGTTTCACACAATGCTTCTGTGTAGTTTTTATTTGAAGATATTATTTTTCCCAATATAGGCCTCTTAGCGCTCAGAATGTCCAATTGCAGTTTCTACAGAAAGAGTGTTTCAGAAAGGCTCAATCAAAAGTAAGGTTCAACTCTGTTAGTTGAATGCACTGAACAGAAAGATGTTTCATACAATGCTTCTGTGTAGTTTATATTTGAACATATTCTTTTTTCCACTATTACTCACTTAGCGCTACGAATGTCCAGTTGCATTTTCTACAGACAGAGTGTTTCAAAACTGCTCAATCAAAAGTATGGTTTAACTCTGTTAGCTGAATGCTCAGATCAGAAAGAAGTTTCACAGAATGCTTCTGTGTAGTTTATATTTGAATATATTCCTTTTTCCACTACTACGCTCTTAGCGCTCCAAATGTCCAGTTGCATTTTCAACAGAAAGAGTGTTCAGATCTGCTCAATCAAAAGTATGGTTTAACTCTGTTAGCTGAATGCACAGATCAGAAAGAAGTTTCACCGAATGATTCTGTGTAGTTTATATTTGAAGACATTCCTTTTTCCACTATTACCCTCTTAGCGCACCGAATCTCCACTTGCATTTTCTACAAAAAGAGTGTTTCATAACTGCTCAATCAAAAATATGTTTTATCTCTGTTAACTGAATTTACAGATCAGAAATAAGTTTCGCAGAATGCATCTGTGTAGTTTTTATTTGAAGATATTCTTTTTCCCAATGTAGGCCTCTTAGCGCTTAGCATGTCCAATTGCACTTTCTACAGAAAGAGTGTTTCAGAACGGCTCAATCAAAAGTAAGGTTCAACTCTGTTAGTTGAATGCACAGAACAGAAAGAATTTTCACAGAATGCTACTGTGTAGTTTATATTTGAATATATTCCTTTTTCCACTATTACCCTCTTAGCGCTCCGAATGTCCACTTGCATTTTCTACAGAAAGAGTGTTCAGAACTGCGCAATCAAAAGTATGGTTTAACTCTGTTAGCTTAATGAACATATCAGAAATAAGTTTCACACAATGCTTCTGTGTAGTTTTTATTTGAAGATATTATTTTTCCCAATATAGGCCTCTTAGCGCTCAGAATGTCCAATTGCAGTTTCTACAGAAAGAGTGTTTCAGAAAGGCTCAATCAAAAGTAAGGTTCAACTCTGTTAGTTGAATGCACAGAACAGAAAGAAGTTTCATACAATGCTTCTGTGTAGTTTATATTTGAACATATTCTTTTTTCCACTATTACCCACTTAGCGCTACGAATGTCCAGTTGCATTTTCTACAGACAGAGTGTTTCAAATCTGCTCAATCATAAGTATGGTTTAACTCTGTTAGCTGAATGCTCAGATCAGAAAGAAGTTTCACAGAATGCTTCTGTGTAGTTTATATTTGAATATATTGCTTTTTCCACTACTACTCTCTTAGCGCTCCAAATGTCCAGTTGCATTTTCTACAGAAAGAGTGTTCAGATCTGCTCAATCAAAAGTATGGTTTAACTCTGTTAGCTGAATGCACAGATCAAAAAGAAGTTTCACAGAATGATTCTGTGTAGTTTATATTTGGAGACATTCCTTTTTCCACTATTATCCTCTTAGCGCTCCGAATCTCCACTTGCATTTTCTACAGAAAGAGTGTTTCAGAACGGCTCAATCAAAACTAAGGTTCAACTCTTTTAGTTGAACAAACAGAACAGAAAGAAGTTTCACACAATTCTTCTGTGTAGTTTTTATTTGTAGACATTCTTTTTCCAAATATAGGCCTCTTAGCGCTCAGAATGTCCAATTGCAGTTTCTACAGAAAGAGTGTTTCAGAACGGCTCAATCAAAAGTAAGGTTCAACTCTGTTAGTTGAATGCACAGAACAGAAAGAAGTTTCATACAATGCTTCTGTGTAGTTTATATTTGAACATATTCTCTTTTTCACTATTACCCACTTAGCGCTACGAATGTCCAGTTGCATTTTCTACAGACAGAGTGTTTCAAAACTGCTCAATCAAAAGTATGGTTTAACTCTGTTAGCTGAATGCTCAGATCAGAAAGAAGTTTCACAGAATGCTTCTGTGTAGTTTATATTTGAATATATTCCTTTTTCCACTACTACGCTCTTAGCGCTACAAATGTCCAGTTGCATTTTCAACAGAAAGAGTGTTCAGATCTGCTCAATCAAAAGTATGGTTTAACTCTGTTAGCTGAATGCACAGATCAGAAAGAAGTTTCACCGAATGATTCTGTGTAGTTTATATTTGAAGACATTCCTTTTTCCACTATTACCCTCTTAGCGCTCCGAATCTCCACTTGCATTTTCTACAAAAAGAGTGTTTCATAACTGCTCAATCAAAAATATGTTTTATCTCTGTTAACTGAATTTACAGATCAGAAATAAGTTTCACAGAATGCATCTGTGTAGTTTTTATTTGAAGATATTCTTTTTCCCAATGTAGGCCTCTTAGCGCTTAGCATGTCCAATTGCAGTTTCTACAGAAAGAGTGTTTCAGAACGGCTCAATCAAAAGTAAGGTTCAACTCTGTTAGTTGAATGCACAGAACAGAAAGAATTTTCACAGAATGCTACTGTGTAGTTTATATTTGAATATATTCCTTTTTCCACTATTACCCTCTTAGCGCGCCGAATGTCCACTTGCATTTTCTACAGAAAGAGTGTTCAGAACTGCGCAATCAAAAGTATGGTTTAACTCTGTTAGCTTAATGAACATATCAGAAATAAGTTTCACACAATGCTTCTGTGTAGTTTTTATTTGAAGATATTATTTTTCCCAATATATGCCTCTTAGCGCTCAGAATGTCCAATTGCAGTTTCTACAGAAAGAGTGTTTCAGAAAGGCTCAATCAAAAGTAAGGTTCAACTCTGTTAGTTGAATGCACAGAACAGAAAGAAGTTTCATACAATGCTTCTGTGTAGTTTATATTTGAACATATTCTCTTTTTCACTATTACCCACTTAGCGCTACGAATGTCCAGTTGCATTTTCTACAGACAGAGTGTTTCAAAACTGCTCAATCAAAAGTATGGTTTAACTCTGTTAGCTGAATGCTCAGATCAGAAAGAAGTTTCACAGAATGCTTCTGTGTAGTTTATATTTGAATATATTGCTTTTTACACTACCACGCTCTTAGCGCTCCAAATGTCCAGTTGCATTTTCAACAGAAAGAGTGTTCAGATCTGCTCAATCAAAAGTATGGTTTAACTCTGTTAGCTGAATGCACAGATCAGAAAGAAGTTTCACCGAATGATTCTGTGTAGTTTATATTTGAAGACATTACTTTTTCCACTATTAACCTCTTAGCGCTCCGAATCTCCACTTGCATTTTCTACAAAAAGAGTGTTTCATAACTGCTCAATCAAAAATATGTTTTATCTCTGTTAACTGAATTTACAGATCAGAAATAAGTTTCACAGAATGCATCTGTGTAGTTTTTATTTGAAGATATTATTTTTCCCAATGTAGGCCTCTTAGCGCTTAGCATGTCCAATTGCACTTTCTACAGAAAGAGTGTTTCAGAACGGCTCAATCAAAAGTAAGGTTCAACTCTGTTAGTTGAATGCACAGAACAGAAAGAATTTTCACAGAATGCTACTGTGTAGTTTATATTTGAATATATTCCTTTTTCCACTATTAACCTCTTAGCGCTCCGAATGTCCACTTTCATTTTCTACAGAAAGAGTGTTCAGAACTGCGCAATCAAAAGTATGGTTTAACTCTGTTAGCTTAATGAACATATCAGAAATAAGTTTCACACAATGCTTCTGTGTAGTTTTTATTTGAAGATATTATTTTTCCCAATATAGGCCTCTTAGCGCTCAGAATGTCCAATTGCAGTTTCTACAGAAAGAGTGTTTCAGAAAGGCTCAATCAAAAGTAAGGTTCAACTCTGTTATTTGAATGCACAGAACAGAAAGAAGTTTCATACAATGCTTCTGTGTAGTTTATATTTGAACATATTCTTTTTTCCACTATTACCCACTTAGCGCTACGAATGTCCAGTTGCATTTTCTACAGACAGAGTGTTTCAAATCTGCTCAATCGTAAGTATGGTTTAACTCTGTTAGCTGAATGCTCAGATCAGAAAGAAGTTTCACAGAATGCTTCTGTGTAGTTTATATTTGAATATATTCCTTTTTCCACTACTACTCTCTTAGCGCTCCAAATGTCCAGTTGCATTTTCTACAGAAAGAGTGTTCAGATCTGCTCAATCAAAAGTATGGTTTAACTCTGTTAGCTGAATGCACAGATCAAAAAGAAGTTTCACAGAATGATTCTGTGTAGTTTATATTTGGAGACATTCCTTTTTCCACTATTATCCTCTTAGCGCTCCGAATCTCCACTTGCATTTTCTACAGAAAGAGTGTTTCAGAACGGCTCAATCAAAACTAAGGTTGAACTCTTTTAGTTGAACAAACAGAACAGAAAGAAGTTTCACACAATTCTTCTGTGTAGTTTTTATTTGTAGACATTCTTTTTCCAAATATAGGCCTCTTAGCGCTCAGAATGTCCAATTGCAGTTTCTACAGAAAGAGTGTTTCAGAACGGCTCAATCAAAAGTAAGGTTCAACTCTGTTAGTTAAATGCACAGAACAGAAAGAAGTTTCATACAATGCTTCTGTGTAGTTTATATTTGAACATATTCTCTTTTTCACTATTACCCACTTAGCGCTACGAATGTCCAGTTGCATTTTCTACAGACAGAGTGTTTCAAAACTGCTCAATCAAAAGTATGGTTTAACTCTGTTAGCTGAATGCTCAGATAAGAAAGAAGTTTCACAGAATGCTTCTGTGTAGTTTATATTTGAATATATTCCTTTTTCCACTACTACGCTCTTAGCGCTACAAATGTCCAGTTGCATTTTCAACAGAAAGAGTGTTCAGATCTGCTCAATCAAAAGTATGGTTTAACTCTGTTAGCTGAATGCACAGATCAGAAAGAAGTTTCACCGAATGATTCTGTGTAGTTTATATTTGAAGACATTCCTTTTTCCACTATTACCCTCTTAGCGCTCCGAATCTCCACTTGCATTTTCTACAAAAAGAGTGTTTCATAACTGCTCAATCAAAAATATGTTTTATCTCTGTTAACTGAATTTACAGATCAGAAATAAGTTTCACAGAATGCATCTGTGTAGTTTTTATTTGAAGATATTCTTTTTCCCAATGTAGGCCTCTTAGCGCTTAGCATGTCCAATTGCAGTTTCTACAGAAAGAGTGTTTCAGAACGGCTCAATCAAAAGTAAGGTTCAACTCTGTTAGTTGAATGCACAGAACAGAAAGAATTTTCACAGAATGCTACTGTGTAGTTTATATTTGAATATATTCCTTTTTCCACTATTACCCTCTTAGCGCGCCGAATGTCCACTTGCATTTTCTACAGAAAGAGTGTTCAGAACTGCGCAATCAAAAGTATGGTTTAACTCTGTTAGCTTAATGAACATATCAGAAATAAGTTTCACACAATGCTTCTGTGTAGTTTTTATTTGAAGATATTATTTTTCCCAATATATGCCTCTTAGCGCTCAGAATGTCCAATTGCAGTTTCTACAGAAAGAGTGTTTCAGAAAGGCTCAATCAAAAGTAAGGTTCAACTCTGTTAGTTGAATGCACAGAACAGAAAGAAGTTTCATACAATGCTTCTGTGTAGTTTATATTTGAACATATTCTCTTTTTCACTATTACCCACTTAGCGCTACGAATGTCCAGTTGCATTTTCTACAGACAGAGTGTTTCAAAACTGCTCAATCAAAAGTATGGTTTAACTCTGTTAGCTGAATGCTCAGATCAGAAAGAAGTTTCACAGAATGCTTCTGTGTAGTTTATATTTGAATATATTGCTTTTTACACTACCACGCTCTTAGCGCTCCAAATGTCCAGTTGCATTTTCAACAGAAAGAGTGTTCAGATCTGCTCAATCAAAAGTATGGTTTAACTCTGTTAGCTGAATGCACAGATCAGAAAGAAGTTTCACCGAATGATTCTGTGCAGTTTATATTTGAAGACATTCCTTTTTCCACTATTACCCACTTAGCGCTCCGAATCTCCACTTGAATTTTCTACAAAAAGAGTGTTTCATAACTGCTCAATCAAAAATATGTTTTATCTCTGTTAACTGAATTTACAGATCAGAAATAAGTTTCACAGAATGCATCTGTGTAGTTTTTATTTGAAGATATTCTTTTTCCCAATGTAGGCCTCTTAGCGCTTAGCATGTCCAATTGCAGTTTCTACAGAAAGAGTGTTTCAGAACGGCTCAATCAAAAGTAAGGTTCAACTCTGTGAGTTGAATGCACAGAACAGAGAGAATTTTCACAGAATGCTACTGTGTAGTTTATATTTGAATATATTCCTTTTTCCACTATTACCCTCTTAGCGCTCCGAATGTCCACTTGCATTTTCTACAGAAAGAGTGTTCAGAACTGCGCAATCAAAAGTATGGTTTAACTCTGTTAGCTTAATGAACATATCAGAAATAAGTTTCACACAATGCTTCTGTGTAGTTTTTATTTGAAGATATTATTTTTCCCAATATAGGCCTCTTACGCTCAGAATGTCCAATTGCAGTTTCTACAGAAAGAGTGTTTCAGAAAGGCTCAATCAAAAGTAAGGTTCAACTCTGTTAGTTGAATCCACAGAACAGAAAGAAGTTTCATACAATGCTTCTGTGTAGTTTATATTTGAACATTTTGTTTTTTCCACTATTACCCACTTAGCGCTACGAATGTCCAGTTGCATTTTCTACAGACAGAGTGTTTCAAAACTGCTCAATCAAAAGTATGGTTTAACTCTGTTAGCTGAATGCTCAGATCAGAAAGAAGTTTCACAGAATGCTTCTGTGTAGTTTATATTTGAATATATTCCTTTTTCCACTACTACTGTCTTAGCGCTCCAAATGTCCAGTGGCATTTTCTACAGAAAGAGTGTTCAGATCTGCTCAATCAAAAGTATGGTTTAACTCTCTTAGCTGAATGCACAGATCAGAAAAATGTTTCACAGAATGATTCTGTGTAGTTTATATTTGGAGACATTCCTTTTTCCACTATTACCCTCTTAGCGCTCCGAATCTCCACTTGCATTTTCTACAGAAAGAGTGTTTCAGAACGGGTCAATCAAAACTAAGGTTCAACTCTTTTAGTTGAACAAACAGAACAGAAAGAAGTTTCACACAATTCTTCTGTGTAGTTTTTATTTGTAGACATTCTTTTTCCCAATATAGGCCTCTTAGCGCTCAGAATGTCCAATTGCAGTTTCTACAGAAAGAGTGTTTCAGAACGGCTCAATCAAAAGTAAGGTTCAACTCTGTTAGTTGAATGCACAGAACAGAAAGAAGTTTCATACAATGCTTCTGTGTAGTTTATATTTGAACATATTCTCTTTTCCACTATTACCCACTTAGCGCTACGAATGTCCAGTTGCATTTTCTACAGACAGAGTGTTTCAAAACTGCTCAATCAAAAGTATGGTTTAACTCTGTTAGCTGAATGCTCAGATCAGAAAGAAGTTTCACAGAATGCTTCTGTGTAGTTTATATTTGAATATATTCCTTTTTCCACTACTACGCTCTTAGCGCTCCAAATGTCCAGTTGCATTTTCAACAGAAAGAGTGTTCAGATCTGCTCAATCAAAAGTATGGTTTAACTCTGTTAGCTGAATGCACAGATCAGAAAGAAGTTTCACCGAATGATTCTGTGTAGTTTATATTTGAAGACATTCCTTTTTCCACTATTACCCTCTTAGCGCTCCAAATCTCCACTTGCATTTTCTACAAAAAGAGTGTTTCATAACTGCTCAATCAAAAATATGTTTTATCTCTGTTAACTGAATTTACAGATCAGAAATAAGTTTCACAGAATGCATCTGTGTAGTTTTTATTTGAAGATATTCTTTTTCCCAATGTAGGCCTCTTAGCGCTTAGCATGTCCAATTGCAGTTTCTACAGAAAGAGTGTTTCAGAACGGCTCAATCAAAAGTAAGGTTCAACTCTGTTAGTTGAATGCACAGAACAGAAAGTATTTTCACAGAATGCTACTGTGTAGTTTATATTTGAATATATTCCTTTTTCCACTATTACCCTCTTAGCGCTCCGAATGTCCACTTGCATTTTCTACAGAAAGAGTGTTCAGAACTGCGCAATCAAAAGTATGGTTTAACTCTGTTAGCTTAATGAACATATCTGAAATAAGTTTCACACAATGCTTCTGTGTAGTTTTTATTTGAAGATATTATTTTTCCCAATATAGGCCTCTTAGCGCTCAGAATGTCCAATTGCAGTTTCTACAGAAAGAGTGTTTCAGAAAGGCTCAATCAAAAGTAAGGTTCAACTCTGTTAGTTGAATGCACTGAACAGAAAGATGTTTCATACAATGCTTCTGTGTAGTTTATATTTGAACATATTCTTTTTTCCACTATTACTCACTTAGCGCTACGAATGTCCAGTTGCATTTTCTACAGACAGAGTGTTTCAAAACTGCTCAATCAAAAGTATGGTTTAACTCTGTTAGCTGAATGCTCAGATCAGAAAGAAGTTTCACAGAATGCTTCTGTGTAGTTTATATTTGAATATATTCCTTTTTCCACTACTACGCTCTTAGCGCTCCAAATGTCCAGTTGCATTTTCAACAGAAAGAGTGTTCAGATCTGCTCAATCAAAAGTGTGGTTTAACTCTGTTAGCTGAATGCACAGATCAGAAAGAAGTTTCACCGAATGATTCTGTGTAGTTTATATTTGAAGACATTCCTTTTTCCACTATTACCCTCTTAGCGCACCGAATCTCCACTTGCATTTTCTACAAAAAGAGTGTTTCATAACTGCTCAATCAAAAATATGTTTTATCTCTGTTAACTGAATTTACAGATCAGAAATAAGTTTCACAGAATGCATCTGTGTAGTTTTTATTTGAAGATATTCTTTTTCCCAATGTAGGCCTCTTAGCGCTTAGCATGTCCAATTGCAGTTTCTACAGAAAGAGTGTTTCAGAACGGCTCAATCAAAAGTAAGGTTGAACTCTGTTAGTTGAATGCACAGAACAGAAAGAATTTTCACAGAATGCTACTGTGTAGTTTATATTTGAATATATTCCTTTTTCCACTATTACCCTCTTAGCGCTCCGAATGTCCACTTGCATTTTCTACAGAAAGAGTGTTCAGAACTGCGCAATCAAAAGTATGGTTTAACTCTGTTAGCTTAATGAACATATCAGAAATAAGTTTCACACAATGCTTCTGTGTAGTTTTTATTTGAAGATATTATTTTTCCCAATATAGGCCTCTTAGCGCTCAGAATGTCCAATTGCAGTTTCTACAGAAAGAGTGTTTCAGAAAGGCTCAATCAAAAGTAAGGTTCAACTCTGTTAGTTGAATGCACAGAACAGAAAGAAGTTTCATACAATGCTTCTGTGTAGTTTATATTTGAACATATTCTTTTTTCCACTATTACCCACTTAGCGCTACGAATGTCCAGTTGCATTTTCTACAGACAGAGTGTTTCAAAACTGCTCAATCATAAGTATGGTTTAACTCTGTTAGCTGAATGCTCAGATCAGAAAGAAGTTTCACAGAATGCTTCTGTGTAGTTTATATTTGAATATATTCCTTTTTCCACTACTACTCTCTTAGCGCTCCAAATGTCCAGTTGCATTTTCTACAGAAAGAGTGTTCAGATCTGCTCAATCAAAAGTATGGTTTAACTCTGTTAGCTGAATGCACAGATCAAAAAGAAGTTTCACAGAATGATTCTGTGTAGTTTATATTTGGAGACATTCCTTTTTCCACTATTATCCTCTTAGCGCTCCGAATCTCCAGTTGCATTTTCTACAGAAAGAGTGTTTCAGAACGGCTCAATCAAAACTAAGGTTCAACTCTTTTAGTTGAACAAACAGAACAGAAAGAAGTTTCACACAATTCTTCTGTGTAGTTTTTATTTGTAGACATTCTTTTTCCCAATATAGGCCTCTTAGCGCTCAGAATGTCCAATTGCAGTTTCTACAGAAAGAGTGTTTCAGAACGGCTCAATCAAAAGTAAGGTTCAACTCTGTTAGTTGAATGCACAGAACAGAAAGAAGTTTCATACAATGCTTCTGTGTAGTTTATATTTGAACATATTCTCTTTTCCACTATTACCCACTTAGCGCTACGAATGTCCAGTTGCATTTTCTACAGACAGAGTGTTTCAAAACTGCTCAATCAAAAGTATGGTTTAACTCTGTTAGCTGAATGCTCAGATCAGAAAGAAGTTTCACAGAATGCTTCTGTGTAGTTTATATTTGAATATATTCCTTTTTCCACTACTACGCTCTTAGCGCTCCAAATGTCCAGTTGCATTTTCAACAGAAAGAGTGTTCAGATCTGCTCAATCAAAAGTATGGTTTAACTCTGTTAGCTGAATGCACAGATCAGAAAGAAGTTTCACCGAATGATTCTGTGTAGTTTATATTTGAAGACATTCCTTTTTCCACTATTACCCTCTTAGCGCTCCGAATCTCCACTTGCATTTTCTACAAAAAGAGTGTTTCATAACTGCTCAATCAAAAATATGTTTTATCTCTGTTAACTGAATTTACAGATCAGAAATAAGTTTAACAGAATGCTTCTGTGTAGTTTTTATTTGAAGATATTCTTTTTCCCAATGTAGGCCTCTTAGCGCTTAGCATGTCCAATTGCAGTTTCTACAGAAAGAGTGTTTCAGAACGGCTCAATCAAAAGTAAGGTTCAACTCTGTTAGTTGAATGCACAGAACAGAAAGAATTTTCACAGAATGCTACTGTGTAGTTTATATTTGAATATATTCCTTTTTCCACTATTACCCTCTTAGCGCTCCGAATGTCCACTTGCATTTTCTACAGAAAGAGTGTTCAGAACTGCGCAATCAAAAGTATGGTTTAACTCTGTTAGCTTAATGAACATATCTGAAATAAGTTTCACACAATGCTTCTGTGTAGTTTTTATTTGAAGATATTATTTTTCCCAATAGAGGCCTCTTAGCCCTCAGAATGTCCAATTGCAGTTTCTACAGAAAGAGTGTTTCAGAAAGGCTCAATCAAAAGTAAGGTTCAACTCTGTTAGTTGAATGCACTGAACAGAAAGATGTTTCATACAATGCTTCTGTGTAGTTTATATTTGAACATATTCTTTTTTCCACTATTACTCACTTAGCGCTACGAATGTCCAGTTGCATTTTCTACAGACAGAGTGTTTCAAAACTGCTCAATCAAAAGTATGGTTTAACTCTGTTAGCTGAATGCTCAGATCAGAAAGAAGCTTCACAGAATGCTTCTGTGTAGTTTATATTTGAATATATTCCTTTTTCCACTACTACGCTCTTAGCGCTCCAAATGTCCAGTTGCATTTTCAACAGAAAGAGTGTTCAGATCTGCTCAATCAAAAGTATGGTTTAACTCTGTTAGCTGAATGCACAGATCAGAAAGAAGTTTCACCGAATGATTCTGTGCAGTTTATATTTGAAGACATTCCTTTTTCCACTATTACCCTCTTAGCGCTCCGAATCTCCACTTGCATTTTCTACAAAAAGAGTGTTTCATAACTGCTCAATCAAAAATATGTTTTATCTCTGTTAACTGAATTTACAGATCAGAAATAAGTTTCACAGAATGCATCTGTGTAGTTTTTATTTGAAGATATTCTTTTTCCCAATGTAGGCCTCTTAGCGCTTAGCATGTCCAATTGCAGTTTCTACAGAAAGAGTGTTTCAGAACGGCTCAATCAAAAGTAAGGTTCAACTCTGTTAGTTGAATGCACAGAACAGAGAGAATTTTCACAGAATGCTACTGTGTAGTTTATATTTGAATATATTCCTTTTTCCACTATTACCCTCTTAGCGCTCCGAATGTCCACTTGCATTTTCTACAGAAAGAGTGTTCAGAACTGCGCAATCAAAAGTATGGTTTAACTCTGTTAGCTTAATGAACATATCAGAAATAAGTTTCACACAATGCTTCTGTGTAGTTTTTATTTGAAGATATTATTTTTCCCAATATAGTCCTCTTAGCGCTCAGAATGTCCAATTGCAGTTTCTACAGAAAGAGTGTTTCAGAAAGGCTCAATCAAAAGTAAGGTTCAACTCTGTTAGTTGAATGCACAGAACAGAAAGAAGTTTCATACAATGCTTCTGTGTAGTTTATATTTGAACATTTTGTTTTTTCCACTATTACCCACTTAGCGCTACGAATGTCCAGTTGCATTTTCTACAGACAGAGTGTTTCAAAACTGCTCAATCAAAAGTATGGTTTAACTCTGTTAGCTGAATGCTCAGATCAGAATGAAGTTTCACAGAATGCTTCTGTGTAGTTTATATTTGAATATATTCCTTTTTCCACTACTACTGTCTTAGCGCTCCAAATGTCCTGTGGCATTTTCTACAGAAAGAGTGTTCAGATCTGCTCAATCAAAAGTATGATTTAACTCTCTTAGCTGAATGCACAGATCAGAAAAATGTTTCACAGAATGATTCTGTGTAGTTTATATTTGGAGACATTCCTTTTTCCACTATTACCCTCTTAGCGCTCCGAATCTCCACTTGAATTTTCTACAGAAAGAGTGTTTCAGAACGGCTCAATCAAAACTAAGGTTCAACTCTTTTAGTTGAACAAACAGAACAGAAAGAAGTTTCACACAATTCTTCTGTGTAGTTTTTATTTGTAGACATTCTTTTTCCCAATATAGGCCTCTTAGCGCTCAGAATGTCCAATTGCAGTTTCTACAGAAAGAGTGTTTCAGAACGGCTCAATGAAAAGTAAGGTTCAACTCTGTTAGTTGAATGCACAGAACAGAAAGAAGTTTCATGCAATGCTTCTGTGTAGTTTATATTTGAACATATTCTCTTTTCCACTATGACCCACTTAGCGCTACGAATGTCCAGTTGCATTTTCTACAGACAGAGTGTTTCAAAACTGCTCAATCAAAAGTATGGTTTAACTCTGTTAGCTGTATGCTCAGATCAGAAAGAAATTTCACAGAATGCTTCTGTGTAGTTTATATTTGAATATATTCCTTTTTCCACTACTAACCTCTTAGCGCTCCAAATGTCCAGTTGCATTTTCAACAGAAAGAGTGTTCAGATCTGCTCAATCAAAAGTATGGTTTAACTCTGTTAGCTGAATGCACAGATCAGAAAGAAGTTTCACCGAATGATTCTGTGTAGTTTATATTTGAAGACATTCCTTTTTCCACTATTACCCTCTTAGCGCTCCGAATCTCCACTTGCATTTTCTACAAAAAGAGTGTTTCATAACTGCTCAATCAAAAATATGTTTTATCTCTGTTAACTGAATTTACAGATCAGAAATAAGTTTCACAGAATGCATCTGTGTAGTTTTTATTTGAAGATATTCTTTTTCCCAATGTAGGCCTCTTAGCGCTTAGCATGTCCAATTGCAGTTTCTACAGAAAGAGTGTTTCAGAACGGCTCAATCAAAAGTAAGGTTCAACTCTGTTAGTTGAATGCACAGAACAGAAAGAATTTTCACAGAATGCTACTGTGTAGTTTATATTTGAATATATTCCTTTTTCCACTATTACCCTCTTAGCGCTCCGAATGTCCACTTGCATTTTCTACAGAAAGAGTGTTCAGAACTGCGCAATCAAAAGTATGGTTTAACTCTGTTAGCTTAATGAACATATCTGAAATAAGTTTCACACAATGCTTCTGTGTAGTTTTTATTTGAAGATATTATTTTTCCCAATATAGGCCTCTTAGCGCTCAGAATGTCCAATTGCAGTTTCTACAGAAAGAGTGTTTCAGAAAGGCTCAATCAAAAGTAAGGTTCAACTCTGTTAGTTGAATGCACTGAACAGAAAGATGTTTCATACAATGCTTCTGTGTAGTTTATATTTGAACATATTCTTTTTTCCACTATTACTCACTTAGCGCTACGAATGTCCAGTTGCAATTTCTACAGACAGAGTGTTTCAAAACTGCTCAATCAAAAGTATGGTTTAACTCTGTTAGCTGAATTCTCAGATCAGAAAGAAGTTTCACAGAATGCTTCTGTGTAGTTTATATTTGAATATATTCCTTTTTCCACTACTACGCTCTTAGCGCTCCAAATGTCCAGTTGCATTTTCTACAGAAAGAGTGTTCAGATCTGCTCAATCAAAAGTATGGTTTAACTCTGTTAGCTGAATGCACAGATCAGAAAGAAGTTTCACAGAATGATTCTGTGTAGTTTATATTTGGAGACATTCCTTTTTCCACTATTACCCTCTTAGCGCTCCGAATCTCCACTTGCATTTTCTACATAAAGAGTGTTTCAGAACGGCTCAATCAAAAGTAAGGTTCAACTCTTTTAGTTGAACAAACAGAACAGAAAGAAGTTTCACACAATTCTTCTGTGTAGTTTTTATTTGTAGACATTGTTTTTCCCAATATAGACCTCTTAGCGCTCAGAATGTCCAATTGCAGTTTCTACAGAAAGAGTGTTTCAGAAAGGCTCAATCAAAAGTAAGGTTCAACTCTGTTAGTTGAATGCACAGAACAGAAAGAAGTTTCATACAATGCTTCTGTGTAGTTTATATTTGGACATATTCTTTTTTCCACTATTACCCACTTAGCGCTACGAATGTCCAGTTTCATTTTCTACAGACAGAGTGTTTCAAAACTGCTCAATCAAAAGTATGGTTTAACTCTGTTAGCTGAATGCTCAGATCAGAAAGAAGTTTCACAGAATGCTTCTGTGTAGTTTATATTTGAATATATTCCTTTTTCCACTACTACGCTCTTAGCGCTCCAAATGTCCAGTTGCATTTTCTACAGAAAGAGTGTTCAGATCTGCTCAATCAAAAGTATGGTTTAACTCTGTTAGCTGAATGCACAGATCAGAAAGAAGTTTCACCGAATGATTCTGTGTAGTTTATATTTGAAGACATTCCTTTTTCCACTGTTACCCTCATAGCGCTCCGAATCTCCACTTGCATTTTCTACAAAAAGAGTGTTTCATAACTGCTCAATCAAAAATATGTTTTATATCTGTTAACTGAATTTACAGATCAGAAATAAGTTTCACAGAATGCATCTGTGTAGTTTTTATTTGAAGATATTCTTTTTCCCAATGTAGGCCTCTTAGCGCTTAGCATGTCCAATTGCAGTTTCTACAGAAAGAGTGTTTCAGAACGGCTCAATCAAAAGTAAGGTTCAACTCTGTTAGTTGAATGCACAGAACAGAAAGAATTTTCAGAGAATGCTACTGTGTAGTTTATATTTGAATATATTCCTTTTTCCACTATTACCCTCTTAGCGCTCCGAATGTCCACTTGCATTTTCTACAGAAAGAGTGTTCAGAACTGCGCAATCAAAAGTATGGTTTAACTCTGTTAGCTTAATGAACATATCAGAAATAAGTTTCACACAATGCTTCTGTGTAGTTTTTATTTGAAGATATTATTTTTCCCAATATAGGCCTCTTAGCGCTCAGAATGTCCAATTGCAGTTTCTCCAGAAAGAGTGTTTCAGAAAGGCTCAATCAAAAGTAAGGTTCAACTCTGTTAGTTGAATGCACAGAACAGAAAGAAGTTTCATACAATGCTTCTGTGTAGTTTATATTTGAACATATTCTTTTTTCCACTATTACCCACTTAGCGCTACGAATGTCCAGTTGCATTTTCTACAGACAGAGTGTTTCAAAACTGCTCAATCATAAGTATGGTTTAACTCTGTTAGCTGAATGCTCAGATCAGAAAGAAGTTTCACAGAATGCTTCTGTGTTGTTTATATTTGAATATATTCCTTTTTCCACTACTACTCACTTAGCGCTCCAAATGTCAAGTTATATTTTCTACAGAAAGAGTGTTCAGATCTGCTCAATCAAAAGTATGGTTTAACTCTGTTAGCTAAATGCACAGATCAGAAAGAAGTTTCACAGAATGATTCTGTGTAGTTTATATTTGGAGACATTCCTTTTTCCACTATTACCCTCTTAGCGCTCCGAATCTCCACTTGCATTTTCTACAGAAAGAGTGTTTCAGAACGGCTCAATCAAAACTAACGTTCAACTCTTTTAGTTGAACAAACAGAACAGAAAGAAGTTTCACACAATTCTTCTGTGTAGTTTTTATTTGTAGACATTCTTTTTCCCAATATAGGCCTCTTAGCGCTCAGAATGTCCAATTGCAGTTTCTACAGAAAGAGGGTTTCTGAACGGCTCAATCAAAAGTAAGGTTCAACTCTGTTAGTTGAATGCACAGAACAGAAAGAAGTTTCATACAATGCTTCTGTGTAGTTTATATTTGAACATATTCTCTTTTCCACTATTACCCACTTAGCGCTACGAATGTCCAGTTGCATTTTCTACAGACAGAGTGTTTCAAAACTGCTCAATCAAATGTATGGTTTAACTCTGTTAGCTGAATGCTCAGATCAGAAAGAAGTTTCACAGAATGCTTCTGTGTAGTTTATATTTGAATATATTCCTTTTTCCACTACTACGCTCTTAGCGCTCCAAATGTCCAGTTGCATTTTCAACAGAAAGAGTGTTCAGATCTGCTCAATCAAAAGTATGGTTTAACTCTGTTAGCTGAATGCACAGATCAGAAAGAAGTTTCACCGAATGATTCTGTGTAGTTTATATTTGAAGACATTCCTTTTTCCACCATTACCCTCTTAGCGCTCCGAATCTCCACTTGCATTTTCTACAAATGTGTGTTTCATAACTGCTCAATCAAAAATATGTTTTATCTCTGTTAACTGAATTTACAGATCAGAAATAAGTTTCACAGAATGCATTTGTGTAGTTTTTATTTGAAGATATTCTTTTTCCCAATGTAGGCCTCTTAGCGCTTAGCATGTCCAATTGCAGTTTCTACAGAAAGAGTGTTTCAGAACGGCTCAATCAAAAGTAAGGTTCAACTCTGTTAGTTGAATGCACAGAACAGAAAGAATTTTCACAGAATGCTACTGTGTAGTTTATATTTGAATATATTCCTTTTTCCACTATTACCCTCTTAGCGCACCGAATGTCCACTTGCATTTTCTACAGAAAGAGTGTTCAGAACTGCGCAATCAAAAGTATGGTTTAACTCTGTTAGCTTAATGAACATATCAGAAATAAGTTTCACACAATGCTTCTGTGTAGTTTTTATTTGAAGATATTATTTTTCCCAATAGAGGCCTCTTAGCGCTCAGAATGTCCAATTGCAGTTTCTACAGAAAGAGTGTTTCAGAAAGGCTCAATCAAAAGTAAGGTTCAACTCTGTTAGTTGAATGCACAGAACAGAAAGAAGTTTCATACAATGCTTCTGTGTAGTTTATATTTGAACATATTCTTTTTTCCACTATTACCACTTAGCGCTACGAATGTCCAGTTGCATTTTCTACAGACAGAGTGTTTCAAAACTGCTCAATCAAAAGTATGGTTTAACTCTGTTAGCTGAATGCTCAGATCAGAAAGAAGTTTCACAGAATGCTTCTGTGTAGTTTATATTTGAATATATTCCTTTTTCCACTACTACGCTCTTAGCGCTCCAAATGTCCAGTTGCATTTTCAACAGAAAGAGTGTTCAGATCTGCTCAATCAAAAGTATGGTTTAACTCTGTTAGCTGAATGCACAGATCAGAAAGAAGTTTCCCCGAATGATTCTGTGTAGTTTATATTTGAAGACATTCCTTTTTCCACTATTACCCTCTTAGCGCTCCGAATCTCCACTTGCATTTTCTACAAAAAGAGTGTTTCATAACTGCTCAATCAAAAATATGTTTTATCTCTGTTAACTGAATTTACAGATCAGAAATAAGTTTCACAGAATGCATCTGTGTAGTTTTTATTTGAAGATATTTTTTCCCAATGTAGGCCTCTTAGCGCTTAGCATGTCCAATTGCAGTTTCTACAGAAAGAGTGTTTCAGAACGGCTCAATCAAAAGTAAGGTTCAACTCTGTTAGTTGAATGCACAGAACAGAAAGAATTTTCACAGAATGCTACTGTGTAGTTTATATTTGAATATATTCCTTTTTCCACTATTACCCTCTTAGCGCTCCGAATGTCCACTTGCATTTTCTACAGAAAGAGTGTTCAGAACTGCGCAATCAAAAATATGGTTTAACTCTGTTAGCTTAATGAACATATCAGAAATAAGTTTCACACAATGCTTCTGTGTAGTTTTTATTTGAAGATATTATTTTTCCCAATAGAGGCCTCTTAGCGCTCAGAATGTCCAATTGCTGTTTCTACAGAAAGAGTGTTTCAGAAAGGCTCAATCAAAAGTAAGGTTCAACTCTGTTAGTTGAATGCACAGAAAAGAAAGAAGTTTCATACAATGCTTCTGTGTAGTTTTTATTTGAACATATTCTTTTTTCCACTATTACCCACTTAGCGCTACGAATGTCCAGTTGCATTTTCTACAGACAGAGTGTTTCAAAACTGCTCAATCATAAGTATGGTTTAACTCTGTTAGCTGAATGCTCAGATCAGAAAGAAGTTTCACAGAATGCTTCTGTGTAGTTTATATTTGAATATATTCCTTTTTCCACTACTACTCTCTTAGCGCTCCAAATGTCCAGTTGCATTTTCTACAGAAAGAGTGTTCAGATCTGCTCAATCAAAAGTATGGTTTAACTCTGTTAGCTGAATGCACAGATCAAAAAGAAGTTTCACAGAATGATTCTGTGTAGTTTATATTTGGAGACATTCCTTTTTCCACTGTTATCCTCTTAGCGCTCCGAATCTCCAGTTGCATTTTCTACAGAAAGAGTGTTTCAGAACGGCTCAATCAAAACTAAGGTTCAACTCTTTTAGTTGAACAAACAGAACAGAAAGAAGTTTCACACAATTCTTCTGTGTAGTTTTTATTTGTAGACATTCTTTTTCCCAATATAGGCCTCTTAGTGCTCAGAATGTCCAATTGCAGTTTCTACAGAAAGAGTGTTTCAGAACGGCTCAATCAAAAGTAAGGTTCAACTCTGTTAGTTGAATGCACAGAACAGAAAGAAGTTTCATACAATGCTTCTGTGTAGTTTATATTTGAACATATTCTCTTTTCCACTATTACCCACTTAGCGCTACGAATGTCCAGTTGCATTTTCTACAGACAGAGTGTTTCAAAACTGCTCAATCAAAAGTATGATTTAACTCTGTTAGCTGAATGCTCAGATCAGAAAGAAGTTTCACAGAATGCTTCTGTGTAGTTTATATTTGAATATATTCCTTTTTCCACTACTACGCTCTTAGCGCTCCAAATGTCCAGTTGCATTTTCAACAGAAAGAGTGTTCAGATCTGCTCAATCAAAAGTATGGTTTAACTCTGTTAGCTGAATGCACAGATCAGAAAGAAGTTTCACCGAATGATTCTGTGTAGTTTATATTTGAAGACATTCCTTTTTCCACTATTACCCTCTTAGCGCTCCGAATATCCACTTGCATTTTCTACAAAAAGAGTGTTTCATAACTGCTCAATCAAAAATATGTTTTATCTCTGTTAACTGAATTTACAGATCAGAAATAAGTTTCACAGAATGCATCTGTGTAGTTTTTATTTGAAGATATTCTTTTTCCCAATGTAGGCCTCTTAGCGCTTAGCATGTCCAATTGCAGTTTCTACAGAAAGAGTGTTTCAGAACGGCTCAATCAAAAGTAAGGTTCAACTCTGTTAGTTGAATGCACAGAACAGAAAGAATTTTCACAGAATGCTACTGTGTAGTTTATATTTGAATATATTCCTTTTTCCACTATTACCCTCTTAGCGCTCCGAATGTCCACTTGCATTTTCTACAGAAAGAGTGTTCAGAACTGCGCAATCAAAAGTATGGTTTAACTCTGTTAGCTTAATGAACATATCTGAAATAAGTTTCACACAATGCTTCTGTGTAGTTTTTATTTGAAGATATTATTTTTCCCAATATAGGCCTCTTAGCGCTCAGAATGTCCAATTGCAGTTTCTACAGAAAGAGTGTTTCAGAAAGGCTCAATCAAAAGTAAGGTTCAACTCTGTTAGTTGAATGCACTGAACAGAAAGATGTTTCATACAATGCTTCTGTGTAGTTTATATTTGAACATATTCTTTTTTCCACTATTACTCACTTAGCGCTACGAATGTCCAGTTGCATTTTCTACAGACAGAGTGTTTCAAAACTGCTCAATCAAAAGTATGGTTTAACTCTGTTAGCTGAATGCTCAGATCAGAAAGAAGTTTCACAGAATGCTTCTGTGTAGTTTATATTTGAATATATCCCTTTTTCCACTACTACGCTCTTAGCGCTCCAAATGTCCAGTTGCATTTTCAACAGAAAGAGTGTTCAGATCTGCTCAATCAAAAGTATGGTTTAACTCTGTTAGCTGAATGCACAGATCAGAAAGAAGTTTCACCGAATGATTCTGTGTAGTTTATATTTGAAGACATTCCTTTTTCCACTATTACCCTCTTAGCGCACCGAATCTCCACTTGCATTTTCTACAAAAAGAGTGTTTCATAACTGCTCAATCAAAAATATGTTTTATCTCTGTTAACTGAATTTACAGATCAGAAATAAGTTTCACAGAATGCATCTGTGTAGTTTTTATTTGAAGATATTCTTTTTCCCAATGTAGGCCTCTTAGCGCTTAGCATGTCCAATTGCACTTTCTACAGAAAGAGTGTTTCAGAACGGCTCAATCAAAAGTAAGGTTCAACTCTGTTAGTTGAATGCACAGAACAGAAAGAATTTTCACAGAATGCTACTGTGTAGTTTATATTTGAATATATTCCTTTTTCCACTATTACCCTCTTAGCGCTCCGAATGTCCACTTGCATTTTCTACAGAAAGAGTGTTCAGAACTGCGCAATCAAAAGTATGGTTTAACTCTGTTAGCTTAATGAACATATCAGAAATAAGTTTCACACAATGCTTCTGTGTAGTTTTTATTTGAAGATATTATTTTTCCCAATATAGGCCTCTTAGCGCTCAGAATGTCCAATTGCAGTTTCTACAGAAAGAGTGTTTCAGAAAGGCTCAATCAAAAGTAAGGTTCAACTCTGTTAGTTGAATGCACTGAACAGAAAGATGTTTCATACAATGCTTCTGTGTAGTTTATATTTGAACATATTCTTTTTTCCACTATTACTCACTTAGCGCTACGAATGTCCAGTTGCATTTTCTACAGACAGAGAGTTTCAAAACTGCTCAATCAAAAGTATGGTTTAACTCTGTTAGCTGAATGCTCAGATCAGAAAGAAGTTTCACAGAATCCTTCTGTGTAGTTTATATTTGAATATATTCCTTTTTCCACTACTACGCTCTTAGCGCTCCAAATGTCCAGTTGCATTTTCAACAGAAAGAGTGTTCAGATCTGCTCAATCAAAAGTATGGTTTAACTCTGTTAGCTGAATGCACAGATCAGAAAGAAGTTTCACCGAATGATTCTGTGTAGTTTATATTTGAAGACCTTCCTTTTTCCACTATTACCCTCTTAGCGCACCGAATCTCCACTTGCATTTTCTACAAAAAGAGTGTTTCATAACTGCTCAATCAAAAATATGTTTTATCTCTGTTAACTGAATTTACAGATCAGAAATAAGTTTCACAGAATGCATCTGTGTAGTTTTTATTTGAAGATATTCTTTTCCCCAATGTAGGCCTCTTAGCGCTTAGCATGTCCAATTGCACTTTCTACAGAAAGAGTGTTTCAGAACGGCTCAATCAAAAGTAAGGTTCAACTCTGTTAGTTGAATGCACAGAACAGAAAGAATTTTCACAGAATGCTACTGTGTAGTTTATATTTGAATATATTCCTTTTTCCACTATTACCCTCTTAGC
This sequence comes from Symphalangus syndactylus, assembly GCF_028878055.3. Lineage (NCBI taxonomy): Eukaryota > Metazoa > Chordata > Mammalia > Primates > Hylobatidae > Symphalangus > Symphalangus syndactylus. The sequence continues at coordinate 161,736,213 of NC_072447.2, read as the reverse complement.
GCTCCGAATGTCCACTTGCATTTTCTACAGAAAGAGTGTTCAGAACTGCGCAATCAAAAGTATGGTTTAACTCTGTTAGCTTAATGAACATATCAGAAATAAGTTTCACACAATGCTTCTGTGTAGTTTTTATTTGAAGATATTATTTTTCCCAATAAAGGCCTCTTAGCGCTCAGAATGTCCAATTGCAGTTTCTACAGAAAGAGTGTTTCAGAAAGGCTCAATCAAAAGTAAGGTTCAACTCTGTTAGTTGAATGCACAGAACAGAAAGAAGTTTCATACAATGCTTCTGTGTAGTTTATATTTGAACATATTCTTTTTTCCACTATTACCCACTTAGCGCTACGAATGTCCAGTTGCATTTTCTACAGACAGAGTGTTTCAAATCTGCTCAATCATAAGTATGGTTTAACTCTGTTAGCTGAATGCTCAGATCAGAAAGAAGTTTCACAGAATGCTTCTGTGTAGTTTATATTTGAATATATTCCTTTTTCCACTACTACTCTCTTAGCGCTCCAAATGTCCAGTTGCATTTTCTACAGAAAGAGTGTTCAGATCTGCTCAATCAAAAGTATGGTTTAACTCTGTTAGCTGAATGCACAGATCAAAAAGAAGTTTCACAGAATGATTCTGTGTAGTTTATATTTGGAGACATTCCTTTTTCCACTATTATCCTCTTAGCGCTCCGAATCTCCACTTGCATTTTCTACAGAAAGAGTGTTTCAGAACGGCTCAATCAAAACTAAGGTTCAACTCTTTTAGTTGAACAAACAGAACAGAAAGAAGTTTCACACAATTCTTCTGTGTAGTTTTTATTTGTAGACATTCTTTTTCCCAATATAGGCCTCTTAGCGCTCAGAATGTCCAATTGCAGTTTCTACATAAAGAGTGTTTCAGAACGGCTCAATGAAAAGTAAGGTTCAACTCTGTTAGTTGAATGCACAGAACAGAAAGAAGTTTCATGCAATGCTTCTGTGTAGTTTATATTTGAACATATTCTCTTTTCCACTATTACCCACTTAGCGCTACGAATGTCCAGTTGCATTTTCTACAGACAGAGTGTTTCAAAACTGCTCAATCAAAAGTATGGTTTAACTCTGTTAGCTGTATGCTCAGATCAGAAAGAAATTTCACAGAATGCTTCTGTGTAGTTTATATTTGAATATATTCCTTTTTCCACTACTAACCTCTTAGCGCTCCAAATGTCCAGTTGCATTTTCAACAGAAAGAGTGTTCAGATCTGCTCAATCAAAAGTATGGTTTAACTCTGTTAGCTGAATGCACAGATCAGAAAGAAGTTTCACCGAATGATTCTGTGTAGTTTATATTTGAAGACATTACTTTTTCCACTATTAACCTCTTAGCGCTCCGAATCTCCACTTGCATTTTCTACAAAAAGAGTGTTTCATAACTGCTCAATCAAAAATATGTTTTATCTCTGTTAACTGAATTTACAGATCAGAAATAAGTTTCACAGAATGCATCTGTGTAGTTTTTATTTGAAGATATTATTTTTCCCAATGTAGGCCTCTTAGCGCTTAGCATGTCCAATTGCAGTTTCTACAGAAAGAGTGTTTCAGAACTGCTCAATCAAAAGTAAGGTTCAACTCTGTTAGTTGAATGCACAGAACAGAAAGAATTTTCACAGAATGCTACTGTGTAGTTTATATTTGAATATATTCCTTTTTCCACTATTACCCTCTTAGCGCTCCGAATGTCCACTTGCATTTTCTACAGAAAGAGTGTTCAGAACTGCGCAATCAAAAGTATGGTTTAACTCTGTTAGCTTAATGAACATATCAGAGATAAGTTTCACACAATGCTTCTGTGTAGTTTTTATTTGAAGATATTATTTTTCCCAATAGAGGCCTCTTAGCACTCAGAATGTCCAATTGCAGTTTCTACAGAAAGAGTGTTTCAGAAAGGCTCAATCAAAAGTAAGGTTCAACTCTGTTAGTTGAATGCACAGAACAGAAAGAAGTTTCATACAATGCTTCTGTGTAGTTTATATTTGAACATATTCTTTTTTCCACTATTACCCACTTAGCGCTACGAATGTCCAGTTTCATTTTCTACAGACAGAGTGTTTCAAAACTGCTCAATCAAAAGTATGGTTTAACTCTGTTAGCTGAATGCTCAGATCAGAAAGAAGTTTCACAGAATGCTTCTGTGTAGTTTATATTTGAATATATTCCTTTTTCCACTACTACTGTCTTAGCGCTCCAAATGTCCAGTGGCATTTTCTACAGAGAGAGTGTTCAGATCTGCTCAATCAAAAGTATGGTTTAACTCTCTTAGCTGAATGCACAGATCAGAAAAAAGTTTCACAGAATGATTCTGTGTAGTTTATATTTGGAGACATTCCTTTTTCCACTATTACCCTCTTAGCGCTCCGAATCTCCACTTGCATTTTCTACAGAAAGAGTGTTTCAGAACGGCTCAATCAAAACTAAGGTTCAACTCTTTTAGTTGAACAAACAGAACAGAAAGAAGTTTCACACAATTCTTCTGTGTAGTTTTTATTTGTAGACATTCTTTTTCCCAATATAGGCCTCTTAGCGCTCAGAATGTCCAATTGCAGTTTCTACAGAAACAGTGTTTCAGAACGGCTCAATGAAAAGTAAGGTTCAACTCTGTTAGTTGAATGCACAGAACAGAAAGAAGTTTCATGCAATGCTTCTGTGTAGTTTATATTTGAACATATTCTCTTTTCCACTATTACCCACTTAGCGCCACGAATGTCCAGTTGCATTTTCTACAGACAGAGTGTTTCAAAACTGCTCAATCAAAAGTATGGTTTAACTCTGTTAGCTGTATGCTCAGATCAGAAAGAAATTTCACAGAATGCTTCTGTGTAGTTTATATTTGAATATATTCCTTTTTCCACTACTAACCTCTTAGCGCTCCAAATGTCCAGTTGCATTTTCAACAGAAAGAGTGTTCAGATCTGCTCAATCAAAAGTATGGTTTAACTCTGTTAGCTGAATGCACAGATCAGAAAGAAGTTTCACCGAATGATTCTGTGTAGTTTATATTTGAAGACATTACTTTTTCCACTATTAACCTCTTAGCGATCCGAATCTCCACTTGCATTTTCTACAAAAGAGTGTTTCATAACTGCTCAATCAAAAATATGTTTTATCTCTGTTAACTGAATTTACAGATCAGAAATAAGTTTCACAGAATGCATCTGTGTAGTTTTTATTTGAAGATATTATTTTTCCCAATGTAGGCCTCTTAGCGCTTAGCATGTCCAATTGCAGTTTCTACAGAAAGAGTGTTTCAGAACTGCTCAATCAAAAGTAAGGTTCAACTCTGTTAGTTGAATGCACAGAACAGAAAGAATTTTCACAGAATGCTACTGTGTAGTTTATATTTGAATATATTCCTTTTTCCACTATTACCCTCTTAGCGCTCCGAATGTCCACTTGCATTTTCTACAGAAAGAGTGTTCAGAACTGCGCAATCAAAAGTATGGTTTAACTCTGTTAGCTTAATGAACATATCAGAGATAAGTTTCACACAATGCTTCTGTGTAGTTTTTATTTGAAGATATTATTTTTCCCAATAGAGGCCTCTTAGCGCTCAGAATGTCCAATTGCAGTTTCTACAGAAAGAGTGTTTCAGAACGGCTCAATCAAAAGTAAGGTTCAACTCTGTTAGTTGAATGCACAGAACAGAAAGAAGTTTCATACAATGCTTCTGTGTAGTTTATATTTGAACATATTCTTTTTTCCACTATTACCCACTTAGCGCTACGAATGTCCAGTTTCATTTTCTACAGACAGAGTGTTTCAAAACTGCTCAATCAAAAGTATGGTTTAACTCTGTTAGCTGAATGCTCAGATCAGAAAGAAGTTTCACAGAATGCTTCTGTGTAGTTTATATTTGAATATATTCCTTTTTCCACTACTACTCTCTTAGCGCTCCAAAAGTCCAGTTGCATTTTCTACAGAAAGAGTGTTCAGATCTGCTCAATCAAAAGTATGGTTTAACTCTGTTAGCTGAATGCACAGATCAGAAAGAAGTTTCACAGAATGATTCTGTGTAGTTTATATTTGGAGACATTCCTTTTTCCACTATTACCCTCTTAGCGCTCCGAATCTCCACTTGCATTTTCTACAGAAAGAGTGTTTCAGAACGGCTCAATCAAAACTAAGGTTCAACTCTTTTAGTTGAACAAACAGAACAGAAAGAAGTTTCACACAATTCTTCTGTGTAGTTTTTATTTGTAGACATTCTTTTTCCAAATATAGGCCTCTTAGCGCTCAGAATGTCCAATTGCAGTTTCTACAGAAAGAGTGTTTCAGAACGGCTCAATCAAAAGTAAGGTTCAACTCTGTTAGTTGAATGCACAGAACAGAAAGAAGTTTCATACAATGCTTCTGTGTAGTTTATATTTGAACATATTCTTTTTTCCACTATTACCCACTTAGCGCTACGAATGTCCAGTTGCATTTTCTACAGACAGAGTGTTTCAAAACTGCTCAATCAAAAGTATGGTTTAACTCTGTTAGCTGAATGCTCAGATCAGAAATAAGTTTCACAGAATGATTCTGTGTAGTTTATATTTGAATATATTCCTTTTTCCACTACTACGATCTTAGCGCTCCAAATGTCCAGTTGCATTTTCTACAGAAAGAGTGTTCAGATCTGCTCAATCAAAAGTATGGTTTAGCTCTGTTAGCTGAATGCACAGATCAGAAAGAAGTTTCACCGAATGATTCTGTGTAGTTTATATTTGAAGACATTCCTTTTTCCACTGTTACCCTCTTAGCGCTCCGAATCTCCACTTGCATTTTCTACAAAAAGTGTGTTTCATAACTGCTCAATCAAAAATATGTTTTATCTCTGTTAACTGAATTTACAGATCAGAAATAAGTTTCACAGAATGCATCTGTGTAGTTTTTATTTGAAGATATTCTTTTTCCCAATGTAGGCCTCTTAGCGCTTAGCATGTCCAATTGCAGTTTCTACAGAAAGAGTGTTTCAGAACGGCTCAATCAATAGTAAGGTTCAACTCTGTTAGTTGAATGCACAGAACAGAAAGAATTTTCACAGAATGCTACTGTGTAGTTTATATTTGAATATATTCCTTTTTCCACTATTACCCTCTTAGCGCTCCGAATGTCCACCTGCATTTTCTACAGAAAGAGTGTTCAGAACTGCGCAATCAAAAGTATGGTTTAACTCTGTCAGCTTAATGAACATATCAGAAATAAGTTTCACACAATGCTTCTGTGTAGTTTTTATTTGAAGATATTATTTTTCCCAATATAGGCCTCTTAGCGCTCAGAATGTCCAATTGCAGTTTCTACAGAAAGAGTGTTTCAGAAAGGCTCAATCAAAAGTAAGGTTCAACTCTGTTAGTTGAATGCACAGAACAGAAAGATGTTTCATACAATGCTTCTGTGTAGTTTATATTTGAACATATTCTTTTTTCCACTATTACCCACTTAGCGCTACGAATGTCCAGTTGCATTTTCTACAGACAGAGTGTTTCAAAACTGCTCAATCAAAAGTATGGTTTAACTCTGTTAGCTGAATGCTCAGATCAGAAAGAGGTTTCACAGAATGCTTCTGTGTAGTTTATATTTGAATATATTCCTTTTTCCACTACTACGCTCTTAGCGCTCCAAATGTCCAGTTGCATTTTCAACAGAAAGAGTGTTCAGATCTGCTCAATCAAAAGTATGGTTTAACTCTGTTAGCTGAATGCACAGATCAGAAAGAAGTTTCACCGAATGATTCTGTGTAGTTTATATTTGAAGACATGCCTTTTTCCACTATTACCCTCTTAGCGCTCCGAATCTCCACTTGCATTTTCTACCAAAAGAGTGTTTCATAACTGCTCAATCAAAAATATGTTTTATCTCTGTTAACTGAATTTACAGATCAGAAATAAGTTTCACAGAATGCATCTGTGTAGTTTTTATTTGAAGATATTCTTTTTCCCAATGTAGGCATCTTAGCGCTTAGCATGTCCAATTGCAGTTTCTACAGAAAGAGTGTTTCAGAACGGCTCAATCAAAGGTAATGTTCAACTCTGTTAGTTGAATGCACAGAACAGAAAGAATTTTCACAGAATGCTACTGTGTAGTTTATATTTGAATATATTCCTTTTTCCACCATTACCCTCTTAGCGCTCCGAATGTCCACTTGCATTTTCTACAGAAAGAGTGTTCAGAACTGCGCAATCAAAAGTATGGTTTAACTCTGTTAGCTTAATGAACATATCAGAAATATGTTTCACACAATGCTTCTGTGTAGTTTTTATTTGAAGATATTATTTTTCCCAATAGAGGCCTCTTAGCGCTCAGAATGTCCAATTGCAGTTTCTACAGAAAGAGTGTTTCAGAACGGCTCAATCAAAAGTAAGGTTCAACTCTGTTAGATGAATGCACAGAACAGAAAGAAGTTTCATACAATGCTTCTGTGTAGTTTATATTTGAACATATTCTTTTTTCCACTATTACCCTCTTAGCGCTACGAATGTCCAGTTGCATTTTCTACAGACAGAGTGTTTCAAAACTGCTCAATCAAAAGTATGGTTTAACTGTGTCAGCTGAATGCTCAGATCAGAAAGAAGTTTCACAGAATGCTTCTGTGTAGTTTATATTTGAATATATTCCTTTTTCCACTACTACTCTCTTAGCGCTCCAAATGTCCAGTTGCATTTTCTACAGAAAGATTGTTCAGATCTGCTCAATCAAAAGTATGGTTTAACTCTGTTAGCTGAATGCACAGATCAGAAAGAAGTTTCACCGAATGATTCTGTGTAGTTTATATTTGGAGACATTCCTTTTTCCACTATTACCCTCTTAGCGCTCCGAATCTCCACTTGCATTTTCTACAGAAAGAGTGTTTCAGAACGGCTCAATCAAAACTAAGGTTCAACTCTTTTAGTTGAACAAACAGAACAGAAAGAAGTTTCACACAATTCTTCTGTGTAGTTTTTATTTGTAGACATTCTTTTTCCCAATATAGGCCTCTTAGCGCTCAGAATGTCCAATTGCAGTTTCTACAGAAAGAGTGTTTCAGAACGGCTCAATCAAAAGTAAGGTTCAACTCTGTTATTTGAATGCACAGAACAGAAAGAAGTTTCATACAATGCTTCTGTGTAGTTTATATTTGAACATATTCTTTTTTCCACTATTACCCAGTTAGCGCTACGAATGTCCAGTTGCATTTTCTACAGACAGAGTGTTTCAATACTGCTCAATCAAATGTATGGTTTAACTCTGTTAGCTGAATGCTCCGATCAGAAAGAAGTTTCACAGAATGCTTCTGTGTAGTTTATATTTGAATATATTCCTTTTTCCACTACTACGCTCTTAGCGCTCCAAATGTCCAGTTGCATTTTCTACAGAAAGAGTGTTCAGATCTGCTCAATCAAAAGTATGGTTTAGCTCTGTTAGCTGAATGCACAGATCAGAAAGAAGTTTCACCGAATGATTCTGTGTAGTTTATATTTGAAGACATTCCTTTTTCCACTATTACCCTCTTAGCGCTCCGAATCTCCACTTCCATTTTCTACAAAAAGAGTGTTTCATAACTGCTCAATCAAAAATATGTTTTATCTCTGTTAACTGAATTTACTGATCAGAAATAAGTTTCACAGAATGCATCTGTGTAGTTTTTATTTGAAGATATTCTTTTTCCCAATGTAGGCCTCTTAGCGCTTAGCATGTCCAATTGCAGTTTCTACAGAAAGAGTGTTTCAGAACGGCTCAATCAAAAGTAAGGTTCAACTCTGTTAGTTGAATGCACAGAACAGAAAGAATTTTCACAGAATGCTACTGTGTAGTTTATATTTGAATATATTCCTTTTTCCACTATTACCCTCTTAGCGCTCCGAATGTCCACTTGCATTTTCTACAGAAAGAGTGTTCCGAACTGCGCAATCAAAAGTATGGTTTAACTCTGTTAGCTTAATGAACATATCAGAAATAAGTTTCACACAATGCTTCTGTGTAGTTTTTATTTGAAGATATTATTTTTCCCAATAGAGGCCTCTTAGCGCTCAGAATGTCCAATTGCAGTTTCTACAGAAAGAGTGTTTCAGAACGGCTCAATCAAAAGTAAGGTTCAACTCTGTTAGTTGAATGCACAGAAAAGAAAGAAGTTTCATACAATGCTTCTGTGTAGTTTATATATGAACATATTCTTTTTTCCACTATTACCCACTTAGCGCTACGAATGTCCAGTAGCATTTTCTACAGACAGAGTGTTTCAAAACTGCTCAATCAAAAGTATGGTTTAGCTCTGTTAGCTGAATGCTCAAATCAGAAAGAAGTTTCACAGAATGCTTCTGTGTAGTTTATATTTGAATATATTCCTTTTTCCACTACTACTCTCTTAGCGCTCCAAATGTCCAGTTGCATTTTCTACAGAAAGAGTGTTCAGATCTGCTCAATCAAAAGTATGGTTTAACTCTGTTAGCTGAATGCACAGATCAGAAAGAAGTTTCACAGAATGATTCTGTGTAGTTTATATTTGGAGACATTCCTTTTTCCACTATTACCCTCTTAGCGCTCCGAATCTCCACTTGCATTTTCTACATAAAGAGTGTTTCAGAACGGCTCAATCAAAAGTAAGGTTCAACTCTTTTAGTTGAACAAACAGAACAGAAAGAAGTTTCACACAATTCTTCTGTGTAGTTTTTATTTGTAGACATTCTTTTTCCCAATATAGACCTCTTAGCGCTCAGAATATCCAATTGCAGTTTCTACAGAAAGAGTGTTTCAGAAAGGCTCAATCAAAAGTAAGGTTCAACTCTGTTAGTTGAATGCACAGAACAGAAAGAAGTTTCATACAATGCTTCTGTGTAGTTTATATTTGGACATATTCTTTTTTCCACTATTACCCACTTAGCGCTACGAATGTCCAGTTTCATTTTCTACAGACAGAGTGTTTCAAAACTGCTCAATCAAAAGTATGGTTTAACTCTGTTAGCTGAATGCTCAGATCAGAAAGAAGTTTCACAGAATGCTTCTGTGTAGTTTATATTTGAATATATTCCTTTTTCCAGTACTACGCTCTTAGCGCTCCAAATGTCCAGTTGCATTTTCTACAGAAAGAGTGTTCAGATCTGCTCAATCAAAAGTATGGTTTAACTCTGTTAGCTGAATGCACAGATCAGAAAGAAGTTTCACCGAATGATTCTGTGTAGTTTATATTTGAAGACATTCCTTTTTCCACTGTTACCCTCATAGCGCTCCGAATCTCCACTTGCATTTTCTACAAAAAGAGTGTTTCATAACTGCTCAATCAAAAATATGTTTTATATCTGTTAACTGAATTTACAGATCAGAAATAAGTTTCACAGAATGCATCTGTGTAGTTTTTATTTGAAGATATTCTTTTTCCCAATGTAGGCCTCTTAGCGCTTAGCATGTCCAATTGCAGTTTCTACAGAAAGAGTGTTTCAGAACGGCTCAATCAAAAGTAAGGTTCAACTCTGTTAGTTGAATGCACAGAACAGAAAGAATTTTCACAGAATGCTACTGTGTAGTTTATATTTGAATATATTCCTTTTTCCACTATTACCCTCTTAGCGCTCCGAATGTCCACTTGCATTTTCTACGGAAAGAGTGTTCAGAACTGCGCAATCAAAAGTATGGTTTAACTCTGTTAGCTTAATGAACATATCAGAAATAAGTTTCACACAATGCTTCTGTGTAGTTTTTATTTGAAGATATTATTTTTCCCAATATAGGCCTCTTAGCGCTCAGAATGTCCAATTGCAGTTTCTACAGAAAGAGTGTTTCAGAAAGGCTCAATCAAAAGTAAGGTTCAACTCTGTTAGTTGAATGCACAGAACAGAAAGAAGTTTCATACAATGCTTCTGTGTAGTTTATATTTGAACATATTCTTTTTTCCACTATTACCCACTTAGCGCTACGAATGTCCAGTTGCATTTTCTACAGACAGAGTGTTTCAAAACTGCTCAATCATAAGTATGGTTTAACTCTGTTAGCTGAATGCTCAGATCAGAAAGAAGTTTCACAGAATGCTTCTGTGTTGTTTATATTTGAATATATTCCTTTTTCCACTACTACTCTCTTAGCGCTCCAAATGTCCAGTTGCATTTTCTACAGAAAGAGTGTTCAGATCTGCTCAATCAAAAGTATGGTTTAACTCTGTTAGCTAAATGCACAGATCAGAAAGAAGTTTCACAGAATGATTCTGTGTAGTTTATATTTGGAGACATTCCTTTTTCCACTATTACCCTCTTAGCGCTCCGAATCTCCACTTGCATTTTCTACAGAAAGAGTGTTTCAGAACGGCTCAATCAAAACTAAGGTTCAACTCTTTTAGTTGAACAAACAGAACAGAAAGAAGTTTCACACAATTCTTCTGTGTAGTTTTTATTTGTAGACATTCTTTTTCCCAATATAGGCCTCTTAGCGCTCAGAATGTCCAATTGCAGTTTCTACAGAAAGAGGGTTTCTGAACGGCTCAATCAAAAGTAAGGTTCAACTCTGTTAGTTGAATGCACAGAACAGAAAGAAGTTTCATACAATGCTTCTGTGTAGTTTATATTTGAACATATTCTTTTTTCCACTATTACCCACTTAGCGCTACGAATGTCCAGTTGCATTTTCTACAGACAGAGTGTTTCAAAACTGCTCAATCAAAAGTATGGTTTAACTCTGTTAGCTGAATGCTCAGATCAGAAAGAAGTTTCACAGAATGCTTCTGTGTAGTTTATATTTGAATATATTCCTTTTTCCACTACTACGCTCTTAGCGCTCCAAATGTCCAGTTGCATTTTCAACAGAAAGAGTGTTCAGATCTGCTCAATCAAAAGTATGGTTTAACTCTGTTAGCTGAATGCACAGATCAGAAAGAAGTTTCACCGAATGATTCTGTGTAGTTTATATTTGAAGACATTCCTTTTTCCACCATTACCCTCTTAGCGCTCCGAATCTCCACTTGCATTTTCTACAAATGTGTGTTTCATAACTGCTCAATCAAAAACATATTTTATCTCTGTTAACTGAATTTACAGATCAGAAATAAGTTTCACAGAATGCATTTGTGTAGTTTTTATTTGAAGATATTCTTTTTCCCAATGTAGGCCTCTTAGCGCTTAGCATGTCCAATTGCAGTTTCTACAGAAAGAGTGTTTCAGAACGGCTCAATCAAAAGTAAGGTTCAACTCTGTTAGTTGAATGCACAGAACAGAAAGAATTTTCACAGAATGCTACTGTGTAGTTTATATTTGAATATATTCCTTTTTCCACTATTACCCTCTTAGCGCACCGAATGTCCACTTGCATTTTCTACAGAAAGAGTGTTCAGAACTGCGCAATCAAAAGTATGGTTTAACTCTGTTAGCTTAATGAACATATCAGAAATAAGTTTCACACAATGCTTCTGTGTAGTTTTAATTTGAAGATATTATTTTTCCCAATAGAGGCCTCTTAGCGCTCAGAATGTCCAATTGCAGTTTCTACAGAAAGAGTGTTTCAGAAAGGCTCAATCAAAAGTAAGGTTCAACTCTGTTAGTTGAATGCACAGAACAGAAAGAAGTTTCATACAATGCTTCTGTGTAGTTTATATTTGAACATATTCTTTTTTCCACTATTACCCACTTAGCGCTACGAATGTCCAGTTGCATTTTCTACAGACAGAGTGTTTCAAAACTGCTCAATCAAAAGTATGGTTTAACTCTGTTAGCTGAATGCTCAGATCAGAAAGAAGTTTCACAGAATGCTTCTGTGTAGTTTATATTTGAATATATTCCTTTTTCCACTACTACGCTCTTAGCGCTCCAAATGTCCAGTTGCATTTTCAACAGAAAGAGTGTTCAGATCTGCTCAATCAAAAGTATGGTTTAACTCTGTTAGCTGAATGCACAGATCAGAAAGAAGTTTCCCCGAATGATTCTGTGTAGTTTATATTTGAAGACATTCCTTTTTCCACTATTACCCTCTTAGCGCTCCGAATCTCCACTTGCATTTTCTACAAAAAGAGTGTTTCATAACTGCTCAATCAAAAATATGTTTTATCTCTGTTAACTGAATTTACAGATCAGAAATAAGTTTCACAGAATGCATCTGTGTAGTTTTTATTTGAAGATATTTTTTCCCAATGTAGGCCTCTTAGCGCTTAGCATGTCCAATTGCAGTTTCTACAGAAAGAGTGTTTCAGAACGGCTCAATCAAAAGTAAGGTTCAACTCTGTTAGTTGAATGCACAGAACAGAAAGAATTTTCACAGAATGCTACTGTGTAGTTTATATTTGAATATATTCCTTTTTCCACTATTACCCTCTTAGCGCTCCGAATGTCCACTTGCATTTTCTACAGAAAGAGTGTTCAGAACTGCGCAATCAAAAATATGGTTTAACTCTGTTAGCTTAATGAACATATCAGAAATAAGTTTCACACAATGCTTCTGTGTAGTTTTTATTTGAAGATATTATTTTTCCCAATAGAGGCCTCTTAGCGCTCAGAATGTCCAATTGCTGTTTCTACAGAAAGAGTGTTTCAGAAAGGCAAAATCAAAAGTAAGGTTCAACTCTGTTAGTTGAATGCACAGAAAAGAAAGAAATTTCATACAATGCTTCTGTGTAGTTTATATTTGAACATATTCTTTTTTCCACTATTACCCACTTAGCGCTACGAATGTCCAGTTGCATTTTCTACAGACAGAGTGTTTCAAAACTGCTCAATCAAAAGTATGGTTTAACTCTGTTAGCTGAATGCTCAGATCAGAAAGAAGTTTCACAGAATGCTTCTGTGTAGTTTATATTTGAATATATTCCTTTTTCCACTACTACTCTCTTAGCGCTCAAAATGTCCAGTTGCATTTTCTACAGAAAGAGTGTTCAGATCTGCTCAATCAAAAGTATGGTTTAACTCTGTTAGCTGAATGCACAGATCAGAAAGAAGTTTCACAGAATGATTCTGTGTAGTTTATATTTGGAGACATTCCTTTTTCCACTATTACCCTCTTAGCGCTCCGAATCTCCACTTGCATTTTCTACATAAAGAGTGTTTCAGAACGGCTCAATCAAAAGTAAGGTTCAACTCTTTTAGTTGAACAAACAGAACAGAAATAAGTTTCACACAATTCTTCTGTGTAGTTTTTATTTGTAGACATTCTTTTTCCCAATTTAGACCTCTTAGCGCTCAGAATGTCCAATTGCAGTTTCTACAGAAAGAGTGTTTCAGAAAGGCTCAATCAAAAGTAAGGTTCAACTCTGTTAGTTGAATGCACAGAACAGAAAGAAGTTTCATACAATGCTTCTGTGTAGTTTATATTTGGACATATTCTTTTTTCCACTATTACCCACTTAGCGCTACGAATGTCCAGTTTCATTTTCTACAGACAGAGTGTTTCAAAACTGCTCAATCAAAAGTATGGTTTAACTCTGTTAGCTGAATGCTCAGATCAGAAAGAAGTTTCACAGAATGCTTCTGTGTAGTTTATATTTGAATATATTCCTTTTTCCACTACTACGCTCTTAGCGCTCCAAATGTCCAGTTGCATTTTCTACAGAAAGAGTGTTCAGATCTGCTCAATCAAAAGTATGGTTTAACTCTGTTAGCTGAATGCACAGATCAGAAAGAAGTTTCACCGAATGATTCTGTGTAGTTAATATTTGAAGACATTCCTTTTTCCACTGTTACCCTCTTAGCGCTCCGAATCTCCACTTGCATTTTCTACAAAAAGAGTGTTTCATAACTGCTCAATCAAAAATATGTTTTATATCTGTTAACTGAATTTACAGATCAGAAATAAGTTTCACAGAATGCATCTGTGTAGTTTTTATTTGAAGATATTCTTTTTCCCAATGTAGGCCTCTTAGCGCTTAGCATGTCCAATTGCAGTTTCTACAGAAAGAGTGTTTCAGAACGGCTCAATCAAAAGTAAGGTTCAACTCTGTTAATTGAATGCACAGAACAGAAAGAATTTTCACAGAATGCTACTGTGTAGTTTATATTTGAATATATTCCTTTTTCCACTATTACCCTCTTAGCGCTCCGAATGTCCACTTGCATTTTCTACAGAAAGAGTGTTCAGAACTGTGCAATCAAAAGTATGGTTTAACTCTGTTAGCTTAATGAACATATCAGAAATAAGTTTCACACAATGCTTCTGTGTAGTTTTTATTTGAAGATATTATTTTTCCCAATATAGGCCTCTTAGCGCTCAGAATGTCCAATTGCAGTTTCTACAGAAAGAGTGTTTCAGAAAGGCTCAATCAAAAGTAAGGTTCAACTCTGTTAGTTGAATGCACAGAACAGAAAGAAGTTTCATACAATGCTTCTGTGTAGTTTATATTTGAACATATTCTTTTTTCCACTATTACCCCCTTAGCGCTACGAATGTCCAGTTGCATTTTCTACAGACAGAGTGTTTCAAAACTGCTCAATCATAAGTATGGTTTAACTCTGTTAGCTGAATGCTCAGATCAGAAAGAAGTTTCACAGAATGCTTCTGTGTTGTTTATATTTGAATATATTCCTTTTTCCACTACTACTCTCTTAGCGCTCCAAATGTCCAGTTGCATTTTCTACAGAAAGAGTGTTCAGATCTGCTCAATCAAAAGTATGGTTTAACTCTGTTAGCTAAATGCACAGATCAGAAAGAAGTTTCACAGAATGATTCTGTGTAGTTTATATTTGGAGACATTCCTTTTTCCACTATTACCCTCTTAGCGCTCCGAATCTCCACTTGCATTTTCTACAGAAAGAGTGTTTCAGTACGGCTCAATCAAAACTAAGGTTCAACTCTTTTAGTTGAACAAACAGAACAGAAAGAAGTTTCACACAATTCTTCTGTGTAGTTTTTATTTGTAGACATTCTTTTTCCCAATATAGGCCTCTTAGTGCTCAGAATGTCCAATTGCAGTTTCTACAGAAAGAGTGTTTCTGAACGGCTCAATCAAAAGTAAGGTTCAACTCTGTTAGTTGAATGCACAGAACAGAAAGAAGTTTCATACAATGCTTCTGTGTAGTTTATATTTGAACATATTCTCTTTTCCACTATTACCCACTTAGCGCTACGAATGTCCAGTTGCATTTTCTACAGACAGAGTGTTTCAAAACTGCTCAATCAAAAGTAGGGTTTAACTCTGTTAGCTGAATGCTCAGATCAGAAAGAAGTTTCACAGAATGCTTCTGTGTAGTTTATATTTGAATATATTCCTTTTTCCACTACTACGCTCTTAGCGCTCCAAATGTCCAGTTGCATTTTCAACAGAAAGAGTGTTCAGATCTGCTCAATCAAAAGTATGGTTTAACTCTGTTAGCTGAATGCACAGATCAGAAAGAAGTTTCCCCGAATGATTCTGTGTAGTTTATATTTGAAGACATTCCTTTTTCCACTATTACCCTCTTAGCGCTCCGAATCTCCACTTGCATTTTCTACAAAAAGAGTGTTTCATAACTGCTCAATCAAAAATATGTTTTATCTCTGTTAACTGAATTTACAGATCAGAAATAAGTTTCACAGAATGCATCTGTGTAGTTTTTATTTGAAGATATTTTTTCCCAATGTAGGCCTCTTAGCGCTTAGCATGTCCAATTGCAGTTTCTACAGAAAGAGTGTTTCAGAACGGCTCAATCAAAAGTAAGGTTCAACTCTGTTAGTTGAATGCACAGAACAGAAAGAATTTTCACAGAATGCTACTGTGTAGTTTATATTTGAATATATTCCTTTTTCCACTATTACCCTCTTAGCGCTCCGAATGTCCACTTGCATTTTCTACAGAAAGAGTGTTCAGAACTGCGCAATCAAAAATATGGTTTAACTCTGTTAGCTTAATGAACATATCAGAAATAAGTTTCACACAATGCTTCTGTGTAGTTTTTATTTGAAGATATTATTTTTCCCAATAGAGGCCTCTTAGCGCTCAGAATGTCCAATTGCTGTTTCTACAGAAAGAGTGTTTCAGAAAGGCAAAATCAAAAGTAAGGTTCAACTCTGTTAGTTGAATGCACAGAAAAGAAAGAAATTTCATACAATGCTTCTGTGTAGTTTATATTTGAACATATTCTTTTTTCCACTATTACCCACTTAGCGCTACGAATGTCCAGTTGCATTTTCTACAGACAGAGTGTTTCAAAACTGCTCAATCAAAAGTATGGTTTAACTCTGTTAGCTGAATGCTCAGATCAGAAAGAAGTTTCACAGAATGCTTCTGTGTAGTTTATATTTGAATATATTCCTTTTTCCACTACTACTCTCTTAGCGCTCCAAATGTCCAGTTGCATTTTCTACAGAAAGAGTGTTCAGATCTGCTCAATCAAAAGTATGGTTTAACTCTGTTAGCTGAATGCACAGATCAGAAAGAAGTTTCACAGAATGATTCTGTGTAGTTTATATTTGGAGACATTCCTTTTTCCACTATTACCCTCTTAGCGCTCCGAATCTCCACTTGCATTTTCTACATAAAGAGTGTTTCAGAACGGCTCAATCAAAAGTAAGGTTCAACTCTTTTAGTTGAACAAACAGAACAGAAATAAGTTTCACACAATTCTTCTGTGTAGTTTTTATTTGTAGACATTCTTTTTCCCAATTTAGACCTCTTAGCGCTCAGAATGTCCAATTGCAGTTTCTACAGAAAGAGTGTTTCAGAAAGGCTCAATCAAAAGTAAGGTTCAACTCTATTAGTTGAATGCACAGAACAGAAAGAAGTTTCATACAATGCTTCTGTGTAGTTTATATTTGGACATATTCTTTTTTCCACTATTACCCACTTAGCGCTACGAATGTCCAGTTTCATTTTCTACAGACAGAGTGTTTCAAAACTGCTCAATCAAAAGTATGGTTTAACTCTGTTAGCTGAATGCTCAGATCAGAAAGAAGTTTCACAGAATGCTTCTGTGTAGTTTATATTTGAATATATTCCTTTTTCCACTACTACGCTCTTAGCGCTCCAAATGTCCAGTTGCATTTTCTACAGAAAGAGTGTTCAGATCTGCTCAATCAAAAGTATGGTTTAACTCTGTTAGCTGAATGCACAGATCAGAAAGAAGTTTCACCGAATGATTCTGTGTAGTTAATATTTGAAGACATTCCTTTTTCCACTGTTACCCTCTTAGCGCTCCGAATCTCCACTTGCATTTTCTACAAAAAGAGTGTTTCATAACTGCTCAATCAAAAATATGTTTTATATCTGTTAACTGAATTTACAGATCAGAAATAAGTTTCACAGAATGCATCTGTGTAGTTTTTATTTGAAGATATTCTTTTTCCCAATGTAGGCCTCTTAGCGCTTAGCATGTCCAATTGCAGTTTCTACAGAAAGAGTGTTTCAGAACGGCTCAATCAAAAGTAAGGTTCAACTCTGTTAATTGAATGCACAGAACAGAAAGAATTTTCACAGAATGCTACTGTGTAGTTTATATTTGAATATATTCCTTTTTCCACTATTACCCTCTTAGCGCTCCGAATGTCCACTTGCATTTTCTACAGAAAGAGTGTTCAGAACTGTGCAATCAAAAGTATGGTTTAACTCTGTTAGCTTAATGAACATATCAGAAATAAGTTTCACACAATGCTTCTGTGTAGTTTTTATTTGAAGATATTATTTTTCCCAATATAGGCCTCTTAGCGCTCAGAATGTCCAATTGCAGTTTCTACAGAAAGAGTGTTTCAGAAAGGCTCAATCAAAAGTAAGGTTCAACTCTGTTAGTTGAATGCACAGAACAGAAAGAAGTTTCATACAATGCTTCTGTGTAGTTTATATTTGAACATATTCTTTTTTCCACTATTACCCCCTTAGCGCTACGAATGTCCAGTTGCATTTTCTACAGACAGAGTGTTTCAAAACTGCTCAATCATAAGTATGGTTTAACTCTGTTAGCTGAATGCTCAGATCAGAAAGAAGTTTCACAGAATGCTTCTGTGTTGTTTATATTTGAATATATTCCTTTTTCCACTACTACTCTCTTAGCGCTCCAAATGTCCAGTTGCATTTTCTACAGAAAGAGTGTTCAGATCTGCTCAATCAAAAGTATGGTTTAACTCTGTTAGCTAAATGCACAGATCAGAAAGAAGTTTCACAGAATGATTCTGTGTAGTTTATATTTGGAGACATTCCTTTTTCCACTATTACCCTCTTAGCGCTCCGAATCTCCACTTGCATTTTCTACAGAAAGAGTGATTCAGAACGGCTCAATCAAAACTAAGGTTCAACTCTTTTAGTTGAACAAACAGAACAGAAAGAAGTTTCACACAATTCTTCTGTGTAGTTTTTATTTGTAGACATTCTTTTTCCCAATATAGGCCTCTTAGTGCTCAGAATGTCCAATTGCAGTTTCTACAGAAAGAGTGTTTCTGAACGGCTCAATCAAAAGTAAGGTTCAACTCTGTTAGTTGAATGCACAGAACAGAAAGAAGTTTCATACAATGCTTCTGTGTAGTTTATATTTGAACATATTCTCTTTTCCACTATTACCCACTTAGCGCTACGAATGTCCAGTTGCATTTTCTACAGACAGAGTGTTTCAAAACTGCTCAATCAAAAGTAGGGTTTAACTCTGTTAGCTGAATGCTCAGATCAGAAAGAAGTTTCACAGAATGCTTCTGTGTAGTTTATATTTGAATATATTCCTTTTTCCACTACTACGCTCTTAGCGCTCCAAATGTCCAGTTGCATTTTCAACAGAAAGAGTGTTCAGATCTGCTCAATCAAAAGTATGGTTTAACTCTGTTAGCTGAATGCACAGATCAGAAAGAAGTTTCACCGAATGATTCTGTGTAGTTTATATTTGAAGACATTCCTTTTTCCACCATTACCCTCTTAGCGCTCCGAATCTCCACTTGCATTTTCTACAAATGTGTGTTTCATAACTGCTCAATCAAAAATATGTTTTATCTCTGTTAACTGAATTTACAGATCAGAAATAAGTTTCACAGAATGCATTTGTGTAGTTTTTATTTGAAGATATTCTTTTTCCCAATGTAGGCCTCTTAGCGCTTAGCATGTCCAATTGCAGTTTCTACAGAAAGAGTGTTTCAGAACGGCTCAATCAAAAGTAAGGTTCAACTCTGTTAGTTGAATGCACAGAACAGAAAGAATTTTCACAGAATGCTACTGTGTAGTTTATATTTGAATATATTCCTTTTTCCACTATTACCCTCTTAGCGCACAGAATGTCCACTTGCATTTTCTACAGAAAGAGTGTTCAGAACTGCGCAATCAAAAGTATGGTTTAACTCTGTTAGCTTAATGAACATATCAGAAATAAGTTTCACACAATGCTTCTGTGTAGTTTTTATTTGAAGATATTATTTTTCCCAATAGAGGCCTCTTAGCGCTCAGAATGTCCAATTGCAGTTTCTACAGAAAGAGTGTTTCAGAAAGGCTCAATCAAAAGTAAGGTTCAACTCTGTTAGTTGAATGCACAGAACAGAAAGAAGTTTCATACAATGCTTCTGTGTAGTTTATATTTGAACATATTCTTTTTTCCACTATTACCCACTTAGCGCTACGAATGTCCAGTTGCATTTTCTACAGACAGAGTGTTTCAAAACTGCTCAATCAAAAGTATGGTTTAACTCTGTTAGCTGAATGCTCAGATCAGAAAGAAGTTTCACAGAATGCTTCTGTGTAGTTTATATTTGAATATATTCCTTTTTCCACTACTACGCTCTTAGCGCTCCAAATGTCCAGTTGCATTTTCAACAGAAAGAGTGTTCAGATCTGCTCAATCAAAAGTATGGTTTAACTCTGTTAGCTGAATGCACAGATCAGAAAGAAGTTTCACCGAATGATTCTGTGTAGTTTATATTTGAAGACATTCCTTTTTCCACTATTACCCTCTTAGCGCTCCGAATCTCCACTTGCATTTTCTACAAAAAGAGTGTTTCATAACTGCTCAATCAAAAATATGTTTTATCTCTGTTAACTGAATTTACAGATCAGAAATAAGTTTCACAGAATGCATCTGTGTAGTTTTTATTTGAAGATATTTTTTCCCAATGTAGGCCTCTTAGCGCTTAGCATGTCCAATTGCAGTTTCTACAGAAAGAGTGTTTCAGAACGGCTCAATCAAAAGTAAGGTTCAACTCTGTTAGTTGAATGCACAGAACAGAAAGAATTTTCACAGAATGCTACTGTGTAGTTTATATTTGAATATATTCCTTTTTCCACTATTACCCTCTTAGCGCTCCGAATGTCCACTTGCATTTTCTACAGAAAGAGTGTTCAGAACTGCGCAATCAAAAATATGGTTTAACTCTGTTAGCTTAATGAACATATCAGAAATAAGTTTCACACAATGCTTCTGTGTAGTTTTTATTTGAAGATATTATTTTTCCCAATAGAGGCCTCTTAGCGCTCAGAATGTCCAATTGCTGTTTCTACAGAAAGAGTGTTTCAGAAAGGCTCAATCAAAAGTAAGGTTCAACTCTGTTAGTTGAACGCACAGAACAGAAAGAAGTTTCATACAATGCTTCTGTGTAGTTTATATTTGAACATATTCTTTTTTCCACTATTACCCACTTAGCGCTACGAATGTCCAGTTGCATTTTCTACAGACAGAGTGTTTCAAAACTGCTCAATCAAAAGTATGGTTTAACTCTGTTAGCTGAATGCTCAGATCAGAAAGAAGTTTCACAGAATGCTTCTATGTAGTTTATATTTGAATATATTCCTTTTTCCACTACTACGCTCTTAGCGCTCCAAATGTCCAGTTGCATTTTCAACAGAAAGAGTGTTCAGATCTGCTCAATCAAAAGTATGGTTTAACTCTGTTAGCTGAATGCACAGATCAGAAAGAAGTTTCACCGAATGATTCTGTGTAGTTTATATTTGAAGACATTCCTTTTTCCACTATTACCCGCTTAGCGCTCCGAATCTCCACTTGCATTTTCTACAAAAAGAGTGTTTCATAACTGCTCAATCAAAAATATGTTTTATCTCTGTTAACTGAATTTACAGATCAGAAATAAGTTTCACAGAATGCATCTGTGTAGTTTTTATTTGAAGATATTCTTTTTCCCAATGTAGGCCTCTTAGCGCTTAGCATGTCCAATTGCAGTTTCTACAGAAAGAGTGTTTCAGAACGGCTCAATCAAAAGTAAGGTTCAACTCTGTTAGTTGAATGCACAGAACAGAAAGAATTTTCACAGAATGCTACTGTGTAGTTTATATTTGAATATATTCCTTTTTCCACCATTACCCTCTTAGCGCTCCGAATGTCCACTTGCATTTTCTACAGAAAGAGTGTTCAGAACTGCGCAATCAAAAGTATGGTTTAACTCTGTTAGCTTAATGAACATATCAGAAATAAGTTTCACACAATGCTTCTGTGTAGTTTTTATTTGAAGATATTATTTTTCCCAATAGAGGCCTCTTAGCGCTCAGAATGTCCAATTGCAGTTTCTACAGAAAGAGTGTTTCAGAACGGCTCAATCAAAAGTAAGGTTCAACTCTGTTAGTTGAATGCACAGAAAAGAAAGAAGTTTCATACAATGCTTCTGTGTAGTTTATATTTGAACATATTCTTTTTTCCACTATTACCCACTTAGCGCTACGAATGCCCAGTTGCATTTTCTACAGACAGAGTGTTTCAAAACTGCTCAATCAAAAGTATGGTTTAACTCTGTTAGCTGAATGCTCAGATCAGAAAGAAGTTCCACAGAATGCTTCTGTGTAGTTTATATTTGAATATATTCCTTTTTCCACTACTACGCTCTTAGCGCTCCAAATGTCCAGTTGCATTTTCTACAGAAAGAGTGTTCAGATCTGCTCAATCAAAAGTCTGGTTTAACTCTGTTAGCTGAATGCACAGATCAGAAAGAAGTTTCCCCGAATGATTCTGTGTAGTTTATATTTGAAGACATTCCTTTTTCCACTATTACCCTCTTAGCGCTCCGAATCTCCACTTGCATTTTCTACAGAAAGAGTGTTTCAGAACGGCTCAATCAAAACTAAGGTTCAACTCTTTTAGTTGAACAAACAGAACAGAAAGAAGTTTCACACAATTCTTCTGTGTAGTTTTTATTTGTAGACATTCTTTTTCCCAATATAGACCTCTTAGCGCTCAGAATGTCCAATTGCAGTTTCTACAGAAAGAGTGTTTCAGAACGGCTCAATCAAAAGTAAGGTTCAACTCTGTTAGTTGAATGCACAGAACAGAAAGAAGTTTCATACAATGCTTCTGTGTAGTTTATATTTGGACATATTCTTTTTTTCACTATTACCCACTTAGCGCTACGAATGTCCAGTTGCATTTTCTACAGACAGAGTGTTTCAAAACTGCTCAATCAAAAGTATGGTTTAACTCTGTTAGCTGAATGCTCAGATCAGAAAGAAGTTCCACAGAATGCTTCTGTGTAGTTTATATTTGAATATATTCCTTTTTCCACTACTACGCTCTTAGCGCTCCAAATGTCCAGTTGCATTTTCTACAGAAAGAGTGTTCAGATCTGCTCAATCAAAAGTCTGGTTTAACTCTGTTAGCTGAATGCACAGATCAGAAAGAAGTTTCCCCGAATGATTCTGTGTAGTTTATATTTGAAGACATTCCTTTTTCCACTATTACCCTCTTAGCGCTCCGAATCTCCACTTGCATTTTCTACAAAAAGAGTGTTTCATAACTGCTCAATCAAAAATATGTTTTATCTCTGTTAACTGAATTTACAGATCAGAAATCAGTTTCACAGAATGCATCTGTGTAGTTTTTATTTGAAGATATTCTTTTTCCCAATGTAGGCCTCTTAGCGCTTAGCATGTCCAATTGCAGTTTCTACAGAAAGAGTGTTTCAGAACGGCTCAATCAAAAGTAAGGTTCAACTTTGTTATTTGAATGCACAGAACAGAAATAATTTTCACAGAATGCTACTGTGTAGTTTATATTTGAATATATTCCTTTTTCCACTATTACCCTCTTAGCGCTCCGAAAGTCCACTTGCATTTTCTGCAGAAAGTGTGTTCAGAACTGCGCAATCCAAAGTATGGTTTAACTCTGTTAGCTTAATGAACATATCAGAAATAAGTTTCACACAATGCTTCTGTGTAGTTTTTATTTGAAGATATTATTTTTCCCAATAGAGGCCTCTTAGCGCTCAGAATGTCCAATTGCAGTTTCTACAGAAAGAGTGTTTCAGAAAGGCTCAATCAAAAGTAAGGTTCAACTCTGTTAGTTTAATTCACAGAACAGAAAGAAGTTTCATACAATGCTTCTGTGTAGTTTATATTTGAACATATTCTTTTTTCCACTATTACCCACTTAGCGCTACGAATGTCCAGTTGCATTTTCTACAGACAGAGTGTTTCAAAACTGCTCAATCAAAAGTATGGTTTAACTCTGTTAGCTGAATGCTCAGATCAGAAAGAAGTTTCACAGAATGCTTCTGTGTAGTTTATATTTGAATATATTCCTTTTTCCACTACTGCTCTCTTAGCGTTCCAAATGTCCAGTTGCATTTTCTACAGAAAGAGTGTTCAGATCTGCTCAATCAAAAGTATGGTTTAACTCTGTTAGCTGAATGCACAGATCAGAAAGAAGTTTCACAGAATGATTCTGTGTAGTTTATATTTGGAGACATTCCTTTTTCCACTATTACCCTCTTAGCGCTCCGAATCTCCACTTGCATTTTCTACAGAAAGAGTGTTTCAGAACGGCTCAATCAAAACTAAGGTTCAACTCTTTTAGTTGAACAAACAGAACAGAAAGAAGTTTCACACAATTCTTCTGTGTAGTTTTTATTTGTAGACATTCTTTTTCCCAATATAGGCCTCTTAGCGCTCAGAATGTCCAATTGCAGTTTCTACAGAAAGAGTGTTTCAGAACGGCTCAATCAAAAGTAAGGTTCAACTCTGTTAGTTGAATGCACAGAACAGAAAGAAGTTTCATACAATGCTTCTGTGTAGTTTATATTTGAACATATTCTTTTTTCCACTATTACCCACTTAGCGCTACGAATGTCCAGTTGCATTTTCTACAGACAGAGTGTTTCAAAACTGCTCAATCAAAAGTATGGTTTAACTCTGTTAGCTGAATGCTCAGATCAGAAAGAAGTTTCACAGAATGCTTCTGTGTAGTTTATATTTGAATATATTCCTTTTTCCACTACTACGCTCTTAGCGCTCCAAATGTCAGTTGCATTTTCTACAGAAAGAGTGTTCAGATCTGCTCAATCAAAAGTATGGTTTAGCTCTGTTAGCTGAATGCACAGATCAGAAAGAAGTTTCACCGAATGATTCTGTGTAGTTTATATTTGAAGACATTCCTTTTTCCACTATTACCCTCTTAGCGCTCCGAATCTCCACTTGCATTTTCTACAAAAAGAGTGTTTCATAACTGCTCAATCAAAAATATGTTTTATCTCTGTTAACTGAATTTACAGATCAGAAATAAGTTTCACAGAATGCATCTGTGTAGTTTTTATTTGAAGATATTCTTTTTCCCAATGTAGGACTCTTAGCGCTTAGCATGTCCAATTGCAGTTTCTACAGAAAGAGTGTTTCAGAACGGCTCAATCAAAAGTAAGGTTCAACTCTGTTAGTTGAATGCACAGAACAGAAAGAATTTTCACAGAATGCTACTGTGTAGTTTATATTTGAATATATTCCTTTTTCCACTATTACCCTCTTAGCGCTCCGAATGTCCACTTGCATTTTCTACAGAAAGAGTGTTCAGAACTGCGCAATCCAAAGTATGGTTTAACTCTGTTAGCTTAATGAACATATCAGAAATAAGTTTCACACAATGCTTCTGTGTAGTTTTTATTTGAAGATATTATTTTTCCCAATAGAGGCCTCTTAGCGCTCAGAATGTCCAATTGCAGTTTCTACAGAAAGAGTGTTTCAGAAAGGCTCAATCAAAAGTAAGGTTCAACTCTGTTAGTTGAATGCACAGAACAGAAAGGAGTTTCATACAATGCTTCTGTGTAGTTTATATTTGAACATATTCATTTTTCCACTATTACTCACTTAGCGCTACGAATGTCCAGTTGCATTTTCTACAGACAGAGTGTTTCAAAACTGCTCAATCAATCAAAAGTATGGTTTAACTCTGTTAGCTGAATGCTCAGATCAGAAAGAAGTTTCACAGAATGCTTCTGTGTAGTATATATTTGAATATATTCCTTTTTCCACTACCACTCTCTTAGCGCTCCAAATGTCCAGTTGCATTTTCTACAGAAAGAGTGTTCAGATCCGCTCAATCAAAAGTATGGTTTAACTCTGTTAGCTGAATGCACAGATCAGAAATAAGTTTCACAGAATGATTCTGTGTAGTTTATATTTGGAGACATTCCTTTTTCCACTATTACCCTCTTAGCGCTCCGAATCTCCACTTGCATTTTCTACAGAAAGAGTGTTTCAGAACGGCTCAATCAAAATTAAGGTTCAACTCTTTTAGTTGAACAAACAGAACAGAAAGAAGTTTCACACAATTCTTCTGTGTAGTTTTTATTTGTACACATTCTTTTTCCCAATATAGGCCTCTTAGCGCTCAGAATGTCCAATTGCAGTTTCTACAGAAAGAGTGTTTCAGAACGGCTCAATCAAAAGTAAGGTTCAACTCTGTTAGTTGAATGCACAGAACAGAAAGAAGTTTCATACAATGCTTCTGTGTAGTTTATATTTGGACATATTCTTTTTTCCACTATTACCCACTTAGCGCTACGAATGTCCAGTTGCATTTTCTACAGACAGAGTGTTTCAAAACTGCTCAATCAAAAGTATGGTTTAACTCTGTTAGCTGAATGCCCAGATCAGAAAGAAGTTTCACAGAATGCTTCTGTGTAGTTTATATTTGAATATATTCCTTTTTCCACTACTACGCTCTTAGCGCTCCAAATGTCCAGTTGCATTTTCTACAGAAAGAGTGTTCAGATCTGCTCAATCAAAAGTATGGTTTAACTCTGTTAGCTGAATGCACAGATCAGAAAGAAGTTTCACCGAATGATTCTGTGTAGTTTATATTTGAAGACATTCCTTTTTCCACTGTTACCCTCTTAGCGCTCCGAATCTCCACTTGCCTTTTCTAAAAAAAGAGTGTTTCATAACTGCTCAATCAAAAATATGTTTTATATCTGTTAACTGAATTTACAGATCAGAAATAAGTTTCACAGAATGCATCTGTGTAGTTTTTATTTGAAGATATTCTTTTTCCCAATGTAGGCCTCTTAGCGCTTAGCATGTCCAATTGCAGTTTCTACAGAAAGAGTGTTTCAGAACGGCTCAATCAAAAGTAAGGTTCAACTCTGTTAGTTGAATGCACAGAACAGAAAGAATTTTCAAAGAATGCTACTGTGTAGTTTATATTTGAATATATTCCTTTTTCCACTATTACTCTCTTAGCGCTCCGAATGTCCACTTGCATTTTCTACAGAAAGAGTGTTCAGAACTGCGCAATCAAAAGTATGGTTTAACTCTGTTAGCTTAATGAACATATCAGAAATAAGTTTCACACAATGCTTCTGTGTAGTTTTTATTTGAAGATATTATTTTTCCCAATAGAGGCCTCTTAGCGCTCAGAATGTCCAATTGCAGTTTCTACAGAAAGAATTTTTCAGAAAGGCTCAATCAAATGTAAGGTTCAACTCTGTTAGTTGAATGCACAGAACAGAAAGAAGTTTCATACAATGCTTCTGTGTAGTTTATATTTGAACATATTCTTTTTTCCACTATTACCCACTTAGCGCTACGAATGTCCAGTTGCATTTTCTACAGACAGAGTGTTTCAAAACTGCTCAATCAAAAGTATGGTTTAAATCTGTTAGCTGAATGCTCAGATCAGAAAGAAGTTTCACAGAATGCTTCTGTGTAGTTTATATTTGAATATATTCCTTTTTCCACTACTACGCTCTTAGCGCTCCAAATGTCCAGTTGCATTTTCAACAGAAAGAGTGTTCAGGTCTGCTCAATCAAAAGTATGGTTTAACTCTGTTAGCTGAATGCACAGATCAGAAAGAAGTTTCACCGAATGATTCTGTGTAGTTTATATTTGAAGACATTCCTTTTTCCACTATTACCCTCTTAGCGCTCCGAATCTCCACTTGCATTTTCTACAAAAAGAGTGTTTCATAACTGCTCAATCAAAAATATGTTTTATCTCTGTTAACTGAATTTACAGATCAGAAATAAGTTTCACAGAATGCATCTGTGTAGTTTTTATTTGAAGATATTCTTTTTCCCAATGTAGGCCTCTTAGCGCTTAGCATGTCCAATTGCAGTTTCTACAGAAAGAGTGTTTCAGAACGGCTCAATCAAAAGTAAGGTTCAACTCTGTTAGTTGAATGCACAGAACAGAAAGAATTTTCACAGAATGCTACTCTGTAGTTTATATTTGAATATATTCCTTTTTCCACTATTACCCTCTTAGCGCTCCGAATGTCCACTTGCATTTTCTACAGAAAGAGTGTTCAGAACTGCGCAATCAAAATTATGGTTTAACTCTGTTAGCTTAATGAACATATCAGAAATAAGTTTCACACAATGCTTCTGTGTAGTTTTTATTTGAAGATATTATTTTTCCCAATAGAGGCCTCTTAGCGCTCAGAATGTCCAATTGCAGTTTCTACAGAAAGAGTGTTTCAGAAAGGCTCAATCAAAAGTAAGGTTCAACTCTGTTAGTTTAATGCACAGAACAGAAAGAAGTTTCATACAATGCTTCTGTGTAGTTTATATTTGAACATATTCTTTTTTCCACTATTACCCACTTAGCGCTACGAATGTCCAGTTGCATTTTCTACAGACAGAGTGTTTCAAAACTGCTCAATCAAAAGTATGGTTTAAATCTGTTAGCTGAATGCTCAGATCAGAAAGAAGTTTCACAGAATGCTTCTGTGTAGTTTATATTTGAATATATTCCTTTTTCCACTACTACTCTCTTAGCGCTCCAAATGTCCAGTTGCATTTTCTACAGAAAGAGTGTTCAGA
This sequence comes from Symphalangus syndactylus, assembly GCF_028878055.3. Classification (NCBI taxonomy): domain Eukaryota; kingdom Metazoa; phylum Chordata; class Mammalia; order Primates; family Hylobatidae; genus Symphalangus; species Symphalangus syndactylus. The sequence goes on along the minus strand of NC_072447.2, from coordinate 161,708,352 downwards.
TCTGCTCAATCAAAAGTATGGTTTAACTCTGTTAGCTGAATGCACAGATCAGAAAGAAGTTTCACAGAATGATTCTGTGTAGTTTATATTTGGAGACATTCCTTTTTCCACTATTACCCTCTTAGCGCTCCGAATCTCCACTTGCATTTTCTACAGAAAGAGTGTTTCAGAACGGCTCAATCAAAACTAAGGTTCAACTCTTTTAGTTGAACAAACAGAACAGAAAGAAGTTTCACACAATTCTTCTGTGTAGTTTTTATTTGTAGACATTCTTTTTCCCAATATAGGCCTCTTAGCGCTCAGAATGTCCAATTGCAGTTTCTACAGAAAGAGTGTTTCAGAACGGCTCAATCAAAGGTAAGGTTCAACTCTGTTAGTTGAATGCACAGAACAGAAAGAAGTTTCATACAATGCTTCTGTGTAGTTCATATTTGAACATATTCTTTTTTCCACTATTACCCACTTAGCGCTACGAATGTCCAGTTGCATTTTCTACAGACAGAGTGTTTCAAAACTGCTCAATCAAAAGTATGGTTTAACTCTGTTAGCTGAATGCTCAGATCAGAAAGAAGTTTCACAGAATGCTTCTGTGTAGTTTATATTTGAATATATTCCTTTTTCCACTACTACGCTCTTAGCGCTCCAAATGTCCAGTTGCATTTTCAACAGAAAGAGTGTTCAGATCTGCTCAATCAAAAGTATGGTTTAACTCTGTTAGCTGAATGCACAGATCAGAAAGAAGTTTCACCGAATGATTCTGTGTAGTTTATATTTGAAGACATTCCTTTTTCCACTATTACCCTCTTAGCGCTCCGAATCTCCACTTGCATTTTCTACAAAAAGAGTGTTTCATAACTGCTCAATCAAAAATATGTTTTATCTCTGTTAACTGAATTTACAGATCAGAAATAAGTTTCACAGAATGCATCTGTGTAGTTTTTATTTGAAGATATTCTTTTTCCCAATGTAGGCCTCTTAGCGCTTAGCATGTCCAATTGCAGTTTCTGCAGAAAGAGTGTTTCAGAACGGCTGAATCAAAAGTAAGGTTCAACTCTGTTAGTTGAATGCACAGAACAGAAAGAATTTTCACAGAATGCTACTCTGTAGTTTATATTTGAATATATTCCTTTTTCCACTATTACCCTCTTAGCGCTCCGAATGTCCACTTGCATTTTCTACAGAAAGAGTGTTCAGAACTGCGCAATCAAAAGTATGGTTTAACTCTGTTAGCTTAATGAACATATCAGAAATAAGTTTCACACAATGCTTCTGTGTAGTTTTTATTTGAAGATATTATTTTTCCCAATAGAGGCCTCTTAGCGCTCAAAATGTCCAATTGCAGTTTCTACAGAAAGAGTGTTTCAGAAAGGCTCAATCAAAAGTAAGGTTCAACTCTGTTAGTTTAATGCACAGAACAGAAAGAAGTTTCATACAATGCTTCTGTGTAGTTTATATTTGAACATATTCTTTTTTCCACTATTACCCACTTAGCGCTACGAATGTCCAGTTGCATTTTCTACAGACAGAGTGTTTCAAAACTGCTCAATCAAAAGTATGGTTTAAATCTGTTAGCTGAATGCTCAGATCAGAAAGAAGTTTCACAGAATGCTTCTGTGTAGTTTATATTTGAATATATTCCTTTTTCCACTACTACTCTCTTAGCGCTCCAAATGTCCAGTTGCATTTTCTACAGAAAGAGTGTTCAGATCTGCTCAATCAAAAGTATGGTTTAACTCTGTTAGCTGAATGCACAGATCAGAAAGAAGTTTCACAGAATGATTCTGTGTAGTTTATATTTGGAGACATTCCTTTTTCCACTATTACCCTCTTAGCGCTCCGAATCTCCACTTGCATTATCTACAGAAAGAGAGTTTCATAACTGCTCAATCAAAAATATGATTTATCTCTGTTAACTGAATTTACAGATCAGAAATAAGTTTCACAGAGTGCATCTGTGTAGTTTTTATTTGAAGATATTCTTTTTCCCAATGTAGGCCTCTTAGCGCTTAGCATGTCCAATTGCAGTTTCTACAGAAAGAGTGTTTCAGAATGGCTCAATCAAAAGTAAGGTTCAACTCTGTTAGTTGAATGCACAGAACAGAAAGAATTTTCACAGAATGCCACTGTGTAGTTTATATTTGAATATATTCCTTTTTCCACTATTACCCTATTAGCGCTCCGAATGTCCACTTGCATTTTCTACAGAAAGAGTGTTCAGAACTGCGCAATCCAAAGTATGGTTTAACTCTGTTAGCTTAATGAACATATCAGAAATAAGTTTCACACAATGCTTCTGTGTAGTTTTTATTTGAAGATATTATTTTTCCCAATAGAGGCCTCTTAGCGCTCAGAATGTCCAATTGCAGTTTCTACAGAAAGAGTGTTTCAGAAAGGCTCAATCAAAAGTAAGGTTCAACTCTGTTAGTTGAATGCACAGAACAGAAAGAAGTTTCATACAATGCTTCTGTGTAGTTTATATTTGAACATATTCTTTTTTCCCCTATTACCCACTTAGCGCTACGAATGTCCAGTTGAATTTTCTACAGACAGAGTGTTTCAAAACTGCTCAATCAAAAGTATGGTTTAACTCTGTTAGCTGAATGCTCAGATCAGAAAGAAGTTTCACAGAATGCTTCTGTGTAGTTTATATTTGAATATATTCCTTTTTCCACTACTACTCTCTTAGCGCTCCAAATGTCCAGTTGCATTTTCTACAGAAAGAGTGTTCAGATCTGCTCAATCAAAAGTATGGTTTAACTCTGTTAGCTGAATGCACAGATCAGAAAGAAGTTTCACAGAATGATTCTGTGTAGTTTATATTTGGAGACATTCCTTTTTCCACTATTACCCTCTTAGCGCTCCGAATCTCCACTTGCATTTTCTACAGAAAGAGTGTTTCAGAACGGCTCAATCAAAACTAAGGTTCAACTCTTTTAGTTGAACAAACAGAACAGAAAGAAGTTTCACACAATTCTTCTGTGTAGTTTTTATTTGTAGACATTCTTTTTCCCAATATAGGCCTCTTAGCGCTAAGAATGTCCAATTGCAGTTTCTACAGAAAGAGTGTTTCAGAACGGCTCAATCAAAAGTAAGGTTCAACTCTGTTTGTTGAATGCACAGAACAGAAAGAAGTTTCATACAATGCTTCTGTGTAGTTTATATTTGAACATATACTTTTTTCCACTATTACCCACTTAGCGCTACGAATGTCAAGTTGCATTTTCTACAGACAGAGTGTTTCAAAACTGCTCAATCAAAAGTATGGTTTAACTCTGTTAGCTGAATGCTCAGATCAGAAAGAAGTTTCACAGAATGCTTCTGTGTAGTTTATATTTGAATATATTCCTTTTTCCACTATTACGCTCTTATCGCTCCAAATGTCCAGTTGCATTTTCTAGAGAAAGAGTGTTCAGATCTGCTCAATCAAAAGTATGGTTTAACTCTGTTAGCTGAATGCACAGATCAGAAAGAAGTTTCACAGAATGATTCTGTGTAGTTTATATTTGGAGACATTCCTTTTTCCACTATTACCCTCTTAGCGCTCCGAATCTCCACTTGCATTTTCTACAGAAAGAGTGTTTCAGAACGGCTCAATCAAAACTAAGGTTCAACTCTTTTAGTTGAACAAACAGAACAGAAAGAAGTTTCACACAATTCTTCTGTGTAGTTTTTATTTGTAGACATTCTTTTTCCCAATATAGGCCTCTTAGCGCTCAGAATGTCCAATTGCAGTTTCTACAGAAAGAGTGTTTCAGAACGGCTCAATCAAAGGTAAGGTTCAACTCTGTTAGTTGAATGCACAGAACAGAAAGAAGTTTCATACAATGCTTCTGTGTAGTTCATATTTGAACATATTCTTTTTTCCACTATTACCCACTTAGCGCTACGAATGTCCAGTTGCATTTTCTACAGACAGAGTGTTTCAAAACTGCTCAATCAAAAGTATGGTTTAACTCTGTTAGCTGAATGCTCAGATCAGAAAGAAGTTTCACAGAATGCTTCTGTGTAGTTTATATTTGAATATATTCCTTTTTCCACTACTACGCTCTTAGCGCTCCAAATGTCCAGTTGCATTTTCAACAGAAAGAGTGTTCAGATCTGCTCAATCAAAAGTATGGTTTAACTCTGTTAGCTGAATGCACAGATCAGAAAGAAGTTTCACCGAATGATTCTGTGTAGTTTATATTTGAAGACATTCCTTTTTCCACTATTACCCTCTTAGCGCTCCGAATCTCCACTTGCATTTTCTACAAAAAGAGTGTTTCATAACTGCTCAATCAAAAATATGTTTTATCTCTGTTAACTGAATTTACAGATCAGAAATAAGTTTCACAGAATGCATCTGTGTAGTTTTTATTTGAAGATATTCTTTTTCCCAATGTAGGCCTCTTAGCGCTTAGCATGTCCAATTGCAGTTTCTGCAGAAAGAGTGTTTCAGAACGGCTGAATCAAAAGTAAGGTTCAACTCTGTTAGTTGAATGCACAGAACAGAAAGAATTTTCACAGAATGCTACTCTGTAGTTTATATTTGAATATATTCCTTTTTCCACTATTACCCTCTTAGCGCTCCGAATGTCCACTTGCATTTTCTACAGAAAGAGTGTTCAGAACTGCGCAATCAAAAGTATGGTTTAACTCTGTTAGCTTAATGAACATATCAGAAATAAGTTTCACACAATGCTTCTGTGTAGTTTTTATTTGAAGATATTATTTTTCCCAATAGAGGCCTCTTAGCGCTCAAAATGTCCAATTGCAGTTTCTACAGAAAGAGTGTTTCAGAAAGGCTCAATCAAAAGTAAGGTTCAACTCTGTTAGTTTAATGCACAGAACAGAAAGAAGTTTCATACAATGCTTCTGTGTAGTTTATATTTGAACATATTCTTTTTTCCACTATTACCCACTTAGCGCTACGAATGTCCAGTTGCATTTTCTACAGACAGAGTGTTTCAAAACTGCTCAATCAAAAGTATGGTTTAAATCTGTTAGCTGAATGCTCAGATCAGAAAGAAGTTTCACAGAATGCTTCTGTGTAGTTTATATTTGAATATATTCCTTTTTCCACTACTACTCTCTTAGCGCTCCAAATGTCCAGTTGCATTTTCTACAGAAAGAGTGTTCAGATCTGCTCAATCAAAAGTATGGTTTAACTCTGTTAGCTGAATGCACAGATCAGAAAGAAGTTTCACAGAATGATTCTGTGTAGTTTATATTTGGAGACATTCCTTTTTCCACTATTACCCTCTTAGCGCTCCGAATCTCCACTTGCATTATCTACAGAAAGAGAGTTTCATAACTGCTCAATCAAAAATATGATTTATCTCTGTTAACTGAATTTACAGATCAGAAATAAGTTTCACAGAGTGCATCTGTGTAGTTTTTATTTGAAGATATTCTTTTTCCCAATGTAGGCCTCTTAGCGCTTAGCATGTCCAATTGCAGTTTCTACAGAAAGAGTGTTTCAGAATGGCTCAATCAAAAGTAAGGTTCAACTCTGTTAGTTGAATGCACAGAACAGAAAGAATTTTCACAGAATGCCACTGTGTAGTTTATATTTGAATATATTCCTTTTTCCACTATTACCCTATTAGCGCTCCGAATGTCCACTTGCATTTTCTACAGAAAGAGTGTTCAGAACTGCGCAATCCAAAGTATGGTTTAACTCTGTTAGCTTAATGAACATATCAGAAATAAGTTTCACACAATGCTTCTGTGTAGTTTTTATTTGAAGATATTATTTTTCCCAATAGAGGCCTCTTAGCGCTCAGAATGTCCAATTGCAGTTTCTACAGAAAGAGTGTTTCAGAAAGGCTCAATCAAAAGTAAGGTTCAACTCTGTTAGTTGAATGCACAGAACAGAAAGAAGTTTCATACAATGCTTCTGTGTAGTTTATATTTGAACATATTCTTTTTTCCCCTATTACCCACTTAGCGCTACGAATGTCCAGTTGAATTTTCTACAGACAGAGTGTTTCAAAACTGCTCAATCAAAAGTATGGTTTAACTCTGTTAGCTGAATGCTCAGATCAGAAAGAAGTTTCACAGAATGCTTCTGTGTAGTTTATATTTGAATATATTCCTTTTTCCACTACTACTCTCTTAGCGCTCCAAATGTCCAGTTGCATTTTCTACAGAAAGAGTGTTCAGATCTGCTCAATCAAAAGTATGGTTTAACTCTGTTAGCTGAATGCACAGATCAGAAAGAAGTTTCACAGAATGATTCTGTGTAGTTTATATTTGGAGACATTCCTTTTTCCACTATTACCCTCTTAGCGCTCCGAATCTCCACTTGCATTTTCTACAGAAAGAGTGTTTCAGAACGGCTCAATCAAAACTAAGGTTCAACTCTTTTAGTTGAACAAACAGAACAGAAAGAAGTTTCACACAATTCTTCTGTGTAGTTTTTATTTGTAGACATTCTTTTTCCCAATATAGGCCTCTTAGCGCTAAGAATGTCCAATTGCAGTTTCTACAGAAAGAGTGTTTCAGAACGGCTCAATCAAAAGTAAGGTTCAACTCTGTTTGTTGAATGCACAGAACAGAAAGAAGTTTCATACAATGCTTCTGTGTAGTTTATATTTGAACATATACTTTTTTCCACTATTACCCACTTAGCGCTACGAATGTCAAGTTGCATTTTCTACAGACAGAGTGTTTCAAAACTGCTCAATCAAAAGTATGGTTTAACTCTGTTAGCTGAATGCTCAGATCAGAAAGAAGTTTCACAGAATGCTTCTGTGTAGTTTATATTTGAATATATTCCTTTTTCCACTATTACGCTCTTATCGCTCCAAATGTCCAGTTGCATTTTCTAGAGAAAGAGTGTTCAGATCTGCTCAATCAAAAGTATGGTTTAACTCTGTTAGCTGAATGCACAGATCAGAAAGAAGTTTCACCGAATGATTCTGTGTAGTTTATATATGAAGACATTCCTTTTTCCACTATTACCCTCTTAGCGCTCCGAATCTCCACTTGCATTTTCTACTAAAAGAGTGTTTCATAACTGCTCAATCAAAAATATGTTTTATCTCTGTTAACTGAATTTACAGATCAGAAATAAGTTTCACAGAATGCATCTGTGTAGTTTTTATTTGAAGATATTCTTTTTCCCAATGTAGGCCTCTTAGCGCTTAGCATGTCCAATTGCAGTTTCTACAGAAAGAGTGTTTCAGAACGGCTCAATCAAAAGTAAGGTTCAACTCTGTTAGTTGAATGCACAGAACAGAAAGAATTTTCACAGAATGCTACTGTGTAGTTTATATTTGAATATATTCCTTTTTCCACTATTACCCTCTTAGCGCTCCGAATGTCCACTTGCATTTTCTACAGAAAGAGTGTTCAGAACTGCGCAATCAAAAGTATGGTTTAACTCTATTAGCTTAATGAACATATCAGAAATAAGTTTCACAAAATGCTTCTGTGTAGTTTTTATTTGAAGATATTATTTTTCCCAATAGAGGCCTCTTAGCGCTCAGAATGTCCAATTGCAGTTTCTACAGAAAGAGTGTTTCAGAAAGGCTCAATCAAAAGTAAGGTTCAACTCTGTTAGTTGAATGCACAGAACAGAAAGGTGTTTCATACAATGCTTCTGTGTAGTTTATATTTGAACATATTCTTTTATCCACTATTACCCACTTAGCGCTACGAATGTCCAGTTGCATTTTCTACAGACAGAGTGTTTCAAAACTGCTCAATCAAAAGTATGGTTTAACTCTGTTAGCTGAATGCTCAGATCAGAAAGTAGTTTCACAGAATGCTTCTGTGTAGTTTATATTTGAATATATTCCTTTTTCCACTACTACGCTCTTAGCGCTCCAAATGTCCATTTGCATTTTCAACAGAAAGAGTGTTCAGATCTGCTCAATCAAAGTATGGTTTAACTCTGTTAGCTGAATGCACAGATCAGAAAGAAGTTTCACCAAATGATTCTGTCTAGTTTATATTTGAAGACATTCCTTTTTCCACTATTACCCTCTTAGCGCTCCGAATCTCCACTTGCATTTTCTACAAAAAGAGTGTTTCATAACTGCTCAATCAAAAATATGTTTTATCTCTGTTAACTGAATTTACAGATCAGAAATAAGTTTCACAGAATGCATCTGTGTAGTTTTTATTTGAAGATATTCTTTTTCCCAATGTAGGCCTCTTAGCGCTTAGCATGTCCAATTGCAGTTTCTACAGAAAGAGTGTTTCAGAACGGCTCAATCAAAAGTAAGGTTCAACTCTGTTAGTTGAATGCACAGAACAGAAAGAATTTTCACAGAATGCTACTGTGTAGTTTATATTTGAATATATTCCTTTTTCCACTATTACCCTCTTAGCGCTCCGAATGTCCACTTGCATTTTCTACAGAAAGAGTGTTCAGAACTGCGCAATCAAAAGTATGGTTTAACTATGTTAGCTTAATGAACATATCAGAAATAAGTTTCACAAAATGCTTCTGTGTAGTTTTTATTTGAAGATATTATTTTTCCCAATATAGGCCTCTTAGCGCTCAGAATGTGCAATTGCAGTTTCTACAGAAAGAGTGTTTCAGAAAGTCACAATCAAAAGTAAGGTTCAACTCTGTTAGTTGAATGCACAGAACAGAAAGAAGTTTCATACAATGCTTCTGTGTAGTTTATATTTGAACATATTCTTTTTTCCACTATTACCCACTTAGCGCTACGAATGTCCAGTTGCATTTTCTACAGACAGAGTGTTTCAAAACTGCTCAATCATAAGTATGGTTTAACTCTGTTAGCTGAATGCTCAGATCAGAAAGAATTTTCACAGAATGCTTCTGTGTAGTTTATATTTGAATATATTCCTTTTTCCACTACTACTCTCTTAGCGCTCCAAATGTCCAGTTGCATTTTCTACAGAAAGAGTGTTCAGATCTGCTCAATCAAAAGTATGGTTTAACTCTGTTAGCTGAATGCACAGATCAGAAAGTAGTTTCACAGAATGATTCTGTGTAGTTTATATTTGGAGACATTCCTTTTTCCACTATTACCCTCTTAGCGCTCCGAATCTCCACTTGCATTTTCTACAGAAAGAGTGTTTCAGAACGGCTCAATCAAAACTAAGGTTCAACTCTTTTAGTTGAACAAACAGAACAGAAAGAAGTTTCACACAATTCTTCTGTGTAGTTTTTATTTGTAGACATTCTTTTTCCCAATATAGGCCTCTTAGCGCTCAGAATGTCCAATTGCAGTTTCTACAGAAAGAGTGTTTCAGAACGGCTCAATCAAAAGTAAGGTTCAACTCTGTTAGTTGAATGCACAGAACAGAAAGAAGTTTCATACAATCCTTCTGTGTAGTTTATATTTGAACATATTCTTTTTTCCACTATTACCCACTTAGCGCTACGAATGTCCAGTTGCATTTTCTACAGACAGAGTGTTTCAAAACTGCTCAATCAAAAGTATGGTTTAACTCTGTTAGCTGAATGCTCAGATCAGAAAGAAGTTTCACAGAATGCTTCTGTGTAGTTTATATTTGAATATATTCCTTTTTCCACTACTACGCTCTTAGCGCTCCAAATGTCCAGTTGCATTTTCTACAGAAAGAGTGTTCAGATCTGCTCAATCAAAAGTATGGTTTAGCTCTGTTAGCTGAATGCACAGATCAGAAAGAAGTTTCACCGAATGATTCTGTGTAGTTTATATTTGAAGACATTCCTTTTTCCACTATTACCCTCTTAGCGCTCCGAATCTCCACTTGCATTTTCTACAAAAAGAGTGTTTCATAACTGCTCAATCAAAAATATGTTTTATCTCTGTTAACTGAATTTACATATCAGAATTAAGTTTCACAGAATGCATCTGTGTAGTTTTTATTTGAAGAAATTCTTTTTCCCAATGTAGGCCTCTTAGCGCTTAGCATGTCCATTTGCAGTTTCTACAGAAAGAGTGTTTCAGAACGGCTCAATCAAAAGTAAGGTTCAACTCTGTTAGTTGAATGCACAGAACATAAAGAATTTTCACAGAATGCTACTGTGTAGTTTATATTTGAATATATTCCCTTTTCCACTATTACCCTCTTAGCGCTCCGAATGTCCACTTGCATTTTCTACAGAAAGAGTGTTCAGAACTGCGCAATCAAAAGTATGGTTTAACTCTGTTAGCTTAATGAACATATCAGAAATAAGTTTCACACAATGCTTCTGTGTAGTTTTAATTTGAAGATATTATTTTTCCCAATAGAGGCCTCTTAGCGCTCAGAATGACCAATTGCAGTTTCTACAGAAAGAGTGTTTCAGAACGGCTCAATCAAAAGTAAGGTTCAACTCGGTTAGTTGAATGCACAGAAAAGAAAGAAGTTTCATACAATGCTCCTGTGTAGTTTATATTTGAACATATTCTTTTTTCCACTATTACCCACTTAGCGCTACGAATGTCCAGTTGCATTTTCTACAGACAGAGTGTTTCAAAACTGCTCAATCAAAAGTATGGTTTAACTCTGTTAGCTGAATGCTCAGATCAGAAAGAAGTTTCACAGAATGCTTCTGTGTAGTTTATATTTGAATATATTCCTTTTTCCACTACTACTCTCTTAGCGCTCCAAATGTCCAGTTGCATTTTCTACAGAAAGAGTGTTCAGATCTGCTCAATCAAAAGTATGGTTTAACTCTGTTAGCTGAATGCACAGATCAGAAAGAAGTTTCACAGAATGATTCTGTGTAGTTTATATTTGGAGACATTCCTTTTTCCACTATTACCCTCTTAGCGCTCCGAATCTCCACTTGCATTTTCTACAGAAAGAGTGTTTCAGAACGGCTCAATCAAAACTAAGGTTCAACTCTTTTAGTTGAACAAACAGAACAGAAAGAAGTTTCACACAATTCTTCTGTGTAGTTTTTATTTGTAGACATTCTTTTTCCCAATATAGGCCTCTTAGCGCTCAGAATGTCCAATTGCAGTTTCTACAGAAAGAGTGTTTCAGAACGGCTCAATCAAAAGTAAGGTTCAACTCTGTTAGTTGAATGCACAGAACAGAAAGAAGTTTCATACAATGGTTCTGTGTAGTTTACATTTGAACATATTCTTTTTTCCACTATTACCCACTTAGCGCTACGAATGTCCAGTTGCATTTTCTACAGACAGATTGTTTCAAAACTGCTCAATCTAAAGTATGGTTTAACTCTGTTAGCTGAATGCTCAGATCAGAAAGAAGTTTCACAGAATGCTTCTGTGTAGTTTATATTTGAATATATTCCTTTTTCCTCTACTACTCTCTTAGCGCTCCAAATGTCCAGTTGCATTTTTTACAGAAAGAGTGTTCAGATCTGCTCAATCAAAAGTATGGTTTAACTCTGTTAGCTGAATGCACAGATCAGAAAGAAGTTTCACAGAATGATTCTGTGTAGTTTATATTTGTAGACATTCCTTTTTCCACTATTACCCTCTTAGCGCTCCGAATCTCCACTTGCATTTTCTACAGAAAGAGTGTTTCAGAACGGCTCAATCAAAATTAAGGTTCAACTCTTTTAGTTGAACAAACAGAACAGAAAGAAGTTTCACACAATTCTTCTGTGTAGTTTTTATTTGTAGACATTCTTTTTCCCAATATAGGCCTCTTAGCGCTCAGAATGTCCAATTGCAGTTTCTACAGAAAGAGTGTTTCAGAACGGCTCAATCAAAAGTAAGGTTCAACTCTGTTAGTTGAATGCACAGAACAGAAAGAAGTTTCATACAATGCTCCTGTGTAGTTTATATTTGGACATATTCTTTTTTCCACTATTACCCACTTAGCGCTACGAATGTCCAGTTGCATTTTCTACAGACAGAGTGTTTCAAAACTGCTCAATCAAAAGTATGGTTTAACTCTGTTAGCTGAATGCCCAGATCAGAAAGAAGTTTCACAGAATGCTTCTGTGTAGTTTATATTTGAATATATTCCTTTTTCCACTACTACGCTCTTAGCGCTCCAAATGTCCAGTTGCATTTTCAACAGAAAGAGTGTTCAGATCTGCTCAATCAAAAGTATGCTTTAACTCTGTTAGCTGAATGCACAGATCAGAAAGAAGTTTCACCGAATGATTCTGTGTAGTTTATATTTGAAGACATTCCTTTTTCCACTGTTACCCTCTTAGCGCTCCGAATCTCCACTTGCATTTTCTACAAAAAGAGTGTTTCATAACTGCTCAATCAAAAATATGTTTTATATCTGTTAACTGAATTTACAGATCAGAAATAAGTTTCACAGATTGCATCTGTGTAGTTTTTATTTGAAGATATTCTTTTTCCCAATGTGGGCCTCTTAGCGCTAAGCATGTCCAATTGCAGTTTCTACAGAAAGAGTGTTTCAGAACGGCTCAATCAAAAGTAAGGTTCAACTCTGTTAGTTGAATGCACAGAACAGAAAGAATTTTCAAAGAATGCTACTGTGTAGTTTATATTTGAATATATTCCTTTTTCCACTATTACCCTCTTAGCGCTCCGAATGTCCACTTGCATTTTCTACAGAAAGAGTGTTCAGAACTGCGCAATCAAAAGTATGGTTTAACTCTGTTAGCTTAATGAACATATCAGAAATAAGTTTCACACAATGCTTCTGTGTAGTTTTTATTTGAAGATATTATTTTTCCCAATAGAGGCCTCTTAGCGCTCAGAATGTCCAATTGCAGTTTCTACAGAAAGAGTGTTTCAGAAAGGCTCAATCAAAAGTAAGGTTCAACTCTGTTAGTTGAATGCACAGAACAGAAAGAAGTTTCATACAATGCTTCTGTGTAGTTTATATTTGAACATATTCTTTTTTCCACTATTACCCACTTAGCGCTACGAATGTCCAGTTGCATTTTCTACAGACAGAGTGTTTCAAAACTGCTCAATCAAAAGTATGGTTTAACTCTGTAAGCTGAATGCTCAGATCAGAAAGAAGTTTCACAGAATGCTTCTGTGTAGTTTATATTTGAATATATTCCTTTTTCCACTACTACTCTCTTAGCGCTCCAAATGTCCAGTTGCATTTTCTACAGAAAGAGTGTTCAGATCTGCTCAATCAAAAGTATGTTTTAACTCTGTTAGCTGAATGCACAGATCAGAAAGAAGTTTCACAGAATGATTCTGTGTAGTTTATATTTGGAGACATTCCTTTTTCCACTATTACCCTCTTAGCGCTCCGAATCTCCACTTGCATTTTCTACAGAAAGAGTGTTTCAGAACGGCTCAATCAAAACCAAGGTTCAACTCTTTTAGTTGAACAAACAGAACAGAAAGAAGTTTCACACAATTCTTCTGTGTAGTTTTTATTTGTAGACATTCTTTTTCCCAATATAGGCCTCTTAGCGCTCAGAAGGTCCAATTGCAGTTTCTACAGAAAGAGTGTTTCAGAACGGCTCAATCAAAAGTAAGGTTCAACTCTGTTAGTTGAATGCACAGAACAGAAAGAAGTTTCATACAATGCTTCTGTGTAGTTTATATTTGAACATATTCTTTTTTCACTATTACCCACTTAGCGCTACGAATGTCCAGTTGCATTTTCTACAGACAGAGTGTTTCAACACTGCTCAATCAAAAGTATGGTTTAACTCTGTTAGCTGAATGCTCAGATCAGAAAGAAGTTTCACAGAATGCTTCTGTGTAGTTTATATTTGAATATATTCCTTTTTCCACTACTACTCTCTTAGCGCTCCAAATGTCCAGTTGCATTTTCTACAGAAAGAGTGTTCAGATCTGCTCAATCAAAAGTATGGTTTAACTCTGTTAGCTGAATGCACAGATCAGAAAGAAGTTTCACAGAATGATTCTGTGTAGTTTATATTTGGAGACATTCCTTTTTCCACTATTACCCTCTTAGCGCTCCGAATCTCCACTTCCATTTTCTACAGAAAGAGTGTTTCAGAACGGCTCAATCAAAATTAAGGTTCAACTCTTTTAGTTGAACAAACAGAACAGAAAGAAGTTTCACACAATTCTTCTGTGTAGTTTTTATTTGTAGACATTCTTTTTCCCAATATAGGCCTCTTAGCGCTCAGAATGTCCAATTGCAGTTTCTACAGAAAGAGTGTTTCAGAACGGCTCAATCAAAAGTAAGGTTCAACTCTGTTATTTAATGCACAGAACAGAAAGAAGTTTCATACAATGCTTCTGTGTAGTTTATATTTGGACATATTCATTTTTCCACTATTACCCACTTAGCGCTACGAATGTCCAGTTGCATTTTCTACAGACAGAGTGTTTCAAAACTGCTCAATCAAAAGTATGGTTTAACTCTGTTAGCTGAATGCCCAGATCAGAAAGAAGTTTCACAGAATGCTTCTGTGTAGTTTATATTTGAATATATTCCTTTTTCCACTACTACACTCTTAGCGCTCCAAATGTCCAGTTGCATTTTCAACAGAAAGAGTGTTCAGATCTGCTCAATCAAAAGTATGCTTTAACTCTGTTAGCTGAATGCACAGATCAGAAAGAAGTTTCACCGAATGATTCTGTGTAGTTTATATTTGAAGACATTCCTTTTTCCACTGTTACCCTCTTAGCGCTCCGAATCTCCACTTGCATTTTCTAAAAAAAGAGTGTTTCATAACTGCTCAATCAAAAATATGTTTTATATCTGTTAACTGAATTTACAGATCAGAAATAAGTTTCACAGAATGCATCTGTGTAGTTTTTATTTGAAGATATTCTTTTTCCCAATTTAGGCCTCTTAGCGCTTAGCATGTCCAATTGCAGTTTCTACAGAAAGAGTGTTTCAGAACGGCTCAATCAAAAGTAAGGTTCAACTCTGTTAGTTGAATGCACAGAACAGAAAGAATTTTCAAAGAATGCTACTGTGTAGTTTATATTTGAATATATTCCTTTTTCCACTATTACCCTCTTAGCGCTCCGAATGTCCACTTGCATTTTCTACAGAAAGAGTGTTCAGAACTGCGCAATCAAAAGTATGGTTTAACTCTGTTAGCTTAATGAACATATCAGAAATAAGTTTCACAAAATGCTTCTGTGTAGTTTTTATTTGAAGATATTATTTTTCCCAATAGAGTCCTCTTAGCGCTCAGAATGACCAATTACAGTTTCTACAGAAAGAGTGTTTCAGAACGGCTCAATCAAAAGTAAGGTTCAACTCTGTTAGTTGAATGCACAGAAAAGAAAGAAGTTTCATACAATGCTTCTGTGTAGTTTATATTTGAACATATTCTTTTTTCCACTATTACCCACTTAGCGCTACGAATGTCCAGTTGCATTTTCTACAGACAGAGTGTTTCAAAACTGCTCAATCAAAAGTATGGTTTAACTCTGTTAGCTGAATGCTCAGATCAGAAAGAAGTTTCACAGAATGCTTCTGTGTAGTTTATATTTGAATATATTCCTTTTTCAACTACTACTCTCTTAGCGCTCCAAATGTCCAGTTGCATTTTCTACAGAAAGAGTGTTCAGATCTGCTCAATCAAAAGTATGGTTTAACTCTGTTAGCTGAATGCACAGATCAGAAAGAAGTTTCACAGAATGATTCTGTGTAGTTTATATTTGGAGACATTCCTTTTTCCACTATTACCCTCTTAGCGCTCCGAATCTCCACTTGCATTTTCTACATAAAGAGTGTTTCAGAACGGCTCAATCAAAACTAAGGTTCAACTCTTTTAGTTGAACAAACCGAACAGAAAGAAGTTTCACACAATTCTTCTGTGTAGTTTTTATTTGTAGACATTCTTTTTCCCAATATAGACCTCTTAGCGCTCAGAATGTCCAATTGCAGTTTCTACAGAAAGAGTGTTTCAGAACGGCTCAATCAAAAGTAAGGTTCAACTCTGTTAGTTGAATGCACAGAACAGAAAGAAGTTTCATACAATGCTTCTGTGTAGTTTATATTTGGACATATTCTTTTTTCCACTATTACCCACTTAGCGCTACGAATGTCCAGTTGCATTTTCTACAGACAGAGTGTTTCAAAACTGCTAAATCAAAAGTATGGTTTAAGTATGTTAGCTGAATGCTCAGATCAGAAAGAAGTTTCACAGAATGCTTCTGTGTAGTTTATATTTGAATATATTCCTTTTTCCACTACTACGCTCTTAGCGCTCCAAATGTCCAGTTGAATTTTCTACAGAAAGGGTGTTCAGATCTGCTCAATCAAAAGTATGGTTTAACTCTGTTAGCTGAATGCACAGATCAGAAAGAAGTTTCACCGAATGATTCTGTGTAGTTTATATTTGAAGTCATTCCTTTTTCCACTGTTACCCCCTTAGCGCTCTGAATCTCCACTTGCATTTTCTACAAAAAGAGTGTTTCATAACTGCTCAATCAAAAATATGTTTTATATCTGTTAACTGAATTTACAGATCAGAAATAAGTTTCACAGAATGCATCTGTGTAGTTTTTATTTGAAGATATTCTTTTTCCCAATGTAGGCCTCTTAGCGCTTAGCATGTCCAATTGCAGTTTCTACAGAAAGAGTGTTTCAGAACGGCTCAATCAAAAGTAAGGTTCAACTCTGTTAGTTGAATGCACAGAACAGAAAGAATTTTCACAGAATGCTACTGTGTAGTTTATATTTGAATATATTCCTTTTTCCACTATTACCCTCTTAGCGCTCCGAATGTCCACTTGCATTTTCTACAGAAAGAGTGTTCAGAACTGCGCAATCAAAAGTATGGTTTAACTCTGTTAGCTTAATGAACATATCAGAAATAAGTTTCACACAATGCTTCTGTGTAGTTTTTATTTGAAGATATTATTTTTCCCAATAGAGGCCTCTTAGCGCTCAGAATGTCCAATTGCAGTTTCTACAGAAAGAGTGTTTCAGAAAGGCTCAATCAAAAGTAAGGTTCAACTCTGTTAGTTGAATGCACAGAACAGAAAGAAGTTTCATACAATGCTTCTGTGTAGTTTATATTTGAACATATTCTTTTTTCCACTATTACCCACTTAGCGCTACGAATGTACAGTTGCATTTTCTACAGACAGAGTGTTTCAAAACTGCTCAATCAAAAGTATGGTTTAACTCTGTAAGCTGAATGCTCAGATCAGAAAGAAGTTTCACAGAATGCTTCTGTGTAGTTTATATTTGAATATATTCCTTTTTCCACTACTACTCTCTTAGCGCTCCAAATGTCCAGTTGCATTTTCTACAGAAAGAGTGTTCAGATCTGCTCAATCAAAAGTATGTTTTAACTCTGTTAGCTGAATGCACAGATCAGAAAGAAGTTTCACAGAATGATTCTGTGTAGTTTATATTTGGAGACATTCCTTTTTCCACTATTACCCTCTTAGCGCTCCGAATCTCCACTTGCATTTTCTACAGAAAGAGTGTTTCAGAACGGCTCAATCAAAACTAAGGTTCAACTCTTTTAGTTGAACAAACAGAAGAGAAAGAAGTTTCACACAATTCTTCTGTGTAGTTTTTATTTGTAGACATTCTTTTTCCCAATATAGGCCTCTTAGCGCTCAGAATGTCCAATTGCAGTTTCTACAGAAAGAGTGTTTCCGAACGGCTCAATCAAAAGTAAGGTTCAACTCTGTTAGTTGAATGCACAGAACAGAAAGAAGTTTCATACAATGCTTCTGTGTAGTTTATATTTGGACATATTATTTTTTCCACTATTACCCACTTAGCGCTACGAATGTCCAGTTGCATTTTCTACAGACAGAGTGTTTCAAAACTGCTCAATCAAAAGTATGGTTTAACTCTGTTAGCTGAATGCCCAGATCAGAAAGAAGTTTCACAGAATGCTTCTGTGTAGTTTATATTTGAATATATTCCTTTTTCCACTACTACTCTCTTAGCGCTCCAAATGTCCAGTTGCATTTTCTACAGAAAGAGTGTTCAGATCTGCTCAATCAAAAGTATGCTTTAACTCTGTTAGCTGAATGCACAGATCAGAAAGAAGTTTCACCGAATGATTCTGTGTAGTTTATATTTGAAGACATTCCTTTTTCCACTGTTACCCTCTTAGCGCTCCGAATCTCCACTTGCATTTTCTACAAAAAGAGTGTTTCATAACTGCTCAATCAAAAATATGTTTTATATCTGTTAACTGAATTTACAGATCAGAAATAAGTTTCACAGAATGCATCTGTGTAGTTTTTATTTGAAGATATTCTTTTTCCCAATGTAGGCCTCTTAGCGCTTAGCATGTCCAATTGCAGTTTCTACAGAAAGAGTGTTTCAGAACGGCTCAATCAAAAGTAAGGTTCAACTCTGTTAGTTGAATGCACAGAACAGAAAGAATTTTCAAAGAATGCTACTGTGTAGTTTATATTTGAATATATTCCTTTTTCCACTATTACCCTCTTAGCGCTCCGAATGTCCATTGCATTTTCTACAGAAAGAGTGTTCAGAACTGCGCAATCAAAAGTATGGTTTAACTCTGTTAGCTTAATGAACATATCAGAAATAAGTTTCACAAAATGCTTCTGTGTAGTTTTTATTTGAAGATATTATTTTTCCCAATAGAGTCCTCTTAGCGCTCAGAATGACCAATTGCAGTTTCTACAGAAAGAGTGTTTCAGAACGGCTCAATCAAAAGTAAGGTTCAACTCTGTTAGTTGAATGCACAGAAAAGAAATAAGTTTCATACAATGCTTCTGTGTAGTTTATATTTGAACATATTCTTTTTTCCACTATTACCCACTTAGCGCTACGAATGTCCAGTTGCATTTTCTACAGACAGAGTGTTTCAAAACTGCTCAATCAAAAGTATGGTTTAACTCTGTTAGCTGAATGCTCAGATCAGAAAGAAGTTTCACAGAATGCTTCTGTGTAGTTTATATTTGAATATATTCCTTTTTCAACTACTACTCTCTTAGCGCTCCAAATGTCCAGTTGCATTTTCTACAGAAAGAGTGTTCAGATCTGCTCAATCAAAAGTATGGTTTAACTCTGTTAGCTGAATGCACAGATCAGAAAGAAGTTTCACCGAATGATTCTGTGTAGTTTATATTTGGAGACATTCCTTTTTCCACTATTACCCTCTTAGCGCTCCGAATCTCCACTTGAATTTTCTACAGAAAGTCTGTTACAGAACGGCGCAATCAAAACTAAGGTTCAACTCTTTTATTTGAACAAACAGAACAGAAAGAAGTTTCACACAATTCTTCTGTGCAGTTTTTATTTGTAGACATTCTTTTTCCCAATATAGGCCTCTTAGCGCTCAGAATGTCCAATTGCAGTTTCTACAGAAAGAGTGTTTCAGAACGGCTCAATCAAAAGTAAGGTTCAACTCTGTTAGTTGAATGCACAGAACAGAAAGAAGTTTCATACAATGCTTCTGTGTAGTTTATATTTGAACATATTCATTTTTCCACTATTACCCACTTAGCGCTACGAATGTCCAGTTGCATTTTCTACAGACAGAGTGTTTCAAAACTGCTCAATCAAAAGTATGGTTTAACTCTGTTAGCTGAATGCTCAGATCAGAAAGAAGTTTCACAGAATGCTTCTGTATAGTTTATATTTGAATATATTCCTTTTTCCACTACTACGCTCTTAGCGCTCCATATGTCCAGTTGCATTTTCAACAGAAATAGTGTTCAGATCTGCTCAACCAAAAGTATGGTTTAACTCTGTTAGCTGAATGCACAGATCAGAAAGAAGTTTCACCGAATGATTCTGTGTAGTTTATATTTGAAGACATTCCTTTTTCCACTATTACCCTCTTAGCGCTCCGAATCTCCACTTGCATTTTCTACAAAAAGAGTGTTTCATAACTGCTCAATCAAAAATATGTTTTATCTCTGTTAACTGAATTTACAGATCAGAAATAAGTTTCACAGAATGCATCTGTGTAGTTTTTATTTGAAGATATTCTTTTTCCCAATGTAGGCCTCTTAGCGCTTAGCATGTCCAATTGCAGTTTCTACAGAAAGAGTGTTTCAGAACGGCTCAATCAAAAGTAAGGTTCAACTCTGTTAGTTGAATGCACAGAACAGAAAGAATTTTCACAGAATGCTACTGTGTAGTTTATATTTGAATATATTCCTTTTTCCACTATTACCCTCTTAGCGCTCCGAATGTCCACTTGCATTTTCTACAGAAAGAGTGTTCAGAACTGCGCAATCAAAAGTATGGTTTAACTCTGTTAGCTTAATGAACATATCAGAAATAAGTTTCACACAATGCTTCTGTGTAGTTTTTATTTGAAGATATTATTTTTCCCAATAGAGGCCTCTTAGCGCTCAGAATGTCCAATTGCAGTTTCTACAGAAAGAGTGTTTCAGAAAGGCTCAATCAAAAGTAAGGTTCAACTCTGTTAGTTGAATGCACAGAACAGAAAGAAGTTTCATACAATGCTTCTGTGTAGTTTATATTTGAACATATTCTTTTTTCCACTATTACCCACTTAGCGCTACGAATGTACAGTTGCATTTTCTACAGACAGAGTGTTTCAAAACTGCTCAATCAAAAGTATGGTTTAACTCTGTAAGCTGAATGCTCAGATCAGAAAGAAGTTTCACAGAATGCTTCTGTGTAGTTTATATTTGAATATATTCCTTTTTCCACTACTACTCTCTTAGCGCTCCAAATGTCCAGTTGCATTTTCTACAGAAAGAGTGTTCAGATCTGCTCAATCAAAAGTATGTTTTAACACTGTTAGCTGAATGCACAGATCAGAAAGAAGTTTCACAGAATGATTCTGTGTAGTTTATATTTGGAGACATTCCTTTTTCCACTATTACCCTCTTAGCGCTCCGAATCTCCACTTGCATTTTCTACAGAAAGAGTGTTTCAGAACGGCTCAATCAAAACTAAGGTTCAACTCTTTTAGTTGAACAAACAGAACAGAAAGAAGTTTCACACAATTCTTCTGTGTAGTTTTTATTTGTAGACATTATTTTTCCCAATATAGGCCTCTTACCGCTCAGAATGTCTAATTGCAGTTGCTACAGAAAGAGTGTTTCAGAACGGCTCAATCAAAAGTAAGGTTCAACTCTGTTAGTTGAATGCACAGAACAGAAAGAAGTTTCATACAATGCTTCTGTGTAGTTTATATTTGAACATATTCTTTTTTCCACTATTACCCACTTAGCGCTACGAATGTCCAGTTGCATTTTCTACAGACAGAGTGTTTCAAAACTGCTCAATCAAAAGTATGGTTTAACTCTGTTAGCTGAATGCTCAGATCAGAAAGAAGTTTCACAGAATGCTTCTGTGTAGTTTATATTTGAATATATTCCTTTTTCCACTACTACGCTCTTAGCGCTCCAAATGTCCAGTTGCATTTTCAACAGAAAGAGTGTTCAGATCTGCTCAATCAAAAGTATGGTTTAACTCTGTTAGCTGAATGCACAGATCAGAAAGAAGTTTCACCGAATGATTCTGTGTAGTTTATATTTGAAGACATTCCTTTTTCCACTATTACCCTCTTAGCGCTCCGAATCTCCACTTGCATTTTCTACAAAAAGAGTGTTTCATAACTGCTCAATCAAAAATATGTTTTATCTCTGTTAACTGAATTTACAGATCAGAAATAAGTTTCACAGAATGCATCTGTGTAGTTTTTATTTGAAGATATTCTTTTTCCCAATGTAGGCCTCTTAGCGCTTAGCATGTCCAATTGCAGTTTCTACAGAAAGAGTGTTTCAGAACGGCTCAATCAAAAGTGAGGTTCAACTCTGTTAGTTGAATGCACAGAACAGAAAGAATTTTCACAGAATGCTACTGTGTAGTTTATATTTGAATATATTCCTTTTTCCACTATTACCCTCTTAGCGCTCCGAATGTCCACTTGCATTTTCTACAGAAAGAGTGTTCAGAACTGCGCAATCAAAAGTATGGTTTAAATCTGTTAGCTTAATGAACATATCAGAAATAAGTTTCACACAATGCTTCTGTGTAGTTTTTATTTGAGGATATTATTTTTCCCAATAGAGGCCTCTTAGCGCTCAGAATGTCCAATTGCAGTTTCTACAGAAAGAGTGTTTCAGAAAGGCTCAATCAAAAGTAAGGTTCAACTCTGTTAGTTTAATGCACAGAACAGAAAGGAGTTTCATACAATGCTTCTGTGTAGTTTATATTTGAACATATTCTTTTTTCCACTATTACCCACTTAGCGCTACGAATGTCCAGTTGCATTTTCTACAGACAGAGTGTTTCAAAACTGCTCAATCAAAAGTATGGTTTAACTCTGTTAGCTGAATGCTCAGATCAGAAAGAAGTTTCACAGAATGCTTCTGTGTAGTTTATATTTGAATATATTCCTTTTTCCACTACTACTCTCTTAGCGCTCCAAATGTCCAGTTGCATTTTCTACAGAAAGAGTGTTCAGATCTGCTCAATCAAAAGTATGGTTTAACTCTGTTAGCTGAATGCACAGATCAGAAAGAAGTTTCACAGAATGATTCTGTGTAGTTTATATTTGGAGACATTCCTTTTTCCACTATTACCCTCTTAGCGCTCCGAATCTCCACTTGCATTTTCTACAGAAAGAGTGTTTCAGAACGGCTCAATCAAAACTAAGGTTCAACTCTTTTAGTTGAACAAACAGATCAGAAAGAAGTTTCACACAATTCTTCTGTGTAGTTTTTATTTGTAGACATTCTTTTTTACAATATAGGCCTCTTAGCGCTCAGAATGTCCAATTGCAGTTTCTACAGAAAGAGTGTTTCAGAACGGCTCAATCTAAAGTAAGGTTCAACCCTGGTAGTTGAATGCAAAAACAGAAAGAAGTTTCACAGAATGCTTCTGTGTAGTTTATATTTGAATATATTACTTTTTCCACTATTACCCTCTTAGCGCTCCGAATGTCCACTTGCATTTTCTACAGAAAGAGTGTTCTGAACTGCGCAATCAAAAGTATGGTTTAACTCTGTTAGCTGAATGCACATATCAGAAATATGTTTCAAAAAATGCTTCTGTGTAGTTTTTATTTGAAGATATTATTTTTCCCAATATAGGCCTCTTAGCGCTCAGAATGTCCAATTGCAGTTTCTACAGAAAGAGTGTTTCAGAACGGCTCAATCAAATGTAAGGTTCAACTCTCTTAGTTGAATGCACAGAACAGAAAGTAGTTTCACAGAATGATTCTGTATAGTATTTAGTTGAAGATACTCCTTTTTGGACTATTACCCACTTAGCGCTCCGAATATCCACTGGCAGTTTCTACACAAAGAGTGTTTCACAACTGCTCCTTCAAAAGTAAGGCTCAACTCTGTTAGTTGAATGCGGAGAACAGAAAGGTGTTTCAGAGAATGCTTCTGTGTAGTTTTTAATTGGAGATATTCTTTTTCCTCTATTACAATCTTAGCGCTCCGAATGTCCAATTGCATTTTCTACAAAAAGAGAGTTTCATAACTGCTCAATCAAAAATATGGTTTAGCTCTGTTAACTGAATTTACAGATCAGAAATAAGTTTCACAGAATGCATCTGTGTAGTTTTTATTTGAAGATATTCTTTTTCCCAATGTAGGCCTCTTAGCGCTTAGCATGTCCAATTGCAGTTTCTACAGAAAGAGTGTTTCAGAACGGCTCAATCAAAAGTAAGGTTCAACCCTGTTAGATGAATGCACAGAACAGAAAGAAGTTTCACAGAATGCTACCGTGTAGTTTATATTTGAATATATTCCTTTTTCCACTATTACCCTCTTAGCGCTCCGAATGTCCACTTGCCTTTTCTACGGAAAGAGTGTTCGGAACTGCGCAATCAAAAGTATGGTTTAACTCTGTAAGCTGAATGCACATATCAGAAATAAGTTTCACACAATTCTTCTGTGTAGTTTTTATTTGAAGATATTATTTTTCCCAATATAGGCCTCTTAGCGCTCAGAATGTCCAATTGCAGTTTCTACAGAAAGACGGTTTCAGAACGTCTCAATCAAAAGTAAGGTTCAACTCTGTTAGTTGAATGCACAGAACAGAAAGAAGTTTCCTACAATGCTTCTGTGTAGTTTATATTTGAACATATACTTTTTTCCACTATTACCCACTTAGCGCTACGAATGTCCAGTTGCGTTTTCTACAGACAGAGTGTTTCAAAACTGCTCAATCAAAAGTATGGTTTAACTCTGTTAGCTGAATGCTCAGATCAGAAAGAAGTTTCACAGAATGCTTCTGTGTAGTTTATATATGAATATATTCTTTTTTCCACTACTACGCTCTTAGCGCTCCAAATGTCCAGTTGCATTTTCTACAGAAAGAGTGTTCAGATCTGCTCAATCAAAAGTATGGTTTAACTCTGTTAGCTGAATGCACAGATCAGAAAGAAGTTTCAGAGGACGATTCTGTGTAGTTTATATTTGAAGACATTCGTTTTTCCACTATTACCTTCTTAGCGCTCCGAATCTCCACTTGCATTTACTACAGAAAGTGTGTTTCAGAACGGCTCAATCAAAATTAAGGTTCAACTCTTTTAGTTGAATGAACAGAACAGAAAGAAGTTTCACAGAATGCTTCCGTGTAGTTTTCATTTGTAGATATTCTTTTTCCCAATATAGTCCTCTTAGAGCTCAGAATGTCCAATTGCAGTTTCTACAGAAAGAGTGTTTCAGAAGGGCTCAATCTAAAGTAAGGTTCAACCCTGGTAGTTGAATGCACAGAACAGAAAGAAGTTTCACAGAATGCTTCTGTGTAGTTTATATTTGAATATCTTCCTTTTTCCACTATTACCCTCTTAGCGCTCCGAATGTCCAGTTGCATTTTCTACAGAAAGAGTGTTCGGAACTGCCCAATCAAAAGTATGGTTTAACTCTGTTAGCTGAATGCACATATCAGAAATAAGTTTCACACAATGCTTCTGTGTAGTTTTTATTTGAAGATATTATTTTTCCCAATAGAGGCCTCTTAGCGCTCAGAATGTCCAATTGCAGTTTCTACAGAAAGAGTGTTTCAGAAAGGCTCAATCAAAAGTAAGGTTCAACTCTGTTAGTTTAATGCACAGAACAGAAAGAAGTTTCATACAATGCTTCTGTGTAGTTTATATTTGAACATATTCTTTTTTCCACTATTACCCACTTAGCGCTACGAATGTCCAGTTGCATTTTCTACAGACAGAGTGTTTCAAAACTGCTCAATCAAAAGTATGGTTTAACTCTGTTAGCTGAATGCTCAGATCAGAAAGAAGTTTCACAGAATGCTTCTGTGTAGTTTATATTTGTATATATTCCTTTTTCCACTACTACCCTCTTAGCGCTCCAAATGTCCAGTTGCATTATCTACAGAAAGTGTGTTCAGATCTGCTCAATCAAAAGTATGGTTTAACTCTGTTAGCTGAATGCACAGATCAGAAAGAAGTTTCACAGAATGATTCTGTGTAGTTTATATTTGAAGACATTCCTTTCTCCACTATTAACCTCTTAGCGCTCCGAATGTCCACTTGCATTTTCTACAGAAAGAGTGTTCTGAACTGCGCAATCAAAAGTATGGTTTAACTCTGTTAGCTGAATGCTCAGATCAGAAAGAAGTTTCACAGAATGGTTCTGTGTTGTTTATATTTGAATATATTCCTTTTTCCACGAATACCCTCTTAGCACTCCAAATGTCCATTTGCATTTTCTACAGAAAGAGTGTTCAGATCTGCTCAATCAAAAGTATGGTTTAACACTGTTACCTGAATGCACAGATCAGAAAGATGTTTCACAGAATGATTCTGTGTAGTTTATATTTGAACACATTCCTTTTTCCACTATTACCCTCTTAGCGCTCCGAATCTCCACTTGCATTTTCTACAGAAAGGGTGTTTCAGAACGGCTCAATCAAAGCTAAGGTTCAACTGTTTTAGTTGAATGAACAGAACAGAAAGAAGTTTCACAGAATGCTTCTGTGTAGTTTTTATTTGTAGATATTCTTTTTCCCAATATAGGCCTCTTAGCGCTCAGAATGTCCAATTGCAGTTTCTACGGAAAGAGTGTTTCAGAACGGCTCAATCTAAAGTAAGGTTCAACCCTGGTAGTTGAATGCAAAAACAGAAAGAAGTTTCACAGAATGCTTCTGTGTAGTTTATATTTGAATATATTACTTTTTCCACTATTACCCTCTTAGCGCTCCGAATGTCCACTTGCACTTTCTACAGAAAGAGTGTTCTGAACTGCGCAATCAAATTATGGTTTAACTCTGTTAGCTGAATGCATATATCAGACAAAAGTTTTAAACAATGCTTCTGTGTAGTTTTTATTTGAAGATATTATTTTTCCCAATATAGGCCTCTTAGCGCTCAGAATGTCCAATTGCAGTTTCTACAGAAAGAGTGTTTCAGAACGGCTCAATCAAATGTAAGGTTCAACTTTCTTAGTTGAATACACAGAACAGAAAGTAGTTTCACAGAATGCTTCTGTGTAGTATTTAGTTGAAGATACTCCTTTTTGGACTATTACCCACTTAGCGCTCAGAATATCCACTGGCAGTTTCTACACAAAGAGTGTTTCAGAACTGCTCCTTCAAAAGTAAGGCTCAACTCTGTTAGTTGAATGCGGAGAACAGAAAGGGGTTTCAGAGAATGCTTCTGTGTAGTTTTTAATTGGAGATATTCCTTTTTCCTCTATTACAATCTTAGCGCTCCGAATGTCCACTTGCATTTTCTACAAAAAGAGTGTTTCATAACTGCTCAATCAAAAATATGGTTTAGCTCTGTTAACTGAATTTACAGATCAGAAATAAGTTTCACCGAATGCATCTGTGTAGTTTTTATTTGAAGATATTCTTTTTCCCAATGTAGGCCTCTTAGCGCTTAGAATGTCCAATTGCAGTTTCTACAGAAAGAGTGTTTCAGAACGGCTCAATCAAAAGTAAGGTTCCACTCTGTTAGCTGAATGCACAGAACAGAAAGAAGTTTCACAGAATGCTACTGTGTAGTTTATATTTGAATATATTCCTTTTTCCACTATTACCCTCTTAGCGCTCCGAATGTCCACTTGCATTTTCTACAGAAAGAGTGTTCGGAACTGCGCAATCAAAAGTATGGTTTAACTCTGTTAGCTGAATGCACATATCAGAAATAAGTTTCACACAATGCTTCTGTGTAGTTTTTATTTGAAGATATTATTTTTCCCAATATAGGCCTCTTAGCACTCAGAATGTCCAATTGCAGTTTCTACAGAAAGAGTGTTTCAGGACGGCTCAATCAAAAGTAAGGTTCAACTCTGTTAGTTGAATGCACAGAACAGAATGTAGTTTCACAGATTGCTTCTGTGTAGTTTGTATTTGAAGATATTCCTTTTTCCACTGTTACCCTTTTTAGAGCTCAGAATGTCCACTTGCATTTTCTACAGAAAGTGTGTTCAGAACTGCTCTATCAAAAGTATGTTTTAACTCATTAGGTGAATGCACAGATCAGAAATAAGTTTCACAGAATTTTTCTGTGTAGTTTATATTTGAAGATATTCCATTTTCCACTATTACCCACTTAGCGCTCTGAATGTCCAGTTGCATTTTCTACAGAAAGAGTGTTCTGAACGGCTCAATCAAAAGTATGGTTTTACTCTGTTATTTGAATGCACATATCAGAAATAAGTTTCACAGAATCCTTCCGTGTAGTATTTTGTTGAAGATATTCCTTTTTCGACTATTATCCTCTTAGCTCTCCGAATGACCAATTTCAGTTTCTAAACAAAGAGTGTTTCAGAACTGCTCCTTCAAAAGTAGGGCTCAACTCTGTTAGTTGAATGCAGAGAACAGAAAGGAGTTTCACAGAATGCCCCTGTGTAGTTTATATTTGAATATATTCCCTTTTTCAGTATTACCCTCTTAGCGCTCCGAATGTCCACTTGCATTTTCTACAGAAAGAGTGTTCAGAACTGCTCAATCCAAAGTATGGTTTAACTCTGTTAGCTGAATGCACAGATCAGAAAGAATTTTCACAGAATGCTTCTGTGTACTTTTTATTTGAACATATTCCTTTCTCCAATATAGGAGTCTTAGCGCTCAGAATGTCCAATTGCAGTTTCTACAGAAAGAGTGTTTCAGAAAGACTCAATCAAAAGTAAGGTTCAACTCTGTTAGTTGAATGCACAGAACAGAAAGTAGTTTCACAGAATGCTTCTGTGTAGTTTATATTTGAATATATTACTTTTTCCACTACTACCCTCTTAGCGCTCCAAATGTCCAGTTGCATTTTCTACAGAAAGAGTGTTCAGAACTGCTCAATCAAATGTATGTTTTAACTCTCTTAGCTGAATGCACAGATTAGAAAGAAGTTGCACAGAATGCTTCTGTGTAGTTTTTATTTGAAGATATACTTTTTCCCAATATAGGCCTCTTAGTGCTCAGATTGTCCAATTGCAGTTTCTACAGAAAGAGTGTTTCAGAATGGCTCTTTCAAAAGTAAGGTTCAACTCTGCTATTTCAATGCACAGAACAGAAAGTAGTTTCACAGAATGCTTCTCTGTAGTTCATATTTGACGGTATTACTTTTTCCACTATTACCCTCTTAGAGCTCGGAATGTCCACTTGCATTTTCTACAGAAAGAGTGTTCAGAACTGCTCCATCAAAAGTATGGTTTAACTCTGTTAGTTGAATGCACAGATCAGAAAGAAGTTGCACAGAATGCTTCTGTGTAGTTTTTATTTGAAGATATACTTTTTCCCAATATAGGCCTCTTAGTGCTCAGATTGTCCAATTGCAGTTTCTACAGAAAGAGAGTTTCAGAACGGCTCAATCAAAAGTAATGTTCAACCCTGGTAGTTGAATGCACAGAACAGAAAGAAGTTTCACAGAATGCTTCTGTGTAGTTTATATTTGAATATATTCCTTTTTCCAGTATTACCCTCTTAGCGCTCCGAATGTCTACTTGCACATTCTACAGAAAGAGTGTTCTGAACTGCGCAATCAAAAGTATGGTTTAACTCTGTTAGCTGAATGCATATATCAGACATAAGTTTCAAACAATGCTTCTGTGTAGTTTTTATTTGAAGATATTATTTTCCCAATATAGGCCTCTTAGCGCTCAGAATGTCCAATTGCAGTTTCTACAGCAAGAGTGTTTCAGAACGGCTCAATCAAATGTAAGGTTCAACTTTCTTAGTTGAATGCACAGAACAGAAAGAAGTTTCACAGAATTCTTCTGTGTAGTATTTAGTTGAAGATACTCCTTTTTGGACTATTACCCACTTAGCGCTCCGAATATCCACTGGCAGTTTCTACACAAAGAGTGTTTCAGAACTGCTCCTTCAAAAGTAAGGCTCAACTCTGTTAGTTGAATGCGGAGAACAGAAAGGGGTTTCAGAGAATGCTTCTGTGTAGTTTTTAATTGGAGATGTTCCTTTTTCCTCTATTACAATCTTAGCGCTCCGAATGTCCACTTGCATTTTCTACAAAAAGAGTGTTTCATAACTGCTCAATCAAAAATATGGTTTAGCTCTGTTAACTGAATTTACAGATCAGAAATAAGTTTCACAGAATGCATCTGTGTAGTTTTTATTTGAAGATATTCTTTTTCCCAATGTAGGCCTCTTAGCGCTTAGCATGTCCAATTGCAGTTTCTACAGAAAGAGTGTTTCAGAACGGCTCAATCAAAAGTAAGGTTCAACTCTGTTAGCTGAATGCACAGAACAGAAAGAAGTTTCACAGAATGCTACTGTGTAGTTTATATTTGAATATATTCCTTTTTCCACTATTACCCTCTTAGTGCTCCGAATGTCCACTTGCATTTTCTACAGAAAGAGTGTTCGGCACTGCGCAATCAAAAGTATGGTTTAACTCTGTTAGCTGAATGCACATATCAGAAATAAGTTTCACACAATGCTTCTGTGTAGTTTTTATTTGAAGATATTATTTTTCCCAATATAGGCCTCTTAGCACTCAGAATGTCCAATTGCAGTTTCTACAGAAAGAGTGTTTCAGAACGGCTCAATCAAAAGTAAGGTTCAACTCTGTTAGTTGACTGCACAGAACAGAAAGAAGTTTCATAAAATGCTTCTGTGTAGTTTATATTTGAACATATTCTTTTTTCCACTATTACCCACTTAGCGCTACGAATGTCCAGTTGCATTTTCTACAGACAGAGTGTTTCAAAACTGCTCAATCAAAAGTATGGTTTAACTCTGTTAGCTGAATGCTCAGATCAGAAAGAAGTTTCACAGAATGCTTCTGTGTAGTTTATATTTGTATATATTCCTTTTTCCACTACTACCCTCTTAGCGCTCCAAATGTCCAGTTGCATTATCTACAGAAAGTGTGTTCAGATCTGCTCAATCAAAAGTATGGTTTAACTCTGTTAGCTGAATGCACAGATCAGAAAGAAGTTTCACAGAATGATTCTGTGTAGTTTATATTTGAAGACATTCCTTTCTCCACTATTAACCTCTTAGCGCTCCGAATGTCCACTTGCATTTTCTACAGAAAGAGTGTTCTGAACTGCGCAATCAAAAGTATGGTTTAACTCTGTTAGCTGAATGCTCAGATCAGAAAGAAGTTTCACAGAATGGTTCTGTGTTGTTTATATTTGAATATATTCCTTTTTCCACGAATACCCTCTTAGCACTCCAAATGTCCATTTGCATTTTCTACAGAAAGAGTGTTCAGATCTGCTCAATCAAAAGTATGGTTTAACACTGTTACCTGAATGCACAGATCAGAAAGATGTTTCAGAGAATGATTCTGTGTAGTTTATATTTGAACACATTCCTTTTTCCACTATTACCCTCTTAGCGCTCTGAATCTCCACTTGCATTTTCTACAGAAAGGGTGTTTCAGAACGGCTCAATCAAAGCTAAGGTTCAACTGTTTTAGTTGAATGAACAGAACAGAAAGAAGTTTCACAGAATGCTTCTGTGTAGTTTTTATTTGTAGATATTCTTTTTCCCAATATAGGCCTCTTAGCGCTCAGAATGTCCAATTGCAGTTTCTACGGAAAGAGTGTTTCAGAACGGCTCAATCTAAAGTAAGGTTCAACCCTGGTAGTTGAATGCAAAAACAGAAAGAAGTTTCACAGAATGCTTCTGTGTAGTTTATATTTGAATATATTACTTTTTCCACTATTACCCTCTTAGCGCTCCGAATGTCCACTTGCACTTTCTACAGAAAGAGTGTTCTGAACTGCGCAATCAAATTATGGTTTAACTCTGTTAGCTGAATGCATATATCAGACAAAAGTTTTAAACAATGCTTCTGTGTAGTTTTTATTTGAAGATATTATTTTTCCCAATATAGGCCTCTTAGCGCTCAGAATGTCCAATTGCAGTTTCTACAGAAAGAGTGTTTCAGAACGGCTCAATCAAATGTAAGGTTCAACTTTCTTAGTTGAATACACAGAACAGAAAGTAGTTTCACAGAATGCTTCTGTGTAGTATTTAGTTGAAGATACTCCTTTTTGGACTATTACCCACTTAGCGCTCAGAATATCCACTGGCAGTTTCTACACAAAGAGTGTTTCAGAACTGCTCCTTCAAAAGTAAGGCTCAACTCTGTTAGTTGAATGCGGAGAACAGAAAGGGGTTTCAGAGAATGCTTCTGTGTAGTTTTTAATTGGAGATATTCCTTTTTCCTCTATTACAATCTTAGCGCTCCGAATGTCCACTTGCATTTTCTACAAAAAGAGTGTTTCATAACTGCTCAATCAAAAATATGGTTTAGCTCTGTTAACTGAATTTACAGATCAGAAATAAGTTTCACCGAATGCATCTGTGTAGTTTTTATTTGAAGATATTCTTTTTCCCAATGTAGGCCTCTTAGCGCTTAGAATGTCCAATTGCAGTTTCTACAGAAAGAGTGTTTCAGAACGGCTCAATCAAAAGTAAGGTTCCACTCTGTTAGCTGAATGCACAGAACAGAAAGAAGTTTCACAGAATGCTACTGTGTAGTTTATATTTGAATATATTCCTTTTTCCACTATTACCCTCTTAGCGCTCCGAATGTCCACTTGCATTTTCTACAGAAAGAGTGTTCGGAACTGCGCAATCAAAAGTATGGTTTAACTCTGTTAGCTGAATGCACATATCAGAAATAAGTTTCACACAATGCTTCTGTGTAGTTTTTATTTGAAGATATTATTTTTCCCAATATAGGCCTCTTAGCACTCAGAATGTCCAATTGCAGTTTCTACAGAAAGAGTGTTTCAGGACGGCTCAATCAAAAGTAAGGTTCAACTCTGTTAGTTGAATGCACAGAACAGAATGTAGTTTCACAGATTGCTTCTGTGTAGTTTGTATTTGAAGATATTCCTTTTTCCACTGTTACCCTTTTTAGAGCTCAGAATGTCCACTTGCATTTTCTACAGAAAGTGTGTTCAGAACTGCTCTATCAAAAGTATGTTTTAACTCATTAGGTGAATGCACAGATCAGAAATAAGTTTCACAGAATTTTTCTGTGTAGTTTATATTTGAAGATATTCCATTTTCCACTATTACCCACTTAGCGCTCTGAATGTCCAGTTGCATTTTCTACAGAAAGAGTGTTCTGAACGGCTCAATCAAAAGTATGGTTTTACTCTGTTATTTGAATGCACATATCAGAAATAAGTTTCACAGAATCCTTCCGTGTAGTATTTTGTTGAAGATATTCCTTTTTCGACTATTATCCTCTTAGCTCTCCGAATGACCAATTTCAGTTTCTAAACAAAGAGTGTTTCAGAACTGCTCCTTCAAAAGTAGGGCTCAACTCTGTTAGTTGAATGCAGAGAACAGAAAGGAGTTTCACAGAATGCCCCTGTGTAGTTTATATTTGAATATATTCCCTTTTTCAGTATTACCCTCTTAGCGCTCCGAATGTCCACTTGCATTTTCTACAGAAAGAGTGTTCAGAACTGCTCAATCCAAAGTATGGTTTAACTCTGTTAGCTGAATGCACAGATCAGAAAGAATTTTCACAGAATGCTTCTGTGTACTTTTTATTTGAACATATTCCTTTCTCCAATATAGGAGTCTTAGCGCTCAGAATGTCCAATTGCAGTTTCTACAGAAAGAGTGTTTCAGAAAGACTCAATCAAAAGTAAGGTTCAACTCTGTTAGTTGAATGCACAGAACAGAAAGTAGTTTCACAGAATGCTTCTGTGTAGTTTATATTTGAATATATTACTTTTTCCACTACTA
Source organism: Symphalangus syndactylus (assembly GCF_028878055.3). Classification (NCBI taxonomy): domain Eukaryota; kingdom Metazoa; phylum Chordata; class Mammalia; order Primates; family Hylobatidae; genus Symphalangus; species Symphalangus syndactylus. The sequence continues at coordinate 161,675,478 of NC_072447.2, read as the reverse complement.
CCCTCTTAGCGCTCCAAATGTCCAGTTGCATTTTCTACAGAAAGAGTGTTCAGAACTGCTCAATCAAATGTATGTTTTAACTCTCTTAGCTGAATGCACAGATTAGAAAGAAGTTGCACAGAATGCTTCTGTGTAGTTTTTATTTGAAGATATACTTTTTCCCAATATAGGCCTCTTAGTGCTCAGATTGTCCAATTGCAGTTTCTACAGAAAGAGTGTTTCAGAATGGCTCTTTCAAAAGTAAGGTTCAACTCTGCTATTTCAATGCACAGAACAGAAAGTAGTTTCACAGAATGCTTCTCTGTAGTTCATATTTGACGGTATTACTTTTTCCACTATTACCCTCTTAGAGCTCGGAATGTCCACTTGCATTTTCTACAGAAAGAGTGTTCAGAACTGCTCCATCAAAAGTATGGTTTAACTCTGTTAGTTGAATGCACAGATCAGAAAGAAGTTGCACAGAATGCTTCTGTGTAGTTTTTATTTGAAGATATACTTTTTCCCAATATAGGCCTCTTAGTGCTCAGATTGTCCAATTGCAGTTTCTACAGAAAGAGAGTTTCAGAACGGCTCAATCAAAAGTAATGTTCAACCCTGGTAGTTGAATGCACAGAACAGAAAGAAGTTTCACAGAATGCTTCTGTGTAGTTTATATTTGAATATATTCCTTTTTCCAGTATTACCCTCTTAGCGCTCCGAATGTCTACTTGCACATTCTACAGAAAGAGTGTTCTGAACTGCGCAATCAAAAGTATGGTTTAACTCTGTTAGCTGAATGCATATATCAGACATAAGTTTCAAACAATGCTTCTGTGTAGTTTTTATTTGAAGATATTATTTTCCCAATATAGGCCTCTTAGCGCTCAGAATGTCCAATTGCAGTTTCTACAGCAAGAGTGTTTCAGAACGGCTCAATCAAATGTAAGGTTCAACTTTCTTAGTTGAATGCACAGAACAGAAAGAAGTTTCACAGAATTCTTCTGTGTAGTATTTAGTTGAAGATACTCCTTTTTGGACTATTACCCACTTAGCGCTCCGAATATCCACTGGCAGTTTCTACACAAAGAGTGTTTCAGAACTGCTCCTTCAAAAGTAAGGCTCAACTCTGTTAGTTGAATGCGGAGAACAGAAAGGGGTTTCAGAGAATGCTTCTGTGTAGTTTTTAATTGGAGATGTTCCTTTTTCCTCTATTACAATCTTAGCGCTCCGAATGTCCACTTGCATTTTCTACAAAAAGAGTGTTTCATAACTGCTCAATCAAAAATATGGTTTAGCTCTGTTAACTGAATTTACAGATCAGAAATAAGTTTCACAGAATGCATCTGTGTAGTTTTTATTTGAAGATATTCTTTTTCCCAATGTAGGCCTCTTAGCGCTTAGCATGTCCAATTGCAGTTTCTACAGAAAGAGTGTTTCAGAACGGCTCAATCAAAAGTAAGGTTCAACTCTGTTAGCTGAATGCACAGAACAGAAAGAAGTTTCACAGAATGCTACTGTGTAGTTTATATTTGAATATATTCCTTTTTCCACTATTACCCTCTTAGTGCTCCGAATGTCCACTTGCATTTTCTACAGAAAGAGTGTTCGGCACTGCGCAATCAAAAGTATGGTTTAACTCTGTTAGCTGAATGCACATATCAGAAATAAGTTTCACACAATGCTTCTGTGTAGTTTTTATTTGAAGATATTATTTTTCCCAATATAGGCCTCTTAGCACTCAGAATGTCCAATTGCAGTTTCTACAGAAAGAGTGTTTCAGAACGGCTCAATCAAAAGTAAGGTTCAACTCTGTTAGTTGAATGCACAGAACAGAAAGAAGTTTCATAAAATGCTTCTGTGTAGTTTATATTTGAACATATTCTTTTTTCCACTATTACCCACTTAGCGCTACGAATGTCCAGTTGCATTTTCTACAGACAGAGTGTTTCAAAACTGCTCAATCAAAAGTATGGTTTAACTCTGTTAGCTGAATGCTCAGATCAGAAAAAGTTTCACAGAATGCTTCTGTGTAGTTTATATTTGAATATATTCCTTTTTCCACTACTACCCTCTTAGCGCTCCAAATGTCCAGTTGCATTTTCTACAGAAAGAGTGTTCAGATCTGTTCAATCAAAAGTATGGTTTAACTCTGTTAGCTGAATGCACAGATCAGAAAGAAGTTTGACAGAATGATTCAGTGTAGTTTATATTTGAAGACATTCCTTTTTCCACTATTACCCTCTTAGCGCTCCAAATCTCCACTTGCATTTTCTACAGAAAGAGTGTTTCAGAACGTCTCAATCAATACTAAGGTTCAAATCTCTTAGTTGAATGCACAGAACAGAATGTAGTTTCACAGATTGCTTCTGTGTAGTTTGTATTTGAAGATATTCCTTTTTCCACTGTTACCCTCTTAGAGCTCAGTATGTCCACTTGCATTTTCTACAGAAAGTGTGTTCAGAACTGCTCTATCAAAAGTATGTTTTAACTCTTTAGGTGAATGCACAGATCAGAAATAATTTTCACAGAATTTTTCTGTGTAGTTTATATTTGAAGATATTCCATTTTCCACGATTACCCACTTAGCGCTCTGAATGTCCAGTTGCATTTTCTACAGAAAGAGTGTTTCAGAACGGCTCAATCAAAAGTAAGGTTCAACTCTTTTAGTTGAATGAACAGAACAGAAAGAAGTTTCAGAGAATGATTCTGTGTAGTTTATATTTGAAGATATTCCTTTTTCCACTATTACCTTCTAAGCTCTCCGAATGTCCACTTGCATTTTCTACAGAAAGTGTGTTTCCGAACTGCTCAATCAAAAGTATGGTTTAACTCTGTTAGCTGAATGCACAGATCAGTACGAAGTTTCACAGAATGTTTCTGTGTAGTTTTTATTTGAAGATAGTCCTTTCCCAAATATAGGCCTCTTAGCGCTCCGAATATCCAATTTCAGTTTCTACAGAAAAAGTGTTTCAGAACGCCTCAATGAAAAGTAGGGTTCAACTCTTTTAGTTGAATTCACAGAACGGAAAGAAGTTTCACAGAATGCTTCTGTGTAGTATTTATTTGAAGGTATTCCTTTTTCCACCAGTAACCTCTTAGCGCTCCAAATGTCCAGTTGCATTTTCTACAGAAGGAGTGTTCAGAACTGCTCAATCATAAGTGTGGTTTAACCCTGTTAGGTGAATGCACAGATCAGAAAGAAGTTTCACAGAATTCTTCAGTGTAGTTTATATTTGAAGATATTCCATTTTCCACTATTACCCACTTAGCGCTCTGAATCTCCAGTTGCATTTTCTACAGAAAGTGTGTTTCAGAACTGCTCAGTCAAAAGAATGGTTTAACTCTGTTAGCTGAATGCACAGAACAGAAAGAAGTTTCACAGAATGCTGCGGTGTAATGTTTATATGAAGATATTCTTTTTACCAATATAGGCCTCTTAGCGCTCAGAATATCCAATTGCAATTTCTACAGAAAGAGAGTTTCAGAAAGGCTCAATCAAAAGTAAGGTTCAACCCTGTTAGTTGAATGCACAGAACAGAAAGTAGTTTCACAGAATGATTCTGTGTAGTTTATATTTGAATATATTACTTTTTCCACTACTACCCTCTTAGCGCTCCAAATGTCCAGTTGCATTTTCTACAGAAAGAGTGTTCAGAACTGCTCAATCAAATGTATGGTTTAACTCTCTTAGCTGAATGCACAGATTAGAAAGAAGTTGCACAGAATGCTTCTGTGTAGTTTTTATTTGAAGATATACTTTTTCCCAATATAGGCCTCTTAGTGCTCAGATTGTCCAATTGCAGTTTCTACAGAAAGAGTGTTTCAGAATGGCTCTTTCAATAGTAAGGTTCAACTCTGCTATTTCAATGCACAGAACAGAAAGTAGTTTCACAGAATGCTTCTCTGTAGTTCATATTTGACGATATTACTTTTTCCACTATTACCCTCTTAGAGCTCGGAATGTCCAGTTGCATTTTCTACAGAAAGAGTGTTCAGAACTGCTCCATCAAAAGTATGGTTTAACTCTGTTAGTTGAATGCACAGATCAGAAAGAAGTTTCACAGAATTCTTCTGTGTAGTTTTTATTTGAAGATATTCCTTTTTCCAATATAGGTCTCTTAGCGCTCAGAATGTCCAATTGCAGTATCTACAGAAAGAGAGTTTCAGAACTGCTCAATCAAAAGTAAGGTTCAATACTGTTAGTTGAATGCACGGAACAGAAAGAAGTTTCAGAGAATGCTTCTGTGTAGTTTATATTTGAAGATATTCCTTTTTCCACTATTAACCTCTTAGCGCTCCGAATCACCACTTGCATTTTCTACAGAAAGAGTGTTTCAGAACGGCTCAATCAAAAGTAAGGTTGAACTCGTTTAGTTGAATGCACAGAACAGAAAGAAGTTTCACAGAATGCTTCTGTGTAGTATTTAGTTATAGATATTCCTTTTTCGACTATTACCCTCTTAGCGTTCCGAATGTCCACTGGCAGTTTCTACACAAAGAGTGTTTCAGAACAGCTCCTTCAAAGTAAGGCTCAAATCTGTTAGTTGAATGCAGAGAACAGAAAGGAGTTTCAGAGAATGCTTCTGTGTAGTTTTAATTTGGGGATATTCCTTTTTCCACTAATACAATTTTAGCGCTCCGAATGTCCACTTGCGTTTTCTACAGAAAGAGTGTCTCATAACTTCTCAATCAAAAGTATGGTTTAACTCTGTTAGCTGAATGCACAGATCAGAAATAAGTTTCACAGAATGCTTCTGAGTAGTTTTTATTTGGAGATATTCTTTTTCCCAATATAGGCCACTTAGCGCTCAGAATGTCCAATTGCCGTTTCTACAAAATGAGTGTTTCAGAAGGCTCAATCAAAAGTAAGGTTCAACTCTGTTAGTTGAATGCACAGAACAGAAAGAAGTTTCACAGAATGCTTCTGTGTAGTTTATATTTGAATGTATTCCTTTTTCCAGTATTACCACCTTAGCGCTCCGAATGTCCACTTGCATTTTCTACAGAAAGAGAGTTTCAGAAAGGCTCAATCAAAAGTAAGGTTCAACTCTGTTACTTGAATGCACAGAACAGCAAGAAGTTTCACAGAATGCTTCTGTGTAGTTTATATTTGAATATATTCCTTTTTCCAGTATTACCCTCTTAGTGCTCCAAATGTCCACTTGCATTTTCTACAGAAAGTGTGTTCTGAATGGCTCAATCAAAAGTATGGTTTTACTCTGTTATTTGAATGCACATATCAGAAATAAGTTTCACAGAATCCTTCCGTGTAGTATTTTGTTGAAGATATTCCTTTTTCGACTATTATCCTCTTAGCTCTCCGAATGTCCAATTTCAGTTTCTAAACAAAGAGTGTTTCAGAACTGCTCCTTCAAAAGTAGGGCTCAACTCTGTTAGTTGAATGCAGAGAACAGAAAGGAGTTTCACAGAATACCTCTGTGTAGTTTATATTTGAATATATTCCCTTTTTCAGTATTACCCTCAGCGCTCCGAATGTCCACTTGCATTTTCTACAGAAAGAGTGTTCAGAACTGCTCAATCCAAAGTATGGTTTAACTCTGTTAGCTGAATGCACAGATCAGAAAGAATTTTCACAGAATGCTTCTGTGTACTTTTTATTTGAAGATATTCCTTTCTCCAATATAGGAGTCTTAGCGCTCAGAATGTCCAATTGCAGTATCTACAGAAAGAGTGTTTCTGAACTGCTTAATCAAATGTAAGGTTCAACTCTGTTAGTTGAATGAACGGAACAGAAAGAAGTTTCATAGAATGCTTCTGTGTAGTTTATATTTGAAGATGTTCCTTTTTCCACTATTACCTTCTAAGCGCTCCGAATGTCCACTTGCATTTTCTACAGAATGAGTGTTTCCGAACTGCTCAATCAAAAGTATGGTTTAATTCTGTTAGCTGAATGCACAGATCAGTACGAAGTTTCACGGAATGCTTCTGTGTAGTTTTTATTTGAAGATAGTCCTTTTTCCAATATAGGCCTCTTAGCGCTCCGAATATCCAATTGCAGTTTCTACAGAAAGAGTGTTTCAGAATGGCTCAATCAAAAGTAGGGTTCAACTCATTTAGTTGAATGCACAGAACAGAGAGTAGTTTCACAGAATGCTTCTGTGTAGTATTTATTTGAAGATATTCCTTTTTCCACTATTACCCTCTTAGCGCTCCGAATGTCCACTTGCAGTTTCTACAGAAAGAGTGTTTCAGGACTGCTCCTTCAAAAATAAGGCTCAACCCTGTTAGTTGAAAGCAGAGAACAGAAACAAGTTTCAGAGAATGCCTCTTTGTAGTTTTTATTTGAAGATATTCCTTTTCCACAATTACCATCTTAGTGCACCGAATGACCACTTGCATTTTCTACAGAAAGAGTGTTTCAGAACTGCTAAATCAAAAGTATCGTTTAACTCTGTTAGCTGAATGCACAGATAAGAAAGAAGTTTCACAGAATGCATCTGTGTAGTTTTTATTTGAAGATATTCTTTATCCCAATATAGGCATCATAGCGCTCAGTATGTTAAATTGCAGTTTCTACAGAAAGAGTGTTTCAGAACGGCTGAATCAAAAGTAAGGTTCAACTCTGTTAGTTGAATGCACAGAACAAAAAGAAGTTTCACAGAATGCTTCTGAGTAGTTTATATTTGAATATATTCCTTTTTGCACTATTACCCTCTTAGCGCTCCGAATGTCCACTTGCATTTTCTACATAAAGAGTGTTCAGAACGGCTCAATCAAAAATATGGTTTCACTCTGTTAGTTATATGCACATATCAGAAATAAGTTTCAGAGAAGGCTTCTGTGTAGTATTTAGTTGAAGATATTCCTTTTTCGAATATTACCCTCTTAGCACTCCGAATGTCAACTGGCAGTTTCTACACAAAGTGTTTTTCAGAACTGCTCCTTCAAAAGTAATGCTCAACACTGTAAGTTGAATGCAGAGAACAGAAAGAAGCTTCACAGAATGCTTCTGTGTAGTTTATATTTGAATATATTCCTTTTTTCAGTATTACCCTCTTAGCGCTCCGAATGTCCACCTGCATTTTCTACAAAAAGAGTGTTCAGAACTGCTGAATCAAAAGTTGGTGTATCTCTGTTAGCTGAATGCACATATCAGTACGAAGTTTCACAGAATGCTTCTGTGTAGTTTTTATTTGAAGATAGTCCTTTTTCAAATATAGGCCTCTTAGCGCTCCAAATATCCAATTGCAGTTTCTACAGAAAGAGTGTTTCAGAACGGCAAAATGAAAAGTAGGGTTCAACACTTTTAGTTGAATTCACAGAACAGAAAGTAGTTTCACAGATTGCTTCTGTGTAGTATTTATTTGAAGGTATTCCTTTTTCCACTATTACCCTAGTAGCGCTCGGAATGTCCACTTGCAGTTTCTACAGAAAGTGTGTTTCAGGGCTGCTCCTTCAAAAATAAGGCTCAACTCTGTTAGTTGAATGCAGAGAACAGAAAGAAGTTTCAGAGAATGCCTCTGTGTAGTTTTTATTTGAAGATATTCCTTTTTCCACAATTACCAACTTAGCACACCGAATGTCCACTTGCATTTTCTACAGAAAGAGTGTTTCAGAACTGCTTAATCAAATGTATCGTTTAATTCTGTTAGCTGAATGCACAGAACAGAAAGAAGTTTCAGAGAATGCATCTCTGTAGTTTTTATTTGAAGATATTATTTTTCTCAATATAGGCCTCTTAGCGTTCAGAAATCCAATTACAGTTTCTACAGAAAGAGTGTTTCAGAACTGCTCAATCAAAATTAAGGTTCAACTCTGTTAGTTGAATGCACAGAACAGAATGTAGTTTCACAGATTGCTTCTGTGTAGTTTATATTTGAAGATATTCCTTTTTCCACTGTTACCCTCTTAGATCTCCGAATGTCCACTTGCATTTTCTACAGAAAGTGTGTTCAGAACTGCTCTATCAAAAGTATGGTTTAACTCTGTTAGGTGAATGCACAGATCAGAAATAAGTTTCACAGAATTCTTCTGTGTAGTTTATATTTGAAGATATTCCATTTTCCACTATTACCCACTTAGCGCTCTGAATGTCCAGTTGCATTTTCTACAGAAAGAGTGTTTCAGAACTGCTCAATCAAAAGTATGGTTTAACTCTGTTAGCTGAATGCACAGATCAGAAAGAAGTTTCACAGAATGCTGCTGTGTAGTGTTTATATGAAGATATTCTTTTTACCAATATAGGCCTCTTAGCGCTCAGAATGTCCAATTGCAGTTTCTACAGAAAGAGTGTTTCAGAAAGGCTCAATCAAAAGTAAGGTTCAACTATATTAGTTGAATGCACAGAACAGAAAGAAGTTTCACAGAATGCTTCTGTGTAGTTTATATTGGAATATATTCCTTTTTGCACTACTACCCTCTTAGCGCTCCAAATGTCCAGTTGCATTTTCTACAGAAAGAGTGTTCAGAACTGATCAATCAAATGTATGATTTAACTCTGTTAGCTGAATGCACAGATCAGAAAAAGTTTCACAGAATGCTTCTGTGTAGTTTTTATTTGAAGATATTCTTTTTCCCAATATAGGCCTCTTATCGCTCAGATTGTCCAATTGAATTTTCTACAGAAAGAGTGTTTCAGAATGGCTCAATCAAAAGTAAGGTTCAACTCTGTTATTTGAATGCACAGAACAGAAAGTAGTTTCACAGAATGCCTGTCTGTAGTTCTTATTTGACGATATTACTTTTTCCACTATTACCCTCTTAGAGCTCCGAATGTCCACTTGCATTTTCTACAGAAAGAGTGTTCAGAACTGCTCAATCAAAAGTATGGTTTATCTCTGTTAGTTGAATGCACAGATCAGAAAGAAGTTTCACAGAATTCTTCTGTGTAGTTTTTATTTGAACATATTCCTTTTTCCAATATAGGATTCTTAGCGCTCAGAATTTCCAATTGCAGTATCTACAGAAAGAGAGTTTCAGAACTGGTCAATCAAAAGTAAGGTTCAATATTGTTAGTTGAATGCAAGGAACAGAAAGAAGTTTTACAGAATGCTTCTGTGTAGTTTATATTTGAAGATACTCCTTTTTCCACTATTACCCTCTTAGCGCTCCGAATCACCACTTGCATTTTCTACAGAAAGAGTGTTTCAGAACGGCTCAATCAAAAGTAAGGTTCAACTCTTTTAGTTGAATGCACAGAACAGAAAGAAGTTTCACAGAATGCTTCTGTTTAGTATTTAGTTGAAGATATTCCTTTTTCGACTATTACCCTCTTAGCGTTCCGCATATCCACTGGCAGTTTCTACACAAAGAGTGTTTCAGAACAGCACCTTCAAAAGTAAGGCTCAACTCTGTTAGTTTAATGCAGAGAACAGAAAGGAGTTTCAGAGAATGCTTCTGTGTAGTTTTTATTTGGGGATATTCCTTTTTCCACTACTACAATCTTAGCGCTCCTAATGTCCTCTTGCATTTCCTACAGAAACAGTGTTTAATAACTGCTCAATCAAAAGTGTGGTTTAACTCTGTTAGCTGAATGCACAGATCAGAAATAAGTTTCACAGAATTCTTCTGAGTAGTTTTTATTTGGAGATATTCTTTTTCCCAATATAGGCCACTTAGCTCTCAGAATGTCCAATTGCAGTTTCTACAGAATGAGTGTTTCAGGACGGCTCAATCAAAAGTAAGGTTCAACTCTGTTAGTTGAATGCACAGAACAGAAAGTAGTTTCACAGAATGCCTGTCTGTAGTTCTTATTTGACGATATTACTTTCTCCACTATTACCCTCTTATAGCTCCGAATGTCCACTTGCATTTTCTACAGAAAGAGTGTTCAGAACTGCTCAATCAAAAGTATGGTTTAACTCTGTTAGTTGAATGCACAGATCAGAAAGAAGTTTCACAGAATTCTTCTGTGTAGTTTTTATTTGAACATATTCCTTTTTCCAATATAGGACTCTTAGCGCTCAGAATTTCCAATTGCAGTATCTACAGAAAGAGAGTTTCAGAACTGGTCAATCAAAAGTAAGGTTCAATATTGTTAGTTGAATGCAAGGAACAGAAAGAAGTTTTACAGAATGCTTCTGTGTAGTTTATATTTGAAGATACTCCTTTTTCCACTATTACCCTCTTAGCGCTCCGAATCACCACTTGCATTTTCTACAGAAAGTGTGTTTCAGAACGGCTCAATCAAAAGTAAGGTTCAACTCTTTTAGTTGAATGCACAGAACAGAAAGAAGTTTCACAGAATGCTTCTGTTTAGTATTTAGTTGAAGATATTCCTTTTTCGACTATTACCCTCTTAGCGTTCCGCATATCCACTGGCAGTTTCTACACAAAGAGTGTTTCAGAACAGCACCTTCAAAAGTAAGGCTCAACTCTGTTAGTTTAATGCAGAGAACAGAAAGGAGTTTCAGAGAATGCTTCTGTGTAGTTTTTATTTGGGGATATTCCTTTTTCCACTATTACAATCTTAGCGCTCCTAATGTCCACTTGCATTTCCTACAGAAACAGTGTTTAATAACTGCTCAATCAAAAGTGTGGTTTAACTCTGTTAGCTGAATGCACAGATCAGAAATAAGTTTCACAGAATTCTTCTGAGTAGTTTTTATTTGGAGATATTCTTTTTCCCAATATAGGCCACTTAGCGCTCAGAATGTCCAATTGCAGTTTCTACAGAATGAGTGTTTCAGGACGGCTCAATCAAAAGTAAGGTTCAACTCTGTTAGTTGAATGCACAGAACAGAAAGAAGTTTCACAGAATTCTTCTGTGTAGTTTATATTTGAATATATTCCTTTTTCCAGTATTACCTTCTTAGTGCTCCGAATGTCCACTTGCATTTTCTTCAGAAAGAGTGTTCATAACGGCTCAATCAAAAGTATGGTTTTACTCTGTTAGTTGAATTCACATATCAGAAATAAGTTTCACAGAATGCTTCTGTGTAGTATTTAGCTGAAGATATTCCTTTTTCGACTATTATCCTCTTAGCTCTCCGAATGTCCAATTTCAGTTTCTACACAAAGAGTGTTTCAGAACTGCTCCTTCAAAAGTAAGGCTCAACTCTGTTAGTTGAATGCAGAGAACAGAAAGAAGTTGCAGAGAACAGAAAGAAATTTCACAGAATGCTTCTGTGTACTTTATATTTGAATATATTCCTTTTTCCACTACTACCCTCTTAGCGCTCCAAATGTCCAGTTGCATTTTCTACAGAAAGAGTGTTCAGAACTGCTCAATCAAATGTACGGTTTAACTCTGTTAGCTGAATGCACAGATCAGAAAGAAGTTTCACAGAATGATTCTGTGTAGTTTATATTTGAAGATATTCCTTTCTGTTCTCTGCATTAGAATCAATCAAAAAATTATATTGAAATTGAAATACTGAATTTTATACTAAAGACAAGGCATGCAACTGAAAATGAAATTTTCCAGGTGAAAATTTCCAAATCATAAATATGTAGGGACAAAAAACTTTATTTATAAAGAAAAAGATAATTCTAATTAATTGATGATTCAAAGGTTTACAACTTTAAAAGTAAATATTATCTTTGAAATAAAGTCCATTTAAATTATTTATGCCGCCAAAATTTTAGTAATTGTATATGTATATCATGTAAACTTTTTCGAGAATGATGGAATTGGAAATGTTAGGGTATTATGCGGAAAAAATCACCTAAAGAAAAAAATTATCTCCTCATGAAGGATTACTTTAGCCACTTTGACAGGTGTAGGTAAAAGAACACTTAATGCACATCAATATGATTAGGAGATGCGCGCTTAGATATACGTTATCATTGAAAAGAGATTTGTATTATCAGGTTTGCAGGGGCCCTTCTTATCCTTCATATTTATGTAACTTTGTCATCTATAGAAAGATTATAGGAATTTTAAAAATAGCTGATAGTTAAGAAACATCACCATAACACTGTGCTGAATGCATAATAAAACATTTCCCTTCTCTCTAAAAGCCTTTTAAAATTATGTACCATAATCAGTATGGCCAGCAGAGGGTCATTTCCATGTTCAAGTTCCTCTGTTTCTCGAGGGTGAGAATCCTTCTATAGTCTTCTGAGGGTGACACTGTAGTGTTTTCTTAGCCTGATTATTTTTATCTATTTTTTCCGATGCTTTCCTTTGTATATTTACATTTTACATATTGAAAGTTATTTTTTCAAATATTTTATATGCAAGTTTACAAAGTACAACGACTGTACATTAAAATAACTTATTTATGCCATATGGAAGATTAAATATAATTTTACAATATCTAATATTGATTGTTTAGTTTCTAATCATTGATACTTGACATGATTTTTCCCAGCATACCTCAAAATATTCTTCAAAATCCTGCGAATTAATTCCTGTAACACTTCTGAGGTGTATTAATAAGCTAGAGATGTAAAGAAGATTTGCAGAGAAAATTAGGTTCCCAAATTAGAAATTTTGTCCCACTATCGACTAGAAACCTCTTGAAATGATCAAAAACAATAATAATGCATGTCATAGAGGAAAACCAATAAGGCTGCTGCAGCATGACTACCTCTGTGACCTCAGACAAGTTACGTGTGGGTCCCTACTTCTGTGACCTCAGACAAGTTACGTGTGGGTCCGCACTTATTTTCTTCATCTCTAATAAATATTCGACAAATCTCATTTTCAAAAGTCTTTTAAGGCCTATCCACCTTTCTTTTTCTGATGGAGTTTTGCTCTCTTTGCCCAGGCTGCAGTGCAATGTCATGGTCTCGGCTCACACAACCTCCGACTCCCGGGTTCATGTGATTCTCCTGCCTCCACCTCCTGAGTAGCTGGGATTACAGGTGCGCAACACAACGCCCAGCTAATTTTTTGTATTTTTAGTAGAGATGGGGTTTCACCATGTTGGTCAGGCTGGTCTTGAACTCCCGACCTCAGGTGATCTGCACGCCTCGGCCTCTCAAAGTGCTGGGATTACAGTCATGAGCAACCGCGGCCTGTGAGGGCTTTCTACTTTTAAGATGTCAGGACGTATAGCCTGGGAGGTAAATGGTAGTATATATATACATATATATATGTATATATATATACACACACACACACTGTATATATATACATATATACGGTATATTATACTATATATACATATATACTGAATATTATACTCTATATATACATATCTACTGTATATTATATGTATATATATATATACACATACACACATACACACATACACACATGAGACAGAGAGAAGAGATAGACAATTTCATGTGAAAATATAAACTGTTAACATAATATTTTGCTTCTCTGAGGAATATTTAGCATTGTTCTCAATCTTCTCTGCAGAATTTAAGCATTTTTCTCAGAACTCACCAGATAGAATGAGGGAGGGGCCATATGATACGAGCCAGAGATGAAGGGAGAACAATAGAGAGGGTGCTTTGGGAAAAATAGTACAGTAAGGCTAGGGAATACTTCTCTCCAACAAAAAGACCAAGGTCACAGCTGTATCTCTTCAGAAGCCAAACTTTCTTTTAAAATGTCAATTTCCATCTATTTCTTGCTTCACAGACATTCCATTCATTGCTGGATTTCAAATAAAGCCTTTCCATGTGCAACCTTTCTATAGAAAAAGAGAAATATGGGGGACAGTACAGTCTAAGAAGTGATTAAGAATATCTAGTGGACTTTCCCAGACTGTAAATCTTTACATATATCTGAGCCTAATGAGGTGATTTATTGTGCTATAATGCACAGTGAACTATACAGATGCTTCTTTTTGATCATGCTGCAGAATGGAACTAAATACTAAATACCAAATAGCACTCCCATGATTCTTATACATGTCATTCATATGGCATATTTATGCTTTTTTATATAGCAATTCTTATTCTTAGCTCTTAGGCAACTACGGAATCTATTTGTCATTTTAATAGTCATGCTCCATTTGAGTTATGCAAGGTAGAAATTCTAAGTAGAAAATCTTGTTTTTATTGAAAGTTTTTAGTAAACATTTTGGAAAAAGTCTGTTTTTTGATGCTACTTCTGCACGCTTTCTCAACATGATATTACTTGGTATTGTCCTTATTAACCATAGTACACCATATTCTGCAAATGTTAGAGAGGGTTAAAAATCAGTCATGTATAAGTAAAGCTAATGAAATAGAAAGGAAACCATATTTAGGAAATGGAAGGCAGAAGCAAATGTATTAACCGTGAGTTAGAAACGGTTTAGTCTTTGGAATGAAGCAGCAAGAGTTTAAAAATCTGGTTTGTGATTCACTAGCTTTGTGACCTTGGAGAATTACCTCAGATTTCTGAGTATCAGTTTAGTAGGTGATATCAATTGCAACTTCGCAGAAATATCACAAGTATTAAATAAAGGACTTAGTATCTGGGAGAGCATAGAAAATTACTAATAGTTACATTTTTGTTAATATTACCGTTATTATTATCATACGTATAGTATTTTCTTTCACTGACAATGCATTTAGGACATAAGGAGAACTATAGAACAGTGCTTCTCCAACTTAAATGCAGAGCATGAATCACCTGGAGTTTTGTCAAAATGCGAATTCTGACTCAGTAGCCCTGCAAACTAAGGAAATCTTGGTAATGCTGGTGCTGCTAGTTCACCAACAGACCACACGTTTTGCAACAGCTATATAGAATGTCCTGTTTCTTTTTTTAATCACAAAACATGGCAAGCTCTAAAATAAAGCAGAATAACAGATTTAAATGTTAATACTCATGTCCTCAATTTATAATTTCTCCCTCCCTAACAATGGTATAATTCTGATTAAAAATTAGCAAAGAAAAAAATGGAAATTAATCTTCCTATGTTTATTCTTTTAACAAATTCTGTGTGATTACTACTGGGTTACTTGCTGTAGGAAATAGAAAAATTGCTTTGACATAGATCCTCAAGAATCTGTCCCACTACAAGCTTATTTTTGTAGGAAGCTAAAAGATTTATATAAATAACCGTAATTAAAGAGACAAATGAAGAAGTGCAATGAAAGACGTAGGGAAAGTGCTAGAGGAGTTCGGGGTGGAGGAAAATTATCCTCAAATAATATCTATGCGTAACATTATGCTATCTTCCCTAACCAGCGCTTGACCAGATTGTCACAGTGAACTTTGGTCCTTTCTTATATCTTAGTTTTGGTTCCCACATCCTTCTGTTTGGGGAAGTTCTTGTTTTCCTCATGTAATGACAACAACACTTAAACAATGTATACCAGATAAAAGGAACTATATTGCTTGCTTTATTTACATAGTTAATTTAATTTGTACAATGAACTATGAAGTAATCAGCATTATTTCCTTCATTTTACATATGAGAAAATGGAGAATCAGCGACATTGAATCATCTCAAGTTTCTAAAATATCCACTCTCACCAGGCTGTTTACCCTGTTTTTGTCTGTATGCTGCTATAACAAAATGCCACAGATTGAGTAATTCATAAAAAACAGAAATGTATTTCTCACAGTTCTGGGGCTGAGAAGTCCGAAATCAAGGCAGCGGAGATTTGGCAGTTGGTCCCGAGGTGGCACCTTCTTGCTTCGTCTTCACGTGACAAAAGTGGGCAAAAACGGACAATGTGACGACATGGCAGAAGAGACTGAGGAGCCCGGCATTCCTCTAAAGCATCTTTTACGAGGACGTTTATCTCATTCATGAGGGTGGATCCTTCTTCATTTAATCACTTAACCAAAAGCCCCATCTCTTGATGTCATTGTCCTGGGATTTTAGTTTCAACATACAAACTTTGGATGGGCACATAGGTTCAAATCATAGCACCCTCCAAATTATAATGCCTCTCTCATGCCTGTTCTCCTTGAAGTACCCTCTGGTTTTGCTCTCTTCATTCTTGCCATCACAGTTAACCCTTCAGTTCCATTTCTTTAAGTAATCTCTAAATTTGTAAGATGGTTCCATCTTTTTTTTTTGTATATGGCAGTCTCTCAAACATATTTGTCATATGAACTAAGCAGGTAAATATGTAAATGCCAGCTAAATTTTAGTGAATGATATAATGGCCTAAAGTTGTATCTACCCTTCAGCCAAATATATTTACTTTTAGTAGCAATCTCCTGTCATATACAAAGTCACGACTCTAGGGGTAAGCATTTTAGCCTGTGGGTAAGATGTAAAGCAGTGGTATGTTATAGTGACAACTCACTGTCATAGCACTGGGACATGCTCCTCTATCTGCTACAAATTGAATCAACAAAATATATATGATTTTGTCAGATTTAAATGTATGCTCCTGTTAGTAAAATAAAAGTATGGGAAAACTTTACGGAGTAGATTTAATAGAAATGTTTTCCTGAGTTATCTGCCTTCTTTATTTTTATGTTATGCTTTAAGTCTATGGTCAATGTATAGAGCTATGATTGATGTGCTTTTCCAATTCTGTTCAGATCAGACAGGTTAATTTTCTTCTTTTAAATCTTCTTGAATTTTGTCTAACACTTTTTGTTCCAATTTCTTACTAGATTATACTCCCTTCCCTAACTGCTTCATGATTACTTATACACAAACAATATTATGATATTGACACATTGAATTCATTTTAGGTGATGATTTTGGTCATAAACATGAGCAGGTTGTGAAGTGTTTCAGCCATCCCAGGGCATGGCTGTGAGTCCCTTGTCTAATGTTTCAAAAAAATCTTGAATTTGTGATGATGCTGTGATGGTCCCTCAGATATTCTTACACACATCTTTGCCCCTTGTTCCCTCTAACTTTCCTCTTCTGATAAAAAAGCAAACACTGCCAAGCTCAAATGGAATTACATTTGGATGCAAGTGTCACTATGCAATGGTTGCCAATAAAAGTACACAAGGAATTTCATTATGGTGAATTAAAGGCAAACAGACTTCAGAGAAATGAGCACGAACATGAAAATGGCGCATGGTACGCGGATCTCCCTGGAAAGTCATTCGGTACACAATGTTTTCACTAGAAAAATCCATTAGCTTTAGCTAGAAATTGAAATTACTTTGTAGGAAATCAGAATAAAATATGTGAAAACATTATATTCTGTGCAAGATTAATACCACGCCTGGTGTTGAAAGGTTTGTGGTCTTGCTTCGACGATGCTAAAAGGTCAGAAACCACAAAGATGCATATGTGTTGTCGTTTGCACAGTTACTAATTTTTCTCATTATTTCCATAATGCGATGTGCTGTTTCAACAGAGAAACCCTCTGGAGAGTGGCTTGCACTGTTTTCAGGCAGCTCTTTTGCTTTCATGTTTTGGCCTTGGCCAGGGAATTCAGACAGACTTTTCAGTTATTTTCGACAAGAATGTATTCATTGATTGTTTTAAATAATAATAAATAGATTTTAAAATTACTGTACATTACTGCACTTTAAACGCCATGAGGTCAAGGACTCTAAAGTCTGGACATCATTGTATACCCTACATCTTGCACAAGGTTTAGAAAAAATGGCATGGACACCTATTTTTTGAATCAATAAATGAATACATAAAAGAATTCCAAACTCTAGTCCAAGGTTTTAGATTAATAATGTATTAAAATGCGTAAAATTTATAGACAAAACTCTTCTTATTTAGAAGTTTATTCTTTAGTTGGAGAGATAAAATATATGCACATAAAAGCTTAAGGAAAAATAATAAGGGTTTTGAAGTACTTACTATGTGAAAAATTTAGCATAAATCTTACATCCATTTATTTAACACATTTTATACGTTGCATTATTTATATATAGTGCTGATTGGTAGAATTCATATGTGAACGGAACTATAAAAATTTTGAGGATAAGCACTAGAAACACAGAATAAATAGAGTGTTAACATGCAAAACACAGAAATACTTAAATTGACTAGGTGAAAGAAAAGATTTCTGGTTCCATGTACACTGATTATTGAGGGATGAGTATGACATTATTATGCCAGAATCAATAAATATTTTAAATAGGGAGAAAACTATAATTATATATCTTTGTGTTCAACAGGAGTAGCAGTACTGATAAAGTAGAAGTTTGTTATACCTTTTTTATAGTCTTTTAAAGTTGTTTATAAATAAAATCTACTCTTAGTTAATTAATGGTTGATGTTCATTGAAGTGTTTTCAAATTTTTGACCTCTGAATTGCCTTGTACATATGGAGAAATAAAGCTTGCCTAGCATAATTTCTTGAGTGGAGAATGAATGATCTGGATAGATTTGTTGACAATATGTCTGTACTTATTTTATTAATTCTTTAATCTTCATGAAGAAAAATATAAAAGTCATATTCTAGTATTTTATACCATGGAAAAAATGTCTTATCCTTTTCCTAAGGAAAAATACATCATGACACAAAAGTAAAGTTAATTAAATTACTTACTTTATTAATTAACTGTCTATTATTTCTATGGGTTGAAGTAAATTTGATACTCAATGCTATTTAATCTAATTCTAAAAGCTTGAATGAGTAATGATTTTTTCACATAAGGTTAGTTGAAATAAATTATCACTGATTTTCAGATTTAATATTAATTAGCTATTGCATATTCTTAATGGGAAATAAGTGTTTAAAAAGCCCTTTTTGGTTGCGAAAAGACCACGCCCATTGTAGACTTCTTAGAATACATCACATCTGGCCTCCTTTTTAGAGTGGGGAATTCAACTCATAAGTGGCTGGACATTGATTCTGAACATTTTGAACATTATTTGCCTGTCTTCACTCATACTGGTTGCTGTTCTTTTATAAGTAATCACCATGTTTAGCATGCACTTGAACTATTGTTACTTAGGGTGCTTGACTATTTACAAGTCTCACTAGGATTCTAGGTATTCATTAGTCTCGTGGTGTGTATTTGCTGATGGTCCTATTATCTTTGTTGGTTCAGTTACACAGTACCATCCAAGATGCTGCAACACATTATACACAGGCTATGGGTTGTGGGAGCTACAGATTTCAGTTATTATTTAGGCTCAGAAACTTAGAATCTCTGCAAGGTTGGACATGATCCTTAGTCTTGTTTTAAGACCGTCTTGTTTTAAAAGTTAAACCCAAATTCTTAAAATATAGAATAGGGGTGCTAGTAGTGCTCACAGAATTGTAGTAAAGATCAGCTGGGAAAGAAGAGCCTATTAAACAGAGCCTGGTATTTAATAAGTATCAGCTGCCTTCAATTAGGAATCTGTGTTGTCATGATTAGAAGATTGCTGGTTTATTTTACAGATCTGTAAGTATAGCCAAAATATGTCAAAATAACCACCAGAAAGAATCATATACCGTCCCTTGAACATTTCATCCCTAGAATCTAGCCAGATTAGCATGTCTATACTGGCAATACTGTTAACACAGATTGTGCTCAAACCCCTCATTGACTTTTCAGCACCTGTAAATTACTGGAGATTTAGGAAGAAGTCTGGGGTTATGGCTTAGTTAAGCTGAGTGGCCAGAAAGTGTGAGATGCTGGATGCCTCCTCCAGTTCATTTCTCCAGCGGCCGCACCAGGCGTATCCATAGCTCCGCTCCCGGGAGCTCGTCTCCGGCGTGGGGTGTGTGCGCACCCCTGGCCGGGCGGAGCCTGGAGCCTGCTCATTAGCAGCGCGGGCAGCTCGTGCGCCCGCAGGAGGGAGGCGGAAGCACAGCCCTGAGCCGCCAGCAGGAGGAGGGAGCGCGGCGGCTGCAGGCAGGGGAGGGAGAGGAAAGAACGGAGGGACGGTTCCCGGACAGAGCGGGAGGAATCGGGGAGCGGCCAGTCCAGGGGGAGCTGCTCCGCTGCGCTGCGCTCGTTATTCACAGGACGCGGCGGCGCTTCCCGGGGCCGCTTCCCGGTCCCCTGGGTGGAGGCTGCCATCTAAACCTGACTCCAGGTGAGTTCCCCAAAGAGGCGAAGCGAGGGGTCTCGAACCAGAGACTTGGAACTGGCGAGGCTGCTCGGCTCCCCAAGCGCTGCTGCCTTGACATTTCCCGATTCACGGGAGGTTTTGGGGGCGGCTGCACAGGCTGGAGGGGCGGATGGGCGGTTGCGATCCTCAGCCGGCGTGGGGGCGTTCGGGAGGAATTAGCTTCAGTGAACGGGGTTTTAGGAGATGTCCCCAAGGCACGCGCTATGTACGCGTTTCTAGACGAGCTTTTGAGACAGAAATTTGGCTTCCCGGATGCCCGTTTTGGCCTTCTGTCCTTCCTTTTGCTTGCCTCATGCCCAATTTTCCAAGCCGAGGAAAGGACTGGAAGGGCGTGGAAGTAGGAGGTCTGGGCACAGCATTCGGCAGGGCAGCCCTGGTCTCCAAGTTTGGGGGTGGGGGGTGGGACTCTTTTCCTTTCAGCCTAATTTACCAGGGGAAAACCCGCAGAGCACCTTGAGGTGCCTTTGCTCCGCACCCTCCATAAGCTTATTAGAGGGAACTTGAGGCTCGCTAGACAACCTGTGACAGGTGACGGCAATTTAGCTTAAAAGCCATGTTGGTTCACTTCGTCTCCTCTTTATCCTTTGTTGCAAAATTGATACCTTTTTGGATTTCTTTAACAGCACAAAGTTTAAGTGGCCGGCTGACAGGAAATATTTCTTTTGAAAATGCTATGAGAAAAGTGATGAGTTAACGTTGAGAGAAAGGCAACTTTATTTTCTCGGAAGAACTTTGGGGAAAGAGATTGATAGGGAAATTCTGGGCATGAAATTATGGACATTTCCCACAGAACTTCCTTCATTTATTTATTTTTTTACATTTCCTTCATTTTTTTTTTTAATCGTGTGTGTGTGTATCAGAGAGACAAAATTCGTTGGAGGTATTAGGACTTTATTTGGTTTAGAAGTTTCTTTCTTACTAATAGCACTAATTTGTGATCTTCATGATTATAAGAATTTACTAAGTGTTTTGCTTTTAGGTGTTTTGGGTCTGTTTTTTAAAAAAATTCAATACTTACTTTGTGAGCCTTGCTGAATACCTCTCAATAAAATCGGTGGGCATACAGTTAGTGACATGACCCCTGTGGATTTAATAGCAGGTAATTATACAAATGATAAGTTTAGGAAATAAATGTCAGAATCAACATTTAGGTGTGAAATTGAAATATCTTTCAAATATTTACCAAACTCTCTTATAGGATCCAATGTCATTTTATGGTCAAGAGAGCTTAAAGGTTTCTCAGATTGAGATATATGTATCTACTTTGTTAATCCAAATGTAATGTTTTATTTTGTTCTTTAATGACTGTTTGAATTCAACAAATAAAACTTGCATATTTAATGTAAGGTTCTTTCACATATATTACTTCTCCAATTTTTAATATAAATTTAAGGAGAAAAGCAATATTCCATTTTGTAGATGAAGAGACTGTGTCACAGAAGTATTACTTTACCTAGATTTCTGTAATTATTATGTTATAAACTTAGAAATTACATATTATTCTGGAACATATAAAATATATGAATGTTATAAACCATAAGAATTCAGACCTATGCTATTTAACTTCAAGTTTAGTTCTTTACCCAAACAATTGCATGACTACATTGAGACTACTGAAGTAATTATATATGAACACGCTATACGAAAAAATACTTAAAACATTTCTTATTTTTGTCGTTTCTCTTTGATATAAAATATACTATAATTTAATGGAGTTATATTCCATATTTAGATGCTCCTAACTTCCAAATAACACCTAAACTCCTAAAAACTGACCTGTGTCCTTCTTAATAGAAGTGGCTTGACCGGGAGACCCAATTTTTACTAAGAATATTCTTGGGATAATTTATGTCTTATAATCAAGATAAAGACAGGCCACATTTAGTTGTATTTTTAAACCACTTAGTGTGAAGTTGCAACGCAGACATAACTTGCTTTCAGGCTACACTGCCAGCTTTGCAGTGAATAGTCTTTAAGATTCCGTGGAAACATTGGCAGATATAGCTAATGTCTATCTGATGTAGGATTTATGAGAAAAGGAGAGGTAGAAACTGAATGCTCTTATATTTCATATGTGACCACATTCATAAAACTTTATTGATAAGTACTTTGTTGTCTGACACGGGCTGATACAAATAGGCTTCTTCAAGAGTTGAGGAAGAAAACTAAATCCCTATAATACAGCCTTTTTCCTCCTTTTCTTTCTTAAGCGGTAATAGTTGATCCTAGCTTTTGTGTGTCTATGCATGCTCAATACAGTTAGGGGTATAAGGAGAAGTTAAGCAAGAATATTGAATGCTAGCTAGGAAAGTTTTTGGAGTCTCAAATACTTTGGAACGATTTTTCACATTATATACATAAAATTCCTAGTTACATTTGGGAACTAAGTATATTATACACAACTTTGCATCTGATTACAGGATTCCCTGTACATTTATAGCTCAGGTATTCTGGAAAGAGTCAAGATAATTAGTTTTATGGCTCTTGCCCGTGTGACCTGTTTCTTTCTGGTCCTGATATTAAAAGGATGACTTAAATTTTCTGGAATGTCAAAATTTTCTCTTCCCTTGGATCCTACAAAATACTTCAAGCAGTGTATGTGTGATACTCGCTGTCATTCCAACATTTCCAATCCTCCTGAGAATGCTAAACAATGCCCTAGATTTCTTCCTTTGTAATTCTTTCAGATAGAGGGTTAGCTGAGTTAGGAAGAAAGGAGAGAGGGAGAGAAGAAGAGAGATGACATTTTATCCCTCAGGAAAGAACAAGACCAATTGTATTCCTAATTTAGAAATATTATTCTACAAACATTCCTGAACAAGAGGGCTTTGCATATACATTAAAGCAGAATACCTAGTCAACTTCTAGTTATGCCATGTAGTGAAATGGAAGTAAGATGAGCAGGCCGAGATCATTTTTGTTGGAGAACTGAGACCACATGAAATAGGTAACAGAGTTACCCCAACTGGGGGGCAAGAGGACTTGAAAGTTTCCTCCATAAATTTGCAGTTAGTACAGGGCTGCTCCAGTGATCAGAGTCATGAATGCCCTAGAGTGTCTGTATAACCCTGTACACAGGCTGAGACAGCTCTAACGGCCCAGAAAAGCCTCTGGACAGAATCACTGCACCCTTGGACATTGTCCGACCGCATGTATGAGAATAGTGAGTGCTGAGGAGTTGTGGGTAGCTCAGTACAACTCTTGCTAAAGGAGTGTCATCAACATTCATTGCTGAAAGTGAATTTTTTCATTCACATATGTGATGCCTATTAGGTCATGATTTCTTGGATACCAATTTGTACAAGATATGAATTAATTTTTGAACATCCTTTCTTAAAAGTACCATGTTCATATAGTTGCTCATTTTAATATGAGTAGTTCAGATGGGACATAATAGAGTAAGGAAATGATTGAACATCCTAAGATCTAGTGTATATACCTTTGTTCATGATGAGATTCATCCCCTGTCCCCCTTTGTAGTGACACTGATGGCATAAGGAGTATTAGATGAAATTTAATGCAGAAAACAATGGGATATATGAATGGTAGATATGGTTGACAACCACCATTTTCACTGAAGTTGTTTCAAAGCAAAGAAATTTGGGATAAATTCATTTTATTTGCCCCTGAAGGGTAATTAGGAATAAGTAGGAATTGTGAAGAGGCTGTAGTGTTGACATTAAGAGAAGTTTTTGATTCTTAAAATAGGATATATTACACAAGAGTGAACAAACAGAAGATACTGAACAAATATTCTGTCATAAGTAAGTGATGGATTATTCGGACTTGTTGAACTATGTTTTTAAATGTATTATTTAAATATTTAAATATTATTAAAACCTTAAATAATATTTAAATATTATAAAAGTTGTAGAAAATTATGTTTTCAATACAAATATACACTTATAAGCTATATTGTAGATATGGGAGTAAACAATGCAATTTTTTTTAACTGAGTGAAAAATTTAGTTTTTTAAAATTCCAAATGGAGCTAACAGCTTAGTGTGATACATATTTTGAATTTCAAAATTTGTAACCAAATAGGACAAATGTGTTGAACTGTACTTTTCTTGAAGAACCGTGATAAGAATGAGCGGTGAAAAAATTACAGCATACTTACCAGGGATCAAATACTTGCTTAGGGTTAATAAGAAAAATCTCAGCAAACGCTAGAAATGAGGTACACGATCTATCAGAGACCCATGATTAAAGTGGTATCTTGTTAGGTATATGAGCTTGAAAAGAAACGGCATAGCTTCACTTTACCCCAGTTGCTTCTTTTGTAAAACGGGGAGACTAAGAGTGTGGTAACTCAAAATCCTTTGTTAATGATTTTCTTCTTAGAACA
The DNA here is from genome assembly GCF_028878055.3 of Symphalangus syndactylus. Taxonomy (NCBI): domain Eukaryota; kingdom Metazoa; phylum Chordata; class Mammalia; order Primates; family Hylobatidae; genus Symphalangus; species Symphalangus syndactylus. The sequence goes on along the minus strand of NC_072447.2, from coordinate 161,651,346 downwards.
GTGCCAGGTCCAATTAGGATTAGATTGCTATTTTTATTATTGATATTTGCCCTAGTTCTGCCTTTTATTGACTGTGTGAAATTGGTGAAGATCCCTTTCTGAAGCTTTGTTTCTTACCTACAAGCTGGGAATAGAATACTTGCTATGAAGAGTGGTTGTTAGTACATTAGAAAGGCTGGATATTTGTTGATATAAGGGGCTCAGCGCATGGTAGAAATTTGATAGCATTTTTTTCTTGCCCTCCCATGTATTACTGTGGAGACATCCCACATATTATGTCCAAGTTTTTATTTTCCCCTCAAATGCAATGTCAAGCACAAAACATTCCCATCTCCCAATTCTCTTCTGATGTTCTACAACCATTAAAGTATAGAAAACTAGAATGAGTGTTTTTATAACTTTTGCTGTACTTAAGCATGTGGAGAGAAGAGCGCTAGATCACAGGACACACTTTGATAGGAAAAGGGAAATATTTACACTGCAAACAACTTTCTCCTCATGCTTAACAGTTTTATGCTGTCATTCTGTCAGCACCAAGTGAGATTTTTCTATTTAAATAGTTTTCTATTTGTGGTATGATAATTCATGTATGGACTTCATGTAACTAACATAAATATAATGGATGGTTGAGAAGTGGTTTATTTTTACCAAGAGGAAAAAATGTGTACACGATTTTTTAAAATATTGCTTTGAAAATATTTAAAATTAATTTTGATTCAGTTGGTGGAAGATAGCGTCACAAATTCACTGCTAGTGGTATTCTTGAGAAGTAATGTTTGAATTTTCTAGGTATTGTCCCCAGACTGGCTTAAAAGAATTTAATTTTAGATGTAAATTTTCTGCTTAACATGGAAGATTTTCCCTGAAAATATTAGCTTCATCAGATACATAGTTGCTTAGGGGTAGCTGCATGGAATTATGGGAAGAGTGAAATAGAAAAAAATTTTCATGTCTAAGTTATACATACTGGTGTAATCATATTAATTGGATGATAATGATAATTACAGCAATAATGTGATTGAAAGGGTAAGCAAGTAACATATACTACAGTTACTAATATAATCCTGTGATTGAGTTTACCACTTCGTTTCTCTTTCCTGGAAACCCTTAAGTTTGTCACTATTGCACTTTATTTCCTTTGCTTATTGTAGTGGTGTATTAGTTGTATTACTGCTGCTATAACAAATTACGACACATTTACATAACTTAACACATATTTATTGTCTTGCAGTTTCAAAGGTCAGAAGTCCAAAATCACTTTAATATGGCTAAGTCAATGTGTCTGCAGTGTGGGTTCCTTCTGGAGGTGCTGAGGGGAGAATCCATTCTCTTGCATTTTCTGCTTCTGGTGGCACCTGTCTTCATTGTCTTTTCCCCATTCCTCCATTTTCAAGGTGCGTTGCTTTTATTTCTGTTTCTGTCTCCGCGCTGTCTCCTCCTTTAACTTTGAGTCCTTCTCTCCACTTCATCTAAGGACTCCTGTGATTACTTTGGACTCACGTGGATGATCTGGGATAATCACCTTGTCTCCAGATCCTTAAATGAATCGTATCTACAAGTCCTTTGGCTGTGTAAGGCAGCACATTCCCAGGGCCGGGAGATTAGGTGAAGAACATCTTTTGGGACTATTATGCAGCCTATCACAAGTGGTAATATCACTTTTATGCCTTGAGACCCTGAAATTAATGTACTTGCTTACGCATGGAAAAACAATGTATCTGTGGGGGTAACAGTTTATTTTTGAACCATTAGAAGGTATTGATGGGGAAGTTTTCATCTGACAACAGATACTGATAAATTAAATACCCTTAGATTTGTCAAAACTAGCTTTAGTAAAATATAAGTAAAAGTATTTGCACTGCTAGGGTCAAAAATATTAATTAAACCCATTATTTATCAAGGCCAAGTCCTGGATTAGTTAGGTTTAAATTAACCTAGAACATTATCTTCCATAGTGCTTAATTGTGAAGCTTAGTTCTTGTTGACAAAAGCTCATCCATATAAGAAAGCATCGAAAGGTTGGTGTTTTTTAACCTTTGCAGAATATAACTTTTCAAAGGGATGTTAGACAGTAGTTCCATCACAATTGATGCAGTTCACAGACATTCTTTGTGAATATTTTATCTCATGAGTTATATCTATGACACTAATCATAGACTTCTAGAAGAAATTTAGCAATGGTCATGTCAGCCTTTCAAATCTTTCTGTAACCTAGAAGAGGATCATTGCATAAGATAGATTCATTTTCCCCTTTATTCCATTGTTGCCAGAGAGAACTTGAAATGCCCTGTTCAAATTAATTTAATGCAAATGAATTCTTGCTGCCTCACAAGTAGTTTGTCCTTCATTTTTCTTAAAATTAGATTGAAAATGGATGTGACCTGCTTTACTGGTTGTTGTGCAGGAAGCGTTGTCCTTCCTGAAAGCTCCCTCAGTTGTCAAAATGAAGCCATTAAGAGTAAAGTAAATTATATTATCTGATCATAGTATCACAATTGACCTTAAAACAATAAATTTTATAATCAGTGCAAATTGCTGAATAGTGTTTGCAGTTGTAGAAATTTCAAAGGAAACCCTGGTTGAGATACAAAGCTGCTATAATCATTTTTAAAATCTTTGTTTTTCTTTTACTTTGGAACAGTAGTGCAGTAAGTACTTTTGCCTTATTGTTCTCTCTGCCTTCCAGAAACCCTCATTCAAATATTCTAAGTTTTTAAGTCTTTTTCATTTCTTTTAATATTGTAACATTTAACAATGTCAAAGAAAGTATAATTTTTCTGGAAATCAAGCTAAAAATAAAGAGAAGCCAATGTAAATGAACATCAAATTAACAAGATTGATTAGGAAAAGTAATTTTTGAAAAGGGCCCAAAATCCCTTTGCACATAAATGCAAAAGAATTTAGTGAAAGAAGGTGAAACTGGAGTAAAGAACTCTACGGATGCGTAAGTAACTCTTAATAAGAATGAGTAACGTACATGCATATCTTTAGCTCCCAGTTTCAGAGATACAGTAGTTGTACAACAAATGGTCCTTTCCTGCTCTTAAGGAAGCCTCTCCTCCTCCAGCCATGCCATTCCTCAGAGCAAGCTCTTCCACTGAGTTTTCAGCAACCATAAGTAAGAAGGATGGTACGATAGGCTGCGTGTACATATGGCCCTCATTAGCAGGCCAACTGTTCCTTTTGCCCACCCACATCACTGGGGACATATGGCGTTACTTTGACTGCTGAAACAAGTGTGTGTGGACATATCTTGGTATGAGTAAAAGACTGTTGATTGTCTTTCTCTTGTCGCTCGTGCAACCGTCTCCTTGTGGAGATCGTATTATCCATAACACTAGATTTGAGGATGATAAATGACGTTGTTATTATTAACTGAATTTGCCTCTCTAGTTTGATCACAAAACCAGCGAATGTTTGCTTATGGAACATGTAAAGCTTATAGAAGACGGAAAGCTTACAGAAAGAAATGATGGCTTTTCTAAGCATAAGAGTCAGGTCTTTTTCAATCAAAAACTAACTCATTCAAAAATTCAAGAGTTCTGTAAAACCAGAACAGCAGAGGTTTCAGAAATGCTATTGAGATCATTTATTATAAAATAGCCATTAATGAAATGTAATAGTGAGTCTGTTGTTGTGACTATGTGGAGAAATGAATGAGAAAATATAAGATAGGCTGGAATGAAGAGAGTCATCGGATCCCAACATAATTCATTTTGTATAGTTCACAGTATTGTAACTTTAAAAAATTATGAATTTTTTCAGTACTGTGAATTCTGAATTTGCAATATGAGGCTTTTCAATCCTTGCAACAAGTGTGTATTTTTCAGTGGTTCTAGAATTATCGGGGCTTTCGAGCTGCTTCTGATAAGAAGGCAAGGCTAGAGGACTTGTGTTGAGGTGGCATTTGCACAGGACTTTAGATAACATACATCGATGATGTAGAGAGAAGAGCGGGTGATGTTGCTGTGGATTATAGGGGAAAGGCACCTTTTGCTCCCTCTGCTGACCTCTTTGTGTATTCAGCTGTGTAGCATATTTCTTGTATAATTACATAGTAATTTCACACACTACATTAAGAAAATCTGAACAATTTTTACTAAACTCATGTTTTCTAAATATTAAGTAAATAAAACCAATATTTGGCTAGGTAACATTTATAAAAACAGGATTTCTAGATAGATGATGATAAATTTTCATCTATATCTATAGAGCTGATAAATTTTCAAAACCCTTTGAATATCACTTGTACTACAAAGTCTCGTTTCAGTTTCAGTGCCATGGCACATTGATTAATCACCACTAAAGCGGTACATGAAATATTTGGCAATATAGTTATTTGGTAATGGTGATTGATGCACAGAATACGGCACCATTATTATGCACTGGCCTTGAGAACTTTAGTTTTCATCTTCGATCACCTGATAGAGAACAAACTAACAGCTTTTTTCTTTCACCTTGCTGGAGAATAAACTAACAACTTCAAATTATCTGATCCATCCAAAAACTTATTTCCGTGAAACTCACTGATTTATTTATTATTTCGTGGGGATCACTATTATTTGCTGTAGTAAAATATCAAATGATCGATGTTTTATACCAACATGGCAGCTCACATGGTAGGCAACAGAATGAAAACAAACAGGTTTACTACCAAGAATTATACTATATTGCTTTTATTGACAGAAAAAGCATACAGATAATTTTATTCAGAGATTTTATGTGAATTATTTTGATAAGTGTACACATATATTTATAACTGACCTTTCTTTGTCAAGTGTGTGCCCACACACGTATTCATACTAAATCAATCTTAGAGATCTTATCCAAAGATTGAATTTCTTAAAGTGACTGTTCCAAATATGTATAATTTATGGCAAAAAAGTCACAAAATGGCAATACAAGGAGGCATAAAACTGAAGATAAAGGGGGAGATGATGGTTAAAAACACCTGTAAATGAATAATTGATTTTGATTTAAATTCTTTTTAGTTCTTAGCTGATGAAATGAATATAAATGAAATTATTATGCAAAACACCTCTATTTGTTGTATATGCATGTACATATATGTGTTACAAATACAAAACTGATAGGATATTATTTAACATATATTCACACTCATAATGTGCATATATGTACAAAATGAAAATGAGTGCTTGTTTTATATGTATGTATACACACACATACACATATTGCATACTTTCATTTTTTAAAATTTTACTTTAAGTTCTGGGATACATGTGCTGAACATGCAGGTTTGTTACATAGGTATACTTGTGCCATGGTAATTTGCTGCACCCATCAACCCGTCATCTAGGTTTTAAGCTCCACATGCATTAGCTATTTGTCCTAATGCTCTCCCTCCCCTTTCCCCACACCCACCTACAGACCCCAGTGTGTGATGTTCCTCTCCCTGTGTCAACATGTTCTCATTGTTCAGCACCCACTTATGAGTGAGAACATGCAGTGTTTGGTTTTCTGTTCCTGTGTTAGTTTGCTGAGGATGATGGTTTCCAGCTTCATCCATATCCCCGCAAAGGACGTGAACTCATCCTTTTTTATGGCTGTGTAGTATTCCATGGTGAATATGTGCCACATTTTCTTCATCCAGTCTATCATTGATGGGCATTATGTTGGTTCCAAGTCTTTGCTATTGTAAATAGTCCCATGATAAACATATATGTACATGTGTCTTTAGAGTAGAATGATGTATAATCCTTTGGTATATACCCAGTAATGGGATTGCTGGGTCAAATGGTATTTCTGGTTTTATATCCTTGAGGAATCACCACATTGTATTCCACAATGGTTGAACTATTTTACAAGCCCACCAACAGTGTAAAAGTGTTCCTATTTCTCTGCATCTTCTCCAGCATCTGCTGTTTCCAGAATTTTTAATGATCACCATTCTAACTGGTGTGAGATGGTATGTCATTGTGGTTTTGATTTGCATTTCTCTAATGAACAGTGATAATAAGCTTTTTTCATATGTTTATTGGCCATATACATATCTTCTTTTGAGGAGTGTCTGTTCATATCCTTTGCCCACTTTTTGATGGGGTTGTCTGTTTTTTTTTTCTTGTAAATTTGTTTAAGTTCCTTCTAGATTCTGGATATTAGACCTTTGTCAGATGGATAGATTGCAAAAATTTTCTCATATTTTGTAGGTTGCCTGTTCACTCTTGTGATAGTTTATTTTACTGAGCAGAAGCTCTTTAGTTTGATTAGATTCCATCTGTCAATTTTGGCTGTTGTTTCAAGTGCTGTTGGTGATTTAGTCATGAAGTCTTTGCCCACACCTATGTCCTGAATCATATTGCCTAGGTTTTCTTCTAGGGTTTTTATAGTTTTAGGTTTTACATTTATGTTTTTAATCCACCTTGAGTTAATTCTTTTATAAGGTATAATGAAGGGGTCTAGTTTCTCTTTTCTGCATATGGCTACCCAGTTTTCCCAGCGCCATTAATTACATAGGGAATCCTTTCCCCATTGCTTGCTTTTGTCAGGTTTGTTGAAGATCAGATTGTTGTAGATGTGTGGTGTTATTTCTGAGGCCTCTATTCTGTTTCATTGGTCTATATATCTGTTTTGGTATTAGCACCATGCTGTTTTGGTTACTTTAGCTTTGTAATATAGTTTGAAGTCAGGCAGCGTCATGCCTCCAGCTTTGTTCTTTTTGCTTAGGTTAGCCTTGGCTCCACAGGCTCTTTTTTGCTTCCATATGAAATTTAACATAGTTTTTTTCCAGTTCTGTGAAGAAAGTCAATGGTAGCTTGATGGGAATAGCATTGAATCTATAAATTACTTTGGGCAATATGGCCATTTTCATGATATTGAGTCTTCCTATCCATGAGGATGGAGTGTTTCTCTATATGTTTGTGTCCTGTCATTTCCTTGAGCTCTGGTTTGTAGTTTTCTTTGAAGAGGTCCTTCACATCCCTTGTAGGTTGTATTCCTAGGTATTTTGTTTTCTTTTTAGCAATTGTGAATGGGAGTTTACTAATGATTTGGCTCTCTGCTTGTCTGTTATTGGTATATAAGAATGATTGTGATTTTTGCACATTAATTTTATATCCTGAGACTTTGCCAAAGTTGCTTATCAGGTTAAGGAATTTTTGGGCTGAGGTGGTGGCGTTTTGTAAATGTACAATCATGTCATCTGCAGACAGAGACAATTTGATTTCCTCTCTTCCTATTTGCATGCTTTTATTTCTTTCTCTTACTCGATTGCCCTGGCCAGAACTTCCAATACTATGTTGATAAGAGTGGGGAGAGAGGGCATCCTACTCTTGGGCCAGTTTTCAAAGGTAATGCTTCCAGCTTTCGGCCATTTAGCATGATATTAGCTATGCATTTGTCATAAATAGCTCTTATTTTTGTGAGATATGTTCCATCAATACCTAGTTTATTGAGAGTTTTTAGTATGAGGGGTGTTGAATTTTATTGAAGGCCTTTTCTGCATCTATTGAGATAATCATGTGGTTTTTGTCATTGGTTCTGTTTATGTGATGGATTATGTTTATTGATTTGCATATGTTGAACCAGCCTTGCATGCCAGGCATGAAGCCAACTTGATCGTGGTGGATAAGTTTTTGATGTGCTGCTGGATTCTCTTGCCAGTATTTTATTCAGGATTTTCGCATCGATGTTCATCAGTGATATTGGCCTGAAATTTTCTTTTTCTATTGGGTCTCCGCCAGGTTTTGGAATCAGAGTGATGCTGGCCTCATAAAATGATTTAGGGAGGAGTCTTTCTTTTTCTATTGTTCAGAATAGTTTCAGAAGGAATGGTACCAGCTCCTCTTTGTACCTCTGGTAGAACTCGGCTGTGAAGACATCTGGTCCTGGGCTTTTTTTGGTTGGTAGGCTAGTAATTACTGAGTCAATTTCAGAACTTGTTATTGGTCTATTCAGGGATTTGACTTCTTCCTGCTTTAGTCTTGGGAGGGTGTATGTGTCCAGGACTTTATCCATTTCTTCTAGATTTTCTAGTTTATTTGTGTAGAGGTGTTTACAGTATTCTCTAATAATAGTTTGTATTTCTGTGGGATCAGTGGTGATATCCCCTTTATCGTTTTTTAATGTGTCTATTTGATCTTTCTCTCTTTTCTTCCTTGTTAGTCTGGCTACCGGTCTATCTATTTTGTTAATCTTTTCAAAAAACCCACTCCTAGATTCATTGATTTTTTTTTGAAGGTTTTTTTGTGTTTCTCTCCCATTCGGTTCTGCTGTGATCTTAGTTATTTCTTGTTTTATACTAGGTTTTTAATGTGTTTTCCATTGCTTCTTTTGATTGTGATGTTAGGGTGTCTATTTTAGATCTTTCCCACTTTCTAATGTGGACATTTAATGCTGTAAATTTCCCTCTAAACACTGTTTTAACTGTATCCCAGAAATTCTGATATGTTGTGTCTTTGTTCTCATTGGTTTCAAAGAACTTATTTATTTCTGCCTTAATTTTGCTATTTACCCAGTAGTCATTCATAAGCAGGTTGTTCAGTTTCCATGTAGTTGTGCAGTTTTGAGTGAGCTTCTTAATTCTGAGTTCTAATTTGATTACACTGTGGTGTGAGAGATTGTTTGTTATGATTTTCATTCTTTTGCATTTGCTGAGGAGTGTTTTACTTCCAATTATGTGGTTGATTTTAGAATAAGTGCTATGTGGTGCTGAGAAGAATGTATATTCTGTTGATTTGGGGTGGAGAGTTCTGTAGGTATCTATTAGGTCCACTTGGACCAGAGCTGAGTTCAAGTCTGAATATCCTTGTTAATTTCCTTTCTTGTTGATCTGTCTAATATTGATAGTGGGTTGTTAAAGTTTCCCACTATTATTGTGTGGGAGTCTAAGTCTCCTTGTAGGTCTCTAGGAACTCGTTTTATGAATCCTGGTGCTCCTGTATTTGGCATATATATATATTTAGGATACTTAGCTCTTCTTGTTGCATTGATCCCTTTACTACTATGTAATGCCCTTCTTTGTCCTTTTTTATCCTTGTTGGTTTAAAGTCTGTTTTATTAGAGACTAGGATTGCAACTCCTGCTTTTTTTTTCTTTCTTTCCATTTGCTTGGTAAATATTCCTCCATCCCTTTATTTTGAGCCTATGTGTGACCTTGCAAGTGAGATGTGTCTCCTGAATACAGCACACCTGTGGGTATTGACTCTTTATCCAATTTGCCAGTGTATGTCTTTTAATTGGGGCATTTAGCTCATTTATATTTACCGTTAATATTGTTATGTGTGAATTTGGTCCTGTCATCATGATGTTAGCTGGTTATTCTGCACATTAGTTGAAGCAGTTTCTTCCTAGTTTCATTGGTTTATATATTTTGGTGTGTTTTTGCAGAGGCTGGTACTGGTTTTTCCTTTCCATGTTTAGTGCTTCCTTTAGGAGCTCTTGGAAGGCAGGTCTGATGGTGACTAAATCTGTCAGCATCTGCTTGTCTGTAAAGGATTTTATTTCTCATTCACTTATGAAGCTTAGTTTGGCTGGTTATGAAATTCCATATGTACATCATGGAAACGAGTGCATGTGATACACACACACACACACGCACACACATTGCATACTTTCATTTTTGTGTCCATTTCTTTTCTGATTTTATCAGCAGCCAACTAAAGAAAATAGAAAAAAAAATTGGTAATTCGATCTTTCATGTTCTGCATCTTCCAGCTTCACAACTTATAGTTTTCTATTTTTATTGTTATTGTGATCAGAATGAAAATGTATACAATAGAATCAGAATCAGGTCAGAATCAACAAAAATACTATAATGTTTGTACATGCTTTCGATGCAGTTTGTCTCTGCAAAGGGTGTGTGTGTTTCTATGCACATGTGCATGTACACAAGTGTGTAAATAAGTGTTTTATTCATGATGGAGAAAGGCTGGTCAAAATGATTCTGAATGAGATAGCACCACTACAGCAGATAATCAGGTCTCTAGCAATAAAACAAGTCATTAAACATGTTTCTAAGCATCTACTCAGTATCTGGCACAATGTTAAGTAGTGTAAATATAATCATTAGCAAAATTCAGCTTCTACCCTCAATGGTATATGTGTAGAACAAATTGGTAAAGCTGGAGTACATTTCAGGACCAAAAACAGTTTCTGTGTAGTTCCCACTTCATCAAGACCATGTTGTATACCTCTCATACACTTAAGCCATAGGGAAGCAATTATTCCATCCATCCTTTTACAGGGTAGTGGTGGGGAAGAAGAGCTGACTGTCATGCTTGAATTCACATAATTTCATAATTAAATAATTTCATGTTACATAATCTCGATAAACCTAAAATCCAATATATGATAAAGATAGTGTTTCAAATCAGTGGATAAGTGATAAACAGTTCATAAAATGGTGTTCAGATAATTGGCTATATGTATTTTATAGTTGCACAAAGGTATAATATGTCATTAATAAATATTAATTCCATAGTGGATGTCAAATACACTTTTCCAAAATATAAAGAAAAAATACCATAGACAAATATCACTTGCAACATTACGGTTAAAATTAAATATCCAAACATAGCCCTAACCAATAACAGAAAATTTAAAAAAAAATTTATGGATTGGAATTTGTTAAAATATAAAACTTTTCTTTTTCAGAGGATACAATGAATATGTGTAAAAAGCAAATATCAAATCAGCAACAAGTGCTTGCAGTTCACTTGACATATTTAAAATATGAGTAGTTCCAACAAATCATAAATAAATGATTAGTAGTCCAATAAAAAAAAGACAAAGTACATTGACAGGAAACTGTATGAAACTCATGAACACTAAATGTCTTAGATTCTCTATTGTTAAACAAAATGCAAAAACAATAGAGAACATTATGAATATGGAGTTAATATTTAACAAAATTATTTTATCCATGTTATAAGTAAATATTTACATCCAAAAACCCTTGTTTTCTCTGAAAGTTGTCACTTATGAGTCTATTTTGAAAATGTTTAAAGAATAGTAATTAATTAACTTTAATAAATAGGTACTCCTATTGAGGGAAAACAGACATTTCCATAATTTTTCTTCTGTTTCTAATCTAGTAGATGGTAGGAAAATAATGACAATTGCATATTCATACCTGGAGAATATGCATTCCATTTCTTTTAAACTTTTGCATTCTCAAAACTATATTGATACCTCAAAGCATACCCTTTGCTGTTGAAAACAGCCTTTCAAGTATAAAGACACACACATCACTTTCCTTAAATCTTATATAAGGCAAGGGCCTAGATTCCTATCAGAAAATGTATTTCAAGAATGCTTTTTTAGTAGTTCCTGTGGCCTTATCTTATAGAGGAAGGTTTTTTTTTAAACATACACACAGTATTTGATGCACATTTTTATTGGAAAGAGCTTTTATTTCCTTAAATGTTTTGTTGTCTAAGTGTGAAAAGTATCCTGCAGTGGAATTTAGTGGCACAGATGCTTATTGTGATAGATGAGATGAACTTGCTTCCCTAAGCATGCATGGTCATGAAATGCATCTGGCTTCTGTACGTAAAAGTCAGTTATGTTCCCAAATGTGTCTCTGCATTTACACAGACGTTTAGGGGCAGACACCCTACTGTTCCCTCAAAAGGCGGCTCTGCTTAATTATGAAGTTCAAGTTAGACCAGAAGTTGGAAAATACTAAATTCCACATTGCAGACAGAGCCTGAGCAGGTGATGTCACCACTGCATTCTAAGGTGGCAAGTCCTCAGAGAAGTAACTTATCACCTTACCATGGAGAAAAATAACCGTGTCCAGAACACAAGAGGATGCTTTAAGGTAGCGTACAATCAAGTGTGCAAACCTGTGCAATACATACCAGATGAAATCCAGTTCAGAGGCTCAGGAAAACAAACAAATGAGGATATGCTTTAAAAAATAGGACTTAATATAAACAGTCGTGAGAGTAAAACTATTGCTAAGCACATAGGAAACATAAACCAGGCTTTCAGGAAGGAGTTTGGCACATGTGTGCACTGGTAGGAGGTGTAATGTGCAGAAATCCGGCCTTTTGTGGCATAGCAACTAAAGTTCCTTTTCTATTGTCCAGACAACCTTAAATATTCCTTTATGCAGTACTATTTTAAAAAGGCCATCTACTGTGCACAATGTGTTAGCATCAAGGACATGAAATTTATCTGGAATATACCAAAACTTTAATCAATAGACTAGGACCAAAGCTTTTAAAAACAGGTTTTCGTAGATAAATCATTATAAGTTATTATTTCCTCGCCATAGGTAAGGCATGATAGATAACTTTACTTTTTCTCAGTCACTTAGTGTGTAGGTAGAATAATGACCCTTAGCAGGATGACCTTTTGAATGTGTTGTTAGGCAGCATGGAAGCATTATGGTTAGAGGTGGAATTAAGATTGCTAATCACCTCACCTTAAACTGGAGCGATTATCCTGAATTATCTAGGTGGGCCCACTGTAGTCACAAAGAACCTTCAGACAGGAAGGCGGAGAGACCAGAGTGAGCAGAAGAGCTTGGGGAAACTGGAGCCGAGGCTGAAGTGATGTGCTGTGTCCAAGATGTGCAGAGGCCAAGAGCTCAGGGATACATGTGACCCCTCAAACCTGGTGAATTCTCTCCTGGAATCTCTAGACAAAATATACACTTGATGATACCTTGATTTTAGCACACTAAGACCCATTTTGGACTTCTGACCCCCAGAAGTATAAAGAAAAAAAATGTGTTGTTTTAAGCCTCTGAGTTTATGTTAATTTACTGTAACAGCAGTAAGAAACTAACACAGTAAGACGGCTTTTATTTTTATGTGATGTATAGAATTAAATTGGATATGCTAGGAAATATTGGAAATTTATTGATTTATTTTTTTGTCTGAGCTGGAGTCTGGCTCTGTCGCCCAGGCTGGAGTGCAGTGGCGCGATCTCGGCTCACTGCATGCTCTGCCTCCCGGGTTCCCGCCATTCTCCTGCCTCAGCCTCCCGAGTAGCTGGGACTACAGGCGCCGCCACCACGCCGGCTAATTTTCTGTATTTTTAGTAGAGACGGGGTTTCACCGTGGTCTCGATCTCCTGACCTCGTGATCCGCCCGCCTCGGCCTCCCAAAGTGCTGGGATTACAAGTGTGAGCCACCGCGCCCGGCCAGGAATTTATTTTCTTAATATAGTTCTTCATATTAGAATAATGAGAACCATCGAGTAATGAAGTGTTCTATTTTGTGAAGGATGATTATATAAACAGTACGAAGGTTAAAAACCGGGCGGGACCGGCTGGGCACAATGGCTCGTTCATGTAATCCCAGCACTTTGGGAGGCCGGGGCAGGTGGATCTCTTGAGCCCAGGAGTCTCAGATCAGCCTGGGCAACATGTGAAACCCCATCTCCACAAAAATATAAAAACCAGGCAGACGTGGTGGCGGCGCCTGTGGTCCCAGCCACTCAGGAGGCTGCGGTGGAAGGATCGGAGCCCGGCAGGTGCAGGCTGCGGTGGACCGTGATTATGCCACTGCGCTCCAGTCTGGGTGACAGAGTGAGACCTTGTCTCCATTAAATAAATAGATAAATAAATATATATATAAGTAAAAGAGGAGGGTGTCTTTTGAAGGCTATTAAAGTCGTCTAAGTGTCCTCTGATTATATGAGGCTGGAATGGTGCATGGAATGTTGTGTTGAATAACCTGATACAGTCTCTGAAACTATAGAAGCATTAGTAATTTTAGCCTGAGAGTGCTATAATCTGGGATAATTTGGTCCAATACTTCCAGAGAGGGTTGAAGTTTTGAGATAGCTGGAGTTATTTCAGTTGAAGACCTGAATATGAGGCAACTGGATACTCAATTACAATTCAATTTCTACTCTTTATATAAGGTAGAAATGGGTAACATGTGGGACACTGTGTTAAAAGTAATGCAGCCATAGTGTAGTGGTAGAAGCAGATGAAAAGTACTATAATAGTCGTATAGATGAGGTACTGGAAAGAAGCAGAGTTGAAAAATTGGAGATAAATGTCAGTTTTCCAGAGCCATGGGATGAAAACCAAACAGGATTACAACAGATTCAATTCACTCAAGATGTCTAACTTGGTAATAGGTCAGAAAACTCAATTTGTCGTATTTTCTTAAAAGTACACAAAAATGTTCCTTTTGATAAAACACGTGTAGTGCACCTTCGGATTTGATTTTTCTTTATGTTCTGTAAACTGCTCACAGTAAAACAGAAAAAAAGTCTGACAAATATGATGGTCCTTAAATATTGTAGGAGTATGATGCTTCTCCAAAGAATAGAGGTTTTCCTAGGAAGGCCCTAAGCAAGGAATCAAGTTTCCTTTTGCAAGAAATAAAATTCTCAAAAGTTCCCTGCACCTTGGAAAGGCTCTGGTTGAAATTAATAGCACAACGTTATTTATTTAAATTTTAACTTTTAAGTTCAGGGGTACAAGTGTAGGTTTGTTACAGAGGTAAGCTTATGCCATGGGATTGGTTGTACAGTTTATTTCATCACCCAGATATTAAGCCTAATATCCATTAGTTGTTTTTCCTGATCCTCATAGCAAATATTACCCCCATAAAGTTTTATGGTTACTTTTTTCTTATCTTCTGATTAATGCCATTAGATTCACCAATTGAAATTATTTTTCAGTAGTTTAATTCCCTCTAGAAGGTTTAAAAAATGTTTCCGAATTTCCTAAGTCTTCTTTCTTTGTTAGTCTTCTAAAAAGCTATATTCAATAGAATTCATGTGCTTAGGTACAGTTTCACTAAAAGCGTATCTTCAACATTTGATCTGTTTAAAAGTTCTTAAGGTGTTAAGGAACATTAGGTATCAGAGTTTATGGCATTTGATTAATCTGAATAAATCTTGGCATCAAATTGAATTCAGCAAAAGTAACAGTGATAAATCAGAGAGCAATATTTGAAATGTCTCCAGGAAACATTTTAAAACAATTTTTAAGTTCACTAATTTGAGTCATTACACTTGGCCCTAATATGGTAGATTTTAAGTGAAGCTCAGTCGAACCTGGCAGATATCATATACAAACTTTTAATAGTCCTAACAATTCCTGTACCTCATTTGGATAAAGATTATTTCCAGAGCATCAGTGCTTTGACCAGAAAGGCATTTATTATTCTGTAACACTTTTCTTGAGAAATTAGCATGATTCATCATTTGAGTACGCTCTCTCAGATAAGATTCTAATATTTGGGTGTGAATAAAACTTCAGGGCATTGAAAACAGCTGGAAGATAGACAATAGGGTGATCATCCTCTCTTGTCATTCTCTATCAAGGTCCTCTTTAATTATTGGCCTAAACAGCTATAACTTTATGGTGAAAACAAACCGCTCGGATATAGCGTTAAAGGTTGAAATAATGAATTATACATAAATCGATTTAGTTCAGTTATATTCTGTTGAATTGGGAGAACATCGAATTTTTAAATTTCTCTGCATTTCTTGAAGTTAGGAATAAAAGCTGGGGTGGGGTCTCCTGAAATAATGAGGTCTAGAATAATTTCTGTTAAATTTACTTTTCAGTAGGATAAGTCTACTAAAATCAATATGAATGGAACCTTCAATGTACCACTGAAGATAATTAATCTTTGAGAGGTTAAGTAACCATTACAAGGTAATTTACCTAATTAGCAACTAAACCAACCAAATTTTAGATTTCTTAACTTTAAGACTATTGCTCACATAGTCACGTAAAGTATATCTTCCACATAGTCACAGGCAATCACAAGCTAACACGAGCAGTTAGCACAAAATAGATGTTCCACATAGAATGCAGAACAAAAAAAGACACTTTAAAAATCCTTTTCCCTTTTCCAAATTCATATTTAAAAAGTTTCTTGTGGAATTTCCCAAATGCCAGCATGGCCACATATAATACAGATTGATACTCAGACCTCTAATGAGAAACAGTTAGAATTATGCTAAACAAGGAACATTCTATATTGATTTCACAAATTCTCCTCTTTCCACTTATAGTTTCTCATAAAATGTAACATGTTTGTCTCGTGTGGAGTCTGTATAGAAAAAGTGTGATAACTGAAGATATAGACACACAGGTGTATGTATGTCTGTGTGTTCCTGTGTATTATAGCCTTTCTTTAATGGTTTTCTCTTTATATTTATATATATATATATATATATATATATATATATATATATATATATATATATACTTTAAGTTCTAGGACACATGTGCACAACGTGCAGGTTTGTTACATATGTATACATGTGCCATGTTGGTGTGCTGCACCCAGTAACTCATCATTTACATTAGGTATATCTCCAAATGCTGTCCCTCCCCCTCACCCCACCCCATGACAGGCCCCGGAGTGTGATGTTCCCCTTCCTGGGTCCATGTGTTCTCATTGTTCAATTCACACCTATGAGTGAGAACATGCAGCGTTTGGTTTTTTTTGTCCTTGTGATAGTTTGCTGAGAATTATGGTTTCCAGCTTCATCCATGTGTCTACAAAGGACATGAACTCATCCTTTTTTATGGCTGCATAGTATTCCATGGTGTATATGTGCCACATTTTCTTTTTTTTTTATTATACTTTAGGTTTTAGGGTACATATGCACAATGTGCAGGTTTGTTACATATGTATCCAGCCACATTTTCTTAATCCAGTCTATCATCGTTGGACGTTTGGGTTGGTTCCAAGTCTTTGCTATTGTGAATAGTGCCACAATAAACATACGTGTGCATGTGTCTTTATAGCAGCATGACTTATAATCCTTTGGGTATATATACATATATATATAAAAAAACTATATATATATATTTTGGGGACGGAGTTTCTCTCTGTCACCCAGCTGGAGTGCAGTGGCGCGATCTCGGCTCACTGCAAGCTCCGCCTCCCGGGTTCACACCATTCTCCTGCCTCAGCCTCCAGAGTAGCTGGGACTACAGGTGCCCGCCACCATGCCTGGCTAATTTTTTGCATTTTTAGTACAGACGGGGTTTCACCGTGTTAGCCAGGATGGTCTCGATCTCCTGACCTCATGATCCACCCTCCTCGGCCTCCCAAAGTGCTGGGATTACAGGCATGAACCACCGCGCCTGGTCTCTATTTAAGTTAGCTCTGTCCAGGGCAAACCAGCATTTCAAAGATACAAACTGTTTTTGCAAAAAACAGGTATACACCTATCCATAGTGCAGACATTATGTCTACTTATTTCTCTCTAAATAGATCTTTCATTTTAACAAGTACTTCACCTTCACAAAATTTAGTTGAGTCAGTGAACTCTTATCCAGATGCTATATCTTGGCCAGATTATCAAGAATTAAGCCTCACAGATAGGCTGTTTCCATTTCCTTTAACAAAGTTTATCAGTCCTGAGTTACTTCTTGATTTCTTGCCAGTGGCATATAATGATGACTCAGCCAAGTCAGTTCCCAGAGTTGGACTCTTTTTTTTCTTATACACAGGAAACTTCTTTTCCAAGAATACTTGTTCCAGTTGCTCACAATCTTCATAGTTGATGATTATAGAATGATCTATGTACTTTCAATGTACCTTCAAAAATGAGATCTGCAGCTGGATAAGACGTGTGTGTGTGTGTGTGTGTGTGTCTTAGTAGACTTAAACCGTTCATTGAATAAGAAGCCTAGTTGATAGTGTAAGGTGAGAGTTAGAAGAACAGGGAATTATTTGGTTTAAGGAATTGTGAAGAAATGTGCTATGCCATTAAAATTTTTCTCTACTTTTGTGTTAAATCTTAATTTTGTGCAGAATTTACTAAGCTGCAGGAAACTGGCAAAATTGACTCTTGCTAAGTTCCATATTGGTTTGTAATTATCTTAAAACAAAAGTTGGTTGATACTAAAGTGCAGTTTTTCCTCTAGCTTTCATAAATTGAGACAGGTCTTTTTCTCACCCTCCACATACCTATGGCTGGAAGCCGAGGTGGTTGTTCTTGGTTCCCGTTACAACTTCTAGACTGTTAATTTCTCCGCTCCTTGCAAATTAGACTGTTCCTTTGAAACTCAAACCCCTTGGAAATATCGGCCATGCCCCTTTGGTATTACCATCATCAACAGACCTCCCTCCTGGGCACTCTGGTCTTATTTTTTTTTTTTTTTGAGATGGATTCTTGCTCTGTCACCCATGCTGGAGTGTAATGGTGTGATCTCGGCTCACTGCAACCTCCTCCTCCCGGTTTCAAGTGATTCTCCTGCCTCAGGTTCCTGAGTAACTGGGATTACAGGTGCATACCACCACACCCAGCTAATTTTTGTATTTTTGGTAGAGACGGGGTTTCGCCATGTTGGCCAGGCTGGTCTCGAACTCCTGACCTCAGGTGATATGCCTGCCTCAGCCCCCCAAAGTTCTGGGATTACAGGCATGATCCACTGCACCTGGCCTCTTGCCATTTATTTAAGGCTTTAGATCTTTTGCTCAATATCATCTTCAGGCAAGTTCAGCCATCATTTTAGTGGCTCAGCTTTCACGTGAAAGGACCAGTACAAACCTCGGTTCCCCGTTTTTTGACATCTTTATTTCCATTACTTTTTTTCTTTCCTCCACTTTATTGTCATCAAATCTGAAACATTTTCTATAAGGGTATATACCACCAGGATCTAGATGCAAATATTCTGCCTCCTGGACATCACTCCTTGCCAGCTCGTTGGCCCAGATGTCCTCATTCCTACAACCCTTCATTTTCACTGAGACTCTTCTTAGGACACAGCTGCTGCTGCTCCCTCACGATCCATCCGTACTCTCTTGCTTTCAGTTTCCACGTTTTCCTCCTCAAATGCCATAGTTCATTTTTAGCATTCCCTTGCAACTACCCTGAGCTTCATTTTCCCACAATTTATTTGTTTCTGTTTCTCTTCCCAAATTTTAAATATTGATGTTTCTAAGGGTTCTGTCCTAATTGCTCTTCTTTTCTCTCCACACACATACTCTCTCTAAGCTCTAAACACTACTAAACAGCTCATAATTTCCAGTCTTAGAGTTTGGCCCAGACCTTTATTCTGGGAGTTGATGATTTACATGACAATAGCACTCGAATAATTCAGAGGTAACATGTCCTGGTTTCCCACATGTCAGTAAGTGGCACTGCCAGCCATGCTAGACGCTTATAAGTGATTTTTGGCCCTTCCTCAATATTCTGACAATATCCAATTCAACATTCATTTAAAAAATATTTTGGTTCCAAATACATCTGTAATTTCCTCCACCTCTTTTGATTTCCAATGTCCCCAGCCTAGCCAGAGCCACATATTTTCTTACCTATGCTTATTTTCTTAGGTCATCCTTAGTCAACCTACTTTAATTCTTAATCTCCTACACCCTGTTAGCTACAGAGAAACCAAAGTGATCTCTTAACATGTCTTTCAGTTTCCAACTCTCCCACTTTTCTGGTGTACTTGGACTAAGATTTATGTTCCTCATCATTACTAATGAAGACCTGTACTGTTTCACATATCCTTCTCTTTCAGCCACGTCTCACATTAGTCTTTCTCCCTTCTGTACTTCATCCAGATTCCTACTTTTCAGTTTTTCATTTCATCCAATTCACAGGTTTCTTCTACATGCCAAGATCTTGCTCATATATTAGGGTCCATGAACACTGGGGGTTTTTCCTAAAAGACGAATCTTTCTGTAGTGTATGAAAAGCTAACTCTTTTTATTCTCAGGTCTTACCTTAAATATTCTCACTTGAAAGAAGTGGTTAGAATCTGTATAATCCAAATTAATATTTCTTTTTTTCTTTTTCTTTTGAGACAGGGTCTTGCTGTGTCACCCAGGCTGGAGTGCAGTGGCACAATCTTGGCTCACTGAAACCTCTGCCTCCTGGGTTCAAGCAGTTTTCCTTTCTCAGCCTCCTGAGTAGCTGGGACTACAAGCGCACACCACTACACCCGGCTAACTTTTTTATTTTTAGTAGAGATGGGGTTTTGCCATGTTGATCAGACTGGTCTGAAACTCCTGGACTGAAGTGATCCATCCGCCTTGGCCTCCCAAAATGCTGGGATTACAGGCATAAGCCACCACGCCCGGCCCAAATTAATATATCTATATATAAAAATTATATGTATGAATCTTATATAATCTGAATTAAGATTGTATCTAATGTTCGCCCCAAAACCCTTGTTGTATATTCAGTCCCTTGCTTCACTTTGCATGTGAACACATTTTGTAATAATCTCTTCTCTTTGCTCAGTTGGGTTTCTGTGCCTGTCTTCGTCTTCAGAATTGAAACCCTGGGAGTACAGGACTGTGGCTTTCTTATTCACCACTGCAGCTCCGTAACTAAGAGAGCATCTGATACATATGTGTGAAGGGAATTGGTTAAATATAGACCACTATGTCCAGTGGAGTCCACAGCCTATTCACTTCATGTAGTTTCCAAGAAACAAAGGCTTCTCAACATATATTAATGAATGAGATATGGGCCAGGATATCTGGTCTGGCTGGAGATGGCTTAACTTTGAGTTCACTTGAGAGGGTATCAGTGTGAGCAGGGTTGCTTTCACTCACTTCAAGAATTGCATGGTGTTTAGGGGGAAGAATCACCCTGCTTCTCTGGAGAGACATGAGGGCTCTGTGGCTCCTGTGGGCTCTCAAACTGTTGGAAGATGACTGCTAAACCTGAGTTTTCAGGTCTCCTAGTTATATTCATTTAAACTTATAGATGATTTGTCACTATTTTAAGTTGTTTTTCACTGAAAATTCAGTCTGAATATAGAGCCTTATTTCATTCAGAACAGAAAGAATGGGTTACGGTGAAATCTGTTTATCTATAATTTTTAAGTAAGTACAATTTTATAAACCAGTTATTCCTAACTTGAGAGGCCTGGAGGATTTATTACAATGTGTATTTCAGGGCCACATCTGCAGAAGTTTTGATACAACATTTCCTTACTAATCCCCCTGACAGCACATTTTAGCAGGCATCCTGTGTTATTGAGAAGCAGAACGTTTATGCACCACACTTTGGGAGAGAGAAGTGCATGTTATGTTACCATTTAAAGATGCCTGGTTCTTGTGGGGCAAATTGGCAAATGATTTATCTGAACTAATGGCAGAGTGGAATTTTAATATTTTAGGGTTTTCAGGAATCTTAGAGCTGTTTTCATTTGTCTCATACATAGAGCCTGAACCTTGAAGACATTAATGAATTTGTCACAGAAATTAAATTGGGCCAAAATTTACATTTCCAACCCATGTCTGTGCTCTTCATTCTAAAGCACAATGGCCTAGAGTCATATTTTAACCTCTAACTTTTATCTTATTAAAAAATAAAATAAAATAAATAATTGTAAATACATGCATGTATTATACCTATATATACAATTTATATACATTACAATATTAATTTGAACTACACATGACATCACTAGTAAAGGCCAGTTACAGTTTAGACTGAGATAAGCCCTGTGAGAATTTACTAAGATCAAAAAGACTCCTTTTAATAGTGACTCAGTGGCACCTACTCTAAGGACAAAGGCTCCAGTATGTATCCTAATCTAAGTTATTACTGAATGTGAGTCCTGTGATAGCTTCTAATGAAAATTTCCCATTGGAAAAAATCAATGTTAATAACTGGAACTCGAGAGCTGTAATGGGTTCTGCTGTGTTTTTCGGGCTTAGACTGTGTGCTATAATATGCTAAGAAGAGGAGTTGATGACCTGTGAGCTCTGGTCACTTCCTGATCTCATTTGATTCTTTGGTCTTTAGTTTTAAAAGGGTGATCAGAGAGGTTGCTTTATAATGGAGAAGTTGAACAAAAGGACCATCAACCTGCAGGCTCACTGGCACAGCGCAAGTTTCACCGGATAAGCATTTCAGTAAAGAGGACTATTGCCAACAGCAATACTTGCAAGGAAGCTTTGTTCCAGAGAGGATTTTTGTTTTTAAAGAAGCTGCTAGAAAAACTGACACTAGAAGCTAACTAGAGTCACTCTTTCTAGATATCAATGAAATTGTAAGTCTGAAGACATTACTTACCTAGATACAGAAATGGACTTTATTTAAGAACCAACTTTATACATATCTAATATACCTAGGCTTGTTGATCAAGTTGGCTGGCTGGGGAAGAATAAGACCATCTAGAAGATCCACATGATGAGAGAAAGCATTCGGGGAGGGCAGACAGATACTTGATGCTGGCCACAGATAGAACCCAGAGACGCTCTGTGATTGAAGTGGTTCTAATACCTAGAAGCTTCGATTTGCTCTTATAACGTGTTCTAAAGCCATTTAATTCAAGACTACCCTTCCTGGTTGGTACCTGTAGATGTAATGCATCTCCTAAGGTATTACTCTAGGCTCCATCGGACAGAACAACTACATGGAGGTAGGTGGTGGAGCCTCCGGACTCCACGACACATTTCACAGTGCTGTTTACTCCAAAACACTGGCCTAATTGAACTAATGTAGCTATTGGGTAAGACGAGAAGTAATACACGAACATTCTTAAAGTCTGTTCTCTTTTGCCTTGTGACCTTAAACATTTGAAAGACCAAGATGAACACTATTGAATAGAATTGTGTTTCCATCGTCATAACTAACCTGAAAGCCTAAGTTTTACCTCTTTCACTGCACATCCGATCTATTTTATGGGCAGAAGAGCACAATGGGCTCAGCTATCCAGGCTTTAGGAGTTATTTTAATCTTTAAAGAACAATAGACACAAGTAAAAGTACATACATAAAGTAGGTATTTTATATTTAATTTTTATTTTCATATGCATGAAAAGGGTGTTCCAAAAAAAGATTAGAGAAGTCCATGGCATGTCTTTCTGGTTAATGTTACTTTATTTTTTGGTTCATCTACCATACTACTTACAAGTTACTTGATTTTGTTCATGGAAAATTATTTTAAATGAATTGATTTTACTTTTCATCAGCACAGTTGTTGACTAATACCAAAGTTAGTTAGAAGGTTATGATTTTTGTATTTATAGAATGGCAGGGGCAGCATTTAGATAATACATCATAGTAACTTGGCATTTATGAAATATTAGTTTTCCATAAACATGAACTCAGAGAGGAAGGTTACATTTTTTTAAATTATAATAACATTTTGAAAAGCATCTGTCCTTTAAAATGTTACTGAAATATATATTGGAACTGGTGTTTTAGATGCCAGTCCTTCCTGAAGAGTGTTTTGAGATTTTTTTCAAATACTGCCTCAGTTCTATATAAAATAGAAAAAATTCTGCCTTGTAAAATGACTACTGGATGTAGGTAAGAAGAAGTTAAGGAAATATTACATAAAAATAGATTTGCAAAGGTAATTTGCTGGAGGATTATTTACACTTTGATGAGTGGATCTGGATATTTTGATACTAAGTGAAAGTGGTTCCACTGGAATTAGAAGGGAACAGAGATCTGCAAGCAGGAGTGAAAAGAATGTGTGTAAGCCGGGCACGGTGGCTCATGCCTGACCTCAGGTGAGCCGCCCACTTCAGCCTCCCAAAGTGCTGGGATGACACGCTTGTTAAGTGGTACTCTAATTAATCAGTAACTTAAACCTCAAAAGAGATTCATTATGTACACAAAATTAATCTTGTGTAATCAAGTGTATAAGTAAAATTAATTGAAGAAATCAAAAAACGCACGGTGGCTGACACCTGTAATCTCAGTGCTTTCGGAAGTCCAGGTGGGAGGATCCCTTGACTTAAGGAGGCTGAGACCAGTCAAGCAACACGGTGGGACCCATCTCTGTAAAAAAATTAGCCGGGGATGGTGGTGCGTGCCTGTAGTCCGAGCTACTTGAGAGGCCGAGGCAAAAGTATCGCTTGAGCCTAGGACTTGGAGTCTGCAGTGAGCTATGATCACACCACTGACTCCAGCCAGAGCAACAGAGGGAGACAATGAGAACACGTGGACACAGGAAGGGGAACATCACACTCTGGGGACTGTGGTGGGGTGGGGGGAGGGGGCAGGGACAGCATTAGGAGATACACCTAATGCTAAATGACGAGTTAATGGGTGCAGCACATCAACATGGCACATGGATACATATGTAACAAACCTGCACATTGTGCACATGTACCCCAAAACTCAAAGTATAATAATAAATAAATAATAAACCACAAAACACTTGTAATTCCACATCCAGATATATAAACCACAGGAATACTTAGATAAACACACGCTATACACACATATAGTATATATATGATAAAATATATTTGTATGTTCAACTTGGGAAAGGTTGATGATTTTAGAAACAAACTAATAATTCTTTTGCCTTGTGCTCTAATGATTTTCAATATGAAGATGTATTTGGGATCAAATACATGAGGCTCCACATACAAGACATCTTTCTTTCCCCTCTTCTCAGCACCATTTTTTGGCTGATTATTGGACTACAACTGGGAGATCTAGAACTAAATTCCTGCTTAGTGTTTACTTGTTCAGAGCATAGGCTTTGAAATCGTCCTGTTTTGCCTCAGTCTCCACAGTGGTACCTACTAACCTCATGACTAGGGGATCGTGTAGCATTTCTCTAAGCCTTGTTTTCTTAGCTGTGAAGTGGTAAATTTTGGAAGTGCTTTGTTCATAGGATTTCTGTGAAAACTGAATTGGGTAAAGAATGTAAGGCATTTAGCACAGTAAAATAACCTGGATTACAGTAACTTTTCCAGGAGTGTTTATTAGTACTTAAACTGTCATTGTCATCAAAATTCTGTTTTTACATATGAACTTAGAAATGTCATTGTAACCTTCTCAACTCATTTGGTCATTTAAAATGGAGAGGTTGAGTTAGGTGTTTCTTCAATTTCTCTTTAGCTCTGATACTATGAGTCTGACGTTAAGTAATGCAAAGTTGGTAATTAAATCTTCCCCTTTCGTGATGTAGGAGAAAGGCATAAAAAATTTCTGGGTGACTGGATTCCCTTGCAAGTTTATTAGAATTGTAATTACGTAGCATTTTGAATAAAGCATTCATTCTGGAAATCATTAAGTTTATTTTTCTTAACTCCGTTATTTTGTCAACTGTGGAAAAATTGGGATTTAGGAGTAACCTCTGATTTAAAATTCCACCTAGTAACCATCTAAATTGTAGTCTTGTAATTTCCTAACTTTAGTCTTGAAGGTGTTTCTCATTCTTATGCGTTATTATACTGTATTATATATTTATGCAACATAAAATTTATAGTTTTAACTATTGCACATGTTTACATATGAAAGGTGTAATTTTGAACTTATCATTATTAAATTTGCTAGTTTTGCTTCACTATTCATTTTGGACACTTATCCATATTAGTACATGCAACTCAAGTTTATTCTTTTGAGCTACTGTATATCATTCAAATGTATGAATAAATAACCTTGCTTTGGTGGACATTTAAGTATTTTCATGTATCAGTATGAAAAGCAGTTTCAAAATGAACATTCAAATATACATTGTCATATATGTGTATAATATTTGTATATATGAAGGTTCCTGTGGGTCATATATCTGAAATCAAAATTACAAGTGTTTTGTACCTTCTATAATTAATTTTACTCTCAATTTTAAGTAAACAAGATTAGTTTTTGCACATGATGCATCTCTTTATTCAGTTAAAATTACTGACATAATTAGAATACCACTTAAAACTTGAGAATATTTTCAAGGGTATTTATGCAAAACTTACATAAATGTGTTGAAAAGTCCTTTTGTATATATGTAGAGATTACATGGTATGTTAAATTCATCAATTTGCCTAAATATCAAGTTATACTTAAGTAGTGTCCATACACCATGCTTTTGCTTGACTGAACTCCAATATGTATATCGGGAGTACTTTTTAACATTCATAGGTTAAGTGGCCTGTTTTGGAAAATGATATTAAAAATGGAATTCAGATGAATGCTTAAAGATTAAAAATGAATGAGCTTTCGTATTAATCATCAATATGACAACCCTAAAGGGAAGCATGATTTTCAAATGTACCTCCTTGTAGGCAGGATAATTCAGAAATGCACAGTGCATATTAGATATGGGATTTGAGTCGTAGTGTATTTCTCTAAGAATGTAATTTATTGTACTTTCACATCCACCCCACTGAATATGCAGAGTTTAAGATGCAATGGCCAGAAGACACGAGCGTGTCACTAGAAGGATGTGGACGTGGGCTCCGGGGCTGTTGATGATGACGGTGGTGTTTTGGGGTCATCTGGGGAATGGACAAGGCCAAGGTAAGTGCAAGGATTTTCTAATTCTTTGCGAGTTGGATGCGAATTTCACTTTGTGATGAAATTATGTTTAGTGTTTGGTTTGATGTTTAAGCAATTTGTTACAATCTTCCGTCAGGTTTTTGTTACAGGGTATTGTAATATCTCTGCAGTTAAATTGAAATAGAATTAAGTGTGAGTAAATGCATCAAAATTGAAGCCATGTTTCTGAAATTGGCTTTTCTCTGTTGTAATTGATGATATGTATATATATGTGAGGTATTATGAGGCCATATATATGCGTGTGTCTCTGTTGCATTTGGTGACATGTATATATATGTGAGGTATTACGAGGCCATATAAATTCGAGTGTGTGGGTTTTGGGTGGGTGGGTGTGCCTGTGAGTTTGTGTATGTGGTATTTTACAGGAACACGTAGCATATAAAGTTGTTGTGATTTTGAAGAAAAGTTTTTGGACGTTTGTCTGTTTAGGGTTTTTATGTTTTTGGATGTTTGTCTCTTTAGGGTTTTTATGTTTAACATTTTAAAATTTCAAGAACCTATTCTTAAAGGATGTGATGTTCTTTAGAAATTAAATGAAAAATGTGACGTTTCTCGTTCTTCTGCCAAGGGTATTTAGGGGAAATTAATGAGAGAGTGGAGCTGCAAGGTTGTGGCATCCTGAAATGTCAGTTGGAGAGTAGAAAAGGGCCATAGATTTTGGAATAAGGCTTTCAATACTGATTTCATCAATAGCTGTATGGAGTGGTTTGTGCCAAATCTAGTATCTGTGAATGTATTTTGTGATAAGTATTGTATTATTTTTGGAGGTGTGTTGCCTGCTCATATACAAATTACAATTCTGTACTTTATGTGATAAAACATCCTGACACCCCTGAAATTTTCTTTTCCTTTCGGGGCAAGTATATTCAGCATTGATTTTCTGCATTTTCAAGGCTTGAAATGAAATCTGTGAGCAGGAAGTTTACAGAGTTATTTCAAGGGATAGATATATTTCTCCAGATAAAATTGAAAGTGTGCAGTGTTATTATATAATTGTGATGAAGTTGAGCTTTGCTAGTTTGGAGTATCTAATAAAGTTTAACACTTTTTAAAAGATCCTTCAAAAAGATCAGTTTTCTTGCCATATGTAATATTGTTCAATGAAGATTTGAAATGAAATAGATATTTTTTCAAAACCACAAATGCATCTGTGCCTTTGTATATGAACAGTTGTATATACATGTAAGCAGATAATACATTTTGTTAATTAAGATCAGCTTTGATTTTAATTTTTCTTTCCTGTCATTCAGAATTTGTATTTGCATCTAATAGAATTCTCATTTTTCTTTTGTGATAAAACTAATGTAAAATATATTCAATACACATAGTAGTTTTTTTCACCAAAGGTCTAAAACAAGAATATGTAGACAGTAGCTACGTTGGATTTCTTTGGCTATAAGAGTTGTCTATTTCTCTGGTGATGTGTAGAATTACTAAAATGCAGCATGACAACTGTTTCTCTGTAATAGTGATCCAACATGACATGTAGTATTACACAGGGTTGCTAATACCTTCCTCCGACCATCATTTCCAGTAATTGTGGCTTGTTTTAGATGAGGAATAGGTTATTAGATATTTAAAATATTTGAGAAAAATAGGTATCTTCTCTCTTATTTACCCAAACCCTTTTATTTACTCAATATTGATGGCTCAAGTATTCTATCTTTCACTAGGGACCATCATTTATTAAAAAATGGCCTGAAATCAATTCCAAGTCTAGCTGTAGTGAAGCTTCTAGTGGGAAATGCAAGTTAAGTAATTTGTTTTCTTTCTAAAAGGATAAATTAAAATAGACAATGATTCAAAGAACAAAACAACTTAATAGAAAACATAATGGAATGCTTTGATACTATGATTCAGGGAATTTTGCTTCCTTAGTGGTAGCTAGATTGAGTGAAGGAGATTGCTTAGGTATAATGAGCAAATCTTATAATTGCAAGTATAACCCAAGCTGCATATCATCATTTAGCTCAATAAGCCTCATTAAATATTAAATATTACCTTTTAACTTTTATGCAATTAAGCAGAATTTAAAAATAAAAGTTTTAAAAATTAAAGTTTTTATTACTAAGTATCTTTTAAAATACAAATCTCACAGCTCCTTATTGTCAAGAAAAGAACACATGAAAATTTATAAATAAGGTTTTCTCTCTATTAAATTTACAGTCTTGCATTAAATATTGGTTATTGGGACCCACCATGTCCATGATTATGATTAAGTATCAATGAAAGATGACTCTTGCAGCAAATATGCATGCAAATGTTTTAAGATTATTTTCACATTATTTCACATAATTTCTTAAGCATAATAGGATAAGTAAATTATACTTTCTACACAAGCTCTTCATATTTATGAATAGACCATGTTCTAAATTTTTCAATCATTGGGGAATCCCAATGTCATATTTATGAATGGACCATGTTCTAAATGTTTCAGTCATTGGGGAATCCCAATGTCATATTTATGAATGGACCATGTTCTAAAAGTTTCAGTCATTGGGGAATCCCACTGTCGTATTTATGAATGGACCATGTTCTAAATGTTTCAGTCATTGGGGAATCCCAGTGTCGTATTTATGAGTGGACCATGTTCTAAATGTTTCAGTCATTGGGGAATCCCAGTGTCGTATTTATGAATGGACCATGTTCAAAATGTTTCAGTCATTGGGGAATCCCAGTGTCGTATTTATGAATCGACCATGTTCTAAATGTTTCAGTCATTGAGGAATCTTCCTAGAGAAACCGTGTGAGAAATTGTAGCTAAGCTCACAAACGGAAGACAAAAATCGATTTAACGAGGAATGTAGATTAATGTCATAGTATTATCGCGACTGTGTGCAACCACTACTTATAAACAATGATATAAGAAATGCAATCTGAAATCTGAATTCTAAATAGGAATGTAGTGCCATTATCCCTCTGGGACCCTTAGGGTCAAAATAAGATAAAAGTGATGAATGGTGGGTTGGAAGTCAGTCAGTGATCCTTGTCAAATTTTTGTATCTGTCAAGAAAAGCATCTGCTTGAGGACATCCATTTTCCTACTTCTGAGTTACAGAATAATAGGTACTTATCCTGAATGTGACATTCCCTGACGTGGACTCTGTCTTTGCTGCTTAGGTGGTGTGTGCATGAGAAAGTGCTTAACATCTGAAAACGGAGACAATCCTTAGAGAAAGATATATATGAATTTTAAAAGGAAATATACCTACGATGGAAATAAAACAAATAGCATAAATATCTAGCTGTATTTGGTCTTTTTGGTAACTATTACAATATATACATTTTCAAACAACTAAGTTCAGCACTGACTTTGGGAGAATCTAGATAAAACTGAACTGACATATAATAAGCATTGGTGTAATTAATAGCACAGTGGGCAGAACCATGGGGGTATTTCCTGAGGAAGAGGGACTATAGAGAGGCAAAAGAAAACCCAGCTCATTCTGGGGAGTGCCAGGAGCAGTTATTATATTCAGAACTGAGAACTTATTTCTAACTCACCAACCCATAGTTCTGGCTGAAGTGCAGTGGTGCAGTCATAGCTCATTCTCAGCCCCAAACTCCTGGGTTCATATGGTCCTCTCATCTCAGCCTCCTGGTAGCTATGACCACAGGTGTGCACTACTTTGTCCAGCCAGTTTATTTTATATTTTATTTTCATTTCATTTGTAAAGACTGGGTCTTGCTATGTTGCCCAGGCAGGTCACAAACTCCTATCCTCAAGCAGTCCTCTAACCTAGGCCTCCCAAAGTACTGACATTACAGGCATGAGCCATTGCATCTGGCTCAAAAATATTTCTGTCCTAATGGCTTTAACAAAGAAGTGCCGTTTTGGGGATATATACAATGGTGTGCTGCTTGGGAGTGACAAAAAAATAATTATAAGAAGAATGGAACGAATATGTCAGTATGTTTTCAAAAGCAAGTTAGCCCAAGTTTTTAAACAAGCATAATTTTAGGGTTTTTGTAACTAACTTAGGGTTTAAATGTAGCAAAAATTTTAAACATTATCATGCATACACAGAAAATTTTAATCAATTTGGTTTCCATGATGAATTTACATGCTTAAATTCCTAATTTCAATTTGCTGCTAGATATGAGAAAGTTTGAGATTTTGAAGAAGCAAGTGGTTCTTACAAATGTAGCAAACTTAAATTTTGAGGACAATTTAATTTAACTTCCATTTTTATGACCAGATTTTGGGTCAGCTGTTAAGCATTCAAAAAATAAAATCTGATAATATCTGGCAATTCCAATTTTCAGTTTTATTGATCTTCACCGTGAAATAATATATAAGCTAAGGGGCAAAATTTTGGAAAAGCAGATCACTTTGTTGTCCTATTTAGCAAGTTCTCAAATTATGCCATCTTGGAATCATTACAAGTAATTATACGAAGACAGTATCTTGTGTTTTGTATTTCATTGTTACACATCCAATTGTTCTCTAGAGATATCAGAGAAAACCCACTCAAGAAGGGAAGGTTAGATAAACAGCCCTCTCTCTCTCTCTCTCTGTCTTTGCCTCCATTTGGTTCCTTATGTTCATTTCTCAGTGCATTTCAGTTACTTTTATTGTTCCCTTCATTTTCTCTTTCATTCCAGAAGTTTAAGTGATTGCATAATTCTTTTGACAGCTGAAAGTAGTATCCGACTTTGAATGAAAGGTTTACAGCTACAGCTTTTCAATTAGAAAATCTCAGATCATGTGATCTATGAGTTTTAATATCTTAGGATCTCGACCAGTAAGGAATAATCACTTTGAAAAACCTTGATGCTACCTAGAGTTTGTGTTTTGTGAGGTTGCTTGGTAAATTATTTTCCTTTGATAATTGAATATTGCTTCAAGAGAGGTGAGCTCAGACGTTTGGCAATGAATATTGAATGTGTATTCCAAGAGACATGACCTTAAAATATCATCAAGCTAAGTAGTAGTGAAATTGAACTCTGCTGTATAATAGAAGTCAGTGTTTCTTACATCTTTGTGATATATAAATATTTTTACATTGTGGTAGATAATAATTTGTATGGGAACATTTAATTGAATTTAATTTATCCTATGGCAGAATTATGTTGCATAGGTCATTTTAGTTTTTGATTTAAGCATCTTAAAATTACAAATGCAAATATTCAACACGTAAAACCCACATGAATACACACTCCCAAACATTTGAAATCCTAACAGTCATTTCCAACAGCTTTTTCCTACAAAAGAAGTCAGCTCTTCTTAGAGAAGACATGCATTCCCATAGCTTGAGAGGTGCACACTATAAGGTAAACAGAGAAAGGATTACAGCAGTTTAAGTATACCAGCGGATTTACTTTATAGACAATAGACTTTTGAATTACTTGTCTTCAAAATTTGGTTTCTTGAGAAAATTATCTGTGTAGATTAATCATGCATTTCAGATACTTTCCAGACATCTGAATGTTGTTTTCTTAAAAGTAGCCAGCACGCCTTTTTATGCAGTCTGCATGGGAGATAGTAAGAGATGTGTATGCTGTATATCTACTAGTAGAGATTTGTTTATGAGTGCTTCCTTAAAAAATTATTTTTTCTGAAGAAAGGGATTTCTTTTTTATAATTTAGATTAGATGATTTTAAATGTTTTTAGGTTTTAACCTCTCTGATCATCAGGGTCATTGCCATGGAAAAAATGCAAGTTATAGCATATTTCATTTTTATAAGGAAAGAAGTTGATAATTTAGACTTTTTTCTTTTACTAAATTGAATTACATCACTCAATATTTGGATGGCATTAATTCACAATAGCAACAAAAAAATCTTACTATTCAACAAAATAAAGTATGATTTCCTTCACATTTAACTTAATTTGTTCTTTAAAACATCTCCTAACGAAGGTTTTCTCATCCTCTGAAGCTGAATTTATTTAGGAAAAAATATTTTAAACACCATCCCAAGTGATATAACTATTTTTATTGAGCTTTGATGTTCTATTTGAACATATTTGAAGACTGTACAAGCACTCAATTTAGAATTAAGATTTTATTTGGAGATTTTGGTTGTATTTGAAATCTGTTGTGGAATTAAACATGAAGAATACGTCAATTTACTAGATGTCATTGTCTATGACACATTTTAGTCTTATCTTTCTGCCTATATGTAAAGAGGAATAGAAATAATTGGTATAAACAGGAAAAAAGAAGTAAAGTGGTAGGATCAGATGTGAGAAATATATAAGCTAAGATACTCTTTTTTTGTTTGTTTGTTTTTTGTTTTTGTGAGACAGAGTCTTGCTCTGTTGCCCAGGCTGGAGTGCAGTGACACAATCTTGGCTCACTGCGGCCTCCACCTCCCAGGCTCAATGGTTCTCCTGCCTCAGCCTCCTGTGTAGCTGGGATTACAGGTACGCATCACCACACCCGGCTAATTTTTGGATTTTTAGTAGAGACTAGGTTTGACCATGTTGGCTAGGCTAGTCTCAAACTCCTGACTTCAGTTGATCCGCCCACTTCAGCCTCCCAAAATTCTGGGATTTCAAGTGTGAGCCACCAGGGCCAGCCTAAGCTAAGATATTCTAGAAGCTATTAATAGTAAAATATAATGTAAATTGTTTAAAATTAATCTGTATATGAAATTTTTTCTAGGACTTTCCTGCCAGAAAAGTAGGAATAGAATGGCAAAAGGAACGAGGTTCCTTCTACAAGTAGGCACACATCCTATTTCACTTTATCCTGTGATCAGTCTCATAACCATCTCCTGGTGTGAAGTGCTAAAACTGTGCTTTAAGAATAACTTAAGTCCTTTATGTACAAACTAAAGTATGAGAGCCTGAACCTTGGAAACCAAGAGATTCCAAAAAGCCTTATGTGTGAGACTGGGTGCCACAGATCTTGGCAGAAATTACTGCTTATTCTTAATTCTTATTGTTCCTTTCTAGCACTTCAATTTATAATGCCAATATCTACCTCAGCCTAAAGACAAGCTCTAGAATCACTTGTGTTACTTATTACATTTCTTTTAAAAAACTCATGAATTACACATGAATTTCAAAGTTGCCAACTGAGATTCCAAGGACTTAAAAAAGAAAAAACGTGGCACCTTTCCATTATAAAGGCTGTACGCAGTCTTCATAGTGTTTGTCTTTAAGGGACAACATGCCTCATCCATCAGCAACTTTTCTTCCTTAAATCATCATATCTTGCCTAAAAAGGTTTTCTGAAAACTAAGATTTGCAGATTGTTATATCACATCTTAATCTACGTATCAACTTTAGCATTATCAAAGCATGAACTGTTCTGGGTTTTCATAGTTAATTGTGTTTGTGGTAATAACTGGGATGCAATTGTTTTTCTTCTGATGATTTTGTACTTGCTTTTCTTATGGTAACTTCTGATGCTTGTTTGTAAGATCTTCCTCTCTTTTCTCCATCTGGTTATCTTCTTACCTTCTGTCCTTTAACTCAGATGTCACCCACACTGTGTGTCTTTCTGGATTGCTTCTTATTTAACTGTTGCTTCTCATAGTTTACATACCTCCTCCTGTACCACACTATCAACATTTCTCAAGCTGCACTATATGCTGGGTTGTGTCTTTATTTATTTATAAGTTCCTTGATAATTCGGACTATATATTAGTATATTCAAAAAATACTTATGAAGTGTTTACTTTGGGTCAGGAATTATTGAGTGAAGGAAATTGATCAAAACTCTGCCATCATGAAGCTCGCATTCTAACTTAGGGAGACAGATAACAGACAATGAGCCACATAAATATGCAAAGTATCGTAAGTTAGATGGTGAAAAGTAATCCTGGATGGGGATCAGATAATTTTGATAGGATAATTTTTAACTGGGTAGTCAAGAAAGGCCGCACAGAGAAGATGGCAATTGGAAGAACAAGGTGGTGAGAACTGCTGAGTCTGGAGCAAACACACAATTTGGAGCAGTAGAAGATTCCAGAAGTAACAGTATAGAGGCGAAGAAGTGGGAATTGTGTGGAGTCTTTTACTTGCTGTTGTAATGACCTTGGCTATGCTTTGAAGTGAGGTGGAAAGTTGGCAGGGACCTTAGTTTTCTTTTTAATAATTCACTATGAATTTTGAACGGTCACTATTATAGACTCAATAATTTTGCTTTATTACTCTTGCAATTGACTACAAAAAAGCGTATTGAAGAAATGTTAAATTCTAATTTAAACTGATTGAAATAGGTTTTTATCTTTTTATGTTTCTCATCACTGAATATCTCATTTTTAATTAGTTTGAAAGCATTCTAAGATAGTGAGCCAATGCAATTTAGCATAATGCATAACTTATTATTCATCAGATTTAGGTATTTAACCGAGGATGCTAATTAGGAAAGTAACTTGTTCTGTTGGATGATTTTGATAAAGCTACTTTCAAATGATTATCACATCCATTGATGTCATATTAAGTTGTGTTTCTGGAAACCAAATTTAGGCAGTGGTAATGAGTTAATATCTCTAAGTGGATACCTTTTATCTCTACAGTCAAGGATACTTGAAAGTGGAAAAACATACTGGCTTCAAGTCTTGGGAACTAGGACTTACCGGAAATGTGTGTGTTTGTTTTGTTTCCTGGTGGAATTGTCTTCTCGGAAAGATGGTGTTTCCTTTTCAATAGGAAAAAATTGATCCTATGCTGCTTTACTTTAATGCTTTGCTTTTGTCAAAATAGTGTTTTCTTAGGAAAATTAACCTATCATAATATAATGAAAAGAGAAATGCTGAAGACACAAAATGATGTCCATGTTAATATTGAGTAGGAAGCATCAAGGGACATGAGAAGAGGGAAGCGAAGAGAGGGAGAAGAGAAATTTATAGTGTAACAACAATTAGTAAAAAGGATTAGCATATACATGTAGTCAATAAGTCAATAAATGGCTGTTTATAGAAAGCCTACCAGGCACTAGGGGATATAGCAGTGAAGAAGGCAAAGACACAATTGGCTATACTGTAGTGAGGAGGGAAAGAGGAGGAAGACATACAAATACCTAAACAAAGCAATGGTGTGAAGGGCTATAAAGTACACTACTACGAAGAAGATTACATGTGATAACATGGCTGAGTAAAACTGTCAAGGAGGAAGGCACTGATCTGGCTGTAGGTATTTCAGAGCATTTTTCTCTCTGAGGAGGTAATATTTCATTTGAGAGTTGAGTGAAGACAAAGAGGAAGGTACTTTGAAGATCTGGGGTGCTCTGAGCAGAAAGAAGGGCAGATATAAAGATTCTGTAATTTAAAAAGAGAGCTTGATAGTTTCTTACAAAGAAAAGAAGGCCGGTTTGGCTGGAATGTCCATGAAGGAAGAGCATGGAGAGAGATTACATGAGTGTTCTCAGGGACCAAATCTAGATCTTATATCAAAATGTGAATATAAATTAACTACATTGAAAAGTGTATGATGGATGTGTGATACGATGAGGTTAGCTCTTAGGAGGGTGTACTATTGTGGAAGGGTACACTAGTGAAGGAAGGGGGTTCATTTAGCTGACTATTGCACCTGTCCAGTTGAAGGATGATGGTAGTTGGGATTATGAGTGTAGCAATAAAGTTGGAGAAAATCAGTTGAGATTGGAAGTTGATTTGAAGATGATTGAATTTACTGAGCAAGAATTATATCAAGGTATTTGGATTTAGGGACATGGGGGATTATGGTCACTTTTAGTGATATGGCAAAGTCTTGATGACATGAGGCAGTTTGCAAGTGACAGAGGTGTGGGTAGGTGCGTATGTGTGATTGATTTTACATTTTTTAATCTTAAATTAAGACGCTAGTTAGAATCCAAGTGGAGACATCAAGTAGGCACTGACAAGTTGACTTGGCTAGAGATGTGAGTTAGATCATGGTAGCCTATAGAGCATGCCTAAAGTCATGAATCTAGGTGAGGGGTTGGAAAACTATTATAGCCCATGAGCCAGATCTGGTCTGCCACCTATTTTTGTATGGCTCATGAGTTATAAGTACGTGTGGCATTTATAAGTCTAAAATGTAAAATACAGGGAAATTTTTCAGCAGGGAAAGTTCCATAAATTTGCCTCTTGGCAACACAAAGCCTGCAATATTTACTATCTGGCTCTTTGTCAAAAATGTTACTGACTCCTGATCTGGATGAAACCCTGTGAGGAGAGAGTGTTGACAGAAGAGAGAGAAGCATCACAGTGGAAATTAAAATTATGTCAACTGAAGTGTGTAGGGTAGAGAATTTAAGCCTGAGTATAACAGTAAGAGATTAAAATAACAGTAAATTCATTATCAGCGTGATCAATGAAACCTTTGGGGGCAAAGAGGAACTATCTTCGTCACACCTTTCACTCACTCATAGAAAGATCTTAGGCAGGAAATATAACTTGTTTGAAGATCTGAGATAAGGCTAATGTAGTTTGGACAAAGAAAGCCAATGGGAGGATGACATTACATCTGGCCAAAGATTTAGGGAAGAGCCAAATACTTCAGGCTTTTTAAAGTGATCTTTAGATAAAGAGGAGGTCATCAAGGCATTCCGAATTTGGAGGATCAAATCACATCTGATGGAAAAAATCTGGCTGTATGTGCATCTAGGATGTAAGGAAGCCAACATGGATGTGAAGTTAAAATTGTCCATTGCAAATAATAAAATGAAGGCCCCAGGTAGCCTTGGCAAGGGCAGATTTGGTATAAAATCCTTATTGGAATGGGCTTAAGCAGTAACGGGAATACGGATCTAGCTGTTGTGTTTAGTGGAATTTTATCAGTCTTTTTGTTGTGTATGATATATAGATGGTCAAAATAAGGAACTTCTACATTTTCGGTTTTTGTTTTATTTTAATTGAGATGTGAATTAAAAATAAGAAACTTTTATTTTGAAACTTGGAGACTGTGTTTAAAAAGTATAGAGTAGGGCTAGAAAAAAACCTAAAACTCTCCTGATGAGGAGAGTGCTAATCATGACTCTAATAATAATAAAATACTTTTCTGATAATTTTTTGTGTGTTTCATTATTTATATATGTATGGGAAGTTGTACCCTAGCCACATGCCAATTCACCTGGTGAACTTGCTCTTCAACGTGGCACAAATATTTCCTTCTATCTTTAGCCTTCCGGGGTTTCTCACATGGACTATTGGCTCTTCCTACATGAACCTGCTGGTAGTACCCTGTAGGAGACATGCTACTCCATGACAACAGGCACCATGCTGTAGGGGAATTACCATACCTGTCAATCACTATCTCTAGAATGTGGCCTTTCATGAGCCCTGAGATTTCATACTGTTTCTCTGAGCTGTAACAATATTTATATTGAAAAAATAAACATGTTCTTCTATCTTTAATATTTTATATCTTATAATTTGAATATCCCATTTTCATTATACTACTTAGCTGCTAAGTTATGTTATAAAAACAAGTTTTAATTATCTGCAAACACCTTCAAATCTAATCCTTACCGGTGAAGACTGATGTCTGGTTAACATCTGTTAGGACATTTATTTCCATACAGTATTTATAGCGCCTTTTTGTTATTGATTGGTATGATAAATGTGTAACTCTTACACAAAGACAAAATTTTTAGATTTTTGTATTTAAAATACTGGTTATCGAAAGAAAAACCCAGATGTTATTTGTTTATGTTTCTGCTTGAGGTACTGAATCTATTTCAAGTCATATTTCTCAGTATTGATATACTTAATTTTGCTGAAATAATAACACACTAACTTTAGCTACTTTTTTTCTCAGTGTATCTCCTTGTCGCTCACCATTTCCGCCTCATTTCACTTCTCATCTTTATTTCTTTTTCTTTGGTCTTCTTTTACTTTAGGGATTCTTTCAATTTAGAAGTGTTCTTGTTTTCTGTTAATTACTATTCTTCTTGGATGTACACAGTTATCCTTTTCCATTTCATTTGTGAATTCATCTCAGAGGCATTTTGTATGTGCCTTTTACTCATAGCTTCTCAGAAGTCCCTTTCGAGGTTACCGATTTAACATGTCATGTACTATAAGGTTTGCATGGCATGGTGGCAGCTGACTTTGATCTTTACAAGGATTGAAATGTTCACTCAACATGGATTGGTAGAATTTATTTTTTCCTTAAACATTTCATCGCCTTGTAAACAAACAAAAGCAAACCCAAGACTCAAAACTGACATTACTATTGGTGCCCCTGGAAATAGCTACCTTCTCACTAAAGTAGATTTTGTCATCCAACTTTATGTGTTGTTGAACACACATGGTATGAGCACTCACTCACTAGTCTAGAAAACATTGCTGTGACCAGTTACCAGAAAAATAAATTCAGATTGCTCTTCACCTTCCACAGATGACCCTTCTGAAAGCCATTTGAATTCATTATAAATTATAGTTATATTAGTGTGACTTTAATTCACTTGTAATCTGAACTTTATGTGCAATGCATTTTTTCCCGTGTTTAATCATTTTTGAATGCTAAATCATTTGCAAACAAATGGCTTGTCCTTGAGAAAGAATTTAAGGCTGAAAGTACATTAAGTGCCATCTGGGTATCTGTGTCAATGGTTTTGTCACTACAAATGTGTGTGTGTGTGCATATCACCTACTTTATCACATTTATTTGATAAAATTGATATGCAATCTCTAAATCATTGTGTCTCCAACTTGTGTTATGCCACAAATACAAATTTTTGTCCTAAAGTTGATGGTACCCTTTGTAAAACTAGAAGTTCTCATTTGTGCAAAGGAAGGAAAAATAAAACAAGAAACAAATTCAATAAAAAAATTAAAGGTCAGATTTCTTTTATAGCTGCTGAATTCCTTTCTTTCCTTTCCATCATCCTCACATTCCCAAATCTCAACAAAGTTAAGAAATTAAAACACACATCATGAGATCATATGTTCACCTTGTTCAGGAACTGAAGGATTACATATACAAGACTATACCTTAATAAGTAGAGGGAGAAATATGAAGATATGAATAGAATATGAAAATTTATCATAATGCAGTTGTATTCTAAAGTGTTTCCTAGGCAGGCTAAGAGTATGTTGCCAGGAAATTTTAAGAGACCCACTCCATTATATAGAAGAGGATGTGTGTAGATCTCTTAATTCTGAAATGTTTAGAACTGAGTACAACAGGTCTTTGAATAACGACGTTTCATTCAATGTCATTTCATTATGATGTTGATGAGAAAAAACAAATTGATTCCAATTGGGGTTCACTGTCTGTGTAGAGCTTATGTATTCTCCCCATGTCTGCATTGATATTCTCTGGATGCTCCAGTTTCCTCTCACTTCCCAAGGCTGTGCATGTGAGGTTGATTGACGTGTCTATGTGGTCCCAGTCTGAGTAACTGTGGGTATGTGTGAGTGCACCTGCAATGCGACGGCACCCTGTCCAGGGCTGGTTCCCACATTGCGTCCTGAGCTGACAGGATAGGCTGCGGTCAACTGCAACCCTAAACTGAAATAAGTAGGTAAATAATGATTTTACTAGCTTTTATTAATCTTAAACGTATGAATAGCTGAAATTTATTTCAGCATTTAATATTAGAAGTGTTTTGATCTTTATTTACAAGTTTGTTGACGTTTTAGTTACCAAAAGCCATAGAAGCTGAACTCTTTTGATGTCAACCTATGGTAAAATGGGTTTCGCTGACTGTATTTTTGTACCAATTAACCATCCCCAATTTATCCCTCCGTATGCGTGTATCAAAACATCACGTGACCATAAATATATATACCTATGACCAGTTTTCAAGCACCTGTCAATGATGTTAAGTGAAGACTTATTGTAGTCCTTTTTTGGCATAACGAAAATGTGTGTGTTTTGTTCAAGATTGGAAAAGTTCTTTGTGTAAAGAACTAGACAGTAAATATTATAGGCTTTGCTGGCCATATGTAGTCTCTGTCTCTCCTTCATCTACTCATTCTTCTTCTCCCCTTCCTTCTCCTTCTTTAAACACTTCCAAAATGCCAAAACAATTTTTAGCTCTCAGCCATATGAAGCAAGCCATTGATTAAATTTGGCTTGTAGGCCCATAAGGTGTGAATTCCTTTACATCATCAGAATGCCGCATATATATGAAATGTTATCTATGAGAAATTAATGGGGCTCCCAGCAGAGAGAAATTAGCCTAAGTTAAGTTTGGGCTTTGGAATTCAGGGGAATGCCATGCACAAAAATGCTCTGCTTTTAAAACTAGTTACTAACAGTCCATTTCTGATATCAGAAATACATGAAAACTACCAATTGAACGGACATTATTCACTACTTTAGTGCTGCTACTCCTGTGTGGTGGAAAAAGAATCCAGAAAGTTTTCCTTTCCATTTGAACATTCATGCAATAAAAATTTCCAAATCTTTTTTTGAACAAATTTTTATCTTATAGCTCTCTTGTGTACTTTATAAGTACGTTTTGCTGCTTATTCTCAGTAACTGTATTGAAACAATCTGTTTTCCTTTATCAATCAAAATAAAATAAGAAATTTAGCTTAATACTAATATTAAGCTGAAGTGCAAGATATATGAAAAAGAGAGAAAAGAAGCAGGATAAACTGACCTTTTGATAACTGCAGAGGACAGCAGATCAAAGACTGGACTTTAACGTCTGACATTTTCAGAATCTATCACAGTAAGTCCACTGGGTCCAGAAATAGGTTTTAATCCTAGATTGAAATGACAATGCTGTCATGACATTGAGTTTGATGGAAAAAGTGAAGTTAAAGTTTTTCTCAATATTTTTTTAAAATCAATGATTGATTTAACTATAAAATGGACTGATTCTGAAGAACTCATTCTGACGTTGGAGGTGAAAATGCTTTTACTCTAATCATTAAAATCAATTTCTCTAGATATCTGACTTTATTCTGCTTTATAACATAAAGAATGAAACTATATTTATTAATGAAGTGTAATCTAGCAAAGTGGCATAAGCATAATTATGAGTCACTTACTAAAGTTGTGTGTTTTTTTCCATTGCATGAAAACCCTGCCTTGTTTTAATTTTTATTGACTCTTTAAAAGCAATTTTAGGTTTGTAGAAAGAAGTGAATAAGCATTCACACGTCATCCTCAGCCTCTACCCCAATTTCCCCGATTTTTAACATCTTGCAATAGTGTGGTACATTTGTTATAGTTGATGAGTCAATATTGGTACATTACTATTGACTAAAGTATGTAGTTTGTATTAGAGTTTACTCCTTGTCTTATGAATTCTATAGGTTTTGTCAAATGTGTAATGACAAATAATCCTCATTACAGTGTCATACAGAATAATGGATTCACTCTCCTAAAATTCTTCCTTGCTCCATCCGTTCATCGTTTCCTCTACTAATTTATGTAGAAGATAAATTAGTAGATTGAGTTGATGGTTATAGCAGTTTAAAGCACAGATAGAAAACTAGATTGACCTGCCTACCCAGACTGTGCTTCTCACTCTCACTGTGCCCTTTCTTAACCTTTGGAAATGCTTTTATTCATATATAAAATAGGCTATAACTTCATATAGTTGTATTACAAAAAGTTAATGCACAGAAAAAGACTTGTGCTAGGTATATGGTTTCTTCTCAGTTAAATGGAAGCCATTGCGTGTGTTTGTCAATAGAATTCGTCATACTTTATCTCACATATCTTTACGTCATTGTTGGCACATGACATGTTTAGACTGCACAAATCTCCTCCAAATCCCTAATAGCCACTGATCTCTTTACTGTCTCCATAGTTTTGCTTTCTCCAGAAGGTCATGTAGTTGAATCATACGGTATGTAGACTTTTCAGACTGGCTTCTTTCACTTGGCAATATGCATTTAAAGGTTCCTGTGTGTCTTCTGTAGCTTGACAGAATACTATTCCATTGCCTGGATATACCACAGTTTATTTTTCCATTCACTTCCTGAAGGACATTTCGATTTTAGTGATCATGAATAAGGCTCCTGTAACATTCATGGGAAGAAGGCTTTTGTGTGCATGTAAGTTTTCAAATCCTTTAAGTAAATACCGGGAATGTAATTGCTGGGTTGTGTGGTAGGAGTATGTTTAGTTTTATAAGAAACTGCCAAACTGACTGCCAAAGTAGCTGTACTATTCTGCATTCTCACAAGCAATGAATAAAAGTTCCTGTTTCTCCTCACATTTGCCAGCTTTTGGTATCATCAGACTTTTGGATATTGGTCATTTTAATAGTCATGTAATAATATCTCACGGTTGCTGTGACTTGCAGTTCCCTAATGATACATGACTAGTAACTTCAAAATCCCCATTTGACAGCTGTATTTAGACCTTTGGACTATTTTTTAAATGAGTTGTTTTCTTTCTTATTTTCGAGTTCTCTGTATACTTTAAATACCAGTAATTTATCTGATATGTTTTGAAAATGTTTTGAATATGTTTTGAAAAAATTTTCTCCCAACCTGTGGCTTTTGTTTTCATTCTAAGCACAGTTTTAATAACAAAAGTCTTTAATTTTAATGATGCTCAATTTCTCAATTTTTTCTTTGTCTAACCCAATAAATCAGAAAGCTTTTTATCATTTCACATGACTTAATATTCAGGCAAGGTCTATATAGGCCCCTTTCAAACAGTCATAAAGTTTAGAAGCTCTGACCTCACAAACAATAACAACGACAACATAGAAACAAAAATGACAGCTTTTGATGTTGTCTCAGTAATTTCTCAATTCAAGAACAGATTACTGAGCTTTATAAGCAATACGTATAGATATCAATTTCACAGTAAAATACCTTATGATATTTATCAAATCACCTTAGTTTTGGTCACTTATTACTATTAGACTAAAATGTAATTTGTCAGACATGAGAAATCCTTTGGAGTATTTTTTAGAGAACCAAGTATTTGTTTTAGCCTTTTCAGTTCTTCTCTTGCTGTTTCTCCAGTATAGTCATTCCAATTGTCTCTATAGATGTATTAATACCAGGTACATAGTAAACACAATTATCTCCCACGTGTACCCCAAACCCCTTCCCTGTTCATGCAGTGAACATAAAGGAAGCAGGTCAAAAGGAAGCAGGTCATGTACCCTGTGATGTGCTGGGTTGTAAGGAAAGGTACACAATTAATGTACCATGTCTGAGTTTTCTTCTTCTCTGTATTTGTTCCATTTAATGCATGTATGTTTTTTATTCCTTAGGCCTCTCCAGTCCTAACACACTCAGGGATACTTGATACAGCTATAAGGCTGTGTCTTTATCAGGTACCTTTGGGTTACCCCCGGCCAGGGGTGGGAAATAGAGGAAGTGAATGTCTGTATCCTCATTAAGTATCACACAGAGCAGAAACATAAAGAAGCCTGTGCCATGAATGGGTCTCTTCTTTCTCCAAAAACCACCTACCCCTTCAACTCCCACTGCTTAAAGGAAAATCTTGTATTAGTCTCCCCATTTTCTCCTCAAACTTGCTTTAGCAAAGCAGTTCCTAAACCTCTGTTAATGTATGTCCCCACCCCTAACTCAACACACAGTCTCATGTCACATCACAGAAAAGAAGTTCAAAACAAAACAAAACAAAGCCACAGTCTTATAAGAAAAATAGGTAAGTTTTACAAAAGTTGTGTACTGTATCTCTGCTTTGAATTTTGTCATTGGCCAAGGATAGTAAAACTCTTGGAAAATTATAAAACAGGAACTTAGGTAATATGTTTTACCCAAGATTTTTCAAACATTTTTGGAAGGATACTTATTAACATCTTGCAGAGGTAATGTTACATGAAAAACTTAGCATAAGACCAATCAGGTATTCTATGCAATAATGCAGATATATGAAAAAATAATATAATGAAATAAATGACTTTTCAAAAGGTATTGATCCTAGATCCACATTCTTTTTTTGGTTCAGGTGAGGCAATTAGAATGTGAAAAAAAGAAGCATAGAACAACTGTCTAATGAGAGGGACGAATGCTCCTGGGTGGAAAGTTATTAGAAGATAAATTAGTAGA
Organism: Symphalangus syndactylus; assembly: GCF_028878055.3. NCBI lineage: Eukaryota > Metazoa > Chordata > Mammalia > Primates > Hylobatidae > Symphalangus > Symphalangus syndactylus. The sequence continues at coordinate 161,607,297 of NC_072447.2, read as the reverse complement.
TTGACCCTTTTGCTGTCTACGCAGGTTTTTTTTTTTTTTTGCTAGTACCAATAGAAACAAATTCATTTTATGGTTTGTGTCACTGGAAATGTATAACTTAGTGGTAGCTGTATAGCAAACTTTGAATATGTAATAATAAGAGATTAGATGTAGGTTTAATATCATTATTTAATTTATTTGCTTGAATACCAGTGAGGAATTTCCACTTAAGCTCTCGTTTTCCAGATGAGTGTTTAATTGAATTCCAGAATTCATTTTGAAATAGAACTTTGTGTAGAATATGAATTTCTTTGCAAGAAGAATCATTTGTACACTTGGGTTTGAGAGCAGTTTAATGTCAATATAACTTCTTTCCAGGCTTTCATTTCCTACTTTTTGATATGGGAATAATCTCATGGCGTGATTGTGAAAGTCTTAAAAGATAATGTTTGGGGGGAGGGGAAGGGATAGCAATAGGAGATATACCTAATGTTAAATGATGAGTTAATGGGTGCAGCACACCTACATGGCACATGTATACATCTGTAACAAACCTCCACGTTGTGCACATGTACCCTAAAACATAAAGTGTAATAAAAAAAGATAATGTTTGCAAAGATACTCTGTGCACTCAAAGCGTGCTCTATGAACTTCATTGCCGTTCACATTTTGGGTTTATGAGGCTTCCATTTGCTGGCAATTGAAATGTGACTCTGAGTTAGATGCCGTGGTGTGGGAGATGATGTTTATTGGAGTTTAAAGCACAGATAGACAACTAGATTGTCCTGCCCACCCAGACTGTGCTTCTCACTCTCACCGTGCCCTTTCTTAACCTTTGGAAACACCTTTATTTATATATAAAATAGTTTCATATACTATTTTATACTATATACTTCATATAGTTGTATTATGAAAAGTTAATGCACAGAAAAAGACTTGTGCTAGGTATACGGTTTCTTCTCAATTAAATGGAAGCTATTGCCTGTATTTGTCAATGGAATTCATCATACTTTATCTCACATATTCAGTGCTTTACATCATTTTTGGCACATGGTATGTTTAGACTGTGCAAGGGTTAATTACGCCAAATTTATCTATCTACAGTTAATATAGCCCAAGGTACCTTGTTTAGCTGAGCCAAAGTTTGCATTTATTAAAAATGTAAATTTATCTTGAAGTGATGCCTGATCTCACAGAACTATGGGTTCCAATCTCTAAATCACTGTGATCAGTAGTAAAACTATGTACTCTGTGTCTGTCCTACTAGCTATATTGCCGGAATCTGGAGCATGACTTTTGGGTCTTTCTGTAATGCCTTACCTCTCATCAAAATTCACAAAATTCACAAGACCTGCTCTCTGGATTGTGAGACTTTTGCATTACAAAGAAAAAGGTACTGTCCTAATGGCATTCCAAAGCCATTTGAAATGAGTTGCTGTCGTTTCCAGGGAGTCATTTTTGTGTTGGTTATCATTACTTTACCATTACCTTTTAATTTGGAAATGTTAAAATCCATTGCCATGCTCCTTGGAATATAAAGATCATATAGGGTCATTGACATGAGTCTGAAAGTATCAGTCACTGGAGACCTTCTAGTGGGATGATGTTGTTAATATTGCTGGTATTCTATTCTTCACGTTACCTCCAGTAAAATGTAAAGTGACCAAAATATAAGCGTCACGCAGGCAAAGATTCTTTTATTTGTTCAACGAACACTGCTTTCACAGAGTAGTCAGTTAATATTCACTACTAGAATGCATGTTGAATGGCAGCTCTTTTATTTGCCATTAGCGTTGGCCCACTTGATAGCAGTTGGACAAAAAAATTGGACAAAGTGTGTTGATCTTTTATGAAAAAATAGATATCTCTTTCTTTCATTGTTGCGTTTTCTCTGGACAAGTTGATACACACTGTAGACCTGATGTTATTTTAGGGATACAGTTGAAGTTACTAGATACTTTAGAGTTTATTTAATTATAATATGAAGCTTTGAGTTTCTGTTTCATTATTAAATAATTTATTTTATGATAGTGTTGCTTAACTTAGTGTGCAAGGCCTACAAATAAACCTAATAAATATCTTACAAACTACCTTAAAATAAATCTAACATTTTTTACTGAAATATTTTTAAACATGTTGAAGTTGGAATGCCAGGTAATTGTATACATACACACACACACATTTTCTTTTGGTTTCTTTGTTCCTATTATTGAAATTCCTATGCTAATAACCATATCAATTTATGAAACTCATTTTGAGAAAAAAGGCCTAAAATATAACTCATTTTTAAAATGATTTTCTCTTAATTTATAATGTCATACTTTAATAAAATAGGGTAGGGCAATTTTGTATAAATATTTATGCTAAGTTTTCTACATAAGTTACTGCATGTAGTCTAGTTTTTAATAGAAGGGTTTTCTTTTTCTTCAGTATCCACTTTAAAGTCAATGACATTTAGTGTTTTTTACTTTACAGTTCTAAGTTACTTATGCTTAAAAAGACATCTGACTTTTAAGTTACTGTCCAACTTGATTGTTATCTCTCTGTATCTTATCGATGTGTTCTTGAAAGTAGTTAGATTTTGAAAGACATTACTAAGAGGGCTTTTTCTCATCTTTGGAGAGTAACTTGGGGTAAACGGTTGTCTTTCGTCTTTGTCCTCCTCTCTACCCACAACTCCCCATCCCAGATCATTAGCTGAACTTGTGTGCTCAGGTTAATGTTCTGTTTCACCTTTCTTGTCAAATTGCTAGATACAACTCTCTTCAGTTATATACTGTACAAACAGAATCTCATCTTTTTAATCTCTCTCTTTTAAACAAATGTGTTCACGCTCAGATTTGTTGTCATTTAGAACAGGACTTCCTATTAGAAATATAATAATTTTCCTTCATGTTGTATCTTCAATACAAAAAAAAAAACAGAAAAACACGTATCAATGGTTTGCATGTGTCATGCTGATAGTTGGAGGGCAACTGATATTAGAAAAAGTGACACTATATTTCTGAACACAAACCTTGTTTCATCTTAGAATTTGGTGTTGAACCAATTGTGTACCTCATAGCAATAAACTTTAATGAGTTGTTAATATGTGATTAACTGCCTTGGCCAAACTCAAAATCTTATTCACACATACAATACACACAGAGAACTTATTTTTATTTGTTCAGTCACTCCTTTAGTCCTTCATTTATTTCACAAACATTCATTGACACTTACGTGGCAGCACTCTTATAAGAATAGAATATACCCTGTTAAATCAGACATGATACTTGCTTTTGTGGAGCTTATGCTTTAATGGAGAAACAGAAAGTCAAGCAAAAACTCAAACTATATAACTTTAAATTGGATATGTGCTAATGAAGGAAAATGTGGCAGTGTAAGAAAAAATAATAGGGAGTTAAAGGATAAATAGGAGTTTGGTGGATGAAATTTATGAAGGGCTGAAGATTTCAAACAAAAGAAACTGATGCAGGAGGGTGCAGCTTTGGAGTCAAGAATGAAGTTCTAGGAGATAGCAAGGAAATGGTGGGAGAGGAGGTCAAAGTAGGTAGGATTTTATATATTATCAATGGGAAAATATTGAACAACCCTAAGCAGAAAGGCAATGATAGGGGGTCAAAGTAGGTAGGATTTTATATATTATCAATGGGAAAATATTGAACAACCCTAAGCAGAAAGGCAATGATAGGAGGTCAAAGTAGGTAGGATTTTATATATTATCAATGGGAAAATATTGAACAACCCTAAGCAGAAAGACAATGATATATATTCATCTTCATTACAAATTCTTATATCTTTAGTAGACCTGTTTTCAGGCAAAATTTCATGAGAGAATAGTAACAAAGAGAAAAAAAGTGGTGTTCTCAGATTATCTCTAACTCACCTGATGACTTTAAGCTAAATGACCTCAACATTTTGTGAGGCTTTTCCTTCTTATAAAGTAAGGAGTTTAGATGAGGTGAGGTGTCCAATTTCATTTAGCTTCAATTTCCTGTAATTTGACGGCTGTCAAGTCATGCTTTGATTTGTTCTGTTTGTGAGCCAGAGTAACTTTAAGGCAGTATATTAACTAGGAGAACTATTTCTTTACTTTTAAACTTCAAAATTATGATGACATAAGTATTTTAAAGAGCATTTAGAAAGTAGACAAATGAAAAATTTTTAACATTTTGGAATGCTTCTTGTATTTCTTTTTGAAACCTAGGTTTTTGGTGGTAGTGTTGATATTTATTTTTGCCAAACTAACCATTCCATGTAATTTTGTAGCATTTTGGGTTGATGACCACCGTAAGTCTAGTATTCCCATATGTGTTAAAATTTATCTTTACAATTAATATATTTTCACTGAATTATTTAATTAAAAATTAAACTACGATTTCTAATACATGTTCAGTGAGATATTATTAGGCATTACCTGAAAGGGATTTCTGGAGAAAGAAAGAATTTCTGGTTAAAAAGAGTTGAGCAGGTTTTCCTAGAGCGATTCTCTTGGTCTCTAGGATGGTGCTACAGCATAAAATATCCTCCTAATTTACTTCACAAATTAGCCCTTAGATTTCATGAATTACTTATAATTTTTTTTGTAGACCACAGTTTCTTTGCTCTTCAGTATTACACTTGCTTATGTGAGTTTCTAAAACTAAGTTTAATTTTGGAAATTCTTAATTTTATATTTATATTTTGAATTGTGTTTAAAATTAAGTTTAGTAAAAAGCTAGGTTTTTATTTCTACCTACAAATTCAGTGTCCCATCAATAGAAAAAAAATTCTCAATAATATTTTAAAGTTACTTACTTTAGTCTTTGTCATTAAAGAATAAAATTTACCAGGCAGAAATGCCCCAGAAGCTACCTATGGAGGAAATATAAATATTATTATTACCTACTAATAGTAATATACAAAATAGTCAATTATGTGTATAGAAGTTAAATATATATAAAAGTTAAATATTTATAAATGATACAGGACTCACGTGTTTGTATTCTCTGACTGCTGTGCAGTCACAGTCTGATAAATTGATAAACAGAGTTTGCAGTAAAGAAGGAGTTTAATGATTGCAGGACAGCTGAGTGAGGAGATGCGAGCACCCTCAAATCTGTCTTTCCAGAGAGTACTTGGTTGGGGTGAAGGGATTGTAGAGGACCAGGGGCTGGATAAATGGGGTCACTGACTGGTTTGGGTTAGGGGGATTAAATCTTAAATCACCAGGATATAGAAACTTCACCCTTTAGTGAGTCAGCTTCTCCTGGAGCCCTTCGGAGGAGCTGATGTCAGTAGTTTCACTGGTATGTAGGATCTGAAAGAATACCTCAGAGAGAAAACAACATTTCACAATGCTCAAGTTGTTATCTATGAGTAGTTAAGTTAAGGGATGAATATTCTGATATATGTAAGTCATCAATTCTGATATATGTAAATCATCTATTCTGATATATGTAAATCATCAGTTCTGATATATGTAAATCATCAGTTCTGATATATGTAAATCATCTATTCTGATATATGTAAATCATCTATTCAGATATATGTAAATCATCACTACTCACTATGCTGCATGATCCTTGACAAATTTTCTGATTTCCTTGTATTATTAAGTAATAGCTGCATTCTTTTAGGATACTATTTCATGATCAGCACTCTTCCTTCAGGCTCTACATAAAAATTATATAAGACTACTAAATCAGTTTATGATCTAATTATGTCATTTCTTTATTTGTCTATTATTTGCCACTGTAACTCAATTGTTCAAAGATTCAATGTAGGAGTCATATAATTCAGCCTGATTAATATAAGTATTTGCTCTAAATGACATTGGAAATATATATATCCATTATAGCTCATTTTAGCACATATGTTAATATTTCTGTTGCAGGATTCACTCAGTTATATCCTCATTAAATGTTGGTACACTTCGAAGATATCAAATGATATCAAATCAGCAATACTGAGCAGCTAGCTACATTTATGAATTTCTTATTTGCTAGTTGAAGTTACTTATATTTGTTACAATCTGGGAAGCTCTTAAAAATATAATTATGCCTTTAAATATATCTCTGCAAAAAAAACTTTTGGAAAGAATTTCTTTGGTGTCTCTGAGAACTGTGAAGTCTTAAGTCTGAACGGAATTAAAGGCATTTGTATTCATCCATTCTTTTTTTTTTTTTCCTGAGACGGAGTCTCGCTCTGTCGCCCAGGCTGGAGTGCAGTGGTGCAATCTCGGCTCACTGCAAGCTCCGCCTCCCGGGTTCACACCATTCTCCTGCCTCAGCCTCCCGAGTAGCTGGGACTACAGTTGTCCGCAACCACGCCTGGCTAATTTTTTTTTTGCATTTTTAGTAGAGACGGGGTTTCACCCTGTTAGCCAGGATGGTCTCGATCTCCTGACCTCGTGATCTGCCTGCCTCGGCCTCCCAAAGTGCTGGGATTACAGGCCTGAGCCACTGCACCTGGCAAGTGGTGTCTTTTCACTTAGTTTAAGTTTACTCAGTGATGAGGATATGAACATTTTTCTAATTGGCATTCACTTCCATAACTGTGAACTCTACCCAGTGACCAGTATCTGTGATGGTATTAAGTACCACCTGTTCAAGCTATTTATGTGTTGTAAATTAGTCCCTAATACCCCCTGTTTCCAAAGTCTTATGACATCTAAGATGAAATGATAATAGATAATTTCATTAATTTATAAAACTCTGACTGAAGATGGGAGAAAGATGTCTAAACTAATTCTTTAGATTATATTTATCAAGAACCAGACAGATTCTAATCATTCTACATGTACATTAAATATATTGAATTAGATTTCTCTTCTAACCTTTACAATAAATGCTATATGAGCTTGTGTGTTTATTTAGCTCCTGGAAAATATTAGCTCTAATCTCCCCTATTTCATGCTATTTATGTTTTAAACCTCGTTTCTGAATGTGCTTTGTTAATTTGAATTTTATTGGCCTAAACAAATTTTTTCTTATAATCAACATAAATTACATCGCCATAACTCATATGAAGTTTTCTTCCCTCCCTCAGAAAGTTGTGACCAAACAGGATTTTAATACATTGCAGTTTTTGTAGAACTCCTCTACCAACAATTTCATAGCTAGTTAACTGTTTAAATGCACACTTACTGTGCTAATGGTTGGAGAATAAGAGGTCAAGATGGTGGCTTTTACAAGGAACACATATTTCTGAGCTTATGGCCTGCAAAGCTGAGATAAATTTTAAGAGAGAGAAAAATATCCTAAGTATTTATATATTTAATTATGTTATATTTGAAGTCACATATTTAGGAAATGAAAGTAGGTGTTTTCAAACAATGTCAGTTTCTATCAGCATGCAGCAGGGGTATCCCTCTCCATGCACAGATGCACAGAAACGAGAGAAAAATTAAGTACTAAATTCTAGTGACTATTATAGGATGGTGCAAGTTTCAAGACATGTGAAAGAAAACACAAACTAAAATAATTAGTGAGGACTGTGATGTCCGATAAGGCAAGCAATGAATTCTCTCTTAGCCTCATCTTCTTCATTTGTAAAATTGTTAAATATTTTGCATGACTTCTTCATACTCAGACTTTAATTGTGGTTGGCTTAGAACTCTTTCTCTTTCAACATTGTCTTCATTTCTCCACCGTTTTACTAAATCTTAGTCGTGACTGTTGATATGTCCTCAAGTATCATATACGCACCACGTTCCTTGGAGGTGGTGGTAGAGTGTAGTGAATAGTCAAACAGGTTCTGGGTTTAAATCCTGCATCCTCTGCTTTCTAGCTGTGTGATTTGGGTCAGGCTAGTTGCTATCTGAGCCTCATTTTCCTCATCTGATTGTTTTAAAGACAAAATAGTATATAAGACAAAAGAGTTAAACAATATGTGAAAATATTCCAGCCTCTGACACATCGAAATTCTCAAGAAATATTTACTGTTCTCAGAACAATATTCTATTCTATTCACAATAACAATTGTTACAATTTTTATGCCTGTTCTAAGTTAAAATCTCTACAAGTCCAAGGGTTAATCAAGAAACATTAAATGTCCCACAAATAATTATTTCTATTTAACATAATTTAATTTTAAAACAGTTTTAGGTTCACAGCAAAACTGAGCATTGAAGTGTAAAAGCTTTAAGATAATTTTTTGCCCTTTCAGTATTTAATTTATTTTATTTAGACCTGATTAATTATAAAATTATTTTTCCTTAGCCATGAGAATTCAATATTACGTTATAAAGATATTTCAACTGGAAAGCTTTTTTTTTTTTTTTTTTTTTTTGAGATGGAATCTGGCTCTGTCGCCCAGGCTGGAGTGCAGGGGCACGATCTCGGCTCACTGCAAGCTCCACCTCCCGGGTTCACCCTGTTCTCCTGCCTCAGCCTCCCTAGTAGCTGGGACTACAGGCGCCTGCCACCATGCCTGGCTAATTTTTTGTATTTTTAGTAGAGATGGTATTTCACCATGTTAGCCAGGATGGTCTCGATCTGCTGACCTCTTGATCCACCCACCTCGGGCTCCCAAAGTTAATTTTTGAATATATTTCAGATTTTGCTCTAGCATATTTAATGAGATATTAATGTCACTATACAATCTAAATTTTGGCATATCATTTTATGTCCCTCAGCATTTAAAAATCCTTTGTCATTATAGCTTGTACTCTCTGTCTTTTAATAGTGAAGTTAATCTATTCATACTAAATATGATTTTGACACATATGGATATATTTCTGCATCTTTAATAAAATTTCACTGCATTTTTACTTCTTTACTTTTTTCGTTTGTTTTCTGCTTTTCATTGACTTGATTGCATATTTTTGGGGGGTGTGTTGTTTGTATATTTCCTTTTCCATTTAATCTGTGTCGCTTTTCATTGCTCTTTAGTTATTAAATGTTGAACAAAGTGCATTAGCACTAATGAAGCACAAGGTTGCATTAGCAAAGTACAACTTGAAACAATCATCTCCTTCTACCTGAACAATTTAAAGGCTGTAGAAAATTTTAGATATGATCATCTCTTCCAGTTTTTATATTATTGCAATTTGTAAATATAATTATGTATTGTTTTTTAAATTCCAAGCTAAATAGTCATTATCCTTAATGTTATTATTGCTGTTACTTTGGTTATTGATTATTTAGATACACCAACGTGTTTTCAAGTTTCTGTATAACTCAGTGCCACTTAGATCTCACTCTTTTCTTCTCATTGAAGCATATATTTTGGTGCTCTTTGGTATGTAAACTCAATCATTTATTTGAATATGTGTGTGTGTGTATGTGGCAGGGTCTCAGGCTGTCACCCAGGCTGCAGTGCTGTGGTGCAATCATGGTTCACTGCAGCCTTGACTTTCTGGGCTCAAGCAGGTCTCCCACCTCAGCCTCTTGGGTAACTGGGACTACAGGCATTTGCCACCGTGCCCACACCAGGCTAATTGTTTGTATTTTTAGTAGAAATGAAGTTTCACTATCTTGTCCAGGCTGGTCTTGAACTCTTGAGCTCAAGCAGTCTGCTCTCCCGAGCCTCCCAAAGTGCTGAGATTACACGCATGAACAACCATGGCTGTCCTGAAAATTATCTTATTTTATATATCTTACTCTTAATAATTTAGAAAGGTTTAAAATAATAGATTGATGGATATTTTCTCTTAGCACTTTGAAGAGTTTAAAATCATAGGTTGATGGAAATTTTCTCTTAGCACTATTGTCTTTTATAATTTCAAGATGCTTTCATTTTAAATTATGAGTAGAAAACAGAAATTACCTAAAAGGGCACAATTACTAGACTGACAGTGTTATGGGTTGAATTGTGTACCTTCAGCAAATAATGAGGCGGTAATTCCAGTAGCTGTGAATGTGACCTTGTATGGAAATACAGCCTTTGCAGATGACCAAGTCAGGATGAAGTCATTAGGATGGGCCCAATCCAATATGACTCTGTAGTTACAAAAAGGAGAAATGTGGACACAGGGAAAGATAGGTATACAGAGAAGGCGATGTGAAGACACAGGAAGAATGCCATTGATAAGCCAAGCGATATGGTCTGTCTTAGCTCCTGTAACTCCCATGTGTTGTGGGAGGGATTTGGGGGAGGTAATTGAATCATGGTTGTAGTTTCCGTAACTCCCATGTGTTGTGGGAGGGATCTGGTGAGAGATCATTGAATCACGGGGTGGTTTTCCCCATACTGTTCTTGTGGTGGTGAATGAGTCTCACAAGATCTGTTGGTTTGATAAGGGGTCTCCTCTTTGCTTGGTTCTCATTCTCTCTTGCCTGCCGCCATGTGAAATGAGCCTTTCGTCTTCTGCCATGACTATGAGGCCTTCCCAGCACATGGAACTGTGAGTTCATTAAACCTCTTTTTCTGTATAAATTATCCAGTCTCTGGTATGTCTTCATGAGCAGCAGGAGAACAGACTAAAACACCAAGAAACACCCAAAGCTGCATGACATAAGGAGAGAGACTTCTCTGGAATAGCTTTTTCCTTGTGGCTCTCAGAAGGAGCCACCTTTTCAACACCATGATTTTAGACTTCTGCCTTCCAGAACTCTGAGACAGTACACTTATGGTTAAGCCACCCACTGTGCGCTGTTTTGTTAGGGCAGTCCCAGGAAACTACTACAGATACAAATCGTAAACAGAAACAAGAGCCAGGAGAAACCAGAACCTTCAACCCTCTATGCAGTACTCTGTCCTTTCTTTCTGGAGGTTTTCAGAAGGAATTTCAAGGATTCGGCAGGGGGTTGGTAGACCATGCTGGGCCCACTGTGTCCCATTCCTGCCAGATTCCTGCGGGAACTGCACGGTTTACTAGGTTACACTTTCTTTTCTGTTTATGGCTTCTCAGGATGCACACTTGACCCTATGCCCTCTCTTAATCCTGGCAACCCCCCATACTCTGCCTAAATAAATACCAGTGGACATAACTACCGACATGCCAAAGTCCTCAACATCTCATATTCCATGGAAGAGTACATAGACGGGCTCTTTATACTGTCATAGGTTATACCAGCCGGGTATCCAAGTGATGTCAACAGGGCCCCAGTGTTTTTTAGACATTTTAATAAAAATTTCTTTTTAAAAAATCAGATTTTGCTATAGAGTCAGGCTTATAATCCCTATGTTCTTTTCTTGACAGTATGTTTTTCCAAAAGAATCCTCAGCCATCCACATAAAAACAGTTTCCATATATGCGAACTGGAAATTTTTATAACTGGTAGAAACAGACTAAAAACTGGACTTTCAAAAAATATAGTTGGCCTTTCCTGTGTACGAGCTCTGCATTCACAGATTCAACCAACTATGGATAGAAAATATAGTATTCCCAGATTGGGCAGCCCAAGGATGCAGAGGGCTCAGTTTTAATTTTCCCAGGTTATACAGGACCAATGTTGGAATTTTAGCATTTCTGGATTTTGGCATCCATCAGGGTTCTAGAACTAATCTCTCACGGAGAACGTGGAACCACTGTATATACCAATGGCAAATAAGCAGTGAAAATTTGCTTAACGCCACTAGTCATTAGGAAAATGCAATTAAAACTGCAATGAGATGCTCTATACAGCTACTAGGACGGCTATAATCAAATCACAGAAGACGGAGTACTGATGAGGATATGTAGAAACATCAGTGGTATAGTTGCTTTGGATAACAATAGGGAAGTTTCTTTTAAATTTAAATATACATTTATCATATGACTCAACTGTCAATTCCTGGATGTTTACCCAAGAGAAATAAAAGCATGTTCATACAGAGACCCATTTGCTAATGTTTATAGCAACTTTATTTGCATGGCCTTAAACTAGAAATAATCCAGAGGCCCATGTATTAGTAAAGGTATAATCAAATGGAACACTAGTTTGCGATAAAAAAATACAATATAGACATATGTAACAGCATGAATAAATCTCCAACGCATTAAGTAAACTCAATAAAAAACAATCAAAGCTACATAGTATATGATTCAATTTTTGTGACATTATTTAATAGCCAAAACTGTAGCCACCCAAATCTGAGTGGGGTAGACAGGGGCTAGGTGTCAGGTTGGGGGCGAGGACTGATTACAAAGGGGCACCAGGTAACATAGTACTTTAGGTTGCTGTAACAGAATATCATAGACTGGGTAGTTTATAAACAACCAAAATTTATTTTTCACAGTTTTCGTGACCAGAAGTTCAAATTCACGTTACTGACAGATTCAGTGCCTGGTAATGACTCACTTCCTGATTCAGAGGTGGCTGTCATTCTTTTGTCTCCTCACATTGTAGAAGGACGGGATATCTCCAGGGTCTCTTATAAAAAGCACTAACTCCTTTGATTAAGTCTCTGTTCTTATGATCTAATCACCTTCCAAAGCCTCCAACTCGCAATACCATTATATTGGGTATTAGATTTCAGCATAAAATTTCAGAAGAATATAAAAATTGAATCTATAGAACAAGGGAATTTTTAGGATGAAACGTCTCCATTGAAGTGGTTGTTACACTACTGTAAACATTTGTCAAAATTCATCAAAATGAACACTTAGAAAATGCTGTTATATATCATTATCGTTTGGCTGTGTCCCTCCAAAAGGCATGTGTTGGAACATAATCCAATGAACCACTGTTGGGAGGTGGGGCCCAATGGGAGGTGTTTAGGTCATGAAGGCTGAAGCCTTGTGAACAGATTCATGCTGATTTAAAATAACTTAAAGCTGGGAGTTCAATCTCTTGCTGTCTCACCTTCCACCATGAGATGACACAGAAAGAAGGTCCTCACCAGACACTTGCCTTTGCGTCTTGGATTTTCCAGTTTCCAGAACCATGAAGAATCTCTACAAATTGCCCAGTCTCTTATATTCCATTATAGCAGCACAGACTGAATGTAACTATACATGTATTGCATTTGAATGAATATTAGTAAGAAATTAAACATTCACCACAATAAAGGGATCTTTGAATGAGCACTGGGTCCCTCTGAGCAAGGCCATGGACAGATGTTATGTAAGAGAAAGGACTGGATCAGAACTTTGAGAGCAGAAAGCATCAAATATTCTACAGCTTGAGCCTTCTGTAATGGTAGCAGTAGGAACTGAAGATTCCTATGTTTTTGTTATCTTAGATGGTGAATTGGACTCCACTAATGGAGGGGCTTAAGATATCAGCAGCCATTTATTTTGTATAAACAGTTGTGCAAAATGAATGTGCCAATAAACCATAACAAAATAAATTGGGAGAGCTTCAAATCTAATCCACCTTTTAGGAAGTCTATGATGGATAGACTTGACCTACAGAATCTATGCACACTTTTGATAAGCCAATAATTTCCTCTCTATATAGATACCCCTAATTCAGGCTTCAGGGGCTAAAAAGTGTTCCCAGAGTTGCAACAAAATCATCAATACTTGAACAATATAACACACACTACAAGATTCCTTACTTTGAATGTTGAATATGTGTAGATATAGATACTAACAGAAGAAATTAAAGTTTGGCAGCTTTTGAAAGTGTAGTCATTCAAATATGTAAGGCACTGTTTGATGACACAACTAAAAATAAAGTTTTCATATTTCTTTTTTCAGTATTTTACATAATCTAGGGAGATATAAACTTCTGGCTAACAAAAAAATAAATGTTTGCTTAGGAAACAAGACTCCCAGACTTAAAAATCGTTACAAAAATACATATGTGACCAGCTATGTTTGGTTTCTCCGTTGTCTTTTGTTTGCATTCTAATTTTTCCAGCTTGAAGTATCTTGTCCTTACTCATTTTTAGACATCCAATACAGAGGTAATATTTATTTATTCAGTATTTGTCACTTTGAGAGTACTATGTTTTCTCAGATGTGAATCATCAAGTTGTTCTTGAATATTATACATTTCATTTTCAGGGTAGGATAAACTTTGTACCGATTATATTTGAATTTGTTACTTGAAGTGGAAATTGTATGTGATAGCCGAAAGGCTGAGTGCTTTGAAATGAGTAATACTGGATAGTGAAATATTGGTTAAAATTCTGGATCTTCCAGTGATAGCTGCCATCAAGGACACATTTCTTATCATTTTTAGCCTTAAGTCACTCACTTTGAACATGGAAATAATAAACACATTTTACAAAGTTATACTGGTGTGATGAGATCAGCATTCAGTAAAGGGAAGCTGATACGACTGTCAGTCAACGGATTCATCTAGCTATTTACCTACCGTTCTTTTGTTTTCCTCTCTGCAGCCAAAAGATTTAAGTTCAAATTCTGGATTGACAGTTTATTACATCTGTGACTTTTAGCAAATTATGTACTTTGCAGTCTAAAATTTCACATTTATAATGTATGATATTATTATTAAAGAGTCTATAAGAATCCAGTTTAGTGCCTGAAATATAGTAGGTGCTCATTTAATGACAGCTACTATTTCAACTTTTAGACATCACTATTACTACAAAACTGGCTTTGATATTTTACCTTTCTAAAATTTATTTTTTTGCTTCCTAAAATGCAGACTGTCCTACATCCAAACTATATTGGAAATTAAATATTTTAACGGAAAATAAAAATCACACACAGGTCAAGTAAGTTATAGTGGTTTTGAACAAAAGGCATACAATTTCTTTTTAAAAAAATATAAAAAGTACTAAAGCTATGTTCAACACGAATATACTTATATGTGTATTATATACATGCTGGAAATATCAGTTTTTAAGGGACTACATAGCAGCTACATGTTTTGATAATTGACATTATTCAGCAAATTATTCTAATACAGGAAGTATGTCAAATGATGAGTTCAGTATAACATTTTTATCTGCATTGCTTTGTTACTTTTGTGCATTACTATTAAATGCATTGTTATATGTTGCTGTAAGTTGTATTATTGCATATTAAAATCATTCTTAGATAAAATAAAAATCAACAAGGTCATTTGCACAGCTCGAGAAAATGTTTTTATCATACAGAGATTACGCATTTTTCTTTTAGCACTTTTTTTGCATGAAATCAATTGTTTCAGGGTTTTTTTTTTTTTTAAAAAAACACATCTTCCAGGTAAAGTAAATATTTTCACTTTTAGCTACACATGGATATCCTCCATTATTTATGTTGTCATATACTTATCTTAGTAAAAGTTTGCCTAAAAATAACTGCTTATCCAAAGTGTACTTATGTTAAGTGTAGATATATTTTGAGTAAATAAAAAGCAGGTATTGTTTTCAGAGATAATCTTAAAAATGCTTTATCATGAATCTGGAGGTTAAATAGCTGGAAATGAAATCCAGAAGTAAATGATACCACTTGTAAACATACCTTTGACATTAGGAGTATACAGGAAATTATGACAAGTATCTGTTATCATAGATAAGTAAGGGTATCCCATGGGTAACTAAAAATGAGCATATTTAATGGGAGCCAAGTTTCGTATTTTTAAAAGACATGGAGAAATTTATTTTATAAGAAAAATCTGTTTAAAATGGAAAATCTTTGTAAAAAAACTACTCTTTTTAAAATCCTTTGCTAATGGCCTTCTTGAACTTTATCTTAATGTATATAAGAATTCTTCAAAAGTCACATTATATAATTAATTAAGGATACTAGAGAAAATTAGATACTGCAATGTGTCAACAATGTTTAGAACTGATGTTAAATAAGTCTGGGTGCAGTGCCTCACTCCTGTAATCCCAGCACTTTCGTAGGCGGGTCACCTGAGGTCAGGAGTTCAAGACCAGCTTGGCCAACATGGTGATACCCCAACTCTACTAAAAATATGCAAATTACCTGGGTGTGGTGGTGGATACCTCTAGTTACAACTACTCTGGGAGGCTGAGGCAGGAGAATTGCTTGAACCTGGGAGGTGGAGGTTACAGTGAGCCGAGATCACGCCACTGCACTCCAGCCTGAGAGACAGAGCAAGACTGTTAAAAAAAAAAAAGAAAAAATATCGCTGCTAAATACGTTTCTGGCTATTACTAATTTCTATTTGTGATGGTCTAGTTTGTGCTTTTCTTTTTAATAAAGACTTGTTTTTTAAAAGAAAGCACAGTGATCTGGATGATGTCTTATGGTAAAGCCTTGGGGTAAACTCCAAAGGGTAAGTATTAGCAGTGTCGATGCCACCTCATTACGGTAACCACAATACCACATTTAAAGTGAAAAAAAAAATCAGACTTTTCTGAAGTGTCTTGCAAATTCAAATCCTTTCTATGATGGCAAATAAAACAGGAATTTGGAGCACCAAACTTGCCCCTTCCTCTGCAATAAAGTAAACAAAAGTTTCAAACATGTTTTAGAATGAATTCCTAATTTTATACATCAAATGACCACCCTCTCATCACATTGAATACCTATGGTAAGAAATTAGAATTCTCTCTCTCGTCCTTCCTTGTTAGTGTAGGGTAGAAGGGATTTTTTTTTCTCATCCATCACTAGGTTCATGGCTGAAGCACCTATAACAAAAGGCAGTTTAACAACAGAAAAGCATACATATTTATTTAATGTAAATTTTATGTGACATGTGGACCTTCAGAAATGAAGACCCAAAGAAATGGCGAAATCTATGTATATTTATGCTTAGGTTGGATGGGGAGTAGACAGTCATGAGGAAGCATGATTGAACAGAAGGAGTATGATCTAATGGTAATAAGCTGGGGGAACTTAGCAAGGCCTGTTTGTTCATATTATTTTCTGTGTCCCAGTGTGACATTCCTTGTCTCCAGATATGAGGCACATGAGGCTCTTATCACATACTTCAGAGGAAGATCAGATTCTTTTTTTATTTTTTTTTTGAGACAGAGTCTCGCTCTGTCGCCCAGGCTGGAGGGCAGTGGCGTGATCTCCGCTCACTGCAAGCTCCACCTCCCGGGTTCACACCGTTTTCCTACCTCAGCCTCCCGAGTAGCTGGGACTACAGGTGCCACCACCACACCCGGATAATTTTTTGTATTTTTAGTAGAGACGAGGTTTCACCGTGTTAGCCAGGATGGTCTCAATCTCCTGACCTCGTGATCCACCCACCTCGGCGTCCCAAAGTGCTGGGATTACAGGAGTGAGCCACCGCACCCAGCTGAAGATCAGATTCTTTTACAGCTTGCTTCAGAGAAGAAGGATTGGAGAAGGTCAGAGACCTTTCTCCTTTGTGATTTTCTCAAATGTGAAGGTGCCATCTTCTGGGGTAGCACGTTCTGAACCCAATGCTCTGGGGTAGCGTGTTTCTATTTGTAGAATATCAAGAGAATGGTGTTGCATCTTTCAGAAAACCCAGTCTAGAAAATCTTAGGAATGAAATATACAACCTAATTTTATACATTTTTCTAATTTCTATTTATGGTTAATATTTGAAGAAACATTCCCTCATGCATATAGAGTTTTAATTTAATGTAAGTGGATAATATACATAATAATGCTGGTTGCAAAGATTTTGTGTTCCAGAAGAGTTCAATAATATTTTCCTTAAAGGTTGGCGTGGAAGAAGAAAATTTATTTCCAACATTTTAATCTTTGACTCTGCATTAGCCATTTTCAAGTAGATAAATTAATTTTTTTCACTTGAGTTATTTACTGAAAATTGGTGAACTTAATTGCTGAAAAGCTTTAGCTTTTGCTGTTTTTTTTTCGCTAATCATTGATTCAGTGATTACTATTTCTTTTCTATTTTCTTTATATGTACTGTAATTTCTCAATGGCATTCAAGAAACCCAGGAAAGCACATTGAAAGTGGAATTATTTGAGCTGGACATATACTTGTGCATTAAAAAATTCTCCAAATATGTCTTTAAAACTTAATCAAAAATGTCAACTTAGAAACTTAATGTGCCTGGGGCTTAGTCCAGAGGACAGTGGTATCAGCTGAAACAGGAAGATAATGGAAGGGGATTTGAACTTTATGATAAGGACTCCTGGTCAGTTTAAGAAAGACAATGGCAGGATCAGAATATACGTTACTGCCTGCTGTGTATATGCAGCAATAGTGGTTATACCTGGTTCTTTGTCTCCAAATCAGAGCACAGGCCCAACAAGAACAATCCTCGGTCCACTTATGAAGGAGGCTTATCCACTCAGTTGGAGGTATGGTTTCCCTGCATATTGCTGCCAACTTCCTGTCACTGCCCCAGAGGTTTAGAATTAGCATTAATGACCTTCAAACAGCTTAATTTCCCCAGAGTCATTGAACACAGCTAGTTGGCCCTACTAGGCTGAAAGCCATATGGCATCAATTGTAAATGTTTTGCTACCATTTCCCAACATAACCACCTGCCTGATTTACTGTTTGCTGGATACTCACCTTGAATGTGAATATGTCCACATAAATTTTTTCTTTAAATTAAGAAATGTAGTTTAAAATTATGATTCATTTTATCCTATTAAGATGTTGAAGGGGGATGCTGAAGAAGATTCACATTGTCAGTTTTGTATAAATCCACTTGTTGGAGAAAAGTGTTGAAATGAAATTAACAAAACCATCACATAAATATAAACGTGTAGATTGTTAAAATTACAGTTTTAGGAAATTTGCAACATAAAGTACAAGGTAAATAAATATCTCATTTTGAACTCACATATTTAGTACAAATTATTGCCCAAAATACATCCTAGGGCTTGGGGATAATTAGAAAAGAGAAGACCCCCAGAGCTATAAATCATTAAAAAACCAGATAGCTTAACTTCAAAATGCATTTTATTTTTTTTAGTCTTGGGTTTCAAGATAAAACCTTGAAGAAAACTGTAGAAGCCTTTTCTCTTAGCCATAAAATAGACTCCATATCCCTCCCTTTCCTACCATGTATACTCCCTTCACATTTATCTAATTGTATGCTGTCGTCTATATGCCTTCTTAGAAGTTGCAGGGGCTAATCTTGAGTCTGACAAAGGAAGCTTGGAGACTCAGCTGCAAAATTCCCAAGATTATTTCAAGGTGGCTGGCTAGTCAACAACCCCGCCATTGTTGAGATGCTGCCAGCTCGTGATTCAGGAGGACTGAGACACAAAATAGCCACCAGAGCAAGACACACAGACATTGTACTCAGCACAATTTTGCGCGCCTTCCTTATCAATTTTTCCACACTTAAACTCCTACCCTCACCCCCAAAATTGAAGTGGTTGCTTTGGATGGGAATCCGGCCACATCCCCTTTACTAGTTTTGGTTAGTAAAATCCCTTTCTTTCCACCAGACCTCACTCTTGTGAATTGGACTCTGCAAGTGGTAAGCATTCAGATCTGTATTCAGTTACAACGAAGTGATCTCTCTGCAATGGATACAGAAAAGATAGGTTCAAGGGGAAATATAGGGGAAGAGGGAGGGGGAACTTAAATAGGGGGGATAAATGAATTTGTGATAATTAAAAGCAGACATAGAGAAAATTCTGAAGGGAAACTGGTAATAGTGTATATGGAGACATTGTGCTCCTCAATGGAAATTTTGAGGGTACGATATTGTTTCCATGCATCTCCCTTTCAGCAATTCATCCCAGTGACTTGATGCAATGACATCACCTGTTCTCTTCTGAGGAAACTTTTAGACATTCAAAGCCCAGTTGTTCAATGTAGCCGAGATTCTTTAATTTCTATTTCAGCTAATTAGTAGCAATACAAACTCTTGCCAAACAAGAAATGTGAATTCTTAAAGATTAAATTTTATTTTCTCTCTATCTAGAGGTAGGAAACCAATCTTTCGGGAGGCACAAATTACGATGACAGCCAACATTCATTTATTCATTCCAAAATAAAGCCTTTATGTGTAATGAATTATTTTTCGTAATTCTAGAAAGTGGCGTGTTCCAGCAATTATAATTATAAAGTGTACTGTTTTTGGAGGGTAAAATAGTAAGTCACATCATTAAGGTCAAAATGATGTTTAAAGGAAAACTATAACTATGCCTTTAGTATATTAAAATTAGATAATATTTTATACATCTGTCCCTGCAAAATAAAACACTTTTCATATGTTTTCTTTGGCTCACACACAACTAAATTTGATGAGATAAAATATACAAATATTTGACAGGGTCAATTTCCTTTTCAAGTTGGATTTTAATTAATTCAATAAGCATGTATTGATGACCTACTGTATGCAATACATTTGGCTAAATTTAGCATATCTGATTTTGCTCTATCATCATGGATCGTGATGTTTGTGACGGGGGATGTTTGTGACTGGGAGCTTTTTTTTCCCATTAGCCAAATAAATAAGTAGGTAAATGCTTAAAGATTTTTTTAAAAATCCACGTGGTGTTATTTTGAGAGGTATAGAATTTATCTAAGCTCCAGTTCCTTCCATTGGAAAAATGCATATTTAAATGAGGTAATATGTATAAAGGCAATGGTGGCTGGGCACGGTGGCTTGTGCGTGTAATCCCCGCAATTTGGGAGGCCCAGGTGGGACGATCGCTTTAGCCCGGGAGTTCAAGATCAGCCTGGGCAACAGGGAAAGACCCAGTTTCTACAAAATATTTTTAAATTTAGCTGGGTGCAGTGGCACGTGCCTGTAGTCCCAGCTACTTGGGAGGCTGTAGCAGAAGGATTGCTTAGGCCTGGGAGGTTGAGGTTGCAGTGAGCTGTGATCGCGCTACTGCCCTCCAATCTGAACCACAGAGTGAGACCCTGTCTCTAAAAATAAATAAATACAGAAATAAATAAATAAAGACATACATACATACATACACAAAAAAGGCAAAGAGTAGGCCCTCAATAACATGAGCTAATATCAATCTGTATTTCCATAAATTGGTATCATTCTATGTATTCATAGCCTCCAAACCTGTTACAGTCCAGTCTTCGGCTCCTTTTCCTGTGGCTTTAAAAATTTATATTAGATAAGGAAAAGAATCACACTATATACTTATCCTTAACTGTTTTATAGTTATTTTCAGATTTACATTTCCTGTGGTTACCAAATTACAAATGGCTACATGTAAAAACATACCTTTCTGGACAGTTTAGTTTCTCAAAGTTCAGAGGAACTCATATGCACTTACATGTAAAAATTATATAAAATATGCATATGTTAACTTCTCATATATACTTGAAAGACACCTAACAAAATTGAGAGTTCGCAATGGCGTTACACACATATTTGAAGTTGCAAATAGAAAAAAACAGATATCCAGAAATCAGGCTGAGTTTATACCCTAGAGATATTTGCAATTCCTCCATAATAAAGTGACAAAATTTGTGACTTTGAAGCTAAAAATTATGTATAACTACATTTTACACAATTTTAGCCATCAACAACTTATATTAACAAATAAATTAAGTTATACATCAAGCCAGAAAAGATAGCAAATTTCTTATGTTCTAGTATGGGAAGAAGAAAGGCATTTTTAGTTTAAAATTTAGTATGCGACACAAAATGGCCAGATGGTGCACATAATCCATTTGTTGCAGGGCTTCTAGTTCTTTCTGTGCATTGGAAGAAAACCAGGTGACAAGTTAGGCAGCAGTTTTTATGTAGGACATTTCCAAATTGCATATAATCAGAGAATAAGGATCTAGAAGATAACTTCCAACTAAAAACAAGCCATTCTGACTCAAAGTCACAAGAATTCAGTCTTAATAATCACAAATGCTTTCTGGTCTCAAGCTTAAATATCTATTCTCTATTTTCTTTGGACTCTCAGTGTCTTAGAATTTTTGCACACATAGTCTTACATTTTCCTCTTCAGAGAATGGGATTGGCAGAAGAAATGAGAGAACTTTTTGCAGCCAGTCATTTTTTCCAAGATCACAGAGCTAGTCAATACACCCTGAGATTCACATAAAACATGAGAATAGCCAGTATGGGGTACCTAGAAATGAGGAGCACTGCAATTATAATACAAACAAAAATTATACCCCATTTTACTAGTTTGAATCATTACCACAATAAACATGGATTCATATGTTAGGCTGTGATAGAACCAAAAGAAGACATTTATGTGATTTTTTTTTTTTTAATGGCATGCATCTGCTCGGGACAGGCTGTGCTTTTTAGAGGAACAAATTTATCCTTCAGTAAAAAATTCTGGAGAAGTGTGATATAAAAGATCAATTAAACTTGATATTTAAAGTCTTTGTACCAAAATAATGAATCTATTCATGAACAATACAAGAATGAGATTTGGCAGGAAAGCTATGTCAGTATATCTCATATCAGTGCCTAGCTAGGATGCTAATTCACAAGAAAAAATATTGTCATTCTCCAATGTCAGACGGTTATTTGAAGCCTGTCTGCTTTTTTTGGTAAAGATACTTTAAATAAGGAACCTGGGGAAAGAGTTACAGATATCTACTGGCATGAAGAGGAAGACTGTTTACTGAATAGAATTGAATGGATTTTTTTATGAGTATTGGTATTATTTCAATTTTCAATTAAAAAATAAACTGGTATATGCAAAATCTTCATGCTGTGGGCCATATTGAAAGATAGTAAATAATTGAAATAAAATGCCAAGATATTGGTGGGGACCCGTCTGCACCTACTAGGGTCTTGATGTTACCTGAGCCCCCTTAGGTATTTTAAATATGTGCCAGAAGACATGCTTCCCAGGACATGATTTTTCTATTCCTAAAAATAAGTTACAGGAAAAATAGACAAATGAAGACTAAATGTTTCAAGAGGGAACCCATATAATGGGTTAAATGAGGCATAGGATAGCAGTGTGTGAGGCATTTTGTATTAGAGCTCATTTAAAATACCATCGGTTACATGAGGTTTCAGAAAAAAAGAAAACAGCCTGTGTTCTGCATAAACAACTGTATGCAATGCATTGTAAAATGGGTATGAGGAATTAAGGAAAGAATGCCTTTTCTTCTGGTGTTCATCTTCCTCCTGGTTCGTAGCCAACTACAACAATTTGTTTTATAATCTTGCTTATGGCACCTTCCATGGCAACAGGTGCTTACTCATTTTGACAAATGTCACTTTATTAACAATCGTGATGTATGCAAAGAGGACTAACAATCCCTCTAGTTATGCAAAGGACAGGCACAGTACCCGCTGGGGATCAGAGCCTACCAACTTTGTGACAGCTCACAGTATATTTTCACTATTGAAGCCAATGGAGTATATATTGAATATACACTTTGTTCAAGGATTGGTCCTGCTTTATGCTTGAGGCTTATTTTATTTTCAACGTGTCCTGATTTATTAAACTAGTTTTATGATGGACACACCTAAAGAGCATCTGTCTCCTATACAGGAAATGGCCATGTTATAGTGACAAACTTGGCAATGTAGAAATAAACTTAGAAATGTAGGCAAATATGAGATGATACCTGAACATCATCTCAGCCACACCACAGTGATTGAGATATTGTTTTCTAAGGGTAAGGTCCAAACACTTTATCATATTTTTATATCTTGCATGTAGTAGATAATTTATATACCTACCAATCACACACACACACACACACACACTTAATGTCATAGCAATCTAATTAGAAATAAAAGTTTCTAAATTTCAAACAATGTGGAGCAAAACTATAAAATATTGTCTTAAGTTTTACAAATTTTTTAAAAAGGTGATTCACAGGATTATGGAGGATATTGATCCAATTGAATAAGACATAAAGCCCTGAATACTTCTCCACTCTTCCATTTTTATAGAAACTAAGAAGCAATTTAAGGATTTCTTTTTTAATGTGAAGAAAAATGTTTTGTTAGATTTTCTGCTAAATGCCATTTAAATAATCAATTTGCCAACATTTAGGGAAATTGAGTATGCCACTTCTCTAAAAAGCTTGTCATTTCTCTTTAGGGTAACGTGTAACAGAGATGCATAGGAAAATTCAGGGATGTGCTTTGAAATACTATTAGTAGATAGCAAATGGGGGATAGATGGATAAAAATTTAATCTATATATTACTGGGCAAGAGTTAAAAGGGATAAAGTATCTCTCTATACACATGGGTCTCAAAATTGGCCTCAAAAATGATACTGAGTTAAAAAACACTAAGTGAAACATGGTGAATATCACATTTCCCTGTGTAAATATAAAAATAGAAAAAATATAACAATCATTGTTGATATATATTTAGGCAAGAAAGGATTAATAGTTTAATATTGAGAGTAGATTAGACACACACATATATTAAATATATAAGAATTAGCCTTTCGATTTGTTAATCTTTTTGTTTTAATCTGCTGTATCTCTATTTACTATTTCATTCATTATTATTGTTGGTTTTTATAATTGCATTTCTTCTGCTTGGGTTTCTTATATTTTCCCTAATATCTTAAGTTAACTGTTGAATTTATCGGTTTTCAGACTTTATTGCTTTCTTGTATGTTTTAAATATGCTTTCCTATTTCCAAATCTACAAATTTTTTTAAAAAAAATGTTTTTTTCTGACTTTGAACTTCGTTGTGCTAAGAGAAGTATATCTGTCTGATAATTCCTTGGAATTGGCTGATATGTGCATTATGTCTTCCCCATGTGGTTCGGCTTTCTCTGAAGTTCCGTGCGTACCTGAGAACACTGTGTATTCTTTGGTATGATGGGTTTGTTGACTTCTTTATATGTTTTGAGGCAAGTTATTAGAGGCATCAAAGTTGAAATGAGTGTATAATTATCATTGTTTTATGATGTTTTCCATTCTATATGATGCTTTGTGCCTTAAAGACTTCACTCTATAATATTAATATAGATACACCAGCTTTCCTTTGACTAATATTTAAGCTGCCTAATTTCTTATCCTTTGTGTATCAGTTTTTCCATGTTTTTATTTTCATGTGTGATTCTTCGATAGTATAATCCTGGATCTTATCTTTTATTGAATTTAACCTTTAACTAGAAAGTTAATTTATTTACATTTATTAGGATTGCTGATATATTTGGATTCATTTCCATCCTATTTCTTGTTTTGTATGTTCCTCTTTTGCTTCATCGCTTTTACTTTTTATCACTTTTTCTGCATCTTTTACATGAAGTTTTTATTTAAATTCTATTTCCCTCTTTATTCTTTTAATAGTTACCATGAAATTTTAACAGATTTATTTACTTAAAGTCTACATTAATCATTTTCTCTATTCCTTCTTTATATAACATAGGGACCTTAGAATTATAAAAATCAAATCACCTGCTAGTCTTACTTATTGTCCCATATTTTAATTATATCCTTTCTGTATTCCCAAATTTAATTTTTTTGTTATTTCACACAGACCCTGTGGTTTATCTACATGCTTTCCATGTTCTTCACTCAACATTTCTTCTTGTATCTGCAGCTTTCCTTTTGTAGTTATTTTCCATCTTGCTGACATATCGTCAAAAGTTTGTTGAAGTGTGAATCTATTCACTTTTAGGTTTCCTAAAGGGAGTTTTAGTTTTTCTTTTAGGT
This sequence comes from Symphalangus syndactylus, assembly GCF_028878055.3. NCBI lineage: Eukaryota > Metazoa > Chordata > Mammalia > Primates > Hylobatidae > Symphalangus > Symphalangus syndactylus. Next base: position 161,582,053 of record NC_072447.2, on the reverse strand, counting down.
TTACTTACATCTTACTTTTGAATTATTTCACACATGACAAAATATGTGAGAGGAGTACAACTATTAATACTTCCTATATACCTTGCGCCCACATCCTTTACTTGTTTATGTTTTACTGAATGCACTTTATCATTCTCTCTCTCTTCATCCTCAGTGTTCATTTTATTACCATGTTGACAGGAAGAGTTGTTCTTGATATTAAGTAAGGATTTTAAATCAACTTATTATCACTGCAAATTTCCAAAAGACAGAAAGAAGGGTAACAGTGTGAATCTCTCTGGCTTCTAGTAGAAATGGAAATATTGCTTAGATTGGAGGAAGGTCATAGAGCACTCAGAAGAAATATGATCGTATTGTCATCATAGAAGCAATACATTTGTCTTTTGTCTCCTTACTTGTTTATATTTTTTCAACTATTTAAATCAAACAATTTGAGGTGAAAGTTCACCACCACTCTCACCTACCAATAACAAGATAGAACAGTGGAAATATTAATTCACAAACATGTGTTTTCATTTTGATGATAGTCAGCTACTAATCTAGATGCTTGATATAAGAGACATTATCTAAGCTCTACCATACCTGTATCAGTAGAATTACTTCCCTATTATACATGAAGATATACAGGCATACCTTGGAGATATTACAGATTCAGTTCCAGACCACTGCAGTAAAGCAAACATTGCAATAAAGTGAGTCATACAAGTTTGTTGGTTTTCCAATGCATAAAAAAGTCATGTTTACATTACAATATAAGCAGCTGAGTGTGCAATAGAAGTATGTCTAAAAAACAATGCACATACTTTAATTTTAAAATACTTTATTGCTAAAATGCTAATGATTATCTGTTCCTTCATCAAGTTGTGATTTTTCACAGGTAAAGGGTTTGGTCCAAGTGTTGGTGGCAGCTGACCAATCAGGGTGGTGGTTTCTTAAAGTTAATGTGGCTGTGGCAATTTCTTCTAACAAGGCAGCAATGAAGTTTGCCACATTGGTTGACTTTTCCTTTCATGAAAGATTTTTTTTTTTTTTTGTAACGTGATGCTGTTTGATAGCTTTTTCCCCACAGTACAACTTCTTTCAAACCCAAATTCTACCACTGCTTTATCAACTAAGTTTCTGTAATATTCTAAATTCTTTGTTGTTATTTGAAGAATGTTCACAGCATCATTACCAGGAGTAGATTCTATCTCAAGGAACGACTTTCTTTGCTCATCTCTAAGAAACAAATCCTAATGCATTAAAATTGTATCTTGAAACTGCAGCAACTCAGTCACATTTTCAGGCTCCAGTTCTAATTCTAGTTGTCTTGCTGATTCCACCACATCCGCATTTACTTCCACTGAAGAGTTAAACCCCTCAAGGTCATCTGTGAGAGTTGGACTCAACTTCTTCTAAACTCCTGTTATTGTTGATATTTTGGACTCCTCCCAGGAATCACAAATGTCCTTAGTGTCATCTAGAGTGGTGAATCCTTTCCTGAAGATTTTCAATTTATTTTACCCAGATTCATCAGAGTAGTCATTATGGCAGCAATAACCTTACCATGTTTAGTTCTTATGTAATAAAACTTGAAAGTTGAAATTACTCTTTGATTCAGAGGCTACAGAATGGATGTTGTGTTAACGAGCTTAGAAACACTAATATCCTTGTTCACCTCCATCGGAACTCTTGGGTGGTCAGGTACATTGTCAATGAACAGCAATATTTTGAAAGGACTCTTTTTTTTCTGAGCAGTAGGTCTCAAGAGCGGGATAAAAATATCCAGTATACCATACTGTTAACAGATATGCTGTCATTCAGACTTTGCTCCATTTATAGAGTACAGGCACAGTAGATTTAGCATAATTCTTGCTATTTTCAGAATCGTTAATCAGTATTGGCTTCAACTTCAATTTACCAGCTGCATTAGCCCCTACCAAGAGTGTCACCCTGTGCACTGAAGCTTTAAAGCCAGGCATTGACTTATTTTCTAGCCATGAACGTCCTAGACAGCATCTTCTTTCAATATAAGTCTGTTTCATCTACACTGAAAATCTCTTGTTTAGTGTAACAAACTTCATCTATTATCTTAGCTAGATTTTCCAGATTATGTGCTAAAGCTTCTACATCAGCACATGCTACTACTTCACCTTGCACTTTTTCTTTTATTTTGGGATGGCTTCTTTCCTTAAAAATTATCAACCAACTTCTTCTAGTTTCCAACTTTTCTTCTTCATTTCTCTCAGCCTGAAGAGAATTGAAGATAATTTGGGCCTTGTTGTAGTTGGTTTGATTTTCTATCCAGACTGATAAAACGTTCTCCATATCAGCAACAAGCCTGTTTTACATTCTTCATCGTTCATTTGTTCACTGTAGTAGCACTGTCAATTACCTTCAAGAACTTTTCCTTTGTGTTCATAAGTTGGCTGTTTGTTATAAGAGACCTAGCTTTTAGCCTCTCTCAGCTTTCAACATGCCTTCTTCATTAAGTTTAATCATTTCCAGCTTTTGACTTAAAGTGGGAGATGTATGATGCTTTTCTTCTCACTTGAACACTTACAGGCCATTGCAGGGTTATTACTTGGTCTAATTTTAATATTGTTGTGTCTCAGGGAATAGTGAGGCTTGAGGAGAAGAAGAGAGATGGAAGAACAGCTAGCTGCTGAAGAAGTGGGAACACACATGATATTAATTAAGTTTGCTATCTTATATGTGCAGAGTGTATGGTGTCCCACAATTACAATAGTGACATAAAAGATCATTGATCACAGATAACCATAAGTAATATAATGACAATGATAAAATCTGAAATATTGTGAGAAGTATTGAACTGTGACCCAGAAACCAAAAGTGAGCACATACTGTTGGAAAAAATAGTGTGGATAGAATTGCTCAAGGCAGGCTGGCCACAAACCTTCAATTTGTAAAAAACACAACATCTACAAGAAAAGTGCAATGAAACAAAGTACGCTTGTCATTGCTCCAGGTTACAGAGAAAAAAAGTGGAAGAGATTAGATTCAAATCAAATCTCTCTGATGCCAAAATCCATGATCTTAATCATTAAATACATTGCTTCCAATTTTATGTCTAGATAATATATATTTCATAGGTTTTATATAAAAATCTATTGTTTAACCTCATCTCATTAGTAATATATATATAATATTCAGAAAGTTTAATTAAACAATGGTTGCTTAAATGAACTACTGCTTTATTAAGCAAGAAACAAATCTTAATCTGTAATATATATTTAGAAGTAGCATTTATAACATTAAAATAAGCCATGATGGTTTTTCCAAAATAATGAGAAAATGACCCCTTAAATCAATTATACTTTAAAAAGAAAGATGCCTGTTTTGTCTGTCTTTATGAAGGAGATGAAATTTGGCAAGGCAAAAACTATAGATTGTTAAAAGAAGCAAGTTAACTCATGTTTATGTTTTATAACTTATTTTATTTTTTAAAACAACCTTGAGTAGAGTTTTCTTTGTATTTATTTTGTACTATTTTAAGATGTATAGGTCATTTGCAAGTAGTTAGTTTCTGAATTTTCGGTGCAATCCAAATACTTAGTTTAGTATTACCTGTGGTTTACCTGCTAATTTAAAAAAATGACTAACATGCAAATTAAGATTATAACCACGCATTTTCAACTGCAAACTATATGGAGAGAGTATTCGTTATGAAAAAGATAAAAAATAAAAATCACATAGTTTCTATTTTCTTTGCAGTTTAAAAATGAATTGGAAAATGAATTAGTAATAATGTTTAAAATGCATTTAATTGTGTTTTTTAATGTTGCATGGCATAAAATTTTAATAGCTCGGTTAGAAATCTATGTCTGAACTAGATTTCAGAGAAATTGTTTTCCTCTTTCTATTGGTGAAATACAAACTGCTGTGTCTTGATATGACCACTTGATGGAACTCTTTCATTTTGCTTTCAGCAATCTCTAAGCAGTGACAAACTTACCTTTCTTGGCAGGTATAAAAGTGTATATAAGTATGTATGTGTGTATATATACATGTATATGTATGTGTGTGTGTGTATATATATGTATATATATGTGTGCGTATGTATATATGTATATATATATGTGTATATATGTGTATATATATATCTATGCTTAAAGGAATTCGTTATTTGGCTCAATCAGAAGTATGGTTTAACTCCGTTAGCTGAATGCACAGATCAGAAAGAAGTTTCACAGAATGCTTCTGTGTAGTGTTTATATGAAGATATTCTTTTTACCAATATAGGCCTCTTAGCGCTCAGAATGTCCAATTGCAGTTTCTATAGGAAGAGTGTTTCAGAACGGCTCAATGAAAAGTAAGGTTCACCTCTTTTACTTGAATGCACAGAACAGAAAGAAGTTTCACAGAATGATTCTGTGTCGAATTTAGTTGAAGATATTCCTTTTTTGACTATTACCCACTTAGCGCTCTGAATATCCACTTGCAGTTTCTACACAAAGAGTGTTTCAGAACTGTTCCTTCAAAAGTAAGGCTAAACTCTGTTAGTTGAATTCAGAGAACGGAAAGGAGTTTCTGAGAATGCTTCTGTGTAGTTTTTATTTGGAGATATTCCTTTTTCCTCTATTACAATCTTAGCGCTCCGAAGGTCCACTTGCATTTTCTACACAAAGAGTGTTTCATAACTGCTCAATCAAAAGTATGGTTTAGCTCTGTTAACTGAATGCACAGATCAGAAATAAGTTTCACAGAATGCTTCTGTGCAGTTTTTATTTGAAGATATTCTTTTTCCCAATGTAGGCCTCTTAGCGCTCAGAATGTCCAATTGCAGTTTCTACAGAAAGAGTGCTTCAGAACGGCTCAATCAAAAGTAAGGTTCAACTCTGTTCGTTGAATGCACAGAACAGAAAGAAGTTTCACAGAATGCTACTGTGTAGTTTATATTTGAATATATTCCTTTTTCCACTATTACCCTCTTAGCGCTCCGAATGTCCACTTGCATTTTCTACAGAAAGAGTGATCGGAACTGCGCAATCAAAAGTATGGTTTAACTCTGTTAGCTGAATGCACATATCAGAAATAAGTTTCACACAATGCTTCTGTGTAGTTTTTATTTGAAGATATTATTTTTCCCAATATAGGCCTCTTAGCGCTCAGAATGTCCAATTGCAGTTTCTATAGAAAGAGTGTTTCAGAACGGCTCAATCAAAAGTAAGGTTCAACTCTGTTAGTTGAATGCACAGAACAGAAAGAAGTTTCATACAATGCTTCTGTGTAGTTTATATTTGAACATATTCTTTTTTCCACTATTACCCACTTAGCGCTACGAATGTCCAGTTGCATTTTCTACAGACAGAGTGTTTCAAAACTGCTCAATCAAAAGTATGATTTAACTCTGTTAGCTGAATGCTCAGATCAGAAAGAAGTTTCACAGAATGCTTCTGTGTAGTTTATATTTGAATATATTCCTTTTTCCACTACTACTCTCTTAGGGCTCCAAATGTTCAGTTGCATTTTCTACAGAAAGAGTGTTCAGATCTGCTCAATCAAAAGTATGGTTTAACTCTGTTAGCTGAATGCACAGATCAGAAATATGTTTCACAGAATGATTTTGTGTAGTTTATATTTGAAGACATTCCTTTTTCCACTATTACCGTCTTAGCGCTGCGAAACTCCACTTGCATTTTCTACAGAAAGAGTGGTTCAGAACAGCTCAATCAAAACTAAGTTTCAACTCTTTTAGTTGAACAAACAGAACAGAAAGAAGTTTCACAGAATGCTTCGGTGTAGTTTTTATTTGTAGATATTTTTTTCCCAATATAGGCCTCTTAGCGCTCAGAATGTCCAATTGCAGTTTCTACAGAAAGAGGGCTTCAGAACGGCTCAATCAAAAGTAAGGTTCAACCCTGGTAGTTGAATGCACAGAACAGAAAGAAGTTTCACAGAATGCTTCTGTGTAGTTTATATTTGAATATATTCCTTTTTCCACTATTACCCTCTTAGCGCTCCGAATGTCCACTTGCATTTTCTACAGAAAGAGTGTTCTGATCTGCGCAATCAAAAGTATGGTTTAACTCTGTTAGCTGAATGCACATAGCAGAAATAAGTTTCAAACAATGCTTCTGTGTAGTTTTTATTGGAAGATATTATTTTTGCCAATATAGGCCTCTTAGCGCTCAGAATGTCCAATTGCAGTTTCTACAGAAAGAGTGTTTCAGAACCGCTCAATCAAATGTAAGGTTCAACTCTCTTAGTTGAATGCACAGAACAGAAAGAAGTTTCACAGAATGCTCCTGTGTAGTATTTAGTTGAAGATATTACTTTTTGGACTATTACCAACTTAGCGCTCCGAATATCCACTGGCAGTTTCTACACAAAGTGTGTTTCAGAACTGCTCCTTCAAAAGTAAGGCTCAAATCTGTTAGTTGAATGCGGAGAACAGAAAGGGGTTTCAGAGAATGCTTCTGTGTAGTTTTTAATTGGAGATATTCCTTTTTCCTCTACTACAATCTTAGCGCTCCGAATGTCCACTTGCATTACCTACAAAAAGAGTGTTTCATAACTGCTCAATCAAAAATATGGTTTAGCTCTGTTAACTGAATTTACAGATCAGAAATAAATTTCACAGAATGCATCTGTGTAGTTTTTATTTGAAGATATTCTTTTTCCCAATGTAGGCCTCTTAGCGCTTAGAATGTCCAATTGCAGTTTCTACAGAAAGAGTGTTTCAGAACGGCTCAATCAAAAGTAAGGTTCAACTCTGTTAGTTGAATGCACAGAACAGAAAGAAGTTTCACAGAATGCTTCTGTGTAGTTTATATTTGAATATATTCCTTTTTCCACTATTACCCTCTTAGCGCTCCGAATGTCCACTTGCATTTTCTACAGAAAGGGTGTACGGAACTGCGCAATCAAAAGTATGGTTTAACTCTGTTAGCTGAATGCACATATCAGAAATAAGTTTCACACAATGCTTCTGTGTAGTTTTTATTTGAAGATATTATTTTTCCCAATATAGGCCTCTTAGCGCTCAGAATGTCCAATTGCAGTTTCTACAGAAAGAGTGTTTCAGAACGGCTCAATCAAAAGTAAGGTTCAACTCTGTTAGTTGAATGCACAGAACAGAAAGAAGTTCCATACAATGCTTCTGTGTAGTTTATATTTGAACATATTCTTTTTTCCACTATTACCCACTTAGCGCTACGAATGTCCAGTTGCATTTTCTACAGACAGAGTGTTTCAAAACTGCTCAATCAAAAGTATGGTTTAACTCTGTTAGCTGAATGCTCAGATCAGAAAGAAGTCTCACAGAATGCTTCTGCGTAGTTTATATTTGAATATATTCCCTTTTCCACTACTACCCTCTTAGCGCTCCAAATGTCCAGTTGCATTTTCTACAGAAAGAGTGTTCAGATCTGCTCAATCAAAAGTATGGTTTAACTCTGTTAGCTGAATGCACAGATCAGAAAGATGTTTCACAGAATGATTCTGTGTAGTTTATATTTGAAGACATTCCTTTTTCCACTGTTACCCTCTTAGCGTTCCGAATCTCCTCTTGCATTTTCTACAGAAAGAGTGTTTCAGAACGGCTCAATCAAAACTAAGGTTCAACTCTTTTAGTTGAATGAACAGAACAGAATGTAGTTTCACAGAATGCTTCTGTGTAGTTATTATTTGTAGATATTCTTTTTCCCAATATAGGCCTCTTAGCGCTCAGAATCTCCAATTGCAGTTTCTACAGAAAGATTGCGTCAGAACGGCTCAATCAAAAGTAAGGTTCAACCCTGGTAGTTGAATGCACAGAACAGAAAGAAGTTTCACAGAATGCTTCTGTGTAGTTTATATTTGAATATATTCCTTTTTCCACTATTACCCTCTTAGCGCTCCGAATGTCCACTTGCATTTTCTACAGAAAGAGTGTTCCGAACTTCGCAATCAAAAGTATGGTTTAACTCTGTTAGCTGAATGCACATATCAGAAATAAGTTTCAAACAATGCTTCTGTGTAGTTTTTATTTGAAGATATTATTTTTCCCAATATAGGCCTCTTAGCGCTCAGAATGTCCAATTGCAGTTTATACAGAAAGAGTGTTTCAGAAAGGCTCAATCAAATGTAAGGTTCAACTCTCTTAGTTGAATGCACAGAACAGAAAGAAGTTTCACAGAATGCTTCTGTGTAGTATTTAGTTGAAGATACGCCTTTTTGGACTATTACCCACTTAGCGCTCCGAATATCCACTGGCAGTTTCTACACAAAGAGGGTTTCAGAACTGCTCCTTCAAAAGTAAGGCTCAACTCTGTTAGTTGAATGCGGAGAACAGAAAGGGGTTTCAGAGAATGCTTCTGTGTAGTTTTTAATTGGAGATATTCCTTTTTCCTCTATTACAATCTTAGCGCTCCGAATGTCCACTTGCATTTTCTACAAAAAGAGTGTTTCATAACTGCTCAATCAAAAATATGGTTTAGCTCTGTTAACTGAATTTACAGATCAGAAATAAGTTTCACAGAATTCATCTGTGTAGTTTTTATTTGAAGATATTCATTTTCCCAATGTAGGCCTGTTAGCGCTTAGAATGTCCAATTGCAGTTTCTACAGAAAGAGTGTTTCAGACCGGCTCAATCAAAAGTAAGGTTCAACTCTGTTAGTTGAATGCACAGAACAGAAAGAAGTTTCACAGAATGCTACTGTGTAGTTTATATTTGAATATATTCCTTTTTCCACTATTACCCTCTTAGCGCTCCGAATGTTCACTTGCATTTGCTACAGAAAGAGTGTACGGAACTGCGCAATCAAAAGTATGGTTTAACTCTGTTAGCTGAATGCACAGATCAGAAAGAAGTTTCACAGAATGATTCTGTGTAGTTTATATTTGGAGACATTCCTTTTTCCACTATTACCCTCTTAGCGCTCCGAATCTCCACTTGCATTTTCTACAGAAAGAGTGTTTCAGAACGGCTCAATCAAAACTAAGGTTCAACTCTTTTAGTTGAACAAACAGAACAGAAAGAAGTTTCACACAATTCTTCTGTGTAGTTTTTATTTGTAGACATTCTTTTTCCCAATATAGGCCTCTTAGCGCTCAGAATGTCCAATTGCAGTTTCTACAGAAAGAGTGTTTCAGAACTTCTCAATCAAAAGTAAGGTTCAACTCTGTTAGTTGAATGCACAGAACAGAAAGAACTTTCATACAATGCTTCTGTGTAGTTTATATTTGAACATATTCTTTTTTCCACTATTACCCAGTTAGCGCTACGAATGTCCAGGTGCATTTTCTACAGACAGAGTGTTTCAAAACTGCTCAATCAAAAGTATGGTTCAAATCTGTTAGCTGAATGCTCCGATCAGAAAGAAGTTTCACAGAATGCTTCTGTGTAGTTTATATTTGAATATATTCCTTTTTCCACTACTACTCTCTTAGCACTCCAAATGTCCAGTTGCATTTTCTAGAGAAAGAGTGTTCAGATCTGCTCAATCAAAAGTATGGTTTAATTCTGTTAGCTGAAAGCACAGATGAGGAAGATGTTTCACAGAATGATTCTGTGTAGTTTATATTTGAAGACATTCCTTTTTCCACTATTACCCTCTTAGCGCTCCGAATCTCCACTTGCATTTTTAACAGAAAGGGTGTTTCAGAACGGCTCAATCAAAACTAAGGTTCAACTCTTTTAGTTGAATGAGCAGAACAGAAAGAAGCTTCACAGAATGCTTCTGTGTAGTTTTTATTTGTAGATATTTTTTTCCCAATATAGGCCTCTTAGCTCTCAGAATGTCCAATTGCAGTTTCTACAGAAAGAGTGCTTCAGAAAGGCTCAATCAAAAGTAAAGTTCAACTCTGTTAGTTGAATGCACAGAACAGAAAGAAGTTTCATACAATGCTTCTGTGTAGTTTATATTTGAACATATTATTTTTTCCACTATTACCCACTTAGCGCTACGAATGTCGAGTTGCATTTTCTACTGACAGAGTGTTTCAAAACTGCTCAATCAAAAGTATGGTTTAACTCTGTTAGCTGAATGCTCAGATCAGAAAGAAGTTTCACAGAATGCTTCTGTGTAGTTTATATTTGAATATATTCCTTTTTCCACTACTACCCTCTTAGCGCTCCAAATGTCCAGTTGCCTTTTCTACAGAAAGAGTGTTCCGATCTGCTCAATCAAAAGTATGGTTTAACTCTGTTAGCTGAATGCACAGATCAGAAAGAAGTTTCACAGAATTATTCTGTGTATTTTATATTTGAAGGCATTCCTTTTTCCACTATTACCCTCTTAACGCTCCGAATCTCCACTTGCATTTTCTACAGAAAGAGTGTTTTAAAACGGCACAATCAAAACTATGGTTCAACTCTTTTAGTTGAATGAATAGAACAGAAAGATGTTTCACAGAATGCTTCTGTGTAGTTTTTATTTGTAGATATTATTTTTCCCAATATAGGCCTCTTAGTGCTCAGAATGTCCAATTGCAGTTTCTACAGAAAGAGTGTTTCAGAACGGCTCAATCAAAAGTAAGGTTCAACCCTGGTAGTTGAATGCACAAAACAGAAAGAAGTTTCACAGAATGCTTCTGTGTAGTTTATATTTGAATATAATCCTTTTTCCACTATTACCCTCTTAGCGCTCCGAATGTTCACTTGCATTTTCTACAGAAAGAGTGTTCTGAACTGCGCAATCAAAAGTATGGTTTAACTCTGTTAGCTGAATGCACACATCAGAAATAAGTTTCAAACAATGCTTCTGTGTAGTTTTTATTTCAAGATATTATTTTTCCCAATATATGCCTCTTAACGCTCAGAATGTGCAATTGCAGTTTCTACAGATAGAGTGTTTCAGAACGGCTCAATCAAATGTAAGGTTCAACTCTCTTAGTTGAAAGCACAGAACAGAAAGAAGTTTCACAGAATGCTTCTGTGTAGTACGTAGTTGAAGATACTCCTTTTTGGACTATTACCCACTTAGCGCTCCGAATATCCACTGGCAGTTTCTACACAAAGAGAGTTTCAGAACTGCTCCTTCAAAAGTAAATCTCAAATCTTTTAGTTGAATGCGGAGAACAGAAAGGGGTTTCAGAGAATGCTTCTGTGTAGTTTTTAATTGGAGATATTCCTTTTTCCTCTATTACAATCTTAGCGCTCCGAATGTCCACTTGCATTTTCTACCAAAAGAGTGTTTCCTAACTGCTCAATCAAAAATATGGTTTAGCTCTGTTAACTGAATTTACAGATCAGAAATAAGTTTCCCAGAATGCATCTGTGTACCTTTTATTTGAAGATATTCTTTTTCCCAATGTAGGCCTCTTAGCACTTAGAATGTCCAATTGCAGTTTCTATAGAAAGAGTGTTTCAGAACGGCTCAATCAAAAGTAAGGTTCAACCCTTTTAGTTGAATGCACAGAACAGAAAGTAGTTTCACAGAATGCTACTGTGTAGTTTATATTTGAATATATTCCTTTTTCCAGTATTACCCTCTTAGCGCTCCGAATGTCCACTTGCATTTTCTACAGAAAGAGTGTTCGGAACTGCGCAATCAAAAGTATGGTTTAACTCTGTTAGCTTAATGCACATATCAGAAATAAGTTTCACACAATTCTTCTGTGTAGTTTTTATTTGAAGATATTATTTTTCCCAATATAGGCCTCTTAGCGCTCAGAATGTCCAATTGCAGTTTCTACAGAAAGAGTGTTTCAGAAAGGCTCAATCAAAATTAAGGTTCAACTCTGTTAGTTGAATGCACAGAACAGAAAGAAGTTTCATACAATGCTTCTGAGTAGTTTATATTTGAACATATTCTTTTTTCCACTATTACCCACTTAGCGCTACGAATGTCCAGTTGCATTTTCTACAGACAGAGTGTTTCAAAACTGCTCAATCAAAAGTATGGTTTAACTCTGTTAGCTGAATGCACAGATCAGAAAAAAGTTTCACAAAATGATTCTGTGTAGTTTATATTTGGAGACATTCCTTTTTCCACTATTACCCTCTTAGCGCTCCGAATGTCCACTTCCATTTTTTACAAAAAGAGTGTTTAAGAACTGCTCAATCAAAAATATGGTTTAGCTCTGTTAAATGAATTTACAGATCAGAAATAAGTTTCACAGAATGCATCTGTGTAGCTTTTATTTGAAGATATTCTTTTTCCCAATGTAGGCCTCTTAGCGCTTAGAATGTCCAATTGCAGTTTCTACAGAAAGAGTGTTTCAGAACGGCTCAATGAAAAGTAAGGTTCAACTCTGTTAGTTGAATGCACAGAACAGAAAGAAGTTTCACAGAATGCTACTGTGTAGTTTATATTTGAATATATTCCTTTTTCCACTATTACCCTCTTAGCGCTCCGAATGTCCACTTGCATTTTCTACAGAAAGAGTGTTCGGAACTGCGCAATCAAAAGTATGTTTTCACTCTGTTAGCTGAATGCACCTATCAGAAATAAGTTTCACGCAATGCTTCTGTGTAGTTTTTATTTGAAGATATTATTTTTCCCAATGTAGGCCTCTTAGCGCTCAGAATGTCCAATTGCAGTTTCTACAGAAAGAGTGTTTAATAACGGCTCAATCAAAAGTAAGGTTCAACTCTGTTAGTTGAATGCACAGAACAGAAAGAAGTTTCACAGAATGCTACTGTGTAGTTTATATTTGAATATATTCCTTTTTCCACTATTACCCTCTTAGCGCTCCGAATGTCCACTTGCATTTTCCACAGAAAGAGTGTTCAGAACTGCGCAATCAAAAGTATGGTTTAACACTGTTAGCTTAATGAACATATCAGAAATAAGTTTCACACAATGCTTCTGTGTAGTTTTTATTTGAAGATATTATTTTTCCCAATATAGGCCTCTTAGCGCTCAGAATGTCCAATTGCAGTTTCCACAGAAAGAGTGTTTCAGAACGGCTCAATCAAAAGTAAGGTTCAACTCTGTTATTTGAATGCACAGAACAGAAAGAAGTTTCATACAATGCTTCTGTGTAGTTTATATTTGAACATATTCTTTTTTCCACTATTACCCACTTAGCGCTACGAATGTCCAGTTGCATTTTCTACAGACAGAGTGTTTCAAAACTGCTCAATCAAAAGTATGGTTTAACTCTGTTAGCTGAATGCTCAGATCAGAAAGGAGTTTCACAGAATGCTTCTGTGTAGTTTATATTTGAATATATTCCTTTTTCCACTACTACGCTCTTAGCGCTCCAAATGTCCAGTTGCATTTTCTACAGAAAGAGTGTTCAGATCTGCTCAATCAAAAGTATGGTTTAACTCTGTTAGCTGAATGCACAGATCAGAAAGAAGTTTCACCGAATGATTCTCTGTAGTTTATATTTGAAGACATTCCTTTTTCCACTATTACCCTCTTAGCGCTCCGAATCTCCACTTGCATTTTCTACAAAAAGAGTGTTTCATAACTGCTCCATCAAAAATATGTTTTATCTCTGTTAACTGAATTTACAGATCAGAAATAAGTTTCACAGAATGCATCTGTGTAGTTTTTATTTGAAGATATTCTTTTTCCCAATGTAGGCCTCTTAGCGCTTAGCATGTCCAATTGCAGTTTCTACAGAAAGAGTGTTTCAGAACGGCTCAATCAAAAGTAAGGTTCAACTCTGTTAGTTGAATGCACAGAACAGAAAGAATTTTCACAGAATGCTACTGTGTAGTTTATATTTGAATATATTCCTTTTTCCACTATTACCCTCTTAGCGCTCCGAATGTCCACTTGCATTTTCAACAGAAAGAGTGTTCAGAACTGCGCAATCAAAAGTATGGTTTAACTCTGTTAGCTTAATGAACATATCAGAAATAAGTTTCACACAATGCTTCTGTGTAGTTTTTATTTGAAGATATTATTTTTCCCAATAGAGGCCTCTTAGCGCTCAGAATGTCCAATTGCAGTTTCTACAGAAAGAGTGTTTCAGAAAGGCTCAATCAAAAGTAAGGTTCAACTCTGTTAGTTGAATGCACAGAACAGAAAGAAGTTTCATACAATGCTTCTGTGTAGTTTATATTTGAACATATTCTTTTTTCCACTATTACCCACTTAGCGCTACGAATTTCCAGTTGCATTTTCTACAGACAGAATGTTTCAAAACTGCTCAATCAAAAGTATGGTTTAACTCTGTTAGCTGAATGCTCAGATCAGAAAGAAGTTTCACAGAATGCTTCTGTGTAGTTTATATTTGAATATATTCCTTTTTCCACTACTACTCTCTTAGCGCTCCAAATGTCCAGTTGCATTTTCTACAGAAAGAGTGTTCAGATCTGCTCAATCAAAAGTATGGTTTAACTCTGTTAGCTGAATGCACAGAACAGAAAGAAGTTTCACAGAATGATTCTGTGTAGTTTATATTTGGAGACATTCCTTTTTCCACTATTACCCTCTTAGCGCTCCGAAGCCCCACTTGCATTTTCTACAGAAAGAGTGTTTCAGAACGGCTCAATCAAACCTAAGGTTCAACTCTTTTAGTTGAACAAACAGAACAGAAAGAAGTTTCACACAATTCTTCTGTGTAGTTTTATTTGTAGACATTCTTTTTCCCAATATAGGCCTCCTAGCGCTCAGAATGTCCAATTGCAGTTTCTACAGAAACAGTGTTTCAGAACGGCTCAATCAAAAGTAAGGTTCAACTCTGTTAGTTGAATGCACAGAACAGAAAGAAGTTTCATACAATGCTTCTGTGTAGTTTATATTTGAACATATTCTTTTTTCCACTATTACCCACTTAGCGCTACGAATGTCCAGTTGCATTTTCTACAGACAGAGTGTTTCAAAACTGCTCAATCAAAAGTATGGTTTAACTCTGTTAGCTGAATGCTCAGATCAGAAAGAAGTTTCACAGAATGCTTCTGTGTAGTTTATATTTGAATATATTCCTTTTTCCACTACTACGCTCTTAGCGCTCCAAATGTCCAGTTGCATTTTCTACAGAAAGAGTGTTCAGATCTGCTCAATCAAAAGTATGGTTTAACTCTGTTAGCTGAATGCACAGATCAGAAAGCAGTTTCACCGAATGATTCTGTGTAGTTTATATTTGAAGACATTCCTTTTTCCACTAGTACCCTCTTAGCGCTCCGAATCTCCACTTGCATTTTCTACAAAAAGATTGTTTCATAACTGCTCAATCAAAAATATGTTTTATCTCTGTTAACTGAATTTACAGATCAGTAATAAGTTTCACAGAATGCATCTGTGTAGTTTTTATTTGAAGATATTCTTTTTCCCAATGTAGGCCTCTTAGCGCTTAGCATGTCCAATTGCAGTTTCTAGAGAAAGAGTGTTTCAGAACGGCTCAATCAAAAGTAAGGTTCAACTCTGTTAGTTGAATGCACAGAACAGAAAGAATTTTCACAGAATGCTACTGTGTAGTTTATATTTGAATATATTCCTTTTTCCACTATTACCCTCTTAGCGCTCCGAATGTCCACTTGCATTTTCTACAGAAAGAGTGTTCAGAACTGCGCAATCAAAAGTATGGTTTAACTCTGTTAGCTTAATGAACATATCAGAAATAGGTTTCACACAATGCTTCTGTGTATTTTTTATTTGAAGATATTATTTTTCCCAATAGAGGCCTCTTAGCGCTCAGAATGTCCAATTGCAGTTTCTACAGAAAGAGTGTTTCAGAAAGGCTCAATCAAAAGTAAGGTTCAACTCTGTTAGTTGAATGCACAGAACAGAAAGAAGTTTCATACAATGCTTCTGTGTAGTTTATATTTGAACATATTCTTTTTTCCACTATTACCCACTTAGCGCTACGAATGCCCCGTTGCATTTTCTACAGACAGAGTGTTTCAAAACTGCTCAATCAAAAGTATGGTTTAACTCTGTTAGCTGAATGCTCAGATCAGAAAGAAGTTTCACAGAATGCTTCTGTGTAGTTTATATTTGAATATATTCCTTTTTCCACTACTACGCTCTTAGCGCTCCAAATGTCCAGTTGCATTTTCTACAGAAAGAGTGTTCAGATCTGCTCAATCAAAAGTATGGTTTAACTCTGTTAGCTGAATGCACAGATCAGAAAGAAGTTTCCCAGAATGATTCTGTGTAGTTTATATTTGGAGACATTCCTTTTTCCACTATTACCCTCTTAGCGCTCCGAATCTCCACTTGCATTTTCTACAGAAAGACTGTTTCAGAACGGCTCAATCAAAACTAAGGTTCAACTCTTTTAGTTGAACAAACAGAACAGAAAGAAGTTTCACACAATTCTTCTGTGTAGTTTTTATTTGTAGACATTCTTTTTCCCAATATAGGCCTCGTAGCGCTCAGAATATCCAATTGCAGTTTCTACAGTAAGAGTGTTTCAGAACGGCTCAATCAAAAGTAATGTTCAACTCTGTTAGTTGAATGCACAGAACAGAAAGAAGTTTCATACAATGCTTCTGTGTAGTTTATATTTGAACATATTCTTTTTTCCACTACTACCCACTTAGCGCTACGAATGTCCAGTTGCATTTTCTACAGACAGAGTGTTTCAAAACTGCTCAATCAAAAGTATGGTTTAACTCTGTTAGCTGAATGCTCAGATCAGAAAGAAGTTTCACAGAATGCTTCTGTGTAGTTTATATTTGAATATATTCCTTTTTCCACTACTACGCTCTTAGCGCTCCAAATGTCCAGTTGCATTTTCTACAGAAAGAGTGTTCAGATCTGCTCAATCAAAAGTATGGTTTAACTCTGTTAGCTGAATGCACAGATCAGAAAGAAGTTTCACCGAATGATTCTGTGTAGTTTATATTTGAAGACATTCCTTTTTCCACTAGTACCCTCTTAGCGCTCCGAATCTCCACTTGCATTTTCTACAAAAAGAGTGTTTCATAACTGCTCAGTCAAAAATATGTTTTATCTCTGTTAACTGAATTTACAGATCAGAAATAAGTTTCACAGAATGCATCTGTGTAGTTTTTATTTGAAGATATTCTTTTTCCCAATGTAGGCCTCTTAGCGCTTAGCATGTCCAATTGCAGTTTCTACAGAAAGAGTGTTTCAGAACGGCTCAATCAAAAGTAAGGTTCAACTCTGTTAGTTGAATGCACAGAACAGAAAGAATTTTCACAGAATGCTACTGTGTAGTTTATATTTGAATATATTCCTTTTTCCACTATTACCCTCTTAGCGCTCCGAATGTCCACTTGCATTTTCTACAGAAAGAGTGTTCAGAACTGCGCAATCAAAAGTACGGTTTAACTCTGTTAGCTTAATGAACATATCAGAAATATGTTTCACACAATGCTTCTGTGTAGTTTTTATTTGAAGATATTATTTTTCCCAATAGAGGCCTCTTAGCGCTCAGAATGTCCAATTGCAGTTTCTACAGAAAGAGTGTTTCAGAAAGGCTCAATCAAAAGTAAGGTTCAACTCTGTTAGTTGAATGCACAGAACAGAAAGAAGTTTCATACAATGCTTCTGTGTAGTTTATATTTGAACATATTCTTTTTTCCACTATTACCCACTTAGCGCTACAAATGTCCTGTTGCATTTTCTACAGACAGAGTGTTTCAAAACTGCTCAATCAAAAGTATGGTTTAACTCTGTTAGCTGAATGCTCAGATCAGAAAGAAGTTTCACAGAATGCTTCTGTGTAGTTTATATTTGAATATATTCCTTTTTCCACTACTACTCTCTTAGCGCTCCAAATGTCCAGTTGCATTTTCTACAGAAAGAGTGTTCAGATCTGCTCAATCAAAAGTATGGTTTAACTCTGTTAGCTGAATGCACAGAACAGAAAGAAGTTTCACAGAATGATTCTGTGTAGTTTATATTTGGAGACATTCCTTTTTCCACTATTACCCTCTTAGCGCTCCGAAGCCCCACTTGCATTTTCTACAGAAAGAGTGTTTCAGAACGGCTCAATCAAACCTAAGGTTCAACTCTTTTAGTTGAACAAACAGAACAGAAAGAAGTTTCACACAATTCTTCTGTGTAGTTTTTATTTGTAGACATTCTTTTTCCCAATATAGGCCTCCTAGCGCTCAGAATGTCCAATTGCAGTTTCTACAGAAAGAGTGTTTCAGAACGGCTCAATCAAAAGTAAGGTTCAACTCTGTTAGTTGAATGCACAGAACAGAAAGTATTTTCATACAATGCTTCTGTGTAGTTTATATTTGTACATATTCTTTTTTCCACTATTACCCACTTAGCGCTACGAATGTCCAGTTGCATTTTCTACAGACAGAGTGTTTCAAAACTGCTCAATCAAAAGTATGGTTTAACTCTGTTAGCTGAATGCTCAGATCAGAAAGAAGTTTCACAGAATGCTTCTGTGTAGTTTATATTTGAATATATTCCTTTTTCCACTACTACGCTCTTAGCGCTCCAAATGTCCAGTTGCATTTTCTACAGAAAGAGTGTTCAGATCTGCTCAATCAAAAGTATGGTTTAACTCTGTTAGCTGAATGCACAGATCAGAAAGCAGTTTCACCGAATGATTCTGTGTAGTTTATATTTGAAGACATTCCTTTTTCCACTAGTACCCTCTTAGCGCTCCGAATCTCCACTTGCATTTTCTACAAAAAGATTGTTTCATAACTGCTCAATCAAAAATATGTTTTATCTCTGTTAACTGAATTTACAGATCAGTAATAAGTTTCACAGAATGCATCTGTGTAGTTTTTATTTGAAGATATTCTTTTTCCCAATGTAGGCCTCTTAGCGCTTAGCATGTCCAATTGCAGTTTCTAGAGAAAGAGTGTTTCAGAACGGCTCATTCAAAAGTAAGGTTCAACTCTGTTAGTTGAATGCACAGAACAGAAAGAATTTTCACAGAATGCTACTGTGTAGTTTATATTTGAATATATTCCTTTTTCCACTATTACCCTCTTAGCGCTCCGAATGTCCACTTGCATTTTCTACAGAAAGAGTGTTCAGAACTGTGCAATCAAAAGTATGGTTTAACTCTGTTAGCTTAATGAACATATCAGAAATAAGTTTCACACAATGCTTCTGTGTAGTTTTTATTTGAAGATATTATTTTTCCCAATAGAGGCCTCTTAGCGCTCAGAATGTCCAATTGCAGTTTCTACAGAAAGAGTGTTTCAGAACGGCTCAATCAAAAGTAAGGTTCAACTCTATTAGTTGAATGCACAGAACAGAAAGAAGTTTCATACAATGCTTCTGTGTAGTTTATATTTGAACATATTCTTTTTTCCACTATTACCCACTTAGCGCTACGAATGTCCAGTTGCATTTTCTACAGACAGAGTGTTTCAAAACTGCTCAATCAAAAGTATGGTTTAACTCTGTTAGCTGAATGCTCAGGTCAGAAAGAAGTTTCACAGAATGCTTCTGTGTAGTTTATATTTGAATATATTCCTTTTTCCACTACTACTCTCTTAGCGCTCCAAATGTCCAGTTGCATTTTCTACAGAAAGAGTGTTCAGATCTGCTCAATCAAAAGTATGGTTTAACTCTGTTAGCTGAATGCACAGATCAGAAAGAAGTTTCACAGAATGATTCTGTGTAGTTTATATTTGGAGACATTCCTTTTTCCACTGTTACCCTCTTAGCGCTCCGAATCTCCACTTGCATTTTCTACAGAAAGAGTGTTTCAGAACGGCTCAATCAAAACTAAGGTTCAACTCTTTTAGTTGAACAAACAGAACAGAAAGAAGTTTCACACAATTCTTCTGTGTAGTTTTTATTTGTAGACATTGTTTTTCCCAATATAGGCCTCCTAGCGCTCAGAATGTCCAATTGCAGTTTCTACAGAAAGAGTGTTTCAGAACGGCTCAATCAAAAGTAAGGTTCAACTCTGTTAGTTGAATGCACAGAACAGAAAGAAGTTTCATACAATGCTTCTGTGTAGTTTATATTTGAACATATTCTTTTTTCCACTATTACCCACTTAGCGCTACGAATGTCCAGTTGCATTTTCTACAGACAGAGTGTTTCAAAACTGCTCAATCAAAAGTATGGTTTAACTCTGTTAGCTGAATGCTCAGATCAGAAAGAAGTTTCACAGAATGCTTCTGTGTAGTTTATATTTGAATATATTCCTTTTTCCACTACTACGCTCTTAGCGCTCCAAATGTCCAGTTGCATTTTCTACAGAAAGAGTGTTCAGATCTGCTCAATCAAAAGTATGGTTTAACTCTGTTAGCTGAATGCACAGATCAGAAAGAAGTTTCACCGAATGATTCTGTGTAGTTTATATTTGAAGACATTCCATTTTCCACTATTACCCTCTTAGCGCTCCGAATCTCCACTTGCATTTTCTACAAAAAGAGTGTTTCATAACTGCTCAATCAAAAATATGTTTTATCTCTGTTAACTGAATTTACAGATCAGAAATAAGTTTCACAGAATGCATCTGTGTAGTTTTTATTTGAAGATATTCTTTTTCCCAATGTAGGCCTCTTAGCGCTTAGCATGTCCAATTGCAGTTTCTACAGAAAGAGTGTTTCAGAACGGCTCAATCAAAAGTAAGGTTCAACTCTGTTAGTTGAATGCACAGAACAGAAAGAATTTTCACAGAATGCTACTGTGTAGTTTATATTTGATTATATTCCTTTATCCACTATTACCCTCTTAGCGCTCCGAATGTCCACTTGAATTTTCTACAGAAAGAGTGTTCAGAACTGCGCAATCAAAAGTACGGTTTAACTCTGTTAGCTTAATGAACATATCAGAAATAAGTTTCACACAATGCTTCTGTGTAGTTTTTATTTGAAGATATTATTTTTCCCAATAGAGGCCTCTTAGCGCTCAGAATGTCCAATTGCAGTTTCTACAGAAAGAGTGTTTCAGAAAGGCTCAATCAAAAGTAAGGTTCAACTCTGTTAGTTGAATGCACAGAACAGAAAGAAGTTTCATACAATGCTTCTGTGTAGTTTATATTTGAACATATTCTTTTTTCCACTATTACCCACTTAGCGCTACGAATGTCCCGTTGCATTTTCTACAGACAGAGTGTTTCAAAACTGCTCAATCAAAAGTATGGTTTAACTCTGTTAGCTGAATGCTCAGATCAGAAAGAAGTTTCACAGAATGCTTCTGTGTAGTTTATATTTGAATATATTCCTTTTTCCACTACTACGCTCTTAGCGCTACAAATGTCCAGTTGCATTTTCTACAGAAAGAGTGTTCAGATCTGCTCAATCAAAAGTATGGTTTAACTCCGTTAGCTGAATGCACAGATCAGAAAGAAGTTTCACCGAATGATTCTGTGTAGTTTATATTTGAAGACATTCCTTTTTCCACTAGTACCCTCTTAGCGCTCCGAATCTCCACTTGCATTTTCTACAAAAAGAGTGTTTCATAACTGCTCAGTCAAAAATATGTTTTATCTCTGTTAACTGAATTTACAGATCAGAAATAAGTTTCACAGAATGCATCTGTGTAGTTTTTATTTGAAGATATTCTTTTTCCCAATGTAATCCTCTTAGCGCTTAGCATGTCCAATTGCAGTTTCTACAGAAAGAGTGTTTCAGAACGGCTCAATCAAAACTAATGTTCAAATCTTTTAGTTGAACAAACAGAACAGAAAGAATTTTCACAGAATGCTACTGTGTAGTTTATATTTGAATATATTCCTTTTTCCACTATTACCCTCTTAGCGCTCCGAATGTCCACTTGCATTCTCTACAGAAAGAGTGTTCAGAACTGCGCAATCAAAAGTACGGTTTAACTCTGTTAGCTTAATGAACATATCAGAAATAAGTTTCACACAATGCTTCTGTGTAGTTTTTATTTGAAGATATTATTTTTCCCAATAGAGGCCTCTTAGCGCTCAGAATGTCCAATTGAAGTTTCTACAGAAAGAGTGTTTCAGAAAGGCTCAATCAAAAGTAAGGTTCAACTCTGTTAGTTGAATGCACAGAACAGAAAGAAGTTTCATACAATGCTTCTGTGTAGTTTATATTTGAACATATTCTTTTTTCCACTATTACCCACTTAGCGCTACGAATGTCCCGTTGCATTTTCTACAGACAGAGTGTTTCAAAACTGCTCAATCAAAAGTATGGTTTAACTCTGTTAGCTGAATGCTCAGATCAGAAAGAAGTTTCACAGAATGCTTCTGTGTAGTTTATATTTGAATATATTCCTTTTTCCACTATTACTCCCTTAGCACTCCAAATGTCCAGTTGCATTTTCTACAGAAAGAGTGTTCAGATCTGCTCAATCAAAAGTATGGTTTAACTCTGTTAGCTGAATGCACAGATCAGAAAGAAGTTTCACAGAATGATTCTGTGTAGTTTATATTTGGAGACATTCCTTTTTCCACTATTACCCTCTTAGCTCTCCGAATCTCCACTTGCATTTTCTACAGAAAGAGTGTTTCAGAACGGCTCAATCAAAACTAAGGTTCAACTCTTTTAGTTGAACAAACAGAACAGAAAGAAGTTTCACACAATTCTTCTGTGTAGTTTTTATTTGTAGACATTCTTTTTCCCAATATATGCCTCCTAGCGCTCAGAATGTCCAATTGCAGTTTCTACAGAAAGAGTGTTTCAGAACGGCTCAATCAAAAGTAAGGTTCAACTCTGTTAGTTGAATGCACAGAACAGAAAGAAGTTTCATACAATGCTTCTGTGTAGTTTATATTTGAACATATTCTTTTTTCCACTATTACCCACTTAGCGCTACGAATGTCCAGTTGCATTTTCTACAGACAGAGTGTTTCAAAACTACTCAATCAAAAGTATGGTTTAACTCTGTTAGCTGAATGATCAGATCAGAAAGAAGTTTCACAGAATGCTTCTGTGTAGTTTATATGTGAATATATTCCTTTTTCCACTACTACGCTCTTAGCGCTCCAAATGTCCAGTTGCATTTTCTACAGAAAGAGTGTTCAGATCTCCTCAATCAAAAGTGTGTTTTAACTCTGTTAGCTGAATGCACAGATCAGAAAGAAGTTTCACAGAATGATTCTGTGTAGTTTATAGTTGAAGACATTCCTTTTTCCACTATTACCCTCTTAGCGCTCCGAATCTCCACTTGCATTTTCTACAAAAAGAGTGTTTCATAACTGCTCAATCAAAAATATGTTTTATCTCTGTTAACTGAATTTACAGATCAGAAATAAATTTCACAGAATGCATCTGTGTAGTTTTTATTTGAAGATATTCTTTTTCCCAATGTAGGCCTCTTAGCGCTTAGCATGTCCAATTGCAGTTTCTACAGAAAGAGTGTTTCAGAACGGCTCAATCAAAAGTAAGGTTCAACTCTGTTAGTTGAATGCACAGAACAGAAAGAATTTTCACAGAATGCTACTGTGTAGTTTATATTTGAATATATTCCTTTTTCCACTATTACCCTCTTAGCGATCCGAATGTCCACTTGCATTTTCTACAGAAAGAGTGTTCAGAACTGTGCAATCAAAAGTATGGTTTAACTCTGTTAGCTTAATGAACATATCAGAAATAAGTTTCACACAATGCTTCTGTGTAGTTTTTATTTGAAGATATTATTTTTCCCAATAGAGGCCTCTTAGCGCTCAGAATGTCCAATTGCAGTTTCTACAGAAAGAGTGTTTCAGAACGGCTCAATCAAAAGTAAGGTTCAACTCTGTTAGTTGAATGCACAGAACAGAAAGAAGTTTCATACAATGCTTCTGTGTAGTTTATATTTGAACATATTCTTTTTTCCACTATTACCCACTTAGCGCTACGAATGTCCAGTTGCATTTTCTACAGACAGAGTGTTTCAAAACTGCTCAATCAAAAGTATGGTTTAACTCTGTTAGCTGAATGCTCAGATCAGAAAGAAGTTTCACAGAATGCTTCTGTGTAGTTTATATTTGAATATATTCCTTTTTCCACTACTACGCTCTTAGCGCTCCAAATGTCCAGTTGCATTTTCTACAGAAAGAGTGTTCAGATCTGCTCAATCAAAAGTATGGTTTAACTCTGTTAGCTGAATGCACAGATCAGAAAGAAGTTTCACCGAATGATTCTGTGTAGTTTATATTTGAAGACATTCCATTTTCCACTATTACCCTCTTAGCGCTCCGAATCTCCACTTGCATTTTCTACAAAAAGAGTGTTTCATAACTGCTCAATCAAAAATATGTTTTATCTCTGTTAACTGAATTTACAGATCAGAAATAAGTTTCACAGAATGCATCTGTGTAGTTTTTATTTGAAGATATTCTTTTTCCCAATGTAGGCCTCTTAGCGCTTAGCATGTCCAATTGCAGTTTCTACAGAAAGAGTGTTTCAGAACGGCTCAATCAAAAGTAAGGTTCAACTCTGTTAGTTGAATGCACAGAACAGAAAGAATTTTCACAGAATGCTACTGTGTAGTTTATATTTGATTATATTCCTTTATCCACTATTACCCTCTTAGCGCTCCGAATGTCCACTTGAATTTTCTACAGAAAGAGTGTTCAGAACTGCGCAATCAAAAGTACGGTTTAACTCTGTTAGCTTAATGAACATATCAGAAATAAGTTTCACACAATGCTTCTGTGTAGTTTTTATTTGAAGATATTATTTTTCCCAATAGAGGCCTCTTAGCGCTCAGAATGTCCAATTGCAGTTTCTACAGAAAGAGTGTTTCAGAAAGGCTCAATCAAAAGTAAGGTTCAACTCTGTTAGTTGAATGCACAGAACAGAAAGAAGTTTCATACAATGCTTCTGTGTAGTTTATATTTGAACATATTCTTTTTTCCACTATTACCCACTTAGCGCTACGAATGTCCCGTTGCATTTTCTACAGACAGAGTGTTTCAAAACTGCTCAATCAAAAGTATGGTTTAATTCTGTTAGCTGAATGCTCAGATCAGAAAGAAGTTTCACAGAATGCTTCTGTGTAGTTTATATTTGAATATATTCCTTTTTCCACTACTACGCTCTTAGCGCTACAAATGTCCAGTTGCATTTTCTACAGAAAGAGTGTTCAGATCTGCTCAATCAAAAGTATGATTTAACTCCGTTAGCTGAATGCACAGATCAGAAAGAAGTTTCACCGAATGATTCTGTGTAGTTTATATTTGAAGACATTCCTTTTTCCACTAGTACCCTCTTAGCGCTCCGAATCTCCACTTGCATTTTCTACAAAAAGAGTGTTTCATAACTGCTCAGTCAAAAATATGTTTTATCTCTGTTAACTGAATTTACAGATCAGAAATAAGTTTCACAGAATGCATCTGTGTAGTTTTTATTTGAAGATATTCTTTTTCCCAATGTAATCCTCTTAGCGCTTAGCATGTCCAATTGCAGTTTCTACAGAAAGAGTGTTTCAGAACGGCTCAATCAAAACTAATGTTCAACTCTTTTAGTCGAACAAACAGAACAGAAAGAATTTTCACAGAATGCTACTGTGTAGTTTATATTTGAATATATTCCTTTTTCCACTATTACCCTCTTAGCGCTCCGAATGTCCACTTGCATTCTCTACAGAAAGAGTGTTCAGAACTGCGCAATCAAAAGTACGGTTTAACTCTGTTAGCTTAATGAACATATCAGAAATAAGTTTCACACAATGCTTCTGTGTAGTTTTTATTTGAAGATATTATTTTTCCCAATAGAGGCCTCTTAGCGCTCAGAATGTCCAATTGAAGTTTCTACAGAAAGAGTGTTTCAGAAAGGCTCAATCAAAAGTAAGGTTCAACTCTGTTAGTTGAATGCACAGAACAGAAAGAAGTTTCATACAATGCTTCTGTGTAGTTTATATTTGAACATATTCTTTTTTCCACTATTACCCACTTAGCGCTACGAATGTCCCGTTGCATTTTCTACAGACAGAGTGTTTCAAAACTGCTCAATCAAAAGTATGGTTTAACTCTGTTAGCTGAATGCTCAGATCAGAAAGAAGTTTCACAGAATGCTTCTGTGTAGTTTATATTTGAATATATTCCTTTTTCCACTATTACTCCCTTAGCACTCCAAATGTCCAGTTGCATTTTCTACAGAAAGAGTGTTCAGATCTGCTCAATCAAAAGTATGGTTTAACTCTGTTAGCTGAATGCACAGATCAGAAAGAAGTTTCACAGAATGATTCTGTGTAGTTTATATTTGGAGACATTCCTTTTTCCACTATTACCCTCTTAGCTCTCCGAATCTCCACTTGCATTTTCTACAGAAAGAGTGTTTCAGAACGGCTCAATCAAAACTAAGGTTCAACTCTTTTAGTTGAACAAACAGAACAGAAAGAAGTTTCACACAATTCTTCTGTGTAGTTTTTATTTGTAGACATTCTTTTTCCCAATATATGCCTCCTAGCGCTCAGAATGTCCAATTGCAGTTTCTACAGAAAGAGTGTTTCAGAACGGCTCAATCAAAAGTAAGGTTCAACTCTGTTAGTTGAATGCACAGAACAGAAAGAAGTTTCATACAATGCTTCTGTGTAGTTTATATTTGAACATATTCTTTTTTCCACTATTACCCACTTAGCGCTACGAATGTCCAGTTGCATTTTCTACAGACAGAGTGTTTCAAAACTACTCAATCAAAAGTATGGTTTAACTCTGTTAGCTGAATGATCAGATCAGAAAGAAGTTTCACAGAATGCTTCTGTGTAGTTTATATGTGAATATATTCCTTTTTCCACTACTACGCTCTTAGCGCTCCAAATGTCCAGTTGCATTTTCTACAGAAAGAGTGTTCAGATCTCCTCAATCAAAAGTGTGTTTTAACTCTGTTAGCTGAATGCACAGATCAGAAAGAAGTTTCACAGAATGATTCTGTGTAGTTTATAGTTGAAGACATTCCTTTTTCCACTATTACCCTCTTAGCGCTCCGAATCTCCACTTGCATTTTCTACAAAAAGAGTGTTTCATAACTGCTCAATCAAAAATATGTTTTATCTCTGTTAACTGAATTTACAGATCAGAAATAAATTTCACAGAATGCATCTGTGTAGTTTTTATTTGAAGATATTCTTTTTCCCAATGTAGGCCTCTTAGCGCTTAGCATGTCCAATTGCAGTTTCTACAGAAAGAGTGTTTCAGAACGGCTCAATCAAAAGTAAGGTTCAACTCTGTTAGTTGAATGCACAGAACAGAAAGAATTTTCACAGAATGCTACTGTGTAGTTTATATTTGAATATATTCCTTTTTCCACTATTACCCTCTTAGCGATCCGAATGTCCACTTGCATTTTCTACAGAAAGAGTGTTCAGAACTGTGCAATCAAAAGTATGGTTTAACTCTGTTAGCTTAATGAACATATCAGAAATAAGTTTCACACAATGCTTCTGTGTAGTTTTTATTTGAAGATATTATTTTTCCCAATAGAGGCCTCTTAGCGCTCAGAATGTCCAATTGCAGTTTCTACAGAAAGAGTGTTTCAGAACGGCTCAATCAAAAGTAAGGTTCAACTCTATTAGTTGAATGCACAGAACAGAAAGAAGTTTCATACAATGCTTCTGTGTAGTTTATATTTGAACATATTCTTTTTTCCACTATTACCCACTTAGCGCTACGAATGTCCAGTTGCATTTTCTACAGACAGAGTGTTTCAAAACTGCTCAATCAAAAGTATGGTTTAACTCTGTTAGCTGAATGCTCAGGTCAGAAAGAAGTTTCACAGAATGCTTCTGTGTAGTTTATATTTGAATATATTCCTTTTTCCACTACTACTCTCTTAGCGCTCCAAATGTCCAGTTGCATTTTCTACAGAAAGAGTGTTCAGATCTGCTCAATCAAAAGTATGGTTTAACTCTGTTAGCTGAATGCACAGATCAGAAAGAAGTTTCACAGAATGATTCTGTGTAGTTTATATTTGGAGACATTCCTTTTTCCACTGTTACCCTCTTAGCGCTCCGAATCTCCACTTGCATTTTCTACAGAAAGAGTGTTTCAGAACGGCTCAATCAAAACTAAGGTTCAACTCTTTTAGTTGAACAAACAGAACAGAAAGAAGTTTCACACAATTCTTCTGTGTAGTTTTTATTTGTAGACATTGTTTTTCCCAATATAGGCCTCCTAGCGCTCAGAATGTCCAATTGCAGTTTCTACAGAAAGAGTGTTTCAGAACGGCTCAATCAAAAGTAAGGTTCAACTCTGTTAGTTGAATGCACAGAACAGAAAGAAGTTTCATACAATGCTTCTGTGTAGTTTATATTTGAACATATTCTTTTTTCCACTATTACCCACTTAGCGCTACGAATGTCCAGTTGCATTTTCTACAGACAGAGTGTTTCAAAACTGCTCAATCAAAAGTATGGTTTAACTCTGTTAGCTGAATGCTCAGATCAGAAAGAAGTTTCACAGAATGCTTCTGTGTAGTTTATATTTGAATATATTCCTTTTTCCACTACTACGCTCTTAGCGCTCCAAATGTCCAGTTGCATTTTCTACAGAAAGAGTGTTCAGATCTGCTCAATCAAAAGTATGGTTTAACTCTGTTAGCTGAATGCACAGATCAGAAAGAAGTTTCACCGAATGATTCTGTGTAGTTTATATTTGAAGACATTCCATTTTCCACTATTACCCTCTTAGCGCTCCGAATCTCCACTTGCATTTTCTCCAAAAAGAGTGTTTCATAACTGCTCAATCAAAAATATGTTTTATCTCTGTTAACTGAATTTACAGATCAGAAATAAGTTTCACAGAATGCATCTGTGTAGTTTTTATTTGAAGATATTCTTTTTCCCAATGTAGGCCTCTTAGCGCTTAGCATGTCCAATTGCAGTTTCTACAGAAAGAGTGTTTCAGAACGGCTCAATCAAAAGTAAGGTTCAACTCTGTTAGTTGAATGCACAGAACAGAAAGAATTTTCACAGAATGCTACTGTGTAGTTTATATTTGATTATATTCCTTTATCCACTATTACCCTCTTAGCGCTCCGAATGTCCACTTGAATTTTCTACAGAAAGAGTGTTCAGAACTGCGCAATCAAAAGTACGGTTTAACTCTGTTAGCTTAATGAACATATCAGAAATAAGTTTCACACAATGCTTCTGTGTAGTTTTTATTTGAAGATATTATTTTTCCCAATAGAGGCCTCTTAGCGCTCAGAATGTCCAATTGCAGTTTCTACAGAAAGAGTGTTTCAGAAAGGCTCAATCAAAAGTAAGGTTCAACTCTGTTAGTTGAATGCACAGAACAGAAAGAAGTTTCATACAATGCTTCTGTGTAGTTTATATTTGAACATATTCTTTTTTCCACTATTACCCACTTAGCGCTACGAATGTCCCGTTGCATTTTCTACAGACAGAGTGTTTCAAAACTGCTCAATCAAAAGTATGGTTTCACTCTGTTAGCTGAATGCTCAGATCAGAAAGAAGTTTCACAGAATGCTTCTGTGTAGTTTATATTTGAATATATTCCTTTTTCCACTACTACGCTCTTAGCGCTACAAATGTCCAGTTGCATTTTCTACAGAAAGAGTGTTCAGATCTGCTCAATCAAAAGTATGGTTTAACTCCGTTAGCTGAATGCACAGATCAGAAAGAAGTTTCACCGAATGATTCTGTGTAGTTTATATTTGAAGACATTCCTTTTTCCACTAGTACCCTCTTAGCGCTCCGAATCTCCACTTGCATTTTCTACAAAAAGAGTGTTTCATAACTGCTCAGTCAAAAATATGTTTTATCTCTGTTAACTGAATTTACAGATCAGAAATAAGTTTCACAGAATGCATCTGTGTAGTTTTTATTTGAAGATATTCTTTTTCCCAATGTAATCCTCTTAGCGCTTAGCATGTCCAATTGCAGTTTCTACAGAAAGAGTGTTTCAGAACGGCTCAATCAAAACTAATGTTCAACTCTTTTAGTTGAACAAACAGAACAGAAAGAATTTTCACAGAATGCTACTGTGTAGTTTATATTTGAATATATTCCTTTTTCCACTATTACCCTCTTAGCGCTCCGAATGTCCACTTGCATTCTCTACAGAAAGAGTGTTCAGAACTGCGCAATCAAAAGTACGGTTTAACTCTGTTAGCTTAATGAACATATCAGAAATAAGTTTCACACAATGCTTCTGTGTAGTTTTTATTTGAAGATATTATTTTTCCCAATAGAGGCCTCTTAGCGCTCAGAATGTCCAATTGAAGTTTCTACAGAAAGAGTGTTTCAGAAAGGCTCAATCAAAAGTAAGGTTCAACTCTGTTAGTTGAATGCACAGAACAGAAAGAAGTTTCATACAATGCTTCTGTGTAGTTTATATTTGAACATATTCTTTTTTCCACTATTACCCACTTAGCGCTACGAATGTCCCGTTGCATTTTCTACAGACAGAGTGTTTCAAAACTGCTCAATCAAAAGTATGGTTTAACTCTGTTAGCTGAATGCTCAGATCAGAAAGAAGTTTCACAGAATGCTTCTGTGTAGTTTATATTTGAATATATTCCTTTTTCCACTATTACTCCCTTAGCACTCCAAATGTCCAGTTGCATTTTCTACAGAAAGAGTGTTCAGATCTGCTCAATCAAAAGTATGGTTTAACTCTGTTAGCTGAATGCACAGATCAGAAAGAAGTTTCACAGAATGATTCTGTGTAGTTTATATTTGGAGACATTCCTTTTTCCACTATTACCCTCTTAGCTCTCCGAATCTCCACTTGCATTTTCTACAGAAAGAGTGTTTCAGAACGGCTCAATCAAAACTAAGGTTCAACTCTTTTAGTTGAACAAACAGAACAGAAAGAAGTTTCACACAATTCTTCTGTGTAGTTTTTATTTGTAGACATTCTTTTTCCCAATATATGCCTCCTAGCGCTCAGAATGTCCAATTGCAGTTTCTACAGAAAGAGTGTTTCAGAACGGCTCAATCAAAAGTAAGGTTCAACTCTGTTAGTTGAATGCACAGAACAGAAAGAAGTTTCATACAATGCTTCTGTGTAGTTTATATTTGAACATATTCTTTTTTCCACTATTACCCACTTAGCGCTACGAATGTCCAGTTGCATTTTCTACAGACAGAGTGTTTCAAAACTACTCAATCAAAAGTATGGTTTAACTCTGTTAGCTGAATGATCAGATCAGAAAGAAGTTTCACAGAATGCTTCTGTGTAGTTTATATGTGAATATATTCCTTTTTCCACTACTACGCTCTTAGCGCTCCAAATGTCCAGTTGCATTTTCTACAGAAAGAGTGTTCAGATCTGCTCAATCAAAAGTATGGTTTAAATCTGTTAGCTGAATGCACAGATCAGAAAGAAGTTTCACCGAATGATTCTGTGTAGTTTATATTTGAAGACATTCCTTTTTCCACTAGTACCCTCTTAGCGCTCCGAATCTCCACTTGCATTTTCTACAAAAAGAGTGTTTCATAACTGCTCAATCAAAAATATGTTTTATCTCTGTTAACTGAATTTACAGATCAGAAATAAGTTTCACAGAATGCATCTGTGTAGTTTTTATTTGAAGATATTCTTTTTCCCAATGTAGGCCTCTTAGCGCTTAGCATGTCCAATTGCAGTTTCTACAGAAAGAGTGTTTCAGAACGGCTCAATCAAAAGTAAGGTTCAACTCTGTTAGTTGAATGCACAGAACAGAAAGAATTTTCACAGAATTCTACTGTGTAGTTTATATTTGAATATATTCCTTTTTCCACTATTACCCTCTTAGCGCTCCGAATGTCCACTTGCATTTTCTACAGAAAGAGTGTTCAGAACTGCGCAATCAAAAATATGGTTTAACTCTGTTAGCTTAATGAACATATCAGAAATAAGTTTCACACAATGCTTCTGTGTAGTTTTTATTTGAAGATATTTTTTTTCCCAATAGAGGCCTCTTAGCGCTCAGAATGTCCAATTGCAGTTTCTACAGAAAGAGTGTTTCAGAAAGGCTCAATGAAAAGTAAGGTTCAACTCTGTTAGTTGAATGCACAGAACAGAAAGAATTTTCATACAATGCTTCTGTGTAGTTTATATTTGAACATATTCTTTTTTCCACTATTACCCACTTAGCGCTACGAATGTCCAGTTGCATTTTCTACAGACAGAGTGTTTCAAAACTGCTCAATCAAAAGTATGGTTTAACTCTGTTAGCTGAATGCTCAGATCAGAAAGAAGTTTCACAGAATGCTTCTGTGTAGTTTATATTTGAATATATTCCTTTTTCCACTACTACTCTCTTAGCGCTCCAAATGTCCAGTTGCATTTTCTACAGAAAGAGTGTTCAGATCTGCTCAATCAAAAGTATGGTTTAACACTGTCAGCTGAATGCACAGATCAGAAAGAAGTTTCACAGAATGATTCTGTGTAGTTTATATTTGGAGACATTCCTTTTTCCACTATTACCCACTTAGCTCTCCGAATCTCCACTTGCATTTTCTACAGAAAGAGTGTTTCAGAACGGCTCAATCAAAACTAAGGTTCAACTCTTTTAGTTGAACAAACAGAACAGAAAGAAGTTTCACACAATTCTTCTGTGTAGTTTTTATTTGTAGACATTCTTTTTCCCAATATAGGCCTCCTAGCGCTCAGAATGTCCAATTGCAGTTTCTACAGAAAGAGTGTTTCAGAACGGCTCAATCAAAAGTAAGGTTCAACTCTGTTAGTTGAATGCACAGAACAGAAAGAAGTTTCATACAATGCTTCTGTGTAGTTTATATTTGAACATATTCTTTTTTCCACTATTACCCACTTAGCGCTACGAATGTCCCGTTGCATTTTCTACAGACAGAGTGTTTCAAAACTACTCAATCAAAAGTATGGTTTAACTCTGTTAGCTGAATGATCAGATCAGAAAGAAGTTTCACAGAATGCTTCTGTGTAGTTTATATGTGAATATATTCCTTTTTCCACTACTACGCTCTTAGCGCTCCAAATGTCCAGTTGCATTTTCTACAGAAAGAGTGTTCAGATCTCCTCAATCAAAAGTGTGTTTTAACTCTGTTAGCTGAATGCACAGATCAGAAAGAAGTTTCACAGAATGATTCTGTGTAGTTTATAGTTGAAGACATTCCTTTTTCCACTATTACCCTCTTAGCGCTCCGAATCTCCACTTGCATTTTCTACAAAAAGAGTGTTTCATAACTGCTCAATCAAAAATATGTTTTATCTCTGTTAACTGAATTTACAGATCAGAAATAAATTTCACAGAATGCATCTGTGTAGTTTTTATTTGAAGATATTCTTTTTCCCAATGTAGGCCTCTTAGCGCTTAGCATGTCCAATTGCAGTTTCTACAGAAAGAGTGTTTCAGAACGGCTCAATCAAAAGTAAGGTTCAACTCTGTTAGTTGAATGCACAGAACAGAAAGAATTTTCACAGAATGCTACTGTGTAGTTTATATTTGAATATATTCCTTTTTCCACTATTACCCTCTTAGCGATCCGAATGTCCACTTGCATTTTCTACAGAAAGAGTGTTCAGAACTGTGCAATCAAAAGTATGGTTTAACTCTGTTAGCTTAATGAACATATCAGAAATAAGTTTCACACAATGCTTCTGTGTAGTTTTTATTTGAAGATATTATTTTTCCCAATAGAGGCCTCTTAGCGCTCAGAATGTCCAATTGCAGTTTCTACAGAAAGAGTGTTTCAGAACGGCTCAATCAAAAGTAAGGTTCAACTCTATTAGTTGAATGCACAGAACAGAAAGAAGTTTCATACAATGCTTCTGTGTAGTTTATATTTGAACATATTCTTTTTTCCACTATTACCCACTTAGCGCTACGAATGTCCAGTTGCATTTTCTACAGACAGAGTGTTTCAAAACTGCTCAATCAAAAGTATGGTTTAACTCTGTTAGCTGAATGCTCAGATCAGAAAGAAGTTTCACAGAATGCTTCTGTGTAGTTTATATTTGAATATATTCCTTTTTCCACTACTACGCTCTTAGCGCTCCAAATGTCCAGTTGCATTTTCTACAGAAAGAGTGTTCAGATCTGCTCAATCAAAAGTATGGTTTAACTCTGTTAGCTGAATGCACAGATCAGAAAGAAGTTTCACCGAATGATTCTGTGTAGTTTATATTTGAAGACATTCCATTTTCCACTATTACCCTCTTAGCGCTCCGAATCTCCACTTGCATTTTCTACAAAAAGAGTGTTTCATAACTGCTCAATCAAAAATATGTTTTATCTCTGTTAACTGAATTTACAGATCAGAAATAAGTTTCACAGAATGCATCTGTGTAGTTTTTATTTGAAGATATTCTTTTTCCCAATGTAGGCCTCTTAGCGCTTAGCATGTCCAATTGCAGTTTCTACAGAAAGAGTGTTTCAGAACGGCTCAATCAAAAGTAAGGTTCAACTCTGTTAGTTGAATGCACAGAACAGAAAGAATTTTCACAGAATGCTACTGTGTAGTTTATATTTGATTATATTCCTTTATCCACTATTACCCTCTTAGCGCTCCGAATGTCCACTTGAATTTTCTACAGAAAGAGTGTTCAGAACTGCGCAATCAAAAGTACGGTTTAACTCTGTTAGCTTAATGAACATATCAGAAATAAGTTTCACACAATGCTTCTGTGTAGTTTTTATTTGAAGATATTATTTTTCCCAATAGAGGCCTCTTAGCGCTCAGAATGTCCAATTGCAGTTTCTACAGAAAGAGTGTTTCAGAAAGGCTCAATCAAAAGTAAGGTTCAACTCTGTTAGTTGAATGCACAGAACAGAAAGAAGTTTCATACAATGCTTCTGTGTAGTTTATATTTGAACATATTCTTTTTTCCACTATTACCCACTTAGCGCTACGAATGTCCCGTTGCATTTTCTACAGACAGAGTGTTTCAAAACTGCTCAATCAAAAGTATGGTTTAACTCTGTTAGCTGAATGCTCAGATCAGAAAGAAGTTTCACAGAATGCTTCTGTGTAGTTTATATTTGAATATATTCCTTTTTCCACTACTACGCTCTTAGCGCTACAAATGTCCAGTTGCATTTTCTACAGAAAGAGTGTTCAGATCTGCTCAATCAAAAGTATGGTTTAACTCCGTTAGCTGAATGCACAGATCAGAAAGAAGTTTCACCGAATGATTCTGTGTAGTTTATATTTGAAGACATTCCTTTTTCCACTAGTACCCTCTTAGCGCTCCGAATCTCCACTTGCATTTTCTACAAAAAGAGTGTTTCATAACTGCTCAGTCAAAAATATGTTTTATCTCTGTTAACTGAATTTACAGATCAGAAATAAGTTTCACAGAATGCATCTGTGTAGTTTTTATTTGAAGATATTCTTTTTCCCAATGTAATCCTCTTAGCGCTTAGCATGTCCAATTGCAGTTTCTACAGAAAGAGTGTTTCAGAACGGCTCAATCAAAACTAATGTTCAACTCTTTTAGTTGAACAAACAGAACAGAAAGAATTTTCACAGAATGCTACTGTGTAGTTTATATTTGAATATATTCCTTTTTCCACTATTACCCTCTTAGCGCTCCGAATGTCCACTTGCATTCTCTACAGAAAGAGTGTTCAGAACTGCGCAATCAAAAGTACGGTTTAACTCTGTTAGCTTAATGAACATATCAGAAATAAGTTTCACACAATGCTTCTGTGTAGTTTTTATTTGAAGATATTATTTTTCCCAATAGAGGCCTCTTAGCGCTCAGAATGTCCAATTGAAGTTTCTACAGAAAGAGTGTTTCAGAAAGGCTCAATCAAAAGTAAGGTTCAACTCTGTTAGTTGAATGCACAGAACAGAAAGAAGTTTCATACAATGCTTCTGTGTAGTTTATATTTGAACATATTCTTTTTTCCACTATTACCCACTTAGCGCTACGAATGTCCCGTTGCATTTTCTACAGACAGAGTGTTTCAAAACTGCTCAATCAAAAGTATGGTTTAACTCTGTTAGCTGAATGCTCAGATCAGAAAGAAGTTTCACAGAATGCTTCTGTGTAGTTTATATTTGAATATATTCCTTTTTCCACTATTACTCCCTTAGCACTCCAAATGTCCAGTTGCATTTTCTACAGAAAGAGTGTTCAGATCTGCTCAATCAAAAGTATGGTTTAACTCTGTTAGCTGAATGCACAGATCAGAAAGAAGTTTCACAGAATGATTCTGTGTAGTTTATATTTGGAGACATTCCTTTTTCCACTATTACCCTCTTAGCTCTCCGAATCTCCACTTGCATTTTCTACAGAAAGAGTGTTTCAGAACGGCTCAATCAAAACTAAGGTTCAACTCTTTTAGTTGAACAAACAGAACAGAAAGAAGTTTCACACAATTCTTCTGTGTAGTTTTTATTTGTAGACATTCTTTTTCCCAATATATGCCTCCTAGCGCTCAGAATGTCCAATTGCAGTTTCTACAGAAAGAGTGTTTCAGAACGGCTCAATCAAAAGTAAGGTTCAACTCTGTTAGTTGAATGCACAGAACAGAAAGAAGTTTCATACAATGCTTCTGTGTAGTTTATATTTGAACATATTCTTTTTTCCACTATTACCCACTTAGCGCTACGAATGTCCAGTTGCATTTTCTACAGACAGAGTGTTTCAAAACTACTCAATCAAAAGTATGGTTTAACTCTGTTAGCTGAATGATCAGATCAGAAAGAAGTTTCACAGAATGCTTCTGTGTAGTTTATATGTGAATATATTCCTTTTTCCACTACTACGCTCTTAGCGCTCCAAATGTCCAGTTGCATTTTCTACAGAAAGAGTGTTCAGATCTGCTCAATCAAAAGTATGGTTTAAATCTGTTAGCTGAATGCACAGATCAGAAAGAAGTTTCACCGAATGATTCTGTGTAGTTTATATTTGAAGACATTCCTTTTTCCACTAGTACCCTCTTAGCGCTCCGAATCTCCACTTGCATTTTCTACAAAAAGAGTGTTTCATAACTGCTCAATCAAAAATATGTTTTATCTCTGTTAACTGAATTTACAGATCAGAAATAAGTTTCACAGAATGCATCTGTGTAGTTTTTATTTGAAGATATTCTTTTTCCCAATGTAGGCCTCTTAGCGCTTAGCATGTCCAATTGCAGTTTCTACAGAAAGAGTGTTTCAGAACGGCTCAATCAAAAGTAAGGTTCAACTCTGTTAGTTGAATGCACAGAACAGAAAGAATTTTCACAGAATTCTACTGTGTAGTTTATATT
Organism: Symphalangus syndactylus; assembly: GCF_028878055.3. Classification (NCBI taxonomy): domain Eukaryota; kingdom Metazoa; phylum Chordata; class Mammalia; order Primates; family Hylobatidae; genus Symphalangus; species Symphalangus syndactylus. The sequence goes on along the minus strand of NC_072447.2, from coordinate 161,545,235 downwards.
TGAATATATTCCTTTTTCCACTATTACCCTCTTAGCGCTCCGAATGTCCACTTGCATTTTCTACAGAAAGAGTGTTCAGAACTGCGCAATCAAAAATATGGTTTAACTCTGTTAGCTTAATGAACATATCAGAAATAAGTTTCACACAATGCTTCTGTGTAGTTTTTATTTGAAGATATTTTTTTTCCCAATAGAGGCCTCTTAGCGCTCAGAATGTCCAATTGCAGTTTCTACAGAAAGAGTGTTTCAGAAAGGCTCAATCAAAAGTAAGGTTCAACTCTGTTAGTTGAATGCACAGAACAGAAAGAATTTTCATACAATGCTTCTGTGTAGTTTATATTTGAACATATTCTTTTTTCCACTATTACCCACTTAGCGCTACGAATGTCCAGTTGCATTTTCTACAGACAGAGTGTTTCAAAACTGCTCAATCAAAAGTATGGTTTAACTCTGTTAGCTGAATGCTCAGATCAGAAAGAAGTTTCACAGAATGCTTCTGTGTAGTTTATATTTGAATATATTCCTTTTTCCACTACTACTCTCTTAGCGCTCCAAATGTCCAGTTGCATTTTCTACAGAAAGAGTGTTCAGATCTGCTCAATCAAAAGTATGGTTTAACACTGTCAGCTGAATGCACAGATCAGAAAGAAGTTTCACAGAATGATTCTGTGTAGTTTATATTTGGAGACATTCCTTTTTCCACTATTACCCACTTAGCTCTCCGAATCTCCACTTGCATTTTCTACAGAAAGAGTGTTTCAGAACGGCTCAATCAAAACTAAGGTTCAACTCTTTTAGTTGAACAAACAGAACAGAAAGAAGTTTCACACAATTCTTCTGTGTAGTTTTTATTTGTAGACATTCTTTTTCCCAATATAGGCCTCCTAGCGCTCAGAATGTCCAATTGCAGTTTCTACAGAAAGAGTGTTTCAGAACGGCTCAATCAAAAGTAAGGTTCAACTCTGTTAGTTGAATGCACAGAACAGAAAGAAGTTTCATACAATGCTTCTGTGTAGTTTATATTTGAACATATTCTTTTTTCCACTATTACCCACTTAGCGCTACGAATGTCCCGTTGCATTTTCTACAGACAGAGTGTTTCAAAACTGCTCAATCAAAAGTATGGTTTAACTCTGTTAGCTGAATGCTCAGATCAGAAAGAAGTTTCACAGAATGCTTCTGTGTAGTTTATATTTGAATATATTCCTTTTTCCACTACTACTCTCTTAGCGCTCCAAATGTCCAGTTGCATTTTCTACAGAAAGAGTGTTCAGATCTGCTCAATCAAAAGTATGGTTTAACTCTGTTAGCTGAATGCACAGATCAGAAAGAAGTTTCCCAGAATGATTCTGTGTAGTTTATATTTGGAGACATTCCTTTTTCCACTATTACCCTCTTAGCGCTCCGAATCTCCACTTGCATTTTCTACAGAAAGACTGTTTCAGAACGGCTCAATCAAAACTAAGGTTCAACTCTTTTAGTTGAACAAACAGAACAGAAAGAAGTTTCACACAATTCTTCTGTGTAGTTTTTATTTGTAGACATTCTTTTTCCCAATATAGGCCTCGTAGCGCTCAGAATATCCAATTGCAGTTTCTACAGTAAGAGTGTTTCAGAACGGCTCAATCAAAAGTAATGTTCAACTCTGTTAGTTGAATGCACAGAACAGAAAGAAGTTTCATACAATGCTTCTGTGTAGTTTATATTTGAACATATTCTTTTTTCCACTACTACCCACTTAGCGCTACGAATGTCCAGTTGCATTTACTACAGACAGAGTGTTTCAAAACTGCTCAATCAAAAGTATGGTTTAACTCTGTTAGCTGAATGCTCAGATCAGAAAGAAGTTTCACAGAATGCTTCTGTGTAGTTTATATTTGAATATATTCCTTTTTCCACTACTACGCTCTTAGCGCTCCAAATGTCCAGTTGCATTTTCTACAGAAAGAGTGTTCAGATCTGCTCAATCAAAAGTATGGTTTAACTCTGTTAGCTGAATGCACAGATCTGAAAGAAGTTTCACCGAATGATTCTGTGTAGTTTATATTTGAAGACATTCCTTTTTCCACTAGTACCCTCTTAGCGCTCCGAATCTCCACTTGCATTTTCTACAAAAAGAGTGTTTCATAACTGCTCAGTCAAAAATATGTTTTATCTCTGTTAACTGAATTTACAGATCAGAAATAAGTTTCACAGAATGCATCTGTGTAGTTTTTATTTGAAGATATTCTTTTTCCCAATGTAGGCCTCTTAGCGCTTAGCATGTCCAATTGCAGTTTCTACAGAAAGAGTGTTTCAGAACGGCTCAATCAAAAGTAAGGTTCAACTCTGTTAGTTGAATGCACAGAACAGAAAGAATCTTCACAGAATGCTACTGTGTAGTTTATATTTGAATATATTCCTTTTTCCACTATTACCCTCTTAGCGCTCCGAATGTCCACTTGCATTTTCTACAGAAAGAGTGTTCAGAACTGCGCAATCAAAAGTACGGTTTAACTCTGTTAGCTTAATGAACATATCAGAAATATGTTTCACACAATGCTTCTGTGTAGTTTTTATTTGAAGATATTATTTTTCCCAATAGAGGCCTCTTAGCGCTCAGAATGTCCAATTGCAGTTTCTACAGAAAGAGTGTTTCAGAAAGGCTCAATCAAAAGTAAGGTTCAACTCTGTTAGTTGAATGCACAGAACAGAAAGAAGTTTCATACAATGCTTCTGTGTAGTTTATATTTGAACATATTCTTTTTTCCACTATTACCCACTTAGCGCTACGAATGTCCCGTTGCATTTTCTACAGACAGAGTGTTTCAAAACTGCTCAATCAAAAGTATGGTTTAACTCTGTTAGCTGAATGCTCAGATCAGAAAGAAGTTTCACAGAATGCTTCTGTGTAGTTTATATTTGAATATATTCCTTTTTCCACTATTACTCTCTTAGCGCTCCAAATGTCCAGTTGCATTTTCTACAGAAAGAGTGTTCAGATCTGCCCAATCAAAAGTATGGTTTAACTCTGTTAGCTGAATGCACAGATCAGAAAGAAGTTTCACAGAATGATTCTGTGTAGTTTATATTTGGAGACATTCCTTTTTCCACTATTACCCTCTTAGCGCTCCGAATCTCCACTTGCATTTTCTACAGAAAGAGTGTTTCAGAACGGCTCAATCTAAACTAAGGTTCAACTCTTTTAGTTGAACAAACAGAACAGAAAGATGTTTCACACAATTCTTCTGTGTAGTTTTTATTTGTAGACATTCTTTTTCCCAATATAGGCCTCCTAGCGCTCAGAATGTCCAATTGCAGTTTCTACAGAAACAGTGTTTCAGAACGGCTCAATCAAAAGTAAGGTTCAACTCTGTTAGTTGAATGCACAGAACAGAAAGAAGTTTCATACAATGCTTCTATGTAGTTTATATTTGAACATATTCTTTTTTCCACTATTACCCACTTAGCGCTACGAATGTCCAGTTGCATTTTCTACAGACAGAGTGTTTCAAAACTGCTCAATCAAAAGTATGGTTTAAATCTGTTAGCTGAAAGCTCAGATCAGAAAGAAGTTTCACAGAATGCTTCTGTGTAGTTTATATTTGAATATATTCCTTTTTCCACTACTACGCTCTTAGCGCTCCAAATGTCCAGTTGCATTTTCTACAGAAAGAGTGTTCAGATCTCCTCAATCAAAAGTGTGGTTTAACTCTGTTAGCTGAATGCACAGATCAGAAAGAAGTTTCACAGAATGATTCTGTGTAGTTTATAGTTGAAGACATTCCTTTTTCCACTATTACCCTCTTAGCGCTCCGAATCTCCACTTGCATTTTCTACAAAAAGAGTGTTTCATAACTGCTCAATCAAAAATATGTTTTATCTCTGTTAACTGAATTTACAGATCAGAAATAAGTTTCACAGAATGCATCTGTGTAGTTTTTATTTGAAGATATTCTTTTTCCCAATGTAGGCCTCTTAGCGCTTAGCATGTCCAATTGCAGTTTCTACAGAAAGAGTGTTTCAGAACGGCTCAATCAAAAGTAAGGTTCAACTCTGTTAGTTGAATGCACAGAACAGAAAGAATTTTCACAGAATGCTACTGTGTAGTTTATATTTGAATATATTCCTTTTTCCACTATTACCCTCTTAGCGATCCGAATGTCCACTTGCATTTTCTACAGAAAGAGTGTTCAGAACTGTGCAATCAAAAGTATGGTTTAACTCTGTTAGCTTAATGAACATATCAGAAATAAGTTTCACACAATGCTTCTGTGTAGTTTTTATTTGAAGATATTATTTTTCCCAATAGAGGCCTCTTAGCGCTCAGAATGTCCAATTGCAGTTTCTACAGAAAGAGTGTTTCAGAACGGCTCAATCAAAAGTAAGGTTCAACTCTATTAGTTGAATGCACAGAACAGAAAGAAGTTTCATACAATGCTTCTGTGTAGTTTATATTTGAACATATTCTTTTTTCCACTATTACCCACTTAGCGCTACGAATGTCCAGTTGCATTTTCTACAGACAGAGTGTTTCAAAACTGCTCAATCAAAAGTATGGTTTAACTCTGTTAGCTGAATGCTCAGGTCAGAAAGAAGTTTCACAGAATGCTTCTGTGTAGTTTATATTTGAATATATTCCTTTTTCCACTACTACTCTCTTAGCGCTCCAAATGTCCAGTTGCATTTTCTACAGAAAGAGTGTTCAGATCTGCTCAATCAAAAGTATGGTTTAACTCTGTTAGCTGAATGCACAGATCAGAAAGAAGTTTCACAGAATGATTCTGTGTAGTTTATATTTGGAGACATTCCTTTTTCCACTGTTACCCTCTTAGCGCTCCGAATCTCCACTTGCATTTTCTACAGAAAGAGTGTTTCAGAACGGCTCAATCAAAACTAAGGTTCAACTCTTTTAGTTGAACAAACAGAACAGAAAGAAGTTTCACACAATTCTTCTGTGTAGTTTTTATTTGTAGACATTGTTTTTCCCAATATAGGCCTCCTAGCGCTCAGAATGTCCAATTGCAGTTTCTACAGAAAGAGTGTTTCAGAACGGCTCAATCAAAAGTAAGGTTCAACTCTGTTAGTTGAATGCACAGAACAGAAAGAAGTTTCATACAATGCTTCTGTGTAGTTTATATTTGAACATATTCTTTTTTCCACTATTACCCACTTAGCGCTACGAATGTCCAGTTGCATTTTCTACAGACAGAGTGTTTCAAAACTGCTCAATCAAAAGTATGGTTTAACTCTGTTAGCTGAATGCTCAGATCAGAAAGAAGTTTCACAGAATGCTTCTGTGTAGTTTATATTTGAATATATTCCTTTTTCCACTACTACGCTCTTAGCGCTCCAAATGTCCAGTTGCATTTTCTACAGAAAGAGTGTTCAGATCTGCTCAATCAAAAGTATGGTTTAACTCTGTTAGCTGAATGCACAGATCAGAAAGAAGTTTCACCGAATGATTCTGTGTAGTTTATATTTGAAGACATTCCATTTTCCACTATTACCCTCTTAGCGCTCCGAATCTCCACTTGCATTTTCTACAAAAAGAGTGTTTCATAACTGCTCAATCAAAAATATGTTTTATCTCTGTTAACTGAATTTACAGATCAGAAATAAGTTTCACAGAATGCATCTGTGTAGTTTTTATTTGAAGATATTCTGTTTCCCAATGTAGGCCTCTTAGCGCTTAGCATGTCCAATTGCAGTTTCTACAGAAAGAGTGTTTCAGAACGGCTCAATCAAAAGTAAGGTTCAACTCTGTTAGTTGAATGCACAGAACAGAAAGAATTTTCACAGAATGCTACTGTGTAGTTTATATTTGAATATATTCCTTTATCCACTATTACCCTCTTAGCGCTCCGAATGTCCACTTGAATTTTCTACAGAAAGAGTGTTCAGAACTGCGCAATCAAAAGTACGGTTTAACTCTGTTAGCTTAATGAACATATCAGAAATAAGTTTCACACAATGCTTCTGTGTAGTTTTTATTTGAAGATATTATTTTTCCCAATAGAGGCCTCTTAGCGCTCAGAATGTCCAATTGCAGTTTCTACAGAAAGAGTGTTTCAGAAAGGCTCAATCAAAAGTAAGGTTCAACTCTGTTAGTTGAATGCACAGAACAGAAAGAAGTTTCATACAATGCTTCTGTGTAGTTTATATTTGAACATATTCTTTTTTCCACTATTACCCACTTAGCGCTACGAATGTCCCGTTGCATTTTCTACAGACAGAGTGTTTCAAAACTGCTCAATCAAAAGTATGGTTTAACTCTGTTAGCTGAATGCTCAGATCAGAAAGAAGTTTCACAGAATGCTTCTGTGTAGTTTATATTTGAATATATTCCTTTTTCCACTATTACTCTCTTAGCGCTCCAAATGTCCAGTTGCATTTTCTACAGAAAGAGTGTTCAGATCTGCCCAATCAAAAGTATGGTTTAACTCTGTTAGCTGAATGCACAGATCAGAAAGAAGTTTCACAGAATGATTCTGTGTAGTTTATATTTGGAGACATTCCTTTTTCCACTATTACCCTCTTAGCGCTCCGAATCTCCACTTGCATTTTCTACAGAAAGAGTGTTTCAGAACGGCTCAATCTAAACTAAGGTTCAACTCTTTTAGTTGAACAAACAGAACAGAAAGATGTTTCACACAATTCTTCTGTGTAGTTTTTATTTGTAGACATTCTTTTTCCCAATATAGGCCTCCTAGCGCTCAGAATGTCCAATTGCAGTTTCTACAGAAACAGTGTTTCAGAACGGCTCAATCAAAAGTAAGGTTCAACTCTGTTAGTTGAATGCACAGAACAGAAAGAAGTTTCATACAATGCTTCTGTGTAGTTTATATTTGAACATATTCTTTTTTCCACTATTACCCACTTAGCGCTACGAATGTCCAGTTGCATTTTCTACAGACAGAGTGTTTCAAAACTGCTCAATCAAAAGTATGGTTTAAATCTGTTAGCTGAAAGCTCAGATCAGAAAGAAGTTTCACAGAATGCTTCTGTGTAGTTTATATTTGAATATATTCCTTTTTCCACTACTACGCTCTTAGCGCTCCAAATGTCCAGTTGCATTTTCTACAGAAAGAGTGTTCAGATCTCCTCAATCAAAAGTGTGGTTTAACTCTGTTAGCTGAATGCACAGATCAGAAAGAAGTTTCACAGAATGATTCTGTGTAGTTTATAGTTGAAGACATTCCTTTTTCCCCTATTACCCTCTTAGCGCTCCGAATCTCCACTTGCATTTTCTACAAAAAGAGTGTTTCATAACTGCTCAATCAAAAATATGTTTTATCTCTGTTAACTGAATTTACAGATCAGAAATAAGTTTCACAGAATGCATCTGTGTAGTTTTTATTTGAAGATATTCTTTTTCCCAATGTAGGCCTCTTAGCGCTTAGCATGTCCAATTGCAGTTTCTACAGAAAGAGTGTTTCAGAACGGCTCAATCAAAAGTAAGGTTCAACTCTGTTAGTTGAATGCACAGAACAGAAAGAATTTTCACAGAATGCTACTGTGTAGTTTATATTTGAATATATTCCTTTTTCCACTATTACCCTCTTAGCGATCCGAATGTCCACTTGCATTTTCTACAGAAAGAGTGTTCAGAACTGTGCAATCAAAAGTATGGTTTAACTCTGTTAGCTTAATGAACATATCAGAAATAAGTTTCACACAATGCTTCTGTGTAGTTTTTATTTGAAGATATTATTTTTCCCAATAGAGGCCTCTTAGCGCTCAGAATGTCCAATTGCAGTTTCTACAGAAAGAGTGTTTCAGAACGGCTCAATCAAAAGTAAGGTTCAACTCTATTAGTTGAATGCACAGAACAGAAAGAAGTTTCATACAATGCTTCTGTGTAGTTTATATTTGAACATATTCTTTTTTCCACTATTACCCACTTAGCGCTACGAATGTCCAGTTGCATTTTCTACAGACAGAGTGTTTCAAAACTGCTCAATCAAAAGTATGGTTTAACTCTGTTAGCTGAATGCTCAGGTCAGAAAGAAGTTTCACAGAATGCTTCTGTGTAGTTTATATTTGAATATATTCCTTTTTCCACTACTACTCTCTTAGCGCTCCAAATCTCCAGTTGCATTTTCTACAGAAAGAGTGTTCAGATCTGCTCAATCAAAAGTATGGTTTAACTCTGTTAGCTGAATGCACAGATCAGAAAGAAGTTTCACAGAATGATTCTGTGTAGTTTATATTTGGAGACATTCCTTTTTCCACTGTTACCCTCTTAGCGCTCCGAATCTCCACTTGCATTTTCTACAGAAAGAGTGTTTCAGAACGGCTCAATCAAAACTAAGGTTCAACTCTTTTAGTTGAACAAACAGAACAGAAAGAAGTTTCACACAATTCTTCTGTGTAGTTTTTATTTGTAGACATTGTTTTTCCCAATATAGGCCTCCTAGCGCTCAGAATGTCCAATTGCAGTTTCTACAGAAAGAGTGTTTCAGAACGGCTCAATCAAAAGTAAGGTTCAACTCTGTTAGTTGAATGCACAGAACAGAAAGAAGTTTCATACAATGCTTCTGTGTAGTTTATATTTGAACATATTCTTTTTTCCACTATTACCCACTTAGCGCTACGAATGTCCAGTTGCATTTTCTACAGACAGAGTGTTTCAAAACTGCTCAATCAAAAGTATGGTTTAACTCTGTTAGCTGAATGCTCAGATCAGAAAGAAGTTTCACAGAATGCTTCTGTGTAGTTTATATTTGAATATATTCCTTTTTCCACTACTACGCTCTTAGCGCTCCAAATGTCCAGTTGCATTTTCTACAGAAAGAGTGTTCAGATCTGCTCAATCAAAAGTATGGTTTAACTCTGTTAGCTGAATGCACAGATCAGAAAGAAGTTTCACCGAATGATTCTGTGTAGTTTATATTTGAAGACATTCCATTTTCCACTATTACCCACTTAGCGCTCCGAATCTCCACTTGCATTTTCTACAAAAAGAGTGTTTCATAACTGCTCAATCAAAAATATGTTTTATCTCTGTTAACTGAATTTACAGATCAGAAATAAGTTTCACAGAATGCATCTGTGTAGTTTTTATTTGAAGATATTCTTTTTCCCAATGTAGGCCTCTTAGCGCTTAGCATGTCCAATTGCAGTTTCTACAGAAAGAGTGTTTCAGAACGGCTCAATCAAAAGTAAGGTTCAACTCTGTTAGTTGAATGCACAGAACAGAAAGAATTTTCACAGAATGCTACTGTGTAGTTTATATTTGAATATATTCCTTTATCCACTATTACCCTCTTAGCGCTCCGAATGTCCACTTGAATTTTCTACAGAAAGAGTGTTCAGAACTGCGCAATCAAAAGTACGGTTTAACTCTGTTAGCTTAATGAACATATCAGAAATAAGTTTCACACAATGCTTCTGTGTAGTTTTTATTTGAAGATATTATTTTTCCCAATAGAGGCCTCTTAGCGCTCAGAATGTCCAATTGCAGTTTCTACAGAAAGAGTGTTTCAGAAAGGCTCAATCAAAAGTAAGGTTCAACTCTGTTAGTTGAATGCACAGAACAGAAAGAAGTTTCATACAATGCTTCTGTGTAGTTTATATTTGAACATATTTTTTTTCCACTATTACCCACTTAGCGCTACGAATGTCCCGTTGCATTTTCTACAGACAGAGTGTTTCAAAACTGCTCAATCAAAAGTATGGTTTAACTCTGTTAGCTGAATGCTCAGATCAGAAAGAAGTTTCACAGAATGCTTCTGTGTAGTTTATATTTGAATATATTCCTTTTTCCACTACTACGCTCTTAGCGCTCCAAATGTCCAGTTGCATTTTCTACAGAAAGAGTGTTCAGATCTGCTCAATCAAAAGTATGGTTTAACTCTGTTAGCTGAATGCACAGATCAGAAAGAAGTTTCACCGAATGATTCTGTGTAGTTTATATTTGAAGACATTCCTTTTTCCAGTATTACCCTCTTAGCGCTCCGAATCTACACTTGCATTTTCTACAAAAAGAGTGTTTCATAACTGCTCAATCAAAAATATGTTTTATCTCTGTTAACTGAATTTACAGATCAGAAATAAGTTTCACAGAATGCATCTGTGTAGTTTTTATTTGAAGATATTCTTTTTCCCAATGTAGGCCTCTTTGCGCTTAGCATGTCCAATTGGAGTTTCTACAGAAAGAGTGTTTCAGAACGGCTCAATCAAAAGTAAGGTTCAACTCTGTTAGTTGAATGCACAGAACAGAAAGAATTTTCACAGAATGCTACTGTGTAGTTTATATTTGAATATATTCCTTTTTCCACTATTACCCTCTTAGCGCTCCGAATGTCCACTTGCATTCTCTACAGAAAGAGTGTTCAGAACTGCGCAATCAAAAGTACGGTTTAACTCTGTTAGCTTAATGAACATATCAGAAATAAGTTTCACACAATGCTTCTGTGTAGTTTTTATTTGAAGATATTATTTTTCCCAATAGAGGCCTCTTAGCGCTCAGAATGTCCAATTGAAGTTTCTACAGAAAGAGTGTTTCAGAAAGGCTCAATCAAAAGTAAGGTTCAACTCTGTTAGTTGAATGCACAGAACAGAAAGAATTTTCATACAATGCTTCTGTGTAGTTTATATTTGAACATATTCTTTTTTCCACTATTACCCACTTAGCGCTACGAATGTCCAGTTGCATTTTCTACAGACAGAGTGTTTCAAAACTGCTCAATCAAAAGTATGGTTTAACTCTGTTAGCTGAATGCTCAGATCAGAAAGAAGTTTCACAGAATGCTTCTGTGTAGTTTATATTTGAATATATTCCTTTTTCCACTACTACTCTCTTAGCGCTCCAAATGTCCAGTTGCATTTTCTACAGAAAGAGTGTTCAGATCTGCTCAATCAAAAGTATGGTTTAACACTGTCAGCTGAATGCACAGATCAGAAAGAAGTTTCACAGAATGATTCTGTGTAGTTTATATTTGGAGACATTCCTTTTTCCACTATTACCCACTTAGCTCTCCGAATCTCCACTTGCATTTTCTACAGAAAGAGTGTTTCAGAACGGCTCAATCAAAACTAAGGTTCAACTCTTTTAGTTGAACAAACAGAACAGAAAGAAGTTTCACACAATTCTTCTGTGTAGTTTTTATTTGTAGACATTCTTTTTCCCAATATAGGCCTCGTAGCGCTCAGAATATCCAATTGCAGTTTCTACAGTAAGAGTGTTTCAGAACGGCTCAATCAAAAGTAATGTTCAACTCTGTTAGTTGAATGCACAGAACAGAAAGAAGTTTCATACAATGCTTCTGTGTAGTTTATATTTGAACATATTCTTTTTTCCACTACTACCCACTTAGCGCTACGAATGTCCAGTTGCATTTACTACAGACAGAGTGTTTCAAAACTGCTCAATCAAAAGTATGGTTTAACTCTGTTAGCTGAATGCTCAGATCAGAAAGAAGTTTCACAGAATGCTTCTATGTAGTTTATATTTGAATACATTCCTTTTTCCACTACTACGCTCTTAGCGCTCCAAATGTCCAGTTGCATTTTCTACAGAAAGAGTGTTCAGATCTGCTCAATCAAAAGTATGGTTTAACTCTGTTAGCTGAATGCACAGATCAGAAAGAAGTTTCACCGAATGATTCTGTGTAGTTTATATTTGAAGACATTCCTTTTTCCACTAGTACCCTCTTAGCGCTCCGAATCTCCACTTGCATTTTCTACAAAAAGAGTGTTTCATAACTGCTCAGTCAAAAATATGTTTTATCTCTGTTAACTGAATTTACAGATCAGAAATAAGTTTCACAGAATGCATCTGTGTAGTTTTTATTTGAAGATATTCTTTTTCCCAATGTAGGCCTCTTAGCGCTTAGCATGTCCAATTGCAGTTTCTACAGAAAGAGTGTTTCAGAACGGCTCAATCAAAAGTAAGGTTCAACTCTGTTAGTTGAATGCACAGAACAGAAAGAATTTTCACAGAATGCTACTGTGTAGTTTATATTTGAATATATTCCTTTTTCCACTATTACCCTCTTAGCGCTCCGAATGTGCACTTGCATTTTCTACAGAAAGAGTGTTCAGAACTGCGCAATCAAAAGTATGGTTTAACTCTGTTAGCTTAATGAACATATCAGAAATAAGTTTCACACAATGCTTCTGTGTAGTTTTTATTTGAAGATATTATTTTTCCCAATAGAGGCCTCTTAGCGCTCAGAATGTCCAATTGCAGTTTCTACAGAAAGAGTGTTTCAGAAAGGCTCAATCAAAAGTAAGGTTCAACTCTGTTAGTTGAATGCACAGAGCAGAAAGAAGTTTCATACAATGCTTCTGTGTAGTTTATATTTGAACATATTCTTTTTTCCACTATTACCCACTTAGCGCTACGAATGTCCAGTTGCATTTTCTACAGACAGAGTGTTTCAAAACTGCTCAATCAAAAGTATGGTTTAACTCTGTTAGCTGAATGCTCAGATCAGAAAGAAGTTTCACAGAATGCTTCTGTGTAGTTTATATTTGAATATATTCCTTTTTCCACTACTACTCTCTTAGCGCTCCAAATGTCCAGTTGCATTTTCTACAGAAAGAATGTTCAGATCTGCTCAATTAAAAGTATGGTTTAATTCTGTTAGCTGAATGCACAGATCAGAAAGAAGTTTCACAGAATGATTCTGTGTAGTTTATATTTGGAGACATTCCTTTTTCCACTATTACCCTCTTAGCGCTCCGAATCTCCACTTGCATTTTCTACAGAAAGAGTGTTTCAGAACGGCTCAATCAAAACTAAGGTTCAACTCTTTTAGTTGAACAAACAGAACAGAAAGAAATTTCACACAATTCTTCTGTGTAGTTTTTATTTGTAGACATTCTTTTTCCCAATATAGGCCTCTTAGCGCTCAGAATGTCCAATTGCAGTTTCTACAGAAAGAGTGTTTCAGAACGGCTCAATCAAAAGTAAGGTTCAACTCTGTTAGTTGAATGCACAGAACAGAAAGAAGTTTCATACAATGCTTCTGTGTAGTTTATATTTGAACCTATTCTTTTTTCCACTATTACCCACTTAGCGCTACGAATGTCCAGTTGCATTTTCTACAGACAGAGTGTTTCAAAACTGCTCAATCAAAAGTATGGTTTAACTCTGTTAGCTGAATGCTCAGATCAGAAAGAAGTTTCACAGAATGCTTCTGTGTAGTTTATATTTGAATACATTCCTTTTTCCACTACTACGCTCTTAGCGCTCCAAATGTCCAGTTGCATTTTCTACAGAAAGAGTGTTCAGATCTGCTCAATCAAAAGTATGGTTTAACTCTGTTAGCTGAATGCACAGATCAGAAAGAAGTTTCACCGAATGATTCTGTGTAGTTTATATTTGAAGACATTCCTTTTTCCACTATTACCCTCTTAGCGCTCCGAATCTCCACTTGCATTTTCTACAAAAAGAGTGTTTCATAACTGCTCAATCAAAAATATGTTTTATCTCTGTTAACTGAATTTACAGATCAGAAATAAGTTTCACAGAATGCATCTGTGTAGTTTTTATTTGAAGATATTCTTTTTCCCAATGTAGGCCTCTTAGCGCTTAGCATGTCCAATTGCAGTTTCTACAGAAAGAGTGTTTCAGAACGGCTCAATCAAAAGTAAGGTTCAACTCTGTTAGTTGAATGCACAGAACAGAAAGAATTTTCACAGAATGCTACTGTGTAGTTTATATTTGAATATATTCCTTTTTCCACTATTACCCTCTTAGCGCTCCGAATGTCCACTTGCATTTTCAACAGAAAGAGTGTTCAGAACTGCGCAATCAAAAGTATGGTTTAACTCTGTTAGCTTAATGAACATATCAGAAATAAGTTTCACACAATGCTTCTGTGTAGTTTTTATTTGAAGATATTATTTTTCCCAATAGAGGCCTCTTAGCGCTCAGAATGTCCAATTGCAGTTTCTACAGAAAGAGTGTTTCAGAAAGGCTCAATCAAAAGTAAGGTTCAACTCTGTTAGTTGAATGCACAGAACAGAAAGAAGTTTCATACAATGCTTCTGTGTAGTTTATATTTGAACATATTCTTTTTTCCACTATTACCCACTTAGCGCTACGAATTTCCAGTTGCATTTTCTACAGACAGAATGTTTCAAAACTGCTCAATCAAAAGTATGGTTTAACTCTGTTAGCTGAATGCTCAGATCAGAAAGAAGTTTCACAGAATGCTTCTGTGTAGTTTATATTTGAATATATTCCTTTTTCCACTACTACTCTCTTAGCGCTCCAAATGTCCAGTTGCATTTTCTACAGAAAGAGTGTTCAGATCTGCTCAATCAAAAGTATGGTTTAACTCTGTTAGCTGAATGCACAGAACAGAAAGAAGTTTCACAGAATGATTCTGTGTAGTTTATATTTGGAGACATTCCTTTTTCCACTATTACCCTCTTAGCGCTCCGAAGCCCCACTTGCATTTTCTACAGAAAGAGTGTTTCAGAACGGCTCAATCAAACCTAAGGTTCAACTCTTTTAGTTGAACAAACAGAACAGAAAGAAGTTTCACACAATTCTTCTGTGTAGTTTTTATTTGTAGACATTCTTTTTCCCAATATAGGCCTCCTAGCGCTCAGAATGTCCAATTGCAGTTTCTACAGAAAGAGTGTTTCAGAACGGCTCAATCAAAAGTAAGGTTCAACTCTGTTAGTTGAATGCACAGAACAGAAAGTATTTTCATACAATGCTTCTGTGTAGTTTATATTTGAACATATTCTTTTTTCCACTATTACCCACTTAGCGCTACGAATGTCCAGTTGCATTTTCTACAGACAGAGTGTTTCAAAACTGCTCAATCAAAAGTATGGTTTAACTCTGTTAGCTGAATGCTCAGATCAGAAAGAAGTTTCACAGAATGCTTCTGTGTAGTTTATATTTGAATATATTCCTTTTTCCACTACTACGCTCTTAGCGCTCCAAATGTCCAGTTGCATTTTCTACAGAAAGAGTGTTCAGATCTGCTCAATCAAAAGTATGGTTTAACTCTGTTAGCTGAATGCACAGATCAGAAAGCAGTTTCACCGAATGATTCTGTGTAGTTTATATTTGAAGACATTCCTTTTTCCACTAGTACCCTCTTAGCGCTCCGAATCTCCACTTGCATTTTCTACAAAAAGATTGTTTCATAACTGCTCAATCAAAAATATGTTTTATCTCTGTTAACTGAATTTACAGATCAGTAATAAGTTTCACAGAATGCATCTGTGTAGTTTTTATTTGAAGATATTCTTTTTCCCAATGTAGGCCTCTTAGCGCTTAGCATGTCCAATTGCAGTTTCTAGAGAAAGAGTGTTTCAGAACGGCTCAATCAAAAGTAAGGTTCAACTCTGTTAGTTGAATGCACAGAACAGAAAGAATTTTCACAGAATGCTACTGTGTAGTTTATATTTGAATATATTCCTTTTTCCACTATTACCCTCTTAGCGCTCCGAATGTCCACTTGCATTTTCTACAGAAAGAGTGTTCAGAACTGCGCAATCAAAAGTATGGTTTAACTCTGTTAGCTTAATGAACATATCAGAAATAGGTTTCACACAATGCTTCTGTGTAGTTTTTATTTGAAGATATTATTTTTCCCAATAGAGGCCTCTTAGCGCTCAGAATGTCCAATTGCAGTTTCTACAGAAAGAGTGTTTCAGAAAGGCTCAATCAAAAGTAAGGTTCAACTCTGTTAGTTGAATGCACAGAACAGAAAGGAGTTTCATACAATGCTTCTGTGTAGTTTATATTTGAACATATTCTTTTTTCCACTATTACCCACTTAGCGCTACGAATGTCCCGTTGCATTTTCTACAGACAGAGTGTTTCAAAACTGCTCAATCAAAAGTATGGTTTAACTCTGTTAGCTGAATGCTCAGATCAGAAAGAAGTTTCACAGAATGCTTCTGTGTAGTTTATATTTGAATATATTCCTTTTTCCACTACTACTCTCTTAGCGCTCCAAATGTCCAGTTGCATTTTCTACAGAAAGAGTGTTCAGATCTGCTCAATCAAAAGTATGGTTTAACTCTGTTAGCTGAATGCACAGATCAGAAAGAAGTTTCACAGAATGATTCTGTGTAGTTTATATTTGGAGACATTCCTTTTTCCACTATTACCCTCTTAGCGCTCCGAATCTCCACTTGCATTTTCTACAGAAAGAGTGTTTCAGAACGGCTCAATCTAAACTAAGGTTCAACTCTTTTAGTTGAACAAACAGAACAGAAAGATGTTTCACACAATTCTTCTGTGTAGTTTTTATTTGTAGACATTCTTTTTCCCAATATAGGCCTCCTAGCGCTCAGAATGTCCAATTGCAGTTTCTACAGAAACAGTGTTTCAGAACGGCTCAATCAAAAGTAAGGTTCAACTCTGTTAGTTGAATGCACAGAACAGAAAGAAGTTTCATACAATGCTTCTGTGTAGTTTATATTTGAACATATTCTTTTTTCCACTATTACCCACTTAGCGCTACGAATGTCCAGTTGCATTTTCTACAGACAGAGTGTTTCAAAACTGCTCAATCAAAAGTATGGTTTAAATCTGTTAGCTGAAAGCTCAGATCAGAAAGAAGTTTCACAGAATGCTTCTGTGTAGTTTATATTTGAATATATTCCTTTTTCCACTACTACGCTCTTAGCGCTCCAAATGTCCAGTTGCATTTTCTACAGAAAGAGTGTTCAGATCTCCTCAATCAAAAGTGTGTTTTAACTCTGTTAGCTGAATGCACAGATCAGAAAGAAGTTTCACAGAATGATTCTGTGTAGTTTATAGTTGAAGACATTCCTTTTTCCACTATTACCCTCTTAGCGCTCCGAATCTCCACTTGCATTTTCTACAAAAAGAGTGTTTCATAACTGCTCAATCAAAAATATGTTTTATCTCTGTTAACTGAATTTACAGATCAGAAATAAATTTCACAGAATGCATCTGTGTAGTTTTTATTTGAAGATATTCTTTTTCCCAATGTAGGCCTCTTAGCGCTTAGCATGTCCAATTGCAGTTTCTACAGAAAGAGTGTTTCAGAACGGCTCAATCAAAAGTAAGGTTCAACTCTGTTAGTTGAATGCACAGAACAGAAAGAATTTTCACAGAATGCTACTGTGTAGTTTATATTTGAATATATTCCTTTTTCCACTATTACCCTCTTAGCGATCCGAATGTCCACTTGCATTTTCTACAGAAAGAGTGTTCAGAACTGTGCAATCAAAAGTATGGTTTAACTCTGTTAGCTTAATGAACATATCAGAAATAAGTTTCACACAATGCTTCTGTGTAGTTTTTATTTGAAGATATTATTTTTCCCAATAGAGGCCTCTTAGCGCTCAGAATGTCCAATTGCAGTTTCTACAGAAAGAGTGTTTCAGAACGGCTCAATCAAAAGTAAGGTTCAACTCTATTAGTTGAATGCACAGAACAGAAAGAAGTTTCATACAATGCTTCTGTGTAGTTTATATTTGAACGTATTCTTTTTTCCACTATTACCCACTTAGCGCTACGAATGTCCAGTTGCATTTTCTACAGACAGAGTGTTTCAAAACTGCTCAATCAAAAGTATGGTTTAACTCTGTTAGCTGAATGCTCAGGTCAGAAAGAAGTTTCACAGAATGCTTCTGTGTAGTTTATATTTGAATATATTCCTTTTTCCACTACTACTCTCTTAGCGCTCCAAATGTCCAGTTGCATTTTCTACAGAAAGAGTGTTCAGATCTGCTCAATCAAAAGTATGGTTTAACTCTGTTAGCTGAATGCACAGATCAGAAAGAAGTTTCACAGAATGATTCTGTGTAGTTTATATTTGGAGACATTCCTTTTTCCACTGTTACCCTCTTAGCGCTCCGAATCTCCACTTGCATTTTCTACAGAAAGAGTGTTTCAGAACGGCTCAATCAAAACTAAGGTTCAACTCTTTTAGTTGAACAAACAGAACAGAAAGAAGTTTCACACAATTCTTCTGTGTAGTTTTTATTTGTAGACATTGTTTTTCCCAATATAGGCCTCCTAGCGCTCAGAATGTCCAATTGCAGTTTCTACAGAAAGAGTGTTTCAGAACGGCTCAATCAAAAGTAAGGTTCAACTCTGTTAGTTGAATGCACAGAACAGAAAGAAGTTTCATACAATGCTTCTGTGTAGTTTATATTTGAACATATTCTTTTTTCCACTATTACCCACTTAGCGCTACGAATGTCCAGTTGCATTTTCTACAGACAGAGTGTTTCAAAACTGCTCAATCAAAAGTATGGTTTAACTCTGTTAGCTGAATGCTCAGATCAGAAAGAAGTTTCACAGAATGCTTCTGTGTAGTTTATATTTGAATATATTCCTTTTTCCACTACTACGCTCTTAGCGCTCCAAATGTCCAGTTGCATTTTCTACAGAAAGAGTGTTCAGATCTGCTCAATCAAAAGTATGGTTTAACTCTGTTAGCTGAATGCACAGATCAGAAAGAAGTTTCACCGAATGATTCTGTGTAGTTTATATTTGAAGACATTCCATTTTCCACTATTACCCTCTTAGCGCTCCGAATCTCCACTTGCATTTTCTACAAAAAGAGTGTTTCATAACTGCTCAATCAAAAATATGTTTTATCTCTGTTAACTGAATTTACAGATCAGAAATAAGTTTCACAGAATGCATCTGTGTAGTTTTTATTTGAAGATATTCTTTTTCCCAATGTAGGCCTCTTAGCGCTTAGCATGTCCAATTGCAGTTTCTACAGAAAGAGTGTTTCAGAACGGCTCAATCAAAAGTAAGGTTCAACTCTGTTAGTTGAATGCACAGAACAGAAAGAATTTTCACAGAATGCTACTGTGTAGTTTATATTTGATTATATTCCTTTATCCACTATTACCCTCTTAGCGCTCCGAATGTCCACTTGAATTTTCTACAGAAAGAGTGTTCAGAACTGCGCAATCAAACGTACGGTTTAACTCTGTTAGCTTAATGAACATATCAGAAATAAGTTTCACACAATGCTTCTGTGTAGTTTTTATTTGAAGATATTATTTTTCCCAATAGAGGCCTCTTAGCGCTCAGAATGTCCAATTGCAGTTTCTACAGAAAGAGTGTTTCAGAAAGGCTCAATCAAAAGTAAGGTTCAACTCTGTTAGTTGAATGCACAGAACAGAAAGAAGTTTCATACAATGCTTCTGTGTAGTTTATATTTGAACATATTCTTTTTTCCACTATTACCCACTTAGCGCTACGAATGTCCCGTTGCATTTTCTACAGACAGAGTGTTTCAAAACTGCTCAATCAAAAGTATGGTTTAACTCTGTTAGCTGAATGCTCAGATCAGAAAGAAGTTTCACAGAATGCTTCTGTGTAGTTTATATTTGAATATATTCCTTTTTCCACTACTACGCTCTTAGCGCTACAAATGTCCAGTTGCATTTTCTACAGAAAGAGTGTTCAGATCTGCTCAATCAAAAGTATGGTTTAACTCCGTTAGCTGAATGCACAGATCAGAAAGAAGTTTCACCGAATGATTCTGTGTAGTTTATATTTGAAGACATTCCTTTTTCCACTAGTACCCTCTTAGCGCTCCGAATCTCCACTTGCATTTTCTACAAAAAGAGTGTTTCATAACTGCTCAGTCAAAAATATGTTTTATCTCTGTTAACTGAATTTACAGATCAGAAATAAGTTTCACAGAATGCATCTGTGTAGTTTTTATTTGAAGATATTCTTTTTCCCAATGTAATCCTCTTAGCGCTTAGCATGTCCAATTGCAGTTTCTACAGAAAGAGTGTTTCAGAACGGCTCAATCAAAACTAATGTTCAACTCTTTTAGTTGAACAAACAGAACAGAAAGAATTTTCACAGAATGCTACTGTGTAGTTTATATTTGAATATATTCCTTTTTCCACTATTACCCTCTTAGCGCTCCGAATGTCCACTTGCATTCTCTACAGAAAGAGTGTTCAGAACTGCGCAATCAAAAGTACGGTTTAACTCTGTTAGCTTAATGAACATATCAGAAATAAGTTTCACACAATGCTTCTGTGTAGTTTTTATTTGAAGATATTATTTTTCCCAATAGAGGCCTCTTAGCGCTCAGAATGTCCAATTGAAGTTTCTACAGAAAGAGTGTTTCAGAAAGGCTCAATCAAAAGTAAGGTTCAACTCTGTTAGTTGAATGCACAGAACAGAAAGAAGTTTCATACAATGCTTCTGTGTAGTTTATATTTGAACATATTCTTTTTTCCACTATTACCCACTTAGCGCTACGAATGTCCCGTTGCATTTTCTACAGACAGAGTGTTTCAAAACTGCTCAATCAAAAGTATGGTTTAACTCTGTTAGCTGAATGCTCAGATCAGAAAGAAGTTTCACAGAATGCTTCTGTGTAGTTTATATTTGAATATATTCCTTTTTCCACTATTACTCCCTTAGCACTCCAAATGTCCAGTTGCATTTTCTACAGAAAGAGTGTTCAGATCTGCTCAATCAAAAGTATGGTTTAACTCTGTTAGCTGAATGCACAGATCAGAAAGAAGTTTCACAGAATGATTCTGTGTAGTTTATATTTGGAGACATTCCTTTTTCCACTATTACCCTCTTAGCTCTCCGAATCTCCACTTGCATTTTCTACAGAAAGAGTGTTTCAGAACGGCTCAATCAAAACTAAGGTTCAACTCTTTTAGTTGAACAAACAGAACAGAAAGAAGTTTCACACAATTCTTCTGTGTAGTTTTTATTTGTAGACATTCTTTTTCCCAATATATGCCTCCTAGCGCTCAGAATGTCCAATTGCAGTTTCTACAGAAAGAGTGTTTCAGAACGGCTCAATCAAAAGTAAGGTTCAACTCTGTTAGTTGAATGCACAGAACAGAAAGAAGTTTCATACAATGCTTCTGTGTAGTTTATATTTGAACATATTCTTTTTTCCACTATTACCCACTTAGCGCTACGAATGTCCAGTTGCATTTTCTACAGACAGAGTGTTTCAAAACTACTCAATCAAAAGTATGGTTTAACTCTGTTAGCTGAATGATCAGATCAGAAAGAAGTTTCACAGAATGCTTCTGTGTAGTTTATATGTGAATATATTCCTTTTTCCACTACTACGCTCTTAGCGCTCCAAATGTCCAGTTGCATTTTCTACAGAAAGAGTGTTCAGATCTCCTCAATCAAAAGTGTGTTTTAACTCTGTTAGCTGAATGCACAGATCAGAAAGAAGTTTCACAGAATGATTCTGTGTAGTTTATAGTTGAAGACATTCCTTTTTCCACTATTACCCTCTTAGCGCTCCGAATCTCCACTTGCATTTTCTACAAAAAGAGTGTTTCATAACTGCTCAATCAAAAATATGTTTTATCTCTGTTAACTGAATTTACAGATCAGAAATAAATTTCACAGAATGCATCTGTGTAGTTTTTATTTGAAGATATTCTTTTTCCCAATGTAGGCCTCTTAGCGCTTAGCATGTCCAATTGCAGTTTCTACAGAAAGAGTGTTTCAGAACGGCTCAATCAAAAGTAAGGTTCAACTCTGTTAGTTGAATGCACAGAACAGAAAGAATTTTCACAGAATGCTACTGTGTAGTTTATATTTGAATATATTCCTTTTTCCACTATTACCCTCTTAGCGATCCGAATGTCCACTTGCATTTTCTACAGAAAGAGTGTTCAGAACTGTGCAATCAAAAGTATGGTTTAACTCTGTTAGCTTAATGAACATATCAGAAATAAGTTTCACACAATGCTTCTGTGTAGTTTTTATTTGAAGATATTATTTTTCCCAATAGAGGCCTCTTAGCGCTCAGAATGTCCAATTGCAGTTTCTACAGAAAGAGTGTTTCAGAACGGCTCAATCAAAAGTAAGGTTCAACTCTGTTAGTTGAATGCACAGAACAGAAAGAAGTTTCATACAATGCTTCTGTGTAGTTTATATTTGAACATATTCTTTTTTCCACTATTACCCACTTAGCGCTACGAATGTCCAGTTGCATTTTCTACAGACAGAGTGTTTCAAAACTGCTCAATCAAAAGTATGGTTTAACTCTGTTAGCTGAATGCTCAGATCAGAAAGAAGTTTCACAGAATGCTTCTGTGTAGTTTATATTTGAATATATTCCTTTTTCCACTACTACGCTCTTAGCGCTCCAAATGTCCAGTTGCATTTTCTACAGAAAGAGTGTTCAGATCTGCTCAATCAAAAGTATGGTTTAACTCTGTTAGCTGAATGCACAGATCAGAAAGAAGTTTCACCGAATGATTCTGTGTAGTTTATATTTGAAGACATTCCATTTTCCACTATTAACCTCTTAGCGCTCCGAATCTCCACTTGCATTTTCTACAAAAAGAGTGTTTCATAACTGCTCAATCAAAAATATGTTTTATCTCTGTTAACTGAATTTACAGATCAGAAATAAGTTTCACAGAATGCATCTGTGTAGTTTTTATTTGAAGATATTCTTTTTCCCAATGTAGGCCTCTTAGCGCTTAGCATGTCCAATTGCAGTTTCTACAGAAAGAGTGTTTCAGAACGGCTCAATCAAAAGTAAGGTTCAACTCTGTTAGTTGAATGCACAGAACAGAAAGAATTTTCACAGAATGCTACTGTGTAGTTTATATTTGATTATATTCCTTTATCCACTATTACCCTCTTAGCGCTCCGAATGTCCACTTGAATTTTCTACAGAAAGAGTGTTCAGAACTGCGCAATCAAAAGTACGGTTTAACTCTGTTAGCTTAATGAACATATCAGAAATAAGTTTCACACAATGCTTCTGTGTAGTTTTTATTTGAAGATATTATTTTTCCCAATAGAGGCCTCTTAGCGCTCAGAATGTCCAATTGCAGTTTCTACAGAAAGAGTGTTTCAGAAAGGCTCAATCAAAAGTAAGGTTCAACTCTGTTAGTTGAATGCACAGAACAGAAAGAAGTTTCATACAATGCTTCTGTGTAGTTTATATTTGAACATATTCTTTTTTCCACTATTACCCACTTAGCGCTACGAATGTCCCGTTGCATTTTCTACAGACAGAGTGTTTCAAAACTGCTCAATCAAAAGTATGGTTTAATTCTGTTAGCTGAATGCTCAGATCAGAAAGAAGTTTCACAGAATGCTTCTGTGTAGTTTATATTTGAATATATTCCTTTTTCCACTACTACGCTCTTAGCGCTACAAATGTCCAGTTGCATTTTCTACAGAAAGAGTGTTCAGATCTGCTCAATCAAAAGTATGATTTAACTCCGTTAGCTGAATGCACAGATCAGAAAGAAGTTTCACCGAATGATTCTGTGTAGTTTATATTTGAAGACATTCCTTTTTCCACTAGTACCCTCTTAGCGCTCCGAATCTCCACTTGCATTTTCTACAAAAAGAGTGTTTCATAACTGCTCAGTCAAAAATATGTTTTATCTCTGTTAACTGAATTTACAGATCAGAAATAAGTTTCACAGAATGCATCTGTGTAGTTTTTATTTGAAGATATTCTTTTTCCCAATGTAATCCTCTTAGCGCTTAGCATGTCCAATTGCAGTTTCTACAGAAAGAGTGTTTCAGAACGACTCAATCAAAACTAATGTTCAACTCTTTTAGTTGAACAAACAGAACAGAAAGAATTTTCACAGAATGCTACTGTGTAGTTTATATTTGAATATATTCCTTTTTCCACTATTACCCTCTTAGCGCTCCGAATGTCCACTTGCATTCTCTACAGAAAGAGTGTTCAGAACTGCGCAATCAAAAGTACGGTTTAACTCTGTTAGCTTAATGAACATATCAGAAATAAGTTTCACACAATGCTTCTGTGTAGTTTTTATTTGAAGATATTATTTTTCCCAATAGAGGCCTCTTAGCGCTCAGAATGTCCAATTGAAGTTTCTACAGAAAGAGTGTTTCAGAAAGGCTCAATCAAAAGTAAGGTTCAACTCTGTTAGTTGAATGCACAGAACAGAAAGAAGTTTCATACAATGCTTCTGTGTAGTTTATATTTGAACATATTCTTTTTTCCACTATTACCCACTTAGCGCTACGAATGTCCCGTTGCATTTTCTACAGACAGAGTGTTTCAAAACTGCTCAATCAAAAGTATGGTTTAACTCTGTTAGCTGAATGCTCAGATCAGAAAGAAGTTTCACAGAATGCTTCTGTGTAGTTTATATTTGAATATATTCCTTTTTCCACTATTACTCCCTTAGCACTCCAAATGTCCAGTTGCATTTTCTACAGAAAGAGTGTTCAGATCTGCTCAATCAAAAGTATGGTTTAACTCTGTTAGCTGAATGCACAGATCAGAAAGAAGTTTCACAGAATGATTCTGTGTAGTTTATATTTGGAGACATTCCTTTTTCCACTATTACCCTCTTAGCTCTCCGAATCTCCACTTGCATTTTCTACAGAAAGAGTGTTTCAGAACGGCTCAATCAAAACTAAGGTTCAACTCTTTTAGTTGAACAAACAGAACAGAAAGAAGTTTCACACAATTCTTCTGTGTAGTTTTTATTTGTAGACATTCTTTTTCCCAATATATGCCTCCTAGCGCTCAGAATGTCCAATTGCAGTTTCTACAGAAAGAGTGTTTCAGAACGGCTCAATCAAAAGTAAGGTTCAACTCTGTTAGTTGAATGCACAGAACAGAAAGAAGTTTCATACAATGCTTCTGTGTAGTTTATATTTGAACATATTCTTTTTTCCACTATTACCCACTTAGCGCTACGAATGTCCAGTTGCATTTTCTACAGACAGAGTGTTTCAAAACTACTCAATCAAAAGTATGGTTTAACTCTGTTAGCTGAATGATCAGATCAGAAAGAAGTTTCACAGAATGCTTCTGTGTAGTTTATATGTGAATATATTCCTTTTTCCACTACTACGCTCTTAGCGCTCCAAATGTCCAGTTGCATTTTCTACAGAAAGAGTGTTCAGATCTCCTCAATCAAAAGTGTGTTTTAACTCTGTTAGCTGAATGCACAGATCAGAAAGAAGTTTCACAGAATAATTCTGTGTAGTTTATAGTTGAAGACATTCCTTTTTCCACTATTACCCTCTTAGCGCTCCGAATCTCCACTTGCATTTTCTACAAAAAGAGTGTTTCATAACTGCTCAATCAAAAATATGTTTTATCTCTGTTAACTGAATTTACAGATCAGAAATAAATTTCACAGAATGCATCTGTGTAGTTTTTATTTGAAGATATTCTTTTTCCCAATGTAGGCCTCTTAGCGCTTAGCATGTCCAATTGCAGTTTCTACAGAAAGAGTGTTTCAGAACGGCTCAATCAAAAGTAAGGTTCAACTCTGTTAGTTGAATGCACAGAACAGAAAGAATTTTCACAGAATGCTACTGTGTAGTTTATATTTGAATATATTCCTTTTTCCACTATTACCCTCTTAGCGATCCGAATGTCCACTTGCATTTTCTACAGAAAGAGTGTTCAGAACTGTGCAATCAAAAGTATGGTTTAACTCTGTTAGCTTAATGAACATATCAGAAATAAGTTTCACACAATGCTTCTGTGTAGTTTTTATTTGAAGATATTATTTTTCCCAATAGAGGCCTCTTAGCGCTCAGAATGTCCAATTGCAGTTTCTACAGAAAGAGTGTTTCAGAACGGCTCAATCAAAAGTAAGGTTCAACTCTATTAGTTGAATGCACAGAACAGAAAGAAGTTTCATACAATGCTTCTGTGTAGTTTATATTTGAACATATTCTTTTTTCCACTATTACCCACTTAGCGCTACGAATGTCCAGTTGCATTTTCTACAGACAGAGTGTTTCAAAACTGCTCAATCAAAAGTATGGTTTAACTCTGTTAGCTGAATGCTCAGGTCAGAAAGAAGTTTCACAGAATGCTTCTGTGTAGTTTATATTTGAATATATTCCTTTTTCCACTACTACTCTCTTAGCGCTCCAAATGTCCAGTTGCATTTTCTACAGAAAGAGTGTTCAGATCTGCTCAATCAAAAGTATGGTTTAACTCTGTTAGCTGAATGCACAGATCAGAAAGAAGTTTCACAGAATGATTCTGTGTAGTTTATATTTGGAGACATTCCTTTTTCCACTGTTACCCTCTTAGCGCTCCGAATCTCCACTTGCATTTTCTACAGAAAGAGTGTTTCAGAACGGCTCAATCAAAACTAAGGTTCAACTCTTTTAGTTGAACAAACAGAACAGAAAGAAGTTTCACACAATTCTTCTGTGTAGTTTTTATTTGTAGACATTGTTTTTCCCAATATAGGCCTCCTAGCGCTCAGAATGTCCAATTGCAGTTTCTACAGAAAGAGTGTTTCAGAACGGCTCAATCAAAAGTAAGGTTCAACTCTGTTAGTTGAATGCACAGAACAGAAAGAAGTTTCATACAATGCTTCTGTGTAGTTTATATTTGAACATATTCTTTTTTCCACTATTACCCACTTAGCGCTACGAATGTCCAGTTGCATTTTCTACAGACAGAGTGTTTCAAAACTGCTCAATCAAAAGTATGGTTTAACTCTGTTAGCTGAATGCTCAGATCAGAAAGAAGTTTCACAGAATGCTTCTGTGTAGTTTATATTTGAATATATTCCTTTTTCCACTACTACGCTCTTAGCGCTCCAAATGTCCAGTTGCATTTTCTACAGAAAGAGTGTTCAGATCTGCTCAATCAAAAGTATGGTTTAACTCTGTTAGCTGAATGCACAGATCAGAAAGAAGTTTCACCGAATGATTCTGTGTAGTTTATATTTGAAGACATTCCATTTTCCACTATTACCCTCTTAGCGCTCCGAATCTCCACTTGCATTTTCTACAAAAAGAGTGTTTCATAACTGCTCAATCAAAAATATGTTTTATCTCTGTTAACTGAATTTACAGATCAGAAATAAGTTTCACAGAATGCATCTGTGTAGTTTTTATTTGAAGATATTCTTTTTCCCAATGTAGGCCTCTTAGCGCTTAGCATGTCCAATTGCAGTTTCTACAGAAAGAGTGTTTCAGAACGGCTCAATCAAAAGTAAGGTTCAACTCTGTTAGTTGAATGCACAGAACAGAAAGAATTTTCACAGAATGCTACTGTGTAGTTTATATTTGATTATATTCCTTTATCCACTATTACCCTCTTAGCGCTCCGAATGTCCACTTGAATTTTCTACAGAAAGAGTGTTCAGAACTGCGCAATCAAAAGTACGGTTTAACTCTGTTAGCTTAATGAACATATCAGAAATAAGTTTCACACAATGCTTCTGTGTAGTTTTTATTTGAAGATATTATTTTTCCCAATAGAGGCCTCTTAGCGCTCAGAATGTCCAATTGCAGTTTCTACAGAAAGAGTGTTTCAGAAAGGCTCAATCAAAAGTAAGGTTCAACTCTGTTAGTTGAATGCACAGAACAGAAAGAAGTTTCATACAATGCTTCTGTGTAGTTTATATTTGAACATATTCTTTTTTCCACTATTACCCACTTAGCGCTACGAATGTCCCGTTGCATTTTCTACAGACAGAGTGTTTCAAAACTGCTCAATCAAAAGTATGGTTTAACTCTGTTAGCTGAATGCTCAGATCAGAAAGAAGTTTCACAGAATGCTTCTGTGTAGTTTATATTTGAATATATTCCTTTTTCCACTACTACGCTCTTAGCGCTACAAATGTCCAGTTGCATTTTCTACAGAAAGAGTGTTCAGATCTGCTCAATCAAAAGTATGGTTTAACTCCGTTAGCTGAATGCACAGATCAGAAAGAAGTTTCACCGAATGATTCTGTGTAGTTTATATTTGGAGACATTCCTTTTTCCACTATTACCCTCTTAGCTCTCCGAATCTCCACTTGCATTTTCTACAGAAAGAGTGTTTCAGAACGGCTCAATCAAAACTAAGGTTCAACTCTTTTAGTTGAACAAACAGAACAGAAAGAAGTTTCACACAATTCTTCTGTGTAGTTTTTATTTGTAGACATTCTTTTTCCCAATATATGCCTCCTAGCGCTCAGAATGTCCAATTGCAGTTTCTACAGAAAGAGTGTTTCAGAACGGCTCAATCAAAAGTAAGGTTCAACTCTGTTAGTTGAATGCACAGAACAGAAAGAAGTTTCATACAATGCTTCTGTGTAGTTTATATTTGAACATATTCTTTTTTCCACTATTACCCACTTAGCGCTACGAATGTCCAGTTGCATTTTCTACAGACAGAGTGTTTCAAAACTACTCAATCAAAAGTATGGTTTAACTCTGTTAGCTGAATGATCAGATCAGAAAGAAGTTTCACAGAATGCTTCTGTGTAGTTTATATGTGAATATATTCCTTTTTCCACTACTACGCTCTTAGCGCTCCAAATGTCCAGTTGCATTTTCTACAGAAAGAGTGTTCAGATCTGCTCAATCAAAAGTATGGTTTAAATCTGTTAGCTGAATGCACAGATCAGAAAGAAGTTTCACCGAATGATTCTGTGTAGTTTATATTTGAAGACATTCCTTTTTCCACTAGTACCCTCTTAGCGCTCCGAATCTCCACTTGCATTTTCTACAAAAAGAGTGTTTCATAACTGCTCAATCAAAAATATGTTTTATCTCTGTTAACTGAATTTACAGATCAGAAATAAGTTTCACAGAATGCATCTGTGTAGTTTTTATTTGAAGATATTCTTTTTCCCAATGTAGGCCTCTTAGCGCTTAGCATGTCCAATTGCAGTTTCTACAGAAAGAGTGTTTCAGAACGGCTCAATCAAAAGTAAGGTTCAACTCTGTTAGTTGAATGCACAGAACAGAAAGAATTTTCACAGAATTCTACTGTGTAGTTTATATTTGAATATATTCCTTTTTCCACTATTACCCTCTTAGCGCTCCGAATGTCCACTTGCATTTTCTACAGAAAGAGTGTTCAGAACTGCGCAATCAAAAATATGGTTTAACTCTGTTAGCTTAATGAACATATCAGAAATAAGTTTCACACAATGCTTCTGTGTAGTTTTTATTTGAAGATATTTTTTTTCCCAATAGAGGCCTCTTAGCGCTCAGAATGTCCAATTGCAGTTTCTACAGAAAGAGTGTTTCAGAAAGGCTCAATGAAAAGTAAGGTTCAACTCTGTTAGTTGAATGCACAGAACAGAAAGAATTTTCATACAATGCTTCTGTGTAGTTTATATTTGAACATATTCTTTTTTCCACTATTACCCACTTAGCGCTACGAATGTCCAGTTGCATTTTCTACAGACAGAGTGTTTCAAAACTGCTCAATCAAAAGTATGGTTTAACTCTGTTAGCTGAATGCTCAGATCAGAAAGAAGTTTCACAGAATGCTTCTGTGTAGTTTATATTTGAATATATTCCTTTTTCCACTACTACTCTCTTAGCGCTCCAAATGTCCAGTTGCATTTTCTACAGAAAGAGTGTTCAGATCTGCTCAATCAAAAGTATGGTTTAACACTGTCAGCTGAATGCACAGATCAGAAAGAAGTTTCACAGAATGATTCTGTGTAGTTTATATTTGGAGACATTCCTTTTTCCACTATTACCCACTTAGCTCTCCGAATCTCCACTTGCATTTTCTACAGAAAGAGTGTTTCAGAACGGCTCAATCAAAACTAAGGTTCAACTCTTTTAGTTGAACAAACAGAACAGAAAGAAGTTTCACACAATTCTTCTGTGTAGTTTTTATTTGTAGACATTCTTTTTCCCAATATAGGCCTCCTAGCGCTCAGAATGTCCAATTGCAGTTTCTACAGAAAGAGTGTTTCAGAACGGCTCAATCAAAAGTAAGGTTCAACTCTGTTAGTTGAATGCACAGAACAGAAAGAAGTTTCATACAATGCTTCTGTGTAGTTTATATTTGAACATATTCTTTTTTCCACTATTACCCACTTAGCGCTACGAATGTCCCGTTGCATTTTCTACAGACAGAGTGTTTCAAAACTACTCAATCAAAAGTATGGTTTAACTCTGTTAGCTGAATGATCAGATCAGAAAGAAGTTTCACAGAATGCTTCTGTGTAGTTTATATGTGAATATATTCCTTTTTCCACTACTACGCTCTTAGCGCTCCAAATGTCCAGTTGCATTTTCTACAGAAAGAGTGTTCAGATCTCCTCAATCAAAAGTGTGTTTTAACTCTGTTAGCTGAATGCACAGATCAGAAAGAAGTTTCACAGAATGATTCTGTGTAGTTTATAGTTGAAGACATTCCTTTTTCCACTATTACCCTCTTAGCGCTCCGAATCTCCACTTGCATTTTCTACAAAAAGAGTGTTTCATAACTGCTCAATCAAAAATATGTTTTATCTCTGTTAACTGAATTTACAGATCAGAAATAAATTTCACAGAATGCATCTGTGTAGTTTTTATTTGAAGATATTCTTTTTCCCAATGTAGGCCTCTTAGCGCTTAGCATGTCCAATTGCAGTTTCTACAGAAAGAGTGTTTCAGAACGGCTCAATCAAAAGTAAGGTTCAACTCTGTTAGTTGAATGCACAGAACAGAAAGAATTTTCACAGAATGCTACTGTGTAGTTTATATTTGAATATATTCCTTTTTCCACTATTACCCTCTTAGCGATCCGAATGTCCACTTGCATTTTCTACAGAAAGAGTGTTCAGAACTGTGCAATCAAAAGTATGGTTTAACTCTGTTAGCTTAATGAACATATCAGAAATAAGTTTCACACAATGCTTCTGTGTAGTTTTTATTTGAAGATATTATTTTTCCCAATAGAGGCCTCTTAGCGCTCAGAATGTCCAATTGCAGTTTCTACAGAAAGAGTGTTTCAGAACGGCTCAATCAAAAGTAAGGTTCAACTCTATTAGTTGAATGCACAGAACAGAAAGAAGTTTCATACAATGCTTCTGTGTAGTTTATATTTGAACATATTCTTTTTTCCACTATTACCCACTTAGCGCTACGAATGTCCAGTTGCATTTTCTACAGACAGAGTGTTTCAAAACTGCTCAATCAAAAGTATGGTTTAACTCTGTTAGCTGAATGCTCAGGTCAGAAAGAAGTTTCACAGAATGCTTCTGTGTAGTTTATATTTGAATATATTCCTTTTTCCACTACTACTCTCTTAGCGCTCCAAATGTCCAGTTGCATTTTCTACAGAAAGAGTGTTCAGATCTGCTCAATCAAAAGTATGGTTTAACTCTGTTAGCTGAATGCACAGATCAGAAAGAAGTTTCACAGAATGATTCTGTGTAGTTTATATTTGGAGACATTCCTTTTTCCACTGTTACCCTCTTAGCGCTCCGAATCTCCACTTGCATTTTCTACAGAAAGAGTGTTTCAGAACGGCTCAATCAAAACTAAGGTTCAACTCTTTTAGTTGAACAAACAGAACAGAAAGAAGTTTCACACAATTCTTCTGTGTAGTTTTTATTTGTAGACATTGTTTTTCCCAATATAGGCCTCCTAGCGCTCAGAATGTCCAATTGCAGTTTCTACAGAAAGAGTGTTTCAGAACGGCTCAATCAAAAGTAAGGTTCAACTCTGTTAGTTGAATGCACAGAACAGAAAGAAGTTTCATACAATGCTTCTGTGTAGTTTATATTTGAACATATTCTTTTTTCCACTATTACCCACTTAGCGCTACGAATGTCCAGTTGCATTTTCTACAGACAGAGTGTTTCAAAACTGCTCAATCAAAAGTATGGTTTAACTCTGTTAGCTGAATGCTCAGATCAGAAAGAAGTTTCACAGAATGCTTCTGTGTAGTTTATATTTGAATATATTCCTTTTTCCACTACTACGCTCTTAGCGCTCCAAATGTCCAGTTGCATTTTCTACAGAAAGAGTGTTCAGATCTGCTCAATCAAAAGTATGGTTTAACTCTGTTAGCTGAATGCACAGATCAGAAAGAAGTTTCACCGAATGATTCTGTGTAGTTTATATTTGAAGACATTCCATTTTCCACTATTACCCTCTTAGCGCTCCGAATCTCCACTTGCATTTTCTACAAAAAGAGTGTTTCATAACTGCTCAATCAAAAATATGTTTTATCTCTGTTAACTGAATTTACAGATCAGAAATAAGTTTCACAGAATGCATCTGTGTAGTTTTTATTTGAAGATATTCTTTTTCCCAATGTAGGCCTCTTAGCGCTTAGCATGTCCAATTGCAGTTTCTACAGAAAGAGTGTTTCAGAACGGCTCAATCAAAAGTAAGGTTCAACTCTGTTAGTTGAATGCACAGAACAGAAAGAATTTTCACAGAATGCTACTGTGTAGTTTATATTTGATTATATTCCTTTATCCACTATTACCCTCTTAGCGCTCCGAATGTCCACTTGAATTTTCTACAGAAAGAGTGTTCAGAACTGCGCAATCAAAAGTACGGTTTAACTCTGTTAGCTTAATGAACATATCAGAAATAAGTTTCACACAATGCTTCTGTGTAGTTTTTATTTGAAGATATTATTTTTCCCAATAGAGGCCTCTTAGCGCTCAGAATGTCCAATTGCAGTTTCTACAGAAAGAGTGTTTCAGAAAGGCTCAATCAAAAGTAAGGTTCAACTCTGTTAGTTGAATGCACAGAACAGAAAGAAGTTTCATACAATGCTTCTGTGTAGTTTATATTTGAACATATTCTTTTTTCCACTATTACCCACTTAGCGCTACGAATGTCCCGTTGCATTTTCTACAGACAGAGTGTTTCAAAACTGCTCAATCAAAAGTATGGTTTAACTCTGTTAGCTGAATGCTCAGATCAGAAAGAAGTTTCACAGAATGCTTCTGTGTAGTTTATATTTGAATATATTCCTTTTTCCACTACTACGCTCTTAGCGCTACAAATGTCCAGTTGCATTTTCTACAGAAAGAGTGTTCAGATCTGCTCAATCAAAAGTATGGTTTAACTCCGTTAGCTGAATGCACAGATCAGAAAGAAGTTTCACCGAATGATTCTGTGTAGTTTATATTTGAAGACATTCCTTTTTCCACTAGTACCCTCTTAGCGCTCCGAATCTCCACTTGCATTTTCTACAAAAAGAGTGTTTCATAACTGCTCAGTCAAAAATATGTT
Source organism: Symphalangus syndactylus (assembly GCF_028878055.3). Classification (NCBI taxonomy): domain Eukaryota; kingdom Metazoa; phylum Chordata; class Mammalia; order Primates; family Hylobatidae; genus Symphalangus; species Symphalangus syndactylus. The sequence continues at coordinate 161,512,360 of NC_072447.2, read as the reverse complement.
TTATCTCTGTTAACTGAATTTACAGATCAGAAATAAGTTTCACAGAATGCATCTGTGTAGTTTTTATTTGAAGATATTCTTTTTCCCAATGTAATCCTCTTAGCGCTTAGCATGTCCAATTGCAGTTTCTACAGAAAGAGTGTTTCAGAACGGCTCAATCAAAACTAATGTTCAACTCTTTTAGTTGAACAAACAGAACAGAAAGAATTTTCACAGAATGCTACTGTGTAGTTTATATTTGAATATATTCCTTTTTCCACTATTACCCTCTTAGCGCTCCGAATGTCCACTTGCATTCTCTACAGAAAGAGTGTTCAGAACTGCGCAATCAAAAGTACGGTTTAACTCTGTTAGCTTAATGAACATATCAGAAATAAGTTTCACACAATGCTTCTGTGTAGTTTTTATTTGAAGATATTATTTTTCCCAATAGAGGCCTCTTAGCGCTCAGAATGTCCAATTGAAGTTTCTACAGAAAGAGTGTTTCAGAAAGGCTCAATCAAAAGTAAGGTTCAACTCTGTTAGTTGAATGCACAGAACAGAAAGAAGTTTCATACAATGCTTCTGTGTAGTTTATATTTGAACATATTCTTTTTTCCACTATTACCCACTTAGCGCTACGAATGTCCCGTTGCATTTTCTACAGACAGAGTGTTTCAAAACTGCTCAATCAAAAGTATGGTTTAACTCTGTTAGCTGAATGCTCAGATCAGAAAGAAGTTTCACAGAATGCTTCTGTGTAGTTTATATTTGAATATATTCCTTTTTCCACTATTACTCCCTTAGCACTCCAAATGTCCAGTTGCATTTTCTACAGAAAGAGTGTTCAGATCTGCTCAATCAAAAGTATGGTTTAACTCTGTTAGCTGAATGCACAGATCAGAAAGAAGTTTCACAGAATGATTCTGTGTAGTTTATATTTGGAGACATTCCTTTTTCCACTATTACCCTCTTAGCTCTCCGAATCTCCACTTGCATTTTCTACAGAAAGAGTGTTTCAGAACGGCTCAATCAAAACTAAGGTTCAACTCTTTTAGTTGAACAAACAGAACAGAAAGAAGTTTCACACAATTCTTCTGTGTAGTTTTTATTTGTAGACATTCTTTTTCCCAATATATGCCTCCTAGCGCTCAGAATGTCCAATTGCAGTTTCTACAGAAAGAGTGTTTCAGAACGGCTCAATCAAAAGTAAGGTTCAACTCTGTTAGTTGAATGCACAGAACAGAAAGAAGTTTCATACAATGCTTCTGTGTAGTTTATATTTGAACATATTCTTTTTTCCACTATTACCCACTTAGCGCTACGAATGTCCAGTTGCATTTTCTACAGACAGAGTGTTTCAAAACTACTCAATCAAAAGTATGGTTTAACTCTGTTAGCTGAATGATCAGATCAGAAAGAAGTTTCACAGAATGCTTCTGTGTAGTTTATATGTGAATATATTCCTTTTTCCACTACTACGCTCTTAGCGCTCCAAATGTCCAGTTGCATTTTCTACAGAAAGAGTGTTCAGATCTGCTCAATCAAAAGTATGGTTTAAATCTGTTAGCTGAATGCACAGATCAGAAAGAAGTTTCACCGAATGATTCTGTGTAGTTTATATTTGAAGACATTCCTTTTTCCACTAGTACCCTCTTAGCGCTCCGAATCTCCACTTGCATTTTCTACAAAAAGAGTGTTTCATAACTGCTCAATCAAAAATATGTTTTATCTCTGTTAACTGAATTTACAGATCAGAAATAAGTTTCACAGAATGCATCTGTGTAGTTTTTATTTGAAGATATTCTTTTTCCCAATGTAGGCCTCTTAGCGCTTAGCATGTCCAATTGCAGTTTCTACAGAAAGAGTGTTTCAGAACGGCTCAATCAAAAGTAAGGTTCAACTCTGTTAGTTGAATGCACAGAACAGAAAGAATTTTCACAGAATTCTACTGTGTAGTTTATATTTGAATATATTCCTTTTTCCACTATTACCCTCTTAGCGCTCCGAATGTCCACTTGCATTTTCTACAGAAAGAGTGTTCAGAACTGCGCAATCAAAAATATGGTTTAACTCTGTTAGCTTAATGAACATATCAGAAATAAGTTTCACACAATGCTTCTGTGTAGTTTTTATTTGAAGATATTTTTTTTCCCAATAGAGGCCTCTTAGCGCTCAGAATGTCCAATTGCAGTTTCTACAGAAAGAGTGTTTCAGAAAGGCTCAATGAAAAGTAAGGTTCAACTCTGTTAGTTGAATGCACAGAACAGAAAGAATTTTCATACAATGCTTCTGTGTAGTTTATATTTGAACATATTCTTTTTTCCACTATTACCCACTTAGCGCTACGAATGTCCAGTTGCATTTTCTACAGACAGAGTGTTTCAAAACTGCTCAATCAAAAGTATGGTTTAACTCTGTTAGCTGAATGCTCAGATCAGAAAGAAGTTTCACAGAATGCTTCTGTGTAGTTTATATTTGAATATATTCCTTTTTCCACTACTACTCTCTTAGCGCTCCAAATGTCCAGTTGCATTTTCTACAGAAAGAGTGTTCAGATCTGCTCAATCAAAAGTATGGTTTAACACTGTCAGCTGAATGCACAGATCAGAAAGAAGTTTCACAGAATGATTCTGTGTAGTTTATATTTGGAGACATTCCTTTTTCCACTATTACCCACTTAGCTCTCCGAATCTCCACTTGCATTTTCTACAGAAAGAGTGTTTCAGAACGGCTCAATCAAAACTAAGGTTCAACTCTTTTAGTTGAACAAACAGAACAGAAAGAAGTTTCACACAATTCTTCTGTGTAGTTTTTATTTGTAGACATTCTTTTTCCCAATATAGGCCTCCTAGCGCTCAGAATGTCCAATTGCAGTTTCTACAGAAAGAGTGTTTCAGAACGGCTCAATCAAAAGTAAGGTTCAACTCTGTTAGTTGAATGCACAGAACAGAAAGAAGTTTCATACAATGCTTCTGTGTAGTTTATATTTGAACATATTCTTTTTTCCACTATTACCCACTTAGCGCTACGAATGTCCCGTTGCATTTTCTACAGACAGAGTGTTTCAAAACTACTCAATCAAAAGTATGGTTTAACTCTGTTAGCTGAATGATCAGATCAGAAAGAAGTTTCACAGAATGCTTCTGTGTAGTTTATATGTGAATATATTCCTTTTTCCACTACTACGCTCTTAGCGCTCCAAATGTCCAGTTGCATTTTCTACAGAAAGAGTGTTCAGATCTCCTCAATCAAAAGTGTGTTTTAACTCTGTTAGCTGAATGCACAGATCAGAAAGAAGTTTCACAGAATGATTCTGTGTAGTTTATAGTTGAAGACATTCCTTTTTCCACTATTACCCTCTTAGCGCTCCGAATCTCCACTTGCATTTTCTACAAAAAGAGTGTTTCATAACTGCTCAATCAAAAATATGTTTTATCTCTGTTAACTGAATTTACAGATCAGAAATAAATTTCACAGAATGCATCTGTGTAGTTTTTATTTGAAGATATTCTTTTTCCCAATGTAGGCCTCTTAGCGCTTAGCATGTCCAATTGCAGTTTCTACAGAAAGAGTGTTTCAGAACGGCTCAATCAAAAGTAAGGTTCAACTCTGTTAGTTGAATGCACAGAACAGAAAGAATTTTCACAGAATGCTACTGTGTAGTTTATATTTGAATATATTCCTTTTTCCACTATTACCCTCTTAGCGATCCGAATGTCCACTTGCATTTTCTACAGAAAGAGTGTTCAGAACTGTGCAATCAAAAGTATGGTTTAACTCTGTTAGCTTAATGAACATATCAGAAATAAGTTTCACACAATGCTTCTGTGTAGTTTTTATTTGAAGATATTATTTTTCCCAATAGAGGCCTCTTAGCGCTCAGAATGTCCAATTGCAGTTTCTACAGAAAGAGTGTTTCAGAACGGCTCAATCAAAAGTAAGGTTCAACTCTATTAGTTGAATGCACAGAACAGAAAGAAGTTTCATACAATGCTTCTGTGTAGTTTATATTTGAACATATTCTTTTTTCCACTATTACCCACTTAGCGCTACGAATGTCCAGTTGCATTTTCTACAGACAGAGTGTTTCAAAACTGCTCAATCAAAAGTATGGTTTAACTCTGTTAGCTGAATGCTCAGGTCAGAAAGAAGTTTCACAGAATGCTTCTGTGTAGTTTATATTTGAATATATTCCTTTTTCCACTACTACTCTCTTAGCGCTCCAAATGTCCAGTTGCATTTTCTACAGAAAGAGTGTTCAGATCTGCTCAATCAAAAGTATGGTTTAACTCTGTTAGCTGAATGCACAGATCAGAAAGAAGTTTCACAGAATGATTCTGTGTAGTTTATATTTGGAGACATTCCTTTTTCCACTGTTACCCTCTTAGCGCTCCGAATCTCCACTTGCATTTTCTACAGAAAGAGTGTTTCAGAACGGCTCAATCAAAACTAAGGTTCAACTCTTTTAGTTGAACAAACAGAACAGAAAGAAGTTTCACACAATTCTTCTGTGTAGTTTTTATTTGTAGACATTGTTTTTCCCAATATAGGCCTCCTAGCGCTCAGAATGTCCAATTGCAGTTTCTACAGAAAGAGTGTTTCAGAACGGCTCAATCAAAAGTAAGGTTCAACTCTGTTAGTTGAATGCACAGAACAGAAAGAAGTTTCATACAATGCTTCTGTGTAGTTTATATTTGAACATATTCTTTTTTCCACTATTACCCACTTAGCGCTACGAATGTCCAGTTGCATTTTCTACAGACAGAGTGTTTCAAAACTGCTCAATCAAAAGTATGGTTTAACTCTGTTAGCTGAATGCTCAGATCAGAAAGAAGTTTCACAGAATGCTTCTGTGTAGTTTATATTTGAATATATTCCTTTTTCCACTACTACGCTCTTAGCGCTCCAAATGTCCAGTTGCATTTTCTACAGAAAGAGTGTTCAGATCTGCTCAATCAAAAGTATGGTTTAACTCTGTTAGCTGAATGCACAGATCAGAAAGAAGTTTCACCGAATGATTCTGTGTAGTTTATATTTGAAGACATTCCATTTTCCACTATTACCCTCTTAGCGCTCCGAATCTCCACTTGCATTTTCTACAAAAAGAGTGTTTCATAACTGCTCAATCAAAAATATGTTTTATCTCTGTTAACTGAATTTACAGATCAGAAATAAGTTTCACAGAATGCATCTGTGTAGTTTTTATTTGAAGATATTCTTTTTCCCAATGTAGGCCTCTTAGCGCTTAGCATGTCCAATTGCAGTTTCTACAGAAAGAGTGTTTCAGAACGGCTCAATCAAAAGTAAGGTTCAACTCTGTTAGTTGAATGCACAGAACAGAAAGAATTTTCACAGAATGCTACTGTGTAGTTTATATTTGATTATATTCCTTTATCCACTATTACCCTCTTAGCGCTCCGAATGTTCACTTGAATTTTCTACAGAAAGAGTGTTCAGAACTGCGCAATCAAAAGTACGGTTTAACTCTGTTAGCTTAATGAACATATCAGAAATAAGTTTCACACAATGCTTCTGTGTAGTTTTTATTTGAAGATATTATTTTTCCCAATAGAGGCCTCTTAGCGCTCAGAATGTCCAATTGCAGTTTCTACAGAAAGAGTGTTTCAGAAAGGCTCAATCAAAAGTAAGGTTCAACTCTGTTAGTTGAATGCACAGAACAGAAAGAAGTTTCATACAATGCTTCTGTGTAGTTTATATTTGAACATATTCTTTTTTCCACTATTACCCACTTAGCGCTACGAATGTCCCGTTGCATTTTCTACAGACAGAGTGTTTCAAAACTGCTCAATCAAAAGTATGGTTTAACTCTGTTAGCTGAATGCTCAGATCAGAAAGAAGTTTCACAGAATGCTTCTGTGTAGTTTATATTTGAATATATTCCTTTTTCCACTACTACGCTCTTAGCGCTACAAATGTCCAGTTGCATTTTCTACAGAAAGAGTGTTCAGATCTGCTCAATCAAAAGTATGGTTTAACTCCGTTAGCTGAATGCACAGATCAGAAAGAAGTTTCACCGAATGATTCTGTGTAGTTTATATTTGAAGACATTCCTTTTTCCACTAGTACCCTCTTAGCGCTCCGAATCTCCACTTGCATTTTCTACAAAAAGAGTGTTTCATAACTGCTCAGTCAAAAATATGTTTTATCTCTGTTAACTGAATTTACAGATCAGAAATAAGTTTCACAGAATGCATCTGTGTAGTTTTTATTTGAAGATATTCTTTTTCCCAATGTAATCCTCTTAGCGCTTAGCATGTCCAATTGCAGTTTCTACAGAAAGAGTGTTTCAGAACGGCTCAATCAAAACTAATGTTCAACTCTTTTAGTTGAACAAACAGAACAGAAAGAATTTTCACAGAATGCTACTGTGTAGTTTATATTTGAATATATTCCTTTTTCCACTATTACCCTCTTAGCGCTCCGAATGTCCACTTGCATTCTCTACAGAAAGAGTGTTCAGAACTGCGCAATCAAAAGTACGGTTTAACTCTGTTAGCTTAATGAACATATCAGAAATAAGTTTCACACAATGCTTCTGTGTAGTTTTTATTTGAAGATATTATTTTTCCCAATAGAGGCCTCTTAGCGCTCAGAATGTCCAATTGAAGTTTCTACAGAAAGAGTGTTTCAGAAAGGCTCAATCAAAAGTAAGGTTCAACTCTGTTAGTTGAATGCACAGAACAGAAAGAAGTTTCATACAATGCTTCTGTGTAGTTTATATTTGAACATATTCTTTTTTCCACTATTACCCACTTAGCGCTACGAATGTCCCGTTGCATTTTCTACAGACAGAGTGTTTCAAAACTGCTCAATCAAAAGTATGGTTTAACTCTGTTAGCTGAATGCTCAGATCAGAAAGAAGTTTCACAGAATGCTTCTGTGTAGTTTATATTTGAATATATTCCTTTTTCCACTATTACTCCCTTAGCACTCCAAATGTCCAGTTGCATTTTCTACAGAAAGAGTGTTCAGATCTGCTCAATCAAAAGTATGGTTTAACTCTGTTAGCTGAATGCACAGATCAGAAAGAAGTTTCACAGAATGATTCTGTGTAGTTTATATTTGGAGACATTCCTTTTTCCACTATTACCCTCTTAGCTCTCCGAATCTCCACTTGCATTTTCTACAGAAAGAGTGTTTCAGAACGGCTCAATCAAAACTAAGGTTCAACTCTTTTAGTTGAACAAACAGAACAGAAAGAAGTTTCACACAATTCTTCTGTGTAGTTTTTATTTGTAGACATTCTTTTTCCCAATATATGCCTCCTAGCGCTCAGAATGTCCAATTGCAGTTTCTACAGAAAGAGTGTTTCAGAACGGCTCAATCAAAAGTAAGGTTCAACTCTGTTAGTTGAATGCACAGAACAGAAAGAAGTTTCATACAATGCTTCTGTGTAGTTTATATTTGAACATATTCTTTTTTCCACTATTACCCACTTAGCGCTACGAATGTCCAGTTGCATTTTCTACAGACAGAGTGTTTCAAAACTACTCAATCAAAAGTATGGTTTAACTCTGTTAGCTGAATGATCAGATCAGAAAGAAGTTTCACAGAATGCTTCTGTGTAGTTTATATGTGAATATATTCCTTTTTCCACTACTACGCTCTTAGCGCTCCAAATGTCCAGTTGCATTTTCTACAGAAAGAGTGTTCAGATCTGCTCAATCAAAAGTATGGTTTAAATCTGTTAGCTGAATGCACAGATCAGAAAGAAGTTTCACCGAATGATTCTGTGTAGTTTATATTTGAAGACATTCCTTTTTCCACTAGTACCCTCTTAGCGCTCCGAATCTCCACTTGCATTTTCTACAAAAAGAGTGTTTCATAACTGCTCAATCAAAAATATGTTTTATCTCTGTTAACTGAATTTACAGATCAGAAATAAGTTTCACAGAATGCATCTGTGTAGTTTTTATTTGAAGATATTCTTTTTCCCAATGTAGGCCTCTTAGCGCTTAGCATGTCCAATTGCAGTTTCTACAGAAAGAGTGTTTCAGAACGGCTCAATCAAAAGTAAGGTTCAACTCTGTTAGTTGAATGCACAGAACAGAAAGAATTTTCACAGAATTCTACTGTGTAGTTTATATTTGAATATATTCCTTTTTCCACTATTACCCTCTTAGCGCTCCGAATGTCCACTTGCATTTTCTACAGAAAGAGTGTTCAGAACTGCGCAATCAAAAATATGGTTTAACTCTGTTAGCTTAATGAACATATCAGAAATAAGTTTCACACAATGCTTCTGTGTAGTTTTTATTTGAAGATATTTTTTTTCCCAATAGAGGCCTCTTAGCGCTCAGAATGTCCAATTGCAGTTTCTACAGAAAGAGTGTTTCAGAAAGGCTCAATGAAAAGTAAGGTTCAACTCTGTTAGTTGAATGCACAGAACAGAAAGAATTTTCATACAATGCTTCTGTGTAGTTTATATTTGAACATATTCTTTTTTCCACTATTACCCACTTAGCGCTACGAATGTCCAGTTGCATTTTCTACAGACAGAGTGTTTCAAAACTGCTCAATCAAAAGTATGGTTTAACTCTGTTAGCTGAATGCTCAGATCAGAAAGAAGTTTCACAGAATGCTTCTGTGTAGTTTATATTTGAATATATTCCTTTTTCCACTACTACTCTCTTAGCGCTCCAAATGTCCAGTTGCATTTTCTACAGAAAGAGTGTTCAGATCTGCTCAATCAAAAGTATGGTTTAACACTGTCAGCTGAATGCACAGATCAGAAAGAAGTTTCACAGAATGATTCTGTGTAGTTTATATTTGGAGACATTCCTTTTTCCACTATTACCCACTTAGCTCTCCGAATCTCCACTTGCATTTTCTACAGAAAGAGTGTTTCAGAACGGCTCAATCAAAACTAAGGTTCAACTCTTTTAGTTGAACAAACAGAACAGAAAGAAGTTTCACACAATTCTTCTGTGTAGTTTTTATTTGTAGACATTCTTTTTCCCAATATAGGCCTCCTAGCGCTCAGAATGTCCAATTGCAGTTTCTACAGAAAGAGTGTTTCAGAACGGCTCAATCAAAAGTAAGGTTCAACTCTGTTAGTTGAATGCACAGAACAGAAAGAAGTTTCATACAATGCTTCTGTGTAGTTTATATTTGAACATATTCTTTTTTCCACTATTACCCACTTAGCGCTACGAATGTCCCGTTGCATTTTCTACAGACAGAGTGTTTCAAAACTGCTCAATCAAAAGTATGGTTTAACTCTGTTAGCTGAATGCTCAGATCAGAAAGAAGTTTCACAGAATGCTTCTGTGTAGTTTATATTTGAATATATTCCTTTTTCCACTACTACTCTCTTAGCGCTCCAAATGTCCAGTTGCATTTTCTACAGAAAGAGTGTTCAGATCTGCTCAATCAAAAGTATGGTTTAACTCTGTTAGCTGAATGCACAGATCAGAAAGAAGTTTCCCAGAATGATTCTGTGTAGTTTATATTTGGAGACATTCCTTTTTCCACTATTACCCTCTTAGCGCTCCGAATCTCCACTTGCATTTTCTACAGAAAGACTGTTTCAGAACGGCTCAATCAAAACTAAGGTTCAACTCTTTTAGTTGAACAAACAGAACAGAAAGAAGTTTCACACAATTCTTCTGTGTAGTTTTTATTTGTAGACATTCTTTTTCCCAATATAGGCCTCGTAGCGCTCAGAATATCCAATTGCAGTTTCTACAGTAAGAGTGTTTCAGAACGGCTCAATCAAAAGTAATGTTCAACTCTGTTAGTTGAATGCACAGAACAGAAAGAAGTTTCATACAATGCTTCTGTGTAGTTTATATTTGAACATATTCTTTTTTCCACTACTACCCACTTAGCGCTACGAATGTCCAGTTGCATTTACTACAGACAGAGTGTTTCAAAACTGCTCAATCAAAAGTATGGTTTAACTCTGTTAGCTGAATGCTCAGATCAGAAAGAAGTTTCACAGAATGCTTCTGTGTAGTTTATATTTGAATATATTCCTTTTTCCACTACTACGCTCTTAGCGCTCCAAATGTCCAGTTGCATTTTCTACAGAAAGAGTGTTCAGATCTGCTCAATCAAAAGTATGGTTTAACTCTGTTAGCTGAATGCACAGATCAGAAAGAAGTTTCACCGAATGATTCTGTGTAGTTTATATTTGAAGACATTCCTTTTTCCACTAGTACCCTCTTAGCGCTCCGAATCTCCACTTGCATTTTCTACAAAAAGAGTGTTTCATAACTGCTCAGTCAAAAATATGTTTTATCTCTGTTAACTGAATTTACAGATCAGAAATAAGTTTCACAGAATGCATCTGTGTAGTTTTTATTTGAAGATATTCTTTTTCCCAATGTAGGCCTCTTAGCGCTTAGCATGTCCAATTGCAGTTTCTACAGAAAGAGTGTTTCAGAACGGCTCAATCAAAAGTAAGGTTCAACTCTGTTAGTTGAATGCACAGAACAGAAAGAATCTTCACAGAATGCTACTGTGTAGTTTATATTTGAATATATTCCTTTTTCCACTATTACCCTCTTAGCGCTCCGAATGTCCACTTGCATTTTCTACAGAAAGAGTGTTCAGAACTGCGCAATCAAAAGTACGGTTTAACTCTGTTAGCTTAATGAACATATCAGAAATATGTTTCACACAATGCTTCTGTGTAGTTTTTATTTGAAGATATTATTTTTCCCAATAGAGGCCTCTTAGCGCTCAGAATGTCCAATTGCAGTTTCTACAGAAAGAGTGTTTCAGAAAGGCTCAATCAAAAGTAAGGTTCAACTCTGTTAGTTGAATGCACAGAACAGAAAGAAGTTTCATACAATGCTTCTGTGTAGTTTATATTTGAACATATTCTTTTTTCCACTATTACCCACTTAGCGCTACGAATGTCCCGTTGCATTTTCTACAGACAGAGTGTTTCAAAACTGCTCAATCAAAAGTATGGTTTAACTCTGTTAGCTGAATGCTCAGATCAGAAAGAAGTTTCACAGAATGCTTCTGTGTAGTTTATATTTGAATATATTCCTTTTTCCACTATTACTCTCTTAGCGCTCCAAATGTCCAGTTGCATTTTCTACAGAAAGAGTGTTCAGATCTGCCCAATCAAAAGTATGGTTTAACTCTGTTAGCTGAATGCACAGATCAGAAAGAAGTTTCACAGAATGATTCTGTGTAGTTTATATTTGGAGACATTCCTTTTTCCACTATTACCCTCTTAGCGCTCCGAATCTCCACTTGCATTTTCTACAGAAAGAGTGTTTCAGAACGGCTCAATCTAAACTAAGGTTCAACTCTTTTAGTTGAACAAACAGAACAGAAAGATGTTTCACACAATTCTTCTGTGTAGTTTTTATTTGTAGACATTCTTTTTCCCAATATAGGCCTCCTAGCGCTCAGAATGTCCAATTGCAGTTTCTACAGAAACAGTGTTTCAGAACGGCTCAATCAAAAGTAAGGTTCAACTCTGTTAGTTGAATGCACAGAACAGAAAGAAGTTTCATACAATGCTTCTATGTAGTTTATATTTGAACATATTCTTTTTTCCACTATTACCCACTTAGCGCTACGAATGTCCAGTTGCATTTTCTACAGACAGAGTGTTTCAAAACTGCTCAATCAAAAGTATGGTTTAAATCTGTTAGCTGAAAGCTCAGATCAGAAAGAAGTTTCACAGAATGCTTCTGTGTAGTTTATATTTGAATATATTCCTTTTTCCACTACTACGCTCTTAGCGCTCCAAATGTCCAGTTGCATTTTCTACAGAAAGAGTGTTCAGATCTCCTCAATCAAAAGTGTGGTTTAACTCTGTTAGCTGAATGCACAGATCAGAAAGAAGTTTCACAGAATGATTCTGTGTAGTTTATAGTTGAAGACATTCCTTTTTCCACTATTACCCTCTTAGCGCTCCGAATCTCCACTTGCATTTTCTACAAAAAGAGTGTTTCATAACTGCTCAATCAAAAATATGTTTTATCTCTGTTAACTGAATTTACAGATCAGAAATAAGTTTCACAGAATGCATCTGTGTAGTTTTTATTTGAAGATATTCTTTTTCCCAATGTAGGCCTCTTAGCGCTTAGCATGTCCAATTGCAGTTTCTACAGAAAGAGTGTTTCAGAACGGCTCAATCAAAAGTAAGGTTCAACTCTGTTAGTTGAATGCACAGAACAGAAAGAATTTTCACAGAATGCTACTGTGTAGTTTATATTTGAATATATTCCTTTTTCCACTATTACCCTCTTAGCGATCCGAATGTCCACTTGCATTTTCTACAGAAAGAGTGTTCAGAACTGTGCAATCAAAAGTATGGTTTAACTCTGTTAGCTTAATGAACATATCAGAAATAAGTTTCACACAATGCTTCTGTGTAGTTTTTATTTGAAGATATTATTTTTCCCAATAGAGGCCTCTTAGCGCTCAGAATGTCCAATTGCAGTTTCTACAGAAAGAGTGTTTCAGAACGGCTCAATCAAAAGTAAGGTTCAACTCTATTAGTTGAATGCACAGAACAGAAAGAAGTTTCATACAATGCTTCTGTGTAGTTTATATTTGAACATATTCTTTTTTCCACTATTACCCACTTAGCGCTACGAATGTCCAGTTGCATTTTCTACAGACAGAGTGTTTCAAAACTGCTCAATCAAAAGTATGGTTTAACTCTGTTAGCTGAATGCTCAGGTCAGAAAGAAGTTTCACAGAATGCTTCTGTGTAGTTTATATTTGAATATATTCCTTTTTCCACTACTACTCTCTTAGCGCTCCAAATGTCCAGTTGCATTTTCTACAGAAAGAGTGTTCAGATCTGCTCAATCAAAAGTATGGTTTAACTCTGTTAGCTGAATGCACAGATCAGAAAGAAGTTTCACAGAATGATTCTGTGTAGTTTATATTTGGAGACATTCCTTTTTCCACTGTTACCCTCTTAGCGCTCCGAATCTCCACTTGCATTTTCTACAGAAAGAGTGTTTCAGAACGGCTCAATCAAAACTAAGGTTCAACTCTTTTAGTTGAACAAACAGAACAGAAAGAAGTTTCACACAATTCTTCTGTGTAGTTTTTATTTGTAGACATTGTTTTTCCCAATATAGGCCTCCTAGCGCTCAGAATGTCCAATTGCAGTTTCTACAGAAAGAGTGTTTCAGAACGGCTCAATCAAAAGTAAGGTTCAACTCTGTTAGTTGAATGCACAGAACAGAAAGAAGTTTCATACAATGCTTCTGTGTAGTTTATATTTGAACATATTCTTTTTTCCACTATTACCCACTTAGCGCTACGAATGTCCAGTTGCATTTTCTACAGACAGAGTGTTTCAAAACTGCTCAATCAAAAGTATGGTTTAACTCTGTTAGCTGAATGCTCAGATCAGAAAGAAGTTTCACAGAATGCTTCTGTGTAGTTTATATTTGAATATATTCCTTTTTCCACTACTACGCTCTTAGCGCTCCAAATGTCCAGTTGCATTTTCTACAGAAAGAGTGTTCAGATCTGCTCAATCAAAAGTATGGTTTAACTCTGTTAGCTGAATGCACAGATCAGAAAGAAGTTTCACCGAATGATTCTGTGTAGTTTATATTTGAAGACATTCCATTTTCCACTATTACCCTCTTAGCGCTCCGAATCTCCACTTGCATTTTCTACAAAAAGAGTGTTTCATAACTGCTCAATCAAAAATATGTTTTATCTCTGTTAACTGAATTTACAGATCAGAAATAAGTTTCACAGAATGCATCTGTGTAGTTTTTATTTGAAGATATTCTTTTTCCCAATGTAGGCCTCTTAGCGCTTAGCATGTCCAATTGCAGTTTCTACAGAAAGAGTGTTTCAGAACGGCTCAATCAAAAGTAAGGTTCAACTCTGTTAGTTGAATGCACAGAACAGAAAGAATTTTCACAGAATGCTACTGTGTAGTTTATATTTGAATATATTCCTTTATCCACTATTACCCTCTTAGCGCTCCGAATGTCCACTTGAATTTTCTACAGAAAGAGTGTTCAGAACTGCGCAATCAAAAGTACGGTTTAACTCTGTTAGCTTAATGAACATATCAGAAATAAGTTTCACACAATGCTTCTGTGTAGTTTTTATTTGAAGATATTATTTTTCCCAATAGAGGCCTCTTAGCGCTCAGAATGTCCAATTGCAGTTTCTACAGAAAGAGTGTTTCAGAAAGGCTCAATCAAAAGTAAGGTTCAACTCTGTTAGTTGAATGCACAGAACAGAAAGAAGTTTCATACAATGCTTCTGTGTAGTTTATATTTGAACATATTCTTTTTTCCACTATTACCCACTTAGCGCTACGAATGTCCCGTTGCATTTTCTACAGACAGAGTGTTTCAAAACTGCTCAATCAAAAGTATGGTTTAACTCTGTTAGCTGAATGCTCAGATCAGAAAGAAGTTTCACAGAATGCTTCTGTGTAGTTTATATTTGAATATATTCCTTTTTCCACTATTACTCTCTTAGCGCTCCAAATGTCCAGTTGCATTTTCTACAGAAAGAGTGTTCAGATCTGCCCAATCAAAAGTATGGTTTAACTCTGTTAGCTGAATGCACAGATCAGAAAGAAGTTTCACAGAATGATTCTGTGTAGTTTATATTTGGAGACATTCCTTTTTCCACTATTACCCTCTTAGCGCTCCGAATCTCCACTTGCATTTTCTACAGAAAGAGTGTTTCAGAACGGCTCAATCTAAACTAAGGTTCAACTCTTTTAGTTGAACAAACAGAACAGAAAGATGTTTCACACAATTCTTCTGTGTAGTTTTTATTTGTAGACATTCTTTTTCCCAATATAGGCCTCCTAGCGCTCAGAATGTCCAATTGCAGTTTCTACAGAAACAGTGTTTCAGAACGGCTCAATCAAAAGTAAGGTTCAACTCTGTTAGTTGAATGCACAGAACAGAAAGAAGTTTCATACAATGCTTCTGTGTAGTTTATATTTGAACATATTCTTTTTTCCACTATTACCCACTTAGCGCTACGAATGTCCAGTTGCATTTTCTACAGACAGAGTGTTTCAAAACTGCTCAATCAAAAGTATGGTTTAAATCTGTTAGCTGAAAGCTCAGATCAGAAAGAAGTTTCACAGAATGCTTCTGTGTAGTTTATATTTGAATATATTCCTTTTTCCACTACTACGCTCTTAGCGCTCCAAATGTCCAGTTGCATTTTCTACAGAAAGAGTGTTCAGATCTCCTCAATCAAAAGTGTGGTTTAACTCTGTTAGCTGAATGCACAGATCAGAAAGAAGTTTCACAGAATGATTCTGTGTAGTTTATAGTTGAAGACATTCCTTTTTCCACTATTACCCTCTTAGCGCTCCGAATCTCCACTTGCATTTTCTACAAAAAGAGTGTTTCATAACTGCTCAATCAAAAATATGTTTTATCTCTGTTAACTGAATTTACAGATCAGAAATAAGTTTCACAGAATGTATCTGTGTAGTTTTTATTTGAAGATATTCTTTTTCCCAATGTAGGCCTCTTAGCGCTTAGCATGTCCAATTGCAGTTTCTACAGAAAGAGTGTTTCAGAACGGCTCAATCAAAAGTAAGGTTCAACTCTGTTAGTTGAATGCACAGAACAGAAAGAATTTTCACAGAATGCTACTGTGTAGTTTATATTTGAATATATTCCTTTTTCCACTATTACCCTCTTAGCGATCCGAATGTCCACTTGCATTTTCTACAGAAAGAGTGTTCAGAACTGTGCAATCAAAAGTATGGTTTAACTCTGTTAGCTTAATGAACATATCAGAAATAAGTTTCACACAATGCTTCTGTGTAGTTTTTATTTGAAGATATTATTTTTCCCAATAGAGGCCTCTTAGCGCTCAGAATGTCCAATTGCAGTTTCTACAGAAAGAGTGTTTCAGAACGGCTCAATCAAAAGTAAGGTTCAACTCTATTAGTTGAATGCACAGAACAGAAAGAAGTTTCATACAATGCTTCTGTGTAGTTTATATTTGAACATATTCTTTTTTCCACTATTACCCACTTAGCGCTACGAATGTCCAGTTGCATTTTCTACAGACAGAGTGTTTCAAAACTGCTCAATCAAAAGTATGGTTTAACTCTGTTAGCTGAATGCTCAGGTCAGAAAGAAGTTTCACAGAATGCTTCTGTGTAGTTTATATTTGAATATATTCCTTTTTCCACTACTACTCTCTTAGCGCTCCAAATCTCCAGTTGCATTTTCTACAGAAAGAGTGTTCAGATCTGCTCAATCAAAAGTATGGTTTAACTCTGTTAGCTGAATGCACAGATCAGAAAGAAGTTTCACAGAATGATTCTGTGTAGTTTATATTTGGAGACATTCCTTTTTCCACTGTTACCCTCTTAGCGCTCCGAATCTCCACTTGCATTTTCTACAGAAAGAGTGTTTCAGAACGGCTCAATCAAAACTAAGGTTCAACTCTTTTAGTTGAACAAACAGAACAGAAAGAAGTTTCACACAATTCTTCTGTGTAGTTTTTATTTGTAGACATTGTTTTTCCCAATATAGGCCTCCTAGCGCTCAGAATGTCCAATTGCAGTTTCTACAGAAAGAGTGTTTCAGAACGGCTCAATCAAAAGTAAGGTTCAACTCTGTTAGTTGAATGCACAGAACAGAAAGAAGTTTCATACAATGCTTCTGTGTAGTTTATATTTGAACATATTCTTTTTTCCACTATTACCCACTTAGCGCTACGAATGTCCAGTTGCATTTTCTACAGACAGAGTGTTTCAAAACTGCTCAATCAAAAGTATGGTTTAACTCTGTTAGCTGAATGCTCAGATCAGAAAGAAGTTTCACAGAATGCTTCTGTGTAGTTTATATTTGAATATATTCCTTTTTCCACTACTACGCTCTTAGCGCTCCAAATGTCCAGTTGCATTTTCTACAGAAAGAGTGTTCAGATCTGCTCAATCAAAAGTATGGTTTAACTCTGTTAGCTGAATGCACAGATCAGAAAGAAGTTTCACCGAATGATTCTGTGTAGTTTATATTTGAAGACATTCCATTTTCCACTATTACCCACTTAGCGCTCCGAATCTCCACTTGCATTTTCTACAAAAAGAGTGTTTCATAACTGCTCAATCAAAAATATGTTTTATCTCTGTTAACTGAATTTACAGATCAGAAATAAGTTTCACAGAATGCATCTGTGTAGTTTTTATTTGAAGATATTCTTTTTCCCAATGTAGGCCTCTTAGCGCTTAGCATGTCCAATTGCAGTTTCTACAGAAAGAGTGTTTCAGAACGGCTCAATCAAAAGTAAGGTTCAACTCTGTTAGTTGAATGCACAGAACAGAAAGAATTTTCACAGAATGCTACTGTGTAGTTTATATTTGAATATATTCCTTTATCCACTATTACCCTCTTAGCGCTCCGAATGTCCACTTGAATTTTCTACAGAAAGAGTGTTCAGAACTGCGCAATCAAAAGTACGGTTTAACTCTGTTAGCTTAATGAACATATCAGAAATAAGTTTCACACAATGCTTCTGTGTAGTTTTTATTTGAAGATATTATTTTTCCCAATAGAGGCCTCTTAGCGCTCAGAATGTCCAATTGCAGTTTCTACAGAAAGAGTGTTTCAGAAAGGCTCAATCAAAAGTAAGGTTCAACTCTGTTAGTTGAATGCACAGAACAGAAAGAAGTTTCATACAATGCTTCTGTGTAGTTTATATTTGAACATATTTTTTTTCCACTATTACCCACTTAGCGCTACGAATGTCCCGTTGCATTTTCTACAGACAGAGTGTTTCAAAACTGCTCAATCAAAAGTATGGTTTAACTCTGTTAGCTGAATGCTCAGATCAGAAAGAAGTTTCACAGAATGCTTCTGTGTAGTTTATATTTGAATATATTCCTTTTTCCACTACTACGCTCTTAGCGCTCCAAATGTCCACTTGCATTTTCTACAGAAAGAGTGTTCAGATCTGCTCAATCAAAAGTATGGTTTAACTCTGTTAGCTGAATGCACAGATCAGAAAGAAGTTTCACCGAATGATTCTGTGTAGTTTATATTTGAAGACATTCCTTTTTCCAGTATTACCCTCTTAGCGCTCCGAATCTACACTTGCATTTTCTACAAAAAGAGTGTTTCATAACTGCTCAATCAAAAATATGTTTTATCTCTGTTAACTGAATTTACAGATCAGAAATAAGTTTCACAGAATGCATCTGTGTAGTTTTTATTTGAAGATATTCTTTTTCCCAATGTAGGCCTCTTTGCGCTTAGCATGTCCAATTGGAGTTTCTACAGAAAGAGTGTTTCAGAACGGCTCAATCAAAAGTAAGGTTCAACTCTGTTAGTTGAATGCACAGAACAGAAAGAATTTTCACAGAATGCTACTGTGTAGTTTATATTTGAATATATTCCTTTTTCCACTATTACCCTCTTAGCGCTCCGAATGTCCACTTGCATTCTCTACAGAAAGAGTGTTCAGAACTGCGCAATCAAAAGTACGGTTTAACTCTGTTAGCTTAATGAACATATCAGAAATAAGTTTCACTCAATGCTTCTGTGTAGTTTTTATTTGAAGATATTATTTTTCCCAATAGAGGCCTCTTAGCGCTCAGAATGTCCAATTGAAGTTTCTACAGAAAGAGTGTTTCAGAAAGGCTCAATCAAAGTAAGGTTCAACTCTGTTAGTTGAATGCACAGAACAGAAAGAATTTTCATACAATGCTTCTGTGTAGTTTATATTTGAACATATTCTTTTTTCCACTATTACCCACTTAGCGCTACGAATGTCCAGTTGCATTTTCTACAGACAGAGTGTTTCAAAACTGCTCAATCAAAAGTATGGTTTAACTCTGTTAGCTGAATGCTCAGATCAGAAAGAAGTTTCACAGAATGCTTCTGTGTAGTTTATATTTGAATATATTCCTTTTTCCACTACTACTCTCTTAGCGCTCCAAATGTCCAGTTGCATTTTCTACAGAAAGAGTGTTCAGATCTGCTCAATCAAAAGTATGGTTTAACACTGTCAGCTGAATGCACAGATCAGAAAGAAGTTTCACAGAATGATTCTGTGTAGTTTATATTTGGAGACATTCCTTTTTCCACTATTACCCACTTAGCTCTCCGAATCTCCACTTGCATTTTCTACAGAAAGAGTGTTTCAGAACGGCTCAATCAAAACTAAGGTTCAACTCTTTTAGTTGAACAAACAGAACAGAAAGAAGTTTCACACAATTCTTCTGTGTAGTTTTTATTTGTAGACATTCTTTTTCCCAATATAGGCCTCCTAGCGCTCAGAATGTCCAATTGCAGTTTCTACAGAAAGAGTGTTTCAGAACGGCTCAATCAAAAGTAAGGTTCAACTCTGTTGAATGCACAGAACAGAAAGAAGTTTCATACAATGCTTCTGTGTAGTTTATATTTGAACATATTCTTTTTTCCACTATTACCCACTTAGCGCTACGAATGTCCCGTTGCATTTTCTACAGACAGAGTGTTTCAAAACTGCTCAATCAAAAGTATGGTTTAACTCTGTTAGCTGAATGCTCAGATCAGAAAGAAGTTTCACAGAATGCTTCTGTGTAGTTTATATTTGAATATATTCCTTTTTCCACTACTACTCTCTTAGCGCTCCAAATGTCCAGTTGCATTTTCTACAGAAAGAGTGTTCAGATCTGCTCAATCAAAAGTATGGTTTAACTCTGTTAGCTGAATGCACAGATCAGAAAGAAGTTTCCCAGAATGATTCTGTGTAGTTTATATTTGGAGACATTCCTTTTTCCACTATTACCCTCTTAGCGCTCCGAATCTCCACTTGCATTTTCTACAGAAAGACTGTTTCAGAACGGCTCAATCAAAACTAAGGTTCAACTCTTTTAGTTGAACAAACAGAACAGAAAGAAGTTTCACACAATTCTTCTGTGTAGTTTTTATTTGTAGACATTCTTTTTCCCAATATAGGCCTCGTAGCGCTCAGAATATCCAATTGCAGTTTCTACAGTAAGAGTGTTTCAGAACGGCTCAATCAAAAGTAATGTTCAACTCTGTTAGTTGAATGCACAGAACAGAAAGAAGTTTCATACAATGCTTCTGTGTAGTTTATATTTGAACATATTCTTTTTTCCACTACTACCCACTTAGCGCTACGAATGTCCAGTTGCATTTACTACAGACAGAGTGTTTCAAAACTGCTCAATCAAAAGTATGGTTTAACTCTGTTAGCTGAATGCTCAGATCAGAAAGAAGTTTCACAGAATGCTTCTATGTAGTTTATATTTGAATACATTCCTTTTTCCACTACTACGCTCTTAGCGCTCCAAATGTCCGGTTGCATTTTCTACAGAAAGAGTGTTCAGATCTGCTCAATCAAAAGTATGGTTTAACTCTGTTAGCTGAATGCACAGATCAGAAAGAAGTTTCACCGAATGATTCTGTGTAGTTTATATTTGAAGACATTCCTTTTTCCACTAGTACCCTCTTAGCGCTCCGAATCTCCACTTGCATTTTCTACAAAAAGAGTGTTTCATAACTGCTCAGTCAAAAATATGTTTTATCTCTGTTAACTGAATTTACAGATCAGAAATAAGTTTCACAGAATGCATCTGTGTAGTTTTTATTTGAAGATATTCTTTTTCCCAATGTAGGCCTCTTAGCGCTTAGCATGTCCAATTGCAGTTTCTACAGAAAGAGTGTTTCAGAACAGCTCAATCAAAAGTAAGGTTCAACTCTGTTAGTTGAATGCACAGAACAGAAAGAATTTTCACAGAATGCTACTGTGTAGTTTATATTTGAATATATTCCTTTTTCCACTATTACCCTCTTAGCGCTCCGAATGTGCACTTGCATTTTCTACAGAAAGAGTGTTCAGAACTGCGCAATCAAAAGTATGGTTTAACTCTGTTAGCTTAATGAACATATCAGAAATAAGTTTCACACAATGCTTCTGTGTAGTTTTTATTTGAAGATATTATTTTTCCCAATAGAGGCCTCTTAGCGCTCAGAATGTCCAATTGCAGTTTCTACAGAAAGAGTGTTTCAGAAAGGCTCAATCAAAAGTAAGGTTCAACTCTGTTAGTTGAATGCACAGAGCAGAAAGAAGTTTCATACAATGCTTCTGTGTAGTTTATATTTGAACATATTCTTTTTTCCACTATTACCCACTTAGCGCTACGAATGTCCAGTTGCATTTTCTACAGACAGAGTGTTTCAAAACTGCTCAATCAAAAGTATGGTTTAACTCTGTTAGCTGAATGCTCAGATCAGAAAGAAGTTTCACAGAATGCTTCTGTGTAGTTTATATTTGAATATATTCCTTTTTCCACTACTACTCTCTTAGCGCTCCAAATGTCCAGTTGCATTTTCTACAGAAAGAATGTTCAGATCTGCTCAATTAAAAGTATGGTTTAATTCTGTTAGCTGAATGCACAGATCAGAAAGAAGTTTCACAGAATGATTCTGTGTAGTTTATATTTGGAGACATTCCTTTTTCCACTATTACCCTCTTAGCGCTCCGAATCTCCACTTGCATTTTCTACAGAAAGAGTGTTTCAGAACGGCTCAATCAAAACTAAGGTTCAACTCTTTTAGTTGAACAAACAGAACAGAAAGAAATTTCACACAATTCTTCTGTGTAGTTTTTATTTGTAGACATTCTTTTTCCCAATATAGGCCTCTTAGCGCTCAGAATGTCCAATTGCAGTTTCTACAGAAAGAGTGTTTCAGAACGGCTCAATCAAAAGTAAGGTTCAACTCTGTTAGTTGAATGCACAGAACAGAAAGAAGTTTCATACAATGCTTCTGTGTAGTTTATATTTGAACCTATTCTTTTTTACACTATTACCCACTTAGCGCTACGAATGTCCAGTTGCATTTTCTACAGACAGAGTGTTTCAAAACTGCTCAATCAAAAGTATGGTTTAACTCTGTTAGCTGAATGCTCAGATCAGAAAGAAGTTTCACAGAATGCTTCTGTGTAGTTTATATTTGAATACATTCCTTTTTCCACTACTACGCTCTTAGCGCTCCAAATGTCCAGTTGCATTTTCTACAGAAAGAGTGTTCAGATCTGCTCAATCAAAAGTATGGTTTAACTCTGTTAGCTGAATGCACAGATCAGAAAGAAGTTTCACCGAATGATTCTGTGTAGTTTATATTTGAAGACATTCCTTTTTCCACTATTACCCTCTTAGCGCTCCGAATCTCCACTTGCATTTTCTACAAAAAGAGTGTTTCATAACTGCTCAATCAAAAATATGTTTTATCTCTGTTAACTGAATTTACAGATCAGAAATAAGTTTCACAGAATGCATCTGTGTAGTTTTTATTTGAAGATATTCTTTTTCCCAATGTAGGCCTCTTAGCGCTTAGCATGTCCAATTGCAGTTTCTACAGAAAGAGTGTTTCAGAACGGCTCAATCAAAAGTAAGGTTCAACTCTGTTAGTTGAATGCACAGAACAGAAAGAATTTTCACAGAATGTTACTGTGTAGTTTCTATTTGAATATATTCCTTTTTCCACTATTACCCTCTTAGCGCTCCGAATGTCCACTTGCATTTTCTACAGAAAGAGTGTTCAGAACTGCGCAATCAAAAATATGGTTTAACTCTGTTAGCTTAATGAACATATCAGAAATAAGTTTCACACAATGCTTCTGTGTAGTTTTTATTTGAAGATATTATTTTTCCCAATAGAGGCCTCTTAGCGCTCAGAATGTCCAATTGCAGTTTCTACAGAAAGAGTGTTTCAGAAAGGCTCAATCAAAAGTAAGGTTCAACTCTGTTAGTTGAATGCACAGAGCAGAAAGAAGTTTCATACAATGCTTCTGTGTAGTTTATATTTGAACATATTCTTTTTTCCACTATTACCCACTTAGCGCTACGAATGTCCAGTTGCATTTTCTACAGACAGAGTGTTTCAAAACTGCTCAATCAAAAGTATGGTTTAACTCTGTTAGCTGAATGCTCAGATCAGAAAGAAGTTTCACAGAATGCTTCTGTGTAGTTTATATTTGAATATATTCCTTTTTCCACTACTACTCTCTTAGCGCTCCAAATGTCCAGTTGCATTTTCTACAGAAAGAATGTTCAGATCTGCTCAATTAAAAGTATGGTTTAATTCTGTTAGCTGAATGCACAGATCAGAAAGAAGTTTCACAGAATGATTCTGTGTAGTTTATATTTGGAGACATTCCTTTTTCCACTATTACCCTCTTAGCGCTCCGAATCTCCACTTGCATTTTCTACAGAAAGAGTGTTTCAGAACGGCTCAATCAAAACTAAGGTTCAACTCTTTTAGTTGAACAAACAGAACAGAAAGAAATTTCACACAATTCTTCTGTGTAGTTTTTATTTGTAGACATTCTTTTTCCCAATATAGGCCTCTTAGCGCTCAGAATGTCCAATTGCAGTTTCTACAGAAAGAGTGTTTCAGAACGGCTCAATCAAAAGTAAGGTTCAACTCTGTTAGTTGAATGCACAGAACAGAAAGAAGTTTCATACAATGCTTCTGTGTAGTTTATATTTGAACATATTCTTTTTTCCACTATTACCCACTTAGCGCTACGAATGTCCAGTTGCATTTTCTACAGACAGAGTGTTTCAAAACTGCTCAATCAAAAGTATGGTTTAACTCTGTTAGCTGAATGCTCAGATCAGAAAGAAGTTTCACAGAATGCTTCTGTGTAGTTTATATTTGAATACATTCCTTTTTCCACTACTACGCTCTTAGCGCTCCAAATGTCCAGTTGCATTTTCTACAGAAAGAGTGTTCAGATCTGCTCAATCAAAAGTATGGTTTAACTCTGTTAGCTGAATGCACAGATCAGAAAGAAGTTTCACCGAATGATTCTGTGTAGTTTATATTTGAAGACATTCCTTTTTCCACTATTACCCTCTTAGCGCTCCGAATCTCCACTTGCATTTTCTACAAAAAGAGTGTTTCATAACTGCTCAATCAAAAATATGTTTTATCTCTGTTAACTGAATTTACAGATCAGAAATAAGTTTCACAGAATGCATCTGTGTAGTTTTTATTTGAAGATATTCTTTTTCCCAATGTAGGCCTCTTAGCGCTTAGCATGTCCAATTGCAGTTTCTACAGAAAGAGTGTTTCAGAACGGCTCAATCAAAAGTAAGGTTCAACTCTGTTAGTTGAATGCACAGAACAGAAAGAATTTTCACAGAATGTTACTGTGTAGTTTCTATTTGAATATATTCCTTTTTCCACTATTACCCTCTTAGCGCTCCGAATGTCCACTTGCATTTTCTACAGAAAGAGTGTTCAGAACTGCGCAATCAAAAATATGGTTTAACTCTGTTAGCTTAATGAACATATCAGAAATAAGTTTCACACAATGCTTCTGTGTAGTTTTTATTTGAAGATATTATTTTTCCCAATAGAGGCCTCTTAGCGCTCAGAATGTCCAATTGCAGTTTCTACAGAAAGAGTGTTTCAGAAAGGCTCAATGAAAAGTAAGGTTCAACTCTGTTAGTTGAATGCACAGAACAGAAAGAATTTTCATACAATGCTTCTGTGTAGTTTATATTTGAACATATTCTTTTTTCCACTATTACCCACTTAGCGCTACGAATGTCCAGTTGCATTTTCTACAGACAGAGTGTTTCAAAACTGCTCAATCAAAAGTATGGTTTAACTCTGTTAGCTGAATGCTCAGATCAGAAAGAAGTTTCACAGAATGCTTCTGTGTAGTTTATATTTGAATATATTCCTTTTTCCACTACTACTCTCTTAGCGCTCCAAATGTCCAGTTGCATTTTCTACAGAAAGAGTGTTCAGATCTGCTCAATCAAAAGTATGGTTTAACACTGTCAGCTGAATGCACAGATCAGAAAGAAGTTTCACAGAATGATTCTGTGTAGTTTATATTTGGAGACATTCCTTTTTCCACTATTACCCACTTAGCTCTCCGAATCTCCACTTGCATTTTCTACAGAAAGAGTGTTTCAGAACGGCTCAATCAAAACTAAGGTTCAACTCTTTTAGTTGAACAAACAGAACAGAAAGAAGTTTCACACAATTCTTCTGTGTAGTTTTTATTTGTAGACATTCTTTTTCCCAATATAGGCCTCCTAGCGCTCAGAATGTCCAATTGCAGTTTCTACAGAAAGAGTGTTTCAGAACGGCTCAATCAAAAGTAAGGTTCAACTCTGTTAGTTGAATGCACAGAACAGAAAGAAGTTTCATACAATGCTTCTGTGTAGTTTATATTTGAACATATTCTTTTTTCCACTATTACCCACTTAGCGCTACGAATGTCCAGTTGCATTTTCTACAGACAGAGTGTTTCAAAACTGCTCAATCAAAAGTATGGTTTAACTCTGTTAGCTGAATGCTCAGATCAGAAAGAAGTTTCACAGAATGCTTCTGTGTAGTTTATATTTGAATACATTCCTTTTTCCACTACTACGCTCTTAGCGCTCCAAATGTCCAGTTGCATTTTCTACAGAAAGAGTGTTCAGATCTGCTCAATCAAAAGTATGGTTTAACTCTGTTAGCTGAATGCACAGATCAGAAAGAAGTTTCACCGAATGATTCTGTGTAGTTTATATTTGAAGACATTCCTTTTTCCACTATTACCCTCTTAGCGCTCCGAATCTCCACTTGCATTTTCTACAAAAAGAGTGTTTCATAACTGCTCAATCAAAAATATGTTTTATCTCTGTTAACTGAATTTACAGATCAGAAATAAGTTTCACAGAATGCATCTGTGTAGTTTTTATTTGAAGATATTCTTTTTCCCAATGTAGGCCTCTTAGCGCTTAGCATGTCCAATTGCAGTTTCTACAGAAAGAGTGTTTCAGAACGGCTCAATCAAAAGTAAGGTTCAACTCTGTTAGTTGAATGCACAGAACAGAAAGAATTTTCACAGAATGTTACTGTGTAGTTTCTATTTGAATATATTCCTTTTTCCACTATTACCCTCTTAGCGCTCCGAATGTCCACTTGCATTTTCTACAGAAAGAGTGTTCAGAACTGCGCAATCAAAAGTATGGTTTAACTCTGTTAGCTTAATGAACATATCAGAAATAAGTTTCACACAATGCTTCTGTGTAGTTTTTATTTGAAGATATTATTTTTCCCAATAGAGGCCTCTTAGCGCTCAGAATGTCCAATTGCAGATTCTACAGAAAGAGTGTTTCAGAAAGGCTCAATCAAAAGTAAGGTTCAACTCTGTTAGTTGAATGCACAGAACAGATAGTAGTTTCATACAATGCTTCTGTGTAGTTTATATTTGAACATATTCTTTTTTCCACTATTACCCACTTAGCGCTACGAATGTCCAGTTGCATTTTCTACAGACAGAGTGTTTAAAAACTGCTCAATCAAAAGTATGGTTTAACTCTGTTAGCTGAATGCTCAGATCAGAAAGAAGTTTCACAGAATGCTTCTGTGTAGTTTATATTTGAATATATTCCTTTTTCCACTACTACTCTCTTAGCGCTCCAAATGTCCAGTTGCATTTTCTACCGAAAGAGTGTTCAGATCTGCTCAATCAAAAGTATGGTTTAATTCTGTTAGCTGAATGCACAGATCAGAAAGAAGTTTCACAGAATGATTCTGTGTAGTTTATATTTGGAGACATTCCTTTTTCCACTATTACCCTCTAAGCGCTCCGAATCTCCAATTGCATTTTCTACAGAAAGAGTGTTTCAGAACGGCTCAATCAAAACTAAGGTTCAACTCTTTTAGTTTAACAAACAGAACAGAAAGAAGTTTCACACAATTCTTCTGTGTAGTTTTTATTTGTAGACATTCTTTTTCCCAATATAGGCCTCCTAGCGCTCAGAATGTCCAATTGCAGTTTCTACAGAAAGAGTGTTTCAGAACGGCTCAATCAAAATTAAGGTTCAACTCTGTTAGTTGAATGCACAGAACAGAAAGAAGTTTCATACAATGCTTCTGTGTAGTTTATATTTGAACATATTCTTTTTCCACTATTACCCACTTAGCGCTACGAATGTCCAGTTGCATTTTCTACAGACAGAGTGTTTCAAAACTGCTCAATCAAAAGTATGGTTTAACTCTGTTAGCTGAATGCTCAGATCAGAAGGAAGTTTCACAGAATGCTTCTGTGTAGTTTATATTTGAATATATTCCTTTTTCCACTACTATGCTCTTAGCGCTCCAAATGTCCAGTTGCATTTTCTACAGAAAGAGTGTTCAGATCTGCTCAATCAAAAGTATGGTTTAACTCTGTTAGCTGAATGCACAGATCAGAAAGAAGTTTCACCGAATGATTCTGTGTAGTTTATATTTGAAGACATTACTTTTTCCACTATTACCCTCTTAGCGCTCCGAATCTCCACTTGCATTTTCTACAAAAAGAGTGTTTCATAACTGCTCAATCAAAAATATGTTTTATCTCTGTTAACTGAATTTACAGATCAGAAATAAGTTTCACAGAATGCATATGTGTAGTTTTTATTTGAAGATATTCTTTTTCTCAATGTAGGCCTCTTAGCGCTTAGCATGTCC
Source organism: Symphalangus syndactylus (assembly GCF_028878055.3). NCBI lineage: Eukaryota > Metazoa > Chordata > Mammalia > Primates > Hylobatidae > Symphalangus > Symphalangus syndactylus. The sequence continues at coordinate 161,484,938 of NC_072447.2, read as the reverse complement.
AATTGCAGTTTCTACAGAAAGAGTGTTTCAGAACGGCTCAATCAAAAGTAAGGTTCAACTCTGTTAGTTGAATGCACAGAACAGAAAGAATTTTCACAGAATGCTACTGTGTAGTTTATATTTGAATATATTCCTTTTTCCACTATTACCCTCTTAGCGCTCCGAATGTGCACTTGCATTTTCTACAGAAAGAGTGTTCAGAACTGCGCAATCAAAAGTATGGTTTAACTCTGTTAGCTTAATGAACATATCAGAAATAAGTTTCACACAATGCTTCTGTGTAGTTTTTATTTGAAGATATTATTTTTCCCAATAGAGGCCTCTTAGCGCTCAGAATGTCCAATTGCAGTTTCTACAGAAAGAGTGTTTCAGAAAGGCTCAATCAAAAGTAAGGTTCAACTCTGTTAGTTGAATGCACAGAGCAGAAAGAAGTTTCATACAATGCTTCTGTGTAGTTTATATTTGAACATATTCTTTTTTCCACTATTACCCACTTAGCGCTACGAATGTCCAGTTGCATTTTCTACAGACAGAGTGTTTCAAAACTGCTCAATCAAAAGTATGGTTTAACTCTGTTAGCTGAATGCTCAGATCAGAAAGAAGTTTCACAGAATGCTTCTGTGTAGTTTATATTTGAATATATTCCTTTTTCCACTACTACTCTCTTAGCGCTCCAAATGTCCAGTTGCATTTTCTACAGAAAGAATGTTCAGATCTGCTCAATTAAAAGTATGGTTTAATTCTGTTAGCTGAATGCACAGATCAGAAAGAAGTTTCACAGAATGATTCTGTGTAGTTTATATTTGGAGACATTCCTTTTTCCACTATTACCCTCTTAGCGCTCCGAATCTCCACTTGCATTTTCTACAGAAAGAGTGTTTCAGAACGGCTCAATCAAAACTAAGGTTCAACTCTTTTAGTTGAACAAACAGAACAGAAAGAAATTTCACACAATTCTTCTGTGTAGTTTTTATTTGTAGACATTCTTTTTCCCAATATAGGCCTCTTAGCGCTCAGAATGTCCAATTGCAGTTTCTACAGAAAGAGTGTTTCAGAACGGCTCAATCAAAAGTAAGGTTCAACTCTGTTAGTTGAATGCACAGAACAGAAAGAAGTTTCATACAATGCTTCTGTGTAGTTTATATTTGAACATATTCTTTTTTCCACTATTACCCACTTAGCGCTACGAATGTCCAGTTGCATTTTCTACAGACAGAGTGTTTCAAAACTGCTCAATCAAAAGTATGGTTTAACTCTGTTAGCTGAATGCTCAGATCAGAAAGAAGTTTCACAGAATGCTTCTGTGTAGTTTATATTTGAATATATTCCTTTTTCCACTACTACGCTCTTAGCGCTCCAAATGTCCAGTTGCATTTTCTACAGAAAGAGTGTTCAGATCTGCTCAATCAAAAGTATGGTTTAACTCCGTTAGCTGAATGCACAGATCAGAAAGAAGTTTCACCGAATGATTCTGTGTAGTTTATATTTGAAGACATTCCTTTTTCCACTAGTACCCTCTTAGCGCTCCGAATCTCCACTTGCATTTTCTACAAAAAGAGTGTTTCATAACTGCTCAGTCAAAAATATGTTTTATCTCTGTTAACTGAATTTACAGATCAGAAATAAGTTTCACAGAATGCATCTGTGTAGTTTTTATTTGAAGATATTCTTTTTCCCAATGTAATCCTCTTAGCGCTTAGCATGTCCAATTGCAGTTTCTACAGAAAGAGTGTTTCAGAACGGCTCAATCAAAACTAATGTTCAACTCTTTTAGTTGAACAAACAGAACAGAAAGAATTTTCACAGAATGCTACTGTGTAGTTTATATTTGAATATATTCCTTTTTCCACTATTACCCTCTTAGCGCTCCGAATGTCCACTTGCATTCTCTACAGAAAGAGTGTTCAGAACTGCGCAATCAAAAGTACGGTTTAACTCTGTTAGCTTAATGAACATATCAGAAATAAGTTTCACACAATGCTTCTGTGTAGTTTTTATTTGAAGATATTATTTTTCCCAATAGAGGCCTCTTAGCGCTCAGAATGTCCAATTGAAGTTTCTACAGAAAGAGTGTTTCAGAAAGGCTCAATCAAAAGTAAGGTTCAACTCTGTTAGTTGAATGCACAGAACAGAAAGAAGTTTCATACAATGCTTCTGTGTAGTTTATATTTGAACATATTCTTTTTTCCACTATTACCCACTTAGCGCTACGAATGTCCCGTTGCATTTTCTACAGACAGAGTGTTTCAAAACTGCTCAATCAAAAGTATGGTTTAACTCTGTTAGCTGAATGCTCAGATCAGAAAGAAGTTTCACAGAATGCTTCTGTGTAGTTTATATTTGAATATATTCCTTTTTCCACTATTACTCCCTTAGCACTCCAAATGTCCAGTTGCATTTTCTACAGAAAGAGTGTTCAGATCTGCTCAATCAAAAGTATGGTTTAACTCTGTTAGCTGAATGCACAGATCAGAAAGAAGTTTCACAGAATGATTCTGTGTAGTTTATATTTGGAGACATTCCTTTTTCCACTATTACCCTCTTAGCTCTCCGAATCTCCACTTGCATTTTCTACAGAAAGAGTGTTTCAGAACGGCTCAATCAAAACTAAGGTTCAACTCTTTTAGTTGAACAAACAGAACAGAAAGAAGTTTCACACAATTCTTCTGTGTAGTTTTTATTTGTAGACATTCTTTTTCCCAATATATGCCTCCTAGCGCTCAGAATGTCCAATTGCAGTTTCTACAGAAAGAGTGTTTCAGAACGGCTCAATCAAAAGTAAGGTTCAACTCTGTTAGTTGAATGCACAGAACAGAAAGAAGTTTCATACAATGCTTCTGTGTAGTTTATATTTGAACATATTCTTTTTTCCACTATTACCCACTTAGCGCTACGAATGTCCAGTTGCATTTTCTACAGACAGAGTGTTTCAAAACTACTCAATCAAAAGTATGGTTTAACTCTGTTAGCTGAATGATCAGATCAGAAAGAAGTTTCACAGAATGCTTCTGTGTAGTTTATATGTGAATATATTCCTTTTTCCACTACTACGCTCTTAGCGCTCCAAATGTCCAGTTGCATTTTCTACAGAAAGAGTGTTCAGATCTGCTCAATCAAAAGTATGGTTTAAATCTGTTAGCTGAATGCACAGATCAGAAAGAAGTTTCACCGAATGATTCTGTGTAGTTTATATTTGAAGACATTCCTTTTTCCACTAGTACCCTCTTAGCGCTCCGAATCTCCACTTGCATTTTCTACAAAAAGAGTGTTTCATAACTGCTCAATCAAAAATATGTTTTATCTCTGTTAACTGAATTTACAGATCAGAAATAAATTTCACAGAATGCATCTGTGTAGTTTTTATTTGAAGATATTCTTTTTCCCAATGTAGGCCTCTTAGCGCTTAGCATGTCCAATTGCAGTTTCTACAGAAAGAGTGTTTCAGAACGGCTCAATCAAAAGTAAGGTTCAACTCTGTTAGTTGAATGCACAGAACAGAAAGAATTTTCACAGAATTCTACTGTGTAGTTTATATTTGAATATATTCCTTTTTCCACTATTACCCTCTTAGCGCTCCGAATGTCCACTTGCATTTTCTACAGAAAGAGTGTTCAGAACTGCGCAATCAAAAATATGGTTTAACTCTGTTAGCTTAATGAACATATCAGAAATAAGTTTCACACAATGCTTCTGTGTAGTTTTTATTTGAAGATATTATTTTTCCCAATAGAGGCCTCTTAGCGCTCAGAATGTCCAATTGCAGTTTCTACAGAAAGAGTGTTTCAGAAAGGCTCAATCAAAAGTAAGGTTCAACTCTGTTAGTTGAATGCACAGAACAGAAAGAATTTTCATACAATGCTTCTGTGTAGTTTATATTTGAACATATTCTTTTTTCCACTATTACCCACTTAGCGCTACGAATGTCCAGTTGCATTTTCTACAGACAGAGTGTTTCAAAACTGCTCAATCAAAAGTATGGTTTAACTCTGTTAGCTGAATGCTCAGATCAGAAAGAAGTTTCACAGAATGCTTCTGTGTAGTTTATATTTGAATATATTCCTTTTTCCACTACTACTCTCGTAGCGCTCCAAATGTCCAGTTGCATTTTCTACAGAAAGAGTGTTCAGATCTGCTCAATCAAAAGTATGGTTTAACAATGTCAGCTGAATGCACAGATCAGAAAGAAGTTTCACAGAATGATTCTGTGTAGTTTATATTTGGAGACATTCCTTTTTCCACTATTACCCACTTAGCTCTCCGAATCTCCACTTGCATTTTCTACAGAAAGAGTGTTTCAGAACGGCTCAATCAAAACTAAGGTTCAACTCTTTTAGTTGAACAAACAGAACAGAAAGAAGTTTCACACAATTCTTCTGTGTAGTTTTTATTTGTAGACATTCTTTTTCCCAATATAGGCCTCCTAGCGCTCAGAATGTCCAATTGCAGTTTCTACAGAAAGAGTGTTTCAGAACGGCTCAATCAAAAGTAAGGTTCAACTCTGTTAGTTGAATGCACAGAACAGAAAGAAGTTTCATACAATGCTTCTGTGTAGTTTATATTTGAACATATTCTTTTTTCCACTATTACCCACTTAGCGCTACGAATGTCCCGTTGCATTTTCTACAGACAGAGTGTTTCAAAACTGCTCAATCAAAAGTATGGTTTAACTCTGTTAGCTGAATGCTCAGATCAGAAAGAAGTTTCACAGAATGCTTCTGTGTAGTTTATATTTGAATATATTCCTTTTTCCACTACTACGCTCTTAGCACTCCAAATGTCCAGTTGCATTTTCTACAGAAAGAGTGTTCAGATCTGCTCAATCAAAAGTATGGTTTAACTCTTTTAGCTGAATGCACAGATCAGAAAGAAGTTTCACCGAATGATTCTGTGTAGTTTATATTTGAAGACATTCCTTTTTCCAGTATTACCCTCTTAGCGCTCCGAATCTACACTTGCATTTTCTACAAAAAGAGTGTTTCATAACTGCTCAATCAAAAATATGTTTTATCTCTGTTAACTGAATTTACAGATCAGAAATAAGTTTCACAGAATGCATCTGTGTAGTTTTTATTTGAAGATATTCTTTTTCCCAATGTAGGCCTCTTTGCGCTTAGCATGTCCAATTGGAGTTTCTACAGAAAGAGTGTTTCAGAACGGCTCAATCAAAAGTAAGGTTCAACTCTGTTAGTTGAATGCACAGAAGAGAAATAATTTTCACAGAATGCTACTGTGTAGTTTATATTTGAATATATTCCTTTTTCCACTATTACCCTCTTAGCGCTCTGAATGTCCACTTGCATTTTCTACAGAAAGAGTGTTCAGAACTGCGAAATCAAAAGTATGGTTTAACTCTGTTAGCTTAATGAACATATCAGAAATAAGTTTCACACAATGCTTCTGTGTAGTTTTTATTTGAAGATATTATTTTTCCCAATATAGGCCTCTTAGCGCTCAGAATGTCCAATTGCAGTTTCTACAGAAAGAGTGTTTCAGAAAGGCTCAATCAAAAGTAAGGTTCAACTCTGTTAGTTGAATGCACAGAACAGAAAGAAGTTTCATAAAATGCTTCTGTGTAGTTTTTATTTGTAGAAATTCTTTTTCCCAATATACGCCTCCTAGCGCTCAGAATGTCCAATTGCAGTTTCTACAGAAAGAGTGTTTCAGAACGGCTCAATCAAAAGTAAGGTTCAACTCTGTTAGTTGAATGCACAGAACAGAAAGAAGTTTCTTACAATGCTTCTGTGTAGTTTATATTTGAACATATTCTTTTTTCCACTATTACCCACTTAGCGCTACGAATGTCCAGTTGCATTTTCTACAGACAGAGTGTTTCAAAACTGCTCAATCAAAAGTATGGTTTAACTCTGTTAGCTGAAAGCTCAGATCAGAAAGAAGTTTCACCGAATGCTTCTGTGTAGTTTATATTTGAATATATTCCTATTTCTACTACTACGCTCTTAGCGCTCCAAATGTCCAGTTGCATTTTCTAAAGAAAGAGTGTTCAGATCTGCTCAATCAAAAGTATGGTTTAACTCTGTTAGCTGAATGCACAGATCAGAAAGAAGTTTCACCGAATGATTCTGTGTAGTTTATATTTGAAGACATTCCTTTTTCCACTATTACCCACTTAGCGCTCCGAATCTCCACTTGCATTTTCTACAAAAAGAGTGTTTCATAACTGCTCAATCAAAAATATGTTTTATCTCTGTTAACTGAATTTACAGATCAGAAATAAGTTTCACAGAATGCATCTGTGTAGTTTTTATTTGAAGATACTCTTTTTCCCAATGTAGGCCTCTTAGCGCTTAGCATTTCCAATTGCAGTTTCTACAGAAAGAGTGTTTCAGAACGGCTCAATCAAAAGTAAGGTTCAACTCTGTTAGTTGAATGCACAGAACAGAAAGAATTTTCACAGAATGCTACTGTGTAGTTTATATTTGAATATATTCCTTTTTCCACTATTACCCCTTTAGCGCTCCGAATGTCCACTTGCATTTTCTACAGAAAGAGTGTTCAGAACTGCGCAATCAAAAGTATGGTTTAACTCTGTTAGCTTAATGAACATATCAGAAATAAGTTTCACACAATGCTTCTGTGTAGTTTTTATTTGAAGATATTATTTTTCCCAATAGAGGCCTCTTAGCGCTCAGAATGTCCAATTGCAGTTTCTACAGAAAGAGTGTTTCAGAAAGGCTCAATCAAAAGTAAGGTTCAACTCTGTTAGTTGAATGCACAGAGCAGAAAGAAGTTTCATACAATGCTTCTGTGTAGTTTATATTTGAACATATTCTTTTTTCCACTATTACCCACTTAGCGCTACGAATGTCCAGTTGCATTTTCAACAGACAGAGTGTTTCAAAACTGCTCAATCAAAAGTATGGTTTAACTCTGTTAGCTGAATGCTCAGATCAGAAAGAAGTTTCACAGAATGCTTCTGTGTAGTTTATATTGGAATATATTCCTTTTTCCACTACTACTCTCTTAGCGCTCCAAATGTCCAGTTGCATTTTCTACAGAAAGAGTGTTCAGATCTGCTCAATCAAAAGTATGGTTTAATTCTGTTAGCTGAATGCACAGATCAGAAAGAAGTTTCACAGAATGATTCTGTGTAGTTTATATTTGGAGACATTCCTTTTTCCACTATTACCCTCTTAGCGCTCCGAATCTCCACTTGCATTTTCTACAGAAAGAGTGTTTCAGAACGGCTCAATCAAAACTAAGGTTCAACTCTTTTAGTTGAACAAACAGAACAGAAAGAAATTTCACACAATTCTTCTGTGTAGTTTTTATTTGTAGACATTCTTTTTCCCAATATAGGCCTCTTAGCGCTCAGAATGTCCAATTGCAGTTTCTACAGAAAGAGTGTTTCAGAACGGCTCAATCAAAAGTAAGGTTCAACTCTGTTAGTTGAATGCACAGAACAGAAAGAAGTTTCATACAATGCTTCTGTGTAGTTTATATTTGAACATATTCTTTTTTCCACTATTACCCACTTAGCGCTACGAATGTCCAGTTGCATTTTCTACAGACAGAGTGTTTCAAAACTGCTCAATCAAAAGTATGGTTTAACTCTGTTAGCTGAATGCTCAGATCAGAAAGAAGTTTCACAGAATGCTTCTGTGTAGTTTATATTTGAATATATTCCTTTTTCCACTACTACGCTCTTAGCACTCCAAATGTCCAGTTGCATTTTCTACAGAAAGAGTGTTCAGATCTGCTCAATCAAAAGTATGGTTTAACTCTGTTAGCTGAATGCACAGATCAGAAAGAAGTTTCACCGAATTATTCTGTGTAGTTTATATTTGAAGACATTCCTTTTTCCAGTATTACCCTCTTAGCGCTCCGAATCTACACTTGCATTTTCTACAAAAAGAGTGTTTCATAACTGCTCAATCAAAAATATGTTTTATCTCTGTTAACTGAATTTACAGATCAGAAATAAGTTTCACAGAATGCATCTGTGTAGTTTTTATTTGAAGATATTCTTTTTCCCAATGTAGGCCTCTTTGCGCTTAGCATGTCCAATTGGAGTTTCTACAGAAAGAGTGTTTCAGAACGGCTCAATCAAAAGTAAGGTTCAACTCTGTTAGTTGAATGCACAGAACAGAAAGAATTTTCACAGAATGCTACTGTGTAGTTTATATTTGAATATATTCCTTTTTCCACTATTACCCTCTTAGCGCTCTGAATGTCCACTTGCATTTTCTACAGAAAGAGTGTTCAGAACTGCGAAATCAAAAGTATGGTTTAACTCTGTTAGCTTAATGAACATATCAGAAATAAATTTCACACAATGCTTCTGTGTAGTTTTTATTTGAAGATATTATTTTTCCCAATATAGGCCTCTTAGCGCTCAGAATGTCCAATTGCAGTTTCTACAGAAAGAGTGTTTCAGAAAGGCTCAATCAAAAGTAAGGTTCAACTCTGTTAGTTGAATGCACAGAACAGAAAGAAGTTTCATAAAATGCTTCTGTGTAGTTTTTATTTGTAGAAATTCTTTTTCCCAATATACGCCTCCTAGCGCTCAGAATGTCCAATTGCAGTTTCTACAGAAAGAGTGTTTCAGAACGGCTCAATCAAAAGTAAGGTTCAACTCTGTTAGTTGAATGCACAGAACAGAAAGAAGTTTCTTACAATGCTTCTGTGTAGTTTATATTTGAACATATTCTTTTTTCCACTATTACCCACTTAGCGCTACGAATGTCCAGTTGCATTTTCTACAGACAGAGTGTTTCAAAACTGCTCAATCAAAAGTATGGTTTAACTCGGTTAGCTGAAAGCTCAGATCAGAAAGAAGTTTCACCGAATGCTTCTGTGTAGTTTATATTTGAATATATTCCTATTTCCACTACTACGCTCTTAGCGCTCCAAATGTCCAGTTGCATTTTCTACAGAAAGAGTGTTCAGATCTGCTCAATCAAAAGTATGGTTTAACTCTGTTAGCTGAATGCACAAATCAGAAAGAAGTTTCACCGAATGATTCTGTCTAGTTTATATTTGAAGACATTCCTTTTTCCACTATTACCCACTTAGCGCTCCGAATCTCCACTTGCATTTTCTACAAAAAGAGTGTTTCATAACTGCTCAATCAAAAATATGTTTTATCTCTGTTAACTGAATTTACAGATCAGAAATAAGTTTCACAGAATGCATCTGTGTAGTTTTTATTTGAAGATATTCTTTTTCCCAATGTAGGCCTCTTAGCGCTTAGCATTTCCAATTGCAGTTTCTACAGAAAGAGTGTTTCAGAACGGCTCAATCAAAAGTAAGGTTCAACTCTGTTAGTTGAATGCACAGAACAGAAAGAATTTTCACAGAATGCTACTGTGTAGTTTATATTTGAATATATTCCTTTTTCCACTATTACCCCTTTAGCGCTCCGAATGTCCACTTGCATTTTCTACAGAAAGAGTGTTCAGAACTGCGCAATCAAAAGTATGGTTTAACTCTGTTAGCTTAATGAACATATCAGAAATAAGTTTCACACAATGCTTCTGTGTAGTTTTTATTTGAAGATATTATTTTTCCCAATAGAGGCCTCTTAGCGCTCAGAATGTCCAATTGCAGTTTCTACAGAAAGAGTGTTTCAGAAAGGCTCAATCAAAAGTAAGGTTCAACTCTGTTAGTTGAATGCACAGAGCAGAAAGAAGTTTCATACAATGCTTCTGTGTAGTTTATATTTGAACATATTCTTTTTTCCACTATTACCCACTTAGCGCTACGAATGTCCAGTTGCATTTTCAACAGACAGAGTGTTTCAAAACTGCTCAATCAAAAGTATGGTTTAACTCTGTTAGCTGAATGCTCAGATCAGGAAGAAGTTTCACAGAATGCTTCTGTGTAGTTTATATTGGAATATATTCCTTTTTCCACTACTACTCTCTTAGCGCTCCAAATGTCCAGTTGCATTTTCTACAGAAAGAGTGTTCAGATCTGCTCAATCAAAAGTATGGTTTAATTCTGTTAGCTGAATGCACAGATCAGAAAGAAGTTTCACAGAATGATTCTGTGTAGTTTATATTTGGAGACATTCCTTTTTCCACTATTACCCTCTAAGGGCTCCGAATCTCCACTTGCATTTTCTACAGAAAGAGTGTTTCAGAACGGCTCAATCAAAACTAAGGTTCAACTCTTTTAGTTGAACAAACAGAACAGAAAGAAGTTTCACACAATTCTTCTGTGTAGTTTTTATTTGTAGACATTCTTTTTCCCAATATAGGCCTCCTAGCGCTCAGAATGTCCAATTGCAGTTTCTACAGAAAGAGTGTTTCAGAACGGCTCAATCAAAAGTAAGTTTCAACTCTGTTAGTTGAATGCACAGAACAGAAAGAAGTTTCATACAATGCTTCTGTGTAGTTTATATTTGAACATATTCTTTTTTCCACTATTACCCACTTAGCGCTACGAATGTCCAGTTGCATTTTCTACAGACAGAGTGTTTCAAAACTGCTCAATCAAAAGTGTGGTTTAACTCTGTTAGCTGAATGCTCAGATCAGAAAGAAGTTTCACAGAATGCTTCTGTGTAGTTTATATTTGAATATATTCCTTTTTCCACTACTACGCTCTTAGCGCTCCAAATGTCCATTTGCATTTTCTACAGAAAGAGTGTTCAGATCTGCTCAATCAAAAGTATGGTTTAACTCTGTTAGCTGAATGCACAGATCAGAAAGAAGTTTCACCGAATGATTCTGTGTAGTTTATATTTGAAGACATTCCTTTTTCCACTATTACCCACTTAGCGCTCCGAATCTCCACTAGCATTTTCTACAAAAAGAGTGTTTCATAACTGCTCAAACAAAAATATGTTTTATCTCTGTTAACTGAATTTACAGATCAGAAATAAGTTTCACAGAATGCATCTGTGTAGTTTTTATTTGAAGATATTCTTTTTCCCAATGTAGGCCTCTTAGCGCTTAGCATGTCCAATTGCAGTTTCTACAGAAAGAGTGTTTCAGAACAGCTCAATCAAAAGTAAGGTTCAACTCTGTTAGTTGAATGCACAGAACAGAAAGAATTTTCACAGAATGCTACTGTGTAGTTTATATTTGAATATATTCCTTTTTCCACTATTACCCTCTTAGCGCTCCGAATGTCCACTTGCATTTTCTACAGAAAGAGTGTTCAGAACTGCGCAATCAAAAGTATGGTTTAACTCTGTTAGCTTAATGAACATATCAGAAATAAGTTTCACACAATGCTTCTGTGTAGTTTTTATTTGAAGATATTATTTTTCCCAATAGAGGCCTCTTAGCGCTCAGAATGTCCAATTGCAGTTTCTACAGAAAGAGTGTTTCAGAAAGGCTCAATCAAAAGTAAGGTTCAACTCTGTTAGTTGAGTGCACAGAACAGAAAGAAGTTTCATACAATGCTTCTGTGTAGTTTATATTTGGACATATTCTTTTTTCCACTATTACCCACTTAGCGCTACGAATGTCCCGTTGCATTTTCTACAGACAGAGTGTTTCAAAACTGCTCAATCAAAAGTATGGTTTAACTCTGTTAGCTGAATGCTCAGATCAGAAAGAAGTTTGACAGAATGCTTCTGTGTAGTTTATATTTGAATATATTCCTTTTTCCAGTACTACTCTCTTAGCGCTCCAAATGTCCAGTTGCATTTTCTACAGAAAGAGTGTTCAGATCTGCTCAAACAAAAGTATGGTTTAACTCTGTTAGCTGAATGCACAGATCAGAAAGAAGTTTCACAGAATGATTCTGTGTAGTTTATATTTGGAGACATTCCTTTTTCCACTATTACCCTCTTAGCGCTCCGAATCTCCACTTGCATTTTCTACAGAAAGAGTGTTTCAGAACGGCTCAATCAAAACTAAGGTTCAACTCTATTAGTTGAACAAACAGAACAGAAAGAAGTTTCACACAATTCTCCTGTGTAGTTTTTATTTGTAGACATTCTTTTTCCAAATATAGGCCTCCTAGCACTCAGAATGTCCAATTGCAGTTTCTACAGAAAGAGTGTTTCAGAACGGCTCAATCTAAAGTAAGGTTCAACTCTGTTAGTTGAATGCACAGAACAGAAAGAAGTTTCATACAATGCTTCTGTGTAGTTTATATTTGAACATATTCTTTTTTCCACTATTACCCACTTAGCGCTACGAATGTCCAGTTGCATTTTCTACAGACAGAGTGTTTCAAAACTGCTCAATCAAAGTATGGTTTAACTCTGTTAGCTGAAAGCTCAGATCAGAAAGAAGTTTCACCGAATGCTTCTGTGTAGTTTATATTTGAATATATTCCTTTTTCCACTACTACGCTCTTAGCGCTCCAAATGTCCAGTTGCATTTTCTACAGAAAGAGTGTTCAGATCTGCTCAATCAAAAGTATGGTTTAACTCTGTAAGCTGAATGCACAGATCAGAAAGAAGTTTCACCGAATGATTCTGTGTAGTTTATATTTGAAGACATTTCTTTTTCCACTATTACCCTCTTAGCGCTCCGAATCTCCACTTGCAATTTCTACAAAAAGTGTGTTTCATAACTGCTCAATCAAAAATATGTTTTATCTCTGTTAACTGAATTTACAGATCAGAAATAAGTTTCACAGAATGCATCTGTGTAGTTTTTATTTGAAGATATTCTTTTTCCCAATGTAGGCCTCTTAGCGCTTAGCATGTCCAATTGCAGTTTCTACAGAAAGAGTGTTTCAGAACGGCTCAATCAAAAGTAAGGTTCAACTCTGTTAGTTGAATGCACAGAACAGAAAGAATTTTCACAGAATGCTACTGTGTAGTTTATATTTGAATATATTCCTTTTTCCACCATTACCCTCTTAGCGCTCCGAATGTGCACTTGCATTTTCTACAGAAAGAGTGTTCAGAACTGCGCAATCAAAAGTATGGTTTAACTCTGTTAGCTTAATGAACATATCAGAAATAAGTTTAACACAATGCTTCTGTGTAGTTTTTATTTGAAGATATTATTTTTCCCAATAGAGGCCTCTTAGCGCTCAGAATGTCCAATTGCAGTTTCTATAGAAAGAGGGTTTCAGAAAGGCTCAATCAAAAGTAAGGTTCAACTCTGTTAGTTGAATGCACAGAACAGAAAGAAGTTTCATACAATGCTTCTGTGTAGTTTATATTTGAACATATTCTTTTTTCCACTATTACCCACTTAGCGCTACGAATGTCCAGTTGCATTTTCTACAGACAGAGTGTTTCAAAACTGCTCAATCAAAAGTATGGTTTAACTCTGTTAGCTGAATGCTCAGATCAGAAAGAAGTTTCACAGAATGCTTCTGTGTAGTTTATATTTATATATATTCATTTTTCCACTACTACTCTCTTAGCGCTCCAAATGTCCAGTTGCATTTTCTACAGAAAGAGTGTTCAGATCTGCTCAATCAAAAGTATGGTTTAATTCTGTTAGCTGAATTCACAGATCAGAAAGAAGTTTCACAGAATGATTCTGTGTAGTTTATATTTGGAGACATTCCTTTTTCCACTATTACCCTCTAAGCGCTCCGAATCTCCACTTGCATTTTCTACAGAAAGAGTGTTTCAGAACGACTCAATCAAAACTAAGGTTCAACTCTTTTAGTTGAACAAACAGAACAGAAAGAAGTTTCACACAATTCTTCTGTGTAGTTTTTATTTGTAGACATTCTTTTTCCCAATATAGGCCTCCTAGCGCTCAGAATGTCCAATTGCAGTTTCTACAGAAAGAGTGTTTCAGAACGGCTCAATCAAAAGTAAGGTTCAACTCTGTTAGTTGAATGCCCAGAACAGAAAGAAGTTTCATACAATGCTTCTGTGTAGTTTATATTTGAACATATTCTTTTTTCCACTATTACCCACTTAGCGCTACAAATGTCCAGTTGCATTTTCTACAGACAGAGTGTTTCAAAACTGCTCAATCAAAAGTATGGTTTAACTCTGTTAGCTGAATGCTCAGATCAGAAAGAAGTTTCACAGAATGCTTCTGTGTAGTTTATATTTGAATATATTCCTTTTTCCACTACTACGCTCTTAGCGCTCCAAATGTCCAGTTGCATTTTCTACAGAAAGATTGTTCAGATCTACTCAAACAAAAGTATGGTTTAACTCTGTTAGCTGAATGCACAGATCAGAAGGAAGTTTCACCGAATGATTCTGTGTAGTTTATATTTGAAGACATTCCTTTTTCCACTAGTACCCCCTTAGCGCTCCGAATCTCCACTTGCATTTTCTACAAAAAGAGGGTTTCATAACTGCTCAATCAAAAATATGTTTTATGTCTGTTAACTGAATTTACAGATCAGAAATAAGTTTCACAGAATGCATCTGTGTAGTTTTTATTTGAAGATATTCTTTTTCCCAATGTAGGCCTCTTAGCGCTTAGCATGTCCAATTGCAGTTTCTACAGAAAGAGTGTTTCAGAACGGCTCAATCAAAAGTAAGGTTCAACTCTGTTAGTTGAATGCACAGAACAGAAAGAATTTTCACAGAATGCTACTGTGTAGTTTATATTTGAATATATTCCTTTTTCCACTATTACCCTCTTAGCGCTCCGAATGTCCACTTGCATTTTCTACAGAAAGAGTGTTCAGAACTGCGCAATCAAAAGTATGGTTTAACTCTGTTAGCTTAATGAACATATCAGAAATAAGTTTCACACAATGCTTCTGTGTAGTTTTTATTTGAAGATATTATTTTTCCCAATATAGGCCTCTTAGCGCTCAGAATGTCCAATTGCAGTTTCTACAGAAAGAGTGTTTCAGAAAGGCTCAATCAAAAGTAAGGTTCAACTCTGTTAGTTGAATGCACAGAACAGAAAGAAGTTTCATACAATGCTTCTGTGTAGTTTATATTTGAACATATTCTTTTTTCCACTATTACCCACTTAGCGCTACGAATGTCCAGTTGCATTTTCTACAGACAGAGTGTTTCAAAACTGCTCAATCAAAAGTATGGTTTAACTCTGTTAGCTGAATGCTCAGATCAGAAAGAAGTTTCACAGAATGCTTCTGTGTAGTTTATATTTGAATATATTCCTTTTTCCACTACTACTCTCTTAGCGCTCCAAATGTCCAGTTGCATTTTCTACAGAAAGAGTGTTCAGATCTGCTCAATCAAAAGTATGGTTTAATTCTGTTAGCTGAACGCACAGATCAGAAAGAAGTTTCACAGAATGATTCTGTGTAGTTTATATTTGGAGACATTCCTTTTTCCACTATTACCCTCTAAGCGCTCCGAATCTCCACTTGCATTTTCTACAGAAAGAGTGTTTCAGAACGGCTCAATCAAAACTAAGGTTCAACTCTTTTAGTTGAACAAACAGAACAGAAAGAAGTTTCACACAATTCTTCTGTGTAGATTTTATTTGTAGACATTCTTTTTCCCAATATAGGCCTCCTAGCGCTCAGAATGTCCAATTGCAGTTTCTACAGAAAGAGTGTTTCAGAACGGCTCAATCAAAAGTAAGGTTCAACTCTGTTAGTTGAATGCACAGAACAGAAAGAAGTTTCATACAATGCTTCTGTGTAGTTTATATTTGAACATATTCTTTTTTCCACTATTACCCACTTAGCGCTACGAATGTCCAGTTGCATTTTCTACAGACAGAGTGTTTCAAAACTGCTCAATCAAAAGTATGGTTTAACTCTGTTAGCTGAATGCTCAGATCAGAAATAAGTTTCACAGAATGCTTCTGTGTAGTTTATATTTGAATATATTCCTTTTTCCACTACTACGCTCTTAGCGCTCCAAATGTCCAGTTGCATTTTCTACAGAAAGAGTGTTCAGATCTGCTCAATCAAAAGTATGGTTTAACTCTGTTAGCTGAATGCACAGATCAGAAAGAAGTTTCACCGAATGATTCTATGTAGTATATATTTGAAGACATTCCTTTTTCCACTAGTACCCACTTAGCGCTCCGAATCTCCACTTGCATTTTCTACAAAAAGAGTGTTTCATAACTGCTCAATCAA
The DNA here is from genome assembly GCF_028878055.3 of Symphalangus syndactylus. Taxonomy (NCBI): domain Eukaryota; kingdom Metazoa; phylum Chordata; class Mammalia; order Primates; family Hylobatidae; genus Symphalangus; species Symphalangus syndactylus. The sequence continues at coordinate 161,469,019 of NC_072447.2, read as the reverse complement.
AAATATGTTTTATCTCGGTTTACTGAATTTACAGATCAGAAATAAGTTTCACAGAATGCATCTGTGTAGTTTTTATTTGAAGATATTCTTTTTCCCAATATAGGCCTCTTAGCGCTTAGCATGTCCTATTGCAGTTCCTACAGAAAGAGTGTTTCAGAACGGCTCAATCAAAAGTAAGGTTCAACTCTGTTAGTTGAATGCACAGAACAGAAAGAATTTTCACAGAATGCTACTGTGTAGTTTATATTTGAATATATTCCTTTTTCCACTATTACCCTCTTAGCGCTCCGAATGTCCACTTGCATTTTCTACAGAAAGAGTGTTCAGAACTGCGCAATCAAAAGTATGGTTTAACTCTGTTAGCTTAATGAACATATCAGAAATAAGTTTCACACAATGCTTCTGTGTAGTTTTTATTTGAAGATATTATTTTTCCCAATAGAGGCCTCTTAGCGCTCAGAATGTCCAATTGCAGTTTCTAAAGAAAGAGTGTTTCAGAAAGGCTCAATCAAAAGTAAGGTTCAACTCTGTTAGTTGAATGCACAGAACTGAAAGAAGTTTCATACAATGATTCTGTGTAGTTTATATTTGAACATATTCTTTTTTCCACTATTACCCACTTAGCGCTACGAATGTCCAGTTGCATTTTCTACAGACAGAGTGTTTCAAAACTGCTCAATCAAAAGTATGGTTTAACTCTGTTAGCTGAATGCTCAGATCAGAAAGAAGTTTCACAGAATGCTTCTGTGTAGTTTATATTTGAATATATTCCTTTTTCCACTAATACTCTCTTAGCGCTCCAAATGTCCAGTTGCATTTTCTACAGAAAGAGTGTTCAGATCTGCTCAATCAAAAGTATGGTTTAACTCTGTTAGCTGAATGCACAGATCAGAAAGAAGTTTCACAGAATGATTCTGTGTAGTTTATATTTGGAGACATTCCTTTTTCCACTATTACCCTCTTAGCGCTCCGAATCTCCACTTGCATTTTCTACAGAAAGAGTGTTTCAGAACGGCTCAATCAAAACTAAGGTTCAACTCTTTTAGTTGAACAAACAGAACAGAAAGAAGTTTCACACAATTCTCCTGTGTAGTTTTTATTTGTAGACATTCTTTTTCCAAATATAGGCCTCCTAGCACTCAGAATGTCCAATTGCAGTTTCTACAGAAAGAGTGTTTCAGAACGGCTCAATCTAAAGTAAAGTTCAACTCTGTTAGTTGAATGCACAGAACAGAAAGAAGTTTCATACAATGCTTCTGTGTAGTTTATATTTGAACATATTCTTTTTTCCACTATTACCCACTTAGCGCTACGAATGTCCAGTTGCATTTTCTACAGACAGAGTGTTTCAAAACTGCTCAATCAAAGTATGGTTTAACTCTGTTAGCTGAAAGCTCAGATCAGAAAGAAGTTTCACCGAATGCTTCTGTGTAGTTTATATTTGAATATATTCCTTTTTCCACTACTACGCTCTTAGCGCTCCAAATGTCCAGTTGCATTTTCTACAGAAAGAGTGTTCAGATCTGCTCAATCAAAAGTATGGTTTAACTCTGTAAGCTGAATGCACAGATCAGAAAGAAGTTTCACCGAATGATTCTGTGTAGTTTATATTTGAAGACATTTCTTTTTCCACTATTACCCTCTTAGCGCTCCGAATCTCCACTTGCAATTTCTACAAAAAGTGTGTTTCATAACTGCTCAATCAAAAATATGTTTTATCTCTGTTAACTGAATTTACAGATCAGAAATAAGTTTCACAGAATGCATCTGTGTAGTTTTTATTTGAAGATATTCTTTTTCCCAATGTAGGCCTCTTAGCGCTTAGCATGTCCAATTGCAGTTTCTACAGAAAGAGTGTTTCAGAACGGCTCAATCAAAAGTAAGGTTCAACTCTGTTAGTTGAATGCACAGAACAGAAAGAATTTTCACAGAATGCTACTGTGTAGTTTATATTTGAATATATTCCTTTTTCCACTATTACCCTCTTAGCGCTCCGAATGTGCACTTGCATTTTCTACAGAAAGAGTGTTCAGAACTGCGCAATCAAAAGTATGGTTTAACTCTGTTAGCTTAATGAACATATCAGAAATAAGTTTAACACAATGCTTCTGTGTAGTTTTTATTTGAAGATATTATTTTTCCCAATAGAGGCCTCTTAGCGCTCAGAATGTCCAATTGCAGTTTCTACAGAAAGAGGTTTTCAGAAAGGCTCAATCAAAAGTAAGGTTCAACTCTGTTAGTTGAATGCACAGAACTGAAAGAAGTTTCATACAATGATTCTGTGTAGTTTATATTTGAACATATTCTTTTTTCCACTATTACCCACTTAGCGCTACGAATGTCCAGTTGCATTTTCTACAGACAGAGTGTTTCAAAACTGCTCAATCAAAAGTATGGTTTAACTCTGTTAGCTGAATGCTCAGATCAGAAAGAAGTTTCACAGAATGCTTCTGTGTAGTTTATATTTGAATATATTCCTTTTTCCACTACTACTCTCTTAGCGCTCCAAATGTCCAGTTGCATTTTCTACAGAAAGAGTGTTCAGATCTGCTCAATCAAAAGTATGGTTTAACTCTGTTAGCTGAATGCACAGATCAGAAAGAAGTTTCACAGAATGATTCTGTGTAGTTTATATTTGGAGACATTCCTTTTTCCACTATTACCCTCTTAGCGCTCCGAATCTCCACTTGCATTTTCTACAGAAAGAGTGTTTCAGAACGGCTCAATCAAAACTAAGGTTCAACTCTTTTAGTTGAACAAACAGAACAGAAAGAAGTTTCACACAATTCTCCTGTGTAGTTTTTATTTGTAGACATTCTTTTTCCAAATATAGGCCTCCTAGCACTCAGAATGTCCAATTGCAGTTTCTACAGAAAGAGTGTTTCAGAACGGCTCAATCTAAAGTAAAGTTCAACTCTGTTAGTTGAATGCACAGAACAGAAAGAAGTTTCATACAATGCTTCTGTGTAGTTTATATTTGAACATATTCTTTTTTCCACTATTACCCACTTAGCGCTACGAATGTCCAGTTGCATTTTCTACAGACAGAGTGTTTCAAAACTGCTCAATCAAAGTATGGTTTAACTCTGTTAGCTGAAAGCTCAGATCAGAAAGAAGTTTCACCGAATGCTTCTGTGTAGTTTATATTTGAATATATTCCTTTTTCCACTACTACGCTCTTAGCGCTCCAAATGTCCAGTTGCATTTTCTACAGAAAGAGTGTTCAGATCTGCTCAATCAAAAGTATGGTTTAACTCTGTAAGCTGAATGCACAGATCAGAAAGAAGTTTCACCGAATGATTCTGTGTAGTTTATATTTGAAGACATTTCTTTTTCCACTATTACCCTCTTAGCGCTCCGAATCTCCACTTGCAATTTCTACAAAAAGTGTGTTTCATAACTGCTCAATCAAAAATATGTTTTATCTCTGTTAACTGAATTTACAGATCAGAAATAAGTTTCACAGAATGCATCTGTGTAGTTTTTATTTGAAGATATTCTTTTTCCCAATGTAGGCCTCTTAGCGCTTAGCATGTCCAATTGCAGTTTCTACAGAAAGAGTGTTTCAGAACGGCTCAATCAAAAGTAAGGTTCAACTCTGTTAGTTGAATGCACAGAACAGAAAGAATTTTCACAGAATGCTACTGTGTAGTTTATATTTGAATATATTCCTTTTTCCACTATTACCCTCTTAGCGCTCCGAATGTGCACTTGCATTTTCTACAGAAAGAGTGTTCAGAACTGCGCAATCAAAAGTATGGTTTAACTCTGTTAGCTTAATGAACATATCAGAAATAAGTTTAACACAATGCTTCTGTGTAGTTTTTATTTGAAGATATTATTTTTCCCAATAGAGGCCTCTTAGCGCTCAGAATGTCCAATTGCAGTTTCTACAGAAAGAGGGTTTCAGAAAGGCTCAATCAAAAGTAAGGTTCAACTCTGTTAGTTGAATGCACAGAACAGAAAGAAGTTTCATACAATGCTTCTCTGTAGTTTATATTTGAACATATTCTTTTTTCCACTATTACCCACTTAGCGCTACGAATGTCCAGTTGCATTTTCTACAGACAGAGTGTTTCAAAACTGCTCAATCAAAAGTATGGTTTAACTCTGTTAGCTGAATGCTCAGATCAGGAAGAAGTTTCACAGAATGCTTCTGTGTAGTTTATATTTATATATATTCATTTTTCCACTACTACTCTCTTAGCGCTCCAAATGTCCAGTTGCATTTTCTACAGAAAGAGTGTTCAGATCTGCTCAATCAAAAGTATGGTTTAATTCTGTTAGCTGAATGCACAGATCAGAAAGAAGTTTCACAGAATGATTCTGTGTAGTTTATATTTGGAGACATTCCTTTTTCCACTATTACCCTCTAAGGGCTCCGAATCTCCACTTGCATTTTCTACAGAAAGAGTGTTTCAGAACGGCTCAATCAAAACTAAGGTTCAACTCTTTTAGTTGAACAAACAGAACAGAAAGAAGTTTCACACAATTCTTCTGTGTAGTTTTTATTTGTAGACATTCTTTTTCCCAATATAGGCCTCCTAGCGCTCAGAATGTCCAATTGCAGTTTCTACAGAAAGAGTGTTTCAGAACGGCTCAATCAAAAGTAAGTTTCAACTCTGTTAGTTGAATGCACAGAACAGAAAGAAGTTTCATACAATGCTTCTGTGTAGTTTATATTTGAACATATTCTTTTTTCCACTATTACCCACTTAGCGCTACGAATGTCCAGTTGCATTTTCTACAGACAGAGTGTTTCAAAACTGCTCAATCAAAAGTGTGGTTTAACTCTGTTAGCTGAATGCTCAGATCAGAAAGAAGTTTCACAGAATGCTTCTGTGTAGTTTATATTTGAATATATTCCTTTTTCCACTACTACGCTCTTAGCGCTCCAAATGTCCATTTGCATTTTCTACAGAAAGAGTGTTCAGATCTGCTCAATCAAAAGTATGGTTTAACTCTGTTAGCTGAATGCACAGATCAGAAAGAAGTTTCACCGAATGATTCTGTGTAGTTTATATTTGAAGACATTCCTTTTTCCACTATTACCCACTTAGCGCTCCGAATCTCCACTAGCATTTTCTACAAAAAGAGTGTTTCATAACTGCTCAAACAAAAATATGTTTTATCTCTGTTAACTGAATTTACAGATCAGAAATAAGTTTCACAGAATGCATCTGTGTAGTTTTTATTTGAAGATATTCTTTTTCCCAATGTAGGCCTCTTAGCGCTTAGCATGTCCAATTGCAGTTTCTACAGAAAGAGTGTTTCAGAACAGCTCAATCAAAAGTAAGGTTCAACTCTGTTAGTTGAATGCACAGAACAGAAAGAATTTTCACAGAATGCTACTGTGTAGTTTCTATTTGAATATATTCCTTTTTCCACTATTACCCTCTTAGCGCTCCGAATGTCCACTTGCATTTTCTACAGAAAGAGTGTTCAGAACTGCGCAATCAAAAGTATGGTTTAACTCTGTTAGCTTAATGAACATATCAGAAATAAGTTTCACACAATGCTTCTGTGTAGTTTTTATTTGAAGATATTATTTTTCCCAATAGAGGCCTCTTAGCGCTCAGAATGTCCAATTGCAGTTTCTACAGAAAGAGTGTTTCAGAAAGGCTCAATCAAAAGTAAGGTTCAACTCTGTTAGTTGAGTGCACAGAACAGAAAGAAGTTTCATACAATGCTTCTGTGTAGTTTATATTTGGACATATTCTTTTTTCCACTATTACCCACTTAGCGCTACGAATGTCCCGTTGCATTTTCTACAGACAGAGTGTTTCAAAACTGCTCAATCAAAAGTATGCTTTAACTCTGTTAGCTGAATGCTCAGATCAGAAAGAAGTTTGACAGAATGCTTCTGTGTAGTTTATATTTGAATATATTCCTTTTTCCAGTACTACTCTCTTGGCGCTCCAAATGTCCAGTTGCATTTTCTACAGAAAGAGTGTTCAGATCTGCTCAAACAAAAGTATGGTTTAACTCTGTTAGCTGAATGCACAGATCAGAAAGAAGTTTCACAGAATGATTCTGTGTAGTTTATATTTGGAGACATTCCTTTTTCCACTATTACCCTCTTAGCGCTCCGAATCTCCACTTGCATTTTCTACAGAAAGAGTGTTTCAGAACGGCTCAATCAAAACTAAGGTTCAACTCTATTAGTTGAACAAACAGAACAGAAAGAAGTTTCACACAATTCTCCTGTGTAGTTTTTATTTGTAGACATTCTTTTTCCAAATATAGGCCTCCTAGCACTCAGAATGTCCAATTGCAGTTTCTACAGAAAGAGTGTTTCAGAACGGCTCAATCTAAAGTAAGGTTCAACTCTGTTAGTTGAATGCACAGAACAGAAAGAAGTTTCATACAATGCTTCTGTGTAGTTTATATTTGAACATATTCTTTTTTCCACTATTACCCACTTAGCGCTACGAATGTCCAGTTGCATTTTCTACAGACAGAGTGTTTCAAAACTGCTCAATCAAAGTATGGTTTAACTCTGTTAGCTGAAAGCTCAGATCAGAAAGAAGTTTCACCGAATGCTTCTGTGTAGTTTATATTTGAATATATTCCTTTTTCCACTACTACGCTCTTAGCGCTCCAAATGTCCAGTTGCATTTTCTACAGAAAGAGTGTTCAGATCTGCTCAATCAAAAGTATGGTTTAACTCTGTAAGCTGAATGCACAGATCAGAAAGAAGTTTCACCGAATGATTCTGTGTAGTTTATATTTGAAGACATTTCTTTTTCCACTATTACCCTCTTAGCGCTCCGAATCTCCACTTGCAATTTCTACAAAAAGTGTGTTTCATAACTGCTCAATCAAAAATATGTTTTATCTCTGTTAACTGAATTTACAGATCAGAAATAAGTTTCACAGAATGCATCTGTGTACTTTTTATTTGAAGATATTCTTTTTCCCAATGTAGGCCTCTTAGCGCTTAGCATGTCCAATTGCAGTTTCTACAGAAAGAGTGTTTCAGAACGGCTCAATCAAAAGTAAGGTTCAACTCTGTTAGTTGAATGCACAGAACAGAAAGAATTTTCACAGAATGCTACTGTGTAGTTTATATTTGAATATATTCCTTTTTCCACCATTACCCTCTTAGCGCTCCGAATGTGCACTTGCATTTTCTACAGAAAGAGTGTTCAGAACTGCGCAATCAAAAGTATGGTTTAACTCTGTTAGCTTAATGAACATATCAGAAATAAGTTTAACACAATGCTTCTGTGTAGTTTTTATTTGAAGATATTATTTTTCCCAATAGAGGCCTCTTAGCGCTCAGAATGTCCAATTGCAGTTTCTATAGAAAGAGGGTTTCAGAAAGGCTCAATCAAAAGTAAGGTTCAACTCTGTTAGTTGAATGCACAGAACAGAAAGAAGTTTCATACAATGCTTCTGTGTAGTTTATATTTGAACATATTCTTTTTTCCACTATTACCCACTTAGCGCTACGAATGTCCAGTTGCATTTTCTACAGACAGAGTGTTTCAAAACTGCTCAATCAAAAGTATGGTTTAACTCTGTTAGCTGAATGCTCAGATCAGAAAGAAGTTTCACAGAATGCTTCTGTGTAGTTTATATTTATATATATTCATTTTTCCACTACTACTCTCTTAGCGCTCCAAATGTCCAGTTGCATTTTCTACAGAAAGAGTGTTCAGATCTGCTCAATCAAAAGTATGGTTTAATTCTGTTAGCTGAATTCACAGATCAGAAAGAAGTTTCACAGAATGATTCTGTGTAGTTTATATTTGGAGACATTCCTTTTTCCACTATTACCCTCTAAGCGCTCCGAATCTCCACTTGCATTTTCTACAGAAAGAGTGTTTCAGAACGACTCAATCAAAACTAAGGTTCAACTCTTTTAGTTGAACAAACAGAACAGAAAGAAGTTTCACACAATTCTTCTGTGTAGTTTTTATTTGTAGACATTCTTTTTCCCAATATAGGCCTCCTAGCGCTCAGAATGTCCAATTGCAGTTTCTACAGAAAGAGTGTTTCAGAACGGCTCAATCAAAAGTAAGGTTCAACTCTGTTAGTTGAATGCCCAGAACAGAAAGAAGTTTCATACAATGCTTCTGTGTAGTTTATATTTGAACATATTCTTTTTTCCACTATTACCCACTTAGCGCTACAAATGTCCAGTTGCATTTTCTACAGACAGAGTGTTTCAAAACTGCTCAATCAAAAGTATGGTTTAACTCTGTTAGCTGAATGCTCAGATCAGAAAGAAGTTTCACAGAATGCTTCTGTGTAGTTTATATTTGAATATATTCCTTTTTCCACTACTACGCTCTTAGCGCTCCAAATGTCCAGTTGCATTTTCTACAGAAAGATTGTTCAGATCTACTCAAACAAAAGTATGGTTTAACTCTGTTAGCTGAATGCACAGATCAGAAGGAAGTTTCACCGAATGATTCTGTGTAGTTTATATTTGAAGACATTCCTTTTTCCACTAGTACCCCCTTAGCGCTCCGAATCTCCACTTGCATTTTCTACAAAAAGAGGGTTTCATAACTGCTCAATCAAAAATATGTTTTATGTCTGTTAACTGAATTTACAGATCAGAAATAAGTTTCACAGAATGCATCTGTGTAGTTTTTATTTGAAGATATTCTTTTTCCCAATGTAGGCCTCTTAGCGCTTAGCATGTCCAATTGCAGTTTCTACAGAAAGAGTGTTTCAGAACGGCTCAATCAAAAGTAAGGTTCAACTCTGTTAGTTGAATGCACAGAACAGAAAGAATTTTCACAGAATGCTACTGTGTAGTTTATATTTGAATATATTCCTTTTTCCACTATTACCCTCTTAGCGCTACGAATGTCCACTTGCATTTTCTACAGAAAGAGTGTTCAGAACTGCGCAATCAAAAGTATGGTTTAACTCTGTTAGCTTAATGAACATATCAGAAATAAGTTTCACACAATGCTTCTGTGTAGTTTTTATTTGAAGATATTATTTTTCCCAATATAGGCCTCTTAGCGCTCAGAATGTCCAATTGCAGTTTCTACAGAAAGAGTGTTTCAGAAAGGCTCAATCAAAAGTAAGGTTCAACTCTGTTAGTTGAATGCACAGAACAGAAAGAAGTTTCATACAATGCTTCTGTGTAGTTTATATTTGAACATATTCTTTTTTCCACTATTACCCACTTAGCGCTACGAATGTCCAGTTGCATTTTCTACAGACAGAGTGTTTCAAAACTGCTCAATCAAAAGTATGGTTTAACTCTGTTAGCTGAATGCTCAGATCAGAAAGAAGTTTCACAGAATGCTTCTGTGTAGTTTATATTTGAATATATTCCTTTTTCCACTACTACTCTCTTAGCGCTCCAAATGTCCAGTTGCATTTTCTACAGAAAGAGTGTTCAGATCTGCTCAATCAAAAGTATGGTTTAATTCTGTTAGCTGAACGCACAGATCAGAAAGAAGTTTCACAGAATGATTCTGTGTAGTTTATATTTGGAGACATTCCTTTTTCCACTATTACCCTCTAAGCGCTCCGAATCTCCACTTGCATTTTCTACAGAAAGAGTGTTTCAGAACGGCTCAATCAAAACTAAGGTTCAACTCTTTTAGTTGAACAAACAGAACAGAAAGAAGTTTCACACAATTCTTCTGTGTAGATTTTATTTGTAGACATTCTTTTTCCCAATATAGGCCTCCTAGCGCTCAGAATGTCCAATTGCAGTTTCTACAGAAAGAGTGTTTCAGAACGGCTCAATCAAAAGTAAGGTTCAACTCTGTTAGTTGAATGCACAGAACAGAAAGAAGTTTCATACAATGCTTCTGTGTAGTTTATATTTGAACATATTCTTTTTTCCACTATTACCCACTTAGCGCTACGAATGTCCAGTTGCATTTTCTACAGACAGAGTGTTTCAAAACTGCTCAATCAAAAGTATGGTTTAACTCTGTTAGCTGAATGCTCAGATCAGAAAGAAGTTTCACAGAATGCTTCTGTGTAGTTTATATTTGAATATATTCCTTTTTCCACTACTACGCTCTTAGCGCTCCAAATGTCCAGTTGCATTTTCTACAGAAAGAGTGTTCAGATCTGCTCAATCAAAAGTATGGTTTAACTCTGTTAGCTGAATGCACAGATCAGAAAGAAGTTTCACCGAATGATTCTGTGTAGTATATATTTGAAGACATTCCTTTTTCCACTAGTACCCACTTAGCGCTCCGAATCTCCACTTGCATTTTCTACAAAAAGAGTGTTTCATAACTGCTCAATCAAAAATATGTTTTATCTCGGTTTACTGAATTTACAGATCAGAAATAAGTTTCACAGAATGCATCTGTGTAGTTTTTATTTGAAGATATTCTTTTTCCCAATATAGGCCTCTTAGCGCTTAGCATGTCCTATTGCAGTTCCTACAGAAAGAGTGTTTCAGAACGGCTCAATCAAAAGTAAGGTTCAACTCTGTTAGTTGAATGCACAGAACAGAAAGAATTTTCACAGAATGCTACTGTGTAGTTTATATTTGAATATATTCCTTTTTCCACTATTACCCTCTTAGCGCTCCGAATGTCCACTTGCATTTTCTACAGAAAGAGTGTTCAGAACTGCGCAATCAAAAGTATGGTTTAACTCTGTTAGCTTAATGAACATATCAGAAATAAGTTTCACACAATGCTTCTGTGTAGTTTTTATTTGAAGATATTATTTTTCCCAATAGAGGCCTCTTAGCGCTCAGAATGTCCAATTGCAGTTTCTAAAGAAAGAGTGTTTCAGAAAGGCTCAATCAAAAGTAAGGTTCAACTCTGTTAGTTGAATGCACAGAACTGAAAGAAGTTTCATACAATGATTCTGTGTAGTTTATATTTGAACATATTCTTTTTTCCACTATTACCCACTTAGCGCTACGAATGTCCAGTTGCATTTTCTACAGACAGAGTGTTTCAAAACTGCTCAATCAAAAGTATGGTTTAACTCTGTTAGCTGAATGCTCAGATCAGAAAGAAGTTTCACAGAATGCTTCTGTGTAGTTTATATTTGAATATATTCCTTTTTCCACTAATACTCTCTTAGCGCTCCAAATGTCCAGTTGCATTTTCTACAGAAAGAGTGTTCAGATCTGCTCAATCAAAAGTATGGTTTAACTCTGTTAGCTGAATGCACAGATCAGAAAGAAGTTTCACAGAATGATTCTGTGTAGTTTATATTTGGAGACATTCCTTTTTCCACTATTACCCTCTTAGCGCTCCGAATCTCCACTTGCATTTTCTACAGAAAGAGTGTTTCAGAACGGCTCAATCAAAACTAAGGTTCAACTCTTTTAGTTGAACAAACAGAACAGAAAGAAGTTTCACACAATTCTCCTGTGTAGTTTTTATTTGTAGACATTCTTTTTCCAAATATAGGCCTCCTAGCACTCAGAATGTCCAATTGCAGTTTCTACAGAAAGAGTGTTTCAGAACGGCTCAATCTAAAGTAAAGTTCAACTCTGTTAGTTGAATGCACAGAACAGAAAGAAGTTTCATACAATGCTTCTGTGTGGTTTATATTTGAACATATTCTTTTTTCCACTATTACCCACTTAGCGCTACGAATGTCCAGTTGCATTTTCTACAGACAGAGTGTTTCAAAACTGCTCAATCAAAGTATGGTTTAACTCTGTTAGCTGAAAGCTCAGATCAGAAAGAAGTTTCACCGAATGCTTCTGTGTAGTTTATATTTGAATATATTCCTTTTTCCACTACTACGCTCTTAGCGCTCCAAATGTCCAGTTGCATTTTCTACAGAAAGAGTGTTCAGATCTGCTCAATCAAAAGTATGGTTTAACTCTGTAAGCTGAATGCACAGATCAGAAAGAAGTTTCACCGAATGATTCTGTGTAGTTTATATTTGAAGACATTTCTTTTTCCACTATTACCCTCTTAGCGCTCCGAATCTCCACTTGCAATTTCTACAAAAAGTGTGTTTCATAACTGCTCAATCAAAAATATGTTTTATCTCTGTTAACTGAATTTACAGATCAGAAATAAGTTTCACAGAATGCATCTGTGTAGTTTTTATTTGAAGATATTCTTTTTCCCAATGTAGGCCTCTTAGCGCTTAGCATGTCCAATTGCAGTTTCTACAGAAAGAGTGTTTCAGAACGGCTCAATCAAAAGTAAGGTTCAACTCTGTTAGTTGAATGCACAGAACAGAAAGAATTTTCACAGAATGCTACTGTGTAGTTTATATTTGAATATATTCCTTTTTCCACTATTACCCTCTTAGCGCTCCGAATGTGCACTTGCATTTTCTACAGAAAGAGTGTTCAGAACTGCGCAATCAAAAGTATGGTTTAACTCTGTTAGCTTAATGAACATATCAGAAATAAGTTTAACACAATGCTTCTGTGTAGTTTTTATTTGAAGATATTATTTTTCCCAATAGAGGCCTCTTAGCGCTCAGAATGTCCAATTGCAGTTTCTACAGAAAGAGGGTTTCAGAAAGGCTCAATCAAAAGTAAGGTTCAACTCTGTTAGTTGAATGCACAGAACTGAAAGAAGTTTCATACAATGATTCTGTGTAGTTTATATTTGAACATATTCTTTTTTCCACTATTACCCACTTAGCGCTACGAATGTCCAGTTGCATTTTCTACAGACAGAGTGTTTCAAAACTGCTCAATCAAAAGTATGGTTTAACTCTGTTAGCTGAATGCTCAGATCAGAAAGAAGTTTCACAGAATGCTTCTGTGTAGTTTATATTTGAATATATTCCTTTTTCCACTACTACTCTCTTAGCGCTCCAAATGTCCAGTTGCATTTTCTACAGAAAGAGTGTTCAGATCTGCTCAATCAAAAGTATGGTTTAACTCTGTTAGCTGAATGCACAGATCAGAAAGAAGTTTCACAGAATGATTCTGTGTAGTTTATATTTGGAGACATTCCTTTTTCCACTATTACCCTCTTAGCGCTCCGAATCTCCACTTGCATTTTCTACAGAAAGAGTGTTTCAGAACGGCTCAATCAAAACTAAGGTTCAACTCTTTTAGTTGAACAAACAGAACAGAAAGAAGTTTCACACAATTCTCCTGTGTAGTTTTTATTTGTAGACATTCTTTTTCCAAATATAGGCCTCCTAGCACTCAGAATGTCCAATTGCAGTTTCTACAGAAAGAGTGTTTCAGAACGGCTCAATCTAAAGTAAAGTTCAACTCTGTTAGTTGAATGCACAGAACAGAAAGAAGTTTCATACAATGCTTCTGTGTAGTTTATATTTGAACATATTCTTTTTTCCACTATTACCCACTTAGCGCTACGAATGTCCAGTTGCATTTTCTACAGACAGAGTGTTTCAAAACTGCTCAATCAAAGTATGGTTTAACTCTGTTAGCTGAAAGCTCAGATCAGAAAGAAGTTTCACCGAATGCTTCTGTGTAGTTTATATTTGAATATATTCCTTTTTCCACTACTACGCTCTTAGCGCTCCAAATGTCCAGTTGCATTTTCTACAGAAAGAGTGTTCAGATCTGCTCAATCAAAAGTATGGTTTAACTCTGTAAGCTGAATGCACAGATCAGAAAGAAGTTTCACCGAATGATTCTGTGTAGTTTATATTTGAAGACATTTCTTTTTCCACTATTACCCTCTTAGCGCTCCGAATCTCCACTTGCAATTTCTACAAAAAGTGTGTTTCATAACTGCTCAATCAAAAATATGTTTTATCTCTGTTAACTGAATTTACAGATCAGAAATAAGTTTCACAGAATGCATCTGTGTAGTTTTTATTTGAAGATATTCTTTTTCCCAATGTAGGCCTCTTAGCGCTTAGCATGTCCAATTGCAGTTTCTACAGAAAGAGTGTTTCAGAACGGCTCAATCAAAAGTAAGGTTCAACTCTGTTAGTTGAATGCACAGAACAGAAAGAATTTTCACAGAATGCTACTGTGTAGTTTATATTTGAATATATTCCTTTTTCCACTATTACCCTCTTAGCGCTCCGAATGTGCACTTGCATTTTCTACAGAAAGAGTGTTCAGAACTGCGCAATCAAAAGTATGGTTTAACTCTGTTAGCTTAATGAACATATCAGAAATAAGTTTAACACAATGCTTCTGTGTAGTTTTTATTTGAAGATATTATTTTTCCCAATAGAGGCCTCTTAGCGCTCAGAATGTCCAATTGCAGTTTCTACAGAAAGAGGGTTTCAGAAAGGCTCAATCAAAAGTAAGGTTCAACTCTGTTAGTTGAATGCACAGAACAGAAAGAAGTTTCATACAATGCTTCTCTGTAGTTTATATTTGAACATATTCTTTTTTCCACTATTACCCACTTAGCGCTACGAATGTCCAGTTGCATTTTCTACAGACAGAGTGTTTCAAAACTGCTCAATCAAAAGTATGGTTTAACTCTGTTAGCTGAATGCTCAGATCAGAAAGAAGTTTCACAGAATGCTTCTGTGTAGTTTATATTTATATATATTCATTTTTCCACTACTACTCTCTTAGCGCTCCAAATGTCCAGTTGCATTTTCTACAGAAAGAGTGTTCAGATCTGCTCAATCAAAAGTATGGTTTAATTCTGTTAGCTGAACGCACAGATCAGAAAGAAGTTTCACAGAATGATTCTGTGTAGTTTATATTTGGAGACATTCCTTTTTCCACTATTACCCTCTAAGCGCTCCGAATCTCCACTTGCATTTTCTACAGAAAGAGTGTTTCAGAACGGCTCAATCAAAACTAAGGTTCAACTCTTTTAGTTGAACAAACAGAACAGAAAGAAGTTTCACACAATTCTTCTGTGTAGTTTTTATTTGTAGACATTCTTTTTCCAAATATAGGCCTCCTAGCGCTCAGAATGTCCAATTGCAGTTTCTACAGAAAGAGTGTTTCAGAACGGCTCAATCAAAAGTAAGGTTCAACTCTGTTAGTTGAATGCACAGAACAGAAAGAAGTTTCATACAATGCTTCTGTGTAGTTTATATTTGAACATATTCTTTTTTCCACTATTACCCACTTAGCGCTACGAATGTCCAGTTGCATTTTCTACAGACAGAGTGTTTCAAAACTGCTCAATCAAAAGTATGGTTTAACTCGGTTAGCTGAAAGCTCAGATCAGAAAGAAGTTTCACCGAATGCTTCTGTGTAGTTTATATTTGAATATATTCTTTTTTCCACTACTACGCTCTTAGCGCTCCAAATGTCCAGTTGCATTTTCTACAGAAAGAGTGTTCAGATCTGCTCAATCAAAAGTATGGTTTAACTCTGTTAGCTGAATGCACAGATCAGAAAGAAGTTTCACCGAATGATTCTGTGTAGTTTATATTTGAAGACATTCCTTTTTCCACTATTACCCTCTTAGCGCTCCGAATCTCCACTTGCATATTCTACAAAAAGAGTGTTTCATAACTGCTCAATCAAAAATATGTTTTATCTCTGTTAACTGAATTTACAGATCAGAAATAAGTTTCACAGAATGCATCTGTGTAGTTTTTATTTGAAGATATTCTTTTTCCCAATGTAGGCCTCTTAGCGCTTAGCATTTCCAATTGCAGTTTCTACAGAAAGAGTGTTTCAGAACGGCTCAATCAAAAGTAAGGTTCAACTCTGTTAGTTGAATGCACAGAACAGAAAGAATTTTCACAGAATGCTACTGTGTAGTTTATATTTGAATATATTCCTTTTTCCACTATTACCCTCTTAGCGCTCCGAATGTCCACTTGCATTTTCTACAGAAAGAGTGTTCAGAACTGCGCAATCAAAAGTATGGTTTAACTCTGTTAGCTTAATGAACATATCAGAAATAAGTTTCACACAATGCTTCTGTGTAGTTTTTATTTGAAGATATTATTTTTCCCAATAGAGGCCTCTTAGCGCTCAGAATGTCCAATTGCAGTTACTACAGAAAGAGTGTTTCAGAACGGCTCAATCAAAAGTAAGGTTCAACTCTATTAGTTGAATGCACAGAACAGAAAGAAGTTTCATACAATGCTTCTGTGTAGTTTATATTTGATCATATTCTTTTTTCCACTATTACCCACTTAGCGCTACGAATGTCCAGTTGCATTTTCTACAGACAGAGTGTTTCAAAACTGCTCAATCAAAAGTATGGTTTAACTCTGTTAGCTGAATGCTCAGGTCAGAAAGAAGTTTCACAGAATGCTTCTGTGTAGTTTATATTTGAATATATCCCTTTTTCCACTACTACTCTCTTAGCGCTCCAAATGTCCAGTTGCATTTTCTACAGAAAGAGTGTTCAGATCTGCTCAATCAAAAGTATGGTTTAACTCTGTTAGCTGAATGCACAGATCAGAAAGATGTTTCACAGAATGATTCTGTGTAGTTTATATTTGGAGACATTCCTTTTTCCACTATTACCCTCTTAGCGCTCCGAATCTCCACTTGCATTTTCTACAGAAAGAGTGTTTCAGAACGGCTCAATCAAAACTAAGGTTCAAACTTTTAGTTGAACAAACAGAACAGAAAGAAGTTTCACACAATTCTTCTGTGTAGTTTTTATTTGTAGACATTCTTTTTCCAAATATAGGCCTCCTAGCGCTCAGAATGTCCAATTGCAGTTTCTACAGAAAGAGTGTTTCAGAACGGCTCAATCAAAAGTAAGTTTCAACTCTGTTAGTTGAATGCACAGAACAGAAAGAAGTTTCATACAATGCTTCTGTGTAGTTTATATTTGAACATATTCTTTTTTCCACTATTACCCACTTAGCGCTACGAATGTCCAGTTGCATTTTCTACAGACAGAGTGTTTCAAAACTGCTCAATCAAAAGTATGGTTTAACTCTGTTAGCTGAATGCTCAGATCAGAAAGAAGTTTCACAGAATGCTTCTGTGTAGTTTATATTTGAATATATTCCTTTTTCCACTACTACGCTCTTAGCGCTCCAAATGTCCAGTTGCATTTTCTAGAGAAAGAGTGTTCAGATCTGCTCAATCAAAAGTATGGTTTAACTCTGTTAGCTGAATGCACAGATCAGAAAGAAGTTTCACCGAATGATTCTGTGTAGTTTATATTTGAAGACATTCCTTTTTCCACTAGTACCCTCTTAGCGCTCCGAATCTCCACTTGCATTTTCTACAAAAAGAGTGTTTCATAACTGCTCAATCAAAAATATGTTTTATCTCTGTTAACTGAATTTACAGATCAGAAATATGTTTCACAGAATGCATCTGTGTAGTTTTTATTTGAAGATATTATTTTTCCCAATGTAGTCCTCTTAGCGCTTAGCATGTCCAATTGCAGTTTCTACAGAAAGAGTGTTTCAGAACGGCTCAATGAAAAGTAAGGTTCAACTCTGTTAGTTGAATGCACAGAACAGAAAGAATTTTCACAGAATGCTACTGTGTAGTTTATATTTGAATATATTCCTTTTTCCACTATTACCCTCTTAGCGCTCCGAATGTCCACTTGCATTTTCTACAGAAAGAGTGTTCAGAACTGCGCAATCAAAAGTATGGTTTAACTCTGTTAGCTTAATGAACATATCAGAAATAAGTTTCACACAATGCTTCTGTGTAGTTTTTATTTGAAGATATTATTTTTCCCAATAGAGGCCTCTTAGCGCTCAGAATGTCCAATTGCAGTTTCTACAGAAAGAGTGTTTCAGAACGGCTCAATCAAAAGTAAGGTTCAACTCTGTTAGTTGAATGCACAGAACAGAAAGAAGTTTCATACAATGCTTCTGTGTAGTTTATATTTGAACATATTCTTTTTTCCACTATTACCCACTTAGCGCTACGAATGTCCAGTTGCATTTTCTACAGACAGAGTGTTTCAAAACTGCTCAATCAAAAGTATGGTTTACCTCTGTTAGCTGAATGCTCAGGTCAGAAAGAAGTTTCACAGAATGCTTCTGTGTAGTTTATATTTGAATATATTCCTTTTTCCACTACTACTCTCTTAGCGCTCCAAATGTCCAGTTGCAATTTCTACAGAAAGAGTGTTCAGATCTGCTCAATCAAAAGTATGGTTTAACTCTGTTAGCTGAATGCACAGATCAGAACGAAGTTTCACAGAATGATTCTGTGTAGTTTATATTTGGAGACATTCCTTTTTCCACTATTACCCTCTTAGCGCTCCGAATCTCCACTTGCATTTTTTACAGAAAGAGTGTTTCAGAACGGCTCAATCAAAACTAAGGTTCAACTCTTTTAGTTGAACAAACAGAACAGAAAGAAGTTTCACACAATTCTTCTGTGTAGTTTTTATTTGTAGTCATTCTTTTTCCAAATATAGGCCTCCTAGCGCTCAGAATGTCCAATTGCAGTTTCTACAGAAAGAGTGTTTCAGAACGGCTCAATCAAAAGTAAGGTTCAACTCTGTTAGTTGAATGCACAGAACAGAAAGAAGTTTCATACAATGCTTCTGTGTAGTTTATATTTGAACATATTCTTTTTTCCACTATTACCCACTTAGCGCTACGAATGTCCAGTTGCATTTTCTACAGACAGAGTGTTTCAAAACTGCTCATTCAAAAGTATGGTTTAACTCTGTTAGCTGAAAGCTCAGATCAGAAAGAAGTTTCACCAAATGCTTCTGTGTAGTTCATATTTGAATATATTCCTTTTTCCACTACTACGCTCTTAGCGCTCCAAATGTCCAGTTGCATTTTCTACAGAAAGAGTGTTCAGATCTGCTCAATCAAAAGTATGGTTTAACTCTGTTAGCTGAATGCACAGATCAGAAAGAAGTTTCACCGAATGATTCTGTGTAGTTTATATTTGAAGACATTCCTTTTTCCACTATTACCCTCTTAGCGCTCCGAATCTCCACTTGCATATTCTACAAAAAGAGTGTTTCATAACTGCTCAATCAAAAATATGTTTTATCTCTGTTAACTCAATTTACAGATCAGAAATAAGTTTCACAGAATGCATCTGTGTAGTTTTTATTTGAAGATATTCTTTTTCCCAATGTAGGCCTCTTAGCGCTTAGCATTTCCAATTGCAGTTTCTACAGAAAGAGTGTTTCAGAACGGCTCAATCAAAAGTAAGGTTCAACTCTGTTAGTTGAATGCACAGAACAGAAAGAATTTTCACAGAATGCTACTGTGTAGTTTATATTTGAATATATTCCTTTTTCCACTATTACCCTCTTAGCGCTCCGAATGTCCACTTGCATTTTCTACAGAAAGAGTGTTCAGAACTGCGCAATCAAAAGTATGGTTTAACTCTGTTAGCTTAATGAACATATCAGAAATAAGTTTCACACAATGCTTCTGTGTAGTTTTTATTTGAAGATATTATTTTTCCCAATAGAGGCCTCTTAGCGCTCAGAATGTCCAATTGCAGTTTCTACAGAAAGAGTGTTTCAGAACGGCTCAATCAAAAGTAAGGTTCAACTCAATTAGTTGAATGCACAGAACAGAAAGAAGTTTCATACAATGCTTCTGTGTAGTTTATATTTGATCATATTCTTTTTTCCACTATTACCCACTTAGCGCTACGAATGTCCAGTTGCATTTTCTACAGACAGAGTGTTTCAAAACTGCTCAATCAAAAGTATGGTTTAACTCTGTTAGCTGAATGCTCAGGTCAGAAAGAAGTTTCACAGAATGCTTCTGTGTAGTTTATATTTGAATATATTCCTTTTTCCACTACTACTCTCTTAGCGCTCCAAATGTCCAGTTGCATTTTCTACAGAAAGAGTGTTCAGAACTGCTCAATCAAAAGTATGTTTTAACTCTGTTAGCTGAATGCACAGATCAGAAAGAAGTTTCACAGAATGATTCTGTGTAGTTTATATTTGGAGACATTCCTTTTTCCACTATTACCCTCTTAGCGCTCCGAATCTCCAATTGCATTTTCTACAGAAAGAGTGTTTCAGAACGGCTCAATCAAAACTAAGGTTCAACTCTTTTAGTTGAACAAACAGAACAGAAAGAAGTTTCACACAATTCTTCTGTGTAGTTTTTATTTGTAGACATTCTTTTTCCAAATATAGGCCTCCTAGCACTCAGAATGTCCAATTGCAGTTTCTACAGAAAGTGTGTTTCAGAACGGCTCAATCTAAAGTAAGGTTCAACTCTGTTAGTTGAATGCACAGAACAGAAAGTAGTTTCATACAATGCTTCTGTGTAGTTTATATTTGAACATATTCTTTTTTCCACTATTACCCACTTAGCGCTACGAATGTCCAGTTGCATTTTCTATAGACAGAGTGTTTCAAAACTGCTCAATCAAAGTATGGTTTAACTCTGTTAGCTGAAATCTCAGATCAGAAAGAAGTTTCACCGAATGCTTCTGTGTAGTTTATATTTGAATATATTCCTTTTTCCACTACTACGCTCTTAGCGCTCCAAATGTCCAGTTGCATTTTCTACAGAAAGAGTGTTCAGATCTGCTCAATCAAAAGTATGGTTTAACTCTGTTAGCTGAATGCACAGATCAGAAAGAAGTTTCAACGAATGATTCTGTGTAGTTTATATTTGAAGACATTCCTTTTTCCACTATTACCCTCTTAGCACTCCGAATCTCCACTTGCATTTTCTACAAAAAGAGTGTTTCATAACTGCTCAATCAAAAATATGTTTTATCTCTGTTAACTGAATTTACAGATCAGAAATAAGTTTCACAGAATGCATCTGTGTAGTTTTTATTTGAAGATATTATTTTTCCCAATGTAGGCCTCTTAGCGCTTAGCATGTCCAATTGCAGTTTCTACAGAAAGAGTGTTTCAGAACGGCTCAATCAAAAGTAAGGTTCAACCCTGGTAGTTGAATGCACAGAACAGAAAGAATTTTCACAGAATGCTACTGTGTAGTTTATATTTGAATATATTCCTTTTTCCACTATTACCCTCTTAGCGCTCCGAATGTGCACTTGCATTTTCTACAGAAAGAGTGTTCAGAACTGCGCAATCAAAAGTATGGTTTAACTCTGTTAGCTTAATGAACATATCAGAAATAAGTTTCACACAATGCTTCTGTGTAGTTTTTATTTGAAGATATTATTTTTCCCAATAGAGGCCTCTTAGCGCTCAGAATGTCCAATTGCAGTTGCTACAGAAAGAGTGTTTCAGAAAGGCTCAATCAAATGTAAGGTTCAACTCTGTTAGTTGAATGCACAGAACAGAAAGAAGTTTCATACAATGCTTCTGTGTAGTTTATATTTGAACATATTCTTTTTTCCACTATTACCCACTTAGCGCTACGAATGTCCAGTTGCATTTTCTACAGACAGAGTGTTTCAAAATTGCTCAATCAAAAGTATGGTTTAACTCTGTTAGCTGAATGCTCAGATCAGAAAGAAGTTTCACAGAATGCTTCTGTGTAGTTTATATTTGAATATATTCCTTTTTCCACTACTACTCTCTTAGCGCTCCAAATGTCCAGTTGCATTTTCTACAGAAAGAGTGTTCAGATCTGCTCAATCAAAAGTATGGTTTAATTCTGTTAGCTGAATGCACAGATCAGAAAGAAGTTTCACAGAATGATTCTGTGTAGTTTATATTTGGAGACATTCCTTTTTCCACTATTACCCTCTAAGCGCTCCGAATCTCCACTTGCATTTTCTACAGAAAGAGTGTTTCAGAACGGCTCAATCAAAACTAAGGTTCAACTCTTTTAGTTGAACAAACAGAACAGAAAGAAGTTTCACACAATTCTTCTGTGTAGTTTTTATTTGTAGACATTCTTTTTCCCAATATAGGCCTCCTAGCGCTCAGAATGTCCAATTGCAGTTTCTACAGAAAGAGTGTTTCAGAACGGCTCAATCCAAAGTAAGGTTCAACTCTGTTAGTTGAATGCACAGAACAGAAAGAAGTTTCATACAATGCTTCTGTGTAGTTTATATTTGCACATATTCTTTTTTCCACTATTACCCACTTAGCGCTACGAATGTCCAGTTGCATTTTCTACAGACAGAGTGTTTCAAAACTGCTCAATCAAAAGTATGGTTTAACTCTGTTAGCTGAATGCTCAGATCAGAAAGAAGTTTCACAGAATGCTTCTGTGTAGTTTATATTTGAATATATTCCTTTTTCCACTACTACGCTCTTAGCGCTCCAATTGTCCAGTTGCATTTTCTACAGAAAGAGTGTTCAGATCTGCTCAATCAAAAGTATGGTTTAACTCTGTTAGCTGAATGCACAGATCAGAAAGAAGTTTCACCGAATGATTCTGTATAGTTTATATTTGAAGACATTCCTTTTTCCACTATTACCTTCTTAGCACTCCGAATCTCCACTTGCATTTTCTACAAAAAGAGTGTTTCATAACTGCTCAATCAAAAATATGTTTTATCTCTGTTAACTGAATTTACAGATCAGAAATAAGTTTCACAGAATGCATCTGTGTAGTTTTTATTTGAAGATATTCTTTTTCCCAATGTAGGCCTCTTAGCGCTTAGCATGTCCAATTGCAGTTTCTACAGAAAGAGTGTTTCAGAACGGCTCAATCAAAAGTAAGGTTCAACCCTGGTAGTTGAATGCACAGAACAGAAAGAATTTTCACAGAATGCTACTGTGTAGTTTATATTTGAATATATTCCTTTTTCCACTATTACCCTCTTAGCGCTCCGAATGTCCACTTGCATTTTCTACAGAAAGAGTGTTCAGAACTGCGCAATCAAAAGTATGGTTTAACTCTGTTAGCTTAATGAACATATCAGAAATAAGTTTCACACAATGCTTCTGTGTAGTTTTTATTTGAAGATATTTTTTTTCCCAATAGAGGCCTCTTAGCGCTCAGAATGTCCAATTGCAGTTTCTACAGAAAGAGTGTTTCAGAAAGGCTCAATCAAAAGTAAGGTTCAACTCTGTTAGTTGAATGCACAGAACAGAAAGAAGTTTCATACAATGCTTCTGTGTAGTTTATATTTGAACATATTCTTTTTTCCACTATTACACACTTAGCGCTACGAATGTCGAGTTGCATTTTCTACAGACGGAGTGTTTCAAAACTGCTCAATCAAAAGTATGGTTTAACTCTGTTAGCTGAATGCTCAGATCAGAAAGAAGTTTCACAGAATGCTTCTGTGTAGTTTATATTTGAATATATTCCTTTTTCCACTACTACTCTCTTAGCGCTCCAAATGTCCAGTTGCATTTTCTACAGAAAGAGTGTTCAGATCTGCTCAATCAAAAGTATGGTTTAACTCTGTTAGCTGAATGCACAGATCAGAAAGAAGTTTCACAGAATGATTCTGTGTAGTTTATATTTGGAGACATTCCTTTTTCCACTATTACCCTCTTAGCTCTCCGAATCTCCACTTGCATTTTCTACAGAAAGAGTGTTTCAGAACGGCTCAATCAAAACTAAGGTTCAACTCTTTTAGTTGAACAAACAGAACAGAAAGAAGTTTCACACAATTCTTCTGTGTAGTTTTTATTTGTAGACATTCTTTTTCCCAATATAGGCCTCCCAGCGCTCAGAATGTCCAATTGCAGTTTCTACAGAAAGAGTGTTTCAGAACGGCTCAATCAAAAGTAAGGTTCAACTCTGTTAGTTGAATGCACAGAACAGAAAGAAGTTTCATACAATGCTTCTGTGTAGTTTATATTTGAACATATTCTTTTTTCCACTATTACCCACTTAGCGCTACGTATGTCCAGTTGCATTTTCTACAGACAGAGTGTTTCAAAACTGCTAAATCAAAAGTATGGTTTAACTCTGTTAGCTGAATGCTCAGATCAGAAAGAAGTTTCACAGAATGCTTCTGTGTAGTTTATATTTGAATATATTCCTTTTTCCACTACTACGCTCTTAGCGCTCCAAATGTCCAGTTGCATTTTCTACAGAAAGAGTGTTCAGATCTGCTCAATCAAAAGTATGGTTTAACTCTGTTAGCTGAATGCACAGATCAGAAAGAAGTTTCACAGAATGATTCTGTGTAGTTTATATTTGGAGACATTCCTTTTTCCACTATTACCCTCTTAGCGCTCCGAATCTCCACTTGCATTTTCTACAGAAAGAGTGTTTCAGAACGGCTCAATCAAAACTAAGGTTCAACTCTTTTAGTTGAACAAACAGAACAGAAAGAAGTTTCACACAATTCTTCTGTGTAGTTTTTATTTGTAGACATTCTTTTTCCCAATATAGGCCTCTTAGCGCTCAGAATGTCCAATTGCAGTTTCTACAGAAAGAGTGTTTCAGAAAGGCTCAATCAAAAGTAAGGTTCAACTCTGTTAGTTGAATGCACAGAACAGAAAGAAGTTTCATACAATGCTTCTGTGTAGTTTATATTTGAACATATTCTTTTTTCCACTATTACCCACTTAGCGCTACGAATGTCCAGTTGCATTTTCTACAGACAGAGTGTTTCAAAACTGCTCAATCAAAAGTATGGTTTAACTCTGTTAGCTGAATGCTCAGATCAGAAAGAGGTTTCACAGAATGCTTCTGTGTAGTTTATATTTGAATATATTCCTTTTTCCACTACTACGCTCTTAGCGCTCCAAATGTCCAGTTGCATTTTCTACAGAAAGAGTGTTCAGATCTGCTCAATCAAAAGTATGGTTTAACTCTGTTAGCTGAATGCACAGATCAGAAAGAAGTTTCACCGAATGATTCTGTGTAGTTTATATTTGAAGACATTCCTTTTTCCACAATTACCCTCTTAGCGCTCCGAATCTCCACTTGCATTTTCTACAAAAAGAGTGTTTCATAACTGCTCAATCAAAAATAGGTTTTATCTCTGTTAACTGAATTTACAAATCAGAAATAAGTTTCACAGAATGCATCTGTGTAGTTTTTATTTGAAGATATTCTTTTTCCCAATGTAGGCCTCTTAGCGCTTAGCATGTCCAATTGCAGTTTCTACAGAAAGAGTGTTTCAGAACGGCTCAATCAAAAGTAAGGTTCAACTCTGTTAGTTGAATGCACAGAACAGAAAGAATTTTCACAGAATGCTACTGTGTAGTTTATATTTGAATATATTCCTTTTTCCACTATTACACTCTTAGCGCTCCGAATGTCCACTTGCATTTTCTACAGAAAGAGTGTTCAGAACTGCGCAATCAAAAGTATGGTTTAACTCTGTTAGCTTAATGAACATATCAGAAATAAGTTTCACACAATGCTTCTGTGTAGTTTTTATTTGAAGATATTATTTTTCCCAATAGAGGCCTCTTAGCGCTCAGAATGTCCAATTGCAGTTTCTACAGAAAGAGTGTTTCAGAAAGGCTCAATCAAAGTAAGGTTCAACTCTGTTAGTTGAATGCACAGAACAGAAAGAAGTTTCATACAATGCTTCTGTGTAGTTTATATTTGAACATATTCTTTTTTCCACTATTACCCACTTAGCGCTACAAATGTCCAGTTGCATTTTCTACAGACAGAGTGTTTCAAAACTGCTCAATCAAAAGTATGGTTTAACTCTGTTAGCTGAATGCTCAGATCAGAAAGAAGTTTCACAGAAGGCTTCTGTGTAGTTTATATTTGAATATATTCCTTTTTCCACTACTACTCTCTTAGCGCTCCAAATGTCCAGTTGCATTTTCTGCAGAAAGAGTGTTCAGATCTGCTCAATCAAAAGTATGGTTTAACTCTGTTAGCTGAATGCACAGATCAGAAAGTAGTTTCACCGAATGATTCTGTGTAGTTTATATTTGGAGACATTCCTTTTTCCACTATTACCCTCTTAGCGCTCCGAATCTCCACTTGCATTTTCTACAGAAAGAGTGTTTCAGAACGGCTCAATCAAAACTCAGGTTCAACTCTTTTAGTTGAACAAACAGAACAGAAAGAAGTTTCACACAATTCTTCTGTGTAGTTTTTATTTGTAGACATTGTTTTTCCCAATATAGGCCTCCTAGCGCTCAGAATGTCCAATTGCAGTTTCTACAGAAAGAGTGTTTCAGAAAGGCTCAATCAAAAGTAAGGTTCAACTCTGTTAGTTGAATGCACAGAACAGAAAGAAGTTTCATACAATGCTTCTGTGTAGTTTATATTTGAACATATTCTTTTTTCCACTATTACCCACTTAGCGCTACGAATGTCCAGTTGCATTTTCTACACACAGAGTGTTTCAAAACTGCTCAATCAAAAGTATGGTTTAACTCTGTTAGCTGAATGCTCAGATCAGAAAGAAGTTTCACAGAATGCTTCTGTGTAGTTTATATTTGAATATATTCCTTTTTCCACTACTACGCTCTTAGCGCTCCAAATGTCCAGTTGCATTTTCTACAGAAAGAGTGTTCAGATCTGCTCAATCAAAAGTATGGTTTAACTCTGTTAGCTGAATGCACAGATCAGAAAGAAGTTTCACCGAATGATTCTGTGTAGTTTATATTTGAAGTCATTCCTTTTTCCACTAGTACCCTCTTAGCGCTCCGAATCTCCACTTGCATTTTCTACAAAAAGAGTGTTTCATAACTGCTCAATCAAAAATATGTTTTATCTCTGTTAACTGAATTTACAGATCAGAAATAAGTTTCACAGAATGCATCTGTGTAGTTTTTATTTGAAGATATTATTTTTCCCAATGTAGGCCTCTTAGCGCTTAGCCTGTCCAATTGCAGTTTCTACAGAAAGAGTGTTTCAGAACGGCTCAATCAAAAGTAAGGTTCAACTCTGTTAGTTGAATGCACAGAACAGAAAGAATTTTCACAGAATGCTACTGTGTAGTTTATATTTGAATATATTCCTTTTTCCACTATTACCCTCTTAGCGCTCCGAATGTCCACTTGCATTTTCTACAGAAAGAGTGTTCAGAACTGCGCAATCAAAAGTATGGTTTAACTCTGTTTGCTTAATGAACATATCAGAAATAAGTTTCACACAATGCTTCTGTGTAGTTTTTATTTGAAGATATTATTTTTCCCAATAGAGGCCTCTTAGCGGTCAGAATGTCCAATTGCAGTTTCTACAGAAAGAGTGTTTCAGAACGGCTCAATCAAAAGTAAGGTTCAACTCTGTTAGTTGAATGCACAGAACAGAAAGATGTTTCATACAATGCTTCTGTGTAGTTTATATTTGAACATATTCTCTTTTCCACTCTTACCCACTTAGCGCTACGAATGTCCAGTTGCATTTTCTACAGACAGAGTGTTTCAAAACTGCTCAATCAAAAGTATGGTTTAACTCTGTTAGCTGAATGCTCAGGTCAGAAAGTAGTTTCACAGAATGCTTCTGTGTAGTTTATATTTGAATATATTCCTTTTTCCACTACTACTCTCTTAGCGCTCCAAATGTCCAGTTGCATTTTCTACAGAATGAGTGTTCAGATCTGCTCAATCAAAAGTATGGTTTAACTCTGTTAGCTGAATGCACAGATCAGAAAGAAGTTTCACAGAATGATTCTGTGTAGTTTATATTTGGAGACATTCCTTTTTCCACTATTACCCTCTTAGCGCTCCGAATCTCCACTTGCATTTTCTACAGAAAGAGTGTTTCAGAACGGCTCAATCAAAACTAAGGTTCAACTCTTTTAGTTGAACAAACAGAACAGAAAGAAGTTTCACACAATTCTTCTGTGTAGTTTTTATTTGTAGACATTCTTTTTCCCAATATGGGCCTCTTAGCGCTCAGAATGTCCAATTGCAGTTTCTACAGAAAGAGTGTTTCAGAACGGCTCAATCAAAAGTAAGGTTCAACTCTGTTAGTTGAATGCACAGAACAGAAAGAAGTTTCATACAATGCTTCTGTGTAGTTTATATTTGAACATATTCTTTTTTCCACTATTACCCACTTAGCGCTACGAATGTCCAGTTGCATTTTCTACAGACAGAGTGTTTCAAAACTGCTCAATCAAAATTATGGTTTAACTCTGTTAGCTGAATGCTCAGATCAGAAAGAAGTTTCACAGAATGCTTCTGTGTAGTTTATATTTGAATATATTCCTTTTTCCACTACTACGCTCTTAGCGCTCCAAATGTCCAGTTGCAGTTTCTACAGAAAGAGTGTTCAGATCTGCTCAATCAAAAGTATGGTTTAACTCTGTTAGCTGAATGCACAGATCAGAAAGAAGTTTCACCGAATGATTCTGTGTAGTTTATATTTGAAGACATTCCTTTTTCCACTATTACCCTCTTAGCGCTCCGAATCTCCACTTGCATTTTCTACAAAAAGAGTGTTTCATAACTGCTCAATCAAAAATATGTTTTATCTCTGTTAACTGAATTTACAGATCAGAAATAAGTTTCACAGAATGCATCTGTGTAGTTTTTATTTGAAGATATTCTTTTTCCCAATGTAGGCCTCTTAGCGCTTAGCATGTCCAATTGCAGTTTCTACAGAAAGAGTGTTTCAGAACGGCTCAATCAAAAGTAAGGTTCAACTCTGTTAGTTGAATGCACAGAACAGAAAGAATTTTCACAGAATGCTACTGTGTAGTTTATATTTGAATATATTCCTTTTTCCACTATTACCCTCTTAGCGCTCCGAATGTCCACTTGCATTTTCTACAGAAAGAGTGTTCAGAACTGCGCAATCAAAAGTATGCTTTAACTCTGTTAGCTTAATGAACATATCAGAAATAAGTTTCACACAATGCTTCTGTGTAGTTTTTATTTGAAGATATTATTTTTCCCAATAGAGGCCTCTTAGCGCTCAGAATGTCCAATTGCAGTTTCTACAGAAAGAGTGTTTCAGAAAGGCTCAATCAAAAGTAAGGTTCAACTCTGTTAGTTGAATGCACAGAACAGAAAGAAGTTTCATACAATGCTTCTGTGTAGTTTATATTTGAACATATTCTTTTTTCCACTATTACCCACTTAGCGCTACGAGTGTCCAGTTGCATTTTCTACAGACAGAGTGTTTCAAAACTGCTCAATCAAAAGTATGGTTTAACTCTGTTAGCTGAATGCTCAGATCAGAAAGAAGTTTCACAGAAGGCTTCTGTGTAGTTTATATTTGAATATATTCCTTTTTCCACTACTACTCTCTTAGCGCTCCAAATGTCCAGTTGCATTTTCTGCAGAAAGAGTGTTCAGATCTGCTCAATCAAAAGTATGGTTTAACTCTGTTAGCTGAATGCACAGATCAGAAAGAAGTTTCACCGAATGATTCTGTGTAGTTTATATTTGGAGACATTCCTTTTTCCACTATTACCCTCTTAGCGCTCCGAATCTCCACTTACATTTTCTACAGAAAGAGTGTTTCAGAACGGCTCAATCAAAACTCAGGTTCAACTCTTTTAGTTGAACAAACAGAACAGAAAGAAGTTTCACACAATTCTTCTGTGTAGTTTTTATTTGTAGACATTGTTTTTCCCAATATAGGCCTCCTAGCGCTCAGAATGTCCAATTGCAGTTTCTACAGAAAGAGTGTTTCAGAAAGGCTCAATCAAAAGTAAGGTTCAACTCTGTTAGTTGAATGCACAGAACAGAAAGAAGTTTCATACAATGCTTCTGTGTAGTTTATATTTGAACATATTCTTTTTTCCACTATTACCCACTTAGCGCTACGAATGTCCAGTTGCATTTTCTACACACAGAGTGTTTCAAAACTGCTCAATCAAAAGTATGGTTTAACTCTGTTAGCTGAATGCTCAGATCAGAAAGAAGTTTCACAGAATGCTTCTGTGTAGTTTATATTTGAATATATTCCTTTTTCCACTACTACGCTCTTAGCGCTCCAAATGTCCAGTTGCATTTTCTACAGAAAGAGTGTTCAGATCTGCTCAATCAAAAGTATGGTTTAACTCTGTTAGCTGAATGCACAGATCAGAAAGAAGTTTCCCGAATGATTCTGTGTAGTTTATATTTGAAGTCATTCCTTTTTCCACTAGTACCCTCTTAGCGCTCCGAATCTCCACTTGCATTTTCTACAAAAAGAGTGTTTCATAACTGCTCAATCAAAAATATGTTTTATCTCTGTTAACTGAATTTACAGATCAGAAATAAGTTTCACAGAATGCATCTGTGTAGTTTTTATTTGAAGATATTATTTTTCCCAATGTAGGCCTCTTAGCGCTTAGCCTGTCCAATTGCAGTTTCTACAGAAAGAGTGTTTCAGAACGGCTCAATCAAAAGTAAGGTTCAACTCTGTTAGTTGAATGCACAGAACAGAAAGAATTTTCACAGAATGCTACTGTGTAGTTTATATTTGAATATATTCCTTTTTCCACTATTACCCTCTTAGCGCTCCGAATGTCCACTTGCATTTTCTACAGAAAGAGTGTTCAGAACTGCGCAATCAAAAGTATGGTTTAACTCTGTTTGCTTAATGAACATATCAGAAATAAGTTTCACACAATGCTTCTGTGTAGTTTTTATTTGAAGATATTATTTTTCCCAATAGAGGCCTCTTAGCGGTCAGAATGTCCAATTGCAGTTTCTACAGAAAGAGTGTTTCAGAACGGCTCAATCAAAAGTAAGGTTCAACTCTGTTAGTTGAATGCACAGAACAGAAAGAAGTTTCATACAATGCTTCTGTGTAGTTTATATTTGAACATATTCTTTTTTCCACTATTACCCACTTAGCGCTACGAATGTCCAGTTGCATTTTCTACAGACAGAGTGTTTCAAAACTGCTCAATCAAAAGTATGGTTTAACTCTGTTAGCTGAATGCTCAGGTCAGAAAGAAGTTTCACAGTATGCTTCTGTGTAGTTTATATTTGAATATATTCCTTTTTCCACTACTACTCTCTTAGCGCTCCAAATGTCCAGTTGCATTTTCTACAGAAAGAGTGTTCAGATCTGCTCAATCAAAAGTATGGTTTAACTCTGTTAGCTGAATGCACAGATCAGAGAGAAGTTTCACAGAATGATTCTGTGTAGTTTATATTTGGAGACATTCCTTTTTCCACTATTACCCTCTTAGCGCTCCGAATCTCCACTTGCATTTTCTACAGAAAGAGTGTTTCAGAACGGCTCAATCAAAACTAAGGTTCAACTCTTTTAGTTGAACAAACAGAACAGAAAGAAGTTTCACACAATTCTTCTGTGTAGTTTTTATTTGTAGACATTCTTTTTCCCAATATAGGCCTCTTAGCGCTCAGAATGTCCAATTGCAGTTTCAACAGAAAGAGTGTTTCAGAACGGCTCAATCAAAAGTAAGGTTCAACTCTGTTAGTTGAATGCACAGAACAGAAAGAAGTTTCATACAATGATTCTGTGTAGTTTATATTTGAACATATTCTTTTTTCCACTATTACCCACTTAGCGCTACGAATGTCCAGTTGCATTTTCTACAGACAGAGTGTTTCAAAACTGCTCAATCAAAAGTGTGGTTTAACTCTGTTAGCTGAATGCTCAGATCAGAAAGAAGTTTCATAGAATGCTTCTGTGTAGTTTATATTTGAATATATTCCTTTTTCCACTACTACGCTCTTAGCGCTCCAAATGTCCAGTTGCATTTTCTACAGAAAGAGTGTTCAGATCTGCTCAATCAAAAGTATGGTTTAACTCTGTTAGCTGAATGCACAGATCAGAAAGAAGTTTCACCGAATTATTCTGTGTAGTTTATATTTGAAGACATTCCTTTTTCCACTATTACCCTCTTAGCGCTCCGAATCTCCACTTGCATTTTCTACAAAAAGAGTGTTTCATAACTGCTCAATCAAAAATATGTTTTATCTCTGTTAACTGAATTTACAGATCAGAAATAAGTTTCACAGAATGCATCTGTGTAGTTTTTATTTGAAGATATTCTTTTTCCCAATGTAGGCCTCTTAGCGCTTAGCATGTCCAATTGCAGTTTCTACAGAAAGAGTGTTTCAGAACGGCTCAATCAAAAGTAAGGTTCAACTCTGTTAGTTGAATGCACAGAACAGAAAGAATTTTCACAGAATGCTACTGTGTAGTTTATATTTGAATATATTCCTTTTTCCACTATTACCCTCTTAGCGCTCCGAATGTCCACTTGCATTTTATACAGAAAGAGTGTTCAGAACTGCGCAATCAAAAGTATGCTTTAACTCTGTTAGCTTAATGAACATATCAGAAATAAGTTTCACACAATGCTTCTGTGTAGTTTTTATTTGAAGATATTATTTTTCCCAATAGAGGCCTCTTAGCGCTCAGAATGTCCAATTGCAGTTTCTACAGAAAGAGTGTTTCAGAAAGGCTCAATCAAAGTAAGGTTCAACTCTGTTAGTTGAATGCACAGAACAGAAAGAAGTTTCATACAATGCTTCTGTGTAGTTTATATTTGAACATATTCTTTTTTCCACTATTACCCACTTAGCGCTACGAATGTCCTGTTGCATTTTCTACAGACAGAGTGTTTCAAAACTGCTCAATCAAAAGTATGGTTTAACTCTGTTAGCTGAATGCTCAGATCAGAAAGAAGTTTCACAGAAGGCTTCTGTGTAGTTTATATTTGAATATATTCCTTTTTCCACTACTACTCTCTTAGCGCTCCAAATGTCCAGTTGCATTTTCTGCAGAAAGAGTGTTCAGATCTGCTCAATCAAAAGTATGGTTTAACTCTGTTAGCTGAATGCACAGATCAGAAAGAAGTTTCACAGAATGATTCTGTGTAGTTTATATTTGGAGACATTCCTTTTTCCACTATTACCCTCTTAGCGCTCCGAATCTCCACTTGCATTTTCTACAGAAATAGTGTTTCAGAACGGCTCAATCAAAACTCAGGTTCAACTCTTTTAGTTGAACAAACAGAACAGAAAGAAGTTTCACACAATTCTTCTGTGTAGTTTTTATTTGTAGACATTCTTTTTCCCAATATACGCCTCCTAGCGCTCAGAATGTCCAATTGCAGTTTCTACAGAAAGAGTGTTTCAGAAAGGCTCAATCAAAAGTAAGGTTCAACTCTGTTAGTTGAATGCACAGAACAGAAAGAAGTTTCATACAATGCTTCTGTGTAGTTTATATTTGAACATATTCTTTTTTCCACTATTACCCACTTAGCGCTACGAATGTCCAGTTGCATTTTCTACAGACAGAGTGTTTCAAAACTGCTCAAACAAAAGTATGGTTTAACTCTGTTAGCTGAATGCTCAGATCAGAAAGAAGTTTCACAGAATGCTTCTGTGTAGTTTATATTTGAATATATTCCTTTTTCCACTACTACGCTCTTAGCGCTCCAAATGTCCAGTTGCATTTTCTACAGAAAGAGTGTTCAGATCTGCTCAATCAAAAGTATGGTTTAACTCTGTTAGCTGAATGCACAGATCAGAAAGAAGTTTCACCGAATGATTCTGTGTAGTTTATATTTGAAGTCATTCCTTTTTCCACTAGTACCCTCTTAGCGCTCCGAATCTCCACTTGCATTTTCTACAAAAAGAGTGTTTCATAACTGCTCAATCAAAAATATGTTTTATCTCTGTTAACTGAATTTACAGATCAGAAATAAGTTTCACAGAATGCATCTGTGTAGTTTTTATTTGAAGATATTATTTTTCCCAATGTAGGCCTCTTAGCGCTTAGCCTGTCCAATTGCAGTTTCTACAGAAAGAGTGTTTCAGAACGGCTCAATCAAAAGTAAGGTTCAACTCTGTTAGTTGAATGCACAGAACAGAAAGAATTTTCACAGAATGCTACTGTGTAGTTTATATTTGAATATATTGCTTTTTCCACTATTACCCTCTTAGCGCTCCGAATGTCCACTTGCATTTTCTACAGAAAGAGTGTTCAGAACTGCGCAATCAAAAGTATGGTTTAACTCTGTTAGCTTAATGAACATATCAGAAATAAGTTTCACACAATGCTTCTGTGTAGTTTTTATTTGAAGATATTATTTTTCCCAATAGAGGCCTCTTAGCGCTCAGAATGTCCAATTGCAGTTTCTACAGAAAGAGTGTTTCAGAACGGCTCAATCAAAAGTAAGGTTGAACTCTGTTATTTGAATGACAGAACAGAAAGAAGTTTCATACAATGCTTCTGTGTAGTTTATATTTGAACATATTCTTTTTTCCACTACAACCCACTTAGCGCTACGAATGTCCAGTTGCATTTTCTACAGACAGAGTGTTTCAAAACTGCTCAATCAAAAGTATGGTATAACTCTGTTAGCTGAATGCTCAGGTCAGAAAGAAGTTTCACAGAATGCTTCTGTGTAGTTTATATTTGAATATATTCCTTTTTCCACTACTACTCTCTTAGCGCTCGAAATGTCCAGTTGCATTTTCTACAGAAAGAGTGTTCAGATCTGCTCAATCAAAAGTATGGTTTAACTCTGTTAGCTGAATGCACAGATCAGAAAGAAGTTTCACAGAATGATTCTGTGTAGTTTATATTTTGAGACATTCCTTTTTCCACTATTACCCTGTTAGCGCTCCGAATCTCCACTTGCATTTTCTACAGAAAGAGTGTTTCAGAACGGCTCAATCAAAACTAAGGTTCAACTCTTTTAGTTGAACAAACAGAACAGAAAGAAGTTTCACACAATTCTTCTGTGTAGTTTTTATTTGTAGACATTCTTTTTCCAAATATAGGCCTCCTAGCGCTCAGAATGTCCAATTGCAGTTTCTACAGAAAGAGTGTTTCAGAACGGCTCAATCAAAAGTAAGGTTCAACTCTGTTAGTTGAATGCACAGAACAGAAAGAAGTTTCATACAATGCTTCTGAGTAGTTTATATTTGAACATATTCTTTTTTCCACTATTACCCACTTAGCGCTACGAATGTCCAGTTGCATTTTCTACAGACAGAGTGTTTCAAAACTGCTCAATCAAAAGTATGGTTTAACTCTGTTAGCTGAAAGCTCAGATCAGAAAGAAGTTTCACCCAATGCTTCTCTGTAGTTTATATTTGAATATATTCCTTTTTCCACTACTACGCTCTTAGCGCTCCAAATGTCCAGTTGCATTTTCTACAGAAAGAGTGTTCAGATCTGCTCAATCAAAAGTATGGTTTAACTCTGTTAGCTGAATGCACACATCAGAAAGAAGTTTCACCGAATGATTCTGTGTAGTTTATATTTGAAGACATTCCTTTTTCCACTATTACCCACTTAGCGCTCCGAATCTCCACTTGCATTTTCTACACAAAGAGTGTTTCATAACTGCTCAATCAAAAATATGTTTTATCTCTGTTAACTGAATTTACAGATCAGAAATAAGTTTCACAGAATGCATCTGTGTAGTTTTTATTTGAAGATATTCTTTTTCCCAATGTAGGCCTCTTAGCGCTTAGCATTTCCAATTGCAGTTTCTACAGAAAGAGTGTTTCAGAACGGCTCAATCAAAAGTAAGGTTCAACTCTGTTAGTTGAATGCACAGAACAGAAAGAATTTTCACAGAATGCTACTGTGTAGTTTATATTTGAATATATTCCTTTTTCCACTATTACCCTCTTAGCGCTCCGAATGTCCACTTGCATTTTCTACAGAAAGAGTGTTCAGAACTGCGCAATCAAAAGTATGGTTTAACTCTGTTAGCTTAATGAACATATCAGAAATAAGTTTCACACAATGCTTCTGTGTAATTTTTATTTGAAGATATTATTTTTCCCAATAGAGGCCTCTTAGCGCTCAGAATGTCCAATTGCAGTTTCTACAGAAAGAGTGTTTCAGAACGGCTAAATCAAAAGTAAGGTTGAACTCTGTTATTTGAATGACAGAACAGAAAGAAGTTTCATACAATGCTTCTGTGTAGTTTATATTTGAACATATTCTTTTTTCCACTATAACCCACTTAGCGCTACGAATGTCCAGTTGCATTTTCTACAGACAGAGTGTTTCAAAACTGCTCAATCAAAAGTATGGTTTAACTCTGTTAGCTGAATGCTCAGGTCAGAAAGAAGTTTCACAGAATGCTTCTGTGTAGTTTATATTTGAATATATTCCTTTTTCCACTACTACTCTCTTAGCGCTCCAAATGTCCAGTTGCATTTTCTGCAGAAAGAGTGTTCAGATCTGCTCAATCAAAAGTATGGTTTAACTCTGTTAGCTGAATGCACAGATCAGAAAGAAGTTTCACAGAATGATTCTGTGTAGTTTATATTTGGAGACATTCCTTTTTCCACTATTACCCTCTTAGCGCTCCGAATCTCCACTTGCATTTTCTACAGAAATAGTGTTTCAGAACGGCTCAATCAAAACTCAGGTTCAACTCTTTTAGTTGAACAAACAGAACAGAAAGAAGTTTCACACAATTCTTCTGTGTAGTTTTTATTTGTAGACATTCTTTTTCCCAATATACGCCTCCTAGCGCTCAGAATGTCCAATTGCAGTTTCTACAGAAAGAGTGTTTCAGAAAGGCTCAATCAAAAGTAAGGTTCAACTCTGTTAGTTGAATGCACAGAACAGAAAGAAGTTTCATACAATGCTTCTGTGTAGTTTATATTTGAACATATTCTTTTTTCCACTATTACCCACTTAGCGCTACGAATGTCCAGTTGCATTTTCTACAGACAGAGTGTTTCAAAACTGCTCAAACAAAAGTATGGTTTAACTCTGTTAGCTGAATGCTCAGATCAGAAAGAAGTTTCACAGAATGCTTCTGTGTAGTTTATATTTGAATATATTCCTTTTTCCACTACTACGCTCTTAGCGCTCCAAATGTCCAGTTGCATTTTCTACAGAAAGAGTGTTCAGATCTGCTCAATCAAAAGTATGGTTTAACTCTGTTAGCTGAATGCACAGATCAGAAAGAAGTTTCACCGAATGATTCTGTGTAGTTTATATTTGAAGTCATTCCTTTTTCCACTAGTACCCTCTTAGCGCTCCGAATCTCCACTTGCATTTTCTACAAAAAGAGTGTTTCATAACTGCTCAATCAAAAATATGTTTTATCTCTGTTAACTGAATTTACAGATCAGAAATAAGTTTCACAGAATGCATCTGTGTAGTTTTTATTTGAAGATATTATTTTTCCCAATGTAGGCCTCTTAGCGCTTAGCATGTCCAATTGCAGTTTCTACAGAAAGAGTGTTTCAGAACGGCTCAATCAAAAGTAAGGTTCAACTCTGTTAGTTGAATGCACAGAACGGAAAGAATTTTCACAGAATGCTACTGTGTAGTTTATATTTGAATATATTCCTTTTTCCACTATTACCCTCTTAGCGCTCCGAATGTCCACTTGCATTTTCTACAGAAAGAGTGTTCAGAACTGCGCAATCAAAAGTATGGTTTAACTCTGTTAGCTTAATGAACATATCAGAAATAAGTTTCACACAATGCTTCTGTGTAGTTTTTATTTGAAGATATTATTTTTCCCAATAGAGGCCTCTTAGCGCTCAGAATGTCCAATTGCAGTTTCTACAGAAAGAGTGTTTCAGAACGGCTCAATCAAAAGTAAGGTTGAACTCTGTTATTTGAATGACAGAACAGAAAGAAGTTTCATACAATGCTTCTGTGTAGTTTATATTTGAACATATTCTTTTTTCCACTACAACCCACTTAGCGCTACGAATGTCCAGTTGCATTTTCTACAGACAGAGTGTTTCAAAACTGCTCAATCAAAAGTATGGTATAACTCTGTTAGCTGAATGCTCAGGTCAGAAAGAAGTTTCACAGAATGCTTCTGTGTAGTTTATATTTGAATATATTCCTTTTTCCACTACTACTCTCTTAGCGCTCGAAATGTCCAGTTGCATTTTCTACAGAAAGAGTGTTCAGATCTGCTCAATCAAAAGTATGGTTTAACTCTGTTAGCTGAATGCACAGATCAGAAAGAAGTTTCACAGAATGATTCTGTGTAGTTTATATTTGGAGACATTCCTTTTTCCACTATTACCCTGTTAGCGCTCCGAATCTCCACTTGCATTTTCTACAGAAAGAGTGTTTCAGAACGGCTCAATCAAAACTAAGGTTCAACTCTTTTAGTTGAACAAACAGAACAGAAAGAAGTTTCACACAATTCTTCTGTGTAGTTTTTATTTGTAGACATTCTTTTTCCAAATATAGGCCTCCTAGCGCTCAGAATGTCCAATTGCAGTTTCTACAGAAAGAGTGTTTCAGAACGGCTCAATCAAAAGTAAGGTTCAACTCTGTTAGTTGAATGCACAGAACAGAAAGAAGTTTCATACAATGCTTCTGAGTAGTTTATATTTGAACATATTCTTTTTTCCACTATTACCCACTTAGCGCTACGAATGTCCAGTTGCATTTTCTACAGACAGAGTGTTTCAAAACTGCTCAATCAAAAGTATGGTTTAACTCTGTTAGCTGAAAGCTCAGATCAGAAAGAAGTTTCACCCAATGCTTCTCTGTAGTTTATATTTGAATATATTCCTTTTTCCACTACTACGCTCTTAGCGCTCCAAATGTCCAGTTGCATTTTCTACAGAAAGAGTGTTCAGATCTGCTCAATCAAAAGTATGGTTTAACTCTGTTAGCTGAATGCACACATCAGAAAGAAGTTTCACCGAATGATTCTGTGTAGTTTATATTTGAAGACATTCCTTTTTCCACTATTACCCTCTTAGCGCTCCGAATCTCCACTTGCATTTTCTACACAAAGAGTGTTTCATAACTGCTCAATCAAAAATATGTTTTATCTCTGTTAACTGAATTTACAGATCAGAAATAAGTTTCACAGAATGCATCTGTGTAGTTTTTATTTGAAGATATTCTTTTTCCCAATGTAGGCCTCTTAGCGCTTAGCATTTCCAATTGCAGTTTCTACAGAAAGAGTGTTTCAGAACGGCTCAATCAAAAGTAAGGTTCAACTCTGTTAGTTGAATGCACAGAACAGAAAGAATTTTCACAGAATGCTACTGTGTAGTTTATATTTGAATATATTCCTTTTTCCACTATTACCCTCTTAGCGCTCCGAATGTCCACTTGCATTTTCTACAGAAAGAGTGTTCAGAACTGCGCAATCAAAAGTATGGTTTAACTCTGTTAGCTTAATGAACATATCAGAAATAAGTTTCACACAATGCTTCTGTGTAATTTTTATTTGAAGATATTATTTTTCCCAATAGAGGCCTCTTAGCGCTCAGAATGTCCAATTGCAGTTTCTACAGAAAGAGTGTTTCAGAACGGCTAAATCAAAAGTAAGGTTGAACTCTGTTATTTGAATGACAGAACAGAAAGAAGTTTCATACAATGCTTCTGTGTAGTTTATATTTGAACATATTCTTTTTTCCACTATAACCCACTTAGCGCTACGAATGTCCAGTTGCATTTTCTACAGACAGAGTGTTTCAAAACTGCTCAATCAAAAGTATGGTTTAACTCTGTTAGCTGAATGCTCAGGTCAGAAAGAAGTTTCACAGAATGCTTCTGTGTAGTTTATATTTGAATATATTCCTTTTTCCACTACTACTCTCTTAGCGCTCCAAATGTCCAGTTGCATTTTCTGCAGAAAGAGTGTTCAGATCTGCTCAATCAAAAGTATGGTTTAACTCTGTTAGCTGAATGCACAGATCAGAAAGAAGTTTCACAGAATGATTCTGTGTAGTTTATATTTGGAGACATTCCTTTTTCCACTATTACCCTCTTAGCGCTCCGAATCTCCACTTGCATTTTCTACAGAAATAGTGTTTCAGAACGGCTCAATCAAAACTCAGGTTCAACTCTTTTAGTTGAACAAACAGAACAGAAAGAAGTTTCACACAATTCTTCTGTGTAGTTTTTATTTGTAGACATTCTTTTTCCCAATATACGCCTCCTAGCGCTCAGAATGTCCAATTGCAGTTTCTACAGAAAGAGTGTTTCAGAAAGGCTCAATCAAAAGTAAGGTTCAACTCTGTTAGTTGAATGCACAGAACAGAAAGAAGTTTCATACAATGCTTCTGTGTAGTTTATATTTGAACATATTCTTTTTTCCACTATTACCCACTTAGCGCTACGAATGTCCAGTTGCATTTTCTACAGACAGAGGGTTTCAAAACTGCTCAAACAAAAGTATGGTTTAACTCTGTTAGCTGAATGCTCAGATCAGAAAGAAGTTTCACAGAATGCTTCTGTGTAGTTTATATTTGAATATATTCCTTTTTCCACTACTACGCTCTTAGCGCTCCAAATGTCCAGTTGCATTTTCTACAGAAAGAGTGTTCAGATCTGCTCAATCAAAAGTATGGTTTAACTCTGTTAGCTGAATGCACAGATCAGAAA
The DNA here is from genome assembly GCF_028878055.3 of Symphalangus syndactylus. Classification (NCBI taxonomy): domain Eukaryota; kingdom Metazoa; phylum Chordata; class Mammalia; order Primates; family Hylobatidae; genus Symphalangus; species Symphalangus syndactylus. The sequence continues at coordinate 161,429,218 of NC_072447.2, read as the reverse complement.
GAAGTTTCACCGAATGATTCTGTGTAGTTTATATTTGAAGTCATTCCTTTTTCCACTAGTACCCTCTTAGCGCTCCGAATCTCCACTTGCATTTTCTACAAAAAGAGTGTTTCATAACTGCTCAATCAAAAATATGTTTTATCTCTGTTAACTGAATTTACAGATCAGAAATAAGTTTCACAGAATGCATCTGTGTAGTTTTTATTTGAAGATATTCTTTTTCCCAATGTAGGCCTCTTAGCGCTTAGCATGTCCAATTGCAGTTTCTACAGAAAGAGTGTTTCAGAACGGCTCAATCAAAAGTAAGGTTCAACTCTGTTAGTTGAATGCACAGAACAGAAAGAATTTTCACAGAATGCTACTGTGTAGTTTATATTTGAATATATTCCTTTTTCCACTATTACCCTCTTAGCGCTCCGAATGTCCACTTGCATTTTCTACAGAAAGAGTGTTCAGAACTGCGCAATCAAAAGTATGGTTTAACTCTGTTAGCTTAATGAACATATCAGAAATAAGTTTCACACAATGCTTCTGTGTAGTTTTTATTTGAAGATATTATTTTTCCCAATAGAGGCCTCTTAGCGCTCAGAATGTCCAATTGCAGTTTCTACAGAAAGAGTGTTTCAGAACGGCTCAATCAAAAGTAAGGTTGAACTCTGTTATTTGAATGACAGAACAGAAAGAAGTTTCATACAATGCTTCTGTGTAGTTTATATTTGAACATATTCTTTTTTCCACTACAGCCCACTTAGCGCTACGAATGTCCAGTTGCATTTTCTACAGACAGAGTGTTTCAAAACTGCTCAATCAAAAGTATGGTATAACTCTGTTAGCTGAATGCTCAGGTCAGAAAGAAGTTTCACAGAATGCTTCTGTGTAGTTTATATTTGAATATATTCCTTTTTCCACTACTACTCTCTTAGCGCTCGAAATGTCCAGTTGCATTTTCTACAGAAAGAGTGTTCAGATCTGCTCAATCAAAAGTATGGTTTAACTCTGTTAGCTGAATGCACAGATCAGAAAGAAGTTTCACAGAATGATTCTGTGTAGTTTATATTTGGAGACATTCCTTTTTCCACTATTACCCTGTTAGCGCTCCGAATCTCCACTTGCATTTTCTACAGAAAGAGTGTTTCAGAACGGCTCAATCAAAACTAAGGTTCAACTCTTTTAGTTGAACAAACAGAACAGAAAGAAGTTTCACACAATTCTTCTGTGTAGTTTTTATTTGTAGACATTCTTTTTCCCAATATAGGCCTCCTAGCGCTCAGAATGTCCAATTGCAGTTTCTACAGAAAGAGTGTTTCAGAACGGCTCAATCAAAAGTAAGGTTCAACTCTGTTAGTTGAATGCACAGAACAGAAAGAAGTTTCATACAATGCTTCTGAGTAGTTTATATTTGAACATATTCTTTTTTCCACTATTACCCACTTAGCGCTACGAATGTCCAGTTGCATTTTCTACAGACAGAGTGTTTCAAAACTGCTCAATCAAAAGTATGGTTTAACTCTGTTAGCTGAAAGCTCAGATCAGAAAGAAGTTTCACCCAATGCTTCTCTGTAGTTTATATTTGAATATATTCCTTTTTCCACTACTACGCTCTTAGCGCTCCAAATGTCCAGTTGCATTTTCTACAGAAAGAGTGTTCAGATCTGCTCAATCAAAAGTATGGTTTAACTCTGTTAGCTGAATGCACACATCAGAAAGAAGTTTCACCGAATGATTCTGTGTAGTTTATATTTGAAGACATTCCTTTTTCCACTATTACCCTCTTAGCGCTCCGAATCTCCACTTGCATTTTCTACACAAAGAGTGTTTCATAACTGCTCAATCAAAAATATGTTTTATCTCTGTTAACTGAATTTACAGATCAGAAATAAGTTTCACAGAATGCATCTGTGTAGTTTTTATTTGAAGATATTCTTTTTCCCAATGTAGGCCTCTTAGCGCTTAGCATTTCCAATTGCAGTTTCTACAGAAAGAGTGTTTCAGAACGGCTCAATCAAAAGTAAGGTTCAACTCTGTTAGTTGAATGCACAGAACAGAAAGAATTTTCACAGAATGCTACTGTGTAGTTTATATTTGAATATATTCCTTTTTCCACTATTACCCTCTTAGCGCTCCGAATGTCCACTTGCATTTTCTACAGAAAGAGTGTTCAGAACTGCGCAATCAAAAGTATGGTTTAACTCTGTTAGCTTAATGAACATATCAGAAATAAGTTTCACACAATGCTTCTGTGTAATTTTTATTTGAAGATATTATTTTTCCCAATAGAGGCCTCTTAGCGCTCAGAATGTCCAATTGCAGTTTCTACAGAAAGAGTGTTTCAGAACGGCTAAATCAAAAGTAAGGTTGAACTCTGTTATTTGAATGACAGAACAGAAAGAAGTTTCATACAATGCTTCTGTGTAGTTTATATTTGAACATATTCTTTTTTCCACTATAACCCACTTAGCGCTACGAATGTCCAGTTGCATTTTCTACAGACAGAGTGTTTCAAAACTGCTCAATCAAAAGTATGGTTTAACTCTGTTAGCTGAATGCTCAGGTCAGAAAGAAGTTTCACAGAATGCTTCTGTGTAGTTTATATTTGAATATATTCCTTTTTCCACTACTACTCTCTTAGCGCTCGAAATGTCCAGTTGCATTTTCTACAGAAAGAGTGTTCAGATCTGCTCAATCAAAAGTATGGTTTAACTCTGTTAGCTGAATGCACAGATCAGAAAGAAGTTTCACAGAATGATTCTGTGTAGTTTATATTTGGAGACATTCCTTTTTCCACTATTACCCTCTTAGCGCTCCGAATCTCCACTTGCATTTTCTACAGAAAGAGTGTTTCAGAACGGCTCAATCAAAACTAAGGTTCAACTCTTTTAGTTGAACAAACAGAACAGAAAGAAGTTTCACACAATTCTTCTATGTAGTTTTTATTTGTAGACATTCTTTTTCCCAATATAGGCCTCTTAGCGCTCAGAATGTCCAATTGCAGTTTCTACAGAAAGAGTGTTTCAGAATGGCTCAATCCAAAGTAAGGTTCAACTCTGTTAGTTGAATGCACAGAACAGAAAGAAGTTTCATACAATGCTTCTGTGTAGTTTATATTTGAACATATTCTTTTTTCCACTATTACCCACTTAGCGCTACGAATGTCCAGTTGCATTTTCTACAGACAGAGGGTTTCAAAACTGCTCAATCAAAAGTGTGGTTTAACTCTGTTAGCTGAATGCTCAGATCAGAAAGTAGTTTCACAGAATGCTTCTGTGTAGTTTATATTTGAATATATTCCTTTTTCCACTACTACGTTCTTAGCGCTCCAAATGTACAGTTGCATTTTCTACAGAAAGAGTGTTCAGATCTGCTCAATCAAAAGTATGGTTTAACTCTGTTAGCTGAATGCACAGATCAGAAAGAAGTTTCACCGAATTATTCTGTGTAGTTTATATTTGAAGATATTCCTTTTTCCACTATTACCCTCTTAGCGCTCCGAATCTCCACTTGCATTTTCTACAAAAAGAGTGTTTCATAACTGCTCAATCAAAAATATGTTTTATCTCTGTTAACTGAATTTACAGATCAGAAATAAGTTTCACAGAATGCATCTGTGTAGTTTTTATTTGAAGACATTCTTTTTCCCAATGTAGGCCTCTTAGCGCTTAGCATGTCCAATTGCAGTTTCTACAGAAAGAGTGTTTCAGAACGGCTCAATCAAAAGTAAGGTTCAACTCTGTTAGTTGAATGCAAAGAACAGAAAGAATTTTCACAGAATGCTACTGTGTAGTTTATATTTGAATATATTCCTTTTTCCACTATTACCCCCTTAGCGCTCCGAATGTCCACTTGCATTTTCTACAGAAAGAGTGTTCAGAACTGCGCAATCAAAAGTATGCTTTAACTCTGTTAGCTTAATGAACATATCAGAAATAAGTTTCACACAATGCTTCTGTGTAGTTTTTATTTGAAGATATTATTTTTCCCAATAGAGGCCTCTTAGCGCTCAGAATGTCCAATCGCAGTTTCTACAGAAAGAGTGTTTCAGAAAGGCTCAATCAAAAGTAAGGTTCAACTCTGTTAGTTGAATGCACAGAATAGAAAGAAGTTTCATACAATGCTTCTGTGTAGTTTATATTTGAACATATTCTTTTTTCCACTATTACCCACTTAGCGCTACGAATGTCCAGTTGCATTTTCTACAGACAGATTGTTTCAAAACTGCTCAATCAAAAGTATGGTTTAACTCTGTTAGCTGAATGCTCAGGTCAGAAAGAAGTTTCACAGAATGCTTCTGTGTAGTTTATATTTGAATATATTCCTTTTTCCACTACTACTCTCTTAGCGCTCCAAATGTCCAGTTGCATTTTCTACAGAAAGAGTGTTCAGATCTGCTCAATCAAAAGTATGGTTTAACTCTGTTAGCTGAATGCACAGATCAGAAAGAAGTTTCACAGAATGATTCTGTGTAGTTTATATTTGGAGACATTCCTTTTTCCACTATTACCCTCTCAGCGCTCCGAATCTCCACTTGCATTTTCTACAGAAAGAGTGTTTCAGAACGGCTCAATGAAAACTAAGGTTCAACTCTTTAAGTTGAACAAACAGAACAGAAAGAAGTTTCACACAATTCTTCTGTGTAGTTTTTATTTGTAGACATTCTTTTTCCCAATATAGGCCTCTTAGCGCTCAGAATGTCCAATTGCAGTTTCTACAGAAAGAGTGTTTCAGAACGGCTCAATCAAAAGTAAGGTTCAACTCTGTTAGTTGAATGCACAGAATAGAAAGAAGTTTCATACAATGCTTCTGTGTAGTTTATATTTGAACATATTCTTTTTTCCACTATTACCCACTTAGCGCTACGAATGTCCAGTTGCATTTTCTACAGACAGAGTGTTTCAAAACTGCTCAATCAAAAGTATGGTTTAATTCTGTTAGCTGAATGCTCAGATCAGAAAGAAGTTTCACAGAATGCTTCTGTGTAGTTTATATTTGAATATATTCCTTTTTCCACTAATACGCTCTTAGCGCTCCAAATGTCCAGTTGCATTTTCTACAGAAAGAGTGTTCAGATCTGCTCAATCAAAAGTATGGTTTAACTCTGTTAGCTGAATGCACAGATCAGAAAGAAGTTTCACCGAATGATTCTGTGTAGTTTATATTTGAAGACATTCCTTTTTCCACTAGTACCCTCTTAGCGCTCCGAATCTCCACTTGCATTTTCTACAAAAAGAGTGTTTCATAACTGCTCAATCAAAAATATTTTTTATCTCTGTTAACTGAATTTACAGATCAGAAATAAGTTTCACAGAATGCATCTGTGTAGTTTTTATTTGAAGATATTCTTTTTCCCAATGTAGGCCTCTTAGCGCTTAGCATGTCCAATTGCAGTTTCTACAGAAAGAGTGTTTCAGAACGGCTCAATCAAAAGTAAGGTTCAACTCTGTTAGTTGAATGCACAGAACAGAAAGAATTTTCACAGAATGCTCCTGTGTAGTTTATATTTGAATATATTCCTTTTTCCACTATTACCCTCTTAGCGCTCCGAATGTCCACTTGCATTTTCTACAGAAAGAGTGTTCAGAACTGCGCAATCAAAAGTATGGTTTAACTCTGTTAGCTTAATGAACATATCAGAAATAAGTTTCACACAATGCTTCTGTGTAGTTTTTATTTGAAGATATTATTTTTCCCAATAGAGGCCTCTTAGCGCTCAGAATGTTCAATTGCAGTTTCTACAGAAAGAGTGTTTCAGAAAGGCTCAATCAAAAGTAAGGTTCAACTCTGTTAGTTGAATGCACAGAACAGAAAGAAGTTTCATACAATGCTTCTGTGTAGTTTATATTTGAACATATTCTTTTTTCCACTAATACCCACTTAGCGCTACGAATGTCCAGTTGCATTTTCTACTGACAGAGTGTTTCAAAACTGCTCAATCAAAAGTATGGTTTAACTCTGTTAGCTGAATGCTCAGATCAGAAAGAAGTTTCACAGAATGCTTCTGTGTAGTTTATATTTGAATATATTCCTTTTTCCACTACTACTCTCTTAGCGCTCCAAATGTCCAGTTGCATTTTCTACAGAAAGAGTGTTCAGATCTGCTCAATCAAAAGTATGGTTTAACTCTGTTAGCTGAATGCACAGATCAGTAAGAAGTTTCACAGAATGATTCTGTGTAGTTTATATTTGGAGACATTCCTTTTTCCACTATTACCCTCTTAGCGCTCCGAATCTCCACTTGCATTTTCTACAGAAAGAGTGTTTCAGAACGGCTCAATCAAAACTAAGGTTCAACTCTTTTAGTTGAACAAACAGAACAGAAAGAAGTTTCACACAATTCTTCTGTGTAGTTTTTATTTGTAGACATTCTTTTTCCCAATATAGGCCTCCTAGCGCTCAGAATATCCAATTGCAGTTTCTACAGAAAGAGTGTTTCAGAATGGCTCAATCAAAAGTAAGGTTCAACTCTGTTAGTTGAATGCACAGAACAGAAAGAAGTTTCATACAATGCTTCTGTGTAGTTTATATTTGAACATATTCTTTTTTCCACTATTACCCACTTAGCGCTACGAATGTCCAGTTGCATTTTCTACAGACAGAGTGTTTCAAAACTGCTCAATCAAAAGTATGGTTTAACTCTGTTAGCTGAATGCTCAGATCAGAAAGAAGTTTCACAGAATGCTTCTGTGTAGTTTATATTTGAATATATTTCTTTTTCCACTACTACGCTCTTAGCGCTCCAAATTTCCAGTTGCATTTTCTACAGAAAGAGTGTTCAGATCTGCTCAATCAAAAGTATGGTTTAACTCTGTTAGCTGAATGCACAGATTAGAAAGAAGTTTCACCGAATGATTCTGTGTAGTTTATATTTGAAGACATTCCTTTTTCCACTAGTACCCTCTTAGCGCTCCGAATCTCCACTTGCATTTTCTACAAAAAGAGTGTTTCATAACTGCTCAATCAAAAATATGTTTTATCTCTGTTAACTGAATTTACAGATCAGAAATAAGTTTCACAGAATGCATCTGTGTAGTTTTTATTTGAAGATATTCTTTTTCCCAATGTAGGTCTCTTAGCGCTTAGCATGTCCAATTGCAGTTTCTACAGAAAGAGTGTTTCAGAACGGCTCAATCAAAAGTAAGGTTCAACTCTGTTAGTTGAATGCACAGAACAGAAAGAATTTTCACAGAATGCTACTGTGTAGTTTATATTTGAATATATTCCTTTTTCCACTATTACCCTCTTAGCGCTCCGAATGTCCACTTGCATTTTCTACAGAAAGAGTGTTCAGAACTGCGCAATCAAAAATATGGTTTAACTCTGTTAGCTTAATGAACATATCAGAAATAAGTTTCACACAATGCTTCTGTGTAGTTTTTATTTGAAGATATTATTTTTCCCAATAGAGGCCTCTTAGCGCTCAGAATGTCCAATTGCAGTTTCTACAGAAAGAGTGTTTCAGAAAGGCTCAATCAAAAGTAAGGTTCAACTCTGTTAGTTGAATGCACAGAACAGAAAGAAGTTTCATACAATGCTTCTGTGTAGTTTATATTTGAACATATTCTTTTTTCCACTATTACCCACTTAGCGCTACGAATGTCCAGTTGCATTTTCTACAGACAGAGTGTTTCAAAACTGCTCAATCAAATGTATGGTTTAACTCTGTTAGCTGAATGCTCAGATCAGAAAGAAGTTTCACAGAATGCTTCTGTGTAGTTTATATTTGAATATATTCCTTTTTCCACTACTACTCTCTTAGCGCTCCAAATGTCCAGTTGCATTTTCTACAGAAAGAGTGTTCAGATCTGCTCAATCAAAAGTATGGTTTAACTCTGTTAGCTGAATGCACAGATCAGAAAGAAGTTTCACCGAATGATTCTGTGTAGTTTATATTTGGAGACATTCCTTTTTCCACTATTACCCTCTTAGCTCTCCGAATTTCCACTTGCATTTTCTACAGAAAGAGTGTTTCAGAACGGCTCAATCAAAACTAACGTTCAACTCTTTTAGTTGAACAAACAGAACAGAAAGAAGTTTCACACAATTCTTCTGTGTAGTTTTTATTTGTAGACATTCTTTTTCCCAATATAGGCCTCCTAGCGCTCAGAATGTCCAATTGCAGTTTCTACAGAAAGAGTGTTTCAGAACGGCTCAATCAAAAGTAAGGTTCAACTCTGTTAGTTGAATGCACAGAACAGAAAGGAGTTTCATACAATGCTTCTGTGTAGTTTATATTTGAACATATTCTTTTTTCCACTATTACCCACTTAGCGCTACGAATGTCCAGTTGCATTTTCTACAGACAGAGTGTTTCAAAACTGCTCAATCAAAAGTATGGTTTAACTCTGTTAGCTGAATGCTCAGATCAGAAAGAAGTTTCACAGAATGCTTCTGTGTAGTTTATATTGAATATATTCCTTTTTCCACTACTACGCTCTTAGCGCTCCAAATGTCCAGTTGCATTTTCTACAGAAAGAGTGTTCAGATCTGCTCAATCAAAAGTATGGTTTAACTCTGTTAGCTGAATGCACAGATTAGAAAGAAGTTTCACCGAATGATTCTGTGTAGTTTATATTTGAAGACATTCCTTTTTCCACTAGTACCCTCTTAGCGCTCCGAATCTCCACTTGCATTTTCTACAAAAAGAGTGTTTCATAACTGCTCAATCAAAAATATGTTTTATCTCTGTTAACTGAATTTACAGATCAGAAATAAGTTTCACAGAATGCATCTGTGTAGTTTTTATTTGAAGATATTCTTTTTCCCAATGTAGGCCTCTTAGCGCTTAGCATGTCCAATTGCAGTTTCTACAGAAAGAGTGTTTCAGAACGGCTCAATCAAAAGTAAGGTTCAACTCTGTTAGTTGAATGCACAGAACAGAAAGAATTTTCACAGAATGCTACTGTGTAGTTTATATTTGAATATATTCCTTTTTCCACTATTACCCTCTTAGCGCTCCGAATGTCCACTTGCATTTTCTACAGAAAGAGTGTTCAGAACTGCGCAATCAAAAATATGGTTTAACTCTGTTAGCTTAATGAACATATCAGAAATAAGTTTCACACAATGCTTCTGTGTAGTTTTTATTTGAAGATATTATTTTTCCCAATAGAGGCCTCTTAGCGCTCAGAATGTCCAATTGCAGTTTCTACAGAAAGAGTGTTTCAGAAAGGCTCAATCAAAAGTAAGGTTCAACTCTGTTAGTTGAATGCACAGAACAGAAAGAAGTTTCATACAATGCTTCTGTGTAGTTTATATTTGAACATATTCTTTTTTCCACTATTACCCACTTAGCGCTACGAATGTCCAGTTGCATTTTCTACAGACAGAGTGTTTCAAAACTGCTCAATCAAATGTATGGTTTAACTCTGTTAGCTGAATGCTCAGATCAGAAAGAAGTTTCACAGAATGCTTCTGTGTAGTTTATATTTGAATATATTCCTTTTTCCACTACTACTCTCTTAGCGCTCCAAATGTCCAGTTGCATTTTCTACAGAAAGAGTGTTCAGATCTGCTCAATCAAAAGTATGGTTTAACTCTGTTAGCTGAATGCACAGATCAGAAAGAAGTTTCACCGAATGATTCTGTGTAGTTTATATTTGGAGACATTCCTTTTTCCACTATTACCCTCTTAGCTCTCCGAATTTCCACTTGCATTTTCTACAGAAAGAGTGTTTCAGAACGGCTCAATCAAAACTAACGTTCAACTCTTTTAGTTGAACAAACAGAACAGAAAGAAGTTTCACACAATTCTTCTGTGTAGTTTTTATTTGTAGACATTCTTTTTCCCAATATAGGCCTCCTAGCGCTCAGAATGTCCAATTGCAGTTTCTACAGAAAGAGTGTTTCAGAACGGCTCAATCAAAAGTAAGGTTCAACTCTGTTAGTTGAATGCACAGAACAGAAAGGAGTTTCATACAATGCTTCTGTGTAGTTTATATTTGAACATATTCTTTTTTCCACTATTACCCACTTAGCGCTACGAATGTCCAGTTGCATTTTCTACAGACAGAGTGTTTCAAAACTGCTCAATCAAAAGTATGGTTTAACTCTGTTAGCTGAATGCTCAGATCAGAAAGAAGTTTCACAGAATGCTTCTGTGTAGTTTATATTTGAATATATTCCTTTTTCCACTACTACGCTCTTAGCGCTCCAAATGTCCAGTTGCATTTTCTACAGAAAGAGTGTTCAGATCTGCTCAATCAAAAGTATGGTTTAACTCTGTTAGCTGAATGCACAGATCAGAAGGAAGTTTCACCGAATGATTCTGTGTAGTTTATATTTGAAGACATTCCTTTTTCCACTAGTACGCTCTTAGCGCTCCGAATCTCCACTTGCATTTTCTACAAAAAGAGTGTTTCATAACTGCTCAATCAAAAATATGTTTTATCTCTGTTAACTGAATTTAAAGATCAGAAATAAGTTTCACAGAATGCATCTGTGTAGTTTTTATTTGAAGATATTCTTTTTCCCAATGTAGGCCTCTTAGCGCTTAGCATGTCCAATTGCAGTTTCTACAGAAAGAGTGTTTCAGAACGGCTCAATCAAAAGTAAGGTTCAACTCTGTTAGTTGAATGCACAGAACAGAAAGAATTTTCACAGAATGCTACTGTGTAGTTTATATTTCAATATATTCCTTTTTCCACTATTACCCTCTTAGCGCTCCGAATGTCCACTTGCATTTTCTACAGAAAGAGTGTTCAGAACTGCGCAATCAAAAATATGGTTTAACTCTGTTAGCTTAATGAACATATCAGAAATAAGTTTCACAGAGTGCTTCTGTGCAGTTTTTATTTGAAGATATTATTTTTCCCAATAGAGGCCTCTTAGCGCTCAGAATGTCCAATTGCAGTTTCTAAAGAAAGAGTGTTTCAGAAAGGCTCAATCAAAAGTAAGGTTCAACTCTGTTAGTTGAATGTACAGAACAGAAAGAAGTTTCATAGAATGCTTCTCTGTAGTTTATATTTGAACATATTCTTTTTTCCACTATTACCCACTTAGCGCTACGAATGTCCAGTTGCATTTTCTACAGAGTGTTTCAAAACTGCTCAATCAAAAGTATGGTTTAACTCTGTTAGCTGAATGCTCAGATCAGAAAGAAGTTTCACAGAATGCTTCTGTGTAGTTTATATTTGAATATATTCCTTTTTCCACTACTACGCTCTTAGCGCTCCAAATGTCCAGTTGCATTTTCTACAGAAAGAGTGTTCAGATCTGCTCAATCAAAAGTATGGTTTAAATCTGTTAGCTGAATGCACAGATCAGAAAGATGTTTCACCGAATGTTTCTGTGTAGTTTATATTTGGAGACATTCCTTTTTCCACTATTACCCTCTTAGCTCTCCGAATCTCCACTTGCATTTTCTACAGAAAGAGTGTTTCAGAACGGCTCAATCAAAACTAAGGTTCAACTCTTTTAGTTGAACAAACAGAACAGAAAGAAGTTTCACACAATTCTTCTGTGTAGTTTTTATTTGTAGACATTCTTTTTCCCAATATAGGCCTCCTAGCGCTCAGAATGTCCAATTGCAGTTTCTACAGAAAGAGTGTTTCAGAACGGCTCAATCAAAAGTAAGGTTCAACTCTGTTAGTTGAATGCACAGAACAGAAAGATGTTTCATACAATGCTTCTGTGTAGTTTATATTTGAACATATTCTTTTTTCCACTATTACCCACTTAGCGCTACGAATGTCCAGTTGCATTTTCTACAGACAGAGTGTTTCAAAACTGCTCAATCAAAAGTATGGTTTAACTCTGTTAGCTGAATGCTCAGATCAGAAAGAAGTTTCACAGAATGCTTCTGTGTAGTTTATATTTGAATATATTCCATTTTCCACTACTACGCTCTTAGCGCTCCAAATGTCCAGTTGCATTTTCTACAGAAAGAGTGTTCAGATCTGCTCAATCAAAAGTATGGTTTAACTCTGTTAGCTGAATGCACAGATCAGAAAGAAGTTTCACCGAATGATTCTGTGTAGTTTATATTTGAAGACATTCCTTTTTCCACTATTACCCTCTTAGCGCTCCGAATCTCCACTTGCATTTTCTACAAAAAGAGTGTTTCATAACTGCTCAATCAAAAATATGTTTTATCTCTGTTAACTGAATTTACAGATCAGAAATAAGTTTCACAGAATGCATCTGTGTAGTTTTTATTTGAAGATATTCTTTTTCCCAATGTAGGCCTCTTAGCGCTTAGCATGTCCAATTGCAGTTTCTACAGAAAGAGTGTTTCAGAACGGCTCAATCAAAAGTAAGGTTCAACCCTGGTAGTTGAATGCACAGAAGAGAAAGAATTTTCACAGAATGCTACTGTGTAGTTTATATTTGAATATATTCCTTTTTCCACTATTACCCTCTTAGCGCTCCGAATGTGCACTTGCATTTTCTACAGAAAGAGTGTTCAGAACTGCGCAATCAAAAGTATGTTTTAACTCTGTTAGCTTAATGAACATATCAGAAATAAGTTTCACACAATGCTTCTGTGTAGTTTTTATTTGAAGATATTATTTTTCCCAATAGAGGCCTCTTAGCGCTCAGAATGTCCAATTGCAGTTTCTACAGAAAGAGTGTTTCAGAAAGGCTCAATCAAAAGTAAGGTTCAACTCTGTTAGTTGAATGCACAGAACAGAAAGAAGTTTCATTCAATGCTTCTGTGTAGTTTATATTTGAACATATTCTTTTTTCCACTATTACCCACTTAGCGCTACGAATGTCCAGTTGCATTTTCTACAGACAGAGTGTTTCAAAACTGCTCAATCAAAAGTATGGTTTAACTCTGTTAGCTGAATGCTCAGATCAGAAAGAAGTTTCACAGAATGCTTCTGTGTAGTTTATATTTGAATATATTCCTTTTTCCACTACTACTCTCTTAGCGCTCCAAATGTCCAGTTGCATTTTCTACAGAAAGAGTGTTCAGATCTGCTCAATCAAATGTATGGTTTAACTCTGTTAGCTGAATGCACAGATCAGAAAGAAGTTTCACCGAATGATTCTGTGTAGTTTATATTTGGAGACATTCCTTTTTCCACTATTACCCTCTTAGCTCTCCGAATCTCCACTTGCATTTTCTACAGAAAGAGTGTTTCAGAAGGGCTCAATCAAAACTAAGGTTCAACTCTTTTAGTTGAACAAACAGAACAGAAAGAAGTTTCACACAATTCTTCTGTGTAGTTTTTATTTGTAGACATTCTTTTTCCCAATATAGGCCTCCTAGCGCTCAGAATGTCCAATTGCAGTTTCTACAGAAAGAGTGTTTCAGAACGGCTCAATCAAAAGTAAGGTTCAACTCTGTTAGTTCAATGCACAGAACAGAAAGAAGTTTCATACAATGCTTCTGTGTAGTTTATATTTGAACATATTCTTTTTTCCACTATTACCCACTTAGCGCTACGAATGTCCAGTTGCATTTTCTACAGACAGAGTGTTTCAAAACTGCTCAATCAAAAGTATGGTTTAACTCTGTTAGCTGAATGCTCAGATCAGAAAGAAGTTTCACAGAATGCTTCTGTGTAGTTTATATTTGAATATATTCCTTTTTCCACTACTACGCTCTTAGCGCTCCAAATGTCCAGTTGCATTTTCTACAGAAAGAGTGTTCAGATCTACTCAATCAAAAGTATGGTTTAACTCTGTTAGCTGAATGCACAGATCAGAAAGAAGTTTCACCGAATGATTCTGTGTAGTTTATATTTGAAGACATTCCTTTTTCCACTAGTACCCTCTTAGCGCTCCGAATCTCCACTTGCATTTTCTACAAAAAGAGTGTTTCATAACTGCTCAATCAAAAATATGTTTTATCTCTGTTAACTGAATTTACAGATCAGAAATAATTTTCACAGAATGCATCTGTGTAGTTTTTATTTGAAGATATTCTTTTTCCCAATGTAGGCCTCTTAGCGCTTAGCATGTCCACTTGCAGTTTCTACAGAAAGAGTGTTTCAGAACGGCTCAATCAAAAGTAAGGTTCAACTCCGTTAGCTGAATGCACAGAACAGAAAGAATTTTCACAGAATGCTACTGTGTAGTTTATATTTGAATATATTCCTTTTTCCACTATTACCCTCTTAGCGCTCCGAATGTCCACTTGCATTTTCTACAGAAAGAGTGTTCAGAACTGCGCAATCAAAAGTATGGTTTAACTCTGTTAGCTTAATGAACATATCAGAAATAAGTTTCACACAATGCTTCTGTGTAGTTTTTATTTGAAGATATTATTTTTCCCAATAGAGGCCTCTTAGCGCTCAGAATGTCCAATTGCAGTTTCTACAGAAAGAGTGTTTCAGAAAGGCTCAATCAAAAGTAAGGTTCAACTCTGTTAGTTGAATGCACAGAACAGAAAGAAATTTCATACAATGCTTCTGTGTAGTTTATATTTGAACATATTCTTTTTTCCACTATTACCCACTTAGCGCTACGAATGTCCAGTTGCATTTTCTACAGACTGAGTGTTTCAAAACTGCTCAATCAAAAGTATGGTTTAACTCTGTTAGCTGAATGCTCAGGTCAGAAAGAAGTTTCACAGAATGCTTCTGTGTAGTTTATATTTGAATATATTCCTTTTTCCACTACTACTCTCTTAGCGCTCCAAATGTCCAGTTGCATTTTCTACAGAAAGAGTGTTCAGATCTGCTCAATCAAAAGTATGGTTTAACTCTGTTAGCTGAATGCACAGATCAGAAAGAAGTTTCACAGAATGATTCTGTGTAGTTTATATTTGGAGACATTCCTTTTTCCACTATTACCCTCTTAGCACTCCGAATCTCCACTTGCATTTTCTACAGAAAGAGTGTTTCAGAACGGCTCAATCAAAACTAAGGTTCAACTCTTTTAGTTGAACAAACAGAACAGAAAGAAGTTTCACACAATTCTTCTGTGTAGTTTTTATTTGTAGACATTCATTTTCCCAAAACAGGCCTCTTAGCGCTCAGAATGTCCAATTGCAGTTTCTACAGAAAGAGTGTTTCAGAACGGCTCAATCAAAAGTAAGGTTCAACTCTGTTAGTTGAATGCACAGAACAGAAAGAAGTTTCATACAATGCTTCTGTGTAGTTTATATTTGAACATATTCTTTTTTCCACTATTACCCACTTAGCGCTACGAATGCCCAGTTGCATTTTCTACAGACAGAGTGTTTCAAAACTGCTCAATCAAAAGTGTGGTTTAACTCTGTTAGCTGAATGCTCAGATCAGAAAGAAGTTTCACAGAATGCTTCTGTGTAGTTTATATTTGAATATATTCCTTTTTCCACTACTACGCTCTTAGCGCTCCAAATGTCCAGTTGCATTTTGTACAGAATGAGTGTTCAGATCTGCTCAATCAAAAGTATGGTTTAACTCTGTTAGCTGAATGCACAGATCAGAAAGAAGTTTCACCGAATGATTCTGTGTAGTTTATATTTGAAGAAATTCCTTTTTCCACTAGTACCCTCTTAGCACTCCGAATCTCCACTTGCATTTTCTACAAAAAGAGTGTTTCATAACTGCTCAATCAAAAATATGTTTTATCTCTGTTAACTGAATTTACAGATCAGAAATAATTTTCACAGAATGCATCTGTGTAGTTTTTATTTGAAGATATTCTTTTTCCCAATGTAGGCCTCTTAGCGCTTAGCATGTCCACTTGCAGTTTCTACAGAAAGAGTGTTTCAGAACGGCTCAATCAAAAGTAAGGTTCAACTCCGTTAGTTGAATGCACAGAACAGAAAGAATTTTCACAGAATGCTACTGTGTAGTTTATATTTGAATATATTCCTTTTTCCACTATTACCCTCTTAGCGCTCCGAATGTCCACTTGCATTTTCTACAGAAAGAGTGTTCAGAACTGCGCAATCAAAAGTATGGTTTAACTCTGTTAGCTTAATGAACATATCAGAAATAAGTTTCACACAATGCTTCTGTGTAGTTTTTATTTGAAGATATTATTTTTCCCAATAGAGGCCTCTTAGCGCTCAGAATGTCCAATTGCAGTTTCTACAGAAAGAGTGTTTCAGAAAGGCTCAATCAAAAGTAAGGTTCAACTCTGTTAGTTGAATGCACAGAACAGAAAGAAGTTTCATACAATGCTTCTGTGTAGTTTATATTTGAACATATTCTTTTTTCCACTATTACCCACTTAGCGCTACGAATGCCCAGTTGCATTTTCTACAGACAGAGTGTTTCAAAACTGCTCAATCAAAAGTATGGTTTAACTCTGTTAGCTGAATGCTCAGATCAGAAAGAAGTTTCACAGAATGCTTCTGTGTAGTTTATATTTGAATATATTCCTTTTTCCACTACTACGCTCTTAGCGCTCCAAATGTCCAGTTGCATTTTCTACAGAATGAGTGTTCAGATCTGCTCAATCAAAAGTATGGTTTAACTCTGTTAGCTGAATGCACAGATCAGAAAGAAGTTTCACCGAATGATTCTGTGTAGTTTATATTTGAAGACATTCCTTTTTCCACTAGTACCCTCTTAGCGCTCCGAATCTCCACTTGCATTTTCTACAAAAAGAGTGTTTCATAACTGCTCAATCAAAAATATGTTTTATCTCTGTTAACTGAATTTACAGATCAGAAATAAGTTTCACAGAATGCATCTGTGTAGTTTTTATTTGAAGATATTCTTTTTCCCAATGTAGGCCTCTTAGCGCTTAGCATGTCCACTTGCAGTTTCTACAGAAAGAGTGTTTCAGAACGGCTCAATCAAAAGTAAGGTTCAACTCCGTTTGTTGAATGCACAGAACAGAAAGAATTTTCACAGAATGCTACTGTGTAGTTTATATTTGAATATATTCCTTTTTCCACTATTACCCTCTTAGCGCTCCGAATGTCCACTTGCATTTTCTACAGAAAGAGTGTTCAGAACTGCGCAATCAAAAGTATGGTTTAACTCTGTTAGCTTAATGAACATATCAGAAATAAGTTTCACACAATGCTTCTGTGTAGTTTTTATTTGAAGATATTATTTTTCCCAATAGAGGCCTCTTAGCGCTCAGAATGTCCAATTGCAGTTTCTACAGAAAGAGTGTTTCAGAAGGGCTCAATCAAAAGTAAGGTTCATCTCTGTTAGTTGAATGCACAGAACAGAAAGAAGTTTCATACAATGCTTCTGTGTAGTTTATATTTGAACATATTCTTTTTTCCACTATTACCCACTTAGCGCTACGAATGTCCAGTTGCATTTTCTACAGACAGAGTGTTTCAAAACTGCTCAATCAAAAGTATGGTTTAACTCTGTTAGCTGAATGCTCAGGTCAGAAAGAAGTTTCACAGAATGCTTCTGTGTAGTTTATATTGGAATATATTCCTTTTTCCACTACTACTCTCTTAGCGCTCCAAATGTCCAGTTGCATTTTCTACAGAAAGAGTGTTCAGATCTGCTCAATCAAAAGTATGGTTTAACACTGTTAGCTGAATGCACAGATCAGAAAGAAGTTTCACAGAATGATTCTGTGTAGTTTATATTTGGAGACATTCCTTTTTCCACTATTACCCTCTTAGCGCTCCGAATCTCCACTTGCATTTTCTACAGAAAGAGTGTTTCAGAACGGCTCAATCAAAACTAAGGTTCAACTCTTTTAGTTGAACAAACAGAACAGAAAGAAGATTCACACAATTCTTCTGTGTAGTTTTTATTTGTAGACATTCTTTTCCCAATATAGGCCTCTTAGCGCTCAGAATGTCCAATTGCAGTTTCTACAGTAAGAGTGTTTCAGAACGGCTCAATCAAAAGTAAGGTTCAACTCTGTTAGTTGAATGCACAGAACAGAAAGAAGTTTCATACAATGCTTCTGTGTAGTTTATATTTGAACATATTCTTTTTTCCACTATTACCCACTTAGCGCTACGAATGTCCAGTTGCATTTTCTACAGACAGAGTGTTTCAAAACTGCTCAATCAAAAGTATGGTTTAACTCTGTTAGCTGAATGCTCAGATCAGAAAGAAGTTTCACAGAATGCTTCTGTGTAGTTTATATTTGAATATATTCCTTTTTCCACTACTACTCTCTTAGCGCTCCAAATGTCCAGTTGCATTTTCTACAGAAAGAGTGTTCAGATCTGCTCAATCAAAAGTATGGTTTAACTCTGTTAGCTGAATGCACAGATCAGAAAGAAGTTTCACAGAATGATTCTGTGTAGTTTATATTTGGAGACATTCCTTTTTCCACTATTACCCTCTTAGCGCTCCGAATCTCCACTTGCATTTTCTACAGAAAGAGTGTTTCAGAACGGCTCAATCAAAACTAAGGTTCAACTCTTTTAGTTGAACAAACAGAACAGAAAGAAGTTTCACACAATTCTTCTGTGTAGTTTTTATTTGTAGACATTCTTTTTCCCAATATAGGCCTCCTAGCGCTCAGAATGTCCAATTGCAGTTTCTACAGAAAGAGTGTTTCAGAACGGCTTAATCAAAAGTAAGGTTCAACTCTGTTAGTTGAATGCACAGAACAGAAAGAAGTTTCATACAATGCTTCTGTGTAGTTTATATTTGAACATATTCTTTATTCCACTATTACCCACTTAGCGCTACGAATGTCCAGTTGCATTTTCTACAGACAGAGTGTTTCAAAACTGCTCAATCAAAAGAATGGTTTAACTCTGTTAGCTGAAAGCTCAGATCAGAAAGAAGTTTCACAGAATGCTTCTGTGTAGTTTATATTTGAATATATTCCTTTTTCCACTACTACGCTCTTAGCGCTCCAAATGTCCAGTTGCATTTTCTACAGAAAGAGTGTTCAGATCTGCTCAATCAAAAGTATGGTTTAACTCTGTTAGCTGAATGCACAGAACAGAAAGAAGTTTCACCGAATGATTCTGTGTAGTTTATATTTGAAGACATTCCTTTTTCCGCTAGTACCCTCTTAGCACTCCGAATCTCCACTTGCATTTCCTACAAAAAGAGTGTTTCATAACTGCTCAATCAAAAATATGTTTTATCTCTGTTAACTGAATTTACAGATCAGAAA
The DNA here is from genome assembly GCF_028878055.3 of Symphalangus syndactylus. Taxonomy (NCBI): domain Eukaryota; kingdom Metazoa; phylum Chordata; class Mammalia; order Primates; family Hylobatidae; genus Symphalangus; species Symphalangus syndactylus. The sequence goes on along the minus strand of NC_072447.2, from coordinate 161,410,278 downwards.
TAAGTTTCACAGAATGCATCTGTGTAGTTTTTATTTGAAGATATTCTTTTTCCCAATGTAGGCCTCTTAGCGCTTAGCATGTCCACTTGCAGTTTCTACAGATAGAGTGTTTCAGAACGGCTCAATCAAAAGTAAGGTTCAACTCTGTTAGTTGAATGCACAGAACAGAAAGAATTTTCACAGAATGCTACTGTGTAGTTTATATTTGAATATATTCCTTTTTCCACTATTACCCTCTTAGCGCTCCGAATGTCCACTTGCATTTTCTACAGAAAGAGTGTTCAGAACTGCGCAATCAAAAGTATGGTTTAACTCTGTTAGCTTAATGAACATATCACAAATAAGTTTCACACAATGCTTCTGTGTAGTTTTTATTTGAAGATATTATTTTTCCCAATAGAGGCCTCTTAACGCTCAGAATGTCCAATTGCAGTTTCTACAGAAAGAGTGTTTCAGAACGGCTCAATCAAAAGTAAGGTTCAACTCTGTTAGTTGAATGCACAGAACAGAAAGAAGTTTCATACAATGCTTCTGTGTAGTTTATATTTGAACATATTCTTTTTTCCACTATTACCCACTTAGCGCTACGAATGTCCAGTTGCATTTTCTACAGACAGAGTGTTTCAAAACTGCTCAATCAAAAGTATGGTTTAACTCTGTTAGCTGAATGCTCAGATCAGAAAGAAGTTTCACAGAATGCTTCTGTGTAGTTTATATTTGAATATATTCCTTTTTCCACTACTACGCTCTTAGCGCTCCAAATGTCCAGTTGCATTTTCTACAGAAAGAGTGTTCAGATCTGCTCAATCAAAAGTATGGTTTAACTCTGTTAGCTGAATGCACAGATCAGAAAGAAGTTTCACCGAATGATTCTGTGTAGTTTATATTTGAAGACATTCCTTTTTCCACTAGTACCCTCTTAGCGCTCGGAATCTCCACTTGCATTTTCTACAAAAAGAGGGTTTCATAACTGCTCAATCAGAAATATGTTTTATCTCTGTTAACTGAATTTACAGATCAGAAATAAGTTTCACAGAATGCATCTGTGTAGTTTTTATTTGAAGATATTCTTTTTCCCAATGAAGGCCTCTTAGCGCTTAGCATGTCCAATTGCAGTTTCTACAGAAAGAGTGTTTCAGAACGGCTCAATCAAAAGTAAGGATTAACTCTGTTAGTTGAATGCACAGAACAGAAAGAATTTTCACAGAATGCTACTGTGCAGTTTATATTTGAATATATTCCTTTTTCCACTATTACCCTCTTAGCGCTCCGAATGTCCACTTGCATTTTCTACAGAAAGAGTGTTCAGAACTGCGCAATCAAAAGTATGGTTTAACTCTGTTAGCTTAATGAACATATCAGAAATAAGTTTCACACAATGCTTCTGTGTAGTTTTTATTTGAAGATATTATTTTTCCCAATAGAGGCCTCTTAGCGCTCAGAATGTCCAATTGCACTTTCTACAGAAAGAGTGTTTCAGAAAGGCTCAATCAAAAGTAAGGTTCAACTCTGTTAGTTGAATGCACAGAACAGAAAGAATTTTCACAGAATGCTACTGTGTAGTTTATATTTGAATATATTCCTTTTTCCACTATTACCCTCTTAGCGCTCCGAATGTCCACTTGCATTTTCTACAGAAAGAGTGTTCAGAACTGCGCAATCAAAAGTATGGTTTAACTCTGTTAGCTTAATGAACATATCAGAAATAAGTTTCACACAATGCTTCTGTGTAGTTTTTATTTGAAGATATTATTTTTAACAATAGAGGCCTCTTAGCGCTCAGAATGTCCAATTGCAGTTTCTACAGAAAGAGTGTTTCAGAAAGGCTCAATCAAAAGTAAGGTTCAACTCTGTTAGTTGAATGCACAGAACAGAAAGAAGTTTCATACAATGCTTCTGTGTAGTTTATATTTGAACATATTCTTTTTTCCACTATTACCCACTTAGCGCTACGAATGTCCAGTTGCATTTTCTACAGACAGAGTGTTTCAAAACTGCTCAATCAAAAGTATGGTTTAACTCTGTTAGCTGAATGCTCAGGTCAGAAAGAAGTTTCACAGAATGCTTCTGTGTAGTTTATATTTGAATATATTCCTTTTTCCACTACTACTCTCTTAGCGCTCCAAATGTCCAGTTGCATTTTCTACAGAAAGAGTGTTCAGATCTGCTGAATCAAAAGTATGGTTTAACTCTGTTAGCTGAATGCACAGATCAGAAAGAAGTTTCACAGAATGATTCTGTGTAGTTTATATTTGGAGACATTCCTTTTTCCACTATTACCCTCTTAGCGCTCCGAATCTCCACTTGCATTTTCTACAGAAAGAGTGTTTCAGAACGGCTCAATCAAAACTAAGGTTCAACTCTTTTAGTTGAACAAACAGAACAGAAAGAAGTTTCACACAATTCTTCTGTGTAGTTTTTATTTGTAGACATTCATTTTCCCAAAACAGGCCTCTTAGCGCTCAGAATGTCCAATTGCAGTTTCTACAGAAAGAGTGTTTCAGAACGGCTCAATCAAAAGTAAGGTTCAACTCTGTTAGTTGAATGCACAGAACAGAAAGAAGTTTCATACAATGCTTCTGTGTAGTTTATATTTGAACATATTCTTTTTTCCACTGTTACCCACTTAGCGCTACGAATGGCCAGTTGCATTTTCTACAGACAGAGTGTTTCAAAACTGCTCAATCAAAAGTATGGTTTAACTCTGTTAGCTGAATGCTCAGATCAGAAAGAAGTTTCACAGAATGCTTCTGTGTAGTTTATATTTGAATATATTCCTTTTTCCACTACTACGCTCTTAGCGCTCCAAATGTCCAGTTGCATTTTCTACAGAAAGAGTGTTCAGATCTGCTCAATCAAAAGTATGGTTTAACTCTGTTAGCTGAATGCACAGATCAGAAAGAAGTTTCACCGAATGATTCTGTGTAGTTTATATTTGAAGACATTCCTTTTTCCACTAGTACCCTCTTAGTGCTCCGAATCTCCACTTGCATTTTCTACAGAAAGAGTGTTTCAGAACGGCTCAATCAAAACTAAGGTTCAACTCTTTTAGTTGAACAAACAGAACAGAAAGAAGTTTCACACAATTCTTCTGTGTAGTTTTTATTTGTAGACATTCTTTTTCCCAATATAGGCCTCTTAGCGCTCAGAATGTCCAATTGCAGTTTCTACAGAAAGAGTGTTTCAGAACGGCTCAATCAAAAGTAAGGTTCAACTCTGTTAGTTGAATGCACAGAACAGAAAGAAGTTTCATACAATGCTTCTGTGTAGTTTATATTTGAACATATTCTTTTTTCCACTATTACCCACTTAGCGCTACGAATGCCCAGTTGCATTTTCTACAGACAGAGTGTTTCAAAACTGCTCAATCAAAAGTGTGGTTTAACTCTGTTAGCTGAATGCTCAGATCAGAAAGAAGTTTCACAGAATGCTTCTGTGTAGTTTATATTTGAATATATTCCTTTTTCCACTACTACGCTCTTAGCGCTCCAAATGTCCAGTTGCATTTTCTACAGAATGAGTGTTCAGATCTGCTCAATCAAAAGTATGGTTTAACTCTGTTAGCTGAATGCACAGATCAGAAAGAAGTTTCACCGAATGATTCTGTGTAGTTTATATTTGAAGACATTCCTTTTTCCACTAGTACCCTCTTAGCGCTCCGAATCTCCACTTGCATTTTCTACAAAAAGAGTGTTTCATAACTGCTCAATCAAAAATATGTTTTATCTCTGTTAACTGAATTTACAGATCAGAAATAAGTTTCACAGAATGCATCTGTGTAGTTTTTATTTGAAGATATGCTTTTTCCCAATGTAGGCCTCTTAGCGCTTAGCATGTCCACTTGCAGTTTCTACAGAAAGAGTGTTTCAGAACGGCTCAATCAAAAGTAAGGTTCAACTCTGTTAGTTGAATGCACAGAACAGAAAGAATTTTCACAGAATGCTACTGTGTATTTTATATTTGAATATATTCCTTTTTCCACTATTACCCTCCTAGCGCTCCGAATGTCCACTTGCATTTTCTACAGAAAGAGTGTTCAGAACTGCGCAATCAAAAGTATGGTTTAACTCTGTTAGCTTAATGAACATATCAGAAATAAGTTTCACACAATGCTTCTGTGTAGTTTTTATTTGAAGATATTATTTTTCCCAATAGAGGCCTCTTAGCGCTCAGAATGTCCAATTGCAGTTTCTACAGAAAGAGTGTTTCAGAACGGCTCAATCAAAAGTAAGGTTCAACTCTGTTAGTTGAATGCACAGAACAGAAAGAAGTTTCATACAATGCTTCTGTGTAGTTTATATTTGAACATATTCTTTTTTCCACTATTACCCACTTAGCGCTACGAATGTCCAGTTGCATTTTCTACAGACAGAGTGTTTCAAAACTGCTCAATCAAAAGTATGGTTTAACTCTGTTAGCTGAATGCTCAGATCAGAAAGAAGTTTCACAGAATGCTTCTGTGTAGTTTATTTTTGAATATATTCCTTTTTCCACTACTACTCTCTTAGCGCTCAAAATGTCCAGTTGCATTTTCTACAGAAAGAGTGTTCAGATCTGCTCAATCAAAAGTATGGTTTAACTCTGTTAGCTGAATGCACAGATCAGAAAGTAGTTTCACCGAATGATTCTGTGTAGTTTATATTTGGAGACATTCCTTTTTCCACTATTACCCTCTTAGCGCTCCGAATCTCCACTTGCATTTTCTACAGAAAGAGTGTTTCAGAACGGCTCAATCAAAACTAAGGTTCAACTCTTTTAGTTGAACAAACAGAACAGAAAGAAGTTTCACACAATTCTTCTGTGTAGTTTTTATTTGTAGACATTCTTTTTCCCAAAACAGGCCTCTTAACGCTCAGAATGTCCAATTGCAGTTTCTACAGAAAGAGTGTTGCAGAACGGCTCAATCAAAAGTAAGGTTCAACTCTGTTAGTTGAATGCACAGAACAGAAAGAAGTTTCATACAATGCTTCTGTGTAGTTTATATTTGAACATATTCTTTTTTCCACTATTACCCACTTAGCGCTACGAATGTCCAGTTGCATTTTCTACAGACAGAGTGTTTCAAAACTGCTCAATCAAAAGTATGGTTTAACTCTGTTAGCTGAATGCTCAGATCAGAAAGAAGTTTCCCAGAATGCTTCTGTGTAGTTTATATTTGAATATATTCCTTTTTCCACTACTACGCTCTTAGCGCTCCAAATGTCCAGTTGCATTTTCTACAGAAAGAGTGTTCAGATCTGCTCAATCAAAAGTATGGTTTAACTCTGTTAGCTGAATGCACAGATCAGAAAGAAGTTTCACCGAAAGATTCTGTGTAGTTTATATTTGAAGACATTCCTTTTTCCACTAGTACCATCTTAGCGCTCCGAATCTCCACTTGCATTTTCTACAGAAAGAGTGTTTCAGAACGGCTCAATCAAAACTAAGGTTCTACTCTTTTAGTTGAACAAACAGAACAGAAAGAAGTTTCACACAATTCTTCTGTGTAGTTTTTATTTGTAGACATTCTTTTTCCCAATATAGGCCTCTTAGCGCTCAGAATGTCCAATTGCAGTTTCTACAGAAAGAGTGTTTCAGAAAGGCTCAATCAAAAGTAAGGTTCAACTCTGTTAGTTGAATGCACAGAACAGAAAGAAGTTTCATACAATGCTTCTGTGTAGTTTATATTTGAACATATTCTTTTTTCCACTATTACCCACTTAGCGCTACGAATGTCCAGTTGCATTTTCTACAGACAGAGTGTTCCAAACTGCTCAATCAAAAGTATGGTTTAACTCTCTTAGCTGAATGCTCAGGTCAGAAAGAAGTTTCACAGAATGCTTCTGTGTAGTTTATATTTGAATATATTCCTTTTTCCACTACTACTCTCTTAGCGCTCCAAATGTCCAGTTGCATTTTCTACAGAAAGGGTGTTCAGATCTGCTCAATCAAAAGTATGGTTTAACTCTGTTAGCTGAATGCACAGATCAGAAAAAAGTTTCACCGAATGATTCTGTGTAGTTTATATTTGGAGACATTCCTTTTTCCACTATTACCCTCTTAGCGCTCCGAATCTGCACTTGCATTTTCTGCAGAAAGAGGGTTTCAGAACGGCTCAATCAAAACTAAGGTTCAACTCTTTTAGTTGAACAAACAGAACAGAAAGAAGTTTCACACAATTCTTCTGTGTAGTTTTTATTTGTAGAAATTCTTTTTCCCAATATAGGCCTCCTAGCGCTCAGAATGTCCAATTGCAGTTTCTACAGAAAGAGTGTTTCAGAACGGCTCAATCAAAAGTAAGGTTCAACTCTGTTAGTTGAATGCACAGAACAGAAAGAAGTTTCATACAATGCTTCTGTGTAGTTTATATTTGAACATATTCTTTTTTCCACTATTACCCACTTAGCGCTACGAATGTCCAGTTGCATTTTCTACAGACAGAGTGTTTCAAAACTGCTCAATCAAAAGTATGGTTTAACTCTGTTAGCTGAAAGCTCAGATCAGAAAGAAGTTTCACAGAATGCTACTGTGTAGTTTATATTTGAATATATTCCTTTTTCCACTATTACCCTCTTAGCGCTCCGAATGTCCACTTGCATTTTCTACAGAAAGAGTGTTCAGAACTGCGCAATCAAAAGTATGGTTTAACTCTGTTAGCTTAATGAACATATCAGAAATAAGTTTCACACAATGCTTCTGTGTAGTTTTTATTTGAAGATATTATTTTTCCCAATAGAGGCCTCTTAGCGCTCAGAATGTCCAATTGCAGTTTCTACAGAAAGAGTGTTTCAGAAAGGCTCAATCAAAAGTAAGGTTCAACTCTGTTAGTTGAATGCACAGAACAGAAAGAAGTTTCATACAATGCTTCTGTGTAGTTAATATTTGAACATATTCTTTTTTCCACTATTACCCACTTAGCGCTACGAATGTCCAGTTGCATTTTCTACAGACAGAGTGTTTCAAAACTGCTCAATCAAAAGTATGGTTTAACTCTGTTAGCTGAATGCTCAGATCAGAAAGAAGTTTCACAGAATGCTTCTGTGTAGTTTATATTTGAATATATTCCTTTTTCCACTACTACTCTCTTAGCGCTCCAAATGTCCAGTTGCATTTTCTACAGAAAGAGTGTTCAGATCTGCTCAATCAAAAGTATGGTTTAACTCTGTTAGCTGAATGCACAGATCAGAAAGAAGTTTCACAGAATGATTCTGTGTAGTTTATATTTGGAGACATTCCTTTTTCCACTATTACCCTCTTAGCGCTCCGAATCTCCACTTGCATTTTCTACAGAAAGAGTGTTTCAGAACGGCTCAATCAAAACTAAGGTTCAACTCTTTTAGTTGAACAAACAGAACAGAAAGGAGTTTCACACAATTCTTCTGTGTAGTTTTTATTTGTAGACATTCTTTTTCCCAATATAGGCCTCCTAGCGCTCAGAATGTCCAATTGCAGTTTCTACAGAAAGAGTGTTTCAGAACGGCTTAATCAAAAGTAAGGTTCAACTCTGTTAGTTGAATGCACAGAACAGAAAGAAGTTTCATACAATGCTTCTGTGTAGTTTATATTTGAACATATTCTTTTTTCCACTATTACCCACTTAGCGCTACGAATGTCCAGTTGCATTTTCTACAGACAGAGTGTTTCAAAACTGCTCAATCAAAAGTATGGTTTAACTCTGTTAGCTGAAAGCTCAGATCAGAAAGAAGTTTCACAGAATGCTTCTGTGTAGTTTATATTTGAATATATTCCTTTTTCCACTACTACGCTCTTAGCGCTCCAAATGTCCAGTTGCATTTTCTACAGAAAGAGTGTTCAGATCTGCTCAATCAAAAGTATAGTTTAACTCTGTTAGCTGAATGCACAGATCAGAAAGAAGTTTCACCGAATGATTCTGTGTAGTTTATATTTGAAGACATTCCTTTTTCCACTATTACCCTCTTAGCGCTCCGAATCTCCACTTGCATTTTCTACAAAAAGAGTGTTTCATAACTGCTCAATCAAAAATATGTTTTATCTCTGTTAACTGAATTTACAGATCAGAAATAAGTTTCACAGAATGCATCTGTGTAGTTTTTATTTGAAGATATTCTTTTTCCCAAAGTAGGCCTCTTAGCGCTTAGCATGTCCACTTGCAGTTTCTACAGAAAGAGTGTTTCAGAACGGCTCAATCAAAAGTAAGGTTCAACTCTGTTAGTTGAATGCACAGAACAGAAAGAATTTTCACAGAATCCTACTGTGTAGTTTATATTTGAATATATTCCTTTTTCCACTATTACCCTCTTAGCGCTCCGAATGTCCACTTGCATTTTCTACAGAAAGAGTGTTCAGAACTGCGCAATCAAAAGTATGGTTTAACTCTGTTAGCTTAATGAACATATCAGAAATAAGTTTCACACAATGCTTCTGTGTAGTTTTTATTTGAAGATATTATTTTTCCCAATAGAGGCCTCTTAGCGCTCAGAATGTCCAATTGCAGTTTCTACAGAAAGAGTGTTTCAGAACGGCTCAATCAAAAGTAAGGTTCAACTCTGTTAGTTGAATGCACAGAACAGAAAGAAGTTTCATACAATGCTTCTGTGTAGTTTATATTTGAACATATTCTTTTTTCCACTATTACCCACTTAGCGCTACGAATGTCCAGTTGCATTTTCTACAGACAGAGTGTTTCAAAACTGCTCAATCAAAAGTATGGTTTAACTCTGTTAGCTGAAAGCTCAGATCAGAAAGTAGTTTCACAGAATGCTTCTGTGTAGTTTATATTTGAATATATTCCTTTTTCCACTACTACGCTCTTAGCGCTCCAAATGTCCAGTTGCATTTTCTACAGAAAGAGTGTTCAGATCTGCTCAATCAAAAGTATAGTTTAACTCTGTTAGCTGAATGCACAGATCAGAAAGAAGTTTCACCGAATGATTCTGTGTAGTTTATATTTGAAGACATTCCTTTTTCCACTATTACCCTCTTAGCGCTCCGAATCTCCACTTGCATTTTCTACAAAAAGAGTGTTTCATAACTGCTCAATCAAAAATATGTTTTATCTCTGTTAACTGAATTTACAGATCAGAAATAAGTTTCACAGAATGCATCTGTGTAGTTTTTATTTGAAGATATTCTTTTTCCCAAAGTAGGCCTCTTAGCGCTTAGCATGTCCAATTGCAGTTTCTACAGAAAGAGTGTTTCAGAACGGCTCAATCAAAAGTAAGGTTCAACTCTGTTAGTTGAATGCACAGAACAGAAAGAATTTTCTCAGAATGCTACTGTGTAGTTTATATTTGAATATATTCCTTTTTCCACTATTACCCTCTTAGCGCTCCGAATGTCCACTTGCATTTTCTACAGAAAGAGTGTTCAGAACTGCGCAATCAAAAGTATGGTTTAACTCTGTTAGCCTAATGAACATATCAGAAATAAGTTTCACACAATGCTTCAGTGTAGTTTTTATTTGAAGATATTATTTTTCCCAATAGAGGCCTCTTAGCGCTCAGAATGTCCAATTGCAGTTTCTAGAGAAAGAGTGTTTCAGAACGGCTCAATCAAATGTAAGGTTCAACTCTGTTAGTTGAATGCACAGAACAGAAAGAAGTTTCATACAATGCTTCTGTGTAGTTTATATTTGAACATATTCTTTATTCCACTATTACCCACTTAGCGCTATGAATGTCCAGTTGCATTTTCTACAGACAGAGTGTTTCAAAACTGCTCAATCAAAAGTATTTTTTAACTCTGTTAGCTGAATGCTCAGGTCAGAAAGAAGTTTCACAGAATGCTTCTGTGTAGTTTATATTTGAATATATTCCTTTTTCCACTACTACTCTCTTAGCGCTCCAAATGTCCAGTTGCATTTTCTACAGAAAGAGTGTTCAGATCTGCTCAATCAAAAGTATGGTTTAACTCTGTTAGCTGAATGCACAGATCAGAAAGAAGTTTCACAGAATGATTCTGTGTAGTTTATATTTGGAGACATTCCTTTTTCCACTATTACCCTCTTAGCGCTCCGAATCTCCACTTGCATTTTCTACAGAAAGAGTGTTTCAGAACGGCTCAATCAAAACTTAGGTTCAACTCTTTTAGTTGAACAAACAGAACAGAAAGAACTTTCACACAATTCTTCTGTGTAGTTTTTATTTGTAGACATTCTTTTTCCCAATATAGGCCTCCTAGCGCTCAGAATGTCCAATTGCAGTTTCTACAGAAAGAGTGTTTCAGAACGGCTCAATCAAAAGTAAGGTTCAACTCTGTTAGTTGAATGCACAGAACAGAAAGAAGTTTCATACAATGCTTCTGTGTAGTTTATATTTGAACATATTCTTATTTCCACTATTACCCACTTAGCGCTACGAATGTCCAGTTGCATTTTCTACAGACAGAGTGTTTCAAAACTGCTCAATCAAAAGTATGGTTTAACTCTGTTAGCTGAATGCTCAGATCAGAAAGAAGTTTCACAGAATGCTTCTGTGTAGTTTATATTTGAATATATTCCTTTTTCCACTACTACGCTCTTAGCGCTCCAAATGTCCAGTTGCATTTTCTACAGAAAGAGTGTTCAGATCTGCTCAATCAAAAGTGTGGTTTAACTCTGTTAGCTGAATGCACAGATCAGAAAGAAGTTTCACCGAATGATTCTGTGTAGTTTATATTTGAAGACATTCCTTTTTCCACTACTACCCTCTTAGCCCTCCGAATCTCCACTTGCATTTTCTACAAAAAGAGTGTTTCATAACTGCTCAATCAAAAATATGTTTTATCTCTGTTAACTGAATTTACAGATCAGAAATAAGTTTCACAGAATGCATCTGTGTAGTTTTTATTTGAAGATATTCTTCTTCCCAATGTAGGCCTCTTAGCGCTTAGCATGTCCACTTGCAGTTTCTACAGAAAGAGTGTTTCAGAACGGCTCAATCAAAAGTAAGGTTCAACTCTGTTAGTTGAATGCACAGAACAGAAAGAATTTTCACAGAATGCTACTGTGTAGTTTATATTTGAATATATTCCTTTTTCCACTATTACCCTCTTAGCGCTCCGAATGTCCACTTGCATTTTCTACAGAAAGAGTGTTCAGAACTGCGCAATCAAAAGTATGGTTTAACTCTGTTAGCTTCATGAACATATCAGAAATAAGTTTCACACAATGCTTCTGTGTAGTTTTTATTTGAAGATATTATTTTTCCCAATAGAGGCCTCTTAGCGCTCAGAATGTCCAATTGCAGTTTCTACAGAAAGAGTGTTTCGGAAAGGCTCAATCAAAAGTAAGGTTCAACTCTGTTAGTTGAATGCACAGAACAGAAAGAAGTTTCATACAATGCTTCTGTGTAGTTTATATTTGAACATATTCTTTTTTCCACTATTACCCACTTAGCGCTATGAATGTCCAGTTGCATTTTCTACAGACAGAGTGTTTCAAAACTGCTCAATCAAAAGTATGGTTTAACTCTGTTAGCTGAATGCTCAGATCAGAAAGAAGTTTCACAGAATGCTTCTGTGTAGTTTATATTTGAATATATTCCTTTTTCCACTACTACTCTCTTAGCGCTCCAAATGTCCAGTTGCATTTTCTACAGAAAGAGTGTTCAGATCTGCTCAATCAAAAGTATGGTTTAACTCTGTTAGCTGAATGCACAGATCAGAAAGAAGTTTCACAGAATGATTCTGTGTAGTTTATATTTGGAGACATTCCTTTTTCCACTATTACCCTCTTAGCGCTCCGAATCTCCACTTGTATTTTCTACAGAAAGAGTGTTTCAGAACGGCTCAATCAAAACTAAGGTTCAACTCTTTTAGTTGAACAAACAGAACAGAAAGAAGTTTCACACAATTCTTCTGTGTAGTTTTTATTTGTAGACATTCTTTTTCCCAATATAGGCCTCCTAGCGCTCAGAATGTCCAATTGCAGTTTCTACAGAAAGAGTGTTTCAGAACAGCTTAATCAAAAGTAAGGTTCAACTCTGTTAGTTGAATGCACAGAACAGAAAGAAGTTTCATACAATGCTTCTGTGTAGTTTATATTTGAACATATTCTTTTTTCCACTATTACCCACTTAGCGCTACGAATGTCCAGTTGCATTTTCTACAGACAGAGTGTTTCAAAACTGCTCAATCAAAAGTATGGTTTAACTCTGTTAGCTGAAAGCTCAGATCAGAAAGAAGTTTCACAGAATGCTTCTGTGTAGTTTATATTTGAATATATTCCTTTTTCCACTACTACGCTCTTAGCGCTCCAAATGTCCAGTTGCATTTTCTACAGAAAGAGTGTTCAGATCTGCTCAATCAAAAGTATAGTTTAACTCTGTTAGCTGAATGCACAGATCAGAAAGAAGTTTCACCGAATGATTCTCTGTAGTTTATATTTGAAGACATTCCTTTTTCCACTATTACCCCCTTAGCGCTCCGAATCTCCACTTGCATTTTCTACAAAAAGAGTGTTTCATAACTGCTCAATCAAAAATATGTTTTATCTCTGTTAACTGAATTTACAGATCAGAAATAAGTTTCACAGAATGCATCTGTGTAGTTTTTATTTGAAGATATTCTTTTTCCCAAAGTAGGCCTCTTAGCGCTTAGCATGTCCAATTGCAGTTTCTACAGAAAGAGTGTTTCAGAACGGCTCAATCAAAAGTAAGGTTCAACTCTGTTAGTTGAATGCACAGAACAGAAAGAATTTTCTCAGAATGCTACTGTGTAGTTTATATTTGAATATATTCCTTTTTCCACTATTACCCTCTTAGCGCTCCGAATGTCCACTTGCATTTTCTACAGAAAGAGTGTTCAGAACTGCGCAATCAAAAGTATGGTTTAACTCTGTTAGCCTAATGAACATATAAGAAATAAGTTTCACACAATGCTTCTGTGTAGTTTTTATTTGAAGATATTATTTTTCCCAATAGAGGCCTCTTAGCGCTCAGAATGTCCAATTGCAGTTTCTACAGAAAGAGTGTTTCAGAACGGCTCAATCAAAAGTAAGGTTCAACTCTGTTAGTTGAATGCACAGAACAGAAAGAAGTTTCATACAATGCTTCTGTGTAGTTTATATTTGAACATATTTTTTTTCCACTATTACCCACTTAGCGCTACGAATGTCCAGTTGCATTTTCTACAGACAGAGTGTTTCAAAACTGCTCAATCAAAAGTATGGTTTAACTCTGTTAGCTGAATGCTCAGATCAGAAAGAAGTTTCACAGAATGCTTCTGTGTAGTTTATATTTGAATATATTCCTTTTCCCACTACTACTCTCTTAGCGCTCCAAATGTCCAGTTGCATTTTCTACAGAAAGAGTGTTCAGATCTGCTCAATCAAAAGTATGGTTTAACTCTGTTAGCTGAATGCACAGATCAGAAAGAAGTTTCACAGAATGATTCTGTGTAGTTTATATTTGGAGACATTCCTTTTTCCACTATTACCCTCTTAGCGCTCCGAATCTCCACTTGCATTTTCTACAGGCAGAGTGTTTCAGAACGGCTCAATCAAAACTAAGGTTCAACTCTTTTAGTTGAACAAACAGAACAGAAAGAAGTTTCACACAATTCTTCTGTGTAGTTTTTATTTGTAGACATTCTTTTTCCCAATATAGGCCTCCTAGCGCTCAGAATCTCCAATAGCAGTTTCTACAGAAAGAGTGTTTCAGAACGGCTCAATCAAAAGTAAGGTTCAACTCTGTTAGTTGAATGCACAGAACAGAAAGAATTTTCTCAGAATGCTACTGTGTAGTTTATATTTGAATATATTCCTTTTTCCACTATTACCCTCTTAGCGCTCCGAATGTCCACTTGCATTTTCTACAGAAAGAGTGTTCAGAACTGCGCAATCAAAAGTATGGTTTAACTCTGTTAGCCTAATGAACATATCAGAAATAAGTTTCACACAATGCTTCTGTGTAGTTTTTATTTGAAGATATTATTTTTCCCAATAGAGGCCTCTTAGCGCTCAGAATGTCCAATTGCAGTTTCTAGAGAAAGAGTGTTTCAGAACGGCTCAATCAAAAGTAAGGTTCAACTCTGTTAGTTGAATGCACAGAACAGAAAGAAGTTTCATACAATGCTTCTGTGTAGTTTATATTTGAACATATTCTTTTTTCCACTATTACCCACTTAGCGCTATGAATGTCCAGTTGCATTTTCTACAGACAGAGTGTTTCAAAACTGCTCAATCAAAAGTATGGTTTAACTCTGTTAGCTGAATGCTCAGGTCAGAAAGAAGTTTCACAGAATGCTTCTGTGTAGTTTATATTTGAATATATTCCTTTTTCCACTACTACTCTCTTAGCGCTCCAAATGTCCAGTTGCATTTTCTACAGAAAGAGTGTTCAGATCTGCTCAATCAAAAGTATGGTTTAACTCTGTTAGCTGAATGCACAGATCAGAAAGAAGTTTCACAGAATGATTCTGTGTAGTTTATATTTGGAGACATTCCTTTTTCCACTATTACCCTCTTAGCGCTCCGAATCTCCACTTGCATTTTCTACAGAAAGAGTGTTTCAGAACGGCTCAATCAAAACTAAGGTTCAACTCTTTTAGTTGAACAAACAGAACAGAAAGAAGTTTCACACAATTCTTCGTGTAGTTTTTATTTGTAGACATTCTTTTTCCCTATATAGGCCTCCTAGCGCTCAGAATGTCCAATTGCAGTTTCTACAGAAAGAGTGTTTCAGAACGGCTCAATCAAAAGTAAGGTTCAACTCTGTTAGTTGAATGCACAGAACAGAAAGAAGTTTCATACAATGCTTCTGTGTAGTTTATATTTGAACATATTCTTATTTCCACTATTACCCACTTAGCGCTACGAATGTCCAGTTGCATTTTCTACAGACAGAGTGTTTCAAAACTGCTCAATCAAAAGTATGGTTTAAATCTGTTAGCTGAATGCTCAGATCAGAAAGAAGTTTCACAGAATGCTTCTGTGTAGTTTATATTTGAATATATTCCTTTTTCCACTACTACGCTCTTAGCGCTCCAAATGTCCAGTTGCATTTTCTACAGAAAGAGTGTTCAGATCTGCTCAATCAAAAGTGTGGTTTAACTCTGTTAGCTGAATGCACAGATCAGAAAGAAGTTTCACCGAATGATTCTGTGTAGTTTATATTTGAAGACATTCCTTTTTCCACTACTACCCTCTTAGCCCTCCGAATCTCCACTTGCATTTTCTACAAAAAGAGTGTTTCATAACTGCTCAATCAAAAATATGTTTTATCTCTGTTAACTGAATTTACAGATCAGAAATAAGTTTCACAGAATGCATCTGTGTAGTTTTTATTTGAAGATATTCTTCTTCCCAATGTAGGCCTCTTAGCGCTTAGCATGTCCACTTGCAGTTTCTACAGAAAGAGTGTTTCAGAACGGCTCAATCAAAAGTAAGGTTCAACTCTGTTAGTTGAATGCACAGAACAGAAAGAATTTTCACAGAATCGTACTGTGTAGTTTATATTTGAATATATTCCTTTTTCCACTATTACCCTCTTAGCGCTCCGAATGTCCACTTGCATTTTCTACAGAAAGAGTGTTCAGAACTGCGCAATCAAAAGTATGGTTTAACTCTGTTAGCTTAATGAACATATCAGAAATAAGTTTCACACAATGCTTCTGTGTAGTTTTTATTTGAAGATATTATTTTTCCCAATAGAGGCCTCTTAGCGCTCAGAATGTCCAATTGCAGTTTCTACAGAAAGAGTGTTTCAGAAAGGCTCAATCAAAAGTAAGGTTCAACTCTGTTAGTTGAATGCACAGAACAGAAAGAAGTTTCATACAATGCTTCTGTGTAGTTTATATTTGAACATATTCTTTTTTCCACTATTACCCACTTAGCGCTACGAATGTCCAGTTGCATTTTCTACAGACAGAGTGTTTCAAAACTGCTCAATCAAAAGTATGGTTTAACTCTGTTAGCTGAAAGCTCAGATCAGAAAGAAGTTTCACAGAATGCTTCTGTGTAGTTTATATTTGAATATATTCCTTTTTCCACTACTACGCTCTTAGCGCTCCAAATGTCCAGTTGCATTTTCTACAGAAAGAGTGTTCAGATCTGCTCAATCAAAAGTATAGTTTAACTCTGTTAGCTGAATGCACAGATCAGAAAGAAGTTTCACCGAATGATTCTGTGTAGTTTATATTTGAAGACATTCCTTTTTCCACTATTACCCTCTTAGCGCTCCGAATCTCCACTTGCATTTTCTACAAAAAGAGTGTTTCATAACTGCTCAATCAAAAATATGTTTTATCTCTGTTAACTGAATTTACAGATCAGAAATAAGTTTCACAGAATGCATCTGTGTAGTTTTTATTTGAAGATATTCTTTTTCCCAAAGTAGGCCTCTTAGCGCTTAGCATGTCCAATTGCAGTTTCTACAGAAAGAGTGTTTCAGAACGGCTCAATCAAAAGTAAGGTTCAACTCTGTTAGTTGAATGCACAGAACAGAAAGAATTTTCTCAGAATGCTACTGTGTAGTTTATATTTGAATATATTCCTTTTTCCACTATTACCCTCTTAGCGCTCCGAATGTCCACTTGCATTTTCTACAGAAAGAGTGTTCAGAACTGCGCAATCAAAAGTATGGTTTAACTCTGTTAGCCTAATGAACATATCAGAAATAAGTTTCACACAATGCTTCAGTGTAGTTTTTATTTGAAGATATTATTTTTCCCAATAGAGGCCTCTTAGCGCTCAGAATGTCCAATTGCAGTTTCTAGAGAAAGAGTGTTTCAGAACGGCTCAATCAAATGTAAGGTTCAACTCTGTTAGTTGAATGCACAGAACAGAAAGAAGTTTCATACAATGCTTCTGTGTAGTTTATATTTGAACATATTCTTTATTCCACTATTACCCACTTAGCGCTATGAATGTCCAGTTGCATTTTCTACAGACAGAGTGTTTCAAAACTGCTCAATCAAAAGTATTTTTTAACTCTGTTAGCTGAATGCTCAGGTCAGAAAGAAGTTTCACAGAATGCTTCTGTGTAGTTTATATTTGAATATATTCCTTTTTCCACTACTACTCTCTTAGCGCTCCAAATGTCCAGTTGCATTTTCTACAGAAAGAGTGTTCAGATCTGCTCAATCAAAAGTATGGTTTAACTCTGTTAGCTGAATGCACAGATCAGAAAGAAGTTTCACAGAATGATTCTGTGTAGTTTATATTTGGAGACATTCCTTTTTCCACTATTACCCTCTTAGCGCTCCGAATCTCCACTTGCATTTTCTACAGAAAGAGTGTTTCAGAACGGCTCAATCAAAACTTAGGTTCAACTCTTTTAGTTGAACAAACAGAACAGAAAGAACTTTCACACAATTCTTCTGTGTAGTTTTTATTTGTAGACATTCTTTTTCCCAATATAGGCCTCCTAGCGCTCAGAATGTCCAATTGCAGTTTCTACAGAAAGAGTGTTTCAGAACGGCTCAATCAAAAGTAAGGTTCAACTCTGTTAGTTGAATGCACAGAACAGAAAGAAGTTTCATACAATGCTTCTGTGTAGTTTATATTTGAACATATTCTTATTTCCACTATTACCCACTTAGCGCTACGAATGTCCAGTTGCATTTTCTACAGACAGAGTGTTTCAAAACTGCTCAATCAAAAGTATGGTTTAACTCTGTTAGCTGAATGCTCAGATCAGAAAGAAGTTTCACAGAATGCTTCTGTGTAGTTTATATTTGAATATATTCCTTTTTCCACTACTACGCTCTTAGCGCTCCAAATGTCCAGTTGCATTTTCTACAGAAAGAGTGTTCAGATCTGCTCAATCAAAAGTGTGGTTTAACTCTGTTAGCTGAATGCACAGATCAGAAAGAAGTTTCACCGAATGATTCTGTGTAGTTTATATTTGAAGACATTCCTTTTTCCACTACTACCCTCTTAGCCCTCCGAATCTCCACTTGCATTTTCTACAAAAAGAGTGTTTCATAACTGCTCAATCAAAAATATGTTTTATCTCTGTTAACTGAATTTACAGATCAGAAATAAGTTTCACAGAATGCATCTGTGTAGTTTTTATTTGAAGATATTCTTCTTCCCAATGTAGGCCTCTTAGCGCTTAGCATGTCCACTTGCAGTTTCTACAGAAAGAGTGTTTCAGAACGGCTCAATCAAAAGTAAGGTTCAACTCTGTTAGTTGAATGCACAGAACAGAAAGAATTTTCACAGAATGCTACTGTGTAGTTTATATTTGAATATATTCCTTTTTCCACTATTACCCTCTTAGCGCTCCGAATGTCCACTTGCATTTTCTACAGAAAGAGTGTTCAGAACTGCGCAATCAAAAGTATGGTTTAACTCTGTTAGCTTCATGAACATATCAGAAATAAGTTTCACACAATGCTTCTGTGTAGTTTTTATTTGAAGATATTATTTTTCCCAATAGAGGCCTCTTAGCGCTCAGAATGTCCAATTGCAGTTTCTACAGAAAGAGTGTTTCGGAAAGGCTCAATCAAAAGTAAGGTTCAACTCTGTTAGTTGAATGCACAGAACAGAAAGAAGTTTCATACAATGCTTCTGTGTAGTTTATATTTGAACATATTCTTTTTTCCACTATTACCCACTTAGCGCTACGAATGTCCAGTTGCATTTTCTACAGACAGAGTGTTTCAAAACTGCTCAATCAAAAGTATGGTTTAACTCTGTTAGCTGAATGCTCAGATCAGAAAGAAGTTTCACAGAATGCTTCTGTGTAGTTTATATTTGAATATATTCCTTTTTCCACTACTACTCTCTTAGCGCTCCAAATGTCCAGTTGCATTTTCTACAGAAAGAGTGTTCAGATCTGCTCAATCAAAAGTATGGTTTAACTCTGTTAGCTGAATGCACAGATCAGAAAGAAGTTTCACAGAATGATTCTGTGTAGTTTATATTTGGAGACATTCCTTTTTCCACTATTACCCTCTTAGCGCTCCGAATCTCCACTTGTATTTTCTACAGAAAGAGTGTTTCAGAACGGCTCAATCAAAACTAAGGTTCAACTCTTTTAGTTGAACAAACAGAACAGAAAGAAGTTTCACACAATTCTTCTGTGTAGTTTTTATTTGTAGACATTCTTTTTCCCAATATAGGCCTCCTAGCGCTCAGAATGTCCAATTGCAGTTTCTACAGAAAGAGTGTTTCAGAACAGCTTAATCAAAAGTAAGGTTCAACTCTGTTAGTTGAATGCACAGAACAGAAAGAAGTTTCATACAATGCTTCTGTGTAGTTTATATTTGAACATATTCTTTTTTCCACTATTACCCACTTAGCGCTACGAATGTCCAGTTGCATTTTCTACAGACAGAGTGTTTCAAAACTGCTCAATCAAAAGTATGGTTTAACTCTGTTAGCTGAAAGCTCAGATCAGAAAGAAGTTTCACAGAATGCTTCTGTGTAGTTTATATTTGAATATATTCCTTTTTCCACTACTACGCTCTTAGCGCTCCAAATGTCCAGTTGCATTTTCTACAGAAAGAGTGTTCAGATCTGCTCAATCAAAAGTATAGTTTAACTCTGTTAGCTGAATGCACAGATCAGAAAGAAGTTTCACCGAATGATTCTCTGTAGTTTATATTTGAAGACATTCCTTTTTCCACTATTACCCCCTTAGCGCTCCGAATCTCCACTTGCATTTTCTACAAAAAGAGTGTTTCATAACTGCTCAATCAAAAATATGTTTTATCTCTGTTAACTGAATTTACAGATCAGAAATAAGTTTCACAGAATGCATCTGTGTAGTTTTTATTTGAAGATATTCTTTTTCCCAAAGTAGGCCTCTTAGCGCTTAGCATGTCCAATTGCAGTTTCTACAGAAAGAGTGTTTCAGAACGGCTCAATCAAAAGTAAGGTTCAACTCTGTTAGTTGAATGCACAGAACAGAAAGAATTTTCTCAGAATGCTACTGTGTAGTTTATATTTGAATATATTCCTTTTTCCACTATTACCCTCTTAGCGCTCCGAATGTCCACTTGCATTTTCTACAGAAAGAGTGTTCAGAACTGCGCAATCAAAAGTATGGTTTAACTCTGTTAGCCTAATGAACATATAAGAAATAAGTTTCACACAATGCTTCTGTGTAGTTTTTATTTGAAGATATTATTTTTCCCAATAGAGGCCTCTTAGCGCTCAGAATGTCCAATTGCAGTTTCTACAGAAAGAGTGTTTCAGAACGGCTCAATCAAAAGTAAGGTTCAACTCTGTTAGTTGAATGCACAGAACAGAAAGAAGTTTCATACAATGCTTCTGTGTAGTTTATATTTGAACATATTTTTTTTCCACTATTACCCACTTAGCGCTACGAATGTCCAGTTGCATTTTCTACAGACAGAGTGTTTCAAAACTGCTCAATCAAAAGTATGGTTTAACTCTGTTAGCTGAATGCTCAGATCAGAAAGAAGTTTCACAGAATGCTTCTGTGTAGTTTATATTTGAATATATTCCTTTTCCCACTACTACTCTCTTAGCGCTCCAAATGTCCAGTTGCATTTTCTACAGAAAGAGTGTTCAGATCTGCTCAATCAAAAGTATGGTTTAACTCTGTTAGCTGAATGCACAGATCAGAAAGAAGTTTCACAGAATGATTCTGTGTAGTTTATATTTGGAGACATTCCTTTTTCCACTATTACCCTCTTAGCGCTCCGAATCTCCACTTGCATTTTCTACAGGCAGAGTGTTTCAGAACGGCTCAATCAAAACTAAGGTTCAACTCTTTTAGTTGAACAAACAGAACAGAAAGAAGTTTCACACAATTCTTCTGTGTAGTTTTTATTTGTAGACATTCTTTTTCCCAATATAGGCCTCCTAGCGCTCAGAATCTCCAATAGCAGTTTCTACAGAAAGAGTGTTTCAGAACGGCTCAATCAAAAGTAAGGTTCAACTCTGTTAGTTGAATGCACAGAACAGAAAGAATTTTCTCAGAATGCTACTGTGTAGTTTATATTTGAATATATTCCTTTTTCCACTATTACCCTCTTAGCGCTCCGAATGTCCACTTGCATTTTCTACAGAAAGAGTGTTCAGAACTGCGCAATCAAAAGTATGGTTTAACTCTGTTAGCCTAATGAACATATCAGAAATAAGTTTCACACAATGCTTCTGTGTAGTTTTTATTTGAAGATATTATTTTTCCCAATAGAGGCCTCTTAGCGCTCAGAATGTCCAATTGCAGTTTCTAGAGAAAGAGTGTTTCAGAACGGCTCAATCAAAAGTAAGGTTCAACTCTGTTAGTTGAATGCACAGAACAGAAAGAAGTTTCATACAATGCTTCTGTGTAGTTTATATTTGAACATATTCTTTTTTCCACTATTACCCACTTAGCGCTATGAATGTCCAGTTGCATTTTCTACAGACAGAGTGTTTCAAAACTGCTCAATCAAAAGTATGGTTTAACTCTGTTAGCTGAATGCTCAGGTCAGAAAGAAGTTTCACAGAATGCTTCTGTGTAGTTTATATTTGAATATATTCCTTTTTCCACTACTACTCTCTTAGCGCTCCAAATGTCCAGTTGCATTTTCTACAGAAAGAGTGTTCAGATCTGCTCAATCAAAAGTATGGTTTAACTCTGTTAGCTGAATGCACAGATCAGAAAGAAGTTTCACAGAATGATTCTGTGTAGTTTATATTTGGAGACATTCCTTTTTCCACTATTACCCTCTTAGCGCTCCGAATCTCCACTTGCATTTTCTACAGAAAGAGTGTTTCAGAACGGCTCAATCAAAACTAAGGTTCAACTCTTTTAGTTGAACAAACAGAACAGAAAGAAGTTTCACACAATTCTTCGTGTAGTTTTTATTTGTAGACATTCTTTTTCCCTATATAGGCCTCCTAGCGCTCAGAATGTCCAATTGCAGTTTCTACAGAAAGAGTGTTTCAGAACGGCTCAATCAAAAGTAAGGTTCAACTCTGTTAGTTGAATGCACAGAACAGAAAGAAGTTTCATACAATGCTTCTGTGTAGTTTATATTTGAACATATTCTTATTTCCACTATTACCCACTTAGCGCTACGAATGTCCAGTTGCATTTTCTACAGACAGAGTGTTTCAAAACTGCTCAATCAAAAGTATGGTTTAAATCTGTTAGCTGAATGCTCAGATCAGAAAGAAGTTTCACAGAATGCTTCTGTGTAGTTTATATTTGAATATATTCCTTTTTCCACTACTACGCTCTTAGCGCTCCAAATGTCCAGTTGCATTTTCTACAGAAAGAGTGTTCAGATCTGCTCAATCAAAAGTGTGGTTTAACTCTGTTAGCTGAATGCACAGATCAGAAAGAAGTTTCACCGAATGATTCTGTGTAGTTTATATTTGAAGACATTCCTTTTTCCACTACTACCCTCTTAGCCCTCCGAATCTCCACTTGCATTTTCTACAAAAAGAGTGTTTCATAACTGCTCAATCAAAAATATGTTTTATCTCTGTTAACTGAATTTACAGATCAGAAATAAGTTTCACAGAATGCATCTGTGTAGTTTTTATTTGAAGATATTCTTCTTCCCAATGTAGGCCTCTTAGCGCTTAGCATGTCCACTTGCAGTTTCTACAGAAAGAGTGTTTCAGAACGGCTCAATCAAAAGTAAGGTTCAACTCTGTTAGTTGAATGCACAGAACAGAAAGAATTTTCACAGAATCGTACTGTGTAGTTTATATTTGAATATATTCCTTTTTCCACTATTACCCTCTTAGCGCTCCGAATGTCCACTTGCATTTTCTACAGAAAGAGTGTTCAGAACTGCGCAATCAAAAGTATGGTTTAACTCTGTTAGCTTAATGAACATATCAGAAATAAGTTTCACACAATGCTTCTGTGTAGTTTTTATTTGAAGATATTATTTTTCCCAATAGAGGCCTCTTAGCGCTCAGAATGTCCAATTGCAGTTTCTACAGAAAGAGTGTTTCAGAAAGGCTCAATCAAAAGTAAGGTTCAACTCTGTTAGTTGAATGCACAGAACAGAAAGAAGTTTCATACAATGCTTCTGTGTAGTTTATATTTGAACATATTCTTTTTTCCACTATTACCCACTTAGCGCTACGAATGTCCAGTTGCATTTTCTACAGACAGAGTGTTTCAAAACTGCTCAATCAAAAGTATGGTTTAACTCTGTTAGCTGAAAGCTCAGATCAGAAAGAAGTTTCACAGAATGCTTCTGTGTAGTTTATATTTGAATATATTCCTTTTTCCACTACTACGCTCTTAGCGCTCCAAATGTCCAGTTGCATTTTCTACAGAAAGAGTGTTCAGATCTGCTCAATCAAAAGTATAGTTTAACTCTGTTAGCTGAATGCACAGATCAGAAAGAAGTTTCACCGAATGATTCTGTGTAGTTTATATTTGAAGACATTCCTTTTTCCACTATTACCCTCTTAGCGCTCCGAATCTCCACTTGCATTTTCTACAAAAAGAGTGTTTCATAACTGCTCAATCAAAAATATGTTTTATCTCTGTTAACTGAATTTACAGATCAGAAATAAGTTTCACAGAATGCATCTGTGTAGTTTTTATTTGAAGATATTCTTTTTCCCAAAGTAGGCCTCTTAGCGCTTAGCATGTCCAATTCCAGTTTCTACAGAAAGAGTGTTTCAGAACGGCTCAATCAAAAGTAAGGTTCAACTCTGTTAGTTGAATGCACAGAACAGAAAGAATTTTCTCAGAATGCTACTGTGTAGTTTATATTTGAATATATTCCTTTTTCCACTATTACCCTCTTAGCGCTCCGAATGTCCACTTGCATTTTCTACAGAAAGAGTGTTCAGAACTGCGCAATCAAAAGTATGGTTTAACTCTGTTAGCCTAATGAACATATCAGAAATAAGTTTCACACAATGCTTCTGTGTAGTTTTTATTTGAAGATATTATTTTTCCCAATAGAGGCCTCTTAGCGCTCAGAATGTCCAATTGCAGTTTCTACAGAAAGAGTGTTTCAGAAAGGCTCAATCAAAGGTAAGGTTCAACTCTGTTAGTTGAATGCACAGAACAGAAAGAAGTTTCATACAATGCTTCTTTGTAGTTTATATTTGAACATATTCTTTTTTCCACTATTACCCACTTAGCGCTATGAATGTCCAGTTGCATTTTCTACAGACAGAGTGTTTCAAAACTGCTCAATCAAAAGTATGGTTTAACTCTGTTAGCTGAATGCTCAGGTCAGAAAGAAGTTTCACAGAATGCTTCTGTGTAGTTTATATTTGAATATATTCCTTTTTCCACTACTACTCTCTTAGCGCTCCAAATGTCCAGTTGCATTTTCTACAGAAAGAGTGTTCAGATCTGCTCAATCAAAAGTATGGTTTAACTCTGTTAGCTGAATGCACAGATCAGAAATAAGTTTCACAGAATGATTCTGTGTAGTTTATATTTGGAGACATTCCTTTTTCCACTATTACCCTCTTAGCGCTCCGAATCTCCACTTGCATTTTCTACAGAAAGAGTGTTTCAGAACGGCTCAATCAAAACTAAGGTTCAACTCTTTTAGTTGAACAAACAGAACAGAAAGAAGTTTCACACAATTCTTCGTGTAGTTTTTATTTGTAGACATTCTTTTTCCCAATATAGGCCTCCTAGCGCTCAGAATGTCCAATTGCAGTTTCTACAGAAAGAGTGTTTCAGAACGGCTCAATCAAAAGTAAGGTTCAACTCTGTTAGTTGAATGCACAGAACAGAAAGAAGTTTCATACAATGCTTCTGTGTAGTTTATATTTGAACATATTCTTATTTCCACTATTACCCACTTAGCGCTACGAGTGTCCAGTTGCATTTTCTACAGACAGAGTGTTTCAAAACTGCTCAATCAAAAGTATGGTTTAACTCTGTTAGCTGAATGCTCAGATCAGAAAGAAGTTTCACAGAATGCTTCTGTGTAGTTTATATTTGAATATATTCCTTTTTCCACTTCTACGCTCTTAGCGCTCCAAATGTCCAGTTGCATTTTCTACAGAAAGAGTGTTCAGATCTGCTCAATCAAAAGTGTGGTTTACCTCTGTTAGCTGAATGCACAGATCAGAAAGAAGTTTCACCGAATGATTCTGTGTAGTTTATATTTGAAGACATTCCTTTTTCCACTACTACCCTCTTAGCCCTCCGAATCTCCACTTGCATTTTCTACAAAAAGAGTGTTTCATAACTGCTCAATCAAAAATATGTTTTATCTCTGTTAACTGAATTTACAGATCAGAAATAAGTTTCACAGAATGCATCTGTGTAGTTTTTATTTGAAGATATTCTTCTTCCCAATGTAGGCCTCTTAGCGCTTAGCATGTCCACTTGCAGTTTCTACAGAAAGAGTGTTTCAGAACGGCTCAATCAAAAGTAAGGTTCAACTCTGTTAGTTGAATGCACAGAACAGAAAGAATTTTCACAGAATGCTACTGTGTAGTTTATATTAGAATATATTCCTTTTTCCACTATTACCCTCTTAGCGCTCCGAATGTCCACTTGCATTTTCTACAGAAAGAGTGTTCAGAACTGCGCAATCAAAAGTATGGTTTAACTCTGTTAGCTTAATGAACATATCAGAAATAAGTTTCACACAATGCTTCTGTGTAGTTTTTATTTGAAGATATTATTTTTCCCAATAGAGGCCTCTTAGCGCTCAGAATGTCCAATTGCAGTTTCTACAGAAAGAGTGTTTCGGAAAGGCTCAATCAAAAGTAAGGTTCAACTCTGTTAGTTGAATGCACAGAACAGAAAGAAGTTTCATACAATGTTTCTGTGTAGTTTATATTTGAACATATTCTTTTTTCCACTATTACCCACTTAGCGCTACGAATGTCCAGTTGCATTTTCTACAGACAGAGTGTTTCAAAACTGCTCAATCAAAAGTATGGTTTAACTCTGTTAGCTGAATGCTCAGATCAGAAAGAAGTTTCACAGAATGCTTCTGTGTAGTTTATATTTGAATATATTCCTTTTTCCACTACTACTCTCTTAGCGCTCCAAATGTCCAGTTGCATTTTCTACAGAAAGAGTGTTCAGATCTGCTCAATCAAAAGTATGGTTTAACTCTGTTAGCTGAATGCACAGATCAGAAAGATGTTTCACAGAATGATTCTGTGTAGTTTATATTTGGAGACATTCCTTTTTCCACTATTACCCTCTTAGCGCTCCGAATCTCCACTTGCATTTTCTACAGAAAGAGTGTTTCAGAACGGCTCAATCAAAACTAAGGTTCAACTCTTTTAGTTGAACAAACAGAACAGAAAGAAGTTTCACACAATTCTTCTGTGTAGTTTTTATTTGTAGACATTCTTTTTCCCAATATAGGCCTCCTAGCGCTCAGAATGTCCAATTGCAGTTTCTACAGAAAGAGTGTTTCAGAACAGCTTAATCAAAAGTAAGGTTCAACTCTGTTAGTTGAATGCACAGAACAGAAAGAAGTTTCATACAATGCTTCTGTGTAGTTTATATTTGAACATATTCTTTTTTCCACTATTACCCACTTAGCGCTACGAATGTCCAGTTGCATTTTCTACAGACAGAGTGTTTCAAAACTGCTCAATCAAAAGTATGGTTTAACTCTGTTAGCTGAAAGCTCAGATCAGAAAGAAGTTTCACAGAATGCTTCTGTGTAGTTTATATTTGAATATATTCCTTTTTCCACTACTACGCTCTTAGCGCTCCAAATGTCCAGTTGCATTTTCTACAGAAAGAGTGTTCAGATCTGCTCAATCAAAAGTATAGTTTAACTCTGTTAGCTGAATGCACAGATCAGAAAGAAGTTTCACCGAATGATTCTCTGTAGTTTATATTTGAAGACATTCCTTTTTCCACTATTACCCCCTTAGCGCTCCGAATCTCCACTTGCATTTTCTACAAAAAGAGTGTTTCATAACTGCTCAATCAAAAATATGTTTTATCTCTGTTAACTGAATTTACAGATCAGAAATAAGTTTCACAGAATGCATCTGTGTAGTTTTTATTTGAAGATATTCTTTTTCCCAAAGTAGGCCTCTTAGCGCTTAGCATGTCCAATTGCAGTTTCTACAGAAAGAGTGTTTCAGAACGGCTCAATCAAAAGTAAGGTTCAACTCTGTTAGTTGAATGCACAGAACAGAAAGAATTTTCTCAGAATGCTACTGTGTAGTTTATATTTGAATATATTCCTTTTTACACTATTACCCTCTTAGCGCTCCGAATGTCCACTTGCATTTTCTACAGAAAGAGTGTTCAGAACTGCGCAATCAAAAGTATGGTTTAACTCTGTTAGCCTAATGAACATATAAGAAATAAGTTTCACACAATGCTTCTGTGTAGTTTTTATTTGAAGATATTATTTTTCCCAATAGAGGCCTCTTAGCGCTCAGAATGTCCAATTGCAGTTTCTACAGAAAGAGTGTTTCAGAACGGCTCAATCAAAAGTAAGGTTCAACTCTGTTAGTTGAATGCACAGAACAGAAAGAAGTTTCATACAATGCTTCTGTGTAGTTTATATTTGAACATATTCTTTTTTCCACTATTACCCACTTAGCGCTACGAATGTCCAGTTGCATTTTCTACAGACAGAGTGCTTCAAAACTGCTCAATCAAAAGTATGGTTTAACTCTGTTAGCTGAATGCTCAGATCAGAAAGAAGTTTCACAGAATGCTTCTGTGTAGTTTATATTTGAATATATTCCTTTTCCCACTACTACTCTCTTAGCGCTCCAAATGTCCAGTTGCATTTTCTACAGAAAGAGTGTTCAGATCTGCTCAATCAAAAGTATGGTTTAACTCTGTTAGCTGAATGCACAGATCAGAAAGAAGTTTCACAGAATGATTCTGTGTAGTTTATATTTGGAGACATTCCTTTTTCCACTATTACCCTATTAGCGCTCCGAATCTCCACTTGCATTTTCTACAGGCCGAGTGTTTCAGAACGGCTCAATCAAAACTAAGGTTCAACTCTTTTAGTTGAACAAACAGAACAGAAAGAAGTTTCACACAATTCTTCTGTGTAGTTTTTATTTGTAGACATTCTTTTTCCCAATATAGGCCTCCTAGCGCTCAGAATCTCCAATAGCAGTTTCTACAGAAAGAGTGTTTCAGAACGGCTCAATCAAAAGTAAGGTTCAACTCTGTTAGTTGAATGCACAGAACAGAAAGAATTTTCTCAGAATGCTACTGTGTAGTTTATATTTGAATATATTCCTTTTTCCACTATTACCCTCTTAGCGCTCCGAATGTCCACTTCCATTTTCTACAGAAAGAGTGTTCAGAACTGTGCAATCAAAAGTATGGTTTAACTCTGTTAGCCTAATGAACATATCAGAAATAAGTTTCACACAATGCTTCTGTGTAGTTTTTATTTGAAGATATTATTTTTCCCAATAGAGGCCTCTTAGCGCTCAGAATGTCCAATTGCAGTTTCTAGAGAAAGAGTGTTTCAGAACGGCTCAATCAAAAGTAAGGTTCAACTCTGTTAGTTGAATGCACAGAACAGAAAGAAGTTTCATACAATGCTTCTGTGTAGTTTATATTTGAACATATTCTTTTTTCCACTATTACCCACTTAGCGCTATGAATGTCCAGTTGCATTTTCTACAGACAGAGTGTTTCAAAACTGCTCAATCAAAAGTATGGTTTAACTCTGTTAGCTGAATGCTCAGGTCAGAAAGAAGTTTCACAGAATGCTTCTGTGTAGTTTATATTTGAATATATTCCTTTTTCCACTACTACTCTCTTAGCGCTCCAAATGTCCAGTTGCATTTTCTACAGAAAGAGTGTTCAGATCTGCTCAATCAAAAGTATGGTTTAACTCTGTTAGCTGAATGCACAGATCAGAAAGAAGTTTCACAGAATGATTCTGTGTAGTTTATATTTGGAGACATTCCTTTTTCCACTATTACCCTCTTAGCGCTCCGAATCTCCACTTGCATTTTCTACAGAAAGAGTGTTTCAGAACGGCTCAATCAAAACTAAGGTTCAACTCTTTTAGTTGAACAAACAGAACAGAAAGAAGTTTCACACAATTCTTCGTGTAGTTTTTATTTGTAGACATTCTTTTTCCCAATATAGGCCTCCTAGCGCTCAGAATGTCCAATTGCAGTTTCTACAGAAAGAGTGTTTCAGAATGGCTCAATCAAAAGTAAGGTTCAACTCTGTTAGTTGAATGCACAGAACAGAAAGAAGTTTCATACAATGCTTCTGTGTAGTTTATATTTGAACATATTCTTATTTCCACTATTACCCACTTAGCGCTACGAATGTCCAGTTGCATTTTCTACAGACAGAGTGTTTCAAAACTGCTCAATCAAAAGTATGGTTTAAATCTGTTAGCTGAATGCTCAGATCAGAAAGAAGTTTCACAGAATGCTTCTGTGTAGTTTATATTTGAATATATTCCTTTTTCCACTACTACGCTCTTAGCGCTCCAAATGTCCAGTTGCATTTTCTACAGAAAGAGTGTTCAGATCTGCTCAATCAAAAGTGTGGTTTAACTCTGTTAGCTGAATGCACAGATCAGAAAGAAGTTTCACCGAATGATTCTGTGTAGTTTATATTTGAAGACATTCCTTTTTCCACTACTACCCTCTTAGCCCTCCGAATCTCCACTTGCATTTTCTACAAAAAGAGTGTTTCATAACTGCTCAATCAAAAATATGTTTTATCTCTGTTAACTGAATTTACAGATCAGAAATAAGTTTCACAGAATGCATCTGTGTAGTTTTTATTTGAAGATATTCTTCTTCCCAATGTAGGCCTCTTAGCGCTTAGCATGTCCACTTGCAGTTTCTACAGAAAGAGTGTTTCAGAACGGCTCAATCAAAAGTAAGGTTCAACTCTGTTAGTTGAATGCACAGAACAGAAAGAATTTTCACAGAATCCTACTGTGTAGTTTATATTTGAATATATTCCTTTTTCCACTATTACCCTCTTAGCGCTCCGAATGTCCACTTGCATTTTCTACAGAAAGAGTGTTCAGAACTGCGCAATCAAAAGTATGGTTTAACTCTGTTAGCTTAATGAACATATCAGAAATAAGTTTCACACAATGCTTCTGTGTAGTTTTTATTTGAAGATATTATTTTTCCCAATAGAGGCCTCTTAGCGCTCAGAATGTCCAATTGCAGTTTCTACAGAAAGAGTGTTTCAGAAAGGCTCAATCAAAAGTAAGGTTCAACTCTGTTAGTTGAATGCACAGAACAGAAAGAAGTTTCATACAATGCTTCTGTGTAGTTTATATTTGAACATATTCTTTTTTCCACTATTACCCACTTAGCGCTACGAATGTCCAGTTGCATTTTCTACAGACAGAGTGTTTCAAAACTGCTCAATCAAAAGTATGGTTTAACTCTGTTAGCTGAAAGCTCAGATCAGAAAGAAGTTTCACAGAATGCTTCTGTGTAGTTTATATTTGAATATATTCCTTTTTCCACTACTACGCTCTTAGCGCTCCAAATGTCCAGTTGCATTTTCTACAGAAAGAGTGTTCAGATCTGCTCAATCAAAAGTATAGTTTAACTCTGTTAGCTGAATGCACAGATCAGAAAGAAGTTTCACCGAATGATTCTGTGTAGTTTATATTTGAAGACATTCCTTTTTCCACTATTACCCTCTTAGCGCTCCGAATCTCCACTTGCATTTTCTACAAAAAGAGTGTTTCATAACTGCTCAATCAAAAATATGTTTTATCTCTGTTAACTGAATTTACAGATCAGAAATAAGTTTCACAGAATGCATCTGTGTAGTTTTTATT
The DNA here is from genome assembly GCF_028878055.3 of Symphalangus syndactylus. Taxonomy (NCBI): domain Eukaryota; kingdom Metazoa; phylum Chordata; class Mammalia; order Primates; family Hylobatidae; genus Symphalangus; species Symphalangus syndactylus. The sequence continues at coordinate 161,379,696 of NC_072447.2, read as the reverse complement.
TGAAGATATTCTTTTTCCCAAAGTAGGCCTCTTAGCGCTTAGCATGTCCAATTCCAGTTTCTACAGAAAGAGTGTTTCAGAACGGCTCAATCAAAAGTAAGGTTCAACTCTGTTAGTTGAATGCACAGAACAGAAAGAATTTTCTCAGAATGCTACTGTGTAGTTTATATTTGAATATATTCCTTTTTCCACTATTACCCTCTTAGCGCTCCGAATGTCCACTTGCATTTTCTACAGAAAGAGTGTTCAGAACTGCGCAATCAAAAGTATGGTTTAACTCTGTTAGCCTAATGAACATATCAGAAATAAGTTTCACACAATGCTTCTGTGTAGTTTTTATTTGAAGATATTATTTTTCCCAATAGAGGCCTCTTAGCGCTCAGAATGTCCAATTGCAGTTTCTAGAGAAAGAGTGTTTCAGAACGGCTCAATCAAAAGTAAGGTTCAACTCTGTTAGTTGAATGCACAGAACAGAAAGAAGTTTCATACAATGCTTCTTTGTAGTTTATATTTGAACATATTCTTTTTTCCACTATTACCCACTTAGCGCTATGAATGTCCAGTTGCATTTTCTACAGACAGAGTGTTTCAAAACTGCTCAATCAAAAGTATGGTTTAACTCTGTTAGCTGAATGCTCAGGTCAGAAAGAAGTTTCACAGAATGCTTCTGTGTAGTTTATATTTGAATATATTCCTTTTTCCACTACTACTCTCTTAGCGCTCCAAATGTCCAGTTGCATTTTCTACAGAAAGAGTGTTCAGATCTGCTCAATCAAAAGTATGGTTTAAGTCTGTTAGCTGAATGCACAGATCAGAAAGAAGTTTCACAGAATGATTCTGTGTAGTTTATATTTGGAGACATTCCTTTTTCCACTATTACCCTCTTAGCGCTCCGAATCTCCACTTGCATTTTCTACAGAAAGAGTGTTTCAGAACGGCTCAATCAAAACTAAGGTTCAACTCTTTTAGTTGAACAAACAGAACAGAAAGAAGTTTCACACAATTCTTCGTATAGTTTTTATTTGTAGACATTCTTTTTCCCAATATAGGCCTCCTAGCGCTCAGAATGTCCAATTGCAGTTTCTACAGAAAGAGTGTTTCAGAACGGCTCAATCAAAAGTAAGGTTCAACTCTGTTAGTTGAATGCACAGAACAGAAAGAAGTTTCATACAATGCTTCTGTGTAGTTTATATTTGAACATATTCTTATTTCCACTATTACCCACTTAGCGCTACGAATGTCCAGTTGCATTTTCTACAGACAGAGTGTTTCAAAACTGCTCAATCAAAAGTATGGTTTAACTCTGTTAGCTGAATGCTCAGATCAGAAAGAAGTTTCACAGAATGCTTCTGTGTAGTTTATATTTGAATATATTCCTTTTTCCACTTCTACGCTCTTAGCGCTCCAAATGTCCAGTTGCATTTTCTACAGAAAGAGTGTTCAGATCTGCTCAATCAAAAGTGTGGTTTACCTCTGTTAGCTGAATGCACAGATCAGAAAGAAGTTTCACCGAATGATTCTGTGTAGTTTATATTTGAAGTCATTCCTTTTTCCACTACTACCCTCTTAGCCCTCCGAATCTCCACTTGCATTTTCTACAAAAAGAGTGTTTCATAACTGCTCAATCAAAAATATGTTTTATCTCTGTTAACTGAATTTACAGATCAGAAATAAGTTTCACAGAATGCATCTGTGTAGTTTTTATTTGAAGATATTCTTCTTCCCAATGTAGGCCTCTTAGCGCTTAGCATGTCCACTTGCAGTTTCTACAGAAAGAGTGTTTCAGAACGGCTCAATCAAAAGTAAGGTTCAACTCTGTTAGTTGAATGCACAGAACAGAAAGAATTTTCACAGAATCCTACTGTGTAGTTTATATTTGAATATATTCCTTTTTCCACTATTACCGTCTTAGCGCTCCGAATGTCCACTTGCATTTTCTACAGAAAGAGTGTTCAGAACTGCGCAATCAAAAGTATGGTTTAACTCTGTTAGCTTAATGAACATATCAGAAATAAGTTTCACACAATGCTTCTGTGTAGTTTTTATTTGAAGATATTATTTTTCCCAATAGAGGCCTCTTAGCGCTCAGAATGTCCAATTGCAGTTTCTACAGAAAGAGTGTTTCAGAAAGGCTCAATCAAAAGTAAGGTTCAACTCTGTTAGTTGAATGCACAGAACAGAAAGAAGTTTCATACAATGCTTCTGTGTAGTTTATATTTGAACATATTCTTTTTTCCACTATTACCCCCTTAGCGCTACGAATGTCCAGTTGCATTTTCTACAGACAGAGTGTTTCAAAACTGCTCAATCAAAAGTATGGTTTAACTCTGTTAGCTGAATGCTCAGATCAGAAAGAAGTTTCACAGAATGCTTCTGTGTAGTTTATATTTGAATATATTCCTTTTTCCACTACTACTCTCTTAGCGCTCCAAATGTCCAGTTGCATTTTCTACAGAAAGAGTGTTCAGATCTGCTCAATCAAAAGTATGGTTTAACTCTGTTAGCTGAATGCACAGATCAGAAAGAAGTTTCACAGAATGATTCTGTGTAGTTTATATTTGGAGATATTCCTTTTTCCACTATTACCTTCTTAGCGCTCCGAATCTCCACTTGCATTTTCTACAGAAAGAGTGTTTCAGAACGGCTCAATCAAAACTAAGGTTCAACTCTTTTAGTTGAACAAACAGAACAGAAAGAAGTTTCACACAATTCTTCTGTGTAGTTTTTATTTGTAGACATTCTTTTTCCCAATATAGGCCTCCTAGCGCTCAGAATGTCCAATTGCAGTTTCTACAGAAAGTGTGTTTCAGAACGGCTCAATCAAAAGTAAGGTTCAACTCTGTTAGTTGAATGCACAGAACAGAAAGAAGTTTCATACAATGCTTCTCTGTAGTTTATATTTGAACATATTCTTTTTTCCACTATTACCCACTTAGCGCTACGAATGTCCAGTTGCATTTTCTACAGACAGAGTGTTTCAAAACTGCTCAATCAAAAGTATGGTTTAACTCTGTTAGCTGAATGCTCAGATCAGAAAGAATTTTCACAGAATGCTTCTGTGTAGTTTATATTTGAATATATTCCTTTTTCCACTACTACTCTCTTAGCGCTCCAAATGTCCAGTTGCATTTTCTACAGAAAGAGTGTTCAGATCTGCTCAATCAAAAGTATGGTTTAACTCTGTTAGCTGAATGCACAGATCAGAAAGAAGTTTCACAGAATGATTCTGTGTAGTTTATATTTGGAGACATTCCTTTTTCCACTATTACCCTCTTAGCGCTCCGAATCTCCACTTGCATTTTCTACAGAAAGAGTGTTTCAGAACGGCTCAATCAAAACTAAGGTTCAACTCTTTTAGTAGAACAAACAGAACAGAAAGAAGTTTTACACAATTCTTCTGTGTAGTTTTTATTTGTAGACATTCTTTTTCCCAATATAGGCCTCCTAGCGCTCAGAATGTCCAATTGCAGTTTCTACAGAAAGAGTGTTTCAGAACAGCTTAATCAAAAGTAAGGTTCAACTCTGTTAGTTGAATGCACAGAACAGAAAGAAGTTTCATACAATGCTTCTGTGTAGTTTATATTTGAACATATTCTTTTTTCCACTATTACCCACTTAGCGCTACGAATGTCCAGTTGCATTTTCTACAGACAGAGTGTTTCAAAACTGCTCAATCAAAAGTATGGTTTAACTCTGTTAGCTGAAAGCTCAGGTCAGAAAGAAGTTTCACAGAATGCTTCTGTGTAGTTTATATTTGAATATATTCCTTTTTCCACTACTACTCTCTTAGCGCTCCAAATGTCCAGTTGCATTTTCTACAGAAAGAGTGTTCAGATCTGCTCAATCAAAAGTATGGTTTAACTCTGTTAGCTGAATGCACAGATCAGAAAGAAGTTTCACAGAATGATTCTGTGTAGTTTATATTTGGAGACATTCCTTTTTCCACTATTACCCTCTTAGCGCTCCGAATCTCCACTTGCATTTTCTACAGAAAGAGTGTTTCAGAACGGCTCAATCAAAACTAAGGTTCAACTCTTTTAGTTGAACAAACAGAACAGAAAGAAGTTTCACACAATTCTTCTGTGTAGTTTTTATTTGTAGACATTCTTTTTCCCAATATAGGCCTCCTAGCGCTCAGAATCTCCAATTGCAGTTTCTACAGAAAGAGTGTTTCAGAACGGCTCAATCAAAAGTAAGGTTCAACTCTGTTAGTTGAATGCACAGAACAGAAAGAAGTTTCATACAATGCTTCTGTGTAGTTTATATTTGAACATATTCTTATTTCCACTATTACCCACTTAGCGCTACGAATGTCCAGTTGCATTTTCTACAGACAGAGTGTTTCAAAACTGCTCAATCAAAAGTATGGTGTAACTCTGTTAGCTGAATGCTAGATCAGAAAGAAGTTTCACAGAATGCTTCTGTGTAGTTTATATTTGAATATATTCCTTTTTCCACTACTACGCTCTTAGCGCTCCAAATGTCCAGTTGCATTTTCTACAGAAAGAGTGTTCAGATCTGCTCAATCAAAAGTGTGGTTTAACTCTGTTAGCTGAATGCACAGATCAGAAAGAAGTTTCACCGAATGATTCTGTGTAGTTTATATTTGAAGACATTCCTTTTTCCACTACTACCCTCTTAGCCCTCCGAATCTCCACTTGCATTTTCTACAAAAAGAGTGTTTCATAACTGCTCAATCAAAAATAAGTTTTATCTCTGTTAACTGAATTTACAGATCAGAAATAAGTTTCACAGAATGCATCTGTGTAGTTTTCATTTGAAGATATTCTTCTTCCCAATGTAGGCCTCTTAGCGCTTAGCATGTCCACTTGCAGTTTCTACAGAAAGAGTGTTTCAGAACGGCTCAATCAAAAGTAAGGTTCAACTCTGTTAGTTGAATGCACAGAACAGAAAGAATTTTCACAGAATGCTACTGTGTAGTTTATATTTGAATATATTCCTTTTTCCACTATTACCCTCTTAGCGCTCCGAATGTCCACTTGCATTTTCTACAGAAAGAGTGTTCAGAACTGCGCAATCAAAAGTATGGTTTAACTCTGTTAGCTTAATGAACATATCAGAAATAAGTTTCACACAATGCTTCTGTGTAGTTTTTATTTGAAGATATTATTTTTCCCAATAGAGGCCTCTTAGCGCTCAGAATGTCCAATTGCAGTTTCTACAGAAAGAGTGTTTCAGAAAGGCTCAATCAAAAGTAAGGTTCAACTCTGTTAGTTGAATGCACAGAACAGAAAGAAGTTTCATACAATGCTTCTGTGTAGTTTATATTTGAACATATTCTTTTTTCCACTATTACCCACTTAGCGCTACGAATGTCCAGTTGCATTTTCTACAGACAGAGTGTTTCAAAACTGCTCAATCAAAAGTATGGTTTAACTCTGTTAGCTGAATGCTCAGATCAGAAAGAAGTTTCACAGAATGCTTCTGTGTAGTTTATATTTGAATATATTCCTTTTTCCACTACTACTCTCTTAGCGCTCCAAATGTCCAGTTGCATTTTCTACAGAAAGAGTGTTCAGATCTGCTCAATCAAAAGTATGGTTTAACTCTGTTAGCTGAATGCACAGATCAGAAAGAAGTTTCACAGAATGATTCTGTGTAGTTTATATTTGGAGACATTCCTTTTTCCACTATTACCCTCTTAGCGCTCCGAATCTCCACTTGCATTTTCTACAGAAAGAGTGTTTCAGAACGGCTCAATCAAAACTAAGGTTCAACTCTTTTAGTTGAACAAACAGAACAGAAAGAAGTTTCACACAATTCTTCTGTGTAGTTTTTATTTGTAGACATTCTTTTTCCCAATATAGGCCTCCTAGCGCTCAGAATGTCCAATTGCAGTTTCTACAGAAAGAGTGTTTCAGAACAGCTTAATCAAAAGTAAGGTTCAACTCTGTTAGTTGAATGCACAGAACAGAAAGAAGTTTCATACAATGCTTCTGTGTAGTTTATATTTGAACATATTCTTTTTTCCACTATTACCCACTTAGCGCTACGAATGTCCAGTTGCATTTTCTACAGACAGAGTGTTTCAAAACTGCTCAATCAAAAGTATGGTTTAACTCTGTTAGCTGAAAGCTCAGGTCAGAAAGAAGTTTCACAGAATGCTTCTGTGTAGTTTATATTTGAATATATTCCTTCTTCCACTACTACTCTCTTAGCGCTCCAAATGTCCAGTTGCATTTTCTACAGAAAGGGTGTTCAGATCTGCTCAATCAAAAGTATGGTTTAACTCTGTTAGCTGAATGCACAGATCAGAAAGAAGTTTCACAGAATGATTCTGTGTAGTTTATATTTGGAGACATTCCTTTTTCCACTATTACCCTCTTAGCGCTCCGAATCTCCACTTGCATTTTCTACAGAAAGAGTGTTTCAGAACGGCTCAATCAAAACTAAGGTTCAACTCTTTTAGTTGAACAAACAGAACAGAAAGAAGTTTCACACAATTCTTCTGTGTAGTTTTTATTTGTAGACATTCTTTTTCCCAATATAGGCCTCCTAGCGCTCAGAATGTCCAATTGCAGTTCCTACAGAAAGAGTGTTTCAGAACGGCTCAATCAAAAGTAAGGTTCAACTCTGTTAGTTGAATGCACAGAACAGAAAGAAGTTTCATACAATGCTTCTGTGTAGTTTATATTTGAACATATTCTTATTTCCACTATTACCCACTTAGCGCTACGAATGTCCAGTTGCATTTTCTACAGACAGAGTGTTTCAAAACTGCTCAATCAAAAGTATGGTTTAACTCTGTTAGCTGAATGCTCAGATCAGAAAGAAGTTTCACAGAATGCTTCTGTGTAGTTTATATTTGAATATATTCCTTTTTCCACTACTACGCTCTTAGCGCTCCAAATGTCCAGTTGCATTTTCTACAGAAAGAGTGTTCAGATCTGCTCAATCAAAAGTGTGGTTTAACTCTGTTAGCTGAATGCACAGATCAGAAAGAAGTTTCACCGAATGATTCTCTGTAGTTTATATTTGAAGACATTCCTTTTTCCACTACTACCCTCTTAGCCCTCCGAATCTCCACTTGCATTTTCTACAAAAAGAGTGTTTCATAACTGCTCAATCAAAAATATGTTTTATCTCTGTTAACTGAATTTACAGATCAGAAATAAGTTTCACAGAATGCATCTGTGTAGTTTTTATTTGAAGATATTCTACTTCCCAATGTAGGCCTCTTAGCGCTTAGCATGTCCACTTGCAGTTTCTACAGAAAGAGTGTTTCAGAACGGCTCAATCAAAAGTAAGGTTCAACTCTGTTAGTTGAATGCACAGAACAGAAAGAATTTTCACAGAATGCTACTGTGTAGTTTATATTTGAATATATTCCTTTTTCCACTATTACCCTCTTAGCGCTCCGAATGTCCACTTGCATTTTCTACAGAAAGAGTGTTCAGAACTGCGCAATCAAAAGTATGGTTTAACTCTGTTAGCTTAATGAACATATCAGAAATAAGTTTCACACAATGCTTCTGTGTAGTTTTTATTTGAAGATATTATTTTTCCCAATAGAGGCCTCTTAGTGCTCAGAATGTCCAATTGCAGTTTCTACAGAAAGAGTGTTTCAGAAAGGCTCAATCAAAAGTAAGGTTCAACTCTGTTAGTTGAATGCACAGAACAGAAAGAAGTTTCATACAATGCTTCTGTGTAGTTTATATTTGAACATATTCTTTTTTCCACTATTACCCACTTAGCGCTACGAATGTCCAGTTGCATTTTCTACAGACAGAGTGTTTCAAAACTGCTCAATCAAAAGTATGGTTTAACTCTGTTAGCTGAATGCTCAGATCAGAAAGAAGTTTCACAGAATGCTTCTGTGTAGTTTATATTTGAATATATTCCTTTTTCCACTACTACTCTCTTAGCGCTCCAAATGTCCAGTTGCATTTTCTACAGAAAGAGTGTTCAGATCTGCTCAATCAAAAGTATGGTTTAACTCTGTTAGCTGAATGCACAGATCAGAAACAAGTTTCACAGAATGATTCTGTGTAGTTTATATTTGGAGACATTCCTTTTTCCACTATTACCCTCTTAGCGCACTGAATCTCCACTTGCATTTTCTACAGAAAGAGTGTTTCAGAACGGCTCAATCAAAACTAAGGTTCAACTCTTTTAGTTGAACAAACAGAACAGAAAGAAGTTTCACACAATTCTTCTGTGTAGTTTTTATTTGTAGACATTCTTTTTCCCAATATAGGCCTCCTAGCGCTCAGAATGTCCAATTGCAGTTCCTACAGAAAGAGTGTTTCAGAACGGCTCAATCAAAAGTAAGGTTCAACTCTGTTAGTTGAATGCACAGAACAGAAAGAAGTTTCATACAATGCTTCTGTGTAGTTTATATTTGAACATATTCTTATTTCCACTATTACCCACTTAGCGCTACGAATGTCCAGTTGCATTTTCTACAGACAGAGTGTTTCAAAACTGCTCAATCAAAAGTATGGTTTAACTCTGTTAGCTGAATGCTCAGATCAGAAAGAAGTTTCACAGAATGCTTCTGTGTAGTTTATATTTGAATATATTCCTTTTTCCACTACTACGCTCTTAGCGCTCCAAATGTCCAGTTGCATTTTCTACAGAAAGAGTGTTCAGATCTGCTCAATCAAAAGTGTGGTTTAACTCTGTTAGCTGAATGCACAGATCAGAAAGAAGTTTCACCGAATGATTCTGTGTAGTTTATATTTGAAGACATTCCTTTTTCCACTACTACCCTCTTAGCCCTCCGAATCTCCACTTGCATTTTCTACAAAAAGAGTGTTTCATAACTGCTCAATCAAAAATATGTTTTATCTCTGTTAACTGAATTTACAGATCAGAAATAAGTTTCACAGAATTCATCTGTGTAGTTTTTATTTGAATATATTCTTCTTCCCAATGTAGGCCTCTTAGCGCTTAGCATGTCCACTTGCAGTTTCTACAGAAAGAGTGTTTCAGAACGGCTCAATCAAAAGTAAGGTTCAACTCTGTTAGTTGAATGCACAGAACAGAAAGAATTTTCACAGAATGCTACTGTGTAGTTTATATTTGAATATATTCCTTTTTCCACTATTACCCTCTTAGCGCTCCGAATGTCCACTTGCATTTTCTACAGAAAGAGTGTTCAGAACTGCGCAATCAAAAGTATGGTTTAACTCTGTTAGCTTAATGAACATATCAGAAATAAGTTTCACACAATGCTTCTGTGTAGTTTTTATTTGAAGATATTATTTTTCCCAATAGAGGCCTCTTAGCGCTCAGAATGTCCAATTGCAGTTTCTACAGAAAGAGTGTTTCAGAAAGGCTCAATCAAAAGTAAGGTTCAACTCTGTTAGTTGAATGCACAGAACAGAAAGAAGTTTCATACAATGCTTCTGTGTAGTTTATATTTGAACATATTCTTTTTTCCACTATTACCCACTTAGCGCTACGAATGTCCAGTTGCATTTTCTACAGACAGAGTGTTTCAAAACTGCTCAATCAAAAGTATGGTTTAACTCTGTTAGCTGAATGCTCAGATCAGAAAGAAGTTTCACAGAATGCTTCTGTGTAGTTTATATTTGAATATATTCCTTTTTCCACTACTACTCCCTTAGCGCTCCAAATGTCCAGTTGCATTTTCTACAGAAAGAGTGTTCAGATCTGCTCAATCAAAAGTATGGTTTAACTCTGTTAGCTGAATGCACAGATCAGAAACAAGTTTCACAGAATGATTCTGTGTAGTTTATATTTGGAGACATTCCTTTTTCCACTATTACCCTCTTAGCGCACTGAATCTCCACTTGCATTTTCTACAGAAAGAGTGTTTCAGAACGGCTCAATCAAAACTAAGGTTCAACTCTTTTAGTTGAACAAACAGAACAGAAAGAAGTTTCACACAATTCTTCTGTGTAGTTTTTATTTGTAGACATTCTTTTTCCCAATATAGGCCTCCTAGCGCTCAGAATCTCCAATTGCAGTTTCTACAGAAAGAGTGTTTCAGAACGGCTCAATCAAAAGTAAGGTTCAACTCTGTTAGTTGAATGCACAGAACAGAAAGAAGTTTCATACAATGCTTCTGTGTAGTTTATATTTGAACATATTCTTATTTCCACTATTACCCACTTAGCGCTACGAATGTCCAGTTGCATTTTCTACAGACAGAGTGTTTCAAAACTGCTCAATCAAAAGTATGGTTTAACTCTGTTAGCTGAATGCTCAGATCAGAAAGAAGTTTCACAGAATGCTTCTGTGTAGTTTATATTTGAATATATTCCTTTTTCCACTACTACGCTCTTAGCGCTCCAAATGTCCAGTTGCATTTTCTACAGAAAGAGTGTTCAGATCTGCTCAATCAAAAGTGTGGTTTAACTCTGTTAGCTGAATGCACAGATCAGAAAGAAGTTTCACCGAATGATTCTGTGTAGTTTATATTTGAAGACATTCCTTTTTCCACTACTACCCTCTTAGCCCTCCGAATCTCCACTTGCATTTTCTACAAAAAGAGTGTTTCATAACTGCTCAATCAAAAATAAGTTTTATCTCTGTTAACTGAATTTACAGATCAGAAATAAGTTTCACAGAATGCATCTGTGTAGTTTTCATTTGAAGATATTCTTCTTCCCAATGTAGGCCTCTTAGCGCTTAGCATGTCCACTTGCAGTTTCTACAGAAAGAGTGTTTCAGAACGGCTCAATCAAAAGTAAGGTTCAACTCTGTTAGTTGAATGCACAGAACAGAAAGAATTTTCACAGAATGCTACTGTGTAGTTTATATTTGAATATATTCCTTTTTCCACTATTACCCTCTTAGCGCTCCGAATGTCCACTTGCATTTTCTACAGAAAGAGTGTTCAGAACTGCGCAATCAAAAGTATGGTTTAACTCTGTTAGCTTAATGAACATATCAGAAATAAGTTTCACACAATGCTTCTGTGTAGTTTTTATTTGAAGATATTATTTTTCCCAATAGAGGCCTCTTAGCGCTCAGAATGTCCAATTGCAGTTTCTACAGAAAGAGTGTTTCAGAAAGGCTCAATCAAAAGTAAGGTTCAACTCTGTTAGTTGAATGCACAGAACAGAAAGAAGTTTCATACAATGCTTCTGTGTAGTTTATATTTGAACATATTCTTTTTTCCACTATTACCCACTTAGCGCTACGAATGTCCAGTTGCATTTTCTACAGACAGAGTGTTTCAAAACTGCTCAATCAAAAGTATGGTTTAACTCTGTTAGCTGAATGCTCAGATCAGAAAGAAGTTTCACAGAATGCTTCTGTGTAGTTTATATTTGAATATATTCCTTTTTCCACTACTACTCTCTTAGCGCTCCAAATGTCCAGTTGCATTTTCTACAGAAAGAGTGTTCAGATCTGCTCAATCAAAAGTATGGTTTAACTCTGTTAGCTGAATGCACAGATCAGAAAGAAGTTTCACAGAATGATTCTGTGTAGTTTATATTTGGAGACATTCCTTTTTCCACTATTACCCTCTTAGCGCTCCGAATCTCCACTTGCATTTTCTACAGAAAGAGTGTTTCAGAACGGCTCAATCAAAACTAAGGTTCAACTCTTTTAGTTGAACAAACAGAACAGAAAGAAGTTTCACACAATTCTTCTGTGTAGTTTTTATTTGTAGACATTCTTTTTCCCAATATAGGCCTCCTAGCGCTCAGAATGTCCAATTGCAGTTTCTACAGAAAGAGTGTTTCAGAACAGCTTAATCAAAAGTAAGGTTCAACTCTGTTAGTTGAATGCACAGAACAGAAAGAAGTTTCATACAATGCTTCTGTGTAGTTTATATTTGAACATATTCTTTTTTCCACTATTACCCACTTAGCGCTACGAATGTCCAGTTGCATTTTCTACAGACAGAGTGTTTCAAAACTGCTCAATCAAAAGTATGGTTTAACTCTGTTAGCTGAAAGCTCAGGTCAGAAAGAAGTTTCACAGAATGCTTCTGTGTAGTTTATATTTGAATATATTCCTTCTTCCACTACTACTCTCTTAGCGCTCCAAATGTCCAGTTGCATTTTCTACAGAAAGGGTGTTCAGATCTGCTCAATCAAAAGTATGGTTTAACTCTGTTAGCTGAATGCACAGATCAGAAAGAAGTTTCACAGAATGATTCTGTGTAGTTTATATTTGGAGACATTCCTTTTTCCACTATTACCCTCTTAGCGCTCCGAATCTCCACTTGCATTTTCTACAGAAAGAGTGTTTCAGAACGGCTCAATCAAAACTAAGGTTCAACTCTTTTAGTTGAACAAACAGAACAGAAAGAAGTTTCACACAATTCTTCTGTGTAGTTTTTATTTGTAGACATTCTTTTTCCCAATATAGGCCTCCTAGCGCTCAGAATGTCCAATTGCAGTTCCTACAGAAAGAGTGTTTCAGAACGGCTCAATCAAAAGTAAGGTTCAACTCTGTTAGTTGAATGCACAGAACAGAAAGAAGTTTCATACAATGCTTCTGTGTAGTTTATATTTGAACATATTCTTATTTCCACTATTACCCACTTAGCGCTACGAATGTCCAGTTGCATTTTCTACAGACAGAGTGTTTCAAAACTGCTCAATCAAAAGTATGGTTTAACTCTGTTAGCTGAATGCTCAGATCAGAAAGAAGTTTCACAGAATGCTTCTGTGTAGTTTATATTTGAATATATTCCTTTTTCCACTACTACGCTCTTAGCGCTCCAAATGTCCAGTTGCATTTTCTACAGAAAGAGTGTTCAGATCTGCTCAATCAAAAGTGTGGTTTAACTCTGTTAGCTGAATGCACAGATCAGAAAGAAGTTTCACCGAATGATTCTCTGTAGTTTATATTTGAAGACATTCCTTTTTCCACTACTACCCTCTTAGCCCTCCGAATCTCCACTTGCATTTTCTACAAAAAGAGTGTTTCATAACTGCTCAATCAAAAATATGTTTTATCTCTGTTAACTGAATTTACAGATCAGAAATAAGTTTCACAGAATGCATCTGTGTAGTTTTTATTTGAAGATATTCTACTTCCCAATGTAGGCCTCTTAGCGCTTAGCATGTCCACTTGCAGTTTCTACAGAAAGAGTGTTTCAGAACGGCTCAATCAAAAGTAAGGTTCAACTCTGTTAGTTGAATGCACAGAACAGAAAGAATTTTCACAGAATGCTACTGTGTAGTTTATATTTGAATATATTCCTTTTTCCACTATTACCCTCTTAGCGCTCCGAATGTCCACTTGCATTTTCTACAGAAAGAGTGTTCAGAACTGCGCAATCAAAAGTATGGTTTAACTCTGTTAGCTTAATGAACATATCAGAAATAAGTTTCACACAATGCTTCTGTGTAGTTTTTATTTGAAGATATTATTTTTCCCAATAGAGGCCTCTTAGTGCTCAGAATGTCCAATTGCAGTTTCTACAGAAAGAGTGTTTCAGAAAGGCTCAATCAAAAGTAAGGTTCAACTCTGTTAGTTGAATGCACAGAACAGAAAGAAGTTTCATACAATGCTTCTGTGTAGTTTATATTTGAACATATTCTTTTTTCCACTATTACCCACTTAGCGCTACGAATGTCCAGTTGCATTTTCTACAGACAGAGTGTTTCAAAACTGCTCAATCAAAAGTATGGTTTAACTCTGTTAGCTGAATGCTCAGATCAGAAAGAAGTTTCACAGAATGCTTCTGTGTAGTTTATATTTGAATATATTCCTTTTTCCACTACTACTCTCTTAGCGCTCCAAATGTCCAGTTGCATTTTCTACAGAAAGAGTGTTCAGATCTGCTCAATCAAAAGTATGGTTTAACTCTGTTAGCTGAATGCACAGATCAGAAACAAGTTTCACAGAATGATTCTGTGTAGTTTATATTTGGAGACATTCCTTTTTCCACTATTACCCTCTTAGCGCACTGAATCTCCACTTGCATTTTCTACAGAAAGAGTGTTTCAGAACGGCTCAATCAAAACTAAGGTTCAACTCTTTTAGTTGAACAAACAGAACAGAAAGAAGTTTCACACAATTCTTCTGTGTAGTTTTTATTTGTAGACATTCTTTTTCCCAATATAGGCCTCCTAGCGCTCAGAATGTCCAATTGCAGTTCCTACAGAAAGAGTGTTTCAGAACGGCTCAATCAAAAGTAAGGTTCAACTCTGTTAGTTGAATGCACAGAACAGAAAGAAGTTTCATACAATGCTTCTGTGTAGTTTATATTTGAACATATTCTTATTTCCACTATTACCCACTTAGCGCTACGAATGTCCAGTTGCATTTTCTACAGACAGAGTGTTTCAAAACTGCTCAATCAAAAGTATGGTTTAACTCTGTTAGCTGAATGCTCAGATCAGAAAGAAGTTTCACAGAATGCTTCTGTGTAGTTTATATTTGAATATATTCCTTTTTCCACTACTACGCTCTTAGCGCTCCAAATGTCCAGTTGCATTTTCTACAGAAAGAGTGTTCAGATCTGCTCAATCAAAAGTGTGGTTTAACTCTGTTAGCTGAATGCACAGATCAGAAAGAAGTTTCACCGAATGATTCTGTGTAGTTTATATTTGAAGACATTCCTTTTTCCACTACTACCCTCTTAGCCCTCCGAATCTCCACTTGCATTTTCTACAAAAAGAGTGTTTCATAACTGCTCAATCAAAAATATGTTTTATCTCTGTTAACTGAATTTACAGATCAGAAATAAGTTTCACAGAATTCATCTGTGTAGTTTTTATTTGAATATATTCTTCTTCCCAATGTAGGCCTCTTAGCGCTTAGCATGTCCACTTGCAGTTTCTACAGAAAGAGTGTTTCAGAACGGCTCAATCAAAAGTAAGGTTCAACTCTGTTAGTTGAATGCACAGAACAGAAAGAATTTTCACAGAATGCTACTGTGTAGTTTATATTTGAATATATTCCTTTTTCCACTATTACCCTCTTAGCGCTCCGAATGTCCACTTGCATTTTCTACAGAAAGAGTGTTCAGAACTGCGCAATCAAAAGTATGGTTTAACTCTGTTAGCTTAATGAACATATCAGAAATAAGTTTCACACAATGCTTCTGTGTAGTTTTTATTTGAAGATATTATTTTTCCCAATAGAGGCCTCTTAGCGCTCAGAATGTCCAATTGCAGTTTCTACAGAAAGAGTGTTTCAGAAAGGCTCAATCAAAAGTAAGGTTCAACTCTGTTAGTTGAATGCACAGAACAGAAAGAAGTTTCATACAATGCTTCTGTGTAGTTTATATTTGAACATATTCTTTTTTCCACTATTACCCACTTAGCGCTACGAATGTCCAGTTGCATTTTCTACAGACAGAGTGTTTCAAAACTGCTCAATCAAAAGTATGGTTTAACTCTGTTAGCTGAATGCTCAGATCAGAAAGAAGTTTCACAGAATGCTTCTGTGTAGTTTATATTTGAATATATTCCTTTTTCCACTACTACTCCCTTAGCGCTCCAAATGTCCAGTTGCATTTTCTACAGAAAGAGTGTTCAGATCTGCTCAATCAAAAGTATGGTTTAACTCTGTTAGCTGAATGCACAGATCAGAAACAAGTTTCACAGAATGATTCTGTGTAGTTTATATTTGGAGACATTCCTTTTTCCACTATTACCCTCTTAGCGCACTGAATCTCCACTTGCATTTTCTACAGAAAGAGTGTTTCAGAACGGCTCAATCAAAACTAAGGTTCAACTCTTTTAGTTGAACAAACAGAACAGAAAGAAGTTTCACACAATTCTTCTGTGTAGTTTTTATTTGTAGACATTCTTTTTCCCAATATAGGCCTCCTAGCGCTCAGAATCTCCAATTGCAGTTTCTACAGAAAGAGTGTTTCAGAACGGCTCAATCAAAAGTAAGGTTCAACTCTGTTAGTTGAATGCACAGAACAGAAAGAAGTTTCATACAATGCTTCTGTGTAGTTTATATTTGAACATATTCTTATTTCCACTATTACCCACTTAGCGCTACGAATGTCCAGTTGCATTTTCTACAGACAGAGTGTTTCAAAACTGCTCAATCAAAAGTATGGTTTAACTCTGTTAGCTGAATGCTCAGATCAGAAAGAAGTTTCACAGAATGCTTCTGTGTAGTTTATATTTGAATATATTCCTTTTTCCACTACTACGCTCTTAGCGCTCCAAATGTCCAGTTGCATTTTCTACAGAAAGAGTGTTCAGATCTGCTCAATCAAAAGTGTGGTTTAACTCTGTTAGCTGAATGCACAGATCAGAAAGAAGTTTCACCGAATGATTCTGTGTAGTTTATATTTGAAAACATTCCTTTTTCCACTAGTACCAACTTAGCGCTCCGAATCTCCACTTGCATTTTCTACAAAAAGAGTGTTTCATAACTGCTCCATCAAAAATATGTTTTATCTCTGTTAACTGAATTTACAGATCAGAAATAAGTTTCACAGAATGCATCTGTGTAGTTTTTATTTGAAGATATTCTTCTTCCCACTGTAGGCCTCTTAGCGCTTAGCATGTCCACTTGCAGTTTCTACAGAAAGAGTGTTTCAGAACGGCTCAATCAAAAGTAAGGTTCAACTCTGTTAGTTGAATGCACAGAACAGAAAGAATTTTCACAGAATGCTACTGTGTAGTTTATATTTGAATATATTCCTTTTTCCACTATTACCCTCTTAGCGCTCCGAATGTCCACTTGCATTTTCTACAGAAAGAGTGTTCAGAACTGCGCAATCAAAAGTATGGTTTAACTCTGTTAGCTTAATGAACATATCAGAAATAAGTTTCACACAATGCTTCTGTGTAGTTTTTATTTGAAGATATTATTTTTCCCAATAGAGGCCTCTTAGCGCTCAGAATGTCCAATTGCAGTTTCTACAGAAAGAGTGTTTCAGAAAGGCTCAATCAAAAGTAAGGTTCAACTCTGTTAGTTGAATGCACAGAACAGAAAGAAGTTTCATACAATGCTTCTGTGTAGTTTATATTTGAACATATTCTTTTTTCCACTATTACCCACTTAGCGCTACGAATGTCCAGTTGCATTTTCTACAGACAGAGTGTTTCAAAACTGCTCAATCAAAAGTATGGTTTAACTCTGTTAGCTGAATGCTCAGATCAGAAAGAAGTTTCACAGAATGCTTCTGTGTAGTTTATATTTGAATATATTCCTTTTTCCACTACTACGCTCTTAGCGCTCCAAATGTCCAGTTGCATTTTCTACAGAAAGAGTGTTCAGATCTGCTCAATCAAAAGTGTGGTTTAACTCTGTTAGCTGAATGCACAGATCAGAAAGAAGTTTCACCGAATGATTCTGTGTAGTTTATATTTGAAGACATTCCTTTTTCCACTACTACCCTCTTAGCCCTCCGAATCTCCACTTGCATTTTCTACAAAAAGAGTGTTTCATAACTGCTCAATCAAAAATATGTTTTATCTCTGTTAACTGAATTTACAGATCAGAAATAAGTTTCACAGAATGCATCTGTGTAGTTTTTATTTGAAGATATTCTTCTTCCCAATGTAGGCCTCTTAGCGCTTATCATGTCCACTTGCAGTTTCTACAGAAAGAGTGTTTCAGAACGGCTCAATCAAAAGTAAGGTTCAACTCTGTTAGTTGAATGCACAGAACAGAAAGAATTTTCACAGAATGCTACTGTGTAGTTTATATTTGAATATATTCCTTTTTCCACTATTACCCTCTTAGCGCTCCGAATGTCCACTTGCATTTTCTACAGAAAGAGTGTTCAGAACTGCGCAATCAAAAGTATGGTTTAACTCTGTTAGCTTAATGAACATATCAGAAATAAGTTTCACACAATGCTTCTGTGTAGTTTTTATTTGAAGATATTTTTTTTCCCAATAGAGGCCTCTTAGCGCTCAGAATGTCCAATTGCAGTTTCTACAGAAAGAGTGTTTCAGAAAGGCTCAATCAAAAGTAAGGTTCAACTCTGTTAGTTGAATGCACAGAACAGAAAGAAGTTTCATACAATGCTTCTGTGTAGTTTATATTTGAACATATTCTTTTTTCCACTATTACCCACTTAGCGCTACGAATGTCCAGTTGCATTTTCTACAGACAGAGTGTTTCAAAACTGCTCAATCAAAAGTATGGTTTAACTCTGTTAGCTGAATGCTCAGATCAGAAAGAAGTTTCACAGAATGCTTCTGTGTAGTTTATATTTGAATATATTCCTTTTTCCACTACTACTCTCTTAGCGCTCCAAATGTCCAGTTGCATTTTCTACAGAAAGAGTGTTCAGATCTGCTCAATCAAAAGTATGGTTTAACTCTGTTAGCTGAATGCACAGATCAGAAACAAGTTTCACAGAATGATTCTGTGTAGTTTATATTTGGAGACATTCCTTTTTCCACTATTACCCTCTTAGCGCACTGAATCTCCACTTGCATTTTCTACAGAAAGAGTGTTTCAGAACGGCTCAATCAAAACTAAGGTTCAACTCTTTTAGTTGAACAAACAGAACAGAAAGAAGTTTCACACAATTCTTCTGTGTAGTTTTTATTTGTAGACATTCTTTTTCCCAATATAGGCCTCCTAGCGCTCAGAATCTCCAATTGCAGTTTCTACAGAAAGAGTGTTTCAGAACGGCTCAATCAAAAGTAAGGTTCAACTCTGTTAGTTGAATGCACAGAACAGAAAGAAGTTTCATACAATGCTTCTGTGTAGTTTATATTTGAACATATTCTTATTTCCACTATTACCCACTTAGCGCTACGAATGTCCAGTTGCATTTTCTACAGACAGAGTGTTTCAAAACTGCTCAATCAAAAGTATGGTTTAACTCTGTTAGCTGAAATCTCAGATCAGAAAGAAGTTTCACAGAATGCTTCTGTGTAGTTTATATTTGAATATATTCCTTTTTCCACTACTACGCTCTTAGCGCTCCAAATGTCCAGTTGCATTTTCTACAGAAAGAGTGTTCAGATCTGCTCAATCAAAAGTGTGGTTTAACTCTGTTAGCTGAATGCACAGATCAGAAAGAAGTTTCACCGAATGATTCTGTGTAGTTTATATTTGAAAACATTCCTTTTTCCACTAGTACCAACTTAGCGCTCCGAATCTCCACTTGCATTTTCTACAAAAAGAGTGTTTCATAACTGCTCCATCAAAAATATGTTTTATCTCTGTTAACTGAATTTACAGATCAGAAATAAGTTTCACAGAATGCATCTGTGTAGTTTTTATTTGAAGATATTCTACTTCCCAATGTAGGCCTCTTAGCGCTTAGCATGTCCACTTGCAGTTTCTACAGAAAGAGTGTTTCAGAACGGCTCAATCAAAAGTAAGGTTCAACTCTGTTAGTTGAATGCACAGAACAGAAAGAATTTTCACAGAATGCTACTGTGTAGTTTATATTTGAATATATTCCTTTTTCCACTATTACCCTCTTAGCGCTCCGAATGTCCACTTGCATTTTCTACAGAAAGAGTGTTCAGAACTGCGCAATCAAAAGTATGGTTTAACTCTGTTAGCTTAATGAACATATCAGAAATAAGTTTCACACAATGCTTCTGTGTAGTTTTTATTTGAAGATATTATTTTTCCCAATAGAGGCCTCTTAGCGCTCAGAATGTCCAATTGCAGTTTCTACAGAAAGAGTGTTTCAGAAAGGCTCAATCAAAAGTAAGGTTCAACTCTGTTAGTTGAATGCACAGAACAGAAAGAAGTTTCATACAATGCTTCTGTGTAGTTTATATTTGAACATATTCTTTTTTCCACTATTACCCACTTAGCGCTACGAATGTCCAGTTGCATTTTCTACAGACAGAGTGTTTCAAAACTGCTCAATCAAAAGTATGGTTTAACTCTGTTAGCTGAATGCTCAGATCAGAAAGAAGTTTCACAGAATGCTTCTGTGTAGTTTATATTTGAATATATTCCTTTTTCCACTACTACTCTCTTAGCGCTCCAAATGTCCAGTTGCATTTTCTACAGAAAGAGTGTTCAGATCTGCTCAATCAAAAGTATGGTTTAACTCTGTTAGCTGAATGCACAGATCAGAAACATGTTTCACAGAATGATTCTGTGTAGTTTATATTTGGAGACATTCCTTTTTCCACTATTACCCTCTTAGCGCACTGAATCTCCACTTGCATTTTCTACAGAAAGAGTGTTTCAGAACGGCTCAATCAAAACTAAGGTTCAACTCTTTTAGTTGAACAAACAGAACAGAAAGAAGTTTCACACAATTCTTCTGTGTAGTTTTTATTTGTAGACATTCTTTTTCCCAATATAGGCCTCCTAGCGCTCAGAATGTCCAATTGCAGTTCCTACAGAAAGAGTGTTTCAGAACGGCTCAATCAAAAGTAAGGTTCAACTCTGTTAGTTGAATGCACAGAACAGAAAGAAGTTTCATACAATGCTTCTGTGTAGTTTATATTTGAACATATTCTTATTTCCACTATTACCCACTTAGCGCTACGAATGTCCAGTTGCATTTTCTACAGACAGAGTGTTTCAAAACTGCTCAATCAAAAGTATGGTTTAACTCTGTTAGCTGAATGCTCAGATCAGAAAGAAGTTTCACAGAATGCTTCTGTGTAGTTTATATTTGAATATATTCCTTTTTCCACTACTACGCTCTTAGCGCTCCAAATGTCCAGTTGCATTTTCTACAGAAAGAGTGTTCAGATCTGCTCAATCAAAAGTGTGGTTTAACTCTGTTAGCTGAATGCACAGATCAGAAAGAAGTTTCACCGAATGATTCTGTGTAGTTTATATTTGAAGACATTCCTTTTTCCACTACTACCCTCTTAGCCCTCCGAATCTCCACTTGCATTTTCTACAAAAAGAGTGTTTCATAACTGCTCAATCAAAAATATGTTTTATCTCTGTTAACTGAATTTACAGATCAGAAATAAGTTTCACAGAATTCATCTGTGTAGTTTTTATTTGAATATATTCTTCTTCCCAATGTAGGCCTCTTAGCGCTTAGCATGTCCACTTGCAGTTTCTACAGAAAGAGTGTTTCAGAACGGCTCAATCAAAAGTAAGGTTCAACTCTGTTAGTTGAATGCACAGAACAGAAAGAATTTTCACAGAATGCTACTGTGTAGTTTATATTTGAATATATTCCTTTTTCCACTATTACCCTCTTAGCGCTCCGAATGTCCACTTGCATTTTCTACAGAAAGAGTGTTCAGAACTGCGCAATCAAAAGTATGGTTTAACTCTGTTAGCTTAATGAACATATCAGAAATAAGTTTCACACAATGCTTCTGTGTAGTTTTTATTTGAAGATATTATTTTTCCCAATAGAGGCCTCTTAGCGCTCAGAATGTCCAATTGCAGTTTCTACAGAAAGAGTGTTTCAGAAAGGCTCAATCAAAAGTAAGGTTCAACTCTGTTAGTTGAATGCACAGAACAGAAAGAAGTTTCATACAATGCTTCTGTGTAGTTTATATTTGAACATATTCTTTTTTCCACTATTACCCACTTAGCGCTACGAATGTCCAGTTGCATTTTCTACAGACAGAGTGTTTCAAAACTGCTCAATCAAAAGTATGGTTTAACTCTGTTAGCTGAATGCTCAGATCAGAAAGAAGTTTCACAGAATGCTTCTGTGTAGTTTATATTTGAATATATTCCTTTTTCCACTACTACTCCCTTAGCGCTCCAAATGTCCAGTTGCATTTTCTACAGAAAGAGTGTTCAGATCTGCTCAATCAAAAGTATGGTTTAACTCTGTTAGCTGAATGCACAGATCAGAAACAAGTTTCACAGAATGATTCTGTGTAGTTTATATTTGGAGACATTCCTTTTTCCACTATTACCCTCTTAGCGCACTGAATCTCCACTTGCATTTTCTACAGAAAGAGTGTTTCAGAACGGCTCAATCAAAACTAAGGTTCAACTCTTTTAGTTGAACAAACAGAACAGAAAGAAGTTTCACACAATTCTTCTGTGTAGTTTTTATTTGTAGACATTCTTTTTCCCAATATAGGCCTCCTAGCGCTCAGAATCTCCAATTGCAGTTTCTACAGAAAGAGTGTTTCAGAACGGCTCAATCAAAAGTAAGGTTCAACTCTGTTAGTTGAATGCACAGAACAGAAAGAAGTTTCATACAATGCTTCTGTGTAGTTTATATTTGAACATATTCTTATTTCCACTATTACCCACTTAGCGCTACGAATGTCCAGTTGCATTTTCTACAGACAGAGTGTTTCAAAACTGCTCAATCAAAAGTATGGTTTAACTCTGTTAGCTGAATGCTCAGATCAGAAAGAAGTTTCACAGAATGCTTCTGTGTAGTTTATATTTGAATATATTCCTTTTTCCACTACTACGCTCTTAGCGCTCCAAATGTCCAGTTGCATTTTCTACAGAAAGAGTGTTCAGATCTGCTCAATCAAAAGTGTGGTTTAACTCTGTTAGCTGAATGCACAGATCAGAAAGAAGTTTCACCGAATGATTCTGTGTAGTTTATATTTGAAAACATTCCTTTTTCCACTAGTACCAACTTAGCGCTCCGAATCTCCACTTGCATTTTCTACAAAAAGAGTGTTTCATAACTGCTCCATCAAAAATATGTTTTATCTCTGTTAACTGAATTTACAGATCAGAAATAAGTTTCACAGAATGCATCTGTGTAGTTTTTATTTGAAGATATTCTTCTTCCCACTGTAGGCCTCTTAGCGCTTAGCATGTCCACTTGCAGTTTCTACAGAAAGAGTGTTTCAGAACGGCTCAATCAAAAGTAAGGTTCAACTCTGTTAGTTGAATGCACAGAACAGAAAGAATTTTCACAGAATGCTACTGTGTAGTTTATATTTGAATATATTCCTTTTTCCACTATTACCCTCTTAGCGCTCCGAATGTCCACTTGCATTTTCTACAGAAAGAGTGTTCAGAACTGCGCAATCAAAAGTATGGTTTAACTCTGTTAGCTTAATGAACATATCAGAAATAAGTTTCACACAATGCTTCTGTGTAGTTTTTATTTGAAGATATTATTTTTCCCAATAGAGGCCTCTTAGCGCTCAGAATGTCCAATTGCAGTTTCTACAGAAAGAGTGTTTCAGAAAGGCTCAATCAAAAGTAAGGTTCAACTCTGTTAGTTGAATGCACAGAACAGAAAGAAGTTTCATACAATGCTTCTGTGTAGTTTATATTTGAACATATTCTTTTTTCCACTATTACCCACTTAGCGCTACGAATGTCCAGTTGCATTTTCTACAGACAGAGTGTTTCAAAACTGCTCAATCAAAAGTATGGTTTAACTCTGTTAGCTGAATGCTCAGATCAGAAAGAAGTTTCACAGAATGCTTCTGTGTAGTTTATATTTGAATATATTCCTTTTTCCACTACTACTCTCTTAGCGCTCCAAATGTCCAGTTGCATTTTCTACAGAAAGAGTGTTCAGATCTGCTCAATCAAAAGTATGGTTTAACTCTGTTAGCTGAATGCACAGATCAGAAACATGTTTCACAGAATGATTCTGTGTAGTTTATATTTGGAGACATTCCTTTTTCCACTATTACCCTCTTAGCGCACTGAATCTCCACTTGCATTTTCTACAGAAAGAGTGTTTCAGAACGGCTCAATCAAAACTAAGGTTCAACTCTTTTAGTTGAACAAACAGAACAGAAAGAAGTTTCACACAATTCTTCTGTGTAGTTTTTATTTGTAGACATTCTTTTTCCCAATATAGGCCTCCTAGCGCTCAGAATGTCCAATTGCAGTTCCTACAGAAAGAGTGTTTCAGAACGGCTCAATCAAAAGTAAGGTTCAACTCTGTTAGTTGAATGCACAGAACAGAAAGAAGTTTCATACAATGCTTCTGTGTAGTTTATATTTGAACATATTCTTATTTCCACTATTACCCACTTAGCGCTACGAATGTCCAGTTGCATTTTCTACAGACAGAGTGTTTCAAAACTGCTCAATCAAAAGTATGGTTTAACTCTGTTAGCTGAATGCTCAGATCAGAAAGAAGTTTCACAGAATGCTTCTGTGTAGTTTATATTTGAATATATTCCTTTTTCCACTACTACGCTCTTAGCGCTCCAAATGTCCAGTTGCATTTTCTACAGAAAGAGTGTTCAGATCTGCTCAATCAAAAGTGTGGTTTTACTCTGTTAGCTGAATGCACAGATCAGAAAGAAGTTTCACCGAATGATTCTGTGTAGTTTATATTTGAAGACATTCCTTTTTCCACTACTACCCTCTTAGCCCTCCGAATCTCCACTTGCATTTTCTACAAAAAGAGTGTTTCATAACTGCTCAATCAAAAATATGTTTTATCTCTGTTAACTGAATTTACAGATCAGAAATAAGTTTCACAGAATTCATCTGTGTAGTTTTTATTTGAATATATTCTTCTTCCCAATGTAGGCCTCTTAGCGCTTAGCATGTCCACTTGCAGTTTCTACAGAAAGAGTGTTTCAGAACGGCTCAATCAAAAGTAAGGTTCAACTCTGTTAGTTGAATGCACAGAACAGAAAGAATTTTCACAGAATGCTACTGTGTAGTTTATATTTGAATATATTCCTTTTTCCACTATTACCCTCTTAGCGCTCCGAATGTCCACTTGCATTTTCTACAGAAAGAGTGTTCAGAACTGCGCAATCAAAAGTATGGTTTAACTCTGTTAGCTTAATGAACATATCAGAAATAAGTTTCACACAATGCTTCTGTGTAGTTTTTATTTGAAGATATTATTTTTCCCAATAGAGGCCTCTTAGCGCTCAGAATGTCCAATTGCAGTTTCTACAGAAAGAGTGTTTCAGAAAGGCTCAATCAAAAGTAAGGTTCAACTCTGTTAGTTGAATGCACAGAACAGAAAGAAGTTTCATACAATGCTTCTGTGTAGTTTATATTTGAACATATTCTTTTTTCCACTATTACCCACTTAGCGCTACGAATGTCCAGTTGCATTTTCTACAGACAGAGTGTTTCAAAACTGCTCAATCAAAAGTATGGTTTAACTCTGTTAGCTGAATGCTCAGATCAGAAAGAAGTTTCACAGAATGCTTCTGTGTAGTTTATATTTGAATATATTCCTTTTTCCACTACTACTCCCTTAGCGCTCCAAATGTCCAGTTGCATTTTCTACAGAAAGAGTGTTCAGATCTGCTCAATCAAAAGTATGGTTTAACTCTGTTAGCTGAATGCACAGATCAGAAACAAGTTTCACAGAATGATTCTGTGTAGTTTATATTTGGAGACATTCCTTTTTCCACTATTACCCTCTTAGCGCACTGAATCTCCACTTGCATTTTCTACAGAAAGAGTGTTTCAGAACGGCTCAATCAAAACTAAGGTTCAACTCTTTTAGTTGAACAAACAGAACAGAAAGAAGTTTCACACAATTCTTCTGTGTAGTTTTTATTTGTAGACATTCTTTTTCCCAATATAGGCCTCCTAGCGCTCAGAATCTCCAATTGCAGTTTCTACAGAAAGAGTGTTTCAGAACGGCTCAATCAAAAGTAAGGTTCAACTCTGTTAGTTGAATGCACAGAACAGAAAGAAGTTTCATACAATGCTTCTGTGTAGTTTATATTTGAACATATTCTTATTTCCACTATTACCCACTTAGCGCTACGAATGTCCAGTTGCATTTTCTACAGACAGAGTGTTTCAAAACTGCTCAATCAAAAGTATGGTTTAACTCTGTTAGCTGAATGCTCAGATCAGAAAGAAGTTTCACAGAATGCTTCTGTGTAGTTTATATTTGAATATATTCCTTTTTCCACTACTACGCTCTTAGCGCTCCAAATGTCCAGTTGCATTTTCTACAGAAAGAGTGTTCAGATCTGCTCAATCAAAAGTGTGGTTTAACTCTGTTAGCTGAATGCACAGATCAGAAAGAAGTTTCACCGAATGATTCTGTGTAGTTTATATTTGAAAACATTCCTTTTTCCACTAGTACCAACTTAGCGCTCCGAATCTCCACTTGCATTTTCTACAAAAAGAGTGTTTCATAACTGCTCCATCAAAAATATGTTTTATCTCTGTTAACTGAATTTACAGATCAGAAATAAGTTTCACAGAATGCATCTGTGTAGTTTTTATTTGAAGATATTCTTCTTCCCACTGTAGGCCTCTTAGCGCTTAGCATGTCCACTTGCAGTTTCTACAGAAAGAGTGTTTCAGAACGGCTCAATCAAAAGTAAGGTTCAACTCTGTTAGTTGAATGCACAGAACAGAAAGAATTTTCACAGAATGCTACTGTGTAGTTTATATTTGAATATATTCCTTTTTCCACTATTACCCTCTTAGCGCTCCGAATGTCCACTTGCATTTTCTACAGAAAGAGTGTTCAGAACTGCGCAATCAAAAGTATGGTTTAACTCTGTTAGCTTAATGAACATATCAGAAATAAGTTTCACACAATGCTTCTGTGTAGTTTTTATTTGAAGATATTATTTTTCCCAATAGAGGCCTCTTAGCGCTCAGAATGTCCAATTGCAGTTTCTACAGAAAGAGTGTTTCAGAAAGGCTCAATCAAAAGTAAGGTTCAACTCTGTTAGTTGAATGCACAGAACAGAAAGAAGTTTCATACAATGCTTCTGTGTAGTTTATATTTGAACATATTCTTTTTTCCACTATTACCCACTTAGCGCTACGAATGTCCAGTTGCATTTTCTACAGACAGAGTGTTTCAAAACTGCTCAATCAAAAGTATGGTTTAACTCTGTTAGCTGAATGCTCAGATCAGAAAGAAGTTTCACAGAATGCTTCTGTGTAGTTTATATTTGAATATATTCCTTTTTCCACTACTACGCTCTTAGCGCTCCAAATGTCCAGTTGCATTTTCTACAGAAAGAGTGTTCAGATCTGCTCAATCAAAAGTGTGGTTTAACTCTGTTAGCTGAATGCACAGATCAGAAAGAAGTTTCACCGAATGATTCTGTGTAGTTTATATTTGAAGACATTCCTTTTTCCACTACTACCCTCTTAGCCCTCCGAATCTCCACTTGCATTTTCTACAAAAAGAGTGTTTCATAACTGCTCAATCAAAAATATGTTTTATCTCTGTTAACTGAATTTACAGATCAGAAATAAGTTTCACAGAATGCATCTGTGTAGTTTTTATTTGAAGATATTCTTCTTCCCAATGTAGGCCTCTTAGCGCTTAGCATGTCCACTTGCAGTTTCTACAGAAAGAGTGTTTCAGAACGGCTCAATCAAAAGTAAGGTTCAACTCTGTTAGTTGAATGCACAGAACAGAAAGAATTTTCACAGAATGCTACTGTGTAGTTTATATTTGAATATATTCCTTTTTCCACTATTACCCTCTTAGCGCTCCGAATGTCCACTTGCATTTTCTACAGAAAGAGTGTTCAGAACTGCGCAATCAAAAGTATGGTTTAACTCTGTTAGCTTAATGAACATATCAGAAATAAGTTTCACACAATGCTTCTGTGTAGTTTTTATTTGAAGATATTTTTTTTCCCAATAGAGGCCTCTTAGCGCTCAGAATGTCCAATTGCAGTTTCTACAGAAAGAGTGTTTCAGAAAGGCTCAATCAAAAGTAAGGTTCAACTCTGTTAGTTGAATGCACAGAACAGAAAGAAGTTTCATACAATGCTTCTGTGTAGTTTATATTTGAACATATTCTTTTTTCCACTATTACCCACTTAGCGCTACGAATGTCCAGTTGCATTTTCTACAGACAGAGTGTTTCAAAACTGCTCAATCAAAAGTATGGTTTAACTCTGTTAGCTGAATGCTCAGATCAGAAAGAAGTTTCACAGAATGCTTCTGTGTAGTTTATATTTGAATATATTCCTTTTTCCACTACTACTCTCTTAGCGCTCCAAATGTCCAGTTGCATTTTCTACAGAAAGAGTGTTCAGATCTGCTCAATCAAAAGTATGGTTTAACTCTGTTAGCTGAATGCACAGATCAGAAACAAGTTTCACAGAATGATTCTGTGTAGTTTATATTTGGAGACATTCCTTTTTCCACTATTACCCTCTTAGCGCACTGAATCTCCACTTGCATTTTCTACAGAAAGAGTGTTTCAGAACGGCTCAATCAAAACTAAGGTTCAACTCTTTTAGTTGAACAAACAGAACAGAAAGAAGTTTCACACAATTCTTCTGTGTAGTTTTTATTTGTAGACATTCTTTTTCCCAATATAGGCCTCCTAGCGCTCAGAATCTCCAATTGCAGTTTCTACAGAAAGAGTGTTTCAGAACGGCTCAATCAAAAGTAAGGTTCAACTCTGTTAGTTGAATGCACAGAACAGAAAGAAGTTTCATACAATGCTTCTGTGTAGTTTATATTTGAACATATTCTTATTTCCACTATTACCCACTTAGCGCTACGAATGTCCAGTTGCATTTTCTACAGACAGAGTGTTTCAAAACTGCTCAATCAAAAGTATGGTTTAACTCTGTTAGCTGAAATCTCAGATCAGAAAGAAGTTTCACAGAATGCTTCTGTGTAGTTTATATTTGAATATATTCCTTTTTCCACTACTACGCTCTTAGCGCTCCAAATGTCCAGTTGCATTTTCTACAGAAAGAGTGTTCAGATCTGCTCAATCAAAAGTGTGGTTTAACTCTGTTAGCTGAATGCACAGATCAGAAAGAAGTTTCACCGAATGATTCTGTGTAGTTTATATTTGAAAACATTCCTTTTTCCACTAGTACCAACTTAGCGCTCCGAATCTCCACTTGCATTTTCTACAAAAAGAGTGTTTCATAACTGCTCCATCAAAAATATGTTTTATCTCTGTTAACTGAATTTACAGATCAGAAATAAGTTTCACAGAATGCATCTGTTTAGTTTTTATTTGAAGATATTCTTCTTCCCACTGTAGGCCTCTTAGCGCTTAGCATGTCCACTTGCAGTTTCTACAGAAAGAGTGTTTCAGAACGGCTCAATCAAAAGTAAGGTTCAACTCTGTTAGTTGAATGCACAGAACAGAAAGAATTTTCACAGAATGCTACTGTGTAGTTTATATTTGAATATATTCCTTTTTCCACTATTACCCTCTTAGCGCTCCGAATGTCCACTTGCATTTTCTACAGAAAGAGTGTTCAGAACTGCGCAATCAAAAGTACGGTTTAACTCTGTTAGCTTAATGAACATATCAGAAATAAGTTTCACACAATGCTTCTGTGTAGTTTTTATTTGAAGATATTATTTTTCCCAATAGAGGCCTCTTAGCGCTCAGAATGTCCAATTGCAGTTTCTACAGAAAGAGTGTTTCAGAAAGGCTCAATCAAAAGTAAGGTTCAACTCTGTTAGTTGAATGCACAGAACAGAAAGAAGTTTCATACAATGCTTCTGTGTAGTTTATATTTGAACATATTCTTTTTTCCACTATTACCCACTTAGCGCTACGAATGTCCAGTTGCATTTTCTACAGACAGAGTGTTTCAAAACTGCTCAATCAAAAGTATGGTTTAACTCTGTTAGCTGAATGCTCAGATCAGAAAGAAGTTTCACAGAATGCTTCTGTGTAGTTTATATTTGAATATATTCCTTTTTCCACTACTACTCTCTTAGCGCTCCAAATGTCCAGTTGCATTTTCTACAGAAAGAGTGTTCAGATCTGCTCAATCAAAAGTATGGTTTAACTCTGTTAGCTGAATGCACAGATCAGAAAGAAGTTTCACAGAATGATTCTGTGTAGTTTATATTTGGAGACATTCCTTTTTCCACTATTACCCTCTTAGCGCTCCGAATCTCCACTTGTATTTTCTACAGAAAGAGTGTTTCAGAACGGCTCAATCAAAACTAAGGTTCAACTCTTTTAGTTGAACAAACAGAACAGAAAGAAGTTTCACACAATTCTTCTGTGTAGTTTTTATTTGTAGACATTCTTTTTCCCAATATAGGCCTCCTAGCGCTCAGAATGTCCAATTGCAGTTTCTACAGAAAGAGTGTTTCAGAACAGCTTAATCAAAAGTAAGGTTCAACTCTGTTAGTTGAATGCACAGAACAGAAAGAAGTTTCATACAATGCTTCTGTGTAGTTTATATTTGAACATATTCTTTTTTCCACTATTACCCACTTAGCGCTACGAATGTCCAGTTGCATTTTCTACAGACAGAGTGTTTCAAAACTGCTCAATCAAAAGTATGGTTTAAATCTGTTAGCTGAAATCTCAGATCAGAAAGAAGTTTCACAGAATGCTTCTGTGTAGTTTATATTTGAATATATTCCTTTTTCCACTACTACGCTCTTAGCGCTCCAAATGTCCAGTTGCATTTTCTACAGAAAGAGTGTTCAGATCTGCTCAATCAAAAGTGTGGTTTAACTCTGTTAGCTGAATGCACAGATCAGAAAGAAGTTTCACCGAATGATTCTGTGTAGTTTATATTTGAAAACATTCCTTTTTCCACTAGTACCAACTTAGCGCTCCGAATCTCCACTTGCATTTTCTACAAAAAGAGTGTTTCATAACTGCTCCATCAAAAATATGTTTTATCTCTGTTAACTGAATTTACAGATCAGAAATAAGTTTCACAGAATGCATCTGTGTAGTTTTTATTTGAAGATATTCTTTTTCCCAATGTAGGCCTCTTAGCGCTTAGCATGTCCAATTGCATTTTCTACAGAAAGAGTGTTTCAGAACGGCTCAATCAAAAGTAAGGTTCAACTCTGTTAGTTGAATGCAGAGAACAGAAAGAATTTTCACAGAATGCTACTGTGTAGTTTATATTTGAATATATTCCTTTTTCCACTATTACCCTCTTAGCGCTCCGAATGTCCACTTGCATTTTCTACAGAAAGAGTGTTCAGAACTGCGCAATCAAAAGTATGGTTTAACTCTGTTAGCTTAATGAACATATCAGAAATAAGTTTCACACAATGCTTCTGTGTAGTTTTTATTTGAAGATATTATTTTTCCCAATAGAGGCCTCTTAGCGCTCAGAATGTCCAATTGCAGTTTCTACAGAAAGAGTGTTTCAGAAAGGCTCAATCAAAAGTAAGGTTCAACTCTGTTAGTTGAATGCACAGAACAGAAAGAAGTTTCATACAATGCTTCTGTGTAGTTTATATTTGAACATATTCTTTTTTCCACTATTACCCCCTTAGCGCTACGAATGTCCAGTTGCATTTTCTACAGACAGAGTGTTCAGATCTGCTCAATCAAAAGTATGGTTTAACTCTGTTAGCTGAATGCTCAGGTCAGAAAGAAGTTTCACAGAATGCTTCTGTGTAGTTTATATTTGAATATATTCCTTTTTACACTACTACTCTCAGCGCTCCAAATGTCCAGTTGCATTTTCTACAGACAGAGTGTTTCAAAACTGCTCAATCAAAAGTATGGTTTAACTCTGTTAGCTGAATGCTCAGATCAGAAAGAAGTTTCACAGAATGTTTCTGTGTAGTTTATATTTGAATATATTCCTTTTTCCACTACTACTCTCTTAGCGCTCCAAATGTCCAGTTGCATTTTCTACAGAAAGAGTGTTCAGATCTGCTCAATCAAAAGTATGGTTTAACTCTGTTAGCTGAATGCACAGATCAGAAAGAAGTTTCACAGAATGATTCTGTGTAGTTTATATTTGGAGACATTCCTTTTTCCACTATTACCCTCTTAGCGCTCCGAATCTCCACTTGCATTTTCTACAGAAAGAGAGTTTCAGAACGGCTCAATCAAAACTAAGGTTCAACTCTTTTAGTTGAACAAACAGAACAGAAAGAAGTTTCACACAATTCTTCTGTGTAGTTTTTATTTGTAGACATTCTTTTTCCCAATATAGGCCTCCTAGCGCTCAGAATGTCCAATTGCAGTTTCTACAGAAAGAGTGTTTCAGAACAGCTTAATCAAAAGTAAGGTTCAACTCTGTTAGTTGAATGCACAGAACAGAAAGAAGTTTCATACAATGCTTCTGTGTAGTTTATATTTGAACATATTCTTTTTTCCACTATTACCCACTTAGCGCTACGAATGTCCAGTTGCATTTTCTACAGACAGAGTGTTTCAAAACTGCTCAATCAAAAGTATGGTTTAACTCTGTTAGCTGAAAACTCAGATCAGAAAGAAGTTTCACAGAATGCTTCTGTGTAGTTTATATTTGAATATATTCCTTTTTCCACTACTACGCTCTTAGCGCTCCAAATGTCCAGTTGCATTTTCTACAGAAAGAGTGTTCAGATCTGCTCAATCAAAAGTATAGTTTAACTCTGTTAGCTGAATGCACAGATCAGAAAGAAGTTTCAC
Organism: Symphalangus syndactylus; assembly: GCF_028878055.3. NCBI lineage: Eukaryota > Metazoa > Chordata > Mammalia > Primates > Hylobatidae > Symphalangus > Symphalangus syndactylus. Next base: position 161,347,634 of record NC_072447.2, on the reverse strand, counting down.
CGAATGATTCTCTGTAGTTTATATTTGAAGACATTCCTTTTTCCACTATTACCCCCTTAGCGCTCCGAATCTCCACTTGCATTTTCTACAAAAAGAGTGTTTCATAACTGCTCAATCAAAAATATGTTTTATCTCTGTTAACTGAATTTACAGATCAGAAATAAGTTTCACAGAATGCATCTGTGTAGTTTTTATTTGAAGATATTCTTTTTCCCAAAGTAGGCCTCTTAGCGCTTAGCATGTCCAATTGCAGTTTCTACAGAAAGAGTGTTTCAGAACGGCTCAATCAAAAGTAAGGTTCAACTCTGTTAGTTGAATGCACAGAACAGAAAGAATTTTCTCAGAATGCTACTGTGTAGTTTATATTTGAATATATTCCTTTTTCCACTATTACCCTCTTAGCGCTCCGAATGTCCACTTGCATTTTCTACAGAAAGAGTGTTCAGAACTTCGCAATCAAAAGTATGGTTTAACTCTGTTAGCCTAATGAACATATCAGAAATAAGTTTCACACAATGCTTCTGTGTAGTTTTTATTTGAAGATATTATTTTTCCCAATAGAGGCCTCTTAGCGCTCAGAATGTCCAATTGCAGTTTCTAGAGAAAGAGTGTTTCAGAACGGCTCAATCAAAAGTAAGGTTCAACTCTGTTAGTTGAATGCACAGAACAGAAAGAAGTTTCATACAATGCTTCTGTGTAGTTTATATTTGAACATATTCTTTTTTCCACTATTACCCACTTAGCGCTATGAATGTCCAGTTGCATTTTCTACAGACAGAGTGTTTCAAAACTGCTCAATCAAAAGTATGGTTTAACTCTGTTAGCTGAATGCTCAGGTCAGAAAGAAGTTTCACAGAATGCTTCTGTGTAGTTTATATTTGAATATATTCCTTTTTACACTACTACTCTCTTAGCGCTCCAAATGTCCAGTTGCATTTTCTACAGAAAGAGTGTTCAGATCTGCTCAATCAAAGTATGGTTTAACTCTGTTAGCTGAATGCACAGATCAGAAAGAAGTTTCACAGAATGATTCTGTGTAGTTTATATTTGGAGACATTCCTTTTTCCACTATTACCCTCTTAGCGCTCCGAATCTCCACTTGCATTTTCTACAGAAAGAGTGTTTCAGAACGGCTCAATCAAAACTAAGGTTCAACTCTTTTAGTTGAACAAACAGAACAGAAAGAAGTTTCACACAATTCTTCTGTGTAGTTTTTATTTGTAGACATTCTTTTTCCCAATATAGGCCTCCTAGCGCTCAGAATGTCCAATTGCAGTTTCTACAGAAAGAGTGTTTCAGAACGGCTCAATCAAAAGTAAGGTTCAACTCTGTTAGTTGAATGCACAGAAAAGAAAGAAGTTTCATACAATGCTTCTGTGTAGTTTATATTTGAACATATTCTTATTTCCACTATTACCCACTTAGCGCTACGAATGTCCAGTTGCATTTTCTACAGACAGAGTGTTTCAAAACTGCTCAATCAAAAGTATGGTTTAACTCTGTTAGCTGAATGCTCAGATCAGTAAGAAGTTTCACAGAATGCTTCTGTGTAGTTTATATTTGAATATATTCCTTTTTCCACTACTACGCTCTTAGCGCTCCAAATGTCCAGTTGCATTTTCTACAGAAAGAGTGTTCAGATCTGCTCAATCAAAAGTGTGGTTTAACTCTGTTAGCTGAATGCACAGATCAGAAAGAAGTTTCACCGAATGATTCTGTGTAGTTTATATTTGAAGACATTCCTTTTTCCACTACTACCCTCTTAGCCCTCCGAATCTCCACTTGCATTTTCTACAAAAAGAGTGTTTCATAACTGCTCAATCAAAAATATGTTTTATCTCTGTTAACTGAATTTACAGATCAGAAATAAGTTTCACAGAATGCATCTGTGTAGTTTTTATTTGAAGATATTCTTCTTCCCAATGTAGGCCTCTTAGCGCTTAGCATGTCCACTTGCAGTTTCTACAGAAAGAGTGTTTCAGAACGGCTCAATCAGAAGTAAGGTTCAACTCTGTTAGTTGAATGCACAGAACAGAAAGAATTTTCACAGAATCCTACTGTGTAGTTTATATTTGAATATATTCCTTTTTCCACTATTACCCTCTTAGCGCTCCGAATGTCCACTTGCATTTTCTACAGAAAGAGTGTTCAGAACTGCGCAATCAAAAGTATGGTTTAACTCTGTTAGCTTAATGAACATATCAGAAATAAGTTTCACACAATGCTTCTGTGTAGTTTTTATTTGAAGATATTATTTTTCCCAATAGAGGCCTCTTAGCGCTCAGAATGTCGAATTGCAGTTTCTACAGAAAGAGTGTTTCAGAAAGGCTCAATAAAAGTAAGGTTCACCTCTGTTAGTTGAATGCACAGAACAGAAAGAAGTTTCATACAATGCTTCTGTGTAGTTTATATTTGAACATATTCTTTTTTCCACTATTACCCACTTAGCGCTACGAATGTCCAGTTGCATTTTCTACAGACAGAGTGTTTCAAAACTGCTCAATCAAAAGTATGGTTTAACTCTGTTAGCTGAAATCTCAGATCAGAAAGAAGTTTCACAGAATGCTTCTGTGTAGTTTACATTTGAATATATTCCTTTTTCCACTACTACGCTCTTAGCGCTCCAAATGTCCAGTTGCATTTTCTACAGAAAGAGTGTTCAGATCTGCTCAATCAAAAGTATAGTTTAACTCTGTTAGCTGAATGCACAGATCAGAAAGAAGTTTCATCGAATGATTCTGTGTAGTTTATATTTGAAGACATTCCTTTTTCCACTATTACCCTCTTAGCGCTCCGAATCTCCACTTGCATTTTCTACAAAAAGAGTGTTTCATAACTGCTCAATCAAAAATATGTTTTATCTCTGTTAACTGAATTTACAGATCAGAAATAAGTTTCACAGAATGCATCTGTGTAGTTTTTATTTGAAGATATTCTTTTTCCCAAAGTAGGCCTCTTAGCGCTTAGCATGTCCAATTGCAGTTTCTACAGAAAGAGTGTTTCAGAACGGCTCAATCAAAAGTAAGGTTCAACTCTGTTAGTTGAATGCACAGAACAGAAAGAATTTTCACAGAATGCTACTGTGTAGTTTATATTTGAATATATTACTTTTTCCACTATTACCCTCTTAGCGCTCCGAATGTCCACTTGCATTTTCTACAAAAAGAGTGTTTCAGAACGGCTCAATCAAAACTAAGGTTCAACTCTTTTAGTTGAACAAACAGAACAGAAAGAAGTTTCACACAATTCTTCTGTGTAGTTTTTATTTGTAGACATTCTTTTTCCCAATATAGGCCTCCTAGCGCTCAGAATCTCCAATTGCAGTTTCTACAGAAAGAGTGTTTCAGAACGGCTCAATCAAAAGTAAGGTTCAACTCTGTTAGTTGAATGCACAGAAAAGAAAGAAGTTTCATACAATGCTTCTGTGTAGTTTATATTTGAACATATTCTTATTTCCACTATTACCCACTTAGCGCTACGAATGTCCAGTTGCATTTTCTACAGACAGAGTGTTTCAAAACTGCTCAATCAAAAGTATGGTTTAACTCTGTTAGCTGAATGCTCAGATCAGTAAGAAGTTTCACAGAATGCTTCTGTGTAGTTTATATTTGAATATATTCCTTTTTCCACTACTACGCTCTTAGCGCTCCAAATGTCCAGTTGCATTTTCTACAGAAAGAGTGTTCAGATCTGCTCAATCAAAAGTGTGGTTTAACTCTGTTAGCTGAATGCACAGATCAGAAAGAAGTTTCACCGAATGATTCTGTGTAGTTTATATTTGAAGACATTCCTTTTTCCACTACTACCCTCTTAGCCCTCCGAATCTCCACTTGCATTTTCTACAAAAAGAGTGTTTCATAACTGCTCAATCAAAAATATGTTTTATCTCTGTTAACTGAATTTACAGATCAGAAATAAGTTTCACAGAATGCATCTGTGTAGTTTTTATTTGAAGATATTCTTCTTCCCAATGTAGGCCTCTTAGCGCTTAGCATGTCCACTTGCTGTTTCTACAGAAAGAGTGTTTCAGAACGGCTCAATCAGAAGTAAGGTTCAACTCTGTTAGTTGAATGCACAGAACAGAAAGAATTTTCACAGAATCCTACTGTGTAGTTTATATTTGAATATATTCCTTTTTCCACTATTACCCTCTTAGCGCTCCGAATGTCCACTTGCATTTTCTACAGAAAGAGTGTTCAGAACTGCGCAATCAAAAGTATGGTTTAACTCTGTTTGCTTAATGAACATATCAGAAATAAGTTTCACACAATGCTTCTGTGTAGTTTTTATTTGAAGATATTATTTTTCCCAATAGAGGCCTCTTAGCGCTCAGAATGTCCAATTGCAGTTTCTACAGAAAGAGTGTTTCAGAAAGGCTCAATAAAAGTAAGGTTCACCTCTGTTAGTTGAATGCACAGAACAGAAAGAAGTTTCATACAATGCTTCTGTGTAGTTTATATTTGAACATATTCTTTTTTCCACTATTACCCACTTAGCGGTACGAATGTCCAGTTGCATTTTCTACAGACAGAGTGTTTCAAAACTGCTCAATCAAAAGTATGGTTTAACTCTGTTAGCTGAAAGCTCAGATCAGAAAGAAGTTTCACAGAATGCTTCTGTGTAGTTTACATTTGAATATATTCCTTTTTACACTACTACGCTCTTAGTGCTCCAAATGTCCAGTTGCATTTTCTACAGAAAGAGTGTTCAGATCTGCTCAATCAAAAGTATAGTTTAACTCTGTTAGCTGAATGCACAGATCAGAAAGAAGTTTCACCGAATGATTCTGTGTAGTTTATATTTGAAGACATTCCTTTTTCCACTATTACCCTCTTAGCGCTCCGAATCTCCACTTGCATTTTCTACAAAAAGAGTGTTTCATAACTGCTCAATCAAAAATATGTTTTATCTCTGTTAACTGAATTTACAGATCAGAAATAAGTTTCACAGAATGCATCTGTGTAGTTTTTATTTGAAGATATTCTTTTTCCCAAAGTAGGCCTCTTAGCGCTTAGCATGTCCAATTGCAGTTTCTACAGAAAGAGTGTTTCAGAACGGCTCAATCAAAAGTAAGGTTCAACTCTGTTAGTTGAATGCACAGAACAGAAAGAATTTTCTCAGAATGCTACTGTGTAGTTTATATTTGAATATATTCCTTTTTCCACTATTACCGTCTTAGCGCTCCGAATGTCCAGTTGCATTTTCTACAGAAAGAGTGTTCAGAACTGCGCAATCAAAAGTATGGTTTAACTATGTTAGCCTAATGAACATATCAGAAATAAGATTCACACAATGCTTCTGTGTAGTTTTTATTTGAAGATATTATTTTTCCCAATAGAGGCCTCTTAGCGCTCACAATGTCCAATTGCAGTTTCTAGAGAAAGAGTGTTTCAGAACGGCTCAATCAAAAGTAAGGTTCAACTCTGTTAGATGAATGCACAGAACAGAAAGAAGTTTCATACAATGCTTCTGTGTAGTTTATATTTGAACATATTCTTTTTTCCACTATTACCCACTTAGCGCTATGAATGTCCAGTTGCATTTTCTACAGACAGAGTGTTTCAAAACTGCTCAATCAAAAGTATGGTTTAACTCTGTTAGCTGAATGCTCAGGTCAGAAAGAAGTTTCACAGAATGCTTCTGTGTAGTTTATATTTGAATATATTCCTTTTTCCACTACTACTCTCTTAGCGCTCCAAATGTCCAGTTGCATTTTCTACAGAAAGAGTGTTCAGATCTGCTCAATCAAAAGTATGGTTTAACTCTGTTAGCTGAATGCACAGATCAGAAAGAAGTTTCACAGAATGATTCTGTGTAGTTTATATTTGGAGACATTCCTTTTTCCACTATTACCCTCTTAGCACTCCGAATCTCCACTTGCATTATCTACAGAAAGAGTGTTTCAGAACGGCTCAATCAAAACTAAGGTTCAACTCTTTTAGTTGAACAAACAGAACAGAAAGAAGTTTCACACAATTCTTCTGTGTAGTTTTTATTTGTAGACATTCTTTTTCCCAATATAGGCCTCCTAGCGCTCAGAATCTCCAATTGCAGTTTCTACAGAAAGAGTGTTTCAGAACGGCTCAATCAAAAGTAAGGTTCAACTCTGTTAGTTGAATGCACAGAACAGAAAGAAGTTTCATACAATGCTTCTGTGTAGTTTATATTTGAAAATATTCTTATTTCCACTAATACCCACTTAGCGCTACGAATGTCCAGTTGCATTTTCTACAGACAGAGTGTTTCAAAACTGCTCAATCAAAAGTATGGTTTAACTCTGTTAGCTGAATGCTCAGATCAGAAAGAAGTTTCACAGAATGCTTCTGTGTAGTTTATATTTGAATATATTCCTTTTTCCACTACTACGCTCTTAGCGCTCCAAATGTCCAGTTGCATTTTCTACAGAAAGAGTGTTCAGATCTGCTCAATCAAAAGTGTGGTTTAACTCTGTTAGCTGAATGCACAGATCAGAAAGAAGTTTCACCGAATGATTCTGTGTAGTTTATATTTGAAGACATTCCTTTTTCCACTACTACCCTCTTAGCCCTCCGAATCTCCACTTGCATTTTCTACAAAAAGAGTGTTTCATAACTGCTCAATCAAAAATATGTTTTATCTCTGTTAACTGAATTTACAGATCAGAAATAAGTTTCACAGAATGCATCTGTGTAGTTTTTATTTGAAGATATTCTTCTTCCCAATGTAGGCCTCTTAGCGCTTAGCATGTCCACTTGCAGTTTCTACAGAAAGAGTGTTTCAGAACGGCTCAATCAAAAGTAAGGTTCAACTCTGTTAGTTGAATGCACAGAACAGAAAGAATTTTCACAGAATGCTACTGTGTAGTTTATATTTGAATATATTCCTTTTTCCACTATTACCCTCTTAGCGCTCTGAATGTCCACTTGCATTTTCTACAGAAAGAGTGTTCAGAACTGCGCAATCAAAAGTATGGTTTAACTCTGTTAGCTTAATGAACATATCAGAAATAAGTTTCACACAATGCTTCTGTGTAGTTTTTATTTGAAGATATTATTTTTCCCAATAGAGGCCTCTTAGCGCTCAGAATGTCCAATTGCAGTTTCTACAGAAAGAGTGTTTCAGAAAGGCTCAATCAAAAGTAAGGTTCAACTCTGTTAGTTGAATGCACAGAACAGAAAGAAGTTTCATACAATGCTTCTGTGTAGTTTATATTTGAACATATTCTTTTTTCCACTATTACCCACTTAGCGCTACGAATGTCCAGTTGCATTTTCTACAGACAGAGTGTTTCAAAACTGCTCAATCAAAAGTATGGTTTAACTCTGTTAGCTGAATGCTCAGATCAGAAAGAAGTTTCACAGAATGCTTCTGTGTAGTTTATATTTGAATATATTCCTTTTTCCACTACTACTCTCTTAGCGCTCCAAATGTCCAGTTGCATTTTCTACAGAAAGAGTGTTCAGATCTGCTCAATCAAAAGTATGGTTTAACTCTGTTAGCTGAATGCACAGATCAGAAAGAAGTTTCACAGAATGATTCTGTGTAGTTTATATTTGGAGACATTCCTTTTTCCACTATTACCCTCTTAGCGCTCCGAATCTCCACTTGCATTTTCTACAGAAAGAGTGTTTCAGAACGGCTCAATCAAAACTAAGGTTCAACTCTTTTAGTTGAACAAACAGAACAGAAAGAAGTTTCACACAATTCTCCTGTGTAGTTTTTATTTGTAGACATTCTTTTTCCAAATATAGGCCTCCTAGCACTCAGAATGTCCAATTGCAGTTTCTACAGAAAGAGTGTTTCAGAACAGCTTAATCAAAAGTAAGGTTCAACTCTGTTAGTTGAATGCACAGAACAGAAAGAAGTTTCATACAATGCTTCTGTGTAGTTTATATTTGAACATATTCTTTTTTCCACTATTACCCACTTAGCGCTACGAATGTCCAGTTGCATTTTCTACAGACAGAGTGTTTCAAAACTGCTCAATCAAAAGTATGGTTTAACTCTGTTAGCTGAATGCTCAGATCAGAAAGAAGTTTCACAGAATGCTTCTGTGTAGTTTATATTTGAATATATTCCTTTTTCCACTACTACGCTCTTAGCGCTCCAAATGTCCAGTTGCATTTTCTACAGAAAGAGTGTTCAGATCTGCTCAATCAAAAGTGTGGTTTAACTCTGTTAGCTGAATGCACAGATCAGAAAGAAGTTTCACCGAATGATTCTGTGTAGTTTATATTTGAAGACATTCCTTTTTCCACTACTACCCTCTTAGCCCTCCGAATCTCCACTTGCATTTTCTACAAAAAGAGTGTTTCATAACTGCTCAATCAAAAATATGTTTTATCTCTGTTAACTGAATTTACAGATCAGAAATAAGTTTCACAGAATGCATCTGTGTAGTTTTTATTTGAAGATATTCTTCTTCCCAATGTAGGCCTCTTAGCGCTTATCATGTCCACTTGCAGTTTCTACAGAAAGAGTGTTTCAGAACGGCTCAATCAAAAGTAAGGTTCAACTCTGTTAGTTGAATGCACAGAACAGAAAGAATTTTCACAGAATGCTACTGTGTAGTTTATATTTGAATATATTCCTTTTTCCACTATTACCCTCTTAGCGCTCCGAATGTCCACTTGCATTTTCTACAGAAAGAGTGTTCAGAACTGCGCAATCAAAAGTATGGTTTAACTCTGTTAGCTTAATGAACATATCAGAAATAAGTTTCACACAATGCTTCTGTGTAGTTTTTATGTGAAGATAATATTTTTCCCAATAGAGGCCTCTTAGCTCTCAGAATGTCCAATTGCAGTTTCTACAGAAAGAGTGTTTCAGAAAGGCTCAATCAAAAGTAAGGTTCAACTCTGTTAGTTGAATGCACAGAACAGAAAGAAGTTTCATACAATGCCTCTGTGTAGTTTATATTTGAACATATTCTTTTTTCCACTATTACCCACTTAGCGCTACGAATGTCCAGTTGCATTTTCTACAGACAGAGTGTTTCAAAACTGCTCAATCAAAAGTATGGTTTAACTCTGTTAGCTGAATGCTCAGATCAGAAAGAAGTTTCACAGAATGCTTCTGTGTAGTTTATATTTCAATATATTCCTTTTTCAACTACTACTCTCTTAGCGCTCCAAATGTACAGTTGCATTTTCTACAGAAAGAGTGTTCAGATCTGCTCAATCAAAAGTATGGTTTAACTCTGTTAGCTGAATGCACAGATCAGAAAGAAGTTTCACAGAATGATTCTGTGTAGTTTATATTTGGAGACATTCCTTTTTCCACTATTACCCTCTTAGCGCTCCGAATCTCCACTTGCATTTTCTACAGAAAGAGTGTTTCAGAACGGCTCAATCAAAACTAAGGATCAACTCTTTTAGTTGAACAAACAGAACAGAAAGAAGTTTCACACAATTCTTCTGTGTAGTTTTTATTTGTAGACATTCTTTTTCCCAATATAGGCCTCCTAGCGCTCAGAATGTCCAATTGCAGTTTCTAAAGAAAGAGTGTTTCAGAACAGCTTAATCAAAAGTAAGGTTCAACTGTGTTAGTTGAATGCACAGAACAGAAAGAAGTTTCATACAATGCTTCTGTGTAGTTTATATATGAACATATTCTTTTTTCCACTATTACCCACTTAGCGCTACGAATGTCCAGTTGCATTTTCTACAGACAGAGTGTTTCAAAACTGCTCAATCAAAAGTATGGTTTAACTCTGTTAGCTGAAAGCTCAGATCAGAAAGAAGTTTCACAGAATGCTTCTGTGTAGTTTATATTTGAATATATTCCTTTTTCCACTACTACGCTCTTAGCGCTCCAAATGTCCAGTTGCATTTTCTACAGAAAGAGTGTTCAGATCTGCTCAATCAAAAGTATGGTTAAACTCTGTTAGCTGAATGCACAGATCAGAAAGAAGTTTCACCGAATGATTCTGTGTAGTTTATATATGAAGACATTCCTTTTTCCACTAGTACCCTCTTAGCGCTCGGAATCTCCACTTGCATTTTCTACAAAAAGAGTGTTTCATAACTGCTCAATCAAAACTATGTTTTATCTCTGTTAACTGAATTTACAGATCAGAAATAAGTTTCACAGAACGCATCTGTGTAGTTTTTATTTGAAGATATTCTTTTTCCCAATGTAGGCCTCTTAGCGCTTAGCATGTCCAATTGCAGTTTCTACAGAAAGAGTGTTTCAGAACGGCTCAATCAAAAGTAAGGTTCAACTCTGTTAGTTGAATGCACAGAACAGAAAGAATTTTCACAGAATGCTACTGTGTAGTTTATATTTGAATATATTCCTTTTTCCACTATTACCCTCTTAGCGCTCCGAATGTCCACTTGCATTTTCTACAGAAAGAGTGTTCAGAACTGCGCAATCAAAAGTATGGTTTAACTCTGTTAGCTTAATGAACATATCAGAAATAAGTTTCACACAATGCTTCTGTGTAGTTTTTATTTGAAGATATTATTTTTCCCAATAGAGGCCTCTTAGCGCTCAGAATGTCCAATTGCAGTTTCTACAGAAAGAGTGTTTCGGAACGGCTCAATCAAAAGTAAGGTTCAACTCTGTTAGTTGAATGCACAGAACAGAAAGAAGTTTCATACAATGCTTCTGTGTAGTTTATATTTGAACATATTCTTTTTTCCACTATTACCCACTTAGTGCTACGAATGTCCAGTTGCATTTTCTACAGACAGAGTGTTTCAAAACTGCTCAATCAAAAGTATGGTTTAACTCTGTTAGCTGAATGCTCAGGTCAGAAAGAAGTTTCACAGAATGCTTCTGTGCAGTTTATATTTGAATATATTCCTTTTTCCACTACTACTCTCTTAGCGCTCCAAATGTCCAGTTGCATTTTCTACAGAAAGAGTGTTCAGATCTGCTCAATCAAAAGTATGGTTTAACTCTGTTAGCTGAATGCACAGATCAGAAAGAAGTTTCACAGAATGATTCTGTGTAGTTTATATTTGGAGACATTCCTTTTTCCACTATTAACCTCTTAGCGCTCCGAATCTCCACTTGCATTTTCTACAGAAAGAGTGTTTCAGAACGGCTCAATCAAAACTAAGGTTCAACTCTTTTAGTTGAACAAACAGAACAGAAAGTAGTTTCACACAATTCTTCTGTGTAGTTTTTATTTGGAGACATTCTTTTTCCCAATATAGGCCTCTTAGCGCTCAGAATGTCCAATTGCAGTTTCTACAGAAAGAGTGTTTCAGAACGGCTCAATCAAAAGTAAGGTTCAACTCTGTTAGTTGAATGCACAGAACAGAAAGAATTTTCACAGAATGCTACTGTGTAGTTTATATTTGAATATATTCCTTTCTCCACTATTACCCTCTTAGCGCTCCGAATGTCCACTTGCATTTTCTACAGAAAGAGTGTTCAGAACTGCGCAATCCAAAGTATGGTTTAACTCTGTTAGCTTAATGAACATATCAGAAATAAGTTTCACACAATGCTTCTGTGTAGTTTTTATTTGAAGATATTATTTTTCCCAATATAGGCCTCTTAGCGCTCAGAATGTCCATTTGCAGTTTCTACAGAAAGAGTGTTTCACAAAGGCTCAATCAAAAGTAAGGTTCAACTCTGTTAGTTGAATGCACAGAACAGAAAGAAGTTTCATACAATGCTTCTGTGTAGTTTATATTTGAACATATTTTTTTTCCACTATTACCCACTTAGCGCTACGAATGTCCAGTTGCATTTTCTACAGAAGGAGTGTTCAGATCTGCTCAATCAAAAGTATGGTTTAACCCTGTTAGCTGAATGCACAGATCAGAAAGAAGTTTCACCGAATGATTCTGTGTAGTTTATATTTGAAGACATTCCTTTTTCCACTATTACCCCCTTAGCGCTCCGAATCTCCACTTGCATTTTCTACAAAAAGAGTGTTTCATAACTGCTCAATCAAAAATATGTTTTATCTCTGTTAACTGAATTTACAGATCAGAAATAAGTTTCACAGAATGCATCTGTGTAGTTTTTATTTGAAGATATTCTTTTTCCCAATGTAGGCCTCTTAGCGCTTAGCATGTCCAATTGCAGTTTCTACAGAAAGAGTGTTTCAGAACGGCTCAATCAAAAGTAAGGTTCAACTCTGTTAGTTGAATGCACAGAACAGAAAGAATTTTCACAGAATGCTACTGTGTAGTTTATATTTGAATATATTCCTTTTTCCACTATTACCCTCTTAGCGCTCCGAATGTCCACTTGCATTTTCTACAGAAAGAGTGTTCAGAACTGCGCAATCAAAAGTATGGTTTAACTCTGTTAGCTTAATGAACATATCAGAAATAAGTTTCACACAATTCTTCTGTGTGGTTTTTATTTGAAGATATTATTTTTCCCAATAGAGGACTCTTAGCGCTCAGAATCCAGTTGCATTTTCTACAGACAGAGTGTTTCAAAACTGCTCAATCAAAAGTATGGTTTAACTCTGTTAGCTGAATGCTCAGGTCAGAAAGAAGTTTCACAGAATGCTTCTGTGTAGTTTATATTTGAATATATTCCTTTTTCCACTACTACTCTCTTAGCGCTCCAAATGTCCAGTTGCATTTTCTACAGAAAAAGTGTTTCAAAACTGCTCAATCAAAAGTATGGTTTAACTCTGTTAGCTGAATGCTCAGATCAGAAAGAAGTTTCACAGAATGCTTCTGTGTAGTTTATATTTGAATATATTCCTTTTTCCACTACTATGCTCTTAGCGCTCCAAATGTCCAGTTGCATTTTCTACAGAAGGAGTGTTCAGATCTGCTCAATCAAAAGTATGGTTTAACTCTGTTAGCTGAATGCACAGATCAGAAAGAAGTTTCACCGAATGATTCTGTGTAGTTTATATTTGGAGACATTCCTTTTTCCACTAGTACCCCCTTAGCGCTCCGAATCTCCACTTGCATTTTCTACAAAAAGAGTGTTTCATAACTGCTCAATCAAAAATATGTTTTATCTCTGTTAACTGAATTTACAGATCAGAAATAAGTTTCACAGAATGCATCTGTGTAGTTTTTATTTGAAGATATTATTTTTCCCAATGTAGGCCTCTTAGCGCTTAGCATGTCCAATTGCAGTTTCTACAGAAAGAGTGTTTCAGAACGGCTCAATCAAAAGTAAGGTTCAACTCTGTTAGTTGAATGCACAGAACAGAAAGAATTTTCACAGAATGCTACTGTGTAGTTTATATTTGAATATATTCCTTTTTCCACTATTACCCTCTTAGCGCTCCGAATGTCCACTTGCATTTTCTACAGAAAGAGTGTTCAGAACTGCGCAATCAAAAGTATGGTTTAACTCTGTTAGCTTAATGAACATATCAGAAATAAGTTTCACACAATGCTTCTGTGTAGTTTTTATTTGAAGATATTATTTTTCCCAATAGAGGCCTCTTAGCGCTCAGAATGTCCAATTGCAGTTTCTACAGAAAGAGTGTTTCAGAACGGCTCAATCAAAAGTAAGGTTCAACTCTGTTAGTTGAATGCACAGAACAGAAAGAAGTTTCATACAATGCTTCTGTGTAGTTTATATTTGAACATATTCTTTTTTCCACTATTACCCACTTAGCGCTACGAATGTCCAGTTGCATTTTCTACAGACAGAGTGTTTCAAAACTGCTCAATCAAAAGTATGGTTTAACTCTGTTAGCTCAATGCTCAGATCAGAAAGAAGTTTCACAGAATGCTTCTGTGTAGTTTATATTTGAATATATTCCTTTTTCCACTACTACTCTCTTAGCGCTCCAAATGTCCAGTTGCATTTTCTACAGAAAGAGTGTTCAGATCTGCTCAATCAAAAGTATGGTTTAACTCTGTTAGCTGAATGCACAGATCAGAAAGAAGTTTCACAGAATGATTCTGTGTAGTTTATATTTTGAGACATTCCTTTTTCCACTATTACCCTCTTAGCGCTCCGAATCTCCACTTGCATTTTCTACAAAAAGAGTGTTTCAGAACGGCTCAATCAAAACTAAGGTTCAACTCTTTCAGTTGAACAAACAGAACAGAAAGAAGTTTCACACAATTCTTCTGTGTAGTTTTTATTTGTAGACATTCTTTTTCCCAATATAGGCCTCCTAGCGCTCAGAATGTCCAATTGCAGTTTCTACAGAAAGAGTGTTTCAGAACGGCTCAATCAAAAGTATGGTTCAACTCTGTTAGTTGAATGCACAGAACAGAAAGAAGTTTCATACAATGCTTCTGTGTAGTTTATATTTGAACATATTCTTATTTCCACTATTACCCACTTAGCGCTACGAATGTCCAGTTGCATTTCCTACAGACAGACTGTTTCAAAACTGCTCAATCAAAAGTATGGTTTAACTCTGTTAGCTGAATGCTCAGATCAGAAAGAAGTTTCACAGAATGCTTCTGTGTAGTTTATATTTGAATATATTCCTTTTTCCACTACTACGCTCTTAGCGCTCCAAATGTCCAGTTGCATTTTCTACAGAAAGAGTGTTCAGATCTGCTCAATCAAAAGTGTGGTTTAACTCTGTTAGCTGAATGCACAGATCAGAAAGAAGTTTCACCGAATGATTCTGTGTAGTTTATATTGGAAGACATTCCTTTTTCCACTAGTACCAACTTAGCGCTCCGAATCTCCACTTGCATTTTCTACAAAAAGAGTGTTTCATAACTGCTCCATCAAAAATATGTTTTATCTCTGTTAACTGAATTTACAGATCAGAAATAAGTTTCACAGAATGCATCTGTGTAGTTTTTATTTGAAGATATTCTTTTTCCCAATTTAGGCCTCTTAGCGCTTAGCATGTCCAATTGCATTTTCTACAGAAAGAGTGTTTCAGAACGGCTCAATCAAAAGTAAGGTTCAACTCTGTTAGTTGAATGCACAGAACAGAAAGAATTTTCACAGAATGCTACTGTGTAGTTTATATTTGAATATATTCCTTTTTGCACTATTACCCTCTTAGCGCTCCGAATGTCCCCTTGCATTTTCTACAGAAAGAGTGTTCAGAACTGCGCAATCAAAAGTATGGTTTAACTCTGTTAGCTTAATGAACATATCAGAAATAAGTTTCACACAATGCTTCTGTGTAGTTTTTATTTGAAGATATTATTTTTCCCAATAGAGGCCTCTTAGCGCTCAGAATGTCCAATTGCAGTTTCCACAGAAAGAGTGTTTCAGAAAGGCTCAATCAAAAGTAAGGTTCAACTCTGTTAGTTGAATGCACAGAACAGAAAGAAGTTTCATACAATGCTTCTGTGTAGTTTATATTTGAACATATTCTTTTTTCCACTATTACCCCCTTAGCGCTACGAATGTCCAGTTGCATTTTCTACAGACAGAGTGTTTCAAAACTGCTCAATCAAAAGTATGGTTTAACTCTGTTAGCTGAATGCTCAGATCAGAAAGAAGTTTCACAGAATGCTTCTGTGTAGTTTATATTTGAATATATTCCTTTTTCCACTACTACTCTCTTAGCGCTCCAAATGTCCAGTTGCATTTTCTACAGAAAGAGTGTTCAGATCTGCTCAATCAAAAGTATGGTTTAACTCTGTTAGCTGAATGCACAGATCAGAAAGAAGTTTCACAGAATGATTCTGTGTAGTTTATATTTGGAGACATTCCTTTTTCCACTATTACCTTCTTAGCGCTCCGAATCTCCACTTGCATTTTCTACAGAAAGAGTGTTTCAGAACGGCTCAATCAAAACTAAGGTTCAACTCTTTTAGTTGAACAAACAGAACAGAAACAAGTTTCACACAATTCTTCTGTGTAGTTTTTATTTGTAGACATTCTTTTTCCCAATATAGGCCTCCTAGCGCTCAGAATGTCCAATTGCAGTTTCTACAGAAAGAGTGTTTCAGAACGGCTCAATCAAAAGTAAGGTTCAACTCTGTTAGTTGAATGCACAGAACAGAAAGAAGTTTCATACAATGCTTCTGTGTAGTTTATATTTGAACATATTCTTTTTTCCACTATTACCCACTTAGCGCTACGAATGTCCAGTTGCATTTTCTACAGACAGAGTGTTTCAAAACTGCTCAATCAAAAGTATGGTTTAACTCTGTTAGCTGAAAGCTCAGATCAGAAAGAAGTTTCACAGAATGCTTCTGTGTAGTTTATATTTGAATATATTCCTTTTTCCACTACTACGCTCTTAGCGCTCCAAATGTCCAGTTGCATTTTCTACAGAAAGAGTGTTCAGATCTGCTCAATCAAAAGTATGGTTTAACTCTGTTAGCTGAATGCACAGATCAGAAAGAAGTTTCACCGAATGATTCTGTGTAGTTTATATTTGAAGACATTCCTTTTTCCACTAGTACCCTCTTAGCGCTCGGAATCTCCACTTGCATTTTCTACAAAAAGAGTGTTTCATAACTGCTCAATCAAAACTATGTTTTATCTCTGTTAACTGAATTTACAGATCAGAAATAAGTTTCACAGAACGCATCTGTGTAGTTTTTATTTGAAGATATTCTTTTTCCCAATGTAGGCCTCTTAGCGCTTAGCATGTCCAATTGCAGTTTCTACAGAAAGAGTGTTTCAGAACGGCTCAATCAAAAGTAAGGTTCAACTCTGTTAGTTGAATGCACAGAACAGAAAGAATTTTCACAGAATGCTACTGTGTAGTTTATATTTGAATATATTCCTTTTTCCACTATTACCCTCTTAGCGCTCCGAATGTCCACTTGCATTTTCTACAGAAAGAGTGTTCAGAACTGCGCAATCAAAAGTATGGTTTAACTCTGTTAGCTTAATGAACATATCAGAAATAAGTTTCACACAATGCTTCTGTGTAGTTTTTATTTGAAGATATTATTTTTCCCAATAGAGGTCTCTTAGCGCTCAGAATGTCCAATTGCAGTTTCTACAGAAAGAGTGTTTCGGAACGGCTCAATCAAAAGTAAGGTTCAACTCTGTTAGTTGAATGCACAGAACAGAAAGAAGTTTCATACAATGCTTCTGTGTAGTTTATATTTGAACATATTATTTTTTCCACTATTACCCACTTAGCGCTACGAATGTCCAGTTGCATTTTCTACAGACAGAGTGTTTCAAAACTGCTCAATCAAAAGTATGGTTTAACTCTGTTAGCTGAATGCTCAGGTCAGAAAGAAGTTTCACAGAATGCTTCTGTGCAGTTTATATTTGAATATATTCCTTTTTCCACTACTACTCTCTTAGCGCTCCAAATGTCCAGTTGCATTTTCTACAGAAAGAGTGTTCAGATCTGCTCAATCAAAAGTATGGTTTAACTCTGTTAGCTGAATGCACAGATCAGAAAGAAGTTTCACAGAATGATTCTGTGTAGTTTATATTTGGAGACATTCCTTTTTCCACTATTAACCTCTTAGCGCTCCGAATCTCCACTTGCATTTTCTACAGAAAGAGGGTTTCAGAACGGCTCAATCAAAACTAAGGTTCAACTCTTTTAGTTGAACAAACAGAACAGAAAGTAGTTTCACACAATTCTTCTGTGTAGTTTTTATTTGGAGACATTCTTTTTCCCAATATAGGCCTCTTAGCGCTCAGAATGTCCAATTGCAGTTTCTACAGAAAGAGTGTTTCAGAACGGCTCAATCAAAAGTAAGGTTCAACTCTGTTAGTTGAATGCACAGAACAGAAAGAAGTTTCATACAATGCTTCTGTGTAGTTTATATTTGAACATATTTTTTTTCCACTATTACCCACTTAGCGCTACGAATGTCCAGTTGCATTTTCTACAGAAGGAGTGTTCAGATCTGCTCAATCAAAAGTATGGTTTAACCCTGTTAGCTGAATGCACAGATCAGAAAGAAGTTTCACCGAATGATTCTGTGTAGTTTATATTTGAAGACATTCCTTTTTCCACTATTACCCCCTTAGCGCTCCGAATCTCCACTTGCATTTTCTACAAAAAGAGTGTTTCATAACTGCTCAATCAAAAATATGTTTTATCTCTGTTAACTGAATTTACAGATCAGAAATAAGTTTCACAGAATGCATCTGTGTAGTTTTTATTTGAAGATATTCTTTTTCCCAATGTAGGCCTCTTAGCGCTTAGCATGTCCAATTGCAGTTTCTACAGAAAGAGTGTTTCAGAACGGCTCAATCAAAAGTAAGGTTCAACTCTGTTAGTTGAATGCACAGAACAGAAAGAATTTTCACAGAATGCTACTGTGTAGTTTATATTTGAATATATTCCTTTTTCCACTATTACCCTCTTAGCGCTCCGAATGTCCACTTGCATTTTCTACAGAAAGAGTGTTCAGAACTGCACAATCAAAAGTATGGTTTAACTCTGTTAGCTTAATGAACATATCAGAAATAAGTTTCACACAATGCTTCTGTGTAGTTTTTATTTGAAGATATTATTTTTCCCAATAGAGGACTCTTAGCGCTCAGAATCCAGTTGCATTTTCTACAGACAGAGTGTTTCAAAACTGCTCAATCAAAAGTATGGTTTAACTCTGTTAGCTGAATGCTCAGGTCAGAAAGAAGTTTCACAGAATGCTTCTGTGTAGTTTATATTTGAATATATTCCTTTTTCCACTACTACTCTCTTAGCGTTCCAAATGTCCAGTTGCATTTTCTACAGAAAAAGTGTTTCAAAACTGCTCAATCAAAAGTATGGTTTAACTCTGTTAGCTGAATGCTCAGATCAGAAAGAAGTTTCACAGAATGCTTCTGTGTAGTTTATATTTGAATATATTCCTTTTTCCACTACTATGCTCTTAGCGCTCCAAATGTCCAGTTGCATTTTCTACAGAAGGAGTGTTCAGATCTGCTCAATCAAAAGTATGGTTTAACTCTGTTAGCTGAATGCACAGATCAGAAAGAAGTTTCACCGAATGATTCTGTGTAGTTTATATTTGGAGACATTCCTTTTTCCACTAGTACCCTCTTAGCGCTCCGAATCTCCACTTGCATTTTCTACAAAAAGAGTGTTTCATAACTGCTCAATCAAAAATATGTTTTATCTCTGTTAACTGAATTTACAGATCAGAAATAAGTTTCACAGAATGCATCTGTGTAGTTTTTATTTGAAGATATTCTTTTTCCCAATGTAGGCCTCTTAGCGCTTAGCATGTCCAATTGCAGTTTCTACAGAAAGAGTGTTTCAGAACGGCTCAATCAAAAGTAAGGTTCAACTCTGTTAGTTGAATGCACAGAACAGAAAGAATTTTCACAGAATGCTACTGTGTAGTTTATATTTGAATATATTCCTTTTTCCACTATTACCCTCTTAGCGCTCCGAATGTCCACTTGCATTTTCTACAGAAAGAGTGTTCAGAACTGCGCAATCAAAAGTATGGTTTAACTCTGTTAGCTTAATGAACATATCAGAAATAAGTTTCACACAATGCTTCTGTGTAGTTTTTATTTGAAGATATTATTTTTCCCAATAGAGGTCTCTTAGCGCTCAGAATGTCCAATTGCAGTTTCTACAGAAAGAGTGTTTCGGAACGGCTCAATCAAAAGTAAGGTTCAACTCTGTTAGTTGAATGCACAGAACAGAAAGAAGTTTCATACAATGCTTCTGTGTAGTTTATATTTGAACATATTATTTTTTCCACTATTACCCACTTAGCGCTACGAATGTCCAGTTGCATTTTCTACAGACAGAGTGTTTCAAAACTGCTCAATCAAAAGTATGGTTTAACTCTGTTAGCTGAATGCTCAGGTCAGAAAGAAGTTTCACAGAATGCTTCTGTGCAGTTTATATTTGAATATATTCCTTTTTCCACTACTACTCTCTTAGCGCTCCAAATGTCCAGTTGCATTTTCTACAGAAAGAGTGTTCAGATCTGCTCAATCAAAAGTATGGTTTAACTCTGTTAGCTGAATGCACAGATCAGAAAGAAGTTTCACAGAATGATTCTGTGTAGTTTATATTTGGAGACATTCCTTTTTCCACTATTAACCTCTTAGCGCTCCGAATCTCCACTTGCATTTTCTACAGAAAGAGGGTTTCAGAACGGCTCAATCAAAACTAAGGTTCAACTCTTTTAGTTGAACAAACAGAACAGAAAGTAGTTTCACACAATTCTTCTGTGTAGTTTTTATTTGGAGACATTCTTTTTCCCAATATAGGCCTCTTAGCGCTCAGAATGTCCAATTGCAGTTTCTACAGAAAGAGTGTTTCAGAACGGCTCAATCAAAAGTAAGGTTCAACTCTGTTAGTTGAATGCACAGAACAGAAAGAAGTTTCATACAATGCTTCTGTGTAGTTTATATTTGAACATATTTTTTTTCCACTATTACCCACTTAGCGCTACGAATGTCCAGTTGCATTTTCTACAGAAGGAGTGTTCAGATCTGCTCAATCAAAAGTATGGTTTAACCCTGTTAGCTGAATGCACAGATCAGAAAGAAGTTTCACCGAATGATTCTGTGTAGTTTATATTTGAAGACATTCCTTTTTCCACTATTACCCCCTTAGCGCTCCGAATCTCCACTTGCATTTTCTACAAAAAGAGTGTTTCATAACTGCTCAATCAAAAATATGTTTTATCTCTGTTAACTGAATTTACAGATCAGAAATAAGTTTCACAGAATGCATCTGTGTAGTTTTTATTTGAAGATATTCTTTTTCCCAATGTAGGCCTCTTAGCGCTTAGCATGTCCAATTGCAGTTTCTACAGAAAGAGTGTTTCAGAACGGCTCAATCAAAAGTAAGGTTCAACTCTGTTAGTTGAATGCACAGAACAGAAAGAATTTTCACAGAATGCTACTGTGTAGTTTATATTTGAATATATTCCTTTTTCCACTATTACCCTCTTAGCGCTCCGAATGTCCACTTGCATTTTCTACAGAAAGAGTGTTCAGAACTGCGCAATCAAAAGTATGGTTTAACTCTGTTAGCTTAATGAACATATCAGAAATAAGTTTCACACAATGCTTCTGTGTAGTTTTTATTTGAAGATATTATTTTTCCCAATAGAGGACTCTTAGCGCTCAGAATCCAGTTGCATTTTCTACAGACAGAGTGTTTCAAAACTGCTCAATCAAAAGTATGGTTTAACTCTGTTAGCTGAATGCTCAGGTCAGAAAGAAGTTTCACAGAATGCTTCTGTGTAGTTTATATTTGAATATATTCCTTTTTCCACTACTACTCTCTTAGCGCTCCAAATGTCCAGTTGCATTTTCTACAGAAAAAGTGTTTCAAAACTGCTCAATCAAAAGTATGGTTTAACTCTGTTAGCTGAATGCTCAGATCAGAAAGAAGTTTCACAGAATGCTTCTGTGTAGTTTATATTTGAATATATTCCTTTTTCCACTACTATGCTCTTAGCGCTCCAAATGTCCAGTTGCATTTTCTACAGAAGGAGTGTTCAGATCTGCTCAATCAAAAGTATGGTTTAACTCTGTTAGCTGAATGCACAGATCAGAAAGAAGTTTCACCGAATGATTCTGTGTAGTTTATATTTGGAGACATTCCTTTTTCCACTAGTACCCTCTTAGCGCTCCGAATCTCCAATTGCATTTTCTACAATAAGAGTGTTTCATAACTGCTCAATCAAAAATATGTTTTATCTCTGTTAACTGAATTTACAGATCAGAAATAAGTTTCACAGAATGCATCTGTGTAGTTTTTATTTGAAGATATTCTTTTTCCCAATGTAGGCCTCTTAGCGCTTAGCATGTCCAATTGCAGTTTCTACAGAAAGAGTGTTTCAGAACGGCTCAATCAAAAGTAAGGTTCAACTCTGTTAGTTGAATGCACAGAACAGAAAGAATTTTCACAGAATGCTACTGTGTAGTTTATATTTGAATATATTCCTTTTTCCACTATTACCCTCTTAGCGCTCCGAATGTCCACTTGCATTTTCTACAGAAAGAGTGTTCAGAACTGCGCAATCAAAAGTATGGTTTAACTCTGTTAGCTTAATGAACATATCAGAAATAAGTTTCACACAATGCTTCTGTGTAGTTTTTATTTGAAGATATTATTTTTCCCAATAGAGGCCTCTTAGCGCTCAGAATGTCCAATTGCAGTTTCTACAGAAAGAGTGTTTCAGAACGGCTCAATCAAAAGTAAGGTTCAACTCTGTTAGTTGAATGCACAGAACAGAAAGAAGTTTCATACAATGCTTCTGTGTAGTTTATATTTGAACATATTCTTTTTTCCACTATTACCCACTTAGCGCTACGAATGTCCAGTTGCATTTTCTACAGAAAGAGTGTTCAGATCTGCTCAATCAAAAGTATGGTTTAACTCTGTTAGCTGAATGCACAGATCAGAAAGAAGTTTCACAGAATGATTCTGTGTAGTTTATATTTGGAGACATTCCTTTTTCCACTATTACCCTCTTAGCGCTCCGAATCTCCACTTGCATTTTCTACAGAAAGAGTGTTTCAGAACGGCTCAATCAAAACTAAGGTTCAACTCTTTAGTTGAACAAACAGAACAGAAAGTAGTTTCACACAATTCTTCTGTGTAGTTTTTATTTGTAGACATTCTTTTTCCCAATATAGGCCTCTTAGCGCTCAGAATGTCCAATTGCAGTTTCTACAGAAAGAGTGTTTCAGAACGGCTCAATCAAAAGTAAGGTTCAACTCTGTTAGTTGAATGCACAGAACAGAAAGAAGTTTCATTCAATGCTTCTGTGTAGTTTATATTTGAACATATTCTTTTTTCCACTATTACCCACTTAGCGCTACGAATGTCCAGTTGCATTTTCTACAGACAGAGTGTTTCAAAACTGCTCAATCAAAAGTATGGTTTAACTCTGTTAGCTGAATGCTCAGATCAGAAAGAAGTTTCACCCAATGATTCTGTGTAGTTTATATTTGAAGACATTCCTTTTTCCACTATTACCCTCTTAGCGCTCCGAATCTCCACTTGCATTTTCTACAGAAAGAGTGTTTCAGAACTTCTCAATCAAAAATATGTTTTATCTCTGTTAACTGAATTTACAGATCAGAAATACGTTTCAGAGAATGCATCTGTGTAGTTTTTATTTGAAGATATTCTTTATCCCAATGTAGGCCTCTTAGCGCTTAGCATGTCCAATTGCAGTTTCTACAGAAAGAGTGTTTCAGAACGGCTCAATCAAAAGTAAGGTTCAACTCTGTTAGTTGAATGCACAGAACAGAAAGAATTTTCACAGAATGCTACTGTGTAGTTTATATTTGAATATATTCCTTTTTCCACTATTACCCTCTTAGCGCTCAGAATGTCCAATTGCAGTTTCTACAGAAAGAGTGTTTCAGAACGGCTCAATCAAAAGTAAGGTTCAACTCTGTTAGTTGAATGCACAGAACAGAAAGAAGTTTCATACAATGCTTCTGTGTAGTTTATATTTGAACATATTCTTTTTTCCACTATTACCCACTTAGCGCTACGAATGTCCAGTTGCATTTTCTACAGACAGAGTGTTTCAAAACTGCTCAATCAAAAGTATGGTTTAACTCTGTTAGCTGAATGCTCAGATCAGAAAGAAGTTTCACAGAATGCTTCTGTGTAGTTTATATTTGTATATATTCCTTTTTCCACTACTACGCTCTTAGCGCTCCAAATGTCCAGTTGCATTTTCTACAGAAAGAGTGTTCAGATCTGCTCAATCAAAAGTATGGTTTAACTCTGTTAGCTGAATGCTCAGATCAGAAAGAAGTTTCACCGAATGATTCTGTGTAGTTTATATTTGAAGACATTCCTTTTTCCACTAGTACCCTCTTAGCGCTCCGAATCTCCACTTGCATTTTCTACAAAAAGAGTGTTTCATAACTGCTCAATCAAAAATATGTTTTATCTCTGTTAACTGAATTTACAGATCAGAAATAAGTTTCACAGAATGCATCTGTGTAGTTTTTATTTGAAGATATTCTTTTTCCCAATGTAGGCCTCTTAGCGCTTAGCATGTCCAATTGCAGTTTCTACAGAAAGAGTGTTTCAGAACGGCTCAATCAAAAGTAAGGTTCAACTCTGTTAGTTGAATGCACAGAACAGAAAGAATTTTCACAGAATGCTACTGTGTAGTTTATATGTGAATATATTCCTTTTTCCACTATTACCCTCTTAGCGCTCCGAATGTCCACTTGCATTTTCTACAGAAAGAGTGTTCAGAACTGCGCAATCAAAAGTATGGTTTAACTCTGTTAGCTTAATGAATATATCAGAAATAAGTTTCACACAATGCTTCTGTGTAGTTTTTATTTGAAGATATTATTTTTCCCAATAGAGGCCTCTTAGCGCTCAGAATGTCCAATTGCAGTTTCTACAGAAAGAGTGTTTCAGAAAGGCTCAATCAAAAGTAAGGTCCAACTCTGTTAGTTGAATGCACAGAACAGAAGGAAGTTTCATACAATGCTTCTGTGTAGTTTATATTTGAACATATTCTTTTTTCCACTATTACCCACTTAGCGCTACGAATGTCCCGTTGCATTTTCTACAGACAGAGTGTTTCAAAACTGCTCAATCAAAAGTATGGTTTAACTCTGTTAGCTGAATGCTCAGATCAGAAAGAAGTTTCACAGAATGCTTCTGTGTAGTTTATATTTGAATATATTCCTTTTTCCACTACTACTCTCTTAGCGCTCCAAATGTCCAGTTGCATTTTCTACAGAAAGAGTGTTCAGATCTGCTCAATCAAAAGTATGGTTTAACTCTGTTAGCTGAATGCACAGATCAGAAACAAGTTTCACAGAATGATTCTGTGTAGTTTATATTTGGAGACATTCCTATTTCCACTATTACCCTCTTAGCGCTCCGAACCTCCACTTGCATTTTCTGCAGAAAGAGTGTTTCAGAACGGCTCAATCAAAACTAAGGTTCAACTCTTTTAGTTGAACAAACAGAACAGAAAGAAGTTTCACACAATTCTTCTGTGTAGTTTTTATTTGTAGACATTCTTTTTCCCAATATAGGCCTCCTAGCGCTCAGAATGTCCAATTGCAGTTTCTACAGAAAGAGTGTTTCAGAACGGCTCAATCAAAACTAATGTTCAACTCTGTTAGTTGAATGCACAGAACAGAAAGAAGTTTCATACAATGCTTCTGTTTAGTTTATATTTGAACATATTCTTTTTTCCACTATTACCCACTTAGCGCTACGAATGTCCAGTTGCATTTTCTACAGACAGAGTGTTTCAAAACTGCTCAATCAAAAGTATGGTTTAACTCTGTTAGCTGAATGCTCAGATCAGAAAGAAGTTTCACAGAATGCTTCTGTGTAGTTTATATTTGAATATATTCCTTTTTCCACTACTACGCTCTTAGCGCTCCAAATGTCCAGTTGCATTTTCTACAGAAAGAGTGTTCAGATCAGCTCAATCAAAAGTATGGTTTACCTCTGTTAGCTGAATGCACAGATCAGAAAGAAGTTTCACCGAATGATTCTGTGTAGTTTATATTTGAAGACATTCCTTTTTCCACTATTACCCTCTTAGCGCTCCGAATCTCCACTTGCATTTTCTACAAAAAGAGTGTTTCATAACTGCTCAATCAAAAATATGTTTTATCTCTGTTAACTGAATTTACAGATCAGAAATAAGTTTCACAGAATGCATCTGTGTAGTTTTTATTTGAAGATATTCTTTTTCCCAATGTAGGCCTCTTAGCGCTTAGCATGTCCAATTGCAGTTTCTACAGAAAGAGTGTTTCAGAACGGCTCAATCAAAAGTAAGGTTCAACTCTGTTAGTTGAATGCACAGAACAGAAAGAATTTTCACAGAATGCTACTGTGTAGTTTATATTTGAATATATTCCTTTTTCCACTATTACCCTCTTAGCGCTCCGAATGTCCACTTGCATTTTCTACAGAAAGAGTGTTCAGAACTGCGCAATCAAAAGTATGGTTTAACTCTGTTAGCTTAATGAACATATCAGAAATAAGTTTCACACAATGCTTCTGTGTAGTTTTTATTTGAAGATATTATTTTTCCCAATAGAGGCCTCTTAGCGCTCAGAATGTCCAATTGCAGTTTCTACAGAAAGAGTGTTTCAGAAAGGCTCAATCAAAAGTAAGCTTCAACTCTGTTAGTTGAATGCACAGAACAGAAGGAAGTTTCATACAATGCTTCTGTGTAGTTTATATTTGAACATATTCTTTTTTCCACTATTACCCACTTAGCGCTACGAATGTCCCGTTGCATTTTCTACAGACAGAGTGTTTCAAAACTGCTCAATCAAAAGTATGGTTTAACTCTGTTAGCTGAATGCTCAGATCAGAAATAAGTTTCACAGAATGCTTCTGTGTAGTTTATATTTGAATATATTCGTTTTTCCACTACTACTCTCTTAGCGCTCCAAATGTCCAGTTGCATTTTCTACAGAAAGAGTGTTCAGATCTGCTCAATCAAAAGTATGGTTTAACTCTGTTAGCTGAATGCACAGATCAGAAAGAAGTTTCACAGAATGATTCTGTGTAGTTTATATTTGGAGACATTCCTTTTTCCACTATTACCCTCTTAGCGCTCCGAACCTCCACTTGCATTTTCTACAGAAAGAGTGTTTCAGAACGGCTCAATCAAAACTAAGGTTCAACTCTTTTAGTTGAACAAACAGAACAGAAAGAAGTTTCACACAATTCTTCTGTGTAGTTTTTATTTGTAGACATTCTTTTTCCCAATATAGGCCTCCTAGCGCTCAGAATGTCCAATTGCAGTTTCTACAGAAAGAGTGTTTCAGAACGGCTCAATCAAAAGTAATGTTCAACTCTGTTAGTTGAATGCACAGAACAGAAAGAAGTTTCATACAATGCTTCTGTGTAGTTTATATTTGAAGATATTCTTTTTTCCACTATTACCCACTTAGCGCTACGAATGTCCAGTTGCATTTTCTACAGACAGAGTGTTTCAAAACTGCTCAATCAAAAGTATGGTTTAACTCTGTTAGCTGAATGCTCAGATCAGAAAGAAGTTTCACAGAATGCTTCTGTGTAGTTTATATTTGAATATATTCCTTTTTCCACTACTACGCTCTTAGCGCTCCAAATGTCCAGTTGCATTTTCTACAGAAAGAGTGTTCAGATCTGCTCAATCAAAAGTATGGTTTAACTCTGTTAGCTGAATGCACAGATCAGAAAGAAGTTTCACAGAATGATTCGGTGTAGTTTATATTTGAAGACATTCCTTTTTCCACTATTACCCTCTTAGCGCTCCGAATCTCCACTTGCATTTTCTACAAAAAGAGTGTTTCATAACTGCTCAATCAAAAATATGTTTTATCTCTGTTAACTGAATTTACAGATCAGAAATAAGTTTCACAGAATGCATCTGTGTAGTTTTTATTTGAAGATATTCTTTTTCCCAATGTAGGCCTCTTAGCGCTTAGCATGTCCAATTGCAGTTTCTACAGAAAGAGTGTTTCAGAACGGCTCAATCAAAAGTAAGGTTCAACTCTGTTAGTTGAATGCACAGAACAGAAAGAATTTTCACAGAATGCTACTGTGTAGTTTATATTTGAATATACTCCTTTTTCCACTATTACCCTCTTAGCGCTCCGAATGTCCACTTGCATTTTCTACAGAAAGAGTGTTCAGAACTGCGCAATCAAAAGTATGGTTTAACTCTGTTAGCTTAATGAACATATCAGAAATAAGTTTCACACAATTCTTCTGTGTAGTTTTTATTTGAAGATATTATTTTTCCCAATAGAGGCCTCTTAGCGCTCAGAATGTCCAATTGCAGTTTCTACAGAAAGAGTGTTTCAGAAAGGCTCAATCAAAAGTAAGGTTCAACTCTGTTAGTTGAATGCACAGAACAGAAGGAAGTTTCATACAATGCTTCTGTGTAGTTTATATTTGAACATATTCTTTTTTCCACTATTACCCACTTAGCGCTACGAATGTCCCGTTGCATTTTCTACAGACAGAGTGTTTCATAACTGCTCAATCAAAAGTATGGTTTAACTCTGTTAGCTGAATGCTCAGATCAGAAAGAAGTTTCACAGAATGCTTCTGTGTAGTTTATATTTGAATATATTCCTTTTTCCACTACTACTCTCTTAGCGCTCCAAATGTCCAGTTGCATTTTCTACAGAAAGAGTGTTCAGATCTGCTCAATCAAAAGTATGGTTTAACTCTGTTAGCTGAATGCACAGATCAGAAAGAAGTTTCACAGAATGATTGTGTGTAGTTTATATTTGGAGACATTCCTATTTCCACTATTACCCTCTTAGCGCTCCGAACCTCCACTTGCATTTTCTACAGAAAGAGTGTTTCAGAACGGCTCAATCAAAACTAAGGTTCAACTCTTTTAGTTGAACAAACAGAACAGAAAGAAGTTTCACACAATTCTTCTGTGTAGTTTTTATTTGTAGACATTCTTTTTCCCAATATAGGCCTCCTAGCGCTCAAAATGTCCAATTGCAGTTTCTACAGAAAGAGTGTTTCAGAACGGCTCAATCAAAAGTAATGTTCAACTCTGTTAGTTGAATGCACAGAACAGAAAGAAGTTTCATACAATGCTTCTGTGTAGTTTATATTTGAACATATTCTTTTTTCCACTATTACCCACTTAGCGCTACGAATGTCCAGTTGCATTTTCTACAGACAGAGTGTTTCAAAACTGCTCAATCAAAAGTATGGTTTAACTCTGTTAGCTGAATGCTCAGATCAGAAAGAAGTTTCACAGAATGCTTCTGTGTAGTTTATATTTGAATATATTCCTTTTTCCACTACTACGCTCTTAGCGCTCCAAATGTCCAGTTGCATTTTCTACAGAAAGAGTGTTCAGATCTGCTCAATCAAAAGTATGGTTTAACTCTGTTAGCTGAATGCACAGATCAGAAAGAAGTTTCACCGAATGATTCTGTGTAGTTTATATTTGAAGACATTCCTTTTTCCACTATTACCCTCTTAGCGCTCCGAATCTCCACTTGCATTTTCTACAAAAAGAGTGTTTCATAACTGCTCAATCAAAAATATGTTTTATCTCTGTTAACTGAATTTACAGATCAGAAATAAGTTTCACAGAATGCATCTGTGTAGTTTTTATTTGAAGATATTCTTTTTCCCAATGTAGGCCTCTTAGCGCTTAGCATGTCCAATTGCAGTTTCTACAGAAAGAGTGTTTCAGAACGGCTCAATCAAAAGTAAGGTTCAACTCTGTTAGTTGAATGCGCAGAACAGAAAGAATTTTCACAGAATGCTACTGTGTAGTTTATATTTGAATATATTCCTTTTTCCACTATTACCCTCTTAGCGCTCCGAATGTCCACTTGCATTTTCTACAGAAAGAGTGTTCAGAACTGCGCAATCAAAAGTATGGTTTAACTCTGTTAGCTTAATGAACATATCAGAAATAAGTTTCACACAATGCTTCTGTGTAGTTTTTATTTGAAGATATTATTTTTCCCAATAGAGGCCTCTTAGCGCTCAGAATGTCCAATTGCAGTTTCTACAGAAAGAGTGTTTCAGAAAGGCTCAATCAAAAGTAAGGTTCAACTCTGTTAGTTGAATGCACAGAACAGAAGGAAGTTTCATACAATGCTTCTGTGTAGTTTATATTTGAACATATTCTTTTTTCCACTATTACCCACTTAGCGCTACGAATGTCCCGTTGCATTTTCTACAGACAGAGTGTTTCAAAACTGCTCAATCAAAAGTATGGTTTAACTCTGTTAGCTGAATGCTCAGATCAGAAAGAAGTTTCACAGAATGCTTCTGTGTAGTTTATATTTGAATATATTCCTTTTTCCACTACTACTCTCTTAGCGCTCCAAATGTCCAGTTGCATTTTCTACAGAAAGAGTGTTCAGATCTGCTCAATCAAAAGTATGGTTTAACTCTGTTAGCTGAATGCACAGATCAGAAAGAAGTTTCACAGAATGATTCTGTGTAGTTTATATTTGGAGACATTCCTTTTTCCACTATTACCCTCTTAGCGCTCCGAACCTCCACTTGCATTTTCTACAGAAAGAGTGTTTCAGAACGGCTCAATCAAAACTAAGGTTCAACTCTTTTAGTTGAACAAACAGAACAGAAAGAAGTTTCACATAATTCTTCGGTGTAGTTTTTATTTGTAGACATTCTTTTTCCCAATATAGGCCTCTTAGCGCTCAGAATGTCCAATTGCAGTTTCTACAGAAAGAGTGTTTCAGAACGGCTCAATCAAAAGTAAGGTTCAACTCTGTTAGTTGAATGCACAGAACAGAAAGAAGTTTCATACAATGCTTCTGTGTAGTTTCTATTTGAACATATTCTTTTTTCCACTATTACCCACTTAGCGCTACGAATGTCCAGTTGCATTTTCTACAGACAGAGTGTTTCAAAACTGCTCAATCAAAAGTATGGTTTAACTCTGTTAGCTGAATGCTCAGATCAGAAAGAAGTTTCACAGAATGCTTCTGTGTAGTTTATATTTGAATATATTACTTTTTCCACTACTACGCTCTTAGCGCTCCAAATGTCCAGTTGCATTTTCTACAGAAAGAGTGTTCGGATCTGCTCAATCAAAAGTATGGTTTAACTCTGTTAGCTGAATGCACAGATCAGAAAGAAGTTTCACCGAATGATTCTGTGTAGTTTATATTTGAAGACATTCCTTTTTCCACTAGTACCCTCTTAGCGCTCCGAATCTCCACTTGCATTTTCTACAAAAAGAGTGTTTCATAAGTGCTCAATCAAAAATATGTTTTATCTCTGTTAACTGAATTTACAGATCAGAAATAAGTTTGACAGAATGCATCTGTGTAGTTTTTATTTGAAGATATTCTTTTTCCCAATGTAGGCCTCTTAGCGCTTAGCATGTCCAATTGCAGTTTCTACAGAAAGAGTGTTTCAGAACGGCTCAATCAAAAGTAAGGTTCAACTCTGTTAGTTGAATGCACAGAACAGAAAGAATTTTCACAGAATGCTACTGTGTAGTTTATATTTGAATATATTCCTTTTTCCACTATTACCCTCTTAGCGCTCCGAATGTCCACTTGCATATTCTACAGAAAGAGTGTTCAGAACTGCGCAATCAAAAGTATGGTTTAACTCTGTTAGCTTAATGAACATATCAGAAATAAGTTTCACACAATTCTTCTGTGTAGTTTTTATTTGAAGATATTATTTTTCCCAATAGAGGCCTCTTAGCGCTCAGAATGTCCAATTGCAGTTTCTACAGAAAGAGTGTTTCAGAAAGGCTCAATCAAAAGTAAGGTTCAACTCTGTTAGTTGAATGCACAGAACAGAAGGAAGTTTCATACAATGCTTCTGTGTAGTTTATATTTGAACATATTCTTTTTTCCACTATTACCCACTTAGCGCTACGAATGTCCAGTTGCATTTTCTACAGACAGAGTGTTTCAAAACTGCTCAATCAAAAGTATGGTTTAACTCTGTTAGCTGAATGCTCAGATCAGAAAGAAGTTTCACAGAATGCTTCTGTGTAGATTATATTTGAATATATTCCTTTTTCCACTACTACTCTCTTAGCGCTCCAAATGTCCAGTTGCATTTTCTACAGAAAGAGTGTTCAGATCTGCTCAATCAAAAGTATGGTTTAACTCTGTTAGCTGAATGCACAGATCAGAAAGAAGTTTCACAGAATGATTCTGTGTAGTTTATATTTGGAGACATTCCTTTTTCCACTATTACCCTCTTAGCGCTCCGAAACTCCACTTGCATTTTCTACAGAAAGAGTGTTTCAGAACGGCTCAATCAAAACTAAGGTTCAACTCTTTTAGTTGAACAAACAGAACAGAAAGAAGTTTCACACAATTCTTCTGTGTAGTTTTTATTTGTAGACATTCTTTTTCCCAATATAGGCCTCCTAGCGCTCAGAATGTCCAATTGCAGTTTCTACAGAAAGAGTGTTTCAGAACGGCTCAATCAAAAGTAAGGTTCAACTCTGTTAGTTGAATGCACAGAACAGAAAGAAGTTTCATACAATGCTTCTGTGTAGTTTATATTTGAAGATATTCTTTTTTCCACTATTACCCACTTAGCGCTACGAATGTCCAGTTGCATTTTCTACAGACAGAGTGTTTCAAAACTGCTCAATCAAAAGTATGGTTTAACTCTGTTAGCTGAATGCTCAGATCAGAAAGAAATTTCACAGAATGCTTCTGTGTAGTTTATATTTGAATATATTCCTTTTTCCACTACTACGCTCTTAGCGCTCCAAATGTCCAGTTGCATTTTCTACAGAAAGAGTGTTCAGATCTGCTCAATCAAAAGTATGGTTTAACTCTGTTAGCTGAATGCACAGATCAGAAAGAAGTTTCACCGAATGATTCTGTGTAGTTTATATTTGAAGACATTCCTTTTTCCACTAGTACCCTCTTAGCGCTCCGAATCTCCACTTGCATTTTCTACAAAAAGAGTGTTTCATAAGTGCTCAATCAAAAATATGTTTTATCTCTGTTAACTGAATTTACAGATCAGAAATAAGTTTGACAGAATGCATCTGTGTAGTTTTTATTTGAAGATATTCTTTTTCCCAATGTAGGCCTCTTAGCGCTTAGCATGTCCAATTGCAGTTTCTACAGAAAGAGTGTTTCATAACGGCTCAATCAAAAGTAAGGTTCAACTCTGTTAGTTGAATGCACAGAACAGAAAGAATTTTCACAGAATGCTACTGTGTAGTTTATATTTGAATATATTCCTTTTTCCACTATTACCCTCTTAGCACTCCGAATGTCCACTTGCATTTTCTACAGAAAGAGTGTTCAGAACTGCGCAATCAAAAGTATGGTTTAACTCTGTTAGCTTAATGAACATATCAGAAATAAGTTTCACACAATGCTTCTGTGTAGTTTTTATCAGAAGATATTATTTTTCCCAATAGAGGACTCTTAGCGCTCAGAATGTCCAATTGCAGTTTCTACAGAAAGAGTGTTTCAGAACGGCTCAATCAAAAGTAAGGTTCAACTCTGTTAGTTGAATGCACAGAACAGAAAGAAGTTTCATACAATGCTTCTGTGTAGTTTATATTTGAACATATTCTTTTTTCCACTATTACCCACTTAGCGCTACGAATGTCCAGTTGCATTTTCTACAGAAAGAGTGTTCAGATCTGCTCAATCAAAAGTATGGTTTAACTCTGTTAGCTGAATGCACAGATCAGAAAGAAGTTTCACAGAATGATTCTGTGTAGTTTATATTTGGAGACATTCCTTTTTCCACTATTACCCTCTTAGCGCTCCGAATCTCCACTTGCATTTTCTACAGAAAGAGTGTTTCAGAACGGCTCAATCAAAACTAAGGTTCAACTCTTTTAGTTGAACAAACAGAACAGAAAGAAGTTTCACACAATTCTTCTGTGTAGTTTTTATTTGTAGACATTCTTTTTCCCCATATAGGCCTCTTAGCGCTCAGAATGTCCAATTGCAGTTTCTACAGAAAGAGTGTTTCAGAACGGCTCAATCAAAATTAAGGTTCAACTCTGTTAGTTGAATGCACAGAACAGAAAGAAGTTTCATACAATGCTTCTGTGTAGTTTCTATTTGAACATATTCTTTTTTCCACTATTACCCACTTAGCGCTACGAATGTCCAGTTGCATTTTCTACAGACAGAGTGTTTCAAAACTGCTCAATCAAAAGTATGGTTTAACTCTGTTAGCTGAATGCTCAGATCAGAAAGAAGTTTCACAGAATGCTTCTGTGTAGTTTATATTTGAATATATTCCTTTTTCCACTACTACGCTCTTAGCGCTCCAAATGTCCAGTTGCATTTTCTACAGAAAGAGTGTTCAGATCTGCTCAATCAAAGTATGGTTTAACTCTGTTAGCTGAATGCACAGATCAGAAAGAAGTTTCACCGAATGATTCTGTGTAGTTTATATTTGAAGGCATTCCTTTTTCCACTAGTACCCTCTTAGCGCTCCGAATCTCCACTTGCATTTTCTACAAAAAGAGTGTTTCATAACTGCTCAATCAAAAATATGTTTTATCTCTGTTAACTGAATTTACAGATCAGAAATAAGTTTCACAGAATGCATCTGTGTAGTTTTTATTTGAAGATATTCTTTTTCCCAATGTAGGCCTCTTAGCGCTTAGCATGTCCAATTGCAGTTTCTACAGAAAGAGTGTTTCAGAACGGCTCAATCAAAAGTAAGGTTCAACTCTGTTAGTTGAATGCACAGAACAGAAAGAATTTTCACAGAATGCTACTGTGTAGTTTATATTTGAATATATTCCTTTTTCCACTATTACCCTCTTAGCGCTCCGAATGTCCACTTGCATTTTCTACAGAAAGAGTGTTCAGAACTGCGCAATCAAAAGTATGGTTTAACTCTGTTAGCTTAATGAACATATCAGAAATAAGTTTCACACAATGCTTCTGTGTAGTTTTTATTTGAAGATATTATTTTTCCCAATAGAGGCCTCTTAGCGCTCAGAATGTCCAATTGCAGTTTCTACAGAAAGAGTGTTTCAGAAAGGCTCAATCAAAACTAAGGTTCAACTCTGTTAGTTGAATGCACAGAACAGAAAGAAGTTTCATACAATGCTTCTGTGTAGTTTATATTTGAACATATTCTTTTTTCCACTATTACCCACTTAGCGCTACGAATGTCCAGTTGCATTTTCTACAGACAGAGTGTTTCAAAACTGCTCAATCAAAAGTATGGTTTAACTCTGTTAGCTGAATGCTCAGATCAGAAAGAAGTTTCACAGAATGCTTCTGTGTAGTTTATATTTGAATATATTCCTTTTTCCACTACTACTCTCTTAGCGCTCCAAATGTCCAGTTGCATTTTCTACAGAAAGAGTGTTCAGATCTGCTCAATCAAAAGTATGGTTTAACTCTGTTAGCTGAATGCACAGATCAGAAAGAAGTTTCACAGAATGATTCTGTGTAGTTTATATTTGGAGACATTCCTTTTTCCACTATTACCCTCTTAGCGCTCCGAATCTCCACTTGCATTTTCTACAGAAAGAGTGTTTCAGAACGGCTCAATCAAAACTAAGGTTCAACTCTTTTAGTTGAACAAACAGAACAGAAAGAAGTTTCACACAATTCTTCTCTGTACTTTTTATTTGTAGACATTTTTTTTCCCAATATAGGCCTCTTAGCGCTCAGAATGTCCAATTGCAGTTTCTACAGAAAGAGTGTTTCAGAACGGCTCAATCAAAAGTAAGGTTCAACTCTGTTAGTTGAATGCACAGAACAGAAAGAAGTTTCATACAATGCTTCTGTGTAGTTTATATTTGAACATATTCTTTTTTCCACTATTACCCACTTAGCGCTACGAATGTCCAGTTGCATTTTCTACAGACAGAGTGTTTCAAAACTGCTCAATCAAAAGTATGGTTTAACTCTGTTAGCTGAATGCTCAGATCAGAAAGAAGTTTCACAGAATGCTTCTGTGTAGTTTATATTTGAATATATTCCTTTTTCCACTACTACGCTCTTAGCGCTCCAAATGTCCAGTTGCATTTTCTACAGAAAGAGTGTTCAGATCTGCTCAATCAAAAGTATGGTTTAACTCTGTTAGCTGAATGCACAGATCAGAAAGAAGTTTCACCGAATGATTCTGTGTAGTTTATATTTGAAGACATTCCTTTTTCCACTATTACACTCTTAGCGCTCCGAATCTCCACTTGCATTTTCTACAAAAAGAGTGTTTCATAACTGCTCAATCAAAAATATGTTTTATCTCTGTTAACTGAATTTACACATCAGAAATAAGTTTCACAGAATGCATCTGTGTAGTTTTTATTTGAAGATATTCTTTTTCCCAATGTAGGCCTCTTAGCGCTTAGCATGTCCAATTGCAGTTTCTACAGAAAGAGAGTTTCAGAACGGCTCAATCAAAAGTAAGGTTCAACTCTGTTAGTTGAATGCACAGAACAGAAAGAATTTTCACAGAATGCTACTGTGTAGTTTATATTTGAATATATTCCTTTTTCCACTATTACCATCTTAGCGCTCCGAATGTCCACTTGCATTTTCTACAGAAAGAGTGTTCAGAACTGCGCAATCAAAAGTATGGTTTAAGTCTGTTAGCTTAATGAACATATCAGAAATAAGTTTCACACAATGCTTCTGTGTAGTTTTTATTTGAAGATATTATTTTTCCCAATAGAGGCCTCTTAGCGCTCAGAATGTCGAATTGCAGTTTCTACAGAAAGAGTGTTTCAGAACGGCTCAATCAAAAGTAAGGTTCAACTCTGTTAGTTGAATGCACAGAACAGAAAGAAGTTTCATACAATGCTTCTGTGTAGTTTATATTTGAACATATTCTTTTTTCCACTATTACCCACTTAGCGCTACGAATGTCCCGTTGCATTTTCTACAGACAGAGTGTTTCAAAACTGCTCAATCAAAAGTATGGTTTAACTCTGTTAGCTGAATGCTCAGATCAGAAAGAAGTTTCACAGAATGCTTCTGTGTAGTTTATATTTGAATATATTCCTTTTTCCACTACTACGCTCTTAGCGCTCCAAATGTCCAGTTGCATTTTCTACAGAAAGAGTGTTCAGATCTGCTCAATCAAAAGTATGGTTTAACTCTGTTAGCTGAATGCACAGATCAGAAAGAAGTTTCACAGAATGATTCTGTGTAGTTTATATTTGGAGACATTCCTTTTTCCACTATTACCCTCTTAGCGCTCCGAATCTCCACTTGCATTTTCTACAGAAAGAGTGTTTCAGAACGGCTCAATCAAAACTAAAGTTCAACTCTTTTAGTTGAACAAACAGAACAGAAAGAAGTTTCACACAATTCTTCTGTGTAGTTTTTATTTGTAGACATTCTTTTTCCCAATTAGGCCTCTTAGCGCTCAGAATGTCCAATTGCAGTTTCTACAGAAAGAGTGTTTCAGAACGGCTCAATCAAATGTAAGGTTCAACTCTGTTAGTTGAATGCACAGAACAGAAAGAAGTTTCATACAATGATTCTGTGTAGTTTATATTTGAACCTATTCTTTTTTCCACTATTACCCACTTAGCGCTACGAATGTCCAGTTGCATTTTCTACAGACAGAGTGTTTCAAAACTGCTCAATCAAAAGTATGGTTTAACTCTGTTAGCTGAATGCTCAGATCAGAAAGAAGTTTCACAGAATGCTTCTGTGTAGTTTATATTTGAATATATTCCTTTTTCCACTACTACGCTCTTAGCGCTCCAAATGTCCAGTTGCATTTTCTACAGAAAGAGTGTTCAGATCTGCTCAATCAAAAGTATGGTTTAACTCTGTTAGCTGAATGCACAGATCAGAAAGAAATTTCACCGAATGATTCTGTGTAGTTTATATTTGAAGACATTCCTTTTTCCACTATTACCCTCTTAGCGCTGCGAATCTCCACTTGCATTTTCTACAAAAAGAGTGTTTCATAACTGCTCAATGAAAAATATGTTTTATCTCTGTTAACTGAATTTACAGATCAGAAATAAGTTTCACAGAATGCATCTGTGTAGTTTTTATTTGAAGATATTCTTTTTCCCAATGTAGGCCTCTTAGCGCTTAGCATGTCCAATTGCAGTTTCTACAGAAAGAGTGTTTCAGAACGGCTCAATCAAAAGTAAGGTTCAACTCTGTTAGTTGAATGCATAGAACAGAAAGAATTTTCACAGAATGCTACTGTGTAGTTTATATTTGAATATATTCCTTTCTCCACTATTACCCTCTTAGCGCTCCGAATGTCCACTTGCATTTTCTACAGAAAGAGTGTTCAGAACTGCGCAATCCAAAGTATGGTTTAACTCTGTTAGCTTAATGAACATATCAGAAATATGTTTCACACAATGCTTCTGTGTAGTTTTTATTTGAAGATATTATTTTTCCCAATATAGGCCTCTTAGCGCTCAGAATGTCCATTTGCAGTTTCTACAGAAAGAGTGTTTCAGAAAGGCTCAATCAAAAGTAAGGTTCAACTCTGTTAGTTGAATGCACTGAACAGAGAGAAGTTTCATACAATGCTTCTGTGTAGTTTATATTTGAATATATTCTTTTTTCCACTATTACCCACTTGGCGCTACGAATGTCCAGTTGCATTTTCTACAGACAGAGTGTTTCAAAACTGCTCAATCAAAAGTATGGTTTAATTCTGTTAGCTGAATGCTCAGATCAGAAAGAAGTTTCACAGAATGCTTCTGTTTAGTTTATATTTGAATATATTCCTTTTTGCACTACTACTCTCTTAGCGCTCCAATTGTCCAGTTGCATTTTCTACAGAAAGAGTGTTCAGATCTGCTCAATCAAAAGTATGGTTTAACTCTGTTAGCTGAATGCACAGATCAGAAAGAAGTTTCACAGAATGATTCTGTGTAGTTTATATTTGGAGACATTCCTTTTTCCACTATTACCCTCTTAGCGCTCCGAATCTCCACTTGCATTTTCTACAGAAAGTGTGTTTCAGAACGGCTCAATCAAAACTAAGGTTCAACTCTTTTAGTTGAACAAACAGAACAGAAAGAAGTTTCACACAATTCTTCTGTGTAGTTTTTATTTGTAGACATTCTTTTTCCCAATATAGGCCTCTTAGCGCTCAGAATGTCCAATTGCAGTTTCTACAGAAAGAGTGTTTCAGAACGGCTCAATCAAAAGTAAGGTTCAACTCTGTTAGTTGAATGCACAGAACAGAAAGAAGTTTCATACAATGCTTCTGTGTAGTTTATATTTGAACCTATTCTTTTTTCCACTATTACCCACTTAGCGCTACGAATGTCCAGTTGCATTTTCTACAGACAGAGTGTTTCAAAACTGCTCAATCAAAAGTATGGTTTAACTCTGTTAGCTGAATGCTCAGATCAGAAAGAAGTTTCACAGAATGCTTCTGTGTAGTTTATATTTGAATATATTCCTTTTTCCACTACTACGCTCTTAGCGCTCCAAATGTCCAGTTTCATTTTCTACAGAAAGAGTGTTCAGATCTGTTCAATCTAAAATACGTTTTATCTCTGTTAACTGAATTTACAGATCAGAAATATGTTTCACAGAATGCATCTGTGTAGTTTTTATTTGAAGATATTCTTTTTCCCAATGTAGGCCTCTTAGCGCTTAGCATGTCCAATTGCAGTTTCTACAGAAAGAGTGTTTCAGAACGGCTCAATCAAAAGTAAGGTTCAACTCTGTTAGTTGAATGCAGAGAACAGAAAGAATTTTCACAGAATGCTACTGTGTAGTTTATATTTGAATATATTCCTTTCTCCACTATTACCCTCTTAGCGCTCCGAATGTCCACTTGCATTTTCTACAGAAAGAGTGTTCAGAACTGCGCAATCAAAAGTATGGTTTAACTCTGTTAGCTTAATGAACATATCAGAAATAAGTTTCACACAATGCTTCTGTGTAGTTTTTATTTGAAGATATTATTTTTCCCAATATAGGCCTCTTAGCGCTCAGAATGTCCAATTGCAGTTTCTACAGAAAGAGTGTTTCAGAAAGGCTCAATCAAAAGTAAGGTTCAACTCTGTTAGTTGAATGCACAGAACAGAAAGAAGTTTCATACAATGCTTCTGTGTAGTTTATATTTGAACATATTCTTTTTTCCACTATTACCCACTTAGCGCTACGAATGTCCAGTTGCATTTTCTACAGACAGAGTGTTACAAAACTGCTCAATCAAAAGTATGGTTTAACTCTGTTAGCTGAATGCTCAGATCAGAAAGAAGTTTCACAGAATGCTTCTGTGTAGTTTATATTTGAATATATTCCTTTTTCCACTACTACTCTCTTAGCGCTCCAAATGTCCAGTTGCATTTTCTACAGAAAGTGTGTTCAGATCTGCTCAATCAAAAGTATGGTTTAACTCTGTTAGCTGAATTCACAGATCAGAAAGAAGTTTCACAGAATGATTCTGTGTAGTTTATATTTGGAGACATTCCTTTTTCCACTATTACCCTCTTAGCGCTCCGAATCTCCACTTGCATTTTCTACAGAAAGAGTGTTTCAGAACGGCTCAATCGAAACTAAGGTTCAACTCTTTTAGTTGAACAAACAGAACAGAAAGAAGTTTCACACAATTCTTCTGTGTAGCTTTTATTTGTAGACATTCTTTTTCCCAATATAGGCCTCTTAGCGCTCAGAATGTCCAATTGCAGTTTCTACAGAAAGAGTGTTTCAGAACGGCTCAATCAAAAGTAAGGTTCAACTCTGTTAGTTGAATGCACAGAACAGAAAGAAGTTTCATACAATGCTTCTGTGTAGTTCATATTTGAACATATTCTTTTTTCCACTATTACCCACTTAGCGCTAAGAATGTCCAGTTGCATTTTCTACAGACAGAGTGTTTCAAAACTGCTCAATCAAAAGTATGGTTTAACTCTGTTAGCTGAATGCTCAGATCAGAAACAAGTTTCACAGAATGCTTCTGTGTAGTTTATATTTGAATATATTCCTTTTTCCACTACTACGCTCTTAGCGCTCCAAATGTCCAGTTGCATTTTCTACAGAAAGAGTGTTCAGATCTGCTCAATCAAAAGTATGGTTTAACTCTGTTAGCTGAATGCACAGAACAGAAAGAAGTTTCACCGAATGATTCTGTGTAGTTTATATTTGGAGACATTCCTTTTTCCACTATTACCCTCTTAGCGCTCCGAATCTCCACTTGCATTTTCTACAAAAAGAGTGTTTCATAACTGCTCAATCAAAAATATGTTTTATCTCGGTTAACTGAATTTACAGATCAGAAATAAGTTTCAGAGAATGCATCTGTGTAGTTTTTATTTGAAGATATTCTTTTTCCCAATGTAGGCCTCTTAGCGCTTAGCATGTCCAATTGCAGTTTCTACAGAAAGAGTGTTTCAGAACGGCTCAATCAAAAGTAAGGTTCAACTCTGTTAGTTGAATGCACAGAACAGAAAGAATTTTCACAGAATGCTACTGTGTAGTTTATATTTGAATATATTCCTTTTTCCACTATTACCCTCTTAGCGCTCCGAATGTCCACTTGCATTTTCTACAGAAAGAGTGTTCAGAACTGCGCAATCAAAAGTATGGTTTAACTCTGTTAGCTTAATGAACATATCAGAAATAAGTTTCACACAATGCTTCTGTGTAGCTTTTATTTGAAGATATTATTTTTCCCAATAGAAGCCTCTTAGCGCTCAGAATGTCCAATTGCAGTTTCTACAGAAAGAGTGTTTCAGAAAGGCTCAATCAAAAGTAAGGTTCAACTCTGTTAGTTGAATGTACAGAAAAGAAAGAAGTTTCATACAATGCTTCTGTGTAGTTTATATTTGAACATATTCTTTTTTCCACTATTACCTACTTAGCGCTACGAATGTCCAGTTGCATTTTCTACAGACAGAGTGTTTCAAAACTGCTCAATCAAAAGTATGGTTTAACTCTGTTAGCTGAATGCTCAGATCAGAAAGAAGTTTCACAGAATGCTTCTGTGTAGTTTATATTTGAATATATTCCTTTTTCCACTGCTACTCTATTAGCGCTCCAAATGTCCAGTTGCATTTTCTACAGAAAGAGTGTTCAGATCTGCTCAATCAAAAGTATGGTTTAACTCTGTTAGCTGAATGCACAGATCAGAAAGAAGTTTCACAGAATGATTCTGTGTAGTTTATATTTGGAGACATTCCTTTTTCCACTATTACCCTCTTAGCGCTCCGAATCTCCACTTGCATTTTCTACAGAAAGAGTGTTTCAGAACGGCTCAATCAAAACTAAGGTTCAACTCTTTTAGTTGAACAAACAGAACAGAAAGAAGTTTCACACAATTCTTCTGTGTAGTTTTTATTTGTAGACATTCTTTTTCCCAATTAGGCCTCTTAGCGCTCAGAATGTCCAATTGCAGTTTCTACAGAAAGAGTGTTTCAGAACGGCTCAATCAAAAGTAAGGTTCAACTCTGTTAGTTGAATGCACAGAACAGAAAGAAGTTTCATACAATGCTTCTGTGTAGTTTATATTTGAACCTATTCTTTTTTCCACTATTACCCACTTAGCGCTACGAATGTCCAGTTGCATTTTCTACAGACAGAGTGTTTCAAAACTGCTCAATCAAAAGTATGGTTTAACTCTGTTAGCTGAATGCTCAGATCAGAAAGAAGTTTCACAGAATGCTTCTGTGTAGTTTATATTTGAATATATTCCTTTTTCCACTACTACGCTGTTAGCGCTCCAAATGTCCAGTTGCATTTTTTACAGAAAGAGTGTTCAGATCTGCTCAATCAAAAGTATGGTTTAACTCTGTTAGCTGAATGCACAGATCAGAAAGAAATTTCACCGAATGATTCTGTGTAGTTTATATTTGAAGACATTCCTTTTTCCACTATTACCCTCTTAGCGCTGCGAATCTCCACTTGCATTTTCTACAAAAAGAGTGTTTCATAACTGCTCAATGAAAAATATGTTTTATCTCTGTTAACTGAATTTACAGATCAGAAATAAGTTTCACAGAATGCATCTGTGTAGTTTTTATTTGAAGATATTCTTTTTCCCAATGTAGGCCTCTTAGCGCTTAGCATGTCCAATTGCAGTTTCTAGAGAAAGAGTGTTTCAGAACGGCTCAATCAAAAGTAAGGTTCAACTCTGTTAGTTGAATGCACAGAACAGAAAGAATTTTCACAGAATGCTACTGTGTAGTTTATATTTGAATATATTCCTTTCTCCACTATTACCCTCTTAGCGCTCCGAATGTCCACTTGCATTTTCTACAGAAAGAGTGTTCAGAACTGCGCAATCCAAAGTATGGTTTAACTCTGTTAGCTTAATGAACATATCAGAAATATGTTTCACACAATGCTTCTGTGTAGTTTTTATTTGAAGATATTATTTTTCCCAATATAGGCCTCTTAGCGCTCAGAATGTCCATTTGCAGTTTCTACAGAAAGAGTGTTTCAGAAAGGCTCAATCAAAAGTAAGGTTCAACTCTGTTAGTTGAATGCACTGAACAGAGAGAAGTTTCATACAATGCTTCTGTGTAGTTTATATTTGAACATATTCTTTTTTCCACTATTACCCACTTGGCGCTACGAATGTCCAGTTGCATTTTCTACAGACAG
The DNA here is from genome assembly GCF_028878055.3 of Symphalangus syndactylus. NCBI lineage: Eukaryota > Metazoa > Chordata > Mammalia > Primates > Hylobatidae > Symphalangus > Symphalangus syndactylus. The sequence goes on along the minus strand of NC_072447.2, from coordinate 161,304,881 downwards.
AGTGTTTCAAAACTGCTCAATCAAAAGTATGGTTTAACTCTGTTAGCTGAATGCTCAGATCAGAAAGAAGTTTCACAGAATGCTTCTGTTTAGTTTATATTTGAATATATTCCTTTTTCCACTACTACTCTCTTAGCGCTCCAAATGTCCAGTTGCATTTTCTACAGAAAGAGTGTTCAGATCTGCTCAATCAAAAGTATGGTTTAACTCTGTTAGCTGAATGCACAGATCAGAAAGAAGTTTCACAGAATGATTCTGTTTAGTTTATATTTGGAGACATTCCTTTTTCCACTATTACCCTCTTAGCGCTCCGAATCTCCACTTGCATTTTCTACAGAAAGTGTGTTTCAGAACGGCTCAATCAAAACTAAGGTTCAACTCTTTTTGTTGAACAAACAGAACAGAAAGAAGTTTCACACAATTCTTCTGTGTAGTTTTTATTTGTAGACATTCTTTTTCCCAATATAGGCCTCTTAGCGCTCAGAATGTCCAATTGCAGTTTCTACAGAAAGAGTGTTTCAGAACGGCTCAATCAAAAGTAAGGTTCAACTCTGTTAGTTGAATGCACAGAACAGAAAGAAGTTTCATACAATGCTTCTGTGTAGTTTATATTTGAACCTATTCTTTTTTCCACTATTACCCACTTAGCGCTACGAATGTCCAGTTGCATTTTCTACAGACAGAGTGTTTCAAAACTGCTCAATCAAAAGTATGGTTTAACTCTGTTAGCTGAATGCTCAGATCAGAAAGAAGTTTCACAGAATGCTTCTGTGTAGTTTATATTTGAATATATTCCTTTTTCCACTACTACGCTCTTAGCGCTCCAAATGTCCAGTTTCATTTTCTACAGAAAGAGTGTTCAGATCTGTTCAATCTAAAATACGTTTTATCTCTGTTAACTGAATTTACAGATCAGAAATATGTTTCACAGAATGCATCTGTGTAGTTTTTATTTGAAGATATTCTTTTTCCCAATGTAGGCCTCTTAGCGCTTAGCATGTCCAATTGCAGTTTCTACAGAAAGAGTGTTTCAGAACGGCTCAATCAAAAGTAAGGTTCAACTCTGTTAGTTGAATGCAGAGAACAGAAAGAATTTTCACAGAATGCTACTGTGTAGTTTATATTTGAATATATTCCTTTCTCCACTATTACCCTCTTAGCGCTCCGAATGTCCACTTGCATTTTCTACAGAAAGAGTGTTCAGAACTGCGCAATCAAAAGTATGGTTTAACTCTGTTAGCTTAATGAACATATCAGAAATAAGTTTCACACAATGCTTCTGTGTAGTTTTTATTTGAAGATATTATTTTTCCCAATATAGGCCTCTTAGCGCTCAGAATGTCCAATTGCAGTTTCTACAGAAAGAGTGTTTCAGAAAGGCTCAATCAAAAGTAAGGTTCAACTCTGTTAGTTGAATGCACAGAACAGAAAGAAGTTTCATACAATGCTTCTGTGTAGTTTATATTTGAACATATTCTTTTTTCCACTATTACCCACTTAGCGCTACGAATGTCCAGTTGCATTTTCTACAGACAGAGTGTTACAAAACTGCTCAATCAAAAGTATGGTTTAACTCTGTTAGCTGAATGCTCAGATCAGAAAGAAGTTTCACAGAATGCTTCTGTGTAGTTTATATTTGAATATATTCCTTTTTCCACTACTACGCTCTTAGCGCTCCAAATGTCCAGTTGCATTTTCTACAGAAAGAGTGTTCAGATCTGCTCAATCAAAAGTATGGTTTAACTCTGTTAGCTGAATGCACAGATCAGAAAGAAGTTTCACCGAATGATTCTGTGTAGTTTATATTTGAAGACATTCCTTTTTCCACTATTACCCTCTTAGCGCTCCGAATCTCCACTTGCATTTTCTACAAAAAGAGTGTTTCATAACTGCTCAATGAAAAATATATTTTATCTCTGTTAACTGAATTTACAGATCAGAAATAAGTTTCACAGAATGCATCTGTGTAGTTTTTATTTGAAGATATTCTTTTTCCCAATGTAGGCCTCTTAGCGCTTAGCATGTCCAATTGCAGTTTCTACAGAAAGAGTGTTTCAGAACGGCTCAATAAAAAGTAAGGTTCAACTCTGTTAGTTGAATGCACAGAACAGAAAGAATTTTCACAGAATGCTACTGTGTAGTTTATATTTGAATATATTCCTTTCTCCACTATTACCCTCTTAGCGCTCCGAATGTCCACTTGCATTTTCTACAGAAAGAGTGTTCAGAACTGCGCAATCCAAAGTATGGTTTAACTCTGTTAGCTTAATGAACATATCAGAAATAAGTTTCACACAATGCTTCTGTGTAGTTTTTATTTGAAGATATTATTTTTCCCAATATAGGCCTCCTAGCGCTCAGAATGTCCATTTGCAGTTTCTACAGAAAGATTGTTTCAGAAAGGCTCAATCAAAAGTAAGGTTCAACTCTGTTAGTTGAATGCACAGAACAGAAAGAAGTTTCATACAATGCTTCTGTGTAGTTTATATTTGAACATATTCTTTTTTCCACTATTACACACTTGGCGCTACGAATGTCCAGTTGCATTTTCTACAGACAGAGTGTTTCAAAACTGCTCAATCAAAAGTATGGTTTAACTCTGTTAGTTGAATGCTCAGATCAGAAAGAAGTTTCACAGAATGCTTCTGTTTAGTTTATATTTGAATATATTCCTTTTTCCACTACTACTCTCTTAGCGCTCCAAATGTCCAGTTGCATTTTCTACAGAAAGAGTGTTCAGATCTGTTCAATCAAAAGTATGGTTTAACTCTGTTAGCTGAATGCACAGATCAGAAAGAAGTTTCACAGAATGATTCTGTGTAGTTTATATTTGGAGACATTCCTTTTTCCACTATTACCCTCTTAGCGCTCCGAATCTCCACTTGCATTTTCTAAAGAAAGAGTGTTTCAGAACGGCTCAATCAAAACTAAGGTTCAACTCCTTTAGTTGAACAAACAGAACAGAAAGAAGTTTCACACAATTCTTCTGTGTAGTTTTTATTTGTAGACATTCTTTTTCCCAATATAGGCCTCTTAGCGCTCAGAATGTCCAATTGCAGTTTCTACAGAAAGAGTGTTTCAGAACGGCTCAATCAAAAGTAAGGTTCAACTCTGTTAGTTGAATGCACAGAACAGAAAGAAGTTTCATACAATGCTTCTGTGTAGTTCATATTTGAACATATTCTTTTTTCCACTATTACCCACTTAGCGCTACGAATGTCCAGTTGCATTATCTACAGACAGAGTGTTTCAAAACTGCTCAATCAAAAGTATGGTTTAACTCTGTTAGCTGAATGCTCAGATTAGAAAGAAGTTTCACAGAATGCTTCTGTGTAGTTTATATTTGAATATATTCCTTTTTCCACTACTACGCTCTTAGTGCTCCAAATGTCCAGTTGCATTTTCTACAGAAAGAGTGTTCAGATCTGCTCAATAAAAAGTATGGTTTAACTCTGTTAGCTGAATGCACAGATCAGAAAGAAGTTTCACCGAATGATTCTGTGTAGTTTATATTTGTAGACATTCCTTTTTCCACTATTACCCTCTTAGCGCTCCGAATCTCCACTTGCATTTTCTACAAAAAGAGTGTTTCATAACTGCTCAATCAAAAATATGTTTTATCTCTGTTAACTGAATTTACAGATCAGAAATAAGTTTCACAGAATGCATCTGTGTAGTTTTTATTTGAAGATATTCTTTTTCCGAATGTAGGCCTCTTAGCGCTTAGCATGTCCAATTGCAGTTTCTACAGAAAGAGTGTTTCAGAACGGCTCAATCAAAAGTAAGGTTCAACTCTGTTAGTTGAATGCACAGAACAGAAAGAATTTTCACAGAATGCTACTGTGTAGTTTATATTTGAATATATTACTTTTTCCACTATTACCCTCTTAGCGCTCCGAATGTCCACTTGCATTTTCTACAGAAAGAGTGTTCAGAACTGCGCAATCAAAAGTATGGTTTAACTCTGTTAGCTTAATGAACATATCAGAAATAAGTTTCACACAATGCTTCTGTGTAGTTTTTATTTGAAGATATTATTTTTCCCAATAGAGGCCTCTTAGCGCTCAGAATGTCCAATTGCAGTTTCTACAGAAAGAGTGTTTCAGAAAGGCTCAATCAAAAGTAAGGTTCAACTCTGTTAGTTGAATGCACAGAACAGAAAGAAGTTTCATACAATGCTTCTGTGTAGTTTATATTTGAACATATTCTTTTTTCCACTATTACCCACTTAGCGCTACGAATGTCCAGTTGCATTTTCTACAGACAGAGTGTTTCAAAACTGCTCAATCAAAAGTATGGTTTAACTCTGTTAGCTGAATGCTCAGATCAGAAAGAAGTTTCACAGAATGCTTCTGTGTAGTTTATATTTGAATATATTCCTTTTTCCACTACTACTCTCTTAGCGCTCCAAAGGTCCAGTTGCATTTTCTACAGAAAGAGTGTTCAGATCTGCTCAATCAAAAGTATGGTTTAACTCTGTTAGCTGAATTCACAGATCAGAAAGAAGTTTCACAGAATGATTCTGTGTAGTTTATATTTGGAGACATTCCTTTTTCCACTATTACCCTCTTAGCGCTCCGAATCTCCACTTGCATTTTCTACAGAAAGAGTGTTTCAGAACGGCTCAATCGAAACTAAGGTTCAACTCTTTTAGTTGAACAAACAGAACAGAAAGAAGTTTCACACAATTCTTCTGTGTAGCTTTTATTTGTAGACATTCTTTTTCCCAATATAGGCCTCTTAGCGCTCAGAATGTCCAATTGCAGTTTCTACAGAAAGAGTGTTTCAGAACGGCTCAATCAAAAGTAAGGTTCAACTCTGTTAGTTGAATGCACAGAACAGAAAGAAGTTTCATACAATGCTTCTGTGTAGTTCATATTTGAACATATTCTTTTTTCCACTATTACCCACTTAGCGCTAAGAATGTCCAGTTGCATTTTCTACAGACAGAGTGTTTCAAAACTGCTCAATCAAAAGTATGGTTTAACTCTGTTAGCTGAATGCTCAGATCAGAAACAAGTTTCACAGAATGCTTCTGTGTAGTTTATATTTGAATATATTCCTTTTTCCACTACTACGCACTTAGCGCTCCAAATGTCCAGTTGCATTTTCTACAGAAAGAGTGTTCAGATCTGCTCAATCAAAAGTATGGTTTAACTCTGTTAGCTGAATGCACAGAACAGAAAGAAGTTTCACCGAATGATTCTGTGTAGTTTATATTTGGAGACATTCCTTTTTCCACTATTACCCTCTTAGCGCTCCGAATCTCCACTTGCATTTTCTACAAAAAGAGTGTTTCATAACTGCTCAATCAAAAATATGTTTTATCTCGGTTAACTGAATTTACAGATCAGAAATAAGTTTCAGAGAATGCATCTGTGTAGTTTTTATTTGAAGATATTCTTTTTCCCAATGTAGGCCTCTTAGCGCTTAGCATGTCCAATTGCAGTTTCTACAGAAAGAGTGTTTCAGAACGGCTCAATCAAAAGTAAGGTTCAACTCTGTTAGTTGAATGCACAGAACAGAAAGAATTTTCACAGAATGCTACTGTGTAGTTTATATTTGAATATATTCCTTTTTCCACTATTACCCTCTTAGCGCTCCGAATGTCCACTTGCATTTTCTACAGAAAGAGTGTTCAGAACTGCGCAATCAAAAGTATGGTTTAACTCTGTTAGCTTAATGAACATATCAGAAATAAGTTTCACACAATGCTTCTGTGTAGCTTTTATTTGAAGATATTATTTTTCCCAATAGAAGCCTCTTAGCGCTCAGAATGTCCAATTGCAGTTTCTACAGAAAGAGTGTTTCAGAAAGGCTCAATCAAAAGTAAGGTTCAACTCTGTTAGTTGAATGTACAGAAAAGAAAGAAGTTTCATACAATGCTTCTGTGTAGTTTATATTTGAACATATTCTTTTTTCCACTATTACCCACTTAGCTCTACGAATGTCCAGTTGCATTTTCTACAGACAGAGTGTTTCAAAACTGCTCAATCAAAAGTATGGTTTAACTCTGTTAGCTGAATGCTCAGATCAGAAAGAAGTTTCACAGAATGCTTCTGTGTAGTTTATATTTGAATATATTCCTTTTTCCACTACTACGCTCTTAGCGCTCCAAATGTCCAGTTGCATTTTCTACAGAAAGAGTGTTCAGATCTGCTCAATCAAAAGTATGGTTTAACTCTGTTAGCTGAATGCACAGATCAGAAAGAAGTTTCACAGAATGATTCTGTGTAGTTTATATTTGGAGACATTCCTTTTTCCACTATTACCCTCTTAGCGCTCCGAATCTCCACTTGCATTTTCTACAGAAAGAGTGTTTCAGAACGGCTCAATCAAAACTAAAGTTCAACTCTTTTAGTTGAACAAACAGAACAGAAAGAAGTTTCACACAATTCTTCTGTGTAGTTTTTATTTGTAGACATTCTTTTTCCCAATTAGGCCTCTTAGCGCTCAGAATGTCCAATTGCAGTTTCTACAGAAAGAGTGTTTCAGAACGGCTCAATCAAAAGTAAGGTTCAACTCTGTTAGTTGAATGCACAGAACAGAAAGAAGTTTCATACAATGATTCTGTGTAGTTTATATTTGAACCTATTCTTTTTTCCACTATTACCCACTTAGCGCTACGAATGTCCAGTTGCATTTTCTACAGACAGAGTGTTTCAAAACTGCTCAATCAAAAGTATGGTTTAACTCTGTTAGCTGAATGCTCAGATCAGAAAGAAGTTTCACAGAATGCTTCTGTGTAGTTTATATTTGAATATATTCCTTTTTCCACTACTACGCTCTTAGCGCTCCAAATGTCCAGTTGCATTTTCTACAGAAAGAGTGTTCAGATCTGCTCAATCAAAAGTATGGTTTAACTCTGTTAGCTGAATGCACAGATCAGAAAGAAATTTCACCGAATGATTCTGTGTAGTTTATATTTGAAGACATTCCTTTTTCCACTATTACCCTCTTAGCGCTGCGAATCTCCACTTGCATTTTCTACAAAAAGAGTGTTTCATAACTGCTCAATGAAAAATATGTTTTATCTCTGTTAACTGAATTTACAGATCAGAAATAAGTTTCACAGAATGCATCTGTGTAGTTTTTATTTGAAGATATTCTTTTTCCCAATGTAGGCCTCTTAGCGCTTAGCATGTCCAATTGCAGTTTCTACAGAAAGAGTGTTTCAGAACGGCTCAATCAAAAGTAAGGTTCAACTCTGTTAGTTGAATGCATAGAACAGAAAGAATTTTCACAGAATGCTACTGTGTAGTTTATATTTGAATATATTCCTTTCTCCACTATTACCCTCTTAGCGCTCCGAATGTCCACTTGCATTTTCTACAGAAAGAGTGTTCAGAACTGCGCAATCCAAAGTATGGTTTAACTCTGTTAGCTTAATGAACATATCAGAAATATGTTTCACACAATGCTTCTGTGTAGTTTTTATTTGAAGATATTATTTTTCCCAATATAGGCCTCTTAGCGCTCAGAATGTCCATTTGCAGTTTCTACAGAAAGAGTGTTTCAGAAAGGCTCAATCAAAAGTAAGGTTCAACTCTGTTAGTTGAATGCACTGAACAGAGAGAAGTTTCATACAATGCTTCTGTGTAGTTTATATTTGAACATATTCTTTTTTCCACTATTACCCACTTGGCGCTACGAATGTCCAGTTGCATTTTCTACAGACAGAGTGTTTCAAAACTGCTCAATCAAAAGTATGGTTTAATTCTGTTAGCTGAATGCTCAGATCAGAAAGAAGTTTCACAGAATGCTTCTGTTTAGTTTATATTTGAATATATTCCTTTTTGCACTACTACTCTCTTAGCGCTCCAATTGTCCAGTTGCATTTTCTACAGAAAGAGTGTTCAGATCTGCTCAATCAAAAGTATGTTTTAACTCTGTTAGCTGAATGCACAGATCAGAAAGAAGTTTCACAGAATGATTCTGTGTAGTTTATATTTGGAGACATTCCTTTTTCCACTATTACCCTCTTAGCGCTCCGAATCTCCACTTGCATTTTCTACAGAAAGTGTGTTTCAGAACGGCTCAATCAAAACTAAGGTTCAACTCTTTTTGTTGAACAAACAGAACAGAAAGAAGTTTCACACAATTCTTCTGTGTAGTTTTTATTTGTAGACATTCTTTTTCCCAATATAGGCCTCTTAGCGCTCAGAATGTCCAATTGCAGTTTCTACAGAAAGAGTGTTTCAGAACGGCTCAATCAAAAGTAAGGTTCAACTCTGTTAGTTGAATGCACAGAACAGAAAGAAGTTTCATACAATGCTTCTGTGTAGTTTATATTTGAACCTATTCTTTTTTCCACTATTACCCACTTAGCGCTACGAATGTCCAGTTGCATTTTCTACAGACAGAGTGTTTCAAAACTGCTCAATCAAAAGTATGGTTTAACTCTGTTAGCTGAATGCTCAGATCAGAAAGAAGTTTCACAGAATGCTTCTGTGTAGTTTATATTTGAATATATTCCTTTTTCCACTACTACGCTCTTAGCGCTCCAAATGTCCAGTTTCATTTTCTACAGAAAGAGTGTTCAGATCTGTTCAATCTAAAATACGTTTTATCTCTGTTAACTGAATTTACAGATCAGAAATATGTTTCACAGAATGCATCTGTGTAGTTTTTATTTGAAGATATTCTTTTTCCCAATGTAGGCCTCTTAGCGCTTAGCATGTCCAATTGCAGTTTCTACAGAAAGAGTGTTTCAGAACGGCTCAATCAAAAGTAAGGTTCAACTCTGTTAGTTGAATGCAGAGAACAGAAAGAATTTTCACAGAATGCTACTGTGTAGTTTATATTTGAATATATTCCTTTCTCCACTATTACCCTCTTAGCGCTCCGAATGTCCACTTGCATTTTCTACAGAAAGAGTGTTCAGAACTGCGCAATCCAAAGTATGGTTTAACTCTGTTAGCTTAATGAACATATCAGAAATAAGTTTCACACAATGCTTCTGTGTAGTTTTTATTTGAAGATATTATTTTTCCCAATATAGGCCTCTTAGCGCTCAGAATGTCCAATTGCAGTTTCTACAGAAAGAGTGTTTCAGAAAGGCTCAATCAAAAGTAAGGTTCAACTCTGTTAGTTGAATGCACAGAACAGAAAGAAGTTTCATACAATGCTTCTGTGTAGTTTATATTTGAACATATTCTTTTTTCCACTATTACCCACTTAGCGCTACGAATGTCCAGTTGCATTTTCTACAGACAGAGTGTTACAAAACTGCTCAATCAAAAGTATGGTTTAACTCTGTTAGCTGAATGCTCAGATCAGAAAGAAGTTTCACAGAATGCTTCTGTGTAGTTTATATTTGAATATATTCCTTTTTCCACTACTACTCTCTTAGCGCTCCAAATGTCCAGTTGCATTTTCTACAGAAAGTGTGTTCAGATCTGCTCAATCAAAAGTATGGTTTAACTCTGTTAGCTGAATTCACAGATCAGAAAGAAGTTTCACAGAATGATTCTGTGTAGTTTATATTTGGAGACATTCCTTTTTCCACTATTACCCTCTTAGCGCTCCGAATCTCCACTTGCATTTTCTACAGAAAGAGTGTTTCAGAACGGCTCAATCGAAACTAAGGTTCAACTCTTTTAGTTGAACAAACAGAACAGAAAGAAGTTTCACACAATTCTTCTGTGTAGCTTTTATTTGTAGACATTCTTTTTCCCAATATAGGCCTCTTAGCGCTCAGAATGTCCAATTGCAGTTTCTACAGAAAGAGTGTTTCAGAACGGCTCAATCAAAAGTAAGGTTCAACTCTGTTAGTTGAATGCACAGAACAGAAAGAAGTTTCATACAATGCTTCTGTGTAGTTCATATTTGAACATATTCTTTTTTCCACTATTACCCACTTAGCGCTAAGAATGTCCAGTTGCATTTTCTACAGACAGAGTGTTTCAAAACTGCTCAATCAAAAGTATGGTTTAACTCTGTTAGCTGAATGCTCAGATCAGAAACAAGTTTCACAGAATGCTTCTGTGTAGTTTATATTTGAATATATTCCTTTTTCCACTACTACGCTCTTAGCGCTCCAAATGTCCAGTTGCATTTTCTACAGAAAGAGTGTTCAGATCTGCTCAATCAAAAGTATGGTTTAACTCTGTTAGCTGAATGCACAGAACAGAAAGAAGTTTCACCGAATGATTCTGTGTAGTTTATATTTGGAGACATTCCTTTTTCCACTATTACCCTCTTAGCGCTCCGAATCTCCACTTGCATTTTCTACAAAAAGAGTGTTTCATAACTGCTCAATCAAAAATATGTTTTATCTCGGTTAACTGAATTTACAGATCAGAAATAAGTTTCAGAGAATGCATCTGTGTAGTTTTTATTTGAAGATATTCTTTTTCCCAATGTAGGCCTCTTAGCGCTTAGCATGTCCAATTGCAGTTTCTACAGAAAGAGTGTTTCAGAACGGCTCAATCAAAAGTAAGGTTCAACTCTGTTAGTTGAATGCACAGAACAGAAAGAATTTTCACAGAATGCTACTGTGTAGTTTATATTTGAATATATTCCTTTTTCCACTATTACCCTCTTAGCGCTCCGAATGTCCACTTGCATTTTCTACAGAAAGAGTGTTCAGAACTGCGCAATCAAAAGTATGGTTTAACTCTGTTAGCTTAATGAACATATCAGAAATAAGTTTCACACAATGCTTCTGTGTAGCTTTTATTTGAAGATATTATTTTTCCCAATAGAAGCCTCTTAGCGCTCAGAATGTCCAATTGCAGTTTCTACAGAAAGAGTGTTTCAGAAAGGCTCAATCAAAAGTAAGGTTCAACTCTGTTAGTTGAATGTACAGAAAAGAAAGAAGTTTCATACAATGCTTCTGTGTAGTTTATATTTGAACATATTCTTTTTTCCACTATTACCTACTTAGCGCTACGAATGTCCAGTTGCATTTTCTACAGACAGAGTGTTTCAAAACTGCTCAATCAAAAGTATGGTTTAACTCTGTTAGCTGAATGCTCAGATCAGAAAGAAGTTTCACAGAATGCTTCTGTGTAGTTTATATTTGAATATATTCCTTTTTCCACTACTACTCTATTAGCGCTCCAAATGTCCAGTTGCATTTTCTACAGAAAGAGTGTTCAGATCTGCTCAATCAAAAGTATGGTTTAACTCTGTTAGCTGAATGCACAGATCAGAAAGAAGTTTCACAGAATGATTCTGTGTAGTTTATATTTGGAGACATTCCTTTTTCCACTATTACCCTCTTAGCGCTCCGAATCTCCACTTGCATTTTCTACAGAAAGAGTGTTTCAGAACGGCTCAATCAAAACTAAGGTTCAACTCTTTTAGTTGAACAAACAGAACAGAAAGAAGTTTCACACAATTCTTCTGTGTAGTTTTTATTTGTAGACATTCTTTTTCCCAATTAGGCCTCTTAGCGCTCAGAATGTCCAATTGCAGTTTCTACAGAAAGAGTGTTTCAGAACGGCTCAATCAAAAGTAAGGTTCAACTCTGTTAGTTGAATGCACAGAACAGAAAGAAGTTTCATACAATGCTTCTGTGTAGTTTATATTTGAACTTATTCTTTTTTCCACTATTACCCACTTAGCGCTACGAATGTCCAGTTGCATTTTCTACAGACAGAGTGTTTCAAAACTGCTCAATCAAAAGTATGGTTTAACTCTGTTAGCTGAATGCTCAGATCAGAAAGAAGTTTCACAGAATGCTTCTGTGTAGTTTATATTTGAATATATTCCTTTTTCCACTACTACGCTGTTAGCGCTCCAAATGTCCAGTTGCATTTTTTACAGAAAGAGTGTTCAGATCTGCTCAATCAAAAGTATGGTTTAACTCTGTTAGCTGAATGCACAGATCAGAAAGAAATTTCACCGAATGATTCTGTGTAGTTTATATTTGAAGACATTCCTTTTTCCACTATTACCCTCTTAGCGCTGCGAATCTCCACTTGCATTTTCTACAAAAAGAGTGTTTCATAACTGCTCAATGAAAAATATGTTTTATCTCTGTTAACTGAATTTACAGATCAGAAATAAGTTTCACAGAATGCATCTGTGTAGTTTTTATTTGAAGATATTCTTTTTCCCAATGTAGGCCTCTTAGCGCTTAGCATGTCCAATTGCAGTTTCTAGAGAAAGAGTGTTTCAGAACGGCTCAATCAAAAGTAAGGTTCAACTCTGTTAGTTGAATGCACAGAACAGAAAGAATTTTCACAGAATGCTACTGTGTAGTTTATATTTGAATATATTCCTTTCTCCACTATTACCCTCTTAGCGCTCCGAATGTCCACTTGCATTTTCTACAGAAAGAGTGTTCAGAACTGCGCAATCCAAAGTATGGTTTAACTCTGTTAGCTTAATGAACATATCAGAAATATGTTTCACACAATGCTTCTGTGTAGTTTTTATTTGAAGATATTATTTTTCCCAATATAGGCCTCTTAGCGCTCAGAATGTCCATTTGCAGTTTCTACAGAAAGAGTGTTTCAGAAAGGCTCAATCAAAAGTAAGGTTCAACTCTGTTAGTTGAATGCACTGAACAGAGAGAAGTTTCATACAATGCTTCTGTGTAGTTTATATTTGAACATATTCTTTTTTCCACTATTACCCACTTGGCGCTACGAATGTCCAGTTGCATTTTCTACAGACAGAGTGTTTCAAAACTGCTCAATCAAAAGTATGGTTTAACTCTGTTAGCTGAATGCTCAGATCAGAAAGAAGTTTCACAGAATGCTTCTGTTTAGTTTATATTTGAATATATTCCTTTTTCCACTACTACTCTCTTAGCGCTCCAAATGTCCAGTTGCATTTTCTACAGAAAGAGTGTTCAGATCTGCTCAATCAAAAGTATGGTTTAACTCTGTTAGCTGAATGCACAGATCAGAAATAAGTTTCACAGAATGATTCTGTGTAGTTTATATTTGGAGACATTCCTTTTTCCACTATTACCCTCTTAGCGCTCCGAATCTCCACTTGCATTTTCTACAGAAAGAGTGTTTCAGAACGGCTCAATCAAAACTAAGGTTCAACTCTTTTAGTTGAACAAACAGAACAGAAAGAAGTTTCACACAATTCTTCTGTGTAGTTTTTATTTGTAGACATTCTTTTTCCCAATTAGGCCTCTTAGCGCTCAGAATGTCCAATTGCAGTTTCTACAGAAAGAGTGTTTCAGAACGGCTCAATCAAAAGTAAGGTTCAACTCTGTTAGTTGAATGCACAGAACAGAAAGAAGTTTCATACAATGCTTCTGTGTAGTTTATATTTGAACTTATTCTTTTTTCCACTATTACCCACTTAGCGCTACGAATGTCCAGTTGCATTTTCTACAGACAGAGTGTTTCAAAACTGCTCAATCAAAAGTATGGTTTAACTCTGTTAGCTGAATGCTCAGATCAGAAAGAAGTTTCACAGAATGCTTCTGTGTAGTTTATATTTGAATATATTCCTTTTTCCACTACTACGCTGTTAGCGCTCCAAATGTCCAGTTGCATTTTTTACAGAAAGAGTGTTCAGATCTGCTCAATCAAAAGTATGGTTTAACTCTGTTAGCTGAATGCACAGATCAGAAAGAAATTTCACCGAATGATTCTGTGTAGTTTATATTTGAAGACATTCCTTTTTCCACTATTACCCTCTTAGCGCTGCGAATCTCCACTTGCATTTTCTACAAAAAGAGTGTTTCATAACTGCTCAATGAAAAATATGTTTTATCTCTGTTAACTGAATTTACAGATCAGAAATAAGTTTCACAGAATGCATCTGTGTAGTTTTTATTTGAAGATATTCTTTTTCCCAATGTAGGCCTCTTAGCGCTTAGCATGTCCAATTGCAGTTTCTAGAGAAAGAGTGTTTCAGAACGGCTCAATCAAAAGTAAGGTTCAACTCTGTTAGTTGAATGCACAGAACAGAAAGAATTTTCACAGAATGCTACTGTGTAGTTTATATTTGAATATATTCCTTTCTCCACTATTACCCTCTTAGCGCTCCGAATGTCCACTTGCATTTTCTACAGAAAGAGTGTTCAGAACTGCGCAATCCAAAGTATAGTTTAACTCTGTTAGCTTAATGAACATATCAGAAATATGTTTCACACAATGCTTCTGTGTAGTTTTTATTTGAAGATATTATTTTTCCCAATATAGGCCTCTTAGCGCTCAGAATGTCCATTTGCAGTTTCTACAGAAAGAGTGTTTCAGAAAGGCTCAATCAAAAGTAAGGTTCAACTCTGTTAGTTGAATGCACTGAACAGAGAGAAGTTTCATACAATGCTTCTGTGTAGTTTATATTTGAACATATTCTTTTTTCCACTATTACCCACTTGGCGCTACGAATGTCCAGTTGCATTTTCTACAGACAGAGTGTTTCAAAACTGCTCAATCAAAAGTATGGTTTAACTCTGTTAGCTGAATGCTCAGATCAGAAAGAAGTTTCACAGAATGCTTCTGTTTAGTTTATATTTGAATATATTCCTTTTTCCACTACTACTCTCTTAGCGCTCCAAATGTCCAGTTGCATTTTCTACAGAAAGAGTGTTCAGATCTGCTCAATCAAAAGTATGGTTTAACTCTGTTAGCTGAATGCACAGATCAGAAAGAAGTTTCACAGAATGATTCTGTGTAGTTTATATTTGGAGACATTCCTTTTTCCACTATTACCCTCTTAGCGCTCCGAATCTCCACTTGCATTTTCTACAGAAAGTGTGTTTCAGAACGGCTCAATCAAAACTAAGGTTCAACTCTTTTTGTTGAACAAACAGAACAGAAAGAAGTTTCACACAATTCTTCTGTGTAGTTTTTATTTGTAGACATTCTTTTTCCCAATATAGGCCTCTTAGCGCTCAGAATGTCCAATTGCAGTTTCTACAGAAAGAGTGTTTCAGAACGGCTCAATCAAAAGTAAGGTTCAACTCTGTTAGTTGAATGCACAGAACAGAAAGAAGTTTCATACAATGCTTCTGTGTAGTTTATATTTGAACCTATTCTTTTTTCCACTATTACCCACTTAGCGCTACGAATGTCCAGTTGCATTTTCTACAGACAGAGTGTTTCAAAACTGCTCAATCAAAAGTATGGTTTAACTCTGTTAGCTGAATGCTCAGATCAGAAAGAAGTTTCACAGAATGCTTCTGTGTAGTTTATATTTGAATATATTCCTTTTTCCACTACTACGCTCTTAGCGCTCCAAATGTCCAGTTTCATTTTCTACAGAAAGAGTGTTCAGATCTGTTCAATCTAAAATACGTTTTATCTCTGTTAACTGAATTTACAGATCAGAAATATGTTTCACAGAATGCATCTGTGTAGTTTTTATTTGAAGATATTCTTTTTCCCAATGTAGGCCTCTTAGCGCTTAGCATGTCCAATTGCAGTTTCTACAGAAAGAGTGTTTCAGAACGGCTCAATCAAAAGTAAGGTTCAACTCTGTTAGTTGAATGCAGAGAACAGAAAGAATTTTCACAGAATGCTACTGTGTAGTTTATATTTGAATATATTCCTTTCTCCACTATTACCCTCTTAGCGCTCCGAATGTCCACTTGCATTTTCTACAGAAAGAGTGTTCAGAACTGCGCAATCAAAAGTATGGTTTAACTCTGTTAGCTTAATGAACATATCAGAAATAAGTTTCACACAATGCTTCTGTGTAGTTTTTATTTGAAGATATTATTTTTCCCAATATAGGCCTCTTAGCGCTCAGAATGTCCAATTGCAGTTTCTACAGAAAGAGTGTTTCAGAAAGGCTCAATCAAAAGTAAGGTTCAACTCTGTTAGTTGAATGCACAGAACAGAAAGAAGTTTCATACAATGCTTCTGTGTAGTTTATATTTGAACATATTCTTTTTTCCACTATTACCCACTTAGCGCTACGAATGTCCAGTTGCATTTTCTACAGACAGAGTGTTACAAAACTGCTCAATCAAAAGTATGGTTTAACTCTGTTAGCTGAATGCTCAGATCAGAAAGAAGTTTCACAGAATGCTTCTGTGTAGTTTATATTTGAATATATTCCTTTTTCCACTACTACGCTCTTAGCGCTCCAAATGTCCAGTTGCATTTTCTACAGAAAGAGTGTTCAGATCTGCTCAATCAAAAGTATGGTTTAACTCTGTTAGCTGAATGCACAGATCAGAAAGAAGTTTCACCGAATGATTCTGTGTAGTTTATATTTGAAGACATTCCTTTTTCCACTATTACCCTCTTAGCGCTCCGAATCTCCACTTGCATTTTCTACAAAAAGAGTGTTTCATAACTGCTCAATGAAAAATATATTTTATCTCTGTTAACTGAATTTACAGATCAGAAATAAGTTTCACAGAATGCATCTGTGTAGTTTTTATTTGAAGATATTCTTTTTCCCAATGTAGGCCTCTTAGCGCTTAGCATGTCCAATTGCAGTTTCTACAGAAAGAGTGTTTCAGAACGGCTCAATAAAAAGTAAGGTTCAACTCTGTTAGTTGAATGCACAGAACAGAAAGAATTTTCACAGAATGCTACTGTGTAGTTTATATTTGAATATATTCCTTTCTCCACTATTACCCTCTTAGCGCTCCGAATGTCCACTTGCATTTTCTACAGAAAGAGTGTTCAGAACTGCGCAATCCAAAGTATGGTTTAACTCTGTTAGCTTAATGAACATATCAGAAATAAGTTTCACACAATGCTTCTGTGTAGTTTTTATTTGAAGATATTATTTTTCCCAATATAGGCCTCCTAGCGCTCAGAATGTCCATTTGCAGTTTCTACAGAAAGAGTGTTTCAGAAAGGCTCAATCAAAAGTAAGGTTCAACTCTGTTAGTTGAATGCACAGAACAGAAAGAAGTTTCATACAATGCTTCTGTGTAGTTTATATTTGAACATATTCTTTTTTCCACTATTACACACTTGGCGCTACGAATGTCCAGTTGCATTTTCTACAGACAGAGTGTTTCAAAACTGCTCAATCAAAAGTATGGTTTAACTCTGTTAGTTGAATGCTCAGATCAGAAAGAAGTTTCACAGAATGCTTCTGTTTAGTTTATATTTGAATATATTCCTTTTTCCACTACTACTCTCTTAGCGCTCCAAATGTCCAGTTGCATTTTCTACAGAAAGAGTGTTCAGATCTGTTCAATCAAAAGTATGGTTTAACTCTGTTAGCTGAATGCACAGATCAGAAAGAAGTTTCACAGAATGATTCTGTGTAGTTTATATTTGGAGACATTCCTTTTTCCACTATTACCCTCTTAGCGCTCCGAATCTCCACTTGCATTTTCTAAAGAAAGAGTGTTTCAGAACGGCTCAATCAAAACTAAGGTTCAACTCCTTTAGTTGAACAAACAGAACAGAAAGAAGTTTCACACAATTCTTCTGTGTAGTTTTTATTTGTAGACATTCT
Source organism: Symphalangus syndactylus (assembly GCF_028878055.3). Taxonomy (NCBI): domain Eukaryota; kingdom Metazoa; phylum Chordata; class Mammalia; order Primates; family Hylobatidae; genus Symphalangus; species Symphalangus syndactylus. The sequence goes on along the minus strand of NC_072447.2, from coordinate 161,287,532 downwards.
TTTTCCCAATATAGGCCTCTTAGCGCTCAGAATGTCCAATTGCAGTTTCTACAGAAAGAGTGTTTCAGAACGGCTCAATCAAAAGTAAGGTTCAACTCTGTTAGTTGAATGCACAGAACAGAAAGAAGTTTCATACAATGCTTCTGTGTAGTTCATATTTGAACATATTCTTTTTTCCACTATTACCCACTTAGCGCTACGAATGTCCAGTTGCATTTTCTACAGACAGAGTGTTTCAAAACTGCTCAATCAAAAGTATGGTTTAACTCTGTTAGCTGAATGCTCAGATCAGAAAGAAGTTTCACAGAATGCTTCTGTGTAGTTTATATTTGAATATATTCCTTTTTCCACTACTACGCTCTTAGTGCTCCAAATGTCCAGTTGCATTTTCTACAGAAAGAGTGTTCAGATCTGCTCAATAAAAAGTATGGTTTAACTCTGTTAGCTGAATGCACAGATCAGAAAGAAGTTTCACCGAATGATTCTGTGTAGTTTATATTTGTAGACATTCCTTTTTCCACTATTACCCTCTTAGCGCTCCGAATCTCCACTTGCATTTTCTACAAAAAGTGTGTTTCATAACTGCTCAATCAAAAATATGTTTTATCTCTGTTAACTGAATTTACAGATCAGAAATAAGTTTCACAGAATGCATCTGTGTAGTTTTTATTTGAAGATATTCTTTTTCCGAATGTAGGCCTCTTAGCGCTTAGCATGTCCAATTGCAGTTTCTACAGAAAGAGTGTTTCAGAACGGCTCAATCAAAAGTAAGGTTCAACTCTGTTAGTTGAATGCACAGAACAGAAAGAATTTTCACAGAATGCTACTGTGTAGTTTATATTTGAATATATTACTTTTTCCACTATTACCCTCTTAGCGCTCCGAATGTCCACTTGCATTTTCTACAGAAAGAGTGTTCAGAACTGCGCAATCAAAAGTATGGTTTAACTCTGTTAGCTTAATGAACATATCAGAAATAAGTTTCACACAATGCTTCTGTGTAGTTTTTATTTGAAGATATTATTTTTCCCAATAGAGGCCTCTTAGCGCTCAGAATGTCCAATTGCAGTTTCTACAGAAAGAGTGTTTCAGAAAGGCTCAATCAAAAGTAAGGTTCAACTCTGTTAGTTGAATGCACAGAACAGAAAGAAGTTTCATACAATGCTTCTGTGTAGTTTATATTTGAACATATTCTTTTTTCCACTATTACCCACTTAGCGCTACGAATGTCCAGTTGCATTTTCTACAGACAGAGTGTTTCAAAACTGCTCAATCAAAAGTATGGTTTAACTCTGTTAGCTGAATGCTCAGATCAGAAAGAAGTTTCACAGAATGCTTCTGTGTAGTTTATATTTGAATATATTCCTTTTTCCACTACTACTCTCTTAGCGCTCCAAATGTCCAGTTGCATTTTCTACAGAAAGAGTGTTCAGATCTGCTCAATCAAAAGTATGGTTTAACTCTGTTAGCTGAATTCACAGATCAGAAAGAAGTTTCACAGAATGATTCTGTGTAGTTTATATTTGGAGACATTCCTTTTTCCACTATTACCCTCTTAGCGCTCCGAATCTCCACTTGCATTTTCTACAGAAAGAGTGTTTCAGAACGGCTCAATCGAAACTAAGGTTCAACTCTTTTAGTTGAACAAACAGAACAGAAAGAAGTTTCACACAATTCTTCTGTGTAGCTTTTATTTGTAGATATTCTTTTTCCCAATATAGGCCTCTTAGCGCTCAGAATGTCCAATTGCAGTTTCTACAGAAAGAGTGTTTCAGAACGGCTCAATCAAAAGTAAGGTTCAACTCTGTTAGTTGAATGCACAGAACAGAAAGAAGTTTCATACAATGCTTCTGTGTAGTTCATATTTGAACATATTCTTTTTTCCACTATTACCCACTTAGCGCTAAGAATGTCCAGTTGCATTTTCTACAGACAGAGTGTTTCAAAACTGCTCAATCAAAAGTATGGTTTAACTCTGTTAGCTGAATGCTCAGATCAGAAACAAGTTTCACAGAATGCTTCTGTGTAGTTTATATTTGAATATATTCCTTTTTCCACTACTACGCACTTAGCGCTCCAAATGTCCAGTTGCATTTTCTACAGAAAGAGTGTTCAGATCTGCTCAATCAAAAGTATGGTTTAACTCTGTTAGCTGAATGCACAGAACAGAAAGAAGTTTCACCGAATGATTCTGTGTAGTTTATATTTGGAGACATTCCTTTTTCCACTATTACCCTCTTAGCGCTCCGAATCTCCACTTGCATTTTCTACAAAAAGAGTGTTTCATAACTGCTCAATCAAAAATATGTTTTATCTCGGTTAACTGAATTTACAGATCAGAAATAAGTTTCAGAGAATGCATCTGTGTAGTTTTTATTTGAAGATATTCTTTTTCCCAATGTAGGCCTCTTAGCGCTTAGCATGTCCAATTGCAGTTTCTACAGAAAGAGTGTTTCAGAACGGCTCAATCAAAAGTAAGGTTCAACTCTGTTAGTTGAATGCACAGAACAGAAAGAATTTTCACAGAATGCTACTGTGTAGTTTATATTTGAATATATTCCTTTTTCCACTATTACCCTCTTAGCGCTCCGAATGTCCACTTGCATTTTCTACAGAAAGAGTGTTCAGAACTGCGCAATCAAAAGTATGGTTTAACTCTGTTAGCTTAATGAACATATCAGAAATAAGTTTCACACAATGCTTCTGTGTAGCTTTTATTTGAAGATATTTTTTTTCCCAATAGAAGCCTCTTAGCGCTCAGAATGTCCAATTGCAGTTTCTACAGAAAGAGTGTTTCAGAAAGGCTCAATCAAAAGTAAGGTTCAACTCTGTTAGTTGAATGTACAGAAACGAAAGAAGTTTCATACAATGCTTCTGTGTAGTTTATATTTGAACATATTCTTTTTTCCACTATTACCCACTTAGCTCTACGAATGTCCAGTTGCATTTTCTACAGACAGAGTGTTTCAAAACTGCTCAATCAAAAGTATGGTTTAACTCTGTTAGCTGAATGCTCAGATCAGAAAGAAGTTTCACAGAATTCTTCTGTGTAGTTTATATTTGAATATATTCCTTTTTCCACTACTACGCTCTTAGCGCTCCAAATGTCCAGTTGCATTTTCTACAGAAAGAGTGTTCAGATCTGCTCAATCAAAAGTATGGTTTAACTCTGTTAGCTGAATGCACAGATCAGAAAGAAGTTTCACAGAATGATTCTGTGTAGTTTATATTTGGAGACATTCCTTTTTCCACTATTACCCTCTTAGCGCTCCGAATCTCCACTTGCATTTTCTACAGAAAGAGTGTTTCAGAACGGCTCAATCAAAACTAAAGTTCAACTCTTTTAGTTGAACAAACAGAACAGAAAGAAGTTTCACACAATTCTTCTGTGTAGTTTTTATTTGTAGACATTCTTTTTCCCAATTAGGCCTCTTAGCGCTCAGAATGTCCAATTGCAGTTTCTACAGAAAGAGTGTTTCAGAACGGCTCAATCAAAAGTAAGGTTCAACTCTGTTAGTTGAATGCACAGAACAGAAAGAAGTTTCATACAATGATTCTGTGTAGTTTATATTTGAACCTATTCTTTTTTCCACTATTACCCACTTAGCGCTACGAATGTCCAGTTGCATTTTCTACAGACAGAGTGTTTCAAAACTGCTCAATCAAAAATATGGTTTAACTCTGTTAGCTGAATGCTCAGATCAGAAAGAAGTTTCACAGAATGCTTCTGTGTAGTTTATATTTGAATATATTCCTTTTTCCACTACTACGCTCTTAGCGCTCCAAATGTCCAGTTGCATTTTCTACAGAAAGAGTGTTCAGATCTGCTCAATCAAAAGTATGGTTTAACTCTGTTAGCTGAATGCACAGATCAGAAAGAAATTTCACCGAATGATTCTGTGTAGTTTATATTTGAAGACATTCCTTTTTCCACTATTACCCTCTTAGCGCTGCGAATCTCCACTTGCATTTTCTACAAAAAGAGTGTTTCATAACTGCTCAATGAAAAATATGTTTTATCTCTGTTAACTGAATTTACAGATCAGAAATAAGTTTCACAGAATGCATCTGTGTAGTTTTTATTTGAAGATATTCTTTTTCCCAATGTAGGCCTCTTAGCGCTTAGCATGTCCAATTGCAGTTTCTACAGAAAGAGTGTTTCAGAACGGCTCAATCAAAAGTAAGGTTCAACTCTGTTAGTTGAATGCACAGAACAGAAAGAATTTTCACAGAATGCTACTGTGTAGTTTATATTTGAATATATTCCTTTCTCCACTATTACCCTCTTAGCGCTCCGAATGTCCACTTGAATTTTCTACAGAAAGAGTGTTCAGAACTGCGCAATCCAAAGTATGGTTTAACTCTGTTAGCTTAATGAACATATCAGAAATAAGTTTCACACAATGCTTCTGTGTAGTTTTAATTTGAAGATATAATTTTTCCCAATATAGGCCTCTTAGCGCTCAGAATGTCCATTTGCAGTTTCTACAGAAAGAGTGTTTCAGAAAGGCTCAATCAAAAGTAAGGTTCAACTCTGTTAGTTGAATGCACAGAACAGAAAGAAGTTTCATACAATGCTTCTGTGTAGTTTATATTTGAACATATTCTTTTTTCCACTATTACCCACTTGGCGCTACGAATGTCCAGTTGCATTTTCTACAGACAGAGTGTTTCAAAACTGCTACATCAAAAGTATGTTTTAACTCTGTTAGCTGAATGCTCAGATCAGAAAGAAGTTTCACAGAATGCTTCTGTTTAGTTTATATTTGAATATATTCTTTTTTCCACTACTACTCTCTTAGCGCTCCAAATGTCCAGTTGCATTTTCTACAGAAAGAGTGTTCAGATCTGCTCAATCAAAAGTATGGTTTAACTCTGTTAGCTGAATGCACAGATCAGAAAGAAGTTTCACAGAATGATTCTGTGTAGTTTATATTTGGAGACATTCCTTTTTCCACTATTACCCTCTTAGCGCTCCGAATCTCCACTTGCATTTTCTACAGAAAGTGTGTTTCAGAACGGCTCAATCAAAACTAAGGTTCAACTCTTTTAGTTGAACAAACAGAACAGAAAGAAGTTTCACACAATTCTTCTGTGTAGTTTTTATTTGTAGACATTCTTTTTCCCAATATAGGCCTCTTAGCGCTCAGAATGTCCAATTGCAGTTTCTACAGAAAGAGTGTTTCAGAACGGCTCAATCAAAAGTAAGGTTCAACTCTGTTAGTTGAATGCACAGAACAGAAAGAAGTTTCATACAATGCTTCTGTGTAGTTTATATTTGAACCTATTCTTTTTTCCACTATTAACCACTTAGCGCTACGAATGTCCAGTTGCATTTTCTACAGACAGAGTGTTTCAAAACTGCTCAATCAAAAGTATGGTTTAACTCTGTTAGCTGAATGCTCAGATCAGAAAGATGTTTCACAGAATGCTTCTGTGTAGTTTATATTTGAACATATTCTTTTTTCCACTATTACCCACTTAGCTCTACGAATGTCCAGTTGCATTTTCTACAGACAGAGTGTTTCAAAACTGCTCAATCAATAGTATGGTTTAACTCTGTTAGCTGAATGCTCACATCAGAAAGAAGTTTCACAGAATGCTTCTGTGTAGTTTATATTTGAATATATTCCTTTTTCCACTACTACGCTCTTAGCGCTCCAAATGTCCAGTTGCATTTTCTACAGAAAGAGTGTTCTGATCTGCTCAATCAAAAGTATGGTTTAACTCTGTTAGCTGAATGCACAGATCAGAAAGAAGTTTCACCGAATGATTCTGTGTAGTTTATATTTGAACACATTACTTTTTCCACTCTTACCCTCTTAGCGCTCCGAATCTCCACTTGCGTTTTCTACAAAAAGAGTGTTTCATAACTGCTCAATCAAAAATATGTTTTATCTCTGTTAACTGAATTTACAGATCAGAAATAAGTTTCACAGAATGCATCTGTGTAGTTTTTATTTGAAGATATTCTTTTTCCCAATGTAGGCCTCTTAGCGCTTAGCATGTCCAATTGCAGTTTCTACAGAAAGAGTGTTTCAGAACGGCTCAATCAAAAGTAAGGTTCAACTCTGTTAGTTGAATGCACAGAACAGAAAGAATTTTCACAGAATGCTACTTTGTAGTTTATATTTGAATATATTCGTTTTTCCACTATTACCATCTTAGCGCTCCGAATGTCCACTTGCATTTTCTACAGAACGAGTGTTCAGAACTGCGCAATCAAAAGTATGGTTTAACTCTGTTAGCTTAATGAACATATCAGAAATAAGTTTCACACAATGCTTCTGTGTAGTTTTTATTTGAAGATATTATTTTTCCCAATAGAGGCCTCTTAGCGCTCAGAATGTCCAATTGCAGTTTCTACAGAAAGAGTGTTTCAGAAAGGCTCAATCAAAAGTAAGGTTCAACTCTGTTAGTTGAATGCACAGAACAGAAAGAAGTTTCATACAATGCTTCTGTGTAGTTTATATTTGAACATATACTTTTTTCCACTATTACCCACTTAGCGCTACGAATGTCCAGTTGCATTTTCTACAGACAGAGTGTTTCAAAACTGCTCAATCAAAAGTATGGTTTAACTCTTTTAGCTGAATGCTCAGATCAGAAAGAAGTTTCACAGAATGCTTCTGTGTAGTTTATATTTGAATATATTCCTTTTTCAACAACTACTCTCTTAGCGCTCCAAATGTCCAGTTGCATTTTCTACAGAAAGAGAGTTCAGATCTGCTCAATCAAAAGTATGGTTTAATTCTGTTAGCTCAATGCACAAATCAGAAAGAAGTTTCACAGAATGATTCTGTGTAGTTTATATTTGGAGACATTCCTTTTTCCACTATTACCCTCTTAGTGCTCCGAAACTCCACTTGCATTTTCTACAGAAAGAGTGTTTCAGAACGGCTCAATCAAAACTAAGGTTCAACTCTTTTAGTTGAACAAACAGAACAGAAAGAAGTTTCACACAATTCTTCTGTGTAGTTTTTATTTGTAGACATTCTTTTTCCCAATATAGGCCTTTTAGCGCTCAGAATGTCCAATTGCAGTTTCTACAGAAAGAGTGTTTCAGAACGGCTCAATCAAAAGTAAGGTTCAACTCTGTTAGTTGAATGCACAGAACAGAAAGAAGTTTCATACAATGCTTCTGTGTAGTTCATATTTGAACATATTCTTTTTTCCACTATTACCCACTTAGCGCTACGAATGTCCAGTTGCATTTTCTACAGACAGAGTGTTTCAAAACTGCTCAATCAAAAGTATGGTTTAACTCTGTTAGCTGAATGCTCAGATCAGAAAGAAGTTTCACAGAATGCTTCTGTGTAGTTTATATTTGAATATATTCCTTTTTCCACTACTACGCTCTTAGCGCTCCAAATGTCCAGTTGCATTTTCTACAGAAAGAGTGTTCAGATCTGCTCAATCAAAAGTGTGGTTTAACTCTGTTAGCTGAATGCACAGATCAGAAAGAAGTTTCACCGAATGATTCTGTGTAGTTTATATTTGAAGACATTCCTTTTTCCACTATTACCCTCTTAGCGCTCCGAATGTCCACTTGCATTTTCTACAAAAAGAGTGTTTCATAACTGCTCAATCAAAAATATGTTTTATCTCTGTTAACTGAATTTACAGATCAGAAATAAGTTTCACAGAATGCATCTGTGTAGTTTTTATTTGAAGATATTCTTTTTCCCAGTGTAGGCCTCTTAGCGCTTAGCATGTCCAATTGCAGTTTCTACAGAAAGAGTGTTTCAGAACGGCTCAATCAAAAGCAAGGTTCAACTCTGTTAGTTGAATGCACAGAACAGAAAGAATTTTCACAGAATGCTACTGTGTAGTTTATATTTGAATATATTCCTTTTTCCACTATTACCCTCTTAGCGCTCCGAATGTCCACTTGCATTTTCTACAGAAAGAGTGTTCAGAACTGCGCAATCAAAAGTATGGTTTAACTCTGTTAGCTTAATGAACATATCAGAAATAAGTTTCACACAATGCTTCTGTGTAGTTTTTATTAGAAGATATTATTTTTCCCAATAGAGGCCTCTTAGCACTCAGAATGTCCAATTGCAGTTTCTACAGAAAGAGTGTTTCAGAAAGGCTCAATCAAAAGTAAGGTTCAACTCTGTTAGTTGAATGCACAGAACAGAAAGAAGTTTCATACAATGCTTCTGTGTAGTTTATATTTGAACATATTTTTTTCCACTATTATCCACTTAGCGCTACGAATGTCCAGTTGCATTTTCTACAGACAGAGTGTTTCAAAACTGCTCAATCAAACGTATGGTATAACTCTGTTAGCTGAATGCTCAGATCAGAAAGAATTTTCAAAGAATGCTTCTGTGTAGTTTATATTTGAATATATTCCTTTTTCCACTACTACTCTCTTAGCGCTCCAAATGTCCAGTTGCATTTTCTACAGAAAGAGTGTTCAGATCTGCTCAATCAAAAGTATGGTTTAACTCTGTTAGCTGAATGCACAGATCAGAAAGAAGTTTCACAGAATGATTCTGTGTAGTTTATATTTGGAGACATTCCTTTTTCCACTATTACCCTCTTAGCGCTCCGAATCTCCACTTGCATTTTCTACAGAAAGAGTGTTTCAGAACGGCTCAATCAAAACTAAGGTTCAACTCTTTTAGTTGAACAAACAGAACAGAAAGAAGTTTCACACAATTCTTCTGCGTAGCTTTTATTTGTAGACATTCTTTTTCCCAATATAGGATTCTTAGCGCTCAGAATGTCCAATTGCAGTTTCTACAGAAAGAGTGTTTCAGAACGGCTCAATCAAAAGTAAGGTTCAACTCTGTTAGTTGAATGCACAGAACAGAAAGAAGTTTCATACAATGCTTCTGTGTAGTTCATATTTGAACATATTATTTTTTCCACTATTACCCACTTAGCGCTACGAATGTCCACTTGCATTTTCTACAGACAGAGTGTTTCAAAACTGCTCAATCAAAAGTATGTTTTAACTCTGTTAGCTGAATGCTCAGATCAGAAAGAAGTATCACAGAATGCTTCTGTGTAGTTTATATTTGAATATATTCCATTTTCCACTACTACGCTCTTAGCGCTCCAAATGTCCAGTTGCATTTTCTACAGAAAGAGTGTTCAGATCTGCTCAATCAAAAGTATGGTTTAACTCTGTTAGCTGAATGCACATATCAGAAAGAAATTTCACCGAATGATTCTGTGTAGTTTATATTTGAAGACATTCCTTTTTCCACTATTACCCTCTTAGCGCTCCGAATCTCCACTTGCATTTTCTACAAAAAGTGTGTTTCATAACTGCTCAATCAAAAATATGTTTTATCTCTGTTAACTGAATTTACAGATCAGAAATAAGTTTCACAGAATGCATCTGTGTAGTTTTTATTTGAAGATATTCTTTTTCCCAATGTAGGCCTCTTAGCGCTTAGCATGTCCAATTGCAGTTTCTACAGAAAGAGTGTTTCAGAACGGCTCAATCAAAAGTAAGGTTCAACTCTGTTAGTTGAATGCACAGAACAGAAAGAATTTTCACAGAATGCTACTGTGTAGTTTATATTTGAATATATTCCTTTTTCCACTATTAACCTCTTAGCGCTCCGAATGTCCACTTGCATTTTCTACAGAAAGAGTGTTCAGAACTGCGCAATCAAAAGTATGGTTTAACTCTGTTAGCTTAATGAACATATCAGAAATAAGTTTCACACAATGCTTCTGTGTAGTTTTTATTTGAAGATATTATTTTTCCCAATAGAGGCCTCTTAGCGCTCAGAATGTCCAATTGCAGTTTCTACAGAAAGAGTGTTTCAGAAAGGCTCAATCAAAAGTAAGGTTCAACTCTGTTAGTTGAATGCACAGAACAGAAAGAAGTTTCATACAATGCTTCTGTGTAGTTTATATTTGAACATATTCTTTTTTCCACTATTACCCACTTAGCGCTACGAATGTCCAGTTCCATTTTCTACAGACAGAGTGTTTCAAACCTGCTCAATCAAAATTATGGTTTAACTCTGTTAGCTGAATGCTCAGATCAGAAAGAAGTTTCACAGAATGCTTCTGTGTAGTTTATATTTGAATATATTCCTTTTTCCACTACTACTCTCTTAGCGCTCCAAATGTCCAGTTGCATTTTCTACAGAAAGAGTGTTCAGATCTGCTCAATCAAAAGTATGGTTTAACTCTGTTAGCTGAATGCACAGATCAGAAAGAAGTTTCACAGAATGATTCTGTGTAGTTTATATTTGGAGACATTCCTTTTTCCACTATTACCCTCTTAGCGCTCCGAATCTCCACTTGCATTTTCTACAGAAAGAGTGTTTCAGAACGGCTCAATCAAAACTAAGGTTCAACTCTTTTAGTTGAACAAACAGAACAGAAAGTAGTTTCACACAATTCTTCTGTGTAGCTTTTATTTGTAGACATTCTTTTTCCCAATATAGGCCTCTTAGCGCTCAGAATGTCCAATTGCAGTTTCTACAGAAAGAGTGTTTCATAACTGCTCAATGAAAAATATGTTTTATCTCTGTTAACTGAATTTACAGATCAGAAATAAGTTTCACAGAATGCATCTGTGTAGTTTTTATTTGAAGATATTCTTTTTCCCAATGTAGGCCTCTTAGCGCTTAGCATGTCCAATTGCAGTTTCTACAGAAAGAGTGTTTCAGAACGGCTCAATCAAAAGTAAGGTTCAACTCTGTTAGTTGAATGCACAGAACAGAAAGAATTTTCACAGAATGCTACTGTGTAGTTTATATTTGAATATATTCCTTTCTCCACTATTACCCTCTTAGCGCTCCGAATGTCCACTTGCATTTTCTACAGAAAGACTGTTCAGAACTGCGCAATCCAAAGTATGGTTTAACTCTGTTAGCTTAATGAACATATCAGAAATAAGTTTCACACAATGCTTCTGTGTAGTTTTTATTTGAAGATATTATTTTTCCCAATATAGGCCTCTTAGCGCTCAGAATGTCCATTTGCAGTTTCTGCAGAAAGAGTGTTTCAGAAAGGCTCAATCAAAAGTAAGGTTCAACTCTGTTAGTTGAATGCACAGAACAGAAAGTAGTTTCATACAATGCTTCTGTGTAGTTTATATTTGAACATATTCTTTTTTCCACTATTACCCACTTGGCGCTACGAATGTCCAGTTGCATTTTCTATAGACAGAGTGTTTCAAAACTGCTCAATCAAAAGTATGGTTTAACTCTGTTAGCTGAATGCTCAGATCAGAAAGAAGTTTCACAGAATGCTTCTGTGTAGTTTATATTTGAATATATTCCTTTTTCCACTACTACTCTCTTAGCGCTCCAAATGTCCAGTTGCATTTTCTACAGAAAGAGGGTTCAGATCTGCTCAATCAAAAGTATGTTTTAACTCTGTTAGCTGAATGCACAGATCAGAAAGAAGTTTCACAGAATGATTCTGTGTAGTTTATATTTGGAGACATTCCTTTTTCCACTATTACCCTCTTAGCGCTCCGAATCTCCACTTGCATTTTCTACAGAAAGAGTGTTTCAGAACGGCTCAATCAAAACTAATGTTCAACTCTTTTAGTTGAACAAACAGAACAGAAAGAAGTTTCACACAATTCTTCTGTGTAGTTTTTATTTGTAGACATTCTTTTTCCCAATTAGGCCTCTTAGCGCTCAGAATGTCCAATTGCAGTTTCTACAGAAAGAGTGTTTCAGAACGGCTCAATCAAAAGTAAGGTTCAACTCTGTTAGTTGAATGCACAGAACAGAAAGAAGTTTCATACAATGCTTCTGTGTAGTTTATATTTGAATATATTGCTTTCTCCACTATTACCCTCTTAGCGCTCCGAATGTCCAGTTGCATTTTCTACAGACAGAGTGTTTCAAAACTGCTCAATCAAAAGTATGGTTTAACTCTGTTAGCTGAATGCTCAGATCAGAAAGAAGTTTCACAGAATGCTTCTGTGTAGTTTATATTTGAATATATTCCTTTTTCCACTACTACGCTATTAGCGCTCCAAATGTCCAGTTGCATATTCTACAGAAAGAGTGTTCAGATCTGCTCAATCAAAAGTATGGTTTAACTCTGTTAGCTGAATGCACAGATCAGAAAGAAGTTTCACCGAATGATTCTGTGTAGTTTATATTTGAAGACATTCCTTTTTCCACTATTACCCTCTTAGCGCTCCGAATCTCCACTTGCATTTTCTACAAAAAGTGTGTTTCATAACTGCTCAATGAAAAATATGTTTTATCTCTGTTAACTGAATTTACAGATCAGAAATAAGTTTCACAGAATGCATCTGTGTAGTTTTTATTTGAAGATATTCTTTTTCCCAATGTAGGCCTCTTAGCGCTTAGCATGTCCAATTGCTGTTTCTACAGAAAGAGTGTTTCAGAACGGCTCAATCAAAAGTAAGGTTCAACTCTGTTAGTTGAATGCACAGAACAGAAAGAATTTTCACAGAATGCTACTGTGTAGTTTATATTTGAATATATTCCTTTCTCCACTATTACCCTCTTAGCGCTCCGAATGTCCACTTGCATTTTCTACAGAAAGAGTGTTCAGAACTGCGCAATCCAAAGTATGGTTTAACTCTGTTAGCTTAATGAACATATCAGAAATAAGTTTCACACAATGCTTCTGTGTAGTTTTTATTTGAAGATATTATTTTTCCCAATATAGGCCTCTTAGCGCTCAGAATGTCCATTTGCAGTTTCTACAGAAAGAGTGTTTCAGAAAGGCTCAATCAAAAGTAAGGTTCAACTCTGTTAGTTGAATGCACAGAACAGAAAGAAGTTTCATACAATGCTTCTGTGTAGTTTATATTTGAACATATTCTTTTTTCCACTATTACCCACTTGGCGCTACGAATGTCCAGTTGCATTTTCTACAGACAGAGTGTTTCAAAACTGCTCAATCAAAAGTATGGTTTAACTCTGTTAGCTGAATGCTCAGATCAGAAAGAAGTTTCACAGAATGCTTCTGTTTAGTTTATATTTGAATATATTCCTTTTTCCACTACTACTCTCTTAGCGCTCCAAATGTCCAGTTGCATTTTCTACAGAAAGAGTGTTCAGATCTGCTCAATCAAAAGTATGGTTTAACTCTGTTAGCTGAATGCACAGATCAGAAAGAAGTTTCACAGAATGATTCTGTGTAGTTTATATTTGGAGACATTCCTTTTTCCACTATTACCCTCTTAGCGCTCCGAATCTCCACTTGCATTTTCTACAGAAAGAGTGTTTCAGAACGGCTCAATCAAAACTAATGTTCAACTCTTTTAGTTGAACAAACAGAACAGAAAGAAGTTTCACACAATTCTTCTGTGTAGTTTTTATTTGTAGACATTCTTTTTCCCAATTAGGCCTCTTAGCGCTCAGAATGTCCAATTGCAGTTTCTACAGAAAGAGTGTTTCAGAACGGCTCAATCAAAAGTAAGGTTCAACTCTGTTAGTTGAATGCACAGAACAGAAAGAAGTTTCATACAATGCTTCTGTGTAGTTTATATTTGAACCTATTCTTTTTTCCACTATTACCCACTTAGCGCTACGAATGTCCAGTTGCATTTTCTACAGACAGAGTGTTTCAAAACTGCTCAATCAAAAGTATGGTTTAACTCTGTTAGCTGAATGCTCAGATCAGAAAGAAGTTTCACAGAATGCTTCTGTGTAGTTTATATTTGAATATATTTCTTTTTCCACTACTACGCTCTTAGCGCTCCAAATGTCCAGTTGCATTTTCTACAGAAAGAGTGTTCAGATCTGCTCAATCAAAAGTATGGTTTAACTCTGTTAGCTGAATGCACAGATCAGAAAGAAATTTCACCGAATGATTCTGTGTAGTTTATATTTGAAGACATTCCTTTTTCCACTATTACCCTCTTAGCGCTGCGAATCTCCACTTGCATTTCCTACAAAAAGAGTGTTTCATAACTGCTCAATGAAAAATATGTTTTATCTCTGTTAACTGAATTTACAGATCAGAAATAAGTTTCACAGAATGCATCTGTGTAGTTTTTATTTGAAGATATTCTTTTTCCCAATGTAGGCCTCTTAGCGCTTAGCATGTCCAATTGCAGTTTCTACAGAAAGAGTGTTTCAGAACGGCTCAATCAAAAGTAAGGTTCAACTCTGTTAGTTGAATGCACAGAACAGAAAGAATTTTCACAGAATGCTACTGTGTAGTTTATATTTGAATATATTCCTTTCTCCACTATTACCCTCTTAGCGCTCCGAATGTCCAGTTGCATTTTCTACAGACAGAGTGTTTCAAAACTGCTCAATCAAAAGTATGGTTTAACTCTGTTAGCTGAATGCTCAGATCAGAAAGAAGTTTCACAGAATGCTTCTGTGTAGTTTATATTTGAATATATTCCTTTTTCCACTACTACGCTATTAGCGCTCCAAATGTCCAGTTGCATATTCTACAGAAAGAGTGTTCAGATCTGCTCAATCAAAAGTATGGTTTAACTCTGTTAGCTGAATGCACAGATCAGAAAGAAGTTTCACCGAATGATTCTGTGTAGTTTATATTTGAAGACATTCCTTTTTCCACTATTACCCTCTTAGCGCTCCGAATCTCCACTTGCATTTTCTACAAAAAGTGTGTTTCATAACTGCTCAATTAAAAATATGTTTTATCTCTGTTAACTGAATTTACAGATCAGAAATAAGTTTCACAGAATGCATCTGTGTAGTTTTTATTTGAAGATATTCTTTTTCCCAATGTAGGCCTCTTAGCGCTTAGCATGTCCAATTGCAGTTTCTACAGAAAGAGTGTTTCAGAACGGCTCAATCAAAAGTAAGGTTCAACTCTGTTAGTTGAATGCACAGAACAGAAAGAATTTTCACAGAATGCTACTGTGTAGTTTATATTTGAATATATTCCTTTCTCCACTATTACCCTCTTAGCGCTCCGAATGTCCACTTGCATTTTCTACAGAAAGAGTGTTCAGAACTGCGCAATCCAAAGTATGGTTTAACTCTGTTAGCTTAATGAACATATCAGAAATAAGTTTCACACAATGCTTCTGTGTAGTTTTTATTTGAAGATATTATTTTTCCCAATATAGGCCTCTTAGCGCTCAGAATGTCCATTTGCAGTTTCTACAGAAAGAGTGTTTCAGAAAGGCTCAATCAAAAGTAAGGTTCAACTCTGTTAGTTGAATGCACAGAACAGAAAGAAGTTTCATACAATGCTTCTGTGTAGTTTATATTTGAACATATTCTTTTTTCCACTATTACCCACTTGGCGCTACGAATGTCCAGTTGCATTTTCTACAGACAGAGTGTTTCAAAACTGCTCAATCAAAAGTATGGTTTAACTCTGTTAGCTGAATGCTCAGATCAGAAAGAAGTTTCACAGAATGCTTCTGTTTAGTTTATATTTGAATATATTCCTTTTTCCACTACTACTCTCTTAGCGCTCCAAATGTCCAGTTGCATTTTCTACAGAAAGAGTGTTCAGATCTGCTCAATCAAAAGTATGGTTTAACTCTGTTAGCTGAATGCACAGATCAGAAAGAAGTTTCACAGAATGATTCTGTGTAGTTTATATTTGGAGACATTCCTTTTTCCACTATTACCCTCTTAGCGCTCCGAATCTCCACTTGCATTTTCTACAGAAAGAGTGTTTCAGAACGGCCCAATCAAAACTAATGTTCAACTCTTTTAGTTGAACAAACAGAACAGAAAGAAGTTTCACACAATTCTTCTGTGTAGTTTTTATTTGTAGACATTCTTTTTCCCAATTAGGCCTCTTAGCGCTCAGAATGTCCAATTGCAGTTTCTACAGAAAGAGTGTTTCAGAACGGCTCAATCAAAAGTAAGGTTCAACTCTGTTAGTTGAATGCACAGAACAGAAAGAAGTTTCATACAATGCTTCTGTGTAGTTTATATTTGAACCTATTCTTTTTTCCACTATTACCCACTTAGCGCTAAGAATGTCCAGTTGCATTTTCTACAGACAGAGTGTTTCAAAACTGCTCAATCAAAAGTATGGTTTAACTCTGTTAGCTGAATGCTCAGATCAGAAAGAAGTTTCACAGAATGCTTCTGTGTAGTTTATATTTGAATATATTCCTTTTTCCACTACTACGCTCTTAGCGCTCCAAATGTACAGTTGCATTTTCTACAGAAAGAGTGTTCAGATCTGCTCAATCAAAAGTATGGTTTAAATCTGTTAGCTGAATGCACAGATCAGAAAGAAATTTCACCGAATGATTCTGTGTAGTTTACATTTGAAGACATTCCTTTTTCCACTATTACCCTCTTAGCGCTCCGAATCTCCACTTGCATTTTCTACAAAAAGAGTGTTTCATAACTGCTCAATCAAAAATATGTTTTATCTCTGTTAACTGAATTTACAGATCAGAAATAAGTTTCACAGAATGCATCTGTGTAGTTTTTATTTGAAGATATTCTTTTTCCCAATGTAGGCCTCTTAGCGCTTAGCATGTCCAATTGCAGTTTCTACAGAAAGAGTGTTTCAGAACGGCTCAATCAAAAGTAAGGTTCAACTCTGTTAGTTGAATGCACAGAACAGTAAGAATTTTCACAGAATGCTACTGTGTAGTTTATATTTGAATATATTCCTTTCTCCACTATTACCCTCTTAGCGCTCCGAATGTCCAGTTGCATTTTCTACAGACAGAGTGTTTCAAAACTGCTCAATCAAAAGTATGGTTTAACTCTGTTAGCTGAATGCTCAGATCAGAAAGAAGTTTCACAGAATGCTTCTGTGTAGTTTATATTTGAATATATTCCTTTTTCCACTACTACGCTATTAGCGCTCCAAATGTCCAGTTGCATATTCTACAGAAAGAGTGTTCAGATCTGCTCAATCAAAAGTATGGTTTAACTCTGTTAGCTGAATGCACAGATCAGAAAGAAGTTTCACCGAATCATTCTGTGTAGTTTATATTTGAAGACATTCCTTTTTCCACTATTACCCTCTTAGCGCTCCGAATCTCCACTTGCATTTTCTACAAAAAGTGTGTTTCATAACTGCTCAATCAAAAATATGTTTTATCTCTGTTAACTGAATTTACAGATCAGAAATAAGTTTCACAGAATGCATCTGTGTAGTTTTTATTTGAAGATATTCTTTTTCCCAATGTAGGCCTCTTAGCGCTTAGCATGTCCAATTGCAGTTTCTACAGAAAGAGTGTTTCAGAACGGCTCAATCAAAAGTAAGGTTCAACTCTGTTAGTTGAATGCACAGAACAGAAAGAATTTTCACAGAATGCTACTGTGTAGTTTATATTTGAATATATTCCTTTCTCCACTATTACCCTCTTAGCGCTCCGAATGTCCACTTGCATTTTCTACAGAAAGAGTGTTCAGAACTGCGCAATCCAAAGTATGGTTTAACTCTGTTAGCTTAATGAACATATCAGAAATAAGTTTCACACAATGCTTCTGTGTAGTTTTTATTTGAAGATATTATTTTTCCCAATATAGGCCTCTTAGCGCTCAGAATGTCCATTTGCAGTTTCTACAGAAAGAGTGTTTCAGAAAGGCTCAATCAAAAGTAAGGTTCAACTCTGTTAGTTGAATGCACAGAACAGAAAGAAGTTTCATACAATGCTTCTGTGTAGTTTATATTTGAACATATTCTTTTTTCCACTATTACCCACTTGGCGCTACGAATGTCCAGTTGCATTTTCTACAGACAGAGTGTTTCAAAACTGCTCAATCAAAAGTATGGTTTAACTCTGTTAGCTGAATGCTCAGATCAGAAAGAAGTTTCACAGAATGCTTCTGTTTAGTTTATATTTGAATATATTCCTTTTTCCACTACTACTCTCTTAGCGCTCCAAATGTCCAGTTGCATTTTCTACAGAAAGAGTGTTCAGATCTGCTCAATCAAAAGTATGGTTTAACTCTGTTAGCTGAATGCACAGATCAGAAAGAAGTTTCACAGAATGATTCTGTGTAGTTTATATTTGGAGACATTCCTTTTTCCACTATTACCCTCTTAGCGCTCCGAATCTCCACTTGCATTTTCTACAGAAAGAGTGTTTCAGAACGGCTCAATCAAAACTAATGTTCAACTCTTTTAGTTGAACAAACAGAACAGAAAGAAGTTTCACACAATTCTTCTGTGTAGTTTTTATTTGTAGACATTCTTTTTCCCAATTAGGCCTCTTAGCGCTCAGAATGTCCAATTGCAGTTTCTACAGAAAGAGTGTTTCAGAACGGCTCAATCAAAAGTAAGGTTCAACTCTGTTAGTTGAATGCACAGAACAGAAAGAAGTTTCATACAATGCTTCTGTGTAGTTTATATTTGAACCTATTCTTTTTTCCACTATTACCCACTTAGCGCTAAGAATGTCCAGTTGCATTTTCTACAGACAGAGTGTTTCAAAACTGCTCAATCAAAAGTATGGTTTAACTCTGTTAGCTGAATGCTCAGATCAGAAAGAAGTTTCACAGAATGCTTCTGTGTAGTTTATATTTGAATATATTCCTTTTTCCACTACTACGCTCTTAGCGCTCCAAATGTACAGTTGCATTTTCTACAGAAAGAGTGTTCAGATCTGCTCAATCAAAAGTATGGTTTAAATCTGTTAGCTGAATGCACAGATCAGAAAGAAATTTCACCGAATGATTCTGTGTAGTTTATATTTGAAGACATTCCTTTTTCCACTATTACCCTCTTAGCGCTGCGAATCTCCACTTGCATTTCCTACAAAAAGAGTGTTTCATAACTGCTCAATGAAAAATATGTTTTATCTCTGTTAACTGAATTTACAGATCAGAAATAAGTTTCACAGAATGCATCTGTGTAGTTTTTATTTGAAGATATTCTTTTTCCCAATGTAGGCCTCTTAGCGCTTAGCATGTCCAATTGCAGTTTCTACAGAAAGAGTGTTTCAGAACGGCTCAATCAAAAGTAAGGTTCAACTCTGTTAGTTGAATGCACAGAACAGAAAGAATTTTCACAGAATGCTACTGTGTAGTTTATATTTGAATATATTCCTTTCTCCACTATTACCCTCTTAGCGCTCCGAATGTCCAGTTGCATTTTCTACAGACAGAGTGTTTCAAAACTGCTCAATCAAAAGTATGGTTTAACTCTGTTAGCTGAATGCTCAGATCAGAAAGAAGTTTCACAGAATGCTTCTGTGTAGTTTATATTTGAATATATTCCTTTTTCCACTACTACGCTATTAGCGCTCCAAATGTCCAGTTGCATATTCTACAGAAAGAGTGTTCAGATCTGCTCAATCAAAAGTATGGTTTAACTCTGTTAGCTGAATGCACAGATCAGAAAGAAGTTTCACCGAATCATTCTGTGTAGTTTATATTTGAAGACATTCCTTTTTCCACTATTACCCTCTTAGCGCTCCGAATCTCCACTTGCATTTTCTACAAAAAGTGTGTTTCATAACTGCTCAATCAAAAATATGTTTTATCTCTGTTAACTGAATTTACAGATCAGAAATAAGTTTCACAGAATGCATCTGTGTAGTTTTTATTTGAAGATATTCTTTTTCCCAATGTAGGCCTCTTAGCGCTTAGCATGTCCAATTGCAGTTTCTACAGAAAGAGTGTTTCAGAACGGCTCAATCAAAAGTAAGGTTCAACTCTGTTAGTTGAATGCACAGAACAGAAAGAATTTTCACAGAATGCTACTGTGTAGTTTATATTTGAATATATTCCTTTCTCCACTATTACCCTCTTAGCGCTCCGAATGTCCACTTGCATTTTCTACAGAAAGAGTGTTCAGAACTGCGCAATCCAAAGTATGGTTTAACTCTGTTAGCTTAATGAACATATCAGAAATAAGTTTCACACAATGCTTCTGTGTAGTTTTTATTTGAAGATATTATTTTTCCCAATATAGGCCTCTTAGCGCTCAGAATGTCCATTTGCAGTTTCTACAGAAAGAGTGTTTCAGAAAGGCTCAATCAAAAGTAAGGTTCAACTCTGTTAGTTGAATGCACAGAACAGAAAGAAGTTTCATACAATGCTTCTGTGTAGTTTATATTTGAACATATTCTTTTTTCCACTATTACCCACTTGGCGCTACGAATGTCCAGTTGCATTTTCTACAGACAGAGTGTTTCAAAACTGCTCAATCAAAAGTATGGTTTAACTCTGTTAGCTGAATGCTCAGATCAGAAAGAAGTTTCACAGAATGCTTCTGTTTAGTTTATATTTGAATATATTCCTTTTTCCACTACTACTCTCTTAGCGCTCCAAATGTCCAGTCGCATTTTCTACAGAAAGAGTGTTCAGATCTGCTCAATCAAAAGTATGGTTTAACTCTGTTAGCTGAATGCACAGATCAGAAAGAAGTTTCACAGAATGATTCTGTGTAGTTTATATTTGGAGACATTCCTTTTTCCACTATTACCCTCTTAGCGCTCCGAATCTCCACTTGCATTTTCTACAGAAAGAGTGTTTCAGAACGGCTCAATCAAAACTAATGTTCAACTCTTTTAGTTGAACAAACAGAACAGAAAGAAGTTTCACACAATTCTTCTGTGTAGTTTTTATTTGTAGACATTCTTTTTCCCAATTAGGCCTCTTAGCGCTCAGAATGTCCAATTGCAGTTTCTACAGAAAGAGTGTTTCAGAACGGCTCAATCAAAAGTAAGGTTCAACTCTGTTAGTTGAATGCACAGAACAGAAAGAAGTTTCATACAATGCTTCTGTGTAGTTTATATTTGAACCTATTCTTTTTTCCACTATTACCCACTTAGCGCTAAGAATGTCCAGTTGCATTTTCTACAGACAGAGTGTTTCAAAACTGCTCAATCAAAAGTATGGTTTAACTCTGTTAGCTGAATGCTCAGATCAGAAAGAAGTTTCACAGAATGCTTCTGTGTAGTTTATATTTGAATATATTCCTTTTTCCACTACTACGCTCTTAGCGCTCCAAATGTACAGTTGCATTTTCTACAGAAAGAGTGTTCAGATCTGCTCAATCAAAAGTATGGTTTAAATCTGTTAGCTGAATGCACAGATCAGAAAGAAATTTCACCGAATGATTCTGTGTAGTTTACATTTGAAGACATTCCTTTTTCCACTATTACCCTCTTAGCGCTCCGAATCTCCACTTGCATTTTCTACAAAAAGAGTGTTTCATAACTGCTCAATCAAAAATATGTTTTATCTCTGTTAACTGAATTTACAGATCAGAAATAAGTTTCACAGAATGCATCTGTGTAGTTTTTATTTGAAGATATTCTTTTTCCCAATGTAGGCCTCTTAGCGCTTAGCATGTCCAATTGCAGTTTCTACAGAAAGAGTGTTTCAGAACGGCTCAATCAAAAGTAAGGTTCAACTCTGTTAGTTGAATGCACAGAACAGAAAGAATTTTCACAGAATGCTACTGTGTAGTTTATATTTGAATATATTCCTTTCTCCACTATTACCCTCTTAGCGCTCCGAATGTCCAGTTGCATTTTCTACAGACAGAGTGTTTCAAAACTGCTCAATCAAAAGTATGGTTTAACTCTGTTAGCTGAATGCTCAGATCAGAAAGAAGTTTCACAGAATGCTTCTGTGTAGTTTATATTTGAATATATTCCTTTTTCCACTACTACGCTATTAGCGCTCCAAATGTCCAGTTGCATATTCTACAGAAAGAGTGTTCAGATCTGCTCAATCAAAAGTATGGTTTAACTCTGTTAGCTGAATGCACAGATCAGAAAGAAGTTTCACCGAATCATTCTGTGTAGTTTATATTTGAAGACATTCCTTTTTCCACTATTACCCTCTTAGCGCTCCGAATCTCCACTTGCATTTTCTACAAAAAGTGTGTTTCATAACTGCTCAATCAAAAATATGTTTTATCTCTGTTAACTGAATTTACAGATCAGAAATAAGTTTCACAGAATGCATCTGTGTAGTTTTTATTTGAAGATATTCTTTTTCCCAATGTAGGCCTCTTAGCGCTTAGCATGTCCAATTGCAGTTTCTACAGAAAGAGTGTTTCAGAACGGCTCAATCAAAAGTAAGGTTCAACTCTGTTAGTTGAATGCACAGAACAGAAAGAATTTTCACAGAATGCTACTGTGTAGTTTATATTTGAATATATTCCTTTCTCCACTATTACCCTCTTAGCGCTCCGAATGTCCACTTGCATTTTCTACAGAAAGAGTGTTCAGAACTGCGCAATCCAAAGTATGGTTTAACTCTGTTAGCTTAATGAACATATCAGAAATAAGTTTCACACAATGCTTCTGTGTAGTTTTTATTTGAAGATATTATTTTTCCCAATATAGGCCTCTTAGCGCTCAGAATGTCCATTTGCAGTTTCTACAGAAAGAGTGTTTCAGAAAGGCTCAATCAAAAGTAAGGTTCAACTCTGTTAGTTGAATGCACAGAACAGAAAGAAGTTTCATACAATGCTTCTGTGTAGTTTATATTTGAACATATTCTTTTTTCCACTATTACCCACTTGGCGCTACGAATGTCCAGTTGCATTTTCTACAGACAGAGTGTTTCAAAACTGCTCAATCAAAAGTATGGTTTAACTCTGTTAGCTGAATGCTCAGATCAGAAAGAAGTTTCACAGAATGCTTCTGTTTAGTTTATATTTGAATATATTCCTTTTTCCACTACTACTCTCTTAGCGCTCCAAATGTCCAGTTGCATTTTCTACAGAAAGAGTGTTCAGATCTGCTCAATCAAAAGTATGGTTTAACTCTGTTAGCTGAATGCACAGATCAGAAAGAAGTTTCACAGAATGATTCTGTGTAGTTTATATTTGGAGACATTCCTTTTTCCACTATTACCCTCTTAGCGCTCCGAATCTCCACTTGCATTTTCTACAGAAAGAGTGTTTCAGAACGGCTCAATCAAAACTAATGTTCAACTCTTTTAGTTGAACAAACAGAACAGAAAGAAGTTTCACACAATTCTTCTGTGTAGTTTTTATTTGTAGACATTCTTTTTCCCAATTAGGCCTCTTAGCGCTCAGAATGTCCAATTGCAGTTTCTACAGAAAGAGTGTTTCAGAACGGCTCAATCAAAAGTAAGGTTCAACTCTGTTAGTTGAATGCACAGAACAGAAAGAAGTTTCATACAATGCTTCTGTGTAGTTTATATTTGAACCTATTCTTTTTTCCACTATTACCCACTTAGCGCTAAGAATGTCCAGTTGCATTTTCTACAGACAGAGTGTTTCAAAACTGCTCAATCAAAAGTATGGTTTAACTCTGTTAGCTGAATGCTCAGATCAGAAAGAAGTTTCACAGAATGCTTCTGTGTAGTTTATATTTGAATATATTCCTTTTTCCACTACTACGCTCTTAGCGCTCCAAATGTACAGTTGCATTTTCTACAGAAAGAGTGTTCAGATCTGCTCAATCAAAAGTATGGTTTAAATCTGTTAGCTGAATGCACAGATCAGAAAGAAATTTCACCGAATGATTCTGTGTAGTTTACATTTGAAGACATTCCTTTTTCCACTATTACCCTCTTAGCGCTCCGAATCTCCACTTGCATTTTCTACAAAAAGAGTGTTTCATAACTGCTCAATCAAAAATATGTTTTATCTCTGTTAACTGAATTTACAGATCAGAAATAAGTTTCACAGAATGCATCTGTGTAGTTTTTATTTGAAGATATTCTTTTTCCCAATGTAGGCCTCTTAGCGCTTAGCATGTCCAATTGCAGTTTCTACAGAAAGAGTGTTTCAGAAAGGCTCAATCAAAAGTAAGGTTCAACTCTGTTAGTTGAATGCACAGAACAGAAAGAATTTTCACAGAATGCTACTGTGTAGCTTATATTTGAATATATTCCTTTCTCCACTATTACCCTCTTAGCGCTCCGAATGTCCAGTTGCATTTTCTACAGACAGAGTGTTTCAAAACTGCTCAATCAAAAGTATGGTTTAACTCTGTTAGCTGAATGCTCAGATCAGAAAGAAGTTTCACAGAATGCTTCTGTGTAGTTTATATTTGAATATATTCCTTTTTCCACTACTACGCTATTAGCGCTCCAAATGTCCAGTTGCATATTCTACAGAAAGAGTGTTCAGATCTGCTCAATCAAAAGTATGGTTTAACTCTGTTAGCTGAATGCACAGATCAGAAAGAAGTTTCACCGAATCATTCTGTGTAGTTTATATTTGAAGACATTCCTTTTTCCACTATTACCCTCTTAGCGCTCCGAATCTCCACTTGCATTTTCTACAAAAAGTGTGTTTCATAACTACTCAATCAAAAATATGTTTTATCTCTGTTAACTGAATTTACAGATCAGAAATAAGTTTCACAGAATGCATCTGTGTAGTTTTTATTTGAAGATATTCTTTTTCCCAATGTAGGCCTCTTAGCGCTTAGCATGTCCAATTGCAGTTTCTACAGAAAGAGTGTTTCAGAACGGCTCAATCAAAAGTAAGGTTCAACTCTGTTAGTTGAATGCACAGAACAGAAAGAAATTTCACAGAATGCTACTGTGTAGCTTATATTTGAATATATTCCTTTCTCCACTATTACCCTCTTAGCGCTCCGAATGTCCACTTGCATTTTCTACAGAAAGAGTGTTCAGAACTGCGCAATCCAAAGTATGGTTTAACTCTGTTAGCTTAATGAACATATCAGAAATAAGTTTCACACAATGCTTCTGTGTAGTTTTTATTTGAAGATATTATTTTTCCCAATATAGGCCTCTTAGCGCTCAGAATGTCCATTTGCAGTTTCTACAGAAAGAGTGTTTCAGAAAGGCTCAATCAAAAGTAAGGTTCAACTCTGTTAGTTGAATGCACAGAACAGAAAGAAGTTTCATACAATGCTTCTGTGTAGTTTATATTTGAACATATTCTTTTTTCCACTATTACCCACTTGGCGCTACGAATGTCCAGTTGCATTTTCTACAGACAGAGTGTTTCAAAACTGCTCAATCAAAAGTATGGTTTAACTCTGTTAGCTGAATGCTCAGATCAGAAAGAAGTTTCACAGAATGCTTCTGTTTAGTTTATATTTGAATATATTCCTTTATCCACTACTACTCTCTTAGCGCTCCAAATGTCCAGTTGCATTTTCTACAGAAAGAGTGTTCAGATCTGCTCAATCAAAAGTATGGTTTAACTCTGTTAGCTGAATGCACAGATCAGAAAGAAGTTTCACAGAATGATTCTGTGTAGTTTATATTTGGAGACATTCCTTTTTCCACTATTACCCTCTTAGCGCTCCGAATCTCCACTTGCATTTTCTACAGAAAGAGTGTTTCAGAACGGCTCAATCAAAACTAATGTTCAACTCTTTTAGTTGAACAAACAGAACAGAAAGAAGTTTCACACAATTCTTCTGTGTAGTTTTTATTTGTAGACATTCTTTTTCCCAATTAGGCCTCTTAGCGCTCAGAATGTCCAATTGCAGTTTCTACAGAAAGAGTGTTTCAGAACGGCTCAATCAAAAGTAATGTTCAACTCTGTTAGTTGAATGCACAGAACAGAAAGATGTTTCATACAATGCTTCTGTGTAGTTTATATTTGAACCTATTCTTTTTTCCACTATTACCCACTTAGCGCTACGAATGTCCAGTTGCATTTTCTACAGACAGAGTGTTTCAAAACTGCTCAATCAAAAGTATGGTTTAACTCTGTTAGCTGAATGCTCAGATCAGAAAGAAGTTTCACAGAATGCTTCTGGGTAGTTTATATTTGAATATATTCCTTTTTCCACTACTACGCTATTAGCGCTCCAAATGTCCAGTTGCATATTCTACAGAAAGAGTGTTCAGATCTGCTCAATCAAAAGTATGGTTTAACTCTGTTAGCTGAATGCACAGATCAGAAAGAAGTTTCACAGAATGATTCTGTGTAGTTTATATTTGGAGACATTCCTTTTTCCACTATTACCCTCTTAGCGCTCCGAATCTCCACTTGCATTTTCTACAAAAAGTGTGTTTCATAACTGCTCAATGAAAAATATGTTTTATCTCTGTTAACTGAATTTACAGATCAGAAATAAGTTGCACAGAATGCATCTGTGTAGTTTTTATTTGAAGATATTCTTTTTCCCAATGTAGGCCTCTTAGCGCTTAGCATGTCCAATTGCAGTTTCTACAGAAAGTGTGTTTCAGAACGGCTCAATCAAAAGTAAGGTTCAACTCTGTTAGTTGAATGCACAGAACAGAAAGAATTTTCACAGAATGCTACTGTGAAGTTTATATTTGAATATATTCCTTTCTCCACTATTACCCTCTTAGCGCTCCGAATGTCCACTTGCATTTTCTACAGAAAGAGTGTTCAGAACTGCGCAATCCAAAGTATGGTTTAACTCTGTTAGCTTAATGAACATATCAGAAATAAGTTTCACACAATGCTTCTGTGTAGTTTTTATTTGAAGATATTATTTTTCCCAATATAGGCCTCTTAGCGCTCAGAATGTCCAATTGCAGTTTCTACAGAAAGAGTGTTTCAGAAAGGCTCAATCAAAAGTAAGGTTCAACTCTGTTAGTTGAATGCACAGAACAGAAAGAAGTTTCATACAATGCTTCTGTGTAGTTTATATTTGAACATATTCTTTTTTCCACTATTACCCACTTGGCGCTACGAATGTCCAGTTGCATTTTCTACAGACAGAGTGTTTCAAAACTGCTCAATCAAAAGTATGGTTTAACTCTGTTAGCTGAATGCTCAGATCAGAAAGAAGTTTCACAGAATGCTTCTGTTTAGTTTATATTTGAATATATTCCTTTTTCCACTACTACTCTCTTAGCGCTCCAAATGTCCAGTTGCATTTTCTACAGAAAGAGTGTTCAGATCTGCTCAATCAAAAGTATGGTTTAACTCTGTTAGCTGAATGCACAGATCAGAAAGAAGTTTCACAGAATGATTCTGTGTAGTTTATATTTGGAGACATTCCTTTTTCCACTATTACCCTCTTAGCGCTCCGAATCTCCACTTGCATTTTCTACAGAAAGAGTGTTTCAGAACGGCTCAATCAAAACTAATGTTCAACTCTTTTAGTTGAACAAACAGAACAGAAAGAAGTTTCACACAATTCTTCTGTGTAGTTTTTATTTGTAGACATTCTTTTTCCCAATTAGGCCTCTTAGCGCTCAGAATGTCCAATTGCAGTTTCTACAGAAAGAGTGTTTCAGAACGGCTCAATCAAAAGTAAGGTTCAACTCTGTTAGTTGAATGCACAGAACAGAAAGAAGTTTCATACAATGCTTCTGTGTAGTTTATATTTGAACCTATTCTTTTTTCCACTATTACCCACTTAGCGCTAAGAATGTCCAGTTGCATTTTCTACAGACAGAGTGTTTCAAAACTGCTCAATCAAAAGTATGGTTTAACTCTGTTAGCTGAATGCTCAGATCAGAAAGAAGTTTCACAGAATGCTTCTGTGTAGTTTATATTTGAATATATTCCTTTTTCCACTACTACGCTCTTAGCGCTCCAAATGTACAGTTGCATTTTCTACAGAAAGAGTGTTCAGATCTGCTCAATCAAAAGTATGGTTTAAATCTGTTAGCTGAATGCACAGATCAGAAAGAAATTTCACCGAATGATTCTGTGTAGTTTACATTTGAAGACATTCCTTTTTCCACTATTACCCTCTTAGCGCTCCGAATCTCCACTTGCATTTTCTACAAAAAGAGTGTTTCATAACTGCTCAATCAAAAATATGTTTTATCTCTGTTAACTGAATTTACAGATCAGAAATATGTTTCACAGAATGCATCTGTGTAGTTTTTATTTGAAGATATTCTTTTTCCCAATGTAGGCCTCTTAGCGCTTAGCATGTCCAATTGCAGTTACTACAGAAAGAGTGTTTCAGAATGGCTCAATCAAAAGTAAGGTTCAACTCTGTTAGTTGAATGCAGAGAACAGAAAGAATTTTCACAGAACGCTACTGTGTAGTTTATATTTGAATATATTCCTTTCTCCACTATTAACCTCTTAGCGCTCCGAATGTCCACTTGCATTTTCTACAGAAAGAGTGTTCAGAACTGCGCAATCAAAAGTATGGTTTAACACTGTTAGCTTAATGAACATATCAGAAATAAGTTTCACACAATGCTTCTGTGTAGTTTTTATTTGAAGATATTATTTTTCCCAATATAGGCCTCTTAGCGCTCAGAATGTCCAATTGCAGTTTCTACAGAAAGAGTGTTTCAGAAAGGCTCAATCAAAAGTAAGGTTCAACTCTGTTAGTTGAATGCACAGAACAGAAAGTAGTTTCATACAATGCTTCTGTGTAGTTTATATTTGAATATATTCTTTTTTCCACTATTACCCACTTAGCGCTACGAATGTCCAGTTGCATTTGCTACAGACAGAGTGTTTCAAAACTGCTCAATCAAAAGTATGGTTTAACTCTGTTAGCTGAATGCTCAGATCAGAAAAAAGTTTCACAGAATGCTTCTGTGTAGTTTATATTTGAATATATTCCTTTTTCCACTACTACTCTCTTAGCGCTCCAAATGTCCAGTTGCATTTTCTACAGAAAGAGTGTTCAGATCTGCTCAATCAAAAGTATGGTTTAACTCTGTTAGCTGAATGCACAGATCAGAAAGAAGTTTCACAGAATGATTCTGTGTAGTTTATATTTGGAGACATTCCTTTTTCCACTATTACCCTCTTAGCGCTCCGAATCTCCACTTGCATTTTCTACAGAAAGAGTGTTTCAGAACGGCTCAATCAAAACTAAGGTTCAACTCTTTTAGTTGAACAAACAGAACAGAAAGGAGTTTTTACACAATTCCTCTGTGTAGTTTTTATTTGTAGACATTCTTTTTCCCAATATAGGCCTCTTAGCGCTCAGAATGTCCAATTGCAGTTTCTACAGAAAGAGTGTTTCAGAACGGCTCAATCAAAAGTAAGGTTCAACTCTGTTAGTTGAATGCACAGAACAGAAAGAAGTTTCATACAATGCTTCTGTGTAGTTTATATTTGAACATATTCTTTTTTCCACTATTACCCACTTAGTGCTACGAATGTCCAGTTGCATTTTCTACAGACAGAGTGTTTCAAAACTGCTCAATCAAAAGTATGGTTTAACTCTGTTAGCTGAATGCTCAGATCAGAAAGAAGTTTCACAGAATGCTTCTGTGTAGTTTATATTTGAATATATTCCTTTTTCCACTACTACGCTCTTAGCGCTCCAAATGTCCAGTTGCATTTTCTACAGAAAGAGTGTTCAGATCTGCACAAACAAAAGTATGGTTTAACTCTGTGAGCTGAATGCACAGATCAGAAAGAAGTTTCACCGAATGATTCTGTGTAGTTTATATTTGAAGACATTCCTTTTTCCACTATTACCCTCTTAGCGATCCGAATCTCCACTTCATTTTCTACAAAAAGAGTGTTTCATAACTGCTCAATCAAAAATATGTTTTATCTCTCTTAACTGAATTTACAGATCAGAAATAAGTTTCACAGAATGCATCTGTGTAGTTTTTATTTGAAGATATTCTTTTTCCCAATGTAGGCCTCTTAGCGCTTAGCATGTCCAATTGCAGTTTCTACAGAAAGAGTGTTTCAGAACGGCTCAATCAAAAGTAAGGTTCATCTCTGTTAGTTGAATGCACAGAACAGAAAGAATTTTCACAGAATGCTACTGTGTAGTTTATATTTGAATATATTCCTTTTTCCACTATTACCCTCTTAGCGCTCCGAATGTCCACTTGCATTTTCTACAGAAAGAGTGTTCAGAACTGCGCAATCAAAAGTATGGTTTAACTCTGTTAGCTTAATGAACATATCAGAAATAAGTTTCACACAATGCTTCTGTGTAGTTTTTATTTGAAGATATTATTTTTCCCAATAGAGGCCTCTTAGGGCTCAGAATGTCCAATTGCAGTTTCTACAGAAAGAGTGTTTCAGAAAGGCTCAATCAAAAGTAAGGTTCAACTCTGTTAGTTGAATGCACAGAACAGAAAGAATTTTCACAGAATGCTACTGTGTAGTTTATATTTGAATATATTCCTTTCTCCACTATTACCCTCTTAGCGCTCCGAATGTCCACTTGCATTTTCTACAGAAAGAGTGTTCAGAACTGCGCAATCCAAAGTATGGTTTAACTCTGTTAGCTTAATGAACATATCAGAAATAAGTTTCACACAATGCTTCTGTGTAGTTTTTATTTGAAGATATTATTTTTCCCAATATAGGCCTCTTAGCGCTCAGAATGTCCAATTGCAGTTTCTACAGAAAGAGTGTTTCAGAAAGGCTCAATCAAAAGGAAGGTTCAACTCTGTTAGTTGAATGCACAGAACAGAAAGAAGTTTCATACAATGCTTCTGTGTAGTTTATATTTGAACATATTCTTTTTTCCACTATTACCCACTTGGCGCTACGAATGTCCAGTTGCATTTTCTACAGACAGAGTGTTTCAAAACTGCTCAATCAAAAGTATGGTTTAACTCTGTTAGCTGAATGCTCAGATCAGAAAGAAGTTTCACAGAATGCTTCTGTTTAGTTTATATTTGAATATATTCCTTTTTCCACTACTACTCTCTTAGCGCTCCAAATGTCCAGTTGCATTTTCTACAGAAAGAGTGTTCAGATCTGCTCAATCAAAAGTATGGTTTAACTCTGTTAGCTGAATGCACAGATCAGAAAGAAGTTTCACAGAATGATTCTGTGTAGTTTATATTTGGAGACATTCCTTTTTCCACTATTACCCTCTTAGCGCTCCGAATCTCCACTTGCATTTTCTACAGAAAGAGTGTTTCAGAACGGCTCAATCAAAACTAATGTTCAACTCTTTTAGTTGAACAAACAGAACAGAAAGAAGTTTCACACAATTCTTCTGTGTAGTTTTTATTTGTAGACATTCTTTTTCCCAATTAGGCCTCTTAGCGCTCAGAATGTCCAATTGCAGTTTCTACAGAAAGAGTGTTTCAGAACGGCTCAATCAAAAGTAAGGTTCAACTCTGTTAGTTGAATGCACAGAACAGAAAGAAGTTTCATACAATGCTTCTGTGTAGTTTATATTTGAACCTATTCTTTTTTCCACTATTACCCACTTAGCGCTAAGAATGTCCAGTTGCATTTTCTACAGACAGAGTGTTTCAAAACTGCTCAATCAAAAGTATGGTTTAACTCTGTTAGCTGAATGCTCAGATCAGAAAGAAGTTTCACAGAATGCTTCTGTGTAGTTTATATTTGAATATATTCCTTTTTCCACTACTACGCTCTTAGCGCTCCAAATGTACAGTTGCATTTTCTACAGAAAGAGTGTTCAGATCTGCTCAATCAAAAGTATGGTTTAAATCTGTTAGCTGAATGCACAGATCAGAAAGAAATTTCACCGAATGATTCTGTGTAGTTTACATTTGAAGACATTCCTTTTTCCACTATTACCCTCTTAGCGCTCCGAATCACCACTTGCATTTTCTACAAAAAGAGTGTTTCATAACTGCTCAATCAAAAATATGTTTTATCTCTGTTAACTGAATTTACAGATCAGAAATATGTTTCACAGAATGCATCTGTGTAGTTTTTATTTGAAGATATTCTTTTTCCCAATGTAGGCCTCTTAGCGCTTAGCATGTCCAATTGCAGTTTCTACAGAAAGAGTGTTTCAGAATGGCTCAATCAAAAGTAAGGTTCAACTCTGTTAGTTGAATGCAGAGAACAGAAAGAATTTTCACAGAACGCTACTGTGTAGTTTATATTTGAATATATTCCTTTCTCCACTATTAACCTCTTAGTGCTCCGAATGTCCACTTGCATTTTCTACAGAAAGAGTGTTCAGAACTGCGCAATTAAAAGTATGGTTTAACACTGTTAGCTTAATGAACATATCAGAAATAAGTTTCACACAATGCTTCTGTGTAGTTTTTATTTGAAGATATTATTTTTCCCAATATAGGCCTCTTAGCGCTCAGAATGTCCAATTGCAGTTTCTACAGAAAGAGTGTTTCAGAAAGGCTCAATCAAAAGTAAGGTTCAACTCTGTTAGTTGAATGCACAGAACAGAAAGTAGTTTCATACAATGCTTCTGTGTAGTTTATATTTGAATATATTCTTTTTTCCACTATTACCCACTTAGCGCTACGAATGTCCAGTTGCATTTGCTACAGACAGAGTGTTTCAAAACTGCTCAATCAAAAGTATGGTTTAACTCTGTTAGCTGAATGCTCAGATCAGAAAGAAGTTTCACAGAATGCTTCTGTGTAGTTTATATTTGAATATATTCCTTTTTCCACTACTACTCTCTTAGCGCTCCAAATGTCCAGTTGCATTTTCTACAGAAAGAGTGTTCAGATCTGGTCAATCAAAAGTATGGTTTAACTCTGTTAGCTGAATGCACAGATCAGAAAGAAGTTTCACAGAATGATTCTGTGTAGTTTATATTTGGAGACATTCCTTTTTCCACTATTACCCTCTAAGCGCTCCGAATCTCCACTTGCATTTTCTACAGAAAGAGTGTTTCAGAACGGCTCAATCAAAACTAAGGTTCAACTCTTTTAGTTGAACAAACAGAACAGAAAGGAGTTTTTACACAATTCCTCTGTGTAGTTTTTATTTGTAGACATTCTTTTTCCCAATATAGGCCTCTTAGCGCTCAGAATGTCCAATTGCAGTTTCTACAGAAAGAGTGTTTCAGAACGGCTCAATCAAAAGTAAGGTTCAACTCTGTTAGTTGAATGCACAGAACAGAAAGAAGTTTCATACAATGCTTCTGTGTAGTTTATATTTGAACATATTCTTTTTTCCACTATTACCCACTTAGTGCTACGAATGTCCAGTTGCATTTTCTACAGACAGAGTGTTTCAAAACTGCTCAATCAAAAGTATGGTTTAACTCTGTTAGCTGAATGCTCAGATCAGAAAGAAGTTTCACAGAATGCTTCTGTGTAGTTTATATTTGAATATATTCCTTTTTCCACTACTACGCTCTTAGCGCTCCAAATGTCCAGTTGCATTTTCTACAGAAAGAGTGTTCAGATCTGCACAAACAAAAGTATGGTTTAACTCTGTGAGCTGAATGCACAGATCAGAAAGAAGTTTCACCGAATGATTCTGTGTAGTTTATATTTGAAGACATTCCTTTTTCCACTATTACCCTCTTAGCGATCCGAATCTCCACTTCATTTTCTACAAAAAGAGTGTTTCATAACTGCTCAATCAAAAATATGTTTTATCTCTCTTAACTGAATTTACAGATCAGAAATAAGTTTCACAGAATGCATCTGTGTAGTTTTTATTTGAAGATATTCTTTTTCCCAATGTAGGCCTCTTAGCGCTTAGCATGTCCAATTGCAGTTTCTACAGAAAGAGTGTTTCAGAACGGCTCAATCAAAAGTAAGGTTCATCTCTGTTAGTTGAATGCACAGAACAGAAAGAATTTTCACAGAATGCTACTGTGTAGTTTATATTTGAATATATTCCTTTTTCCACTATTACCCTCTTAGCGCTCCGAATGTCCACTTGCATTTTCTACAGAAAGAGTGTTCAGAACTGCGCAATCAAAAGTATGGTTTAACTCTGTTAGCTTAATGAACATATCAGAAATAAGTTTCACACAATGCTTCTGTGTAGTTTTTATTTGAAGATATTATTTTTCCCAATAGAGGCCTCTTAGGGCTCAGAATGTCCAATTGCAGTTTCTACAGAAAGAGTGTTTCAGAAAGGCTCAATCAAAAGTAAGGTTCAACTCTGTTAGTTGAATGCACAGAACAGAAAGAATTTTCACAGAATGCTACTGTGTAGTTTATATTTGAATATATTCCTTTTTCCACTATTACCCTCTTAGCGCTCCGAATGTCCAGTTGCATTTTCTACAGAAAGAGTGTTCAGAACTGCGCAATCAAAAGTATGGTTTAACTCTGTTATCTTAATGAACATATCAGAAATAAGTTTCACACAATGCTTCTGTGTAGTTTTTATTTGAAGATATTATTTTTCCCAATAGAGGCCTCTTAGCGCTCAGAATGTCCAATTGCAGTTTCTACAGAAAGAGTGTTTCAGAAAGGCTCAATCAAAAGTAAGTTTCAACTCTGTTAGTTGAATGCACAGAACAGAAAGAAGTTTCATACAATGCTTCTGTGTAGTTTATATTTGAACATATTCTTTTTTCCACTATTACCCACTTAGCGCTACGAATGTCCAGTTGCATTTTCTACAGAGAGAGTGTTTCAAAACTGCTCAATCAAAAGTATGGTTTAACTCTGTTAGCTGAATGCACAGATCAGAAAGAAGTTTCACAGAATGATTCTGTGTAGTTTATATTTGGAGACATTACTTTTTCCAGTATTACCCTCTTAGCGCTCCGAATCTCCACTTGCATTTTCTACAGAAAGAGTGTTTCAGAACGGCTCAATCAAAACTAAGGTTCAACTCTTTTAGTTGAACAAACAGAACAGAAAGAAGTTTCACACAATTCTTCTGTGTAGTTTTTATTTGTAGACATTCTTTTTCCCAATATAGGCCTCTTAGCGCTCAGAATGTCCAATTGCAGTTTCTACACAAAGAGTGTTTCAGAACGGCTCAATCAAAAGTAAGGTTCAACTCTGTGAGTTGAATGCACAGAACAGAAAGAAGTTTCATACAATGCTTCTGTGTAGTTTATATTTGAACCTATTCTTTTTTCCACTATTACCCACTTAGCGCTACGAATGTCCAGTTGCATTTTCTACAGACAGAGTGTTTCAAAACTGCCCAATCAAAAGTATGGTTTAACTCTGTTAGCTGAATGCTCAGATCAGAAAGAAGTTTCACAGAATGCTTCTGTGTAGTTTATATTTGAATATATTCCTTTTTCCACTACTACTCTCTTAGGGCTCCAAATGTCCAGTTGCATTTTCTACAGAAAGAGTGTTCAGATCTGCTCAATCAAAAGTATGGTTTAACTCTGTTAGCTGAATGCACAGATCAGAAAGAAGTTTCACAGAAAGATTCTGTGTAGTTTATATTTGGAGACATTCCTTTTTCCACTATTACCCTCTTAGCGCTCCGAATCTCCACTTGCATTTTCTACAGAAAGAGTGTTTCAGAACGGCTCAATCAAAACTAAGGTTCAACTCTTTTAGTTGAACAAACAGAACAGAAAGATGTTTCACACAATTCTTCTGTGTAGTTTTTATTTGTAGACATTCTTTTTCCCAATTAGGCCTCTTAGCGCTCAGAATGTCCAATTGTAGTTTCTACAGAAAGAGTGTTTCAGAACGGCTCAATCAAAAGTAAGGTTCAACTCTGTTAGTTGAATGCACAGAACAGAAAGAAGTTTCATACAATGCTTCTGTGTAGTTTATATTTGAACCTATTCTTTTTTCCACTATTACCCACTTAGCGCTACGAATGTCCAGTTGCATTTTCTACAGACAGAGTGTTTCAAAACTGCTCAATCAAAAGTATGGTTTAACTCTGTTAGCTGAATGCTCAGATCAGAAAGAAGTTTCACAGAATGCTTCTGTGTAGTTTATATTTGAATATATTCCTTTTTCCACTACTACGCTCTTAGCGCTCCAAATGTCCAGTTGCATTTTCTACAGAAAGAGTGTTCAGATCTGCTCAATCAAATGTATGGTTTAACTCTGTTAGCTGAATGCACAGATCAGAAAGAAATTTCACCGAATGATTCTGTGTAGTTTATATTTGAAGACATTCCTTTTTCCACTATTACCCTCTTAGCGCTGCGAATCTCCACTTGCATTTTCTACAAAAAGAGTGTTTCATAACTGCTCAATGAAAAATATGTTTTATCTCTGTTAACTGAATTTACAGATCAGAAATAAGTTTCACAGAATGCATCTGTGTAGTTTTTATTTGAAGATATTCTTTTTCCCAATGTAGGCCTCTTAGCGCTTAGCATGTCCAATTGCAGTTTCTACAGAAAGAGTGTTTCAGAACGGCTCAATCAAAAGTAAGGTTCAACTATGTTAGTTGAATGCACAGAACAGAAAGAATTTTCACAGAATGCTACTGTGTAGTTTATATTTGAATATATTCCTTTCTCCACTATTACCCTCTTAGCGCTCCGAATGTCCACTTGCATTTTCTACAGAAAGAGTGTTCAGAACTGCGCAATCCAAAGTATGGTTTAACTCTGTTAGCTTAATGAACATATCAGAAATAAGTTTCACACAATGCTTCTGTGTAGTTTTTATTTGAAGATATTATTTTTCCCAATATAGGCCTCTTAGCGCTCAGAATGTCCATTTGCAGTTTCTACAGAAAGAGTGTTTCACAAAGGCTCAATCAAAAGTAAGGTTCAACTCTGTTAGTTGAATGCACAGAACAGAAAGAAGTTTCATACAATGCTTCTGTGTAGTTTATATTTGAACATATTCTTTTTTCCACTATTACCCACTTGGCGCTACGAATGTCCAGTTGCATTTTCTACAGACAGAGTGTTTCAAAACTGCTCAATCAAAAGTATGGTTTAACTCTGTTAGCTGAATGCTCAGATCAGAAAGAAGTTTCACAGAATGCTTCTGTGTAGTTTATATTTGAATATATTCCTTTTTCCACTACTACGCTCTTAGCGCTCCAAATGTCCAGTTGCATTTTCTACAGAAAGAGTGTTCAGATCTGCTCAATCAAAAGTATGGTTTAACTCTGTTAGCTGAATGCACAGATCAGAAAGGAGTTTCACCGAATGATTCTGTGTAGTTTATATTTGAAGACATTCCTTTTTCCACTATTACCCTCTTAGCGCTCCGAATCTCCACTTGCATTTTCTACAAAAAGAGTGTTTCATAACTGCTCAATCAAAAATATGCTTTATCTCTGTTAACTGAATTTACAGATCAGAAATAAGTTTCACAGAATGCATCTGTGTAGTTTTTATTTGAATATATTCTTTTTCCCAATGTAGGCCTCTTAGCGCTTAGCATGTCCAATTGCAGTTTCTACAGAAAGAGTGTTTCAGAACTTCTCAATCAAAAGTAAGGTTCAACTCTGTTAGTTGAATGCACAGAACAGAAAGAATTTTCACAGAATGCTACTGTGTAGTTTATATTTGAATATATTCCTTTTTCCACTATTACCCTGTTAGCGCTCCGAATGTCCACTTGCATTTTCTATAGAAAGAGTGTTCAGAACTGCGCAATCAAAAGTATGGTTTACCTCTGTTAGCTTAATGAACATATCAGAAATAAGTTTCACAGAATGCATCTGTGTAGTTTTTATTTGAAGATATTCTTTTTCCCAATGTAGGCCTCTTAGCGCTTAGCATGTCCAATTGCAGTTTCTACACAAAGAGTGTTTCAGGACGGCTCAATCAAAAGTAAGGTTCAACTCTGTTAGTTGAATGCACAGAACAGAAAGAATTTTCACAGAATGCTACTGTGTAGTTTATATTTGAATATATTCCTTTTTCCACTATTACCCTCTTAGCGCTACGAATGTCCACTTGCATTTTCTACAGAAAGAGTGTTCAGAACTGCGCAATCAAAAGTATGGTTTAACTCTGTTAGCTTAATGAACATATCAGAAATAAGTTTCACACAATGCTTCTGTGTAGTTTTTATTTGAAGATATTATTTTTCCCAATAGAGGCCTCTTAGCGCTCAGAATGTCCAATTGCAGTTTCTACAGAAAGAGTGTTTCAGAAAGGCTCAATCAAAAGTAAGGTTCAACTCTGTTAGTTGAATGCACAGAACAGAAAGAAGTTTCATACAATGCTTCTGTGTAGTTTATATTTGAACATATTCTTTTTTCCACTATTACCCACTTGGCGCTACGAATGTCCAGTTGCATTTTCTACAGACAGAGTGTTTCAAAACTGCTCAATCAAAAGTATGGTTTAACTCTGTTAGCTGAATGCTCAGATCAGAAAGAAGTTTCACAGAATGCTTCTGTGTAGTTTATATTTGAATATATTCCTTTTTCCACTACTACGCTCTTAGCGCTCCAAATGTCCAGTTGCATTTTCTACAGAAAGAGTGTTCAGATCTGCTCAATCAAAAGTATGGTTTAACTCTGTTAGCTGAATGCACAGATCAGAAAGAAGTTTCACCGAATGGTTCTGTGTAGTTTATATTTGAAGACATTCCTTTTTCCACTATTACCCTCTTAGCGCTCCGAATCTCCACTTGCATTTTCTACAAAAAGAGTGTTTCATAACTGCTCAATCAAAAATATGCTTTATCTCTGTTAACTGAATTTACAGATCAGAAATAAGTTTCACAGAATGCATCTGTGTAGTTTTTATTTGAATATATTCTTTTTCCCAATGTAGGCCTCTTAGCGCTTAGCATGTCCAATTGCAGTTTCTACAGAAAGAGTGTTTCAGAACTTCTCAATCAAAAGTAAGGTTCAACTCTGTTAGTTGAATGCACAGAACAGAAAGAATTTTCACAGAATGCTACTGTGTAGTTTATATTTGAATATATTCCTTTTTC
The DNA here is from genome assembly GCF_028878055.3 of Symphalangus syndactylus. Lineage (NCBI taxonomy): Eukaryota > Metazoa > Chordata > Mammalia > Primates > Hylobatidae > Symphalangus > Symphalangus syndactylus. The sequence goes on along the minus strand of NC_072447.2, from coordinate 161,249,301 downwards.
CACTATTACCCTGTTAGCGCTCCGAATGTCCACTTGCATTTTCTATAGAAAGAGTGTTCAGAACTGCGCAATCAAAAGTATGGTTTACCTCTGTTAGCTTAATGAACATATCAGAAATAAGTTTCACAGAATGCATCTGTGTAGTTTTTATTTGAAGATATTCTTTTTCCCAATGTAGGCCTCTTAGCGCTTAGCATGTCCAATTGCAGTTTCTACACAAAGAGTGTTTCAGGACGGCTCAATCAAAAGTAAGGTTCAACTCTGTTAGTTGAATGCACAGAACAGAAAGAATTTTCACAGAATGCTACTGTGTAGTTTATATTTGAATATATTCCTTTTTCCACTATTACCCTGTTAGCGCTCCGAATGTCCACTTGCATTTTCTACAGAAAGAGTGTTCAGAACTGCGCAATCAAAAGAATGGTTTAACTCTGTTAGCTTAATGAACATATCAGAAATAAGTTTCACACAATGCTTCTGTGTAGTTTTTATTTGAAGATATTATTTTTCCCAATAGAGGCCTCTTAGCGCTCAGAATGTCCAATTGCAGTTTCTACAGAAAGAGTGTTTCAGAAAGGCTCAATCAAAAGTAAGGTTCAACTCTGTTAGTTGAATGCACAGAACAGAAAGAAGTTTCATACAATGCTTCTGTGTAGTTTATATTTGAACATATTCTTTTTTCCACTATTACCCACTTAGCGCTACGAATGTCCAGTTGCATTTTCTACAGACAGAGTGTTTCAAAACTGCTCAATCAAAAGTATGGTTTAACTCTGTTAGCTGAATGCTCAGATCAGAAAGAAGTTTCACAGAATGCTTCTGTGTAGTTTATATTTGAATATATTCCTTTTTCCACTACTACTCTCTTAGCGCTCCAAATGTCCAGTTGCATTTTCTACAGAAACAGTGTTCAGATCTGCTCAATCAAAAGTATGGTTTAACTCTGTTAGCTGAATGCACAGATCAGAAAGAAGTTTCACAGAATGATTCTGTGTAGTTTATATTTGGAGACATTCCTTTTTCCACTATTACCCTCTAAGCGCTCCGAATCTCCACTTGCATTTTCTACAAAAAGAGTGTTTCATAACTGCTCAATGAAAAATATGTTTTATCTCTGTTAACTGAATTTACAGATCAGAAATAAGTTTCACAGAATGCATCTGTGTAGTTTTTATTTGAAGATATTCTTTTTCCCAATGTAGGCCTCTTAGCGCTTAGCATGTCCAATTGCAGTTTCTACAGAAAGAGTGTTTCAGAACGGCTCAATCAAAAGTAAGTTTCAACTCTGTTAGTTGAATGCACAGAACAGAAAGAATTGTCACAGAATGCTACTGTGTAGTTTATATTTGAATATATTCCTTTCTCCACTATTACCCTCTTAGCGCTCCGAATGTCCACTTGCATTTTCTACAGAAAGAGTGTTCAGAACTGCGCAATCCAAAGTATGGTTTAACTCTGTTAGCTTAATGAACATATCAGAAATAAGTTTCACACAATGCTTCTGTGTAGTTTTTATTTGAAGATATTATTTTTCCCAATATAGGCCTCTTAGCGCTCAGAATGTCCATTTGCAGTTTCTACAGAAAGAGTGTTTCACAAAGGCTCAATCAAAAGTAAGGTTCAACTCTGTTAGTTGAATGCACAGAACAGAAAGAAGTTTCATACAATGCTTCTGTGTAGTTTATATTTGAACATATTCTTTTTTCCACTATTACCCACTTGGCGCTACGAATGTCCAGTTGCATTTTCTACAGACAGAGTGTTTCAAAACTGCTCAATCAAAAGTATGGTTTAACTCTGTTAGCTGAATGCTCAGATCAGAAAGAAGTTTCACAGAATGCTTCTGTGTAGTTTATATTTGAATATATTCCTTTTTCCACTACTACGCTCTTAGCGCTCCAAATGTCCAGTTGCATTTTCTACAGAAAGAGTGTTCAGATCTGCTCAATCAAAAGTATGGTTTAACTCTGTTAGCTGAATGCACAGATCAGAAAGAAGTTTCACCGAATGGTTCTGTGTAGTTTATATTTGAAGACATTCCTTTTTCCACTATTACCCTCTTAGCGCTCCGAATCTCCACTTGCATTTTCTACAAAAAGAGTGTTTCATAACTGCTCAATCAAAAATATGCTTTATCTCTGTTAACTGAATTTACAGATCAGAAATAAGTTTCACAGAATGCATCTGTGTAGTTTTTATTTGAATATATTCTTTTTCCCAATGTAGGCCTCTTAGCGCTTAGCATGTCCAATTGCAGTTTCTACAGAAAGAGTGTTTCAGAACTTCTCAATCAAAAGTAAGGTTCAACTCTGTTAGTTGAATGCACAGAACAGAAAGAATTTTCACAGAATGCTACTGTGTAGTTTATATTTGAATATATTCCTTTTTCCACTATTACCCTGTTAGCGCTCCGAATGTCCACTTGCATTTTCTATAGAAAGAGTGTTCAGAACTGCGCAATCAAAAGTATGGTTTACCTCTGTTAGCTTAATGAACATATCAGAAATAAGTTTCACAGAATGCATCTGTGTAGTTTTTATTTGAAGATATTCTTTTTCCCAATGTAGGCCTCTTAGCGCTTAGCATGTCCAATTGCAGTTTCTACACAAAGAGTGTTTCAGGACGGCTCAATCAAAAGTAAGGTTCAACTCTGTTAGTTGAATGCACAGAACAGAAAGAATTTTCACAGAATGCTACTGTGTAGTTTATATTTGAATATATTCCTTTTTCCACTATTACCCTGTTAGCGCTCCGAATGTCCACTTGCATTTTCTACAGAAAGAGTGTTCAGAACTGCGCAATCAAAAGTATGGTTTAACTCTGTTAGCTTAATGAACATATCAGAAATAAGTTTCACACAATGCTTCTGTGTAGTTTTTATTTGAAGATATTATTTTTCCCAATAGAGTCCTCTTAGCGCTCAGAATGTCAAATTGCAGTTTCTACAGAAAGAGTGTTTCAGAAAGGCTCAATCAAAAGTAAGGTTCAACTCTGTTAGTTGAATGCACAGAACAGAAAGAAGTTTCATACAATGCTTCTGTGTAGTTTATATTTGAACATATTCTTTTTTCCACTATTACCCACTTAGCGCTACGAATGTCCAGTTGCATTTTCTACAGACAGAGTGTTTCAAAACTGCTCAATCAAAAGTATGGTTTAACTCTGTTAGCTGAATGCTCAGATCAGAAAGAAGTTTCACAGAATGCTTCTGTGTAGTTTATATTTGAATATATTACTTTTTCCACTACTACTCTCTTAGCGCTCCAAATGTCCAGTTGCATTTTCTACAGAAACAGTGTTCAGATCTGCTCAATCAAAAGTATGGTTTAACTCTGTTAGCTGAATGCACAGATCAGAAAGAAGTTTCACAGAATGATTCTGTGTAGTTTATATTTGGAGACATTCCTTTTTCCACTATTACCCTCTAAGCGCTCCGAATCTCCACTTGCATTTTCTACAGAAAGAGTGTTTCAGAACGGCTCAATCAAAACTAAGGTTCAACTCTTTTAGTTGAACAAACAGAACAGAAAGATGTTTCACACAATTCTTCTGTGTAGTTTTTATTTGTAGACATTCTTTTTCCCAATATAGGCCTCTTAGCGCTCAGAATGTCCAATTTCAGTTTCTACAGAAAGAGTGTTTCAGAACGGCTCAATCAAAAGTAAGGTTCAACTCTGTTAGTTGAATGTACAGAACAGAAAGAAGTTTCATACAATGCTTCTGTGTAGTTTATATTTGAACATATTCTTTTTTCCACTATTACCCACTTAGCGCTACGAATGTCCAGTTGCATTTTCTACAGACAGAATGTTTCAAAACTGCTCAATCAAAAGTATGGTTTAACTCTGTTAGCTGAATGCTCAGATCAGAAAGAAATTTCACAGAATGCTTCTGTGTAGTTTATATTTGAATATATTCCTTTTTCCACTACTACGCTCTTAGCGCTCCAAATGTCCAGTTGCATTTTCTACAGAAAGAGTGTCCAGATCTGCTCAATCAAAAGTATGGTTTGACTCTGTTAGCTGAATGCACAGATCAGAAAGAAGATTCACCGAATGATTCTGTGTAGTTTATATTTGAAGACATTCCTTTTTCCACTATTACCCTCTTAGCGCTCCGAATTTCCACTTGTATTTTCTACAAAAAGAGTGTTTCATAACTGCTCAATCAAAAATATGTTTTATCTCTGTTAACTGAATTTACAGATCAGAAATAAGTTTCACAGAATGCATCTGTGTAGTTTTTATTTGAAGATATTCTTTTTCCCAATGTAGGCCTCTTAGCGCTTAGCATGTCCAATTGCAGTTTCTACAGAAAGAGTGTTTCAGAACGGCTCAATCAAAAGTAAGGTTCAACTCTGTTAGTTGAATGCACAGAACAGAAAGAATTTTCACAGAATGCTACTGTGTAGTTTATATTTGAATATATTCCTTTTTCCACTATTACCCTCTTAGCGCTCCGAATGTCCACTTGCATTCTCTACAGAAAGAGTGTTCAGAACTGCGCAATCAAAAGTATGGTTTAACTCTGTTAGCTTAATGAACATATCAGAAATAAGTTTCACACAATGCTTCTGTGTAGTTTTTATTTGAAGATATTATTTTTCCCAATAGAGGCCTCTTAGCGCTCAGAATGTCCAATTGCAGTTTCTACAGAAAGAGTGTTTCAGAAAGGCTCAATCAAAAGTAAGGTTCAACTCTGTTAGTTGAATGCACAGAACAGAAAGAAGTTTCATACAATGCTTCTGTGTAGTTTATATTTGAACATATTCTTTTTTCCACTATTACCCACTTAGCGCTACGAATGTCCAGTTGCATTTTCTACAGACAGAGTGTTTCAAAACTGCTCAATCAAAAGTATGGTTTAACTCTGTTAGCTGAATGCTCAGATCAGAAAGAAGTTTCACAGAATGCTTCTGTGCAGTTTATATTTGAATATATTCCTTTTTCCACTACTACTCTCTTAGCGCTCCAAATGTCCAGTTGCATTTTCTACAGAAACAGTGTTCAGATCTGCTCAATCAAAAGTATGGTTTAACTCTGTTAGCTGAATGCACAGATCAGAAAGAAGTTTCACAGAATGATTCTGTGTAGTTTATATTTGGAGACATTACTTTTTCCACTATTACCCTCTTAGCGCTACGAATCTCCACTTGCATTTTCTACAGAAAGAGTGTTTCAGAACGGCTCAATCAAAACTAAGGTTCAACTCTTTTAGTTGAACAAACAGAACAGAAAGAAGTTTCACACAATTCTTCTGTGTAGTTTTTATTTGTAGACATTCTTTTTCCCAATATAGGCCTCTTAGCGCTCAGAATGTCCAATTGCAGTTTGTACAGAAAGAGTGTTTCAGAACGGCTCAATCAAAAGTAAGGTTCAACTCTGTTAGTTGAATGCACAGAACAGAGAGAAGTTTCATACAATGCTTCTGTGTAGTTTATATTTGAACCTATTCTTTTTTCCACTATTACCCACTTAGCGCTACGAAGGTCCAGTTGCATTTCCTACAGACAGAGTGTTTCAAAACTGCTCAATCAAAAGTATGGTTTAACTCTGTTAGCTGAATGCTCAGATCAGAAAGAAGTTTCACAGAATGCTTCTGTGTAGTTTATATTTGAATATATTCCTTTTTCCACTACTACGCTCTTAGCGCTCCAAATGTCCAGTTGCATTTTCTACAGAAAGAGTGTTCAGATCTGCTCAATCAAAAGTATGGTTTAACTCTGTTAGCTGAATGCACAGATCAGAAAGAAGTTTCACCGAATGATTCTGTGTAGTTTATATTTGAAGACATTCCTTTTTCCACTATTACCCTCTTAGCGCTCCGAATCTCCACTTGCATTTTCTACAAAAAGAGTGTTTCATAACTGCTCAATCAAAAATATGTTTTATCTCTCTTAACTGAATTTACAGATCAGAAATAAGTTTCACAGAATGCATCTGTGTAGTTTTTATTTGAAGATATTCTTTTTCCCAATGTAGGCCTCTTAGCGCTTAGCATGTCCAATTGCAGTTTCTACAGAAAGAGTGTTTCAGAACGGCTCAATCAAAAGTAAGGTTCAACTCTGTTAGTTGAATGCACAGAACAGAAAGAATTTTCACAGAATGCTACTGTGTAGTTTATATTTGAATATATTCCTTTTTCCACTATTACCCTCTTAGCGCTCCGAATGTCCACTTGCATTTTCTACAGAAAGAGTGTTCAGAACTGCGCAATCAAAAGTATGGTTTAACTCTGTTAGCTTAATGAACATATCAGAAATAAGTTTCACACAATGCTTCTGTGTAGTTTTTATTTGAAGATATTATTTTTCCCAATAGAGGCCTCTTAGGGCTCAGAATGTCCAATTGCAGTTTCTACAGAAAGAGTGTGTCAGAAAGGCTCAATCAAAAGTAAGGTTCAACTCTGTTAGTTGAATGCACAGAACAGAAAGAATTTTCACAGAATGCTACTGTGTAGTTTATATTTGAATATATTCCTTTTTCCACTATTACCCTCTTAGCGCTCTGAATGTCCAGTTGCATTTTCTACAGAAAGAGTGTTCAGAACTGCGCAATCAAAAGTATGGTTTAACTCTGTTATCTTAATGAACATATCAGAAATAAGTTTCACACAATGCTTCTGTGTAGTTTTTATTTGAAGATATTATTTTTCCCAATAGAGGCCTCTTAGCGCTCAGAGTGTCCAATTGCAGTTTCTACAGAAAGAGTGTTTCAGAAAGGCTCAATCAAAAGTAAGGTTCAACTCTGTTAGTTGAATGCACAGAACAGAAAGAAGTTTCATACAATGCTTCTGTGTAGTTTATATTTGAACATATTCTTTTTTCCACTATTACCCACTTAGCGCTACGAATGTCCAGTTGCATTTTCTACAGACAGAGTGTTTCAAAACTGCTCAATGAAAAGTATGGTTTAACTCTGTTAGCTGAATGCACAGATCAGAAAGAAGTTTCACAGAATGATTCTGTGTAGTTTATATTTGGAGACATTACTTTTTCCACTATTACCCTCTTAGCGCTCCGAATCTCCACTTGCATTTTCTACAGAAAGAGTGTTTCAGAACGGCTCAATCAAAACTAAGGTTCAACTCTTTTAGTTGAACAAACAGAACAGAAAGAAGTTTCACACAATTCTTCTGTGTAGTTTTTATTTGTAGACATTCTTTTTCCCAATATAGGCCTCTTAGCGCTCAGAATGTCCAATTGCAGTTTCTACACAAAGAGTGTTTCAGAACGGCTCAATCAAAAGTAAGGTTCAACTCTGTGAGTTGAATGCACAGAACAGAAAGAAGTTTCATACAATGCTTCTGTGTAGTTTATATTTGAACCTATTCTTTTTTCCACTATTACCCACTTAGCGCTACGAATGTCCAGTTGCATTTTCTACAGACAGAGTGTTTCAAAACTGCCCAATCAAAAGTATGGTTTAACTCTGTTAGCTGAATGCTCAGATCAGAAAGAAGTTTCACAGAATGCTTCTGTGTAGTTTATATTTGAATATATTCCTTTTTCCACTACTACTCTCTTAGGGCTCCAAATGTCCAGTTGCATTTTCTACAGAAAGAGTGTTCAGATCTGCTCAATCAAAAGTATGGTTTAACTCTGTTAGCTGAATGCACAGATCAGAAAGAAGTTTCACAGAAAGATTCTGTGTAGTTTATATTTGGAGACATTCCTTTTTCCACTATTACCCTCTTAGCGCTCCGAATCTCCACTTGCATTTTCTACAGAAAGAGTGTTTCAGAACGGCTCAATCAAAACTAAGGTTCAACTCTTTTAGTTGAACAAACAGAACAGAAAGATGTTTCACACAATTCTTCTGTGTAGTTTTTATTTGTAGACATTCTTTTTCCCAATTAGGCCTCTTAGCGCTCAGAATGTCCAATTGCAGTTTCTACAGAAAGAGTGTTTCAGAACGGCTCAATCAAAAGTAAGGTTCAACTCTGTTAGTTGAATGCACAGAACAGAAAGAAGTTTCATACAATGCTTCTGTGTAGTTTATATTTGAACCTATTCTTTTTTCCACTATTACCCACTTAGCGCTACGAATGTCCAGTTGCATTTTCTACAGACAGAGTGTTTCAAAACTGCTCAATCAAAAGTATGGTTTAACTCTGTTAGCTGAATGCTCAGATCAGAGAGAAGTTTCACAGAATGCTTCTGTGTAGTTTATATTTGAATATATTCCTTTTTCCACTACTACGCTCTTAGCGCTCCAAATGTCCAGTTGCATTTTCTACAGAAAGAGTGTTCAGATCTGCTCAATCAAATGTATGGTTTAACTCTGTTAGCTGAATGCACAGATCAGAAAGAAATTTCACCGAATGATTCTGTGTAGTTTATATTTGAAGACATTCCTTTTTCCACTATTACCCTCTTAGCGCTGCGAATCTCCACTTGCATTTTCTACAAAAAGAGTGTTTCATAACTGCTCAATGAAAAATATGTTTTATCTCTGTTAACTGAATTTACAGATCAGAAATAAGTTTCACAGAATGCATCTGTGTAGTTTTTATTTGAAGATATTCTTTTTCCCAATGTAGGCCTCTTAGCGCTTAGCATGTCCAATTGCAGTTTCTACACAAAGAGTGTTTCAGGACGGCTCAATCAAAAGTAAGGTTCAACTCTGTTAGTTGAATGCACAGAACAGAAAGAATTTTCACAGAATGCTACTGTGTAGTTTATATTTGAATATATTCCTTTTTCCACTATTACCCTCTTAGCGCTCCGAATGTCCACTTGCATTTTCTACAGAAAGAGTGTTCAGAACTGCGCAATCAAAAGTATGGTTTAACTCTGTTAGCTTAATGAACATATCAGAAATAAGTTTCACACAATGCTTCTGTGTAGTTTTTATTTGAAGATATTATTTTTCCCAATAGAGGCCTCTTAGCGCTCAGAATGTCCAATTGCAGTTTCTACAGAAAGAGTGTTTCAGAAAGGCTCAATCAAAAGTAAGGTTCAACTCTGTTAGTTGAATGCACAGAACAGAAAGAAGTTTCATACAATGCTTCTGTGTAGTTTATATTTGAACATATTCTTTTTTCCACTATTACCCACTTAGCGCTACGAATGTCCAGTTGCATTTTCTACAGACAGAGTGTTTCAAAACTGCTCAATCAAAAGTATGGTTTAACTCTGTTAGCTGAATGCTCAGATCAGAAAGAAGTTTCACAGAATGCTTCTGTGTAGTTTATATTTGAATATATTCCTTTTTCCACTACTACTCTCTTAGCGCTCCAAATGTCCAGTTGCATTTTCTACAGAAACAGTGTTCAGATCTGCTCAATCAAAAGTATGGTTTAACTCTGTTAGCTGAATGCACAGATCAGAAAGAAGTTTCACCGAATGATTCTGTGTAGTTTATATTTGGAGACATTCCTTTTTCCACTATTACCCTCTAAGCGCTCCGAATCTCCACTTGCATTTTCTACAGAAAGAGTGTTTCAGAACGGCTCAATCAAAACTAAGTTTCAACTCTTTTAGTTGAACAAACAGAACAGAAAGATGTTTCACACAATTCTTCTGTGTAGTTTTTATTTGTAGACATTCTTTTTCCCAATATAGGCCTCTTAGCGCTCAGAATGTCCAATTGCAGTTTCTACAGAAAGAGTGTTTCAGAACGGCTCAATCAAAAGTAAGGTTCAACTCTGTTAGTTGAATGTACAGAACAGAAAGAAGTTTCATACAATGCTTCTGTGTAGTTTATATTTGAACATATTCTTTTTTCCACTATTACCCACTTAGCGCTACGAATGTCCAGTTGCATTTTCTACAGACAGAATGTTTCAAAACTGCTCAATCAAAAGTATGGTTTAACTCTGTTAGCTGAATGCTCAGATCAGAAAGAAATTTCACAGAATGCTTCTGTGTAGTTTATATTTGAATATATTCCTTTTTCCACTACTACGCTCTTAGCGCTCCAAATGTCCAGTTGCATTTTCTACAGAAAGAGTGTTCAGATCTGCTCAATCAAAAGTATGGTTTGACACTGTTAGCTGAATGCACAGATCAGAAAGAAGATTCACCGAATGATTCTGTGTAGTTTATATTTGAAGACATTCCTTTTTCCACTATTACCCTCTTAGCGCTCGGAATCTCCACTTGTATTTTCTACAAAAAGAGTGTTTCATAACTGCTCAATCAAAAATATGTTTTATCTCTGTTAACTGAATTTACAGATCAGAAATAAGTTTCACAGAATGCATCTGTGTAGTTTTTATTTGAAGATATTCTTTTTCCCAATGTAGGCCTCTTAGCGCTTAGCATGTCCAATTGCAGTTTCTACAGAAAGAGTGTTTCAGAACGGCTCAATCAAAAGTAAGGTTCAACTCTGTTAGTTGAATGCACAGAACAGAAAGAATTTTCACAGAATGCTACTGTGTAGTTTATATTTGAATATATTCCTTTTTCCACTATTACCCTCTTAGCGCTCCGAATGTCCACTTGCATTCTCTACAGAAAGCGTGTTCAGAACTGCGCAATCAAAAGTATGGTTTAACTCTGTTAGCTTAATGAACATATCAGAAATAAGTTTCACACAATGCTTCTGTGTAGTTTTTATTTGAAGATATTATTTTTCCCAATAGAGGCCTCTTAGCGCTCATAATGTCCAATTGCAGTTTCTACAGAAAGAGTGTTTCCGAAAGGCTCAATCAAAAGTAAGGTTCAACTCTGTTAGTTGAATGCACAGAACAGAAAGAAGTTTCATACAATGCTTCTGTGTAGTTTATATTTGAACATATTCTTTTTTCCACTATTACCCACTTAGCGCTAAGAATGTCCAGTTGCATTTTCTACAGACAGAGTGTTTCAAAACTGCTCAATCAAAAGTATGGTTTAACTCAGTTAGCTGAATGCTCAGATCAGAAAGAAGTTTCACAGAATGCTTCTGTGTAGTTTATATTTGAATATATTCCTTTTTCCACTACTACTCTCTTAGCGCTCCAAATGTCCAGTTGCATTTTCTACAGAAAGAGTGTTCAGATCTGCTCAATCAAAAGTATGGTTTAAGTCTGTTAGCTGAATGCACAGATCAGAAAGAAGTTTCACAGAATGATTCTGTGTAGTTTATATTTGGAGACATTACTTTTTCCACTATTACCCTCTTAGCGCTCCGAATCTCCACTTGAATTTTCTACAGAAAGAGTGTTTCAGAACGGCTCAATCAAAACTAAGGTTCAACTCTTTTAGTTGAACAAACAGAACAGAAAGAAGTTTCACACAATTCTTCTGTGTAGTTTTTATTTGTAGACATTCTTTTTCCCAATATAGGCCTCTTAGCGCTCAGAATGTCCAATTGCAGTTTCTACAGAAAGAGTGTTTCAGAACGGCTCAATCAAAAGTAAGGTTCAACTCTGTTAGTTGAATGCACAGAACAGAAAGAAGTTTCATACAATGCTTCTGTGTAGTTTATATTTGAACCTATTCTTTTTTCCACTATTACCCACTTAGCGCTACGAAGGTCCAGTTGCATTTTCTACAGACAGAGTGTTTCAAAACTGCTCAATCAAAAGTATGGTTTAACTCTGTTAGCTGAATGCTCAGATCAGAAAGAAGTTTCACAGAATGCTTCTGTGTAGTTTATATTTGAATATATTCCTTTTTCCACTACTACGCTCTTAGCGCTCCAAATGTCCAGTTGCATTTTCTACAGAAAGAGTGTTCAGATCTGCTCAATCAAAAGTATGGTTTAACTCTGTTAGCTGAAGGCACAGATCAGAAAGAAGTTTCACCGAATGATTCTGTGTAGTTTATATTTGAAGACATTCCTTTTTCCACTATTACCCTCTTAGCGCTCCGAATCTCCACTTGCATTTTCTACAAAAAGAGTGTTTCATAACTGCTCAATCAAAAATATGTTTTATCTCTGTTAACTGAATTTAAAGATCAGAAATAAGTTTCACAGAATGCATCTGTGTAGTTTTTATTTGAAGATATTCTTTTTCCCAATGTAGGCCTCTTAGCGCTTAGCATGTCCAATTGCAGTTTCTACACAAAGAGTGTTTCAGGACGGCTCAATCAAAAGTAAGGTTCAACTCTGTTAGTTGAATGCACAGAACAGAAAGAATTTTCACAGAATGCTACTGTGTAGTTTATATTTGAATATATTCCTTTTTCCACTATTACCCTCTTAGCGCTCCGAATGTCCACTTGCATTTTCTACAGAAAGAGTGTTCAGAACTGCGCAATCAAAAGTATGGTTTAACTCTGTTAGCTTAATGAACATATCAGAAATAAGTTTCACACAATGCTTCTGTGTAGTTTTTATTTGAAGATATTATTTTTCCCAATAGAGGCCTCTTAGCGCTCAGAATGTCCAATTGCAGTTTCTACAGAAAGGGTGTTTCAGAAAGGCTCAATCAAAAGTAAGGTTCAACTCTGTTAGTTGAATGCACAGAACAGAAAGAAGTTTCATACAATGCTTCTGTGTAGTTTATATTTGAACATATTCTTTTTTCCACTATTACCCACTTAGCGCTACGAATGTCCAGTTGCATTTTCTACAGACAGAGTGTTTCAAAACTGCTCAATCAAAAGTATGGTTTAACTCTGTTAGCTGAATGCTCAGATCAGAAAGAAGTTTCACAGAATGCTTCTGTGTAGTTTATATTTGAATATATTCCTTTTTCCACTACTACTCTCTTAGCGCTCCAAATGTCCAGTTGCATTTTCTACAGAAACAGTGTTCAGATCTGCTCAATCAAAAGTATGGTTTAACTCTGTTAGCTGAATGCACAGATCAGAAAGAAGTTTCACAGAATGATTCTGTGTAGTTTATATTTGGAGACATTCCTTTTTCCACTATTACCCTCTTAGCGCTCCGAATCTCCACTTGCATTTTCTACAGAAAGAGTGTTTCAGAACGGCTCAATCAAAACTAAGGTTCAACTCTTTTAGTTGAACAAACAGAACAGAAAGAAGTTTCACACAATTCTTCTGTGTAGTTTTTATTTGTAGACATTCTTTTTCCCAATATAGGCCTCTTAGCGCTCAGAATGTCCAATTGCAGTCTCTACAGAAAGAGTGTTTCAGAACGGCTCAATCAAAAGTAAGGTTCAACTCTGTTAGTTGAATGCACAGAACAGAAAGTAGTTTCATACAATGCTTCTGTGTAGTTTATATTTGAACATATTCTTTTTCCACTATTACCCACTTAGCGCTACGAATGTCCAGTTGCATTTTCTACAGACAGAGTGTTTCAAAACTGCTCAATCAAAAGTATGGTTTAACTCTGTTAGCTGAATGCTCAGATCAGAAAGAAGTTTCACAGAATGCTTCTGTGTAGTTTATATTTGAATATATTCCTTTTTCCACTACTACGCTCTTAGCGCTCCAAATGTCCAGTTGCATTTTCTACAGAAAGAGTGTTCAGATCTGCTCAATCAAAAGTATGGTTTAACTCTGTTAGCTGAATGCACAGATCAGAAAGAAGTTTCACCGAATGATTCTGTGTAGTTTATATTTGAAGACATTCCTTTTTCCACTATTACCCTCTTAGCGCTCCGAATCTCCACTTGCATCTTCTACAAAAAGAGTGTTTCATAACTGCTCAATCAAAAATATGTTTTATCTCTGTTAACTGAATTTACAGATGAGAAATAAGTTTCACAGAATGCATCTTTGTAGTTTTTATTTGAAGATATACTTTTTCCCAATGTAGGCCTCTTAGCGCTTATTATGTCGAATTGCAGTTTCTACAGAAAGAGTGTTTCAGAACGGCTCAATCAAAAGTAAGGTTCAAATCTGTTAGTTGAATGCACAGAACAGAAAGAATTTTCACAGAATGCTACTGTGTAGTTTATATTTGAATATATTCCTTTCTCCAATATTACCCTCTTAGCGCTCCGAATGTCCACTTGCATTTTCTACAGAAAGAGTGTTCAGAACTGCGCAATCAAAAGTATGGTTTAACTCTGTTAGCTTAATGAACATATCAGAAATAAGTTTCACACAATGCTTCTGTGTAGTTTTTATTTGAAGATATTATTTTTCCCAATATAGGCCTCTTAGCGCTCAGAATGTCCAATTGCAGTTTCTACAGAAAGAGTGTTTCAGAAAGGCTCAATCAAAAGTAAGATTCAACTCTGTTAGTTGAATGCACAGAACAGAAAGAAATTTCATACAATGCTTCTGTGTAGTTTATATTTGAAGATATTCTTTTTTCCACTATTACCCACTTGGCGCTACGAATGTCCAGTTGCATTTTCTACAGACAGAGTGTTTCAAAACTGCTCAATCAAAAGTATGGTTTAACTCTGTTAGCTGAATGCTCAGATCAGAAAGAAGTTTCACAGAATGCTTCTGTGTAGTTTATATTTGAATATATTCCTTTTTCCACTACTACTCTCTTAGCGCTCCAAATGTCCAGTTGCATTTTCTACAGAAAGAGTGTTCAGATCTGCTCAATCAAAAGTATGGTTTTACTCTGTTAGCTGAATGCACAGATCAGAAAGAAGTTTCACAGAATGATTCTGTGTAGTTTATATTTGGAGACATTCCTTTTTCCACTATTACCCTCTTAGCGCTCCGAATCTCCACTTGCATTTTCTACAGAAAGAGTGTTTCAGAACGGCTCAATCAAAACTAAGGTTCAATTCTTTTAGTTGAACAAACAGAACAGAAAGAAGTTTCACACAATTCTTCTGTGTAGTTTTTATTTGTAGACATTCTTTTTCCCAATATAGGCCTCTTAACGCTCAGAATGTCCAATTGCAGTTTCTACAGAAAGAGTGTTTCAGAACGGCTCAATCAAAAGTAAGGTTCAACTCTGTTAGTTGAATGCACAGAACAGAAAGAAGTTTCATACAATGCTTCTGTGTAGTTTATATTTGAACATATTCTTTTTTCCACTATTACCCACTTAGCGCTACGAATGTCCAGTTGCATTTTCTACAGACAGAGTGTTTCAAAACTGCTCAATCAAAAGTATGGTTTAACTCTGTTAGCTGAATGCTCAGATCAGAAAGAAGTTTCACAGAATGCTTCTGTGTAGTTTATATTTGAATATATTCCTTTTTCCACTACTACGCTCTTAGCGCTCCAAATGTCCAGTTGCATTTTCTACAGAAAGAGTGTTCAGATCTGCTCAATCAAAAGTATGGTTTGACTCTGTTAGCTGAATGCACAGATCAGAAAGAAGTTTCACCGAATGATTCTGTGTAGTTTATATTTGAAGACATTCCTTTTTCCACTATTACCCTCTTAGCGCTCCGAATCTCCACTTTTATTATCTACAAAAAGAGTGTTTCATAACTGCTCAATCAAAATTATGTTTTATCTCTGTTAACTGAATTTACAGATCAGAAATAAGTTTCACAGAATGCATCTGTGTAGTTTTTATTTGAAGATATTCTTTTTCCCAATGTAGGCCTCTTAGCGCTTAGCATGTCCAATTGCAGTTTCTACAGAAAGAGTGTTTCAGAACGGCTCAATCAAAATAAGGTTCAAATCTGTTAGTTGAATGCACAGAACAGAAAGAATTTTCACAGAATGCTACTGTGTAGTTTATATTTGAATATATTCCTTTTTCCACTATTACACTCTTAGCGCTCCGAATGCCCACTTGCATTTTCTACAGAAAGAGTGTTCAGAACTGCGCAATCAAAAGTATGGTTTAACTCTGTTAGCTTAATGAACATATCAGAAATAAGTTTCACAAAATGCTTCTGCGTAGTTTTTATTTGAAGATATTATTTTTCCCAATATAGGCCTCTTAGCGCTCAGAATGTCCAATTGCAGTTTCTACAGAAAGAGTGTTTCAGAAAGGCTCAATCAAAAGTAAGGTTCAACTCTGTTAGTTGAATGCACAGAACAGAAAGTAGTTTCATACAATGCTTCTGTGTAGTTTCTATTTGAACATATTCTTTTTTCCACTATTACCCACTTAGTGCTACGAATGTCCAGTTGCATTTACTACAGACAGAGTGTTTCAAAACTGCTCAATCAAAAGTATGGTTTAACTCTGTTAGCTGAATGCTCAGATCAGAAAGAAGTTTCACAGAATGCTTCTGTGTAGTTTATATTTGAATATATTCCTTTTTCCACTAGTATGCTCTTAGCGCTCCAAATGTCCAGTTGCATTTTCTACAGAAAGAGTGTTCAGATCTGCTCAATCAAAAGTATGGTTTAACTCTGTTAGCTGAATGCACAGATCAGAAAGAAGTTTCACAGAATGATTCTGTGTAGTTTATATTTGGAGACATTCCTTTTTCCACTATTACCCTCTTAGCGCTCCGAATCTCCACTTGCATTTTCTACAGAAAGAGTGTTTCAGAACGGCTCAATCAAAACTAAGGTTAAACTCTTTTAGTTGAACAAACAGAACAGAAAGAAGTTTCACACATTTCTTCTGTGTACTTTTTATTTGTAGACATTCTTTTTCCCAATATAGGCCTCTTAGCGCTCAGAATGTCCAATTGCAGTTTCTACAGAAAGAGTGTTTCAGAACGGCTCAATCAAAAGTAAGGTTCAACTCTGTTAGTTGAATGCACAGAACAGAAAGAAGTTTCATACAATGCTTCTGTGTAGTTTATATTTGAACATATTCTTTTTTCCACTATTACCCACTTAGCGCTACGAATGTCCAGTTGCATTTTCTACAGACAGAGTGTTTCAAAACTGCTCAATCAAAAGTATGGTTTAACTCTGTTAGCTGAATGCTCAGATCAGAAAGAAGTTTCACAGAATGCTTCTGTGTAGTTTATATTTGAATATATTCCTTTTTCCACTACTACGCCCTTAGCGCTCCAAATGTCCAGTTGCATTTTCTACAGAAAGAGTGTTCAGATCTGCTCAATCAAAAGTATGTTTTAACTCTGTTAGATGAATGCACAGATCAGAAAGAAGTTTCACCGAATGATTCTGTGTAGTTTATATTTGAAGACATTCCTTTTTCCACTATTACCCCCTTAGCGCTCCGAATCTCCACTTGCATTTTCTACAAAAAGAGTGTTTCATAACTGCTCAATCAAAAATATGTTTTATCTCTGTTAACTGAATTTAAAGATCAGAAATAAGTTTCACAGAATGCATCTGTGTAGTTTTTATTTGAAGATATTCTTTTTCCCAATGTAGGCCTCTTAGCGCTTAGCATGTCCAATTGCAGTTTCTACAGAAAGAGTGTTTCAGAACGGCTCAATCAAAAGTAAGGTTCAACTCTGTTAGTTGAATGCACAGAACAGAAAGAATTTTCACAGAATGCTACTGTGTAGTTTATATTTGAATATATTCCTTTCTCCAATATTACCCTCTTAGCGCTCCGAATGTCCACTTGCATTTTCTACAGAAAGAGTGTTCAGAACTGCGCAATCAAAAGTATGGTTTAACTCTGTTAGCTTAATGAACATATCAGAAATAAGTTTCACACAATGCTTCTGTGTAGTTTTTATTTGAAGATATTATTTTTCCCAATATTGGCCTCTTAGCGCTCAGAATGTCCAATTGCAGTTTCTACAGAAAGAGTGTTTCAGAAAGGCTCAATCAAAAGTAAGGTTCAACTCTGTTAGTTGAATGCACAGAACAGAAAGAAATTTCATACAATGCTTCTGTGTAGTTTATATTTGAAGATATTCTTTTTTCCACTATTACCCACTTGGCGCTACGAATGTCCAGTTGCATTTTCTTTAGACAGAGTGTTTCAAAACTGCTCAATCAAAAGTATGGTTTAACTCTGTTAGCTGAATGCTCAGATCAGAAAGAAGTTTCACAGAATGCTTCTGTGTAGTTTATATTTGAATATATTCCTTTTTCCACTACTACTCTCTTAGCGCTCCAAATGTCCAGTTGCATTTTCTACAGAAAGAGTGTTCAGATCTGCTCAATCAAAAGTATGGTTTTACTCTGTTAGCTGAATGCACAGATCAGAAAGAAGTTTCACAGAATGATTCTGTGTAGTTTATATTTGGAGACATTCCTTTTTCCACTATTACCCTCTTAGCGCTCCGAATCTCCACTTGCATTTTCTACAGAAAGAGTGTTTCAGAACGGCTCAATCAAAACTAAGGTTCAACTCTTTTAGTTGAACAAACAGAACAGAAAGAAGTTTCACACAATTCTTCTGTGTAGTTTTTATTTGTAGACATTCTTTTTCCCAATATAGGCCTCTTAGCGCTCAGAATGTCCAATTGCAGTTTCTACAGAAAGAGTGTTTCAGAACGGCTCAATCAAAAGTAAGGTTCAACTCTGTTAGTTGAATGCACAGAACAGAAAGAAGTTTCATACAATGCTTCTGTGTAGTTTATATTTGAACATATTCTTTTTTCCACTATTACCCACTTAGCGCTACGAATGTCCAGTTGCATTTTCTACAGACAGAGTGTTTCAAAACTGCTCAATCAAAAGTATGGTTTAACTCTGTTAGCTGAATGCTCAGATCAGAAAGAAGTTTCACAGAATGCTTCTGTGTAGTTTATATTTGAATATATTCCTTTTTCCACTACTACGCTCTTAGCGCTCCAAATGTCCAGTTGCATTTTCTACAGAAAGAGTGTTCAGATCTGCTCAATCAAAAGTATGGTTTGACTCTGTTAGCTGAATGCACAGATCAGAAAGAAGTTTCACCGAATGATTCTGTGTAGTTTATATTTGAAGACATTCCTTTTTCCACTATTACCCTCTTAGCGCTCCGAATCTCCACTTTTATTATCTACAAAAAGAGTGTTTCATAACTGCTCAATCAAAAATATGTTTTATCTCTGTTAACTGAATTTACAGATCAGAAATAAGTTTCACAGAATGCATCTGTGTAGTTTTTATTTGAAGATATTCTTTTTCCCAATGTAGGCCTCTTAGCGCTTATTATGTCCAATTGCAGTTTCTACAGAAAGAGTGTTTCAGAACGGCTCAATCAAAAGTAAGGTTCAAATCTGTTAGTTGAATGCACAGAACAGAAAGAATTTTCACAGAATGCTACTGTGTAGTTTATATTTGAATATATTTCTTTTTCCACTATTACCCTCTTAGCGCTCCGAATGTCCACTTGCATTTTCTACAGAAAGAGTGTTCAGAACTGCGCAATCAAAAGTATGGTTTAACTCTGTTAGCTTAATGAACATGTCAGAAATAAGTTTCACACAATGCTTCTGCGTAGTTTTTATTTGAAGATATTATTTTTCCCAATATAGGCCTCTTAGCTCTCAGAATGTCCAATTGGAGTTTCTACAGAAAGAGTGTTTCAGAAAGGCTCAATCAAAAGTAAGGTTCAACTCTGTTAGTTGAATGCACAGAACAGAAAGAAGTTTCATACAATGCTTCTGTGTAGTTTCTATTTGAACATATTCTTTTTTCCACTATTACCCACTTAGTGCTACGAATGTCCAGTTGCATTTTCTACAGACAGAGTGTTTCATAACTGCTCAATCAAAAGTATGGTTTAACTCTGTTAGCTGAATGCTCAGATCAGAAAGAAGTTTCACAGAATGCTTCTGTGTAGTTTATATTTGAATATATTCCTTTTTCCACTAGTATGCTCTTAGCGCTCCAAATGTCCAGTTGCGTTTTCTACAGAAAGAGTGTTCAGATCTGCTCAATCAAAAGTATGGTTTAACTCTGTTAGCTGAATGCACAGATCAGAAAGAAGTTTCACAGAATGATTCTGTGTAGTTTATATTTGGAGACATTCCTTATTCCACTATTACCCTCTTAGCGCTCCGAATCTCCACTTGCATTTTCTACAGAAAGAGTGTTTCAGAACGGCTCAATCAAAACTAAGGTTCAACTCTTTTAGTTGAACAAACAGAACAGAAAGAAGTTTCACACAATTCTTCTGTGTAGTTTTTATTTGTAGACATTCTTTTTCCCAATATAGGCCTCTTAGCGCTCAGAATGTCCAATTGCAGTTTCTACAGAAAGAGTGTTTCAGAACGGCTCAATCAAAAGTAAGGTTCAACTCTGTTAGTTGAATGCACAGAACAGAAAGAAGTTTCATACAATGCTTCTGTGTAGTTTATATTTGAACATATTCTTTTTTCCACTATAACCCACTTAGCGCTACGAATGTGCAGTTGCATTTTCTACAGACAGAGTGTTTCAAAACTGCTCAATCAAAAGTATGGTTTAACTCTGTTAGCTGAATGCTCAGATCAGAAAGAAGTTTCACAGAATGCTTCTGTGTAGTTTATATTTGAATATATTCCTTTTTCCACTACTACGCCCTTAGCGCTCCAAATGTCCAGTTGCATTTTCTACAGAAAGAGTGTTCAGATCTGCTCAATCAAAAGTATGGTTTAACTCTGTTAGCTGAATGCACAGATCAGAAAGAAGTTTCACCAAATGATTCTGTGTAGTTTATATTTGAAGACATTACTTTTTCCACTATTACCCCCTTAGCCCTCCGAATCTCCACTTGCATTTTCTACAAAAAGAGTGTTTCATAACTGCTCAATCAAAAATATGTTTTATCTCTGTTAACTGAATTTAAAGATCAGAAATAAGTTTCACAGAATGCATCTGTGTAGTTTTTATTTGAAGATATTCTTTTTCCCAATGTAGGCCTCTTAGCGCTTAGCATGTCCAATTGCAGTTTCTACAGAAAGAGTGTTTCAGAACGGCTCAATCAAAAGTAAGGTTCAACTCTGTTAGTTGAATGCACAGAACAGAAAGAATTTTCACAGAATGCTACTGTGTAGTTTATATTTGAATATATTCCTTTTTCCACTATTACCCTCTTAGCGCTCCGAATGTCCACTTGCATTTTCTACAGAAAGAGTGTTCAGAACTGCACAATCAAAAGTATGGTTTAACTCTGTTAGCTTAATGAACATATCAGAAATAAGTTTCACCCAATGCTTCTGTGTAGTTTTTATTTGAAGATATTATTTTTCCCAATAGAGGCCTCTTAGCGCTCAGAATGTCCAATTGCAGTCTCTACAGAAAGAGTGTTTCAGAACGGCTCAATCAAAAGTAAGGTTCAACTCTGTTAGTTGAATGCACAGAACAGAAAGAAGTTTCATACAATGCTTCTGTGTAGTTTATATTTGAACATATTCTTTTTTCCACTATTACCCACTTAGCGCTACGAATGTCCAGTTGCATTTTCTACAGACAGAGTGTTTCAAAACTGCTCAATCAAAAGTATGGTTTAACTCTGTTAGCTGAATGCTCAGATCAGAAAGAAGTTTCACAGAATGCTTCTGTGTAGTTTATATTTGAATATATTCCTTTTTCCACTACTACGCTCTTAGCGCTCCAAATGTCCACTTGCATTTTCTACAGAAAGAGTGTTCAGATCTGCTCTATCAAAAGTATGGTTTAACTCTGTTAGCTGAATGCACAGATCAGAAAGAAGTTTCACCGAATGATTCTGTGTAGTTTATATTTGAAGACATTCCTTTTTCCACTACTACCCTCTTAGCGCTCCGAAACTCCACTTGCATCTTCTACAAAAAGAGTGTTTCATAACTGCTCAATCAAAAATATGTTTTATCTCTGTTAACTGAATTTACAGATCAGAAATAAGTTTCACAGAATGCATCTGTGTAGTTTTTATTTGAAGATATTCTTTTTCCCAATGTAGGCCTCTTAGCGCTTAGCATGTCCAATTGCAGTTTCTACAGAAAGAGTGTTTCAGAACGGCTCAATCAAAAGTAAGGTTCAACTCTGTTAGTTGAATGCACAGAACAGAAGGAATTTTCACAGAATGCTACTGTGTAGTTTATATTTGAATATATTCCTTTCTCCAATATTACCCTCTTAGCGCTCCGAATGTCCACTTGCATTTTCTACAGAAAGAGTGTTCAGAACTGCGCAATCAAAAGTATGGTTTAACTCTGTTAGCTTAATGAACATATCAGAAATAAGTTTCACACAATGCTTCTGTGTAGTTTTTATTTGAAGATATTATTTTTCCCAATATAGGCCTCTTAGCGCTCAGAATGTCCAATTGCAGTTTCTACAGAAAGAGTGTTTCAGAAAGGCTCAATCAAAAGTAAGGTTCAACTCTGTTAGTTGAATGCACAGAACAGAAAGAAATTTCATACAATGCTTCTGTGTAGTTTATATTTGAAGATATTCTTTTTTCCACTATTACCCACTTGGCGCTACGAATGTCCAGTTGCATTTTCTACAGACAGAGTGTTTCAAAACTGCTCAATCAAAAGTATGGTTTAACTCTGTTAGCTGAATGCTCAGATCAGAAAGAAGTTTCACAGAATGCTTCTGTGTAGTTTATATTTGAATATATTCCTTTTTCCACTACTACTCTCTTAGCGCTCCAAATGTCCAGTTGCATTTTCTACAGAAAGAGTGTTCAGATCTGCTCAATCAAAAGTATGGTTTTACTCTGTTAGCTGAATGCACAGATCAGAAAGAAGTTTCACAGAATGATTCTGTGTAGTTTATATTTGGAGACATTCCTTTTTCCACTATTACCCTCTTAGCGCTCCGAATCTCCACTTGCATTTTCTACAGAAAGAGTGTTTCAGAACGGCTCAATCAAAACTAAGGTTCAACTCTTTTAGTTGAACAAACAGAACAGAAAGAAGTTTCACACAATTCTTCTGTGTAGTTTTTATTTGTAGACATTCTTTTTCCCAATATAGGCCTCTTAGCGCTCAGAATGTCCAATTGCAGTTTCTACAGAAAGAGTGTTTCAGAACGGCTCAATCAAAAGTAAGGTTCAACTCTGTTAGTTGAATGCACAGAACAGAAAGAAGTTTCATACAATGCTTCTGTGTAGTTTATATTTGAACATATTCTTTTTTCCACTATTACCCACTTAGCGCTACGAATGTCCAGTTGCATTTTCTACAGACAGAGTGTTTCAAAACTGCTCAATCAAAAGTATGGTTTAACTCTGTTAGCTGAATGCTCAGATCAGAAAGAAGTTTCACAGAATGCTTCTGTGTAGTTTATATTTGAATATATTCCTTTTTCCACTACTACGCTCTTAGCGCTCCAAATGTCCAGTTGCATTTTCTACAGAAAGAGTGTTCAGATCTGCTCAATCAAAAGTATGGTTTGACTCTGTTAGCTGAATGCACAGATCAGAAAGAAGTTTCACCGAATGATTCTGTGTAGTTTATATTTGAAGACATTCCTTTTTCCACTATTACCCTCTTAGCGCTCCGAATCTCCACTTGTATTATCTACAAAAAGAGTGTTTCATAACTGCTCAATCAAAAATATGTTTTATCTCTGTTAACTGAATTTACAGATCAGAAATAAGTTTCACAGAATGCATCTGTGTAGTTTTTATTTGAAGATATTCTTTTTCCCAATGTAGGCCTCTTAGCGCTTATTATGTCCAATTGCAGTTTCTACAGAAAGAGTGTTTCAGAACGGCTCAATCAAAAGTAAGGTTCAAATCTGTTAGTTGAATGCACAGAACAGAAAGAATTTTCACAGAATGCTACTGTGTAGTTTATATTTGAATATATTCCTTTTTCCAGTATTACCCTCTTAGCGCTCCGAATGTCCACTTGCATTTTCTACAGAAAGAGTGTTCAGAACTGCGCAATCAAAAGTATGGTTTAACTCTGTTAGCTTAATGAACATGTCAGAAATAAGTTTCACACAATGCTTCTGCGTAGTTTTTATTTGAAGATATTATTTTTCCCAATATAGGCCTCTTAGCACTCAGAATGTCCAATTGGAGTTTCTACAGAAAGAGTGTTTCAGAAAGGCTCAATCAAAAGTAAGGTTCAACTCTGTTAGTTGAATGCACAGAACAGAAAGTAGTTTCATACAATGCTTCTGTGTAGTTTCTATTTGAACATATTCTTTTTTCCACTATTACCCACTTAGTGCTACGAATGTCCAGTTGCATTTTCTACAGACAGAGTGTTTCAAAACTGCTCAATCAAAAGTATGGTTTAACTCTGTTAGCTGAATGCTCAGATCAGAAAGAAGTTTCACAGAATGCTTCTGTGTAGTTTATATTTGAATATATTCCTTTTTCCACTACTACTCTCTTAGCGCTCCAAATGTCCAGTTGCATTTTCTACAGAAAGAGTGTTCAGATCTGCTCAATCAAAAGTATGGTTTAACTCTGTTAGCTGAATGCACAGATCAGAAAGAAGTTTCACAGAATGATTCTGTGTAGTTTATATTTGGAGACATTCCTTTTTCCACTATTACCCTCTTAGCGCTCCGAATCTCCACTTGCATTTTCTACAGAAAGAGTGTTTCAGAACGGCTCAATCAAAACTAAGGTTCAACTCTTTTAGTTGAACAAACAGAACAGAAAGAAGTTTCACACAATTCTTCTATGTAGTTTTTATTTGTAGACATTCTTTTTCCCAATATAGGCCTCTTAGCGCTCAGAATGTCCAATTGCAGTTTCTACAGAAAGAGTGTTTCAGAACGGCTCAATCAAAAGTAAGGTTCAACTCTGTTAGTTGAATGCACAGAACAGAAAGAAGTTTCATACAATGCTTCTGTGTAGTTTATATTTGAACATATTCTTTTTTCCACTATTACCCACTTAGCGCTACGAATGTCCAGTTGCATTTTCTACAGACAGAGTGTTTCAAAACTGCTCAATCAAAAGTATGGTTTAACTCTGTTAGCTGAATGCTCAGATCAGAAAGAAGTTTCACAGAATGCTTCTGTGTAGTTTATATTTGAATATATTCCTTTTTCCACTACTACGCCCTTAGCGCTCCAAATGTCCAGTTGCATTTTCTACAGAACGAGTGTTCAGATCTGCTCAATCAAAAGTATGGTTTAACTCTGTTAGCTGAATGCACAGATCAGAAAGAAGTTTCACCAAATGATTCTGTGTAGTTTATATTTGAAGACATTACTTTTTCCACTATTACCCCCTTATCGCTCCGAATCTCCACTTGCATTTTCTACAAAAAGAGTGTTTCATAACTGCTCAATCAAAAATATGTTTTATCTCTGTTAACTGAATTTAAAGATCAGAAATAAGTTTCACAGAATGCATCTGTGTAGTTTTTATTTGAAGATATTCTTTTTCCCAATGTAGGCCTCTTAGCGCTTAGCATGTCCAATTTCAGTTTCTACAGAAAGAGTGTTTCAGAACGGCTCAATCAAAAGTAAGGTTCAACTCTGTTAGTTGAATGCACAGAACAGAAAGAATTTTCACAGAATGCTACTGTGTAGTTTATATTTGAATATATTCCTTTTTCCACTATTACCCTCTTAGCGCTCCGAATGTCCACTTGCATTTTCTACAGAAAGAGTGTTCAGAACTGCGCAATCAAAAGTATGGTTTAACTCTGTTAGGTTAATGAACATATCAGAAATAAGTTTCACACAATGCTTCTGTGTAGTTTTTATTTGAAGATATTATTTTTCCCAATAGAGGCCTCTTAGCGCTCAGAATGTCCAATTGCAGTTTCTACAGAAAGAGTGTTTCAGAAAGGCTCAATCAAAAGTAAGGTTCAACTCTGTTAGTTGAATGCACAGAACAGAAAGAAGTTTCATACAATGCTTCTGTGTAGTTTATATTTGAACATATTCTTTTTTCCACTATTACCCACTTAGCGCTACGAATGTCCAGTTGCATTTTCTACAGACAGAGTGTTTCAAAACTGCTCAATCAAAAGTATGGTTTAACTCTGTTAGCTGAATGCTCAGATCAGAAAGAAGTTTCACAGAATGCTTCTGTGTAGTTTATATTTGAATATATTCCTTTTTCCACTACTACGCTCTTAGCGCTCCAAATGTCCAGTTGCATTTTCTACAGAAAGAGTGTTCAGATCTGCTCAATCAAAAGTATGGTTTGACTCTGTTAGCTGAATGCACAGATCAGAAAGAAGTTTCACCGAATGATTCTGTGTAGTTTATATTTGAAGACATTCCTTTTTCCACTATTACCTTCTTAGCGCTCCGAATCTCCACTTGAATTTTCTACAAAAAGAGTGTTTCATAACTGCTCAATCAAAAATATGTTTTATCTCTGTTAACTGAATTTACAGATCAGAAATAAGTTTCACAGAATGCATCCGTGTAGTTTTTATTTGAAGATATTCTTTTTCCCAATGTAGGCCTCTTAGCGCTTAGCATGTCCAATTGCAGTTTCTACAGAAAGAGTGTTTCAGAACGGCTCAATCAAAAGTAAGGATCAACACTGTTAGTTGAATGCACAGAACAGAAAGAGTTTTCACAGAATGCTACTGTGTAGTTTATATTTGAATATATTCCTTTTTCCACTATTACCCTCTTAGCGCTCCGAATGTCCACTTGCATTTTCTACAGAAAGAGTGTTCAGAACTGCGCAATCAAAAGTATGGTTTAACTCTGTTAGCTTAATGAACATATCAGAAATAAGTTTCACACAATGCTTCTGTGTAGTTTTTATTTGAAGATATTATTTTTCCCAATATAGGCCTCTTAGCGCTCAGAATGTCCAATTGCAGTTTCTACAGAAAGAGTGTTTCAGAAAGGCTCAATCAAAAGTAAGTTTCAACTCTGTTAGTTGAATGCACAGAACAGAAAGAAATTTCATACAATGCTTCTGTGTAGTTTATATTTGAAGATATTCTTTTTTCCACTATTACCCACTTGGCGCTACGAATGTCCAGTTGCATTTTCTACAGACAGAGTGTTTCAAAACTGCTCAATCAAAAGTATGGTTTAACTCTGTTAGCTGAATGCTCAGATCAGAAAGAAGTTTCACAGAATGCTTCTGTGTAGTTTATATTTGAATATATTCCTTTTTCCACTACTACTCTCTTAGCGCTCCAAATGTCCAGTTGCATTTTCTACAGAAAGAGTGTTCAGATCTGCTCAATCAAAAGTATGGTTTAACTCTGTTAGCTGAATGCAGAGATCAGAAAGAAGTTTCACAGAATTATTCTGTGTAGTTTATATTTGGAGACATTCCTTTTTCCACTATTACCCTCTTAGCGCTCCGAATCTCCACTTGCATTTTCTACAGAAAGAGTGTTTCAGAACGGCTCAATCAAAACTTAGGTTCAACTCTTTTAGTTGAACAAACAGAACAGAAAGAAGTTTCACACAATTCTTCTGTGTAGTTTTTATTTGTAGACATTCTTTTTCCCAATATAGGCCTCTTAGCGCTCAGAATGTCCAATTGCAGTCTCTACAGAAAGAGTGTTTCAGAACGGCTCAATCAAAAGTAAGGTTCAACTCTGTTAGTTGAATGCACAGAACAGAAAGAAGTTTCATACAATGCTTCTGTGTAGTTTATATTTGAACATATTCTTTTTTCCACTATTACCTACTTAGCGCTACGAATGTCCAGTTGCATTTTCTACAGACAGAGTGTTTCAAAACTGCTCAATCAAAAGTATGGTTTAACTCTGTTAGCTGAATGCTCAGATCAGAAAGAAGTTTCATAGAATGCTTCTGTGTAGTTTATATTTCAATATATTCCTTTTTCCACTACTACGCTCTTAGCGCTCCAAATGTCCAGTTGCATTTTCTACAGAAAGAGTGTTCAGATCTGCTCAATCAAAAGTATGGTTTAACTCTGTTAGCTGAATGCTCAGATCAGAAAGAAGTTTCACCGAATGATTCTGTGTAGTTTATATTTGAAGACATTCCTTTTTCCACTATTACCCTCTTAGCGCTCCGAATCTCCACTTGCATCTTCTACAAAAAGAGTGTTTCATAACTGCTCAATCAAAAATATGTTTTATCTCTGTTAACTGAATTTACAGATCAGAAATAAGTTTCACAGAATGCATCTGTGTAGTTTTTATTTGAAGATATTCTTTTTCCCAATGTAGGCCTCTTAGCGCTTAGCATGTCCAATTGCAGTTTCTACAGAAAGAGTGTTTCAGAACGGCTCAATCAAAAGTAAGGTTCAACTCTGTTAGTTGAATGCACAGAACAGAAAGAATTTTCACAGAATGCTACTGTGTAGTTTATATTTGAATATATTCCTTTTTCCACTATTACCCTCTTAGCGCTCCGAATGTCCACTTGCATTTTCTACAGAAAGAGTGTTCAGAACTGCGCAATCAAAAGTATGGTTTAACTCTGTTAGCTTAATGAACATATCAGAAATAAGTTTCACACAATGCTTCTGTGTAGTTTTTATTTGAAGATATTATTTTTCCCAATATAGGCCTCTTAGCGCTCAGAATGTCCAATTGCAGTTTCTACAGAAAGAGTGTTTCAGAAAGGCTCAATCAAAAGTAAGGTTCAACTCTGTTAGTTGAATGCACAGAACAGAAAGAAATTTCATACAATGCTTCTGTGTAGTTTATATTTGAAGATATTCTTTTTTCCACTATTACCCACTTGGCGCTACGAATGTCCAGTTGCATTTTCTACAGACAGAGTGTTTCAAAACTGCTCAATCAAAAGTATGGTTTAACTCTGTTAGCTGAATGCTCAGATCAGAAAGAAGTTTCACAGAATGCTTCTGTGTAGTTTATATTTGAATATATTCCTTTTTCCACTACTACTCTCTTAGCGCTCCAAATGTCCAGTTGCATTTTCTACAGAAAGAGTGTTCAGATCTGCTCAATCAAAAGTATGGTTTTACTCTGTTAGCTGAATGCACAGATCAGAAAGAAGTTTCACAGAATGATTCTGTGTAGTTTATATTTGGAGACATTCCTTTTTCCACTATTACCGTCTTAGCGCTCCGAATCTCCACTTGCATTTTCTACAGAAAGAGTGTTTCAGAACGGCTCAATCAAAACTAAGGTTCAACTCTTTTAGTTGAACAAACAGAACAGAAAGAAGTTTCACACAATTCTTCTGTGTAGTTTTTATTTGTAGACATTCTTTTTCCCAATATAGGCCTCTTAGCGCTCAGAATGTCCAATTGCAGTTTCTACAGAAAGAGTGTTTCAGAACGGCTCAATCAAAAGTAAGGTTCAACTCTGTTAGTTGAATGCACAGAACAGAAAGAAGTTTCATACAATGCTTCTGTGTAGTTTATATTTGAACATATTCTTTTTTCCACTATTACCCACTTAGCGCTACGAATGTCCAGTTGCATTTTCTACAGACAGAGTGTTTCAAAACTGCTCAATCAAAAGTATGGTTTAACTCTGTTAGCTGAATGCTTAGATCAGAAAGAAGTTTCACAGAATGCTTCTGTGTAGTTTATATTTGAATATATTCCTTTTTCCACTACTACGCTCTTAGCGCTCAAAATGTCCAGTTGCATTTTCTACAGAAAGACTGTTCAGATCTGCTCAATCAAAAGTATGCTTTGACTCTGTTAGCTGAATGCACAGATCAGAAAGAAGTTTCACCGAATGATTCTGTGTAGTTTATATTTGAAGACATTCCTTTTTCCACTATTACCCTCTTAGCGCTCCGAATCTCCACTTGTATTATCTACAAAAAGAGTGTTTCATAACTGCTCAATCAAAAATATGTTTTATCTCTGTTAACTGAATTTACAGATCAGAAATAAGTTTCACAGAATGCATCTGTGTAGTTTTTATTTGAAGATATTCTTTTTCCCAATGTAGGCCTCTTAGCGCTTATTATGTCCAATTGCAGTTTCTACAGAAAGAGTGTTTCAGAACGGCTCAATCAAAAGTAAGGTTCAAATCTGTTAGTTGAATGCACAGAACAGAAAGAATTTTCACAGAATGCTACTGTGTAGTTTATATTTGAATATATTCCTTTTTCCACTATTACCCTCTTAGCGCTCCGAATGTCCACTTGCATTTTCTACAGAAAGAGTGTTCAGAACTGCGCAATCAAAAGTATGGTTTAACTCTGTTAGCTTAATGAACATAGCAGAAATAAGTTTCACACAATGCTTCTGCGTAGTTTTTATTTGAAGATATTATTTTTCCCAATATATGCCTCTTAGCGCTCAGAATGTCCAATTGGAGTTTCTACAGAAAGAGTGTTTCAGAAAGGCTCAATCAAAAGTAAGGTTCAACTCTGTTAGTTGAATGCACAGAACAGAAAGTAGTTTCATACAATGCTTCTGTGTAGTTTCTATTTGAACATATTCTTTTTTCCACTATTACCCACTTAGTGCTACGAATGTCCAGTTGCATTTTCTACAGACAGAGTGTTTCAAAACTGCTCAATCAAAAGTATGGTTTAACTCTGTTAGCTGAATGCTCAGATCAGAAAGAAGTTTCACAGAATGCTTCTGTGTAGTTTATATTTGAATATATTCCTTTTTCCACTAGTATGCTCTTAGCGCTCCAAATGTCCAGTTGCATTTTCTACAGAAAAAGTGTTCAGATCTGCTCAATCAAAAGTATGGTTTAACTCTGTTAGCTGAATGCACAGATCAGAAAGAAGTTTCACAGAATGATTCTGTGTAGTTTATATTTGGAGACATTCCTTTTTCCACTATTACCCTCTTAGCGCTCCGAATCTCCACTTGCATTTTCTACAGAAAGAGTGTTTCAGAACGGCTCAATCAAAACTAAGGTTCAACTCTTTTAGTTGAACAAACAGAACAGAAAGAAGTTTCACACAATTCTTCTGTGTACTTTTTATTTGTAGACATTCTTTTTCCCAATATAGGCCTCTTAGCGCTCAGAATGTCCAATTGCAGTTTCTACAGAAAGAGTGTTTCAGAACGGCTCAATCAAAAGTAAGGTTCAACTCTGTTAGTTGAATGCACAGAACAGAAAGAAGTTTCATACAATGCTTCTGTATAGTTTATATTTGAACATATTCTTTTTTCCACTATTACCCACTTAGCGCTACGAATGTCCAGTTGCATTTTCTACAGACAGAGTGTTTCAAAACTGCTCAATCAAAAGTATGGTTTAACTCTGTTAGCTGAATGCTCAGATCAGAAAGAAGTTTCACAGAATGCTTCTGTGTAGTTTATATTTGAATATATTCCTTTTTCCACTACTACGCCCTTAGCGCTCCAAATGTCCAGTTGCATTTTCTACAGAAAGAGTGTTCAGATCTGCTCAATCAAAAGTATGGTTTAACTCTGTTAGCTGAATGCACAGATCAGAAAGAAGTTTCACCGAATGATTCTGTGTAGTTTATATTTGAAGACATTCCTTTTTCCACTATTACCCCCTTAGCGCTCCGAATCTCCACTTGCATTTTCTACAAAAAGAGTGTTTCATAACTGCTCAATCAAAAATATGTTTTATCTCTGTTAACTGAATTTAAAGATCAGAAATAAGTTTCACAGAATGCATCTGTGTAGTTTTTATTTGAAGATATTCTTTTTCCCAATGTAGGCCTCTTAGCGCTTAGCATGTCCAATTGCAGTTTCTACAGAAAGAGTGTTTCAGAACGGCTCAATCAAAAGTAAGGTTCAACTCTGTTAGTTGAATGCACAGAACAGAAAGAATTTTCACAGAATGCTACTGTGTAGTTTATATTTGAATATATTCCTTTTTCCACTATTACCCTCTTAGCGCTCCGAATGTCCACTTGCATTTTCTACAGAAAGAGTGTTCAGAACTGCGCAATCAAAAGTATGGTTTAACTCTGTTAGCTTAATGAACATATCAGAAATAAGTTTCACACAATGCTTCTGTGTAGTTTTTATTTGAAGATATTCTTTTTCCCAATATAGGCCTCTTAGCGCTCAGAATGTCCAATTGCAGTTTCTACAGAAAGAGTGTTTCAGAACGGCTCCATCAAAAGTAAGGTTCAACTCTGTTAGTTGAATGCACAGAACAGAAAGAAATTTCATACAATGCTTCTGTGTAGTTTATATTTGAAGATATTCTTTTTTCCACTATTACCCACTTGGCGCTACGAATGTCCAGTTGCATTTTCTACAGACAGAGTGTTTCAAAACTGCTCAATCAAAAGTATGGTTTAACTCTGTTAGCTGAATGCTCAGATCAGAAAGAAGTTTCACAGAATGCTTCTGTGTAGTTTATATTTGAATATATTCCTTTTTCCACTACTACTCTCTTAGCGCTCCAAATGTCCAGTTGCATTTTCTACAGAAAGAGTGTTCAGATCTGCTCAATCAAAAGTATGGTTTTACTCTGTTAGCTGAATGCACAGATCAGAAAGAAGTTTCACAGAATGATTCTGTGTAGTTTATATTTGGAGACATTCCTTTTTCCACTATTACCCTCTTAGCGCTCCGAATCTCCACTTGCATTTTCTACAGAAAGAGTGTTTCAGAACGGCTCAATCAAAACTAAGGTTCAACTCTTTTAGTTGAACAAACAGAACAGAAAGTAGTTTCACACAATTCTTCTGTGTAGTTTTTATTTGTAGACATTCATTTTCCCAATATAGGCCTCTTAGCGCTCAGAATGTCCAATTGCAGTTTCTACAGAAAGAGTGTTTCAGAACGGCTCAATCAAAAGTAAGGTTCAACTCTGTTAGTTGAATGCACAGAACAGAAAGAAGTTTCATACAATGCTTCTGTGTAGTTTATATTTGAACATATTCTTTTTTCCACTATTACCCACTTAGCGCTACGAATGTCCAGTTGCATTTTCTGCAGACAGAGTGTTTCAAAACTGCTCAATCAAAAGTATGGTTTAACTCTGTTAGCTGAATGCTCAGATCAGAAAGAAGTTTCACAGAATGCTTCTGTGTAGTTTATATTTGAATATATACCTTTTTCCACTTCTACGCTCTTAGCGCTCCAAATGTCCAGTTGCATTTTCTACAGAAAGAGTGTTCAGATCTGCTCAATCAAAAGTATGGTTTGACTCTGTTAGCTGAATGCACAGATCAGAAAGAAGTTTCACCGAATGATTCTGTGTAGTTTATATTTGAAGACATTCCTTTTTCCACTATTACCCTCTTAGCGCTCCGAATCTCCACTTGCATTTTCTACAAAAAGAGTGTTTCATAACTGCTCAATCAAAAATATGTTTTATCTCTGTTAACTGAATTTAAAGATCAGAAATAAGTTTCACAGAATGCATCTGTGTAGTTTTTATTTGAAGATATTCTTTTTCCCAATGTAGGCCTCTTAGAGCTTAGCATGTCCAATTGCAGTTTCTACAGAAAGAGTGTTTCAGAACGGCTCAATCAAAAGTAAGGTTCAACTCTGTTAGTTGAATGCACAGAACAGAAAGAGTTTTCACAGAATGCTACTGTGTAGTTTATATTTGAATATATTCCTTTTTCCACTATTACCCTCTTAGCGCTCCGAATGTCCACTTGCATTTTCTACAGAAAGAGTGTTCAGAACTGCGCAATCAAAAGTATGGTTTAACTCTGTTAGCTTAATGAACATATCAGAAATAAGTTTCACACAATGCTTCTGTGTAGTTTTTATTTGAAGATATTATTTTTACCAATAGAGGCCTCTTAGCGCTCAGAATGTCCAATTGCAGTTTCTACAGAAAGAGTGTTTCAGAAAGGCTCAATCAAAAGTAAGGTTCAACTCTGTTAGTTGAATGCACAGAACAGAAAGAAGTTTCATACAATGCTTCTGTGTAGTTTATATTTGAACATATTCTTTTTTCCACTATTTCCCACTTAGCGCTGCGAAAGTCCAGTTGCATTTTCTACAGACAGAGTGTTTCAAAACTGCTCAATCAAAAGTATGGTTTAACTCTGTTAGCTGAATGCTCAGATCAGAAAGAAGTTTCACAGAATGCTTCTGTGTAGTTTATATTTGAATATATTACTTTATCCACTACTACGCCCTTAGCGCTCCAAATGTCCAGTTGCATTTTCTACAGAAAGAGTGTTCAGATCTGCTCAATCAAAAGTATGGTTTAACTCTGTTAGCTGAATGCACAGATCAGAAAGAAGTTTCACCGAATGATTCTGTGTAGTTTATATTTGAAGACATTCCTTTTTCCACTATTACCCTCTTAGCGCTCCGAATCTCCACTTGCATTTTCTACAAAAAGAGTGTTTCATAACTGCTCAATCAAAAATATGTTTTATCTCTGTTAACTGAATTTAAAGATCAGAAATATGTTTCACAGAATGCATCTGGGTAGTTTTTATTTGAAGATATTCTTTTTCCCAATGTAGGCCTCTTAGCGCTTAGCATGTCCAATTGCAGTTTCTACAGAAAGAGTGTTTCAGAACGGCTCAATCAAAAGTAAGGTTCAACTCTGTTAGTTGAATGCACAGAACAGAAAGAATTTTCACAGAATGCTACTGTGTAGTTTATATTTGAATATATTCCTTTTTCCACTATTAGCATCTTAGCGCTCCGAATGTCCACTTGCATTTTCTACAGAAAGAGTGTTCAGAACTGCGCAATCAAAAGTATGGTTTAACTCTGTTAGCTTAATGAACATATCAGAAATAAGTTTCACACAATGCTTCTGTGTAGTTTTTATTTGAAGATATTATTTTTCCCAATAGAGGCCTCTTAGCGCTCAGAATGTCCAATTGCAGTTTCTACAGAAAGAGTGTTTCAGAAAGGCTCAATCAAAAGTAAGGTTCAACTCTGTTAGTTGAATGCACAGAACAGAAAGCAGTTTCATACAATGCTTCTGTGTAGTTTATATTTGAAGATATTCTTTTTTCCACTATTACCCACTTAGCGCTACGAATGTCCAGTTGCATTTTCTACAGACAGAGTGTTTCAAAACTGCTCAATCAAAAGTATGGTTTAACTCTGTTAGCTGAATGCTCAGATCAGAAAGAAGTTTCACAGAATGCTTCTGTGTAGTTTATATTTGAATATATTCCTTTTTCCACTACTACTCTCTTAGCGCTCCAAATGTCCAGTTGCATTTTCTACAGAAAGAGTGTTCAGATCTGCTCAATCAAAAGTATGGTTTAACTCTGTTAGCTGAATGCACAGATCAGAAAGAAGTTTCACAGAATTATTCTGTGTAGTTTATATTTGGAGACATTCCTTTTTCCACTATTACCCTCTTAGCGCTCCGAATCTCCACTTGCATTTTCTACAGAAAGAGTGTTTCAGAACGGCTCAATCAAAACTAAGGTTCAACTCTTTTAGTTGAACAAACAGAACACAAAGAAGTTTCACACAATTCTTCTGTGTAGTTTTTATTTGTAGACATTCTTTTTCCCAATATAGGCCTCTTAGCACTCAGAATGTCCAATTGCAGTTTCTACAGAAAGAGTGTTTCAGAACGGCTCAATCAAAAGTAAGGTTCAACTCTGTTAGTTGAATGCACAGAACAGAAAGAAGTTTCATACAATGCTTCTGTGTAGTTTATGTTTGAACATATTCTTTTTTCCACTATTACCCACTTAGCGCTACGAATGTCCAGTTGCATTTTCTACAGACAGAGTGTTTCAAAACTGCTCAATCAAAAGTATGGTTTAACTCTGTTAGCTGAATGCTCAGATCAGAAAGAAGTTTCACAGAATGCTTCTGTGTAGTTTATATTTGAATATATTCCTTTTTCCACTTCTACGCTCTTAGCGCTCCAAATGTCCAGTTGCATTTTCTACAGAAAGAGTGTTCAGATCTGCTCAAACAAAAGTATGGTTTGACTCTGTTAGCTGAATGCACAGATCAGAAAGAAGTTTCACCGAATGATTCTGTGTAGTTTATATTTGAAGACATTCCATTTTCCACTATTACCCTCTTAGCGCTCCGAATCTCCACTTGTATTATCTACAAAAAGAGTGGTTCATAACTGCTCAATCAAAAATATGTTTTATCTCTGTTAACTGAATTTACAGATCAGAAATAAGTTTCACAGAATGCATCTGTGTAGTTTTTATTTGAAGATATTCTTTTTCCCAATGTAGGCCTCTTAGCGCTTCTTATGTCCAATTGCAGTTTCTACAGAAAGAGTGTTTCAGAACGGCTCAATCAAAAGTAAGGTTCAAATCTGTTAGTTGAATGCACAGAACAGAAAGAATTTTCACAGAATGCTACTGTGTAGTTTATATTTGAATATATTCCTTTTTCCACTATTACCCTCTTAGCGCTCCGAATGTACACTTGCATTTTCTACAGAAAGAGTGTTCAGAACTGCGCAATCAAAAGTATGGTTTAACTCTGTTAGCTTAATGAACATATCAGAAATAAGTTTCACACAATGCTTCTGCGTAGTTTTTATTTGAAGATATTATTTTTCCCAATAGAGGCCTCTTAGCACTCAGAATGTCCAATTGGAGTTTCTACAGAAAGAGTGTTTCAGAAAGGCTCAATCAAAAGTAAGGTTCAACTCTGTTAGTTGAATGCACAGAACAGAAAGTAGTTTCATACAATGCTTCTGTGTAGTTTCTATTTGAACATATTCTTTTTTCCACTATTACCCACTTAGTGCTACGAATGTCCAGTTGCATTTTCTACAGACAGAGTGTTTCAAAACTGCTCAATCAAAAGTATGGTTTAACTCTGTTAGCTGAATGCTCAGATCAGAAAGAAGTTTCACAGAATGCTTCTGTGTAGTTTATATTTGAATATATTCCTTTTTCCACTACTACGCTCTTAGCGCTCCAAATGTCCAGTTGCATTTTCTACAGAAAGAGTGTTCAGATCTGCTCAATCAAAAGTATGGTTTAACTCTGTTAGCTGAATGCACAGATCAGAAAGAAGTTTCACAGAATGATTCTGTGTAGTTTATATTTGGAGACATTCCTTTTTCCACTATTACCCTCTTAGCGCTCCGAATCTCCACTTGCATTTTCTACAGAAAGAGTGTTTCAGAACGGCTCAATCAAAACTAAGGTTCAACTCTTTTAGTTGAACAAACAGAACAGAAAGAAGTTTCACACAATTCTTCTCTGTACTTTTTATTTGTAGACATTCTTTTTCCCAATATAGGCCTCTTAGCGCTCAGAATGTCCAATTGCAGT
This sequence comes from Symphalangus syndactylus, assembly GCF_028878055.3. NCBI lineage: Eukaryota > Metazoa > Chordata > Mammalia > Primates > Hylobatidae > Symphalangus > Symphalangus syndactylus. Next base: position 161,212,736 of record NC_072447.2, on the reverse strand, counting down.
TTCTACAGAAAGAGTGTTTCAGAACGGCTCAATCAAAAGTAAGGTTCAACTCTGTTAGTTGAATGCACAGAACAGAAAGAAGTTTCATACAATGCTTCTGTGTAGTTTATATTTGAACATATTCTTTTTTCCACTATTACCCATTTAGCGCTACGAATGTCCAGTTGCATTTTCTACAGACAGAGTGTTTCAAAACTGCTCAATCAAAAGTATGGTTTAACTCTGTTAGCTGAATGCTCAGATCAGAAGGAAGTTTCACAGAATGCTTCTGTGTAGTTTATATTTGAATATATTCCTTTATCCACTACTACGCCCTTAGCGCTCCAAATGTCCAGTTGCATTTTCTACAGAAAGAGTGTTCAGATCTGCTCAATCAAAAGTATGGTTTAAATCTGTTAGCTGAATGCACAGATCAGAAAGAAGTTTCACCGAATGATTCTGTGTAGTTTATATTTGAAGACATTCCTTTTTCCACTATTACCCCCTTAGCGCTCCGAATCTCCACTTGCATTTTCTACAAAAAGAGTGTTTCATAACTGCTCAATCAAAAATATGTTTTATCTCTGTTAACTGAATTTAAAGATCAGAAATAAGTTTCACAGAATGCATCTGTGTAGTTTATAATTGAAGATATTCTTTTTCCCAATGTAGGCCTCTTAGCGCTTAGCATGTCCAATTGCAGTTTCTACAGAAAGAGTGTTTCAGAACGGCTCAATCAAAAGTAAGGTTCAACTCTGTTAGTTGAATGCACAGAACAGATAGAATTTTCACAGAATGCTACTGTGTAGTTTATATTTGAATATATTCCTTTTTCCACTATTACCCTCTTAGCGCTCCGAATGTCCACTTGCATTTTCTACAGAAAGAGTGTTCAGAACTGCGCAATCAAAAGTATGGTTTAACTCTGTTAGCTTAATGAACATATCAGAAATAAGTTTCACACAATGCTTCTGTGTAGTTTTTATTTGAAGATGTTATTTTTCCCAATAGAGGCCTCTTAGCGCTCAGAATGTCCAATTGCAGTTTCTACAGAAAGAGTGTTTCAGAAAGGCTCAATCAAAAGTAAGGTTCAACTCTGTTAGTTGAATGCACAGAACTGAAAGAAGTTTCATACAATGCTTCTGTGTAGTTTATATTTGAACATATTCTTTTTTCCACTATTACCCACTTAGCGCTACGAATGTCTAGTTGCATTTTCTACAGACAGAGTGTTTCAAAACTGCTCAATCAAAAGTATGGTTTAACTCTGTTAGCTGAATGCTCAGATCAGAAAGAAGTTTCACAGAATGCTTCTGTGTAGTTTATATTTGAATATATTCCTTTTTCCACTACTACTCTCTTAGCGCTCCAAATGTCCAGTTGCATTTTCTACAGAAAGAGTGTTCAGATCTGCTCAATCAAAAGTATGGTTTAAATCTGTTAGCTGAATGCACAGATCAGAAAGAAGTTTCACCGAATGATTCTGTGTAGTTTATATTTGAAGACATTCCTTTTTCCACTATTACCCCCTTAGCGCTCCGAATCTCCACTTGCATTTTCTACAAAAAGAGTGTTTCATAACTGCTCAATCAAAAATATGTTTTATCTCTGTTAACTGAATTTAAAGATCAGAAATAAGTTTCACAGAATGCATCTGTGTAGTTTATAATTGAAGATATTCTTTTTCCCAATGTAGGCCTCTTAGCGCTTAGCATGTCCAATTGCAGTTTCTACAGAAAGAGTGTTTCAGAACGGCTCAATCAAAAGTAAGGTTCAACTCTGTTAGTTGAATGCACAGAACAGATAGAATTTTCACAGAATGCTACTGTGTAGTTTATATTTGAATATATTCCTTTTTCCACTATTACCCTCTTAGCGCTCCGAATGTCCACTTGCATTTTCTACAGAAAGAGTGTTCAGAACTGCGCAATCAAAAGTATGGTTTAACTCTGTTAGCTTAATGAACATATCAGAAATAAGTTTCACACAATGCTTCTGTGTAGTTTTTATTTGAAGATGTTATTTTTCCCAATAGAGGCCTCTTAGCGCTCAGAATGTCCAATTGCAGTTTCTACAGAAAGAGTGTTTCAGAAAGGCTCAATCAAAAGTAAGGTTCAACTCTGTTAGTTGAATGCACAGAACTGAAAGAAGTTTCATACAATGCTTCTGTGTAGTTTATATTTGAACATATTCTTTTTTCCACTATTACCCACTTAGCGCTACGAATGTCTAGTTGCATTTTCTACAGACAGAGTGTTTCAAAACTGCTCAATCAAAAGTATGGTTTAACTCTGTTAGCTGAATGCTCAGATCAGAAAGAAGTTTCACAGAATGCTTCTGTGTAGTTTATATTTGAATATATTCCTTTTTCCACTACTACTTTCTTAGCGCTCCAAATGTCCAGTTGCATTTTCTACAGAAAGAGTGTTCAGATCTGCTCAATCAAAAGTATGGTTTAAATCTGTTAGCTGAATGCACAGATCAGAAAAAAGTTTCACAGAATTATTCTGTGTAGTTTATATTTGGAGACATTCCTTTTTCCACTATTACCCTCTTAGCGCTCCGAATCTCCACTTGCATTTTCTACAGAAAGAGTGTTTCAGAACGGCTCAATCAAAACTAAGGTTCAACTCTTTTAGTTGAACAAACCGAACAGAAAGAAGTTTCACACAATATTTCTGTGTAGTTTTTATTTGTAGACATTCGTTTTCCCAATATAGGCCTCTTAGCGCTCAGAATGTCCAATTGCAGTTTCTACAGAAAGAGTGTTTCAGAAAGGCTCAATCAAAAGTAAGGTTCAACTCTGTTAGTTGAATGCACAGAACAGAAAGAAGTTTCATACAATGCTTCTGTGTAGTTTATATTTGAACATATTCTTTTTTCCACTATTACCCACTTAGCGCTACGAATGTCCAGTTGCATTTTCTACAGACAGAGTGTTTCAAAACTGCTCAATCAAAAGTATGGTTTAACTCTGTTAGCTGAATGCTCAGATCAGAAAGAAGTTTCACAGAATGCTTCTGTGTAGTTTATATTTGAATATATTCCTTTATCCACTACTACGCCCTTAGCGCTCCAAATGTCCAGTTGCATTTTCTACAGAAAGAGTGTTCAGATCTGCTCAATCAAAAGTATGGTTTAACTCTGTTAGCTGAATGCTCAGATCAGAAAGAAGTTTCACAGAATGCTTCTGTGTAGTTTACATTTGAATATATTCCTTTTTCCACTATTACCCTCTTAGCGCTCCGAATCTCCACTTGCAATTTCTACAAAAAGAGTGTTTCATTACTGCTCAATCAAAAATATGTTTTATCTCTGTTAACTGAATTTACAGATCAGAAATAAGTTTCACAGAATGCATCTGTGTAGTTTTTATTTGAAGATATTCTTTTTCCCAATGTAGGCCTCTTAGCGCTTAGCATGTCCAATTGCAGTTTCTACAGAAAGAGTGTTTCAGAACGGCTCAATTAAAAGTAAGGTTCAACTCTGTTAGTTGAATGCACAGAACAGAAAGAATTTTCACAGAATGCTACTGTGTAGTTTATGTTTGAATATATTCCTTTTTCCACTATTACCCTCTTAGCGCTCCGAATGTCCACTTGCATTTTCTACAGAAAGAGTGTTCAGAACTGCGCAATCAAAAGTATGGTTTAACTCTGTTAGCTTAATGAACATATCAGAAATAAGTTTCACACAATGCTTCTGTGTAGTTTTTATTTGAAGATATTATTTTTCCCAATAGAGGCTTCTTAGCGCTCAGAATGTCCAATTGCAGTTTCTACAGAAAGAGTGTTTCAGAAAGGCTCAATCAAAAGTAAGGTTCAACTCTGTTAGTTGAATGCACAGAACAGAAAGAAATTTCATACAATGCTTCTGTGTAGTTTATATTTGAAGATATTCTTTTTTCCACTATTACCCACTTGGCGCTACGAATGTCCAGTTGCATTTTGTACAGACAGAGTGTTTCAAAACTGCTCAATCAAAAGTATGGTTTAACTCTGTTAGCTGAATGCTCAGATCAGAAAGAAGTTTCACAGAATGCTTCTGTGTAGTTTATATTCGAATATATTCCTTTTTCCACTACTACTCTCTTAGCGCTCCAAATGTCCAGTTGCATTTTCTACAGAAAGAGTGTTCAGATATGCTCAATCAAAAGTATGGTTTTACCCTGTTAGCTGAATGCACAGATCAGAAAGAAGTTTCACAGAATGATTCTGTGTAGTTTATATTTGGAGACATTCCTTTTTCCACTATTACCCTCTTAGCGCTCCGAATCTCCACTTGCATTTTCTACAGAAAGAGTGTTTCAGAACGGCTCAATCAAAACTAAGGTTCAACTCTTTTAGTTGAACAAACAGAACAGAAAGAAGTTTCACACAATTCTTCCGTGTAGTTTTTATTTGTAGACATTCTTTTTCCCAATATAGGCCTCTTAGCGCTCAGAATGTCCAATTGCAGTTTCTACAGAAAGAGTGTTTCAGAACGGCTCAATCAAAAGTAAGGTTCAACTCTGTTAGTTGAATGAACAGAACAGAAAGAAGTTTCATACAATGCTTCTGTGTAGTTTATATTTGAACATATTCTTTTTTCCACTATTACCCACTTAGCGCTACGAATGTCCAGTTGCATTTTCTACAGACAGAGTGTTTCAAAACTGCTCAATCAAAAGTATGGTTTAACTCTGTTAGCTGAATGCTCAGATCAGAAAGAAGTTTCACAGAATGCTTCTGTGTAGTTTATATTTGAATATATTCCTTTTTCCACTACTACGCTCTTAGCGCTCCAAATGTCCAGTTGCATTTTCTACAGAAAGAGTGTTCAGATCTGCTCAATCAAAAGTATGGTTTAACTCTGTTAGCTGAATGCACAGATCAGAAAGAAGTTTCACCGAATGATTCTGTGTAGTTTATATTTGAAGGCATTCCTTTTTCAACTATTACCCTCTTAGCGCTCCGAATCTCCACTTGCATTTTCTACAAAAAGAGTGTTTCATAACTGCTCAATCAAAAATATGTTTTATCTCTGTTAACTGAATTTACTGATCAGAAATAAGTTTCACAGAATGCATCTGTGTAGTTTTTATTTGAAGATATTCTTTTTCCCAATGTAGGCCTATTTGCGCTTAGCATGTCCAATTGCAGTTTCTACAGAAAGAGTGTTTCAGAACGGCTCAATCAAAAGTAAGGTTCAACTCTGTTAGTTGAATGCACAGAACAGAAAGAATTTTCACAGAATGCTACTGTGTAGTTTATATTTGAATATATTCCTTTTTCCACTATTACCCTCTTAGCGCTCCGAATGTCCACTTGCATTTTCTACAGAAAGAGTGTTCAGAACTGCGCAATCAAAAGTATGGTTTAACTCTGTTAGCTTAATGAACATATCAGAAATAAGTTTCACACAATGCTTCTCTGTAGTTTTTATTTGAAGATATTATTTTTCCCAATATAGTACACTTAGCGCTCAGAATGTCCAATTGCAGTTTCTACAGAAAGAGTGTTTCAGAACGGCTCAATCAAAAGTAAGGTTCAACTCTGTTAGTTGAATGAACAGAACAGAAAGAAGTTTCATACAATGCTTCTGTGTAGTTTATATTTGAACATATTCTTTTTTCCACTATTACCCACTTAGCGCTACGAATGTCCAGTTGCATTTTCTACAGACAGAGTGTTTCAAAACTGCTCAATCAAAAGTATGGTTTAACTCTGTTAGCTGAATGCTCAGATCAGAAAGAAGTTTCACAGAATGCTTCTGTGTAGTTTATATTTGAATATATTCCTTTTTCCACTACTACGCTCTTAGCGCTCCAAATGTCCAATTGCATTTTCTACACAAAGAGTGTTCAGATCTGCTCAATCAAAAGTATGGTTTAACTCTGTTAGCTGAATGCACAGATCAGAAAAAAGTTTCACCGAATGATTCTGTGTAGTTTATATTTGAAGACATTCCTTTTTCCACTATTACCCTCTTAGCGCTCCGAATATCCACTTGCATTTTCTACAAAAAGAGTGTTTCATAACTGATCAATCAAAAATATGTTTTATCTCTGTTAACTGAATTTACAGATCAGAAATAAGTTTCACAGAATGCATCTGTGTAGTTTTTATTTGAAGATATTCTTTTTCCCAATGTAGGCCTCTTAGCGCTTAGCATGTCCAATTGCAGTTTCTACAGAAAGAGTGTTTCAGAACGGCTCAATTAAAAGTAAGGTTCAACTCTGTTAGTTGAATGCACAGAACAGAAAGAATTTTCACAGAATGCTACTGTGTAGTTTATATTTGAATATATTCCTTTTTCCACTATTACCCTCTTAGCGCTCCGAATGTCCACTTGCATTTTCTACAGAAAGAGTGTTCAGAACTGCGCAATCAAAAGTATGGTTTAACTCTGTTAGCTTAATGAACATATCAGAAATAAGTTTCACACAATGCTTCTGTGTAGTTTTTATTTGAAGATATTTTTTTTCCCAATAGAGGCTTCTTAGCGCTCAGAATGTCCAATTGCAGTTTCTACAGAAAGAGTGTTTCAGAAAGGCTCAATCAAAAGTAAGGTTCAACTCTGTTAGTTGAATGCACAGAACAGAAAGAAGTTTCATACAATGCTTCTGTGTAGTTTATATTTGAAGATATTCTTTTTTCCACTATTACCCACTTGGCGCTACGAATGTCCAGTTGCATTTTGTACAGACAGAGTGTTTCAAAACTGCTCAATCAAAAGTATGGTTTAACTCTGTTAGCTGAATGCTCAGATCAGAAAGAAGTTTCACAGAATGCTTCTGTGTAGTTTATATTTGAATATATTCCTTTTTCCACTACTACTCTCTTAGCGCTCCAAATGTCCAGTTGCATTTTCTACAGAAAGAGTGTTCAGATATGCTCAATCAAAAGTATGGTTTTACCCTGTTAGCTGAATGCACAGATCAGAAAGAAGTTTCACAGAATGATTCTGTGTAGTTTATATTTGGAGACATTCCTTTTTCCACTATTACCCTCTTAGCGCTCCGAATCTCCACTTGCATTTTCTACAGAAAGAGTGTTTCAGAACGGCTCAATCAAAACTAAGGTTCAACTCTTTTAGTTGAACAAACAGAACAGAAAGAAGTTTCACACAATTCTTCTGTGTAGTTTTTATTTGTAGACATTCTTTTTCCCAATATAGGCCTCTTAGCACTCAGAATGTCCAATTGCAGTTTCTACAGAAAGAGTGTTTCAGAACGGCTCAATCAAAAGTAAGGTTCAACTCTGTTAGTTGAATGCACAGAACAGAAAGAAGTTTCATACAATGCTTCTGTGTAGTTTATGTTTGAACATATTCTTTTTTCCACTATTACCCACTTAGCGCTACGAATGTCCAGTTGCATTTTCTACAGACAGAGTGTTTCAAAACTGCTCAATCAAAAGTATGGTTTAACTCTGTTAGCTGAATGCTCAGATCAGAAAGAAGTTTCACAGAATGCTTCTGTGTAGTTTATATTTGAATATATTCCTTTTTCCACTTCTACGCTCTTAGCGCTCCAAATGTCCAGTTGCATTTTCTACAGAAAGAGTGTTCAGATCTGCTCAAACAAAAGTATGGTTTGACACTGTTAGCTGAATGCACAGATCAGAAAGAAGTTTCACCGAATGATTCTGTGTAGTTTATATTTGAAGACATTCCATTTTCCACTATTACCCTCTTAGCGCTCCGAATCTCCACTTGTATTATCTACAAAAAGAGTGGTTCATAACTGCTCAATCAAAAATATGTTTTATCTCTGTTAACTGAATTTACAGATCAGAAATAAGTTTCACAGAATGCATCTGTGTAGTTTTTATTTGAAGATATTCTTTTTCCCAATGTAGGCCTCTTAGCGCTTCTTATGTCCAATTGCAGTTTCTACAGAAAGAGTGTTTCAGAACGGCTCAATCAAAAGTAAGGTTCAAATCTGTTAGTTGAATGCACAGAACCGAAAGAATTTTCACAGAATGCTACTGTGTAGTTTATATTTGAATATATTCCTTTTTCCACTATTACCCTCTTAGCGCTCCGAATCTCCACTTGCATTTTCTACAGAAAGAGTGTTTCAGAACGGCTCAATCAAAACTAAGGTTCAACTCTTTTAGTTGAACAAACAGAACAGAAAGAAGTTTCACACAATTCTTCTGTGTAGTTTTTATTTGTAGACATTCTTTTTCCCAATATAGGCCTCTTAGCACTCAGAATGTCCAATTGCAGTTTCTACAGAAAGAGTGTTTCAGAACGGCTCAATCAAAAGTAAGGTTCAACTCTGTTAGTTGAATGCACAGAACAGAAAGAAGTTTCATACAATGCTTCTGTGTAGTTTATGTTTGAACATATTCTTTTTTCCACTATTACCCACTTAGCGCTACGAATGTCCAGTTGCATTTTCTACAGACAGAGTGTTTCAAAACTGCTCAATCAAAAGTATGGTTTAACTCTGTTAGCTGAATGCTCAGATCAGAAAGAAGTTTCACAGAATGCTTCTGTGTAGTTTATATTTGAATATATTCCTTTTTCCACTTCTACGCTCTTAGCGCTCCAAATGTCCAGTTGCATTTTCTACAGAAAGAGTGTTCAGATCTGCTCAAACAAAAGTATGGTTTGACTCTGTTAGCTGAATGCACAGATCAGAAAGAAGTTTCACCGAATGATTCTGTGTAGTTTATATTTGAAGACATTCCATTTTCCACTATTACCCTCTTAGAGCTCCGAATCTCCACTTGTATTATCTACAAAAAGAGTGGTTCATAACTGCTCAATCAAAAATATGTTTTATCTCTGTTAACTGAATTTACAGATCAGAAATAAGTTTCACAGAATGCATCTGTGTAGTTTTTATTTGAAGATATTCTTTTTCCCAATGTAGGCCTCTTAGCGCTTCTTATGTCCAATTGCAGTTTCTACAGAAAGAGTGTTTCAGAACGGCTCAATCAAAAGTAAGGTTCAAATCTGTTAGTTGAATGCACAGAACAGAAAGAATTTTCACAGAATGCTACTGTGTAGTTTATATTTGAATATATTCCTTTTTCCACTATTACCCTCTTAGCGCTCCGAATGTACACTTGCATTTTCTACAGAAAGAGTGTTCAGAACTGCGCAATCAAAAGTATGGTTTAACTCTGTTAGCTTAATGAACATATCAGAAATAAGTTTCACACAATGCTTCTGCGTAGTTTTTATTTGAAGATATTATTTTTCCCAATAGAGGCCTCTTAGCGCTCAGAATGTCCAATTGGAGTTTCTACAGAAAGAGTGTTTCAGAAAGGCTCAATCAAAAGTAAGGTTCAACTCTGTTAGTTGAATGCACAGAACAGAAAGTAGTTTCATACAATGCTTCTGTGTAGTTTCTATTTGAACATATTCTTTTTTCCACTATTACCCACTTAGTGCTACGAATGTCCAGTTGCATTTTCTACAGAAAGAGTGTTCAGATCTGCTCAATCAAAAGTATGGTTTAACTCTGTTAGCTGAATGCACAGATCAGAAAGAAGTTTCACAGAATGATTCTGTGTAGTTTATATTTGGAGACATTCCTTTTTCCACTATTACCCTCTTAGCGCTCCGAATCTCCACTTGCATTTTCTACAGAAAGAGTGTTTCAGAACGGCTCAATCAAAACTAAGGTTCAACTCTTTTAGTTGAACAAACAGAACAGAAAGAAGTTTCACACAATTCTTCTCTGTACTTTTTATTTGTAGACATTCTTTTTCCCAATATAGGCCTCTTAGCGCTCAGAATGTCCAATTGCAGTTTCTACAGAAAGAGTGTTTCAGAACGGCTCAATCAAAAGTAAGGTTCAACTCTGTTAGTTGAATGCACAGAACAGAAAGAAGTTTCATACAATGCTTCTGTGTAGTTTATATTTGAACATATTCTTTTTTCCACTATTACCCATTTAGCGCTACGAATGTCCAGTTGCATTTTCTACAGACAGAGTGTTTCAAAACTGCTCAATCAAAAGTATGGTTTAACTCTGTTAGCTGAATGCTCAGATCAGAAGGAAGTTTCACAGAATGCTTCTGTGTAGTTTATATTTGAATATATTCCTTTATCCACTACTACGCCCTTAGCGCTCCAAATGTCCAGTTGCATTTTCTACAGAAAGAGTGTTCAGATCTGCTCAATCAAAAGTATGGTTTAAATCTGTTAGCTGAATGCACAGATCAGAAAGAAGTTTCACCGAATGATTCTGTGTAGTTTATATTTGAAGACATTCCTTTTTCCACTATTACCCCCTTAGCGCTCCGAATCTCCACTTGCATTTTCTACAAAAAGAGTGTTTCATAACTGCTCAATCAAAAATATGTTTTATCTCTGTTAACTGAATTTAAAGATCAGAAATAAGTTTCACAGAATGCATCTGTGTAGTTTATAATTGAAGATATTCTTTTTCCCAATGTAGGCCTCTTAGCGCTTAGCATGTCCAATTGCAGTTTCTACAGAAAGAGTGTTTCAGAACGGCTCAATCAAAAGTAAGGTTCAACTCTGTTAGTTGAATGCACAGAACAGATAGAATTTTCACAGAATGCTACTGTGTAGTTTATATTTGAATATATTCCTTTTTCCACTATTACCCTCTTAGCGCTCCGAATGTCCACTTGCATTTTCTACAGAAAGAGTGTTCAGAACTGCGCAATCAAAAGTATGGTTTAACTCTGTTAGCTTAATGAACATATCAGAAATAAGTTTCACACAATGCTTCTGTGTAGTTTTTATTTGAAGATATTATTTTTCCCAATAGAGGCCTCTTAGCGCTCAGAATGTCCAATTGCAGTTTCTACAGAAAGAGTGTTTCAGAAAGGCTCAATCAAAAGTAAGGTTCAACTCTGTTAGTTGAATGCACAGAACAGAAAGAAGTTTCATACAATGCTTCTGTGTAGTTTATATTTGAACATATTCTTTTTTCCACTATTACCCACTTAGCGCTACGAATGTCTAGTTGCATTTTCTACAGACAGAGTGTTTCAAAACTGCTCAATCAAAAGTATGGTTTAACTCTGTTAGCTGAATGCTCAGATCAGAAAGAAGTTTCACAGAATGCTTCTGTGTAGTTTATATTTGAATATATTCCTTTTTCCACTACTACTCTCTTAGCGCTCCAAATGTCCAGTTGCATTTTCTACAGAAAGAGTGTTCAGATCTGCTCAATCAAAAGTATGGTTTAAATCTGTTAGCTGAATGCACAGATCAGAAAAAAGTTTCACAGAATTATTCTGTGTAGTTTATATTTGGAGACATTCCTTTTTCCACTATTACCCTCTTAGCGCTCCGAATCTCCACTTGCATTTTCTACAGAAAGAGTGTTTCAGAACGGCTCAATCAAAACTAAGGTTCAACTCTTTTAGTGGAACAAACAGAACAGAAAGAAGTTTCACACAATTCTTCTGTGTAGTTTTTATTTGTAGACATTCTTTTTCCCAATATAGGCCTCTTGGCACTCAGAATGTCCAATTGCAGTTTCTACAGAAAGAGTGTTTCAGAACGGCTCAATCAAAAGTAAGGTTCAACACTGTTAGTTGAATGTACAGAACAGAAAGAAGTTTCATACAATGCTTCTGTGTAGTTTATATTTGAACATATTATTTTTTCCACTATTACCCACTTAGCGCTACGAATGTCCAGTTGCATTTTCTACAGACAGAGTGTTTCAAAACTGCTCAATCAAAAGTATGGTTTAACTCTGTTAGCTGAATGCTCAGATCAGAAAGAAGTTTCACAGAATGCTTCTGTGTAGTTTATATTTGAATATATTCCTTTTTCCACTACTACGCTCTTAGCGCTCCAAATGTCCAGTTGCATTTTCTACAGAAAGAGTGTTCAGATCTGCTCAATCAAAAGTATGGTTTAACTCTGTTAGATGAATGCACAGATCAGAAAGAAGTTTCACCGAATGATTCTGTGTAGTTTATATTTGAAGACATTCCTTTTTCCACTATTACCCTCTTAGCGCTCCGAATCTCCACTTGCATTTTCTACAAAAAGAGTGTTTCATAACTGCTCAATCAAAAATATGTTTTATCTCTGTTAACTGAATTTACAGATCAGAAATAAGTTTCACAGAATGCATCTGTGTAGTTTTTATTTGAAGATATTCTTTTTCCCAATGTAGGCCTCTTAGCGCTTAGCATGTCCAATTGCAGTTTCTACAGAAAGAGTGTTTCAGAACGGCTCAATCAAAAGTAAGGTTCAACTCTGTTAGTTGAATGCACAGAACAGAAAGAATTTTCACAGAATGCTACTGTGTAGTTTATATTTGAATATATTCCTTTCTCCACTATTACCCTCTTAGCGCTCCGAATGTCCACTTGCATTTTCTACAGAAGGAGTGTTCTGAACTGTGCAATCAAAAGTATGGTTTAACTCTGTTAGCTTAATGAACATATCAGAAATAAGTTTCACACAATGCTCCTGTGTAGTTTTTATTTGAAGATATTATTTTTCCCAATATAGGCCTCTTAGCGCTCAGAATGTCCAATTGCAGTTTCTACAGAAAGAGTGTTTCAGAAAGGCTCAATCAAAAGTAAGGTTCAACTCTGTTAGTTGAATGCACAGAACAGAAAGGAATTTCATACAATGCTTCTGTGTAGTTTATATTTGAACATATTCTTTTTTCCACTATTACCCACTTGGCACTACGAATGTCCAGTTGCATTTTCTACAGACAGAGTGTTTCAAAACTGCTCAATCAAAAGTATGGTTTAACTCTGTTAGCTGAATGCTCAGATCAGAAAGAAGTTTCACAGAATGCTTCTGTGTAGTTTATATTTGAATATATTCCTTTTTCCACTACTACTCTCTTAGCGCTCCAAATGTCCAGTTGCATTTTCTACAGAAAGAGTGTTCAGATCTGCCCAATCAAAAGTATGGTTTAACTCTGTTAGCTGAATGCACAGATCAGAAAGAAGTTTCACAGAATGATTCTGTGTAGTTTATATTTGGAGACATTCCTTTTTCCACTATTACCCTCTTAGCGCTCCGAATCTCCACTTGCATTTTCTACAGAAAGAGTGTTTCAGAACGGCTCAATCAAAACTAAGGTTCAACTCTTTTAGTTGAACAAACAGAACAGAAAGAAGTTTCACACAATTCTTCTGTGTAGTTTTTCTATGTAGACATTCTTTTTCCCAATATAGGCCTCTTAGCGCTCAGAATGTCCAATTGCAGTTTCTACAGAAAGAGTGTTTCAGAACGGCTCAATCAAAAGTAAGGTTCAACTCTGTTAGTTGAATGCACAGAACAGAAAGAAGTTTCATACAATGCTTCTGTGTAGTTTATATTTGAACATATTCTTTTTTCCACTATTACCCACTTAGCGCTACGAATGTCCAGTTGCATTTTCTACAGACAGAGTGTTTCAAAACTGCTCAATCAAAAGTATGGTTTAACTCTGTTAGCTGAATGCTCAGATCAGAAAGAAATTTCACAGAATGCTTCTGTGTAGTTTATATTTGAATATATTCCTTTTTCCACTACTACGCTATTAGCGCTCCAAATGTCCAGTTGCATTTTCTACAGAAAGAGTGTTCAGATCTGCTCAATCAAAAGTATGGTTTAACTCTGTTAGCTGAATGCACAGATCAGAAAGAAGTTTCACCGAATGATTCTGTGTAGTTTATATTTGAAGACATTCCTTTTTCCACTATTACCCTCTTAGCGCTCCGAATCTCCACTTGCATTTTCTACAAAAAGAGTGTTTCATAACTGCTCAATGAAAAATATGTATTATCTCTGTTAACTGAATTTACAGATCAGAAATAAGTTTCACAGAATGCATCTGTGTAGTTTTTATTTGAAGATATTCTTTTTCCCAATGTAGGCCTCTTAGCGCTTAGCATGTCCAATTGCAGTTTCTACAGAAAGAGTGTTTCAGAACGGCTCAATCAAAAGTAAGGTTCAACTCTGTTAGTTGAATGCACAGAACAGAAAGAAGTTTCATACAATGCTTCTGTGTAGTTTATATTTGAACATATTCTTTTTTCCACTATTACCCACTTAGCGCTACGAATGTCCAGTTGCATTTTCTACAGACAGAGTGTTTCAAAACTGCTCAATCAAAAGTATGGTTTAACTCTGTTAGCTGAATGCTCAGATCAGAAAGAAGTTTCACAGAATGCTTCTGTGTAGTTTATATTTGAATATATTCCTTTTTCAACTACTACGCTATTAGCGCTCCAAATGTCCAGTTGCATTTTCTACAGAAAGAGTGTTCAGATCTGCTCAATCAAAAGTATGGTTTAACTCTGTTAGCTGAATGCACAGATCAGAAAGAAGTTTCACCGAATGTTTCTGTGTAGTTTATATTTGAAGACATTCCTTTTTCCACTCTTACCCTCTTAGCGCTCCGAATCTCCACTTGCATTTTCTACAAAAAGAGTGTTTCATAACTGCTCAATCAAAAATATGTTTTATCTCTGTTAACTGAATTTACAGATCAGAAATAAGTTTCACAGAATGCATCTGTGTAGTTTTTATTTGAAGATATTCTTTTTCCCAATGTAGGCCTCTTAGCGCTTAGCATGTCCAATTGCAGTTTCTACAGAAAGAGTGTTTCAGAACGGCTCAATCAAAAGTAAGGTTCAACTCTGTTAGTTGAATGCACAGAACAGAAAGAGTTTTCACAGAATGCTACTGTGTAGTTTATATTTGAATATATTCCTTTTTCCACTATTACCCTCTTAGCGCTCAGAATGTCCACTTGCATTTTCTACAGAAAGAGTGTTCAGAACTGCGCAATCAAAAGTATGGTTTAACTCTGTTAGCTTAATGAACATATCAGAAATAAGTTTCTCACAATGCTTCTGTGTAGTTTTTATTTGAAGATATTATTTTTCCCAATAGAGGCCTCTTAGCGCTCAGAATGTCCAATTGCAGTTTCTACAGAAACAGTGTTTCAGAAAGGCTCAATCAAAAGTAAGGTTCAACTCTGTTAGTTGAATGCACAGAACAGAAAGAAGTTTCATACAATGCTTAGGTGTAGTTTATATTTGAATATATTCATTATTCCACTACTACGCTCTTAGCGCTCCAAATGTCCAGTTGCATTTTCTACAGAAAGAGTGTTCAGATCTGCTCAATCAAAAGTATGGTTTAACTCTGTTAGCTGAATGCTCAGATCAGAAAGAAGTTTCACAGAATGCTTCTGTGTAGTTTATATTTGAATATATTCCTTTTTCCACTACTACGCTCTTAGCGCTCCAAATGTCCAGTTGCATTTTCTACAGAAAGAGTGTTCAGATCTGCTCAATCAAAAGTATGGTTTAACTCTGTTAGCTGAATGCACAGATCAGAAAGAAGTTTCACCGAATGATTCTGTGTAGTTTATATTTGAAGACATTCCTTTTTCAACTATTACCCTCTTAGCGCTCCGAATCTCCACTTGCATTTTCTACAAAAAGAGTGTTTCATAACTGCTCAATCAAAAATATGTTTTATCTCTGTTAACTGAATTTACTGATCAGAAATAAGTTTCACAGAATGCATCTGTGTAGTTTTTATTTGAAGATATTCTTTTTCCCAATATAGGCCTCTTAGCACTTACCATGTCCAATTGCAGTTTCTACAGAAAGAGAGTTTCAGAACGGCTCAATCAAAAGTAAGGTTCAACTCTGTTAGTTGAATGCACAGAACAGAAAGAATTTTCACAGAATGCTACTGTGTAGTTTATATTTGAATATATTGCTTTTTCCACTCTTACCCTCTTAGCGCTCCGAATGTCCACTTGCATTTTCTACAGAAAGAGTGTTCAGAACTGCGCAATCAAAAGTATGGTTTAACTCTGTTAGTTTAATGAACATATCAGAAATAAGTTTCACACAATGCTTCTGTGTAGTTTTTATTTGAAGATATTATTTTTCCCAATAGAGGCCTCTTAGCACTCAGAATGTCCAATTGCAGTTTCAACAGAAAGAGTGTTTCAGAAAGGCTCAATCAAAGTAAGGTTCAACTCTGTTAGTTGAATGCACAGAACAGAAAGATATTTCATACAATGCTTCTGTGTAGTTTATATTTGAACATATTCTTTTTTCCACTATTACCCACTTGGCGCTACGAATGTCCAGTTGCATTTTCTACAGACAGAGTGTTTCAAAACTGCTCAATCAAAAGTATGGTTTAACTCTGTTAGCTGAATGCTCAGATCAGAAAGAAGTTTCACAGAATGCTTCTGTGTAGTTTATATTTGAATATATTCCTTTTTCCACTACTACTCTCTTAGCGCTCCAAATGTCCAGTTGCATTTTCTACAGAAAGAGTGTTCAGATCTGCTCAATCAAAAGTATGGTTTAACTCTGTTAGCTGAATGCACAGATCAGAAAGAAGTTTCACAGAATGATTCTGCGTAGTTTATATTTGGAGACATTCCTTTTTCCACTCTTACCCTCTTAGCGCTCCGAATCTCCACTTGCATTTTCTACAGAAAGGGTGTTTCAGAACGGCTCAATCAAAACTAAGGTTCAACTCTTTTAGTTGAACAAACAGAACAGAAAGAAGTTTCACACAATTCTTCTGTGTAGTTTTTATTTGTAGACATTCTTTTTCCCAATATGGGCCTCTTAGCGCTCAGAATGTCCAATTGCAGTTTCTACAGAAAGAGTGTTTCAGAACGGCTCAATCAAAAGTAAGGTTCAACTCTGTTAGTTGAATGCACAGAACAGAAAGAAGTTTCATACAATGCTTCTGTGTAGTTTATATTTGAACATATTCTTTTTTTCCACTATTACCCACTTAGCGCTACGAATGTCCAGTTGCATTTTCTACAGACAGAGTGTTTCAAAACTGCTCAATCAAAAGTATGGTTTAACTCTGTTAGCTGAATGCTCAGATCAGAAAGAAGTTTCACAGAATGCTTCTGTGTAGTTTATATTTGAATATATTCCTTTTTCCACTACTACGCTCTTAGCGCTCCAAATGTCCAGTTGCATTTTCTACAGAAAGAGTGTTCAGATCTGCTCAATCAAAAGTATGGTTTAACTCTGTTAGCTGAATGCACAGATCAGAAAGAAGTTTCATCGAATGATTCTGTGTAGTTTATATTTGAAGACATTCCTTTTTCCACTATTACCCTCTTAGCGCTCCGAATCTCCACTTGCATTTTCTACAAAAAGAGTGTTTCATAACTGCTCAATCAAAAATATGTTTTATCTCTGTTAACTGAATTTACAGATCAGAAATAAGTTTCACAGAATGCATCTGTGTAGTTTTTATTTGAAGATATTCTTTTTCCCAATGTAGGCCTCTTAGCGCTTACCATGTCCAATTGCAGTTTCTACAGAAAGAGTGTTTCAGAACGGCTCAATCAAAAGTAAGGTTCAACTCTGTTAGTTGAATGCACAGAACAGAAAGAATTTTCACAGAATGCTACTGTGTAGTTTATATTTGAATATATTCCTTTTTCCACTATTACCCGCTTAGCGCTCCGAATGTCCACTTGCATTTTCTACAGACAGAGTGTTCAGAACTGCGCAATCAAAAGTATGGTTTAACTCTGTTAGCTTAATGAACATATCAGAAATAAGTTTCACACAATGCTTCTGTGTAGTTTTTATTTGAAGATATTATTTTTCCCAATAGAGGCCTCTTAGCGCTCAGAATGTCCAATTGCAGTTTCTACAGAAACAGTGTTTCAGAAAGGCTCAATCAAAAGTAAGGTTCAACTCTGTTAGTTGAATGCACAGAACAGAAAGAAGTTTCATACAATGCTTCGGTGTAGTTTATATTTGAATATATTCATTTTTCCAGTACTACGCTCTTAGCGCTCCAAATGTCCAGTTGCATTTTCTACAGAAAGAGTGTTCAGATCTGCTCAATCAAAAGTATGGTTTAACTCTGTTAGCTGAATGCACAGATCAAAAAGAAGTTTCACCGAATGATTCTGTGTAGTTTATATTTGAAGACATTCCTTTTTCCACTATAACCCTCTTAGTGCTCCGAATGTCCAGTTGCATTTTCTACAGAAAGAGTGTTCAGATCTGCTCAATCAAAAGTATGGTTTAACTCTGTTAGATGAATGCACAGATCAGAAAGAAGTTTCACCGAATGATTCTGTGTAGTTTATATTTGAAGACATTCCTTTTTCCACTATTACCCTCTTAGCGCTCCGAATCTCCACTTGCATTTTCTACAAAAAGAGTGTTTCATAACTGCTCAATCAAAAATATGTTTTATCTCTGTTAACTGAATTTACAGATCAGAAATAAGTTTCACATAATACATCTGTGTAGTTTTTATTTGAAGATATTCTTTTTCCCAATGTAGGCCTCTTAGCGCTTAGCATGTCCAATTGCTGTTTCTACAGAAAGAGTGTTTCAGAACGGCTCAATCAAAAGGAAGGTTCAACTCTGTTAGTTGAATGCACAGAACAGAAAGAATTTTCACAGAATGCTACTGTGTAGTTTATATTTGAATATATTCCTTTCTCCACTATTACCCTCTTAGCGCTCCGAATGTCCACTTGCATTTTCTACAGAAAGAGTGTTCAGAACTGCGCAATCAAAAGTATGGTTTAACTCTGTTAGCTTAATGAACATATCAGAAATAAGTTTCACACAATGCTTCTGTGTAGTTTTTATTTGAAGATATTATTTTTCCCAATATAGTACACTTAGCGCTCAGAATGTCCAATTGCAGTTTCTACAGAAAGAGTGTTTCAGAACGGCTCAATCAAAAGTAAAGTTCAACTCTGTTAGTTGAATGCACAGAACAGAAAGAAGTTTCATACAATGCTTCTGTGTAGTTTATATTTGAACATATTCTTTTTTCCACTATTACCCACTTAGCGCTACGAATGTCCAGTTGCATTTTCTACAGACAGAGTGTTTCAAAACTGCTCAATCAAAAGTATGGTTTAACTCTGTTAGCTGAATGCTCAGATCAGAAAGAAGTTTCACAGAATGCTTCTGTGTAGTTTATATTTGAATATACTCATTTTTCCACTACTACGCTCTTAGCGCTCCAAATGTCCAGTTGCATTTTCTACAGAAAGAGTGTTCAGATCTGCTCAATCAAAAGTATGGTT
Source organism: Symphalangus syndactylus (assembly GCF_028878055.3). Taxonomy (NCBI): domain Eukaryota; kingdom Metazoa; phylum Chordata; class Mammalia; order Primates; family Hylobatidae; genus Symphalangus; species Symphalangus syndactylus. The sequence continues at coordinate 161,193,745 of NC_072447.2, read as the reverse complement.
TAACTCTGTTAGCTGAATGCACAGATCAGAAAGAAGTTTCACCGAATGATTCTGTGTAGTTTATATTTGAAGACATTCCTTTTTCCACTATTACCCTCTTAGCGCTCCGAATGTCCAGTTGCATTTTCTACAGAAAGAGTGTTCAGATCTGCTCAATCAAAAGTATCGTTTAACTCTGTTAGATGAATGCACAGATCAGAAAGAAGTTTCACCGAATGATTCTGTGTAGTTTATATTTGAAGACATTCCTTTTTCCACTATTACCCTCTTAGCGCTCCGAATCTCCACTTGCATTTTCTACAAAAAGAGTGTTTCATAACTGCTCAATCAAAAATATGTTTTATCTCTCTTAACTGAATTTACAGATCAGAAATAAGTTTCACAGAATGCATCTGTGTAGTTTTTATTTGAAGATATTCTTTTTCCCAATGTAGGCCTCTTAGCGCTTAGCATGTCCAATTGCAGTTTCTACAGAAAGAGTGTTTCAGAAAGGCTCAATCAAAAGTAAGGTTCAACTCTGTTAGTTGAATGCACAGAACAGAAAGAAGTTTCACACAATTCTTCTGTGTAGTTTTTATTTGTAGACATTCTTTTTCCCAATATAGGCCTCTTAGCGCTCAGAATGTCCAATTGCAGTTTCTACAGAAAGAGTGTTTCAGAACGGCTCAATCAAAAGTAAGGTTCAACTCTGTTAGTTGAATGCACAGAACAGAAAGAAGTTTCATACAATGCTTCTGTGTAGTTTATATTTGAAGATATTCTTTTTTCCACTATTACCCACTTGGCGCTACGAATGTCCAGTTGCATTTTCTACAGACAGAGTGTTTCAAAACTGCTCAATCAAAAGTATGGTTTAACTCTGTTAGCTGAATGCTCAGATCAGAAAGAAGTTTCACAGAATGCTTCTGTGTAATTTATATTTGAATATATTCCTTTTTCCACTACTACTCTCTTAGCGCTCCAAATGTCCAGTTGCATTTTCTACAGAAAGAGTGTTCAGAGCTGCTCAATCAAAAGTATGGTTTAACTCTGTTAACTGAATGCACAGATCAGAAAGAAGTTTCACAGAATGATTCTGTGTAGTTTATATTTGGAGACATTCCTTTTTCCACTATTACCCTCTTAGCGCTCCGAATCTCCACTTGCATTTTCTACAGAAAGAGTGTTTCAGAACGGCTCAATCAAAACTAAGGTTCAACTCTTTTAGTTGAACAAACAGAACAGAAAGAAGTTTCACACAATTCTTCTGTGTAGTTTTTATTTGTAGACATTCTTTTCCCAATATAGGCCTCTTAGCGCTCAGAATGTCCAATTGCAGTTTCTACAGTAAGAGTGTTTCAGAACGGCTCAATCAAAAGTAAGGTTCAACTCTGTTAGTTGAATGCACAGAACAGAAAGAAGTTTCATACAATGCTTCTGTGTAGTTTATATTTGAACATATTCTTTTTTCCACTATTACCCACTTGGCGCTACGAATGTCCAGTTGCATTTTCTACAGACAGAGTGTTTCAAAACTGCTCAATCAAAAGTATGGTTTAACTCTGTTAGCTGAATGCTCAGATCAGAAAGAAGTTTCACAGAATGTTTCTGTGTAGTTTATATTTGAATATATTCCTTTTTCCACTACTACTCTCTTAGCGCTCCAAATGTCCAGTTGCATTTTCTACAGAAAGAGTGTTCAGATCTGCTGAATCAAAAGTATGGTTTAACTCTGTTAGCTGAATGCACAGATCAGAAAGAAGTTTCACAGAATGATTCTGTGTAGTTTATATTTGGAGACATTCCTTTTTCCACTATTAACCTCTTAGCGCTCCGAATCTCCACTTGCATTTTCTACAGAAAGAGTGTTTCAGAACGGCTCAATCAAAACTAAGGTTCAACTCTTTTAGTTGAACAAACAGAACAGAAAGAAGTTTCACACAATTCTTCTGTGTAGTTTTTATTTGTAGACATCCTTTTTCACAATATAGGCCTCTTAGCGCTCAGAATGTCCAATTGAAGTTTCTACAGAAAGAGTGTTTCAGAACGGCTCAATCAAAAGTAAGGTTCAACTCTGTTAGTTGAATGCACAGAACAGAAAGAAGTTTCATACAATGCTTCTGTGTAGTTTATATTTGAACATATTCTTTTTTCCATATTACCCACTTAGCGCTACGAATGTCCAGTTGCATTTTCTACAGACAGAGTGTTTCAAAACTGCTCAATCAAAAGTATGGTTTAACTCTGTTAGCTGAATGCTCAGATCAGAAAGAAGTTTCACAGAATGCTTCTGTGTAGTTTATATTTGAATATATTCCTTTTTCCACTACTACGCTCTTAGCGCTCCAAATGTCCAGTTGCATTTTCTACAGAAAGAGTGTTCAGGTCTGCTCAATCAAAAGTATGGTTTAACTCTGTTAGCTGAATGCACCCATCACAAAGAAGTTTCACCGAATGATTCTGTGTAGTTTATATTTGAAGACATTCCTTTTTCCACTATTACCCTCTTAGCGCTCCGAATCTCCACATGCATTTTCCACAAAAAGAGTGTTTCATAACTGCTCAATCAAATATATGTTTTATCTCTGTTAACTGAATTTACAGATCAGAAATAAGTTTCACAGAATGCATCTGTGTAGTTTTTATTTGAAGATATTCTTTTTCCCAATGTAGGCCTCTTAGCGCTTAGCATGTCCAATTGCAGTTTCTACAGAAAGAGTGTTTCAGAACGGCTCAATCAAAAGTAAGGTTCAACTCTGTTAGTTGAATGCACAGAACAGAAAGAATTTTCACAGAATGCTACTGTGTAGTTTATATTTGAATATATTCCTTTTTCCACTATTACCCTCTTAGCGCTCCGAATGTCCACTTGCATTTTCTACAGAAAGAGTGTTCAGAAATGCGCAATCAAAAGTATGGTTTAACTCTGTTAGCTTAATGAACATATGAGAAATAAGTTTCACACAATGCTTCTGTGTAGTTTTTATTTGAAGATATTATTTTTCCCAATAGAGGCCTCTTAGCGCTCAGAATGTCCAATTGCAGTTTCTACAGAAAGACTGTTTCAGAAAGGCTCAATCAAAAGTAAGGTTCAACTCTGTTAGTTGAATGCACAGAACAGAAAGAAGTTTCATACAATGCTTCTGTGTAGTTTATATTTGAACATATTCTTTTTTCCACTATTACCCACTTAGCGCTACGAATGTCCAGTTGCATTTTCTACAGACAGAGTGTTTCAAAACTGCTCAATCAAAAGTATGGTTTAACTCTGTTAGCTGAATGCTCAGATCAGAAAGAAGTTTCACAGAATGCTTCTGTGTAGTTTATATTTGAATATATTCCTTTTTCCACTACTACTCTCTTAGCGCTCAAAATGTCCAGTTGCATTTTCTACAGAAAGAGTGTTCAGATCTGCTCAATCAAAAGTATGGTTTAACTCTGTTAGCTGAATGCACAGATCAGAAAGAAGTTTCACAGAATGATTCTGTGTAGTTTATATTTGGAGACATTCCTTTTTCCACTATTACCCTCTTAGCGCTCCGAATCTCCACTTGCATTTTCTACAGAAAGAGTGTTTCAGAACGGCTCAATCAAAACTAAGGTTCAACTCTTTTAGTTGAACAAACAGAACAGAAAGAAGTTTCACACAATTCTTCTGTGTAGTTTTTATTTGTAGACATTATTTTTCCCAATATAGGCCTCTTAGCGCTCAGAATGTCCAATTGCAGTTTCTACAGAAAGAGTGTTTCAGAACGGCTCAATCAAAAGTAAGGTTCAACTCTGTTAGTTGAATGCACAGAACAGAAAGAAGTTTCATACAATGCTTCTGTGTAGTTTATATTTGAACATATTCTTTTTTCCACTATTACCCACTTAGCGCTACGAATGTCCAGTTGCATTTTCTACAGACAGAGTGTTTCAAAACTGCTCAATCAAAAGTATGGTTTAACTCTGTTAGCTGAATGCTCAGATCAGAAAGAAGTTTCACAGAATGCTTCTGTGTAGTTTATATTTGAATATATTCCTTTTTCCACTACTACGCTCTTAGCGCTCCAAATGTCCAGTTGCATTTTCTACAGAAAGAGTGTTCAGATCTGCTCAATCAAAAGTATGGTTTAACTCTGTTAGCTGAATGCACAGATCAGAAAGAAGTTTCACCGAATGATTCTGTGTAGTTTATATTTGAAGACATTCCTTTTTCCACTATTACCCTCTTAGCGCTCCGAATCTCCACTTGCATTTTCTACAAAAAGAGTGTTTCATAACTGCTCAATGAAAAATATGTTTTATCTCTGTTAACTGAATTTACAGATCAGAAATAAGTTTCACAGAATGCATCTGTGTAGTTTTTATTTGAAGATATTCTTATTCCCAATGTAGGCCTCTTAGCGCTTAGCATGTCCAATTGCAGTTTCTACAGAAAGAGTGTTTCAGAACGGCTCAATCAAAAGTAAGGTTCAACTCTGTTAGTTGAATGCACAGAACAGAAAGAGTTTTCACAGAATGCTACTGTGTAGTTTATACTTGAATATATTCCTTTTTCCACTATTACCCTCTTAGCGCTCCGAATGTCCACTTGCATTTTCTACAGAAAGAGTGTTCAGAACTGCGCAATCAAAAGTACGGTTTAACTCTGTTAGCTTAATGAACATATCAGAAATAAGTTTCACACAATGCTTCTGTGTAGTTTTTATTTGAAGATATTATTTTTCCCAATATAGGCCTCTTAGCGCTCAGAATGTCCAATTGCAGTTTCTACAGAAAGAGTGTTTCAGAAAGGCTCAATCAAAAGTAAGGTTCAACTCTGTTAGTTGAATGCACAGAACAGAAAGAAATTTCATACAATGCTTCTGTGTAGTTTATATTTGAACATATTCTTTTTTCCACTATTACCCACTTGGCGCTACGAATGTCCAGTTGCATTTTCTACAGACAGAGTGTTTCAAAACTGCTCAATCAAAAGTATGGTTTAACTCTGTTAGCTGAATTCTCAGATCAGAAAGAAGTTTCACAGAATGCTTCTGTGTAGTTTATATTTGAATATATTTCTTTTTCCACTACTACTCTCTTAGCGTTCCAAATCTCCAGTTGCATTTTCTACAGAAAGAGAGTTCAGATCTGCAAAATCAAAAGTATGGTTTAACTCTGTTAGCTGAATGCACAGATCAGAAAGAAGTTTCACAGAATGATTCTGTGTAGTTTATATTTGGAGACATTCCTTTTCCCACTATTACCCTCTTAGCGCTCCGAAACTCCACTTGCATTTTCTACAGAAAGAGTGTTTCAGAACGGCTCAATCAAAACTAAGGTTCAACTCTTTTAGTTGAACAAACAGAACAGAAAGAAGTTTCACACAATTCTTCTGTGTAGTTTTTATTTGTAGACATTATTTTTCCCAATATAGGCCTCTTAGCGCTCAGAATGTCCAATTGCAGTTTCTACAGAAAGAGTGTTTCAGAACGGCTCAATCAAAAGTAAGGTTCAACTCTGTTAGTTGAATGAACAGAACAGAAAGAATTTTCATACAATGCTTCTGTGTAGTTTATATTTGAACATATTCTTTTTTCCACTATTACCCACTTAGCGCTACGAATGTCCAGTTGCATTTTCTACAGACAGAGTGTTTCAAAACTGCTCAATCAAAAGTATGGTTTAACTCTGTTAGCTGAATGCTCAGATCAGAAAGAAGTTTCACAGAATGCTTCTGTGTAGTTTATATTTGAATATATTCCTTTTTCCACTACTACGCTCTTAGCGCTCCAAATGTCCAGTTGCATTTTCTACAGAAAGAGTGTTCAGATCTGCTCAATCAAAAGTATGGTTTAACTCTGTTAGCTGAATGCACAGATCAGAAAGAAGTTTCACCGAATGATTCTGTGTAGTTTATATTTGAAGACATTCCTTTTTCAACTATTACCCTCTTAGCGCTCCGAATCTCCACTTGCATTTTCTACAAAAAGAGTGTTTCATAACTGCTCAATCAAAAATATGTTTTATCTCTGTTAACTGAATTTACTGATCAGAAATAAGTTTCACAGAATGCATCTGTGTAGTTTTTATTTGAAGATATTCTTTTTCCCAATATAGGCCTCTTAGCGCTTACCATGTCCAATTGCAGTTTCTACAGAAAGAGTGTTTCAGAACGGCTCAATCAAAAGTAAGGTTCAACTCTGTTAGTTGAATGCACAGAACAGAAAGAATTTTCACAGAATGCTACTGTGTAGTTTATATTTGAATATATTGCTTTTTCCACTATTACCCTCTTAGCGCTCCGAATGTCCACTTGCATTTTCTACAGAAAGAGTGTTCAGAACTGCGCAATCAAAAGTATGGTTTAACTCTGTTAGTTTAATGAACATATCAGAAATAAGTTTCACACAATGCTTCTGTGTAGTTTTTATTTGAAGATATTATTTTTCCCAATAGAGGCCTCTTAGCACTCAGAATGTCCAATTGCAGTTTCTACAGAAAGAGTGTTTCAGAAAGGCTCAATCAAAATAAGGTTCAACTCTGTTAGTTGAATGCACAGAACAGAAAGAAATTTCATACAATGCTTCTGTGTAGTTTATATTTGAACATATTCTTTTTTCCACTATTACCCACTTGGCGCTACGAATGTCCAGTTGCATTTTCTACAGACAGAGTGTTTCAAAACTGCTCAATCAAAAGTATGGTTTAACTCTGTTAGCTGAATGCTCAGATCAGAAAGAAGTTTCACAGAATGCTTCTGTGTAGTTTATATTTGAATATATTCCTTTTTCCACTACTACTCTCTTAGCGCTCCAAATGTCCAGTTGCATTTTCTACAGAAAGAGTGTTCAGATCTGCTCAATCAAAAGTATGGTTTAACTCTGTTAGCTGAATGCACAGATCAGAAAGAAGTTTCACAGAATGATTCTGCGTAGTTTATATTTGGAGACATTCCTTTTTCCACTATTACCCTCTTAGCGCTCCGAATCTCCACTTGCATTTTCTACAGAAAGGGTGTTTCAGAACGGCTCAATCAAAACTAAGGTTCAACTCTTTTAGTTGAACAAACAGAACAGAAAGAAGTTTCACACAATTCTTCTGTGTAGTTTTTATTTGTAGACATTCTTTTTCCCAATATAGGCCTCTTAGCGCTCAGAATGTCCAATTGCAGTTTCTACAGAAAGAGTGTTTCAGAACGGCTCAATCAAAAGTAAGGTTCAACTCTGTTAGTTGAATGCACAGAACAGAAAGAAGTTTCATACAATGCTTCTGTGTAGTTTATATTTGAACATATTCTTTTTTTCCACTATTACCCACTTAGCGCTACGAATGTCCAGTTGCATTTTCTACAGATAGAGTGTTTCAAAACTGCTCAATCAAAAGTATGGTTTAACTCTGTTAGCTGAATGCTCAGATCAGAAAGAAGTTTCACAGAATGCTTCTGTGTAGTTTATATTTGAATATATTCCTTTTTCCACTACTACGCTCTTAGCGCTCCAAATGTCCAGTTGCATTTTCTACAGAAAGAGTGTTCAGATCTGCTCAATCAAAAGTATGGTTTAACTCTGTTAGCTGAATGCACAGATCAGAAAGAAGTTTCACCGAATGATTCTGTGTAGTTTATATTTGAAGACATTCCTTTTTCCACTATTACCCACTTAGCGCTCCGAATCTCCACTTGCATTTTCTACAAAAAGAGTGTTTCATAACTGCTCAATCAAAAATATGTTTTATCTCTGTTAACTGAATTTACAGATCAGAAATAAGTTTCACAGAATGCATCTGTGTAGTTTTTATTTGAAGATATTCTTTTTCCCAATGTAGGCCTCTTAGCGCTTAGCATGTCCAATTGCAGTTTCTACAGAAAGAGTGTTTCAGAACGGCTCAATCAAAAGTAAGGTTCAACTCTGTTAGTTGAATGCACAGAACAGAAAGAATTTTCACAGAATGCTACTGTGTAGTTTATATTTGAATATATTCCTTTTTCCACTATTACCCGCTTAGCGCTCCGAATGTCCACTTGCATTTTCTACAGACAGAGTGTTCAGAACTGCGCAATCAAAAGTATGGTTTAACTCTGTTAGCTTAATGAACATATCAGAAATAAGTTTCACACAATGCTTCTGTGTAGTTTTTATTTGAAGATATTATTTTTCCCAATAGAGGCCTCTTAGCGCTCAGAATGTCCAATTGCAATTTCTACAGAAACAGTGTTTCAGAAAGGCTCAATCAAAAGTAAGGTTCAACTCTGTTAGTTGAATGCACAGAACAGAAAGAAGTTTCATACAATGCTTCGGTGTAGTTTATATTTGAATATATTCATTTTTCCAGTACTACGCTCTTAGCGCTCCAAATGTCCAGTTGCATTTTCTACAGAAAGAGTGTTCAGATCTGCTCAATCAAAAGTATGGTTTAACTCTGTTAGCTGAATGCACAGATCAAAAAGAAGTTTCACCGAATGATTCTGTGTAGTTTATATTTGAAGACATTCCTTTTTCCACTATAACCCTCTTAGTGCTCCGAATGTCCAGTTGCATTTTCTACAGAAAGAGTGTTCAGATCTGCTCAATCAAAAGTATGGTTTAACTCTGTTAGATGAATGCACAGATCAGAAATAAGTTTCACCGAATGATTCTGTGTGGTTTATATTTGAAGACATTCCTTTTTCCACTATTACCCTCTTAGCGCTCCGAATCTCCACTTGCATTTTCTACAAAAAGAGTGTTTCATAACTGCTCAATCAAAAATATGTTTTATCTCTGTTAACTGAATTTACAGATCAGAAATAAGTTTCACAGAATACATCTGTGTAGTTTTTATTTGAAGATATTCTTTTTCCCAATGTAGGCCTCTTAGCGCTTAGCATGTCCAATTGCTGTTTCTACAGAAAGAGTGTTTCAGAACGGCTCAATCAAAAGGAAGGTTCAACTCTGTTAGTTGAATGCACAGAACAGAAAGAATTTTCACAAAATGCTACTGTGTAGTTTATATTTGAATATATTCCTTTCTCCACTATTACCCTCTTAGCGCTCCGAATGTCCACTTGCATTTTCTACAGAAAGTGTGTTCAGAACTGCGCAATCAAAAGTATGGTTTAACTCTGTTAGCTTAATGAACATATCAGAAATAAGTTTCACACAATGCTTCTGTGTAGTTTCATTTGAAGATATTATTTTTCCCAATATAGTACACTTAGCGCTCAGAATGTCCAATTGCAGTTTCTACAGAAAGAGTGTTTCAGAACGGCTCAATCAAAAGTAAAGTTCAACTCTGTTAGTTGAATGCACAGAACAGAAAGAAGTTTCATACAATGCTTCTGTGTAGTTTATATTTGAACATATTCTTTTTTCCACTATTACCCACTTAGCGCTACGAATGTCCAGTTGCATTTTCTACAGACAGAGTGTTTCAAAACTGCTCAATCAAAAGTATGGTTTAACTCTGTTAGCTGAATGCTGAGATCAGAAAGAAGTTTCACAGAATGCTTCTGTGTAGTTTATATTTGAATATACTCATTTTTCCACTAATACGCTCTTAGCGCTCCAAATGTCCAGTTGCATTTTCTACAGAAAGAGTGTTCAGATCTGCTCAATCAAAAGTATGGTTTAACTCTGTTAGCTGAATGCACAGATCAGAAAGAAGTTTCACCGAATGATTCTGTGTAGTTTATATTTGAAGACATTCCTTTTTCCACTATTACCCTCTTAGCGCTCCGAATGTCCAGTTGCATTTTCTACAGAAAGAGTGTTCAGATCTGCTCAATCGAAAGTATCGTTTAACTCTGTTAGATGAATGCACAGATCAGAAAGAAGTTTCACCGAATGATTCTGTGTAGTTTATATTGAAGACATTCCTTTTTCCACTATTACCCTCTTAGCGCTCCGAATCTCCACTTGCATTTTCTACAAAAAGAGTGTTTCATAACTGCTCAATCAAAAATATGTTTTATCTCTCTTAACTGAATTTACAGATCAGAAATAAGTTTCACAGAATGCATCTGTGTAGTTTTTATTTGAAGATATTCTTTTTCCCAATGTAGGCCTCTTAGCGCTTAGCATGTCCAATTGCAGTTTCTACAGAAAGAGTGTTTCAGAAAGGCTCAATCAAAAGTAAGGTTCAACTCTGTTAGTTGAATGCACAGAACAGAAAGAAATTTCATACAATGCTTCTGTGTAGTTTATATTTGAACATATTCTTTTTCCACTATTACCCACTTGGCGCTACGAATGTCCAGTTGCATTTTCTACAGACAGAGTGTTTCAAAACTGCTCAATCAAATGTATGGTTTAACTCTGTTAGCTGAATGCTCAGATCAGAAAGAAGTTTCACAGAATGCTTCTGTGTAGTTTGTATTTGAATATATTCCTTTTTCCACTACTACTCTCTTAGCGTTCCAAATGTCCAGTTGCATTTTCTACAGAAAGAGAGTTCAGATCTGCTCAATCAAAAGTATGGTTTAACTCTGTTAGCTGAATGCACAGATCAGAAAGAAGTTTCACAGAATTATTCTGTGTAGTTTATATTTGGAGACATTCCTTTTTCCACTATTACCCTCTTAGCGCTCCGAATCTCCACTTGCATTTTCTACAGAAAGAGTGTTTCAGAACGGCTCAATCAAAACTAAGGTTCAAATCTTTTAGTTGAACAAACAGAACAGAAAGAAGTTTCACACAATTCTTCTGTGTAGTTTTTATTTGTAGACATTCTTTTTCCCAATATAGGCCTCTTAGCGCTCAGAATGTCCAATTGCAGTTTCTACAGAAAGAGTGTTTCAGAACGGCTCAATCAAAAGTAAGGTTCAACTCTGTTAGTTGAATGAACAGAACAGAAATAAGTTTCATACAATGCTTCTGTGTAGTTTATATTTGAACATATTCATTTTTCCACTATTACCCACTTAGCGCTACGAATGTCCAGTTGCATATTCTACAGACAGAGTGTTTCAAAACTGCTCAATCAAAAGTATGGTTTAACTCTGTTAGCTGAATGCTCAGATCAGAAAGAAGTTTCACAGAATGCTTCTGTGTAGTTTATATTTGAATATTTTCCTTTTTCCACTACTACGCTCTTAGCGCTCCAAATGTCCAGTTGCATTATCTACAGAAAGAGTGTTCAGATCTGCTCAATCAAAAGTATGTTTTAACTCTGTTAGCTGAATGCACAGATCAGAAAGAAGTTTCACCGAATGATTCTGTGTAGTTTATATTTGAAGACATTCCTTTTTCAACTATTACGCTCTTAGCGCTCCGAATCTCCACTTGCATTTTCTACAAAAAGAGTGTTTCATAACTGCTCAATCAAAAATATGTTTTATCTCTGTTAACTGAATTTACTGATCAGAAATAAGTTTCACAGAATGCATCTGTGTAGTTTTTATTTGAAGATATTCTTTTTCCCAATATAGGCCTCTTAGCGCTTAGCATGTCCAATTGCAGTTTCTACAGAAAGAGTGTTTCAGAATGGCTCAATCAAAAGTAAGGTTGAACTCTGTTAGTTGAATGCACAGAACAGAAAGTATTTTCACAGAATGCTACTGTGTAGTTTATATTTGAATATATTCCTTTTTCCACTATTACCCTCTTAGCGCTCCGAATATCCACTTGCATTTTCTACAGAAAGAGTGTTCAGAACTGCGCTATCAAAAGTATGGTTTAACTCTGTTAGCTTAATGAACATATCAGAAATAAGTTTCACACAATGCTTCTGTGTAGTTTTTATTTGAAGATATTATTTTTCCCAATAGAGGCCCCTTAGCACTCAGAATGTCCAATTGCAGTTTCTACAGAAAGAGTGTTTCAGAAAGGCTCAATCAAAAGTAATGTTCAACTCTGTTAGTTGAATGCACAGAACAGAAAGAAGTTTCATACAATGCTTCTGTGTAGTTTATATTTGAACATATTCTTTTTTCCACTATTACCCACTTGGCGCTACGAATGTCCAGTTGCATTTTCTACAGACAGAGTGTTTCAAAACTGCTCAATCAAAAGTATGGTTTAACTCTGTTAGCTGAATGCTCAGATCAGAAAGAAGTTTCACAGAATGCTTCTGTGTAGTTTATATTTGAATATATTCCTTTTTCCACTACTACTCTCTTAGCGCTCCAAATGTCCAGTTGCATTTTCTACAGAAAGAGTGTTCAGATCTGCTCAATCAAAATTATGGTTTAACTCTGTTAGCTGAATGCACAGATCAGAAAGAAGTTTCACAGAATGATTCTGCGTAGTTTATATTTGGAGACATTCCTTTTTCCACTATTACCCTCTTAGCGCTCCGAATCTCCACTTGCATTTTCTACAGAAAGGGTGTTTCAGAACGGCTCAATCAAAACTAAGGTTCAACTCTTTTAGTTGAACAAACAGAACAGAAAGAAGTTTCACACAATTCTTCTGTGTAGTTTTTATTTGTAGACATTCTTTTTCCCAATATAGGCCTCTTAGCGCTCAGAATGTCCAATTGCCGTTTCTACAGAAAGAGTGTTTCAGAACGGCTCAATAAAAAGTAAGGTTCAACTCTGTTAGTTGAATGCACAGAACAGAAAGAAGTTTCATACAATGCTTCTGTGTAGTTTATATTTGAACATACTTTTTTTCCACTATTACCCACTTAGCGCTACGAATGTCCAGTTGCATTTTCTACAGACAGAGTGTTTCAAAACTGCTCAATCAAAAGTATGGTTTAACTCTGTTAGCTGAATGCTCAGATCAGAAAGAAGTTTCACAGAATGCTTCTGTTTAGTTTATATTTGAATATATTCCTTTTTCCACTACTACGCTCTTAGCGCTCCAAATGTCCAGTTGCATTTTCTACAGAAAGAGTGTTCAGATCTGCTCAATCAAAAGTATGGTTTAACTCTGTTAGCTGAATGCACAGATCAGAAAGAAGTTTCACCGAATGATTCTGTGTAGTTTATATTTGAAGACATTCCTTTTTCAACTATTACCCTCTTAGCGCTCCGAATCTCCACTTGCATTTTCTACAAAAAGAGTGTTTCATAACTGCTCAATCAAAAATATGTTTTATCTCTGTTAACTGAATTTACAGATCAGAAATAAGTTTCACAGAATGCATCTGTGTAGTTTTCATTTGAAGATATTCTTTTTCCCAATGTAGGCCTCTTAGCGCTTAGCATGTCCAATTGCAGTTTCTACAGAAAGAGTGTTTCAGAACGGCTCAATCAAAAGTAAGGTTCAACTCTGTTAGTTGAATGCACAGAACAGAAAGAATTTTCACAGAATGCTACTGTGTAGTTTATATTTGAATATATTCCTTTCTCCACTATTACCCTCTTATCGCTCCGAATGTCCACTTGCATTTTCTACAGAAGGAGTGTTCTGAACTGTGCAATCAAAAGTATGGTTTAACTCTGTTAGCTTAATGAACATATCAGAAATAAGTTTCACACAATGCTTCTGTGTAGTTTTTATTTGAAGATATTATTTTTCCCAATATAGGCCTCTTAGCGCTCAGAATGTCCAATTGCAGTTTCTACAGAAAGAGTGTTTCAGAAAGGCTCAATCAAAAGTAAGGTTCAACTCTGTTAGTTGAATGCACAGAACAGAAAGAAATTTCATACAATGCTTCTGTGTAGTTTATATTTGAACATTTTCTTTTTTCCACTATTACCCACTTGGCGCTACGAATGTCCAGTTGCATTTTCTACAGACAGAGTGTTTCAAAACTGCTCAATCAAAAGTATGGTTTAACTCTGTTAGCTGAATGCTCAGATCAGAAAGAAGTTTCACAGAATGCTTCTGTGTAGTTTATATTTGAATATATTCCTTTTTCCACTACTACTCTCTTAGCGCTCCAAATGTCCAGTTGCATTTTCTACAGAAAGAGTGTTCAGATCTGCCCAATCAAAAGTATGGTTTAACTCTGTTAACTGAATGCACAGATCAGAAAGAAGTTTCACAGAATGATTCTGTGTAGTTTATATTTGGAGACATTCCTTTTTCCACTATTACCCTCTTAGCGCTCCGAATCTCCACTTGCATTTTCTACAGAAAGAGTGTTTCAGAACGGCTCAATCAAAACTAAGGTTCAACTCTTTTAGTTGAACGGACAGAACAGAAAGAAGTTTCACACAATTCTTCTGTGTAGTTTTTATTTGTAGACATTCTTTTTCCCAATATAGGCCTCTTAGCGCTCAGAATGTCCAATTGCAGTTTCTACAGAAAGAGTGTTTCAGAACGGCTCAATCAAAAGTAAGGTTCAACTCTGTTAGTTGAAAGCACAGAACAGAAAGAAGTTTCATACAATGGTTCTGTGTAGTTTATATTTGAACATATTCTTTTTTCCATATTACCCACTTAGCGCTACGAATGTCCAGTTGCATTTTCTACAGACAGAGTGTTTCAAAACTGCTCAATCAAAAGTATGGTTTAACTCTGTTAGCTGAATGCTCAGATCAGAAAGAAGTTTCACAGAATGCTTCTGTGTAGTTTATATTTGAATATATTCCTTTTTCCACTACTACGCTCTTAGCGCTCCAAATGTCCAGTTGCATTTTCTACAGAAAGAGTGTTCAGATCTGCTGAATCAAAAGTATGGTTTAACTCTGTTAGCTGAATGCACAGATCAGAAAAAAGTTTCACAGAATGATTCTGTGTGGTTTATATTGGAGACATTCCTTTTTCCACTATTACCCTCTTAGCGCTCCGAATCTCCACTTGCATTTTCTACAGAAAGAGTTTTTCAGAACGGCTCAATCAAAACTAAGGTTCAACTCTTTTAGTTGAACAAACAGAACAGAAAGAAGTTTCACACAATTCTTCTGTGTAGTTTTTATTTGTAGACATTCTTTTTCCCAATATAGGCCTCTTAGCGCTCAGAATGTGCAATTGCAGTTTCTACAGAAAGAGTGTTTCAGAACTTCTCAATCAAAAGTAAGGTTCAACTCTGTTAGTTGAATGCACAGAACAGAAAGAAGTTTCATACAATGCTTCTGTGTAGTTTATATTTGAACATATTCTTTTTTCCACTATTACCCACTTAGCGCTACGAATGTCCAGTTGCATTTTCTACAGACAGAGTGTTTCAAAACTGCTCAATCAAATGTATGGTTTAACTCTGTTAGCTGAATGCTCAGATCAGAAAGAAGTTTCAGAGAATGCTTCTGTGTAGTTTATATTTGAATATATTCCTTTTTCCACTACTACGCTCTTAGCGCTCCAAATGTCCAGTTGCATTTTCTACAGAAAGAGTGTTCAGATCTGCACAATCAAAAGTATGGTTTAACTCTGTTAGCTGAATGCACAGATCAGAAAGAAGTTTCACCGAATGATTCTGTGTAGTTTATATTTGAAGACATTCCTTTTTCCACTATTACCCTCTTAGCGCTCCGAATCTCCACTTGCATTTTCTACAAAAAGAGTGTTTCATAACTGCTCAATCAAAAATATGTTTTATCTCTGTTAACTGAATTTACAGATCAGAAATAAGTTTCACAGAATGCATCTGTGTAGTTTTTATTTGAAGATATTCTTTTTCCCAATGTAGGCCTCTTAGCGCTTAGCATGTCCAATTGCAGTTTCTACAGAAAGAGTGTTTCAGAACGGCTCAATCAAAAGTAAGGTTCAACTCTGTTAGTTGAATGCACAGAACAGAAAGAATTTTCACAGAATGCGACTGTGTAGTTTATATTTGAATATATTCCTTTTTCCACTATTACCCTCTTAGCGCTCCGAATGTCCACTTGTATTTTCTACAGAAAGAGTGTTCAGAACTGCGCAATCAAAAGTATGGTTTAACTCTGTTAGCTTAATGAACATATCAGAAATAAGTTTCACACAATGCTTCTGTGTAGTTTTTATTTGAAGATATTATTTTTCGCAATAGAGGCCTCTTAGCGCTCAGAATGTCCAATTGCAGTTTCTACAGAAAGAGTGTTTCAGAAAGGCTCAATCAAAAGTAAGGTTCAACTCTGTTAGTTGAATGCACAGAACAGAAAGAAGTTTCATACAATGCTTCTGTGTAGTTTATATTTGAACATATTCTTTTTTCCACTATTACCCACTTAGCTCTACGAATGTCCAGTTGCATTTTCTACAGACAGAGTGTTTCAAAACTGCTCAATCAAAAGTATGGTTTAACTCTGTTAGCTGAATGCTCAGATCCGAAAGAAGTTTCACAGAATGCTTCTGTGTAGTTTATATTTCAATATATTACTTTTTCCACTACTACTCTCTTAGCGCTCCAAATGTCCAGTTGCATTTTCTACAGAAAGAGTGTTCAGATCTGCTCAATCAAAAGTATGGTTTAACTCTGTTAGCTGAATGCACAGATCAGAAAGAAGTTTCACAGAATGATTCTGTGTAGTTTATATTTGGAGACATTCCTTTTTCCACTATTACCCTCTTAGCGCTCCGAATCTCCACTTGCATTTTCTACAGAAAGAGTTTTTCAGAACGGCTCAATCAAAACTAAGTTTCAACCCTTTTAGTTGAACAAACAGAACAGAAAGAAGTTTCACACAATTCTTCTGTGTAGTTTTTATTTGTAGACATTCTTTTTCCCAATATAGGCCTCTTAGCGCTCAGAATGTGCAATTGCAGTTTCTACAGAAAGAGTGTTTCAGCACGGCTCAATCAAAAGTAAGGTTCAACTCTGTTAGTTGAATGCACAGAACAGAAAGAAGTTTCATACAATGCTTCTGTGTAGTTTATATTTGAACATATTCTTTTTTCCACTATTACCCACTTAGCGCTACGAATGTCCAGTTGCATTTTCTACAGACAGAGTGTTTCAAAACTGCTCAATCAAAAGTATGGTTTAACTCTGTTAGCTGAATGCTCAGATCAGAAAGAAGTTTCACAGAATGCTTCTGTGTAGTTTATATTTGAATATATTCCTTTATCCACTACTACGCTCTTAGCGCTCCAAATGTCCAGTTGCATTTTCCACAGAAAGACTGTTCAGATCTGCTCAATCAAAAGTATGGTTTAACTCTGTTAGCTGAATGCACAGATCAGAAAGAAGTTTCACCGAATGATTCTGTGTAGTTTATATTTGAAGACATTCCTTTTTCCACTATTACCCTCTTAGCGCTCCGAATCTCCACTTGCATTTTCTACAAAAAGAGTGTTTCATAACTGCTCAATCAAAAATATGTTTTATCTCTGTTAACTGAATTTACAGATCAGAAATAAGTTTCACAGAATGCATCTGTGTAGTTTTTATTTGTAGATATTCTTTTTCACAATGTTGGCCTCTTAGTGCTTAGCATGTCCAATTGCAGTTTCTACAGAAAGAGTGTTTCAGAACGGCTCAATCAAAAGTAAGGTTCAACTCTGTTAGTTGAATGCACAGAACAGAAGGAATTTTCACAGAATGCTACTGTGTAGTTTATATTTGAATATATTCCTTTTTCCACTATTACCCTCTTAGCGCTCCGAATCTCCCCTTGCATTTTCTACAAAAAGAGTGTTTCATAACTGCTCAATCAAAAATATGTTTTATCTCTGTTAACTGAATTTACAGATCAGAAATAAGTTTCACAGAATGCATCTGTGTAGTTTTTATTTGAAGATATTCTTTTTCCCAATGTAGGCCTCTTAGCGCTTAGCATGTCCAATTGCAGTTTCTACAGAAAGAGTGTTTCAGAACGGCTCAATCAAAAGTAAGGTTCAACTCTGTTAGTTGAATGCACAGAACAGAAAGAATTTTCACAGAATGCTACTGTGTAGTTTATATTTGAATATATTACTTTCTCCACTATTACCCTCTTAGCGCTCCGAATGTCCACTTGCATTTTCTACAGAAGGAGTGTTCTGAACTGTGCAATCAAATGTATGGTTTAACTCTGTTAGCTTAATGAACATATCAGAAATAAGTTACACACAATGCTTCTGTGTAGTTTTTATTTGAAGATATTATTTTTCCCAATAGAGGCCTCTTAGCGCTCAGAATGTCCAATTGCAGTTTCTACAGAAAGAGTGTTTCAGAAAGGCTCAATCAAAAGTAAGGTTCAACTCTGTTAGTTCAATGCACAGAACAGAAAGAAGTTTCATACAATGCTTCTGTGTAGTTTATATTTGAACATATTCTTTTTTCCACTATTACCCACTTAGCGCTACGAATGTCAAGTTGCATTTTCTACAGACAGAGTGTTTCAAAACTGCTCAATCAAAAGTATAGTTTAACTCTGTTAGCTGAATGCTCAGATCAGAAAGAAATTTCACAGAATGCTTCTGTGTAGTTTATATTTGAATATATTCCTTTTTCCACTACTACTCTCTTAGCGCTCCAAATGTCCAGTTGCATTTTCTACAGAAAGAGTGTTCAGATCTGCTCAATCAAAAGTATGGTTAACTCTGTTAGCTGAATGCACAGATCGGAAAGAAGTTTCACAGAATGATTCTGTGTAGTTTATATTTGGAGACATTCCTTTTTCCACTATTACCCTCTTAGCGCTCCGAATCTCCACTTGCATTTTCTACAGAAAGAGTGTTTCAGAACGGCTCAATCAAAACTAAGGTTCAACTCTTTTAGTTGAACAAACAGAACAGAAAGAAGTTTCACACAATCCTTCTGTGTAGTTTTTATTTGTAGACATTCTTTTTCCCAATATAGGCCTCTTAGCACTCAGAATGTCCAATTGCAGTTTCTACAGAAAGAGTGTTTCAGAACGGCTCAATCAAAAGTAAGGTTCAACTCTGTTAGTTGAATGCACAGAACAGAAAGAAGTTTCATACAATGCTTCTGTGTAGTTTATATTTGAACATATTATTTTTTCCACTATTACCCACTTAGCGCTACGAATTTCCAGTTGCATTTTCTACAGACAGAGTGTTTCAAAACTGCTCAATCGAAAGTATGGTTTAACTCTGTTAGCTGAATGCTCAGATCAGAAAGAAGTTTCACAGAATGCTTCTGTGTAGTTTATATTTGAATATATTCCTTTTTCCACTACTACGCTCTTAGCGCTCCAAATGTCCAGTTGCATTTTCTACAGAAAGCGTGTTCAGATCTGCTCAATCAAAAGTATGGTTTAACTCTGTTAGCTGAATGCACAGATCAGAAAGAAGTTTCATCGAATGATTCTGTGTAGTTTATATTTGAAGACATTCCTTTTTCCACTATTACCCTCTTAGCGCTCCGAATCTCCACTTGCATTTTCTACAAAAAGAGTGTTTCATAACTGCTCAATCAAAAATATGTTTTATCTCTGTTAACTGAATTTACAGATCAGAAATAAGTTTCACAGAATGCATCTGTGTAGTTTTTATTTGAAGATATTCTTTTTCCCAATGTAGGCCTCTTAGCGCTTAGCATGTCCAATTGCAGTTTCTACAGAAAGAGTGTTTCAGAACGGCTCAATCAAAAGTAAGGTTCAACTCTGTTAGTTGAATGCACAGAACAGAAAGAATTTTCACAGAATGCTACTGTGTAGTTTATATTTGAATATATTCCTTTTTCCATTATTACCCGCTTAGCGCTCCGAATGTCCACTTGCATTTTCTACAGACAGAGTGTTCAGAACTGCGCAATCAAAAGTATGGTTTAACTCTGTTAACTTAATGAACATATCAGAAATAAGTTTCACACAATGCTTCTGTGTAGTTTTTATTTGAAGATATTATTTTTCCCAATAGAGGCCTCTTAGCGCTCAGAATGTCCAATTGCAGTTTCTACAGAAACAGTGTTTCAGAAAGGCTCAATCAAAAGTAAGGTTCAACTCTGTTAGTTGAATGCACAGAACAGAAAGAAGTTTCATACAATGCTTCGGTGTAGTTTATATTTGAATATATTCATTTTTCCAGTACTACGCTCTTAGCGCTCCAAATGTCCAGTTGCATTTTCTACAGAAAGAGTGTTCAGATCTGCTCAATCAAAAGTATGGTTTAACTCTGTTAGCTGAATGCACAGATCAAAAAGAAGTTTCACCGAATGATTCTGTGTAGTTTATATTTGAAGACATTCCTTTTTCCACTATTACCCTCTTAGCGCTCCGAATCTCCACTTGCATTTTCTACAAAAAGAGTGTTTCATAACTGCTCAATCAAAAATATGTTTTATCTCTGTTAACTGAATTTACAGATCAGAAATAAGTTTCACAGAATGCATCTGTGTAGTTTTTATTTGAAGATATTCTTTTTCCCAATGTAGGCCTCTTAGCGCTTAGCATGTCCAATTGCAGTTTCTACAGAAAGAGTGTTTCAGAACGGCTCAATCAAAAGTAAGGTTCAACTCTGTTAGTTGAATGCACAGAACAGAAAGAATTTTCACAGAATGCTACTGTGTAGTTTATATTTGAATATATTCCTTTCTCCACTATTACCCTCTTATCGCTCCAAATGTCCACTTGCATTTTCTACAGAAGGAGTGTTCTGAACTGTGCAATCAAAAGTATGGTTTAACTCTGTTAGCTTAATGAACATATCAGAAATAAGTTTCACACAATGCTTCTGTGTAGTTTTTATTTGAAGATATTATTTTTCCCAATATAGGCCTCTTAGCGCTCAGAATGTCCAATTGCAGTTTCTACAGAAAGAGTGTTTCAGAAAGGCTCAATCAAAAGTAAGGTTCAACTCTGTTAGTTGAATGCACAGAACAGAAAGAAATTTCATACAATGCTTCTGTGTAGTTTATATTTGAACATTTTCTTTTTTCCACTATTACCCACTTGGCGCTACGCATGTCCAGTTGCATTTTCTACAGACAGAGTGTTTCAAAACTGCTCAATCAAAAGTATGGTTTAACTCTGTTAGCTGAATGCTCAGATCAGAAAGAAGTTTCACAGAATGCTTCTGTGTAGTTTATATTTGAATATATTCCTTTTTCCACTACTACTCTCTTAGCGCTCCAAATGTCCAGTTGCATTTTCTACAGAAAGAGTGTTCAGATCTGCCCAATCAAAAGTATGGTTTAACTCTGTTAACTGAATGCACAGATCAGAAAGAAGTTTCACAGAATGATTCTGTGTAGTTTATATTTGGAGACATTCCTTTTTCCACTATTACCCTTTTAGCGCTCCGAATCTCCACTTGCATTTTCTACAGAAAGAGTTTTTCAGAACGGCTCAATCAAAACTAAGGTTCAACTCTTTTAGTTGAACAAACAGAACAGAAAGAAGTTTCACACAATTCTTCTGTGTAGTTTTTATTTGTAGACATTCTTTTTCCCAATATAGGCCTCTTAGCGCTCAGAATGTGCAATTGCAGTTTCTACAGAAAGAGTGTTCAGAACGGCTCAATCAAAAGTAAGGTTCAACTCTGTTAGTTGAATGCACAGAACAGAAAGAAGTTTCATACAATGCTTCTGTGTAGTTTATATTTGAACATATTCTTTTTTCCACTATTACCCACTTAGCGCTACGAATGTCCAGTTGCATTTTCTACAGACAGAGTGTTTCAAAACTGCTCAATCAAAAGTCTGGTTTAACTCTGTTAGCTGAATGCTCAGATCAGAAAGAAGTTTCACAGAATGCTTCTGTGTAGTTTATATTTGAATATATTCCTTTATCCACTACTACGCTCTTAGCGCTCCAAATGTCCAGTTGCATTTTCCACAGAAAGAGTGTTCAGATCTGCTCAATCAAAAGTATGGTTTAACTCTGTTAGCTGAATGCACAGATCAGAAAGAAGTTTCACCGAATGATTCTGTGTAGTTTATATTTGAAGACATTCCTTTTTCCACTATTACCCTCTTAGCGCTCCGAATCTCCACTTGCATTTTCTACAAAAAGAGTGTTTCATAACTGCTCAATCAAAAATATGTTTTATCTCTGTTAACTGAATTTACAGATCAGAAATAAGTTTCACAGAATGCATCTGTGTAGTTTTTATTTGTAGATATTCTTTTTCCCAATGTTGGCCTCTTAGTGCTTAGCATGTCCAATTGCAGTTTCTACAGAAAGAGTGTTTCAGAACGGCTCAATCAAAAGTAAGGTTCAACTCTGTTAGTTGAATGCACAGAACAGAAAGAATTTTCACAGAATGCTACTTTGTAGTTTATATTTGAATATATTCCTTTTTCCACTATTACCCTCTTAGCGCTCCGAATCTCCCCTTGCATTTTCTACAAAAAGAGTGTTTCATAACTGCTCAATCAAAAATATGTTTTATCTCTGTTAACTGAATTTACAGATCAGAAATAATTTTCACAGAATGCATCTGTGTAGTTTTTATTTGAAGATATTCTTTTTCCCAATGTAGGCCTCTTAGCGCTTAGCATGTCCAATTGCAGTTTCTACAGAAAGAGTGTTTCAGAACGGCTCAATCAAAAGTAAGGTTCAACTCTGTTAGTTGAATGCACAGAACATAAAGAATTTTCACAGAATGCTACTGTGTAGTTTATATTTGAATATATTCCTTTCTCCACTATTACCCTCTTAGCGCTCCGAATGTCCACTTGCATTTTCTACAGAAGGAGTGTTCTGAACTGTGCAATCAAAAGTATGGTTTAACTCTGTTAGCTTAATGAACATATCAGAAATAAGTTTCACACAATGCTTCTGTGTAGTTTTTATTTGAAGATATTATTTTTCCCAATAGAGGCCTCTTAGCGCTCAGAATGTCCAATTGCAGTTTCTACAGAAAGAGTGTTTCAGAAAGGCTCAATCAAAAGTAAGGTTCAACTCTGTTAGTTCAATGCACAGAACAGAAAGAAGTTTCATACAATGCTTCTGTGTAGTTTATATTTGAACATATTCTTTTTTCCACTATTACCCACTTAGCGCTACGAATGTCCAGTTGCATTTTCTACAGACAGAGTGTTTCAAAACTGCTCAATCAAAAGTATGGTTTAACTCTGTTAGCTGAATGCTCAGATCAGAAAGAAATTTCACAGAATGCTTCTGTGTAGTTTATATTTGAATATATTCCTTTTTCCACTACTACTCTCTTAGCGCTCCAAATGTCCAGTTGCATTTTCTACAGAAAGAGTGTTCAGATCTGCTCAATCAAAAGTATGGTTTAACTCTGTTAGCTGAATGCACAGATCGGAAAGAAGTTTCACAGAATGATTCTGTGTAGTTTATATTTGGAGACATTCCTTTTTCCACTATTACCCTCTTAGCGCTCCAAATCTCCACTTGCATTTTCTACAGAAAGAGTGTTTCAGAACGGCTCAATCAAAACTAAGGTTCAACTCTTTTAGTTGAACAAACAGAACAGAAAGGAGTTTCACACAATTCTTCTGTGTAGTTTTTATTTGTAGACATTCTTTTTCCCAATATAGGCCTCTTAGCGCTCAGAATGTCCAATTGCAGTTTCTACAGAAAGAGTGTTTCAGAACGGCTCAATCAAAAGTAAGGTTCAACTCTGTTAGTTGAATGCACAGAACAGAAAGAAGTTTCATACAATGCTTCTGTGTAGTTTATATTTGAACATATTCTTTTTTCCACTATTACCCACTTAGCGCTACGAATTTCCAGTTGCATTTTCTACAGACAGAGTGTTTCAAAACTGCTCAATGGAAAGTATGGTTTAACTCTGTTAGCTGAATGCTCAGATCAGAAAGAAGTTTCACAGAATGCTTCTGTGTAGTTTATATTTGAATATATTCCTTTTTCCACTACTACGCTCTTAGCGCTCCAAATGTCCAGTTGCATTTTCTACAGAAAGAGTGTTCAGATCTGCTCAATCAAAAGTATGTTTTAACTCTGTTAGCTGAATGCACAGATCAGAAAGAAGTTTCATCGAATGATTCTGTGTAGTTTATATTTGAAGACATTCCTTTTTCCACTATTACCCTCTTAGCGCTCCGAATCTCCACTTGCATTTTCTACAAAAAGAGTGTTTCATAACTGCTCAATCAAAAATATGTTTTATCTCTGTTAACTGAATTTACAGATCAGAAATAAGTTTCACAGAATGCATCTGTGTAGTTTTTATTTGAAGATATTCTTTTTCCCAATGTAGGCCTCTTAGCGCTTAGCATGTCCAATTGCAGTTTCTACAGAAAGAGTGTTTCTGAACGGCTCAATCAAAAGTAAGGTTCAACTCTGTTAGTTGAATGCACAGAACAGAAAGAATTTTCACAGAATGCTACTGTGTAGTTTATATTTGAATATATTCCTTTTTCCACTATTACCCTCTTAGCGCTCCGAATGTCCACTTGCATTTTCTACAGAAAGAGTGTTCAGAACTGCGCAATCAAAAGTGTGGTTTAACTCTGTTAGCTTAATGAACATACCAGAAATACGTTTCACACAATGCTTCTGTGTAGTTTTTATTTGAAGATATTATTTTTCCCAATAGAGGCCTCTTAGCGCTCAGAATGTCCAATTGCAGTTTCTACAGAAACAGTGTTTCAGAAAGGCTCAATCAAAAGTAAGGTTCAACTCTGTTAGTTGAATGCACAGAACAGAAAGAAGTTTCATACAATGCTTCGGTCTAGTTTATATTTGAATATATTCATTTTTCCACTACTACGCTCTTAGCGCTCCAAATGTCCAGTTGCATTTTCTACAGAAAGAGTGTTCAGATCTGCTCAATCAAAAGTATGGTTTAACTCTGTTAGCTGAATGCACAGATCAAAAAGAAGTTTCACCGAATGATTCTGTGTAGTTTATATTTGAAGACATTCCTTTTTCCACTATTACCCTCTTAGCGCTCCGAATGTCCAGTTGCATTTTCTACAGAAAGAGTGTTCAGATCTGCTCAATCAAAAGTATGGTTTAACTCTGTTAGATGAATGCACAGATCAGAAAGAAGTTTCACCGAATGATTCTGTGTAGTTTATATTTGAATACATTCCTTTTTCCACTATTACCCACTTAGCGCTCCGAATCTCCACTTGCATTTTCTACAAAAAGAGTGTTTCATAACTGCTCAATCAAAAATATGTTTTATCTCTATTAACTGAATTTACATATCAGAAATAAGTTTGACAGAATGCATCAGTGTAGTTTTTATTTGAAGATATTCTTTTTCCCAATGTAGGCCTCTTAGCGCTTAGCATGTCCAATTGCAGTTTCTACAGAAAGAGTGTTTCAGAACGGCTCAATCAAAAGTAAGGTTCAACTCTGTTAGTTGAATGCACAGAACAGAAAGAATTTTCACAGAATGCTACTGTGTAGTTTATATTTGAATATATTCCTTTCTCAACTATTACCCTCTCAGCGCTCCGAATGTCCACTTGCATTTTCTACAGAAGAGTGTTCAGAACTGCGCAATCAAAAGTATGGTTTAACTCTGTTAGCTTAATGAACATATCAGAAATATGTTTCACACAATGCTTCTGTGTAGTTTTTATTTGAAGATTTTATTTTTCCCAATAGAGGCCTCTTAGCGCTCAGAATGTCCAATTGCAGTTTCTACAGAAAGAGTGTTTCAGAAAGGCTCAATCAAAAGTAAGGTTCAACTCTGTTAGTTGAATGCACAGAACAGAAAGAAGTTTCATACAATGCTTCTGTGTAGTTTATATTTGAACATATTCTTTTTTCCACTATTACCCTCTTAGCGCTACGAATGTCCAGTTGCATTTTCTACAGACAGAGTGTTTCAAAACTGCTCAATCAAAAGTATGGTTTAACTCTGTTAGCTGAATGCTCAGATCAGAAATAAGTTTCACAGAATGCTTCTGTGTAGTTTATATTTGAATATATTCCTTTTTCCACTACTACTCTCTTAGCGCTCCAAATGTCCAGTTGCATTTTCTACAGAAAGAGAGTTCAGATCTGCTCAATCAAAAGTATGGTTTAACTCTGTTAGCTGAATGCACAGATCAAAAAGAAGTTTCACAGAATGATTCAGTGTAGTTTATATTTGGAGACATTCCTTTTTCCACTATTACCCTCTTAGCGCTCCGAATCTCCACTTGCATTTTCTACAAAAAGAGTGTTTCATAACTGCTCAATCAAAAATATGTTTTATCTCTGTTAACTGAATTTACAGATCAGAAATAAGTTTCCCAGAATGCATCTGTGTAGTTTTTATTTGAAGATATTCTTTTTCCCAATGTAGGCCTCTTAGCGCTTAGCATGTCCAATTGCAGTTTCTACAGAAAGAGTGTTTCAGAACGGCTCAATCAAAAGTAAGGTTCAACTCTGTTAGTTGAATGCACAGAACAGAAAGAATTTTCACAGAATGCGACTGTGTAGTTTATATTTGAATATATTCCTTTTTCCACTATTACCCTCTTAGCGCTTCGAATGTCCACTTGTATTTTCTACAGAAAGAGTGTTCAGAACTGCGCAATCAAAAGTATGGTTTAACTCTGTTAGCTTAATGAACATATCAGAAATAAGTTTCACACAATGCTTCTGTGTAGTTTTTATTTGAAGATATTATTTTTCGCAATAGAGGCCTCTTAGCGCTCAGAATGTCCAATTGCAGTTTCTACAGAAAGAGTGTTTCAGAAAGGCTCAATCAAAAGTAAGGTTCAACTCTGTTAGTTGAATGCACAGAACAGAAAGAAGTTTCATACAATGCTTCTGTGTAGTTTATATTTGAACATATTCTTTTTTCCACTATTACCCACTTAGCTCTACGAATGTCCAGTTGCATTTTCTACAGACAGAGTGTTTCAAAACTGCTCAATCAAAAGTATGGTTTAACTCTGTTAGCTGAATGCTCAGATCAGAAAGAAGTTTCACAGAATGCTTCTGTGTAGTTTATATTTCAATATATTACTTTTTCCACTACTACTCTCTTAGCGCTCCAAATGTCCAGTTGCATTTTCTACAGAAAGAGTGTTCAGATCTGCTCAATCAAAAGTATGGTTTAACTCTGTTAGCTGAATGCACAGATCAGAAAGAAGTTTCACAGAATGATTCTGTGTAGTTTATATTAGGAGACATTCCTTTTTCCACTATTACCCTCTTAGCGCTCCGAATCTCCACTTGCATTTTCTACAGAAAGAGTTTTTCAGAACGGCTCAATCAAAACTAAGGTTCAACTCTTTTAGTTGAACAAACAGAACAGAAAGAAGTTTCACACAATTCTTCTGTGTAGTTTTTATTTGTAGACATTCTTTTTCCCAATATAGGCCTCTTAGCGCTCAGAATGTGCAATTGCAGTTTCTACAGAAAGAGTGTTTCAGAACGGCTCAATCAAAAGTAAGGTTCAACTCTGTTAGTTGAATGCACAGAACAGAAAGTAGTTTCATACAATGCTTCTGTGTAGTTTATATTTGAACATATTCTTTTTTCCACTATTACCCACTTAGCGCTACGAATGTCCAGTTGCATTTTCTACAGACAGAGTGTTTCAAAACTGCTCAATCAAAAGTATGGTTTAACTCTGTTAGCTGAAAGCTCAGATCAGAAAGTAGTTTCACAGAATGCTTCTGTGTAGTTTATATTTGAATATATTCCTTTATCCACTACTACGCTCTTAGCGCTCCAAATGTCCAGTTGCATTTTCCACAGAAAGAGTGTTCAGATCTGCTCAATCAAAAGTATGGTTTAACTCTGTTAGCTGAATGCACAGATCAGAAATAAGTTTCACCGAATGATTCTGTGTAGTTTATATTTGAAGACATTCCTTTTTCCACTATTACCCTCTTAGCGCTCCGAATCTCCACTTGCATTTTCTACAAAAAGAGTGTTTCATAACTGCTCAATCAAAAATATGTTTTATCTCTGTTAACTGAATTTACAGATCAGAAATAAGTTTCCCAGAATGCATCTGTGTAGTTTTTATTTGAAGATATTCTTTTTCCCAATGTTGGCCTCTTAGTGCTTAGCATGTCCAATTGCAGTTTCTACAGAAAGAGTGTTTCAGAACGGCTCAATCAAAAGTAAGGTTCAACTCTGTTAGTTGAATGCACAGAACAGAAAGAATTTTCACAGAATGCTACTGTGTAGTTTATATTTGAATATATTCCTTTTTCCACTATTACCCTCTTAGCGCTCCGAATCTCCCCTTGCATTTTCTACAAAAAGAGTGTTTCATAACTGCTCAATCAAAAATATGTTTTATCTCTGTTAACTGAATTTACAGATCAGAAATAAGTTTCACAGAATGCATCTGTGTAGTTTTTATTTGAAGATATTCTTTTTCCCAATGTAGGCCTCTTAGCGCTTAGCATGTCCAATTGCAGTTTCTACAGAAAGAGTGTTTCAGAACGGCTCAATCAAAAGTAAGGTTCAATTCTGTTAGTTGAATGCACAGAACAGAAAGAATTTTCACAGAATGCTACTGTGTAGTTTATATTTGAATATAATCTTTTTTCCACTATTACCCTCTTAGCGCTCCGAATGTCCACTTGCATTTTCTACAGAAAGAGTGTTCAGAACTGCGCAATCAAAAGTATGGTTTAACTCTGTTAGCTTAATGAACATATCAGAAATAAGTTTCACACAATGCTTCTGTGTAGTTTTTATTTGAAGATATTATTTTTCCCAATAGAGGCCTCTTAGCGCTCAGAATGTCCAATTGCAGTTTCTACAGAAAGAGTGTTTCAGAAAGGCTCAATCAAAAGTAAGGTTCAACTCTGTGAGTTGAATGCACAGAACAGAAAGAAGTTTCATACAATGCTTCTGTGTAGTTTATATTTGAACATATTCTTTTTTCCACTATTACCCACTTAGCGCTACGAATGTCCAGTTGCATTTTCTACAGACAGAGTGTTTCAAAACTGCTCAATCAAAAGTATGGTTTAACTCTGTTAGCTGAATGCTCAGATCAGAAAGAAGTTTCACAGAATGCTTCTGTGTAGTTTATATTTCAATATATTCCTTTTTCCACTACTACTCTCTTAGCGCTCCAAATGTCCAGTTGCATTTTCTACAGAAAGAGTGTTCAGATCTGCTCAATCAAAAGTATGGTTTAACTCTGTTAGCTGAATGCACAGATCAGAAAGAAGTTTCACAGAATGATTCTGTGTAGTTTATATTTGGACACATTACTTTTTCCACTATTACCCTCTTAGCGCTCCGAATCTCCACTTGCATTTTCTACAGAAAGAGTTTTTCAGAACGGCTCATTCAAAACTAAGGTTCAACTCTTTTAGTTGAACAAACAGAACAGAAAGAAGTTTCACACAATTCTTCTGTGTCGTTTTTATTTGTAGACATTCTTTTTCCCAATATAGGCCTCTTAGCGCTCAGAATGTGCAATTGCAGTTTCTACAGAAAGAGTGTTTCAGAACGGTTCAATCAAAAGTAAGGTTCAACTCTGTTAGTTGAATGCACAGAGCAGAAAGAAGTTTCATACAATGCTTCTGTGTAGTTTATATTTGAACATATTCTTTTTTCCACTATTACCCACTTAGCGCTACGAATGTCCAGTTGCATTTTCTACAGACAGAGTGTTTCAAAACTGCTCAATCAAAAGTATGGTTTAACTCTGTTAGCTGAATGCTCAGATCAGAAAGAAGTTTCACAGAATGCTTCTGTGTAGTTTATATTTAATATATTACTTTTTCCACTACTACGCTCTTAGCGCTCCAAATGTCCAGTTGCATTTTCTACAGAAAGAGTGTTCAGATCTGCTCAATCAAAAGTATGGTTTAACTCTGTTAGCTGAATGCACAGTTCAGAAAGAAGTTTCACAGAATGATTCTGTGTAGTTTATATTTGAAGACATTCCTTTTTCCACTATTACCCTCTTAGCGCTCCGAATCTCCACTTGCATTTTCTACAAAAAGAGTGTTTCATAGCTGCTCAATCAATAATATGTTTTATCTCTGTTAACTGAATTTACAGATCAGAAATAAGTTTCCCAGAATGCATCTGTGTAGTTTTTATTTGAAGATATTCTTTTTCCCAATGTAGGCCTCTTAGCGCTTAGCATGTCCAATTGCAGTTTCTACAGAAAGAGTGTTTCAGAACGGCTCAATCAAAAGTAAGGTTCAACTCTGTTAGTTGAATGCACAGAACAGAAAGAATTTTCACAGAATGCTACTGTGTAGTTTATATTTGAATATATTCCTTTTTCCACTATTACCCTCTTAGCGCTCCGAATGTCCACTTGCATTTTCTACAGAAAGAGTGTTCAGAACTGCGCAATCAAAAGTATGGTTTAACTCTGTTAGCTTAATAAACATATCAGAAATAGGTTTCACACAATGCTTCTGTGTAGTTTTTATTTGAAGATATTATTTTTCCCAATAGAAGCCTCTTAGCGCTCAGAATGCCCAATTGCAGTTTCTACAGAAAGAGTGTTTCAGAAAGGCTCAATCAAAAGTAAGGTTCAACTCTGTTAGTTGAATGCACAGAACAGAAAGAAGTTTCATACAATGCTTCTGTGTAGTTTATATTTGAACATATTCTTTTTTCCACTATTACCCACTTAGCGCTACGAATGTCCAGTTGCATTTTCTACAGACAGAGTGTTTCAAAACTGCTCAATCAAAAGTATGGTTTAACTCTGTTAGCTGAATTCTCAGATCAGAAAGAAGTTTCACAGAATGCTTCTGTGTAGTTTATATTTGAATATATTCCTTTTTCCACTACTACTCTCTTAGCGCTCCAAATGTCCAGTTGCATTTTCTACAGAAAGAGTGTTCAGATCTGCTCTATCAAAAGTATGGTTTAACTCTGTTAGCTGAATGCACAGATCAGAAAGAAGTTTCACAGAATGATTCTGTGTAGTTTATGTTTGGAGACATTCCTTTTTCCACTATTACCCTCTTAGCGCTCCGAATCTCCACTTGCATTTTCTACAGAAAGAGTGTTTCAGAACGGCTCAATCAAAACAAAGGTTCAACTCTTTTAGTTGAACAAACAGAACAGAAAGAAGTTTCACACAATTCTTCTGTGTAGTTTTTATTTGTAGACATTCTTTTTCCCAATATAGGCCTCTTAGCGCTCAGAATGTCCAATTGCAGTTTCTACAGAAAGAGTGTTTCAGAACGGCTCAATCAAAAGTAAGGTTCAACTCTGTTAGTTGAATGCACAGAACAGAAAGAAGTTTCATACAATGCTTCTGTGTAGTTTATATTTGAACATATTCTTTTTTCCACTATTACCCACTTAGCGCTACGAATGTCCAGTTGCATTTTCTACAGACAGAGTGTTTCAAAACTGCTCAATCAAAAGTATGGTTTAACTCTGTTAGCTGAATGCTCAGATCAGAAAGAAGTTTCACAGAATGCTTCTGTGTAGTTTATATTTGAATATATTCCTTTTTCCACTACTACTCTCTTAGCGCTCCAAATGTCCAGTTGCATTTTCTACAGAAAGAGTGTTCAGATCTGCTCAATCAAATGTATGGTTTAACTCTGTTAGCTGAATGCACAGATCAGAAAGAAGTTTCACCGAATGATTCTGTGTAGTTTATATTTGAAGACATTCCTTTTTCCACTATTAACCTCTTAGCGCTCCGAATCTCCACTTGCATTTTCTACAAAAAGAGTGTTTCATAACTGCTCAATCAAAAATATGTTTTATCTCTGTTAACTAAATTTACAGATCAGAAATAAGTTTCACAGAATGCATCTGTGTAGTTTTTATTTGAAGATATTCTTTTTCCCAATGTAGGCCTCTTAGCGCTTAGCATGTCCAATTGCAGTTTCTACAGAAAGAGTGTTTCAGAATGGCTCAATCAAAAGTCAGGTTCAACTCTGTTAGTTGAATGCACTGAACAGAAAGAATTTTCACAGAATGCTACTGTGTAGTTTATATTTGAATATATTCCTTTTTCCACTATTACCCTCTTAGCGCTCCGAATGTCCACTTGCATTTTCTACAGAAAGAGTGTTCAGAACTGCGCAATCAAAAGTATGGTTTAACTCTGTTAGCTTAATGAATATATCAGAAATAAGTTTCACACAATGCTTCTGTGTAGTTTTTCTTTGAAGATATTATTTTTCCCAATAGAGGCCTCTTAGCGCTCAGAATGTCCAATTTCAGTTTCTACAGATAGAGTGTTTCAGAAAGGCTCAATCAAAAGTAAGGTTCAACTCTGTTAGTTGAATGCACAGAACAGAAAGAAGTTTCATACAATGCTTCTGTGTAGTTTATATTTGAACATATTCTTTTTTCCACTATTACCCACTTAGCGCTACGAATGTCCAGTTGCATTTTCTACAGACAGAGTGTTTCAAAACTGCTCAATCAAAAGTATGGTTTAACTCTGTTAGCTGAATGCTCAGATCAGAAAGAAGTTTCACAGAATGCTTCTGTGTGGTTTATATTTGAATATATTCCTTTTTCCACTACTACTCTCTTAGCGCTCCAAATGTCCAGTTGCATTTTCTACAGAAAGAGTGTTCAGATCTGCTCAATCAAAATTATGGTTTAACTCTGTTAGCTGAATGCACAGATCAGAAAGAAGTTTCACAGAATGATTCTGTGTAGTTTATAATTGGAGACATTCCTTTTTCCACTATTACCCTCTTAGCGCTCCGAATCTCCACTGGCATTTTCTACAGAAAGAGTGTTTCAGAACGGCTCAATCAAAACAAAGGTTCAACTCTTTTAGTTGAACAAACAGAACCGAAATAAGTTTCACACAATTCTTCTGCGTTGTTTTTATTTGTAGACATTGTTTTTCCCAATATAGGCCTCTTAGCGCTCAGAATGTCCAATTGCAGTTTCTACAGAAAGAGTGTTTCAGAACGGCTCAATCAAAAGTAAGGTTCAACTCTGTTAGTTGAATGCACAGAACAGAAAGAAGTTTCATACAATGCTTCTTTGTAGTTTATATTTGAACATATTCTTTTTTCCACTATTACCCACTTAGCGCTACGAATGTCCAGTTGCATTTTCTACAGACAGAGTGTTTCAAAACTGCTCAATCAAAAGTATGGTTTAACTCCGTTAGCTGAATGCTCAGATCAGAAAGAAGTTTCACAGAATGCTTCTGTGTAGTTTATATTTGAATATATTCCTTTTTCCACTACTACGCTCTTAGCGCTCCAAATGTCCAGTTGCATTTTCTACAGAAAGAGTGTTCAGATCTGCTCAATCAAAAGTATGGTTTAACTCTGTTAGCTGAATGCACAGATCAGAAAGAAGTTTCACCGAATGATTCTGTGTAGTTTATATTTGAAGACATTCCTTTTTCCACTATTACCCTCTTAGCGCTCCGAATCTCCACTTGCATTTTCTACAAAAAGAGTGTTTCATAACTGCTCAATCAAAAATATGTTTTATCTCTGTTAACTGAATTTACAGATCAGAAATAAGTTTCACAGTATGCATCTGTGTAGTTTTTATTTGAAGATATTCTTTTTCCCAATGTAGGCCTCTTAGCGCTTAGCATGTCCAATTGCAGTTTCTACAGAAAGTGTGTTTCAGAACGGCTCAATCAAAAGTAAGGTTCAACTCTGTTAGTTGAATGCACAGAACAGAAAGAATTTTCACAGAATGCTACTGTGTAGTTTATATTTGAATATATTCCTTTTTCCACTATTACCCTCTTAGCGCTCCGAATGTCCACTTGCATTTTCTACAGAAAGAGTGTTCAGAACTGCGCAATCAAAAGTATGGTTTAACTCTGTTAGCTTAATGAACATATCAGAAATAAGTTTCACACAATGCTTCTGTGTAGTTTTTATTTGAAGATATTATTTTTCCCAATAGAGGCCTCTTAGCGCTCAGAATGCCCAATTGCAGTTTTTACAGAAAGAGTGTTTCAGAAAGGCTCAATCAAAAGTAAGGTTCAACTCTGTTAGTTGAATGCACAGAACAGAAAGAAGTTTCATACAATGCTTATGTGTAGTTTATATTTGAACATATTCTTTTTTCCACTATTACCCACTTAGCGCTACGAATGTCCAGTTGCATTTTCTACAGACAGAGTGTTTCAAAACTGCTCAATCAAAAGTATGGTTTAACTCTGTTAGCTGAATGCTCAGATCAGAAAGAAGTTTCACAGAATGCTTCTGTGTAGTTTATATTTGAATATATTCCTTTTTCCACTACTACTCTCTTAGCGCTCCAAATGTCTAGTTGCATTTTCTACAGAAAGAGTGTTCAGATCTGTTGAATCAAAAGTATGGTTTAACTCTGTTAGCTGAATGCACAGATCAGAAAGAAGTTTCACAGAATGATTCTGTGTAGTTTATATTTGGAGACATTCCTTTTTCCACTATTACCCTCTTAGCGCTCCGAATCTCCACTTGCATTATCTACAGAAAGAGTGTTTCAGAACGGCTCAATCAAAACTAAGGTTCAACTCTTTTAGTTGATCAAACAGAACAGAAAGAAGTTTCACACAATTCTTCTGTGTAGTTTTTATTTGTAGACATTCTTTTTCCCAATATAGGCCTCTTAGAGCTCAGAATGTCCAATTGCAGTTTCTACAGAAAGAGTGTTTCAGAACGGCTCAATCAAAAGTAAGGTTCAACTCTGTTAGTTGAATGCACAGAACAGAAAGAAGTTTCACAGAATGCTTCTGTGTAGTTTATATTTGAACATATTCTTTTTTCCACTATTACCCACTTAGCGCTACGAATGTCCAGTTGCATTTTCTACAGACAGAGTGTTTCAAAACTGCTCAATCAAAAGTATGGTTTAACTCTGTTAGCTGAATGCTCAGATCAGAAAGAAGTTTCACAGAATGCTTCTGTGTAGTTTATATTTGAATATATTCCTTTTTCCACTACTACGCTCTTAGCGCTCCAAATGTCCAGTTGCATTTTCTACAGAAAGAGTGTTCTGATCTGCTCAATCAAATGTATGGTTTAACTCTGTTAGCTGAATGCACAGATCAGAAAGAAGTTTCACCGAATGATTCTGTGTAGTTTATATTTGGAGACATTCCTTTTTCCACTATTACCCTCTTAGCGCTCCGAATGACCACTTGCATTTTCTACAGAAAGTGTGTTTCAGAACGGCTCAATCAAAACAAAGGTTCAACTCTTTTAGTTGAACAAACAGAACAGAAAGAAGTTTCACACAATTCTTCTGTGTAGTTTTTATTTGTAGACATTCTTTTTCCCAATATAGGCCTCTTAGCGCTCAGAATGTCCAATTGCAGTTTCTACAGAAAGAGTGTTTCAGAACGGCTCAATCAAAAGTAAGGTTCAACTCTGTTAGTTGAATGCACAGAACAGAAAGAAGTTTCACAGAATGCTTCTGTGTAGTTTATATTTGAACATATTCTTTTTTCCACTATTACCCCCTTAGCGCTACGAATGTCCAGTTGCATTTTCTACAGACAGAGTGTTTCAAAACTGCTCAATCAAAAGTATGGTTTAACTCTGTTAGCTGAATGCTCAGATCAGAAAGAAGTTTCACAGAATGCTTCTGTGTAGTTTATATTTGAATATATTCCTTTTTCCACTACTACGCTCTTAGCGCTCCAAATGTCCAGTTGCATTTTCTACAGAAAGAGTGTACAGATCTGCTCAATCAAAAGTATGGTTTAACTCTGTTAGCTGAATGCACAGATCTGAAAGAAGTTTCACCGAGTGATTCTGTGTAGTTTATATTTAAAGACATTCCTTTTTCCACTATTACCCTCTTAGCGCTCCGAATCTCCACTTGCATTTTCTACAAAAAGAGTGTTTCATAACTGCTCAATCAAAAATATGTTTTATCTCTGTTAACTGAATTTACAGATCAGAAATAAGTTTCACAGAATGCATCTGTGTAGTTTTTATTTGAAGATATTCTTTTTCCCAATGTAGGCCTCTTAGCGCTTAGCATGTCCAATTGCAGTTTCTACAGAAAGAGTGTTTCAGAATGGCTCAATCAAAAGTAAGGTTCAACTCTGTTAGTTGAATGCACAGAACAGAAAGAATTTTCACAGAATGCTACTGTGTAGTTTATATTTGAATATATTCCTTTTTCCACTATTACACTCTTAGCGCTCCGAATGCCCACTTCCATTATCTACAGAAAGAGTGTTCAGAACTGCGCAATCAAAAGTATGGTTTAATTCTGTTAGCTTAATGAACATATCAGTAATAAGTTTCACACAATGCTTCTGTGTATTTTTTATTTGAAGATATTATTTTTCCCAATAGAGGCCTCTTAGCGCTCAGAATGTCCAATTGCAGTTTCTACAGAAAGAGTGTTTCAGAAAGGCTCAATAAAAAGTAAGGTTCAACTCTGTTAGTTGAATGCACAGAACAGAAAGAAGTTTCATACAATGCTTCTGTGTAGTTTATATTTGAACATATTCTTTTTTCCACTATTACCCACTTAGCGCTAAGAATGTCCAGTTGCATTTTCTACAGACAGAGTGTTTCAAAACTGCTCAATCAAAAGTATGGTTTAACTCTGTTAGCTGAATGCTCAGATCAGAAAGAAGTTTCACAGAATGCTTCTGTGTAGTTTATATTTGAATATATTCCTTTTTCCACTACTACTCTCTTAGCGCTCCAAATGTCCAGTTGCATTTTCTACAGAAAGAGTGTTCAGATCTGCTCAATCAAAAGTATGGTTTAACTCTGTTAGCTGAATGCACAGATCAGAAAGAAGTTTCACAGAATGATTCTGTGTAGTTTATATTTGGAGACATTCCTTTTACCACTATTACCCTCTTAGCGCTCCGAATCTCCACTTGCATTTTCTACAGAAAGAGTGTTTCAGAACGGCTCACTCAAAATTAAGGTTCAACTCTTTTAGTTGAACAAACAGAACGGAAAGAAGTTTCACACAATTCTTCTGTGTAGTTTTTATTTGTAGACATTCTTTTTCCAAATATAGGCCTCTTAGCGCTCAGAATGTCCAATTGCAGTTTCTACAGAAAGAGTGTTTCAGAACGGCTCAATCAAAAGTAAGGTTCAACTCTGTTAGTTGAATGCACAGAACAGAAAGGAGTTTCATACAATGCTTCTGTGTAGACTATATTTGAACATATTCTTTTTTCCACTATTACCCACTTAGCGCTACGAATGTCCAGTTGCATTTTCGACAGACAGAGTGTTTCAAAACTGCTCAATCAAAAGTATGGTTTAACTCTGTTAGCTGAATTCTCAGATCAGAAAGAAATTTCACAGAATGCTTCTGTGTAGTTTATATTTGAATATATTCCTTTTTCCACTACTACGCTCTTAGCGCTCCAAATGTCCAGTTGCATTTTCTACAGAAAGAGTGTTCAGATCTGCTCAATCATAAGTATGGTTTAACTCTGTTAGCTGAATGCACAGATCAGATAGAAGTTTCACCGAGTGATTCTGTGTAGTTTATATTTGAAGACATTCCTTTTTCCACTATTACCCTCTTAGCGCTCCGAATCTCCACTTGCATTTTCTACAAAAAGAGTGTTTCATAACTGCTCAATCAAAAATATGTTTTATCTCTGTTAACTGAATTTACAGATCAGAAATAAGTTTCACAGAATGCATCTGTGTAGTTTTTATTTGAAGATATTCTTTTTCCCAATGTAGGCCTCTTAGCGCTTAGAATGTCCAATTGCAGTTTCTACAGAAAGAGTGTTTCAGAACGGCTCAATCAAAAGTAAGGTTCAACTCTTTTAGTTGAATGCACAGAACAGAAAGAATTTTCACAGAATGCTACTGTGTAGTTTATATTTGAATATATTCCTTTTTCCACTATTACCCTCTTAGCGCTCCGAATGTCCACTTGCATTTTCTACAGAAAGAGTGTTCAGAACTGCGCAATCAAAAGTATGGTTTAACTCTGTTATCTTAATGAACATATCAGAAATAAGTTTCACACAATGCTTCTGTGTAGTTTTTATTTGAAGATATTATTTTTCCCAATAGAGGCCTCTTAGCGCTCAGAATGTCCAATTGCAGTTTCTACAGAAAGAGTGTTTCAGAAAGGCTCAATCAAAACAAAGGTTCAACTCTTTTAGTTGAACAAACAGAACAGAAAGAAGTTTCACACAATTCTTCTGTGTAGTTTTTATTTGTAGACATTCTTTTTCCCAATATAGGCCTCTTAGCGCTCAGAATGTCCAATTGCAGTTTCTACAGAAAGAGTGTTTCAGAACGGCTCAATCAAAAGTAAGGTTCAACTCTGTTAGTTGAATGCACAGAACAGAAAGAAGTTTCATACAATGCTTCTGTGTAGTTTATATTTGAACATATTTTTTTTCCACTATTACCCACTTAGCGCTACGAATGTCCAGTTGCATTTTCTACAGACAGAGTGTTTCAAAACTGCTCAATCAAAAGTATGGTTTAACTCTGTTAGCTGAATGCTCAGATCAGAAAGAAGTTTCACAGAATGCTTCTGTGTAGTTTATATTTGAATATATTCCTTTTTCCACTACTACTCTCTTAGCGCTCCAAATGTCCAGTTGCATTTTCTACAGAAAGAGTGTTCAGATCTGCTCAATCAAATGTATGGTTTAACTCTGTTAGCTGAATGCACAGATCAGAAAGAAGTTTCACCGAATGATTCTGTGTAGTTTATATTTGAAGACATTCCTTTTTCCACTATTAACCTCTTAGCGCTCCGAATCTCCACTTGCATTTTCTACAAAAAGAGTGTTTCATAACTGCTCAATCAAAAATATGTTTTATCTCTGTTAACTAAATTTACAGATCAGAAATAAGTTTCACAGAATGCATCTGTGTAGTTTTTATTTGAAGATATTCTTTTTCCCAATGTAGGCCTCTTAGCGCTTAGCATGTCCAATTGCAGTTTCTACAGAAAGAGTGTTTCAGAATGGCTCAATCAAAAGTCAGGTTCAACTCTGTTAGTTGAATGCACTGAACAGAAAGAATTTTCACAGAATGCTACTGTGTAGTTTATATTTGAATATATTCCTTTTTCCACTATTACCCTCTTAGCGCTCCGAATGTCCACTTGCATTTTCTACAGAAAGAGTGTTCAGAACTGCGCAATCAAAAGTATGGTTTAACTCTGTTAGCTTAATGAATATATCAGAAATAAGTTTCACACAATGCTTCTGTGTAGTTTTTCTTTGAAGATATTATTTTTCCCAATAGAGGCCTCTTAGCGCTCAGAATGTCCTATTTCAGTTTCTACAGAAAGAGTGTTTCAGAAAGGCTCAATCAAAAGTAAGGTTCAACTCTGTTAGTTGAATGCACAGAACAGAAAGAAGTTTCATACAATGCTTCTGTGTAGTTTATATTTGAACATATTCTTTTTTCCACTATTACCCACTTAGCGCTACGAATGTCCAGTTGCATTTTCTACAGACAGAGTGTTTCAAAACTGCTCAATCAAAAGTATGGTTTAACTCTGTTAGCTGAATGCTCAGATCAGAAAGAAGTTTCACAGAATGCTTCTGTGTGGTTTATATTTGAATATATTCCTTTTTCCACTACTACTCTCTTAGCGCTCCAAATGTCCAGTTGCATTTTCTACAGAAAGAGTGTTCAGATCTGCTCAATCAAAATTATGGTTTAACTCTGTTAGCTGAATGCACAGATCAGAAAGAAGTTTCACAGAATGATTCTGTGTAGTTTATAATTGGAGACATTCCTTTTTCCACTATTACCCTCTTAGCGCTCCGAATCTCCACTTGCATTTTCTACAGAAAGAGTGTTTCAGAACGGCTCAATCAAAACAAAGGTTCAACTCTTTCAGTTGAACAAACAGAACCGAAATAAGTTTCACACAATTCTTCTGCGTAGTTTTTATTTGTAGACATTGTTTTTCCCAATATAGGCCTCTTAGCGCTCAGAATGTCCAATTGCAGTTTCTGCAGAAAGAGTGTTTCAGAACGGCTCAATCAAAAGTAAGGTTCAACTCTGTTAGTTGAATGCACAGAACAGAAAGAAGTTTCATACAATGCTTCTGTGTAGTTTATATTTGAACATATTCTTTTTTCCACTATTACCCACTTAGCGCTACGAATGTCCAGTTGCATTTTCTACAGACAGAGTGTTTCAAAACTGCTCAATCAAAAGTATGGTTTAACTCCGTTAGCTGAATGCTCAGATCAGAAAGAAGTTTCACAGAATGCTTCTGTGTAGTTTATATTTGAATATATTCCTTTTTCCACTACTACGCTCTTAGCGCTCCAAATGTCCAGTTGCATTTTCTACAGAAAGAGTGTTCAGATCTGCTCAATCAAAAGTATGGTTTAACTCTGTTAGCTGAATGCACAGATCAGAAAGAAGTTTCACCGAATGATTCTGTGTAGTTTATATTTGAAGACATTCCTTTTTCCACTATTACCCTCTTAGCGCTCCGAATCTCCACTTGCATTTTCTACAAAAAGAGTGTTTCATAACTGCTCAATCAAAAATATGTTTTATCTCTGTTAACTGAATTTACAGATCAGAAATAAGTTTCACAGTATGCATCTGTGTAGTTTTTATTTGAAGATATTCTTTTTCCCAATGTAGGCCTCTTAGCGCTTAGCATGTCCAATTGCAGTTTCTACAGAAAGTGTGTTTCAGAACGGCTCAATCAAAAGTAAGGTTCAACTCTGTTAGTTGAATGCACAGAACAGAAAGAATTTTCACAGAATGCTACTGTGTAGTTTATATTTGAATATATTCCTTTTTCCACTATTACCCTCTTAGCGCTCCGAATGTCCACTTGCATTTTCTACAGAAAGAGTGTTCAGAACTGCGCAATCAAAAGTATGGTTTAACTCTGTTAGCTTAATGAACATATCAGAAATAAGTTTCACACAATGCTTCTGTGTAGTTTTTATTTGAAGATATTATTTTTCCCAATAGAGGCCTCTTAGCGCTCAGAATGCCCAATTGCAGTTTTTACAGAAAGAGTGTTTCAGAAAGGCTCAATCAAAAGTAAGGTTCAACTCTGTTAGTTGAATGCACAGAACAGAAAGAAGTTTCATACAATGCTTATGTGTAGTTTATATTTGAACATATTCTTTTTTCCACTATTACCCACTTAGCGCTACGAATGTCCAGTTGCATTTTCTACAGACAGAGTGTTTCAAAACTGCTCAATCAAAAGTATGGTTTAACTCTGTTAGCTGAATGCTCAGATCAGAAAGAAGTTTCACAGAATGCTTCTGTGTAGTTTATATTTGAATATATTCCTTTTTCCACTACTACTCTCTTAGCGCTCCAAATGTCCAGTTGCATTTTCTACAGAAAGAGTGTTCAGATCTGCTCAATCAAAAGTATGGTTTAACTCTGTTAGCTGAATGCACAGATCAGAAAGAAGTTTCACAGAATGATTCTGTGTAGTTTATATTTGGAGACATTCCTTTTACCACTATTACCCTCTTAGCGCTCCGAATCTCCACTTGCATTTTCTACAGAAAGAGTGTTTCAGAACGGCTCACTCAAAATTAAGGTTCAACTCTTTTAGTTGAACAAACAGAACGGAAAGAAGTTTCACACAATTCTTCTTTGTAGTTTTTATTTGTAGACATTCTTTTTCCAAATATAGGCCTCTTAGCGCTCAGAATGTCCAATTGCAGTTTCTACAGAAAGAGTGTTTCAGAACGGCTCAATCAAAAGTAAGGTTCAACTCTGTTAGTTGAATGCACAGAACAGAAAGGAGTTTCATACAATGCTTCTGTGTAGATTATATTTGAACATATTCTTTTTTCCACTATTACCCACTTAGCGCTACGAATGTCCAGTTGCATTTTCGACAGACAGAGTGTTTCAAAACTGCTCAATCAAAAGTATGGTTTAACTCTGTTAGCTGAATTCTCAGATCAGAAAGAAATTTCACAGAATGCTTCTGTGTAGTTTATATTTGAATATATTCCTTTTTCCACTACTACGCTCTTAGCGCTCCAAATGTCCAGTTGCATTTTCTACAGAAAGAGTGTTCAGATCTGCTCAATCATAAGTATGGTTTAACTCTGTTAGCTGAATGCACAGATCAGATAGAAGTTTCACCGAGTGATTCTGTGTAGTTTATATTTGAAGACATTCCTTTTTCCACTATTACCCTCTTAGCGCTCCGAATCTCCACTTGCATTTTCTACAAAAAGAGTGTTTCATAACTGCTCAATCAAAAATATGTTTTATCTCTGTTAACTGAATTTACAGATCAGAAATAAGTTTCACAGAATGCATCTGTGTTGTTTTTATTTGAAGATATTCTTTTTCCCAATGTAGGCCTCTTAGCGCTTAGAATGTCCAATTGCAGTTTCTACAGAAAGAGTGTTTCAGAACGGCTCAATCAAAAGTAAGGTTCAACTCTTTTAGTTGAATGCACAGAACAGAAAGAATTTTCACAGAATGCTACTGTGTAGTTTATATTTGAATATATTCCTTTTTCCACTATTACCCTCTTAGCGCTCCGAATGTCCACTTGCATTTTCTACAGAAAGAGTGTTCAGAACTGCGCAATCAAAAGTATGGTTTAACTCTGTTAGCTTAATGAACATATCAGAAATAAGTTTCACACAATGCTTCTGTGTAGTTTTTATTTGAAGATATTATTTTTCCCAATAGAGGCCTCTTAGCGCTCAGAATGTCCAATTGCAGTTTCTACAGAAAGAGTGTTTCAGAAAGGCTCAATCAAAAGTATGGTTTAACTCTGTTAGCTGAATGCTCAGATCAGAAAGAAGTTTCACAGAATGCTTCTGTGTAGTTTATATTTGAATATATTCCTTTTTCCACTACTACTCTCTTAGCGCTCCAAATGTCCAGTTGCATTTTCTACAGAAAGAGTGTTCAGATCTGCTCAATCAAAAGTATGGTTTAACTCTGTTAGCTGAATGCACAGATCAGAAAGAAGTTTCACAGAATGATTCTGTGTAGTTTATATTTGGAGACATTCCTTTTACCACTATTACCCTCTTAGCGCTCCGAATCTCCACTTGCATTTTCTACAGAAAGAGTGTTTCAGAACGGCTCACTCAAAATTAAGGTTCAACTCTTTTAGTTGAACAAACAGAACGGAAAGAAGTTTCACACAATTCTTCTGTGTAGTTTTTATTTGTAGACATTCTTTTTCCAAATATAGGCCTCTTAGCGCTCAGAATGTCCAATTGCAGTTTCTACAGAAAGAGTGTTTCAGAACGGCTCAATCAAAAGTAAGGTTCAACTCTGTTAGTTGAATGCACAGAACAGAAAGGAGTTTCATACAATGCTTCTGTGTAGACTATATTTGAACATATTCTTTTTTCCACTATTACCCACTTAGCGCTACGAATGTCCAGTTGCATTTTCGACAGACAGAGTGTTTCAAAACTGCTCAATCAAAAGTATGGTTTAACTCTGTTAGCTGAATTCTCAGATCAGAAAGAAATTTCACAGAATGCTTCTGTGTAGTTTATATTTGAATATATTCCTTTTTCCACTACTACGCTCTTAGCGCTCCAAATGTCCAGTTGCATTTTCTACAGAAAGAGTGTTCAGATCTGCTCAATCATAAGTATGGTTTAACTCTGTTAGCTGAATGCACAGATCAGATAGAAGTTTCACCGAGTGATTCTGTGTAGTTTATATTTGAAGACATTCCTTTTTCCACTATTACCCTCTTAGCGCTCCGAATCTCCACTTGCATTTTCTACAAAAAGAGTGTTTCATAACTGCTCAATCAAAAATATGTTTTATCTCTGTTAACTGAATTTACAGATCAGAAATAAGTTTCACAGAATGCATCTGTGTAGTTTTTATTTGAAGATATTCTTTTTCCCAATGTAGGCCTCTTAGCGCTTAGAATGTCCAATTGCAGTTTCTACAGAAAGAGTGTTTCAGAACGGCTCAATCAAAAGTAAGGTTCAACTCTTTTAGTTGAATGCACAGAACAGAAAGAATTTTCACAGAATGCTACTGTGTAGTTTATATTTGAATATATTCCTTTTTCCACTATTACCCTCTTAGCGCTCCGAATGTCCACTTGCATTTTCTACAGAAAGAGTGTTCAGAACTGCGCAATCAAAAGTATGGTTTAACTCTGTTATCTTAATGAACATATCAGAAATAAGTTTCACACAATGCTTCTGTGTAGTTTTTATTTGAAGATATTATTTTTCCCAATAGAGGCCTCTTAGCGCTCAGAATGTCCAATTGCAGTTTCTACAGAAAGAGTGTTTCAGAAAGGCTCAATCAAAACAAAGGTTCAACTCTTTTAGTTGAACAAACAGAACAGAAAGAAGTTTCACACAATTCTTCTGTGTAGTTTTTATTTGTAGACATTCTTTTTCCCAATATAGGCCTCTTAGCGCTCAGAATGTCCAATTGCAGTTTCTACAGAAAGAGTGTTTCAGAACGGCTCAATCAAAAGTAAGGTTCAACTCTGTTAGTTGAATGCACAGAACAGAAAGAAGTTTCATACAATGCTTCTGTGTAGTTTATATTTGAACATATTTTTTTTCCACTATTACCCACTTAGCGCTACGAATGTCCAGTTGCATTTTCTACAGACAGAGTGTTTCAAAACTGCTCAATCAAAAGTATGGTTTAACTCTGTTAGCTGAATGCTCAGATCAGAAAGAAGTTTCACAGAATGCTTCTGTGTAGTTTATATTTGAATATATTCCTTTTTCCACTACTACTCTCTTAGCGCTC
Source organism: Symphalangus syndactylus (assembly GCF_028878055.3). Taxonomy (NCBI): domain Eukaryota; kingdom Metazoa; phylum Chordata; class Mammalia; order Primates; family Hylobatidae; genus Symphalangus; species Symphalangus syndactylus. Next base: position 161,149,612 of record NC_072447.2, on the reverse strand, counting down.
CAAATGTCCAGTTGCATTTTCTACAGAAAGAGTGTTCAGATCTGCTCAATCAAATGTATGGTTTAACTCTGTTAGCTGAATGCACAGATCAGAAAGAAGTTTCACCGAATGATTCTGTGTAGTTTATATTTGAAGACATTCCTTTTTCCACTATTAACCTCTTAGCGCTCCGAATCTCCACTTGCATTTTCTACAAAAAGAGTGTTTCATAACTGCTCAATCAAAAATATGTTTTATCTCTGTTAACTAAATTTACAGATCAGAAATAAGTTTCACAGAATGCATCTGTGTAGTTTTTATTTGAAGATATTCTTTTTCCCAATGTAGGCCTCTTAGCGCTTAGCATGTCCAATTGCAGTTTCTACAGAAAGAGTGTTTCAGAATGGCTCAATCAAAAGTCAGGTTCAACTCTGTTAGTTGAATGCACTGAACAGAAAGAATTTTCACAGAATGCTACTGTGTAGTTTATATTTGAATATATTCCTTTTTCCACTATTACCCTCTTAGCGCTCCGAATGTCCACTTGCATTTTCTACAGAAAGAGTGTTCAGAACTGCGCAATCAAAAGTATGGTTTAACTCTGTTAGCTTAATGAATATATCAGAAATAAGTTTCACACAATGCTTCTGTGTAGTTTTTCTTTGAAGATATTATTTTTCCCAATAGAGGCCTCTTAGCGCTCAGAATGTCCTATTTCAGTTTCTACAGAAAGAGTGTTTCAGAAAGGCTCAATCAAAAGTAAGGTTCAACTCTGTTAGTTGAATGCACAGAACAGAAAGAAGTTTCATACAATGCTTCTGTGTAGTTTATATTTGAACATATTCTTTTTTCCACTATTACCCACTTAGCGCTACGAATGTCCAGTTGCATTTTCTACAGACAGAGTGTTTCAAAACTGCTCAATCAAAAGTATGGTTTAACTCTGTTAGCTGAATGCTCAGATCAGAAAGAAGTTTCACAGAATGCTTCTGTGTGGTTTATATTTGAATATATTCCTTTTTCCACTACTACTCTCTTAGCGCTCCAAATGTCCAGTTGCATTTTCTACAGAAAGAGTGTTCAGATCTGCTCAATCAAAATTATGGTTTAACTCTGTTAGCTGAATGCACAGATCAGAAAGAAGTTTCACAGAATGATTCTGTGTAGTTTATAATTGGAGACATTCCTTTTTCCACTATTACCCTCTTAGCGCTCCGAATCTCCACTTGCATTTTCTACAGAAAGAGTGTTTCAGAACGGCTCAATCAAAACAAAGGTTCAACTCTTTCAGTTGAACAAACAGAACCGAAATAAGTTTCACACAATTCTTCTGCGTAGTTTTTATTTGTAGACATTGTTTTTCCCAATATAGGCCTCTTAGCGCTCAGAATGTCCAATTGCAGTTTCTACAGAAAGAGTGTTTCAGAACGGCTCAATCAAAAGTAAGGTTCAACTCTGTTAGTTGAATGCACAGAACAGAAAGAAGTTTCATACAATGCTTCTGTGTAGTTTATATTTGAACATATTCTTTTTTCCACTATTACCCACTTAGCGCTACGAATGTCCAGTTGCATTTTCTACAGACAGAGTGTTTCAAAACTGCTCAATCAAAAGTATGGTTTAACTCCGTTAGCTGAATGCTCAGATCAGAAAGAAGTTTCACAGAATGCTTCTGTGTAGTTTATATTTGAATATATTCCTTTTTCCACTACTACGCTCTTAGCGCTCCAAATGTCCAGTTGCATTTTCTACAGAAAGAGTGTTCAGATCTGCTCAATCAAAAGTATGGTTTAACTCTGTTAGCTGAATGCACAGATCAGAAAGAAGTTTCACCGAATGATTCTGTGTAGTTTATATTTGAAGACATTCCTTTTTCCACTATTACCCTCTTAGCGCTCCGAATCTCCACTTGCATTTTCTACAAAAAGAGTGTTTCATAACTGCTCAATCAAAAATATGTTTTATCTCTGTTAACTGAATTTACAGATCAGAAATAAGTTTCACAGTATGCATCTGTGTAGTTTTTATTTGAAGATATTCTTTTTCCCAATGTAGGCCTCTTAGCGCTTAGCATGTCCAATTGCAGTTTCTACAGAAAGTGTGTTTCAGAACGGCTCAATCAAAAGTAAGGTTCAACTCTGTTAGTTGAATGCACAGAACAGAAAGAATTTTCACAGAATGCTACTGTGTAGTTTATATTTGAATATATTCCTTTTTCCACTATTACCCTCTTAGCGCTCCGAATGTCCACTTGCATTTTCTACAGAAAGAGTGTTCAGAACTGCGCAATCAAAAGTATGGTTTAACTCTGTTAGCTTAATGAACATATCAGAAATAAGTTTCACACAATGCTTCTGTGTAGTTTTTATTTGAAGATATTATTTTTCCCAATAGAGGCCTCTTAGCGCTCAGAATGCCCAATTGCAGTTTTTACAGAAAGAGTGTTTCAGAAAGGCTCAATCAAAAGTAAGGTTCAACTCTGTTAGTTGAATGCACAGAACAGAAAGAAGTTTCATACAATGCTTATGTGTAGTTTATATTTGAACATATTCTTTTTTCCACTATTACCCACTTAGCGCTACGAATGTCCAGTTGCATTTTCTACAGACAGAGTGTTTCAAAACTGCTCAATCAAAAGTATGGTTTAACTCTGTTAGCTGAATGCTCAGATCAGAAAGAAGTTTCACAGAATGCTTCTGTGTAGTTTATATTTGAATATATTCCTTTTTCCACTACTACTCTCTTAGCGCTCCAAATGTCCAGTTGCATTTTCTACAGAAAGAGTGTTCAGATCTGCTCAATCAAAAGTATGGTTTAACTCTGTTAGCTGAATGCACAGATCAGAAAGAAGTTTCACAGAATGATTCTGTGTAGTTTATATTTGGAGACATTCCTTTTACCACTATTACCCTCTTAGCGCTCCGAATCTCCACTTGCATTTTCTACAGAAAGAGTGTTTCAGAACGGCTCACTCAAAATTAAGGTTCAACTCTTTTAGTTGAACAAACAGAACGGAAAGAAGTTTCACACAATTCTTCTTTGTAGTTTTTATTTGTAGACATTCTTTTTCCAAATATAGGCCTCTTAGCGCTCAGAATGTCCAATTGCAGTTTCTACAGAAAGAGTGTTTCAGAACGGCTCAATCAAAAGTAAGGTTCAACTCTGTTAGTTGAATGCACAGAACAGAAAGGAGTTTCATACAATGCTTCTGTGTAGATTATATTTGAACATATTCTTTTTTCCACTATTACCCACTTAGCGCTACGAATGTCCAGTTGCATTTTCGACAGACAGAGTGTTTCAAAACTGCTCAATCAAAAGTATGGTTTAACTCTGTTAGCTGAATTCTCAGATCAGAAAGAAATTTCACAGAATGCTTCTGTGTAGTTTATATTTGAATATATTCCTTTTTCCACTACTACGCTCTTAGCGCTCCAAATGTCCAGTTGCATTTTCTACAGAAAGAGTGTTCAGATCTGCTCAATCATAAGTATGGTTTAACTCTGTTAGCTGAATGCACAGATCAGATAGAAGTTTCACCGAGTGATTCTGTGTAGTTTATATTTGAAGACATTCCTTTTTCCACTATTACCCTCTTAGCGCTCCGAATCTCCACTTGCATTTTCTACAAAAAGAGTGTTTCATAACTGCTCAATCAAAAATATGTTTTATCTCTGTTAACTGAATTTACAGATCAGAAATAAGTTTCACAGAATGCATCTGTGTTGTTTTTATTTGAAGATATTCTTTTTCCCAATGTAGGCCTCTTAGCGCTTAGAATGTCCAATTGCAGTTTCTACAGAAAGAGTGTTTCAGAACGGCTCAATCAAAAGTAAGGTTCAACTCTTTTAGTTGAATGCACAGAACAGAAAGAATTTTCACAGAATGCTACTGTGTAGTTTATATTTGAATATATTCCTTTTTCCACTATTACCCTCTTAGCGCTCCGAATGTCCACTTGCATTTTCTACAGAAAGAGTGTTCAGAACTGCGCAATCAAAAGTATGGTTTAACTCTCTTAGCTTAATGAACATATCAGAAATAAGTTTCACACAATGCTTCTGTGTAGTTTTTATTTGAAGATATTATTTTTCCCAATAGAGGCCTCTTAGCGCTCAGAATGTCCAATTGCAGTTTCTACAGAAAGAGTGTTTCAGAAAGGCTCAATCAAAAGTAAGGTTCAACTCTGTTAGTTGAATGCACAGAACAGAAAGAAGTTTCATACAATGCTTCTGTGTAGTTTCTATTTGAACATATTTTTTTTCCACTATTACCCACTTAGCACTACGAATGTCCAGTTGCATTTTCTACAGACAGAGTGTTTCAAAACTGCTCAATCAAAAGTATGGTTTAACTCTGTTAGCTGAATGCTCAGATCAGAAAGAAGTTTCACAGAATGCTTCTGTGTAGTTTATATTTGAATATATTCCTTTTTCCACTACTACTCTCTTAGCGCTCCAAATGTCCAGTTGCATTTTCTACAGAAAGAGTGTTCAGATCTGCTGAATCAAAAGTATGGTTTAACTCTGTTAGCTGAATGCACAGATCAGAAAGAAGTTTCACAGAATGATTCTGTGTAGTTTATATTTGGAGACATCCCTTTATCCACTATTACCCTCTTAGCGCTCCGAATCTCCACTTGCATTTTCTACAGAAAGAGTGTTTCAGAACGGCTCAATCAAAACTAAGGTTCAACACTTTTAGTTGAACAAACAGAACAGAAAGAAGTTTCACACAATTCTTCTGTGTAGTTTTTATTTGTAGACATTCTTTTTCCCAATATAGGCCTCTTAGCGTTCAGAATGTCCAATTGCAGTTTCTACAGAAAGAGTTTTTCAAAAAGGCTCAATCAAAAGTAAGGTTCAACTCTGTTAGTTGAATGCACAGAACAGAAAGAAGTTTCATACAATGCTTCTGTGTAGTTTATATTTGAACATATTCTTTTTTCCACTATTACCCACTTAGCGCTACGAATGTCCAGTTGCATTTTCTACAGACAGAGTGTTTCAAAACTGCTCAATCAAAAGTATGGTTTAACTCTGTTAGCTGAATGCTCAAATCAGAAAGAAGTTTCACAGAATGTTTCTGTGTAGTTAATATTTGAATATATTCCTTTTTCCACTACTAAGCTCTTAGCGCTCCAAATGTCCACTTACATTTTCTACAGAAAGAGTGTTCAGAACTGTGCAATCAAAAGTATGGTTTAACTCTGTTAGCTTAATGAACATATCAGAAATAAGTTTCACACAATGCTTCTGTGTAGTTTTTATTTGAAGATATTATTTTTCCCAATAGAGGGCTCTTAGCGCTCAGAATGTCCAATTGCAGTTTCTACAGAAAGAGTGTTTCAGAAAGGCTCAATCAAAAGTAAGGTTCAACTCTGTTAGTTGAATGCACAGAACAGAAAGAAGTTTCATACAATGCTTCTGTGTAGTTTATATTTGAACATATTCTTTTTTCCACTATTACCCACTTAGCGCTACGAATGTCCAGTTGCATTTTCTACAGACAGAGTGTTTCAAAACTGCTCAATCAAAAGTATGGTTTAACTCTGTTAGCTGAATGCTCAGATCAGAAAGAAGTTTCACAGAATGCTTCTGTGTAGTTTATATTTGAATATATTCCTTTTTCCACTACTACGCTCTTAGCGCTCCAAATGTCCAGTTGCATTTTCTACAGAAAGAGTGTTCAGATCTGCTCAATCAAAAGTATGGTTTAACTCTGTTAGCTGAATGCACAGATCAGAAGGAAGTTTCACCGAATGATTCTGTGTAGTTTATATTTTAAGACATTCCTTTTTCCACTATTACCCTCTTAGCGCTCCGAATCTCCACTTGCATTTTCTACAAAAAGAGTGTTTCATAACTGCTCAATCAAAAATATGTTTTATCTCTGTTAACTGAATTTACAGATCAGAAATAAGTTTCACAGAATGCATCTGTGTAGTTTTTATTTGAAGATATTCTTTTTCCCAATGTAGGCCTCTTAGCGCTTAGAATGTCCAATTGCAGTTTCTACAGAAAGAGTGTTTCAGAACGGCTCAATCAAAAGTAAGGTTCAACTCTTTTAGTTGAATGCACAGAACAGAAAGAATTTTCACAGAATGCTACTGTGTAGTTTATATTTGAATATATTCCTTTTTCCACTATTACCCTCTTAGCGCTCCGAATGTCCACTTGCATTTTCTACAGAAAGAGTGTTCAGAACTGCGCAATCAAAAGTATGGTTTAACTCTGTTAGCTTAATGAACATATCAGAAATAAGTTTCACACAATGCTTCTGTGTAGTTTTTATTTGAAGATATTATTTTTCCCAATAGAGGCCTCTTAGCGCTCAGAATGTCCAATTGCAGTTTCTACAGAAAGAGTGTTTCAGAAAGGCTCAATCAAAAGTAAGGTTCAACTCTGTTAGTTGAATGCACAGAACAGAAAGAAGTTTCATACAATGCTTCTGTGTAGTTTCTATTTGAACATATTCTTTTTTCCACTATTACCCACTTAGCACTACGAATGTCCAGTTGCATTTTCTACAGACAGAGTGTTTCAAAACTGCTCAATCAAAAGTATGGTTTAACTCTGTTAGCTGAATGCTCAGATCAGAAAGAAGTTTCACAGAATGTTTCTGTGTAGTTTATATTTGAATATATTCCTTTTTCCACTACTACTCTCTTGCGCTCCAAATGTCCAGTTGCATTTTCTACAGAAAGAGTGTTCAGATCTGCTGAATCAAAAGTATGGTTTAACTCTGTTAGCTGAATGCACAGATCAGAAAGAAGTTTCACAGAATGATTCTGTGTAGTTTATATTTGGAGACATCCCTTTATCCACTATTACCCTCTTAGCGCTCCGAATCTCCACTTGCATTTTCTACAGAAAGAGTGTTTCAGAACGGCTCAATCAAAACTAAGGTTCAACACTTTTAGTTGAACAAACAGAACAGAAAGAAGTTTCACACAATTCTTCTGTGTAGTTTTTATTTGTAGACATTCTTTTTCCCAATATAGGCCTCTTAGCGTTCAGAATGTCCAATTGCAGTTTCTACAGAAAGAGTTTTTCAAAAAGGCTCAATCAAAAGTAAGGTTCAACTCTGTTAGTTGAATGCACAGAACAGAAAGAAGTTTCATACAATGCTTCTGTGTAGTTTATATTTGAACATATTCTTTTTTCCACTATTACCCACTTAGCGCTACGAATGTCCAGTTGCATTTTCTACAGACAGAGTGTTTCAAAACTGCTCAATCAAAAGTATGGTTTAACTCTGTTAGCTGAATGCTCAAATCAGAAAGAAGTTTCACAGAATGTTTCTGTGTAGTTAATATTTGAATATATTCCTTTTTCCACTACTAAGCTCTTAGCGCTCCAAATGTCCACTTACATTTTCTACAGAAAGAGTGTTCAGAACTGTGCAATCAAAAGTATGGTTTAACTCTGTTAGCTTAATGAACATATCAGAAATAAGTTTCACACAATGCTTCTGTGTAGTTTTTATTTGAAGATATTATTTTTCCCAATAGAGGGCTCTTAGCGCTCAGAATGTCCAATTGCAGTTTCTACAGAAAGAGTGTTTCAGAAAGGCTCAATCAAAAGTAAGGTTCAACTCTGTTAGTTGAATGCACAGAACAGAAAGAAGTTTCATACAATGCTTCTGTGTAGTTTATATTTGAACATATTCTTTTTTCCACTATTACCCACTTAGCGCTACGAATGTCCAGTTGCATTTTCTACAGACAGAGTGTTTCAAAACTGCTCAATCAAAAGTATGGTTTAACTCTGTTAGCTGAATGCTCAGATCAGAAAGAAGTTTCACAGAATGCTTCTGTGTAGTTTATATTTGAATATATTCCTTTTTCCACTACTACGCTCTTAGCGCTCCAAATGTCCAGTTGCATTTTCTACAGAAAGAGTGTTCAGATCTGCTCAATCAAAAGTATGGTTTAACTCTGTTAGCTGAATGCACAGATCAGAAAGAAGTTTCACCGAATGATTCTGTGTAGTTTATATTTTAAGACATTCCTTTTTCCACTATTACCCTCTTAGCGCTCCGAATCTCCACTTGCATTTTCTACAAAAAGAGTGTTTCATAACTGCTCAATCAAAAATATGTTTTATCTCTGTTAACTGAATTTACAGATCAGAAATAAGTTTCACAGAATGCATCTGTGTAGTTTTTATTTGAAGATATTCTTTTTCCCAATGTAGGCCTCTTAGCGCTTAGCATGTCCAATTGCAGTTTCTACAGAAAGAGTGTTTCAGAACGGCTCAATCAAAAGTAAGGTTCAACTCTGTTAGTTGAATGCACAGAACAGAAAGAATTTTCACAGAATGCTACTGTGTAGTTTATATTTGAATATATTCCTTTTTCCACTATTACCCTCTTAGCGCTCCGAATGTCCACTTGCATTTTCTACAGAAAGAGTGTTCAGAACTGCGCAATCAAAAGTATGGTTTAACTCTGTTAGGTTAATGAACATATCAGAAATATGTTTCACACAATGCTTCTGTGTAGTTTTTATTTGAAGATATTATTTTTCCCAATAGAGGCCTCTTAGCGCTCAGAATGTCCAATTGCAGTTTCTACAGAAAGAGTGTTTCAGAAAGGCTCAATCAAAAGTAAGGTTCAACTCTGTTAGTTGAATGCACAGAACAGAAAGAAGTTTCATACAATGCTTCTGTGTAGTTTATATTTGAACATATTCTTTTTTCCACTATTACCCACTTAGCGCTACGAATGTCCAGTTGCATTTTCTACAGACAGAGTGTATCAAAACTGCTCAATCAAAAGTATGGTTTAACTCTGTTAGCTGAATGCTCAGATCAGAAAGAAGTTTCACAGAATGCTTCTGTGTAGTTTATATTTGAATATATTCCTTTTTCCACTACTACTCTCTTAGCTCTCCAAATGTCCAGTTGCATTTTCTACAGAAAGAGTGTTCAGATCTGCTCAATCAAAAGTATGTTTTAACTCTGTTAGCTGAATGCACAGATCAGCAAGAAGTTTCACAGAATGATTCTGTGTAGTTTAAATTTGGAGACATCCCTTTTTCCACTATTACCCTCTTAGCGCTCCGAATCTCCACTTGCATTTTCTACAGAAAGAGTGTTTCAGAACGGGTCAATCAAAACTAAGGTTCAACTCTTTTAGTTGAACAAACAGAACAGAAAGTAGTTTCACAAATTTCTTCTGTGTAGTTTTTATTTGTAGACATTCTTTTTCCCAATATAGGCCTCTTTGGGCTCAGAATGTCCAATTGCAGTTTCTACAGAAAGAGTGTTTCAGAACGGCTCAATCAAAAGTAAGGTTCAACTCTGTTAGTTGAATGCACAGAACAGAAAGAAGTTTCATAAAATGCTTCTGTGTTGTTCATATTTGGACATATTCTTTTTTCCACTATTACCCACTTAGCGCTACGAATGTCCAGTTGCTTTTTCTACAGACAGAGTGTTTCAAAACTGCTCAATCAAAAGTATGGTTTAACTCTGTTAGCTGAATGCTCAGATCAGAAAGAAATTTCACAGAATGCTTCTGTGTAGTTTATATTTGAATATATTCCTTTTTCCACTACTACGCTCTTAGCGCTCCAAATGTCCAGTTGCATTTTCTACAGAAAGAGTGTTCAGATCTGCTCAATCAAAAGTATGGTTTAACTCTGTTAGCTGAATGCACAGATCAGAAAGAAGTTTCACCGAATGATTCTGTGTAGTTTATATTTGAAGACATTCCTTTTTCGACTATTACCCTCTTAGCGCTCCGAATCTCCACTTGCATTTTCTACAAAAAGAGTGTTTCATAACTGCTCAATGAAAAATATGTTTTATCTCTGTTAACTGAATTTACAGATCAGAAATAAGTTTCACAGAATGCATCTGTGTAGTTTTTATTTGAAGATATTCTTTTTCCCAATGTAGGCCTCTTAGCGCTTAGCATGTCCAATTGCAGTTTCTACAGAAAGAGTGTTTCAGAACGGCTCAATCAAAAGTAAGGTTCAACTCTGTTAGTTGAATGCACAGAACAGAAAGAATTTTCACACAATGCTACTGTGTAGTTTATATTTGAATATATTCCTTTTTCCACTATTACCCTCTTAGCGCTCCGAATGTCCACTTGCATTTTCTACAGAAAGAGTGTTCAGAACTGCGCAATCAAAAGTATGGTTTAATTCTGTTAGCTTAATGAACATATCAGAAATAAGTTTCACACAATGCTTCTGTGTAGTTTTTATTTGAAGATGTTATTTTTCCCAATAGAGGCCTCTTAGCGCTCAGAATGTCCAATTGCAGTTTCTACAGAAAGAGTGTTTCAGAAAGCCTCAATCAAAAGTAAGGTTCAACTCTGTTAGTTGAATGCACAGAACAGAAAGAAGTTTCATACAATGCTTCTGTGTAGTTTATATTTGAACATATTCTTTTTTCCACTATTACCCACTTAGCGCTACGAATGTCCAGTTGCATTTTCTACAGACGGAGTGTTTCAAAACTGCTCAATCAAAAGTATGTTTTAACTCTGTTAGCTGAATGCTCAGATCAGAAAGAAGTTTCACAGAATGCTTCTGTGTAGTTTATATTTGAATATATTCCTTTTTCCACTACTACTCTCTTAGCGCTCCAAATGTCCAGTTGCATTCTCTACAGAAAGAGTGTTCAGATCTGCTCAATCAAAAGTATGGTTTAACTCTGTTAGCTGAATGCACAGATCAGAAAGAAGTTTCACAGAATGATTCTGTGTAGTTTATATTTGGAGACATTCCTTTTTCCACTATTACCCTCTTAGCGCTCCGAATCTCCACTTGCATTTTCTACAGAAAGAGTGTTCAGAACGGCTCAATCAAAACTAAGGTTCAAATCTTTTAGTTGAACAAACAGAACAGAAAAAGTTTCACACATTTCTTCTGTGTAGTTTTTATTTGTAGACATTCTTTTTCCCAATATAGGCCTCTTAGCGCTCAGAATGTCCAATTGCAGTTTCTACAGAAAGAGTGTTTCAGAACGGCTCCATCAAAAATAAGGTTCAACTCTGTTAGTTGAATGCACAGAACAGAAAGAAGTTTCATACAATGCTTCTGTGTAGTTTATATTGGAACATATTCTTTTTTCCACTATTACCCACTTAGCGCTACGAATGTCCAGTTGCATTTTCTACAGACAGAGTGTTTCAAAACTGCTCAATCAAAAGTATGGTTTAACTCTGTTAGCTGAATGCTCAGATCAGAAAGAAGTTTCCCAGAATGTTTCTGTGTAGTTTATATTTGAATATATTCCTTTTTCCACTACTACGCTCTTAGCGCTCCAAATGTCCAGTTGCATTTTCTACAGAAAGAGTGTTCAGATCTGCTCAATCAAAAGTATGGTTTAACTCTGTTAGCTGAATGCACAGATCAGAAAGAAGTTTCACCGAATTATTCTGTGTAGTTTATATTTGAAGACATTCCTTTTTCCACTATTACCCACTTAGCGCTCCGAATCTCCACTTGCATTTTCTACAAAAAGAGTGTTTCATAACTGCTCAATGAAAAATATGTTTTATCTCTGTTAACTGAATTTACAGATCAGAAATAAGTTTCCCAGAATGCATCTGTGTAGTTTTTATTTGAAGATATTCTTTTTCCCAATGTAGGCCTCTTAGCGCTTAGCATGTCCAATTGCAGTTTCTACAGAAAGAGTGTTTCAGAACGGCTCAATCAAAAGTAAGGTTCAACTCTGTTAGTTGAATGCACAGAACAGAAAGAATTTTCACACAATGCTACTGTGTAGTTTATATTTGAATATATTCCTTTTTCCACTATTACCCTCTTAACGCTCTGAATGTCCACTTGCATTTTCTACAGAAAGAGTGTTCAGAACTGCGCAATCAAAAGTATGGTTTAACTCTGTTAGCTTAATGAACATATCAGAAATAAGTTTCACACAATGCTTCTGTGTAGTTTTTATTTGAAGATGTTATTTTTCCCAATAGAGGCCTCTTAGCGCTCAGAATGTCCAATTGCAGTTTCTACAGAAAGAGTGTTTCAGAAAGGCTCAATCAAAAGTAAGGTTCAACTCTGTTAGTTGAATGCACAGAACAGAAAGAAGTTTCATACAATGCTTCTGTGTAGTTTATATTTGAACATATTCTTTTTTCCACTATTACCCACTTAGAGCTACGAATGTCCAGTTGCATTTTCTACAGACAGAGTGTTTCAAAACTGCTCAATCAAAAGTATGGTTTAACTCTGTTAGCTGAATGCTCAGATCAGAAAAAAGTTTCACAGAATGCTTCTGTGTAGTTTATATTTGAATATATTCCTTTTTCCACTACTACTCTCTTAGCGCTACAAATGTCCAGTTGCATTCTCTACAGAAAGAGTGTTCAGATCTGCTCAATCAAAAGTATGGTTTAACTCTGTTAGCTGAATGCACAGATCAGAAATAAGTTTCACAGAATGATTCTGTGTAGTTTATATTTGGAGACATTCCTTTTTCCACTATTACCCTCTTAGCGCTCCGAATCTCCACTTGCATTTTCTACAGAAAGAGTGTTTCAGAACGGCTCAATCAAAACTAAGGTTCAAATCTTTTAGTTGAACAAACAGAACAGAAAGAAGTTTCACACATTTCTTCTGTGTAGTTTTTATTTGTAGACATTCTTTTTCCCAATATAGGCCTCTTAGCGCTCAGAATGTCCAATTGCAGTTTCTACAGAAAGAGTGTTTCAGAACGGCTCCATCAAAAATAAGGTTCAACTCTGTTAGTTGAATGCACAGAACAGAAAGAAGTTTCATACAATGCTTCTGTGTAGTTTATATTTGAACATATTCTTTTTTCCACTATTACCCACTTAGCGCTACGAATGTCCAGTTGCATTTTCTACAGACAGAGTGTTTCAAAACTGCTCAATCAAAAGTATGGTTTAACTCTGTTAGCTGAATGCTCAGATCAGAAAGAAGTTTCACAGAATGTTTCTGTGTAGTTTATATTTGAATATATTCCTTTTTCCACTACTACGCTCTTAGCGCTCCAAATGTCCAGTTGCATTTTCTACAGAAAGGGTGTTCAGATCTGCTCAATCAAAAGTATGGTTTAACTCTGTTAGCTGAATGCACAGATCAGAAAGAAGTTTCACCGAATGATTCTGTGTAGTTTATATTTGAAGACATTCCTTTTTCCACTGTTACCCACTTACCGCTCCGAATCTCCACTTGCATTTTCTACAAAAAGAGTGTTTCATAACTGCTCAATGAAAAATATGTTTTATCTCTGTTAACTGAATTTACAGATCAGAAATAAGTTTCCCAGAATGCATCTGTGTAGTTCTTATTTGAAGATATTCTTTTTCCCAATGTAGGCCTCTTAGCACTTAGCATGTCCAATTGCAGTTTCTACAGAAAGAGTGTTTCAGAACGGCTCAATCAAAAGTAAGGTTCAACTCTGTTAGTTGAATGCACAGAACAGAAAGAATTTTCACGGAATGCTACTGTGTAGTTTATATTTGAATATATTCCTTTTTCCACTATTACCCTCTTAGCGCTCCGAATGTCCACTTGCATTTTCTACAGAAAGAGTGTTCAGAACTGCGCAATCAAAAGTATGGTTTAACTCTGTTAGCTTAATGAACATATCAGAAATATGTTTCACACAATGCTTCTGTGTAGTTTTTATTTGAAGATATTATTTTTCCCAATAGAGGCCTCTTAGCGCTCAGAATGTCCAATTGCAGTTTCTACAGAAAGAGTGTTTCAGAAAGGCTCAATCAAAAGTAAGGTTCAACTCTGTTAGTTGAATGCACAGAACAGAAAGAAGTTTCATACAATGCTTCTGTGTAGTTTATATTTGAACATATTCTTTTTTCCACTATTACCCACTTAGCGCTACGAATGTCCAGTTGCATTTTCTACAGACAGAGTGTTTCAAAACTGCTCAATCAAAAGTATGGTTTAACTCTGTTAGCTGAATGCTCAGAGCAGAAAGAAGTTTCACAGAATGCTTCTGTGTAGTTTATATTTGAATATATTCCTTTTTCCACTACTACGCTCTTAGCGCTCCAAATGTCCAGTTGCATTTTCTTCAGAAAGAGTGTTCACATCTGCTCAATCAAAAGTATGGTTTAACTCTGTTAGCTGAATGCACAGATCAGAAAGAAGTTTCACCGAATGATTCTGTGTAGTTTATATTTGAAGACATTCCTTTTTCCACTATTACCCTCTTAGCGCTCCGAATCTCCACTTGCATTTTCTACCAAAAGAGTGTTTCATAACTGCTCAATGAAAAATATGTTTTATCTCTGTTAACTGAATTTACAGATCAGAAATAAGTTTCACAGAATGCATCTGTGTAGTTTTTATTTGAAGATATTATTTTTCCCAATGTAGGCCTCTTAGCGCTTAGCATGTCCAATTGCAGTTTCTACAGAAAGAGTGTTTCAGAACGGCTCAATCAAAAGTAAGGTTCAACTCTGTTAGTTGAATGCACAGAACAGAAAGAATTTTCACAGAATGCTACTGTGTAGTTTATATTTGAATATATTCCTTTTTCCACTATTACCCTCTTAGCGCTCCGAATGCCCACTTGTATTTTCTACAGAAAGAGTGTTCAGAACTGCGCAATCCAATGTATGGTTTAACTCTGTTAGCTTAATGAACATATCAGAAATAAGTTTCACACAATGCTTCTGTGTAGTTTTTATTTGAAGATATTATTTTTCCGAATAGAGACCTCTTAGCGCTCAGAATGTCCAATTGCAGTTTCTACAGAAAGAGTGTTTCAGAAAGGCTCAATCAAAAGTAAGGTTCAACTCTGTTAGTTGAATGCACAGAACAGAAAGAAATTTCATACAATGCTTCTGTGTAGTTTATATTTGAACATATTCTTTTTTCCACTATTACCCACTTAGCGCTACGAATGTCCAGTTGCATTTTCTACAGACAGAGTGTTTCAAAACTGCTCAATCAAAATATGGTTTAACTCTGTTAGCTGAATGCTCAGATCAGAAATAAGTTTCACAGAATGCTTCTGTGTAGTTTATATTTGAATATATTCCTTTTTCCACTACTACTCTCTTAGCGCTCCAAATGTCCAGTTGCATTTTCTACAGAAAGAGTGTTCAGATCTGCTCAATCAAAAGTATGGTTTAAATCTGTTAGCTGAATGCACAGATCAGAAAGAAGTTTCACAGAATGATTCTGTGTATTTTATATTTGGAGACATTCCTTTTTCCACTAGTACCCTATTAGCGCTCCGAATCTCCACTTGCATTTTCTAAAGAAAGAGTGTTTCAGAACGGCTCAATCAAAACTAAGGTTCAACTCGTTTAGTTGAACAAACAGAACAGAAAGAAGTTTCACACAATTCTTCTGTGTAGTTTTTATTTGTAGACATTCTTTTTCCCAATATAGGCCTCTTAGCGTTCAGAATGTCCAATTGCAGTTTCTACAGAAAGAGTGTTTCAGAACGGCTCCATCAAAAGTAAGGTTCAACTCTGTTAGTTGAATGCACAGAACAGAAAGAAGTTTCATACAATGCTTCTGTGTAGTTTATATTTGAACATATTCTTTTTTCCACTATTACCCACTTAGCGCTACGAATGTCCAGTTGCATTTTCTACAGACAGAGTGTTTCAAAACTGCTCAATCAAAAGTATGGTTTAACTCTGTTAGCTGAATGCTCAGATCAGAAAGAAGTTTCACAGAATGCTTCTGTGTAGTTTATATTTGAATATATTCCTTTTTCCACTACTACGCTCTTAGCGCTCCAAATGTCCAGTTGCATTTTCTACACAAAGAGTGTTCAGATCTGCTCAATCAAAAGTATGCTTTAACTCTGTTAGCTGAATGCACAGATCAGAAAAAGTTTCACCGAATGATTCTGTGTAGTTTATATTTGAAGACATTCCTTTTTCCACTATTACCCTCTTAGCGCTCCGAATCTCCACTTGCATTTTCTACAAAAAGAGTGTTTCATAACTGCTCAATCAAAAATATGTTTTATCTCTGTTAACTGAATTTACAGATCAGAAATAAGTTTCACAGAATGCATCTGTGTAGTTTTTATTTGAAGATATTCTTTTTCCCAATGTAGGCCTCTTAGCGCTTAGCATGTCCAATTGCAGTTTCTACAGAAAGAGTGTTTCAGAACGGCTCAATCAAAAGTAATGTTCAACTCTGTTAGTTGAATGCACAGAACAGAAAGAACTTTCACAGAATGCTACTGTGTAGTTTATATTTGAATATATTCCTTTTTCCACTATTACCCTCTTAGCGCTCCGAATGTCCACTTGCATTTTCTACAAAAAGAGTGTTCAGAACTGCGCAATCAAAAGTATGGTTTAACTCTGTTAGCTTAATGAACATATCAGAAATAAGTTTCACACAATGCTTCTGTGTAGTTTTTATTTGAAGATATTATTTTTCCCAATATAGGCCTCTTAGCGCTCAGAATGTCCAATTGCAATTTCTACAGAAAGAGTGTTTCAGAAAGGCTAAATCAAAAGTAAGTTTCAACTCTGTTAGTTGAATGCACAGAACAGAAAGAAGTTTCATACAATGCTTCTGTGTAGTTTATATTTGAACATATTCTTTTTTCCACTATTACCCACTTAGCGCTACGAATGTCCAGTTGCATTTTCTACAGACAGAGTGTTTCAAAACTGCTCAATCAAAAGTATGGTTTAAATCTGTTAGCTGAATGCTCAGATCAGAAAAAAGTTTCACAAAATGCTTCTGTGTAGTTTATATTTGAATATATTCCTTTTTCCACTACTACTCTCTTAGCGTTCCAAATGTCCAGTTGCATTTTCTACAGAAAGAGTGTTCAGATCTGCTCAATCAAAAGTATGGTTTAACTCTGTTAGCTGAATGCACAGATCAGAAAGAAGTTTCACAGAATGATTCTGTGTAGTTTATATTTGGAGACATCCCTTTTTCCACTATTACCCCCTTAGCGCACCGAATCTCCACTTGCATTTTTACAGAAAGAGTGTTTCAGAACGGCTCAATCAAAACTAAGGTTCAACTCTTTTAGTTGAACAAACAGAAGAGAAAGAAGTTTCACACAATTCTTCTGTGTAGTTTTTATTTGTAGACATTCTTTTTCCCAATATAGGCCTCTTAGCGCTCACAATGTCCAATTGCAGTTTCTACAGAAAGAGTGTTTCAGAAAGGCTCAATCAAAAGTAAGGTTCAACTCTGTTAGTTGAATGCACAGAACAGAAAGAAGTTTCATACAATGCTTCTGTGTAGTTTATATTTGAACATATTCTTTTTTCCACTATTACCCACTTAGCGCTACGAATGTCCAATTGCATTTTCTACAGACAGAGTGTTTCAAAACTGCTCAATCAAAAGTATGGTTTAACTCTGTTAGCTGAATGCTCAGATCAGAAAGAAGTTTCACAGAATGCTTCTATGTAGTTTATATTTGAATATATTCCTTTTTCCACTACTACGCTCTTAGCGCTCCAAATGTCCAGTTGCATTTTCTACAGAAAGAGTGTTCAGATCTGCTCAATCAAAAGTATGGTTTAACTTTGTTAGCTGAATGCACAGATCAGAAAGAAGTTTCACCGAATGATTCTGTGTAGTTTATATTTGAAGACATTCCTTTTTCCACTATTACCCTCTTAGCGCTCCGAATCTCCACTTCCATTTTCTACAAAAAGAGTGTTTCATAACTGCTCAATCAAAAATATGTTTTATCTCTGTTAACTGAATTTACAGATCAGAAATAAGTTTCACAGAATGCATCTGTGTAGTTTTTATTTGAAGATATTCTTTTTCCCAATGTAGGCCTCTTAGCGCTTAGCATGTCCAATTGCAGTTTCTACAGAAAGAGTGTTTCAGAACGGCTCAATCAAAAGTAAGGTTCAACTCTGTTAGTTGAATGCACAGAACAGAAAGAATTTTCACAGAATGCTACTGTGTAGTTTATATTTGAATATATTCCTTTCTCCACTATTACCCTCTTAGCGCTCCGAATGTCCACTTGCATTTTCTACAGAAAGAGTGTTCAGAACTGCGCAATCCAAAGTATGGTTTAACTCTGTTAGCTTAATGAACATATCAGAAATATGTTTCACACAATGCTTCTGTGTAGTTTTTATTTGAAGATATTATTTTTCCCAATAGAGTCCTCTTAGCGCTCAGAATGTCCATTTGCAGTTTCTACAGAAAGAGTGTTTCAGAAAGGCTCAATCAAAAGTAAGGTTCAACTCTGTTAGTTGAATGCACTGAACAGAAAGAAGTTTCATACAATGCTTCTGTGTAGTTTATATTTGAACATATTCTTTTTTCCACTATTACCCACTTGGCGCTACGAATGTCCAGTTGCATTTTCTACAGACAGAGTGTTTCAAAACTGCTCAATCAAAAGTATGGTTTAACTCTGTTAGCTGAATGCTCAGATCAGAAAGAAGTTTCACAGAATGCTTCTGTGTAGTTTATATTTGAATATATTCCTTTTTCCACTACTACTCTCTTAGCGCTCCAAATGTCCAGTTGCATTTTCTACAGAAAGAGTGTTCAGATCTGCTGAATCAAAAGTATGGTTTAACTCTGTTAGCTGAATGCACAGATCAGAAAGAAGTTTCACAGAATGATTCTGTGTAGTTTATATTTGGAGACATTCCTTTTTCCACTATTACCCTCTTAGCACTCCGAATCTCCACTTGCATTTTCTACAGAAAGTGTGTTTCAGAACGGCTCAATCAAAACTAAGGTTCAAATCTTTTAGTTGAACAAACAGAACAGAAAGAAGTTTCACAAAATTCTTCTGTGTAGTTTTTATTTGTAGACATTCTTTTTCCCAATATAGGCCTCTTAGCGCTCAGAATGTCCAACTGCAGTTTCTACAGAAAGAGTGTTTCAGAACGGCTCAATCAAAAGTAAGGTTCAACTCGGTTAGTTGAATGCACAGAACAGAAAGAAGTTTCATACAATGCTTCTGTGTAGTTTATATTTGAACCTATTCTTTTTTCCACTGTTACCCACTTAGCGCTACGAATGTCCAGTTGTATTTTCTACAGACAGAGTGTTTCAAAACTGCTCAGTGAAAAGTATGGTTTAACTCTGTTAGCTGAATGCTCAGATCAGAAAGAAGTTTCACAGAATGATTCTGTGTAGTTTATGTTTGGAGACATTCTTTTTCCCAATATAGGCGTCTTAGCGCTCAGAATGTCCAATTGCAGTTTCTACAAAAAGAGTGTTTCAGAACGGCTCAATCTAAAGTAAGGTTCAACTCTGTTAGTTGAATGCACAGAACAGAAAGAATTTTCACAGAATGCTACTGTGTAGTTTATATTTGAATATATTCCTTTTTCCACTATTACCCTCTTAGCGCTCCGAATGTCCACTTGCATTTTCTACAAAAAGAGTGTTCAGAACTGCGCAATCAAAATTATGGTTTAACTCTGTTAGCTTAATGAACATATCAGAAATAAGTTTCACACAATGCTTCTGTGTAGTTTTTATTTGAAGATATTATTTTTCCCAATAGAGGCCTCTTAGCGCTCAGAATGTCCAATTGCAGTTTCTACAGAAAGAGTGTTTCAGAAAGGCTCAATCAAAAGTAAGGTTCAACTCTGTTAGTTGAATGCACAGAACAGAAAGAAGTTTCATACAATGCTTCCGTGTAGTTTATATTTGAACATATTCTTTTCTCCACTATTACCCACTTAGCGCTACGAATGTCCAGTTGCATTTTCTACAGACAGAGTGTTTCAAAACTGCTCAATCAAAAGTATGGTTTAAATCTGTTAGCTGAATGCTCAGATCAGAAAGAAGTTTCACAGAATGCTTCTGTGTAGTTTATATTTGAATATATTCCTTTTTCCACTACTACTCTCTAAGCGCTCCAAATGTCCAGTTGCATTTTCTACAGAAAGAGTGTTCAGATCTGCTGAATCAAAAGAATGGTTTAACTCTGTTAGCTGAATGCACAGATCAGAAAGAAGTTTCACAGAATGATTCTGTGTAGTTTATATTTGGAGACATTCCTTTTTCCACTATTACCCTCTTAGCGCTCCGAATCTCCACTTGCATTTTCTACAGAAACAGTGTTTCAGAACGGCTCAATCAAAACTAAGGTTCAACTCTTTTAGTTGAACAAACAGAACAGAAAGAAGTTTCACACAATTCTTCTGTGTAGTTTTTATTTGTAGACATTCTTTTTCCCAATATAGGCCTCTTAGCGCTCAGAATGTCCAATTGCAGTTTCTACAGAAAGAGTGTTACAGAACGGCTCAATCAAAACTAAGGTTCAACTCTTTTAGTTGAACAAACAGAACAGAAAGAAGTTTCACACAATTCTTCTGTGTAGTTTTTATTTGTAGATATTCTTTTTCCCAATATAGGCCTCTTAGCGCTCAGAATGTCCAATTGCAGTTTCTACAGAAAGAGTGTTTCAGAACGGCTCAATCAAAGTAAGGTTCAACTCTGTTAGTTGAATGCACAGAACAGAAAGAAGTTTCACAGAATGCTTCTGTGTAGTTTATATTTGAACATATTCTTTTTTCCACTATTACCCACTTAGCGCTACGAATGTCCAGTTGCATTTTCTACAGACAGAGTGTTTCAAAACTGCTCAATCAAAAGTATGGTTTAACTCTGTTAGCTGAATGCTCAGATCAGAAAGAAGTTTCACAGAATGCTTCTGTGTAGTTTATATTTGAATATATTCCTTTTTCCACTACTACGCTCTTTGCGCTCCAAATGACCAGTTGCATTTTTTACAGAAAGAGTGTTCAGATCTGCTCAATCAAAAGTATGGTTTAACTCTGTTAGCTGAATGCACAGATCAGAAAGAAGTTTCAAAGAATGATTCTGTGTAGTTTATAGTTGAAGACATTCCTTTTTCCACTATTACCCTCTTAGCGCTCAGAATCTCCACTTGCATTTTCTACAAAAAGAGTGTTTCATAACTGCTCAATCAAAAATATGTTTTATCTCTGTTAACTGAATTTACAGATCAGAAATAAGTTTCACAGAATGCATCTGTGTAGTTTTTATTTGAAGATATTCTTTTTCCCAATGTAGGCCTCTTAGAACTTAGCATGTCCAATTGCAGTTTCTACAGAAAGAGTGTTTCAGAACGGCTCAATCAAAAGTAAGGTTCAACTCTGTTAGTTGAATGCACAGAACAGAAAGAATTTTCACAGAATGCTACTGTGTAGTTTATATTTGAATATATTCCTTTTTCCACTATTACCCTCTTAGCGCTCCGAATGTCCACTTGCATTTTCTACAGAAAGAGTGTTCAGAACTGCGCAATCAAAAGTATGGTTTAACTCTGTTAGCTTAATGAACATATCAGAAATAAGTTTCACACAATGCTTCTGTGTAGTTTTTATTTGAAGATATTATTTTTCCCAATAGAGGCCTCTTAGCGCTCAGAATGTCCAATTGCAGTTTCTACAGAAAGAGTGTTTCAGAAAGGCTCAATCAAAAGTAAGGTTCAACTCTGTTAGTTGAATGCACAGAACAGAAAGTAGTTTCATACAATGCTTCTGTGTAGTTTATATTTGAACATATTCTTTTCTCCACTATTACCCACTTAGCGCTACGAATGTCCAGTTGCATTTTCTACAGACAGAGTGTTTCAAAACTGCTCAATCAAAAGTATGGTTTAAATCTGTTAGCTGAATGCTCAGATCAGAAAGAAGTTTCACAGAATGCTTCTGTGTAGTTTATATTTGAATATATTCCTTTTTCCACTACTACTCTCTTAGCGCTCCAAATGTCCAGTTGCATTTTCTACAGAAAGAGTGTTCAGATCTGCTGAATCAAAAGTATGGTTTAACTCTGTTAGCTGAATGCACAGATCAGAAAGAAGTTTCACAGAATGATTCTGTGTAGTTTATATTTGGAGACATTCTTTTTCCCAATATAGGCCTGTTAGCGCTCAGAATGTCCAATTGCAGTTTCTACAGAAAGAGTGTTTCAGAACGGCTCAATCTAAAGTAAGGTTCAACTCTGTTAGTTGAATGCACAGAACAGAAAGAATTTTCACAGAATGCTACTGTGTAGTTTATATTTGAATATATTCCTTTTTCCCATATTACCCTCTTAGAGCTCCGAATGTCCACTTGCATTTTCTACAAAAAGAGTGTTCAGAACTGCGCAATCAAAATTATGGTTTAACTCTGTTAGCTTAATGAACATATCAGAAATAAGTTTCACACAATGCTTCTGTGTAGTTTTTATTTGAAGATATTATTTTTCCCAATAGAGGCCTCTTAGCGCTCAGAATGTCCAATTGCAGTTTCTACAGAAAGAGTGTTTCAGAAAGGCTCAATCAAAAGTAAGGTTCAACTCTGTTAGTTGAATGCACAGAACAGAAAGAAGTTTCATACAATGCTTCCGTGTAGTTTATATTTGAACATATTCTTTTCTCCACTATTACCCACTTAGCGCTACGAATGTCCAGTTGCATTTTCTACAGACAGAGTGTTTCAAAACTGCTCAATCAAAAGTATGGTTTAACTCTGTTAGCTGAATGCTCAGATCAGAAAGAAGTTTCACAGAATGCTTCTGTGTAGTTTATATTTGAATATATTCCTTTTTCCACTACTACTCTCTTAGCGCTCCAAATGTCCAGTTGCATTTTCTACAGAAAGAGTGTTCAGATCTGCTGAATCAAAAGTATGGTTTAACTCTGTTAGCTGAATGCACAGATCAGAAAGAAGTTTCACAGAATGATTCTGCGTAGTTTATATTTGGAGACATTCTTTTTCCCAATATAGGCCTGTTAGCGCTCAGAATGTCCAATTGCAGTTTCTACAGAAAGAGTGTTTCAGAACGGCTCAATCAAAAGTAAGGTTCAACTCTGTTAGTTGAATGCACAGAACAGAAAGAATTTTCACAGAATGCTACTGTGTAGTTTATATTTGAATATATTCCTTTTTCCACTATTACCCTCTTAGCGCTCCGAATGCCCACTTGTATTTTCTACAGAAAGAGTGTTCAGAACTGCGCAATCCAAAGTATGGTTTAACTCTGTTAGCTTAATGAACATATCAGAAATAAGTTTCACACAATGCTTCTGTGTAGTTTTTATTTGAAGATACTATTTTTCCCAATAGAGTCCTCTTAGCGCTCAGAATGTCCAATTGAGGTTTCTACAGAAAGAGTGTTTCAGAAAGGCTCAATCAAAAGTAAGGTTCAACTCTGTTAGTTGAATGCACAGAACAGAAAGAAGTTTCATACAATGCTTCTGTGTAGTTTATATTTGAACATATTCTTTTCTCCACTATTACCCACTTAGCGCTACGAATGTCCAGTTGCATTTTCTACAGACAGAGTGTTTCAAAACTGCTCAATCAAAATATGGTTTAAATCTGTTAGCTGAATGCTCAGATCAGAAAGAAGTTTCACAGAATGTTTCTGTGTAGTTTATATTTGAATATATTCCTTTTTCCACTACTACTCTCTTAGCGCTCCAAATGTCCAGTTGCATTTTCTACAGAAACAGTGTTCAGATCTGCTGAATCAAAAGTATGGTTTAACTCTGTTAGCTGAATGCACAGATCAGAAAGAAGTTTCACAGAATGATTCTGTGTAGTTTATATTTGGAGACATTCCTTTTTCCACTATTACCCTCTTAGCGCTCCAAATCTCCACTTGCATTTTCTACAGAAAGAGTGTTTCAGAACGGCTCAATCAAAATTAAGGTTCAACTCTTTTAGTTGAACAAACAGAACAGAAAGAAGTTTCACACAATTCTTCTGTGTAGTTTTTATTTGTAGACATTCTTTTTCCCAATATAGGCCTCTTAGCGCTCAGAATGTCCAATTGCAGTTTCTACAGAAAGAGTGTTTCAGAACGGCTCAATCAAAAGTAAGGTTCAACTCTGTTAGTTGAATGCACAGAACAGAAAGAAGTTTCATACAATGCTTCTGTGTAGTTTATATTTGAACATATTCTTTTTTCCACTATTACCCACTTAGCGCTACGAATGTCCAGTTGCATTTTCTACAGACAGAGTGTTTCAAAACTGCTCAGTGAAAAGTATGGTTTAACTCTGTTAGCTGAATGCTCAGATCAGAAAGAAGTTTCACAGAATGCTTCTGTGTAGTTTATATTTGAATATATTCCTTTTTCCACTACTACGCTCTTAGCGCTCCAAATGTCCAGTTGCATTTTCTACAGAAAGAGTGTTTAGATCTGCTCAATCAAAAGTATGGTTTAACTCTGTTATCTGAATGCACAGATCAGAAAGAAGTTTCACCGAATGATTCTGTGTAGTTTATATTTGAAGACATTCCTTTTTCCACTATTACCCTCTTAGCGCTCCGAATCTCCACTTGCATTTTCTACAAAAAGAGTGTTTCATAACTGCTCAATCAAAAATATGTTTTATCTCTGTTAACTGAATTTACAGATCAGAAATAAGTTTCACAGAATGCATCTGTGTAGTTTTTATTTGAAGATATTCTTTTTCCCAATATAGGCCTCTTAGCGCTTAGCATGTCCAATTGCAGTTTCTACAGAAAGAGTGTTTCAGAACGGCTCAATCAAAAGTAAGGTTCAACTCTGTTATTTGAATGCACAGAACAGAAAGAATTTTCACAGAATGCTACTGTGTAGTTTATATTTGAATATATTCCTTTTTCCACTATTACTCTCTTAGCGCTCCGAATGTCCACTTGCATTTTCTACAGAAAGAGTGTTCAGAACTGCGCAATCAAAAGTATGGTTTAACTCTGTTAGCTTAATGAACATATCACAAATAAGTTTCACACAATGCTTCTGTGTAGTTTTTATTTGAAGATATTATTTTTCCCAATAGAGGCCTCTTAGCGCTCAGAATGTCCAATTGCAGTTTCTACAGAAAGAGTGTTTCAGAAAGGCTCAATCAAAAGTAAGGTTCAACTCTGTTAGTTGAATGCACAGAACAGAAAGAAGTTTCATACAATGCTTCTGTGTAGTTTATATTTGAACATATTCTTTTCTCCACTATTACCCACTTAGCGCTACGAATGTCCAGTTGCATTTTCTACAGACAGAGTGTTTCAAAACTGCTCAATCAAAAGTATGGTTTAACTCTGTTAGCTGAATGCTCAGATCAGAAAGAAGTTTCACAGAATGCTTCTGTGTAGTTTATATTTGAATATATTCCTTTTTCCACTACTACGCTCTTAGCGCTCCAAATGTCCAGTTGCATTTTCTACAGAAAGAGTGTTTAGATCAGCTCAACCAAAATATGGTTTAACTCTGTTAGCTGAATGCACAGATCAGAAAGAAGTTTCACCGAATGATTCTGTCTAGTTTATATTTGAAGACATTCCTTTTTCCACTATTACCCTCTTAGCGCTCCGAATCTCCACTTACATTTTCTACAAAAAGAGTGTTTCATAACTGCTCAATCAAAAATATGTTTTATCTCTGTTAACTGAATTTACAGATCAGAAATAAGTTTCACAGAATGCATCTGTGTAGTTTTTATTTGAAGATATTATTTTTCCCAATGTAGGCCTCTTAGCGCTTAGCATGTCCAATTGCAGTTTCTACAGAAAGAGTGTTTCAGAACGGCTCAATCAAAAGTAGGGTTCAACTCTGTTAGTTGAATGCACAGAACAGAAAGAATTTTCACAGAATGCTACTGTGTAGTTTATATTTGAATATATTCCTTTTTCCACTATTACCCTCTTAGCGCTCCGAATGGCCACTTGCATTTTGTACAGAAAGAGTGTTCAGAACTGCGCAATCAAAAGTATGGTTTAACTCTGTTAGCTTAATGAACATATCAGAAATAAGTTTCACACAATGCTTCTGTGTAGTTTTTATTTGAAGATATTATTTTTCCCAATAGAGGCCTCTTAGCGCTCAGAATGTCCAATTGCAGTTTCTACAGAAAGAGTGTTTCAGAAAGGCTCAATCAAAAGTAAGGTTCAACTCTGTTAGTTGAATGCACAGAACAGAAAGAAGTTTCATACAATGCTTCTGTGTAGTTTATATTTGAACATATTCTTTTCTCCACTATTACCCACTTACCGCTACGAATGTCCAGTTGCATTTTCTACAGACAGAGTGTTTCAAAACTGCTCAATCAAAAGTATGGTTTAACTCTATAGCTGAATGCTCAGATCAGAAAGAAGTTTCACAGAATGCTTCTGTGTAGTTTATATTTGAATATATTCCTTTTTCCACTACTACTCTCTTAGCGCTCCAAATGTCCAGTTGCATTTTCTACAGAAAGAGTGTTCAGATCTGCTCAATCAAAAGTATGGTTTAACTCTGTTAGCTGAATGCACAGAGCAGGAAGAAGTTTCACAGAATGATTCTGTGTAGTTTATATTTGGAGACATTCCTTTTTCCACTATTACCCTCTTAGCGCTCCGAATCTCCACTTGCATTTTCTACAGAAAGAGTGTTTCAGAACGGCTCAATCAAAACTAAGGTTCAACTCTTTTAGTTGAACAAACAGAACAGAAAGAAGTTTCACACAATTCTTCTGTGTAGTTTTTATATGTAGACATTCTTTTTCCCAATATAGGCCTCTTAGCGCTCAGAATGTCCAATTGCAGTTTCTACAGAAAGAGTGTTTCAGAACGGCTCAATCAAAAGTAAGGTTCAACTCTGTTAGTTGAATGCACAGAACAGAAAGAAGTTTCATTCAATGCTTCTGTGTAGTTTATATTTGAACATATTCTTTTTTCCACTATTACCCACTTAGCGCTACGAATGTCCAGTTGCATTTTCTACAGACAGTGTGTTTCAAAACTGCTCAATCAAAAGTATGGTTTAACTCTGTTAGCTGAATGCTCAGATCAGAAAGAAGTTTCACAGAATGCTTCTGTTTAGTTTATATTTGAATATATTCCTTTTTCCACTACTACGCTCTTAGCGCTCCAAATGTCCAGTTGCATTTTCTACAGAAAGAGTGTTTAGATCTGCTGAATCAAAAGTATGGTTTAACTCTGTTATCTGAATGCACAGATCAGAAAGAAGTTTCACCGAATGATTCTGTGTAGTTTATATTTGAAGACATTCCTTTTTCCACTATTACCCTCTTAGCGCTCCGAATCTCCACTTGCATTTTCTACAAAAAGAGTGTTTCATAACTGCTCAATCAAAAATATGTTTTATCTCTGTTAACTGAATTTACAGATCAGAAATAAGTTTCACAGAATGCATCTGTGTAGTTTTTATTTGAAGATATTCTTTTTCCCAATATAGGCCTCTTAGCGCTTAGCATGTCCAATTGCAGTTTCTACAGAAAGAGTGTTTCAGAACGGCTCAATCAAAAGTAAGGTTCAACTCTGTTATTTGAATGCACAGAACAGAAAGAATTTTCACAGAATGCTACTGTGTAGTTTATATTTGAATATATTCCTTTTTCCACTATTACTCTCTTAGCGCTCCGAATGTCCACTTGCATTTTCTACAGAAAGAGTGTTCAGAACTGCGCAATCAAAAGTATGGTTTAACTCTGTTAGCTTAATGAACATATCACAAATAAGTTTCACACAATGCTTCTGTGTAGTTTTTATTTGAAGATATTATTTTTCCCAATAGAGGCCTCTTAGCGCTCAGAATGTCCAATTGCAGTTTCTACAGAAAGAGTGTTTCAGAAAGGCTCAATCAAAAGTAAGGTTCAACTCTGTTAGTTGAATGCACAGAACAGAAAGAAGTTTCATACAATGCTTCTGTGTAGTTTATATTTGAACATATTCTTTTCTCCACTATTACCCACTTAGCGCTACGAATGTCCAGTTGCATTTTCTACAGACAGAGTGTTTCAAAACTGCTCAATCAAAAGTATGGTTTAACTCTGTTAGCTGAATGCTCAGATCAGAAAGAAGTTTCACAGAATGCTTCTGTGTAGTTTATATTTGAATATATTCCTTTTTCCACTACTACGCTCTTAGCGCTCCAAATGTCCAGTTGCATTTTCTACAGAAAGAGTGTTTAGATCAGCTCAACCAAAATATGGTTTAACTCTGTTAGCTGAATGCACAGATCAGAAAGAAGTTTCACCGAATGATTCTGTCTAGTTTATATTTGAAGACATTCCTTTTTCCACTATTACCCTCTTAGCGCTCCGAATCTCCACTTACATTTTCTACAAAAAGAGTGTTTCATAACTGCTCAATCAAAAATATGTTTTATCTCTGTTAACTGAATTTACAGATCAGAAATAAGTTTCACAGAATGCATCTGTGTAGTTTTTATTTGAAGATATTATTTTTCCCAATGTAGGCCTCTTAGCGCTTAGCATGTCCAATTGCAGTTTCTACAGAAAGAGTGTTTCAGAACGGCTCAATCAAAAGTAGGGTTCAACTCTGTTAGTTGAATGCACAGAACAGAAAGAATTTTCACAGAATGCTACTGTGTAGTTTATATTTGAATATATTCCTTTTTCCACTATTACCCTCTTAGCGCTCCGAATGGCCACTTGCATTTTGTACAGAAAGAGTGTTCAGAACTGCGCAATCAAAAGTATGGTTTAACTCTGTTAGCTTAATGAACATATCAGAAATAAGTTTCACACAATGCTTCTGTGTAGTTTTTATTTGAAGATATTATTTTTCCCAATAGAGGCCTCTTAGCGCTCAGAATGTCCAATTGCAGTTTCTACAGAAAGAGTGTTTCAGAAAGGCTCAATCAAAAGTAAGGTTCAACTCTGTTAGTTGAATGCACAGAACAGAAAGAAGTTTCATACAATGCTTCTGTGTAGTTTATATTTGAACATATTCTTTTCTCCACTATTACCCACTTACCGCTACGAATGTCCAGTTGCATTTTCTACAGACAGAGTGTTTCAAAACTGCTCAATCAAAAGTATGGTTTAACTCTATAGCTGAATGCTCAGATCAGAAAGAAGTTTCACAGAATGCTTCTGTGTAGTTTATATTTGAATATATTCCTTTTTCCACTACTACTCTCTTAGCGCTCCAAATGTCCAGTTGCATTTTCTACAGAAAGAGTGTTCAGATCTGCTCAATCAAAAGTATGGTTTAACTCTGTTAGCTGAATGCACAGAGCAGGAAGAAGTTTCACAGAATGATTCTGTGTAGTTTATATTTGGAGACATTCCTTTTTCCACTATTACCCTCTTAGCGCTCCGAATCTCCACTTGCATTTTCTACAGAAAGAGTGTTTCAGAACGGCTCAATCAAAACTAAGGTTCAACTCTTTTAGTTGAACAAACAGAACAGAAAGAAGTTTCACACAATTCTTCTGTGTAGTTTTTATATGTAGACATTCTTTTTCCCAATATAGGCCTCTTAGCGCTCAGAATGTCCAATTGCAGTTTCTACAGAAAGAGTGTTTCAGAACGGCTCAATCAAAAGTAAGGTTCAACTCTGTTAGTTGAATGCACAGAACAGAAAGAAGTTTCATTCAATGCTTCTGTGTAGTTTATATTTGAACATATTCTTTTTTCCACTATTACCCACTTAGCGCTACGAATGTCCAGTTGCATTTTCTACAGACAGTGTGTTTCAAAACTGCTCAATCAAAAGTATGGTTTAACTCTGTTAGCTGAATGCTCAGATCAGAAAGAAGTTTCACAGAATGCTTCTGTTTAGTTTATATTTGAATATATTCCTTTTTCCACTACTACGCTCTTAGCGCTCCAAATGTCCAGTTGCATTTTCTACAGAAAGAGTGTTCAGATCTGCTCAATCAAAAGTATGTTTTAACTCTGTTTGCTGAATGCACAGATCAGAAAGAAGTTTCACCGAATGATTCTGTGTAGTTTATATTTGAAGACATTCCTTTTTCCACTATTACCCTCTTAGCGCTCCGAATCTCCACTTGCATTTTCTACAAAAAGAGTGTTTCATAACTGCTCAATCAAAAATATGTTTTATCTCTGTTAACTGAATTTACAGATCAGAAATAAGTTTCACAGAATGCATCTGTGTAGTTTTTATTTGAAGATATTCTTTTTCCCAATGTAGGCCTCTTAGCGCTTAGCATGTCCAATTGCAGTTTCTACAGAAAGAGTGTTTCAGAGCGGCTCAATCAAAAGTTACGTTCAACTCTGTTAGTTGAATGTACAGCACAGAAAGAATTTTCACAGAATGCTTCTGTGTAGTTTATATTTGAATATATTCCTTTTACCACTATTACCCTCTTAGCGCTCCGAATCTCCACTTGCATTTTCTACAGAAAGAGTGTTCAGAACTGCGCAATCAAAAGTATGGTTTAACTCTGTTAGCTGAATGCTCAGATCAGAAAGAAGTTTCACAGAATGCTTCTGTTTAGTTTTTTTTGAATATATTCCTTTTTCCACTACTACGCTCTTAGCGCTCCAAATGTCCAGTTGCATTTTCTACAGAAAGAGTGTTCAGATCTGCTCAATCAAAAGTATGTTTTAACTGGGTTAGCTGAATGCACAGATCAGAAAGAAGTTTCACCGAATGATTCTGTGTAGTTTATATTTGAAGACATTCCTTTTTCCACTATTACCCACTTAGCGCTCCGAATCTCCACTTGCATTTTCTACAAAAAGAGTGTTTCATAACTGCTCAATCAAAAATATGTTTTATCTCTGTTAACTGAATTTACAGATCAGAAATAAGTTTCACAGAATGCATCTGTGTAGTTTTTATTTGAAGATATTCTTTTTCCCAATGTAGGCCTCTTAGCGCTTAGCATGTCCAATTGCAGTTTCTACAGAAAGAGTGTTTCAGAACGGCTCAATCAAAAGTAAGGTTCAACTCTGTTAGTTGAATGCACAGAACAGAAAGAATTTTCACAGAATGCTACTGTGTAGTTTATATTTGAATATATTCCTTTTTCCACTAATACCCTCTTAGCGCTCCGAATGTCCACTTGCATTTTCTACAGAAAGAGTGTTCAGAACTGCGCAATCAAAAGTATGGTTTAACTCTGTTAGCTTAATGAACATATCAGTAATAAGTTTCACACAATGCTTCTGTGTAGTTTTTATTTGAAGATATTATTTTTCCCAATAGAGGCCTCTTAGCGCTCAGAATGTCCAATTGCAGTTTCTACAGAAAGAGTGTTTCAGAAAGGCTCAATCAAAAGTAAGGTTCAACTCTGTTAGTTGAATGCACAGAACAGAAAGAAGTTTCATACAATGCTTCTGTGTAGTTTATATTTGAACATATTCTTTTTTCCACTATTACCCACTTAGCGCTTCGAATGTCCAGTTGCATTTTCTACAGACAGAGTGTTTCAAAACTGCTCAATCAAAAGTATGGTTTAACTCTGTTAGCTGAATGCTCAGATCAGAAAGAAGTTTCACAGAATGCATCTGTGTAGTTTATATTTGAATATATTCCTTTTTCCACTACTACTCTCTTAGCGCTCCAAATGTCCAGTTGCATTTTCTACAGAAAGAGTGTTCAGATCTGCTCAATCAAATGTATGGTTTAACTCTGTTAGCTGAATGCACAGATCAGGAAGAAGTTTCACAGAATGATTCTGTGTAGTTTATATTTGGAGACATTCCTTATTCCACTATTACCCTCTTAGCGCTCCGAATCTCCACTTGCATTTTCTACAGAAAGAATGTTTCAGAACGGCTCAATCAAAACTAAGGTTCAACTCATTTAGTTGAACAAACAGAACAGAAAGAAGTTTCACACAATTCTTCTGTGTAGTTTTTATTTGTAGACATTCTTTTTCCCAATATAGGCCTCTTAGCGCTCAGAATGTCCAATTGCAGTTTCTACAGAAAGAGTGTTTCAGAACGGCTCAATCAAAAGTAAGGTTCAACTCTGTTAGTTGAATGCACAGAACAGAAAGAAGTTTCATTCAATGCTTCTGTGTAGTTTATATTTGAACATATTCTTTTTTCCACTATTACCCACTTAGCGCTACGAATGTCCAGTTGCATTTTCTACAGACAGTGTGTTTCAAAACTGCTCAATCAAAAGTATGGTTTAACTCTGTTAGCTGAATGCTCAGATCAGAAAGAAGTTTCACAGAATGCTTCTGTTTAGTTTATATTTGAATATATTCCTTTTTCCACTACTACGCTCTTAGCGCTCCAAATGTCCAGTTGCATTTTCTACAGAAAGAGTGTTCAGATCTGCTCAATCAAAAGTATGGTTTAACTCTGTTAGCTGAATGCACAGATCAGAAAGAAGTTTCACCGAATGATTCTGTGTAGTTTATATTTGAAGACATTCCTTTTTGCACTATTACCCTCTTAGCGCTCCGAATCTCCACTTGCATTTTCTACAAAAAGAGTGTTTCATAACTGCTCAATCAAAAATATGTTTTATCTCTGTTAACTGAATTTACAGATCAGAAATAAGTTTCACAGAATGCATCTGTGTAGTTTTTATTTGAAGATATTCTTTTTCCCAATGTAGGCCTCTTAGCGCTTAGCATGTCCAATTGCAGTTTCTACAGAAAGAGTGTTTCAGAACGGCTCAATCAAAAGTTAGGTTCAACTCTGTTAGTTGAATGTACAGCACAGAAAGAATTTTCACAGAATGCTTCTGTGTAGTTTATATTTGTATATATTCCTTTTACCACTATTACCCTCTTAGCGCTCCGAATGTCCACTTGCATTTTCTACAGAAAGAGTGTTCAGAACTGCGCAATCAAAAGTATGGTTTAACTCTGTTAGCTTAATGAACATATCAGAAATAAGTGTCACACAATGCTTCTTTGTAGTTTTTATTTGAAGATATTATTTTTCCCAATAGAGGCCTCTTAGCGCTCAGAATGTCCAATTGCAGTTTCTACAGAAAGAGTGTTTCAGAAAGGCTCAATCAAAAGTAAGGTTCAACTCTGTTAGTTGAATGCACAGAACAGAAAGAAGTTTCATACAATGCTTCTGTGTAGTTTATATTTGAACATATTCTTTTTTCCACTATTACCCACTTAGCGCTACGAATGTCCAGTTGCATTTTCTACAGACAGAGTGTTTCAAAACTGCTCAATCAAAAGTATGGTTTAACTCTGTTAGCTGAATGCTCAGATCAGAAAGAAGTTTCACAGAATGCTTCTGTGTAGTTTATATTTGAATATATTCCTTTTTCCACTACTACGCTCTTAGCGCTCCAAATGTCCAGTTGCATTTTCTACAGAAAGAGTGTTCAGATCTGCTCAATCAAAATTATGGTTTAACTGGGTTAGCTGAATGCACAGATCAGAAAGAAGTTTCACCGAATGATTCTGTGTAGTTTATATTTGAAGACATTCCTTTTTCCACTATTACCCACTTAGCGCTCCGAATCTCCACTTGCATTTTCTACAAAAAGAGTGTTTCATAACTGCTCAATCAAAAATATGTTTTATCTCTGTTAACTGAATTTACAGATCAGAAATAAGTTTCACAGAATGCATCTGTGTAGTTTTTATTTGAAGATATTCTTTTTCCCAATGTAGGCCTCTTAGCGCTTAGCATGTCCAATTGCAGTTTCTACAGAAAGAGTGTTTCAGAACGGCTCAATCAAAAGTTAGGTTCAACTCTGTTAGTTGAATGTACAGCACAGAAAGAATTTTCACAGAATGCTTCTGTGTAGTTTATATTTGAATATATTCCTTTTTCCACTATTACCCTCTTAGCGCTCCGATTGTCCACTTGCATTTTCTACAGAAAGAGTGTTCAGAACTGCGCAATCAAAAGTATGGTTTAACTCTGTTAGCTTAATGAACATATCAGTAATAAGTTTCACACAGTGCTTCTGTGTAGTTTTTATTTGAAGATATTATTTTTCCCAATAGAGGCCTCTTAGCGCTCAGAATGTCCAATTGCAGTTTCTACAGAAAGAGTGTTTCAGAAAGGCTCAATCAAAAGTAAGGTTCAACTCTGTTAGTTGAATGCACAGAACAGAAAGAAGTTTCATACAATGCTTCTGTGTAGTTTATATTTGAACATATTCTTTTTTCCACTATTACCCACTTAGCGCTACGAATGTCCAGTTGCATTTTCTACAGACAGAGTGTTTCAAAACTGCTCAATCAAAAGTATGGTTTAACTCTGTTAGCTGAATGCTCAGATCAGAAAGAAGTTTCACAGAATGCTTCTGTGTAGTTTATATTTGAATATATTCCTTTTTCCACTACTACTCTCTTAGCGCTCCAAATGTCCAGTTGCATTTTCTACAGAAAGAGTGTTCAGATCTGCTCAATCAAAAGTATGCTTTAACTCTGTTAGCTGAATGCACAGATCAGGAAGAAGTTTCACAGAATGAATCTGTGTAGTTTATATTTGGAGACATTCCTTATTCCACTGTTACCTCTTAGCGCTCCGAATCTCCACTTGCATTTTCTACAGAAAGAATGTTTCAGAACGGCTCAATCAAAACTAAGGTTCAACTCATTTAGTTGAACAAACAGAACAGAAAGAAGTTTCACACAATTCTTCTGTGTAGTTTTTATTTGTAGACATTCTTTTTCCCAATATAGGACTCTTAGCGCTCAGAATGTCCAATTGCAGTTTCTACAGAAAGAGTGTTTCAGAACGGCTCAATCAAAAGTAAGGTTCAACTCTGTTAGTTGAATGCACAGAACAGAAAGAAGTTTCATTCAATGCTTCTGTGTAGTTTATATTTGAACATATTCTTTTTTCCACTATTACCCACTTAGCGCTACGAATGTCCAGTTGCATTTTCTACAGACAGTGTGTTTCAAAACTGCTCAATCAAAAGTATGGTTTAACTCTGTTAGCTGAATGCTCAGATCAGAAAGAAGTTTCACAGAATGCTTCTGTTTAGTTTATATTTGAATATATTCCTTTTTCCACTACTACGCTCTTAGCGCTCCAAATGTCAAGTTGCATTTTCTACAGAAAGAGTGTTCAGATCTGCTCAATCAAAAGTATGTTTTAACTCTGTTAGCTGAATGCACAGATCAGAAAGAAGTTTCACCGAATGATTCTGTGTAGTTTATATTTGAAGACATTCCTTTTTCCACTATTACCCTCTTAGCGCTCCGAATCTCCACTTGCATTTTCTACAAAAAGAGTGTTTCATAACTGCTCAATCAAAAATATGTTTTATCTCTGTTAACTGAATTTACAGATCAGAAATAAGTTTCACAGAATGCATCTGTGTAGTTTTTATTTGAAGATATTCTTTTTCCCAATGTAGGCCTCTTAGCGCTTAGCATGTCCAATTGCAGTTTCTACAGAAAGAGTGTTTCAGAATGGCTCAATCAAAAGTAAGGTTCAACTCTGTTAGTTGAATGCACAGAACAGAAAGAATTTTCACAGAATGCTACTGTGTAGTTTATATTTGAATATATTCCTTTTTCCACTATTACCCTCTTAGCGCTCCGAATGTCCACTTGCATTTTCTACAGAAAGAGTGTTCAGAACTGCGCAATCAAAAGTATGGTTTAACTCTGTTAGCTTAATGAACATATCAGTAATAAGTTTCACACAATGCTTCTGTGTAGTTTTTATTTGAAGATATTATTTTTCCCAATAGAGGCCTCTTAGCGCTCAGAATGTCCAATTGCAGTTTCTACAGAAAGAGTGTTTCAGAAAGGCTCAATCAAAAGTAAGGTTCAACTCTGTTAGTTGAATGCACAGAACAGAAAGAAGTTTCATACAATGCTTCTGTGTAGTTTATATTTGAACATATTCTTTTTTCCACTATTACCCACTTAGCGCTACGAATGTCCAGTTGCATTTTCTACAGACAGAGTGTTTCAAAACTGCTCAATCAAAAGTATGGTTTAACTCTGTTAGCTGAATGCTCAGATCAGAAAGAAGTTTCACAGAATGCTTCTGTGTAGTTTATATTTGAATATATTCCTTTTTCCACTACTACTCTCTTAGCGCTCCAAATGTCCAGTTGCATTTTCTACAGAAAGAGTGTTCAGATCTGCTCAATCAAAAGTATGGTTTAACTCTGTTAGCTGAATGCACAGATCAGGAAGAAGTTTCACAGAATGATTCTGTGTAGTTTATATTTGGAGACATTCCTTTTTCCACTATTACCCTCTTAGCGCTCCGAATCTCCACTTGCATTTTCTACAAAAAGAGTGTTTCATAACTGCTCAATCAAAAATATGTTTTATCTCTGTTAACTGAATTTACAGATCAGAAATAAGTTTCACAGAATGCATCTGTGTAGTTTTTATTTGAAGATATTCTTTTTCCCAATGTAGGCCTCTTAGCGCTTAGCATGTCCAATTGCAGTTTCTACAGAAAGAGTGTTTCAGAACGGCTCAATCAAAAGTTAGGTTCAACTCTGTTAGTTGAATGTACAGCACAGAAAGAATTTTCACAGAATGCTTCTGTGTAGTTTATATTTGAATATATTCCTTTTTCCACTATTACCCTCTTAGCGCTCCGAATGTCCACTTGCATTTTCTACAGAAAGAGTGTTCAGAACTGCGCAATCAAAAGTATGGTTTAACTCTGTTAGCTTAATGAACATATCAGAAATAAGTGTCACACAATGCTTCTGTGTAGTTTTTATTTGAAGATATTATTTTTCCCAATAGAGGCCTCTTAGCGCTCAGAATGTCCAATTGCAGTTTCTACAGAAAGAGTGTTTCAGAAAGGCTCAATCAAAAGTAAGGTTCAACTCTGTTAGTTGAATGCACAGAACAGAAAGAAGTTTCATACAATGCTTCTGTGTAGTTTATATTTGAACATATTCTTTTTTCCACTATTACCCACTTAGCGCTACGAATGTCCAGTTGCATTTTCTACAGACAGAGTGTTTCAAAACTGCTCAATCAAAAGTATGGTTTAACTCTGTTAGCTGAATGCTCAGATCAGAAAGAAGTTTCACAGAATGCTTCTGTGTAGTTTATATTTGAATATATTCCTTTTTCAACTACTACTCTCTTAGCGCTCCAAATGTCCAGTTGCATTTTCTACAGAAAGAGTGTTCAGATCTGCTCAATCAAAAGTATGGTTTAACTCTGTTAGCTGAATTCACAGATCAGGAAGAAGTTTCACAGAATGATTCTGTGTAGTTTATATTTGGAGACATTCCTTTTTCCACTATTACCCTCTTAGCGCTCCGAATCTCCACTTGCATTTTCTACAAAAAGAGTGTTTCATAACTGCTCAATCAAAAATATGTTTTATCTCTGTTAACTGAATTTACAGATCAGAAATAAGTTTCACAGAATGCATCTGTGTAGTTTTTATTTGAAGATATTCTTTTTCCCAATGTAGGCCTGTTAGCGCTTAGCATGTCCAATTGCAGTTTCTACAGAAAGAGTGTTTCAGAACGGCTCAATCAAAAGTAAGGTTCAACTCTGTTAGTTGAATGCACAGAACAGAAAGAAGTTTCATTCAATGCTTCTGTGTAGTTTATATTTGAACATATTCTTTTTTCCACTATTACCCACTTAGCGCTACGAATGTCCAGTTGCATTTTCTACAGACAGTGTGTTTCAAAACTGCTCAATCAAAAGTATGGTTTAACTCTGTTAGCTGAATGCTCAGATCAGAAAGAAGTTTCACAGAATGCTTCTGTTTAGTTTATATTTGAATATATTCCTTTTTCCACTACTACGCTCTTAGTGCTCCAAATGTCAAGTTGCATTTTCTACAGAAAGAGTGTTCAGATCTGCTCAATCAAAAGTATGTTTTAACTCTGTTAGCTGAATGCACAGATCAGAAAGAAGTTTCACCGAATGATTCTGTGTAGTTTATATTTGAAGACATTCCTTTTTCCACTATTACCCTCTTAGCGCTCCGAATCTCCACTTGCATTTTCTACAAAAAGAGTGTTTCATAACTGCTCAATCAAAAATATGTTTTATCTCTGTTAACTGAATTTACAGATCAGAAATAAGTTTCACAGAATGCATCTGTGTAGTTTTTATTTGAAGATATTCTTTTTCCCAATGTAGGCCTCTTAGCGCTTAGCATGTCCAATTGCAGTTTCTACAGAAAGAGTGTTTCAGAACGGCTCAATCAAAAGTAAGGTTCAACTCTGTTAGTTGAATGCACAGAACAGAAAGAATTTTCACAGAATGCTACTGTGTAGTTTATATTTGAATATATTCCTTTTTCCACTATTACCCTCTTAGCGCTCCGAATGTCCACTTGCATTTTCTACAGAAAGAGTGTTCAGAACTGCGCAATCAAAAGTATGGTTTAACTCTGTTAGCTTAATGAACATATCAGTAATAA
Source organism: Symphalangus syndactylus (assembly GCF_028878055.3). Classification (NCBI taxonomy): domain Eukaryota; kingdom Metazoa; phylum Chordata; class Mammalia; order Primates; family Hylobatidae; genus Symphalangus; species Symphalangus syndactylus. Next base: position 161,111,636 of record NC_072447.2, on the reverse strand, counting down.
GTTTCACACAATGCTTCTGTGTAGTTTTTATTTGAAGATATTATTTTTCCCAATAGAGGCCTCTTAGCGCTCAGAATGTCCAATTGCAGTTTCTACAGAAAGAGTGTTTCAGAAAGGCTCAATCAAAAGTAAGGTTCAACTCTGTTAGTTGAATGCACAGAACAGAAAGAAGTTTCATACAATGCTTCTGTGTAGTTTATATTTGAACATATTCTTTTTTCCACTATTACCCACTTAGCGCTACGAATGTCCAGTTGCATTTTCTACAGACAGAGTGTTTCAAAACTGCTCAATCAAAAGTATGGTTTAACTCTGTTAGCTGAATGCTCAGATCAGAAAGAAGTTTCACAGAATGCTTCTGTGTAGTTTATATTTGAATATATTCCTTTTTCCACTACTACTCTCTTAGCGCTCCAAATGTCCAGTTGCATTTTCTACAGAAAGAGTGTTCAGATCTGCTCAATCAAAAGTATGGTTTAACTCTGTTAGCTGAATGCACAGATCAGGAAGAAGTTTCACAGAATGATTCTGTGTAGTTTATATTTGGAGACATTCCTTTTTCCACTATTACCCTCTTAGCGCTCCGAATCTCCACTTGCATTTTCTACAAAAAGAGTGTTTCATAACTGCTCAATCAAAAATATGTTTTATCTCTGTTAACTGAATTTACAGATCAGAAATAAGTTTCACAGAATGCATCTGTGTAGTTTTTATTTGAAGATATTCTTTTTCCCAATGTAGGCCTCTTAGCGCTTAGCATGTCCAATTGCAGTTTCTACAGAAAGAGTGTTTCAGAACGGCTCAATCAAAAGTTAGGTTCAACTCTGTTAGTTGAATGTACAGCACAGAAAGAATTTTCACAGAATGCTTCTGTGTAGTTTATATTTGAATATATTCCTTTTTCCACTATTACCCTCTTAGCGCTCCGAATGTCCACTTGCATTTTCTACAGAAAGAGTGTTCAGAACTGCGCAATCAAAAGTATGGTTTAACTCTGTTAGCTTAATGAACATATCAGAAATAAGTGTCACACAATGCTTCTGTGTAGTTTTTATTTGAAGATATTATTTTTCCCAATAGAGGCCTCTTAGCGCTCAGAATGTCCAATTGCAGTTTCTACAGAAAGAGTGTTTCAGAAAGGCTCAATCAAAAGTAAGGTTCAACTCTGTTAGTTGAATGCACAGAACAGAAAGAAGTTTCATACAATGCTTCTGTGTAGTTTATATTTGAACATATTCTTTTTTCCACTATTACCCACTTAGCGCTACGAATGTCCAGTTGCATTTTCTACAGACAGAGTGTTTCAAAACTGCTCAATCAAAAGTATGGTTTAACTCTGTTAGCTGAATGCTCAGATCAGAAAGAAGTTTCACAGAATGCTTCTGTGTAGTTTATATTTGAATATATTCCTTTTTCCACTACTACTCTCTTAGCGCTCCAAATGTCCAGTTGCATTTTCTACAGAAAGAGTGTTCAGATCTGCTCAATCAAAAGTATGGTTTAACTCTGTTAGCTGAATGCACAGATCAGGAAGAAGTTTCACAGAATGATTCTGTGTAGTTTATATTTGGAGACATTCCTTTTTCCACTATTACCCTCTTAGCGCTCCGAATCTCCACTTGCATTTTCTACAAAAAGAGTGTTTCATAACTGCTCAATCAAAAATATGTTTTATCTCTGTTAACTGAATTTACAGATCAGAAATAAGTTTCACAGAATGCATCTGTGTAGTTTTTATTTGAAGATATTCTTTTTCCCAATGTAGGCCTGTTAGCGCTTAGCATGTCCAATTGCAGTTTCTACAGAAAGAGTGTTTCAGAACGGCTCAATCAAAAGTTAGGTTCAACTCTGTTAGTTGAATGTACAGCACAGAAAGAATTTTCACAGAATGCTTCTGTGTAGTTTATATTTGAATATATTCCTTTTTCCACTATTACCCTCTTAGCGCTCCGAATGTCCACTTGCATTTTCTACAGAAAGAGTGTTCAGAACTGCGCAATCAAAAGTATGGTTTAACTCTGTTAGCTTAATGAACATATCAGAAATAAGTGTCACACAATGCTTCTGTGTAGTTTTTATTTGAAGATATTATTTTTCCCAATAGAGGCCTCTTAGCGCTCAGAATGTCCAATTGCAGTTTCTACAGAAAGAGTGTTTCAGAAAGGCTCAATCAAATGTAAGGTTCAACTCTGTTAGTTGAATGCACAGAACAGAAAGAAGTTTCATACAATGCTTCTGTGTATTTTATATTTGAACATATTCTTTTTTCCACTATTACCCACTTAGCGCTATGAATGTCCAGTTGCATTTTCTACAGACAGAGTGTTTCAAAACTGCTCAATCAAAAGTATGATTTAACTCTGTTAGCTGAATGCTCAGATCAGAAAGAAGTTTCACAGAATGCTTCTGTGTAGTTTATATTTGAATATATTCCTTTTTCCACTATTACCCTCTTAGCGCTCCGAATGTCCACTTGCATTTTCTACAGAAAGAGTGTTCAGAACTGCGCAATCAAAAGTATGGTTTAACTCTGTTAGCTTAATGAACATATCAGTAATAAGTTTCACACAATGCTTCTGTGTAGTTTTTATTTGAAGATATTATTTTTCCCAATAGAGGCCTCTTAGCGCTCAGAATGTCCAATTGCAGTTTCTACAGAAAGAGTGTTTCAGAAAGGCTCAATCAAAAGTAAGGTTCAACTCTGTTAGTTGAATGCACAGAACAGAAAGAAGTTTCATACAATGCTTCTGTGTAGTTTATATTTGAACATATTCTTTTTTCCACTATTACCCACTTAGCGCTACGAATGTCCAGTTGCATTTTCTACAGACAGAGTGTTTCAAAACTGCTCAATCAAAAGTATGGTTTAACTCTGTTAGCTGAATGCTCAGATCAGAAAGAAGTTTCACAGAATGCATCTGTGTAGTTTATATTTGAATATATTCCTTTTTCCACTACTACTCTCTTAGCGCTCCAAATGTCCAGTTGCATTTTCTACAGAAAGAGTGTTCAGATCTGCTCAATCAAAAGTATGGTTTAACTCTGTTAGCTGAATGCACAGATCAGAAAGAAGTTTCACAGAATGCTTCTGTGTAGTTTATATTTGAATATATTCCTTTTTCCACTACTACTCTCTTAGCGCTACGAATGTCCAGTTGCATTTTCTACAGACAGAGTGTTTCAAAACTACTCAATCAAAAGTATCGTTTAACTCTGTTAGCTGAATGCTCAGATCAGAAAGAAGTTTCACAGAATGCTTTGGTGTAGTTTATATTTGAATATATTCCTTTTTCCACTACTACGATCTTAGCGCTACAAATGTCCAGTTGCATTTTCTACAGAAAGAGTGTTCAGATCTGCTCAATCAAAAGTATGGTTTAACTCTGTTAGCTGAATGCACAGATCAGTAAGAAGTTTCACCGAATGATTCTGTGTAGTTTATATTTGAAGACATTCCTTTTTCCACTACTACGCTCTTAGCGCTCCAAATGTCCAGTTGCATTTTCTACAGAAGGAGTGTTCAGATCTGCTCAATCAAAAGTATGGTTTAACTCTGTTAGCTGAATGCACAGATCAGAAAGAAGTTTCACAGAATGATTCTGTGTAGTTTATATTTGGAGACATTCCTTTTTCCACTATTACCCTCTTAGCGCTCCGAATCTCCACTTGCATTTTCTACAGAAAGAGTGTTTCAGAACGGCTCAATCAAAACTAAGGTTCAACTCTTTTAGTTGAACAAACAGAACAGAAAGAAGTTTCACACAATTCTTCTGTGTAGTTTTTATTTGTAGACATTCTTTTTCCCCATATAGGCCTCTTAGCGCTCAGAATGTCCAATTGCAGTTTCTACAGAAAGAGTGTTTCAGAACGGCTCAATCAAAAGTAAGGTTCAACTCTGTTAGTTGAATGCACAGAACAGAAAGAAGTTTCATACAATGCTTCTGTGTAGTTTCTATTTGAACATATTCTTTTTTCCACTATTACCCACTTAGCGCTACGAATGTCCAGTTGCATTTTCTACAGACAGAGTGTTTCAAAACTGCTCAATCAAAAGTATGGTTTAACTCTGTTAGCTGAATGCTCAGATCAGAAAGAAGTTTCACAGAATGCTTCTGTGTAGTTTATATTTGAATATATTCCTTTTTCCACTACTACGCTCTTAGCGCTCCAAATGTCCAGTTGCATTTTCTACAGAAAGAGTGTTCAGATCTGCTCAATCAAAAGTATGGTTTAACTCTGTTAGCTGAATGCACAGATCAGAAAGAAGTTTCACCGAATGATTCTGTGTAGTTTATATTTGAAGACATTCCTTTTTCCACTATTACCCTCTTAGCGCTCCGAATCTCCACTTGCATTTTCTACAAAAAGAGTGTTTCATAACTGCTCAATCAAAAATATGTTTTATCTCTGTTAACTGAATTTACAGATCAGAAATAAGTTTCACAGAATGCATCTGTGTAGTTTTTATTTGAAGATATTCTTTTTCCCAATGTAGGCCTCTTAGCGCTTAGCATGTCCAATTGCAGTTTCTACAGAAAGAGTGTTTCAGAACGGCTCAATCAAAAGTAAGGTTCAACTCTGTTAGTTGAATGCACAGAACAGAAAGAATTTTCACAGAATGCTACCGTGTAGTTTATATTTGATTATATTCCTTTTTCCACTATTACCCTCTTAGCGCTCGGAATGTCCACTTGCCTTTTCTACAGAAAGAGTGTTCATAACTGCCCAATCAAAAGTATCGTTTAACTCTGTTAGCTTAATGAACATATCAGAAATAAGTTTCACACAATGCTTCTGTGTAGTTTTTATTTGAAGATATTATTTTTCCCAATATAAGCCTCTTAGCGCTCAGAATGTCCAATTGCAGTTTCTACAGAAAGAGTGTTTCAGAAAGGCTCAATCAAAAGTAAGGTTCAACTCTGTTAGTTGAATGCACAGAACAGAAGGAAATTTCATACAATGCTTCTGTGTAGTTTATATTTGAACATATTCTTTTTTCCACTATTACCCACTTAGCGCTACGAATGTCCAGTTGCATTTTCTACAGACAGAGTGTTTCAAAACTGCTCAGTCAAAAGTATGGTTTAACTCTGTTAGCTGAATGCTCAGATCAGAAAGAAGTTTCACAGAATGCTTCTGTGTAGTTTATATTTGAATATATTCCTTTTTCCACTACGACTCTCTTAGCGCTCCAAATGTCCAGTTGCATTTTCTACAGAAAGAGTGTTCAGATCTGCTCAATCAAAAGTATGGTTTAACTCTGTTAGCTGAATGCACAGATCAGAAAGAAGTTTCACAGAATGATTCTGTGTAGTTTATATTTGGAGACATTCCTTTTTCCACTATTACCCTCTTAACGCTCCGAATCTCCACTTGCATTTTCTACAGAAAGAGTGTTTCAGAACGGCTCAATCAAAACTAAGGTTCAACTCTTTTAGTTGAACAAACAGAACAGAAAGAAGTTTCACACAATTCTTCTGTGTAGTTTTTATTTGTAGACATTCTTTTTCCCCATATAGGCCTCCTAGCGCTCAGAATGTCCAATTGCAGTTTCTACAGAAAGAGTGTTTCAGAACGGCTCAATCAAAAGTAAGGTTCAACTATGTTAGTTGAATGCACAGAACAGAAAGAAGTTTCATACAATGGTTCTGTGTAGTTTCTATTTGAACATATTCTTTTTTCCACTATTACCGACTTAGCGCTACGAATGTCCAGTTGCATTTTCTATAGACAGAGTGTTTCAAAACTGCTCAATCAAAAGTATGGTTTAACTCTGTTAGCTGAATGCTCAGATCAGAAAGAAGTTTCACAGAATGCTTCTGTGTAGTTTATATTTGAATATATTCCTTTTTCCACTACTACGCTCTTAGCGCTCCAAATGTCCAGTTGCATTTTCTACAGAAAGAGTGTTCAGATCTGCTCAATCAAAAGTATGGTTTAACTCTGTTAGCTGAATGCACAGATCAGCAAGAAGTTTCACCGAATGATTCTGTGTAGTTTATATTTGAAGACATTCCTTTTTCCTCTATTAACCTCTTAGCGCTCCGAATCTCCACTTGCATTTTCTACAAAAAGAGTGTTTCATAACTGCTCAATCAAAAATATCTTTTATCTCTGTTAACTGAATTTACAGATCAGAAATAAGTTTCACAGAATGCATCTGTGTAGTTTTTATTTGAAGATATTCTGTTTCCCAATGTAGGACTCTTAGCGCTTAGCATGTCCAATTGCAGTTTCTACAGAAAGAGTGTTTCAGAACGGCTCAATCAAAAGTAAGGTTCAACTCTGTTAGTTGAATGCACAGAACAGAAAGAATTTTCACAGAATGCTACTGTGTAGTTTATATTTGAATATATTCCTTTTTCCACTATTACCCTCTTAGCGCTCCGAATGTACACTTGCATTTTCTACAGAAAGAGTGTTCAGAACTGCCCAATCAAAAGTATGGTTTAACTCTGTTAGCTTAATGAACATGTCAGAAATAAGTTTCACACAATGCTTCTGTGTAGTTTTTATTTGAAGATATTATTTTTCCCAATATTGGCCTCTTAGTGCTCAGAATGTCCAATTGCAGTTTCTACAGAAAGAGTGTTTCAGAAAGGCTCAATCAAAAGTAAGGTTCAACTCTGTTAGTTGAATGCACAGAACAGAAGGAAGTTTCATACAATGCTTCTGTGTAGTTTATATTTGAACATATTCTTTTTTCCACTATTACCCACTTAGCGCTACGAATGTCCAGTTGCATTTTCTACAGACAGAGTGTTTCAAAACTGCTCAATCAAAAGTATGGTTTAACTCTGTTAGCTGAATGCTCAGATCAGAAAGAAGTTTCACAGAATGCTTCTGTGTAGTTTATATTTGAATATATTCCTTTTTCCACTACTACTCTCTTAGCGCTCCAAATGCCCAGTTGCATTTTCTACAGAAAGAGTGTTCAGATCTGCTCAATTAAAAGTATGGTTTAACTCTGTTAGCTGAATGCACAGATCAGAAAGAAGTTTCACAGAATGATTCTGTGTAGTTTATATTTGGAGACATTCCTTTTTCCACTATTACCCTCTTAGCGCTCCGAATCTCCACTTGCATTTTCTACAGAAAGAGTGTTTCAGAACGGCTCAATAAAAACTAAGGTTCAAATCTTTTAGTTGAACAAACAGAACAGAAAGAAGTTTCACACAATTCTTCTGTGTACTTTTTATTTGTAGACATTCTTTTTCCCCATATAGGCCTCCTAGCGCTCAGAATGTCCAATTGCAGTTTCTACAGAAAGAGTGTTTCAGAACGGCCCAATCAAAAGTAAGGTTCAACTCTGTAAGTTGAATGCACAAAACAGAAAGAAGTTTCATACAATGCTTCTGTGTAGTTTATATTTGAACATATTCTTTTTTCCACTATTACCCACTTAGCGCTACGAATGTCCAGTTGCATTTTCTACAGACAGAGTGTTTCAAAACTGCTCAATCAAAAGTATGGTTTAACTCTGTTAGGTGAATGCTCAGATCAGAAAGAAGTTTCACAGAATGATTCTGTGTAGTTTATATTTGAATATATTCCTTTTTCCACTACTACGCTCTTAGCGCTCCAAATGTCCAGTTGCATTTTCTACAGAAAGAGTGTTCAGATCTGCTCAATCAAAAGTATGGTTTAACTCTGTTAGCTGAATGCACAGATCAGTAAGAAGTTTCACCGAATGATTCTGTGTAGTTTATATTTGAAGACATTCCTTTTTCCACTATTACCCTCTTAGCGCTCCGAATCTCCACTTGCATTTTCTACAAAAGGAGTGTTTCATAACTGCTCAATCAAAAATATCTTTTATCTCTGTTAACTGAATTCACAGATCAAAAATAAGTTTCACAGAATGCATCTGTGTAGTTTTTATTTGAAGATATTCTTTTTCCCAATGTAGGCCTCTTAGCGCTTAGCATGTCCAATTGCAGTTTCTACAGAAAGAGTGTTTCAGAACGGCTCAATCAAAAGTAAGGTTCAACTCTGTTAGTTGAATGCAAAGAACAGAAAGAATTTTCACAGAATGCTACTGTGTAGTTTATATTTGAATATATTCCTTTTTCCACTATTACCCTCTTAGCGCTCCGAATGTCCACTTGCATTTTCTACAGAAAGAGTGTTCAGAACTGCGCAATCAAAAGTATGGTTTAACTCTGTTAGTTTAATGAACATATCAGAAATAAGTTTCACACAATACTTCTGTGTAGTTTTTATTTGAAGATATTATTTTTCCCAATAGAGGCCTCTTAGCGCTCAGAATGTCCAATTGCAGTTTCTACAGAAAGAGTGTTTCAGAACGGCTCAATAAAAACTAAGGTTCAACTCTTTTAGTTGAACAAACAGAACAGAAAGAAGTTTCACAGAATTCTTCTGTGTAGTTTTTATTTGTAGACATCCTTTTTCCCCATATAGGCCTCCTAGCGCTCAGATTGTCCAATTGCAGTTTCTACAGAAAGAGTGTTTCAGAACGGCCCAATCAAAAGTAAGGTTCAACTCTGTTAGTTGAATGCACAGAACAGAAAGAAGTTTCATACAATGCTTCTGTGTAGTTTATATTTGAACATATTCTTTTTTCCACTATTACCCACTTAGCGCTACGAATGTCCAGTTGCATTTTCTACAGACAGAGTGTTTCAAAACTGCTCAATCAAAAGTATGGTTTAGCTCTGTTAGCTGAATGCTCAGATCAGAAAGAAGTTTCACAGAATGCTTCTGTGTAGTTTATATTTGAATATATAACTTTTTCCACTATTACGCTCTTAGCGCTCCAAATGTCCAGTTGCATTTTCTACAGAAAGAGTGTTCAGATCTGCTCAATCAAAAGTATGGTTTAACTCTGTTAGCTGAATGCACAGATCAGTAAGAAGTTTCACCGAATGATTCTGTGTAGTTTATATTTGAAGACATTCCTTTTTCCACTATTACCCTCTTAGCGCTCCGAATCTCCACTTGCATTTTCTACAAAAGGAGTGTTTCATAACTGCTCAATCAAAAATATCTTTTATCTCTGTTAACTGAATTTACAGATCAAAAATAAGTTTCACAGAATGCATCTGTGTAGTTTTTATTTGAAGATATTCTTTTTCCCAATGTAGGCCTCTTAGCGCTTAGCATGTCCAATTGCAGTTTCTACAGAAAGAGTGTTTCAGAACGGCTCAATCAAAAGTAAGGTTCAACCCTGTTAGTTGAATGCACAGAACAGAAAGAATTTTCACAGAATGCTACTGTGTAGTTTATATTTGAATATATTCCTTTTTCCACTATTACCCTCTTAGCGCTCCGAATGTACACTTGCATTTTCTACAGAAAGAGTGTTCAGAACTGCCCAATCAAAAGTATGGTTTAACTCTGTTAGCTTAATGAACATGTCAGAAATAAGTTTCACACAATGCTTCTGTGTAGTTTTTATTTGAAGATATTATTTTTCCCAATATTGGCCTCTTAGTGCTCAGAATGTCCAATTGCAGTTTCTACAGAAAGAGTGTTTCAGAAAGGCTCAATCAAAAGTAAGGTTCAACTCTGTTAGTTGAATGCACAGAACAGAAGGAAGTTTCATACAATGCTTCTGTGTAGTTTATATTTGAACATATTCTTTTTTCCACTATTACCCACTTAGCGCTACGAATGTCCAGTTGCATTTTCTACAGAGAGAGTGTTTCAAAACTGCTCAATCAAAAGTATGGTTTAACTCTGTTAGCTGAATGCTCAGATCAGAAAGAAGTTTCACAGAATGCTTCTGTGTAGTTTATATTTGAATATATTCCTTTTCCCACTACTACTCTCTTAGCGCTCCAAATGCCCAGTTGCATTTTCTACAGAAAGAGTGTTCAGATCTGCTCAATTAAAAGTATGGTTTAACTCTGTTAGCTGAATGCACAGATCAGAAAGAAGTTTCACAGAATGATTCTGTGTAGTTTATATTTGGAGACATTCCTTTTTCCACTATTACCCTCTTAGCGCTCCGAATCTCCACTTGCATTTTCTACAGAAAGAGTGTTTCAGAACGGCTCAATCAAAACTAAGGTTCAACTCTTTTAGTTGAACAAACAGAACAGAAAGAAGTTTCACACAATTCTTCTGTGTACTTTTTATTTGTAGACATTCTTTTTCCCAATATAGGCCTCCTAGCGCTCAGAATGTCCAATTGCAGTTTCTACATAAAGAGTGTTTCAGAACGGCTCAATCAAAAGTAAGGTTCAACTCTGTTAGTTGAATGCACAGAACAGAAAGAAGTTTCATACAATGCTTCTGTGTAGTTTATATTTGAACATATTGTTTTTTCCACTATTACCCACTTAGCGCTACGAATGTCCAGTTGCATTTTCTACAGACAGAGTGTTTCAAAACTGCTCAATCAAAATTATGGTTTAACTCTGTTAGCTGAATGCTCAGACCAGAAAGAAGTTTCACAGAATGCTTCTGTGTAGTTTATATTTGAATATATACCTTTTTCCACTATTACGCTCTTAGCGCTCCAAATGTCCAGTTGCATTTTCTACAGAAAGAGTGTTCAGATCTGCTCAATCAAAAGTATGGTTTAACTCTGTTAGCTGAATGCACAGATCAGTAAGAAGTTTCACCGAATGATTCTGTGTAGTTTATATTTGAAGACATTCCTTTTTCCACTATTACCCTCTTAGCGCTCCGAATCTCCACTTGCATTTTCTACAAAAGGAGTGTTTCATAACTGCTCAATCAAAAATATCTTTTATCTCTGTTAACTGAATTTACAGATCAAAAATAAGTTTCACAGAATGCATCTGTGTAGTTTTTATTTGAAGATATTCTTTTTCCCAATGTAGGCCTCTTAGCGCTTAGCATGTCCAATTGCAGTTTCTACAGAAAGAGTGTTTCAGAACGGCTCAATCAAAAGTAAGGTTCAACTCTGTTAGTTGAATGCAAAGAACAGAAAGAATTTTCACAGAATGCTACTGTGTAGTTTATATTTGAATATATTCCTTTTTCCACTATTACCCTCTTAGCGCTCCGAATGTCCACTTGCATTTTCTACAGAAAGAGTGTTCAGAACTGCGCAATCAAAAGTATGGTTTAACTCTGTTAGTTTAATGAACATATCAGAAATAAGTTTCACACAATACTTCTGTGTAGTTTTTATTTGAAGATATTATTTTTCCCAATAGAGGCCTCTTAGCGCTCAGAATGTCCAATTGCAGTTTCTACAGAAAGAGTGTTTCAGAACGGCTCAATAAAAACTAAGGTTCAACTCTTTTAGTTGAACAAACAGAACAGAAAGAAGTTTCACAGAATTCTTCTGTGTAGTTTTTATTTGTAGACATCCTTTTTCCCCATATAGGCCTCCTAGCGCTCAGAATGTCCAATTGCAGTTTCTACAGAAAGAGTGTTTCAGAACGGCTCAATCAAAATAAGGTTCAACTCTGTTAGTTGAATGCACAGAACAGAAAGAAGTTTCATACAATGCTTCTGTGTAGTTTATATTTGAACATATTCTTTTTTCCACTATTACCCACTTAGCGCTACAAATGTCCAGTTGCATTTTCTACAGACAGAGTGTTTCAAAACTGCTCAATCAAAAGTATGGTTTAGCTCTGTTAGCTGAATGCTCAGATCAGAAAGAAGTTTCACAGAATGCTTCTGTGTAGTTTATATTTGAATATATTCCTTTTTCCACTACTACGCTCTTAGCGCTCCAAATGTCCAGTTGCATTTTCTACAGAAAGAGTGTTCAGATCTGCTCAATCAAAAGTATGGTTTAACTCTGTTAGCTGAATGCACAGATCAGTAAGATGTTTCACCGAATGATTCTGTGTAGTTTATATTTCAAGACATACCTTTTTCCACTATTACCCTCTTAGCGCTCCGAATCTCCACTTGCATTTTCTACAAAAAGAGTGTTTCATAACTGCTCAATCAAAAATATCTTTTATCTCTGTTAACTGAATTTACAGATCAGAAATAAGTTTCACAGAATGCATCTGTGTAGTTTTTATTTGAAGATATTCTTTTTCCCAATGTAGGCCTCTTAGCGCTTAGCATGTCCAATTGCAGTTTCTACAGAAAGAGTGTTTCAGAACGGCTCAATCAAAAGTAAGGTTCAACTCTGTTAGTTGAATGCACAGAACAGAAAGAAGTTTCATAAAATGCTTCTGTGTAGTTTATATTTGAACATATTTTTTTTTCAACTATTACCCACTTAGCGCTACGAATGTCCAGTTGCATTTTCTACAGACAGAGTGTTTCAAAACTGCTCAATCAAAAGTATGGTTTAACTCTGTTAGCTGAATGCTCAGATCAGAAAGAAGTTTCACAGAATGCTTCTGTGTAGTTTATATTTGAATATATACCTTTTTCCACTATTACGCTCTTAGCGCTCCAAATGTCCAGTTGCATTTTCTACAGAAAGAGTGTTCAGATCTGCTCAATCAAAAGTATGGTTTAACTCTGTTAGCTGAATGCACAGATCAGTAAGAAGTTTCACCGAATGATTCTGTGTAGTTTATATTTGAAGACATTCCTTTTTCCACTATTACCCTCTTAGCGCTCCGAATCTCCACTTGCATTTTCTACAAAAGGAGTGTTTCATAACTGCTCAATCAAAAATATTTTTATCTCTGTTAACTGAATTTACAGATCAAAAATAAGTTTCACAGAATGCATCTGTGTAGTTTTTATTTGAAGATATTCTTTTTCCCAATGTAGGCCTCTTAGCGCTTAGCATGTCCAATTGCAGTTTCTACAGAAAGAGTGTTTCAGAACGGCTCAATCAAAAGTAAGGTTCAACTCTGTTAGTTGAATGCAAAGAACAGAAAGAATTTTCACAGAATGTTACTGTGTAGTTTATATTTGAATATATTCCTTTTTCCACTATTACCCTCTTAGCGCTCCGAATGTCCACTTGCATTTTCTACAGAAAGAGTGTTCAGAACTGCGCAATCAAAAGTATGGTTTAACTCTGTTAGTTTAATGAACATATCAGAAATAAGTTTCACACAATACTTCTGTGTAGTTTTTATTTGAAGATATTATTTTTCCCAATAGAGGCCTCTTAGCGCTCAGAATGTCCAATTGCAGTTTCTACAGGAAGAGTGTTTCAGAACGGCTCAATAAAAACTAAGGTTCAACTCTTTTAGTTGAACAAACAGAACAGAAAGAAGTTTCACAGAATTCTTCTGTGTAGTTTTTATTTGTAGACATCCTTTTTCCCCATATAGGCCTCCTAGCGCTCAGAATGTCCAATTGCAGTTTCTACAGAAAGAGTGTTTCAGAACGGCTCAATCAAAAGTAAGGTTCAACTCTGTTAGTTGAATGCACAGAACAGAAAGAAGTTTCAAACAATGCTTCTGTGTAGTTTATATTTGAACATATTCTTTTTTCCACTATTACCCACTTAGCGCTACGAATGTCCAGTTGCATTTTCTACAGACAGAGTGTTTCAAAACTGCTCAATCAAAAGTATGGTTTAGCTCTGTTAGCTGAATGCTCAGATCAGAAAGAAGTTTCACAGAATGCTTCTGTGTAGTTTATATTTGAATATATTCCTTTTTCCACTACTACGCTCTTAGCGCTCCAAATGTCCAGTTGCATTTTCTACAGAAAGAGTGTTCAGATCTGCTCAATCAAAAGTATGGTTTAACTCTGTTAGCTGAATGCACAGATCAGTAAGATGTTTCACCGAATTATTCTGTGTAGTTTATATTTCAAGACATACCTTTTTCTACTATTACCCTCTTAGCGCTCCGAATCTCCACTTGTATTTTCTACAAAAAGAGTGTTTCATAACTGCTCAATCAAAAATATCTTTTATCTCTGTTAACTGAATTTACAGATCAGAAATAAGTTTCACAGAATGCATCTGTGTAGTTTTTATTTGAAGATATTCTTTTTCCCAATGTAGGCCTCTTAGCGCTTAGCATGTCCAATTGCAGTTTCTACAGAAAGAGTGTTTCAGAACGGCTCAATCAAAAGTAAGGTTCAACTCTGTTAGTTGAATGCACAGAACAGAAAGAATTTTCACAGAATGCTACTGTGTAGTTTATATTTGAATATATTCCTTTTTCCACTATTACCCTCTTAGCGCTCGGAATGTCCACTTGCCTTTTCTACAGAAAGAGTGTTCAGAACTGCCCAATCAAAAGTATGGTTTAACTCTGTTAGCTTAATGAACATATCAGAAATAAGTTTCACACAATGCTTCTGTGTAGTTTTTATTTGAAGATATTATTTTTCCCAATATAGGCCTCTTAGCGCTCAGAATGTCCAATTGCAGTTTCTACAGAAAGAGTGTTTCAGAAAGGCTCAATCAAAAGTAAGGTTCAACTCTGTTATTTGAATGCACAGAACAGAAGGAAGTTTCATACAATTCTTCTGTGTAGTTTATATTTGAACATATTCTTTTTTCCACTATTACCCACTTAGCGCTACGAATGTCCAGTTGCATTTTCTACAGACAGAGTGTTTCAAAACTGCTCAGTCAAAAGTATGGTTTAACTCTGTTAGCTGAATGCTCAGATCAGAAATAAGTTTCACAGAATGCTTCTGTGTAGTTTATATTTGAATATATTCCTTTTTCCACTACTACTCCCTTAGCGCTCCAAATGTCCAGTTGCATTATCTACAGAAAGAGTGTTCAGATCTGCTCAATCAAAAGTATGGTTTAACTCTGTTAGCTGAATGCACAGATCAGTAAGAAGTTTCACCGAATGATTCTGTGTAGTTTATATTTGAAGACATTCCTTTTTCCACTATTACCCTCTTAGCGCTCCGAATCTCCACTTGCATTTTCTACAAAAGGAGTGTTTCATAACTGCTCAATCAAAAATATCTTTTATCTCTGTTAACTGAATTCACAGATCAAAAATAAGTTTCACAGAATGCATCTGTGTAGTTTTTATTTGAAGATATTCTTTTTCCCAATGTAGGCCTCTTAGCGCTTAGCGTGTCCAATTGCAGTTTCTACAGAAAGAGTGTCTCAGAACGGCTCAATCAAAAGTAAGGTTCAACTCTGTTAGTTGAATGCAAAGAACAGAAAGAATTTTCACAGAATGCTACTGTGTAGTTTATATTTGAATATATTCCTTTTTCCACTATTACCCTCTTAGCGCTCCGAATGTCCACTTGCATTTTCTACAGAAAGAGTGTTCAGAACTGCGCAATCAAAAGTATGGTTTAACTCTGTTAGTTTAATGAACATATCAGAAATAAGTTTCACACAATACTTCTGTGTAGTTTTTATTTGAAGATATTATTTTTCCCAATAGAGGCCTCTTAGCGCTCAGAATGTCCAATTGCAGTTTCTACAGAAAGAGTGTTTCAGAACGGCTCAATAAAAACTAAGGTTCAACTCTTTTAGTTGAACAAACAGAACAGAAAGAAGTTTCACAGAATTCTTCTGTGTAGTTTTTATTTGTAGACATCCTTTTTCCCCATAAAGGCCTCCTAGCGCTCAGAATGTCCAATTGCAGTTTCTACAGAAAGAGTGTTTCAGAACGGCCCAATCAAAAGTAAGGTTCAACTCTGTTAGTTGAATGCACAGAACAGAAAGAAGTTTCATACAATGCTTCTGTGTAGTTTATATTTGGACATATTCTTTTTTCCACTATTACCCACTTAGCGCTACGAATGTCCAGTTGCATTTTCTACAGACAGAGTGTTTCAAAACTGCTCAATCAAAAGTATGGTTTAGCTCTGTTAGCTGAATGCTCAGATCAGAAAGAAGTTTCACAGAATGCTTCTGTGTAGTTTATATTTGAATATATACCTTTTTCCACTATTACGCTCTTAGCGCTCCAAATGTCCAGTTGCATTTTCTACAGAAAGAGTGTTCAGATCTGCTCAATCAAAAGTATGGTTTAACACTGTTAGCTGAATGCACAGATCAGTAAGAAGTTTCACCGAATGATTCTGTGTAGTTTATATTTGAAGACATTCCTTTTTCCACTATTACCCTCTTAGCGCTCCGAATCTCCACTTGCATTTTCTACAAAAGGAGTGTTTCATAACTGCTCAATCAAAAATATCTTTTATCTCTGTTAACTGAATTTACAGATCAAAAATAAGTTTCACAGAATGCATCTGTGTAGTTTTTATTTGAAGATATTCTTTTTCCCAATGTAGGCCTCTTAGCGCTTAGCATGTCCAATTGCAGTTTCTACAGAAAGAGTGTTTCAGAACGGCTCAATCAAAAGTAAGGTTCAACCCTGTTAGTTGAATGCACAGAACAGAAAGAATTTTCACAGAATGCTACTGTGTAGTTTATATTTGAATATATTCCTTTTTCCACTATTACCCTCTTAGCGCTCCGAATGTACACTTGCATTTTCTACAGAAAGAGTGTTCAGAACTGCCCAATCAAAAGTATGGTTTAACTCTGTTAGCTTAATGAACATGTCAGAAATAAGTTTCACACAATGCTTCTGTGTAGTTTTTATTTGAAGATATTATTTTTCCCAATATTGGCCTCTTAGTGCTCAGAATGTCCAATTGCAGTTTCTACAGAAAGAGTGTTTCAGAAAGGCTCAATCAAAAGTAAGGTTCAACTCTGTTAGTTGAATGCACAGAACAGAAGGAAGTTTCATACAATGCTTCTGTGTAGTTTATATTTGAACATATTCTTTTTTCCACTATTACCCACTTAGCGCTACGAATGTCCAGTTGCATTTTCTACAGAGAGAGTGTTTCAAAACTGCTCAATCAAAAGTATGGTTTAACTCTGTTAGCTGAATGCTCAGATCAGAAAGAAGTTTCACAGAATGCTTCTGTGTAGTTTATATTTGAATATATTCCTTTTCCCACTACTACTCTCTTAGCGCTCCAAATGCCCAGTTGCATTTTCTACAGAAAGAGTGTTCAGATCTGCTCAATTAAAAGTATGGTTTAACTCTGTTAGCTGAATGCACAGATCAGAAAGAAGTTTCACAGAATGATTCTGTGTAGTTTATATTTGGAGACATTCCTTTTTCCACTATTACCCTCTTAGCGCTCCGAATCTCCACTTGCATTTTCTACAGAAAGAGTGTTTCAGAACGGCTCAATCAAAACTAAGGTTCAACTCTTTTAGTTGAACAAACAGAACAGAAAGAAGTTTCACACAATTCTTCTGTGTACTTTTTATTTGTAGACATTCTTTTTCCCAATATAGGCCTCCTAGCGCTCAGAATGTCCAATTGCAGTTTCTACATAAAGAGTGTTTCAGAACGGCTCAATCAATAGTAAGGTTCAACTCTGTTAGTTGAATGCACAGAACAGAAAGAAGTTTCATACAATGCTTCTGTGTAGTTTATATTTGAACATATTGTTTTTTCCACTATTACCCACTTAGCGCTACGAATGTCCAGTTGCATTTTCTACAGACAGAGTGTTTCAAAACTGCTCAATCAAAAGTATGGTTTAACTCTGTTAGCTGAATGCTCAGACCAGAAAGAAGTTTCACAGAATGCTTCTGTGTAGTTTATATTTGAATATATACCTTTTTCCACTATTACGCTCTTAGCGCTCCAAATGTCCAGTTGCATTTTCTACAGAAAGAGTGTTCAGATCTGCTCAATCAAAAGTATGGTTTAACTCTGTTAGCTGAATGCACAGATCAGTAAGAAGTTTCACCGAATGATTCTGTGTAGTTTATATTTGAAGACATTCCTTTTTCCACTATTACCCTCTTAGCGCTCCGAATCTCCACTTGCATTTTCTACAAAAGGAGTGTTTCATAACTGCACAATCAAAAATATCTTTTATCTCTGTTAACTGAATTTACAGATCAAAAATAAGTTTCACAGAATGCATCTGTGTAGTTTTTATTTGAAGATATTCTTTTTCCCAATGTAGGCCTCTTAGCGCTTAGCATGTCCAATTGCAGTTTCTACAGAAAGAGTGTTTCAGAACGGCTCAATCAAAAGTAAGGTTCAACTCTGTTAGTTGAATGTAAAGAACAGAAAGAATTTTCACAGAATGCTACTGTGTAGTTTATATTTGAATATATTCCTTTTTCCACTATTACCCTCTTAGCGCTCCGAATGTCCACTTGCATTTTCTACAGAAAGAGTGTTCAGAACGGCGCAATCAAAAGTATGGTTTAACTCTGTTAGTTTAATGAACATATCAGAAATAAGTTTCACACAATACTTCTGTGTAGTTTTTATTTGAAGATATTATTTTTCCCAATAGAGGCCTCTTAGCGCTCAGAATGTCCAATTGCTGTTTCTACAGAAAGAGTGTTTCAGAACGGCTCAATAAAAACTAAGGTTCAACTCTTTTAGTTGAACAAACAGAACAGAAAGAAGTTTGACAGAATTCTTCTGTGTAGTTTTTATTTGTAGACATCCTTTTTCCCCATATAGGCCTCCTAGCGCTCAGAATGTCCAATTGCAGTTTCTACAGAAAGAGTGTTTCAGAACGGCTCAATCAAAATAAGGTTCAACTCTGTTAGTTGAATGCACAGAACAGAAAGAAGTTTCATACAATGCTTCTGTGTAGTTTATATTTGAACTTATTCTTTTTTCCACTATTACCCACTTAGCGCTACAAATGTCCGGTTGCATTTTCTACAGACAGAGTGTTTCAAAACTGCTCAATCAAAAGTATGGTTTAGCTCTGTTAGCTGAATGCTCAGATCAGAAAGAAGTTTCACAGAATGCTTCTGTGTAGTTTATATTTGAATATATTCCTTTTTCCACTACTACGCTCTTAGCGCTCCAAATGTCCAGTTGCATTTTCTACAGAAAGAGTGTTCAGATCTGCTCAATCAAAAGTATGGTTTAACTCTGTTAGCTGAATGCACAGATCAGTAAGATGTTTCACCGAATGATTCTGTGTAGTTTATATTTCAAGACATACCTTTTTCTACTATTACCCTCTTAGCGCTCCGAATCTCCACTTGCATTTTCTACAAAAAGAGTGTTTCATAACTGCTCAATCAAAAATATCTTTTATCTCTGTTAACTGAATTTACAGATCAGAAATAAGTTTCACAGAATGCATCTGTGTAGTTTTTATTTGAAGATATTCTTTTTCCCAATGTAGGCCTCTTAGCGCTTAGCATGTCCAATTGCAGTTTCTACAGAAAGAGTGTTTCAGAACGGCTCAATCAAAAGTAAGGTTCAACTCTGTTAGTTGAATGCACAGAACAGAAAGAATTTTCACAGAATGCTACTGTGTAGTTTATATTTGAATATATTCCTTTTTCCACTATTACCCTCTTAGCGCTCGGAATGTCCACTTGCCTTTTCTACAGAAAGAGTGTTCAGAACTGCCCAATCAAAAGTATGGTTTAACTCTGTTAGCTTAATGAACATATCAGAAATAAGTTTCACACAATGCTTCTGTGTAGTTTTTATTTGAAGATATTATATTTCCCAATATAGGCCTCTTAGCGCTCAGAATGTCCAATTGCAGTTTCTACAGAAAGAGTGTTTCAGAAAGGCTCAATCAAAAGTAAGGTTCAACTCTGTTATTTGAATGCACAGAACAGAAGGAAGTTTCATACAATTCTTCTGTGTAGTTTATATTTGAACATATTCTTTTTTCCACTATTACCCACTTAGCGCTACGAATGTCCAATTGCATTTTCTACAGACAGAGTGTTTCAAAACTGCTCAGTCAAAAGTATGGTTTAACTCTGTTAGCTGAATGCTCAGATCAGAAAGAAGTTTCACAGAATGCTTCTGTGTAGTTTATATTTGAATATATTCCTTTTTCCACTACTACTCCCTTAGCGCTCCAAATGTCCAGTTGCATTATCTACAGAAAGAGTGTTCAGATCTGCTCAATCAAAAGTATGGTTTAACTCTGTTAGCTGAATGCACAGATCAGTAAGAAGTTTCACCGAATGATTCTGTGTAGTTTATATTTGAAGACATTCCTTTTTCCACTATTACCCTCTTAGCGCTCCGAATCTCCACTTGCATTTTCTACAAAAGGAGTGTTTCATAACTGCTCAATCAAAAATATCTTTTATCTCTGTTAACTGAATTCACAGATCAAAAATAAGTTTCACAGAATGCATCTGTGTAGTTTTTATTTGAAGATATTCTTTTTCCCAATGTAGGCCTCTTAGCGCTTAGCATGTCCAATTGCAGTTTCTACAGAAAGAGTGTTTCAGAACGGCTCAATCAAAAGTAAGGTTCAACTCTGTTAGTTGAATGCAAAGAACAGAAAGAATTTTCACAGAATGCTACTGTGTAGTTTATATTTGAATATATTCCTTTTTCCACTATTACCCTCTTAGCGCTCCGAATGTCCACTTGCATTTTCTACAGAAAGAGTGTTCAGAACTGCGCAATCAAAAGTATGGTTTAACTCTGTTAGTTTAATGAACATATCAGAAATAAGTTTCACACAATACTTCTGTGTAGTTTTTATTTGAAGATATTATTTTTCCCAATAGAGGCCTCTTAGCGCTCAGAATGTCCAATTGCAGTTTCTACAGAAAGAGTGTTTCAGAACGGCTCAATAAAAACTAAGGTTCAACTCTTTTAGTTGAACAAACAGAACAGAAAGAAGTTTCACAGAATTCTTCTGTGTAGTTTTTATTTGTAGACATCCTTTTTCCCCATAAAGGCCTCCTAGCGCTCAGAATGTCCAATTGCAGTTTCTACAGAAAGAGTGTTTCAGAACGGCCCAATCAAAAGTAAGGTTCAACTCTGTTAGTTGAATGCACAGAACAGAAAGAAGTTTCATACAATGCTTCTGTGTAGATTATATTTGGACATATTCTTTTTTCCACTATTACCCACTTAGCGCTACGAATGTCCAGTTGCATTTTCTACAGACAGAGTGTTTCAAAACTGCTCAATCAAAAGTATGGTTTAGCTCTGTTAGCTGAATGCTCAGATCAGAAAGAAGTTTCACAGAATGCTTCTGTGTAGTTTATATTTGAATATATACCTTTTTCCACTATTACGCTCTTAGCGCTCCAAATGTCCAGTTGCATTTTCTACAGAAAGAGTGTTCAGATCTGCTCAATCAAAAGTATGGTTTAACTCTGTTAGCTGAATGCACAGATCAGTAAGAAGTTTCACCGAATGATTCTGTGTAGTTTATATTTGAAGACATTCCTTTTTCCACTATTACCCTCTTAGCGCTCCGAATCTCCACTTGCATTTTCTACAAAAGGAGTGTTTCATAACTGCTCAATCAAAAATATCTTTTATCTCTGTTAACTGAATTTACAGATCAAAAATAAGTTTCACAGAATGCATCTGTGTAGTTTTTATTTGAAGATATTCTTTTTCCCAATGTAGGCCTCTTAGCGCTTAGCATGTCCAATTGCAGTTTCTACAGAAAGAGTGTTTCAGAACGGCTCAATCAAAAGTAAGGTTCAACCCTGTTAGTTGAATGCACAGAACAGAAAGAATTTTCACAGAATGCTACTGTGTAGTTTATATTTGAATATATTCCTTTTTCCACTATTACCCTCTTAGCGCTCCGAATGTACACTTGCATTTTCTACAGAAAGAGTGTTCAGAACTGCCCAATCAAAAGTATGGTTTAACTCTGTTAGCTTAATGAACATGTCAGAAATAAGTTTCACACAATGCTTCTGTGTAGTTTTTATTTGAAGATATTATTTTTCCCAATATTGGCCTCTTAGTGCTCAGAATGTCCAATTGCAGTTTCTACAGAAAGAGTGTTTCAGAAAGGCTCAATCAAAAGTAAGGTTCAACTCTGTTAGTTGAATGCACAGAACAGAAGGAAGTTTCATACAATGCTTCTGTGTAGTTTATATTTGAACATATTCTTTTTTCCACTATTACCCACTTAGCGCTACGAATGTCCAGTTGCATTTTCTACAGAGAGAGTGTTTCAAAACTGCTCAATCAAAAGTATGGTTTAACTCTGTTAGCTGAATGCTCAGATCAGAAAGAAGTTTCACAGAATGCTTCTGTGTAGTTTATATTTGAATATATTCCTTTTCCCACTACTACTCTCTTAGCGCTCCAAATGCCCAGTTGCATTTTCTACAGAAAGAGTGTTCAGATCTGCTCAATTAAAAGTATGGTTTAACTCTGTTAGCTGAATGCACAGATCAGAAAGAAGTTTCACAGAATGATTCTGTGTAGTTTATATTTGGAGACATTCCTTTTTCCACTATTACCCTCTTAGCGCGCCGAATCTCCACTTGCATTTTCTACAGAAAGAGTGTTTCAGAACGGCTCAATCAAAACTAAGGTTCAACTCTTTTAGTTGAACAAACAGAACAGAAAGAAGTTTCACACAATTCTTCTGTGTACTTTTTATTTGTAGACATTCTTTTTCCCAATATAGGCCTCCTAGCGCTCAGAATGTCCAATTGCAGTTTCTACATAAAGAGTGTTTCAGAACGGCTCAATCAAAAGTAAGGTTCAACTCTGTTAGTTGAATGCACAGAACAGAAAGAAGTTTCATACAATGCTTCTGTGTAGTTTATATTTGAACATATTGTTTTTTCCACTATTACCCACTTAGCGCTACGAATGTCCAGTTGCATTTTCTACAGACAGAGTGTTTCAAAACTGCTCAATCAAAAGTATGGTTTAACTCTGTTAGCTGAATGCTCAGACCAGAAAGAAGTTTCACAGAATGCTTCTGTGTAGTTTATATTTGAATATATACCTTTTTCCACTATTACGCTCTTAGCGCTCCAAATGTCCAGTTGCATTTTCTACAGAAAGAGTGTTCAGATCTGCTCAATCAAAAGTATGGTTTAACTCTGTTAGCTGAATGCACAGATCAGTAAGAAGTTTCACCGAATGATTCTGTGTAGTTTATATTTGAAGACATTCCTTTTTCCACTATTACCCTCTTAGCGCTCCGAATCTCCACTTGCATTTTCTACAAAAGGAGTGTTTCATAACTGCTCAATCAAAAATATCTTTTATCTCTGTTAACTGAATTTACAGATCAAAAATAAGTTTCACAGAATGCATCTGTGTAGTTTTTATTTGAAGATATTCTTTTTCCCAATGTAGGCCTCTTAGCGCTTAGCATGTCCAATTGCAGTTTCTACAGAAAGAGTGTTTCAGAACGGCTCAATCAAAAGTAAGGTTCAACTCTGTTAGTTGAATGTAAAGAACAGAAAGAATTTTCACAGAATGCTACTGTGTAGTTTATATTTGAATATATTCCTTTTTCCACTATTACCCTCTTAGCGCTCCGAATGTCCACTTGCATTTTCTACAGAAAGAGTGTTCAGAACTGCGCAATCAAAAGTATGGTTTAACTCTGTTAGTTTAATGAACATATCAGAAATAAGTTTCACACAATACTTCTGTGTAGTTTTTATTTGAAGATATTATTTTTCCCAATAGAGGCCTCTTAGCGCTCAGAATGTCCAATTGCAGTTTCTACAGAAAGAGTGTTTCAGAACGGCTCAATAAAAACTAAGGTTCAACTCTTTTAGTTGAACAAACAGAACAGAAAGAAGTTTCACAGAATTCTTCTGTGTAGTTTTTATTTGTAGACATCCTTTTTCCCCATATAGGCCTCCTAGCGCTCAGAATGTCCAATTGCAGTTTCTACAGAAAGAGTGTTTCAGAACGGCTCAATCAAAATAAGGTTCAACTCTGTTAGTTGAATGCACAGAACAGAAAGAAGTTTCATACAATGCTTCTGTGTAGTTTATATTTGAACATATTCTTTTTTCCACTATTACCCACTTAGCGCTACAAATGTCCAGTTGCATTTTCTACAGACAGAGTGTTTCAAAACTGCTCAATCAAAAGTATGGTTTAGCTCTGTTAGCTGAATGCTCAGATCAGAAAGAAGTTTCACAGAATGCTTCTGTGTAGTTTATATTTGAATATATTCCTTTTTCCACTACTACGCTCTTAGCGCTCCAAATGTCCAGTTGCATTTTCTACAGAAAGAGTGTTCAGATCTGCTCAATCAAAAGTATGGTTTAACTCTGTTAGCTGAATGCACAGATCAGTAAGATGTTTCACCGAATGATTCTGTGTAGTTTATATTTCAAGACATACCTTTTTCCACTATTACCCTCTTAGCGCTCCGAATCTCCACTTGCATTTTCTACAAAAAGAGTGTTTCATAACTGCTCAATCAAAAATATCTTTTATCTCTGTTAACTGAATTTACAGATCAGAAATAAGTTTCACAGAATGCATCTGTGTAGTTTTTATTTGAAGATATTCTTTTTCCCAATGTAGGCCTCTTAGCGCTTAGCATGTCCAATTGCAGTTTCTACAGAAAGAGTGTTTCAGAACGGCTCAATCAAAAGTAAGGTTCAACTCTGTTAGTTGAATGCACAGAACAGAAAGAAGTTTCATACAATGCTTCTGTGTAGTTTATATTTGAACATATTGTTTTTTCAACTATTACCCACTTAGCGCTACGAATGTCCAGTTGCATTTTCTACAGACAGAGTGTTTCAAAACTGCTCAATCAAAAGTATGGTTTAACTCTGTTAGCTGAATGCTCAGATCAGAAAGAAGTTTCACAGAATGCTTCTGTGTAGTTTATATTTGAATATATAACTTTTTCCACTATTACGCTCTTAGCGCTCCAAATGTCCAGTTGCATTTTCTACAGAAAGAGTGTTCAGATCTGCTCAATCAAAAGTATGGTTTAACTCTGTTAGCTGAATGCACAGATCAGTAAGAAGTTTCACCGAATGATTCTGTGTAGTTTATATTTGAAGACATTCCTTTTTCCACTATTACCCTCTTAGCGCTCCGAATCTCCACTTGCATTTTCTACAAAAGGAGTGTTTCATAACTGCTCAATCAAAAATATCTTTTATCTCTGTTAACTGAATTTACAGATCAAAAATAAGTTTCACAGAATGCATCTGTGTAGTTTTTATTTGAAGATATTCTTTTTCCCAATGTAGGCCTCTTAGCGCTTAGCATGTCCAATTGCAGTTTCTACAGAAAGAGTGTTTCAGAACGGCTCAATCAAAAGTAAGGTTCAACTCTGTTAGTTGAATGCAAAGAACAGAAAGAATTTTCAGAGAATGCTACTGTGTAGTTTATATTTGAATATATTCCTTTTTCCACTATTACCCTCTTAGCGCTCCGAATGTCCACTTGCATTTTCTACAGAAAGAGTGTTCAGAACTGCGCAATCAAAAGTATGGTTTAACTCTGTTAGTTTAATGAACATATCAGAAATAAGTTTCACACAATACTTCTGTGTAGTTTTTATTTGAAGATATTATTTTTCCCAATAGAGGCCTCTTAGCGCTCAGAATGTCCAATTGCAGTTTCTACAGGAAGAGTGTTTCAGAACGGCTCAATAAAAACTAAGGTTCAACTCTTTTAGTTGAACAAACAGAACAGAAAGAAGTTTCACAGAATTCTTCTGTGTAGTTTTTATTTGTAGACATCCTTTTTCCCCATATAGGCCTCCTAGCGCTCAGAATGTCCAATTGCAGTTTCTACAGAAAGAGTGTTTCAGAACGGCTCAATCAAAAGTAAGGTTCAACTCTGTTAGTTGAATGCACAGAACAGAAAGAAGTTTCATACAATGCTTCTGTGTAGTTTATATTTGAACATATTCTTTTTTCCACTATTACCCACTTAGCGCTACGAATGTCCAGTTGCATTTTCTACAGACAGAGTGTTTCAAAACTGCTCAATCAAAAGTATGGTTTAGCTCTGTTAGCTGAATGCTCAGATCAGAAAGAAGTTTCACAGAATGCTTCTGTGTAGTTTATATTTGAATATATTCCTTTTTCCACTACTACGCTCTTAGCGCTCCAAATGTCCAGTTGCATTTTCTACAGAAAGAGTGTTCAGATCTGCTCAATCAAAAGTATGGTTTAACTCTGTTAGCTGAATGCACAGATCAGTAAGATGTTTCACCGAATGATTCTGTGTAGTTTATATTTCAAGACATACCTTTTTCTACTATTACCCTGTTAGCGCTCCGAATCTCCACTTGCATTTTCTACAAAAAGAGTGTTTCATAACTGCTCAATCAAAAATATCTTTTATCTCTGTTAACTGAATTTACAGATCAGAAATAAGTTTCACAGAATGCATCTGTGTAGTTTTTATTTGAAGATATTCTTTTTCCCAATGTAGGCCTCTTAGCGCTTAGCATGTCCAATTGCAGTTTCTACAGAAAGAGTGTTTCAGAACGGCTCAATCAAAAGTAAGGTTCAACTCTGTTAGTTGAATGCACAGAACAGAAAGAATTTTCACAGAATGCTACTGTGTAGTTTATATTTGAATATATTCCTTTTTCCACTATTACCCTCTTAGCGCTCGGAATGTCCACTTGCCTTTTCTACAGAAAGAGTGTTCAGAACTGCCCAATCAAAAGTATGGTTTAACTCTGTTAGCTTAATGAACATATCAGAAATAAGTTTCACACAATGCTTCTGTGTAGTTTTTATTTGAAGATATTATTTTTCCCAATATAGGCCTCTTAGCGCTCAGAATGTCCAATTGCAGTTTCTACAGAAAGAGTGTTTCAGAAAGGCTCAATCAAAAGTAAGGTTCAACTATGTTATTTGAATGCACAGAACAGAAGGAAGTTTCATACAATTCTTCTGTGTAGTTTATATTTGAACATATTCTTTTTTCCACTATTACCCACTTAGCGCTACGAATGTCCAGTTGCATTTTCTACAGACAGAGTGTTTCAAAACTGCTCAGTCAAAAGTATGGTTTAACTCTGTTAGCTGAATGCTCAGATCAGAAAGAAGTTTCACAGAATGCTTCTGTGTAGTTTATATTTGAATATATTCCTTTTTCCACTACTACTCCCTTAGCGCTCCAAATGTCCAGTTGCATTTTCTACAGAAAGAGTGTTCAGATCTGCTCAATCAAAAGTATGGTTTAACTCTGTTAGCTGAATGCACAGATCAGTAAGAAGTTTCACCGAATGATTCTGTGTAGTTTATATATGAAGACATTCCTTTTTCCACTATTACCCTCTTAGCGCTCCGAATCTCCACTTGCATTTTCTACAAAAGGAGTGTTTCATAACTGCTCAATCAAAAATATCTTTTATCTCTGTTAACTGAATTCACAGATCAAAAATAAGTTTCACAGAATGCATCTGTGTAGTTTTTATTTGAAGATATTCTTTTTCCCAATGTAGGCCTCTTAGCGCTTAGCATGTCCAATTGCAGTTTCTACAGAAAGAGTGTTTCAGAACGGCTCAATCAAAAGTAAGGTTCAACTCTGTTAGTTGAATGCAAAGAACAGAAAGAATTTTCACAGAATGCTACTGTGTAGTTTATATTTGAATATATTCCTTTTTCCACTATTACCCTCTTAGCGCTCCGAATGTCCACTTGCATTTTCTACAGAAAGAGTGTTCAGAACTGCGCAATCAAAAGTATGGTTTAACTCTGTTAGTTTAATGAACATATCAGAAATAAGTTTCACACAATACTTCTGTGTAGTTTTTATTTGAAGATATTATTTTTCCCAATAGAGGCCTCTTAGCGCTCAGAATGTCCAATTGCAGTTTCTACAGAAAGAGTGTTTCAGAACGGCTCAATAAAAACTAAGGTTCAACTCTTTTAGTTGAACAAACAGAACAGAAAGAAGTTTCACAGAATTCTTCTGTGTAGTTTTTATTTGTAGACATCCTTTTTCCCCATATAGGCCTCCTAGCGCTCAGAATGTCCAATTGCAGTTTCTACAGAAAGAGTGTTTCAGAACGGCCCAATCAAAAGTAAGGTTCAACTCTGTTAGTTGAATGCACAGAACAGAAAGAAGTTTCATACAATGCTTCTGTGTAGTTTATATTTGAACATATTCTTTTTTCCACTATTACCCACTTAGCGCTACGAATGTCCAGTTGCATTTTCTACAGACAGAGTGTTTCAAAACTGCTCAATCAAAAGTATGGTTTAGCTCTGTTAGCTGAATGCTCAGATCAGAAAGAAGTTTCACAGAATGCTTCTGTGTAGTTTATATTTGAATATATACCTTTTTCCACTATTACGCTCTTAGCGCTCCAAATGTCCAGTTGCATTTTCTACAGAAAGAGTGTTCAGATCTGCTCAATCAAAAGTATGGTTTAACTCTGTTAGCTGAATGCACAGATCAGAAAGAAGTTTCACCGAATGATTCTGTGTAGTTTATATTTGAAGACATTCCTTTTTCCACTATTACCCTCTTAGCGCTCCGAATCTCCACTTGCATTTTCTACAAAAGGAGTGTTTCATAACTGCTCAATCAAAAATATCTTTTATCTCTGTTAACTGAATTTACAGATCAAAAATAAGTTTCACAGAATGCATCTGTGTAGTTTTTATTTGAAGATATTCTTTTTCCCAATGTAGGCCTCTTAGCGCTTAGCATGTCCAATTGCAGTTTCTACAGAAAGAGTGTTTCAGAACGGCTCAATCAAAAGTAAGGTTCAAACCTGTTAGTTGAATGCACAGAACAGAAAGAATTTTCACAGAATGCTACTGTGTAGTTTATATTTGAATATATTCCTTTTTCCACTAATACCCTCTTAGCGCTCCGAATGCACACTTGCATTTTCTACAGAAAGAGTGTTCAGAACTGCCCAATCAAAAGTATGGTTTAACTCTGTTAGCTTAATGAACATGTCAGAAATAAGTTTCACACAATGCTTCTGTGTAGTTTTTATTTGAAGATATTATTTTTCCCAATATTGGCCTCTTAGTGCTCAGAATGTCCAATTGCAGTTTCTACAGAAAGAGTGTTTCAGAAAGGCTCAATCAAAAGTAAGGTTCAACTCTGTTAGTTGAATGCACAGAACAGAAGGAAGTTTCATACAATGCTTCTGTGTAGTTTATATTTGAACATATTCTTTTTTCCACTATTACCCACTTAGCGCTACGAATGTCCAGTTGCATTTTCTACAGAGAGAGTGTTTCAAAACTGCTCAATCAAAAGTATGGTTTAACTCTGTTAGCTGAATGCTCAGATCAGAAAGAAGTTTCACAGAATGCTTCTGTGTAGTTTATATTTGAATATATTCCTTTTCCCACTACTACTCTCTTAGCGCTCCAAATGCCCAGTTGCATTTTCTACAGAAAGAGTGTTCAGATCTGCTCAATTAAAAGTATGGTTTAACTCTGTTAGCTGAATGCACAGATCAGAAAGAAGTTTCACAGAATGATTCTGTGTAGTTTATATTTGGAGACATTCCTTTTTCCACTATTACCCTCTTAGCGCTCCGAATCTCCACTTGCATTTTCTACAGAAAGAGTGTTTCAGAACGGCTCAATCAAAACTAAGGTTCAACTCTTTTAGTTGAACAAACAGAACAGAAAGAAGTTTCACACAATTCTTCTGTGTACTTTTTATTTGTAGACATTCTTTTTCCCAATATAGGCCTCCTAGCGCTCAGAATGTCCAATTGCAGTTTCTACATAAAGAGTGTTTCAGAACGGCTCAATCAAAAGTAAGGTTCAACTCTGTTAGTTGAATGCACAGAACAGAAAGAAGTTTCATACAATGCTTCTGTGTAGTTTATATTTGAACATATTGTTTTTTCCACTATTACCCACTTAGCGCTACGAATGTCCAGTTGCATTTTCTACAGACAGAGTGTTTCAAAACTGCTCAATCAAAAGTATGGTTTAACTCTGTTAGCTGAATGCTCAGACCAGAAAGAAGTTTCACAGAATGCTTCTGTGTAGTTTATATTTGAATATATACCTTTTTCCACTATTACGCTCTTAGCGCTCCAAATGTCCAGTTGCATTTTCTACAGAAAGAGTGTTCAGATCTGCTCAATCAAAAGTATGGTTTAACTCTGTTAGCTGAATGCACAGATCAGAAAGAAGTTTCACCGAATGATTCTGTGTAGTTTATATTTGAAGACATTCCTTTTTCCACTATTACCCTCTTAGCGCTCCGAATCTCCACTTGCATTTTCTACAAAAGGAGTGTTTCATAACTGCTCAATCAAAAATATCTTTTATCTCTGTTAACTGAATTTACAGATCAAAAATAAGTTTCACAGAATGCATCTGTGTAGTTTTTATTTGAAGATATTCTTTTTCCCAATGTAGGCCTCTTAGCGCTTAGCATGTCCAATTGCAGTTTCTACAGAGAGAGTGTTTCAGAACGGCTCAATCAAAAGTAAGGTTCAACTCTGTTAGTTGAATGCAAAGAACAGAAAGAATTTTCACAGAATGCTACTGTGTAGTTTATATTTGAATATATTCCTTTTTCCACTATTACCCTCTTAGCGCTCCGAATGTCCACTTGCATTTTCTACAGAAAGAGTGTTCAGAACTGCGCAATCAAAAGTATGGTTTAACTCTGTTAGTTTAATGAACATATCAGAAATAAGTTTCACACAATACTTCTGTGTAGTTTTTATTTGAAGATATTATTTTTCCCAATAGAGGCCTCTTAGCGCTCAGAATGTCCAATTGCAGTTTCTACAGAAAGAGTGTTTCAGAACGGCTCAATAAAAACTAAGGTTCAACTCTTTTAGTTGAACAAACAGAACAGAAAGAAGTTTCATACAATGATTCTGTGTAGTTTATATTTGAACATATTCTTTTTTCCAGTATTACCCACGTAGCGCTACGAATGTCCAGTTGCATTTTCTACAGACAGAGTGTTTCAAATCTGCTCAATCAAAAGTATGGTTTAACTCTGTTAGCTGAATGCACAGATCAGAAAGAAGTTTCACAGAATGCTTCTGTGTAGTTTATATTTGAATATATTCCTTTTTCCACTACTACTCTCTTAGCGCTCCAAATGTCCAGTTGCATTTTCTACAGAAAGAGTGTTCAGATCTGCTCAATCAAAAGTATGTTTTAACTCTGTTAGCTGAATGCACAGATCAGAAAGAAGTTTCACAGAATGATTCTGTGTAGTTTATATTTGGAGACATTCCTTTTTCCACTATTACCCTCTTAGCGCTCCAAATCTCCACTTGCATTTTCTACAGAAAGAGTGTTTCAGAACGGCTCAATCAAAACTAAGGTTCAACTCTTTTAGTTGAACAAACAGAACAGAAAGAAGTTTCACACAATTCTTCTGTGTAGTTTTTATTTGTAGACATTCTTTTTCCCCATATAGGCCTCTTAGCGCTCAGAATGTCCAATTGCAGTTTCTACAGAAAGAGTGTTTCAGAACGGCTCAATCAAAAGTAAGGTTCAACTCTGTTAGTTGAATGCACAGAACAGAAAGAAGTTTCATACAATGCTTCTCTGTAGTTTCTATTTAAACATATTCTTTTTTCCACTATTACCCACTTAGCGCTACGAATGTCCAGTTGCATTTTCTACAGACAGAGTGTTTCAAAACTGCTCAATCAAAAGTATGGTTTAACTCTGTTAGCTGAATGCTCAGATCAGAAGGAAGTTTCACAGAATGCTTCTGTGTAGTTTATATTTGAATATATTCCTTTTTCCACTACTACGCTCTTAGCGCTCCAAATGTCCAGTTGCATTTTCTACAGAAAGAGTGTTCAGATCTGCTCAATCAAAAGTATGGTTTAACTCTGTTAGCTGAATGCACAGATCAGATAGCAGTTTCACCGAATGATTCTGTGTAGTTTATATTTGGAGACATTCCTTTTTCCACTATTACCCCCTTAGCGCTCCGAATCTCCACTTCCATTTTCTACAGAAAGAGTGTTTCAGAACGGCTCAATCAAAACTAAAGTTCAACTCTTTTAGTTGAACAAACAGAACAGAAAGAAGTTTCACACAATTCTTCTGTGTAGTTTTTATTTGTAGACATTCTTTTTCCCCATATAGGCCTCTTAGCGCTCAGAATGTCCAATTGCAGTTTCTACAGAAAGAGTGGTTCAGAACGGCTCAATCAAAAGTAAGGTTCAACTCTGTTAGTTGAATGCACAGAACAGAAAGAAGTTTCATACAATGCTTCTGTGTAGTTTCTATTTGAACATATTCTTTTTTCCACTATTACCCACTTAGCGCTACGAATGTCCAGTTGCATTTTCTACAGACAGAGTGTTTCAAAACTGCTCAATCAAAATTATGGTTTAACTCTGTTAGCTGAATGCTCAGATCAGAAAGAAGTTTCACAGAATGCTTCTGTGTAGTTTATATTTGAATATATTCCTTTTTCCACTACTACGCTCTTAGCGCTCCAAATGTCCAGTTGCATTTTCTACAGAAAGAGTGTTCAGATCTGCTCAATCAAAAGTATGGTTTAACTCTGTTAGCTGAATGCACAGATCAGAAAGCAGTTTCACCGAATGATTCTGTGTAGTTTATATTTGAAGACATTCCTTTTTCCACTATTACCCTCTTAGCGCTCCGAATCTCCACTTGCATTTTCTACAAAAAGAGTGTTTCATAAATGCTCAATCAAAAATTTGTTTTATCTCTGTTAACTGAATTTACAGATCAGAAATAAGTTTCACAGAATGCATCTGTGTAGTTTTTATTTGAAGATATTCTTTTTCCCAATGTAGGCCTCTTAGCGCTTAGCATGTCCAATTGCAGTTTCTACAGAAAGAGTGTTTCAGAACGGCTCAATCAAAAGTAAGGTTCAACTCTGTTAGTTGAATGCACAGAACAGAAAGTATTTTCACAGAATGCTACTGTGTAGTTTATATTTGAATATATTCCTTTTTCCACTATTACCCTCTTAGCGCTCGGAATGTCCACTTGCCTTTTCTACAGAAAGAGTGTTCAGAACTGCCCAATCAAAAGTATGGTTTAACTCTGTTAGCTTAATGAACATATCAGAAATAAGTTTCACACAATGCTTCTGTGTAGTTTTTATTTGAAGATATTATTTTTCCCAATATAGGCCTCTTAGCGCTCAGAATGTCCAATTGCAGTTTCTACAGAAAGAGTGTTTCAGAAAGGCTCAATCAAAAGTAAGGTTCAACTCTGTTAGTTGAATGCACAGAACAGAAGGAAGTTTCATACAATGCTTCTGTGTAGTTTATATTTGAACATATTCTTTTTTCCACTATTACCCACTTAGCGCTACGAATGTCCAGTTGCATTTTCTACAGACAGAGTGTTTCAAAACTGCTCAGTCAAAAGTATGGTTTAACTCTGTTAGCTGAATGCTCAGATCAGAAAGAAGTTTCACAGAATGCTTCTGTGCAGTTTATATTTGAATATATTCCTTTTTCCACTACTACTCTCTTAGCGCTCCAAATGTCCAGTTGCATTTTCTACAGAAAGAGTGTTCAGATCTGCTCAATCAAAAGTATGGTTTAACTCTGTTAGCTGAATGCACAGATCAGAAAGAAGTTTCACAGAATGATTCTGTGTAGTTTATATTTGGAGACATTCCTTTTTCCACTATTACCCTCTTAGCGCTCCGAATCTCCACTTGCATTTTCTACAGAAAGAGTGTTTCAGAACGGCTCATTAAAAACTAAGGTTCACCTCTTTTAGTTGAACAAACAGAACAGAAAGAAGTTTCACAGAATTCTTCTGTGTAGTTTTTATTTGTAGACATTCTTTTTCCCCATATAGGCCTCCTAGCGCTCAGAATGTCCAATTGCAGTTTCTACAGAAAGAGTGTTTCAGAACGGCCCAATCAAAAGTAAGATTCAACTCTGTTAGTTGAATGCACAGAACAGAAAGAAGTTTCATACAATGCTTCTGTGTAGTTTATATTTGAACATATTCTTTTTTCCACTATTACCCACTTAGCGCTACGAATGTCCAGTTGCATTTTCTACAGACAGAGTGTTTCAAAACTGCTCAATCAAAAGTATGGTTTAACTCTGTTAGCTGAATGCTCAGATCAGAAAGAAGTCTCACAGAATGCTTCTGCGTAGTTTATATTTGAATATATTCCTTTTTCCACTACTACGCTCTTAGCGCTCCAAATGTCCAGTTGCATTTTCTACAGAAAGATTGTTCAGATCTGCTCAATCAAAAGTATGGTTTAACTCTGTTAGCTGAATGCACAGATCAGTAAGATGTTTCACCGAATGATTCTGTGTAGTTTATATTTGAAGACATTCCTTTTTCCACTATTACCCTCTTAGCGTTCCGAATCTCCACTTGCATTTTCTACAAAAAGAGTGTTTCATAACTGCTCAATCAAAAATATCTTTTATCTCTGTTAACTGAATTTACAGATCAGAAATAAGTTTCACAGAATGCATCTGTGTAGTTTTTATTTGAAGATATTCTTTTTCCCAATGTAGGCCTCTTAGCGCTTAGCATGTCCAATTGCAGTTTCTACAGAAAGAGTGTTTCAGAACGGCTCAATCAAAAGTAAGGTTCAACTCTGTTAGTTGAATGCAAAGAACAGAAAGAATTTTCACAGAATGCTACTGTGTAGTTTATATTTGAATATATTCCTTTTTCCACTATTACCCTCTTAGCGCTCCGAATGTCCACTTGCATTTTCTACAGATAGAGTGTTCAGAACTGCGCAATCAAAAGTGTGGTTTAACTCTGTTAGTTTAATGAACATATCAGAAATAAGTTTCACACAATGCTTCTGTGTAGTTTTTATTTGAAGGTATTATTTTTCCCAATAGAGGCCTCTTAGCGCTCAGAATGTCCAATTGCAGTTTCTACAAAAAGAGTGTTTCAGAAAGGCTCAATCAAAAGTAAGGTTCAACTCTGTTAGTTGAATGCACAGAACAGAAAGAAGTTTCATACAATGATTCTGTGTAGTTTATATTTGAACATATTCTTTTTTCCACTATTAAACACTTAGCGCTACGAATGTCCAGTTGCATTTTCTACAGACAGAGTGTTTCAAAACTGCTCAATCAAAAGTATGGTTTAACTCTGTTAGCTGAATGCTCAGATCAGAAAGAAGTTTCACAGAATGCTTCTGTGTAGTTTATATTTGAATATATTCCTTTTTCCACTACTGCTCTCTTAGCGCTCCAAATGTCCAGTTGAATTTTCTACAGAAAGAGTGTTCAGATCTGCTCAATCAAAAGTATGGTTTAACTCTGTTAGCTGAATGCACAGATCAGAAAGAAGTTTCACAGAATGATTCTGTGTAGTTTATATTTGGAGACATTCCTTTTTCCACTATTACCCTCTTAGCGCTCCGAATCTGCACTTGCATTTTCTACAGAAAGAGTGTTTCAGAACGGCTCAATCAAAACTAAGGTTCAACACTTTTAGTTGAACAAACAGAACAGAAAGAAGTTTCACACAATTCTTCTGTGTAGTTTTTATTTGTAGACATTCTTTTACCCAATATAGGCTTCTTAGCGCTCAGAATGTCCAATTGCAGTTTCTACAGAAAGAGTGTTTCAGAACGGCTCAATCAAAAGTAAGGTTCAACTCTGTTAGTTGAATGCACAGAACAGAAAGAAGTTTCATACAATGCTTCTGTGTAGTTTATATATGAACATATTCTTTTTTCCACTATTACCCACTTAGCGCTACGAATGTCCAGTTGCATTTTCTACAGACAGAGTGTTTCAAAACTGCTCAATCAAAAGTATGGTTTAACTCTGTTAGCTGAATGCTCAGATCAGAAAGAAGTTTCAAAGAATGCTTCTGTGTAGTTTATATTTGAATATATTCCTTTTTCCACTACTACTCTCTTAGCGCTCCAAATGTCCAGTTGCATTTTCTACAGAAAGAGTGTTCAGATCTGCTCAATCAAAAGTATGGTTCAACTCTGTTAGCTGAATGCAACGATCAGAAAGAAGTTTCACAGAATGATTCTGTGTAGTTTATATTTGGAGACATTCCTTTTTCCACTATTACCCCCTTAGCGCTCCGAATCTCCACTTGCATTTTCTACAGAAAGAGTGTTTCAGAACGGCTCAATCAAAACTAAGGTTCAACTCTTTTAGTTGAACAAACAGAACAGAAAGAAGTTTCACACAATTCTTCTGTGTAGTTTTAATTTGTAGACATTCTTTTTCCCAATATAGGCCTCTTAGCGTTCAGAATGTCCAATTGCAGTTTCTACAGAAAGAGTGTTTCAGAACGGCTCTATCAAAAGTAAGGTTCAACTCTGTTAGTTGAATGCACAGAACAGAAAGAAGTTTCATACAATGCTTCTGTGTAGTTTATATTTGAACATATTCTTTTTTCCACTATTACCCACTTAGCGCTACGAATGTCCAGTTGCATTTTCTACAGACAGAGTGTTTCAAAACTGCTCAATCAAAAGCATGGTTTAACTCTGTTAGCTGAATGCTCAGATCAGAAAGAAGTTTCACAGAATGCTTCTGTGTAGTTTATATTTGAATATATTCCTTTTTCCACTACTACGCTCTTAGCGCTCCAAATGTCCAGTTGCATTTTCTACAGAAAGAGTGTTCAGATCTGCTCAATCAAAAGTATGGTTTAACTCTGTTAGCTGAATGCACAGATCAGAAATAAGTTTCACTGAATGATTCTGTGTAGTTTATATTTGAAGACATTCCTTTTTCCACTATTACCCTCTTAGCGCTCGGAATCTCCACTTGCATTTTCTACAAAAAGAGTGTTTCATAACTACTCAATCAAAAATATGTTTTATCTCTGTTAACTGAATTTACAGATCAGAAATAAGTTTCACAGAATGCATCTGTGTAGTTTTTATTTGAAGATATTCTTTTTCCCAATGAAGGACTCTTAGCGCTTAGCATGTCCAATTGCAGTTTCTACAGAAAGAGTGTTTCAGAACGGCTCAATCAAAAGTAAGGTTCAACTCTGTTATTTGAATGCACAGAACAGAAAGAATTTTCACAGAATGCTACTGTGTAGTTTATATTTGAATATATTCCATTTTCCACTATTACCCTCTTAGCGCTCCGAATGTCCACTTGCATTTTCTACAGAAAGAGTGTTCAGAACTGCGCAATCAAAAGTATGGTTTAACTCTGTTAGCTTAATGAACATATCAGAAATAAGTTTCACACAATGCTTCTGTGTAGTTTTTATTTGAAGATATTATTTTTCCCAATATAGGCCTCTTAGCGCTCAGAATGTCCAATTGCAGTTTCTACAGAAAGAGTGTTTCAGAAAGGCTCAATCAAAAGTAAGGTTCAACTCTGTTAGT
Organism: Symphalangus syndactylus; assembly: GCF_028878055.3. Classification (NCBI taxonomy): domain Eukaryota; kingdom Metazoa; phylum Chordata; class Mammalia; order Primates; family Hylobatidae; genus Symphalangus; species Symphalangus syndactylus. Next base: position 161,074,791 of record NC_072447.2, on the reverse strand, counting down.
TGAATGCACAGAACAGAAAGAAGTTTCATACAATGCTTCTGTGTAGTTTACATTTGAACATATTCTTTTTTTTACTATTACCCAATTAGCGCTACGAATGTCCAGTTGCATTTTCTACAGACAGAGTGTTTCAAAACTGCTCAATCAAAAGTATGGTTTAACTCTGTTAGCTGAATGCTCAGATCAGAAAGAAGTTTCACAGAATGCTTCTGTGTAGTTTATATTTGAATATATTCCTTTTTCCACTACTACGCTCTTAGCGCTCCAAATGTCCAGTTGCATTTTCTACAGAAAGAGTGTTCAGATCTGCTCAATCAAAAGTATGGTTTAACTCTGTTAGCTGAATGCACAGATCAGAAAGAAGTTTCACCGAATGATTCTGTGTAGTTTATATTTGAAGACATTCCTTTTTCCACTATTACCCTCTTAGCGCTCCGAATCTCCACTTGCATTTTCTACAAAAAGAGTGTTTCATAACTGCTCAATCAAAAATATGTTTTATCTCTGTTAACTGAATTTACAGATCAGAAATAAGTTTCACAGAATGCATCTGTGTAGTTTTTATTTGAAGATATTGTTTTTCCCAATGTAGGCCTCTTAGCGCTTAGCATGTCCAATTGCAGTTTCTACAGAAAGAATGTTTCAGAACGGCTCAATCAAAAGTAAGGTTCAACTCTGTTAGTTGAATACACAGAACAGAAAGAATTTTCACAGAATGCTACTGTGTAGTTTATATTTGAATATATTCCTTTTTCCACTATTACCCTCTTAGCGCTCCAAATGTCCACTTGCATTTTCTACAGAAAGAGTGTTCAGAACTGCGCAATCAAAAGTATGGTTTAACTCTGTTAGCTTAATGAACATATCAGAAATAAGTTTCACACAATGCTTCTGTGTAGTTTTTATTTGAAGATATTATTTTTCCCAATATAGGCCTCTTAGCGCTCAGAATGTCCAATTGCAGTTTCTACAGAAAGAGTGTTTCAGAAAGGCTCAATCAAAAGTAAGGTTCAACTCTGTTAGTTGAATGCACAGAACAGAAAGAAGTTTCATACAATGCTTCTGTGTAGTTTATATTTGAACATATTCTTTTTTCCACTATTACCCACTTAGCACTACGAATGTCCAGTTGCATTTTCTACAGACAGAGTGTTTCAAAACTGCTCAATCAAAAGTATGGTTTAACTCTGTTAGCTGAATGCTCAGATCAGAAAGAAGTTTCACAGAATGCTTCTGTGTAGTTTATATTTGAATATATTCCTTTTTCCACTACTACTCTCTTAGCGCTCCAAATGTCCAGTTGCATTTTCTACAGAAAGAGTGTTCAGATCTGCTCAATCAAAAGTATGGTTTAACTCTGTTAGCTGAATGCACAGATCAGAAAGAAGTTTCACAGAATGATTCTGTGTAGTTTATATTTGGAGACATTCCTTTTTCCACTATTACCCTCTTAGCGCTCCGAATCTCCACTTGCATTTTCTACAGAAAGAGTGATTCAGAACGGCTCAATCAAAACTAAGGTTCAACTCTTTTAGTTGAACAAACAGAACAGAAAGAAGTTTCACACAATTCTTCTGTGTAGTTTTTCTTTGTAGACATTCTTTTTCCCAATATAGGCCTCTTAGCGCTCAGAATGTCCAATTGCAGTTTCTACAGAAAGAGTGTTTCAGAACGGCTCAATCAAAAGTAAGGTTCAACACTGTTAGTTGAATGCACAGAACAGAAAGAAGTTTCATACAATGCTTCTGTGTAGTTTATATTTGAACATATTCTTTTTTCCACTATTACCCACTTAGTGCTACGAATGTCCAGTTGCATTTTCTACAGACAGAGTGTTTCAAAACTGCTCAATCAAAAGTATGGATTAACTCTGTTAGCTGAATGCTCAGATCAGAAAGAAGTTTCACAGAATGCTTCTGTGTAGTTTATATTTGAATATATTCCTTTTTCCACTACTACTCTCTTGCGCTCCAAATATCCAGTTGCATTTTCTACAGAAAGAGTGTTCAGATCTGCTCAATCAAAAGTATGGTTTAAATCTGTTAGCTGAATGCACAGATCAGAAAGAAGTTTCACAGAATAATTCTGTGTAGTTTATATTTGGAGAAATTCCTTTTTCCACTATTACCCTCTTAGCGCTCCGATTCTCCACTTGTATTTTCTACAGAAAGAGTGTTTCAGAACGGCTCAATCAAAACTAAGGTTCAACTCTTTTAGTTGAACAAACAGAACAGAAAGAAGTTTCACACAATTCTTCTGTGTAGTTTTTATTTGTAGACATTCTTTTTCCCAATATAGGCCTCTTAGCGCTCAGAATGTCCAATTGCAGTTTCTACAGAAAGAGTGTTTCAGAACGGCTCAATCAAAAGTAAGGTTCAACTCTGTTAGTTGAATGCACAGAACAGAAAGAAGTTTCATACAATGCTTCTGTGTAGTTTATATTTGAACATATTCTTTTTTCCACTATTACCCACTTAGCGCTACGAATGTCCAGTTGCATTTTCTACAGACAGAGTGTTTCAAAACTGCTCAATCAAAAGTATGGTTTAACTCTGTTAGCTGAATGCTCAGATCAGAAAGAAGTTTCACAGAATGCTTCTGTGTAGTTTATATTTGAATATATTCCTTTTTCCACTACTACGCTCTTAGCGCTCAAAATGTCCAGTTGCATTTTCTACAGAAAGAGTGTTCAGATCTGCTCAATCAAAAGTATGGTTTAACTCTCTTAGTTGAATGCACAGATCAGAAAGAAGTTTCACCGAATGATTCTGTGTAGTTTATATTTGAAGACATTCCTTTTTCCACTATTACCCTCTTAGCGCTCCGAATCTCCACTTGCATTTTCTACAAAAAGAGTGTTTCATAACTGCTCAATCAAAAATATGTTTTATCTCTGTTAACTGAATTTACAGATCAGAAATAAGTTTCACAGAATGCATCTGTGTAGTTTTTATTTGAAGATATTCTTTTTCCCAATGTAGGCCTCTTAGCGCTTAGCATGTCCAATTGCAGTTTCTACAGAAAGAGTGTTTCAGAACGGCTCAATCAAAAGTAAGGTTCAACTCTGTTAGTTGAATGCACAGAACAGAAAGAATTTTCACAGAATGCTACTGTGTAGTTTATATTTGAATATATTCCTTTTTCCACTATTACCCTCTTAGCGTTCCGAATGTCCACTTGCATTTTCTACAGAAAGAGTGTTCAGAACTGCGCAATCAAAAGTATGGTTTAACTCTGTTAGCTTAATGAACATATCAGAAATAAGTTTCACACAATGCTTCTGTGTAGTTTTTATTTGAAGATATTATTTTTCCCAATATAGGCCTATTAGCGCTCAGAATGTCCAATTGCAGTTTCTACAGAAAGAATGTTTCAGAAAGGCTCAATCAAAAGTAAGGTTCCACTCTGTTAGTGGAATGCACAGAACAGAAAGTAGTTTCATACAATCCTTCTGTGTAGTTTCTATTTGAACATATTCTTTTTTCCACTATTACCCACTTAGCGCTACGAATGTCCAGTTGCATTTTCTACAGACAGAGTGTTTCAAAACTGCTCAATCAAAAGTATGGTTTAACTCTGTTAGCTGAATGCTCAGATCAGAAAGAAGTTTCAAAGAATGCTTCTGTGTAGTTTATATTTGAATATATTCCTTTTTCCACTACTACTCTCTTAGCGCTCCAAATGTCCAGTTGCATTTTCTACAGAAAGAGTGTTCAGATCTGCTCAATCAAAAGTATGGTTCAACTCTGTTAGCTGAATGCAAGGATCAGAAAGAAGTTTCACAGAATGATTCTGTGTAGTTTATATTTGGAGACATTCCTTTTTCCACTATTACCCTCTTAGCGCTCCGAATCTCCACTTGCATTTTCTACAGAAAGAGTGTTTCAGAACGGCTCAATCAAAACTAAGGTTCAACTCTTTTAGTTGAACAAACAGAACAGAAAGAAGTTTCACACAATTCTTCTGTGTAGTTTTAATTTGTAGACATTCTTTTTCCCAATATAGGCCTCTTAGCGTTCAGAATGTCCAATTGCAGTTTCTACAGAAAGAGTGTTTCAGAACGGCTCTATCAAAAGTAAGGTTCAACTCTGTTAGTTGAATGCACAGAACAGAAAGAAGTTTCATACAATGCTTCTGTGTAGTTTATATTTGAACATATTCTTTTTTCCACTATTACCCACTTAGCGCTACGAATGTCCAGTTGCATTTTCTACAGACAGAGTGTTTCAAAACTGCTCAATCAAAAGCATGGTTTAACTCTGTTAGCTGAATGCTCAGATCAGAAAGAAGTTTCACAGAATGCTTCTGTGTAGTTTATATTTGAATATATTCCTTTTTCCACTACTACGCTCTTAGCGCTCCAAATGTCCAGTTGCATTTTCTACAGAAAGAGTGTTCAGATCTGCTCAATCAAAAGTATGGTTTAACTCTGTTAGCTGAATGCACAGATCAGAAATAAGTTTCACTGAATGATTCTGTGTAGTTTATATTTGAAGACATTCCTTTTTCCACTATTACCCTCTTAGCGCTCGGAATCTCCACTTGCATTTTCTACAAAAAGAGTGTTTCATAACTACTCAATCAAAAATATGTTTTATCTCTGTTAACTGAATTTACAGATCAGAAATAAGTTTCACAGAATGCATCTGTGTAGTTTTTATTTGAAGATATTCTTTTTCCCAATGAAGGACTCTTAGCGCTTAGCATGTCCAATTGCAGTTTCTACAGAAAGAGTGTTTCAGAACGGCTCAATCAAAAGTAAGGTTCAACTCTGTTATTTGAATGCACAGAACAGAAAGAATTTTCACAGAATGCTACTGTGTAGTTTATATTTGAATATATTCCATTTTCCACTATTACCCTCTTAGCGCTCCGAATGTCCACTTGCATTTTCTACAGAAAGAGTGTTCAGAACTGCGCAATCAAAAGTATGGTTTAACTCTGTTAGCTTAATGAACATATCAGAAATAAGTTTCACACAATGCTTCTGTGTAGTTTTTATTTGAAGATATTATTTTTCCCAATATAGGCCTCTTAGCGCTCAGAATGTCCAATTGCAGTTTCTACAGAAAGAGTGTTTCAGAAAGGCTCAATCAAAAGTAAGGTTCAACTCTGTTAGTTGAATGCACAGAACAGAAAGAAGTTTCATACAATGCTTCTGTGTAGTTTACATTTGAACATATTCTTTTTTTTACTATTACCCAATTAGCGCTACGAATGTCCAGTTGCATTTTCTACAGACAGAGTGTTTCAAAACTGCTCAATCAAAAGTATGGTTTAACTCTGTTAGCTGAATGCTCAGATCAGAAAGAAGTTTCACAGAATGCTTCTGTGTAGTTTATATTTGAATATATTCCTTTTTCCACTACTACGCTCTTAGCGCTCCAAATGTCCAGTTGCATTTTCTACAGAAAGAGTGTTCAGATCTGCTCAATCAAAAGTATGGTTTAACTCTGTTAGCTGAATGCACAGATCAGAAAGAAGTTTCACCGAATGATTCTGTGTAGTTTATATTTGAAGACATTCCTTTTTCCACTATTACCCTCTTAGCGCTCCGAATCTCCACTTGCATTTTCTACAAAAAGAGTGTTTCATAACTGCTCAATCAAAAATATGTTTTATCTCTGTTAACTGAATTTACAGATCAGAAATAAGTTTCACAGAATGCATCTGTGTAGTTTTTATTTGAAGATATTGTTTTTCCCAATGTAGGCCTCTTAGCGCTTAGCATGTCCAATTGCAGTTTCTACAGAAAGAATGTTTCAGAACGGCTCAATCAAAAGTAAGGTTCAACTCTGTTAGTTGAATACACAGAACAGAAAGAATTTTCACAGAATGCTACTGTGTAGTTTATATTTGAATATATTCCTTTTTCCACTATTACCCTCTTAGCGCTCCAAATGTCCACTTGCATTTTCTACAGAAAGAGTGTTCAGAACTGCGCAATCAAAAGTATGGTTTAACTCTGTTAGCTTAATGAACATATCAGAAATAAGTTTCACACAATGCTTCTGTGTAGTTTTTATTTGAAGATATTATTTTTCCCAATATAGGCCTCTTAGCGCTCAGAATGTCCAATTGCAGTTTCTACAGAAAGAGTGTTTCAGAAAGGCTCAATCAAAAGTCAGGTTCAACTCTGTTAGTTGAATGCACAGAACAGAAAGAAGTTTCATACAATGCTTCTGTGTAGTTTATATTTGAACATATTCTTTTTTCCACTATTACCCACTTAGCACTACGAATGTCCAGTTGCATTTTCTACAGACAGAGTGTTTCAAAACTGCTCAATCAAAAGTATGGTTTAACTCTGTTAGCTGAATGCTCAGATCAGAAAGAAGTTTCACAGAATGCTTCTGTGTAGTTTATATTTGAATATATTCCTTTTTCCACTACTACTCTCTTAGCGCTCCAAATGTCCAGTTGCATTTTCTACAGAAAGAGTGTTCAGATCTGCTCAATCAAAAGTATGGTTTAACTCTGTTAGCTGAATGCACAGATCAGAAAGAAGTTTCACAGAATGATTCTGTGTAGTTTATATTTGGAGACATTCCTTTTTCCACTATTACCCTCTTAGCGCTCCGAATCTCCACTTGCATTTTCTACAGAAAGAGTGATTCAGAACGGCTCAATCAAAACTAAGGTTCAACTCTTTTAGTTGAACAAACAGAACAGAAAGAAGTTTCACACAATTCTTCTGTGTAGTTTTTCTTTGTAGACATTCTTTTTCCCAATATAGGCCTCTTAGCGCTCAGAATGTCCAATTGCAGTTTCTACAGAAAGAGTGTTTCAGAACGGCTCAATCAAAAGTAAGGTTCAACACTGTTAGTTGAATGCACAGAACAGAAAGAAGTTTCATACAATGCTTCTGTGTAGTTTATATTTGAACATATTCTTTTTTCCACTATTACCCACTTAGTGCTACGAATGTCCAGTTGCATTTTCTACAGACAGAGTGTTTCAAAACTGCTCAATCAAAAGTATGGATTAACTCTGTTAGCTGAATGCTCAGATCAGAAAGAAGTTTCACAGAATGCTTCTGTGTAGTTTATATTTGAATATATTCCTTTTTCCACTACTACTCTCTTGCGCTCCAAATATCCAGTTGCATTTTCTACAGAAAGAGTGTTCAGATCTGCTCAATCAAAAGTATGGTTTAAATCTGTTAGCTGAATGCACAGATCAGAAAGAAGTTTCACAGAATAATTCTGTGTAGTTTATATTTGGAGAAATTCCTTTTTCCACTATTACCCTCTTAGCGCTCCGATTCTCCACTTGTATTTTCTACAGAAAGAGTGTTTCAGAACGGCTCAATCAAAACTAAGGTTCAACTCTTTTAGTTGAACAAACAGAACAGAAAGAAGTTTCAAACAATTCTTCTGTGTAGTTTTTATTTGTAGACATTCTTTTTCCCAATATAGGCCTCTTAGCGCTCAGAATGTCCAATTGCAGTTTCTACAGAAAGAGTGTTTCAGAACGGCTCAATCAAAAGTAAGGTTCAACTCTGTTAGTTGAATGCACAGAACAGAAAGAAGTTTCATACAATGCTTCTGTGTAGTTTATATTTGAACATATTCTTTTTTCCACTATTACCCACTTAGCGCTACGAATGTCCAGTTGCATTTTCTACAGACAGAGTGTTTCAAAACTGCTCAATCAAAAGTATGGTTTAACTCTGTTAGCTGAATGCTCAGATCAGAAAGAAGTTTCACAGAATGCTTCTGTGTAGTTTATATTTGAATATATTCCTTTTTCCACTACTACGCTCTTAGCGCTCAAAATGTCCAGTTGCATTTTCTACAGAAAGAGTGTTCAGATCTGCTCAATCAAAAGTATGGTTTAACTCTCTTAGTTGAATGCACAGATCAGAAAGAAGTTTCACCGAATGATTCTGTGTAGTTTATATTTGAAGACATTCCTTTTTCCACTATTACCCTCTTAGCGCTCCGAATCTCCACTTGCATTTTCTACAAAAAGAGTGTTTCATAACTGCTCAATCAAAAATATGTTTTATCTCTGTTAACTGAATTTACAGATCAGAAATAAGTTTCACAGAATGCATCTGTGTAGTTTTTATTTGAAGATATTCTTTTTCCCAATGTAGGCCTCTTAGCGCTTAGCATGTCCAATTGCAGTTTCTACAGAAAGAGTGTTTCAGAACGGCTCAATCAAAAGTAAGGTTCAACTCTGTTAGTTGAATGCACAGAACAGAAAGAATTTTCACAGAATGCTACTGTGTAGTTTATATTTGAATATATTCCTTTTTCCACTATTACCCTCTTAGCGTTCCGAATGTCCACTTGCATTTTCTACAGAAAGAGTGTTCAGAACTGCGCAATCAAAAGTATGGTTTAACTCTGTTAGCTTAATGAACATATCAGAAATAAGTTTCACACAATGCTTCTGTGTAGTTTTTATTTGAAGATATTATTTTTCCCAATATAGGCCTATTAGCGCTCAGAATGTCCAATTGCAGTTTCTACAGAAAGAATGTTTCAGAAAGGCTCAATCAAAAGTAAGGTTCCACTCTGTTAGTGGAATGCACAGAACAGAAAGTAGTTTCATACAATCCTTCTGTGTAGTTTCTATTTGAACATATTCTTTTTTCCACTATTACCCACTTAGCGCTACGAATGTCCAGTTGCATTTTCTACAGACAGAGTGTTTCAAAACTGCTCAATCAAAAGTATGGTATAAATCTGTTAGCTGAATGCTCAGATCAGAAAGAAGTTTCAAAGAATGTTTCTGTGTATTTTATATTTGAATATATTCCTTTTTCCACTACTACTCTCTTAGCGCTCCAAATGTCCAGTTGCATTTTCTACAGAAAGAGTGTTCAGATCTGCTCAATCAAAAGTATGGTTTAACTCTGTTAGCTGAATGCACAGATCAGAAAGAAGTTTCACAGAATGATTCTGTGTAGTTTATATTTGGAGACATTCCTTTTTCCTCTATTACCCTCTTAGCGCTCCGAATCTCCACTTGCATTTTCCACAGAAAGAGTGTTTCAGAACGGCTCAATCAAAACTAAGGTTCAAGTCTTTTAGTTGAACAAACAGAACAGAAAGAAGTTTCACACAATTCTTCTGTGTAGTTTTTATTTGTAGACATTCTTTTTCCCAATATAGGCTTCTTAGCGCTCAGAATGTCCAATTGCAGTTTCTACAGAAAGAGTGTTTCAGAACGGCTCAATCAAAAGTAAGGTTCAACTCTGTTAGTTGAATGCACAGAACAGAAAGAAGTTTCACACAATGCTTCTGTGTAGTTTATATTTGAACATATTCTTTTTTCCACTATTACCCACTTAGCGCTACGAATGTCCAGTTGCATTTTCTACAGACAGAGTGTTTCAAAACTGCTCAATCAAAAGTATGGTTTAACTCTGTTAGCTGAATGCTCAGATCAGAAAGAAGTTTCACAGAATGCTTCTGTGTAGTTTATATTTGAATATATTCCTTTTTCCACTACTACTCTCTTAGCGCTCCAAATGTCCAGTTGCATTTTCTACAGAAAGAGTGTTCAGATCTGCTCAATCAAAAGTATGGTTTAACTCTGTTAGCTGAATGCACAGATCAGAAAGAAGTTTCACAGAATGATTCTGGGTAGTTTATATTTGGAGACATTCCTTTTTCCACTATTACCCTCTTAGCGCTCCGAATCTCCACTACCATTTTCTACAGAAAGAGTGTTTCAGAACGGCTCAATCAAAACTAAGGTTCAACTCTTTTAGTTGAACAAACAGAACAGAAAGAAGTTTCACACAATTCTTCTGTGTAGTTTTTATTTGTAGACATTCTTTTTCCCAATATAGGCCTCTTAGCGCTCAGAATGTCCAATTGCAGTTTCTACAGAAAGAGTGTTTCAGAACGGCTCAATCAAAAGTAAGGTTCAACTCTGTTAGTTGAATGCACAGAACAGAAAGAAGTTTCATACAATGCTTCTGTGTAGTTTATATTTGAACATATCCTTTTTTCCACTATTACCCACTTAGCGCTACGAATGTCCAGTTGCATTTTCTACAAAAAGAGTGTTTCATAACTGCTCAATCAAAAATATGTTTTATCTCTGTTACCTGAATTTACAGATCAGAAATAAGTTTCACAGAATGCATCTGTGTAGTTTTTATTTGAAGATATTCTTTTTCCCAATGTAGGCCTCTTAGCGCTTAGCATGTCCAATTGCAGTTTCTACAGAAAGAGTGTTTCAGAACGGCTCAATCAAAAGTAAGGTTCAACTCTGTTAGTTGAATGCACAGAACAGAAAGAATTTTCACAGAATGCTACTGTGTAGTTTATATTTGAATATATTCCTTTTTCCACTATTACCCTCTTAGCGCTCTGAATGTCCACTTGCATTTTCTACAGAAAGAGTGTTCAGAACTGCGCAATCAAAAGTATGGTTTAACTCTGTTAGATTAATGAACATATCAGAAATAAGTTTCACACAATGCTTCTGTGTAGTTTTTATTTGAAGATATTATTTGTCCCAATATAGGCCTCTTAGCGCTCAGAATGTACAATTGCAGTTTCTACAGAAAGAGTGTTTCAGAAAGGCTCAATCAAAAGTCAGGTTCAACTCTGTTAGTTGAATGCACAGAACTGAAAGAAGTTTCATACAATGCTTCTGTGTAGTTTATATTTGAACATATTCTTTTTTCCACTATTACTCACTTAGCGCTACGAATGTCCAGTTGCATTTTCTACAGACAGAGTGTTTCAAAACTGCTCAATCAAAAGTATGGTTTAACTCTGTTAGCTGAATGCTCAGATCAGAAAGAAGTTTCACAGAATGCTTCTGTGTAGTTTATATTTGAATATATTCCTTTTTCACTACTACTCTCTTAGCGCTCAAAATGTCCAGTTGCATTTTCTACAGAAAGAGTGTTCAGATCTGCTCAATCAAAAGTATGGTTTAACTCTGTTAGCTGAATGCACAGATCAGAAAGAAGTTTCACAGAATGATTCTGTGTAGTTTATATTTGGAGACATTCCTTTTTCCATAATTACCCACTTAGCGCTCCGAATCTCCACTTGCATTTTCTACAAAAAGAGTGTTTCATAACTGCTCAATCAAAAATATGTTTTATCTCTGTTAACTGAATTTACAGATCAGAAATAAGTTTCACAGAATGCATATGTGTAGTTTTTATTTGAAGATATTGTTTTTCCCAATGTAGGCCTCTTAGCGCTTAGCATGTCCAATTGCAGTTTCTACAGAAAGAATGTTTCAGAACGGCTCAATCAAAAGTAAGGTTCAACTCTGTTAGTTGAATACACAGAACAGAAAGTATTTTCACAGAATGCTACTGTGTAGTTTATATTTGAATATATTCCTTTTTCCACTATTACCCTCTTAGCGCTCCAAATGTCCACTTGCATTTTCTACAGAAAGAGTGTTCAGAACTGCGCAATCAAAAGTATGGTTTAACTCTGTTAGCTTAATGAACATATCAGAAATAAGTTTCACACAATGCTTCTGTGTAGTTTTTATTTGAAGATATTATTTTTCCCAATATAGGCCTCTTAGCGCTCAGAATGTCCAATTGCAGTTTCTACAGAAAGAGTGTTTCAGAAAGGCTCAATCAAAAGTCAGGTTCAACTCTGTTAGTTGAATGCACAGAACAGAAAGAAGTTTCATACAATGCTTCTGTGTAGTTTATATTTGAACATATTCTTTTTTCCACTATTACCCACTTAGCGCTACGAATGTCCAGTTGCATTTTCTACAGACAGAGTGTTTCAAAACTGCTCAATCAAAAGTATGGTTTAACTCTGTTAGCTGAATGCTCAGATCAGAAAGAAGTTTCACAGAATGCTTCTGTGTAGTTTATATTTGAATATATTCCTTTTTCCACTACTACTCTCTTAGCGCTCCAAATGTCCAGTTGCATTTTCTACAGAAAGAGTGTTCAGATCTGCTCAATCAAAAGTATGGTTTAACTCTGTTAGCTGAATGCACAGATCAGAAAGAAGTTTCACAGAATGATTCTGTGTAGTTTATATTTGGAGACATTAATTTTTCCACTATTACCCTCTTAGCGCTCCGAATCTCCACTTGCATTTTCTACAGAAAGAGTGATTCAGAACGGCTCAATCAAAACTAAGGTTCAACTCTTTTAGTTGAACAAACAGAACAGAAAGAAGTTTCACACAATTCTTCTGTGTAGTTTTTCTTTGTAGACATTCTTTTTCCCAATATAGGCCTCTTAGCGCTCAGAATGTCCAATTGCAGTTTCTACAGAAAGAGTGTTTCAGAACGGCTCAATCAAAAGTAAGGTTCAACACTGTTAGTTGAATGCACAGAACAGAAAGAAGTTTCATACAATGCTTCTGTGTAGTTTATATTTGAACATATTCTTTTTTCCTCTATTACCCACTTAGTGCTACGAATGTCCAGTTGCATTTTCTACAGACAGAGTGTTTCAAAACTGCTCAATCAAAAGTATGGATTAACTCTGTTAGCTGAATGCTCAGATCAGAAAGAAGTTTCACAGAATGCTTCTGTGTAGTTTATATTTGAATATATTCCTTTTTCCACTACTACTCTCTTGCGCTCCAAATATCCAGTTGCATTTTCTACAGAAAGAGTGTTCAGATCTGCTCAATCAAAAGTATGGTTTAAATCTGTTAGCTGAATGCACAGATCAGAAAGAAGTTTCACAGAATAATTCTGTGTAGTTTATATTTGGAGACATTCCTTTTTCCACTATTACCCTCTTAGCGCTCCGATTCTCCACTTGTATTTTCTACAGAAAGAGTTTTTCAGAACGGCTCAATCAAAACTAAGGTTCAACTCTTTTAGTTGAACAAACAGAACAGAAAGAAGTTTCACACAATTCTTCTGTGTAGTTTTTATTTGTAGAAATTCTTTTTCCCAATATAGGCCTCTTAGCGCTCAGAATGTCCAATTGCAGTTTCTACAGAAAGAGTGTTTCAGAACGGCTCCATCAAAAGTAAGGTTCAACTCTGTTAGTTGAATGCACAGAACAGAAAGAAGTTTCATACAATGCTTCTGTGTAGTTTATATTTGAACATATTCTTTTTTCCACTATTACCCACTTAGCGCTACGAATGTCCAGTTGCATTTTCTACAGACAGAGTGTTTCAAAACTGCTCAATCAAAAGTATGGTTTAACTCTGTTAGCTGAATGCTCAGATCAGAAAGAAGTTTCACAGAATGCTTCTGTGTAGTTTATATTTGAATATATTCCTTTTTCCACTACTACTCTCTTAGCGCTCCAAATGTCCAGTTGCATTTTCTACAGAAAGAGTGTTCAGATCTGCTCAATCAAAAGTATGGTTTAACTCTGTTAGCTGAATGCACAGATCAGAAAGAAGTTTCACAGAATGATTCTGTGTAGTTTATATTTTGAGACATTCCTTTTTCCACTATTACCCTCTTAGCGCTCCGAATCTCCACTTGCATTTTCTACAGAAAGAGTGATTCAGAACGGCTCAATCAAAACTAAGGTTCAACTCTTTTAGTTGAACAAACAGAACAGAAAGAAGTTTCACACAATTCTTCTGTGTAGTTTTTCTTTGTAGACATTCTTTTTCCCAATATAGGCCTCTTAGCGCTCAGAATGTCCAATTGCAGTTTCTACAGAAAGAGTGTTTCAGAACGGCTCAATCAAAAGTAAGGTTCAACACTGTTAGTTGAATGCACAGAACAGAAAGAAGTTTCATACAATGCTTCTGTGTAGTTTATATTTGAACATATTCTTTTTTCCACTATTACCCACTTAGTGCTACGAATGTCCAGTTGCATTTTCTACAGACAGAGTGTTTCAAAACTGCTCAATCAAAAGTATGGATTAACTCTGTTAGCTGAATGCTCAGATCAGAAAGAAGTTTCACAGAATGCTTCTGTGTAGTTTATATTTGAATATATTCCTTTTTCCACTACTACTCTCTTGCGCTCCAAATATCCAGTTGCATTTTCTACAGAAAGAGTGTTCAGATCTGCTCAATCAAAAGTATGGTTTAAATCTGTTAGCTGAATGCACAGATCAGAAAGAAGTTTCACAGAATAATTCTGTGTAGTTTATATTTGGAGACATTCCTTTTTCCACTATTACCCTCTTAGCGCTCCGATTCTCCACTTGTATTTTCTACAGAAAGAGTTTTTCAGAACGGCTCAATCAAAACTAAGGTTCAGCTCTTTTAGTTGAACAAACAGAACAGAAAGAAGTTTCACACAATTCTTCTGTGTAGTTTTTATTTGTAGAAATTCTTTTTCCCAATATAGGCCTCTTAGCGCTCAGAATGTCCAATTGCAGTTTCTACAGAAAGATTGTTTCAGAACGGCTCAATCAAAAGTAAGGTTCAACTCTGTTAGTTGAATGCACAGAACAGAAAGAAGTTTCATACAATGCTTCTGTGTAGTTTATATTTGAACATATTCTTTTTTCCACTATTACCCACTTAGCGCTACGAATGTCCAGTTGCATTTTCTACAGACAGAGTGTTTCAAAACTGCTCAATCAAAAGTATGGTTTAACTCTGTTAGCTGAATGCTCAGATCAGAAAGAAGTTTCACAGAATGTTTCTGTGTAGTTTATATTTGAATATATTCCTTTTTCCACTACTACTCTCTTAGCGCTCCAAATGTCCAGTTGCATTTTCTACAGAAAGAGTGTTCAGATCTGCTCAATCAAAAGTATGGTTTAACTCTGTTAGCTGAATGCACAGATCAGAAAGAAGTTTCACAGAATGATTCTGTGTAGTTTATATTTGGAGACATTCCTTTTTCCACTATTACCCTCTTAGCGCTCCGAATCTCCACTTGCATTTTCTACAGAAAGAGTGATTCAGAACGGCTCAATCAAAACTAAGGTTCAACTCTTTTAGTTGAACAAACAGAACAGAAAGAAGTTTCACACAATTCTTCTGTGTAGTTTTTCTTTGTAGACATTCTTTTTACCAATATAGGCCTCTTAGCGCTCAGAATGTCCAATTGCAGTTTCTACGGAAAGAGTGTTTCAGAACGGCTCAATGAAAAGTAAGGTTCAACACTGTTAGTTGAATGCACAGAACAGAAAGAAGTTTCATACAATGCTTCTGTGTAGTTTATATTTGAACATATTCTTTTTTCCACTATTACCCACTTAGTGCTACGAATGTCCAGTTGCATTTTCTACAGACAGAGTGTTTCAAAACTGCTCAATCAAAAGTATGGATTAACTCTGTTAGCTGAATGCTCAGATCAGAAAGAAGTTTCACAGAATGCTTCTGTGTAGTTTATATTTGAATATATTCCTTTTTCCACTACTACTCTCTTGCGCTCCAAATATCCAGTTGCATTTTCTACAGAAAGAGTGTTCAGATCTGCTCAATCAAAAGTATGGTTTAAATCTGTTAGCTGAATGCACAGATCAGAAAGAAGTTTCACAGAATAATTCTGTGTAGTTTATATTTGGAGACATTCCTTTTTCCACTATTACCCTCTTAGCGCTCCGATTCTCCACTTGTATTTTCTACAGAAAGAGTGTTTCAGAACGGCTCAATCAAAACTAAGGTTCAACTCTGTTAGTTGAACAAACAGAACAGAAAGAAGTTTCACACAATTCTTCTGTGTAGTTTTTATTTGTAGACATTCTTTTTCCCAATATAGGCCTCTTAGCGCTCAGAATGTCCAATTGCAGTTTCTACAGAAAGAGTGTTTCAGAACGGCTCAATCAAAAGTAAGGTTCAACTCTGTTAGTTGAATGCACAGAACAGAAAGAAGTTTCATACAATGCTTCTGTGTAGTTTATATTTGAACATATTCTTTTTTCCACTATTACCCACTTAGCGCTACGAATGTCAAGTTGCATTTTCTACAGACAGAGTGTTTCAAAACTGCTCAATCAAAAGTATGGTTTAACTCTGTTAGCTGAATGCTCAGATCAGAAAGAAGTTTCACAGAATGCTTCTGTGTAGTTTATATTTGAATATATTCCTTTTTCCACTACTACGCTCTTAGCGATCCAAATGTCCAGTTGCATTTTCTACAGAAAGAGTGTTCAGATCTGCTCAATCAAAAGTATGGTTTAACTCTGTTAGCTGAATGCACAGATCAGAAATAAGTTTCACTGAATGATTCTGTGTAGTTTATATTTGAAGACATTCCATTTTCCACTATTACCCTCTTAGCGCTCCGAATCTCCACTTGCATTTTCTACAAAAAGAGTGTTTCATAACTGCTCAATCAAAAATATATTTTATCACTGTTAACTGAATTTACAGATCAGAAATAAGTTTCACAGAATGCATCTGTGTAGTTTTTATTTGAAGATATTGTTTTTCCCAATGTAGGCCTCTTAGCGCTTAGCATGTCCAATTGCAGTTTCTACAGAAAGAATGTTTCAGAACGGCTCAATCAAAAGTAAGGTTCAACTCTGTTAGTTGAATACACAGAACAGAAAGAATTTTCACAGAATGCTACTGTGTAGTTTATATTTGAATATATTCCTTTTTCCACTATTACCCTCTTAGCGCTCCGAATGTCCACTTGCATTTTCTACAGAAAGAGTGTTCAGAACTGCGCAATCAAAAGTATGGTTTAACTCTGTTAGCTTAATGAACATATCAGAAATAAGTTTCACACAATGCTTCTGTGTAGTTTTTATTTGAAGATATTATTTTTCCCAATATAGGCCTCTTAGCGCTCAGAATGTCCAATTGCAGTTTCTACAGAAAGAGTGTTTCAGAAAGGCTCAATCAAAAGTCAGGTTCAACTCTGTTAGTTGAATGCACAGAACAGAAAGAAGTTTCATACAATGCTTCTGTGTAGTTTATATTTGAACATATTCTTTTTTCCACTATTACCCACTTAGCGCTACGAATGTCCAGTTGCATTTTCTACAGACAGAGTGTTTCAAAACTGCTCAATCAAAAGTATGGTTTAACTCTGTTAGCTGAATGCTCAGATCAGAAAGAAGTTTCACAGAATGCTTCTTTGTAGTTTATATTTGAATATATTCCTTTTTCCACTACTACTCTCTTAGCGCTCCAAATGTCCAGTTGCATTTTCTACAGAAAGAGTGTTCAGATCTGCTCAATCAAAAGTATGGTTTAACTCTGTTAGCTGAATGCACAGATCAGAAAGAAGTTTCACAGAATGATTCTGTGTAGTTTATATTTGGAGACATACCTTTTCCACTATTACCCTCTTAGCGCTCCGAATCTCCACTTGCATTTTCTACAGAAAGAGTGTTTCAGAACGGCTCAATCAAAACTAAGGTTCAACTCTTTTAGTTGAACAAACAGAACAGAAAGGAGTTTCACACAATTCTTCTGTGTAGTTTTTATTTGTAGACATTCTTTTTCCCAATATAGGCCTCTTAGCGCTCAGAATGTCCAATTGCAGTTTCTACAGAGAGTGTTTCAGAACGGCTCAATCAAAAGTAAGGTTCAACTCTGTTAGATGAATGCACAGAACAGAAAGAAGTTTCATACAATGCTTCTGTGTAGTTTATATTTGAACATATTCTTGTTTCCACTATTACCCACTTAGCGCTACGAATGTCCAGTTGCATTTTCTACAGACAGAGTGTTTCAAAACTGCTCAATCAAAAGTATGGTTTAACTCTGTTAGCTGAATGCTCAGATGAGAAAGAAGTTTCACAGAATGCTTCTGTGTAGTTTATATTTGAATATATTCCTTTTTCCACTACTACGCTCTTAGCGCTCCAAATGTCCAGTTGCATTTTCTACAGAAAGAGTGTTCAGATCTGCTCAATCAAAAGTATGGTTTAACTCTGTTAGCTGAATGCACAGATCAGAAAGAAGTTTCACCGAATGATTCTGTGTAGTTTATATTTGAAGACATTCCTTTTTCCACTATTACCTTCTTAGCGCTCCAAATCTCCACTTGCATTTTCTACAAAAGGAGTGTTTCATAACTGCTCAATCAAAAACATGTTTTATCTCTGTTAACTGAATTTACAGATCAGAAATAAGTTTCACAGAATGCATCTGTGTAGTTTTTATTTGAGGATATTCTTTTTCCCAATGTAGGCCTCTTAGCGCTTAGCATGTCCAATTGCAGTTTCTACAGAAAGAGTGTTTCAGAAAGGCTCAATGAAAAGTAAGGTTCAACTCTGTTAGTTGAATGCACAGAACAGAAAGAATTTTCACAGAATGCTACTGTTTAGTTTATATATGAATATATTCCTTTTTCCACTATTACCCTCTTAGCGCTCCGAATGTCCACTTGCATTTTCTACAGAAAGAGTGTTCAGAACTGCGCAATCAAAAGTATGGTTTAACTCTGTTAGCTTAATGAACATATCAGAAATAAGTTTCACACAATGCTTCTGTGTAGTTTTTATTTGAAGATATTATTTTTCCCAATAGAGGCCTCTTAGCGCTCAGAATGTCCAATTGCAGTTTCTACAGAAAGAGTGTTTCAGAAAGGCTCAATCAAAAGAAAGGTTCAACTCTGTTAGTTGAATGCACAAAACAGAAAGAAGTTTCATACAATGCTTCTGTGTAGTTTATATTTGAACATATTCTTTTTTCCACTATTACCCACTTAGCGCTACGAATGTCCAGTTGCATTTTCTACAGACAGAGTGTTTCAAAACTGCTCAATCAAAAGTATGGTTTAACTCTGTTAGCTGAATGCTCAGATCAGAAAGAAGTTTCACAGAATGCTTCTGTGTAGTTTATATTTGAATATATTCCTTTTTCCACTACTACTCTCTTAGCGCTCCAAATGTCCAGTTGCATTTTCTACAGAAAGAGTGCTCAGATCTGCTCAATCAAAAGTATGGTTTAACTCTGTTAGCTGAATGCACAGATCAGAAAGAAGTTTCACAGAATGATTCTGTGTAGTTTATATTTGGAGACATTCCTTTTCCACTATTACCCTCTTAGCGCTCGGAATCTCCACTTGCATTTTCTACAGAAAGAATGTTTCAGAACGGCTCAATCAAAACTAAGGTTCAACTCTTTTAGTTGAACAAACAGAACAGAAAGGAGTTTCACAAAATTCTTCTGTGTAGTTTTTATTTGTAGACATTCTTTTTCCCAATATAGGCCTCTTAGCGCTCAGAATGTCCAATTGCAGTTTCTACAGAAAGAGTGTTTCAGAACGGCTCAATCAAAAGTAAGGTTCAACTCTGTTAGTTGAATGCACAGAACAGAAAGAAGTTTCATACAATGCTCCTGTGTAATTTATATTTGAACATATTCTTTTTTCCACTATTACCCACTTAGCGCTACGAATGTCCAGTTGCATTTTCTACAGACAGAGTGTTTCAAAACTGCTCAATCAAAAGTATGGTTTAACTCTGTTAGCTGAATGCTCAGATCAGAAAGAAGTTTCACAGAATGCTTCTGTGTAGTTTATATTTGAATATATTCCTTTTTCCACTACTATGGTCTTAGCGCTCCAAATGTCCAGTTGCATTTTCTACAGAAAGAGTGTTCAGATCTGCTCAATCAAAAGTATGGTTTAACTCTGTTCGCCGAATGCACAGATCAGAAATAAGTTTCACCGAATGATTCTGTGTAGTTTATATTTGAAGACATTCCTTTTTCCACTATTACCTTCTTAGCGCTCCGAATCTCCACTTGTATTTTCTACAAAAAGAGTGTTACATAACTGCTCAATCAAAAATATGTTTTATCTCTGTTAACTGAATTTACAGATCAGAAATAAGTTTCACAGAATGCATCTGTGTAGTTTTTATTTGAAGATATTCTTTTTCCCAATGTAGGCCTCTTAGCGCTTAGAATGTCCAATTGCAGTTTCTACAGAAAGAGTGTTTCAGAACGGCTCAATCAAAAGTAAGGTTCAACTCTGTTAGTTGAATGCACAGAACAGAAAGAATTTTCACAGAATGCTACTGTGTAGTTTATATTTGAATATATTCCTTTTTCCACTATTACCCTCTTAGCGCTCCGAATGTCCACTTGCATTTTCTACAGAAAGAGTGTTCAGAACTGCGCAATCAAAAGTATGGTTTAACTCTGTTAGCTTAATGAACATATCAGAAATAAGTTTCACACAATGCTTCTGTGTAGTTTTTATTTGAATTTATTATTTTTCCCAATAGAGGCCTCTTAGCGCTCAGAATGTCCAATTGCAGTTTCTACAGAAAGAGTGTTTCAGAAAGGCTCAATCAAAAGAAAGGTTCAACTCTGTTAGTTGAATGCACAGAACAGAAAGAAGTTTCATACAATGCTTCTGTGTAGTTTATATTTGAAAATATCCTTTTTTCCACTATTACCCACTTAGCGCTACGAATGTCCAGTTGCATTTTCTACAGACAGAGTGTTTCAAAACTGCTCAATCAAAAGTATGGTTTAACTCTGTTAGCTGAATGCTCAGATCAGAAAGAAGTTTCACAGAATGCTTCTGTGTAGTTTATATTTGAATATATTCCTTTTTCCACTACTACTCTCTTAGCGCTCCAAATGTCCAGTTGCATTTTCTACAGAAAGAGTGCTCAGATCTGCTCAATCAAAAGTATGGTTTAACTCTGTTAGCTGAATGCACAGATCAGAAAGAAGTTTCACAGAATGATTCTGTGTAGTTTATATTTGGAGACATTCCTTTTCCACTATTACCCTCTTAGCGCTCGGAATCTCCACTTGCATTTTCTACAGAAAGAGTGTTTCAGAACGGCTCAATCAAAACTAAGGTTCAACTCTTTCAGTTGAACAAACAGAACAGAAAGGAGTTTCACAAAATTCTTCTGTGTAGTTTTTATTTGTAGACATTCTTTTTCCCAATATAGGCCTCTTAGCGCTCAGAATGTCCAATTGCAGTTTCTACAGAAAGAGTGTTTCAGAACGGCTCAATCAAAAGTAAGGTTCAACTCTGTTAGTTGAATGCACAGAACAGAAAGAAGTTTCATACAATGCTCCTGTGTAGTTTATATTTGAACATATTCTTTTTTCCACTATTACCCACTTAGCGCTACGAATGTCCAGTTGCATTTTCTACAGACAGAGTGTTTCAAAACTGCTCAATCAAAAGTATGGTTTAACTCTGTTAGCTGAATGCTCAGATCAGAAAGAAGTTTCACAGAATGCTTCTGTGTAGTTTATATTTGAATATATTCCTTTTTCCACTACTATGCTCTTAGCGCTCCAAATGTCCAGTTGCATTTTCTACAGAAAGAGTGTTCAGATCTGCTCAATCAAAAGTATGGTTTAACTCTGTTCGCCGAATGCACAGATCAGAAATAAGTTTCACCGAATGATTCTGTGTAGTTTATATTTGAAGACATTCCTTTTTCCACTATTACCCTCTTAGCGCTCCGAATCTCCACTTGCATTTTCTACAAAAAGAGTGTTACATAACTGCTCAATCAAAAATATGTTTTATCTCTGTTAACTGAATTTACAGATCAGAAATAAGTTTCACAGAATGCATCTGTGTAGTTTTTATTTGAAGATATTCTTTTTCCCAATGTAGGCCTCTTAGCGCTTAGAATGTCCAATTGCAGTTTCTACAGAAAGAGTGTTTCAGAACGGCTCAATGAAAAGTAAGGTTCAACTCTGTTAGTTGAATGCACAGAACAGAAAGAATTTTCACAGAATGCTACTGTGTAGTTTATATTTGAATATATTCCTTTTTCCACTATTACCCTCTTAGCGCTCCGAATGTCCACTTGCATTTTCTACAGAAAGAGTGTTCAGAACTGCGAAATCAAAAGTATGGTTTAACTCTGTTAGCTTAATGAACATATCAGAAATAAGTTTCACACAATGCTTCTGTGTAGTTTTTATTTGAAGATATTATTTTTCCCAATATAGGCCTCTTCGCGCTCAGAATGTCCAATTGCAGTTTCTACAGAAAGAGTGTTTCAGAAAGGCTCAATCAAAAGTAAGGTTCAACTCTGTTAGTGGAATGCACAGACCAGAAAGAAGTTTCATACAATCCTTCTGTGTAGTTTCTATTTGAACATATTCTTTTTTCCACTATTACCCTCTTAGCGCTACGAATGTCCAGTTGCATTTTCTACAGACAGAGTGTTTCAAAACTGCTCAATCAAAAGTAAGGTTTAACTCTGTTAGCTGAATGCTCAGATCAGAAAGAAGTTTCTCAGAATGCTTCTGTGTAGTTTATAATTGAATATATTCCTTTTTCCACTACTATGCTCTTAGCGCTCCAAATGTCCAGTTGCATTTTCTACAGAAAGAGTGTTCAGATCTGCTCAATCAAAAGTATGGTTTAACTCTGTTAGCTGAATGCACAGATCAGAAAGAATTTTCACCGAATGATTCTGTGTAGTTTATATTTGAAGACATTCCTTTTTCCACTATTACCCTCTTAGCGCTCCGAATCTCCACTTGCATTTTCTACAAAAAGAGTGTTTCATAACTGCTCAATCAAAAATATGTTTTATCTCTGTTAACTGAATTTACAGATCAGAAATAAGTTTCACAGAATGCATCTGTGAAGTTTTTATTTGAAGATATTCTTTTTCCCAATGTAGGCCTCTTAGCGCTTAGCATGTCCAATTGCAGTTTCTACAGAAAGAGTGTTTCAGAACGGCTCAATCAAAAGTAAGGTTCAACTCTGTTAGTTGAATGCACAGAACAGAAAGAATTTTCACAGAATGCTACTGTGTAGTTTATATTTGAATATATTCCTTTTTCCACTATTACCCTCTTAGCGCTCCGAATGTCCACTTGCATTTTCTACAGAAAGAGTGTTCAGAACTGCGCAATCAAAAGTATGGTTTAACTCTGTTAGCTTAATGAACATATCAGAAATAAGTTTCACACAATGATTCTGTGTAGTTTTTATTTGAAGATATTATTGTTCCCAATAGAGGCCTCTTAGCGCTCAGAATGTCCAATTGCAGTTTCTACAGAAAGAGTGTTTCAGAACGGCTCAATCAAATCTAAGGTTCAACTCTTTTAGTTGAACAAACAGAACAGAAAGAAGTTTCACACAATTCTTCTGTGTAGTTTTTATTTGTAGACATTCTTTTTCCCAATATAGGCCTCTTAGCGCTCAGAATGTCCAATTGCAGTTTCTACAGAAAGAGTGTTTCAGAACGGCTCAATCAAAAGTAAGGTTCAACTCTGTTAGTTGAATGCACAGAACAGAAAGAAGTTTCATACAATGCTTCTGTGTAGTTTATGTTTGAACATATTCTTTTTTCCACTATTACCCACTTAGCGCTACGAATGTCCAGTTGCATTTTCTACAGACAGAGTGTTTCAAAACTGCTCAATCAAAAGTATGGTTTAACTCTGTTAGCTGAATGCTCACATCAGAAAGAAGTTTCACAGAATGCTTCTGTGTAGTTTATATTTGAATATATTCCTTTTTCCACTACTACGCTCTTAGCGCTCCAAATGTCCAGTTGCATTTTCTACAGAAAGAGTGTTCAGATCTGCTCAATCAAAAGTATGGTTTAACTCTGTTAGCTGAATGCACAGATCAGAAAGAAGTTTCACCAAATGATTCTGTGTAGTTTATATTTGAAGACATTCCTTTTTCCACTATTACCTTCTTAGCGCTCCGAATCTCCACTTGCATTTTCTACAAAAAGAGTGTTTCATAACTGCTCAATCAAAAATATGTTTTATCTCTGTTAACTGAATTTACAGATCAGAAATAAGTTTCACAGAATGCATCTGTGTAGTTTTTATTTGAAGATATTCTTTTTCCCAATGTAGGCCTCTTAGCGCTTAGCATGTCCAATTGCAGTTTCTACAGAAAGAGTGTTTCAGAACGGCTCAATCAAAAGTAAGGTTCAACTCTGTTAGTTGAATGCACAGAACAGAAAGAATTTTCACAGAATGCTACTGTGTAGTTTATATTTGTATATATTCCTTTTTCCACTATTACCCTCTTAGCGCTCAGAATGTCCACTTGCATTTTCTAAAGAAAGAGTGTTCAGAACTGCGCAATCAAAAGTATGGTTTAACTCTGTTAGCTTAATGAACATATCAGAAATAAGTTTCACACAATGCTTCTGTGTAGTTTTTATTTGAAGATATTTTTTTTCCCAATATAGGCCTCTTAGCGCTCAGAATGTCCAATTGCAGTTTCTACAGAAAGAGTGTTTCAGAAAGGCTCAATCAAAAGTAAGGTTCAACTCTGTTAGTTGAATGCACAGAACAGAAAGAAGTTTCATACAATGCTTCTGTGTAGTTTATATTTGAACATATTCTTTTTTCCACTATTACCCACTTAGCGCTACGAATGTCCAGTTGCATTTTCTACAGACAGAGTGTTTCAAAACTGCTCAATCAAAAGTATGGTTTAACTCTGTTAGCTGAATGCTCAGATAAGAAAGAAGTTTCACAGAATGCTTCTGTGTAGTTTATATTTGAATATATTCCTTTTTCCACTACTACTCTCTTAGCGCTCCAAATGTCCAGTTGCATTTTCTACAGAAAGAGTGTTCAGAACTGCTCAATCAAAAGTATGGTTTAACTCTGTTAGCTGAATGCACAGATCAGAAAGAAGTTTCACAGAATGATTCTGTGTAGTTTATATTTGGAGACATTCCTTTTCCACTATTACACTCTTAGCGCTCCGAATCTCCACTTGCATTTTCTACAGAAAGAGTGTTTCAGAACGGCTCAATCAAAACTAAGGTTCAACTCTTTTAGTTGAACAAACAGAACAGAAAGGAGTTTCACACAATTCTTCTGTGTAGTTTTTATTTGTAGACATTCTTTTTCCCAATATAGGCCTCTTAGCGCTCAGAATGTCCAATTGCAGTTTCTACAGAAAGAGTGTTTCAGAACGGCTCAATCAAAAGTAAGGTTCAACACTGTTAGTTGAATGCACAGAACAGAAAGAAGTTTCATACAATGCTTCTGTGTAGTTTATATTTGAACATATTCTTGTTTCCACTATTACCCACTTAGCGCTACGAATGTCCAGTTGCATTTTCTACAGACAGAGTGTTTCAAAACTGCTCAATCAAAAGTATGGTTTAACTCTGTTAGCTGAATGCTCAGATCAGAAAGAAGTTTCACAGAATGCTTCTGTGTAGTTTATATTTGAATATATTCCTTTTTCCACTACTATGCTCTTAGCGCTCCAAATGTCCTGTTGCATTTTCTACAGAAAGAGTGTTCAGATCTGCTCAATCAAAAGTATGGTTTAACTCTGTTAGCTGAATGCACAGATCAGAAAGAAGTTTCACCGAATGATTCTGTTTAGTTTATATTTCAAGACATTCCTTTTTCCACTATTACCCTCTTAGCGCTCCAAATCTCCACTTGCATTTTCTACAAAAAGAGTGTTTCATAACTGCTCAATCAAAAATATGTTTTATCTCTGTTAACTGAATTTACAGATCAGAAATAAGTTTCACAGAATGCATCTGTGTAGTTTTTATTTGAGGATATTCTTTTTCCCAATGTAGGCCTCTTAGCGCTTAGCATGTCCAATTGCAGTTTCTACAGAAAGAGTGTTTCAGAACGGCTCAATGAAAAGTAAGGTTCAACTCTGTTAGTTGAATGCACAGAACAGAAAGAATTTTCACAGAATGCTACTGTGTAGTTTATATATGAATATATTCCTTTTTCCACTATTACCCTCTTAGCGCTCCGAATGTCCACTTGCATTTTCTACAGAAAGAGTGTTCAGAACTGCGCAATCAAAAGTATGGTTTAACTCTGTTAGCTTAATGAACATATCAGAAATAAGTTTCACACAATGCTTCTGTGTAGTTTTTATTTGAAGATATTATTTTTCCCAATATAGGCCTCTTAGCGCTCAGAATGTCCAATTGCAGTTTCTACAGAAAGAATGTTTCAGAAAGGCTCAATCAAAAGTAAGGTTCCACTCTGTTAGTGGAATGCACAGAACAGAAAGAAGTTTCATACAATCCTTCTGTGTAGTTTCTATTTGAACATATTCTTTTTTCCACTATTACCCACTTAGCGCTACGAATGTCCAGTTGCATTTTCTACAGACAGAGTGTTTCAAAACTGCTCAATCAAAAGTATGGTATAACTCTGTTAGCTGAATGCTCAGATCAGAAAGAAGTTTCACAGAATGCATCTGTGTAGTTTATATTTGAATATATTCCTTTCTCCACTACTACGCTCTTAGCGCTCCAAATGTCCAGTTGCATTTTCTACAGAAAGAGTGTTCAGATCTGCTCAATCAAAAGTATGGTTTAACTCTGTTAGCTGAATGCACAGATCAGAAAGAAGTTTCACAGAATGATTCTGTGTAGTTTATGTTTGAAGACATTCCTTTTTCCACTATTACCCTCTTAGCGCTCCGAATCTCCACTTGCATTTTCTACAGAAAGAGTGTTTCAGAACGGCTCAATCAAAACTAAGGTTCAACTCTTTTAGTTGAACAAACAGAACAGAAAGAAGTTTCACACAATTCTTCTGTGTAGTTTTTATTTGTAGACATTCTTTTTCCCAATATAGGCCTCTTAGCGCTCAGAATGTCCAATTGCAGTTTCTACAGAAAGAGTGTTTCAGAACGGCTCAATCAAAAGTAAGGTTCAACTCTGTTAGTTGAATGCACAGAACAGAAAGAAGTTAAATACAATGCTTCTGTGTAGTTTATATTTGAACATATTCTTTTTTCCACTATTACCCACTTAGTGCTACGAATGTCCAGTTGCATTTTCTACAGACAGAGTGTTTCAAAACTGCTCAATCAAAAGTATGGTTTAACTCTGTTAGCTGAATGCTCAGGTCAGAAAGAAGTTTCACAGAATGCTTCTGTGCAGTTTATATTTGAATATATTCCTTTTTCCACTACTACTCTCTTAGCGCTCCAAATGTCCAGTTGCATTTTCTACAGAAAGAGTGTTCAGATCTGCTCAATCAAAAGTATGGTTTAACTCTGTTAGCTGAATGCACAGATCAGAAAGAAGTTTCACAGAATGATTCTGTGTAGTTTATATTTGGAGACATTCCTTTTTCCACTATTAACCTCTTAGCGCTCCGAATCTCCACTTGCATTTTCTACAGAAAGAGTGTTTCAGAACGGCTCAATCAAAACTAAGGTTCAACTCTTTTAGTTGAACAAACAGAACAGAAAGTAGTTTCACACAATTCTTCTGTGTAGTTTTTATTTGGAGACATTCTTTTTCCCAATATAGGCCTCTTAGCGCTCAGAATGTCCAATTGCAGTTTCTACAGAAAGAGTGTTTCAGAACGGCTCAATCAAAAGTAAGGTTCAACTATGTTAGTTGAATGCACAGAACAGAAAGAATTTTCACAGAATGCTACTGTGTAGTTTATATTTGAATATATTCCTTTCTCCACTATTACCCTCTTAGCGCTCCGAATGTCCACTTGCATTTTCTACAGAAAGAGTGTTCAGAACTGCGCAATCCAAAGTATGGTTTAACTCTGTTAGCTTAATGAACATATCAGAAATAAGTTTCACACAATGCTTCTGTGTAGTTTTTATTTGAAGATATTATTTTTCCCAATATAGGCCTCTTAGCGCTCAGAATGTCCATTTGCAGTTTCTACAGAAATAGTGTTTCAGAAAGGCTCAATCAAAAGTAAGGTTGAACTCTGTTAGTTGAATGCACAGAACAGAAAGAAGTTTCATACAATGCTTCTGTGTAGTTTATATTTGAACATATTCTTTTTTCCACTATTACCCACTTAGCGCTACGAATGTCAAGTTGCATTTTCTACAGACAGAGTGTTTCAAAACTGCTCAATCAAAAGTATGGTTTAACTCTGTTAGCTGAATGCTCAGATCAGAAAGAAGTTTCACAGAATGCTTCTGTGTAGTTTATATTTGAATATATTCCTTTCTCCACTACTACGCTCTTAGCGCTCCAAATGTCCAGTTGCATTTTCTACAGAAAGAGTGTTCAGATCTGCTCAATCAAAAGTATGGTTTAACTCTGATAGCTGAATGCACAGATCAGAAAGAAGTTTCACCGAATGATTCTGTGTAGTTTATATTTGAAGACATTCCTTTTTCCACTATTACCATCTTAGCGCTCCGAATCTCCACTTGCATTTTCTACAAAAAGAGTGTTTCATAACTGCTCAATCAAAAATATGTTTTATCTCTGTTAACTGAATTTACAGATCAGAAATAAGTTTCACAGAATGCATCTGTGTAGTTTTTATTTGAAGATATTCTTTTTCCCAATGTAGGCCCCTTAGCGCTTAGCATGTCCAATTGCAGTTTCTACAGAAAGAGTGTTTCAGAACGGCTCAATCAAAAGTAAGGTTCAACTCTGTTAGTTGAATGCACAGAACAGAAAGAATTTTCACAGAATGCTACTGTGTAGTTTATATTTGTATATATTCCTTTTTCCACTATTACCCTCTTAGCGCTCAGAATGTCCACTTGCATTTTCTAAAGAAAGAGTGTTCAGAACTGCGCAATCAAAAGTATGGTTTAACTCTGTTAGCTTAATGAACATATCAGAAATAAGTTTCACACAATGCTTCTGTGTAGTTTTTATTTGAAGATATTGTTTTTCCCAATATAGGCCTCTTAGCGCTCAGAATGTCCAATTGCAGTTTCTACAGAAAGAGTGTTTCAGAAAGGCTCAATCAAAAGTAAGGTTCAACTCTGTTAGTTGAATGCACAGAACAGAAAGAAGTTTCATACAATGCTTCTGTGTAGTTTATATTTGAACATATTCTTTTTTCCACTATTACCCACTTAGCGCTACGAATGTCCAGTTGCATTTCCTACAGACAGAGTGTTTCAAAACTGCTCAATCAAAAGTATGGTTTAACTCTGTTAGCTGAATGCTCAGATAAGAAAGAAGTTTCACAGAATGCTTCTGTGTAGTTTATATTTGAATATATTCCTTTTTCCACTACTACTCTCTTAGCGCTCCAAATGTCCAGTTGCATTTTCTACAGAAAGAGTGTTCAGATCTCCTCAATCAAAAGTATGGTTTAACTCTGTTAGCTGAATGAACATATCAGAAATAAGTTTCACACAATGCTTCTGTGTAGTTTTTATTTGAAGATATTATTTTTCCCAATATAGGTCTCTTAGCGCTCAGAATGTCCAATTGCAGTTTCTACAGAAAGAGTGTTTCAGAAAGGCTCAATCAAAAGTAAGGTTCAACTCTGTTAGTTGAATGCACAGAACAGAAAGAAGTTTCATACAATGCTTCTGTGTAGTTTATATTTGAACATATTCTTTTTTCCAATATTACCCACTTAGTGCTACGAATGTCCAGTTGCATTTTCTACAGACAGAGTGTTTCAAAACTGCTCAATCAAAAGTATGGTTTAACTCTGTTAGCTGAATGCTCAGATCAGAAAGAAGTTTCACAGAATGCTTCTGTGTAGTTTATATTTGAATATATTCCTTTTTCCACTACTACTCTCTTAGCGCTCCAAATGTCCAGTTGCATTTTCTACAGAAAGAGTGTTCAGATCTGCTCAATCAAAAGTATGGTTTAACACTGTTAGCTGAATGCACAGATCAGAAAGAAGTTTCACCAAATGATTCTGTGTAGTTTATATTTGAAGACATTCCTTTTTCCACTATTACCTTCTTAGCGCTCCGAATCTCCACTTGCATTTTCTACAAAAAGAGTGTTTCATAACTGCTCAATCAAAAATATGTTTTATCTCTGTTAACTGAATTTACAGATCAGAAATAAGTTTCGCAGAATGCATCTGTGTAGTTTTAATTTGAAGATATTCTTTTTCCCAATATAGGCCTCTTAGCGCTTAGCATGTCCAATTGCAGTTTCTACAGAAAGAGTGTTTCAGAACGGCTCAATCAAATGTAAGGTTCAACTCTGTTAGTTGAATGCACAGAACAGAAAGAATTTTCACAGAATGCTACTGTGTAGTTTATATTTGAATATATTCCTTTTTCCACTATTACCCTCTTTACGCTCCGAATGTCCACTTGCATTGTCTACAGAAAGAGTGTTCAGAACTGCGCAATCAAAAGTATGGTTTAACTCTGTTAACTTAATGAACATATCAGAAATAAGTTTCACACAATGCTTCTGTGTAGTTTTTATTTGAAGATATTATTTTTCCCAATATAGGCCTCTTAGCGCTCAGAATGTCCAATTGCAGTTTCTACAGAAAGAGTGTTTCAGAAAGGCTCAATCAAAAGTAAGGTTGAACTCTGTTAGTTGAATGCACAGAACAGAAAGTAGTTTCATACAATGCTTCTGTGTAGTTTATATTTGAACATATTCTTTTTTCCACTATTACCCACTTAGCGCTACGAATGTCAAGTTGCATTTTCTACAGACAGAGTGTTTCAAAACTGCTCAATCAAAAGTATGGTTTAACTCTGTTAGCTGAATGCTCAGATCAGAAAGAAGTTTCACAGAATGCTTCTGTGTAGTTTATATTTGAATATATTCCTTTCTCCACTACTACGCTCTTAGCGCTCCAAATGTCCAGTTGCATTTTCTACAGAAAGAGTGTTCAGATCTGCTCAATCAAAAGTATGGTTTAACTCTGATAGCTGAATGCACAGATCAGAAAGAAGTTTCACCGAATGATTCTGTGTAGTTTATATTTGAAGACATTCCTTTTTCCACTATTACCATCTTAGCGCTCCGAATCTCCACTTGCATTTTCTACAAAAAGAGTGTTTCATAACTGCTCAATCAAAAATATGTTTTATCTCTGTTAACTGAATTTACAGATCAGAAATAAGTTTCACAGAATGCATCTGTGTAGTTTTTATTTGAAGATATTCTTTTTCCCAATGTAGGCCCCTTAGCGCTTAGCATGTCCAATTGCAGTTTCTACAGAAAGAGTGTTTCAGAACGGCTCAATCAAAAGTAAGGTTCAACTCTGTTAGTTGAATGCACAGAACAGAAAGAATTTTCACAGAATGCTACTGTGTAGTTTATATTTGTATATATTCCTTTTTCCACTATTACCCTCTTAGCGCTCAGAATGTCCACTTGCATTTTCTAAAGAAAGAGTGTTCAGAACTGCGCAATCAAAAGTATGGTTTAACTCTGTTAGCTTAATGAACATATCAGAAATAAGTTTCACACAATGCTTCTGTGTAGTTTTTATTTGAAGATATTGTTTTTCCCAATATAGGCCGCTTAGCGCTCAGAATGTCCAATTGCAGTTTCTACAGAAAGAGTGTTTCAGAAAGGCTCAATCAAAAGTAAGGTTCAACTCTGTTAGTTGAATGCACAGAACAGAAAGAAGTTTCATACAATGCTTCTGTGTAGTTTATATTTGAACATATTCTTTTTTCCACTATTACCCACTTAGCGCTACGAATGTCCAGTTGCATATTCTACAGACAGAGTGTTTCAAAACTGCTCTATCAAAAGTATGGTTTAACTCTGTTAGCTGAATGCTCAGATCAGAAAGAAGTTTCACAGAATGCTTCTGTGTAGTTTATATTTGAATATATTCCTTTTTCCACTACTATTCTCTTAGCGCTCCAAATGTCCAGTTGCATTTTCTACAGAAAGAGTGTTCAGATCTGCTCAATCAAAAGTATGGTTTAACTCTGTTAGCTGAATGCACAGATCAGAAAGAAGTTTCACAGAATGATTCTGTGTAGTTTATATTTGGAGACATTCCTTTTCCACTATTACCCTCTTAGCGCTCCGAATCTCCACTTGCATTTTCTACAGAAAGAGTGTTTCAGAACGGCTCAATCAAAACTAAGGTTCAACTCTTTTAGTTGAACAAACAGAACAGAAAGAAGTTTCACACAATTCTTCTGTGTAGTTTTTATTTGTAGACATTCTTCTTCCCAATATAGGCCTCTTAGCGCTCAGAATGTCCAATTGCAGTTTCTACAGAAAGAGTGTTTCAGAACGGCTCAATCAAAAGTAAGGTTCAACTCTGTTAGTTGAATGCACAGAACAGAAAGAAGTTTCATACAATGCTTCTGTGTAGTTTATATTTGAACATATTCTTTTTCCACTATTACCCACTTAGCGCTACGAATGTCCAGTTGCATTTTCTACAGACAGAGTGTTTCAAAACTGCTCAATCAAAAGTATGGTTTAACTCTGTTAGCTGAATGCTCAGATCAGAAAGAAGTTTCACAGAATGCTTCTGTGTAGTTTATATTTGAATATATTCCTTTTTCCACTACTACGCTCTTAGCGCTCCAAATGTCCAGTTGCATTTTCAACAGAAAGAGTGTTCAGATCTGCTCAATCAAAAGTATGGTTTAACTCTGTTAGCTGAATGCACAGATCAGAAAGAAGTTTCACCGAATGATTCTGTGTAGTTTATATTTGAAGACATTCCTTTTTCCACTATGACCTTCTTAGCGCTCCGAATCTCCACTTGCATTTTCTACAAAAAGAGAGTTTCATAACTGCTCAATCAAAATTATGTTTTATCTCTGTTAACTGAATTTACAGATCAGAAATAAGTTTCACAGAGTGCATCTGTGTAGTTTTTATTTGAAGATATTCTTTTTCCCAATTTAGGCCTCTTAGCGCATAGCATGTCCAATTGCAGTTTCTACAGAAAGAGTGTTTCAGAACGGCTCAATCAAAAGTAAGGTTCAACTCTGTTAGTTGAATGCACAGAACAGAAAGAATTTTCACAGAATGCTACTGTGTAGTTTATATTTGAATATATTCCTTTTTCCACTATTACCCTCTTAGCGCTCCGAATGTCCACTTGCATTTTCTACAGAAAGAGTGTTCAGAACTGCGCAATCAAAAGTATGGTTTAATTCTGTTAGCTTAATGAACATATCAGAAATAAGTTTCACACAATGCTTCTGTGTAATTTTTATTTGAAGATATTATTTTTCCCAATAGAGGTCTCTTAGCGCTCAGAATGTCCAATTGCAGGTTCTACAGAAAGAGTGTTTCAGAAAGGCTCAATTAAAGTAAGGTTCAACTCTGTTAGTTGAATGCACAGAACAGAAAGAAGTTTCATACAATGCTTCTGTGTAGTTTATATTTGAACATATTCTTTTTTCCACTATTACCCACTTAGCGCTACGAATGTCCAGTTGCATTTTCAACAGACAGAGTGTTTCAAAACTGCTCAATCAAAAGTATGGTTTAACTCTGTTAGCGGAATGCTCAGATCAGAAAGAAGTTTCACAGAATGCTTCTGTGTAGTTTATATTTGAACATATTCCTTTTTCCACTACTACTCTCTTAGCGCTCCAAATGTCCAGTTGCATTTTCTACAGAAAGAGTGTTCAGATCTGCTCAATCAAAAGTATGTTTTAACTCTGTTAGCTGAATGCACTGATCAGAAAGATGTTTCACAGAATGATTCTGTGTAGTTTATATTTGGAGACATTCCTTTTTCCACTATTACCCTCTTCGCACTCCGAATCTCCACTTGCATTTTCTACAGAAAGAGTGTCTCAGAACGGCTCAATCAAAACTAAGGTTCAACTCTTTTAGTTGAACAAACAGAACAGAAAGAAGTTTCACACAATTCTTCTGTGTAGTTTTTATTTGTAGACATTCTTTTTCCCAATATAGGCCTCTTAGCGCTCAGAATGTCCAATTGCAGTTTCTACAGAAAGAGTGTTTCAGAACGGCTCAATCAAAAGTAAGGATCAACTCTGTTAGTTGAATGCACAGAACAGAAAGAAGTTTCATACAATGCTTCTGTGTAGTTTATATTTGAACATATTCTTTTTTCCAGTATTACCCACTTAGCGCTACGAATGTCCAGTTGCATTTTCTACAGACAGAGTGTTTCAAAACTGCTCAATCAAAAGTATGGTTTAACTCTGTTAGCTGAATGCTCAGATCAGAAAGACGTTTCACAGAATGCTTCTGTGTAGTTTATATTTGAATATATTCCTTTTTCCACTACTACGCTCTTAGCGCTCCAAATGTCCAGTTGCATTTTCTATAGAAAGAGTGTTCAGATCTGCTCAATCAAAAGTATGGTTTAACTCTGTTAGCTGAATGCACAGATCAGAAAGAAGTTTCACCGAATGATTCTGTGTAGTTTATATTTGAAGACATTCCTTTTTCCACTATTACCCTCTTAGCGCTCGGAATCTCCACTTGCATTTTCTACAAAAAGAGTGTTTCATAACTGCTCAATCAAAAATATGTTTTATCTCTGTTAACTGAATTTACAGATCAGAAATAAGTTTCACAGAATGCATCTGTGTAGTTTTTATTTGAAGATATACTTTTTCCCAATGTAGGCCTCTTAGCGCTTAGCATGTCCAATTGCAGTTTCTACAGAAAGAGTGTTTCAGAACGGCTCAATCAAAAGTAAGGTTCAACTCTGTTAGTTGAATGCACAGAACAGAAAGAATTTTCACAGAATGCTACTGTGTAGTTTATATTTGAATATATTCCTTTTTCCACTATTACCCTCTTAGCGCTCCGAATGTCCACTTGCATTTTCTACAGAAAGAGTGTTCAGAACTGCGCAATCAAAAGTATGGTTTAACTCTGTTAGCTTAATGAACATATCAGAAATAAGTTTCACACAATGCTTCTGTGTAGTTTTTATTTGAAGATATTATTTTTCCCAATATAGGCCTCTTAGCGCTCAGAATGTCCAATTGCAGTTTCTACAGAAATAGTGTTTCAGAAAGGCTCAATCAAAAGTAAGGTTCAACTCTGTTAGTTGAATGCACAGAACAGAAAGAAGTTTCATACAATGCTTCTGTGTAGTTTATATTTGAACATATTCTTTTTTCCACTATTACCCACTTAGCGCTACGAATGTCCAGTTGCATTTTCTACAGAGTGTTTCAAAACTGCTCAATCAAAAGTATGGTTTAACTCTGTTAGCTGTATGCTCAGATCAGAAAGAAGTTTCACAGAATGCTTCTGTGTAGTTTATATTTGAATATATTCCTTTTTCCACTACTACGCTCTTAGCGCTCCAAATGTCCAGTTGCATTTTCAACAGAAAGAGTGTTCAGATCTGCTCAATCAAAAGTATGGTTTAACTCTGTTAGCTGAATGCACAGATCAGAAAGAAGTTTCACAGAATGATTCTGTGTAGTTTATATTTGGAGACATTCCTTTTCCACTATTACCCTCTTAGCGCTCCGAATCTCCACTTGCATTTTCTACAGAAAGAGTGTTTCAGAACGGCTCAATCAAAACTAAGGTTCAACTCTTTTAGTTGAACAAACAGAACAGAAAGAAGTTTCACACAATTCTTCTGTGTAGTTTTTATTTGTAGACATTCTTTTTCCCAATATAGGCCTCTTAGCGCTCAGAATGTCCAATTGCAGTTTCTACAGAAAGAGTGTTTCAGAACGGCTCAATCAAAAGTAAGGTTCAACTCTGTTAGTTGAATGCACAGAACAGAAAGAAGTTTCATACAATGCTTCTGTGTAGTTTATGTTTGAACATATTATTTTTCCACTATTACCCACTTAGCGCTACGAATGTCCAGTTGCATTTTCTACAGACAGAGTGTATCAAAACTGCTCAATCAAAAGTATGGTTTAACTCTGTTAGCTGAATGCTCAGATCAGAAAGAAGTTTCACAGAATGCTTCTGTGTAGTTTATATTTGAATATATTCCTTTTTCCACTACTACGCTCTTAGCGCTCCAAATGTCCAGTTGCATTTTCAACAGAAAGAGTGTTCAGATCTGCTCAATCAAAAGTATGGTTTAACTCTGTTAGCTGAATGCACAGATCAGAAAGAAGTTTCACCGAATGATTCTGTGTAGTTTATATTTGAAGACATTCCTTTTTCCACTATGACCTTCTTAGCGCTCCGAATCTCCACTTGCATTTTCTACAAAAAGAGAGTTTCATAACTGCTCAATCAAAATTATGTTTTATCTCTGTTAACTGAATTTACAGATCAGAAATAAGTTTCACAGAGTGCATCTGTGTAGTTTTTATTTGAAGATATTCTTTTTCCCAATTTAGGCCTCTTAGCGCATAGCATGTCCAATTGCAGTTTCTACAGAAAGAGTGTTTCAGAACGGCTCAATCAAAAGTAAGGTTCAACTCTGTTAGTTGAATGCACAGAACAGAAAGAATTTTCACAGAATGCTACTGTGTAGTTTATATTTGAATATATTCCTTTTTCCACTATTACCCTCTTAGCGCTCCGAATGTCCACTTGCATTTTCTACAGAAAGAGTGTTCAGAACTGCGCAATCAAAAGTATGGTTTAACTCTGTTAGCTTAATGAACATATCAGAAATAAGTTTCACACAATGCTTCTGTGTAATTTTTATTTGAAGATATTATTTTTCCCAATAGAGGTCTCTTAGCGCTCAGAATGTCCAATTGCAGTTTCTACAGAAAGAGTGTTTCAGAAAGGCTCAATTAAAGTAAGGTTCAACTCTGTTAGTTGAATGCACAGAACAGAAAGAAGTTTCATACAATGCTTCTGTGTAGTTTATATTTGAACATATTCTTTTTTCCACTATTACCCACTTAGCGCTACGAATGTCCAGTTGCATTTTCTACAGACAGAGTGTTTCAAAACTGCTCAATCAAAAGTATGGTTTAACTCTGTTAGCGGAATGCTCAGATCAGAAAGAAGTTTCACAGAATGCTTCTGTGTAGTTTATATTTGAACATATTCCTTTTTCCACTACTACTCTCTTAGCGCTCCAAATGTCCAGTTGCATTTTCTACAGAAAGAGTGTTCAGATCTGCTCAATCAAAAGTATGTTTTAACTCTGTTAGCTGAATGCACTGATCAGAAAGAAGTTTCACAGAATGATTCTGTGTAGTTTATATTTGGAGACATTCCTTTTTCCACTATTACCCTCTTCGCACTCCGAATCTCCACTTGCATTTTCTACAGAAAGAGTGTCTCAGAACGGCTCAATCAAAACTAAGGTTCAACTCTTTTAGTTGAACAAACAGAACAGAAAGAAGTTTCACACAATTCTTCTGTGTAGTTTTTATTTGTAGACATTCTTTTTCCCAATATAGGCCTCTTAGCGCTCAGAATGTCCAATTGCAGTTTCTACAGAAAGAGTGTTTCAGAACGGCTCAATCAAAAGTAAGGATCAACTCTGTTAGTTGAATGCACAGAACAGAAAGAAGTTTCATACAATGCTTCTGTGTAGTTTATATTTGAACATATTCTTTTTTCCAGTATTACCCACTTAGCGCTACGAATGTCCAGTTGCATTTTCTACAGACAGAGTGTTTCAAAACTGCTCAATCAAAAGTATGGTTTAACTCTGTTAGCTGAATGCTCAGATCAGAAAGACGTTTCACAGAATGCTTCTGTGTAGTTTATATTTGAATATATTCCTTTTTCCACTACTACGCTCTTAGCGCTCCAAATGTCCAGTTGCATTTTCTATAGAAAGAGTGTTCAGATCTGCTCAATCAAAAGTATGGTTTAACTCTGTTAGCTGAATGCACAGATCAGAAAGAAGTTTCACCGAATGATTCTGTGTAGTTTATATTTGAAGACATTCCTTTTTCCACTATTACCCTCTTAGCGCTCGGAATCTCCACTTGCATTTTCTACAAAAAGAGTGTTTCATAACTGCTCAATCAAAAATATGTTTTATCTCTGTTAACTGAATTTACAGATCAGAAATAAGTTTCACAGAATGCATCTGTGTAGTTTTTATTTGAAGATATACTTTTTCCCAATGTAGGCCTCTTAGCGCTTAGCATGTCCAATTGCAGTTTCTACAGAAAGAGTGTTTCAGAACGGCTCAATCAAAAGTAAGGTTCAACTCTGTTAGTTGAATGCACAGAACAGAAAGAATTTTCACAGAATGCTACTGTGTAGTTTATATTTGAATATATTCCTTTTTCCACTATTACCCTCTTAGCGCTCCGAATGTCCACTTGCATTTTCTACAGAAAGAGTGTTCAGAACTGCGCAATCAAAAGTATGGTTTAACTCTGTTAGCTTAATGAACATATCAGAAATAAGTTTCACACAATGCTTCTGTGTAGTTTTTATTTGAAGATATTATTTTTCCCAATATAGGCCTCTTAGCGCTCAGAATGTCCAATTGCAGTTTCTACAGAAAGAGTGTTTCAGAAAGGCTCAATCAAAAGTAAGGTTCAACTCTGTTAGTTGAATGCACAGAACAGAAAGAAGTTTCATACAATGCTTCTGTGTAGTTTATATTTGAACATATTTTTTTTCCACTATTACCCACTTAGCGCTACGAATGTCCAGTTGCATTTTCTACAGAGTGTTTCAAAACTGCTCAATCAAAAGTATGGTTTAACTCTGTTAGCTGAATGCTCAGATCAGAAAGAAGTTTCACAGAATGCTTCTGTGTAGTTTATATTTGAATATATTCCTTTTTCCACTACTACGCTCTTAGCGCTCCAAATGTCCAGTTGCATTTTCTACAGAAAGAGTGTTCAGATCTGCTCAATCAAAAGTATGGTTTAACTCTGTTAGCTGAATGCACAGATCAGAAAGAAGTTTCACAGAATGATTCTGTGTAGTTTATATTTGGAGACATTCCATTTTCCACTATTACCCTCTTAGCGCTCGGAATCTCCACTTGCATTTACTACAAAAAGAGTGTTTCATAACTGCTCAATCAAAAATATGTTTTATCTCTGTTAACTGAATTTACAGATCAGAAATAAGCTTCACAGAATGCATCTGTGTAGTTTTTATTTGAAGATATTCTTTTTCCCAATGTAGGCGTCTTAGCGCTTAGCATGTCCAATTGCAGTTTCTACAGAAAGAGTGTTTCAGAACGGCTCAATCAAAAGTAAGGTTCAACTCTGTTAGTTGAATGCACAGAACAGAAAGAATTTTCACAGAATGCTACTGTGTAGTTTATATTTGCATATATTCCTTTTTCCACTATTACCCTCTTAGCGCTCCGAATGTCCACTTGCATTTTCTACAGAAAGAGTGTTCAGAACTGCGCAATCAAAAGTATGGTTTAACTCTGTTAGCTTAATGAACATATCAGAAATAAGTTTCACACAATGCTTCTGTGTAGTTTTTATTTGAAGATATTATTTTTCCCAATATAGGCCTCTTAGCGCTCAGAATGTCCAATTGCAGTTTCTACAGAAAGAGTGTTTCAGAAAGGCTCAATCAAAAGTAAGGTTCAACTCTGTTAGTTTAATGCACAGAACAGAAAGAAGTTTCATACAATGCTTCTGTGTAGTTTATATTTGAACATATTCTTTTTTCCACTATTACCCACTTAGCGCTACGAATGTCCAGTTGCATTTTCTACAGACAGAGTGTTTCAAAACTGCTCAATCAAAAGTATGGTTTAACTCTGTTAGCTGAATGCTCAGATCAGAAAGAAGTTTCACAGAATGCTTCTATGTAGTTTATATTTGAATATATTCCTTTTTCCACTACTACTCTCTTAGCGCTTCAAATGTCCAGTTGCATTTTCTACAGAAAGAGTGTTCAGATCTGCTCAATCAAAAGTATGGTTTAACTCTGTTAGCTGAATGCACAGATCAGAAAGAAGTTTCACAGAATGATTCTGTGTAGTTTATATTTGGAGACATTCCTTTTTCCACTATTACCCTCTTAGCGCTCCGAATCTCCACTTGCATTTTCTACAGAAAGAGTGTTTCAGAACGGCTCAATCAAAACAAAGTTTCAACTCTTTTAGTTGAACAAACAGAACAGAAAGAAGTTTCACACAATTCTTCTGTGTAGTTTTTATTTGTAGACATTCTTTTTCCCAATAGAGGCCTCTTAGCGCTCAGAATGTCCAATTGCAGTTTCTACAGAAAGAGTGTTTCAGAACGGCTCAATCAAAAGTAAGGTTCAACTCTGTTAGTTGAATGCACAGAACAGAAAGAATTTTCACAGAATGCTACTGTGTAGTTTATATTTGAATATATTCCTTTTTCCACTATTACCCTCTTAGCGCTCCGAATATCCACTTGCATTTTCTACAGAAAGAGTGTTCAGAACTGCGCAATCAAAAGTATGGTTTAACTCTGTTAGCTTAATGAACATATCAGAAATAAGTTTCACACAATGCTTCTGTGTAGTTTTTATTTGAAGATATTATTTTTCCCAATAGAGGCCTCTTAGCGCTCAGAATGTCCAATTGCAGTTTCTACAGAAAGAGTGTTTCAGAAAGGCTCAATCAAAAGTAAGGTTCAACTCTGTTAGTTGAATGCACAGAACAGAAAGAAGTTTCATACAATGCTTCTGTGTAGTTTATATTTGAACATATTCTTTTTTCCACTATTACCCACTTAGCGCTACGAATGTCCAGTTGCATTTTCTACAGACAGAGTGTTTCAAAACTGCTCAATCAAAAGTATGGTTTAACTCTGTTAGCTAAATGCTCAGATCAGAAAGAAGTTTCACAGAATGCTTCTGTGTAGTTTATATTTGAATATATTCCTTTTTCCACTACTACTCTCTTAGCGCTCCAAATGTCCAGTTGCATTTTCTACAGAAAGAGTGTTCAGATCTGCTCAATCAAAAGTATGGTTTAACACTGTTAGCTGAATGCACAGATCAGAAAGAAGTTTCACAGAATGATTCTGTGTAGTTTATATTTGGAGACATTCCTTTTTCCACTATTACCCTCTTAGCGCTCCGAATCTCCACTTGCATTTTCTACAGAAAGAGTGTTTCAGAACGGCTCAATCAAAACTAAGGTTCAACTCTTTTAGTTGAACAAACAGAACAGACAGAAGTTTCACACAATTCTTCTGTGTAGTTTTTATTTGTAGACATTCATTTTCCCAATATAGGCCTCTTAGCGCTCAGAATGTCCAATTGCAGTTTCTACAGAAAGAGTTTTTCAGAACGGCTCAATCAAAAGTAAGGTTCAACTCTGTTAGTTGAATGCACAGAACAGAAAGAAGTTTCATACAATGCTTCTGTGTAGTTTATATTTGAACATATTCTTTTTCCACTATTACCCACTTAGCGCTACGAATGTCAAGTTGCATTTTCTACAGACAGAGTGTTTCAAAACTGCTCAATCAAAAGTATGGTTTAACTCTGTTTGCTGAATGCTCTGATCAGAAAGAAGTTTCACAGAATGCTTCTGTGTAGTTTATATTTGAATATATTCCTTTTTCCACTACTACGCTCTTAGCGCTCCAAATGTCCAGTTGCATTTTCTACAGAAAGAGTGTTCAGATCTGCTCAATCAAAAGTATGGTTTAACTCTGTTAGCTGAATGCACAGATCAGAAAGAAGTTTCACCGAATGATTCTGTGTAGTTTATATTTGAAGAAATTCCTTTTTCCACTATTAACCTCTTAGCGCTCCGAATCTCCACTTGCATTTTCTACAAAAAGAGTGTTTCATAACTGCTCAATCCAAAATATGTTTTATCTCTGTTAACTGAATTTACAGATCAGAAATAAGTTTCACAGAATGCATCTGTGTAGTTTTTATTTGAAGATATTCTTTTTCCCAATGTAGGCCTCTTAGCGCTTAGCATGTCCAATTGCAGTTTCTACAGAAAGAGTGTTTCAGAACGGCTCAATCAAAAGTAAGGTTCAACTCTGTTAGTTGAATGCACAGAACAGAAAGAATTTTCACAGAATGCTACTGTGTAGTTTATATTTGAATATATTCCTTTTTCCACTATTACCCTCTTAGCGCTCCAAATGTCCACTTGCATTTTCTACAGAAAGAGTGTTCAGAACTGCGCAATCAAAAGTATGGTTTAACTCTGTTAGCTTAATGAACATATCAGAAATAAGTTTCACACAATGCTTCTGTGTAGTTTTTATTTGAAGATATTATTTTTCCCAATAGAGGCCTCTTAGCGCTCAGAATGTCCAATTGCAGTTTCTACAGAAAGAGTGTTTCAGAAAGGCTCAATCAAAAGTAAGGTTCAACTCTGTTAGTTGAATGCACAGAACAGAAAGAAGTTTCATACAATGCTTCTGTGTAGTTTATATTTGAACATATTCTTTTTTCCACTATTACCGACTTAGCGCTACGAATGTCCAGTTGCATTTTCTACAGACAGAGTGTTTCAAAACTGCTCAATCAAAAGTATGGTTTAACTCTGTTAGCTGAATGCTCAGATCAGAAAGAAGTTTCACAGAATGCTTCTGTGTAGTTTATATTTGAATATATTCCTTTTTCAACTACTACTCTCTTAGCGCTCCAAATGTCCAGTTGCATTTTCTACAGAAAGAGTGTCCAGATCTGCTCAATCAAAAGTATGGTTTAACACTGTTAGCTGAATGCACAGATCAGAAAGAAGTTTCACAGAATGATTCTGTGTAGTTTATATTTGGAGACATTCCTTTTTCCACTATTACCCTCTTAGCGCTCCGAATCTCCACTTGCATTTTCTACAGAAAGAGTGTTTCAGAACGGCTCAATCAAAACTAAGGTTCAACTCTTTTAGTTGAACAAACAGAACAGAAAGAAGTTTCACACAATTCTTCTGTGTAGTTTTTATTTGTAGACATTCATTTTCCCAATATAGGCCTCTTAGCGCTCAGATTGTCCAATTGCAGTTTCTACAGAAAGAGTGTTTCAGAACGGCTCAATCAAAAGTAAGGTTCAACTCTGTTAGTTGAATGCACAGAACAGAAAGAAGTTTCATTCAATGTTTCTGTGTAGTTTATATTTGAACATATTCTTTTTTCCACTATTACCCACTTAGCGCTACGAATCTCCAGTTGCATTTTCTACAGACAGAGTGTTTCAAAACTGCTCAATCAAAAGTATGGTTTAACTCTGTTTGCTGAATGCTCTGATCAGAAAGAAGTTTCACAGAATGCTTCTGTGTAGTTTATATTTGTATATATTCCTTTTTCCACTACTACGCTCTTAGCGCTCCAAATGTCCAGTTGCATTTTCTACAGAAAGAGTGTTCAGATCTGCTCAATCAAAAGTATGGTTTAACTCTGTTAGCTGAATGCACAGATCAGAAAGAAGTTTCACCGAATGATTCTGTGTAGTTTATATTTGAAGACATTCCTTTTTCCACTATTAACCTCTTAGCGCTCCGAATCTCCACTTGCATTTTCTACAAAAAGAGTGTTTCATAACTGCTCAATCCAAAATATGTTTTATCTCTGTTAACTGAATTTACAGATCAGAAATAAGTTTCACAGAATGCATCTGTGTAGTTTTTATTTGAAGATATTCTTTTTCCCAATGTAGGCCTCTAGCGCTTAGCATGTCCAATTGCAGTTTCTACAGAAAGAGTGTTTCAGAACGGCTCAATCAAAAGTAAGGTTCAACTCTGTTAGTTGAATGCACAGAACAGAAAGAATTTTCACAGAATGCTACTGTGTAGTTTATATTTGAATATATTCCTTTTTCCACTATTACCCTCTTAGCGCTCCGAATGTCCACTTGCATTTTCTACAGAAAGAGTGTTCAGAACTGCGCAATCAAAAGTATGGTTTAACTCTGTTAGCTTAATGAACATATCAGAAATAAGTTTCACACAATGCTTCTGTGTAGTTTTTATTTGAAGATATTATTTTTCCCAATAGAGGACTCTTAGCGCTCAGAATGTCCAATTGCAGTTTCTACAGAAAGAGTGTTTCAGAAAGGCTCAATCAAAAGTAAGGTTCAACTCTGTTAGTTGAATGCACAGAACAGAAAGAAGTTTCATACAATGCTTCTGTGTAGTTTATATTTGAACATATTGTTTTTTCCACTATTACCCATTTAGCGCTACGAGTGTCCAGTTGCATTTTCTACAGACAGAGTGTTTCAAAACTGCTCAATCAAAAGTATGGTTTAACTCTGTTAGCTGAATGCTCAGATCAGAAAGAAGTTTCACAGAATGCTTCTGTGTAGTTTATATTTGGAGACATTCCTTTTTCCACTATTACCCTCTTAGCGCTCCGAATCTCCACTTGCATTTTCTACAGAAAGAGTGTTTCAGAACGGCTCAATCAAAACTAAGGTTCAACTCTTTTAGTTGAACAAACAGAACAGGAAGAAGTTTCACACAATTCTTCTGTGTAGTTTTTATTTGTAGACATTCTTTTTCCCAATATAGGCCTCTTAGCGCTCAGAATGTCCAATTGCAGTTTCTACAGAAAGAGTGTTTCAGAACGGCTCAATCAAAAGTAAGGTTCAACTCTGTTAGTTGAATGCACAGAACAGAAAGAAGTTTCATACAATGCTTCTTTGTAGTCTATATTTGAACATATTCTTTTTTCCACTATTACCCACTTAGCGCTACGAATGTACAGTTGCATTTTCTACAGACAGAGTGTTTCAAAACTGCTCAATCAAAAGTATGGTTTAACTCTGTTAGCTGAATGCTCAGATCAGAAAGAAGTTTCACAGAATGCTTCTGTGTAGTTTATATTTGAATATATTCCTTTTTCCACTACTACGCTCTTAGCGCTCCAAATGTCCAGTTGCATTTTCTACAGAAAGAGTGTTCAGATCTGCTCAATCAAAAGTATGGTTTAACTCTGTTAGCTGAATGCACAGATCAGAAAGAAGTTTCACAGAATGATTCTGTGTAGTTTATATTTGGAGACATTCCTTTTTCCACTATTACCCTCTTAGCGCTCCGAATCTCCACTTGCATTTTCTACAGAAAGAGTGTTTCAGAACGGCTCAATCAAAACTAAGGTTCAACTCTTTTAGTTGAACAAACAGAAGAGAAAGAAGTTTCACACAATTCTTCTGTGTAGTTTTTATTTGTAAACATTCTTTTTCCCAATATAGGCCTTTTAGCGCTCAGAATGTCCAATTGCAGTTTCTACAGAAAGAGTGTTTCAGAACGGCTCAATCAAAAGTAAGGTTCAACTCTGTTAGTTGAATGCACAGAACAGAAAGAAGTTTCATACAATGCTTCTGTGTAGTTTATATTTGAATATATTCTTTTTTCCACTCTTACCCACTTAGCGCTACGAATGTCCATTTGCATTTTCTACAGACAGAGTGTTTCAAAACTGCTCAATCAAAAGTATGGTTTAACTCTGTTAGCTGAATGCTCAGATCAGAAAGAAGTTTCACAGAATGCTTCTGTGTAGTTTATATTT
Source organism: Symphalangus syndactylus (assembly GCF_028878055.3). NCBI lineage: Eukaryota > Metazoa > Chordata > Mammalia > Primates > Hylobatidae > Symphalangus > Symphalangus syndactylus. The sequence continues at coordinate 161,030,040 of NC_072447.2, read as the reverse complement.
GAATATATTCCTTTTTCCACTACTACGCTCTTAGCGCTCCAAATGTCCAGTTGCATTTTCAACAGAAAGAGTGTTCAGATCTGCTCAATCAAAAGTATGGTTTAACTCTGTTAGCTGAATGCACAGATCAGAAAGAAGTTTCACCGAATGATTCTGTGTAGTTTATATTTGAAGACATTCCTTTTTCCAATATTTCCCTCTTAGCGCTCCGAATCTCCACTTGCATTTTCTACAAAAAGAGTGTTTCATAACTGGTCAATCAAAAATATGTTTTATCACTGTTAACTGAATTTACAGATCAGAAATACGTTTCACAGAATGCATCTGTGTAGTTTTTATTTGAAGATATTCTTTTTCCCAATGTAGGCCTCTTAGCGCTTAGCATGTCCAATTGCAGTTTCTACAGAAAGAGTGTTTCAGAACGGCTCAATCAAAAGTAAGGTTCAAGTCTGTTAGTTGAATGCACAGAACAGAAAGAATTTTCACAGAATGCTACTGTGTAGTTTATATTTGAATATATTCCTTTTTCCACTATTACCCTCTTAGCGCTCCGAATGTCCACTTGCATTTTCTACAGAAAGAGTGATCAGAACTGCGCAATCAAAAGTATGTTTTCACTCTGTTAGCTTAATGAACATATCAGAAATAAGTTTCACACAATGCTTCTGTGTAGATTTATTTGAAGATATTATTTTTCCCAATATAGGCCTCTTAGCGCTCAGAATGTCCAATTGCAGTTTCTACAGAAAGAGTGTTTCAGAAAGGCTCAATCAAAAGTAAGGTTCAACTCTGTTAGTTGAATGCACAGAACAGAAAGAAGTTTCATACAATGCTTCTGTGTAGTTTATATTTGAACATATTCTTTTTTCCACTATTACCCACTTAGCGCTACGAATGTCCAGTTGCATTTTCTACAGACAGAGTGTTTCAAAACAGCTCAATCAAAAGTATGGTTTAACTCTGTTAGCTGAATGCTCAGATCAGAAAGAAGTTTCACAGAATGCTTCTGTGTAGTTTATATTTGAATATATTCCTTTTTCCACTATTACTCTCTTAGCGCTCCAAATGTCCAGTTGCATTTTCTACAGAAAGAGTGTTCAGATCTGCTCAATCAAAAGTATGGTTTATCTCTGTTAGCTGAAGGCACAGATCAGAAAGAAGTTTCACAGAATGATTCTGTGTAGTTTATATTTGGAGACATTCTTTTTTCCACTATTACCCTCTTAGCGCTCCGAATCTCCACTTGCATTTTCTACAGAAAGAGGGTTTCAGAACGGCTCAATCAAAACTAAGGTTCAACTCTTTTAGTTGAACAAACAGAAGAGAAAGAAGTTTCACACAATTCTTCTGTGTAGTTTTTATTCGAAGATATTTTTTTTCCCAATAGAGTCCTCTTAGCGCTCAGAATGTCCAATTGCAGTTTCTACAGAAAGAGTGTTTCAGAAAGGCTCAATCAAAAGTAAGGTTCAACTCTGTTAGTTGAATGCACAGAACAGAAAGAAGTTTCATACAATGCTTCTGTGTAGTTTATATTTGAACATATTCTTTTTTCCACTATTACCCACTTAGCGCTACGAATGTCCAGTTGCATTTTCTACAGACAGATTGTTTCAAATCTGCTCAATCAAAAGTATGGTTTAACTCTGTTAGCTGAATGCTCAGATCAGAAAGAAGTTTCACAGAATGCTTCTGTGTAGTTTATATTTGAATATATTCCTTTTTCCACTACTACTCTCTTAGCGCTCCAATTGTCCAGTTGCATTTTCTACAGAAAGAGTGTTCAGATCTGCTCAATCAAAAGTATGGTTTAACTCTGTTAGCTGAATGCACAGATCAGAAAGAAGTTTCACGTAATGATTCTGTGTAGTTTATATTTTTAGACATTCCTTTTTCCACTATTACCCTCTTAGCGCTCCGAATCTCCACTTGCATTTTCTACAGAAAGAGTGTTTCAGAACGGCTCAATCAAAACTAATGTTCAACTCTTTTAGTTGAACAAACAGAACAGAAGGAAGTTTCACACAAGTCGTCTGTGTAGTTTTTATTTGTAGACATTCTTTTTCCCAATATAGGCCTCTTAGCGCTCAGAATGTCCAATTGCAGTTTCTACAGAAAGAGTGTTTCAGAACGGCTCAATCAAAAGTAATGTTCAACTCTGTTAGTTGAATGCACAGAACAGAAAGAAGTTTCATACAATGCTTCTGTGTAGTTTATATTTGAACATATTCTTTTTTCCACTGTTACCCACTTAGCGCTACGAATGTCCAGTTGCATTTTCTACAGACAGAGTGTTTCAAAACTGCCCAATCAAAAGTATGGTTTAACTCTGTTAGCTGAATGCTCAGATCAGAAAGAAGTTTCACAGAATGCTTCTGTGTAGTTTATATTTGAATATATTCCTTTTTCCACTACTACGCTCTTAGCGCTCCAAATGTCCAGTTGCATTTTCAACAGAAAGAGTGTTCAGATCTGCTCAATCAAAAGTATGGTTTAACTCTGTTAGCTGAATGCACAGATCAGAAAGAAGTTTCACCGAATGATTCTGTGTAGTTTATATTTGAAGCCATTGCTTTTTCCACTATTACCCTCTTAGCGCTCCGAATCTCCACTTGCATTTTCTACAAAAAGAGTGTTTCATAACTGCTCAATCCAAAATATGTTTTATCTCTGTTAACAGAATTTAAAGATCAGAAATAAGTTTCACAGAATGCATCTGTGTAGTTTTTATTTGAAGATATTCTTTTTCCCAATGTAGGCCTCTTAGCGCTTAGCATGTCCAATTGCAGTTTCTACAGAAAGAGTGTTTCAGAACGGCTCAATCAAAAGTAAGGTTCAACTCTGTTAGTTGAATGCACAGAACAGAAAGAATTTTCACAGAATGCTACTGTGTAGTTTATATTTGAATATATTCCTTTTTCCACTATTACCCTCTTAGCGCTCCGAATGTCCACTTGCATTTTCTACAGAAAGAGTGTTCAGAACTGCGCAATCAAAAGTATGGTTTAACTCTGTTAGCTTAATGAACATATCAGAAATAAGTTTCACACAATGCTTCTGTGTAGTTTTTATTTGAAGATATTATTTTTCCCAATAGAGGCCTCTTAGCGCTCAGAATGTCCAATTGCAGTTTCTACAGAAAGAGTGTTTCAGAAAGGCTCAATCAAAAGTAAGGTTCAACTCTGTTAGTTGAATGCACAGAACAGAAAGAAGTTTCATACAATGCTTCTGTGTAGTTTATATTTGAACATATTCTTTTTTCCACTATTACCCACTTAGCGCTACGAATGTCCAGTTGCATTTTCTACAGACAGAGTGTTTCAAAACTGCTCAATCAAAAGTATGGTTTAACTCTGTTAGCTGAATGCTCAGATCAGAAAGAAGTTTCACAGAATGCCTCTGTGTAGTTTATATTTGAATATATTCCTTTTTCCACTACTACTCTCTTAGCGCTCCAAATGTCCAGTTGCATTTTCTACAGAAAGAGTGTTCAGATCTGCTCAATCAAAAGTATGGTTTAACACTGTTAGCTGAATGCACAGATCAGAAAGAAATTTCACAGAATGATTCTGTGTAGTTTATATTTGGAGACATTCCTTTTTCCACTATTTCCCTCTTAGCGCTCCGAATCTCCACTTGCATTTTCTACAGAAAGAGTGTTTCAGAACGGCTCAATCAAAACTAAGTTTCAACTCTTTTAGTTGAACAAACAGAACAGAAAGAAGTTTCACACAATTCTTCTGTGTAGTTTTTATTTGTAGACATTCTTTTTCCCAATATAGGCCTCTTAGCGCTCAGAATGTCCAATTGCAGATTCTACAGAAAGAGTGTTTCAGAACGGCTCAATCAAAGGTAAGGTTCAACTCTGTTAGTTGAATGCACAGAACAGAAAAAGTTTCATACAATGCTTCTGTGTAGTTTATATTTGAACATATTCTTTTTTCCACTATTACCCACTTAGCGCTACGAATGTCCAGTTGCATTTTCTACAGACAGAGTGTTTCAAAACTGCTCAATCAAAAGTATGGTTTAACTCTGTTTGCTGAATGCTCAGATCAGAAAGAAGTTTCACAGAATGCTTCTGTGTAGTTTATATTTGAATATATTCCTTTTTCCACTACTACGCTCTTAGCGCTCCAAATGTCCAGTTGCATTTTCTACAGAAAGAGTGTTCAGATCTGCTCAATCAAAAGTATGGTTTAACTCTGTTAGCTGAATGCACAGATCAGAAAGAAGTTTCACCGAATGATTCTGTGTAGTTTATATTTGAAGACATTCCTTTTTCCACTATTAACCTCTTAGCGCTCCGAATCTCCACTTGCATTTTCTACAAAAAGTGTGTTTCATAACTGCTCAATCCAAAATATGTTTTATCTCTGTTAACTGAATTTACAGATCAGAAATAAGTTTCACAGAATGCATCTGTGTAGTTTTTATTTGAAGATATTCTTTTTCCCAATGTAGGCCTCTAAGCGCTTAGCATGTCCAATTGCAGTTTCTACAGAAAGAGTGTTTCAGAACGGCTCAATCAAAAGTAAGGTTCAACTCTGTTAGTTGAATGCACAGAACAGAAAGAATTTTCACAGAATGCTACTGTGTAGTTTATATTTGAATATATTCCTTTTTCCACTATTACCCTCTTAGCGCTCCGAATGTCCACTTGCATTTTCTACAGAAAGAGTGTTCAGAACTGCGCAATCAAAAGTATGGTTTAACTCTGTTAGCTTAATGAACATATCAGAAATAAGTTTCACACAATGCTTCTGTGTAGTTTTTATTTGAAGATATTATTTTTCCCAATAGAGGCCTCTTAGCGCTCAGAATGTCCAATTGCAGTTTCTACAGAAAGAGTGTTTCAGAAAGGCTCAATCAAAAGTAAGGTTCAACTCTGTTAGTTGAATGCACAGAACAGAAAGAAGTTTCATACAATGCTTCTGTGTAGTTTATATTTGAACATATTGTTTTTTCCACTATTACCCATTTAGCGCTACGAATGTCCAGTTGCATTTTCTACAGACAGAGTGTTTCAAAACAGCTCAATCAAAAGTATGGTTTAACTCTGTTAGCTGAATGCTCAGATCAGAAAGAAGTTTCACAGAATGCTTCTGTTTAGTTTATATTTGAATATATTCCTTTTTCCACTACTACTCTCTTAGCGCTCCAAATGTCCAGTTGCATTTTCTACAGAAAGAGTGTTCAGATCTGCTCAATCAAAAGTATGGTTTAACACTGTTAGCGGAATGCACAGATCAGAAAGAAATTTCACAGAATGATTCTGTGTAGTTTATATTTGGAGACATTCCTTTTTCCACTATTTCCCTCTTATCGCTCCGAATCTCCACTTGCATTTTCTACAGAAAGAGTGTTTCAGAACGGCTCAATCAAAACTAAGGTTCAACTCTTTTAGTTGAACAAACAGAACAGAAAGAAGTTTCACACAATTCTTCTGTGTAGTTTTTATTTGTTGACATTCTTTTTCCCAATATAGGCCTCTTAGCGCTCAGAATGTCCAATTGCAGTTTCTACAGAAAGAGTGTTTCAGAACGGCTCAATCAAAAGTAAGGTTCAACTCTGTTAGTTGAATCACAGAACAGAAAGAAGTTTCATACAATGCTTCTGTGTAGTTTATATTTGAACATATTCTTTTTTCCACTATTACCCACTTAGCGCTACGAATGTCCAGTTGCATTTTCTACAGACAGAGTGTTTCAAAACTGCTCAATCAAAAGTATGGTTTAACTCTGTTTGCTGAATGCTCAGATCAGAAAGAAGTTTCACAGAATGCTTCTGTGTAGTTTATATTTGAATATATTCCTTTTTCCACTACTACGCTCTTAGCGCTCCAAATGTCCAGTTGCATTTTCTACAGAAAGAGGGTTCAGTTCTGCTCAATCAAAAGTATGGTTTAACTCTGTTAGCTGAATGCACAGATCAGAAAGAAGTTTCACCGAATGATTCTGTGTAGTTTATATTTGAAGGCACTCCTTTTTCCACTATTAACCACTTAGCGCTCCGAATCTCCACTTGCATTTTCTACAAAAAGAGTGTTTCATAAATGCTCAATCCAAAATATGTTTTATCTCTGTTAACTGAATTTACAGATCAGAAATAAGTTTCACAGAATGCATCTGTGTAGTTTTTATTTGAAGATATTCTTTTTCCCAATGTAGGCCTCTTAGCGCTTAGCATGTCCAATTGCATTTTCTACAGAAAGAGTGTTTCAGAACGGCTCAATCAAAAGTAAGGTTCAACTCTGTTAGTTGAATGCACAGAACAGAAAGGATTTTCACAGAATGCTACTGTGTAGTTTATATTTGAATATATTCCTTTTTCCACTATTACCCTCTTAGCGCTCCGAATGTCCACTTGCATTTTCTACAGAAAGAGTGTTCAGAACTGCGCAATCAAAAGTATGGTTTAACTCTGTTAGCTTAATGAACATATCAGAAATAAGTTTCACACAATGCTTCTGTGTAGTTTTTATTTGAAGATATTATTTTTCCCAATAGAGGCCTCTTAGCGCTCAGAATGTCCAATTGCAGTTTCTACAGAAGGAGTGTTTCAGAAAGGCTCAATCAAAAGTAAGGTTCAACTCTGTTAGTTGAATGCACAGAACAGAAAGAAGTTTCATACAATGCTTCTGTGTAGTTTATATTTGAACATATTGTTTTTTCCACTATTACCCATTTAGCGCTACGAGTATCCAGTTGCATTTTCTACAGACAGAGTGTTTCAAAACTGCTCAATCAAAAGTATGGTTTAACTCTGTTAGCTGAATGCTCAGATCAGAAAGAAGTTTCACAGAATGCTTCTGTTTAGTTTATATTTGAATATATTCCTTTTTCCACTACTACTCTCTTAGCGCTCCAAATGTCCAGTTGCATTTTCTACAGAAAGAGTGTTCAGATCTGCTCAATCAAAAGTATGGTTTAACTCTGTTAGCTGAATGCACAGACCAGAAAGAAGTTTCACAGAATGATTCTGTGTAGTTTATATTTGGAGACATTCCTTTTTCCACTATTACCCTCTTAGCGCTCCGAATCTCCATTTGCATTTTCTACAGAAAGAGTGTTTCAGAACGGCTCAATCAAAACTAAGGTTCAACTCTTTTAGTTGAACAAACAGAACAGGAAGAAGTTTCACACAATTCTTCTGTGTAGTTTTTATTTGTAGACATTATTTTTCCCAATATAGGCCTCTTAGCGCTCAGAATGTCCAATTGCAGTTTCTACAGAAAGAGTGTTTCAGAACGGCTCAATCAAAAGTAAGGTTCAACTCTGTTAGTTGAATGCACAGAACAGAAAGAAGTTTCATACAATGCTTCTTTGTAGTCTATATTTGAACATATTATTTTTTCCACTATTACCCACTTAGCGCTACGAATGTCCAGTTGCATTTTCTACAGACAGAGTGTTTCAAAACTGCTCAATCAAAAGTATGGTTTAACTCTGTTAGCTGAATGCTCAGATCAGAAAGAAGTTTCACAGAATGCTTCTGTGTAGTTTATATTTGAATATATTCCTTTTTCCACTACTACGCTCTTAGCGCTCCAAATGTCCAGTTGCATTTTCTACAGAAAGAGTGTTCAGATCTGCTCAATCAAAAGTATGGTTTAACTCTGTTAGCTGAATGCACAGATCAGAAAGAAGTTTCACAGAATGATTCTGTGTAGTTTATATTTGAAGACATTCCTTTTTCCACTATTACCCTCTTAGCGCTCCGAATCTCCACTTGCATTTTCTACAAAAAGAGTGTTTCATAACTGCTCAATCAAAAATATGTTTTATCACTGTTAACTGAATTTACAGATCAGAAATACGTTTCACAGAATGCATCTGTGTAGTTTTTATTTGAAGATATTCTTTTTCCCAATGTAGGCCTCTTAGCGCTTAGCATGTCCAATTGCAGTTTCTACAGAAAGAGTGTTTCAGAACGGCTCAATCAAAAGTAAGGTTCAAGTCTGTTAGTTGAATGCACAGAACAGAAAGAATTTTCACAGAATGCTACTGTGTAGTTTATATTTGAATATATTCCTTTTTCCACTATTACCCTCTTAGCGCTCCGAATGTCCACTTGCATTTTCTACAGAAAGAGTGATCAGAACTGCGCAATCAAAAGTATGTTTTCACTCTGTTAGCTTAATGAACATATCAGAAATAAGTTTCACACAATGCTTCTGTGTAGATTTATTTGAAGATATTATTTTTCCCAATATAGGCCTCTTAGCGCTCAGAATGTCCAATTGCAGTTTCTACAGAAAGAGTGTTTCAGAAAGGCTCAATCAAAAGTAAGGTTCAACTCTGTTAGTTGAATGCACAGAACAGAAAGAAGTTTCATACAATGCTTCTGTGTAGTTTATATTTGAACATATTCTTTTTTCCACTATTACCCACTTAGCGCTACGAATGTCCAGTTGCATTTTCTACAGACAGAGTGTTTCAAAACAGCTCAATCAAAAGTATGGTTTAACTCTGTTAGCTGAATGCTCACATCAGAAAGAAGTTTCACAGAATGCTTCTGTGTAGTTTATATTTGAATATATTCCTTTTTCCACTATTACTCTCTTAGCGCTCCAAATGTCCAGTGGCATTTTCTACAGAAAGAGTGTTCAGATCTGCTCAATCAAAAGTATGGTTTATCTCTGTTAGCTGAAGGCACAGATCAGAAAGAAGTTTCACAGAATGATTCTGTGTAGTTTATATTTGGAGACATTCTTTTTTCCACTATTACCCTCTTAGCGCTCCGAATCTCCACTTGCATTTTCTACAGAAAGAGTGTTTCAGAACGGCTCAATCAAAACTAAGGTTCAACTCTTTTAGTTGAACAAACAGAAGAGAAAGAAGTTTCACACAATTCTTCTGTGTAGTTTTTATTTGTAAACATTCTTTTTCCCAATATAGGCCTTTTAGCGCTCAGAATGTCCAATTGCAGTTTCTACAGAAAGAGTGTTTCAGAACGGCTCAATCAAAAGTAAGGTTCAACTCTGTTAGTTGAATGCACAGAAGAGAAAGAAGTTTCATACAATGCTTCTGTGTAGTTTATATTTGAATATATTCTTTTTTCCACTCTTACCCACTTAGCGCTACGAATGTCCAGTTGCATTTCCTACAGACAGAGTGTTTCAAAACTGCTCAATCAAAAGTATGGTTTAACTCTGTTAGCTGAATGCTCAGATCAGAAAGAAGTTTCAGAGAATGCTTCTGTGTAGTTTATATTTGAATATATTCCTTTTTCCACTACTACGCTCTTAGCGCTCCAAATGTCCAGTTGCATTTTCAACAGAAAGAGTGTTCAGATCTGCTCAATCAAAAGTATGGTTTAACTCTGTTAGGTGAATGCACAGATCAGAAAGAAGTTTCACCGAATGATTCTGTGTAGTTTATATTTGAAGACATTCCTTTTTCCACTATTACCCTCTTAGCGCTCCGAATCTCCACTTGCATTTTCTACAAAAAGAGTGTTTCATAACTGCTCAATCAAAAATATGTTTTATCACTGTTAACTGAATTTACAGATCAGAAATACGTTTCACAGAATGCATCTGTGTAGTTTTTATTTGAAGATATTCTTTTTCCCAATGTAGGCCTCTTAGCGCTTAGCATGTCCAATTGCAGTTTCTACAGAAAGAGTGTTTCAGAACGGCTCAATCAAAAGTAAGGTTCAAGTCTGTTAGTTGAATGCACAGAACAGAAAGAATTTTCACAGAATGCTACTGTGTAGTTTATATTTGAATATATTCCTTTTTCCACTATTACCCTCTTAGCGCTCCGAATGTCCACTTGCATTTTCTACAGAAAGAGTGATCAGAACTGCGCAATCAAAAGTATGTTTTCACTCTGTTAGCTTAATGAACATATCAGAAATAAGTTTCACACAATGCTTCTGTGTAGATTAATTTGAAGATATTATTTTTCCCAATATAGGCCTCTTAGCGCTCAGAATGTCCAATTGCAGTTTCTACAGAAAGAGTGTTTCAGAAAGGCTCAATCAAAAGTAAGGTTCAACTCTGTTAGTTGAATGCACAGAACAGAAAGAAGTTTCATACAATGCTTCTGTGTAGTTTATATTTGAACATATTCTTTTTTCCACTATTACCCACTTAGCGCTACGAATGTCCAGTTGCATTTTCTACAGACAGAGTGTTTCAAAACAGCTCAATCAAAAGTATGGTTTAACTCTGTTAGCTGAATGCTCACATCAGAAAGAAGTTTCACAGAATGCTTCTGTGTAGTTTATATTTGAATATATTCCTTTTTCCACTATTACTCTCTTAGCGCTCCAAATGTCCAGTGGCATTTTCTACAGAAAGAGTGTTCAGATCTGCTCAATCAAAAGTATGGTTTATCTCTGTTAGCTGAAGGCACAGATCAGAAAGAAGTTTCACAGAATGATTCTGTGTAGTTTATATTTGGAGACATTCTTTTTTCCACTATTACCCTCTTAGCGCTCCGAATCTCCACTTGCATTTTCTACAGAAAGAGTGTTTCAGAACGGCTCAATCAAAACTAAAGTTCAACTCTTTTAGTTGAACAAACAGAAGAGAAAGAAGTTTCACACAATTCTTCTGTGTAGTTTTTATTCGAAGATATTTTTTTTCCCAATAGAGGCCTCTTAGCGCTCAGAATGTCCAATTGCAGTTTCTACAGAAAGAGTGTTTCAGAAAGGCTCAATCAAAAGTAAGGTTCAACTCTGTTAGTTGAATGCACAGAACAGAAAGAAGTTTCATACAATGCTTCTGTGTAGTTTATATTTGAACATATTCTTTTTTCCACTATTACCCACTTAGCGCTACGAATGTCCAGTTGCATTTTCTACAGACAGAGTGTTTCAAATCTGCTCAATCAAAAGTATGGTTTAACTCTGTTAGCTGAATGCTCAGATCAGAAAGAAGTTTCACAGAATGCTTCTGTGTAGTTTATATTTGAATATATTCCTTTTTCCACTACTACTCTCTTAGTGCTCCAATTGTCCAGTTGCATTTTCTACAGAAAGAGTGTTCAGATCTGCTCAATCAAAAGTATGGTTTAACTCTGTTTGCTGAATGCACAGATCAGAAAGAAGTTTCACAGAATGATTCTGTGTAGTTTATATTTGGAGACATTCCTTTTTCCACTATTACCCTCTTAGCGCTCCGAATCTCCACTTGCATTTTCTACAGAAAGAGTGTTTCAGAACGGCTCAATCAAAACTAAGGTTCAACTCTTTTAGTTGAACAAACAGAACAGAAGGAAGTTTCACACAAGTCGTCTGTGTAGTTTTTATTTGTAGACATTCTTTTTCCCAATATAGGCCTCTTAGCGCTCAGAATGTCCAATTGCAGTTTCTACAGAAAGAGTGTTTCAGAACGGCTCAATCAAAAGTAATGTTCAACTCTGTTAGTTGAATGCACAGAACAGGAAGAAGTTTCATACAATGCTTCTGTGTAGTTTATATTTGAACATATTCTTTTTTCCACTGTTACCCACTTAGCGCTACGAATGTCCAGTTGCATTTTCTACAGACAGAGTGTTTCAAAACTGCCCAATCAAAAGTATGGTTTAACTCTGTTAGCTGAATGCTCAGATCAGAAAGAAGTTTCACAGAATGCTTCTGTGTAGTTTATATTTGAATATATTCCTTTTTCCACTACTACGCTCTTAGCGATCCAAATGTACAGTTGCATTTTCAACAGAAAGAGTGTTCAGATCTGCTCAATCAAAAGTATGGTTTAACTCTGTTAGCTGAATGCACAGATCAGAAAGAAGTTTCACCGAATGATTCTGTGTAGTTTATATTTGAAGCCATTGCTTTTTCCACTATTACCCTCTTAGCGCTCCGAATCTCCACTTGCATTTTCTACAAAAAGAGTGTTTCATAACTGCTCAATCCAAAATATGTTTTATCTCTGTTAACAGAATTTAAAGATCAGAAATAAGTTTCACAGAATGCATCTGTGTAGTTTTTATTTGAAGATATTCTTTTTCCCAATGTAGGCCTCTTAGCGCTTAGCATGTCCAATTGCAGTTTCTACAGAAAGAGTGTTTCAGAACGGCTCAATCAAAAGTAAGGTTCAACTCTGTTAGTTGAATGCACAGAACAGAAAGTATTTTCACAGAATGCTACTGTGTAGTTTATATTTGAATATATTCGTTTTTCCACTATTACCCTCTTAGCACTCCGAATGTCCACTTGCATTTTCTACAGAAAGAGTGTTCAGAACTGCGCAATCAAAAGTATGGTTTAACTCTGTTAGCTTAATGAACATATCAGAATTAAGTTTCACACAATGCTTCTGTGTAGTTTTTATTTGAAGATATTATTTTTCCCAATATAGGCCTCTTAGCGCTCAGAATGTCCAATTGCAGTTTCTACAGAAAGAGTGTTTCAGAAAGGCTCAATCAAAAGTAAGGTTCAACTCGGTTAGTTGAATGCACAGAACAGAAAGAAGTTTCATACAATGCTTCTGTGTAGTTTATATTTGAACGTATTCTTTTTTCCACTATTACCCACTTAGCGCTACGAATGTCCAGTTGCATTTTCTACAGACAGAGTGTTTCAAAACTGCTCAATCAAAAGTATGGTTTAACTCTGTTAGCTGAATGCTCAGATCAGAAAGAAGTTTCACAGAATGCTTCTGTGTAGTTTATATTTGAATATATTCCTTTTTCCACTACTACGCTCTTAGCGCTCCAAATGTCCAGTTGCATTTTCTACAGAAAGAGTGTTCAGATCTGCTCAATCAAAAGTATGGTTTAACTCTGTTAGCTGAATGCACAGATCAGAAAGAAGTTTCACAGAATGATTCTGTGTAGTTTATATTTGGAGACATTCCTTTTTCCACTATTACCCTCTTAGCGCTCCGAATCTCCACTTGCATTTTCTACAGAAAGAGTGTTTCAGAACGGCTCAATCAAAACTAAGGTTCAACTCTTTTAGTTGAACAAACAGAAGAGAAAGAAGTTTCACACAATTCTTCTGTGTAGTTTTTATTTGTAAACATTCTTTTTCCCAATATAGGCCTTTTAGCGCTCAGAATGTCCAATTGCAGTTTCTACAGAAAGAGTGTTTCAGAACGGCTCAATCAAAAGTAAGGTTCAACTCTGTTAGTTGAATGCACAGAACAGAAAGAAGTTTCATACAATGCTTCTGTGTAGTTTATATTTGAATATATTCTTTTTTCCACTCTTACCCACTTAGCGCTACGAATGACCAGTTGCATTTTCTACAGACAGAGTGTTTCAAAACTGCTCAATCAAAAGTATGGTTTAACTCTGTTAGCGGAATGCTCAGATCAGAAAGAAGTTTCACAGAATGCTTCTGTGTAGTTTATATTTGAATATATTCCTTTTTCCACTACTACGCTCTTAGCGCTCCAAATGTCCAGTTGCATTTTCTACAGAAAGAGTGTTCAGATCTGCTCAATCAAAAGTATGGTTTAACTCTGTTAGCTGAATGCACAGATCGGAAAGAAGTTTCACCGAATGATTCTGTGTAGTTTATATTTGAAGACATTCCTTTTTCCACTATTACCCTCTTAGCGCTCCGAATCTCCACTTGCATTTTCTACAAAAAGAGTGTTTCATAACTGCTCAATCAAAAATATGTTTTATCTCTGTTAACTGAATTTACAGATCAGAAATAAGTTTCACAGAATGCATCTGTGTAGTTTTTATTTGAAGATATTCTTTTTCCCAATGTAGGCCTCTTAGCGCTTAGCATGTCCAATTGCAGTTTCTACAGAAAGAGTGTTTCAGAACGGCTCAATCAAAAGTAAGGTTCAACTCTGTTAGTTGAATGCACAGAACAGAAAGAATTTTCACAGAATGCTACTGTGTAGTTTATATTTGAATATATTACTTTTTCCACTATTACCCTCTTAGCGCTCCGAATGACCACTTGCATATTCTACAGAAAGAGTGATCAGTACTGCGCAATCAAAAGTATGGTTTAACTCTGTTAGCTTAATGAACATATCAGAAATAAGTTTCACACAATGCTTCTGTGTAGTTTTTATTTGAAGATATTATTTTTCCCAATAGAGGCCTCTTAGCGCTCTGAATGTCCAATTGCAGTTTCTACAGAAAGAGTGTTTCAGAAAGGCTCAATCAAAAGTAAGGTTCAACTCTGTTAGTTGAATGCACAGAACAGAAAGAAGTTTCATACAATGCTTCTGTGTAGTTTATATTTGAACATATTCTTTTTTCCACTATTACCCACTTAGCGCTACGAATGTCCAGTTGCATTTTCTACAGACAGAGTGTTTCAAAACTGCTCAATCAAAAGTATGGTTTAACTCTGTTAGCTGAATGCTCAGATCGGAAAGAAGTTTCACCGAATGCTTCTGTGTAGTTTATATTTGAATATATTCCTTTTTCCACTACTACTCTCTTAGCGCTCCAAATGTCCAGTTGCATTTTCTACAGAAAGAGTGTTCAGATATGTTCAATCAAAAGTATGGTTTAACTCTGTTAGCTGAATGCACAGATCAGAAAGAAGTTTCACAGAATATTTCTGTGTAGTTTATATTTGGAGACATTCCTTTTTCCACTATTACCCTCTTAGTGCTCCGAATCTCCACTTGCATTTTCTACAGAAACAGTGTTTCAGAACGGCTCAATCAAAAGTAAGTTTCAACTCTTTCAGTTGAACAAACAGAACAGAAAGAAGTTTCACACAATTCTTCTGTGTAGTTTTTATTTGTAGACATTCTTTTTCCCAATATAGGCCTCTTAGCGCTCAGAATGTCCAATTGCAGTTTCTACAGAAAGAGTGTTTCAGAATGGCTCAATCAAAAGTAAGGTTCAACTCTGTTAGTTGAATGCACAGAACAGAAAGATGTTTCATACAATGCTTCTGTGTAGTTTATATTTGAACATATTTTTTTTCCACTATTACCCACTTAGCGCTACGAATGTCCAGTTGCATTTTCTACAGACAGAGTGTTTCAAAACTGCTCAATCAAAAGTATGGTTTAACTCTGTTAGCTGAATGCTCAGATCAGAAAGAAGTTTCACAGAATGCTTCTGTGTAGTTTATATTTCAATATATTCCTTTTTTCACTACTACGCTCTTAGCGCTCCAAATGTCCAGTTGCATTTTCTACAGAAAGAGTGTTCAGATCTGCTCAATCAAAAGTATGGTTTAACTCTGTTAGCTGAATGCACAGATCAGAAAGAAGTGTCACCGAATGATTCTGTGTAGTTTATATTTGAAGAAATTCCTTTTTCCACTATTACCCTCTTAGCGCTCCGAATCTCCACTTGCATTTTCTACAAAAAGAGTGTTTCATAACTGCTCAATCAAAAATATGTTTTATCTCTGTTAACTGAATTTACAGATCAGAAATAAGTTTCAGAGAATGCATCTGTGTAGTTTTTATTTGAAGATATTCCTTTTCCCAATGTAGGCCTCTTAGCGCTTAGCATGTCCAATTGCAGTTTCTACAGAAAGAGTGTTTCAGAACGGCTCAATCAAAAGTAAGGTTCAACTCTGTTAGTTGAATGCACAGAACAGAAAGAATTTTCACAGAATGCTACTGTGTAGTTTATATTTGAATATATTCCTTTTTCCACTATTACCCTCTTAGCGCTCCGAATGTCCACTTGCATTTTCTACAGAAAGAGTGATCAGAACTGCGCAATCAAAAGTATGGTTTAACTCTGTTAGCTTAATGAACATATCAGAAATAAGTTTCACACAATGCTTCTGTGTAGTTTTTATTTGAAGATATTATTTTACCCAATATAGACCTCTTAGCGCTCAGAATGTCCAATTGCAGTTTCTACAGAAAGAGTGTTTCAGAAAGGCTCAATCAAAAGTAAGGTTCAACTCTGTTAGTTGAATGCACAGAACAGAAAGAAGTTTCATACAATGCTTCTGTGTAGTTTATATTTGAACGTATTCTTTTTTCCACTATTACCCACTTAGCGCTACGAATGTCCAGTTGCATTTTCTACAGACAGAGTGTTTCAAAACTGCTCAATCAAAAGTATGGTTTAACTCTGTTAGCTGAATGCTCAGATCAGAAAGAAGTTTCACAGAATGCTTCTGTGTAGTTTATATTTGAATATATTCCTTTTTCCACTACTACGCTCTTAGCGCTCCAAATGTCCAGTTGCATTTTCTACAGAAAGAGTGTTCAGATGTGCTCAATCAAAAGTATGGTTGAACTCTGTTAGCTGAATGCACAGATCAGAAAGAAGTTTCACCGAATGATTCTGTGTAGTTTATATTTGAAGACATTCCTTTTTCCACTATTACCCTCTTAGCGCTCCGAATCTCCACTTGCATTTTCTAGAGAAAGAGTGTTTCAGAACGGCTCAATCAAAACTAAGGTTCAAATCTTTTAGTTGAACAAACAGAACAGACAGAAGTTTCACACAATTCTTCTGTGTAGTTTTTATTTGTAGACATGCTTTTTCCCAATATAGGCCTCTTAGCGCTCAGAATGTCCAATTGCAGTTTCTACAGAAAGAGTGTTTCAGAACGGCTCAATCAAAAGTAAGGTTCAACTCTGTTAGTTGAATGCACAGAACAGAAAGAAGTTTCATACAATGCTTCTGTGTAGTTTATATTTGAATATATTCGTTTTTCCACTATTACCCACTTAGCGCTACGAATGTCCAGTTGCATTTTCTACAGACAGAGTGTTTCAAAACTGCTCAATCAAAAGTATGGTTTAACTCTGTTAGCTGAATGCTCAGATCAGAAAGAAGTTTCACAGAATGCTTCTGTGTAGTTTATATTTGAATATATTCCTTTTTCCACTACTACGCTCTTAGCGCTCCAAATGTCCAGTTGCATTTTCTACAGAAAGAGTGTTCAGATCTGCTCCATCAAAAGTATGGTTTAACTCTGTTAGCTGAATGCACAGATCGGAAAGAAGTTTCACCGAATGATTCTGTGTAGTTTATATTTGAAGACATTCCTTTTTCCACTATTACCCTCTTAGCGCTCCGAATCTCCACTTGCATTTTCTACAAAAAGAGTGTTTCATAACTGCTCAATCAAAAATATGTTTTATCTCTGTTAACTGAATTTACAGATCAGAAATAAGTTTCACAGAATGCATCTGTGTAGTTTTTATTTGAAGATATTCTTTTTCCCAATGTAGGCCTCTTAGCGCTTAGCATGTCCAATTGCAGTTTCTACAGAAAGAGTGTTTCAGAACGGCTCAATCAAAAGTAAGGTTCAACTCTGTTAGTTGAATGCACAGAACAGAAAGAATTTTCACAGAATGCTACTGTGTAGTTTATATTTGAATATATTCCTTTTTCCACTATTACCCTCTTAGCGATCCGAATGACCACTTGCATATTCTACAGAAAGAGTGATCAGAACTGCGCAATCAAAAGTATGGTTTAACTCTGTTAGCTTAATGAACATATCAGAAATAAGTTTCACACAATGCTTCTGTGTAGTTTTTATTTGAAGATATTATTTTTCCCAATAGAGGCCTCTTAGCGCTCTGAATGTCCAATTGCAGTTTCTACAGAAAGAGTGTTTCAGAAAGGCTCAATCAAAAGTAAGGTTCAACTCTGTTAGTTGAATGCACAGAACAGAAAGAAGTTTCATACAATGCTTCTGTGTAGTTTATATTTGAACATATTTTTTTTCCACTATTACCCACTTAGTGCTACGAATGTCCAGTTGCATTTTCTACAGACAGAGTGTTTCAAAACTGCTCAATCAAAAGTATGGTTTAACTCTGTTAGCTGAATGCTCAGATGGGAAAGAAGTTTCACAGAATGCTTCTGTGTAGTTTATATTTGAATATATTCCTTTTTCCACTACTACTCTCTTAGCGCTCCAAATGTCCAGTTGCATTTTCTACAGAAAGAGTGTTCAGATATGTTCAATCAAAAGTATGGTTTAACTCTGTTAGCTGAATGCACAGATCAGAAAGAACTTTCACAGAATGTTTCTGTGTAGTTTATATTTGGAGACATTCCTTTTTCCACTATTACCCTCTTAGTGCTCCGAATCTCCACTTGCATTTTCTACAGAAAGAGTGTTTCAGAACGGCTCAATCAAAAGTAAGTTTCAACTCTTTCAGTTGAACAAACAGAACAGAAAGAAGTTTCACACAATTCTTCTGTGTAGTTTTTATTTGTAGACATTCTTTTTTCCCAATATAGGCCTCTTAGCGCTCAGAATGTCCAATTGCAGTTTCTACAGAAAGAGTGTTTCAGAACCACTCAATCAAAAGTAAGGTTCTACTCTGTTAGTTGAATGCACAGAACAGAAAGATGTTTCATACAATGCTTCTGTGTAGTTTATATTTGAACATATTTTTTTTCCAATATTACCCACTTAGCGCTACGAATGTCCAGTTGCATTTTCTACAGACAGAGTGTTTCAAAACTGCTCAATCAAAAGTATGGTTTAACTCTGTTAGCTGAATGCTCAGATCAGAAAGAAGTTTCACAGAATGCTTCTGTGTAGTTTATATTTGAATGTATTCCTTTTTCCACTACTACGCTCTTAGCGCTCCAAATGTCCAGTTGCATTTTCTACAGAAAGAGTGTTCAGATCTGCTCAATCAAAAGTATGGTTTAACTCTGTTAGCTGAATGCACAGATCAGAAAGAAGTTTCACTGAATGATTCTGTGTAGTTTATATTTGAAGACATTCCTTTTTCCACTATTACCCTCTTAGCGCTCCGAATCTCCACTTGCATTTTCTACAAAAAGAGTGTTTCATAACTGCTCAATCAAAAATATGTTTTATCTCTGTTAACTGAATTTACAGATCAGTAATAAGTTTCACAGAATGCATCTGTGTAGTTTTTATTTGAAGATATTCTTTTTCCCAATGTAGGCCTCTTAGCGCTTAGCATGTCCAATTGCAGTTTCTACAGAAAGAGTGTTTCAGAACGGCTCAATCAAAAGTAAGGTTCAACTCTGTTAGTTGAATGCACAGAACAGAAAGAATTTTCACAGAATGCTACTGTGTAGTTTATATTTGATTATATTCCTTTTTCCACTATTAACCTCTTAGCGCTCCGAATGTCCACTTGCATTTTCTACAGAAAGAGTGTTCAGAACTGCGCAATCAAAAGTATGGTTTAACTCTGTTAGCTTAATGAACATATCAGAAATAAGTTTCACACAATGCTTCTGTGTAGTTTTTATTTGAAGATATTATTTTTCCCAATAGAGGCCTCTTAGCGCTCTGAATGTCCAATTGCAGTTTCTACAGAAACAGTGTTTCAGAAAGGCTCAATCAAAAGTAAGGTTCAACTCTGTTAGTTGAATGCACAGAACAGAAAGAAGTTTCATACAATGCTTCTGTGTAGTTTATATTTGAACATATTCTTTTTTCCACTATTACCCACTTAGCGCTACGAATGTCCAGTTGCATTTTCTACAGACAGAGTGTTTCAAAACTGCTCAATCAAAAGTATGGTTTAACTCTGTTAGCTGAATGCTCAGATCGGAAAGAAGTTTCACCGAATGCTTCTGTGTAGTTTATATTTGAATATATTCCTTTTTCCACTACTACTCTCTTAGCGCTCCAAATGTCCAGTTGCATTTTCTACAGAAAGAGTGTTCAGATATGTTCAATCAAAAGTATGGTTTAACTCTGTTAGCTGAATGCACAGATCAGAAAGAAGTTTCACAGAATATTTCTGTGTAGTTTATATTTGGAGACATTCCTTTTTCCACTATTACCCTCTTAGTGCTCCGAATCTCCACTTGCATTTTCTACAGAAACAGTGTTTCAGAACGGCTCAATCAAAAGTAAGTTTCAACTCTTTCAGTTGAACAAACAGAACAGAAAGAAGTTTCACACAATTCTTCTGTGTAGTTTTTATTTGTAGACATTCTTTTTCCCAATATAGGCCTCTTAGCGCTCAGAATGTCCAATTGCAGTTTCTACAGAAAGAGTGTTTCAGAATGGCTCAATCAAAAGTAAGGTTCAACTCTGTTAGTTGAATGCACAGAACAGAAAGATGTTTCATACAATGCTTCTGTGTAGTTTATATTTGAACATATTTTTTTTCCACTATTACCCACTTAGCGCTACGAATGTCCAGTTGCATTTTCTACAGACAGAGTGTTTCAAAACTGCTCAATCAAAAGTATGGTTTAACTCTGTTAGCTGAATGCTCAGATCAGAAAGAAGTTTCACAGAATGCTTCTGTGTAGTTTATATTTGAATGTATTCCTTTTTCCACTACTACGCTCTTAGCGCTCCAAATGTCCAGTTGCATTTTCTACAGAAAGAGTGTTCAGATCTGCTCAATCAAAAGTATGGTTTAACTCTGTTAGCTGAATGCACAGATCAGAAAGAAGTTTCACCGAATGATTCTGTGTAGTTTATATTTGAAGACATTCCTTTTTCCACTATTACCCCCTTAGCGCTCCGAATCTCCACTTGCATTTTCTACAAAAAGAGTGTTTCATAACTGTTCAATCAAAAATATGTTTTATCTCTGTTAACTGAATTTACAGATCAGTAATAAGTTTCACAGAATGCATCTGTGTAGTTTTTATTTGAAGATATTCTTTTTCCCAATGTAGGCCTCTTAGCGCTTAGCATGTCCAATTGCAGTTTCTACAGAAAGAGTGTTTCAGAACGGCTCAATCAAAAGTAAGGTTCAACTCTGTTAGTTGAACGCACAGAACAAAAAGAATTTTCACAGAATTCTACTGTGTAGTTTATATTTGAATATATTCCTTTTTCCACTATTACCCTCTTAGCGCTCCGAATGTCCACTTGCATTTTCTACAGAAAGAGTGATCAGAACTGCGCAATCAAAAGTATGGTTTAACTCTGTTAGCTTAATGAACATATCAGAAATAAGTTTCACACAATGCTTCTGTGTAGTTTTTATTCGAAGATATTATTTTTCCCAATATAGGCCTCTTAGCGCTCAGAATGTCCAATTGCAGTTTCTACAGAAAGAGTGTTTCAGAAAGGCTCAATCAAAAGTAAGGTTCAACTCTGTTAGTTGAATGCACAGAACAGAAAGTAGTTTCATACAATGCTTCTGTGTAGTTTATATTTGAACATATTCTTTTTTCCACTATTACCCACTTAGCGCTACGCATGTCCAGTTGCATTTTCTACAGACAGAGTGTTTCAAAACTGCTCAATCAAAAGTATGGTTTAACTCTGTTAGCTGAATGCTCAGATCAGAAAGAAGTTTCACAGAATGCTTCTGTGTAGTTTATATTTGAATGTATTCCTTTTTCCACTACTACGCTCTTAGCGCTCCAAATGTCCAGTTGCATTTTATACAGAAAGAGTGTTCAGATCTGCTCAATCAAAAGTATGGTTTAACTCTGTTAGCTGAATGCACAGATCAGAAAGAAGTTTCACTGAATGATTCTGTGTAGTTTATATTTGAAGACATTCCTTTTTCCACTATTACCCTCTTAGCGCTCCGAATCTCCACTTGCATTTTCTACAAAAAGAGTGTTTCATAACTGCTCAATCAAAAATATGTTTTATCTCTGTTAACTGAATTTACAGATCAGTAATAAGTTTCACAGAATGCATCTGTGTAGTTTTTATTTGAAGATATTCTTTTTCCCAATGTAGGCCTCTTAGCGCTTAGCATGTCCAATTGCAGTTTCTACAGAAAGAGTGTTTCAGAACGGCTCAATCAAAAGTAAGGTTCAACTCTGTTAGTTGAATGCACAGAACAGAAAGAATTTTCACAGAATGCTACTGTGTAGTTTATATTTGAATATATTCCTTTTTCCACTATTAACCTCTTAGCGCTCCGAATGTCCACTTGCATTTTCTACAGAAAGAGTGTTCAGAACTGCGCAATCAAAAGTATGGTTTAACTCTGTTAGCTTAATGAACATATCAGAAATAAGTTTCACACAATGCTTCTGTGTAGTTTTTATTTGAAGATATTATTTTTCCCAATAGAGGACTCTTAGCGCTCAGAATGTCCAATTGCAGTTTCTACAGAAACAGTGTTTCAGAAAGGCTCAATCAAAATTAAGGTTCAACTCTGTTAGTTGAATGCACAGAACAGAAAGTAGTTTCATACAATGCTTCTGTGTAGTTTATATTTGAACATATTCTTTTTTCCACTATTACCCACTTAGCGCTACGAATGTCCAGTTGCATTTTCTACAGACAGAGTGTTTCAAAACTGCTCAATCAAAAGTATGGTTTAACTCTGTTAGCTGAATGCTCAGATCAGAAAGAAGTCTCACAGAATGCTTCTGTGTAGTTTATATTTGAATATATTCCTTTTTCCACTACTACGCTCTTAGCGCTCCAAATGTCCAGTTGCATTTTATACAGAAAGAGTGTTCAGATCTGCTCAATCAAAAGTATGGTTTAACTCTGTTAGCTGAATGCACAGATCAGAAAGAATTTTCACAGAATGATTCTGTGTAGTTTATATTTGGAGACATTCCTTTTTCCACTATTACCCTCTTAGCGCTCCGAATCTCCACTTGCATTTTCTACAGAAAGAGTGTTTCAGAACGGCTCAATCAAAACTAAGGTTCAACTCTTTCAGTTGAACAAACAGAACAGAAAGAAGTTTCACACAATTCTTCTGTGTAGTTTTTATTTGTAGACATTCTTTTTCCCAATATGGGCTTCTTAGCGCTCAGAATGTCCAATTGCAGTTTCTACAGAAAGAGTGTTTCAGAACAGCTCAATCAAAAGTAAGGTTCAACTCTGTTAGTTGAATGCACAGAAGAGAAAGAAGTTTCATACAATGCTTCTGTGTAGTTTATATTTGAACATTTTTTTTTCCACTATTACCCACTTAGCGCTACGAATGTCCAGTTGCATTTTCTACAGACAGAGTGTTTCAAAACTGCTCAATCAAAAGTATGGTTTAACTCTGTTAGCTGAATGCTCAGATCAGAAAGAAGTTTCACAGAATGCTTCTGTGTAGTTTATATTTCAATATATTCCTTTTTTCACTACTACGCTCTTAGCGCTCCAAATGTCCAGTTGCATTTTCTACAGAAAGAGTGTTCAGATCTGCTCAATCAAAAGTATGGTTTAACTCTGTTAGCTGAATGCACAGATCAGAAAGAAGTGTCACCGAATGATTCTGTGTAGTTTATATTTGAAGACATTCCTTTTTCCACTATTACCCTCTTAGCGCTCCGAATCTCCACTTGCATTTTCTACAAAAAGAGTGTTTCATAACTGCTCAATCAAAAATATGTTTTATCTCTGTTAACTGAATTTACAGATCAGAAATAAGTTTCACAGAATGCATCTGTGTAGTTTTTATTTGAAGATATTCCTTTTCCCAATGTAGGCCTCTTAGCGCTTAGCATGTCCAATTGCAGTTTCTACAGAAAGAGTGTTTCAGAACGGCTCAATCAAAAGTAAGGTTCAACTCTGTTAGTTGAATGCACAGAACAGAAAGAATTTTCACAGAATGCTACTGTGTAGTTTATATTTGAATATATTCCTTTTTCCACTATTACCCTCTTAGCGCTCCGAATGTCCACTTGCATTTTCTACAGAAAGAGTGATCAGAACTGCGCAATCAAAAGTATGGTTTAACTCTGTTAGCTTAATGAACATATCAGAAATAAGTTTCACACAATGCTTCTGTGTAGTTTTTATTTGAAGATATTATTTTACCCAATATAGACCTCTTAGCGCTCAGAATGTCCAATTGCAGTTTCTACAGAAAGAGTGTTTCAGAAAGGCTCAATCAAAAGTAAGGTTCAACTCTGTTAGTTGAATGCACAGAACAGAAAGAAGTTTCATACAATGCTTCTGTGTAGTTTATATTTGAACGTATTCTTTTTTCCACTATTACCCACTTAGCGCTACGAATGTCCAGTTGCATTTTCTACAGACAGAGTGTTTCAAAACTGCTCAATCAAAAGTATGGTTTAACTCTGTTAGCTGAATGCTCAGATCAGAAAGAAGTTTCACAGAATGCTTCTGTGTAGTTTATATTTGAATATATTCCTTTTTCCACTACTACGCTCTTAGCGCTCCAAATGTCCAGTTGCATTTTCTACAGAAAGAGTGTTCAGATGTGCTCAATCAAAAGTATGGTTGAACTCTGTTAGCTGAATGCACAGATCAGAAAGAAGTTTCACCGAATGATTCTGTGTAGTTTATATTTGAAGACATTCCTTTTTCCACTATTACCCTCTTAGCGCTCCGAATCTCCACTTGCATTTTCTAGAGAAAGAGTGTTTCAGAACGGCTCAATCAAAACTAAGGTTCAAATCTTTTAGTTGAACAAACAGAACAGACAGAAGTTTCACACAATTCTTCTGTGTAGTTTTTATTTGTAGACATGCTTTTTCCCAATATAGGCCTCTTAGCGCTCAGAATGTCCAATTGCAGTTTCTACAGAAAGAGTGTTTCAGAACGGCTCAATCAAAAGTAAGGTTCAACTCTGTTAGTTGAATGCACAGAACAGAAAGAAGTTTCATACAATGCTTCTGTGTAGTTTATATTTGAATATATTCGTTTTTCCACTATTACCCACTTAGCGCTACGAATGTCCAGTTGCATTTTCTACAGACAGAGTGTTTCAAAACTGCTCAATCAAAAGTATGGTTTAACTCTGTTAGCTGAATGCTCAGATCAGAAAGAAGTTTCACAGAATGCTTCTGTGTAGTTTATATTTGAATATATTCCTTTTTCCACTACTACGCTCTTAGCGCTCCAAATGTCCAGTTGCATTTTCTACAGAAAGAGTGTTCAGATCTGCTCCATCAAAAGTATGGTTTAACTCTGTTAGCTGAATGCACAGATCGGAAAGAAGTTTCACCGAATGATTCTGTGTAGTTTATATTTGAAGACATTCCTTTTTCCACTATTACCCTCTTAGCGCTCCGAATCTCCACTTGCATTTTCTACAAAAAGAGTGTTTCATAACTGCTCAATCAAAAATATGTTTTATCTCTGTTAACTGAATTTACAGATCAGAAATAAGTTTCACAGAATGCATCTGTGTAGTTTTTATTTGAAGATATTCTTTTTCCCAATGTAGGCCTCTTAGCGCTTAGCATGTCCAATTGCAGTTTCTACAGAAAGAGTGTTTCAGAACGGCTCAATCAAAAGTAAGGTTCAACTCTGTTAGTTGAATGCACAGAACAGAAAGAATTTTCACAGAATGCTACTGTGTAGTTTATATTTGAATATATTCCTTTTTCCACTATTACCCTCTTAGCGATCCGAATGACCACTTGCATATTCTACAGAAAGAGTGATCAGAACTGCGCAATCAAAAGTATGGTTTAACTCTGTTAGCTTAATGAACATATCAGAAATAAGTTTCACACAATGCTTCTGTGTAGTTTTTATTTGAAGATATTATTTTTCCCAATAGAGGCCTCTTAGCGCTCTGAATGTCCAATTGCAGTTTCTACAGAAAGAGTGTTTCAGAAAGGCTCAATCAAAAGTAAGGTTCAACTCTGTTAGTTGAATGCACAGAACAGAAAGAAGTTTCATACAATGCTTCTGTGTAGATTATATTTGAACATATTTTTTTTCCACTATTACCCACTTAGTGCTACGAATGTCCAGTTGCATTTTCTACAGACAGAGTGTTTCAAAACTGCTCAATCAAAAGTATGGTTTAACTCTGTTAGCTGAATGCTCAGATCAGAAAGAAGTTTCACAGAATGCTTCTGTGTAGTTTATATTTGAATATATTCCTTTTTCCACTACTACTCTCTTAGCGCTCCAAATGTCCAGTTGCATTTTCTACAGAAAGAGTGTTCAGATATGTTCAATCAAAAGTATGGTTTAACTCTGTTAGCTGAATGCACAGATCAGAAAGAACTTTCACAGAATGTTTCTGTGTAGTTTATATTTGGAGACATTCCTTTTTCCACTATTACCCTCTTAGTGCTCCGAATCTCCACTTGCATTTTCTACAGAAAGAGTGTTTCAGAACGGCTCAATCAAAAGTAAGTTTCAACTCTTTCAGTTGAACAAACAGAACAGAAAGAAGTTTCACACAATTCTTCTGTGTAGTTTTTATTTGTAGACATTCTTTTTTCCCAATATAGGCCTCTTAGCGCTCAGAATGTCCAATTGCAGTTTCTACAGAAAGAGTGTTTCAGAACGACTCAATCAAAAGTAAGGTTCAACTCTGTTAGTTGAATGCACAGAACAGAAAGATGTTTCATACAATGCTTCTGTGTAGTTTATATTTGAACATATTTTTTTTCCAATATTACCCACTTAGCGCTACGAATGTCCAGTTGCATTTTCTACAGACAGAGTGTTTCAAAACTGCTCAATCAAAAGTATGGTTTAACTCTGTTAGCTGAATGCTCAGATCAGAAAGAAGTTTCACAGAATGCTTCTGTGTAGTTTATATTTGAATGTATTCCTTTTTCCACTACTACGCTCTTAGCGCTCCAAATGTCCAGTTGCATTTTCTACAGAAAGAGTGTTCAGATCTGCTCAATCAAAAGTATGGTTTAACTCTGTTAGCTGAATGCACAGATCAGAAAGAAGTTTCACTGAATGATTCTGTGTAGTTTATATTTGAAGACATTCCTTTTTCCACTATTACCCTCTTAGCGCTCCGAATCTCCACTTGCATTTTCTACAAAAAGAGTGTTTCATAACTGCTCAATCAAAAATATGTTTTATCTCTGTTAACTGAATTTACAGATCAGTAATAAGTTTCACAGAATGCATCTGTGTAGTTTTTATTTGAAGATATTCTTTTTCCCAATGTAGGCCTCTTAGCGCTTAGCATGTCCAATTGCAGTTTCTACAGAAAGAGTGTTTCAGAACGGCTCAATCAAAAGTAAGGTTCAACTCTGTTAGTTGAATGCACAGAACAGAAAGAATTTTCACAGAATGCTACTGTGTAGTTTATATTTGAATATATTCCTTTTTCCACTATTAACCTCTTAGCGCTCCGAATGTCCACTTGCATTTTCTACAGAAAGAGTGTTCAGAACTGCGCAATCAAAAGTATGGTTTAACTCTGTTAGCTTAATGAACATATCAGAAATAAGTTTCACACAATGCTTCTGTGTAGTTTTTATTTGAAGATATTATTTTTCCCAATAGAGGACTCTTAGCGCTCAGAATGTCCAATTGCAGTTTCTACAGAAACAGTGTTTCAGAAAGGCTCAATCAAAATTAAGGTTCAACTCTGTTAGTTGAATGCACAGAACAGAAAGTAGTTTCATACAATGCTTCTGTGTAGTTTATATTTGAACATATTCTTTTTTCCACTATTACCCACTTAGCGCTACGAATGTCCAGTTGCATTTTCTACAGACAGAGTGTTTCAAAACTGCTCAATCAAAAGTATGGTTTAACTCTGTTAGCTGAATGCTCAGATCAGAAAGAAGTCTCACAGAATGCTTCTGTGTAGTTTATATTTGAATATATTCCTTTTTCCACTACTACGCTCTTAGCGCTCCAAATGTCCAGTTGCATTTTATACAGAAAGAGTGTTCAGATCTGCTCAATCAAAAGTATGGTTTAACTCTGTTAGCTGAATGCACAGATCAGAAAGAATTTTCACAGAATGATTCTGTGTAGTTTATATTTGGAGACATTCCTTTTTCCACTATTACCCTCTTAGCGCTCCGAATCTCCACTTGCATTTTCTACAGAAAGAGTGTTTCAGAACGGCTCAATCAAAACTAAGGTTCAACTCTTTCAGTTGAACAAACAGAACAGAAAGAAGTTTCACACAATTCTTCTGTGTAGTTTTTATTTGTAGACATTCTTTTTCCCAATATGGGCTTCTTAGCGCTCAGAATGTCCAATTGCAGTTTCTACAGAAAGAGTGTTTCAGAACAGCTCAATCAAAAGTAAGGTTCAACTCTGTTAGTTGAATGCACAGAAGAGAAAGAAGTTTCATACAATGCTTCTGTGTAGTTTATATTTGAACATTTTTTTTTCCACTATTACCCACTTAGCGCTACGAATGTCCAGTTGCATTTTCTACAGACAGAGTGTTTCAAAACTGCTCAATCAAAAGTATGGTTTAACTCTGTTAGCTGAATGCTCAGATCAGAAAGAAGTTTCACAGAATGCTTCTGTGTAGTTTATATTTCAATATATTCCTTTTTTCACTACTACGCTCTTAGCGCTCCAAATGTCCAGTTGCATTTTCTACAGAAAGAGTGTTCAGATCTGCTCAATCAAAAGTATGGTTTAACTCTGTTAGCTGAATGCACAGATCAGAAAGAAGTGTCACCGAATGATTCTGTGTAGTTTATATTTGAAGACATTCCTTTTTCCACTATTACCCTCTTAGCGCTCCGAATCTCCACTTGCATTTTCTACAAAAAGAGTGTTTCATAACTGCTCAATCAAAAATATGTTTTATCTCTGTTAACTGAATTTACAGATCAGAAATAAGTTTCACAGAATGCATCTGTGTAGTTTTTATTTGAAGATATTCCTTTTCCCAATGTAGGCCTCTTAGCTCTTAGCATGTCCAATTGCAGTTTCTACAGAAAGAGTGTTTCAGAACGGCTCAATCAAAAGTAAGGTTCAACTCTGTTAGTTGAATGCACAGAACAGAAAGAATTTTCACAGAATGCTACTGTGTAGTTTATATTTGAATATATTCCTTTTTCCACTATTACCCTCTTAGCGCTCCGAATGTCCACTTGCATTTTCTACAGAAAGAGTGATCAGAACTGCGCAATCAAAAGTATGGTTTAACTCTGTTAGCTTAATGAACATATCAGAAATAAGTTTCACACAATGCTTCTGTGTAGTTTTTATTTGAAGATATTATTTTACCCAATATAGACCTCTTAGCGCTCAGAATGTCCAATTGCAGATTCTACAGAAAGAGTGTTTCAGAAAGGCTCAATCAAAAGTAAGGTTCAACTCTGTTAGTTGAATGCACAGAACAGAAAGAAGTTTCATACAATGCTTCTGTGTAGTTTATATTTGAACGTATTCTTTTTTCCACTATTACCCACTTAGCGCTACGAATGTCCAGTTGCATTTTCTACAGACAGAGTGTTTCAAAACTGCTCAATCAAAAGTATGGTTTAACTCTGTTAGCTGAATGCTCAGATCAGAAAGAAGTTTCACAGAATGCTTCTGTGTAGTTTATATTTGAATATATTCCTTTTTCCACTACTACGCTCTTAGCGCTCCAAATGTCCAGTTGCATTTTCAACAGAAAGAGTGTTCAGATCTGCTCAATCAAAAGTATGGTTGAACTCTGTTAGCTGAATGCACAGATCAGAAAGAAGTTTCACCGAATGATTCTGTGTAGTTTATATTTGAAGACATTCCTTTTTCCACTATTACCCTCTTAGCGCTCCGAATCTCCACTTGCATTTTCTAGAGAAAGAGTGTTTCAGAACGGCTCAATCAAAACTAAGGTTCAAATCTTTTAGTTGAACAAACAGAACAGACAGAAGTTTCACACAATTCTTCTGTGTAGTTTTTATTTGTAGACATGCTTTTTCCCAATATAGGCCTCTTAGCGCTCAGAATGTCCAATTGCAGTTTCTACAGAAAGAGTGTTTCAGAACGGCTCAATCAAAAGTAAGGTTCAACTCTGTTAGTTGAATGCACAGAACAGAAAGAAGTTTCATACAATGCTTCTGTGTAGTTTATATTTGAATATATTCGTTTTTCCACTATTACCCACTTAGCGCTACGAATGTCCAGTTGCATTTTCTACAGACAGAGTGTTTCAAAACTGCTCAATCAAAAGTATGGTTTAACTCTGTTAGCTGAATGCTCAGATCAGAAAGAAGTTTCACAGAATGCTTCTGTGTAGTTTATATTTGAATATATTCCTTTTTCCACTACTATGCTCTTAGCGCTCCAAATGTCCAGTTGCATTTTCTACAGAAAGAGTGTTCAGATCTGCTCCATCAAAAGTATGGTTTAACTCTGTTAGCTGAATGCACAGATCGGAAAGAAGTTTCACCGAATGATTCTGTGTAGTTTATATTTGAAGACATTCCTTTTTCCACTATTACCCTCTTAGCGCTCCGAATCTCCACTTGCATTTTCTACAAAAAGAGTGTTTCATAACTGCTCAATCAAAAATATGTTTTATCTCTGTTAACTGAATTTACAGATCAGAAATAAGTTTCACAGATTGCATCTGTGTAGTTTTTATTTGAAGATATTCTTTTTCCCAATGTAGGCCTCTTAGCGCTTAGCATGTCCAATTGCAGTTTCTACAGAAAGAGTGTTTCAGAACGGCTCAATCAAAAGTAAGGTTCAACTCTGTTAGTTGAATGCACAGAACAGAAAGAATTTTCACAGAATGCTACTGTGTAGTTTATATTTGAATATATTCCTTTTTCCACTATTACCCTCTTAGCGATCCGAATGACCACTTGCATATTCTACAGAAAGAGTGATCAGAACTGCGCAATCAAAAGTATGGTTTAACTCTGTTAGCTTAATGAACATATCAGAAATAAGTTTCACACAATGCTTCTGTGTAGTTTTTATTTGAAGATATTATTTTTCCCAATAGAGGCCTCTTAGCGCTCTGAATGTCCAATTGCAGTTTCTACAGAAAGAGTGTTTCAGAAAGGCTCAATCAAAAGTAAGGTTCAACTCTGTTAGTTGAATGCACAGAACAGAAAGAAGTTTCATACAATGCTTCTGTGTAGTTTATATTTGAACATATTTTTTTTCCACTATTACCCACTTAGTGCTACGAATGTCCAGTTGCATTTTCTACAGACAGAGTGTTTCAAAACTGCTCAATCAAAAGTATGGTTTAACTCTGTTAGCTGAATGCTCAGATGGGAAAGAAGTTTCACAGAATGCTTCTGTGTAGTTTATATTTGAATATATTCCTTTTTCCACTACTACTCTCTTAGCGCTCCAAATGTCCAGTTGCATTTTCTACAGAAAGAGTGTTCAGATATGTTCAATCAAAAGTATGGTTTAACTCTGTTAGCTGAATGCACAGATCAGAAAGAACTTTCACAGAATGTTTCTGTGTAGTTTATATTTGGAGACATTCCTTTTTCCACTATTACCCTCTTAGTGCTCCGAATCTCCACTTGCATTTTCTACAGAAAGAGTGTTTCAGAACGGCTCAATCAAAAGTAAGTTTCAACTCTTTCAGTTGAACAAACAGAACAGAAAGAAGTTTCACACAATTCTTCTGTGTAGTTTTTATTTGTAGACATTCCTTTTTCCCAATATAGGCCTCTTAGCGCTCAGAATGTCCAATTGCAGTTTCTACAGAAAGAGTGTTTCAGAACGACTCAATCAAAAGTAAGGTTCAACTCTGTTAGTTGAATGCACAGAACAGAAAGATGTTTCATACAATGCTTCTGTGTAGTTTATATTTGAACATATTTTTTTTCCAATATTACCCACTTAGCGCTACGAATGTCCAGTTGCATTTTCTACAGACAGAGTGTTTCAAAACTGCCCAATCAAAAGTGTGGTTTAACTCTGTTAGCTGAATGCTCAGATCAGAAAGAAGTTTCACAGAATGCTTCTGTGTAGTTTATATTTGAATGTATTCC
Organism: Symphalangus syndactylus; assembly: GCF_028878055.3. Lineage (NCBI taxonomy): Eukaryota > Metazoa > Chordata > Mammalia > Primates > Hylobatidae > Symphalangus > Symphalangus syndactylus. The sequence continues at coordinate 160,998,634 of NC_072447.2, read as the reverse complement.
TTTTTCCACTACTACGCTCTTAGCGCTCCAAATGTCCAGTTGCATTTTCTACAGAAAGAGTGTTCAGATCTGCTCAATCAAAAGTATGGTTTAACTCTGTTAGCTGAATGCACAGATCAGAAAGAAGTTTCACTGAATGATTCTGTGTAGTTTATATTTGAAGACATTCCTTTTTCCACTATTACCCTCTTAGCGCTCCGAATCTCCACTTGCATTTTCTACAAAAAGAGTGTTTCATAACTGCTCAATCAAAAATATGTTTTATCTCTGTTAACTGAATTTACAGATCAGTAATAAGTTTCACAGAATGCATCTGTGTAGTTTTTATTTGAAGATATTCTTTTTCCCAATGTAGGCCTCTTAGCGCTTAGCATGTCCAATTGCAGTTTCTACAGAAAGAGTGTTTCAGAACGGCTCAATCAAAAGTAAGGTTCAACTCTGTTAGTTGAATGCACAGAACAGAAAGAATTTTCACAGAATGCTACTGTGTAGTTTATATTTGAATATATTCCTTTTTCCACTATTAACCTCTTAGTGCTCCGAATGTCCACTTGCATTTTCTACAGAAAGAGTGTTCAGAACTACGCAATCAAAAGTATGGTTTAACTCTGTTAGCTTAATGAACATATCAGAAATAAGTTTCACACAATGCTTCTGTGTAGTTTTTATTTGAAGATATTATTTTTCCCAATAGAGGACTCTTAGCGCTCAGAATGTCCAATTGCAGTTTCTACAGAAACAGTGTTTCAGAAAGGCTCAATCAAAATTAAGGTTCAACTCTGTTAGTTGAATGCACAGAACAGAAAGTAGTTTCATACAATGCTTCTGTGTAGTTTATATTTGAACATATTCTTTTTTCCACTATTACCCACTTAGCGCTACGAATGTCCAGTTGCATTTTCTACAGACAGAGTGTTTCAAAACTGCTCAATCAAAAGTATGGTTTAACTCTGTTAGCTGAATGCTCAGATCAGAAAGAAGTCTCACAGAATGCTTCTGTGTAGTTTATATTTGAATATATTCCTTTTTCCACTACTACTCTCTTAGCGCTCCAAATGTCCAGTTGCATTTTCTACAGAAAGAGTGTTCAGATCTGCTCAATCAAAAGTATGGTTTAACTCTGTTAGCTGAATGCACAGATCAGAAAGAAGTTTCACAGAATGATTCTGTGTAGTTTATATTTGGAGACATTCCTTTTTCCACTATTACCCTCTTAGTGCTCCGAATCTCCACTTGCATTTTCTACAGAAAGAGTGTTTCAGAACGGCTCAATCAAATCTAAGGTTCAACTCTTTCAGTTGAACAAACAGAACAGAAAGAAGTTTCACACAATTCTTCTGTGTAGTTTTTATTTGTAGACATTCTTTTTCCCAATATAGGCCTCTTAGCGCTCAGAATGTCCAATTGCAGTTTCTACAGAAAGAGTGTTTCAGAAGAGCTCAATCAAAAGTAAGGTTCAACTCTGTTAGTTGAATGCACAGAACAGAAATAAGTTTCATACAATGCTTCTGTTTAGTTTATATTTGAACATATTTTTTTTCCACTATTACCCACTTAGCGCTACCAATGTCCAGTTGCATTTTCTACAGACAGAGTGTTTCAAAACTGCTCAATCAAAAGTATGGTTTAACTCTGTTAGCTGAATGCTCAGATCAGAAAGAAGTTTCACAGAATGCTTCTGTGTAGTTTATATTTGAATATATTCCTTTTTCCACTACTACGCTCTTAGCGCTCCAAATGTCCAGTTGCATTTTATACAGAAAGAGTGTTCAGATCTGCTCAATCAAAAGTATGGTTTAACTCTGTTAGCTGAATGCACAGATCAGAAAGAATTTTCACAGAATGATTCTGTGTAGTTTATATTTGGAGACATTCCTTTTTCCACTATTACCCTCTTAGCGCTCCGAATCTCCACTTGCATTTTCTACAGAAAAAGTGTTTCAGAACGGCTCAATCAAAACTAAGGTTCAACTCTTTCAGTTGAACAAACAGAACAGAAAGAAGTTTCACACAATTCTTCTGTGTAGTTTTTATTTGTAGACATTCTTTTTCCCAATATGGGCTTCTTAGCGCTCAGAATGTCCAATTGCAGTTTCTACAGAAAGAGTGTTTCAGAACAGCTCAATCAAAAGTAAGGTTCAACTCTGTTAGTTGAATGCACAGAAGAGAAAGAAGTTTCATACAATGCTTCTGTGTAGTTTATATTTGAACATTTTTTTTTCCACTATTACCCACTTAGCGCTACGAATGTCCAGTTGCATTTTCTACAGACAGAGTGTTTCAAAACTGCTCAATCAAAAGTATGGTTTAACTCTGTTAGCTGAATGCTCAGATCAGAAAGAAGTTTCACAGAATGCTTCTGTGTAGTTTATATTTCAATATATTCCTTTTTTCACTACTACGCTCTTAGCGCTCCAAATGTCCAGTTGCATTTTCTACAGAAAGAGTGTTCAGATCTGCTCAATCAAAAGTATGGTTTAACTCTGTTAGCTGAATGCACAGATCAGAAAGAAGTGTCACCGAATGATTCTGTGTAGTTTATATTTGAAGACATTCCTTTTTCCACTATTACCCTCTTAGCGCTCCGAATCTCCACTTGCATTTTCTACAAAAAGGGTGTTTCATAACTGCTCAATCAAAAATATGATTTATCTCTGTTAACTGAATTTACAGATCAGAAATAAGTTTCACAGAATGCATCTGTGTAGTTTTTATTTGAAGATATTCTTTTTCCCAATGTAGGCCTCTTAGCGCTTAGCATGTCCAATTGCAGTTTCTACAGAAAGAGTGTTTCAGAACGGCTCAATCAAAAGTAAGGTTCAACTCTGTTAGTTGAATGCACAGAACAGAAAGAATTTTCACAGAATGCTACTGTGTAGTTTATATTTGAATATATTCCTTTTTCCACTATTACCCTCTTAGCGATCCGAATGACCACTTGCATATTCTACAGAAAGAGTGATCAGAACTGCGCAATCAAAAGTATGGTTTAACTCTGTTAGCTTAATGAACATATCAGAAATAAGTTTCACACAATGCTTCTGTGTAGTTTTTATTTGAAGATATTATTTTTCCCAATAGAGGCCTCTTAGCGCTCTGAATGTCCAATTGCAGTTTCTACAGAAAGAGTGTTTCAGAAAGGCTCAATCAAAAGTAAGGTTCAACTCTGTTAGTTGAATGCACAGAACAGAAAGAAGTTTCATACAATGCTTCTGTGTAGTTTATATTTGAACATATTTTTTTTCCACTATTACCCACTTAGTGCTACGAATGTCCAGTTGCATTTTCTACAGACAGAGTGTTTCAAAACTGCTCAATCAAAAGTATGGTTTAACTCTGTTAGCTGAATGCTCAGATGGGAAAGAAGTTTCACAGAATGCTTCTGTGTAGTTTATATTTGAATATATTCCTTTTTCCACTACTACTCTCTTAGCGCTCCAAATGTCCAGTTGCATTTTCTACAGAAAGAGTGTTCAGATATGTTCAATCAAAAGTATGGTTTAACTCTGTTAGCTGAATGCACAGATCAGAAAGAACTTTCACAGAATGTTTCTGTGTAGTTTATATTTGGAGACATTCCTTTTTCCACTATTACCCTCTTAGTGCTCCGAATCTCCACTTGCATTTTCTACAGAAAGAGTGTTTCAGAACGGCTCAATCAAAAGTAAGTTTCAACTCTTTCAGTTGAACAAACAGAACAGAAAGAAGTTTCACACAATTCTTCTGTGTAGTTTTTATTTGTAGACATTCCTTTTTCCCAATATAGGCCTCTTAGCGCTCAGAATGTCCAATTGCAGTTTCTACAGAAAGAGTGTTTCAGAACGACTCAATCAAAAGTAAGGTTCAACTCTGTTAGTTGAATGCACAGAACAGAAAGATGTTTCATACAATGCTTCTGTGTAGTTTATATTTGAACATATTTTTTTTCCAATATTACCCTCTTAGCGCTACGAATGTCCAGTTGCATTTTCTACAGACAGAGTGTTTCAAAACTGCCCAATCAAAAGTGTGGTTTAACTCTGTTAGCTGAATGCTCAGATCAGAAAGAAGTTTCACAGAATGCTTCTGTGTAGTTTATATTTGAATGTATTCCTTTTTCCACTACTACGCTCTTAGCGCTCCAAATGTCCAGTTGCATTTTCTACAGAAAGAGTGTTCAGATCTGCTCAATCAAAAGTATGGTTTAACTCTGTTAGCTGAATGCACAGATCAGAAAGAAGTTTCACTGAATGATTCTGTGTAGTTTATATTTGAAGACATTCCTTTTTCCACTATTACCCTCTTAGCGCTCCGAATCTCCACTTGCATTTTCTACAAAAAGAGTGTTTCATAACTGCTCAATCAAAAATATGCTTTATCTCTGTTAACTGAATTTACAGATCAGTAATAAGTTTCACAGAATGCATCTGTGTAGTTTTTATTTGAAGATATTCTTTTTCCCAATGTAGGCCTCTTAGCGCTTAGCATGTCCAATTGCAGTTTCTACAGAAAGAGTGTTTCAGAACGGCTCAATCAAAAGTAAGGTTCAACTCTGTTAGTTGAATGCACAGAACAGAAAGAATTTTCACAGAATGCTACTGTGTAGTTTATATTTGAATATATTCCTTTTTCCACTATTAACCTCTTAGCGCTCCGAATGTCCACTTGCATTTTCTACAGAAAGAGTGTTCAGAACTGCGCAATCAAAAGTATGGTTTAACTCTGTTAGCTTAATGAACATATCAGAAATAAGTTTCACACAATGCTTCTGTGTAGTTTTTATTTGAAGATATTATTTTTCCCAATAGAGGACTCTTAGCGCTCAGAATGTCCAATTGCAGTTTCTACAGAAACAGTGTTTCAGAAAGGCTCAATCAAAATTAAGGTTCAACTCTGTTAGTTGAATGCACAGAACAGAAAGTAGTTTCATACAATGCTTCTGTGTAGTTTATATTTGAACATATTCTTTTTTCCACTATTACCCACTTAGCGCTACGAATGTCCAGTTGCATTTTCTACAGACAGAGTGTTTCAAAACTGCTCAATCAAAAGTATGGTTTAACTCTGTTAGCTGAATGCTCAGATCAGAAAGAAGTCTCACAGAATGCTTCTGTGTAGTTTATATTTGAATATATTCCTTTTTCCACTACTACTCTCTTAGCGCTCCAAATGTCCAGTGGCATTTTCTACAGAAAGAGTGTTCAGATCTGCTCAATCAAAAGTATGGTTTAACTCTGTTAGCTGAATGCACAGATCAGAAAGAAGTTTCACAGAATGATTCTGTGTAGTTTATATTTGGAGACATTCCTTTTTCCACTATTACCCTCTTAGTGCTCCGAATCTCCACTTGCATTTTCTACAGAAAGAGTGTTTCAGAACGGCTCAATCAAATCTAAGGTTCAACTCTTTCAGTTGAACAAACAGAACAGAAAGAAGTTTCACACAATTCTTCTGTGTAGTTTTTATTTGTAGACATTCTTTTTCCCAATATAGGCCTCTTAGCGCTCAGAATGTCCAATTGCAGTTTCTACAGAAAGAGTGTTTCAGAAGAGCTCAATCAAAAGTAAGGTTCAACTCTGTTAGTTGAATGCACAGAACAGAAATAAGTTTCATACAATGCTTCTGTTTAGTTTATATTTGAACATATTTTTTTTCCACTATTACCCACTTAGCGCTACCAATGTCCAGTTGCATTTTCTACAGACAGAGTGTTTCAAAACTGCTCAATCAAAAGTATGGTTTAACTCTGTTAGCTGAATGCTCAGATCAGAAAGAAGTTTCACAGAATGCTTCTGTGTAGTTTATATTTGAATATATTCCTTTTTCCACTACTACGCTCTTAGCGCTCCAAATGTCCAGTTGCATTTTATACAGAAAGAGTGTTCAGATCTGCTCAATCAAAAGTATGGTTTAACTCTGTTAGCTGAATGCACAGATCAGAAAGAATTTTCACAGAATGATTCTGTGTAGTTTATATTTGGAGACATTCCTTTTTCCACTATTACCCTCTTAGCGCTCCGAATCTCCACTTGCATTTTCTACAGAAAAAGTGTTTCAGAACGGCTCAATCAAAACTAAGGTTCAACTCTTTCAGTTGAACAAACAGAACAGAAAGAAGTTTCACACAATTCTTCTGTGTAGTTTTTATTTGTAGACATTCTTTTTCCCAATATGGGCTTCTTAGCGCTCAGAATGTACAATTGCAGTTTCTACAGAAAGAGTGTTTCAGAACAGCTCAATCAAAAGTAAGGTTCAACTCTGTTAGTTGAATGCACAGAAGAGAAAGAAGTTTCATACAATGCTTCTGTGTAGTTTATATTTGAACATTTTTTTTTCCACTATTACCCACTTAGCGCTACGAATGTCCAGTTGCATTTTCTACAGACAGAGTGTTTCAAAACTGCTCAATCAAAAGTATGGTTTAACTCTGTTAGCTGAATGCTCAGATCAGAAAGAAGTTTCACAGAATGCTTCTGTGTAGTTTATATTTCAATATATTCCTTTTTTCACTACTACGCTCTTAGCGCTCCAAATGTCCAGTTGCATTTTCTACAGAAAGAGTGTTCAGATCTGCTCAATCAAAAGTATGGTTTAACTCTGTTAGCTGAATGCACAGATCAGAAAGAAGTGTCACCGAATGATTCTGTGTAGTTTATATTTGAAGACATTCCTTTTTCCACTATTACCCTCTTAGCGCTCCGAATCTCCACTTGCATTTTCTACAAAAAGGGTGTTTCATAACTGCTCAATCAAAAATATGATTTATCTCTGTTAACTGAATTTACAGATAAGAAATAAGTTTCACAGAATGCATCTGTGTAGTTTTTATTTGAAGATATTCTTTTTCCCAATGTAGGCCTCTTAGCGCTTAGCATGTCCAGTTGCAGTTTCTACAGAAAGAGTGTTTCAGAACAGCTCAATCAAAAGTAAGGTTCAACTCTGTTAGTTGAATGCACAGAACAGAAAGTATTTTCACAGAATGCTACTGTGTAGTTTATATTTGAATATATTCCTTTTTCCACTATTACCCTCTTAGCGCTCCGAATGTCCACTTGCATTTTCTACAGAAAGAGTGTTCCGAACTGCGCAATCAAAAGTATGGTTTAACTCTGTTAGCTTAATGAACATATCAGAAATAAGTTTCACACAATGCTTCTGTGTAGTTTTTATTTGAAGATATTATTTTTCCCAATAGAGGCCTCCTAGCGCTCAGAATGTCCAATTGCACTTTCTACAGAAAGAGTGTTTCAGAAGAGCTCAATCAAAAGTAAGGTTCAACTCTGTTAGTTGAATGCACAGAACAGAAATAAGTTTCATACAATGCTTCTGTGTAGTTTATATTTGAACATATTTTTTTTCCACTATTACCCACTTAGCGCTACGAATGTCCAGTTGCATTTTCTACAGACAGAGTGTTTCAAAACTGCTCAATCAAAAGTATGGTTTAACTCTGTTAGCTGAATGCTCAGATCAGAAAGAAGTTTCACAGAATGCTTCTGTGTAGTTTATATTTGAATATATTCCTTTTTCCACTACTACGCTCTTAGCGCTCCAAATGTCCAGTTGCATTTTCTACAGAAAGAGTGTTCAGATCTGCACAATCAAAAGTATGGTTTAACTCTGTTAGCTGAATGCACAGATCAGAAAGAATTTTCACAGAATGATTCTGTGTAGTTTATATTTGGAGACATTCCTTATTCCACTATTACCCTCTTAGCGCTCCGAATCTCCACTTGCATTTTCTACAGAAAGAGTGTTTCAGAACGGCTCAATCAAAACTAAGGTTCAACTCTTTCAGTTGAACAAACAGAACAGAAAGAAGTTTCACACAATTCTTCTGTGTAGTTTTTATTTGTAGACATTCTTTTTCCCAATATCGGCTTCTTAGCGCTCAGAATGTCCAATTGCAGTTTCTACAGAAAGAGTGTTTCAGAACAGCTCAATCAAAAGTAAGGTTCAACTCTGTTAGTTGAATGCACAGAAGAGAAAGAAGTTTCATACAATGCTTCTGTGTAGTTTATATTTGAACATTTTTTTTTCCACTATTACCCACTTAGCGCTACGAATGTCCAGTTGCATTTTCTACAGACAGAGTGTTTCAAAACTGCTCAATCAAAAGTATGGTTTAACTCTGTTAGCTGAATGCTCAGATCAGAAAGAAGTTTCACAGAATGCTTCTGTGTAGTTTATATTTCAATATATTCCTTTTTTCACTACTACGCTCTTAGCGCTCCAAATGTCCAGTTGCATTTTCTACAGAAAGAGTGTTCAGATCTGCTCAATCAAAAGTATGGTTTAACTCTGTTAGCTGAATGCACAGATCAGAAAGAAGTGTCACCGAATGATTCTGTGTAGTTTATATTTGAAGACATTCCTTTTTCCACTATTACCCTCTTAGCGCTCCGAATCTCCACTTGCATTTTCTACAAAAAGAGTGTTTCATAACTGCTCAATCAAAAATATGTTTTATCTCTGTTAACTGAATTTACAGATCAGAAATAAGTTTCACAGAATGCATCTGTGTAGTTTTTATTTGAAGATATTCCTTTTCCCAATGTAGGCCTCTTAGCGCTTAGCATGTCCAATTGCAGTTTCTACAGAAAGAGGGTTTCAGAACGGCTCAATCAAAAGTAAGGTTCAACTCTGTTAGTTGAATGCACAGAACAGAAAGAAGTTTCATACAATGCTTCTGTGTAGTTTATATTTGAACATATTTTTTTTTCACTATTACCCACTTAGCACTACGAATGTCCAGTTGCATTTTCTACAGACAGAGTGTTTCAAAACTGCTCAATCAAAAGTATGGTTTAACTCTGTTAGCTGAATGCTCAGATCAGAAAGAAGTTTCACAGAATGCTTCTGTGTAGTTTATATTTGAATGTATTCCTTTTTCCACTACTACGCTCTTAGCGCTCCAAATGTCCAGTTGCATTTTCTACAGAAAGAGTGTTCAGATCTGCTCAATCAAAAGTATGGTTTAACTCTGTTAGCTGAATGCACAGATCAGAAAGAAGTTTCACAGAATGATTCTGTGTAGTTTATATTTGGAGACATTCCTTTTTCCACTATTACCCTCTTAGTGCTCCGAATCTCCACTTGCATTTTCTACAGAAAGAGTGTTTCAGAACGGCTCAATCAAATCTAAGGTTCAACTCTTTCAGTTGAACAAACAGAACAGAAAGAAGTTTCACACAATTCTTCTGTGTAGTTTTTATTTGTAGACATTCTTTTTCCCAATATAGGCCTCTTAGCGCTCAGAATGTCCAATTGCAGTTTCTACAGAAAGAGTGTTTCAGAAGAGCTCAATCAAAAGTAAGGTTCAACTCTGTTAGTTGAATGCACAGAACAGAAATAAGTTTCATACAATGCTTCTGTTTAGTTTATATTTGAACATATTTTTTTTCCACTATTACCCACTTAGCGCTACCAATGTCCAGTTGCATTTTCTACAGACAGAGTGTTTCAAAACTGCTCAATCAAAAGTATGGTTTAACTCTGTTAGCTGAATGCTCAGATCAGAAAGAAGTTTCACAGAATGCTTCTGTGTAGTTTATATTTGAATATATTCCTTTTTCCACTACTACGCTCTTAGCGCTCCAAATGTCCAGTTGCATTTTATACAGAAAGAGTGTTCAGATCTGCTCAATCAAAAGTATGGTTTAACTCTGTTAGCTGAATGCACAGATCAGAAAGAATTTTCACAGAATGATTCTGTGTAGTTTATATTTGGAGACATTCCTTTTTCCACTATTACCCTCTTAGCGCTCCGAATCTCCACTTGCATTTTCTACAGAAAAAGTGTTTCAGAACGGCTCAATCAAAACTAAGGTTCAACTCTTTCAGTTGAACAAACAGAACAGAAAGAAGTTTCACACAATTCTTCTGTGTAGTTTTTATTTGTAGACATTCTTTTTCCCAATATGGGCTTCTTAGCGCTCAGAATGTACAATTGCAGTTTCTACAGAAAGAGTGTTTCAGAACAGCTCAATCAAAAGTAAGGTTCAACTCTGTTAGTTGAATGCACAGAAGAGAAAGAAGTTTCATACAATGCTTCTGTGTAGTTTATATTTGAACATTTTTTTTTCCACTATTACCCACTTAGCGCTACGAATGTCCAGTTGCATTTTCTACAGACAGAGTGTTTCAAAACTGCTCAATCAAAAGTATGGTTTAACTCTGTTAGCTGAATGCTCAGATCAGAAAGAAGTTTCACAGAATGCTTCTGTGTAGTTTATATTTCAATATATTCCTTTTTTCACTACTACGCTCTTAGCGCTCCAAATGTCCAGTTGCATTTTCTACAGAAAGAGTGTTCAGATCTGCTCAATCAAAAGTATGTTTTAACTCTGTTAGCTGAATGCACAGATCAGAAAGAAGTGTCACCGAATGATTCTGTGTAGTTTATATTTGAAGACATTCCTTTTTCCACTATTACCCTCTTAGCGCTCCGAATCTCCACTTGCATTTTCTACAAAAAGGGTGTTTCATAACTGCTCAATCAAAAATATGATTTATCTCTGTTAACTGAATTTACAGATAAGAAATAAGTTTCACAGAATGCATCTGTGTAGTTTTTATTTGAAGATATTCTTTTTCCCAATGTAGGCCTCTTAGCGCTTAGCATGTCCAGTTGCAGTTTCTACAGAAAGAGTGTTTCAGAACAGCTCAATCAAAAGTAAGGTTCAACTCTGTTAGTTGAATGCACAGAACAGAAAGTATTTTCACAGAATGCTACTGTGTAGTTTATATTTGAATATATTCCTTTTTCCACTATTACCCTCTTAGCGCTCCGAATGTCCACTTGCATTTTCTACAGAAAGAGTGTTCCGAACTGCGCAATCAAAAGTATGGTTTAACTCTGTTAGCTTAATGAACATATCAGAAATAAGTTTCACACAATGCTTCTGTGTAGTTTTTATTTGAAGATATTATTTTTCCCAATAGAGGCCTCCTAGCGCTCAGAATGTCCAATTGCACTTTCTACAGAAAGAGTGTTTCAGAAGAGCTCAATCAAAAGTAAGGTTCAACTCTGTTAGTTGAATGCACAGAACAGAAATAAGTTTCATACAATGCTTCTGTGTAGTTTATATTTGAACATATTTTTTTTCCACTATTACCCACTTAGCGCTACGAATGTCCAGTTGCATTTTCTACAGACAGAGTGTTTCAAAACTGCTCAATCAAAAGTATGGTTTAACTCTGTTAGCTGAATGCTCAGATCAGAAAGAAGTTTCACAGAATGCTTCTGTGTAGTTTATATTTGAATATATTCCTTTTTCCACTACTACGCTCTTAGCGCTCCAAATGTCCAGTTGCATTTTCTACAGAAAGAGTGTTCAGATCTGCACAATCAAAAGTATGGTTTAACTCTGTTAGCTGAATGCACAGATCAGAAAGAATTTTCACAGAATGATTCTGTGTAGTTTATATTTGGAGACATTCCTTATTCCACTATTACCCTCTTAGCGCTCCGAATCTCCACTTGCATTTTCTACAGAAAGAGTGTTTCAGAACGGCTCAATCAAAACTAAGGTTCAACTCTTTCAGTTGAACAAACAGAACAGAAAGAAGTTTCACACAATTCTTCTGTGTAGTTTTTATTTGTAGACATTCTTTTTCCCAATATCGGCTTCTTAGCGCTCAGAATGTCCAATTGCAGTTTCTACAGAAAGAGTGTTTCAGAACAGCTCAATCAAAAGTAAGGTTCAACTCTGTTAGTTGAATGCACAGAAGAGAAAGAAGTTTCATACAATGCTTCTGTGTAGTTTATATTTGAACATTTTTTTTTCCACTATTACCCACTTAGCGCTACGAATGTCCAGTTGCATTTTCTACAGACAGAGTGTTTCAAAACTGCTCAATCAAAAGTATGGTTTAACTCTGTTAGCTGAATGCTCAGATCAGAAAGAAGTTTCACAGAATGCTTCTGTGTAGTTTATATTTCAATATATTCCTTTTTTCACTACTACGCTCTTAGCGCTCCAAATGTCCAGTTGCATTTTCTACAGAAAGAGTGTTCAGATCTGCTCAATCAAAAGTATGGTTTAACTCTGTTAGCTGAATGCACAGATCAGAAAGAAGTGTCACCGAATGATTCTGTGTAGTTTATATTTGAAGACATTCCTTTTTCCACTATTACCCTCTTAGCGCTCCGAATCTCCACTTGCATTTTCTACAAAAAGAGTGTTTCATAACTGCTCAATCAAAAATATGTTTTATCTCTGTTAACTGAATTTACAGATCAGAAATAAGTTTCACAGAATGCATCTGTGTAGTTTTTATTTGAAGATATTCCTTTTCCCAATGTAGGCCTCTTAGCGCTTAGCATGTCCAATTGCAGTTTCTACAGAAAGAGGGTTTCAGAACGGCTCAATCAAAAGTAAGGTTCAACTCTGTTAGTTGAATGCACAGAACAGAAAGAAGTTTCATACAATGCTTCTGTGTAGTTTATATTTGAACATATTTTTTTTTCACTATTACCCACTTAGCACTACGAATGTCCAGTTGCATTTTCTACAGACAGAGTGTTTCAAAACTGCTCAATCAAAAGTATGGTTTAACTCTGTTAGCTGAATGCTCAGATCAGAAAGAAGTTTCACAGAATGCTTCTGTGTAGTTTATATTTGAATGTATTCCTTTTTCCACTACTACGCTCTTAGCGCTCCAAATGTCCAGTTGCATTTTCTACAGAAAGAGTGTTCAGATCTGCTCAATCAAAAGTATGGTTTAACTCTGTTAGCTGAATGCACAGATCAGAAAGAAGTTTCACAGAATGATTCTGTGTAGTTTATATTTGGAGACATTCCTTTTTCCACTATTACCCTCTTAGTGCTCCGAATCTCCACTTGCATTTTCTACAGAAAGAGTGTTTCAGAACGGCTCAATCAAATCTAAGGTTCAACTCTTTCAGTTGAACAAACAGAACAGAAAGAAGTTTCACACAATTCTTCTGTGTAGTTTTTATTTGTAGACATTCTTTTTCCCAATATAGGCCTCTTAGCGCTCAGAATGTCCAATTGCAGTTTCTACAGAAAGAGTGTTTCAGAAGAGCTCAATCAAAAGTAACGTTCAACTCTGTTAGTTGAATGCACAGAACAGAAATAAGTTTCATACAATGCTTCTGTGTAGTTTATATTTGAACATATTTTTTTTCCACTATTACCCACTTAGCGCTACGAATGTCCAGTTGCATTTTCTACAGACAGAGTGTTTCAAAACTGCTCAATCAAAAGTATGGTTTAACTCTGTTAGCTGAATGCTCAGATCAGAAAGAAGTTTCACAGAATGCTTCTGTGTAGTTTATATTTGAATATATTCCTTTTTCCACTACTACGCTCTTAGCGCTCCAAATGTCCAGTTGCATTTTCTACAGAAAGAGTGTTCAGATCTGCTCAATCAAAAGTACGGTTTAACTCTGTTAGCTGAATGCACAGATCAGAAAGAATTTTCACAGAATGATTCTGTGTAGTTTATATTTTTAGACATTCCTTTTTCCACTATTACCCTCTTAGCGCTCCGAATCTCCACTTGCATTTTCTACAGAAAGAGTGTTTCAGAACGGCTCAATCAAAACTAAGGTTCAACTCTTTCAGTTGAACAAACAGAACAGAAAGTAGTTTCACACAATTCTTCTGTGTAGTTTTTATTTGTAGACATTCTTTTTCCCAATATGGGCTTCTTAGCGCTCAGAATGTCCAATTGCAGTTTCTACAGAAAGAGTGTTTCAGAACAGCTCAATCAAAAGTAAGGTTCAACTCTGTTAGTTGAATGCAGAGAAGAGAAAGAAGTTTCATACAATGCTTCTGTGTAGTTTATATTTGAACATTTTTTTTTCCACTATTACCCACTTAGCGCTACGAATGTCCAGTTGCATTTTCTACAGACAGAGTGTTTCAAAACTGCTCAATCAAAAGTATGGTTTAACTCTGTTAGCTGAATGCTCAGATCAGAAAGAAGTTTCACAGAATGCTTCTGTGTAGTTTATATTTCAATATATTCATTTTTTCACTACTACGCTCTTAGCGCTCCAAATGTCCAGTTGCATTTTCTACAGAAAGAGTGTTCAGATCTGCTCAATCAAAAGTATGGTTTAACTCTGTTAGCTGAATGCACAGATCAGAAAGAAGTGTCACCGAATGATTCTGTGTAGTTTATATTTGAAGACATTCCTTTTTCCACTATTACCCTCTTAGCGCTCCGAATCTCCACTTGCATTTTCTACAAAAAGAGTGTTTCATAACTGCTCAATCAAAAATATGTTTTATCTCTGTTAACTGAATTTACAGATCAGAAATAAGTTTCACAGAATGCATCTGTGTAGTTTTTATTTGTAGACATTCTTTTTCCCAATATAGGCCTCTTAGCGCTCAGAATGTCCAATTGCAGTTTCTACAGAAAGAGTGTTTCAGAAGAGCTCAATCAAAAGTAAGGTTCAACTCTGTTAGTTGAATGCACAGAACAGAAATAAGTTTCATACAATGCTTCTGTGTAGTTTATATTTGAACATATTTTTTTTCCACTATTACCCACTTAGCGCTACGAATGTCCAGTTGCATTTTCTACAGACAGAGTGTTTCAAAACTGCTCAATCAAAAGTATGGTTTAACTCTGTTAGCTGAATGCTCAGATCAGAAAGAAGTTTCACAGAATGCTTCTGTGTAGTTTATATTTGAATATATTCCTTTTTCCACTACTACGCTCTTAGCGCTCCAAATGTCCAGTTGCATTTTCTACAGAAAGAGTGTTCAGATCTGCACAATCAAAAGTATGGTTTAACTCTGTTAGCTGAATGCACAGATCAGAAAGAATTTTCACAGAATGATTCTGTGTAGTTTATATTTGGAGACATTCCTTATTCCACTATTACCCTCTTAGCGCTCCGAATCTCCACTTGCATTTTCTACAGAAAGAGTGTTTCAGAACGGCTCAATCAAAACTAAGGTTCAACTCTTTCAGTTGAACAAACAGAACAGAAAGAAGTTTCACACAATTCTTCTGTGTAGTTTTTATTTGTAGACATTCTTTTTCCCAATATGGGCTTCTTAGCGCTCAGAATGTCCAATTGCAGTTTCTACAGAAAGAGTGTTTCAGAACAGCTCAATCAAAAGTAAGGTTCAACTCTGTTAGTTGAATGCACAGAAGAGAAAGAAGTTTCATACAATGCTTCTGTGTAGTTTATATTTGAACATATTTTTTTTCCACTATTACCCACTTTGCACTACGAATGTCCAGTTGCATTTTCTACAGACAGAGTGTTTCAAAACTGCTCAATCAAAAGTATGGTTTAACTCTGTTAGCTGAATGCTCAGATCAGAAAGAAGTTTCACAGAATGCTTCTGTGTAGTTTATATTTGAATGTATTCCTTTTTCCACTACTACGCTCTTAGCGCTCCAAATGTCCAGTTGCATTTTCTACAGAAAGAGTGTTCAGATCTGCTCAATCAAAAGTATGGTTTAACTCTGTTAGCTGAATGCACAGATCAGAAAGAAGTGAGACCGAAT
This sequence comes from Symphalangus syndactylus, assembly GCF_028878055.3. Taxonomy (NCBI): domain Eukaryota; kingdom Metazoa; phylum Chordata; class Mammalia; order Primates; family Hylobatidae; genus Symphalangus; species Symphalangus syndactylus. The sequence continues at coordinate 160,983,154 of NC_072447.2, read as the reverse complement.
GATTCTGTGTAGTTTATATTTGAAGACATTCCTTTTTCCACTATTACCCTCTTAGCGCTCCGAATCTCCACTTGCATTTTCTACAAAAAGGGTGTTTCATAACTGCTCAATCAAAAATATGATTTATCTCTGTTAACTGAATTTACAGATAAGAAATAAGTTTCACAGAATGCATCTGTGTAGTTTTTATTTGAAGATATTCTTTTTCCCAATGTAGGCCTCTTAGCGCTTAGCATGTCCAGTTGCAGTTTCTACAGAAAGAGTGTTTCAGAACAGCTCAATCAAAAGTAAGGTTCAACTCTGTTAGTTGAATGCACAGAACAGAAAGTATTTTCACAGAATGCTACTGTGTAGTTTATATTTGAATATATTCCTTTTTCCACTATTACCCTCTTAGCGCTCCGAATGTCCACTTGCATTTTCTACAGAAAGAGTGTTCCGAACTGCGCAATCAAAAGTATGGTTTAACTCTGTTAGCTTAATGAACATATCAGAAATAAGTTTCACACAATGCTTCTGTGTAGTTTTTATTTGAAGATATTATTTTTCCCAATAGAGGCCTCCTAGCGCTCAGAATGTCCAATTGCACTTTCTACAGAAAGAGTGTTTCAGAAGAGCTCAATCAAAAGTAAGGTTCAACTCTGTTAGTTGAATGCACAGAACAGAAATAAGTTTCATACAATGCTTCTGTGTAGTTTATATTTGAACATATTTTTTTTCCACTATTACCCACTTAGCGCTACGAATGTCCAGTTGCATTTTCTACAGACAGAGTGTTTCAAAACTGCTCAATCAAAAGTATGGTTTAACTCTGTTAGCTGAAAGCTCAGATCAGAAAGAAGTTTCACAGAATGCTTCTGTGTAGTTTATATTTGAATATATTCCTTTTTCCACTACTACGCTCTTAGCGCTCCAAATGTCCAGTTGCATTTTCTACAGAAAGAGTGTTCAGATCTGCACAATCAAAAGTATGGTTTAACTCTGTTAGCTGAATGCACAGATCAGAAAGAATTTTCACAGAATGATTCTGTGTAGTTTATATTTGGAGACATTCCTTATTCCACTATTACCCTCTTAGCGCTCCGAATCTCCACTTGCATTTTCTACAGAAAGAGTGTTTCAGAACGGCTCAATCAAAACTAAGGTTCAACTCTTTCAGTTGAACAAACAGAACAGAAAGAAGTTTCACACAATTCTTCTGTGTAGTTTTTATTTGTAGACATTCTTTTTCCCAATATCGGCTTCTTAGCGCTCAGAATGTCCAATTGCAGTTTCTACAGAAAGAGTGTTTCAGAACAGCTCAATCAAAAGTAAGGTTCAACTCTGTTAGTTGAATGCACAGAAGAGAAAGAAGTTTCATACAATGCTTCTGTGTAGTTTATATTTGAACATTTTTTTTTCCACTATTACCCACTTAGCGCTACGAATGTCCAGTTGCATTTTCTACAGACAGAGTGTTTCAAAACTGCTCAATCAAAAGTATGGTTTAACTCTGTTAGCTGAATGCTCAGATCAGAAAGAAGTTTCACAGAATGCTTCTGTGTAGTTTATATTTCAATATATTCCTTTTTTCACTACTACGCTCTTAGCGCTCCAAATGTCCAGTTGCATTTTCTACAGAAAGAGTGTTCAGATCCGCTCAATCAAAAGTATGGTTTAACTCTGTTAGCTGAATGCACAGATCAGAAAGAAGTGTCACCGAATGATTCTGTGTAGTTTATATTTGAAGACATTCCTTTTTCCACTATTACCCTCTTAGCGCTCCGAATCTCCACTTGCATTTTCTACAAAAAGAGTGTTTCATAACTGCTCAATCAAAAATATGTTTTATCTCTGTTAACTGAATTTACAGATCAGAAATAAGTTTCACAGAATGCATCTGTGTAGTTTTTATTTGAAGATATTCCTTTTCCCAATGTAGGCCTCTTAGCGCTTAGCATGTCCAATTGCAGTTTCTACAGAAAGAGGGTTTCAGAACGGCTCAATCAAAAGTAAGGTTCAACTCTGTTAGTTGAATGCACAGAACAGAAAGAAGTTTCATACAATGCTTCTGTGTAGTTTATATTTGAACATATTTTTTTTCCACTATTACCCACTTAGCACTACGAATGTCCAGTTGCATTTTCTACAGACAGAGTGTTTCAAAACTGCTCAATCAAAAGTATGGTTTAACTCTGTTAGCTGAATGCTCAGATCAGAAAGAAGTTTCACAGAATGCTTCTGTGTAGTTTATATTTGAATGTATTCCTTTTTCCACTACTACGCTCTTAGCGCTCCAAATGTCCAGTTGCATTTTCTACAGAAAGAGTGTTCAGATCTGCTCAATAAAAAGTATGGTTTAACTCTGTTAGCTGAATGCACAGATCAGAAAGAAGTTTCACAGAATGATTCTGTGTAGTTTATATTTGGAGACATTCCTTTTTCCACTATTACCCTCTTAGTGCTCCGAATCTCCACTTGCATTTTCTACAGAAAGAGTGTTTCAGAACGGCTCAATCAAATCTAAGGTTCAACTCTTTCAGTTGAACAAACAGAACAGAAAGAAGTTTCACACAATTCTTCTGTGTAGTTTTTATTTGTAGACATTCTTTTTCCCAATATAGGCCTCTTAGCGCTCAGAATGTCCAATTGCAGTTTCTACAGAAAGAGTGTCTCAGAAGAGCTCAATCAAAAGTAACGTTCAACTCTGTTAGTTGAATGCACAGAACAGAAATAAGTTTCATACAATGCTTCTGTGTAGTTTATATTTGAACATATTTTTTTTCCACTATTACCCACTTAGCGCTACGAATGTCCAGTTGCATTTTCTACAGACAGAGTGTTTCAAAACTGCTCAATCAAAAGTATGGTTTAACTCTGTTAGCTGAATGCTCAGATCAGAAAGAAGTTTCACAGAATGCTTCTGTGTAGTTTATATTTGAATATATTCCTTTTTCCACTACTACGCTCTTAGCGCTCCAAATGTCCAGTTGCATTTTCTACAGAAAGAGTGTTCAGATCTGCTCAATCAAAAGTACGGTTTAACTCTGTTAGCTGAATGCACAGATCAGAAAGAATTTTCACAGAATGATTCTGTGTAGTTTATATTTGGAGACATTCCTTTTTCCACTATTACCCTCTTAGCGCTCCGAATCTCCACTTGCATTTTCTACAGAAAGAGTGTTTCAGAACGGCTCAATCAAAACTAAGGTTCAACTCTTTCAGTTGAACAAACAGAACAGAAAGTAGTTTCACACAATTCTTCTGTGTAGTTTTTATTTGTAGACATTCTTTTTCCCAATATGGGCTTCTTAGCGCTCAGAATGTCCAATTGCAGTTTCTACAGAAAGAGTGTTTCAGAACAGCTCAATCAAAAGTAAGGTTCAACTCTGTTAGTTGAATGCAGAGAAGAGAAAGAAGTTTCATACAATGCTTCTGTGTAGTTTATATTTGAACATTTTTTTTTCCACTATTACCCACTTAGCGCTACGAATGTCCAGTTGCATTTTCTACAGACAGAGTGTTTCAAAACTGCTCAATCAAAAGTATGGTTTAACTCTGTTAGCTGAATGCTCAGATCAGAAAGAAGTTTCACAGAATGCTTCTGTGTAGTTTATATTTCAATATATTCATTTTTTCACTACTACGCTCTTAGCGCTCCAAATGTCCAGTTGCATTTTCTACAGAAAGAGTGTTCAGATCTGCTCAATCAAAAGTATGGTTTAACTCTGTTAGCTGAATGCACAGATCAGAAAGAAGTGTCACCGAATGATTCTGTGTAGTTTATATTTGAAGACATTCCTTTTTCCACTATTACCCTCTTAGCGCTCCGAATCTCCACTTGCATTTTCTACAAAAAGAGTGTTTCATAACTGCTCAATCAAAAATATGTTTTATCTCTGTTAACTGAATTTACAGATCAGAAATAAGTTTCACAGAATGCATCTGTGTAGTTTTTATTTGTAGACATTCTTTTTCCCAATATAGGCCTCTTAGCGCTCAGAATGTCCAATTGCAGTTTCTACAGAAAGAGTGTTTCAGAAGAGCTCAATCAAAAGTAAGGTTCAACTCTGTTAGTTGAATGCACAGAACAGAAATAAGTTTCATACAATGCTTCTGTGTAGTTTATATTTGAACATATTTTTTTTCCACTATTACCCACTTAGCGCTACGAATGTCCAGTTGCATTTTCTACAGACAGAGTGTTTCAAAACTGCTCAATCAAAAGTATGGTTTAACTCTGTTAGCTGAATGCTCAGATCAGAAAGAAGTTTCACAGAATGCTTCTGTGTAGTTTATATTTGAATATATTCCTTTTTCCACTACTACGCTCTTAGCGCTCCAAATGTCCAGTTGCATTTTCTACAGAAAGAGTGTTCAGATCTGCACAATCAAAAGTATGGTTTAACTCTGTTAGCTGAATGCACAGATCAGAAAGAATTTTCACAGAATGATTCTGTGTAGTTTATATTTGGAGACATTCCTTATTCCACTATTACCCTCTTAGCGCTCCGAATCTCCACTTGCATTTTCTACAGAAAGAGTGTTTCAGAACGGCTCAATCAAAACTAAGGTTCAACTCTTTCAGTTGAACAAACAGAACAGAAAGAAGTTTCACACAATTCTTCTGTGTAGTTTTTATTTGTAGACATTCTTTTTCCCAATATGGGCTTCTTAGCGCTCAGAATGTCCAATTGCAGTTTCTACAGAAAGAGTGTTTCAGAACAGCTCAATCAAAAGTAAGGTTCAACTCTGTTAGTTGAATGCACAGAAGAGAAAGAAGTTTCATACAATGCTTCTGTGTAGTTTATATTTGAACATTTTTTTTTCCACTATTACCCACTTAGCGCTAGGAATGTCCAGTTGCATTTTCTACAGACAGAGTGTTTCAAAACTGCTCAATCAAAAGTATGGTTTAACTCTGTTAGCTGAATGCTCAGATCAGAAAGAAGTTTCACAGAATGCTTCTGTGTAGTTTATATTTCAATATATTGCTTTTTTCACTACTACGCTCTTAGCGCTCCAAATGTCCAGTTGCATTTTCTACAGAAAGAGTGTTCAGATCTGCTCAATCAAAAGTATGGTTTAACTCTGTTAGCTGAATGCACAGATCAGAAAGAAGTGTCACCGAATGATTCTGTGTAGTTTATATTTGAAGACATTCCTTTTTCCACTATTACCCTCTTAGCGCTCCGAATCTCCACTTGCATTTTCTACAAAAAGAGTGTTTCATAACTGCTCAATCAAAAATATGTTTTATCTCTGTTAACTGAATTTACAGATCAGAAATAAGTTTCACAGAATGCATCTGTGTAGTTTTTATTTGAAGATATTCCTTTTCCCAATGTAGGCCTCTTAGCGCTTAGCATGTCCAATTGCAGTTTCTACAGAAAGAGGGTTTCAGAACGGCTCAATCAAAAGTAAGGTTCAACTCTGTTAGTTGAATGCACAGAACAGAAAGAAGTTTCATACAATGCTTCTGTGTAGTTTATATTTGAACATATTTTTTTTCCACTATTACCCACTTAGCACTACGAATGTCCAGTTGCATTTTCTACAGACAGAGTGTTTCAAAACTGCTCAATCAAAAGTATGGTTTAACTCTGTTAGCTGAATGCTCAGATCAGAAAGAAGTTTCACAGAATGCTTCTGTGTAGTTTATATTTGAATGTATTCCTTTTTCCACTACTACGCTCTTAGCGCTCCAAATGTCCAGTTGCATTTTCTACAGAAAGAGTGTTCAGATCTGCTCAATCAAAAGTATGGTTTAACTCTGTTAGCTGAATGCACAGATCAGAAAGAAGTTTCACAGAATGATTCTGTGTAGTTTATATTTGGAGACATTCCTTTTTCCACTATTACCCTCTTAGTGCTCCGAATTTCCACTTGCATTTTCTACAGAAAGAGTGTTTCAGAACGGCTCAATCAAATCTAAGGTTCAACTCTTTCAGTTGAACAAACAGAACAGAAAGAAGTTTCACACAATTCTTCTGTGTAGTTTTTATTTGTAGACATTCTTTTTCCCAATATAGGCCTCTTAGCGCTCAGAATGTCCAATTGCAGTTTCTACAGAAAGAGTGTCTCAGAAGAGCTCAATCAAAAGTAACGTTCAACTCTGTTAGTTGAATGCACAGAACAGAAATAAGTTTCATACAATGCTTCTGTGTAGTTTATATTTGAACATATTTTTTTTCCACTATTACCCACTTAGCGCTACGAATGTCCAGTTGCATTTTCTACAGACAGAGTGTTTCAAAACTGCTCAATCAAAAGTATGGTTTAACTCTGTTAGCTGAATGCTCAGATCAGAAAGAAGTTTCACGGAATGCTTCTGTGTAGTTTATATTTGAATATATTCCTTTTTCCACTACTACGCTCTTAGCGCTCCAAATGTCCAGTTGCATTTTCTACAGAAAGAGTGTTCAGATCTGCTCAATCAAAAGTACGGTTTAACTCTGTTAGCTGAATGCACAGATCAGAAAGAATTTTCACAGAATGATTCTGTGTAGTTTATATTTGGAGACATTCCTTTTTCCACTATTAACCTCTTAGCGCTCCGAATCTCCACTTGCATTTTCTACAGAAAGAGTGTTTCAGAACGGCTCAATCAAAACTAAGGTTCAACTCTTTCAGTTGAACAAACAGAACAGAAAGTAGTTTCACACAATTCTTCTGTGTAGTTTTTATTTGTAGACATTCTTTTTCCCAATATGGGCTTCTTAGCGCTCAGAATGTCCAATTGCAGTTTCTACAGAAAGAGTGTTTCAGAACAGCTCAATCAAAAGTAAGGTTCAACTCTGTTAGTTGAATGCAGAGAAGAGAAAGAAGTTTCATACAATGCTTCTGTGTAGTTTATATTTGAACATTTTTTTTTCCACTATTACCCACTTAGCGCTACGAATGTCCAGTTGCATTTTCTACAGACAGAGTGTTTCAAAACTGCTCAATCAAAAGTATGGTTTAACTCTGTTAGCTGAATGCTCAGATCAGAAAGAAGTTTCACAGAATGCTTCTGTGTAGTTTATATTTCAATATATTCATTTTTTCACTACTACGCTCTTAGCGCTCCAAATGTCCAGTTGCATTTTCTACAGAAAGAGTGTTCAGATCTGCTCAATCAAAAGTATGGTTTAACTCTGTTAGCTGAATGCACAGATCAGAAAGAAGTGTCACCGAATGATTCTGTGTAGTTTATATTTGAAGACATTCCTTTTTCCACTATTACCCTCTTAGCGCTCCGAATCTCCACTTGCATTTTCTACAAAAAGAGTGTTTCATAACTGCTCAATCAAAAATATGTTTTATCTCTGTTAACTGAATTTACAGATCAGAAATAAGTTTCACAGAATGCATCTGTGTAGTTTTTATTTGTAGACATTCTTTTTCCCAATATAGGCCTCTTAGCGCTCAGAATGTCCAATTGCAGTTTCTACAGAAAGAGTGTTTCAGAAGAGCTCAATCAAAAGTAAGGTTCAACTCTGTTAGTTGAATGCACAGAACAGAAATAAGTTTCATACAATGCTTCTGTGTAGTTTATATTTGAACATATTTTTTTTCCACTATTACCCACTTAGCGCTACGAATGTCCAGTTCCATTTTCTACAGCCAGAGTGTTTCAAAACTGCTCAATCAAAAGTATGGTTTATCTCTGTTAGCTGAATGCTCAGATCAGAAAGAAGTTTCACAGAATGCTTCTGTGTAGTTTATATTTGAATATATTCCTTTTTCCACTACTACGCTCTTAGCGCTCCAAATGTCCAGTTGCATTTTCTACAGAAAGAGTGTTCAGATCTGCACAATCAAAAGTATGGTTTAACTCTGTTAGCTGAATGCACAGATCAGAAAGAATTTTCACAGAATGATTCTGTGTAGTTTATATTTGGAGACATTCCTTATTCCACTATTACCCTCTTAGCGCTCCGAATCTCCACTTGCATTTTCTACAGAAAGAGTGTTTCAGAACGGCTCAATCAAAACTAAGGTTCAACTCTTTCAGTTGAACAAACAGAACAGAAAGAAGTTTCACACAATTCTTCTGTGTAGTTTTTATTTGTAGACATTCTTTTTCCCAATATGGGCTTCTTAGCGCTCAGAATGTCCAATTGCAGTTTCTACAGAAAGAGTGTTTCAGAACAGCTCAATCAAAAGTAAGGTTCAACTCTGTTAGTTGAATGCACAGAAGAGAAAGAAGTTTCATACAATGCTTCTGTGTAGTTTATATTTGAACATTTTTTTTTCCACTATTACCCATTTAGCGCTACGAATGTCCAGTTGCATTTTCTACAGACAGAGTGTTTCAAAACTGCTCAATCAAAAGTATGGTTTAACTCTGTTAGCTGAATGCTCAGATCTATAAGAAGTTTCACAGAATGCTTCTGTGTAGTTTATATTTCAATATATTCCTTTTTTCACTACTACGCTCTTAGCGCTCCAAATGTCCAGTTGCATTTTCTACAGAAAGAGTGTTCAGATCTGCTCAATCAAAAGTATGGTTTAACTCTGTTAGCTGAATGCACAGATCAGAAAGAAGTGTCACCGAATGATTCTGTGTAGTTTATATTTGAAGACATTCCTTTTTCCACTATTACCCTCTTAGCGCTCCGAATCTCCACTTGCATTTTCTACAAAAAGAGTGTTTCATAACTGCTCAATCAAAAATATGTTTTATCTCTGTTAACTGAATTTACAGATCAGAAATAAGTTTCACAGAATGCATCTGTGTAGTTTTTATTTGAAGATATTCCTTTTCCCAATGTAGGCCTCTTAGCGCTTAGCATGTCCAATTGCAGTTTCTACAGAAAGAGTGTTTCAGAACGGCTCAATCAAAAGTATGGTTTAACTCTGTTAGCTGAATGCTCAGATCGGAAAGAAGTTTCACAGAATGCTTCTGTGTAGTTTATATTTGAATATATTCCTTTTTCCACTACTACTCTCTTAGCGCTCCAAATGTCCAGTTGCATTTTCTACAGAAAGAGTGCTCAGATCTGCTCAATCAAAAGTATGGTTTAACTGTGTTAGCTGAATGCACAGATCAGAAAGAAGTTTCACAGAATGATTCTGTGTAGTTTATATTTGGAGACATTCCTTTTTCCACTATTACCCTCTTAGCGCTCCGAATCTCCACTTGCATTTTCTACAGAAAGAGTGTTTCAGAACGGCTCAATCAAAAGTAAGTTTCAACTCTTTCAGTTGAACAAACAGAACAGAAGGAAGTTTCACACAATTCTTCTGCGTAGTTTTTATTTGTAGACATTCTTTTTCCCAATATAGGCCTCTTAGCGCTCAGAATGTCCAATTGCACTTTCTACAGAAAGAGTGTTTCAGAACGGCTCAATCAAAAGTAAAGTTCAACTCTGTTAGTTGAATGCACAGAACAGAAAGAAGTTTCATACAATGCTTCTGTGTAGTTTATATTTGAACATATTCTTTTTTCCACTATTACCCACTTAGCGCTACGAATGTCCAGTTGCATTTTCTACAGACAGAGTGTTTCAAAACTGCTCAATCAAAAGTATGGTTTAACTCTGTTAGCTGAATGCTCAGATCAGAAAGAAGTTTCACAGAATGCTTCTGTGTAGTTTATATTTGAATATATTCCTTTTTCCACTACTACGCTCTTAGCGCTCCAAATGTCCAGTTGCATTTTCTACAGAAAGAGAGTTCAGATCTGCTCAATCAAAAGTATGGTTTAACTCTGTTAGCTGAATGCACAGATCAGAAAGAAGTTTCACCGAATGATTCTGTGTAGTTTATATTTGAAGACATTCCTTTTTCCACTATTACCCTCTTAGCGCTCCGAATCTCCACTTGCATTTTCTACAAAAAGAGTGTTTCATAACTGCTCAATCAAAAATATGTTTTATCTCTGTTAACTGAATTTACAGATCAGAAATAAGTTTCACAGAATGCATCTGTGTAGTTTATATTTGAATATATTCCTTTTTTCACTGCTACGCTCTTAGCGCTCCAAATGTCCAGTTGCATTTTCTGCAGAAAGAGTGTTCAGATCTGCTCAATCAAAAGTATGGTTTAACTCTGTTAGCTGAATGCACAGATCAGAAAGAAGTTTCACCGAATGATTCTGTGTAGTTTATATTTGAAGACATTCCTTTTTCCACTATTACCCTCTTAGCGCTCCGAATCTCCACTTGCATTTTCTACAAAAAGAGTGTTTCATAACTGCTCAATCAAAAATATGTTTTATCTCTGTTAACTGAATTTACAGATCAGAAATAAGTTTCACAGAATGCATCTGTGTAGTTTTTATTTGAAGATATTCTTTTTCCCAATGTAGGCCTCTTAGCGCTTAGCATGTCCAATTGCAGTTTATACAGAAAGAGTGTTTCAGAACAGCTCCATCAAAAGTAAGGTTCAACTCTGTTAGTTGAATTCACAGAACAGAAAGTATTTTCACAGAATGCTACTGTGTAGTTTATATTTGAATATATTCCTTTTTCCACTATTACCCTCTTAGCGCTCCGAATGTCCACTTGCATTTTCTACAGAAAGAGTGTTCAGAACTGCGCAATCAAAAGTATGGTTTAACTCTGTTAGCTTAATGAACATATCAGAAATAAGTTTCACACAATGCTTCTGTGTAGTTTTTATTTGAAGATATTATTTTCCCAATAGAGGCCTCCTAGCGCTCAGAATGTCCAATTGCAGTTTCTACAGAAAGGGTGTTTCAGAAAGGCTCAATCAAAAGTAAGGTTCAACTCTGTTAGTTGAATGCACAGAACAGAAAGATGTTTCATACAATGCTTCTGTGTAGTTTATATTTGAACATATTCTTTTTTCCACTCTTACCCACTTAGTGCTACGAATGTCCAGTTGCATTTTCTACAGACAGAGTGTTTCAAAACTGCTCAATCAAAAGTATGGTTTAACTCTGTTAGCTGAATGCTCAGATCAGAAAGAAGTTTCACAGAATGCTTCTGTGTAGTTTATATTTGAATATATTCCTTTTTCCACTACTACGCTCTTAGCGCTCCAAATGTCCAGTTGCATTTTCTACAGAAAGAGAGTTCAGATCTGCTCAATCAAAAGTATGGTTTAACTCTGTTAGCTGAATGCACAGATCAGAAAGAAGTTTCACCGAATGATTCTGTGTAGTTTATATTTGAAGACATTCCTTTTTCCACTATTACCCTCTTAGCGCTCCGAATCTCCACTTGCATTTTCTACAAAAAGAGTGTTTCATAACTGCTCAATCAAAAATATGTTTTATCTCTGTTAACTGAATTTACAGATCAGAAATAAGTTTCACAGAATGCATCTGTGTAGTTTTTATTTGAAGATATTCTTTTTCCCAATGTAGGCCTCTTAGCGCTTAGCATGTCCAATTGCAGTTTCTACAGAAAGAGTGTTTCAGAACGGCTCAATCAAAAGTAAGGTTCAACTCTGTTAGTTGAATGCACAGAACAGAAAGAATTTTCACAGAATGCTACTGTGTAGTTTATATTTGAATATATTCCTTTTTCCACTATTACCCTCTTAGCGCTCCGAATGTCCACTTGCATTTTCTACAGAAAGAGTGTTCAGAACTGCGCAATCAAAAGTATGGTTTAACTCTGTTAGCTTAATGAACATATCAGAAATAAGTTTCACACAATGCTTCTGTGTAGTTTTTATTTGAAGATATTATTTTTCCCAATAGAGACCTCTTAGCGCTCAGAATGTCCAATTGCAGTTTCTACAGAAAGAGTGTTTCAGAAAGGCTCAATCAAATGTAAGGTTCAACTCTGTTAGTTGAATGCACAGAACAGAAAGAAGTTTCATACAATGCTTCTGTGTAGTTTATATTTGAACATATTCTTTTTTCCACTATTACCCACTTAGCGCTACGAATGTCCATTTGCATTTTCTACAGACAGAGTGTTTCAAAACTGCTCAATCAAAAGTATGGTTTAACTCTGTTAGCTGAATGCTCAGATCAGAAAGAAGTTTCACAGAATGTTTCTGTGTAGTTTATGTTTGAATATATTCCTTTTTCCACTACTACTCTCTTAGCGCTCCAAATGACCAGTTGCATTTTCTACAGAAAGAGTGTTCAGATCTGCTCAATCAAAAGTATGGTTTAACTCTGTTAGCTGAATGCACAGATCAGAAAGAAGTTTCACAGAATGATTCTGTGTAGTTTATATTTTTAGACATTCCTTTTTCCACTATTACCCTCTTAGCGCTCCGAATCTCCACTTGCATTTTCTACAGAAAGAGTGTTTCAGAACGGCTCAATCAAAAGTAAGGTTCAACTCTTTCAGTTGAACAAACAGAACAGAAAGAAGTTTCACACAATTCTTCTGTGTAGTTTTTATTTGTAGACATTCTTTTTCCCAATATAGGCCTCTTAGCGCTCAGAATGTCCAATTGCAGTTTCTACAGAAATAGTGTTTCAGAACGGCTCAATCAAAAGTAAAGTTCAAATCTGTTAGTTGAATGCACAGAACAGAAAGAAGTTTCATACAATGCTTCTGTGTAGTTTATATTTGAACATATTTTTTTTCCTCTATTACCCACTTAACGCTACGAATGTCCAGTTGCATTTTCTACAGACAGAGTGTTTCAAAACTGCTCAATCAAAAGTATGGTTTAACTCTGTTAGCTGAATGCTCAGATCAGAAAGAAGTTTCACAGAATGCTTCTGTGTAGTTTATATTTGAATATATTCCTTTTTCCACTACTACGCTCTTAGCGCTCCAAATGTCCAGTTGCATTTTCTACAGAAAGAGTGTTCAGATCTGCTCAATCAAAAGTATGGTTTAACTCTGTTAGCTGAATGCACAGATCAGAAAGAAGTTTCACCGAATGATTCTGTGTAGTTTATATTTGAAGACATTCCTTTTTCCACTATTACCCTCTTAGCGCTCCGAATCTCCACTTGCATTTTCTACAAAAAGAGTGTTTCATAACTGCTCAATCAAAAATATGTTTTATCTCTGTTAACTGAATTTACAGATAAGAAATAAGTTTCACAGAATGCATCTGTGTAGTTTTTATTTGAAGATATTCTTTTTCCCAATGTAGGCCTCTTAGCGCTTAGCATGTCCAATTGCAGTTTCTACAGAAAGAGTGTTTCAGAACGGCTCAATCAAAAGTATGGTTTAACTCTGTTAGCTGAATGCTCAGATCGGAAAGAAGTTTCACAGAATGCTTCTGTGTAGTTTATATTTGAATATATTCCTTTTTCCACTACTACTCTCTTAGCGCTCCAAATGTCCAGTTGCATTTTCTACAGAAAGAGTGCTCAGATCTGCTCAATCAAAAGTATGGTTTAACTGTGTTAGCTGAATGCACAGATCAGAAAGAAGTTTCACAGAATGATTCTGTGTAGTTTATATTTGGAGACATTCCTTTTTCCACTATTACCCTCTTAGCGCTCCGAATCTCCACTTGCATTTTCTACAGAAAGAGTGTTTCAGAACGGCTCAATCAAAAGTAAGTTTCAACTCTTTCAGTTGAACAAACAGAACAGAAGGAAGTTTCACACAATTCTTCTGCGTAGTTTTTATTTGTAGACATTCTTTTTCCCAATATAGGCCTCTTAGCGCTCAGAATGTCCAATTGCACTTTCTACAGAAAGAGTGTTTCAGAACGGCTCAATCAAAAGTAAAGTTCAACTCTGTTAGTTGAATGCACAGAACAGAAAGAAGTTTCATACAATGCTTCTGTGTAGTTTATATTTGAACATATTCTTTTTTCCACTATTACCCACTTAGCGCTACGAATGTCCAGTTGCATTTTCTACAGACAGAGTGTTTCAAAACTGCTCAATCAAAAGTATGGTTTAACTCTGTTAGCTGAATGCTCAGATCAGAAAGAAGTTTCAGAGAATGCTTCTGTGTAGTTTATATTTGAATATATTCCTTTTTCCACTACTACGCTCTTAGCGCTCCAAATGTCCAGTTGCATTTTCTACAGAAAGAGTGTTCAGATCTGCTCAATCAAAAGTATGGTTTAACTCTGTTAGCTGAATGCACAGATCAGAAAGAAGTTTCACCAAATGATTCTGTGTAGTTTATATTTGAAGACATTCCTTTTTCCACTATTACCCTCTTAGCGCTCCGAATCTCCACTTGCATTTTCTACAAAAAGAGTGTTTCATAACTGCTCAATCAAAAATATGTTTTATCTCTGTTAACTGAATTTACAGATCAGAAATAAGTTTCACAGAATGCATCTGTGTAGTTTTTATTTGAAGATATTCTTTTTCCCAATGTAGGCCTCTTAGCGCTTAGCATGTCCAATTGCAGTTTCTACAGAAAGAGTGTTTCAGAACAGCTCCATCAAAAGTAAGGTTCAACTCTGTTAGTTGAATTCACAGAACAGAAAGTATTTTCACAGAATGCTACTGTGTAGTTTATATTTGAATATATTCCTTTTTCCACTATTACCCTCTTAGCGCTCCGAATGTCCACTTGCATTTTCTACAGAAAGAGTGTTCAGAACTGCGCAATCAAAAGTATGGTTTAACTCTGTTAGCTTAATGAACATATCAGAAATAACTTTCACACAATGCTTCCGTGTAGTTTTTATTTGAAGATATTATTTTCCCAATAGAGGCCTCCTAGCGCTCAGAATGTCCAATTGCAGTTTCTACAGAAAGGGTGTTTCAGAAAGGCTCAATCAAAAGTAAGGTTCAACTCTGTTAGTTGAATGCACAGAACAGAAAGAAGTTTCATACAATGCTTCTGTGTAGTTTATATTTGAACATATTCTTTTTTCCACTCTTACCCACTTAGCGCTACGAATGTCCAGTTGCATTTTCTACAGACAGAGTGTTTCAAAACTGCTCAATCAAAAGTATGGTTTAACTCTGTTAGCTGAATGCTCAGATCAGAAAGAAGTTTCACAGAATGCTTCTGTGTAGTTTATATTTGAATATATTCCTTTTTCCACTACTACGCTCTTAGCGCTCCAAATGTCCAGTTGCATTTTCTACAGAAAGAGAGTTCAGATCTGCTCAATCAAAAGTATGGTTTAACTCTGTTAGCTGAATGCACAGATCAGAAAGAAGTTTCACCGAATGATTCTGTGTAGTTTATATTTGAAGACATTCCTTTTTCCACTATTACCCTCTTAGCGCTCCGAATCTCCACTTGCATTTTCTACAAAAAGAGTGTTTCATAACTGCTCAATCAAAAATATGTTTTATCTCTGTTAACTGAATTTACAGATCAGAAATAAGTTTCACAGAATGCATCTGTGTAGTTTTTATTTGAAGATATTCTTTTTCCCAATGTAGGCCTCTTAGCGCTGAGCATGTCCAATTGCAGTTTCTATAGAAAGAGTGTTTCAGAACGGCTCAATCAAAAGTAAGGTTCAACTCTGTTAGTTGAATGCACAGAACGGAAAGAATTTTCACAGAATGCTACTGTGTAGTTTATATTTGAATATATTCCTTTTTCCACTATTACCCTCTTAGCGCTCCGAATGTCCACTTGCATTTTCTACAGAAAGAGTGTTCAGAACTGCGCAATCAAAAGTATGGTTTAACTCTGTTAGCTTAATGAACATATCAGAAATAAGTTTCACACAATGCTTCTGTGTAGTTTTTATTTGAAGATATTATTTTCCCAATAGAGGCCTCCTAGCTCTCAGAATGTCCAATTGCAGTTTCTACAGAAAGGGTGTTTCAGAAAGGCTCAATCAAAAGTAAGGTTCAACTCTGTTAGTTGAATGCACAGAACAGAAAGAAGTTTCATACAATGCTTCTGTGTAGTTTATATTTGAACATATTCTTTTTTCCACTCTTACCCACTTAGCGCTACGAATGTCCAGTTGCATTTTCTACAGACAGAGTGTTTCAAAACTGCTCAATCAAAAGTATGGTTTAACTCTGTTAGCTGAATGCTCAGATCAGAAAGAAGTTTCACAGAATGTTTCTGTGTAGTTTATGTTTGAATATATTCCTTTTTCCACTACTAATCTCTTAGCGCTCCAAATGACCAGTTGCATTTTCTACAGAAAGAGTGTTCAGATCTGCTCAATCAAAAGTATGGTTTAACTCTGTTAGCTGAATGCACAGATCAGAAAGAAGTTTCACAGAATGATTCTGTGTAGTTTATATTTTTAGACATTCCTTTTTCCACTATTACCCTCTTAGCGCTCCGAATCTCCACTTGCATTTTCTACAGAAAGAGTGTTTCAGAACGGCTCAATCAAAAGTAAGGTTCAACTCTTTCAGTTGAACAAACAGAACAGAAAGAAGTTTCACACAATTCTTCTGTGTAGTTTTTATTTGTAGACATTCTTTTTCCCAATATAGGCCTCTTAGCGCTCAGAATGTCCAATTGCAGTTTCTACAGAAAGAGTGTTTCAGAACGGCTCAATCAAAAGTAAGGTTCAACTCTGTTAGTTGAATGCACAGAACAGAAAGAAGTTTCATACAATGCTTCTGTGTAGTTTATATTTGAACATATTTTTTTTCCACTATTACCCACTTAGCGCTACGAATGTCCAGTTGCATTTTCTACAGACAGAGTGTTTCAAAACTGCTCAATCAAAAGTATGGTTTAACTCTGTTAGCTGAATGCTCAGATCAGAAAGAAGTTTCAGAGAATGCTTCTGTGTAGTTTATATTTGAATATATTCCTTTTTCCACTACTACGCTCTTAGCGCTCCAAATGTCCAGTTGCATTTTCTACAGAAAGAGAGTTCAGATCTGCTCAATCAAAAGTATGGTTTAACTCTGTTAGCTGAATGCACAGATCAGAAAGAAGTTTCACCGAATGATTCTGTGTAGTTTATATTTGAAGACATTCCTTTTTCCACTATTACCCTCTTAGCGCTCCGAATCTCCACTTGCATTTTCTACAAAAAGAGTGTTTCATAACTGCTCAATCAAAAATATGTTTTATCTCTGTTAACTGAATTTACAGATCAGAAATAAGTTTCACAGAATGCATCTGTGTAGTTTATATTTGAATATATTCCTTTTTTCACTGCTACGCTCTTAGCGCTCCAAATGTCCAGTTGCATTTTCTGCAGAAAGAGTGTTCAGATCTGCTCAATCAAAAGTATGGTTTAACTCTGTTAGCTGAATGCACAGATCAGAAAGAAGTTTCACCGAATGATTCTGTGTAGTTTATATTTGAAGACATTCCTTTTTCCACTATTACCCTCTTAGCGCTCCGAATCTCCACTTGCATTTTCTACAAAAAGAGTGTTTCATAACTGCTCAATCAAAAATATGTTTTATCTCTGTTAACTGAATTTACAGATCAGAAATAAGTTTCACAGAATGCATCTGTGTAGTTTTTATTTGAAGATATTCTTTTTCCCAATGTAGGCCTCTTAGCGCTTAGCATGTCCAATTGCAGTTTCTACAGAAAGAGTGTTTCAGAACAGCTCCATCAAAAGTAAGGTTCAACTCTGTTAGTTGAATTCACAGAACAGAAAGTATTTTCACAGAATGCTACTGTGTAGTTTATATTTGAATATATTCCTTTTTCCACTATTACCCTCTTAGCGCTCCGAATGTCCACTTGCATTTTCTACAGAAAGAGTGTTCAGAACTGCGCAATCAAAAGTATGGTTTAACTCTGTTAGCTTAATGAACATATGAGAAATAAGTTTCACACAATGCTTCTGTGTAGTTTTTATTTGAAGATATTATTTTCCCAATAGAGGCCTCCTAGCGCTCAGAATGTCCAATTGCAGTTTCTACAGAAAGGGTGTTTCAGAAAGGCTCAATCAAAAGTAAGGTTCAACTCTGTTAGTTGAATGCACAGAACAGAAAGAAGTTTCATACAATGCTTCTGTGTAGTTTATATTTGAACATATTCTTTTTTCCACTCTTACCCACTTAGTGCTACGAATGTCCAGTTGCATTTTCTACAGACAGAGTGTTTCAAAACTGCTCAATCAAAAGTATGGTTTAACTCTGTTAGCTGAATGCTCAGATCAGAAAGAAGTTTCACAGAATGCTTCTGTGTAGTTTATATTTGAATATATTCCTTTTTCCACTACTACGCTCCTAGCGCTCCAAATGTCCAGTTGCATTTTCTACAGAAAGAGAGTTCAGATCTGCTCAATCAAAAGTATGGTTTAACTCTGTTAGCTGAATGCACAGATCAGAAAGAAGTTTCACCGAATGATTCTGTGTAGTTTATATTTGAAGACATTCCTTTTTCCACTATTACCCTCTTAGCGCTCCGAATCTCCACTTGCATTTTCTACAAAAAGAGTGTTTCATAACTGCTCAATCAAAAATATGTTTTATCTCTGTTAACTGAATTTACAGATCAGAAATAAGTTTCACAGAATGCATCTGTGTAGTTTTTATTTGAAGATATTCTTTTTCCCAATGTAGGCCTCTTAGCGCTTAGCATGTCCAATTGCAGTTTCTACAGAAAGAGTGTTTCAGAACGGCTCAATCAAAAGTAAGGTTCAACTCTGTTAGTTGAATGCACAGAACAGAAAGAATTTTCACAGAATGCTACTGTGTAGTTTATATTTGAATATATTCCTTTTTCCACTATTACCCTCTTAGCGCTCCGAATGTCCACTTGCATTTTCTACAGAAAGAGTGTTCAGAACTGCGCAATCAAAAGTATGGTTTAACTCTGTTAGCTTAATGAACATATCAGAAATAAGTTTCACACAATGCTTCTGTGTAGTTTTTATTTGAAGATATTATTTTTCCCAATAGAGACCTCTTAGCGCTCAGAATGTCCAATTGCAGTTTCTACAGAAAGAGTGTTTCAGAAAGGCTCAATCAAATGTAAGGTTCAACTCTGTTAGTTGAATGCACAGAACAGAAAGAAGTTTCATACAATGCTTCTGTGTAGTTTATATTTGAACATATTCTTTTTTCCACTATTACCCACTTAGCGCTACGAATGTCCATTTGCATTTTCTACAGACAGAGTGTTTCAAAACTGCTCAATCAAAAGTATGGTTTAACTCTGTTAGCTGAATGCTCAGATCAGAAAGAAGTTTCACAGAATGTTTCTGTGTAGTTTATGTTTGAATATATTCCTTTTTCCACTACTACTCTCTTAGCGCTCCAAATGACCAGTTGCATTTTCTACAGAAAGAGTGTTCAGATCTGCTCAATCAAAAGTATGGTTTAACTCTGTTAGCTGAATGCACAGATCAGAAAGAAGTTTCACAGAATGATTCTGTGTAGTTTATATTTTTAGACATTCCTTTTTCCACTATTACCCTCTTAGCGCTCCGAATCTCCACTTGCATTTTCTACAGAAAGAGTGTTTCAGAACGGCTCAATCAAAAGTAAGGTTCAACTCTTTCAGTTGAACAAACAGAACAGAAAGAAGTTTCACACAATTCTTCTGTGTAGTTTTTATTTGTAGACATTCTTTTTCCCAATATAGGCCTCTTAGCGCTCAGAATGTCCAATTGCAGTTTCTACAGAAATAGTGTTTCAGAACGGCTCAATCAAAAGTAAAGTTCAAATCTGTTAGTTGAATGCACAGAACAGAAAGAAGTTTCATACAATGCTTCTGTGTAGTTTATATTTGAACATATTCTTTTTTCCTCTATTACCCACTTAACGCTACGAATGTCCAGTTGCATTTTCTACAGACAGAGTGTTTCAAAACTGCTCAATCAAAAGTATGGTTTAACTCTGTTAGCTGAATGCTCAGATCAGAAAGAAGTTTCACAGAATGCTTCTGTGTAGTTTATATTTGAATATATTCCTTTTTCCACTACTACGCTCTTAGCGCTCCAAATGTCCAGTTGCATTTTCTACAGAAAGAGTGTTCAGATCTGCTCAATCAAAAGTATGGTTTAACTCTGTTAGCTGAATGCACAGATCAGAAAGAAGTTTCACCGAATGATTCTGTGTAGTTTATATTTGAAGACATTCCTTTTTCCACTATTACCCTCTTAGCGCTCCGAATCTCCACTTGCATTTTCTACAAAAAGAGTGTTTCATAACTGCTCAATCAAAAATATGTTTTATGTCTGTTAACTGAATTTACAGATCAGAAATAAGTTTCACAGAATGCATCTGTGTAGTTTTTATTTGAAGATATTCTTTTTCCCAATGTAGGCCTCTTAGCGCTTAGCATGTCCAATTGCAGTTTCTATAGAAAGAGTGTTTCAGAACGGCTCAATCAAAAGTAAGGTTCAACTCTGTTAGTTGAATGCACAGAACGGAAAGAATTTTCACAGAATGCTACTGTGTAGTTTATATTTGAATATATTCCTTTTTCCACTATTACCCTCTTAGCGCTCCGAATGTCCACTTGCATTTTCTACAGAAAGAGTGTTCAGAACTGCGCAATCAAAAGTATGGTTTAACTCTGTTAGCTTAATGAACATATCAGAAATAAGTTTCACACAATGCTTCTGTGTAGTTTTTATTTGAAGATATTATTTTTCCCAATAGAGGCCTCTTGGCGCTCAGAATGTCCAATTGCAGTTTCTACAGAAATAGTGTTTCAGAACGGCTCAATCAAAAGTAAAGTTCAAATCTGTTAGTTGAATGCACAGAACAGAAAGAAGTTTCATACAATGCTTCTGTGTAGTTTATATTTGAACATATTCTTTTTTCCTCTATTACCCACTTAACGCTACGAATGTCCAGTTGCATTTTCTACAGACAGAGTGTTTCAAAACTGCTCAATCAAAAGTATGGTTTAACTCTGTTAGCTGAATGCTCAGATCAGAAAGAAGTTTCACAGAATGCTTCTGTGTAGTTTATATTTGAATATATTCCTTTTTCCACTACTACGCTCTTAGCGCTCCAAATGTCCAGTTGCATTTTCTACAGAAAGAGTGTTCAGATCTGCTCAATCAAAAGTATGGTTTAACTCTGTTAGCTGAATGCACAGATCAGAAAGAAGTTTCACCGAATGATTCTGTGTAGTTTATATTTGAAGACATTCCTTTTTCCACTATTACCCTCTTAGCGCTCCGAATCTCCACTTGCATTTTCTACAAAAAGAGTGTTTCATAACTGCTCAATCAAAAATATGTTTTATCTCTGTTAACTGAATTTACAGATCAGAAATAAGTTTCACAGAATGCATCTGTGTAGTTTTTATTTGAAGATATTCTTTTTCCCAATGTAGGCCTCTTAGCGCTTAGCATGTCCAATTGCAGTTTCTACAGAAAGAGTGTTTCAGAACAGCTCCATCAAAAGTAAGTTTCAACTCTGTTAGTTGAATTCACAGAACAGAAAGTATTTTCACAGAATGCTACTGTGTAGTTTACATTTGAATATATTCCTTTTTCCACTATTACCCTCTTAGCGCACCGAATGTCCACTTGCATTTTCTACAGAAAGAGTGTTCAGAACTGCGCAATCAAAAGTATGGTTTAACTCTGTTAGCTTAATGAACATATCAGAAATAAGTTTCACACAATGCTTCTGTGTAGTTTTTATTTGAAGATATTATTTTCCCAATAGAGGCCTCCTAGCGCTCAGAATGTCCAATTGCAGTTTCTACAGAAAGGGTGTTTCAGAAAGGCTCAATCAAAAGTAAGGTTCAACTCTGTTAGTTGAATGCACAGAACAGAAAGAAGTTTCATACAATGCTTCTGTGTAGTTTATATTTGAACATATTCTTTTTTCCACTCTTACCCACTTAGCGCTACGAATGTCCAGTTGCATTTTCTACAGACAGAGTGTTTCAAAACTGCTCAATCAAAAGTATGGTTTAACTCTGTTAGCTGAATGCTCAGATCAGAAAGAAGTTTCACAGAATGCTTCTGTGTAGTTTATATTTGAATATATTCCTTTTTCCACTACTACGCTCTTAGCGCTCCAAATGTCCAGTTGCATTTTCTACAGAAAGAGAGTTCAGATCTGCTCAATCAAAAGTATGGTTTAACTCTGTTAGCTGAATGCACAGATCAGAAAGAAGTTTCACCGAATGATTCTGTGTAGTTTATATTTGAAGACATTCCTTTTTCCACTATTACCCTCTTAGCGCTCCGAATCTCCACTTGCATTTTCTACAAAAAGAGTGTTTCATAACTGCTCAATCAAAAATATGTTTTATCTCTGTTAACTGAATTTACAGATCAGAAATAAGTTTCACAGAATGCATCTGTGGAGTTTTTATTTGAAGATATTCTTTTTCCCAATGTAGGCCTCTTAGCGCTGAGCATGTCCAATTGCAGTTTCTATAGAAAGAGTGTTTCAGAACGGCTCAATCAAAAGTAAGGTTCAACTCTGTTAGTTGAATGCACAGAACGGAAAGAATTTTCACAGAATGCTACTGTGTAGTTTATATTTGAATATATTCCTTTTTCCACTATTACCCTCTTAGCGCTCCGAATGTCCACTTGCATTTTCTACAGAAAGAGTGTTCAGAACTGCGCAATCAAAAGTATGGTTTAACTCTGTTAGCTTAATGAACATATCAGAAATAAGTTTCACACAATGCTTCTGTGTAGTTTTTATTTGAAGATATTATTTTCCCAATAGAGGCCTCCTAGCGCTCAGAATGTCCAATTGCAGTTTCTACAGAAAGGGTGTTTCAGAAAGGCTCAATCAAAAGTAAGGTTCAACTCTGTTAGTTGAATGCACAGAACAGAAAGAAGTTTCATACAATGCTTCTGTGTAGTTTATATTTGAATATATTCTTTTTTCCACTCTTACCCACTTAGCGCTACGAATGTCCAGTTGCATTTTCTACAGACAGAGTGTTTCAAAACTGCTCAATCAAAAGTATGGTTTAACTCTGTTAGCTGAATGCTCAGATCAGAAAGAAGTTTCACAGAATGTTTCTGTGTAGTTTATGTTTGAATATATTCCTTTTTCCACTACTAATCTCTTAGCGCTCCAAATGACCAGTTGCATTTTCTACAGAAAGAGTGTTCAGATCTGCTCAATCAAAAGTATGGTTTAACTCTGTTAGCTGAATGCACAGATCAGAAAGAAGTTTCACAGAATGATTCTGTGTAGTTTATATTTTTAGACATTCCTTTTTCCACTATTACCCTCTTAGCGCTCCGAATCTCCACTTGCATTTTCTACAGAAAGAGTGTTTCAGAACGGCTCAATCAAAAGTAAGGTTCAACTCTTTCAGTTGAACAAACAGAACAGAAAGAAGTTTCACACAATTCTTCTGTGTAGTTTTTATTTGTAGACATTCTTTTTCCCAATATAGGCCTCTTAGCGCTCAGAATGTCCAATTGCAGTTTCTACAGAAAGAGTGTTTCAGAACGGCTCAATCAAAAGTAAGGTTCAACTCTGTTAGTTGAATGCACAGAACAGAAAGAAGTTTCATACAATGCTTCTGTGTAGTTTATATTTGAACATATTTTTTTTCCACTATTACCCACTTAGCGCTACGAATGTCCAGTTGCATTTTCTACAGACAGAGTGTTTCAAAACTGCTCAATCAAAAGTATGGTTTAACTCTGTTAGCTGAATGCTCAGATCAGAAAGAAGTTTCAGAGAATGCTTCTGTGTAGTTTATATTTGAATATATTCCTTTTTCCACTACTACGCTCTTAGCGCTCCAAATGTCCAGTTGCATTTTCTACAGAAAGAGTGTTCAGATCTGCTCAATCAAAAGTATGGTTTAACTCTGTTAGCTGAATGCACAGATCAGAAAGAAGTTTCACCGAATGATTCTGTGTAGTTTATATTTGAAGACATTCCTTTTTCCACTATTACCCTCTTAGCGCTCCGAATCTCCACTTGCATTTTCTACAAAAAGAGTGTTTCATAACTGCTCAATCAAAAATATGTTTTATCTCTGTTAACTGAATTTACAGATCAGAAATAAGTTTCACAGAATGCATCTGTGTAGTTTTTATTTGAAGATATTCTTTTTCCCAATGTAGGCCTCTTAGCGCTTAGCATGTCCAATTGCAGTTTCTACAGAAAGAGTGTTTCAGAACAGCTCCATCAAAAGTAAGGTTCAACTCTGTTAGTTGAATTCACAGAACAGAAAGTATTTTCACAGAATGCTACTGTGTAGTTTATATTTGAATATATTCCTTTTTCCACTATTACCCTCTTAGCGCTCCGAATGTCCACTTGCATTTTCTACAGAAAGAGTGTTCAGAACTGCGCAATCAAAAGTATGGTTTAACTCTGTTAGCTTAATGAACATATCAGAAATAAGTTTCACACAATGCTTCCGTGTAGTTTTTATTTGAAGATATTATTTTCCCAATAGAGGCCTCCTAGCGCTCAGAATGTCCAATTGCAATTTCTACAGAAAGGGTGTTTCAGAAAGGCTCAATCAAAAGTAAGGTTCAACTCTGTTAGTTGAATGCACAGAACAGAAAGAAGTTTCATACAATGCTTCTGTGTAGTTTATATTTGAACATATTCTTTTTTCCACTCTTACCCACTTAGCGCTACGAATGTCCAGTTGCATTTTCTACAGACAGAGTGTTTCAAAACTGCTCAATCAAAAGTATGGTTTAACTCTGTTAGCTGAATGCTCAGATCAGAAAGAAGTTTCACAGAATGCTTCTGTGTAGTTTATATTTGAATATATTCCTTTTTCCACTACTACGCTCTTAGCGCTCCAAACGTCCAGTTGCATTTTCTACAGAAAGAGAGTTCAGATCTGCTCAATCAAAAGTATGGTTTAACTCTGTTAGCTGAATGCACAGATCAGAAAGAAGTTTCACCGAATGATTCTGTGTAGTTTATATTTGAAGACATTCCTTTTTCCACTATTACCCTCTTAGCGCTCCGAATCTCCACTTGCATTTTCTACAAAAAGAGTGTTTCATAACTGCTCAATCAAAAATATGTTTTATCTCTGTTAACTGAATTTACAGATCAGAAATAAGTTTCACAGAATGCATCTGTGGAGTTTTTATTTGAAGATATTCTTTTTCCCAATGTAGGCCTCTTAGCGCTGAGCATGTCCAATTGCAGTTTCTATAGAAAGAGTGTTTCAGAACGGCTCAATCAAAAGTAAGGTTCAACTCTGTTAGTTGAATGCACAGAACGGAAAGAATTTTCACAGAATGCTACTGTGTAGTTTATATTTGAATATATTCCTTTTTCCACTATTACCCTCTTAGCGCTCCGAATGTCCACTTGCATTTTCTACAGAAAGAGTGTTCAGAACTGCGCAATCAAAAGTATGGTTTAACTCTGTTAGCTTAATGAACATATCAGAAATAAGTTTCACACAATGCTTCTGTGTAGTTTTTATTTGAAGATATTATTTTCCCAATAGAGGCCTCCTAGCGCTCAGAATGTCCAATTGCAGTTTCTACAGAAAGGGTGTTTCAGAAAGGCTCAATCAAAAGTAAGGTTCAACTCTGTTAGTTGAATGCACAGAACAGAAAGAAGTTTCATACAATGCTTCTGTGTAGTTTATATTTGAATATATTCTTTTTTCCACTCTTACCCACTTAGCGCTACGAATGTCCAGTTGCATTTTCTACAGACAGAGTGTTTCAAAACTGCTCAATCAAAAGTATGGTTTAACTCTGTTAGCTGAATGCTCAGATCAGAAAGAAGTTTCACAGAATGATTCTGTGTAGTTTATGTTTGAATATATTCCTTTTTCCACTACTAATCTCTTAGCGCTCCAAATGACCAGTTGCATTTTCTACAGAAAGAGTGTTCAGATCTGCTCAATCAAAAGTATGGTTTAACTCTGTTAGCTGAATGCACAGATCAGAAAGAAGTTTCACAGAATGATTCTGTGTAGTTTATATTTTTAGACATTCCTTTTTCCACTATTAACCTCTTAGCGCTCCGAATCTCCACTTGCATTTTCTACAGAAAGAGTGTTTCAGAACGGCTCAATCAAAAGTAAGGTTCAACTCTTTCAGTTGAACAAACAGAACAGAAAGAAGTTTCACACAATTCTTCTGTGTAGTTTTTATTTGTAGACATTCTTTTTCCCAATATAGGCCTCTTAGCGCTCAGAATGTCCAATTGCAGTTTCTACAGAAAGAGTGTTTCAGAACGGCTCAATCAAAAGTAAGGTTCAACTCTGTTAGTTGAATGCACAGAACAGAAAGAAGTTTCATACAATGCTTCTGTGTAGTTTATATTTGAACATATTTTTTTTCCACTATTACCCACTTAGCGCTACGAATGTCCAGTTGCATTTTCTACAGACAGAGTGTTTCAAAACTGCTCAATCAAAAGTATGGTTTAACTCTGTTAGCTGAATGCTCAGATCAGAAAGAAGTTTCAGAGAATGCTTCTGTGTAGTTTATATTTGAATATATTCCTTTTTCCACTACTACGCTCTTAGCGCTCCAAATGTCCAGTTGCATTTTCTACAGAAAGAGTGTTCAGATCTGCTCAATCAAAAGTATGGTTTAACTCTGTTAGCTGAATGCACAGATCAGAAAGAAGTTTCACCGAATGATTCTGTGTAGTTTATATTTGAAGACATTCCTTTTTCCACTATTACCCTCTTAGCGCTCCGAATCTCCACTTGCATTTTCTACAAAAAGAGTGTTTCATAACTGCTCAATCAAAAATATGTTTTATCTCTGTTAACTGAATTTACAGATCAGAAATAAGTTTCACAGAATGCATCTGTGTAGTTTTTATTTGAAGATATTCTTTTTCCCAATGTAGGCCTCTTAGCGCTTAGCATGTCCAATTGCAGTTTCTACAGAAAGAGTGTTTCAGAACAGCTCCATCAAAAGTAAGGTTCAACTCTGTTAGTTGAATTCACAGAACAGAAAGTATTTTCACAGAATGCTACTGTGTAGTTTATATTTGAATATATTCCTTTTTCCACTATTACCCTCTTAGCGCTCCGAATGTCCACTTGCATTTTCTACAGAAAGAGTGTTCAGAACTGCGCAATCAAAAGTATGGTTTAACTCTGTTAGCTTAATGAACATATCAGAAATAAGTTTCACACAATGCTTCCGTGTAGTTTTTATTTGAAGATATTATTTTCCCAATAGAGGCCTCCTAGCGCTCAGAATGTCCAATTGCAGTTTCTACAGAAAGGGTGTTTCAGAAAGGCTCAATCAAAAGTAAGGTTCAACTCTGTTAGTTGAATGCACAGAACAGAAAGAAGTTTCATACAATGCTTCTGTGTAGTTTATATTTGAACATATTCTTTTTTCCACTCTTACCCACTTAGCGCTACGAATGTCCAGTTGCATTTTCTACAGACAGAGTGTTTCAAAACTGCTCAATCAAAAGTATGGTTTAACTCTGTTAGCTGAATGCTCAGATCAGAAAGAAGTTTCACAGAATGCTTCTGTGTAGTTTATATTTGAATATATTCCTTTTTCCACTACTACGCTCTTAGCGCTCCAAACGTCCAGTTGCATTTTCTACAGAAAGAGAGTTCAGATCTGCTCAATCAAAAGTATGGTTTAACTCTGTTAGCTGAATGCACAGATCAGAAAGAAGTTTCACCGAATGATTCTGTGTAGTTTATATTTGAAGACATTCCTTTTTCCACTATTACCCTCTTAGCGCTCCGAATCTCCACTTGCATTTTCTACAAAAAGAGTGTTTCATAACTGCTCAATCAAAAATATGTTTTATCTCTGTTAACTGAATTTACAGATCAGAAATAAGTTTCACAGAATGCATCTGTGGAGTTTTTATTTGAAGATATTCTTTTTCCCAATGTAGGCCTCTTAGCGCTGAGCATGTCCAATTGCAGTTTCTATAGAAAGAGTGTTTCAGAACGGCTCAATCAAAAGTAAGGTTCAACTCTGTTAGTTGAATGCACAGAACGGAAAGAATTTTCACAGAATGCTACTGTGTAGTTTATATTTGAATATATTCCTTTTTCCACTATTACCCTCTTAGCGCTCCGAATGTCCACTTGCATTTTCTACAGAAAGAGTGTTCAGAACTGCGCAATCAAAAGTATGGTTTAACTCTGTTAGCTTAATGAACATATCAGAAATAAGTTTCACACAATGCTTCTGTGTAGTTTTTATTTGAAGATATTATTTTCCCAATAGAGGCCTCCTAGCGCTCAGAATGTCCAATTGCAGTTTCTACAGAAAGGGTGTTTCAGAAAGGCTCAATCAAAAGTAAGGTTCAACTCTGTTAGTTGAATGCACAGAACAGAAAGAAGTTTCATACAATGCTTCTGTGTAGTTTATATTTGAATATATTCTTTTTTCCACTCTTACCCACTTAGCGCTACGAATGTCCAGTTGCATTTTCTACAGACAGAGTGTTTCAAAACTGCTCAATCAAAAGTATGGTTTAACTCTGTTAGCTGAATGCTCAGATCAGAAAGAAGTTTCACAGAATGTTTCTGTGTAGTTTATGTTTGAATATATTCCTTTTTCCACTACTAATCTCTTAGCGCTCCAAATGACCAGTTGCATTTTCTACAGAAAGAGTGTTCAGATCTGCTCAATCAAAAGTATGGTTTAACTCTGTTAGCTGAATGCACAGATCAGAAAGAAGTTTCACAGAATGATTCTGTGTAGTTTATATTTTTAGACATTCCTTTTTCCACTATTAACCTCTTAGCGCTCCGAATCTCCACTTGCATTTTCTACAGAAAGAGTGTTTCAGAACGGCTCAATCAAAAGTAAGGTTCAACTCTTTCAGTTGAACAAACAGAACAGAAAGAAGTTTCACACAATTCTTCTGTGTAGTTTTTATTTGTAGACATTCTTTTTCCCAATATAGGCCTCTTAGCGCTCAGAATGTCCAATTGCAGTTTCTACAGAAAGAGTGTTTCAGAACGGCTCAATCAAAAGTAAGGTTCAACTCTGTTAGTTGAATGCACAGAACAGAAAGAAGTTTCATACAATGCTTCTGTGTAGTTTATATTTGAACATATTTTTTTTCCACTATTACCCACTTAGCGCTACGAATGTCCAGTTGCATTTTCTACAGACAGAGTGTTTCAAAACTGCTCAATCAAAAGTATGGTTTAACTCTGTTAGCTGAATGCTCAGATCAGAAAGAAGTTTCAGAGAATGCTTCTGTGTAGTTTATATTTGAATATATTCCTTTTTCCACTACTACGCTCTTAGCGCTCCAAATGTCCAGTTGCATTTTCTACAGAAAGAGTGTTCAGATCTGCTCAATCAAAAGTATGGTTTAACTCTGTTAGCTGAATGCACAGATCAGAAAGAAGTTTCACCGAATGATTCTGTGTAGTTTATATTTGAAGACATTCCTTTTTCCACTATTACCCTCTTAGCGCTCCGAATCTCCACTTGCATTTTCTACAAAAAGAGTGTTTCATAACTGCTCAATCAAAAATATGTTTTATCTCTGTTAACTGAATTTACAGATCAGAAATAAGTTTCACAGAATGCATCTGTGTAGTTTTTATTTGAAGATATTCTTTTTCCCAATGTAGGCCTCTTAGCGCTTAGCATGTCCAATTGCAGTTTCTACAGAAAGAGTGTTTCAGAACAGCTCCATCAAAAGTAAGTTTCAACTCTGTTAGTTGAATTCACAGAACAGAAAGTATTTTCACAGAATGCTACTGTGTAGTTTACATTTGAATATATTCCTTTTTCCACTATTACCCTCTTAGCGCTCCGAATGTCCACTTGCATTTTCTACAGAAAGAGTGTTCAGAACTGCGCAATCAAAAGTATGGTTTAACTCTGTTAGCTTAATGAACATATCAGAAATAAGTTTCACACAATGCTTCTGTGTAGTTTTTATTTGAAGATATTATTTTCCCAATAGAGGCCTCCTAGCGCTCAGAATGTCCAATTGCAGTTTCTACAGAAAGGGTGTTTCAGAAAGGCTCAATCAAAAGTAAGGTTCAACTCTGTTAGTTGAATGCACAGAACAGAAAGAAGTTTCATACAATGCTTCTGTGTAGTTTATATTTGAACATATTCTTTTTTCCACTCTTACCCACTTAGCGCTACGAATGTCCAGTTGCATTTTCTACAGACAGAGTGTTTCAAAACTGCTCAATCAAAAGTATGGTTTAACTCTGTTAGCTGAATGCTCAGATCAGAAAGAAGTTTCACAGAATGCTTCTGTGTAGTTTATATTTGAATATATTCCTTTTTCCACTACTACGCTCTTAGCGCTCCAAACGTCCAGTTGCATTTTCTACAGAAAGAGAGTTCAGATCTGCTCAATCAAAAGTATGGTTTAACTCTGTTAGCTGAATGCACAGATCAGAAAGAAGTTTCACCGAATGATTCTGTGTAGTTTATATTTGAAGACATTCCTTTTTCCACTATTACCCTCTTAGCGCTCCGAATCTCCACTTGCATTTTCTACAAAAAGAGTGTTTCATAACTGCTCAATCAAAAATATGTTTTATCTCTGTTAACTGAATTTACAGATCAGAAATAAGTTTCACAGAATGCATCTGTGGAGTTTTTATTTGAAGATATTCTTTTTCCCAATGTAGGCCTCTTAGCGCTGAGCATGTCCAATTGCAGTTTCTATAGAAAGAGTGTTTCAGAACGGCTCAATCAAAAGTAAGGTTCAACTCTGTTAGTTGAATGCACAGAACGGAAAGAATTTTCACAGAATGCTACTGTGTAGTTTATATTTGAATATATTCCTTTTTCCACTATTACCCTCTTAGCGCTCCGAATGTCCACTTGCATTTTCTACAGAAAGAGTGTTCAGAACTGCGCAATCAAAAGTATGGTTTAACTCTGTTAGCTTAATGAACATATCAGAAATAAGTTTCACACAATGCTTCTGTGTAGTTTTTATTTGAAGATATTATTTTCCCAATAGAGGCCTCCTAGCGCTCAGAATGTCCAATTGCAGTTTCTACAGAAAGGGTGTTTCAGAAAGGCTCAATCAAAAGTAAGGTTCAACTCTGTTAGTTGAATGCACAGAACAGAAAGAAGTTTCATACAATGCTTCTGTGTAGTTTATATTTGAATATATTCTTTTTTCCACTCTTACCCACTTAGCGCTACGAATGTCCAGTTGCATTTTCTACAGACAGAGTGTTTCAAAACTGCTCAATCAAAAGTATGGTTTAACTCTGTTAGCTGAATGCTCAGATCAGAAAGAAGTTTCACAGAATGTTTCTGTGTAGTTTATGTTTGAATATATTCCTTTTTCCACTACTAATCTCTTAGCGCTCCAAATGACCAGTTGCATTTTCTACAGAAAGAGTGTTCAGATCTGCTCAATCAAAAGTATGGTTTAACTCTGTTAGCTGAATGCACAGATCAGAAAGAAGTTTCACAGAATGATTCTGTGTAGTTTATATTTTTAGACATTCCTTTTTCCACTATTACCCTCTTAGCGCTCCGAATCTCCACTTGCATTTTCTACAGAAAGAGTGTTTCAGAACGGCTCAATCAAAAGTAAGGTTCAACTCTTTCAGTTGAACAAACAGAACAGAAAGAAGTTTCACACAATTCTTCTGTGTAGTTTTTATTTGTAGACATTCTTTTTCCCAATATAGGCCTCTTAGCGCTCAGAATGTCCAATTGCAGTTTCTACAGAAAGAGTGTTTCAGAACGGCTCAATCAAAAGTAAGGTTCAACTCTGTTAGTTGAATGCACAGAACAGAAAGAAGTTTCATACAATGCTTCTGTGTAGTTTATATTTGAACATATTTTTTTTCCACTATTACCCACTTAGCGCTACGAATGTCCAGTTGCATTTTCTACAGACAGAGTGTTTCAAAACTGCTCAATCAAAAGTATGGTTTAACTCTGTTAGCTGAATGCTCAGATCAGAAAGAAGTTTCAGAGAATGCTTCTGTGTAGTTTATATTTGAATATATTCCTTTTTCCACTACTACGCTCTTAGCGCTCCAAATGTCCAGTTGCATTTTCTACAGAAAGAGTGTTCAGATCTGCTCAATCAAAAGTATGGTTTAACTCTGTTAGCTGAATGCACAGATCAGAAAGAAGTTTCACCGAATGATTCTGTGTAGTTTATATTTGAAGACATTCCTTTTTCCACTATTACCCTCTTAGCGCTCCGAATCTCCACTTGCATTTTCTACAAAAAGAGTGTTTCATAACTGCTCAATCAAAAATATGTTTTATCTCTGTTAACTGAATTTACAGATCAGAAATAAGTTTCACAGAATGCATCTGTGTAGTTTTTATTTGAAGATATTCTTTTTCCCAATGTAGGCCTCTTAGCGCTTAGCATGTCCAATTGCAGTTTCTACAGAAAGAGTGTTTCAGAACAGCTCCATCAAAAGTAAGTTTCAACTCTGTTAGTTGAATTCACAGAACAGAAAGTATTTTCACAGAATGCTACTGTGTAGTTTACATTTGAATATATTCCTTTTTCCACTATTACCCTCTTAGCGCTCCGAATGTCCACTTGCATTTTCTACAGAAAGAGTGTTCAGAACTGCGCAATCAAAAGTATGGTTTAACTCTGTTAGCTTAATGAACATATCAGAAATAAGTTTCACACAATGCTTCTGTGTAGTTTTTATTTGAAGATATTATTTTCCCAATAGAGGCCTCCTAGCGCTCAGAATGTCCAATTGCAGTTTCTACAGAAAGGGTGTTTCAGAAAGGCTCAATCAAAAGTAAGGTTCAACTCTGTTAGTTGAATGCACAGAACAGAAAGAAGTTTCATACAATGCTTCTGTGTAGTTTATATTTGAACATATTCTTTTTTCCACTCTTACCCACTTAGCGCTACGAATGTCCAGTTGCATTTTCTACAGACAGAGTGTTTCAAAACTGCTCAATCAAAAGTATGGTTTAACTCTGTTAGCTGAATGCTCAGATCAGAAAGAAGTTTCACAGAATGCTTCTGTGTAGTTTATATTTGAATATATTCCTTTTTCCACTACTACGCTCTTAGCGCTCCAAATGTCCAGTTGCATTTTCTACAGAAAGAGAGTTCAGATCTGCTCAATCAAAAGTATGGTTTAACTCTGTTAGCTGAATGCACAGATCAGAAAGAAGTTTCACCGAATGATTCTGTGTAGTTTATATTTGAAGACATTCCTTTTTCCACTATTACCCTCTTAGCGCTCCGAATCTCCACTTGCATTTTCTACAAAAAGAGTGTTTCATAACTGCTCAATCAAAAATATGTTTTATCTCTGTTAACTGAATTTACAGATCAGAAATAAGTTTCACAGAATGCATCTGTGGAGTTTTTATTTGAAGATATTCTTTTTCCCAATGTAGGCCTCTTAGCGCTGAGCATGTCCAATTGCAGTTTCTATAGAAAGAGTGTTTCAGAACGGCTCAATCAAAAGTAAGGTTCAACTCTGTTAGTTGAATGCACAGAACGGAAAGAATTTTCACAGAATGCTACTGTGTAGTTTATATTTGAATATATTCCTTTTTCCACTATTACCCTCTTAGCGCTCCGAATGTCCACTTGCATTTTCTACAGAAAGAGTGTTCAGAACTGCGCAATCAAAAGTATGGTTTAACTCTGTTAGCTTAATGAACATATCAGAAATAAGTTTCACACAATGCTTCTGTGTAGTTTTTATTTGAAGATATTATTTTCCCAATAGAGGCCTCCTAGCGCTCAGAATGTCCAATTGCAGTTTCTACAGAAAGGGTGTTTCAGAAAGGCTCAATCAAAAGTAAGGTTCAACTCTGTTAGTTGAATGCACAGAACAGAAAGAAGTTTCATACAATGCTTCTGTGTAGTTTATATTTGAATATATTCTTTTTTCCACTCTTACCCACTTAGCGCTACGAATGTCCAGTTGCATTTTCTACAGACAGAGTGTTTCAAAACTGCTCAATCAAAAGTATGGTTTAACTCTGTTAGCTGAATGCTCAGATCAGAAAGAAGTTTCACAGAATGTTTCTGTGTAGTTTATGTTTGAATATATTCCTTTTTCCACTATTACCCTCTTAGCGCTCCGAATCTCCACTTGCATTTTCTACAGAAAGAGTGTTTCAGAACGGCTCAATCAAAAGTAAGGTTCAACTCTTTCAGTTGAACAAACAGAACAGAAAGAAGTTTCACACAATTCTTCTGTGTAGTTTTTATTTGTAGACATTCTTTTTCCCAATATAGGCCTCTTAGCGCTCAGAATGTCCAATTGCAGTTTCTACAGAAAGAGTGTTTCAGAACGGCTCAATCAAAAGTAAGGTTCAACTCTGTTAGTTGAATGCACAGAACAGAAAGAAGTTTCATACAATGCTTCTGTGTAGTTTATATTTGAACATATTTTTTTTCCACTATTACCCACTTAGCGCTACGAATGTCCAGTTGCATTTTCTACAGACAGAGTGTTTCAAAACTGCTCAATCAAAAGTATGGTTTAACTCTGTTAGCTGAATGCTCAGATCAGAAAGAAGTTTCAGAGAATGCTTCTGTGTAGTTTATATTTGAATATATTCCTTTTTCCACTACTACGCTCTTAGCGCTCCAAATGTCCAGTTGCATTTTCTACAGAAAGAGTGTTCAGATCTGCTCAATCAAAAGTATGGTTTAACTCTGTTAGCTGAATGCACAGATCAGAAAGAAGTTTCACCGAATGATTCTGTGTAGTTTATATTTGAAGACATTCCTTTTTCCACTATTACCCTCTTAGCGCTCCGAATCTCCACTTGCATTTTCTACAAAAAGAGTGTTTCATAACTGCTCAATCAAAAATATGTTTTATCTCTGTTAACTGAATTTACAGATCAGAAATAAGTTTCACAGAATGCATCTGTGTAGTTTTTATTTGAAGATATTCTTTTTCCCAATGTAGGCCTCTTAGCGCTTAGCATGTCCAATTGCAGTTTCTACAGAAAGAGAGTTTCAGAACAGCTCCATCAAAAGTAAGGTTCAACTCTGTTAGTTGAATTCACAGAACAGAAAGTATTTTCACAGAATGCTACTGTGTAGTTTATATTTGAATATATTCCTTTTTCCACTATTACCCTCTTAGCGCTCCGAATGTCCACTTGCATTTTCTACAGAAAGAGTGTTCAGAACTGCGCAATCAAAAGTATGGTTTAACTCTGTTAGCTTAATGAACATATCAGAAATAAGTTTCACACAATGCTTCCGTGTAGTTTTTATTTGAAGATATTATTTTCCCAATAGAGGCCTCCTAGCGCTCAGAATGTCCAATTGCAGTTTCTACAGAAAGGGTGTTTCAGAAAGGCTCAATCAAAAGTAAGGTTCAACTCTGTTAGTTGAATGCACAGAACAGAAAGAAGTTTCATACAATGCTTCTGTGTAGTTTATATTTGAACATATTCTTTTTTCCACTCTTACCCACTTAGCGCTACGAATGTCCAGTTGCATTTTCTACAGACAGAGTGTTTCAAAACTGCTCAATCAAAAGTATGGTTTAACTCTGTTAGCTGAATGCTCAGATCAGAAAGAAGTTTCACAGAATGCTTCTGTGTAGTTTATATTTGAATATATTCCTTTTTCCACTACTACGCTCTTAGCGCTCCAAACGTCCAGTTGCATTTTCTACAGAAAGAGAGTTCAGATCTGCTCAATCAAAAGTATGGTTTAACTCTGTTAGCTGAATGCACAGATCAGAAAGAAGTTTCACCGAATGATTCTGTGTAGTTTATATTTGAAGACATTCCTTTTTCCACTATTACCCTCTTAGCGCTCCGAATCTCCACTTGCATTTTCTACAAAAAGAGTGTTTCATAACTGCTCAATCAAAAATATGTTTTATCTCTGTTAACTGAATTTACAGATCAGAAATAAGTTTCACAGAATGCATCTGTGGAGTTTTTATTTGAAGATATTCTTTTTCCCAATGTAGGCCTCTTAGCGCTGAGCATGTCCAATTGCAGTTTCTATAGAAAGAGTGTTTCAGAACGGCTCAATCAAAAGTAAGGTTCAACTCTGTTAGTTGAATGCACAGAACGGAAAGAATTTTCACAGAATGCTACTGTGTAGTTTATATTTGAATATATTCCTTTTTCCACTATTACCCTCTTAGCGCTCCGAATGTCCACTTGCATTTTCTACAGAAAGAGTGTTCAGAACTGCGCAATCAACAGTATGGTTTAACTCTGTTAGCTTAATGAACATATCAGAAATAAGTTTCACACAATGCTTCTGTGTAGTTTTTATTTGAAGATATTATTTTCCCAATAGAGGCCTCCTAGCGCTCAGAATGTCCAATTGCAGTTTCTACAGAAAGGGTGTTTCAGAAAGGCTCAATCAAAAGTAAGGTTCAACTCTGTTAGTTGAATGCACAGAACAGAAAGAAGTTTCATACAATGCTTCTGTGTAGTTTATATTTGAATATATTCTTTTTTCCACTCTTACCCACTTAGCGCTACGAATGTCCAGTTGCATTTTCTACAGACAGAGTGTTTCAAAACTGCTCAATCAAAAGTATGGTTTAACTCTGTTAGCTGAATGCTCAGATCAGAAAGAAGTTTCACAGAATGTTTCTGTGTAGTTTATGTTTGAATATATTCCTTTTTCCACTACTAATCTCTTAGCGCTCCAAATGACCAGTTGCATTTTCTACAGAAAGAGTGTTCAGATCTGCTCAATCAAAAGTATGGTTTAACTCTGTTAGCTGAATGCACAGATCAGAAAGAAGTTTCACAGAATGATTCTGTGTAGTTTATATTTTTAGACATTCCTTTTTCCACTATTACCCTCTTAGCGCTCCGAATCTCCACTTGCATTTTCTACAGAAAGAGTGTTTCAGAACGGCTCAATCAAAAGTAAGGTTCAACTCTTTCAGTTGAACAAACAGAACAGAAAGAAGTTTCACACAATTCTTCTGTGTAGTTTTTATTTGTAGACATTCTTTTTCCCAATATAGGCCTCTTAGCGCTCAGAATGTCCAATTGCAGTTTCTACAGAAAGAGTGTTTCAGAACGGCTCAATCAAAAGTAAGGTTCAACTCTGTTAGTTGAATGCACAGAACAGAAAGAAGTTTCATACAATGCTTCTGTGTAGTTTATATTTGAACATATTTTTTTTCCACTATTACCCACTTAGCGCTACGAATGTCCAGTTGCATTTTCTACAGACAGAGTGTTTCAAAACTGCTCAATCAAAAGTATGGTTTAACTCTGTTAGCTGAATGCTCAGATCAGAAAGAAGTTTCAGAGAATGCTTCTGTGTAGTTTATATTTGAATATATTCCTTTTTCCACTACTACGCTCTTAGCGCTCCAAATGTCCAGTTGCATTTTCTACAGAAAGAGTGTTCAGATCTGCTCAATCAAAAGTATGGTTTAACTCTGTTAGCTGAATGCACAGATCAGAAAGAAGTTTCACCGAATGATTCTGTGTAGTTTATATTTGAAGACATTCCTTTTTCCACTATTACCCTCTTAGCGCTCCGAATCTCCACTTGCATTTTCTACAAAAAGAGTGTTTCATAACTGCTCAATCAAAAATATGTTTTATCTCTGTTAACTGAATTTACAGATCAGAAATAAGTTTCACAGAATGCATCTGTGTAGTTTTTATTTGAAGATATTCTTTTTCCCAATGTAGGCCTCTTAGCGCTTAGCATGTCCAATTGCAGTTTCTACAGAAAGAGTGTTTCAGAACAGCTCCATCAAAAGTAAGTTTCAACTCTGTTAGTTGAATTCACAGAACAGAAAGTATTTTCACAGAATGCTACTGTGTAGTTTACATTTGAATATATTCCTTTTTCCACTATTACCCTCTTAGCGCTCCGAATGTCCACTTGCATTTTCTACAGAAAGAGTGTTCAGAACTGCGCAATCAAAAGTATGGTTTAACTCTGTTAGCTTAATGAACATATCAGAAATAAGTTTCACACAATGCTTCTGTGTAGTTTTTATTTGAAGATATTATTTTCCCAATAGAGGCCTCCTAGCGCTCAGAATGTCCAATTGCAGTTTCTACAGAAAGGGTGTTTCAGAAAGGCTCAATCAAAAGTAAGGTTCAACTCTGTTAGTTGAATGCACAGAACAGAAAGAAGTTTCATACAATGCTTCTGTGTAGTTTATATTTGAACATATTCTTTTTTCCACTCTTACCCACTTAGCGCTACGAATGTCCAGTTGCATTTTCTACAGACAGAGTGTTTCAAAACTGCTCAATCAAAAGTATGGTTTAACTCTGTTAGCTGAATGCTCAGATCAGAAAGAAGTTTCACAGAATGCTTCTGTGTAGTTTATATTTGAATATATTCCTTTTTCCACTACTACGCTCTTAGCGCTCCAAATGTCCAGTTGCATTTTCTACAGAAAGAGAGTTCAGATCTGCTCAATCAAAAGTATGGTTTAACTCTGTTAGCTGAATGCACAGATCAGAAAGAAGTTTCACCGAATGATTCTGTGTAGTTTATATTTGAAGACATTCCTTTTTCCACTATTACCCTCTTAGCGCTCCGAATCTCCACTTGCATTTTCTACAAAAAGAGTGTTTCATAACTGCTCAATCAAAAATATGTTTTATCTCTGTTAACTGAATTTACAGATCAGAAATAAGTTTCACAGAATGCATCTGTGTAGTTTTTATTTGAAGATATTCTTTTTCCCAATGTAGGCCTCTTAGCGCTTAGCATGTCCAATTGCAGTTTCTACAGAAAGAGTGTTTCAGAACGGCTCAATCAAAAGTAAGGTTCAACTCTGTTAGTTGAATGCACAGAACGGAAAGAATTTTCACAGAATGCTACTGTGTAGTTTATATTTGAATATATTCCTTTTTCCACTATTACCCTCTTAGCGCTCCGAATGTCCACTTGCATTTTCTACAGAAAGAGTGTTCAGAACTGCGCAATCAAAAGTATGGTTTAACTCTGTTAGCTTAATGAACATATCAGAAATAAGTTTCACACAATGCTTCTGTGTAGTTTTTATTTGAAGATATTATTTTTCCCAATAGAGACCTCTTAGCGCTCAGAATGTCCAATTGCAGTTTCTACAGAAAGAGTGTTTCAGAAAGGCTCAATCAAATGTAAGGTTCAACTCTGTTAGTTGAATGCACAGAACAGAAAGAAGTTTCATACAATGCTTCTGTGTAGTTTATATTTGAACATATTCTTTTTTCCACTATTACCCACTTAGCGCTACGAATGTCCATTTGCATTTTCTACAGACAGAGTGTTTCAAAACTGCTCAATCAAAAGTATGGTTTAACTCTGTTAGCTGAATGCTCAGATCAGAAAGAAGTTTCACAGAATGTTTCTGTGTAGTTTATGTTTGAATATATTCCTTTTTCCACTACTAATCTCTTAGCGCTCCAAATGACCAGTTGCATTTTCTACAGAAAGAGTGTTCAGATCTGCTCAATCAAAAGTATGGTTTAACTCTGTTAGCTGAATGCACAGATCAGAAAGAAGTTTCACAGAATGATTCTGTGTAGTTTATATTTTTAGACATTCCTTTTTCCACTATTACCCTCTTAGCGCTCCGAATCTCCACTTGCATTTTCTACAGAAAGAGTGTTTCAGAACGGCTCAATCAAAAGTAAGGTTCAACTCTTTCAGTTGAACAAACAGAACAGAAAGAAGTTTCACACAATTCTTCTGTGTAGTTTTTATTTGTAGATATTCTTTTTCCCAATATAGGCCTCTTAGCGCTCAGAATGTCCAATTGCAGTTTCTACAGAAAGAGTGTTTCAGAACGGCTCAATCAAAAGTAAAGTTCAAATCTGTTAGTTGAATGCACAGAACAGAAAGAAGTTTCATACAATGCTTCTGTGTAGTTTATATTTGAACATATTCTTTTTTCCTCTATAACCCACTTAACGCTACGAATGTCCAGTTGCATTTTCTACAGACAGAGTGTTTCAAAACTGCTCAATCAAAAGTATGGTTTAACTCTGTTAGCTGAATGCTCAGATCAGAAAGAAGTTTCACAGAATGCTTCTGTGTAGTTTATATTTGAATATATTCCTTTTTCCACTACTACGCTCTTAGCGCTCCAAATGTCCAGTTGCATTTTCTACAGAAAGAGTGTTCAGATCTGCTCAATCAAAAGTATGGCTTAACTCTGTTAGCTGAATGCACAGATCAGAAAGAAGTTTCACCGAATGATTCTGTGTAGTTTATATTTGAAGACATTCCTTTTTCCACTATTACCCTCTTAGCGCTCCGAATCTCCACTTGCATTTTCTACAAAAAGAGTGTTTCATAACTGCTCAATCAAAAATATGTTTTATCTCTGTTAACTGAATTTACAGATAAGAAATAAGTTTCACAGAATGCATCTGTGTAGTTTTTATTTGAAGATATTCTTTTTCCCAATGTAGGCCTCTTAGCGCTTAGCATGTCCAATTGCAGTTTCTACAGAAAGAGTGTTTCAGAACGGCTCAATCAAAAGTATGGTTTAACTCTGTTAGCTGAATGCTCAGATCAGAAAGAAGTTTCACAGAATGCTTCTGTGTAGTTTATATTTGAATATATTCCTTTTCCCACTACTACTCTCTTAGCGCTCCAAATGCCCAGTTGCATTTTCTACAGAAAGAGTGTTCAGATCTGCTCAATCAAAAGTATGGTTTAACTCTGTTAGCTGAATGCACAGATCAGAAAGAAGTTTCACCGAATGATTCTGTGTAGTTTATATTTGAAGACATTCCTTTTTCCACTATTACCCTCTTAGCGCTCCGAATCTCCACTTGCATTTTCTACAAAAAGAGTGTTTCATAACTGCTCAATCAAAAATATGTTTTATCTCTGTTAACTGAATTTACAGATCAGAAATAAGTTTCACAGAATGCATCTGTGTAGTTTTTATTTGAAGATATTCTTTTTCCCAATGTAGGCCTCTTAGCGCTTAGCATGTCCAATTGCAGTTTCTACAGAAAGAGTGTTTCAGAACAGCTCCATCAAAAGTAAGTTTCAACTCTGTTAGTTGAATTCACAGAACAGAAAGTATTTTCACAGAATGCTACTGTGTAGTTTACATTTGAATATATTCCTTTTTCCACTATTACCCTCTTAGCGCTCCG
This sequence comes from Symphalangus syndactylus, assembly GCF_028878055.3. Taxonomy (NCBI): domain Eukaryota; kingdom Metazoa; phylum Chordata; class Mammalia; order Primates; family Hylobatidae; genus Symphalangus; species Symphalangus syndactylus. The sequence continues at coordinate 160,942,507 of NC_072447.2, read as the reverse complement.
AATGTCCACTTGCATTTTCTACAGAAAGAGTGTTCAGAACTGCGCAATCAAAAGTATGGTTTAACTCTGTTAGCTTAATGAACATATCAGAAATAAGTTTCACACAATGCTTCTGTGTAGTTTTTATTTGAAGATATTATTTTCCCAATAGAGGCCTCCTAGCGCTCAGAATGTCCAATTGCAGTTTCTACAGAAAGGGTGTTTCAGAAAGGCTCAATCAAAAGTAAGGTTCAACTCTGTTAGTTGAATGCACAGAACAGAAAGAAGTTTCATACAATGCTTCTGTGTAGTTTATATTTGAACATATTCTTTTTTCCACTCTTACCCACTTAGCGCTACGAATGTCCAGTTGCATTTTCTACAGACAGAGTGTTTCAAAACTGCTCAATCAAAAGTATGGTTTAACTCTGTTAGCTGAATGCTCAGATCAGAAAGAAGTTTCACAGAATGCTTCTGTGTAGTTTATATTTGAATATATTCCTTTTTCCACTACTACGCTCTTAGCGCTCCAAATGTCCAGTTGCATTTTCTACAGAAAGAGAGTTCAGATCTGCTCAATCAAAAGTATGGTTTAACTCTGTTAGCTGAATGCACAGATCAGAAAGAAGTTTCACCGAATGATTCTGTGTAGTTTATATTTGAAGACATTCCTTTTTCCACTATTACCCTCTTAGCGCTCCGAATCTCCACTTGCATTTTCTACAAAAAGAGTGTTTCATAACTGCTCAATCAAAAATATGTTTTATCTCTGTTAACTGAATTTACAGATCAGAAATAAGTTTCACAGAATGCATCTGTGTAGTTTTTATTTGAAGATATTCTTTTTCCCAATGTAGGCCTCTTAGCGCTTAGCATGTCCAATTGCAGTTTCTACAGAAAGAGTGTTTCAGAACGGCTCAATCAAAAGTAAGGTTCAACTCTGTTAGTTGAATGCACAGAACAGAAAGAATTTTCACAGAATGCTACTGTGTAGTTTATATTTGAATATATTCCTTTTTCCACTATTACCCTCTTAGCGCTCCGAATGTCCACTTGCATTTTCTACAGAAAGAGTGTTCAGAACTGCGCAATCAAAAGTATGGTTTAACTCTGTTAGCTTAATGAACATATCAGAAATAAGTTTCACACAATGCTTCTGTGTAGTTTTTATTTGAAGATATTATTTTTCCCAATAGAGACCTCTTAGCGCTCAGAATGTCCAATTGCAGTTTCTACAGAAAGAGTGTTTCAGAAAGGCTCAATCAAATGTAAGGTTCAACTCTGTTAGTTGAATGCACAGAACAGAAAGAAGTTTCATACAATGCTTCTGTGTAGTTTATATTTGAACATATTCTTTTTTCCACTATTACCCACTTAGCGCTACGAATGTCCATTTGCATTTTCTACAGACAGAGTGTTTCAAAACTGCTCAATCAAAAGTATGGTTTAACTCTGTTAGCTGAATGCTCAGATCAGAAAGAAGTTTCACAGAATGTTTCTGTGTAGTTTATGTTTGAATATATTCCTTTTTCCACTACTAATCTCTTAGCGCTCCAAATGACCAGTTGCATTTTCTACAGAAAGAGTGTTCAGATCTGCTCAATCAAAAGTATGGTTTAACTCTGTTAGCTGAATGCACAGATCAGAAAGAAGTTTCACAGAATGATTCTGTGTAGTTTATATTTTTAGACATTCCTTTTTCCACTATTACCCTCTTAGCCCTCCGAAACTCCACTTGCATTTTCTACAGAAAGAGTGTTTCAGAACGGCTCAATCAAAAGTAAGGTTCAGCTCTTTCAGTTGAACAAACAGAACAGAAAGAAGTTTCACACAATTCTTCTGTGTAGTTTTTATTTGTAGATATTCTTTTTCCCAATATAGACCTCTTAGCGCTCAGAATGTCCAATTGCAGTTTCTACAGAAAGAGTGTTTCAGAACGGCTCAATCAAAAGTAAAGTTCAAATCTGTTAGTTGAATGCACAGAACAGAAAGAAGTTTCATACAATGCTTCTGTGTAGTTTATATTTGAACATATTCTTTTTTCCTCTATAACCCACTTAACGCTACGAATGTCCAGTTGCATTTTCTACAGACAGAGTGTTTCAAAACTGCTCAATCAAAAGTATGGTTTAACTCTGTTAGCTGAATGCTCAGATCAGAAAGAAGTTTCACAGAATGCTTCTGTGTAGTTTATATTTGAATATATTCCTTTTTCCACTACTACGCTCTTAGCGCTCCAAATGTCCAGTTGCATTTTCTACAGAAAGAGTGTTCAGATCTGCTCAATCAAAAGTATGGCTTAACTCTGTTAGCTGAATGCACAGATCAGAAAGAAGTTTCACCGAATGATTCTGTGTAGTTTATATTTGAAGACATTCCTTTTTCCACTATTACCCTCTTAGCGCTCCGAATCTCCACTTGCATTTTCTACAAAAAGAGTGTTTCATAACTGCTCAATCAAAAATATGTTTTATCTCTGTTAACTGAATTTACAGATAAGAAATAAGTTTCACAGAATGCATCTGTGTAGTTTTTATTTGAAGATATTCTTTTTCCCAATGTAGGCCTCTTAGCGCTTAGCATGTCCAATTGCAGTTTCTACAGAAAGAGTGTTTCAGAACGGCTCAATCAAAAGTATGGTTTAACTCTGTTAGCTGAATGCTCAGATCAGAAAGAAGTTTCACAGAATGCTTCTGTGTAGTTTATATTTGAATATATTCCTTTTCCCACTACTACTCTCTTAGCGCTCCAAATGCCCAGTTGCATTTTCTACAGAAAGAGTGTTCAGATCTGCTCAATCAAAAGTATGGTTTAACTCTGTTAGCTGAATGCACAGATCAGAAAGAAGTTTCACCGAATGATTCTGTGTAGTTTATATTTGAAGACATTCCTTTTTCCACTATTACCCTCTTAGCGCTCCGAATCTCCACTTGCATTTTCTACAAAAAGAGTGTTTCATAACTGCTCAATCAAAAATATGTTTTATCTCTGTTAACTGAATTTACAGATCAGAAATAAGTTTCACAGAATGCATCTGTGTAGTTTTTATTTGAAGATATTCTTTTTCCCAATGTAGGCCTCTTAGCGCTTAGCATGTCCAATTGCAGTTTCTACAGAAAGAGTGTTTCAGAACAGCTCCATCAAAAGTAAGTTTCATCTCTGTTAGTTGAATTCACAGAACAGAAAGTATTTTCACAGAATGCTACTGTGTAGTTTACATTTGAATATATTCCTTTTTCCACTATTACCCTCTTAGCGCTCCGAATGTCCACTTGCATTTTCTACAGAAAGAGTGTTCAGAACTGCGCAATCAAAAGTATGGTTTAACTCTGTTAGCTTAATGAACATATCAGAAATAAGTTTCACACAATGCTTCTGTGTAGTTTTTATTTGAAGATATTATTTTCCCAATAGAGGCCTCCTAGCGCTCAGAATGTCCAATTGCAGTTTCTACAGAAAGGGTGTTTCAGAAAGGCTCAATCAAAAGTAAGGTTCAACTCTGTTAGTTGAATGCACAGAACAGAAAGAAGTTTCATACAATGCTTCTGTGTAGTTTATATTTGAACATATTCTTTTTTCCACTCTTACCCACTTAGCGCTACGAATGTCCAGTTGCATTATCTACAGACAGAGTGTTTCAAAACTGCTCAATCAAAAGTATGGTTTAACTCTGTTAGCTGAATGCTCAGATCAGAAAGAAGTTTCACAGAATGCTTCTGTGTAGTTTATATTTGAATATATTCCTTTTTCCACTACTACGCTCTTAGCGCTCCAAATGTCCAGTTGCATTTTCTACAGAAAGAGAGTTCAGATCTGCTCAATCAAAAGTATGGTTTAACTCTGTTAGCTGAATGCACAGATCAGAAAGAAGTTTCACCGAATGATTCTGTGTAGTTTATATTTGAAGACATTCCTTTTTCCACTATTACCCTCTTAGCGCTCCGAATCTCCACTTGCATTTTCTACAAAAAGAGTGTTTCATAACTGCTCAATCAAAAATATGTTTTATCTCTGTTAACTGAATTTACAGATCAGAAATAAGTTTCACAGAATGCATCTGTGTAGTTTTTATTTGAAGATATTCTTTTTCCCAATGTAGGCCTCTTAGCGCTTAGCATGTCCAATTGCAGTTTCTACAGAAAGAGTGTTTCAGAACGGCTCAATCAAAAGTAAGGTTCAACTCTGTTAGTTGAATGCACAGAACAGAAAGAATTTTCACAGAATGCTACTGTGTAGTTTATATTTGAATATATTCCTTTTTCCACTATTACCCTCTTCGCGCTCCGAATGTCCACTTGCATTTTCTACAGAAAGAGTGTTCAGAACTGCGCAATCAAAAGTATGGTTTAACTCTGTTAGCTTAATGAACATATCAGAAATAAGTTTCACACAATGCTTCTGTGTAGTTTTTATTTGAAGATATTATTTTTCCCAATAGAGACCTCTTAGCGCTCAGAATGTCCAATTGCAGTTTCTACAGAAAGAGTGTTTCAGAAAGGCTCAATCAAATGTAAGGTTCAACTCTGTTAGTTGAATGCACAGAACAGAAAGAAGTTTCATACAATGCTTCTGTGTAGTTTATATTTGAACATATTCTTTTTTCCACTATTACCCACTTAGCGCTACGAATGTCCATTTGCATTTTCTACAGACAGAGTGTTTCAAAACTGCTCAATCAAAAGTATGGTTTAACTCTGTTAGCTGAATGCTCAGATCAGAAAGAAGTTTCACAGAATGTTTCTGTGTAGTTTATGTTTGAATATATTCCTTTTTCCACTACTAATCTCTTAGCGCTCCAAATGACCAGTTGCATTTTCTACAGAAAGAGTGTTCAGATCTGCTCAATCAAAAGTATGGTTTAACTCTGTTAGCTGAATGCACAGATCAGAAAGAAGTTTCACAGAATGATTCTGTGTAGTTTATATTTTTAGACATTCCTTTTTCCACTATTACCCTCTTAGCGCTCCGAATCTCCACTTGCATTTTCTACAGAAAGAGTGTTTCAGAACGGCTCAATCAAAAGTAAGGTTCAACTCTTTCAGTTGAACAAACAGAACAGAAAGAAGTTTCACACAATTCTTCTGTGTAGTTTTTATTTGTAGATATTCTTTTTCCCAATATAGGCCTCTTAGCGCTCAGAATGTCCAATTGCAGTTTCTACAGAAAGAGTGTTTCAGAACGGCTCAATCAAAAGTAAAGTTCAAATCTGTTAGTTGAATGCACAGAACAGAAAGAAGTTTCATACAATGCTTCTGTGTAGTTTATATTTGAACATATTCTTTTTTCCTCTATAACCCACTTAACGCTACGAATGTCCAGTTGCATTTTCTACAGACAGAGTGTTTCAAAACTGCTCAATCAAAAGTATGGTTTAACTCTGTTAGCTGAATGCTCAGATCAGAAAGAAGTTTCACAGAATGCTTCTGTGTAGTTTATATTTGAATATATTCCTTTTTCCACTACTACGCTCTTAGCGCTCCAAATGTCCAGTTGCATTTTCTACAGAAAGAGTGTTCAGATCTGCTCAATCAAAAGTATGGCTTAACTCTGTTAGCTGAATGCACAGATCAGAAAGAAGTTTCACCGAATGATTCTGTGTAGTTTATATTTGAAGACATTCCTTTTTCCACTATTACCCTCTTAGCGCTCCGAATCTCCACTTGCATTTTCTACAAAAAGAGTGTTTCATAACTGCTCAATCAAAAATATGTTTTATCTCTGTTAACTGAATTTACAGATAAGAAATAAGTTTCACAGAAGGCATCTGTGTAGTTTTTATTTGAAGATATTCTTTTTCCCAATGTAGGCCTCTTAGCGCTTAGCATGTCCAATTGCAGTTTCTACAGAAAGAGTGTTTCAGAACGGCTCAATCAAAAGTATGGTTTAACTCTGTTAGCTGAATGCTCAGATCGGAAAGAAGTTTCACAGAATGCTTCTGTGTAGTTTATATTTGAATATATTCCTTTTTCCACTACTACTCTCTTAGCGCTCCAAATGTCCAGTTGCATTTTCTACAGAAAGAGTGTTCAGATCTGCTCAATCAAAAGTATGGTTTAACTCTGTTAGCTGAATGCACAGATCAGAAAGAAATTTCACAGAATGATTCTGTGTAGTTTATATTTGGAGACATTCCTTTTTCCACTATTACCTTCTTAGCGCTCCGAATCTCCACTTGCATTTTCTACAGAAAGAGTGTTTCAGAACGGCTCAATCAAAACTAAGGTTCAACTCCTTTAGTTGAACAAACAGAAGAGAAAGAAGTTTCACACAATTCTTCTGTGTAGTTTTTATTTGTAGACATTCTTTTTCCCAATATAGGCCTCTTAGCGCTCAGAATGTCCAATTGCAGTTTCTACAGAAAGAGTGTTTCAGAACGGCTCAATCAAAAGTAAGGTTCAACTCTGTTAGTTGAATGCACAGAACAGAAAGAAGTTTCATACAATGCTTCTGTGCAGTTTATATTTGAACATATTCTTTTTTCCACTATTACCCACTTAGCGCTACGAATGTCCAGTTGCATTTTCTACAGACAGAGTGTTTCAAAACTGCTCAATCAAAAGTATGGTTTAACTCTGTTAGCTGAATGCTCAGATCAGAAAGAAGTTTCAGAGAATGCTTCTGTGTAGTTTATATTTGAATATATTCCTTTTTCCACTACTACGCTCTTAGCGCTCCAAATGTCCAGTTGCATTTTCTACAGAAAGAGTGTTCAGATCTGCTCAATCAAAAGTATGGTTTAACTCTGTTAGCTGAATGCACAGATCAGAAAGAAGTTTCACCGAATGATTTTGTGTAGTTTATATTTGAAGACATTCCTTTTTCCACTATTACCCTCTTAGCGCTCCGAATCTCCACTTGCATTTTCTACAAAAAGAGTGTTTCTTAACTGCTCAATCAAAAATATGTTTTATCTCTGTTAACTGAATTTACAGATCAGAAATAAGTTTCACAGAATGCATCTGTGTAGTTTTTATTTGAAGATATTCTTTTTCCCAATGTAGGCCTCTTAGCGCTTAGCATGTCCAATTGCAGTTTCTACAGAAAGAGTGTTTCAGAACGGCTCAATCAAAAGTAAGGTTCAACTCTGTTAGTTGAACGCACAGAACAGAAAGAATTTTCACAGAATGCTACTGTGTAGTTTATATTTGAATATATTCCTTTTTCCACTATTACCCTCTTAGCGCTCCGAATGTCCACTTCCATTTTCTACAGAAAGAGTGTTCAGAACTGCGCAATCAAAAGTATGGTTTAACTCTGTTAGCTTAATGAACATATCAGAAATAAGTTTCACACAATGCTTCTGTGTAGTTTTTATTTGAAGATATTATTTTTCCCAATATAGGCCTCTTAGCGCTCAGAATGTCCAATTGCAGTTTCTACAGAAAGAGTGTTTCAGAAAGGCTCAATCAAAAGTAAGGTTCAACTCTGTTAGTTGAATGCACAGAACAGAAAGTAGTTTCATACAATGCTTCTGTGTAGTTTATATTTGAACATATTCTTTTTTCCACTATTACCCACTTAGCGCTACGAATGTCCAGTTGCATTTTCTACAGACAGAGTGTTTCAAAACTGCTCAATCAAAAGTATGGTTTAACTCTGTTAGCTGAATGCTCAGATCAGAAAGAAGTTTCACAGAATGCTTCTGTGTAGTTTATATTTGAATATATTCCTTTTTCCACTACTACTCTCTTAGCGCTCCAAATGTCCAGTTGCATTTTCTACAGAAAGAGTGTTCAGATCTGCTCAATCAAAAGTATGGTTTAACTCTGTTAGCTGAATGCACAGATCAGAAAGAAATTTCACAGAATGATTCTGTGTAGTTTATATTTGGAGACATTCCTTTTTCCACTATTACCCTCTTAGCGCTCCGAATCTCCACTTGCATTTTCTACAGAAAGAGTGTATCAGAACGGCTCAATCAAAACTAAGGTTCAACTCTTTTAGTTGAACAAACAGAAGAGAAAGAAGTTTCACACAATTCTTCTGTGTAGTTTTTATTTGTAGACATTCTTTTTCCCAATATAGGCCTCTTAGCGCTCAGAATGTCCTATTGCAGTTTCTACAGAAAGAGTGTTTCAGAACGGCTCAATCAAAAGTAAGGTTCAACTCTGTTAGTTGAATGCACAGAACAGAAAGAAGTTTCATACAATGCTTCTGTGTAGTTTATATTTGAACATATTCTTTTTTCCACTATTACCCACTTAGCGCTACGAATGTCCAGTTGCATTTTCTACAGACAGAGTGTTTCAAAACTGCTCAATCAAAAGTATGGTTTAACTCTGTTAGCTGAATGCTCAGATCAGAAAGAAGTTTCAGAGAATGCTTCTGTGTAGTTTATATTTGAATATATTCCTTTTTCCACTACTACGCTCTTAGCGCTCCAAATGTCCAGTTGCATTTTCTACAGAAAGAGTGTTCAGATCTGCTCAATCAAAAGTATGGTTTAACTCTGTTAGCTGAATGCCCAGATCAGAAAGAAGTTTCACCGAATGATTCTGTGTAGTTTATATTTGAAGACATTCCTTTTTCCACTATTACCCTCTTAGCGCTCCGAATCTCCACTTGCATTTTCTACAAAAAGAGTGTTTCATAACTGCTCAATCAAAAATATGTTTTATCTCTGTTAACTGAATTTACAGATCAGAAATAAGTTTCACAGAATGCATCTGTGTAGTTTTTATTTGAAGATATTCTTTTTCCCAATGTAGGCCTCTTAGCGCTTAGCATGTCCAATTGCAGTTTCTACAGAAAGAGTGTTTCAGAACGGCTCAATCAAAAGTAAGGTTCAACTCTGTTAGTTGAATGCACAGAACAGAAAGAATTTTCACAGAATGCTACTGTGTAGTTTATATTTGAATATATTCCTTTTTCCACTATTACCCTCTTAGCGCTCCGAATGTCCACTTGCATTTTCTACAGAAAGAGTGTTCAGAACTGCGCAATCAAAAGTATGGTTTAACTCTGTTAGCTTAATGAACATATCAGAAATAAGTTTCACACAATGCTTCTGTGTAGTTTTTATTTGAAGATATTATTTTTCCCAATAGAGGCCTCTTGGCGCTCAGAATGTCCAATTGCAGTTTCTACAGAAAGAGAGTTTCAGAAAGGCTCAAACAAAAGTAAGGTTCAACTCTGTTAGTTGAATGCACAGAACAGAAAGTAGTTTCATACAATGCTTCTGTGTAGTTTATATTTGAACATATTCTTTTTTCCACTATTACCCACTTAGCGCTACGAATGTCCAGTTGCATTTTCTACAGACAGAGTGTTTCAAAACTGCTCATTCAAAAGTATGGTTTAACTCTGTTAGCTGAATGCTCAGATCAGAAAGAAGTTTCACAGAATGCTTCTGTGTAGTTTATATTTGAATATATTCCTTTTTCCACTACTACTCTCTTAGCACTCCAAATGTCCAGTTGCATTTTCTACAGAAAGAGTGTTCAGATCTGCTCAATCAAAAGTATGGTTTAACTCTGTTAGCTGAATGCACAGATCAGAAAGAAGTTTCACAGAATGATTCTGTGTAGTTTATATTTGGAGACATTCCTTTTTCCACTATTACCCTCTTAGCGCTCCGAATCTCCACTTGCATTTTCTACAGAAAGAGTGTTTCAGAACGGCTCAATCAAAACTAAGGTTCAACTCTTTTAGTTGAACAAACAGAAGAGAAAGAAGTTTCACACAATTCTTCTGTGTAGTTTTTATTTGTAGACATTCTTTTTCCCAATATAGGCCTCTTAGCGCTCAGAATGTCCAATTGCAGTTTCTACAGAAAGAGTGTTTCAGAACGGCTCAATCAAAAGTAAGGTTCAACTCTGTTAGTTGAATGCACAGAACAGAAAGAAGTTTCATACAATGCTTCTGTGTAGTTTATATTTGAACATATTCTTTTTTCCACTATTACCCACTTAGCGCTACGAATGTCCAGTTGCATTTTCTACAGACAGAGTGTTTCAAAACTGCTCAATCAAAAGTATGGTTTAACTCTGTTAGCTGAATGCTCAGATCAGAAAGAAGTTTCACAGAATGCTTCTGTGTAGTTTATATTTGAATATATTCCTTTTTCCACTACTACGCTCTTAGCGCTCCAAATGTCCAGTTGCATTTTCTACAGAAAGAGTGTTCAGATCTGCTCAATCAAAGGTATGGTTTAACTCTGTTAGCTGAATGCACAGATCAGAAAGAAGTTTCACCGAATGATTCTGTGTAGTTTATATTTGAAGACATTCCTTTTTCCACTATTACCCTCTTAGCGCTCCGAATCTCCACTTGCATTTTCTACAAAAAGAGTGTTTCATAACTGCTCAATCAAAAATATGTTTTATCTCTGCTAACTGAATTTACAGATCAGAAATAAGTTTCACAGAATGCATCTGTGTAGTTTTTATTTGAAGATATTCTTTTTCCCAATGTAGGCCTCTTAGCGCTTAGCATGTCCAATTGCAGTTTCTACAGAAAGAGTGTTTCAGAACGGCTCAATCAAAAGTAAGGTTCAATTCTGTTAGTTGAATGCACAGAACAGAAAGAATTTTCACAGAATGCTACTGTGTAGTTTATATTTGAATATATTCCTTTTTCCACTATTACCCTCTTCGCGCTCCGAATGTCCACTTGCATTTTCTACAGAAAGAGTGTTCAGAACTGTGCAATCAAAAGTATGGTTTAACTCTGTTAGCTTAATGAACATATCAGAAATAAGTTTCACACAATGCTTCTGTGTAGTTTTTATTTGAAGATATTATTTTTCCCAATAGAGGCCTCTTAGCGCTCAGAATGTCCAATTGCAATTTCTACAGAAAGAGTGTTTCAGAAAGGCTCAATCAAAAGTAAGGTTCAACTCTGTTAGTTGAATGCACAGAACAGAAAGAAGTTTCATACAATGCTTCTGTGTAGTTTATATTTGAACATATTCTTTTTTCCACTATTACCCACTTAGCGCTACGAATGTCCAGTTGCATTTTCTACAGACAGAGTGTTTCAAAACTGCTCAATCAAAAGTATGGTTTAACTCTGTTAGCTGAATGCTCAGATCAGAAAGAAGTTTCACAGAATGCTTCTGTGTAGTTTATATTTGAATATATTCCCTTTCCACTACTACACTCTTAGCGCTCCAAATATCCAGTTGCATTTTCTACAGAAAGAGGGTTCAGATCTGCTCAATCAAAAGTATGGTTTAACTCTGTTAGCTGAATGCACAGATCAGAAAGAAGTTTCACCGAATGATTCTGTGTAGTTTATATTTGAAGACATTCCTTTTTCCACTATTACCCTCTTAGCGCTCCGAATCTCCACTTGAATTTTCTACAGAAAGAGTGTTTCAGAACGGCTCAATCAAAATAAGTTTCAACTCTTTTAGTTGAATGAACAGAACAGAAAGAAGTTTCACAGAATGCTTCTGTGTAGTTTTTATTTGTAGATATTCTCTTTTCCAATATAGGCCTCTTAGCGCTCAGAATGTCCAATTGCAGTTTCTACAGAAAGAGTGTTTCAGAACGGCTCAATCAAAACTAAGGTTCAACTCTTTTAGTTGAATGAATAGAACAGAAAGATGTTTCACAGAATTCTACTCTGTAGTTTATATTTGAATATGTTCCTTTTTCCACTCTTACCCTCATAGCGCTCCGAATGTCCACTTGCATTTTCCACAGAAAGAGTGTTCTGAACTGCGCAATCAAAAGTATGGTTTCACTCTGTTAGCTGAATGCACATATCAGAAATAAGTTTCAAACATTGCTTCTGTGTAGTTTTTATTTGAAGATATTATTTTTCCCAATATAGGCCTCTTAGCACTCAGAATGTCCAATTCCAGTTTCTACAGAAAGAGTGTTTCAGAACGGCTCAATCAAATGTAAGGTTCAACTCTCTTAGTTGAATGCACAGAACAGAAAGAAGTTTCACAGAATGCTTCTGTGTAGTATTTAGTTGAAGATACTCCTTGTTGGACTATTACCCACTTAGCGCTCCGAATATCCACTGGCAGTTTCTACACAAAGAGTGTTTCAGAACTGCTCCTTCGAAAGTAAGGCTCAACTCTCTTAGTTGAATGCGGAGAACAGAAAGGGGTTTCAGAGAATGCTTCTGTGTAGTTTTTAATTGGAGATATTCCTTTTTCCTCTATTACAATCTTAGCGCTCCGAATGTCCACTTGCATTTTCTACAAAAAGAGTGTTTCATAACTGCTCAATCAAAAATATGGTTTAGCTCTGTTATCTGAATTTACAGATCAGAAATAAGTTTCACAGAATGCATCTGTGTAGTTTTTATTTGAAGATATTATTTTTCCCAATGTAGGCCTCTTAGCGCTTAGAATGTCCAATTGCAGTTTCTACAGAAAGAGTGTTTCAGAACGGCTCAATCAAAAGTAAGGTTCAACTCTTTTAGTTGAATGCACAGAACAGAAAGTAGTTTCATACAATGCTTCTGTGTAGTTTATATTTGAACATATTCTTTTTTCCAATATTACCCACTTAGCGCTACGAATGACCAGTTGCATTTTCTACAGACAGAGTGTTTCAAAACTGCTCAATCAAAAGTATGGTTTAACTCTGTTAGCTGAATGCTCAGATCAGAAAGAAGTTTCACAGAATGCTTCTGTGTAGTTTATATTTGAATATATTCCTTTTTCCACTACTACCCTCTTAGCGCTCCAAATGTCCAGTTGCATTTTCTACAGAAATAGTGTTCAGATCTGCTGAATCATAAGTATGGTTTAACTCTGTTAGCTTAATGCACAGATCAGAAAGAAGTTTCACAGAATCATTCTGTGCAGTTTATATTTGAAGACATTCCATTTTCCACTATTACCCTCTTAGCGCTCCGAATCTCCACTTGCATTTTCTACAGAAAGAGTGTTTCAGAACGGCTCAATCAAATCTAAGTTTCAAATCTGTTAGTTGAATGCATAGAACAGAATGTAGTTTCACAGATTGCTTCTGTGTAGTTTGTATTTGAAGATATTCCTTTTTCCACTGTTACCCTCTTAGAGCTCAGAATGTCCACTTGCATTTTCTACAGAAAGTGTGTTCAGAACTGCTCTATCAAAAGTATGATTTAACTCTGTTAGGTGAATGCACAGATCAGAAATAAGTTTCACAGAATTCTTCTGTGTAGTTTATATATGAAGATATTCCATTTTCCACTATTACCCACTTAGCTCTCTGAATGTCCAGTTGCATTTTCTACAGAAAGAGTGTTTCAGAACTGCTCAATCAAAAGTATGGTTTAGCTCTGTTAGCTGAATGCACAGATCAGAAAGATGTTTCACAGAATGCTGCTGTGTATTGTTTATATGGAGATATTCTTTTTACCAATATAGGCCTCTTAGTGCACAGAATGTCGAATTGCAGTTTCTACAGAAAGAGTGTTTCAGAAAGGCTCAATCAAAAGTAAGGTTCAACTCTGTTAGTTGAATGAACAGAACAGAAAGAAGTTTCAGAGAATGATTCTGTGTAGTTTATATTTGAAGATATTCCTTTTTCCACTATTACCTTCTAAGCGCTCCGAATGTCCACTTGCATTTTCTACAGAAAGAGTGTTTCCGAACTGCTCAATCAAAAGTATGGTTTAACTCTGTTAGCTGAATGCACAGATCAGTACGAAGTTTCACAGAATGTTTCTGTGTAGTTTTCATTTGAAGATAGTCCTTTCTCATATATAGGCCTCTTAGCGCTCCGAATATCCAATTGCAGTTTCTACAGAAAGAGTGTTTCAGAACGGCTCAATGAAAAGTAGGGTTCAACTCTTTTAGTTGAATTCACAGAACAGAAAGAAGTTTCACAGAATGCTTCTGTGTAGTATTTATTTGAAGGTATTCCTTTTTCCACTATTAACCTCTTAGCGCTCCAAATGTCCAGTTGCATTTTCTACAGAAGGAGTGTTCAGAACTGCTCAAACATAAGTGTGGTTTAACCCTGTTAGGTGAATGCACAGATCAGAAAGAAGTTTCACAGAATTCTTCTGTGTAGTTTATATTTGAAGATATTCCATTTTTCACTATTACCCACTTAGCGCTCTGAATCTCCAGTTGCATTATCTACAGAAAGATTGTTTCAGAACTGCTCAATCAAAAGAATGGTTTAACTCTGTTAGCTGAATGCACAGAACAGAAAGAAGTTTCACAGAATGCTGCAGTGTAATGTTTATATGAAGATATTCTTTTTACCAATATAGGCCTCTTAGCGCTCAGAATGTCCAATTGCAGTTTCTACAGAAAGGGTGTTTCAGAAAAGCTCAATCAAAAGTAAGGTTCAACTATGTTAGTTGAATGCACAGAACAAAAAGAAGTTTCACAGAATGCTTCTGTGTAGTTTATATTTGAATATATTGCTTTTTCCAATACTACCCTCTTAGCGCTCCAAATGTCCAGTTGCATTTTCTACAGAAAGAGTGTTCAGAACTGCTCAATCAAATGTATGATTTAACTCTCTTAGCTGAATGCACAGATTAGAAAGAAGTTGCACAGAATGCTTCTGTGTAGTTTTTATTTGAAGATATTCTTTTTCCCAATATAGGCCTCTAGCGCTCAGATTGTCCAATTGCAGTTTCTACACAAAGAGTGTTTCAGAACTGCTCCTTCAAAAGTAGGGCTCAACTCTGTTATTTGAATGCACAGAACAGAAAGTAGTTTCACAGAATGCTTCTCTGTAATTCATATTTGACGATATTACCTTTTACACTATTACCCACTTAGAGCTCCGAATGTCCACTTGCATTTTCTACAGAAAGAGTGTTCAGAACTGCTCAATCAAAAGTATGGTTTAACTCTGTTAGTTGAATGCACAGATCAGAAAGAAGTTTCACAGAATTCTTCTGTGTAGTTTTTATTTGAAGATATTCCTTTTTCCAATATAGGTCTCTTAGCGCTCAGAATGTCCAATTGCAGTATCTGCAGAAAGAGAGTTTCAGAACTGCTCAATCAAAAGTAAGGTTCAATACTGTTAGTTGAATGCACGGAACAGAAGGAAGTTTCAGAGAATGCTTCTGTGTAGTTTATATTTGAAGATATTCCTTTTTTCACTATTACCCTCTTAGCGCTCCGAATCACCACTTGCATTTTCTACAGAAAGAGTGTTTCAGAACGGCTCAATCAAAAGTAAGGTTCAACTCTTTTAGTTGAATGAACAGAACAGAAAGAAGTTTCACAGAATGCTTCTGTGTAGTATTTAGTTATAGATATTCCTTTTTCAACTATTACCCTCTTAGCGTTCCGAATGTCCACTGGCAGTTTCTACACAATGAGTGTTTCAGAACAGCTCCTTCAAAGTAAGGCTCAAATCTGTTAGTTGAATGCAGAGAACAGAAAAGAGTTTCAGAGAATGCTTCTGTGTAGTTTTAATTTGGGGATATTCCTTTTTCCACTAATACAATCTTAGCGCTCCGAATTTCCACTTGCATTTTCTACAGAAAGAGTGTCTCATAAATTCTCAATCAAAAGTATCGTTTAACTCTGTTAGCTGAATGCACAGATCAGAAATAAGTTTCACAGAATGCTTCTGAGTAGTTTTTATTTGGAGATATTCTTTTTCCCAATATAGGCCACTTAGCGCTCAGAATGTCCAATTGCAGTTTCTACAGAATGAGTGTTTCAGAAGGCTCAATCAAAAGTAAGGTTCAACTCTGTTAGTTGAATGCACAGAACAGAAAGAAGTTTCACAGAATGCTTCTGTGTAGTTTATATTTGAATGTATTCCTTTTTCCACTATTACCATCTTAGCGCTCCGAATGTCCACTTGCATTTTCTACAGAAAGAGGGTTTCAGAACGGTTCCATCAAAAGTAAGGTTCAACTCTGTTACTTGAATGCACAGAACAGCAAGAAGTTTCACAGAATGCTTCTGTGTAGTTTATATTTGAATATATTCCTTTTTCCAGTATTACCCTCTTAGTGCTCCGAATGTCCACTTGCATTTTCTACAGAAAGAGTGTTCAGAACGGCTCAATCAAAAGTATGGTTTTACTCTGTTATTTGAATGCACATATCAGAAATAAGTTTCACAGAATCCTTCCGTGTAGTATTTTGTTGAAGATATTCCTTTTTCGACTGTTATCCTCTTAGCTCTCCGAATGTCCAATTTCAGTTTCTACACAAAGAGTGTTTCAGAACTGCTCCTTCAAAAGTAGGGCTCAACTCTGTTAGTTGAATGCAGAGAACAGAAAGGAGTTACACAGAATGCCTCTGTGTAGTTTATATTTGAATATATTCCCTTTTTCAGTATTACCCTCTTAGCGCTCCGAATGTCCACTTGCATTTTCTACAGAAAGAGTGTTCAGAACTGCTCAATCAAAAGTATGGTTTAACTCTGTTAGCTGAATGCACAGATCAGAAAGAATTTTCACAGAATGCTTCTGTGTACTTTTTATTTGAAGATATTCCTTTCTCCAATATAGGAGTCTTAGCGCTCAGTATGTCCAATTGCAGTATCTACAGAAAGAGTGTTTCTGAACTGCTCAATCAAATGTAAGGTTCAACTCTGTTAGTTGAATGAACGGAACAGAAAGAAGTTTCATAGAATGCTTCTGTGTAGTTTATATTTGAAGATGTTCCTTTTTCCACTATTACCTTCTAAGCGCTCCGAATGTCCACTTGCATTTTCTACAGAAAGAGTGTTTCCGAACTGCTCAATCAAAAGTATGGTTTAATTCTGTTAGCTGAATGCACAGATCAGTACGAAGTTTCACGGAATGCTTCTGTGTAGTTTTTATTTGAAGATAGTCCTTTTTCCAATATAGGCCTCTTAGCGCTCCGAATATCCAATTGCAGTTTCTACAGAAAGAGTGTTTCAGAATGGCTCAATCAAAAGTAGGGTTCAACTCTTTTAGTTGAATGCACAGAACAGAAAGTAGTTTCACAGAATGCTTCTGTGTAGTATTTATATGAATATATTCCTTTTTCCACTATTACCCTCTTAGCGCTCCGAATGTCCACTTGCAGTTTCTACAGAAAGAGTGTTTCAGGACTGCTCCTTCAAAAATAAGGCTCAACCCTGTTAGTTGAAGGCAGAGAACAGAAACAAGTTTCAGAGAATGCCTCTGTGTAGTTTTTATTTGAAGATATTCCTTTTTCCACAATTACCATCTTAGCGCACCGAATGACCACTTGCATTTTCTACAGAAAGAGTGTTTCAGAACTGCTAAATCAAAAGTATCGTTTAACTCTGTTAGCTGAATGCACAGATAAGAAATAAGTTTCACAGAATGCATCTGTTTAGTTTTTATTTTAAGATATTCTTTATCCCAATATAGGCATCATAGCGCTCAGTATGTTAAATTGCAGTTTCTACAGAAAGAGTGTTTCAGAACGGCTCAATCAAAAGTAAGGTTCAACTCTGTTAGTTGAATGCACAGAACAAAAAGAAGTTTCACAGAATGCTTCTCAGTAGTTTATATTTGAATATATTCCTTTTTCCACTATTACCCTCTTAGCGCTCCGAATGTCCACTTGCATTTTCTACATAAAGAGTGTTCAGAACGGCTCAATCAAAAATATGGTTTTACTCTGTTAGTTAAATGCACATATCAGAAATAAGTTTCAGAGAAGGCTTCTGTGTAGTATTTAGTTGAAGATATTCCTTTTTTGAATATTAACCTCTTAGCGCTCCGAATGTCCACTGGCAGTTTCTACACAAAGAGTTTTTCAGAACTGCTCCTTCAAAAGTAATGCTCAACACTGTAAGTTGAATGCAGAGAACAGAAAGAAGTTTCACAGAATGCTTCTGTGTAGTTTATATTTGAATATATTCCTTTTTTCAGTATTACCCTCTTAGCGCTCCGAATGTCCACCTGCATTTTCTACAAAAAGAGTGTTCAGAACTGCTCAATCAAAAGTATGGTTTATCTCTGTTAGCTGAATGCACATATCAGTACGAAGTTTCACAGAATGCTTCTGTGTAGTTTTTATTTGAAGATAGTCCTTTTTCAAATATAGGCCTCTTAGCGCTCCGAATATCCAATTGCAGTTTCTACAGAAAGAGTGTTTCAGAACGGCAAAATGAAAAGTAGGGTTCAACACTTTTAGTTGAATTCACAGAACAGAAAGTAGTTTCACAGATTGCTTCTGTGTAGTATTTATTTGAAGGTATTCCTTTTTCCACTATTACCCTAGTAGCGCTCGGAATGTCCACTTGCAGTTTCTACAGAAAGTGTGTTTCAGGGCTGCTCCTTCAAAAATAAGGCTCAACTCTGTGAGTTGAATGCAGAGAACAGAAAGAAGTTTCAGAGAATGCCTCTGTGTAGTTTTTATTTGAAGATATTACTTTTTCCACAATTACCAACTTAGCGCACCGAATGTCCACTTGCATTTTCTACAGAAAGAGTGTTTCAGAACTGCTAAATCAATTGTATCATTTAATTCTGTTAGCTGAATGCACAGATCAGAAAGTAGTTTCAGAGAATGCATCTCTGTAGTTTTTATTTGAAGATATTATTTTTCTCAATATAGGACTCTTAGCGTTCAGAAATCCAATTACACTTTCTACAGAAAGAGTGTTTCAGAACTGCTCAATCAAAATTAAGGTTCAACTCTGTTAGTTGAATGCACAGAACAGAATGTAGTTTCACAGAATGCTTCTGTGTAGTTTATATTTGAATATATTCCATTTTCCACTATTACCCACTTAGCGCTCTGAATGTCCAGTTGCATTTTCTACAGAAAGAGTGTTTCAGAACTGCTCAATCAAAAGTATGGTTTAACTCTGTTAGCTGAATGCACAGATCAGAAAGAAGCTTCACAGAATGCTGCTGTGTAGTGTTTATATGAAGATATTCTTTTTACCAATATAGGCCTCTTAGATCTCCGAATGTCCACTTGCATTTTCTACAGAAAGTGTGTTCAGAACTGCTCTATCAAAAGTATGGTTTAACTGTGTTAGGTGAATGCACAGATCAGAAATAAGTTTCACAGAATTCTTCTGTGTAGTTTATATTTGAAGATATTCCATTTTCCACTATTACCCACTGAGCGCTCTGAATGTCCAGTTGCATTTTCTACAGAAAGAGTGTTTCAGAACTGCTCAATCAAAAGTATGGTTTAACTCTGTTAGCTGAATGCACAGATCAGAAAGAAGTTTCACAGAATGCTGCTGTGTAGTGTTTATATGAAGATATTCTTTTTACCAATATAGGCCTCTTAGCGGTCAGAATGTCCAATTGCATTTTCTACAGAAAGAGTGTTTCAGAAAGGCTCAATCAAAAGTAAGGTTCAACTATGTTAGTTGAATGCACAGAACAGAAACAAGTTTCACAGAATGCTTCTGTGTAGTTTATATTTGAATATATTCCTTTTTGCACTACTACGCTCTTAGCGCTCCAAATGTCCAGTTGTATTTTCTACAGAAAGAGTGTTCAGAACTGATCAATCAAATGTATGATTTAACTCTGTTAGCTGAATGCACAGATCAGAAAAAGTGTCACAGAATGCTTCTGTGTAGTTTTTATTTGAAGATATTCTTTTTCCCAATATAGGCCTCTTATCGCTCAGATTGTCCAAATGAATTTTCTACAGACATAGTGTTTCAGAATGGCTCTATCAAAAGTAAGGTTCAACTCTGTTATTTGAATGCACAGAACAGAAAGTAGTTTCACAGAATGCTTGTCTGTAGTTCTTATTTGACGATATTACTTTTTCAACTATTACCCTCTTAGAGCTCCGAATATCCACTTGCATTTTCTACAGAAAGAGTGATCAGAACTGCTCAATCAAAAGTATGGTTTAACTCTGTTAGTTGAATGCACAGATCAGAAAGAAGTTTCACAGAATTCTTTTGTGTAGTTTTTATTTGAAGATATTCCTTTTTCCAATAAAGGAGTCTTAGCGTTCAGAATTTCCAATTGCAGTATCTACAGAAAGAGAGTTTCAGAACTGGTCAATCAAAAGTAAGGTTCAATATTGTTAGTTGAATGCAAGGAACAGAAAGAAGTATCATACAATGCTTCTGTGTAGTTTATATTTGAACATATTCTTTTTTCCACTATTACCCACTTAGCGCTACGAATGTCCAGTTGCATTTTCTACAGACAGAGTGTTTCAAAACTGCTCAATCAAAAGTATGGTTTAACTCTGTTAGCTGAATGCTCAGATCAGAAAGAAGTTTCACAGAATGCTTCTGTGTAGTTTATATTTGAATATATTCCTTTTTCCACTACTACTCTCTTAGCGCTCCAAATGTCCAGTTGCATTTTCTACAGAAAGAGTGTTCAGATCTGCTCAATCAAAAGTATGGTTTAACTCTGTTAGCTGAATGCACAGATCAGAAAGAAGTTTCACAGAATGATTCTGTGTAGTTTATATTTGGAGACATTCCTTTTTCCACTATTACCCCCTTAGCGCTCCGAATCTCCACTTGCATTTTCTACAGAAAGAGTGTTTCAGAACGGCTCAATCAAAACTAAGGTTCAACTCTTTTAGTTGAACAAACAGAACAGAAAGAAGTTTCACACAATTCTTCTGTGTAGTTTTTATTTGTAGACATTCTTTTTCCCAATATAGGCCTCTTTGCGCTCAGAATGTCCAATTGCAGTTTCTACAGAAAGAGTGTTTCAGAACGGCTCAATCAAATGTAAGGTTCAACTCTCTTTGTTGAATGCACAGAACAGAAAGAAGTTTCACAGAATGCTTCTGTGTAGTATTTAGTTGAAAATACTCCTTTTTGGACTATTACCCACTTAGCGTTCCGAATATCCACTGGCAGTTTCTACACAAAGAGTGTTTCAGAACTGCTCCTTCAAAAGTAAGGCTCAACTCTGTTAGTTGAATGCGGAGAACAGAAAGGGGTTTCAGAGAATGCTTCTGTGTAGTTTTTAATTGGAGATATTCCTTTTTCCTCTATTACAATCTTAGCGCTCCGAATGTCCACTTGCATTTTCTACAAAAAGAGTGCTTCATAACTGCTCAATCAAAAATATGGTTTAGCTCTTTTAACTGAATTTACAGATCAGAAATAAGTTTCACAGAATGCATCTGTGTAGTTTTTATTTGAAGATATTCTTTTTCCCAATGTAGGCCTCTTAGCCCTTAGAATGTAAAATTGCAGTTTCTACAGAAAGAGTGTTTCAGAACGGCTCAATCAAAAGTAAGGTTCAACTCTGTTAATTGAATGCACAGAACAGAAAGTAGTTTCACAGAATGCTACTGTGTAGTTTATATTTGAATATATTCCTTTTTCCACTATTACCCTCTTAGCGCTCCGAATGTCCACTTACATTTTCTACAGAAAGAGTGTTCGGAACTGCGCAATCAAAAGTATGGTTTAACTCTGTTAGGTGAATGCACATATCAGAAATAAGTCTCACACAATGCTTCTGTGTAGTTTTTATTTGAAGATATTATTTTTCCCAATATAGGCCTCTTAGCGCTCAGAATGTCCAATTGCATTTTCTACAGAAAGAGTGTTTCAGAACGGCTCAATCAAAAGTAAGGTTCAACTCTGTTAGTTGAATGCACAGAACAGAAAGAAGTTTCATACAATGCTTCTGTGTAGTTTATATTTGAACATATTCTTTTTTCCACTATTACCCACTTAGCGCTACGAATGTCCAGTTGCATTTTCTACAGACAGAGTGTTTCAAAACTGCTCAATCAAAAGTATGGTTTAACTCCGTTAGCTGAATGCTCAGATCAGAAAGAAGTTTCACAGAATGCTTCTGTGTAGTTTATATTTGAATATATTCCCTTTCCACTACTACACTCTTAGCGCTCCAAATATCCAGTTGCATTTTCTACAGAAAGAGGGTTCAGATCTGCTCAATCAAAAGTATGGTTTAACTCTGTTAGCTGAATGCACAGATCAGAAAGAAGTTTCACCGAATGATTCTGTGTAGTTTATATTTGAAGACATTCCTTTTTCCACTATTACCCTCTTAGCGCTCCGAATCTCCACTTGAATTTTCTACAGAAAGAGTGTTTCAGAACGGCTCAATCAAAACTAAGTTTCAACTCTTTTAGTTGAATGAACAGAACAGAAAGAAGTTTCACAGAATGCTTCTGTGTAGTTTTTATTTGTAGATATTCTCTTTTCCAATATAGGCCTCTTAGCGCTCAGAATGTCCAATTGCAGTTTCTACAGAAAGAGTGTTTCAGAACGGCTCAATCAAAACTAAGGTTCAACTCTTTTAGTTGAATGAATAGAACAGAAAGATGTTTCACAGAATGCTACTCTGTAGTTTATATTTGAATATGTTCCTTTTTCCACTCTTACCCTCATAGCGCTCCGAATGTCCACTTGCATTTTCCACAGAAAGAGTGTTCTGAACTGCGCAATCAAAAGTATGGTTTCACTCTGTTAGCTGAATGCACATATCAGAAATAAGTTTCAAACATTGCTTCTGTGTAGTTTTTATTTGAAGATATTATTTTTCCCAATATAGGCCTCTTAGCACTCAGAATGTCCAATTCCAGTTTCTACAGAAAGAGTGTTTCAGAACGGCTCAATCAAATGTAAGGTTCAACTCTCTTAGTTGAATGCACAGAACAGAAAGAAGTTTCACAGAATGCTTCTGTGTAGTATTTAGTTGAAGATACTCCTTGTTGGACTATTACCCACTTAGCGCTCCGAATATCCACTGGCAGTTTCTACACAAAGAGTGTTTCAGAACTGCTCCTTCGAAAGTAAGGCTCAACTCTCTTAGTTGAATGCGGAGAACAGAAAGGGGTTTCAGAGAATGCTTCTGTGTAGTTTTTAATTGGAGATATTCCTTTTTCCTCTATTACAATCTTAGCGCTCCGAATGTCCACTTGCATTTTCTACAAAAAGAGTGTTTCATAACTGCTCAATCAAAAATATGGTTTAGCTCTGTTATCTGAATTTACAGATCAGAAATAAGTTTCACAGAATGCATCTGTGTAGTTTTTATTTGAAGATATTATTTTTCCCAATGTAGGCCTCTTAGCGCTTAGAATGTCCAATTGCAGTTTCTACAGAAAGAGTGTTTCAGAACGGCTCAATCAAAAGTAAGGTTCAACTCTTTTAGTTGAATGCACAGAACAGAAAGTAGTTTCATACAATGCTTCTGTGTAGTTTATATTTGAACATATTCTTTTTTCCAATATTACCCACTTAGCGCTACGAATGACCAGTTGCATTTTCTACAGACAGAGTGTTTCAAAACTGCTCAATCAAAAGTATGGTTTAACTCTGTTAGCTGAATGCTCAGATCAGAAAGAAGTTTCACAGAATGCTTCTGTGTAGTTTATATTTGAATATATTCCTTTTTCCACTACTACCCTCTTAGCGCTCCAAATGTCCAGTTGCATTTTCTACAGAAAGAGTGTTCAGATCTGCTGAATCATAAGTATGGTTTAACTCTGTTAGCTTAATGCACAGATCAGAAAGAAGTTTCACAGAATCATTCTGTGCAGTTTATATTTGAAGACATTCCATTTTCCACTATTACCCTCTTAGCGCTCCGAATCTCCACTTGCATTTTCTACAGAAAGAGTGTTTCAGAACGGCTCAATCAAATCTAAGGTTCAAATCTGTTAGTTGAATGCATAGAACAGAATGTAGTTTCACAGATTGCTTCTGTGTAGTTTGTATTTGAAGATATTCCTTTTTCCACTGTTACCCTCTTAGAGCTCAGAATGTCCACTTGCATTTTCTACAGAAAGTGTGTTCAGAACTGCTCTATCAAAAGTATGATTTAACTCTGTTAGGTGAATGCACAGATCAGAAATAAGTTTCACAGAATTCTTCTGTGTAGTTTATATATGAAGATATTCCATTTTCCACTATTACCCACTTAGCTCTCTGAATGTCCAGTTGCATTTTCTACAGAAAGAGTGTTTCAGAACTGCTCAATCAAAAGTATGGTTTAGCTCTGTTAGCTGAATGCACAGATCAGAAAGATGTTTCACAGAATGCTGCTGTGTATTGTTTATATGGAGATATTCTTTTTACCAATATAGGCCTCTTAGTGCACAGAATGTCGAATTGCAGTTTCTACAGAAAGAGTGTTTCAGAAAGGCTCAATCAAAAGTAAGGTTCAACTCTGTTAGTTGAATGAACAGAACAGAAAGAAGTTTCAGAGAATGATTCTGTGTAGTTTATATTTGAAGATATTCCTTTTTCCACTATTACCTTCTAAGCGCTCCGAATGTCCACTTGCATTTTCTACAGAAAGAGTGTTTCCGAACTGCTCAATCAAAAGTATGGTTTAACTCTGTTAGCTGAATGCACAGATCAGTACGAAGTTTCACAGAATGTTTCTGTGTAGTTTTCATTTGAAGATAGTCCTTTCTCATATATAGGCCTCTTAGCGCTCCGAATATCCAATTGCAGTTTCTACAGAAAGAGTGTTTCAGAACGGCTCAATGAAAAGTAGGGTTCAACTCTTTTAGTTGAATTCACAGAACAGAAAGAAGTTTCACAGAATGCTTCTGTGTAGTATTTATTTGAAGGTATTCCTTTTTCCACTATTAACCTCTTAGCGCTCCAAATGTCCAGTTGCATTTTCTACAGAAGGAGTGTTCAGAACTGCTCAAACATAAGTGTGGTTTAACCCTGTTAGGTGAATGCACAGATCAGAAAGAAGTTTCACAGAATTCTTCTGTGTAGTTTATATTTGAAGATATTCCATTTTTCACTATTACCCACTTAGCGCTCTGAATCTCCAGTTGCATTATCTACAGAAAGATTGTTTCAGAACTGCTCAATCAAAAGAATGGTTTAACTCTGTTAGCTGAATGCACAGAACAGAAAGAAGTTTCACAGAATGCTGCAGTGTAATGTTTATATGAAGATATTCTTTTTACCAATATAGGCCTCTTAGCGCTCAGAATGTCCAATTGCAGTTTCTACAGAAAGGGTGTTTCAGAAAAGCTCAATCAAAAGTAAGGTTCAACTATGTTAGTTGAATGCACAGAACAAAAAGAAGTTTCACAGAATGCTTCTGTGTAGTTTATATTTGAATATATTGCTTTTTCCAATACTACCCTCTTAGCGCTCCAAATGTCCAGTTGCATTTTCTACAGAAAGAGTGTTCAGAACTGCTCAATCAAATGTATGATTTAACTCTCTTAGCTGAATGCACAGATTAGAAAGAAGTTGCACAGAATGCTTCTGTGTAGTTTTTATTTGAAGATATTCTTTTTCCCAATATAGGCCTCTAGCGCTCAGATTGTCCAATTGCAGTTTCTACACAAAGAGTGTTTCAGAACTGCTCCTTCAAAAGTAGGGCTCAACTCTGTTATTTGAATGCACAGAACAGAAAGTAGTTTCACAGAATGCTTCTCTGTAATTCATATTTGACGATATTACCTTTTACACTATTACCCACTTAGAGCTCCGAATGTCCACTTGCATTTTCTACAGAAAGAGTGTTCAGAACTGCTCAATCAAAAGTATGGTTTAACTCTGTTAGTTGAATGCACAGATCAGAAAGAAGTTTCACAGAATTCTTCTGTGTAGTTTTTATTTGAAGATATTCCTTTTTCCAATATAGGTCTCTTAGCGCTCAGAATGTCCAATTGCAGTATCTGCAGAAAGAGAGTTTCAGAACTGCTCAATCAAAAGTAAGGTTCAATACTGTTAGTTGAATGCACGGAACAGAAGGAAGTTTCAGAGAATGCTTCTGTGTAGTTTATATTTGAAGATATTCCTTTTTTCACTATTACCCTCTTAGCGCTCCGAATCACCACTTGCATTTTCTACAGAAAGAGTGTTTCAGAACGGCTCAATCAAAAGTAAGGTTCAACTCTTTTAGTTGAATGAACAGAACAGAAAGAAGTTTCACAGAATGCTTCTGTGTAGTATTTAGTTATAGATATTCCTTTTTCAACTATTACCCTCTTAGCGTTCCGAATGTCCACTGGCAGTTTCTACACAATGAGTGTTTCAGAACAGCTCCTTCAAAGTAAGGCTCAAATCTGTTAGTTGAATGCAGAGAACAGAAAAGAGTTTCAGAGAATGCTTCTGTGTAGTTTTAATTTGGGGATATTCCTTTTTCCACTAATACAATCTTAGCGCTCCGAATTTCCACTTGCATTTTCTACAGAAAGAGTGTCTCATAAATTCTCAATCAAAAGTATCGTTTAACTCTGTTAGCTGAATGCACAGATCAGAAATAAGTTTCACAGAATGCTTCTGAGTAGTTTTTATTTGGAGATATTCTTTTTCCCAATATAGGCCACTTAGCGCTCAGAATGTCCAATTGCAGTTTCTACAGAATGAGTGTTTCAGAAGGCTCAATCAAAAGTAAGGTTCAACTCTGTTAGTTGAATGCACAGAACAGAAAGAAGTTTCACAGAATGCTTCTGTGTAGTTTATATTTGAATGTATTCCTTTTTCCACTATTACCATCTTAGCGCTCCGAATGTCCACTTGCATTTTCTACAGAAAGAGGGTTTCAGAACGGTTCCATCAAAAGTAAGGTTCAACTCTGTTACTTGAATGCACAGAACAGCAAGAAGTTTCACAGAATGCTTCTGTGTAGTTTATATTTGAATATATTCCTTTTTCCAGTATTACCCTCTTAGTGCTCCGAATGTCCACTTGCATTTTCTACAGAAAGAGTGTTCAGAACGGCTCAATCAAAAGTATGGTTTTACTCTGTTATTTGAATGCACATATCAGAAATAAGTTTCACAGAATCCTTCCGTGTAGTATTTTGTTGAAGATATTCCTTTTTCGACTGTTATCCTCTTAGCTCTCCGAATGTCCAATTTCAGTTTCTACACAAAGAGTGTTTCAGAACTGCTCCTTCAAAAGTAGGGCTCAACTCTGTTAGTTGAATGCAGAGAACAGAAAGGAGTTACACAGAATGCCTCTGTGTAGTTTATATTTGAATATATTCCCTTTTTCAGTATTACCCTCTTAGCGCTCCGAATGTCCACTTGCATTTTCTACAGAAAGAGTGTTCAGAACTGCTCAATCAAAAGTATGGTTTAACTCTGTTAGCTGAATGCACAGATCAGAAAGAATTTTCACAGAATGCTTCTGTGTACTTTTTATTTGAAGATATTCCTTTCTCCAATATAGGAGTCTTAGCGCTCAGTATGTCCAATTGCAGTATCTACAGAAAGAGTGTTTCTGAACTGCTCAATCAAATGTAAGGTTCAACTCTGTTAGTTGAATGAACGGAACAGAAAGAAGTTTCATAGAATGCTTCTGTGTAGTTTATATTTGAAGATGTTCCTTTTTCCACTATTACCTTCTAAGCGCTCCGAATGTCCACTTGCATTTTCTACAGAAAGAGTGTTTCCGAACTGCTCAATCAAAAGTATGGTTTAATTCTGTTAGCTGAATGCACAGATCAGTACGAAGTTTCACGGAATGCTTCTGTGTAGTTTTTATTTGAAGATAGTCCTTTTTCCAATATAGGCCTCTTAGCGCTCCGAATATCCAATTGCAGTTTCTACAGAAAGAGTGTTTCAGAATGGCTCAATCAAAAGTAGGGTTCAACTCTTTTAGTTGAATGCACAGAACAGAAAGTAGTTTCACAGAATGCTTCTGTGTAGTATTTATATGAATATATTCCTTTTTCCACTATTACCCTCTTAGCGCTCCGAATGTCCACTTGCAGTTTCTACAGAAAGAGTGTTTCAGGACTGCTCCTTCAAAAATAAGGCTCAACCCTGTTAGTTGAAGGCAGAGAACAGAAACAAGTTTCAGAGAATGCCTCTGTGTAGTTTTTATTTGAAGATATTCCTTTTTCCACAATTACCATCTTAGCGCACCGAATGACCACTTGCATTTTCTACAGAAAGAGTGTTTCAGAACTGCTAAATCAAAAGTATCGTTTAACTCTGTTAGCTGAATGCACAGATAAGAAATAAGTTTCACAGAATGCATCTGTTTAGTTTTTATTTTAAGATATTCTTTATCCCAATATAGGCATCATAGCGCTCAGTATGTTAAATTGCAGTTTCTACAGAAAGAGTGTTTCAGAACGGCTCAATCAAAAGTAAGGTTCAACTCTGTTAGTTGAATGCACAGAACAAAAAGAAGTTTCACAGAATGCTTCTCAGTAGTTTATATTTGAATATATTCCTTTTTCCACTATTACCCTCTTAGCGCTCCGAATGTCCACTTGCATTTTCTACATAAAGAGTGTTCAGAACGGCTCAATCAAAAATATGGTTTTACTCTGTTAGTTAAATGCACATATCAGAAATAAGTTTCAGAGAAGGCTTCTGTGTAGTATTTAGTTGAAGATATTCCTTTTTTGAATATTAACCTCTTAGCGCTCCGAATGTCCACTGGCAGTTTCTACACAAAGAGTTTTTCAGAACTGCTCCTTCAAAAGTAATGCTCAACACTGTAAGTTGAATGCAGAGAACAGAAAGAAGTTTCACAGAATGCTTCTGTGTAGTTTATATTTGAATATATTCCTTTTTTCAGTATTACCCTCTTAGCGCTCCGAATGTCCACCTGCATTTTCTACAAAAAGAGTGTTCAGAACTGCTCAATCAAAAGTATGGTTTATCTCTGTTAGCTGAATGCACATATCAGTACGAAGTTTCACAGAATGCTTCTGTGTAGTTTTTATTTGAAGATAGTCCTTTTTCAAATATAGGCCTCTTAGCGCTCCGAATATCCAATTGCAGTTTCTACAGAAAGAGTGTTTCAGAACGGCAAAATGAAAAGTAGGGTTCAACACTTTTAGTTGAATTCACAGAACAGAAAGTAGTTTCACAGATTGCTTCTGTGTAGTATTTATTTGAAGGTATTCCTTTTTCCACTATTACCCTAGTAGCGCTCGGAATGTCCACTTGCAGTTTCTACAGAAAGTGTGTTTCAGGGCTGCTCCTTCAAAAATAAGGCTCAACTCTGTGAGTTGAATGCAGAGAACAGAAAGAAGTTTCAGAGAATGCCTCTGTGTAGTTTTTATTTGAAGATATTACTTTTTCCACAATTACCAACTTAGCGCACCGAATGTCCACTTGCATTTTCTACAGAAAGAGTGTTTCAGAACTGCTAAATCAATTGTATCATTTAATTCTGTTAGCTGAATGCACAGATCAGAAAGTAGTTTCAGAGAATGCATCTCTGTAGTTTTTATTTGAAGATATTATTTTTCTCAATATAGGACTCTTAGCGTTCAGAAATCCAATTACACTTTCTACAGAAAGAGTGTTTCAGAACTGCTCAATCAAAATTAAGGTTCAACTCTGTTAGTTGAATGCACAGAACAGAATGTAGTTTCACAGAATGCTTCTGTGTAGTTTATATTTGAATATATTCCATTTTCCACTATTACCCACTTAGCGCTCTGAATGTCCAGTTGCATTTTCTACAGAAAGAGTGTTTCAGAACTGCTCAATCAAAAGTATGGTTTAACTCTGTTAGCTGAATGCACAGATCAGAAAGAAGCTTCACAGAATGCTGCTGTGTAGTGTTTATATGAAGATATTCTTTTTACCAATATAGGCCTCTTAGATCTCCGAATGTCCACTTGCATTTTCTACAGAAAGTGTGTTCAGAACTGCTCTATCAAAAGTATGGTTTAACTGTGTTAGGTGAATGCACAGATCAGAAATAAGTTTCACAGAATTCTTCTGTGTAGTTTATATTTGAAGATATTCCATTTTCCACTATTACCCACTGAGCGCTCTGAATGTCCAGTTGCATTTTCTACAGAAAGAGTGTTTCAGAACTGCTCAATCAAAAGTATGGTTTAACTCTGTTAGCTGAATGCACAGATCAGAAAGAAGCTTCACAGAATGCTGCTGTGTAGTGTTTATATGAAGATATTCTTTTTACCAATATAGGCCTCTTAGACCTCCGAATGTCCACTTGCATTTTCTACAGAAAGTGTGTTCAGAACTGCTCTATCAAAAGTATGGTTTAACTGTGTTAGGTGAATGCACAGATCAGAAATAAGTTTCACAGAATTCTTCTGTGTAGTTTATATTTGAAGATATTCCATTTTCCACTATTACCCACTTAGCGCTCTGAATGTCCAGTTGCATTTTCTACAGAAAGAGTGTTTCAGAAGTGCTCAATCAAAAGTATGGTTTAACTCTGTTAGCTGAATGCACAGATCAGAAAGAAGTTTCACAGAATGCTGCTGTGTAGTGTTTATATGAAGATATTCTTTTTACCAATATAGGCCTCTTAGCGCTCAGAATGTCCAATTGCATTTTCTACAGAAAGAGTGTTTCAGAAAGGCTCAATCAAAAGTAAGGTTCAACTATGTTAGTTGAATGCACAGAACAGAAACAAGTTTCACAGAATGCTTCTGTGTAGTTTGAATATATTCCTTTTTGCACTACTACCCTCTTAGCGCTCCAAATGTCCAGTTGTATTTTCTACAGAAAGAGTGTTCAGAACTGATCAATCAAATGTATGATTTAACTCTGTTAGCTGAATGCACAGATCAGAAAAAGTGTCACAGAATGCTTCTGTGTAGTTTTTATTTGAAGATATTCTTTTTCCCAATATAGGCCTCTTATCGCTCAGATTGTCCAATTGAATTTTCTACAGAAAGAGTGTTTCAGAATGGCTCTATCAAAAGTAAGGTTCAACTCTGTTATTTGAATGCACAGAACAGAAAGTAGTTTCACAGAATGCTTGTCTGTAGTTCTTATTTGACGATATTACTTTTTCCACTATTACCCTCTTAGAGCTCCGAATGTCCACTTGCATTTTCTACAGAAAGAGTGTTCAGAACTGCTCAATCAAAAGTATGGTTTAACTCTGTTAGTTGAATGCACAGATCAGAAAGAAGTTTCACAGAATTCTTCTGTGTAGTTTTTATTTGAAGATATTCCTTTTTCCACTATAGGACTCTTAGCGTTCAGAATTTCCAATTGCAGTATCTACAGAAAGAGAGTTTCAGAACTGGTCAATCAAAAGTAAGGTTCAATATTGTTAGTTGAATGCAAGGAACAGAAAGAATTTCTACAGAATGCTTCTGTGTAGTTTATATTTGAAGATATTCCTTTTTCCTCTATTACCCTCTTAGCGCTCCGAATCACCACTTGCATTTTCTACAGAAAGAGTGTTTCAGAACGGCTCAATCAAAAGTAAGGTTCAACTCTTTTAGTTGAATGCACAGAAAAGAAAGAAGTTTCACAGAATGCTTCTGTTTAGTATTTAGTTGAAGATATTCCTTTTTCGACTATTACCCTCTTAGCGTTCCGAATGTCCACTGGCAGTTTCTACACAAAGAGTGTTTCAGAACAGCTCCTTCAAAAGTAAGGCTCAACTCTGTTAGTTTAATGCAGAGAACAGAAAGGAGTTTCAGAGAATGCTTCTGTGTAGTTTTTATTTGGGGATATTCCTTTTTCCACTATTACAATCTTAGCGCTCCTAATGTCCACTTGCATTTCCTACAGAAACAGTGTTTAATAACTGCTCAATCTAAAGTATGGTTTAACTCTGTTAGCTGAATGCACAGATCAGAAATAAGTTTCACAGAATTCTTCTGAGTAGTTTTTATTTGGAGATATTCTTTTTCCCAATATAGGCCACTTAGCGCTCAGAATGTCCAATTGCAATTTCTACAGAATGAGTGTTTCAGGACGGCTCAATCAAAAGTAAGGTTCAACTCTGTTAGTTGAATGCACAGAACAGAAGGAAGTTTCACGGAATTCTTCTGTGTAGTTTATATTTGAATATATTCCTTTTTCCTGTATTACCTTCTTAGTGCTCCGAATGTCCACTTGCATTTTCTTCAGAAAGAGTGTTCATAATGGCTCAATCAAAAGTATGGTTTTACTCTGTTAGTTGAATGCACATATCAGAAATAAGTTTCACAGAATGCTTCTGTGTAGTATTTAGCTGAAGATATTCCTTTTTCGACTTTTATCCTCTTAGCTCTCCGAATGTCCAATTTCAGTTTCTACACAAAGAGTGTTTCGGAACTGCTCCTTCAAAAGTAAGGCTCAACTCTGTTAGTTGAATGCAGAGAACAGAAAGAAGTTGCAGAGAACAGAAAGAAATTTCACAGAATGCTTCTGTTTACTTTATATTTGAATATATTCCTTTTTCCACTACTACCCTCTTAGCGCTCCAAATGTCCAGTTGCATTTTCTACAGAAGGAGTGTTCAGAACTGCTCAATCAAAAGTACGGTTTAACTCTGTTAGCTGAATGCACAGATCAGAAAGATGTTTCACAGAATGATTCTGTGTAGTTTATATTTGAAGATATTCCTTTCTGTTCTCTGCATTAAAATCAATCAAAAAATTATATTGAAATTGAAATACTGAATTTTATACTAAAGACAAGGCATACAACTGAAAATGAAATTTTCCAGGTGAAAATTTCCAAATCATAAATATGTAGGGACAAAAAACTTTATTTATAAAGAAAAAGATAATTCTAATTAATTGATGATTCAAAGGTTTACAACTTTAAAAGTAAATATTATCTTTGAAGTAAAGTCCATTTAAATTATTTATGCCGCCAAAATTTTAGTAGTTGTATATGTATATCATGTAAACTTTTTCGAGAAAGATGGAATTGGAAATGTTAGAGTATTATGCGGAAAAAATCACCTAAAGGAAAAAATTATCTCCTCATGAAATATTACTTTAGCCACTTTGACAGGTGTAGATAAAAGAACACTTAATGCACATCAATATGATTAGGAGATGCGCGCTTAGAAATACGTTATCATTGAAAAGAGAATTGTATTATCAGGTTTGCAGGGGCCCTTCTTATCCTTCATATTTATGTAACTTTGTCATCTATAGAAAGATTATAAGAATTTTAAAAATAGCTGATAGTTAAGAAACATCACCATAACACTGTGCTGAATGCATAATAAAACATTTCCCTTCTCTCTAAAAGCCTTTTAAAATTATGTACCATAATCAGTATGGCCAGCAGAGGGTCATTTCCATGTTCAAGTTCCTCTGTTTCTCGAGGGTGAGAATCCTTCTATAGTCTTCTGAGGGTGACACTGTAGTGTTTTCTTAGCCTGATTATTTTTATCTATTTTTTCCGATCCTTTCCTTTGTATATTTACATTTTACATATTGAAAGTTATTTTTTCAAATATTTTATATGCAAATTTACAAAGTACAACGACTGTACATTAAAATAACTTATTTATGCCATATGGAAGATTAAATATAATTTTACAATATCTAATATTGATTGTTTAGTTTCTAATCATTGATACTTGACATGATTTTTCCCAGCATACCTCAAAATATTCTTCAAAATCCTGCGAATTAATTCCTGTAACACTTCTGAGGTGTATTAATAAGCTAGAGATGTAAAGAAGATTTGCAGAGAAAATTAGGTTCCCAAATTAGAAATTTTGTCCCACTATCGACTAGAAACCTCTTGAAATGATCAAAAACAATAATAATGCATGTCATAGAGGAAAACCAATAAGGCTGCTGCAGCATGACTACCTCTGTGACCTCATACAAGTTACGTGTGGGTCCCTACTTCTGTGACCTCAGACAAGTTACGTGTGGGTCCGCACTTATTTTCGTCATCTCTAATAAATATTTGACAAATCTCATTTTCAAAAGTCTTTTAAGGCCTATCCACCTTTATTTTTCAGATGGAGTTTTGCTCTCATTGCCCAGGCTGCAGTGCAATGTCATGGTCTCGGCTCACACAACCTCCGACTCCCGGGTTCATGTGATTCTCCTGCCTCCACCTCCTGAGTAGCTGGGATTACAGGTGCGCAACACAACGCCCAGCTAATTTTTTGTATTTTTAGTAGAGATGGGGTTTCACCATGTTGGTCAGGCTGGTCTTGAACTCCCGACCTCAGGTGATCTGCACGCCTCGGCCTCTCAAAATGCTGGGATTACAGGCATGAGCAACCGCGGCCTGTGAGGGCTTTCTACTTTTAAGATGTCAGGACGTATAGCCTGGGAGGTAAATGGTAGTATATATATACATATATATATATATATGTATATATATATACACACACACACTGTATATATATACATATATACGGTATATTATACTATATATACATATATACTGAATATTATACTCTATATATACATATCTACTGTATATTATATGTATATATATATATACACATACACACATACACACATACACACATGAGACAGAGAGAAGAGATAGACAATTTCATGTGAAAATATAAACTGTTAACATAATATTTTGCTTCTCTGAGGAATATTTAGCATTGTTCTCAATCTTCTCTGCAGAATTTAAGCATTTTTCTCAGAACTCACCAGATAGAATGAGGGAGGGGCCATATGATACGAGCCAGAGATGAAGGGAGAACAATAGAGAGGGTGCTTTGGGAAAAATAGTACAGTAAGGCTAGGGAATACTTCTCTCCAACAAAAAGACCAAAGTCACAGCTGTATCTCTTCAGAAGCCAAACTTTCTTTTAAAATGTCAATTTCCATCTATTTCTTGCTTCACAGACATTCCATTCATTGCTGGATTTCAAATAAAGCCTTTCCATGTGCAACCTTTCTATAGAAAAAGAGAAATATGGGGGACAGTACAGTCTAAGAAGTGATTAAGAATATCTAGTGGACTTTCCCAGACTGTAAATCTTTACATATATCTGAGCCTAATGAGGTGATTTATTGTGCTATAATGCACAGTGAACTATACAGATGCTTCTTTTTGATCATGCTGCAGAATGGAACTAAATACTAAATACCAAATAGCACTCCCATGATTCTTATACATGTCATTCATATGGCATATTTATGCTTTTTTATATAGCAATTCTTATTCTTAGCTCTTAGGCAATTACGGAATCTTTTTGTCATTTTAATAATCATGCTCCATTTGAGTTATGCAAGGTAGAAATTCTAAGTAGAAAATCTTGTTTTTATTGAAAGTTTTTAGTAAACATTTTGGAAAAAGTCTGTTTTTTGATGCTACTTCTGCACGCTTTCTCAACATGATATTACTTGGTATTGTCCTTATTAACCATAGTACACCATATTCTGCAAATGTTAGAGAGGGTTAAAAATCAGTCATGTATAAGTAAAGCTAATGAAATAGAAAGGAAACCATATTTAGGAAATGGAAGGCAGAAGCAAATGTATTAACCGTGAGTTAGAAACGGTTTAGTCTTTGGAATGAAGCAGCAAGAGTTTAAAAATCTGGTTTGTGATTCACTAGCTTTGTGACCTTGGAGAATTACTTCAGATTTCTGAGTATCAGTTTAGTAGGTGATATCAATTGCAACTTCGCAGAAATATCACAAGTATTAAATAAAGGACTTAGTATCTGGGAGAGCATAGAAAATTACTAATAGTTACATTTTTGTTAATATTACCGTTATTATTATCATACGTATAGTATTTTCTTTCACTGACAATGCATTTAGGACATAAGGAGAACTATAGAACAGTGCTTCTCCAACTTAAATGCAGAGCATGAATCACCTGGAGTTTTGTCAAAATGCGAATTCTGACTCAGTAGCCCTGCAAACTAAGGAAATCTTGATAATGCTGGTGCTGCTAGTTCACCAACAGACCACACGTTTTGCAACAGCTATATAGAATGTCCTGTTTCTTTTTTTAATCACAAAACATGGCAAGCTCTAAAATAAAGCAGAATAACAGATTTAAATGTTAATACTCATGTCCTCAATTTATAATTTCTCCCTCCCTAACAATGGTATAATTCTGATTAAAAATTAGCAAAGAAAAAAATGGAAATTAATCTTCCTATGTTTATTCTTTTAACAAATTCTGTGTGATTACTACTGGGTTACTTGCTGTAGGAAATAGAAAAATTGCTTTGACATAGATCCTCAAGAATCTGTCCCACTACAAGCTTATTTTTGTAGGAAGCTAAAAGATTTATATAAATAACCGTAATTAAAGAGACAAATGAAGAAGTGCAATGAAAGACGTAGGGAAAGTGCTAGAGGAGTTCGGGGTGGAGGAAAATTATCCTATAATAATATCTATGCGTAACATTATGCTATCTTCCCTAACCAGCGCTTGACCAGATTGTCACAGTGAACTTTGGTCCTTTCTTATATCTTAGTTTTGGTTCCCACATCCTTCTGTTTGGGGAAGTTCTTGTTTTCCTCATGTAATGACAACAACACTTAAACAATGTATACTAGATAAAAGGAACTATATTGCTTTATTTACATAGTTAATTTAATTTGTACAATGAACTATGAAGTAATCAGCATTATTTCCTTCATTTTACATATGAGAAAATGGAGAATCAGCGACATTGAATCATCTCAAGTTTCTAAAATATCCACTCTCACCAGGCTGTTTACCCTGTTTTTGTCTGTATGCTGCTATAACAAAATGCCACAGATTGAGTAATTCATAAATAACAGAAATGTATTTCTCACAGTTCTGGGGCTGAGAAGTCCGAAATCAAGGCAGTGGAGATTTGGCAGTTGGTCCCGAGGTGGCACCTTCTTGCTTCGTCTTCACGTGACAAAAGTGGGCAAAAACGGACAATGTAACGACATGGCAGAAGAGACTGAGGAGCCCGGCATTCCTCTAAAGCATCTTTTACGAGGACGTTTATCTCATTCATGAGGGTGGATCCTTCTTCATTTAATCACTTAACCAAAAGCCCCATCTCTTGATGTCATTGTCCTGGGATTTTAGTTTCAACATACAAACTTTGGATGGGCACATAGGTTCAAATCATAGCACCCTCCAAATTATAATGCCTCTCTCATGCCTGTTCTCCTTGAAGTACCCTCTGGTTTTGCTCTCTTCATTCTTGCCATCACAGTTAACCCTTCAGTTCCATTTCTTTAAGTAATCTCTAAATTTGTAAGATGGTTCCATCTTTTTTTTTTGTATATGGCAGTCTCTCAAACATATTTGTCATATGAACTAAGCAGGTAAATATGTAAATGCCAGCTAAATTTTAGTGAATGATATAATGGCCTAAAGTTGTATCTACCCTTCAACCAAATATATTTACTTTTAGTAGCAATCTCCTGTCATATACAAAGTCACGACTCTAGGGGTAAACATTTTAGCCTGTGGGTAAGATGTAAAGCAGTGGTATGTTATAGTGACAACTCACTGTCATAGCACTGGGACATGCTCCTCTATCTGCTACAAATTGAATCAACAAAATATATATGATTTTGTCAGATTTAAATGTATGCTCCTGTTAGTAAAATAAAAGTATGGGAAAACTTTACGGAGTAGATTTAATAGAAATGTTTTCCTGAGTTATCTGCCTTCTTTATTTTTATGTTATGCTTTAAGTCTATGGTCAATGTATAGAGCTATGATTGATGTGCTTTTCCAATTCTGTTCAGATCAGACAGGTTAATTTTCTTCTTTTAAATCTTCTTGAATTTTGTCTAACACTTTTTGTTCCAATTTCTTACTAGATTATACTCCCTTCCCTAACTGCTTCATGATTACTTATACACAAACAATATTATGATATTGACACGTTGAATTCATTTTAGGTGATGATTTTGGTCATAAACATGAGCAGGTTGTGAAGTGTTTCAGCCATCCCAGGGCATGGCTGTGAGTCCCTTGTCTAATGTTTCAAAAAAATCTTGAATTTGTGATGATTCTGTGATGGTCCCTCAGATATTCTTACACACATCTTTGCCCCTTGTTCCCTCTAACTTTCCTCTTCTGATAAAAAAGCAAACACTGCCAAGCTCAAATGGAATTACATTTGGATGCAAGTGTCACTATGCAATGGTTGCCAATAAAAGTACACAAGGAATTTCATTATGGTGAATTAAAGGCAAACAGACTTCAGAGAAATGAGCACGAACATGAAAATGGCGCATGGTACGCGGATCTCACTGGAAAGTCATTCGGTACACAATGTTTTCACTAGAAAAATCCATTAGCTTTAGCTAGAAATTGAAATTACTTTGTAGGAAATCAGAATAAAATATGTGAAAACATTATATTCTGTGCAAGATTAATACCACGCCTGGTGTTGAAAGGTTTGTGGTCTTGCTTCGACGATGCTAAAAGGTCAGAAACCACAAAGATGCATATGTGTTGTCGTTTGCACAGTTACTAATTTTTCTCATTATTTCCATAATGCGATGTGCTGTTTCAACAGAGAAACCCTCTGGAGAGTGGCTTGCACTGTTTTCAGGCAGCTCTTTTGCTTTCATGTTTTGGCCTTGGCCAGGGAATTCAGACAGACTTTTCAGTTATTTTCGACAAGAATGTATTCATTGATTGTTTTAAATAATAATAAATAGATTTTAAAATTACTGTACATTACTGCACTTTAAACGCCATGAGGTCAAGGGCTCTAAAGTCTGGACATCATTGTATACCCTACATCTTGCACAAGGTTTAGAAAAAATGGCATGGACACCTATTTTTTGAATCAATAAATGAATACATAAAAGAATTCCAAACTCTAGTCCAAGGTTTTAGATTAATAATGTATTAAAATGCGTAAAATTTATAGACAAAACTCTTCTTATTTAGAAGTTTATTCTTCAGTTGGAGAGATAAAATATATGCACATAAAAGCTTAAGGAAAAATAATAAGGGTTTTGAAGTACTTACTATGTGAAAAATTTAGCATAAATCTTACATCCATTTATTTAACACATTTTATACGTTGCATTATTTATATATAGTGCTGATTGGTAGAATTCATATGTGAACGGAACTATAAAAATTTTGAGGATAAGCACTAGAAACACAGAATAAATAGAGTGTTAACATGCAAAACACAGAAATACTTAAATTGACTAGGTGAAAGAAAAGATTTCTGGTTCCATGTACACTGATTATTGAGGGATGAGTATGACATTATTATGCCAGAATCAATAAATATTTTAAATAGGGAGAAAACTATAATTATATATCTTTGTGTTCAACAGGAGTAGCAGTACTGATAAAGTAGAAGTTTGTTATACCTTTTTTATAGTCTTTTAAAGTTGTTTATAAATAAAATCTACTCTTAGTTAATTAATGGTTGATGTTCATTGAAGTGTTTTCAAATTTTTGACCTCTGAATTGCCTTGTACATACGGAGAAATAAAGCTTGCCTAGCATAATTTCTTGAGTGGAGAATGAATGATCTGGATAGATTTGTTGACAATATGTCTGTACTTATTTTATTAATTCTTTAATCTTCATGAAGAAAAATATAAAAGTCATATTCTAGTATTTTATACCATGGAAAAAATGTCTTATCCTTTTCCTAAGGAAAAATACATCATGACACAAAAGTAAAGTTAATTAAATTACTTACTTTATTAATTAACTGTCTATTATTTCTATGGGTTGAAGTAAATTTGATACTCAATGCTATTTAATCTAATTCTAAAAGCTTGAATGAGTAATGATTTTTTCATGTAAGGTTAGTTGAAATAAATTATCACTGATTTTCAGATTTAATATTAATTAGCTATTGCATATTCTTAATGGGAAATAAGTGTTTAAAAAGCCCTTTTTGGTTGCGAAAAGACCACGCCCATTGTAGACTTCTTAGAATACATCACATCTGGCCTCCTTTTTAGAGTGGGGAATTCAACTCATAAGTGGCTGGACATTGATTCTGAACATTTTGAACATTATTTGCCTGTCTTCACTCATACTGGTTGCTGTTCTTTTATAAGTAATCACCATGTTTAGCATGCACTTGAACTATTGTTACTTAGGGTGCTTGACTATTTACAAGTCTCACTAGGATTCTAGGTATTCATTAGTCTCGTGGTGTGTATTTGCTGATGGTCCTATTATCTTTGTTGGTTCAGTTACACAGTACCATCCAAGATGCTGCAACACATTATACACAGGCTATGGGTTGTGGGAGCTACAGATTTCAGTTATTATTTAGGCTCAGAAACTTAGAATCTCTGCAAGGTTGGACATGATCCTTAGTCTTGTTTTAAGACCGTCTTGTTTTAAAAGTTAAACCCAAATTCTTAAAATATAGAATAGGGGTGCTAGTAGTGCTCACAGAATTGTAGTAAAGATCAGCTGGGAAAGAAGAGCCTATTAAACAGAGCCTGGTATTTAATAAGTATCAGCTGCCTTCAATTAGGAATCTGTGTTGTCATGATTAGAAGATTGCTGGTTTATTTTACAGATCTGTAAGTATAGCCAAAATATGTCAAAATAACCACCAGAAAGAATCATATACCGTCCCTTGAACATTTCATCCCTAGAATCTAGCCAGATTAGCATCTCTATACTGGCAATACTGTTAACACAGATTGTGCTCAAACCCCTCATTGACTTTTCAGCACCTGTAAATTACTGGAGATTTAGGAAGAAGTCTGGGGTTATGGCTTAGTTAAGCTGAGTGGCCAGAAAGTGTGAGATGCTGGATGCCTCCTCCAGTTCATTTCTCCAGCGGCCGCACCAGGCGTATCCATAGCTCCGCTCCCGGGAGCTCGTCTCCGGCGTGGGGCTTGTGCGCACCCCTGGCCGGGCGGAGCCTGGAGCCTGCTCATTAGCAGCGCGGGCAGCTCGTGCGTCCGCAGGAGGGAGGCGGAAGCACAGCCCTGAGCCGCCAGCAGGAGGAGGGAGCGCGGCGGCTGCAGGCAGGGGAGGGAGAGGAAAGAACGGAGGGACGGTTCCCGGACAGAGCGGGAGGAATCGGGGAGCGGCCAGTCCAGGGGGAGCTGCTCCGCTGCGCTGCGCTCGTTATTCACAGGACGCGGCGGCGCTTCCCGGGGCCGCTTCCCGGTCCCCTGGGTGGAGGCTGCCATCTAAACCTGACTCCAGGTGAGTTCCCCAAAGAGGCGAAGCGAGGGGTCTCGAACCAGAGACTTGGAACTGGCGAGGCTGCTCGGCTCCCCAAGCGCTGCTGCCTTGACATTTCCCGATTCACGGGAGGTTTTGGGGGCGGCTGCACAGGCTGGAGGGGCGGATGGGCGGTTGCGATCCTCAGCCGGCGTGGGGGCGTTCGGGAGGAATTAGCTTCAGTGAACGGGGTTTTAGGAGATGTCCGCAAGGCACGCGCTATGTACGCGTTTCTAGACGAGCTTTTGAGACAGAAATTTGGCTTCCCGGATGCCCGTTTTGGCCTTCTGTCCTTCCTTTTGCTTGCCTCATGCCCAATTTTCCAAGCCGAGGAAAGGACTGGAAGGGCGTGGAAGTAGGAGGTCTGGGCACAGCATTCGGCAGGGCAGCCCTGGTCTCCAAGTTTGGGGGTGGGGGGTGGGACTCTTTTCCTTTCAGCCTAATTTACCAGGGGAAAACCCGCAGAGCACCTTGAGGTGCCTTTGCTCCGCACCCTCCATAAGCTTATTAGAGGGAACTTGAGGCTCGCTAGACAACCTGTGACAGGTGACGGCAATTTAGCTTAAAAGCCATGTTGGTTCACTTCGTCTCCTCTTTATCCTTTGTTGCAAAATTGATACCTTTTTGGATTTCTTTAACAGCACAAAGTTTAAGTGGCCGGCTGACAGGAAATATTTCTTTTGAAAATGCTATGAGAAAAGTGATGAGTTAACGTTGAGAGAAAGGCAACTTTATTTTCTCGGAAGAACTTTGGGGAAAGAGATTGATAGGGAAATTCTGGGCATGAAATTATGGACATTTCCCACAGAACTTCCTTCATTTATTTATTTTTTTACATTTCCTTCATTTTTTTTTTAATCGTGTGTGTGTGTATCAGAGAGACAAAATTCGTTGGAGGTATTAGGACTTTATTTGGTTTAGAAGTTTCTTTCTTACTAATAGCACTAATTTGTGATCTTCATGATTATAAGAATTTACTAAGTGTTTTGCTTTTAGGTGTTTTGGGTCTGTTTTTTAAAAAAATTCAATACTTACTTTGTGGGCCTTGCTGAATACCTCTCAATAAAATCGGTGGGCATACAGTTAGTGACATGACCCCTGTGGATTTAATAGCAGGTAAGTATACAAATGATAAGTTTAGGAAATAAATGTCAGAATCAACATTTAGGTGTGAAATTGAAATATCTTTCAAATATTTACCAAACTCTCTTATAGGATCCAATGTCATTTTATGGTCAAGAGAGCTTAAAGGTTTCTCAGATTGAGATATATGTATCTACTTTGTTAATCCAAATGTAATGTTTTATTTTGTTCTTTAATGACTGTTTGAATTCAACAAATAAAACTTGCATATTTAATGTAAGGTTCTTTCACATATATTACTTCTCCAATTTTTAATATAAATTTAAGGAGAAAAGCAATATTCCATTTTGTAGATGAAGAGACTGTGTCACAGAAGTATTACTTTACCTAGATTTCTGTAATTATTATGTTATAAACTTAGAAATTACATATTATTCTGGAACATATAAAATATATGAATGTTATAAACCATAAGAATTCAGACCTATGCTATTTAACTTCAAGTTTAGTTCTTTACCCAAACAATTGCATGACTACATTGAGACTACTGAAGTAATTATATATGAACACGCTATACGAAAAAATACTTAAAACATTTCTTATTTTTGTCGTTTCTCTTTGATATAAAATATACTATAATTTAATGGAGTTATATTCCATATTTAGATGCTCCTAACTTCCAAATAACACCTAAACTCCTAAAAACTGACCTGTGTCCTTCTTAATAGAAGTGGCTTGACCGGGAGACCCAATTTTTACTAAGAATATTCTTGGGATAATTTATGTCTTATAATCAAGATAAAGACAGGCCACATTTAGTTGTATTTTTAAACCACTTAGTGTGAAGTTGCAACGCAGACATAACTTGCTTTCAGGCTACACTGCCAGCTTTGCAGTGAATAGTCTTTAAGATTCCGTGGAAACATTGGCAGATATAGCTAATGTCTATCTGATGTAGGATTTATGAGAAAAGGAGAGGTAGAAACTGAATGCTCTTATATTTCATATGTGACCACATTCATAAAACTTTATTGATAAGTACTTTGTTGTCTGACACGGGCTGATACAAATAGGCTTCTTCAAGAGTTGAGGAAGAAAACTAAATCCCTATAATACAGCCTTTTTCCTCCTTTTCTTTCTTAAGAGGTAATAGTTGATCCTAGCTTTTGTGTGTCTATGCATGCTCAATACAGTTAGGGGTATAAGGAGAAGTTAAGCAAGAATATTGAATGCTAGCTAGGAAAGTTTTTGGAGTCTCAAATACTTTGGAACGATTTTTCACATTATATACATAAAATTCCTAGTTACATTTGGGAACTAAGTATATTATACACAACTTTGCATCTGATCACAGGATTCCCTGTACATTTATAGCTCAGGTATTCTGGAAAGAGTCAAGATAATTAGTTTTATGGCTCTTGCCCGTGTGACCTGTTTCTTTCTGGTCCTGATATTAAAAGGATGACTTAAATTTTCTGGAATGTCAAAATTTTCTCTTCCCTTGGATCCTACAAAATACTTCAAGCAGTGTATGTGTGATACTCGCTGTCATTCCAACATTTCCAATCCTCCTGAGAATGCTAAACAATGCCCTAGATTTCTTCCTTTGTAATTCTTTCAGATAGAGGGTTAGCTGAGTTAGGAAGAAAGGAGAGAGGGAGAGAAGAAGAGAGATGACATTTTATCCCTCAGGAAAGAACAAGACCAATTGTATTCCTAATTTAGAAATATTATTCTACAAACATTCCTGAACAAGAGGGCTTTGCATATACATTAAAGCAGAATACCTAGTCAACTTCTATTTATGCCATGTAGTGAAATGGAAGTAAGATGAGCAGGCCGAGATCATTTTTGTTGGAGAACTGAGACCACATGGAATAGGTAACAGAGTTACCCCAACTGGGGGGCAAGAGGACTTGAAAGTTTCCT
Source organism: Symphalangus syndactylus (assembly GCF_028878055.3). Lineage (NCBI taxonomy): Eukaryota > Metazoa > Chordata > Mammalia > Primates > Hylobatidae > Symphalangus > Symphalangus syndactylus. The sequence goes on along the minus strand of NC_072447.2, from coordinate 160,898,927 downwards.
CCATAAATTTGCAGTTAGTACAGGGCTGCTCCAGTGATCAGAGTCATGAATGCCCTAGAGTGTCTGTATAACCCTGTACACAGGCTGAGACAGCTCTAACGGCCCAGAAAAGCCTCTGGACAGAATCACTGCACCCTTGGACATTGTCCGACCGCATGTATGAGAATAGTGAGTGCTGAGGAGTTGTGGGTAGCTCGGTACAACTCTTGCTAAAGGAGTGTCATCAACATTCATTGCTGAAAGTGAATTTTTTCATTCACATATGTGATGCCTATTAGGTCATGATTTCTTGGATACCAATTTGTACAAGATATGAATTAATTTTTGAACATCCTTTCTTAAAAGTACCATGTTCATATAGTTGCTCATTTTAATATGAGTAGTTCAGATGGGACATAATAGAGTAAGGAAATGATTGAACATCCTAAGATCTAGTGTATATACCTTTGTTCATGATGAGATTCATCCCCTGTCCCCCTTTGTAGTGACACTGATGGCATAAGGAGTATTAGATGAAATTTAATGCAGAAAACAATGGGATATATGAATGGTAGATATGGTTGACAACCACCATTTTCACTGAAGTTGTTTCAAAGCAAAGAAATTTGGGATAAATTCATTTTATTTGCTCCTGAAGGGTAATTAGGAATAAGTAGGAATTGTGAAGAGGCTGTAGTGTTGACATTAAGAGAAGTTTTTGATTCTTAAAATAGGATATATCACACAAGAGTGAACAAACAGAAGATACTGAACAAATATTCTGTCATAAGTAAGTGATGGATTATTCGGACTTGTTGAACTATGTTTTTAATGTATTATTTAAATATTTAAATATTATTAAAACCTTAAATAATATTTAAATATTATAAAAGTTGTAGAAAATTATGTTTTCAATACAAATATACACTTATAAGCTATATTGTAGATATGGGAGTAAACAATGCAATTTTTTTTAACTGAGTGAAAAATTTAGTTTTTTAAAATTCCAAATGGAGCTAACAGCTTAGTGTGATACATATTTTGAATTTCAAAATTTGTAACCAAATAGGACAAATGTGTTGAACTGTACTTTTCTTGAAGAACCGTGATAAGAATGAGCGGTGAAAAAATTACAGCATACTTACCAGGGATCAAATACTTGCTTAGGGTTAATAAGAAAAATCTCAGCAAACGCTAGAAATGAGGTACACGATCTATCAGAGACCCATGATTAAAGTGGTATCTTGTTAGGTATATGAGCTTGAAAAGAAACGGCATAGCTTCACTTTACCCCAGTTGCTTCTTTTGTAAAACGGGGAGACTAAGAGTGTGGTAACTCAAAATCCTTTGTTAATGATTTTCTTCTTAGAACAGTGCCAGGTCCAATTAGGATTAGATTGCTATTTTTATTATTGATATTTGCCCTAGTTCTGCCTTTTATTGACTGTGTGAAATTGGTGAAGATCCCTTTCTGAAGCTTTGTTTCTTACCTACAAGCTGGGAATAGAATACTTGCTATGAAGAGTGGTTGTTAGTACATTAGAAAGGCTGGATATTTGTTGATATAAGGGGCTCAGCGCATGGTAGAAATTTGATAGCATTTTTTTCTTGCCCTCCCATGTATTACTGTGGAGACATCCCACATATTATGTCCAAGTTTTTATTTTCCCCTCAAATGCAATGTCAAGCACAAAACATTCCCATCTCCCAATTCTCTTCTGATGTTCTACAACCATTAAAGTATAGAAAACTAGAATGAGTGTTTTTATAACTTTTGCTGTACTTAAGCATGTGGAGAGAAGAGCGCTAGATCACAGGACACACTTTGATAGGAAAAGGGAAATATTTACACTGCAAACAACTTTCTCCTCATGCTTAACAGTTTTATGCTGTCATTCTGTCAGCACCAAGTGAGATTTTTCTATTTAAATAGTTTTCTATTTGTGGTATGATAATTCATGTATGGACTTCATGTAACTAACATAAATATAATGGATGGTTGAGAAGTGGTTTATTTTTACCAAGAGGAAAAAATGTGTACACGATTTTTTAAAATATTGCTTTGAAAATATTTAAAATTAATTTTGATTCAGTTGGTGGAAGATAGCGTCACAAACTCACTGCTAGTGGTATTCTTGAGAAGTAATGTTTGAATTTTCTAGGTATTGTCCCCAGACTGGCTTAAAAGAATTTAATTTTAGATGTAAATTTTCTGCTTAACATGGAAGATTTTCCCTGAAAATATTAGCTTCATCAGATACATAGTTGCTTAGGGGTAGCTGCATGGAATTATGGGAAGAGTGAAATAGAAAAAAATTTTCATGTCTAAGTTATACATACTGGTGTAATCATATTGATTGGATGATAATGATAATTACAGCAATAATGTGATTGAAAGGGTAAGCAAGTAACATATACTACAGTTACTAATATAATCCTGTGATTGAGTTTACCACTTCGTTTCTCTTTCCTGGAAACCCTTAAGTTTGTCACTATTGCACTTTATTTCCTTTGCTTATTGTAGTGGTGTATTAGTTGTATTACTGCTGCTATAACAAATTACGACACATTTACATAACTTAACACATATTTATTGTCTTGCAGTTTCAAAGGTCAGAAGTCCAAAATCACTTTAATATGGCTAAGTCAATGTGTCTGCAGTGTGGGTTCCTTCTGGAGGTGCTGAGGGGAGAATCCATTCTCTTGCATTTTCTGCTTCTGGTGGCACCTGTCTTCATTGTCTTTTCCCCATTCCTCCATTTTCAAGGTGCGTTGCTTTTATTTCTGTTTCTGTCTCCGCGCTGTCTCCTCCTTTAACTTTGAGTCCGTCTCTCCACTTCATCTAAGGACTCCTGTGATTACTTTGGACTCACGTGGATGATCTGGGATAATCACCTTGTCTCCAGATCCTTAAATGAATCGTATCTACAAGTCCTTTGGCTGTGTAAGGCAGCACATTCCCAGGGCCGGGAGATTAGGTGAAGAACATCTTTTGGGACTATTATGCAGCCTATCACAAGTGGTAATATCACTTTTATGCCTTGAGACCCTGAAATTAATGTACTTGCTTACGCATGGAAAAACAATGTATCTGTGGGGGTAACAGTTTATTTTTGAACCATTAGAAGGTATTGATGGGGAAGTTTTCATCTGACAACAGATACTGATAAATTAAATACCCTTAGATTTGTCAAAACTAGCTTTAGTAAAATATAAGTAAAAGTATTTGCACTGCTAGGGTCAAAAATATTAATTAAACCCATTATTTATCAAGGCCAAGTCCTGGATTAGTTAGGTTTAAATTAACCTAGAACATTATCTTCCATAGTGCTTAATTGTGAAGCTTAGTTCTTGTTGACAAAAGCTCATCCATATAAGAAAGCATCGAAAGGTTGGTGTTTTTTAACCTTTGCAGAATATAACTTTTCAAAGGGATGTTAGACAGTAGTTCCATCACAATTGATGCAGTTCACAGACATTCTTTGTGAATATTTTATCTCATGAGTTATATCTATGACACTAATCATAGACTTCTAGAAGAAATTTAGCAATGGTCATGTCAGCCTTTCAAATCTTTCTGTAACCTAGAAGAGGATCATTGCATAAGATAGATTCATTTTCCCCTTTATTCCATTGTTGCCAGAGAGAACTTGAAATGCCCTGTTCAAATTAATTTAATGCAAATGAATTCTTGCTGCCTCACAAGTAGTTTGTCCTTCATTTTTCTTAAAATTAGATTGAAAATGGATGTGACCTGCTTTACTGGTTGTTGTGCAGGAAGCGTTGTCCTTCCTGAAAGCTCCCTCAGTTGTCAAAATGAAGCCATTAAGAGTAAAGTAAATTATATTATCTGATCATAGTATCACAATTGACCTTAAAACAATAAATTTTATAATCAGTGCAAATTGCTGAATAGTGTTTGCAGTTGTAGAAATTTCAAAGGAAACCCTGGTTGAGATACAAAGCTGCTATAATCATTTTTAAAATCTTTGTTTTTCTTTTACTTTGGAACAGTAGTGCAGTAAGTACTTTTGCCTTATTGTTCTCTCTGCCTTCCAGAAACCCTCATTCAAATATTCTAAGTTTTTAAGTCTTTTTCATTTCTTTTAATATTGTAACATTTAACAATGTCAAAGAAAGTATAATTTTTCTGGAAATCAAGCTAAAAATAAAGAGAAGCCGATGTAAATGAACATCAAATTAACAAGATTGATTAGGAAAAGTAATTTTTGAAAAGGGCCCAAAATCCCTTTGCACATAAATGCAAAAGAATTTAGTGAAAGAAGGTGAAACTGGAGTAAAGAACTCTACGGATGCGTAAGTAACTCTTAATAAGAATGAGTAACGTACATGCATATCTTTAGCTCCCAGTTTCAGAGATACAGTAGTTGTACAACAAATGGTCCTTTCCTGCTCTTAAGGAAGCCTCTCCTCCTCCAGCCATGCCATTCCTCAGAGCAAGCTCTTCCACTGAGTTTTCAGCAACCACAAGTAAGAAGGATGGTACGATAGGCTGCGTGTACATATGGCCCTCATTAGCAGGCCAACTGTTCCTTTTGCCCACCCACATCACTGGGGACATATGGCGTTACTTTGACTGTTGAAACAAGTGTGTGTGGACATATCTTGGTATGAGTAAAAGACTGTTGATTGTCTTTCTCTTGTCGCTCGTGCAACCGTCTCCTTGTGGAGATCGTATTATCCATAACACTAGATTTGAGGATGATAAATGACGTTGTTATTATTAACTGAATTTGCCTCTCTAGTTTGATCACAAAACCAGCGAATGTTTGCTTATGGAACATGTAAAGCTTATAGAAGACGGAAAGCTTACAGAAAGAAATGATGGCTTTTCTAAGCATAAGAGTCAGGTCTTTTTCAATCAAAAACTAACTCATTCAAAAATTCAAGAGTTCTGTAAAACCAGAACAGCAGAGGTTTCAGAAATGCTATTGAGATCATTTATTATAAAATAGCCATTAATGAAATGTAATAGTGAGTCTGTTGTTGTGACTATGTGGAGAAATGAATGAGAAAATATAAGATAGGCTGGAATGAAGAGAGTCATCGGATCCCAGCATAATTCATTTTGTATAGTTCACAGTATTGTAACTTTAAAAAATTATGAATTTTTTCAGTACTGTGAATTCTGAATTTGCAATATGAGGCTTTTCAATCCTTGCAACAAGTGTGTATTTTTCAGTGGTTCTAGAATTATCGGGGCTTTCGAGCTGCTTCTGATAAGAAGGCAAGGCTAGAGGACTTGTGTTGAGGTGGCATTTGCACAGGACTTTAGATAACATACATCGATGATGTAGAGAGAAGAGCGGGTGATGTTGCTGTGGATTATAGGGGAAAGGCACCTTTTGCTCCCTCTGCTGACCTCTTTGTGTATTCAGCTGTGTAGCATATTTCTTGTATAATTACATAGTAATTTCACACACTACATTAAGAAAATCTGAACAATTTTTACTAAACTCATGTTTTCTAAATATTAAGTAAATAAAACCAATATTTGGCTAGGTAACATTTATAAAAACAGGATTTCTAGATAGATGATGATAAATTTTCATCTATATCTATAGAGCTGATAAATTTTCAAAACCCTTTGAATATCACTTGTACTACAAAGTCTCGTTTCAGTTTCAGTGCCGTGGCACATTGATTAATCACCACTAAAGCGGTACATGAAATATTTGGCAATATAGGTATTTGGTAATGGTGATTGATGCACAGAATACGGCACCATTATTATGCACTGGCCTTGAGAACTTTAGTTTTCATCTTCGATCACCTGATAGAGAACAAACTAACAGCTTTTTTCTTTCACCTTGCTGGAGAATAAACTAACAACTTCAAATTATCTGATCCATCCAAAAACTTATTTCCGTGAAACTCACTGATTTATTTATTATTTCGTGGGGATCACTATTATTTGCTGTAGTAAAATATCAAATGATCGATGTTTTATACCAACATGGCAGCTCACATGGTAGGCAACAGAATGAAAACAAACAGGTTTACTACCAAGAATTATACTAGATTGCTTTTATTGACAGAAAAAGCATACAGATAATTTTATTCAGAGATTTTATGTGAATTATTTTGATAAGTGTACACATATATTTATAACTGACCTTTCTTTGTCAAGTGTGTGCCCACACACGTATTCATACTAAATCAATCTTAGAGATCTTATCCAAAGATTGAATTTCTTAAAGTGACTGTTCCAAATATGTATAATTTATGGCAAAAAAGTCACAAAATGGCAATACAAGGAGGCATAAAACTGAAGATAAAGGGGGAGATGATGGTTAAAAACACCTGTAAATGAATAATTGATTTTGATTTAAATTCTTTTTAGTTCTTAGCTGATGAAATGAATATAAATGAAATTATTATGCAAAACACCTCTATTTGTTGTATATGCATGTACATATATGTGTTACAAATACAAAACTGATAGGATATTATTTAACATATATTCACACTCATAATGTGCATATATGTACAAAATGAAAATGAGTGCTTGTTTTATATGTATGTATACACACACATACACATATTGCATACTTTCATTTTTTAAAATTTTACTTTAAGTTCTGGGATACATGTGCTGAACATGCAGGTTTGTTACATAGGTATACTTGTGCCATGGTAATTTGCTGCACCCATCAACCCGTCATCTAGGTTTTAAGCTCCACATGCATTAGCTATTTGTCCTAATGCTCTCCCTCCCCTTTCCCCACACCCACCTACAGACCCCAGTGTGTGATGTTCCTCTCCCTGTGTCAACATGTTCTCATTGTTCAGCACCCACTTATGAGTGAGAACATGCAGTGTTTGGTTTTCTGTTCCTGTGTTAGTTTGCTGAGGATGATGGTTTCCAGCTTCATCCATATCCCCGCAAAGGACGTGAACTCATCCTTTTTTATGGCTGTGTAGTATTCCATGGTGAATATGTGCCACATTTTCTTCATCCAGTCTATCATTGATGGGCATTATGTTGGTTCCAAGTCTTTGCTATTGTAAATAGTCCCATGATAAACATATATGTACATGTGTCTTTAGAGTAGAATGATGTATAATCCTTTGGTATATACCCAGTAATGGGATTGCTGGGTCAAATGGTATTTCTGGTTTTATATCCTTGAGGAATCACCACATTGTATTCCACAATGGTTGAACTATTTTACAAGCCCACCAACAGTGTAAAAGTGTTCCTATTTCTCTGCATCTTCTCCAGCATCTGCTGTTTCCAGAATTTTTAATGATCACCATTCTAACTGGTGTGAGATGGTATGTCATTGTGGTTTTGATTTGCATTTCTCTAATGAACAGTGATAATGAGCTTTTTTCATATGTTTATTGGCCATATACATATCTTCTTTTGAGGAGTGTCTGTTCATATCCTTTGCCCACTTTTTGATGGGGTTGTTTGTTTTTTTTTTCTTGTAAATTTGTTTAAGTTCCTTCTAGATTCTGGATATTAGACCTTTGTCAGATGGATAGATTGCAAAAATTTTCTCATATTTTGTAGGTTGCCTGTTCACTCTTGTGATAGTTTATTTTACTGAGCAGAAGCTCTTTAGTTTGATTAGATTCCATCTGTCAATTTTGGCTGTTGTTTCAAGTGCTGTTGGTGATTTAGTCATGAAGTCTTTGCCCACACCTATGTCCTGAATCATATTGCCTAGGTTTTCTTCTAGGGTTTTTATAGTTTTAGGTTTTACATTTATGTTTTTAATCCACCTTGAGTTAATTCTTTTATAAGGTATAATGAAGGGGTCTAGTTTCTCTTTTCTGCATATGGCTACCCAGTTTTCCCAGCGCCATTAATTACATAGGGAATCCTTTCCCCATTGCTTGCTTTTGTCAGGTTTGTTGAAGATCAGATTGTTGTAGATGTGTGGTGTTATTTCTGAGGCCTCTATTCTGTTTCATTGGTCTATATATCTGTTTTGGTATTAGCACCATGCTGTTTTGGTTACTTTAGCTTTGTAATATAGTTTGAAGTCAGGCAGCGTCATGCCTCCAGCTTTGTTCTTTTTGCTTAGGTTAGCCTTGGCTCCACAGGCTCTTTTTTGCTTCCATATGAAATTTAACATAGTTTTTTTCTAGTTCTGTGAAGAAAGTCAATGGTAGCTTGATGGGAATAGCATTGAATCTATAAATTACTTTGGGCAATATGGCCATTTTCATGATATTGAGTCTTCCTATCCATGAGGATGGAGTGTTTCTCTATATGTTTGTGTCCTGTCATTTCCTTGAGCTCTGGTTTGTAGTTTTCTTTGAAGAGGTCCTTCACATCCCTTGTAGGTTGTATTCCTAGGTATTTTGTTTTCTTTATAGCAATTGTGAATGGGAGTTTACTAATGATTTGGCTCTCTGCTTGTCTGTTATTGGTATATAAGAATGATTGTGATTTTTGCACATTAATTTTATATCCTGAGACTTTGCCAAAGTTGCTTATCAGGTTAAGGAATTTTTGGGCTGAGGTGGTGGCGTTTTGTAAATATACAATCATGTCATCTGCAGACAGAGACAATTTGATTTCCTCTCTTCCTATTTGCATGCTTTTATTTCTTTCTCTTACTCGATTGCCCTGGCCAGAACTTCCAATACTATGTTGATAAGAGTGGGGAGAGAGGGCATCCTACTCTTGGGCCAGTTTTCAAAGGTAATGCTTCCAGCTTTCGGCCATTTAGCATGATATTAGCTATGCATTTGTCATAAATAGCTCTTATTTTTGTGAGATATGTTCCATCAATACCTAGTTTATTGAGAGTTTTTAGTATGAGGGGTGTTGAATTTTATTGAAGGCCTTTTCTGCATCTATTGAGATAATCATGTGGTTTTTGTCATTGGTTCTGTTTATGTGATGGATTATGTTTATTGATTTGCATATGTTGAACCAGCCTTTCATGCCAGGCATGAAGCCAACTTGATCGTGGTGGATAAGTTTTTGATGTGCTGCTGGATTCTCTTGCCAGTATTTTATTCAGGATTTTCGCATCGATGTTCATCAGTGATATTGGCCTGAAATTTTCTTTTTCTATTGGGTCTCCGCCAGGTTTTGGAATCAGAGTGATGCTGGCCTCATAAAATGATTTAGGGAGGAGTCTTTCTTTTTCTATTGTTCAGAATAGTTTCAGAAGGAATGGTACCAGCTCCTCTTTGTACCTCTGGTAGAACTCGGCTGTGAAGACATCTGGTCCTGGGCTTTTTTTGGTTGGTAGGCTAGTAATTACTGAGTCAATTTCAGAACTTGTTATTGGTCTATTCAGGGATTTGACTTCTTCCTGCTTTAGTCTTGGGAGGGTGTATGTGTCCAGGACTTTATCCATTTCTTCTAGATTTTCTAGTTTATTTGTGTAGAGGTGTTTACAGTATTCTCTAATAATAGTTTGTATTTCTGTGGGATCAGTGGTGATATCCCCTTTATCGTTTTTTAATGTGTCTATTTGATCTTTCTCTCTTTTCTTCCTTGTTAGTCTGGCTACCGGTCTATCTATTTTGTTAATCTTTTCAAAAAACCCACTCCTAGATTCATTGATTTTTTTTTGAAGGTTTTTTTGTGTTTCTCTCCCATTCGGTTCTGCTGTGATCTTAGTTATTTCTTGTTTTATACTAGGTTTTTAATGTGTTTTCCATTGCTTCTTTTGATTGTGATGTTAGGGTGTCTATTTTAGATCTTTCCCACTTTCTAATGTGGACATTTAATGCTGTAAATTTCCCTCTAAACACTGTTTTAACTGTATCCCAGAAATTCTGATATGTTGTGTCTTTGTTCTCATTGGTTTCAAAGAACTTATTTATTTCTGCCTTAATTTTGCTATTTACCCAGTAGTCATTCATAAGCAGGTTGTTCAGTTTCCATGTAGTTGTGCAGTTTTGAGTGAGCTTCTTAATTCTGAGTTCTAATTTGATTACACTGTGGTGTGAGAGATTGTTTGTTATGATTTTCATTCTTTTGCATTTGCTGAGGAGTGTTTTACTTCCAATTATGTGGTTGATTTTAGAATAAGTGCTATGTGGTGCTGAGAAGAATGTATATTCTGTTGATTTGGGGTGGAGAGTTCTGTAGGTATCTATTAGGTCCACTTGGACCAGAGCTGAGTTCAAGTCTGAATATCCTTGTTAATTTCCTTTCTTGTTGATCTGTCTAATATTGATAGTGGGTTGTTAAAGTTTCCCACTATTATTGTGTGGGAGTCTAAGTCTCCTTGTAGGTCTCTAGGAACTCGTTTTATGAATCCTGGTGCTCCTGTATTTGGCATATATATATATTTAGGATACTTAGCTCTTCTTGTTGCATTGATCCCTTTACTACTATGTAATGCCCTTCTTTGTCCTTTTTTATCCTTGTTGGTTTAAAGTCTGTTTTATTAGAGACTAGGATTGCAACTCCTGCTTTTTTTTTCTTTCTTTCCATTTGCTTGGTAAATATTCCTCCATCCCTTTATTTTGAGCCTATGTGTGACCTTGCAAGTGAGATGTGTCTCCTGAATACAGCACACCTGTGGGTATTGACTCTTTATCCAATTTGCCAGTGTATGTCTTTTAATTGGGGCATTTAGCTCATTTATATTTACCGTTAATATTGTTATGTGTGAATTTGGTCCTGTCATCATGATGTTAGCTGGTTATTCTGCACATTAGTTGAAGCAGTTTCTTCCTAGTTTCATTGGTTTATATATTTTGGTGTGTTTTTGCAGAGGCTGGTACTGGTTTTTCCTTTCCATGTTTAGTGCTTCCTTTAGGAGCTCTTGGAAGGCAGGTCTGATGGTGACTAAATCTGTCAGCATCTGCTTGTCTGTAAAGGATTTTATTTCTCATTCACTTATGAAGCTTAGTTTGGCTGGTTATGAAATTCCATATGTACATCATGGAAACGAGTGCATGTGATACACACACACACACACGCACACACATTGCATACTTTCATTTTTGTGTCCATTTCTTTTCTGATTTTATCAGCAGCCAACTAAAGAAAATAGAAAAAAAAATTGGTAATTCGATCTTTCATGTTCTGCATCTTCCAGCTTCACAACTTATAGTTTTCTATTTTTATTGTTATTGTGATCAGAATGAAAATGTATACAATAGAATCAGAATCAGGTCAGAATCAACAAAAATACTATAATGTTTGTACATGCTTTCGATGCAGTTTGTCTCTGCAAAGGGTGTGTGTGTTTCTATGCACATGTGCATGTACACAAGTGTGTAAATAAGTGTTTTATTCATGATGGAGAAAGGCTGGTCAAAATGATTCTGAATGAGATAGCACCACTACAGCAGATAATTAGGTCTCTATCAATAAAACAAGTCATTAAACATGTTTCTAAGCATCTACTCAGTATCTGGCACAATGTTAAGTAGTGTAAATATAATCATTAGCAAAATTCAGCTTCTACCCTCAATGGTATATGTGTAGAACAAATTGGTAAAGCTGGAGTACATTTCAGGATCAAAAACAGTTTCTGTGTAGTTCCCACTTCATCAAGACCATGTTGTATACCTCTCATACACTTAAGCCATAGGGAAGCAATTATTCCATCCATCCTTTTACAGGGTAGTGGTGGGGAAGAAGAGCTGACTGTCATGCTTGAATTCACATAATTTCATAATTAAATAATTTCATGTTACATAATCTCGATAAACCTAAAATCCAATATATGATAAAGATAGTGTTTCAAATCAGTGGATAAGTGATAAACAGTTCATAAAATGGTGTTCAGATAATTGGCTATATGTATTTTATAGTTGCACAAAGGTATAATATGTCATTAATAAATATTAATTCCATAGTGGATGTCAAATACACTTTTCCAAAATATAAAGAAAAAATACCATAGACAAATATCACTTGCAACATTACGGTTAAAATTAAATATCCAAACATAGCCCTAACCAATAACAGAAAATTTAAAAAAAAATTTATGGATTGGAATTTGTTAAAATATAAAACTTTTCTTTTTCAGAGGATACAATGAATATGTGTAAAAAGCAAATATCAAATCAGCAACAAGTGCTTGCAGTTCACTTGACATATTTAAAACATGAGTAGTTCCAACAAATCATAAATAAATGATTAGTAGTCCAATAAAAAAAAGACAAAGTACATTGACAGGAAACTGTATGAAACTCATGAACACTAAATGTCTTAGATTCTCTATTGTTAAACAAAATGCAAAAACAATAGAGAACATTATGAATATGGAGTTAATATTTAACAAAATTATTTTATCCATGTTATAAGTAAATATTTACATCCAAAAACCCTTGTTTTCTCTGAAAGTTGTCACTTATGAGTCTGTTTTGAAAATGTTTAAAGAATAGTAATTAATTAACTTTAATAAATAGGTACTCCTATTGAGGGAAAACAGACATTTCCATAATTTTTCTTCTGTTTCTAATCTAGTAGATGGTAGGAAAATAATGACAATTGCATATTCATACCTGGAGAATATGCATTCCATTTCTTTTAAACTTTTGCATTCTCAAAACTATATTGATACCTCAAAGCATACCCTTTGCTGTTGAAAACAGCCTTTCAAGTATAAAGACACACACATCACTTTCCTTAAATCTTATATAAGGCAAGGGCCTAGATTCCTATCAGAAAATGTATTTCAAGAATGCTTTTTTAGTAGTTCCTGTGGCCTTATCTTATAGAGGAAGGTTTTTTTTTAAACATACACACAGTATTTGATGCACATTTTTATTGGAAAGAGCTTTTATTTCCTTAAATGTTTTGTTGTCTAAGTGTGAAAAGTATCCTGCAGTGGAATTTAGTGGCACAGATGCTTATTGTGATAGATGAGATGAACTTGCTTCCCTAAGCATGCATGGTCATGAAATGCATCTGGCTTCTGTACGTAAAAGTCAGTTATGTTCCCAAATGTGTCTCTGCATTTACACAGACGTTTAGGGGCAGACACCCTACTGTTCCCTCAAAAGGCGGCTCTGCTTAATTATGAAGTTCAAGTTAGACCAGAAGTTGGAAAATACTAAATTCCACATTGCAGACAGAGCCTGAGCAGGTGATGTCACCACTGCATTCTAAGGTGGCAAGTCCTCAGAGAAGTCACTTATCACCTTACCATGGAGAAAAATAACCGTGTCCAGAACACAAGAGGATGCTTTTAGGTAGCGTACAATCAAGTGTGCAAACCTGTGCAATACATACCAGATGAAATCCAGTTCAGAGGCTCAGGAAAACAAACAAATGAGGATATGCTTTAAAAAATAGGACTTAATATAAACAGTCGTGAGAGTAAAACTATTGCTAAGCACATAGGAAACATAAACCAGGCTTTCAGGAAGGAGTTTGGCACATGTGTGCACTGGTAGGAGGTGTAATGTGCAGAAATCCGGCCTTTTGTGGCATAGCAACTAAAGTTCCTTTTCTATTGTCCAGACAACCTTAAATATTCCTTTATGCAGTACTATTTTAAAAAGGCCATCTACTGTGCACAATGTGTTAGCATCAAGGACATGAAATTTATCTGGAATATACCAAAACTTTAATCAATAGACTAGGACCAAAGCTTTTAAAAACAGGTTTTCGTAGATAAATCATTATAAGTTATTATTTCCTCGCCATAGGTAAGGCATGATAGATAACTTTACTTTTTCTCAGTCACTTAGTGTGTAGGTAGAATAATGACCCTTAGCAGGATGACCTTTTGAATGTGTTGTTAGGCAGCATGGAAGCATTATGGTTAGAGGTGGAATTAAGATTGCTAATCACCTGACCTTATACTGGAGCGATTATCCTGAATTATCTAGGTGGGCCCACTGTAGTCACAAAGAACCTTCAGACAGGAAGGCGGAGAGACCAGAGTGAGCAGAAGAGCTTGGGGAAACTGGAGCCGAGGCTGAAGTGATGTGCTGTGTCCAAGATGTGCAGAGGCCAAGAGCTCAGGGATACATGTGACCCCTCAAACCTGGTGAATTCTCTCCTGGAATCTCTAGACAAAATATACACTTGATGATACCTTGATTTTAGCACACTAAGACCCATTTTGGACTTCTGACCCCCAGAAGTATAAAGAAAAAAAATGTGTTGTTTTAAGCCTCTGAGTTTATGTTAATTTACTGTAACAGCAGTAAGAAACTAACACAGTAAGACGGCTTTTATTTTTATGTGATGTATAGAATTAAATTGGATATGCTAGGAAATATTGGAAATTTATGGATTTATTTTTTTGTCTGAGCTGGAGTCTGGCTCTGTCGCCCAGGCTGGAGTGCAGTGGCGCGATCTCGGCTCACTGCATGCTCTGCCTCCCGGGTTCCCGCCATTCTCCTGCCTCAGCCTCCCGAGTAGCTGGGACTACAGGCGCCGCCACCACGCCGGCTAATTTTCTGTATTTTTAGTAGAGACGGGGTTTCACCGTGGTCTCGATCTCCTGACCTCGTGATCCGCCCGCCTCGGCCTCCCAAAGTGCTGGGATTACAAGTGTGAGCCACCGCGCCCGGCCAGGAATTTATTTTCTTAATATAGTTCTTCATATTAGAATAATGAGAACCATCGAGTAATGAAGTGTTCTATTTTGTGAAGGATGATTATATAAACAGTACGAAGGTTAAAAACCGGGCGGGACCGGCTGGGCACAATGGCTCGTTCATGTAATCCCAGCACTTTGGGAGGCCGGGGCAGGTGGATCTCTTGAGCCCAGGAGTCTCAGATCAGCCTGGGCAACATGTGAAACCCCATCTCCACAAAAATACAAAAACCAGGCAGACGTGGTGGCGGCGCCTGTGGTCCCAGCCACTCAGGAGGCTGCGGTGGAAGGATCGGAGCCCGGCAGGTGCAGGCTGCGGTGGACCGTGATTATGCCACTGCGCTCCAGTCTGGGTGACAGAGTAAGACCCTGTCTCCATTAAATAAATAGATAAATAAATATATATATAAGTAAAAGAGGAGGGTGTCTTTTGAAGGCTATTAAAGTCGTCTAAGTGTCCTCTGATTATATGAGGCTGGAATGGTGCATGGAATGTTGTGTTGAATAACCTGATACAGTCTCTGAAACTATAGAAGCATTAGTAATTTTAGCCTGAGAGTGCTATAATCTGGGATAATTTGGTCCAATACTTCCAGAGAGGGTTGAAGTTTTGAGATAGCTGGAGTTATTTCAGTTGAAGACCTGAATATGAGGCAACTGGATACTCAATTACAATTCAATTTCTACTCTTTATATAAGGTAGAAATGGGTAACATGTGGGACACTGTGTTAAAAGTAATGCAGCCATAGTGTAGTGGTAGAAGCAGATGAAAAGTACTATAATAGTCGTATAGATGAGGTACTGGAAAGAAGCAGAGTTGAAAAATTGGAGATAAATGTCAGTTTTCCAGAGCCATGGGATGAAAACCAAACAGGATTACAACAGATTCAATTCACTCAAGATGTCTAACTTGGTAATAGGTCAGAAAACTCAATTTGTCGTATTTTCTTAAAAGTACACAAAAATGTTCCTTTTGATAAAACACGTGTAGTGCACCTTCGGATTTGATTTTTCTTTATGTTCTGTAAACTGCTCACAGTAAAACAGAAAAAAAGTCTGACAAATATGATGGTCCTTAAACCTTGTAGGAGTATGATGCTTCTCCAAAGAATAGAGGTTTTCCTAGGAAGGCCCTAAGCAAGGAATCAAGTTTCCTTTTGCAAGAAATAAAATTCTCAAAAGTTCCCTGCACCTTGGAAAGGCTCTGGTTGAAATTAATAGCACAACGTTATTTATTTAAATTTTAACTTTTAAGTTCAGGGGTACAAGTGTAGGTTTGTTACAGAGGTAAGCTTATGCCATGGGATTGGTTGTACAGTTTATTTCATCACCCAGATATTAAGCCTAATATCCATTAGTTGTTTTTCCTGATCCTCATAGCAAATATTACCCCCATAAAGTTTTATGGTTACTTTTTTCTTATCTTCTGATTAATGCCATTAGATTCACCAATTGAAATTATTTTTCAGTAGTTTAATTCCCTCTAGAAGGTTTAAAAAATGTTTCCGAATTTCCTAAGTCTTCTTTCTTTGTTAGTCTTCTAAAAAGCTATATTCAATAGAATTCATGTGCTTAGGTACAGTTTCACTAAAAGCGTATCTTCAACATTTGATCTGTTTAAAAGTTCTTAAGGTGTTAAGGAACATTAGGTATCAGAGTTTATGGCATTTGATTAATCTGAATAAATCTTGGCATCAAATTGAATTCAGCAAAAGTAACAGTGATAAATCAGAGAGCAATATTTGAAATGTCTCCAGGAAACATTTTAAAACAATTTTTAAGTTCACTAATTTGAGTCATTACACTTGGCCCTAATATGGTAGATTTTAAGTGAAGCTCAGTCGAACCTGGCAGATATCATATACAAACTTTTAATAGTCCTAACAATTCCTGTACCTCATTTGGATAAAGATTATTTCCAGAGCATCAGTGCTTTGACCAGAAAGGCATTTATTATTCTGTAACACTTTTCTTGAGAAATTAGCATGATTCATCATTTGAGTACGCTCTCTCAGATAAGATTCTAATATTTGGGTGTGAATAAAACTTCAGGGCATTGAAAACAGCTGGAAGATAGACAATAGGGTGATCATCCTCTCTTGTCATTCTCTATCAAGGTCCTCTTTAATTATTGGCCTAAACAGCTATAACTTTATGGTGAAAACAAACCGCTCGGATATAGCGTTAAAGGTTGAAATAATGAATTATACATAAATCGATTTAGTTCAGTTATATTCTGTTGAATTGGGAGAACATCGAATTTTTAAATTTCTCTGCATTTCTTGAAGTTAGGAATAAAAGCTGGGGTGGGGTCTCCTGAAATAATGAGGTCTAGAATAATTTCTGTTAAATTTACTTTTTAGTAGGATAAGTCTACTAAAATCAATATGAATGGAACCTTCAATGTACCACTGAAGATAATTAATCTTTGAGAGGTTAAGTAACCATTACAAGGTAATTTACCTAATTAGCAACTAAACCAACCAAATTTTAGATTTCTTAACTTTAAGACTATTGCTCACATAGTCGCGTAAAGTATATCTTCCACATAGTCACAGGCAATCACAAGCTAACACGAGCAGTTAGCACAAAATAGATGTTCCACATAGAATGCAGAACAAAAAAAGACACTTTAAAAATCCTTTTCCCTTTTCCAAATTCATATTTAAAAAGTTTCTTGTGGAATTTCCCAAATGCCAGCATGGCCACATATAATACAGATTGATACTCAGACCTCTAATGAGAAACAGTTAGAATTATGCTAAACAAGGAACATTCTATATTGATTTCACAAATTCTCCTCTTTCCACTTATAGTTTCTCATAAAATGTAACATGTTTGTCTCGTGTGGAGTCTGTATAGAAAAAGTGTGATAACTGAAGATATAGACACACAGGTGTATGTATGTCTGTGTGTTCCTGTGTATTATAGCCTTTCTTTAATGGTTTTCTCTTTATATTTATATATATATATATATATATATATATATATATATATATATACTTTAAGTTCTAGGACACATGTGCACAACGTGCAGGTTTGTTACATATGTATACATGTGCCATGTTGGTGTGCTGCACCCAGTAACTCATCATTTACATTAGGTATATCTCCAAATGCTGTCCCTCCCCCTCACCCCACCCCATGACAGGCCCCGGAGTGTGATGTTCCCCTTCCTGGGTCCATGTGTTCTCATTGTTCAATTCACACCTATGAGTGAGAACATGCAGCGTTTGGTTTTTTTTGTCCTTGTGATAGTTTGCTGAGAATTATGGTTTCCAGCTTCATCCATGTGTCTACAAAGGACATGAACTCATCCTTTTTTATGGCTGCATAGTATTCCATGGTGTATATGTGCCACATTTTCTTTTTTTTTTATTATACTTTAGGTTTTAGGGTACATATGCACAATGTGCAGGTTTGTTACATATGTATCCAGCCACATTTTCTTAATCCAGTCTATCATCGTTGGACGTTTGGGTTGGTTCCAAGTCTTTGCTATTGTGAATAGTGCCACAATAAACATACGTGTGCATGTGTCTTTATAGCAGCATGACTTATAATCCTTTGGGTATATATACATATATATATAAAAAAACTATATATATATATTTTGGGGACGGAGTTTCTCTCTGTCACCCAGCTGGAGTGCAGTGGCGCGATCTCGGCTCACTGCAAGCTCCGCCTCCCGGGTTCACACCATTCTCCTGCCTCAGCCTCCAGAGTAGCTGGGACTACAGGTGCCCGCCACCATGCCCGGCTAATTTTTTGCATTTTTAGTACAGACGGGGTTTCACCGTGTTAGCCAGGATGGTCTCGATCTCCTGACCTCATGATCCACCCTCCTCGGCCTCCCAAAGTGCTGGGATTACAGGCATGAACCACCGCGCCAGGTCTCTATTTAAGTTAGCTCTGTCCAGGGCAAACCAGCATTTCAAAGATACAAACTGTTTTTGCAAAAAACAGGTATACACCTATCCATAGTGCAGACATTATGTCTACTTATTTCTCTCTAAATAGATCTTTCATTTTAACAAGTACTTCACCTTCACAAAATTTAGTTGAGTCAGTGAACTCTTATCCAGATGCTATATCTTGGCCAGATTATCAAGAATTAAGCCTCACAGATAGGCTGTTTCCATTTCCTTTAACAAAGTTTATCAGTCCTGAGTTACTTCTTGATTTCTTGCCAGTGGCATATAATGATGACTCAGCCAAGTCAGTTCCCAGAGTTGGACTCTTTTTTTTCTTATACACAGGAAACTTCTTTTCCAAGAATACTTGTTCCAGTTGCTCACAATCTTCATAGTTGATGATTATAGAATGATCTATGTACTTTCAATGTACCTTCAAAAATGAGATCTGCAGCTGGATAAGACGTGTGTGTGTGTGTGTGTGTGTGTGTCTTAGTAGACTTAAACCGTTCATTGAATAAGAAGCCTAGTTGATAGTGTAAGGTGAGAGTTAGAAGAACAGGGAATTATTTGGTTTAAGGAATTGTGAAGAAATGTGCTATGCCATTAAAATTTTTCTCTACTTTTGTGTTAAATCTTAATTTTGTGCAGAATTTACTAAGCTGCAGGAAACTGTCAAAATTGACTCTTGCTAAGTTCCATATTGGTTTGTAATTATCTTAAAACAAAAGTTGGTTGATACTAAAGTGCAGTTTTTCCTCTAGCTTTCATAAATTGAGACAGGTCTTTTTCTCACCCTCCACATACCTATGGCTGGAAGCCGAGGTGGTTGTTCTTGGTTCCCGTTACAACTTCTAGACTGTTAATTTCTCCGCTCCTTGCAAATTAGACTGTTCCTTTGAAACTCAAACCCCTTGGAAATATCGGCCATGCCCCTTTGGTATTACCATCATCAACAGACCTCCCTCCTGGGCACTCTGGTCTTATTTTTTTTTTTTTTTTGAGATGGAGTCTTGCTCTGTCACCCATGCTGGAGTGTAATGGTGTGATCTCGGCTCACTGCAACCTCCTCCTCCCGGTTTCAAGTGATTCTCCTGCCTCAGGTTCCTGAGTAACTGGGATTACAGGTGCATACCACCACACCCAGCTAATTTTTGTATTTTTGGTAGAGACGGGGTTTCGCCATGTTGGCCAGGCTGGTCTCGAACTCCTGACCTCAGGTGATATGCCTGCCTCAGCCCCCCAAAGTTCTGGGATTACAGGCATGATCCACTGCACCTGGCCTCTTGCCATTTATTTAAGGCTGTAGATCTTTTGCTCAATATCATCTTCAGGCAAGTTCAGCCATCATTTTAGTGGCTCAGCTTTCACGTGAAAGGACCAGTACAAACCTCGGTTCCCCGTTTTTTGACATCTTTATTTCCATTACTTTTTTTCTTTCCTCCACTTTATTGTCATCAAATCTGAAACATTTTCTATAAGGGTATATACCACCAGGATCTAGATGCAAATATTCTGCCTCCTGGACATCACTCCTTGCCAGCTCGTTGGCCCAGATGTCCTCATTCCTACAACCCTTCATTTTCACTGAGACTCTTCTTAGGACACAGCTGCTGCTGCTCCCTCACGATCCATCCGTACTCTCTTGCTTTCAGTTTCCACGTTTTCCTCCTCAAATGCCATAGTTCATTTTTAGCATTCCCTTGCAACTACCCTGAGCTTCATTTTCCCACAATTTATTTGTTTCTGTTTCTCTTCCCAAATTTTAAATATTGATGTTTCTAAGGGTTCTGTCCTAATTGCTCTTCTTTTCTCTCCACACACATACTCTCTCTAAGCTCTAAACACTACTAAACAGCTCATAATTTCCAGTCTTAGAGTTTGGCCCAGACCTTTATTCTGGGAGTTGATGATTTACATGACAATAGCACTCGAATAATTCAGAGGTAACATGTCCTGGTTTCCCACATGTCAGTAAGTGGCACTGCCAGCCCTGCTAGACGCTTATAAGTCATTTTTGGCCCTTCCTCAATATTCTGACAATATCCAATTCAACATTCATTTAAAAAATATTTTGGTTCCAAATACATCTGTAATTTCCTCCACCTCTTTTGATTTCCAATGTCCCCAGCCTAGCCAGAGCCACATATTTTCTTACCTATGCTTATTTTCTTAGGTCATCCTTAGTCAACCTACTTTAATTCTTAATCTCCTACACCCTGTTAGCTACAGAGAAACCAAAGTGATCTCTTAACATGTCTTTCAGTTTCCAACTCTCCCACTTTTCTGGTGTACTTGGACTAACATTTATGTTCCTCATCATTACTAATGAAGACCTGTACTGTTTCACATATCCTTCTCTTTCAGCCACGTCTCACATTAGTCTTTCTCCCTTCTGTACTTCATCCAGATTCCTACTTTTCAGTTTTTCATTTCATCCAATTCACAGGTTTCTTCTACATGCCAAGATCTTGCTCATATATTAGGGTCCATGAACACTGGGGGTTTTTCCTAAAAGACGAATCTTTCTGTAGTGTATGAAAAGCTAACTCTTTTTATTCTCAGGTCTTACCTTAAATATTCTCACTTGAAAGAAGTGGTTAGAATCTGTATAATCCAAATTAATATTTCTTTTTTTCTTTTTCTTTTGAGACAGGGTCTTGCTGTGTCACCCAGGCTGGAGTGCAGTGGCACAATCTTGGCTCACTGAAACCTCTGCCTCCTGGGTTCAAGCAGTTTTCCTTTCTCAGCCTCCTGAGTAGCTGGGACTACAAGCGCACACCACTACACCCGGCTAACTTTTTTATTTTTAGTAGAGATGGGGTTTTGCCATGTTGATCAGACTGGTCTGAAACTCCTGGACTGAAGTGATCCATCCGCCTTGGCCTCCCAAAATGCTGGGATTACAGGCATAAGCCACCACGCCCGGCCCAAATTAATATATCTATATATAAAAATTATATGTATGAATCTTATATAATCTGAATTAAGATTGTATCTAATGTTCGCCCCAAAACCCTTGTTGTATATTCAGTCCCTTGCTTCACTTTGCATGTGAACACATTTTGTAATAATCTCTTCTCTTTGCTCAGTTGGGTTTCTGTGCCTGTCTTCGTCTTCAGAATTGAAACCCTGGGAGTACAGGACTGTGGCTTTCTTATTCACCACTGCAGCTCCGTAACTAAGAGAGCATCTGATACATATGTGTGAAGGGAATTGGTTAAATATAGACCACTATGTCCAGTGGAGTCCACAGCCTATTCACTTCATGTAGTTTCCAAGAAACAAAGGCTTCTCAACATATATTAATGAATGAGATATGGGCCAGGATATCTGGTCTGGCTGGAGATGGCTTAACTTTGAGTTCACTTGAGAGGGTATCAGTGTGAGCAGGGATGCTTTCACTCACTTCAAGAATTGCATGGTGTTTAGGGGGAAGAATCACCCTACTTCTCTGGAGAGACATGAGGGCTCTGTGGCTCCTGTGGGCTCTCAAACTGTTGGAAGATGACTGCTAAACCTGAGTTTTCAGGTCTCCTAGTTATATTCATTTAAACTTATAGATGATTTGTCACTATTTTAAGTTGTTTTTCACTGAAAATTCAGTCTGAATATAGAGCCTTATTTCATTCAGAACAGAAAGAATGGGTTACGGTGAAATCTGTTTATCTATAATTTTTAAGTAAGTACAATTTTATAAACCAGTTATTCCTAACTTGAGAGGCCTGGAGGATTTATTACAATGTGTATTTCAGGGCCACATCTGCAGAAGTTTTGATACAACATTTCCTTACTAATCCCCCTGACAGCACATTTTAGCAGGCATCCTGTGTTATTGAGAAGCAGAACGTTTATGCACCACACTTTGGGAGAGAGAAGTGCATGTTATGTTACCATTTAAAGATGCCTGGTTCTTGTGGGGCAAATTGGCAAATGATTTATCTGAACTAATGGCAGAGTGGAATTTTAATATTTTAGGGTTTTCAGGAATCTTAGAGCTGTTTTCATTTGTCTCATACATAGAGCCTGAACCTTGAAGACATTAATGAATTTGTCACAGAAATTAAATTGGGCCAAAATTTACATTTCCAACCCATGTCTGTGCTCTTCATTCTAAAGCACAATGGCCTAGAGTCATATTTTAACCTCTAACTTTTATCTTATTAAAAAATAAAATAAAATAAATAATTGTAAATACATGCATGTATTATACCTATATATACAATTTATATACATTACAATATTAATTTGAACTACACATGACATCACTAGTAAAGGCCAGTTACAGTTTAGACTGAGATAAGCCCTGTGAGAATTTACTAAGATCAAAAAGACTCCTTTTAATAGTGACTCAGTGGCACCTACTCTAAGGACAAAGGCTCCAGTATGTATCCTAATCTAAGTTATTACTGAATGTGAGTCCTGTGATAGCTTCTAATGAAAATTTCCCATTGGAAAAAATCAATGTTAATAACTGGAACTCGAGAGCTGTAATGGGTTCTGCTGTGTTTTTCGGGCTTAGACTGTGTGCTATAATATGCTAAGAAGAGGAGTTGATGACCTGTGAGCTCTGGTCACTTCCTGATCTCATTTGATTCTTTGGTCTTTAGTTTTAAAAGGGTGATCAGAGAGGTTGCTTTATAATGGAGAAGTTGAACAAAAGGACCATCAACCTGCAGGCTCACTGGCACAGCGCAAGTTTCACCGGATAAGCATTTCAGTAAAGAGGACTATTGCCAACAGCAATACTTGCAAGGAAGCTTTGTTCCAGAGAGGATTTTTGTTTTTAAAGAAGCTGCTAGAAAAACTGACACTAGAAGCTAACTAGAGTCACTCTTTCTAGATATCAATGAAATTGTAAGTCTGAAGACATTACTTACCTAGATACAGAAATGGACTTTATTTAAGAACCAACTTTATACATATCTAATATACCTAGGCTTGTTGATCAAGTTGGCTGGCTGGGGAAGAATAAGACCATCTAGAAGATCCACATGATGAGAGAAAGCATTCGGGGAGGGCAGACAGATACTTGATGCTGGCCACAGATAGAACCCAGAGACGCTCTGTGATTGAAGTGGTTCTAATACCTAGAAGCTTCGATTTGCTCTTATAACGTGTTCTAAAGCCATTTAATTCAAGACTACCCTTCCTGGTTGGTACCTGTAGATGTAATGCATCTCCTAAGGTATTACTCTAGGCTCCATCGGACAGAACAACTACATGGAGGTAGGTGGTGGAGCCTCCGGACTCCACGACACATTTCACAGTGCTGTTTACTCCAAAACACTGGCCTAATTGAACTAATGTAGCTATTGGGTAAGACGAGAAGTAATACACGAACATTCTTAAAGTCTGTTCTCTTTTGCCTTGTGACCTTAAACATTTGAAAGACCAAGATGAACACTATTGAATAGAATTGTGTTTCCATCGTCGTAACTAACCTGAAAGCCTAAGTTTTACCTCTTTCACTGCACATCCGATCTATTTTATGGGCAGAAGAGCACAATGGGCTCAGCTATCCAGGCTTTAGGAGTTATTTTAATCTTTAAAGAACAATAGACACAAGTAAAAGTACATACATAAAGTAGGTATTTTATATTTAATTTTTATTTTCATATGCATGAAAAGGGTGTTCCAAAAAAAGATTAGAGAAGTCCATGGCATGTCTTTCTGGTTAATGTTACTTTATTTTTTGGTTCATCTACCATACTACTTACAAGTTACTTGATTTTGTTCATGGAAAATTATTTTAAATGAATTGATTTTACTTTTCATCAGCACAGTTGTTGACTAATACCAAAGTTAGTTAGAAGGTTATGATTTTTGTATTTATAGAATGGCAGGGGCAGCATTTAGATAATACATCATAGTAACTTGGCATTTATGAAATATTAGTTTTCCATAAACATGAACTCAGAGAGGAAGGTTACATTTTTTTAAATTATAATAACATTTTGAAAAGCATCTGTCCTTTAAAATGTTACTGAAATATATATTGGAACTGGTGTTTTAGATGCCAGTCCTTCCTGAAGAGTGTTTTGAGATTTTTTTCAAATACTGCCTCAGTTCTATATAAAATAGAAAATATTCTGCCTTGTAAAATGACTACTGGATGTAGGTAAGAAGAAGTTAAGGAAATATTACATAAAAATAGATTTGCAAAGGTAATTTGCTGGAGGATTATTTACACTTTGATGAGTGGATCTGGATATTTTGATACTAAGTGAAAGTGGTTCCACTGGAATTAGAAGGGAACAGAGATCTGCAAGCAGGAGTGAAAAGAATGTGTGTAAGCCGGGCACGGTGGCTCATGCCTGACCTCAGGTGAGCCGCCCACTTCAGCCTCCCAAAGTGCTGGGATGACACGCTTGTTAAGTGGTACTCTAATTAATCAGTAACTTAAACCTCAAAAGAGATTCATTATGTACACAAAATTAATCTTGTGTAATCAAGTGTATAAGTAAAATTAATTGAAGAAATCAAAAAACGCACGGTGGCTGACACCTGTAATCTCAGTGCTTTCGGAAGTCCAGGTGGGAGGATCCCTTGACTTAAGGAGGCTGAGACCAGTCAAGCAACACGGTGGGACCCATCTCTGTAAAAAAAATTAGCCGGGGATGGTGGTGCGTGCCTGTAGTCCGAGCTACTTGAGAGGCCGAGGCAAAAGTATCGCTTGAGCCTAGGACTTGGAGTCTGCAGTGAGCTATGATCACACCACTGACTCCAGCCAGAGCAACAGAGGGAGACAATGAGAACACGTGGACACAGGAAGGGGAACATCACACTCTGGGGACTGTGGTGGGGTGGGGGGAGGGGGCAGGGACAGCATTAGGAGATACACCTAATGCTATATGACGAGTTAATGGGTGCAGCACATCAACATGGCACATGGATACATATGTAACAAACCTGCACATTGTGCACATGTACCCCAAAACTCAAAGTATAATAATAAATAAATAATAAACCACAAAACACTTGTAATTCCACATCCAGATATATAAACCACAGGAATACTTAGATAAACACACGCTATACACACATATAGTATATATATGATAAAATATATTTGTATGTTCAACTTGGGAAAGGTTGATGATTTTAGAAACAAACTAATAATTCTTTTGCCTTGTGCTCTAATGATTTTCAATATGAAGATGTATTTGGGATCAAATACATGAGGCTCCACATACAAGACATCTTTCTTTCCCCTCTTCTCAGCACCATTTTTTGGCTGATTATTGGACTACAACTGGGAGATCTAGAACTAAATTCCTGCTTAGTGTTTACTTGTTCAGAGCATAGGCTTTGAAATCGTCCTGTTTTGCCTCAGTCTCCACAGTGGTACCTACTAACCTCATGACTAGGGGATCGTGTAGCATTTCTCTAAGCCTTGTTTTCTTAGCTGTGAAGTGGTAAATTTTGGAAGTGCTTTGTTCATAGGATTTCTGTGAAAACTGAATTGGGTAAAGAATGTAAGGCATTTAGCACAGTAAAATAACCTGGATTACAGTAACTTTTCCAGGAGTGTTTATTAGTACTTAAACTGTCATTGTCATCAAAATTCTGTTTTTACATATGAACTTAGAAATGTCATTGTAACCTTCTCAACTCATTTGGTCATTTAAAATGGAGAGGTTGAGTTAGGTGTTTCTTAAATTTCTCTTTAGCTCTGATACTATGAGTCTGACGTTAAGTAATGCAAAGTTGGTAATTAAATCTTCCCCTTTCGTGATGTAGGAGAAAGGCATAAAAAATTTCTGGGTGACTGGATTCCCTTGCAAGTTTATTAGAATTGTAATTACGTAGCATTTTGAATAAAGCATTCATTCTGGAAATCATTAAGTTTATTTTTCTTAACTCCGTTATTTTGTCAACTGTGGAAAAATTGGGATTTAGGAGTAACCTCTGATTTAAAATTCCACCTACTAACCATTTAAATTGTAGTCTTGTAATTTCCTAACTTTAGTCTTGAAGGTGTTTCTCATTCTTATGCGTTATTATACTGTATTATATATTTATGCAACATAAAATTTATAGTTTTAACTATTGCACATGTTTACATATGAAAGGTGTAATTTTGAACTTATCATTATTAAATTTGCTAGTTTTGCTTCACTATTCATTTTGGACACTTATCCATATTAGTACATGCAACTCAAGTTTATTCTTTTGAGCTACTGTATATCATTCAAATGTATGAATAAATAACCTTGCTTTGGTGGACATTTAAGTATTTTCATGTATCAGTATGAAAAGCAGTTTCAAAATGAACATTCAAATATACATTGTCATATATGTGTATAATATTTGTATATATGAAGGTTCCTGTGGGTCATATATCTGAAATCAAAATTACAAGTGTTTTGTACCTTCTATAATTAATTTTACTCTCAATTTTAAGTAAACAAGATTAGTTTTTGCACATGATGCATCTCTTTATTCAGTTAAAATTACTGACATAATTAGAATACCACTTAAAACTTGAGAATATTTTCAAGGGTATTTATGCAAAACTTACATAAATGTGTTGAAAAGTCCTTTTGTATATATGTAGAGATTACATGGTATGTTAAATTCATCAATTTGCCTAAATATCAAGTTATACTTAAGTAGTGTCCATACACCATGCTTTTGCTTGACTGAACTCCAATATGTATATCGGGAGTACTTTTTAACATTCATAGGTTAAGTGGCCTGTTTTGGAAAATGATATTAAAAATGGAATTCAGATGAATGCTTAAAGATTAAAAATGAATGAGCTTTCGTATTAATCATCAATATGACAACCCTAAAGGGAAGCATGATTTTCAAATGTACCTCCTTGTAGGCAGGATAATTCAGAAATGCACAGTGCATATTAGATATGGGATTTGAGTCGTAGTGTATTTCTCTAAGAATGTAATTTATTGTACTTTCACATCCACCCCACTGAATATGCAGAGTTTAAGATGCAATGGCCAGAAGACACGAGCGTGTCACTAGAAGGATGTGGACGTGGGCTCCGGGGCTGTTGATGATGACGGTGGTGTTTTGGGGTCATCTGGGGAATGGACAAGGCCAAGGTAAGTGCAAGGATTTTCTAATTCTTTGCGAGTTGGATGCGAATTTCACTTTGTGATGAAATTATGTTTAGTGTTTGGTTTGATGTTTAAGCAATTTGTTACAATCTTCCGTCAGGTTTTTGTTACAGGGTATTGTAATATCTCTGCAGTTAAATTGAAATAGAATTAAGTGTGAGTAAATGCATCAAAATTGAAGCCATGTTTCTGAAATTGGCTTTTCTCTGTTGTAATTGATGATATGTATATATATGTGAGGTATTATGAGGCCATATATATGCGTGTGTCTCTGTTGCATTTGGTGACATGTATATATATGTGAGGTATTACGAGGCCATATAAATTCGAGTGTGTGGGTTTTGGGTGGGTGGGTGTGCCTGTGAGTTTGTGTATGTGGTATTTTACAGGAACACGTAGCATATAAAGTTGTTGTGATTTTGAAGAAAAGTTTTTGGACGTTTGTCTGTTTAGGGTTTTTATGTTTTTGGATGTTTGTCTCTTTAGGGTTTTTATGTTTAACATTTTAAAATTTCAAGAACCTATTCTTAAAGGATGTGATGTTCTTTAGAAATTAAATGAAAAATGTGACGTTTCTCGTTCTTCTGCCAAGGGTATTTAGGGGAAATTAATGAGAGAGTGGAGCTGCAAGGTTGTGGCATCCTGAAATGTCAGTTGGAGAGTAGAAAAAGGGCCATAGATTTTGGAATAAGGCTTTCAATACTGATTTCATCAATAGCTGTATGGAGTGGTTTGTGCCAAATCTAGTATCTGTGAATGTATTTTGTGATAAGTATTGTATTATTTTTGGAGGTGTGTTGCCTGCTCATATACAAATTGCAATTCTGTACTTTATGTGATAAAACATCCTGACACCCCTGAAATTTTCTTTTCCTTTCGGGGCAAGTATATTCAGCATTGATTTTCTGCATTTTCAAGGCTTGAAATGAAATCTGTGAGCAGGAAGTTTACAGAGTTATTTCAAGGGATAGATATATTTCTCCAGATAAAATTGAAAGTGTGCAGTGTTATTATATAATTGTGATGAAGTTGAGCTTTGCTAGTTTGGAGTATCTAATAAAGTTTAACACTTTTTAAAAGATCCTTCAAAAAGATCAGTTTTCTTGCCATATGTAATATTGTTCAATGAAGATTTGAAATGAAATAGATATTTTTTCAAAACCACAAATGCATCTGTGCCTTTGTATATGAACAGTTGTATATACATGTAAGCAGATAATATATTTTGTTAATTAAGATCAGCTTTGATTTTAATTTTTCTTTCCTGTCATTCAGAATTTGTATTTGCATCTAATAGAATTCTCATTTTTCTTTTGTGATAAAACTAATGTAAAATATATTCAATACACATAGTAGTTTTTTTCACCAAAGGTCTAAAACAAGAATATGTAGACAGTAGCTACGTTGGATTTCTTTGGCTATAAGAGTTGTCTATTTCTCTGGTGATGTGTAGAATTACTAAAATGCAGCATGACAACTGTTTCTCTGTAATAGTGATCCAACATGACATGTAGTATTACACAGGGTTGCTAATACCTTCCTCTGACCATCATTTCCAGTAATTGTGGCTTGTTTTAGATGAGGAATAGGTTATTAGATATTTAAAATATTTGAGAAAAATAGGTATCTTCTCTCTTATTTACCCAAACCCTTTTATTTACTCAATATTGATGGCTCAAGTATTCTATCTTTCACTAGGGACCATCATTTATTAAAAAATGGCCTGAAATCCATTCCAAGTCTAGCTGTAGTGAAGCTTCTAGTGGGAAATGCAAGTTAAGTAATTTGTTTTCTTTCTAAAAGGATAAATTAAAATAGACAATGATTCAAAGAACAAAACAACTTAATAGAAAACATAATGGAATGCTTTGATACTATGATTCAGGGAATTTTGCTTCCTTAGTGGTAGCTAGATTGAGTGAAGGAGATTGCTTAGGTATAATGAGCAAATCTTATAATTGCAAGTATAACCCAAGCTGCATATCATCATTTAGCTCAATAAGCCTCATTAAATATTAAATATTACCTTTTAACTTTTATGCAATTAAGCAGAATTTAAAAATAAAAGTTTTAAAAATTAAAGTTTTTATTACTAAGTATCTTTTAAAATACAAATCTCACAGCTCCTTATTGTCAAGAAAAGAACACATGAAAATTTATAAATAAGGTTTTCTCTCTATTAAATTTACAGTCTTGCATTAAATATTGGTTATTGGGACCCACCATGTCCATGATTATGATTAAGTATCAATGAAAGATGACTCTTGCAGCAAATATGCATGCAAATGTTTTAAGATTATTTTCACATTATTTCACATAATTTCTTAAGCATAATAGGATAAGTAAATTATACTTTCTACACAAGCTCTTCA
This sequence comes from Symphalangus syndactylus, assembly GCF_028878055.3. NCBI lineage: Eukaryota > Metazoa > Chordata > Mammalia > Primates > Hylobatidae > Symphalangus > Symphalangus syndactylus. The sequence goes on along the minus strand of NC_072447.2, from coordinate 160,869,068 downwards.
TATTTATGAATAGACCATGTTCTAAATTTTTCAATCATTGGGGAATCCCAATGTCATATTTATGAATGGACCATGTTCTAAATGTTTCAGTCATTGGGGAATCCCAATGTCATATTTATGAATGGACCATGTTCTAAAAGTTTCAGTCATTGGGGAATCCCAGTGTCGTATTTATGAATGGACCATGTTCTAAATGTTTCAGTCATTGGGGAATCCCAGTGTCGTATTTATGAGTGGACCATGTTCTAAATGTTTCAGTCATTGGGGAATCCCAGTGTCGTATTTATGAATGGACCATGTTCAAAATGTTTCAGTCATTGGGGAATCCCAGTGTCGTATTTATGAATCGACCATGTTCTAAATGTTTCAGTCATTGAGGAATCTTCCTAGAGAAACCGTGTGAGAAATTGTAGCTAAGCTCAAAAACGGAAGACAAAAATCGATTTAACGAGGAATGTAGATTAATGTCATAGTATTATCGCGACTGTGTGCAACCACTACTTATAAACAATGATATAAGAAATGCAATCTGAAATCTGAATTCTAAATAGGAATGTAGTGCCATTATCCCTCTGGGACCCTTAGGGTCAAAATAAGATAAAAGTGATGAATGGTGGGTTGGAAGTCAGTCAGTGATCCTTGTCAAATTTTTGTATCTGTCAAGAAAAGCATCTGCTTGAGGACATCCATTTTCCTACTTCTGAGTTACAGAATAATAGGTACTTATCCTGAATGTGACATTCCCTGACGTGGACTCTGTCTTTGCTGCTTAGGTGGTGTGTGCATGAGAAAGTGCTTAACATCTGAAAACGGAGACAATCCTTAGAGAAAGATATATATGAATTTTAAAAGGAAATATACCTACGATGGAAATAAAACAAATAGCATAAATATCTAGCTGTATTTGGTCTTTTTGGTAACTATTACAATATATACATTTTCAAACAACTAAGTTCAGCACTGACTTTGGGAGAATCTAGATAAAACTGAACTGACATATAATAAGCATTGGTGTAATTAATAGCACAGCGGGCAGAACCATGGGGGTATTTCCTGAGGAAGAGGGACTATAGAGAGGCAAAAGAAAACCCAGCTCATTCTGGGGAGTGCCAGGAGCAGTTATTATATTCAGAACTGAGAACTTATTTCTAACTCACCAACCCATAGTTCTGGCTGAAGTGCAGTGGTGCAGTCATAGCTCATTCTCAGCCCCAAACTCCTGGGTTCATATGGTCCTCTCATCTCAGCCTCCTGGTAGCTATGACCACAGGTGTGCACTACTTTGTCCAGCCAGTTTATTTTATATTTTATTTTCATTTCATTTGTAAAGACTGGGTCTTGCTATGTTGCCCAGGCAGGTCACAAACTCCTATCCTCAAGCAGTCCTCTAACCTAGGCCTCCCAAAGTACTGACATTACAGGCATGAGCCATTGCATCTGGCTCAAAAATATTTCTGTCCTAATGGCTTTAACAAAGAAGTGCCGTTTTGGGGATATATACAATGGTGTGCTGCTTGGGAGTGACAAAAAAATAATTATAAGAAGAATGGAACGAATATGTCAGTATGTTTTCAAAAGCAAGTTAGCCCAAGTTTTTAAACAAGCATAATTTTAGGGTTTTTGTAACTAACTTAGGGTTTAAATGTAGCAAAAATTTTAAACATTATCATGCATACACAGAAAATTTTAATCAATTTGGTTTCCATGATGAATTTACATGCTTAAATTCCTAATTTCAATTTGCTGCTAGATATGAGAAAGTTTGAGATTTTGAAGAAGCAAGTGGTTCTTACAAATGTAGCAAACTTAAATTTTGAGGACAATTTAATTTAACTTCCATTTTTATGACCAGATTTTGGGTCAGCTGTTAAGCATTCAAAAAATAAAATCTGATAATATCTGGCAATTCCAATTTTCAGTTTTATTGATCTTCACCATGAAATAATATATAAGCTAAGGGGCAAAATTTTGGAAAAGCAGATCACTTTGTTGTCCTATTTAGCAAGTTCTCAAATTATGCCATCTTGGAATCATTACAAGTAATTATACGAAGACAGTATCTTGTGTTTTGTATTTCATTGTTACACATCCAATTGTTCTCTAGAGATATCAGAGAAAACCCACTCAAGAAGGGAAGGTTAGATAAACAGCCCTCTCTCTCTCTCTCTCTGTCTTTGCCTCCATTTGGTTCCTTATGTTCATTTCTCAGTGCATTTCAGTTACTTTTATTGTTCCCTTCATTTTCTCTTTCATTCCAGAAGTTTAAGTGATTGCATAATTCTTTTGACAGCTGAAAGTAGTATCCGACTTTGAATGAAAGGTTTACAGCTACAGCTTTTCAATTAGAAAATCTCAGATCATGTGATCTATGAGTTTTAATATCTTAGGATCTCGACCAGTAAGGAATAATCACTTTGAAAAACCTTGATGCTACCTAGAGTTTGTGTTTTGTGAGGTTGCTTGGTAAATTATTTTCCTTTGATAATTGAATATTGCTTCAAGAGAGGTGAGCTCAGACGTTTGGCAATGAATATTGAATGTGTATTCCAAGAGACATGACCTTAAAATATCATCAAGCTAAGTAGTAGTGAAATTGAACTCTGCTGTATAATAGAAGTCAGTGTTTCTTACATCTTTGTGATATATAAATATTTTTACATTGTGGTAGATAATAATTTGTATGGGAACATTTAATTGAATTTAATTTATCCTATGGCAGAATTATGTTACATAGGTCATTTTAGTTTTTGATTTAAGCATCTTAAAATTACAAATGCAAATATTCAACACGTAAAACCCACATGAATACACACTCCCAAACATTTGAAATCCTAACAGTCATTTCCAACAGCTTTTTCCTACAAAAGAAGTCAGCTCTTCTTAGAGAAGACATGCATTCCCATAGCTTGAGAGGTGCACACTATAAGGTAAACAGAGAAAGGATTACAGCAGTTTAAGTATACCAGCGGATTTACTTTATAGACAATAGACTTTTGAATTACTTGTCTTCAAAATTTGGTTTCTTGAGAAAATTATCTGTGTAGATTAATCATGCATTTCAGATACTTTCCAGACATCTGAATGTTGTTTTCTTAAAAGTAGCCAGCACGCCTTTTTATGCAGTCTGCATGGGAGATAGTAAGAGATGTGTATGCTGTATATCTACTAGTAGAGATTTGTTTATGAGTGCTTCCTTAAAAAATTATTTTTTCTGAAGAAAGGGATTTCTTTTTTATAATTTAGATTAGATGATTTTAAATGTTTTTAGGTTTTAACCTCTCTGATCATCAGGGTCATTGCCATGGAAAAAATGCAAGTTATAGCATATTTCATTTTTATAAGGAAAGAAGTTGATAATTTAGACTTTTTTCTTTTACTATATTGAATTACATCACTCAATATTTGGATGGCATTAATTCACAATAGCAACAAAAAAATCTTACTATTCAACAAAATAAAGTATGATTTCCTTCACATTTAACTTAATTTGTTCTTTAAAACATCTCCTAACGAAGGTTTTCTCATCCTCTGAAGCTGAATTTATTTAGGAAAAAATATTTTAAACACCATCCCAAGTGATATAACTATTTTTATTGAGCTTTGATGTTCTATTTGAACATATTTGAAGACTGTACAAGCACTCAATTTAGAATTAAGATTTTATTTGGAGATTTTGGTTGTATTTGAAATCTGTTGTGGAATTAAACATGAAGAATACGTCAATTTACTAGATGTCATTGTCTATGACACATTTTAGTCTTATCTTTCTGCCTATATGTAAAGAGGAATAGAAATAATTGGTATAAACAGGAAAAAAGAAGTAAAGTGGTAGGATCAGATGTGAGAAATATATAAGCTAAGATACTCTTTTTTTGTTTGTTTGTTTTTTGTTTTTGTGAGACAGAGTCTTGCTCTGTTGCCCAGGCTGGAGTGCAGTGACACAATCTTGGCTCACTGCGGCCTCCACCTCCCAGGCTCAATGGTTCTCCTGCCTCAGCCTCCTGTGTAGCTGGGATTACAGGTACGCATCACCACACCCGGCTAATTTTTGGATTTTTAGTAGAGACTAGGTTTGACCATGTTGGCTAGGCTAGTCTCAAACTCCTGACTTCAGTTGATCCGCCCACTTCAGCCTCCCAAAATTCTGGGATTTCAAGTGTGAGCCACCAGGGCCAGCCTAAGCTAAGATATTCTAGAAGCTATTAATAGTAAAATATAATGTAAATTGTTTAAAATTAATCTGTATATGAAATTTTTTCTAGGACTTTCCTGCCAGAAAAGTAGGAATAGAATGGCAAAAGGAACGAGGTTCCTTCTACAAGTAGGCACACATCCTATTTCACTTTATCCTGTGATCAGTCTCATAACCATCTCCTGGTGTGAAGTGCTAAAACTGTGCTTTAAGAATAACTTAAGTCCTTTATGTACAAACTAAAGTATGAGAGCCTGAACCTTGGAAACCAAGAGATTCCAAAAAGCCTTATGTGTGAGACTGGGTGCCACAGATCTTGGCAGAAATTACTGCTTATTCTTAATTCTTATTGTTCCTTTCTAGCACTTCAATTTATAATGCCAATATCTACCTCAGCCTAAAGACAAGCTCTAGAATCACTTGTGTTACTTATTACATTTCTTTTAAAAAACTCATGAATTACACATGAATTTCAAAGTTGCCAACTGAGATTCCAAGGACTTAAAAAAGAAAAAACGTGGCACCTTTCCATTATAAAGGCTGTACGCAGTCTTCATAGTGTTTGTCTTTAAGGGACAACATGCCTCATCCATCAGCAACTTTTCTTCCTTAAATCATCATATCTTGCCTAAAAAGGTTTTCTGAAAACTAAGATTTGCAGATTGTTATATCACATCTTAATCTACGTATCAACTTTAGCATTATCAAAGCATGAACTGTTCTGGGTTTTCATAGTTAATTATGTTTGTGGTAATAACTGGGATGCAATTGTTTTTCTTCTGATGATTTTGTACTTGCTTTTCTTATGGTAACTTCTGATGCTTGTTTGTAAGATCTTCCTCTCTTTTCTCCATCTGGTTATCTTCTTACCTTCTGTCCTTTAACTCAGATGTCACCCACACTGTGTGTCTTTCTGGATTGCTTCTTATTTAACTGTTGCTTCTCATAGTTTACATACCTCCTCCTGTACCACACTATCAACATTTCTCAAGCTGCACTATATGCTGGGTTGTGTCTTTATTTATTTATAAGTTCCTTGATAATTCGGACTATATATTAGTATATTCAAAAAATACTTATGAAGTGTTTACTTTGGGTCAGGAATTATTGAGTGAAGGAAATTGACCAAAACTCTGCCATCATGAAGCTCGCATTCTAACTTAGGGAGACAGATAACAGACAATGAGCCACATAAATATGCAAAGTATCGTAAGTTAGATGGTGAAAAGTAATCCTGGATGGGGATCAGATAATTTTGATAGGATAATTTTTAACTGGGTAGTCAAGAAAGGCCGCACAGAGAAGATGGCAATTGGAAGAACAAGGTGGTGAGAACTGCTGAGTCTGGAGCAAACACACAATTTGGAGCAGTAGAAGATTCCAGAAGTAACAGTATAGAGGCGAAGAAGTGGGAATTGTGTGGAGTCTTTTACTTGCTGTTGTAATGACCTTGGCTATGCTTTGAAGTGAGGTGGAAAGTTGGCAGGGACCTTAGTTTTCTTTTTAATAATTCACTATGAATTTTGAACGGTCACTATTATAGACTCAATAATTTTGCTTTATTACTCTTGCAATTGACTACAAAAGAGCGTATTGAAGAAATGTTAAATTCTAATTTAAACTGATTGAAATAGGTTTTTATCTTTTTATGTTTCTCATCACTGAATATCTCATTTTTAATTAGTTTGAAAGCATTCTAAGATAGTGAGCCAATGCAATTTAGCATAATGCATAACTTATTATTCATCAGATTTAGGTATTTAACCGAGGATGCTAATTAGGAAAGTAACTTGTTCTGTTGGATGATTTTGATAAAGCTACTTTCAAATGATTATCACATCCATTGATGTCATATTAAGTTGTGTTTCTGGAAACCAAATTTAGGCAGTGGTAATGAGTTAATATCTCTAAGTGGATACCTTTTATCTCTACAGTCAAGGATACTTGAAAGTGGAAAAACATACTGGCTTCAAGTCTTGGGAACTAGGACTTACCGGAAATGTGTGTGTTTTTTTTGTTTCCTGGTGGAATTGTCTTCTCGGAAAGATGGTGTTTCCTTTTCAATAGGAAAAAATTGATCCTATGCTGCTTTACTTTAATGCTTTGCTTTTGTCAAAATAGTGTTTTCTTAGGAAAATTAACCTATCATAATATAATGAAAAGAGAAATGCTGAAGACACAAAATGATGTCCATGTTAATATTGAGTAGGAAGCATCAAGGGACATGAGAAGAGGGAAGCGAAGAGAGGGAGAAGAGAAATTTATAGTGTAACAACAATTAGTAAAAAGGATTAGCATATACATGTAGTCAATAAGTCAATAAATGGCTGTTTATAGAAAGCCTACCAGGCACTAGGGGATATAGCAGTGAAGAAGGCAAAGACACAATTGGCTATACTGTAGTGAGGAGGGAAAGAGGAGGAAGACATACAAATACCTAAAAAAAGCAATGGTGTGAAGGGCTATAAAGTACACTACTACGAAGAAGATTACATGTGATAACATGGCTGAGTAAAACTGTCAAGGAGGAAGGCACTGATCTGGCTGTAGGTATTTCAGAGCATTTTTCTCTCTGAGGAGGTAATATTTCATTTGAGAGTTGAGTGAAGACAAAGAGGAAGGTACTTTGAAGATCTGGGGTGCTCTGAGCAGAAAGAAGGGCAGATATAAAGATTCTGTAATTTAAAAAGAGAGCTTGATAGTTTCTTACAAAGAAAAGAAGGCCGGTTTGGCTGGAATGTCCATGAAGGAAGAGCATGGAGAGAGATTACATGAGTGTTCTCAGGGACCAAATCTAGATCTTATATCAAAATGTGAATATAAATTAACTACATTGAAAAGTGTATGATGGATGTGTGATACGATGAGGTTAGCTCTTAGGAGGGTGTACTATTGTGGAAGGGTACACTAGTGAAGGAAGGGGGTTCATTTAGCTGACTATTGCACCTGTCCAGTTGAAGGATGATGGTAGTTGGGATTATGAGTGTAGCAATAAAGTTGGAGAAAATCAGTTGAGATTGGAAGTTGATTTGAAGATGATTGAATTTACTGAGCAAGAATTATATCAAGGTATTTGGATTTAGGGACATGGGGGATTATGGTCACTTTTAGTGATATGGCAAAGTCTTGATGACATGAGGCAGTTTGCAAGTGACAGAGGTGTGGGTAGGTGCGTATGTGTGATTGATTTTACATTTTTTAATCTTAAATTAAGACGCTAGTTAGAATCCAAGTGGAGACATCAAGTAGGCACTGACAAGTTGACTTGGCTAGAGATGTGAGTTAGATCATCGTAGCCTATAGAGCATGCCTAAAGTCATGAATCTAGGTGAGGGGTTGGAAAACTATTATAGCCCATGAGCCAGATCTGGTCTGCCACCTATTTTTGTATGGCTCATGAGTTATAAGTACGTGTGGCATTTATAAGTCTAAAATGTAAAATACAGGGAAATTTTTCAGCAGGGATAGTTCCATAAATTTGCCTCTTGGCAACACAAAGCCTGCAATATTTACTATCTGGCTCTTTGTCAAAAATGTTACTGACTCCTGATCTGGATGAAACCCTGTGAGGAGAGAGTGTTGACAGAAGAGAGAGAAGCATCACAGTGGAAATTAAAATTATGTCAACTGAAGTGTGTAGGGTAGAGAATTTAAGCCTGAGTATAACAGTAAGAGATTAAAATAACAGTAAATTCATTATCAGCGTGATCAATGAAACCTTTGGGGGCAAAGAGGAACTATCTTCGTCACACCTTTCACTCACTCATAGAAAGATCTTAGGCAGGAAATATAACTTGTTTGAAGATCTGAGATAAGGCTAATGTAGTTTGGACAAAGAAAGCCAATGGGAGGATGACATTACATCTGGCCAAAGATTTAGGGAAGAGCCAAATACTTCAGGCTTTTTAAAGTGATCTTTAGATAAAGAGGAGGTCATCAAGGCATTCCGAATTTGGAGGATCAAATCACATCTGATGGAAAAAATCTGGCTGTATGTGCATCTAGGATGTAAGGAAGCCAACATGGATGTGAAGTTAAAATTGTCCATTGCAAATAATAAAATGAAGGCCCCAGGTAGCCTTGGCAAGGGCAGATTTGGTATAAAATCCTTATTGGAATGGGCTTAAGCAGTAACGGGAATACGGATCTAGCTGTTGTGTTTAGTGGAATTTTATCAGTCTTTTTGTTGTGTATGATATATAGATGGTCAAAATAAGGAACTTCTACATTTTCGGTTTTTGTTTTATTTTAATTGAGATTTGAATTAAAAATAAGAAACTTTTATTTTGAAACTTGGAGACTGTGTTTAAAAAGTATAGAGTAGGGCTAGAAAAAAACCTAAAACTCTCCTGATGAGGAGAGTGCTAATCGTGACTCTAATAATAATAAAATACTTTTCTGATAATTTTTTGTGTGTTTCATTATTTATATATGTATGGGAAGTTGTACCCTAGCCACATGCCAATTCACCTGGTGAACTTGCTCTTCAACGTGGCACAAATATTTCCTTCTATCTTTAGCCTTCCGGGGTTTCTCACATGGACTATTGGCTCTTCCTACATGAACCTGCTGGTAGTACCCTGTAGGAGACATGCTACTCCATGACAACAGGCACCACGCTGTAGGGGAATTACCATACCTGTCAATCACTATCTCTAGAATGTGGCCTTTCATGAGCCCTGAGATTTCATACTGTTTCTCTGAGCTGTAACAATATTTATATTGAAAAAATAAACATGTTCTTCTATCTTTAATATTTTATATCTTATAATTTGAATATCCCATTTTCATTATACTACTTAGCTGCTAAGTTATGTTATAAAAACAAGTTTTAATTATCTGCAAACACCTTCAAATCTAATCCTTACCGGTGAAGACTGATGTCTGGTTAACATCTGTTAGGACATTTATTTCCATACAGTATTTATAGCGCCTTTTTGTTATTGATTGGTATGATAAATGTGTAACTCTTACACAAAGACAAAATTTTTAGATTTTTGTATTTAAAATACTGGTTATCAAAAGAAAAACCCAGATGTTATTTGTTTATGTTTCTGCTTGAGGTACTGAATCTATTTCAAGTCATATTTCTCAGTATTGATATACTTAATTTTGCTGAAATAATAACACACTAACTTTAGCTACTTTTTTTCTCAGTGTATCTCCTTGTCGCTCACCATTTCCGCCTCATTTCACTTCTCATCTTTATTTCTTTTTCTTTGGTCTTCTTTTACTTTAGGGATTCTTTCAATTTAGAAGTGTTCTTGTTTTCTGTTAATTACTATTCTTCTTGGATGTACACAGTTATCCTTTTCCATTTCATTTGTGAATTCATCTCAGAGGCATTTTGTATGTGCCTTTTACTCATAGCTTCTCAGAAGTCCCTTTCGAGGTTACCGATTTAACATGTCATGTACTATAAGGTTTGCATGGCATGGTGGCAGCTGACTTTGGTCTTTACAAGGATTGAAATGTTCACTCAACATGGATTGGTAGAATTTATTTTTTCCTTAAACATTTCATCGCCTTGTAAACAAACAAAAGCAAACCCAAGACTCAAAACTGACATTACTATTGGTGCCCCTGGAAATAGCTACCTTCTCACTAAAGTAGATTTTGTCATCCAACTTTATGTGTTGTTGAACACACATGGTGCTGTATGAGCACTCACTCACTAGTCTAGAAAACATTGCTGTGACCAGTTACCAGAAAAATAAATTCAGATTGCTCTTCACCTTCCACAGATGACCCTTCTGAAAGCCATTTGAATTCATTATAAATTATAGTTATATTAGTGTGACTTTAATTCACTTGTAATCTGAACTTTATGTGCAATGCATTTTTTCCCGTGTTTAATCATTTTTGAATGCTAAATCATTTGCAAACAAATGGCTTGTCCTTGAGAAAGAATTTAAGGCTGAAAGTACATTAAGTGCCATCTGGGTATCTGTGTCAATGGTTTTGTCACTACAAATGTGTGTGTGTGTGCATATCACCTACTTTATCACATTTATTTGATAAAATTGATATGCAATCTCTAAATCATTGTGTCTCCAACTTGTGTTATGCCACAAATACAAATTTTTGTCCTAAAGTTGATGGTACCCTTTGTAAAACTAGAAGTTCTCATTTGTGCAAAGGAAGGAAAAATAAAACAAGAAACAAATTCAATAAAAAAATTAAAGGTCAGATTTCTTTTATAGCTGCTGAATTCCTTTCTTTCCTTTCCATCATCCTCACATTCCCAAATCTCAACAAAGTTAAGAAATTAAAACACACATCATGAGATCATATGTTCACCTTGTTCAGGAACTGAAGGATTACATATACAAGACTATACCTTAATAAGTAGAGGGAGAAATATGAAGATATGAATAGAATATGAAAATTTATTATAATGCAGTTGTATTCTAAAGTGTTTCCTAGGCAGGCTAAGAGTATGTTGCCAGGAAATTTTAAGAGACCCACTCCATTATATAGAAGAGGATGTGTGTAGATCTCTTAATTCTGAAATGTTTAGAACTGAGTACAACAGGTCTTTGAATAACGACGTTTCATTCAATGTCATTTCATTATGATGTTGATGAGAAAAAACAAATTGATTCCAATTGGGGTTCACTGTCTGTGTAGAGCTTATGTATTCTCCCCATGTCTGCATTGATATTCTCTGGATGCTCCAGTTTCCTCTCACTTCCCAAGGCTGTGCATGTGAGGTTGATTGACGTGTCTATGTGGTCCCAGTCTGAGTAACTGTGGGTATGTGTGAGTGCACCTGCAATGCGACGGCACCCTGTCCGGGGCTGGTTCCCACATTGCGTCCTGAGCTGACAGGATAGGCTGCGGTCAACTGCAACCCTAAACTGAAATAAGTAGGTAAATAATGATTTTACTAGCTTTTATTAATCTTAAACGTATGAATAGCTGAAATTTATTTCAGCATTTAATATTAGAAGTGTTTTGATCTTTATTTACAAGTTTGTTGACGTTTTAGTTACCAAAAGCCATAGAAGCTGAACTCTTTTGATGTCAACCTATGGTAAAATGGGTTTCGCTGACTGTATTTTTGTACCAATTAACCATCCCCAATTTATCCCTCCGTATGCGTGTATCAAAACATCACGTGACCATAAATATATATACCTATGACCAGTTTTCAAGCACCTGTCAATGATGTTAAGTGAAGACTTATTGTAGTCCTTTTTTGGCATAACGAAAATGTGTGTGTTTTGTTCAAGATTGGAAAAGTTCTTTGTGTAAAGAACTAGACAGTAAATATTATAGGCTTTGCTGGCCATATGTAGTCTCTGTCTCTCCTTCATCTACTCATTCTTCTTCTCCCCTTCCTTCTCCTTCTTTAAACACTTCCAAAATGCCAAAACAATTTTTAGCTCTCAGCCATATGAAGCAAGCCATTGATTAAATTTGGCTTGTAGGCCCATAAGGTGTGAATTCCTTTACATCATCAGAATGCCGCATATATATGAAATGTTATCTATGAGAAATTAATGGGGCTCCCAGCAGAGAGAAATTAGCCTAAGTTAAGTTTGGGCTTTGGAATTCAGGGGAATGCCATGCACAAAAATGCTCTGCTTTTAAAACTAGTTACTAACAGTCCATTTCTGATATCAGAAATACATGAAAACTACCAATTGAACGGACATTATTCACTACTTTAGTGCTGCTACTCCTGTGTGGTGGAAAAAGAATCCAGAAAGTTTTCCTTTCCATTTGAACATTCATGCAATAAAAATTTCCAAATCTTTTTTTGAACAAATTTTTATCTTATAGCTCTCTTGTGTACTTTATAAGTACGTTTTGCTGCTTATTCTCAGTAACTGTATTGAAACAATCTGTTTTCCTTTATCAATCAAAATAAAATAAGAAATTTAGCTTAATACTAATATTAAGCTGAAGTGCAAGATATATGAAAAAGAGAGAAAAGAAGCAGGATAAACTGACCTTTTGATAACTGCAGAGGACAGCAGATCAAAGACTGGACTTTAACGTCTGACATTTTCAGAATCTATCACAGTAAGTCCACTGGGTCCAGAAATAGGTTTTAATCCTAGATTGAAATGACAATGCTGTCATGACATTGAGTTTGATGGAAAAAGTGAAGTTAAAGTTTTTCTCAATATTTTTTTAAAATCAATGATTGATTTAACTATAAAATGGACTGATTCTGAAGAACTCATTCTGACGTTGGAGGTGAAAATGCTTTTACTCTAATCATTAAAATCAATTTCTCTAGATATCTGACTTTATTCTGCTTTATAACATAAAGAATGAAACTATATTTATTAATGAAGTGTAATCTAGCAAAGTGGCATAAGCATAATTATGAGTCACTTACTAAAGTTGTGTGTTTTTTTCCATTGCATGAAAACCCTGCCTTGTTTTAATTTTTATTGACTCTTTAAAAGCAATTTTAGGTTTGTAGAAAGAAGTGAATAAGCATTCACACGTCATCCTCAGCCTCTACCCCAATTTCCCCGATTTTTAACATCTTGCAATAGTGTGGTACATTTGTTATAGTTGATGAGTCAATATTGGTACATTACTATTGACTAAAGTATGTAGTTTGTATTAGAGTTTACTCCTTGTCTTATGAATTCTGTAGGTTTTGTCAAATGTGTAATGACAAATAATCCTCATTACAGTGTCATACAGAATAATGGATTCACTCTCCTAAAATTCTTCCTTGCTCCATCCGTTCATCGTTTCCTCTACTAATTTATGTAGAAGATAAATTAGTAGATTGAGTTGATGGTTATAGCAGTTTAAAGCACAGATAGAAAACTAGATTGACCTGCCTACCCAGACTGTGCTTCTCACTCTCACTGTGCCCTTTCTTAACCTTTGGAAATGCTTTTATTCATATATAAAATAGGCTATAACTTCATATAGTTGTATTACAAAAAGTTAATGCACAGAAAAAGACTTGTGCTAGGTATATGGTTTCTTCTCAGTTAAATGGAAGCCATTGCGTGTGTTTGTCAATAGAATTCGTCATACTTTATCTCACATATCTTTACGTCATTGTTGGCACATGACATGTTTAGACTGCACAAATCTCCTCCAAATCCCTAATAGTCACTGATCTCTTTACTGTCTCCATAGTTTTGCTTTCTCCAGAAGGTCATGTAGTTGAATCATACGGTATGTAGACTTTTCAGACTGGCTTCTTTCACTTGGCAATATGCATTTAAAGGTTCCTGTGTGTCTTCTGTAGCTTGACAGAATACTATTCCATTGCCTGGATATACCACAGTTTATTTTTCCATTCACTTCCTGAAGGACATTTCGATTTTAGTGATCATGAATAAGGCTCCTCTAACATTCATGGGAAGAAGGCTTTTGTGTGCATGTAAGTTTTCAAATCCTTTAAGTAAATACCGGGAATGTAATTGCTGGGTTGTGTGGTAGGAGTATGTTTAGTTTTATAAGAAACTGCCAAACTGACTGCCAAAGTAGCTGTACTATTCTGCATTCTCACAAGCAATGAATAAAAGTTCCTGTTTCTCCTCACATTTGCCAGCTTTTGGTATCATCAGACTTTTGGATATTGGTCATTTTAATAGTCATGTAATAATATCTCACGGTTGCTGTGACTTGCAGTTCCCTAATGATACATGACTAGTAACTTCAAAATCCCCATTTGACAGCTGTATTTAGACCTTTGGACTATTTTTTAAATGAGTTGTTTTCTTTCTTATTTTCGAGTTCTCTGTATACTTTAAATACCAGTAATTTATCTGATATGTTTTGAATATGTTTTGAAAAAATTTTCTCCCAACCTGTGGCTTTTGTTTTCATTCTAAGCACAGTTTTAATAACAAAAGTCTTTAATTTTAATGATGCTCAATTTCTCAATTTTTTCTTTGTCTAACCCAATAAATCAGAAAGCTTTTTATCATTTCACATGACTTAATATTCAGGCAAGGTCTATATAGGCCCCTTTCAAACAGTCATAAAGTTTAGAAGCTCTGACCTCACAAACAATAACAACGACAACATAGAAACAAAAATGACAGCTTTTGATGTTGTCTCAGTAATTTCTCAATTCAAGAACAGATTACTGAGCTTTATAAGCAATACGTATAGATATCAATTTCACAATAAAATACCTTATGATATTTATCAAATCACCTTAGTTTTGGTCACTTATTACTATTAGACTAAAATGTAATTTGTCAGACATGAGAAATCCTTTGGAGTATTTTTTAGAGAACCAAGTATTTGTTTTAGCCTTTTCAGTTCTTCTCTTGCTGTTTCTCCAGTATAGTCATTCCAATTGTCTCTATAGATGTATTAATACCAGGTACATAGTAAACACAATTATCTCCCACGTGTACCCCAACCCCCATCCCTGTTCATGCAGTGAACATAAAGGAAGCAGGTCAAAAGGAAGCAGGTCATGTACCCTGTGATGTGCTGGGTTGTAAGGAAAGGTACACAATTAATGTACCATGTCTGAGTTTTCTTCTTCTCTGTATTTGTTCCATTTAATGCATGTATGTTTTTTATTCCTTAGGCCTCTCCAGTCCTAACACACTCAGGGATACTTGATACAGCTATAAGGCTGTGTCTTTATCAGGTACCTTTGGGTTACCCCCGGCCAGGGGTGGGAAATAGAGGAAGTGAATGTCTGTATCCTCATTAAGTATCACACAGAGCAGAAACATAAAGAAGCCTGTGCCATGAATGGGTCTCTTCTTTCTCCAAAAACCACCTACCCCTTCAACTCCCACTGCTTAAAGGAAAATCTTGTATTAGTCTCCCCATTTTCTCCTCAAACTTGCTTTAGCAAAGCAGTTCCTAAACCTCTGTTAATGTATGTCCCCACCCCTAACTCAACACACAGTCTCATGTCACATCACAGAAAAGAAGTTCAAAACAAAACAAAACAAAGCCACAGTCTTATAAGAAAAATAGGTAAGTTTTACAAAAGTTGTGTACTGTATCTCTGCTTTGAATTTTGTCATTGGCCAAGGATAGTAAAACTCTTGGAAAACTATAAAACAGGAACTTACGTAATATGTTTTACCCAAGATTTTTCAAACATTTTTGGAAGGATACTTATTAACATCTTGCAGAGGTAATGTTACATGAAAAACTTAGCATAAGACCAATCAGGTATTCTATGCAATAATGCAGATATATGAAAAAATAATATAATGAAATAAATGACTTTTCAAAAGGTATTGATCCTAGATCCACATTCTTTTTTTGGTTCAGGTGAGGCAATTAGAATGTGAAAAAAAGAAGCATAGAACAACTGTCTAATGAGAGGGACGAATGCTCCTGGGTGGAAAGTTATTAGAAGATAAATTAGTAGATTGACCCTTTTGCTGTCTACGCAGGTTTTTTTTTTTTTTTTTGCTAGTACCAATAGAAACAAATTCATTTTATGGTTTGTGTCACTGGAAATGTATAACTTAGTGGTAGCTGTATAGCAAACTTTGAATATGTAATAATAAGAGATTAGATGTAGGTTTAATATCATTATTTAATTTATTTGCTTGAATACCAGTGAGGAATTTCCACTTAAGCTCTCGTTTTCCAGATGAGTGTTTAATTGAATTCCAGAATTCATTTTGAAATAGAACTTTGTGTAGAATATGAATTTCTTTGCAAGAAGAATCATTTGTACACTTGGGTTTGAGAGCAGTTTAATGTCAATATAACTTCTTTCCAGGCTTTCATTTCCTACTTTTTGATATGGGAATAATCTCATGGCGTGATTGTGAAAGTCTTAAAAGATAATGTTTGGGGGGAGGGGAAGGGATAGCAATAGGAGATATACCTAATGTTAAATGATGAGTTAATGGGTGCAGCACACCTACATGGCACATGTATACATCTGTAACAAACCTCCACGTTGTGCACATGTACCCTAAAACATAAAGTGTAATAAAAAAAGATAATGTTTGCAAAGATACTCTGTGCACTCAAAGCGTGCTCTATGAACTTCATTGCCGTTCACATTTTGGGTTTATGAGGCTTCCATTTGCTGGCAATTGAAATGTGACTCTGAGTTAGATGCCGTGGTGTGGGAGATGATGTTTATTGGAGTTTAAAGCACAGATAGACAACTAGATTGTCCTGCCCACCCAGACTGTGCTTCTCACTCTCACCGTGCCCTTTCTTAACCTTTGGAAACACCTTTATTTATATATAAAATAGTTTCATATACTATTTTATACTATATACTTCATATAGTTGTATTATGAAAAGTTAATGCACAGAAAAAGACTTGTGCTAGGTATACGGTTTCTTCTCAATTAAATGGAAGCTATTGCCTGTATTTGTCAATGGAATTCATCATACTTTATCTCACATATTCAGTGCTTTACATCATTTTTGGCACATGGTATGTTTAGACTGTGCAAGGGTTAATTACGCCAAATTTATCTATCTACAGTTAATATAGCCCAAGGTACCTTGTTTAGCTGAGCCAAAGTTTGCATTTATTAAAAATGTAAATTTATCTTGAAGTGATGCCTGATCTCACAGAACTATGGGTTCCAATCTCTAAATCACTGTGATCAGTAGTAAAACTATGTACTCTGTGTCTGTCCTACTAGCTATATTGCCGGAATCTGGAGCATGACTTTTGGGTCTTTCTGTAATGCCTTACCTCTCATCAAAATTCACAAAATTCACAAGACCTGCTCTCTGGATTGTGAGACTTTTGCATTACAAAGAAAAAGGTACTGTCCTAATGGCATTCCAAAGCCATTTGAAATGAGTTGCTGTCGTTTCCAGGGAGTCATTTTTGTGTTGGTTATCATTACTTTACCATTACCTTTTAATTTGGAAATGTTAAAATCCATTGCCATGCTCCTTGGAATATAAAGATCATATAGGGTCATTGACATGAGTCTGAAAGTATCAGTCACTGGAGACCTTCTAGTGGGATAATGTTGTTAATATTGCTGGTATTCTATTCTTCACGTTTCCTCCAGTAAAATGTAAAGTGACCAAAATATAAGCGTCACGCAGGCAAAGATTCTTTTATTTGTTCAACGAACACTGCTTTCACAGAGTAGTCAGTTAATATTCACTACTAGAATGCATGTTGAATGGCAGCTCTTTTATTTGCCATTAGCGTTGGCCCACTTGATAGCAGTTGGACAAAAAAATTGGACAAAGTGTGTTGATCTTTTATGAAAAAATAGATATCTCTTTCTTTCTTTCATTGTTGCGTTTTCTCTGGGCAAGTTGATACACACTGTAGACCTGATGTTATTTTAGGGATACAGTTGAAGTTACTAGATACTTTAGAGTTTATTTAATTATAATATGAAGCTTTGAGTTTCTGTTTCATTATTAAATAACTTATTTTATGATAGTGTTGCTTAACTTAGTGTGCAAGGCCTACAAATAAACCTAATAAATATCTTACAAACTACCTTAAAATAAATCTAACATTTTTTACTGAAATATTTTTAAACATGTTGAAGTTGGAATGCCAGGTAATTGTATACATACACACACACACATTTTCTTTTGGTTTCTTTGTTCCTATTATTGAAATTCCTATGCTAATAACCATATCAATTTATGAAACTCATTTTGAGAAAAAAGGCCTAAAATATAACTCATTTTTAAAATGATTTTCTCTTAATTTATAATGTCATACTTTAATAAAATAGGGTAGGGCAATTTTGTATAAATATTTATGCTAAGTTTTCTACATAAGTTACTGCATGTAGTCTAGTTTTTAATAGAAGGGATTTCTTTTTCTTCAGTATCCACTTTAAAGTCAATGACATTTAGTGTTTTTTACTTTACAGTTCTAAGTTACTTATGCTTAAAAAGACATCTGACTTTTAAGTTACTGTCCAACTTGATTGTTATCTCTCTGTATCTTATCGATGTGTTCTTGAAAGTAGTTAGATTTTGAAAGACATTACTAAGAGGGCTTTTTCTCATCTTTGGAGAGTAACTTGGGGTAAACGGTTGTCTTTCGTCTTTGTCCTCCTCTCTACCCACAACTCCCCATCCCAGATCATTAGCTGAACTTGTGTGCTCAGGTTAATGTTCTGTTTCACCTTTCTTGTCAAATTGCTAGATACAACTCTCTTCAGTTATATACTGTACAAACAGAATCTCATCTTTTTAATCTCTCTCTTTTAAACAAATGTGTTCACGCTCAGATTTGTTGTCATTTAGAACAGGACTTCCTATTAGAAATATAATAATTTTCCTTCATGTTGTATCTTCAATACAAAAAAAAAAACAGAAAAACACGTATCAATGGTTTGCATGTGTCATGCTGATAGTTGGAGGGCAACTGATATTAGAAAAAGTGACACTATATTTCTGAACACAAACCTTGTTTCATCTTAGAATTTGGTGTTGAACCAATTGTGTACCTCATAGCAATAAACTTTAATGAGTTGTTAATATGTGATTAACTGCCTTGGCCAAACTCAAAATCTTATTCACACATACAATACACACAGAGAACTTATTTTTATTTGTTCAGTCACTCCTTTAGTCCTTCATTTATTTCACAAACATTCATTGACACTTACGTGGCAGCACTCTTATAAGAATAGAATATACCCTGTTAAATCAGACATGATACTTGCTTTTGTGGAGCTTATGCTTTAATGGAGAAACAGAAAGTCAAGCAAAAACTCAAACTATATAACTTTAAATTGGATATGTGCTAATGAAGGAAAATGTGGCAGTGTAAGAAAAAATAATAGGGAGTTAAAAGATAAATAGGAGTTTGGTGGATGAAATTTATGAAGGGCTGAAGATTTCAAACAAAAGAAACTGATGCAGGAGGGTGCAGCTTTGGAGTCAAGAATGAAGTTCTAGGAGATAGCAAGGAAATGGTGGGAGAGGAGGTCAAAGTAGGTAGGATTTTATATATTATCAATGGGAAAATATTGAACAACCCTAAGCAGAAAGGCAATGATAGGGGGTCAAAGTAGGTAGGATTTTATATATTATCAATGGGAAAATATTGAACAACCCTAAGCAGAAAGGCAATGATAGGAGGTCAAAGTAGGTAGGATTTTATATATTATCAATGGGAAAATATTGAACAACCCTAAGCAGAAAGACAATGATATATATTCATCTTCATTACAAATTCTTATATCTTTAGTAGACCTGTTTTCAGGCAAAATTTCATGAGAGAATAGTAACAAAGAGAAAAAAAGTGCTGTTCTCAGATTATCTCTAACTCACCTGATGACTTTAAGCTAAATGACCTCAACATTTTGTGAGGCTTTTCCTTCTTATAAAGTAAGGAGTTTAGATGAGGTGAGGTGTCCAATTTCATTTAGCTTCAATTTCCTGTAATTTGACGGCTGTCAAGTCATGCTTTGATTTGTTCTGTTTGTGAGCCAGAGTAACTTTAAGGCAGTATATTAACTAGGAGAACTATTTCTTTACTTTTAAACTTCAAAATTATGATGACATAAGTATTTTAAAGAGCATTTAGAAAGTAGACAAATGAAAAATTTTTAACATTTTGGAATGCTTCTTGTATTTCTTTTTGAAACCTAGGTTTTTGGTGGTAGTGTTGATATTTATTTTTGCCAAACTAACCATTCCATGTAATTTTGTAGCATTTTGGGTTGATGACCACCGTAAGTCTAGTATTCCCATATGTGTTAAAATTTATCTTTACAATTAATATATTTTCACTGAATTATTTAATTAAAAATTAAACTACGATTTCTAATACATGTTCAGTGAGATATTATTAGGCATTACCTGAAAGGGATTTCTGGAGAAAGAAAGAATTTCTGGTTAAAAAGAGTTGAGCAGGTTTTCCTAGAGCGATTCTCTTGGTCTCTAGGATGGTGCTACAGCATAAAATATCCTCCTAATTTACTTCACAAATTAGCCCTTAGATTTCATGAATTACTTATAATTTTTTTTGTAGACCACAGTTTCTTTGCTCTTCAGTATTACACTTGCTTATGTGAGTTTCTAAAACTAAGTTTAATTTTGGAAATTCTTAATTTTATATTTATATTTTGAATTGTGTTCAAAATTAAGTTTAGTAAAAAGCTAGGTTTTTATTTCTACCTACAAATTCAGTGTCCCATCAATAGAAAAAAAATTCTCAATAATATTTTAAAGTTACTTACTTTAGTCTTTGTCATTAAAGAATAAAATTTACCAGGCAGAAATGCCCCAGAAGCTACCTATGGAGGAAATATAAATATTATTATTACCTACTAATAGTAATATACAAAATAGTCAATTATGTGTATAGAAGTTAAATATATATAAAAGTTAAATATTTATAAATGATACAGGACTCACGTGTTTGTATTCTCTGACTGCTGTGCAGTCACAGTCTGATAAATTGATAAACAGAGTTTGCAGTAAAGAAGGAGTTTAATGATTGCAGGACAGCTGAGTGAGGAGATGCGAGCACCCTCAAATCTGTCTTTCCAGAGAGTACTTGGTTGGGGTGAAGGGATTGTAGAGGACCAGGGGCTGGATAAATGGGGTCACTGACTGGTTTGGGTTAGGGGGATTAAATCTTAAATCACCAGGATATAGAAACTTCACCCTTTAGTGAGTCAGCTTCTCCTGGAGCCCTTCGGAGGAGCTGATGTCAGTAGTTTCACTGGTATGTAGGATCTGAAAGAATACCTCAGAGAGAAAACAACATTTCACAATGCTCAAGTTGTTATCTATGAGTAGTTAAGTTAAGGGATGAATATTCTGATATATGTAAGTCATCAATTCTGATATATGTAAATCATCTATTCTGATATATGTAAATCATCAGTTCTGATATATGTAAATCATCTATTCTGATATATGTAAATCATCTATTCAGATATATGTAAATCATCACTACTCACTATGCTGCATGATCCTTGACAAATTTTCTGATTTCCTTGTATTATTAAGTAATAGCTGCATTCTTTTAGGATACTATTTCATGATCAGCACTCTTCCTTCAGGCTCTACATAAAAATTATATAAGACTACTAAATCAGTTTATGATCTAATTATGTCATTTCTTTATTTGTCTATTATTTGCCACTGTAACTCAATTGTTCAAAGATTCAATGTAGGAGTCATATAATTCAGCCTGATTAATATAAGTATTTGCTCTAAATGACATTGGAAATATATATATCCATTATAGCTCATTTTAGCACATATGTTAATATTTCTGTTGCAGGATTCACTCAGTTATATCCTCATTAAATGTTGGTACACTTCGAAGATATCAAATGATATCAAATCAGCAATACTGAGCAGCTAGCTACATTTATGAATTTCTTATTTGCTAGTTGAAGTTACTTATATTTGTTACAATCTGGGAAGCTCTTAAAAATATAATTATGCCTTTAAATATATCTCTGCAAAAAAAACTTTTGGAAAGAATTTCTTTGGTGTCTCTGAGAACTGTGAAGTCTTAAGTCTGAACGGAATTAAAGGCATTTGTATTCATCCATTCTTTTTTTTTTTTTCCTGAGACGGAGTCTCGCTCTGTCGCCCAGGCTGGAGTGCAGTGGTGCAATCTCGGCTCACTGCAAGCTCCGCCTCCCGGGTTCACACCATTCTCCTGCCTCAGCCTCCCGAGTAGCTGGGACTACAGTTGTCCGCAACCACGCCTGGCTAATTTTTTTTTTGCATTTTTAGTAGAGACGGGGTTTCACCCTGTTAGCCAGGATGGTCTCGATCTCCTGACCTCGTGATCTGCCTGCCTCGGCCTCCCAAAGTGCTGGGATTACAGGCCTGAGCCACTGCACCTGGCAAGTGGTGTCTTTTCACTTAGTTTAAGTTTACTCAGTGATGAGGATATGAACATTTTTCTAATTGGCATTCACTTCCATAACTGTGAACTCTACCCAGTGACCAGTATCTGTGATGGTATTAAGTACCACCTGTTCAAGCTATTTATGTGTTGTAAATTAGTCCCTAATACCCCCTGTTTCCAAAGTCTTATGACATCTAAGATGAAATGATAATAGATAATTTCATTAATTTATAAAACTCTGACTGAAGATGGGAGAAAGATGTCTAAACTAATTCTTTAGATTATATTTATCAAGAACCAGACAGATTCTAATCATTCTACATGTACATTAAATATATTGAATTAGATTTCTCTTCTAACCTTTACAATAAATGCTATATGAGCTTGTGTGTTTATTTAGCTCCTGGAAAATATTAGCTCTAATCTCCCCTATTTCATGCTATTTATGTTTTAAACCTCGTTTCTGAATGTGCTTTGTTAATTTGAATTTTATTGGCCTAAACAAATTTTTTCTTATAATCAACATAAATTACATCGCCATAACTCATATGAAGTTTTCTTCCCTCCCTCAGAAAGTTGTGACCAAACAGGATTTTAATACATTGCAGTTTTTGTAGAACTCCTCTACCAACAATTTCATAGCTAGTTAACTGTTTAAATGCACACTTACTGTGCTAATGGTTGGAGAATAAGAGGTCAAGATGGTGGCTTTTACAAGGAACACATATTTCTGAGCTTATGGCCTGCAAAGCTAAGATAAATTTTAAGAGAGAGAAAAATATCCTAAGTATTTATATATTTAATTATGTTATATTTGAAGTCACATATTTAGGAAATGAAAGTAGGTGTTTTCAAACAATGTCAGTTTCTATCAGCATGCAGCAGGGGTATCCCTCTCCATGCACAGATGCACAGAAACGAGAGAAAAATTAAGTACTAAATTCTAGTGACTATTATAGGATGGTGCAAGTTTCAAGACATGTGAAAGAAAACACAAACTAAAATAATTAGTGAGGACTGTGATGTCCGATAAGGCAAGCAATGAATTCTCTCTTAGCCTCATCTTCTTCATTTGTAAAATTGTTAAATATTTTGCATGACTTCTTCATACTCAGACTTTAATTGTGGTTGGCTTAGAACTCTTTCTCTTTCAACATTGTCTTCATTTCTCCACCGTTTTACTAAATCTTAGTCGTGACTGTTGATATGTCCTCAAGTATCATATACGCACCACGTTCCTTGGAGGTGGTAGAGTGTAGTGAATAGTCAAACAGGTTCTGGGTTTAAATCCTGCATCCTCTGCTTTCTAGCTGTGTGATTTGGGTCAGGCTAGTTGCTATCTGAGCCTCATTTTCCTCATCTGATTGTTTTAAAGACAAAATAGTATATAAGACAAAAGAGTTAAACAATATGTGAAAATATTCCAGCCTCTGACACATCGAAATTCTCAAGAAATATTTACTGTTCTCAGAACAATATTCTATTCTATTCACAATAACAATTGTTACAATTTTTATGCCTGTTCTAAGTTAAAATCTCTACAAGTCCAAGGGTTAATCAAGAAACATTAAATGTCCCACAAATAATTATTTCTATTTAACATAATTTAATTTTAAAACAGTTTTAGGTTCACAGCAAAACTGAGCATTGAAGTGTAAAAGCTTTAAGATAATTTTTTGCCCTTTCAGTATTTAATTTATTTTATTTAGACCTGATTAATTATAAAATTATTTTTCCTTAGCCATGAGAATTCAATATTACGTTATAAAGATATTTCAACTGGAAAGCTTTTTTTTTTTTTTTTTTTTTTTTTTTTTTTTTTTTGAGATGGAATCTGGCTCTGTCGCCCAGGCTGGAGTGCAGGGGCACGATCTCGGCTCACTGCAAGCTCCACCTCCCGGGTTCACCCTGTTCTCCTGCCTCAGCCTCCCTAGTAGCTGGGACTACAGGCGCCTGCCACCATGCCTGGCTAATTTTTTGTATTTTTAGTAGAGATGGTATTTCACCATGTTAGCCAGGATGGTCTCGATCTGCTGACCTCTTGATCCACCCACCTCGGGCTCCCAAAGTTAATTTTTGAATATATTTCAGATTTTGCTCTAGCATATTTAATGAGATATTAATGTCACTATACAATCTAAATTTTGGCATATCATTTTATGTCCCTCAGCGTGTAAAAATCCTTTGTCATTATAGCTTGTAGTCTCTGTCTTTTAATAGTGAACTTAATGTATTTATACTAAATATGATTTTGACACATATGGATATATTTCTGCATCTTTAATAAAATTTCACTGTATTTTTACTTCTTTACTTTTTTCGTTTGTTTTCTGCTTTTCATTGACTTGATTGCATATTTTTGGGGGGTGTGTTGTTTGTATATTTCCTTTTCCATTTAATCTGTGTCGCTTTTCATTGCTCTTTAGTTATTAAATGTTGAACAAAGTGCATTAGCACTAATGAAGCACAAGGTTGCATTAGCAAAGTACAACTTGAAACAATCATCTCCTTCTACCTGAACAATTTAAAGGCTGTAGAAAATTTTAGATATGATCATCTCTTCCAGTTTTTATATTATTGCAATTTGTAAATATAATTATGTATTGTTTTTTAAATTCCAAGCTAAATAGTCATTATCCTTAATGTTATTATTGCTGTTACTTTGGTTATTGATTATTTAGATACACCAACGTGTTTTCAAGTTTCTGTATAACTCAGTGCCACTTAGATCTCACTCTTTTCTTCTCATTGAAGCATATATTTTGGTGCTCTTTGGTATGTAAACTCAATCATTTATTTGAATATGTGTGTGTGTGTATGTGGCAGGGTCTCAGGCTGTCACCCAGGCTGCAGTGCTGTGGTGCAATCATGGTTCACTGCAGCCTTGACTTTCTGGGCTCAAGCAGGTCTCCCACCTCAGCCTCTTGGGTAACTGGGACTACAGGCATTTGCCACCATGCCCACACCAGGCTAATTGTTTGTATTTTTAGTAGAAATGAAGTTTCACTATCTTGTCCAGGCTGGTCTTGAACTCTTGAGCTCAAGCAGTCTGCTCTCCCGAGCCTCCCAAAGTGCTGAGATTACACGCATGAACAACCATGGCTGTCCTGAAAATTATCTTATTTTATATATCTTACTCTTAATAATTTAGAAAGGTTTAAAATAATAGATTGATGGATATTTTCTCTTAGCACTTTGAAGAGTTTAAAATCATAGGTTGATGGAAATTTTCTCTTAGCACTATTGTCTTTTATAATTTCAAGATGCTTTCATTTTAAATTATGAGTAGAAAACAGAAATTACCTAAAAGGGCACAATTACTAGACTGACAGTGTTATGGGTTGAATTGTGTACCTTCAGCAAATAATGAGGCGGTAATTCCAGTAGCTGTGAATGTGACCTTGTATGGAAATACAGCCTTTGCAGATGACCAAGTCAGGATGAAGTCATTAGGATGGGCCCAATCCAATATGACTCTGTAGTTACAAAAAGAAATGTGGACACAGGGAAAGATAGGTATACAGAGAAGGCGATGTGAAGACACAGGAAGAATGCCATTGATAAGCCAAGCGATATGGTCTGTCTTAGCTCCTGTAACTCCCATGTGTTGTGGGAGGGATTTGGGGGAGGTAATTGAATCATGGTTGTAGTTTCCGTAACTCCCATGTGTTGTGGGAGGGATCTGGTGAGAGATCATTGAATCACGGGGTGGTTTTCCCCATACTGTTCTTGTGGTGGTGAATGAGTCTCACAAGATCTGTTGGTTTGATAAGGGGTCTCCTCTTTGCTTGGTTCTCATTCTCTCTTGCCTGCCGCCATGTGAAATGAGCCTTTCGTCTTCTGCCATGACTATGAGGCCTTCCCAGCACATGGAACTGTGAGTTCATTAAACCTCTTTTTCTGTATAAATTATCCAGTCTCTGGTATGTCTTCATGAGCAGCAGGAGAACAGACTAAAACACCAAGAAACACCCAAAGCTGCATGACATAAGGAGAGAGACTTCTCTGGAATAGCTTTTTCCTTGTGGCTCTCAGAAGGAGCCACCTTTTCAACACCATGATTTTAGACTTCTGCCTTCCAGAACTCTGAGACAGTACACTTATGGTTAAGCCACCCACTGTGCGCTGTTTTGTTAGGGCAGTCCCAGGAAACTACTACAGATACAAATCGTAAACAGAAACAAGAGCCAGGAGAAACCAGAACCTTCAACCCTCTATGCAGTACTCTGTCCTTTCTTTCTGGAGGTTTTCAGAAGGAATTTCAAGGATTCGGCAGGGGGTTGGTAGACCATGCTGGGCCCACTGTGTCCCATTCCTGCCAGATTCCTGCGGGAACTGCACGGTTTACTAGGTTACACTTTCTTTTCTGTTTATGGCTTCTCAGGATGCACACTTGACCCTATGCCCTCTCTTAATCCTGGCAACCCCCCATACTCTGCCTAAATAAATACCAGTGGACATAACTACCGACATGCCAAAGTCCTCAACATCTCATATTCCATGGAAGAGTACATAGACGGGCTCTTTATACTGTCATAGATTATACCAGCCGGGTATCCAAGTGATGTCAACAGGGCCCCAGTGTTTTTTAGACATTTTAATAAAAATTTCTTTTTAAAAAATCAGATTTTGCTATAGAGTCAGGCTTATAATCCCTATGTTCTTTTCTTGACAGTATGTTTTTCCAAAAGAATCCTCAGCCATCCACATAAAAACAGTTTCCATATATGCGAACTGGAAATTTTTATAACTGGTAGAAACAGACTAAAAACTGGACTTTCAAAAAATATAGTTGGCCTTTCCTGTGTACGAGCTCCGCATTCACAGATTCAACCAACTATGGATAGAAAATATAGTATTCCCAGATTGGGCAGCCCAAGGATGCAGAGGGCTCAGTTTTAATTTTCCCAGGTTATACAGGACCAATGTTGGAATTTTAGCATTTCTGGATTTTGGCATCCATCAGGGTTCTAGAACTAATCTCTCACGGAGAACGTGGAACCACTGTATATACCAATGGCAAATAAGCAGTGAAAATTTGCTTAACGCCACTAGTCATTAGGAAAATGCAATTAAAACTGCAATGAGATGCTCTATACAGCTACTAGGACGGCTATAATCAAATCACAGAAGACGGAGTACTGATGAGGATATGTAGAAACATCAGTGGTATAGTTGCTTTGGATAACAATAGGGAAGTTTCTTTTAAATTTAAATATACATTTATCATATGACTCAACTGTCAATTCCTGGATGTTTACCCAAGAGAAATAAAAGCATGTTCATACAGAGACCCATTTGCTAATGTTTATAGCAACTTTATTTGCATGGCCTTAAACTAGAAATAATCCAGAGGCCCATGTATTAGTAAAGGTATAATCAAATGGAACACTAGTTTGCGATAAAAAAATACAATATAGACATATGTAACAGCATGAATAAATCTCCAACGCATTAAGTAAACTCAATAAAAAACAATCAAAGCTACATAGTATATGATTCAATTTTTGTGACATTATTTAATAGCCAAAACTGTAGCCACCCAAATCTGAGTGGGGTAGACAGGGGCTAGGTGTCAGGTTGGGGGCGAGGACTGATTACAAAGGGGCACCAGGTAACATAGTACTTTAGGTTGCTGTAACAGAATATCATAGACTGGGTAGTTTATAAACAACCAAAATTTATTTTTCACAGTTTTGGTGACCAGAAGTTCAAATTCACGTTACTGACAGATTCAGTGCCTGGTAATGACTCACTTCCTGATTCAGAGGTGGCTGTCATTCTTTTGTCTCCTCACATTGTAGAAGGACGGGATATCTCCAGGGTCTCTTATAAAAAGCACTAACTCCTTTGATTAAGTCTCTGTTCTTATGATCTAATCACCTTCCAAAGCCTCCAACTCGCAATACCATTATATTGGGTATTAGATTTCAGCATAAAATTTCAGAAGAATATAAAAATTGAATCTATAGAACAAGGGAATTTTTAGGATGAAACGTCTCCATTGAAGTGGTTGTTACACTACTGTAAACATTTGTCAAAATTCATCAAAATGAACACTTAGAAAATGCTGTTATATATCATTATCGTTTGGCTGTGTCCCTCCAAAAGGCATGTGTTGGAACATAATCCAATGAACCACTGTTGGGAGGTGGGGCCCAATGGGAGGTGTTTAGGTCATGAAGGCTGAAGCCTTGTGAACAGATTCATGCTGATTTAAAATAACTTAAAGCTGGGAGTTCAATCTCTTGCTGTCTCACCTTCCACCATGAGATGACACAGAAAGAAGGTCCTCACCAGACACTTGCCTTTGCATCTTGGATTTTCCAGTTTCCAGAACCATGAAGAATCTCTACAAATTGCCCAGTCTCTTATATTCCATTATAGCAGCACAGACTGAATGTAACTATACATGTATTGCATTTGAATGAATATTAGCAAGAAATTAAACATTCACCACAATAAAGGGATCTTTGAATGAGCACTGGGTCCCTCTGAGCAAGGCCATGGACAGATGTTATGTAAGAGAAAGGACTGGATCAGAACTTTGAGAGCAGAAAGCATCAAATATTCTACAGCTTGAGCCTTCTGTAATGGTAGCAGTAGGAACTGAAGATTCCTATGTTTTTGTTATCTTAGATGGTGAATTGGACTCCACTAATGGAGGGGCTTAAGATATCAGCAGCCATTTATTTTGTATAAACAGTTGTGCAAAATGAATGTGCCAATAAACCATAACAAAATAAATTGGGAGAGCTTCAAATCTAATCCACCTTTTAGGAAGTCTATGATGGATAGACTTGACCTACAGAATCTATGCACACTTTTGATAAGCCAATAATTTCCTCTCTATATAGATACCCCTAATTCAGGCTTCAGGGGCTAAAAAGTGTTCCCAGCGTTGCAACAAAATCATCAATACTTGAACAATATAACACACACTACAAGATTCCTTACTTTGAATGTTGAATATGTGTAGATATAGATACTAACAGAAGAAATTAAAGTTTGGCAGCTTTTGAAAGTGTAGTCATTCAAATATGTAAGGCACTGTTTGATGACACAACTAAAAATAAAGTTTTCATATTTCTTTTTTCAGTATTTTACATAATCTAGGGAGATATAAACTTCTGGCTAACAAAAAAATAAATGTTTGCTTAGGAAACAAGACTCCCAGACTTAAAAATCGTTACAAAAATACATATGTGACCAGCTATGTTTGGTTTCTCCGTTGTCTTTTGTTTGCATTCTAATTTTTCCAGCTTGAAGTATCTTGTCCTTACTCATTTTTAGACATCCAATACAGAGGTAATATTTATTTATTCAGTATTTGTCACTTTGAGAGTACTATGTTTTCTCAGATGTGAATCATCAAGTTGTTCTTGAATATTATACATTTCATTTTCAGGGTAGGATAAACTTTGTACCGATTATATTTGAATTTGTTACTTGAAGTGGAAATTGTATGTGATAGCAGAAAGGCTGAGTGCTTTGAAATGAGTAATACTGGATAGTGAAATATTGGTTAAAATTCTGGATCTTCCAGTGATAGCTGCCATCAAGGACACATTTCTTATCATTTTTAGCCTTAAGTCACTCACTTTGAACATGGAAATAATAAACACATTTTACAAAGTTATACTGGTGTGATGAGATCAGCATTCAGTAAAGGGAAGCTGATACGACTGTCAGTCAACGGATTCATCTAGCTATTTACCTACCGTTCTTTTGTTTTCCTCTCTGCAGCCAAAAGATTTAAGTTCAAATTCTGGATTGACAGTTTATTACATCTGTGACTTTTAGCAAATTATGTACTTTGCAGTCTAAAATTTCACATTTATAATGTATGATATTATTATTAAAGAGTCTATAAGAATCCAGTTTAGTGCCTGAAATATAGTAGGTGCTCATTTAATGACAGCCACTATTTCAACTTTTAGACATCACTATTACTACAAAACTGGCTTTGATATTTTACCTTTCTAAAATTTATTTTTTTGCTTCCTAAAATGCAGACTGTCCTACATCCAAACTATATTGGAAATTAAATATTTTAACGGAAAATAAAAATCACACACAGGTCAAGTAAGTTATAGTGGTTTTGAACAAAAGGCATACAATTTCTTTTTAAAAAAATATAAAAAGTACTAAAGCTATGTTCAACACGAATATACTTATATGTGTATTATATACATGCTGGAAATATCAGTTTTTAAGGGACTACATAGCAGCTACATGTTTTGATAATTGACATTATTCAGCAAATTATTCTAATACAGGAAGTATGTCAAATGATGAGTTCAGTATAACATTTTTATCTGCATTGCTTTGTTACTTTTGTGCATTACTATTAAATGCATTGTTATATGTTGCTGTAAGTTGTATTATTGCATATTAAAATCATTCTTAGATAAAATAAAAATCAACAAGGTCATTTGCACAGCTCGAGAAAATGTTTTTATCATACAGAGATTACGCATTTTTCTTTTAGCACTTTTTTTGCATGAAATCAATTGTTTCAGGGTTTTTTTTTTTAAAAAAACACATCTTCCAGGTAAAGTAAATATTTTCACTTTTAGCTACACATGGATATCCTCCATTATTTATGTTGTCATATACTTATCTTAGTAAAAGTTTGCCTAAAAATAACTGCTTATCCAAAGTGTACTTATGTTAAGTGTAGATATATTTTGAGTAAATAAAAAGCAGGTATTGTTTTCAGAGATAATCTTAAAAATGCTTTATCATGAATCTGGAGGTTAAATAGCTGGAAATGAAATCCAGAAGTAAATGATACCACTTGTAAACATACCTCTGACATTAGGAGTATACAGGAAATTATGACAAGTATCTGTTATCATAGATAAGTAAGGGTATCCCATGGGTAACTAAAAATGAGCATATTTAATGGGAGCCAAGTTTCGTATTTTTAAAAGACATGGAGAAATTTATTTTATAAGAAAAATCTGTTTAAAATGGAAAATCTTTGTAAAAAAACTACTCTTTTTAAAATCCTTTGCTAATGGCCTTCTTGAACTTTATCTTAATGTATATAAGAATTCTTCAAAAGTCACATTATATAATTAATTAAGGATACTAGAGAAAATTAGATACTGCAATGTGTCAACAATGTTTAGAACTGATGTTAAATAAGTCTGGGTGCAGTGCCTCACTCCTGTAATCCCAGCACTTTCGTAGGCGGGTCACCTGAGGTCAGGAGTTCAAGACCAGCTTGGCCAACATGGTGATACCCCAACTCTACTAAAAATATGCAAATTACCTGGGTGTGGTGGTGGATACCTCTAGTTACAACTACTCTGGGAGGCTGAGGCAGGAGAATTGCTTGAACCTGGGAGGTGGAGGTTACAGTGAGCCGAGATCACGCCACTGCACTCCAGCCTGAGAGACAGAGCAAGACTGTTAAAAAAAAAAAAGAAAAAATATCGCTGCTAAATACGTTTCTGGCTATTACTAATTTCTATTTGTGATGGTCTAGTTTGTGCTTTTCTTTTTAATAAAGACTTGTTTTTTAAAAGAAAGCACAGTGATCTGGATGATGTCTTATGGTAAAGCCTTGGGGTAAACTCCAAAGGGTAAGTATTAGCAGTGTCGATGCCACCTCATTACGGTAACCACAATACCACATTTAAAGTGAAAAAAAAAATCAGACTTTTCTGAAGTGTCTTGCAAATTCAAATCCTTTCTATGATGGCAAATAAAACAGGAATTTGGAGCACCAAACTTGCCCCTTCCTCTGCAATAAAGTAAACAAAAGTTTCAAACATGTTTTAGAATGAATTCCTAATTTTATACATCAAATGACCACCCTCTCATCACATTGAATACCTATGGTAAGAAATTAGAATTCTCTCTCTCGTCCTTCCTTGTTAGTGTAGGGTAGAAGGGATTTTTTTTTCTCATCCATCACTAGGTTCATGGCTGAAGCACCTATAACAAAAGGCAGTTTAACAACAGAAAAGCATACATATTTATTTAATGTAAATTTTATGTGACATGTGGACCTTCAGAAATGAAGACCCAAAGAAATGGCGAAATCTATGTATATTTATGCTTAGGTTGGATGGGGAGTAGACAGTCATGAGGAAGCATGATTGAACAGAAGGAGTATGATCTAATGGTAATAAGCTGGGGGAACTTAGCAAGGCCTGTTTGTTCATATTATTTTCTGTGTCCCAGTGTGACATTCCTTGTCTCCAGATATGAGGCACATGAGGCTCTTATCACATACTTCAGAGGAAGATCAGATTCTTTTTTTATTTTTTTTTTGAGACAGAGTCTCGCTCTGTCGCCCAGGCTGGAGGGCAGTGGCGTGATCTCCGCTCACTGCAAGCTCCACCTCCCGGGTTCACACCGTTTTCCTACCTCAGCCTCCCGAGTAGCTGGGACTACAGGTGCCACCACCACACCCGGATAATTTTTTGTATTTTTAGTAGAGACGAGGTTTCACCGTGTTAGCCAGGATGGTCTCAATCTCCTGACCTCGTGATCCACCCACCTCGGCGTCCCAAAGTGCTGGGATTACAGGAGTGAGCCACCGCACCCAGCTGAAGATCAGATTCTTTTACAGCTTGCTTCAGAGAAGAAGGATTGGAGAAGGTCAGAGACCTTTCTCCTTTGTGATTTTCTCAAATGTGAAGGTGCCATCTTCTGGGGTAGCACGTTCTGAACCCAATGCTCTGGGGTAGCGTGTTTCTATTTGTAGAATATCAAGAGAATGGTGTTGCATCTTTCAGAAAACCCAGTCTAGAAAATCTTAGGAATGAAATATACAACCTAATTTTATACATTTTTCTAATTTCTATTTATGGTTAATATTTGAAGAAACATTCCCTCATGCATATAGAGTTTTAATTTAATGTAAGTGGATAATATACATAATAATGCTGGTTGCAAAGATTTTGTGTTCCAGAAGAGTTCAATAATATTTTCCTTAAAGGTTGGCGTGGAAGAAGAAAATTTATTTCCAACATTTTAATCTTTGACTCTGCATTAGCCATTTTCAAGTAGATAAATTAATTTTTTTCACTTGAGTTATTTACTGAAAATTGGTGAACTTAATTGCTGAAAAGCTTTAGCTTTTGCTGTTTTTTTTTCGCTAATCATTGATTCAGTGATTACTATTTCTTTTCTATTTTCTTTATATGTACTGTAATTTCTCAATGGCATTCAAGAAACCCAGGAAAGCACATTGAAAGTGGAATTATTTGAGCTGGACATATACTTGTGCATTAAAAAATTCTCCAAATATGTCTTTAAAACTTAATTAAAAATGTCAACTTAGAAACTTAATGTGCCTGGGGCTTAGTCCAGAGGACAGTGGTATCAGCTGAAACAGGAAGATAATGGAAGGGGATTTGAACTTTATGATAAGGACACCTGGTCAGTTTAAGAAAGACAATGGCAGGATCAGAATATACGTTACTGCCTGCTGTGTATATGCAGCAATAGTGGTTATACCTGGTTCTTTGTCTCCAAATCAGAGCACAGGCCCAACAAGAACAATCCTCGGTCCACTTATGAAGGAGGCTTATCCACTCAGTTGGAGGTATGGTTTCCCTGCATATTGCTGCCAACTTCCTGTCACTGCCCCAGAGGTTTAGAATTAGCATTAATGACCTTCAAACAGCTTAATTTCCCCAGAGTCATTGAACACAGCTAGTTGGCCCTACTAGGCTGAAAGCCATATGGCATCAATTGTAAATGTTTTGCTACCATTTCCCAACATAACCACCTGCCTGATTTACTGTTTGCTGGATACTCACCTTGAATGTGAATATGTCCACATAATTTTTTTCTTTAAATTAAGAAATGTAGTTTAAAATTATGATTCATTTTATCCTATTAAGATGTTGAAGGGGGATGCTGAAGAAGATTCACATTGTCAGTTTTGTATAAATCCACTTGTTGGAGAAAAGTGTTGAAATGAAATTAACAAAACCATCACATAAATATAAACGTGTAGATTGTTAAAATTACAGTTTTAGGAAATTTGCAACATAAAGTACAAGGTAAATAAATATCTCATTTTGAACTCACATATTTAGTACAAATTATTGCCCAAAATACATCCTAGGGCTTGGGGATATTTAGAAAAGAGAAGACCCCCAGAGCTATAAATCATTAAAAAACCAGATAGCTTAACTTCAAAATGCATTTTATTTTTTTTAGTCTTGGGTTTCAAGATAAAACCTTGAAGAAAACTGTAGAAGCCTTTTCTCTTAGCCATAAAATAGACTCCATATCCCTCCCTTTCCTACCATGTGTACTCCCTTCACATTTATCTAATTGTATGCTGTCGTCTATATGCCTTCTTAGAAGTTGCAGGGGCTAATCTTGAGTCTGACAAAGGAAGCTTGGAGACTCAGCTGCAAAATTCCCAAGATTATTTCAAGGTGGCTGGCTAGTCAACAACCCCGCCATTGTTGAGATGCTGCCAGCTCGTGATTCAGGAGGACTGAGACACAAAATAGCCACCAGAGCAAGACACACAGACATTGTACTCAGCACAATTTTGCGCGCCTTCCTTATCAATTTTTCCACACTTAAACTCCTACCCTCACCCCCAAAATTGAAGTGGTTGCTTTGGATGGGAATCCGGCCACATCCCCTTTACTAGTTTTGGTTAGTAAAATCCCTTTCTTTCCACCAGACCTCACTCTTGTGAATTGGACTCTGCAAGTGGTAAGCATTCAGATCTGTATTCAGTTACAACGAAGTGATCTCTCTGCAATGGATACAGAAAAGATAGGTTCAAGGGGAAATATAGGGGAAGAGGGAGGGGGAACTTAAATAGGGGGGATAAATGAATTTGTGATAATTAAAAGCAGACATAGAGAAAATTCTGAAGGGAAACTGGTAACAGTGTATATGGAGACATTGTGCTCCTCAATGGAAATTTTGAGGGTACGATATTGTTTCCATGCATCTCCCTTTCAGCAATTCATCCCAGTGACTTGATGCAATGACATCACCTGTTCTCTTCTGAGGAAACAGTTTTAGACATTCAAAGCCCAGTTGTTCAATGTAGCCGAGATTCTTTAATTTCTATTTCAGCTAATTAGTAGCAATACAAACTCTTGCCAAACAAGAAATGTGAATTCTTAAAGATTAAATTTTATTTTCTCTCTATCTAGAGGTAGGAAACCAATCTTTCGGGAGGCACAAATTACGATGACAGCCAACATTCATTTATTCATTCCAAAATAAAGCCTTTATGTGTAATGAATTATTTTTCGTAATTCTAGAAAGTGGCGTGTTCCAGCAATTATAATTATAAAGTGTACTGTTTTTGGAGGGTAAAATAGTAAGTCACATCATTAAGGTCAAAATGATGTTTAAAGGAAAACTATAACTATGCCTTTAGTATATTAAAATTAGATAATATTTTATACATCTGTCCCTGCAAAATAAAACACTTTTCATATGTTTTCTTTGGCTCACACACAACTAAATTTGATGAGATAAAATATACAAATATTTGACAGGGTCAATTTCCTTTTCAAGTTGGATTTTAATTAATTCAATAAGCATGTATTGATGACCTACTGTATGCAATACATTTGGCTAAATTTAGCATATCTGATTTTGCTCTATCATCATGGATCGTGATGTTTGTGACGGGGGATGTTTGTGACTGGGAGCTTTTTTTTCCCATTAGCCAAATAAATAAGTAGGTAAATGCTTAAAGATTTTTTTAAAAATCCACGTGGTGTTATTTTGAGAGGTATAGAATTTATCTAAGCTCCAGTTCCTTCCATTGGAAAAATGCATATTTAAATGAGGTAATATGTATAAAGGCAATGGTGGCTGGGCACGGTGGCTTGTGCGTGTAATCCCCGCAATTTGGGAGGCCCAGGTGGGACGATCGCTTTAGCCCGGGAGTTCAAGATCAGCCTGGGCAACAGGGAAAGACCCAGTTTCTACAAAATATTTTTAAATTTAGCTGGGTGCAGTGGCACGTGCCTGTAGTCCCAGCTACTTGGGAGGCTGTAGCAGAAGGATTGCTTAGGCCTGGGAGGTTGAGGTTGCAGTGAGCTGTGATCGCGCTACTGCCCTCCAATCTGAACCACAGAGTGAGACCCTGTCTCTAAAAATAAATAAATACAGAAATAAATAAATAAAGACATACATACATACATACATACACAAAAAAGGCAAAGAGTAGGCCCTCAATAACATGAGCTAATATCAATCTGTATTTCCATAAATTGGTATCATTCTATGTATTCATAGCCTCCAAACCTGTTATAGTCCAGTCTTCGGCTCCTTTTCCTGTGGCTTTAAAAATTTATATTAGATAAGGAAAAGAATCACACTATATACTTATCCTTAACTGTTTTATAGTTATTTTCAGATTTACATTTCCTGTGGTTACCAAATTACAAATGGCTACATGTAAAAACATACCTTTCTGGACAGTTTAGTTTCTCAAAGTTCAGAGGAACTCATATGCACTTACATGTAAAAATTATATAAAATATGCATATGTTAACTTCTCATATATACTTGAAAGACACCTAACAAAATTGAGAGTTCGCAATGGCGTTACACACATATTTGAAGTTGCAAATAGAAAAAAACAGATATCCAGAAATCAGGCTGAGTTTATACCCTAGAGATATTTGCAATTCCTCCATAATAAAGTGACAAAATTTGTGACTTTGAAGCTAAAAATTATGTATAACTACATTTTACACAATTTTAGCCATCAACAACTTATATTAACAAATAAATTAAGTTATACATCAAGCCAGAAAAGATAGCAAATTTCTTATGTTCTAGTATGGGAAGAAGAAAGGCATTTTTAGTTTAAAATTTAGTATGCGACACAAAATGGCCAGATGGTGCACATAATCCATTTGTTGCAGGGCTTCTAGTTCTTTCTGTGCATTGGAAGAAAACCAGGTGACAAGTTAGGCAGCAGTTTTTATGTAGGACATTTCCAAATTGCATATAATCAGAGAATAAGGATCTAGAAGATAACTTCCAACTAAAAACAAGCCATTCTGACTCAAAGTCACAAGAATTCAGTCTTAATAATCACAAATGCTTTCTGGTCTCAAGCTTAAATATCTATTCTCTATTTTCTTTGGACTCTCAGTGTCTTAGAATTTTTGCACACATAGTCTTACATTTTCCTCTTCAGAGAATGGGATTGGCAGAAGAAATGAGAGAACTTTTTGCAGCCAGTCATTTTTTCCAAGATCACAGAGCTAGTCAATACACCCTGAGATTCACATAAAACATGAGAATAGCCAGTATGGGGTACCTAGAAATGAGGAGCACTGCAATTATAATACAAACAAAAATTATACCCCATTTTACTAGTTTGAATCATTACCACAATAAACATGGATTCATATGTTAGGCTGTGATAGAACCAAAAGAAGACATTTATGTGATTTTTTTTTTTTTTTAATGGCATGCATCTGCTCGGGACAGGCTGTGCTTTTTAGAGGAACAAATTTATCCTTCAGTAAAAAATTCTGGAGAAGTGTGATATAAAAGATCAATTAAACTTGATATTTAAAGTCTTTGTACCAAAATAATGAATCTATTCATGAACAATACAAGAATGAGATTTGGCAGGAAAGCTATGTCAGTATATCTCATATCAGTGCCTAGCTAGGATGCTAATTCACAAGAAAAAATATTGTCATTCTCCAATGTCAGACGGTTATTTGAAGCCTGTCTGCTTTTTTTGGTAAAGATACTTTAAATAAGGAACCTGGGGAAAGAGTTACAGATATCTACTGGCATGAAGAGGAAGACTGTTTACTGAATAGAATTGAATGGATTTTTTTATGAGTATTGGTATTATTTCAATTTTCAATTAAAAAATAAACTGGTATATGCAAAATCTTCATGCTGTGGGCCATATTGAAAGATAGTAAATAATTGAAATAAAATGCCAAGATATTGGTGGGGACCCGTCTGCACCTACTAGGGTCTTGATGTTACCTGAGCCCCCTTAGGTATTTTAAATATGTGCCAGAAGACATGCTTCCCAGGACATGATTTTTCTATTCCTAAAAATAAGTTACAGGAAAAATAGACAAATGAAGACTAAATGTTTCAAGAGGGAACCCATATAATGGGTTAAATGAGGCATAGGATAGCAGTGTGTGAGGCATTTTGTATTAGAGCTCATTTAAAATACCATCGGTTACATGAGGTTTCAGAAAAAAAGAAAACAGCCTGTGTTCTGCATAAACAACTGTATGCAATGCATTGTAAACTGGGTATGAGGAATTAAGGAAAGAATGCCTTTTCTTCTGGTGTTCATCTTCCTCCTGGTTCCTAGCCAACTACAACAATTTGTTTTATAATCTTGCTTATGGCACCTTCCATGGCAACAGGTGCTTACTCATTTTGACAAATGTCACTTTATTAACAATCGTGATGTATGCAAAGAGGACTAACAATCCCTCTAGTTATGCAAAGGACAGGCACAGTACCCGCTGGGGATCAGAGCCTACCAACTTTGTGACAGCTCACAGTATATTTTCACTATTGAAGCCAATGGAGTATATATTGAATATACACTTTGTTCAAGGATTGGTCCTGCTTTATGCTTGAGGCTTATTTTATTTTCAACGTGTCCTGATTTATTAAACTAGTTTTATGATGGACACACCTAAAGAGCATCTGTCTCCTATACAGGAAATGGCCATGTTATAGTGACAAACTTGGCAATGTAGAAATAAACTTAGAAATGTAGGCAAATATGAGATGATACCTGAACATCATCTCAGCCACACCACAGTTATTGAGATATTGTTTTCTAAGGGTAAGGTCCAAACACTTTATCATATTTTTATATCTTGCATGTAGTAGATAATTTATATACCTACCAATCACACACACACACACACACACTTAATGTCATAGCAATCTAATTAGAAATAAAAGTTTCTAAATTTCAAACAATGTGGAGCAAAACTATAAAATATTGTCTTAAGTTTTACAAATTTTTTAAAAAGGTGATTCACAGGATTATGGAGGATATTGATCCAATTGAATAAAACATAAAGCCCTGAATACTTCTCCACTCTTCCATTTTTATAGAAACTAAGAAGCAATTTAAGGATTTCTTTTTTAATGTGAAGAAAAATGTTTTGTTAGATTTTCTGCTAAATGCCATTTAAATAATCAATTTGCCAACATTTAGGGAAATTGAGTATGCCACTTCTCTAAAAAGCTTGTCATTTCTCTTTAGGGTAACGTGTAACAGAGATGCATAGGAAAATTCAGGGATGTGCTTTGAAATACTATTAGTAGATAGCAAATGGGGGATAGATGGATAAAAATTTAATCTATATATTACTGGGCAAGAGTTAAAAGGGATAAAGTATCTCTCTATACACATGGGTCTCAAAATTGGCCTCAAAAATGATACTGAGTTAAAAAACACTAAGTGAAACATGGTGAATATCACATTTCCCTGTGTAAATATAAAAATAGAAAAAATATAACAATCATTGTTGATATATATTTAGGAAAGAAAGGATTAATAGTTTAATATTGAGAGTAGATTAGACACACACATATATTAAATATATAAGAATTAGCCTTTCGATTTGTTAATCTTTTTGTTTTAATCTGCTGTATCTCTATTTACTATTTCATTCATTATTATTGTTGGTTTTTATAATTGCATTTCTTCTGCTTGGGTTTCTTATATTTTCCCTAATATCTTAAGTTAACTGTTGAATTTATCGGTTTTCAGACTTTATTGCTTTCTTGTATGTTTTAAATATGCTTTCCTATTTCCAAATCTACAAATTTTTCAAAAAAAAATGTTTTTTTCTGACTTTGAACTTCGTTGTGCTAAGAGAAGTATATCTGTCTGATAATTCCTTGGAATTGGCTGATATGTGCATTATGTCTTCCCCATGTGGTTCGGCTTTCTCTGAAGTTCCGTGCGTACCTGAGAACACTGTGTATTCCTTGGTATGATGGGTTTGTTGACTTCTTTATATGTTTTGAGGCAAGTTATTAGAGGCATCAAAGTTGAAATGAGTGTATAATTATCATTGTTTTATGATGTTTTCCATTCTATATGATGCTTTGTGCCTTAAAGACTTCACTCTATAATATTAATATAGATACACCAGCTTTCCTTTGACTAATATTTAAGCTGCCTAATTTCTTATCCTTTGTGTATCAGTTTTTCCATGTTTTTATTTTCATGTGTGATTCTTCGATAGTATAATCCTGGATCTTATCTTTTATTGAATTTAACCTTTAACTAGAAAGTTAATTTATTTACATTTATTAGGATTGCTGATATATTTGGATTCATTACCATCCTATTTCTTGTTTTGTATGTTCCTCTTTTGCTTCATCGCTTTTAATTTTTATCACTTTTTCTGCATCTTTTACATGAAGTTTTTATTTAAATTCTATTTCCCTCTTTATTCTTTTAATAGTTACCATGAAATTTTAACAGATTTATTTACTTAAAGTCTACATTAATCATTTTCTCTATTCCTTCTTTATATAACATAGGGACCTTAGAATTATAAAAATCAAATCACCTGCTAGTCTTACTTATTGTCCCATATTTTAATTATATCCTTTCTGTATTCCCAAATTTAATTTTTTTGTTATTTCACACAGACCCTGTGGTTTATCTACATGCTTTCCATGTTCTTCACTCAACATTTCTTCTTGTATCTGCAGCTTTCCTTTTGTAGTTATTTTCCATCTTGCTGACATATCGTCAAAAGTTTGTTGAAGTGTGAATCTATTCACTTTTAGGTTTCCTAAAGGGAGTTTTAGTTTTTCTTTTAGGTTTACTTACATCTTACTTTTGAATTATTTCACACATGACAAAATATGTGAGAGGAGTACAACTATTAATACTTCCTATATACCTTGCGCCCACATCCTTTACTTGTTTATGTTTTACTGAATGCACTTTATCATTCTCTCTCTCTTCATCCTCAGTGTTCATTTTATTACCATGTTGACAGGAAGAGTTGTTCTTGATATTAAGTAAGGATTTTAAATCAACTTATTATCACTGCAAATTTCCAAAAGACAGAAAGAAGGGTAACAGTGTGAATCTCTCTGGCTTCTAGTAGAAATGGAAATATTGCTTAGATTGGAGGAAGGTCATAGAGCACTCAGAAGAAATATGATCGTATTGTCATCATAGAAGCAATACATTTGTCTTTTGTCTCCTTACTTGTTTATATTTTTTCAACTATTTAAATCAAACAATTTGAGGTGAAAGTTCACCACCACTCTCACCTACCAATAACAAGATAGAACAGTGGAAATATTAATTCACAAACATGTGTTTTCATTTTGATGATAGTCAGCTACTAATCTAGATGCTTGATATAAGAGACATTATCTAAGCTCTACCATACCTGTATCAGTAGAATTACTTCCCTATTATACATGAAGATATACAGGCATACCTTGGAGATATTACAGATTCAGTTCCAGACCACTGCAGTAAAGCAAACATTGCAATAAAGTGAGTCATACAAGTTTGTTGGTTTTCCAATGCATAAAAAAGTCATGTTTACATTACAATATAAGCAGCTGAGTGTGCAATAGAAGTATGTCTAAAAAACAATGCACATACTTTAATTTTAAAATACTTTATTGCTAAAATGCTAATGATTATCTGTTCCTTCATCAAGTTGTGATTTTTCACAGGTAAAGGGTTTGGTCCAAGTGTTGGTGGCAGCTGACCAATCAGGGTGGTGGTTTCTTAAAGTTAATGTGGCTGTGGCAATTTCTTCTAACAAGGCAGCAATGAAGTTTGCCACATTGGTTGACTTTTCCTTTCATGAAAGATTTTTTTTTTTTTTTTGTAACGTGATGCTGTTTGATAGCTTTTTCCCCACAGTACAACTTCTTTCAAACCCAAATTCTACCACTGCTTTATCAACTAAGTTTCTGTAATATTCTAAATTCTTTGTTGTTATTTGAAGAATGTTCACAGCATCATTACCAGGAGTAGATTCTATCTCAAGGAACGACTTTCTTTGCTCATCTCTAAGAAACAAATCCTAATGCATTAAAATTGTATCTTGAAACTGCAGCAACTCAGTCACATTTTCAGGCTCCAGTTCTAATTCTAGTTGTCTTGCTGATTCCACCACATCCGCATTTACTTCCACTGAAGAGTTAAACCCCTCAAGGTCATCTGTGAGAGTTGGACTCAACTTCTTCTAAACTCCTGTTATTGTTGATATTTTGGACTCCTCCCAGGAATCACAAATGTCCTTAGTGTCATCTAGAGTGGTGAATCCTTTCCTGAAGATTTTCAATTTATTTTACCCAGATTCATCAGAGTAGTCATTATGGCAGCAATAACCTTACCATGTTTAGTTCTTATGTAATAAAACTTGAAAGTTGAAATTACTCTTTGATTCAGAGGCTACAGAATGGATGTTGTGTTAACGAGCTTAGAAACACTAATATCCTTGTTCACCTCCATCGGAACTCTTGGGTGGTCAGGTACATTGTCAATGAACAGCAATATTTTGAAAGGACTCTTTTTTTTCTGAGCAGTAGGTCTCAAGAGCAGGATAAAAATATCCAGTAGACCATACTGTTAACAGATATGCTGTCATTCAGACTTTGCTCCATTTATAGAGTACAGGCACAGTAGATTTAGCATAATTCTTGCTATTTTCAGAATCGTTAATCAGTATTGGCTTCAACTTCAATTTACCAGCTGCATTAGCCCCTACCAAGAGTGTCACCCTGTGCACTGAAGCTTTAAAGCCAGGCATTGACTTATTTTCTAGCCATGAACGTCCTAGACAGCATCTTCTTTCAATATAAGTCTGTTTCATCTACACTGAAAATCTCTTGTTTAGTGTAACAAACTTCATCTATTATCTTAGCTAGATTTTCCAGATTATGTGCTAAAGCTTCTACATCAGCACATGCTACTACTTCACCTTGCACTTTTTCTTTTATTTTGGGATGGCTTCTTTCCTTAAAAATTATCAACCAACTTCTTCTAGTTTCCAACTTTTCTTCTTCATTTCTCTCAGCCTGAAGAGAATTGAAGATAATTTGGGCCTTGTTGTAGTTGGTTTGATTTTCTATCCAGACTGATAAAACGTTCTTCATATCAGCAACAAGCCTGTTTTACATTCTTCATCGTTCATTTGTTCACTGTAGTAGCACTGTCAATTACCTTCAAGAACTTTTCCTTTGTGTTCATAAGTTGGCTGTTTGTTATAAGAGACCTAGCTTTTAGCCTCTCTCAGCTTTCAACATGCCTTCTTCATTAAGTTTAATCATTTCCAGCTTTTGACTTAAAGTGAGAGATGTATGATGCTTTTCTTCTCACTTGAACACTTACAGGCCATTGCAGGGTTATTACTTGGTCTAATTTTAATATTGTTGTGTCTCAGGGAATAGTGAGGC
Source organism: Symphalangus syndactylus (assembly GCF_028878055.3). Classification (NCBI taxonomy): domain Eukaryota; kingdom Metazoa; phylum Chordata; class Mammalia; order Primates; family Hylobatidae; genus Symphalangus; species Symphalangus syndactylus. The sequence continues at coordinate 160,825,692 of NC_072447.2, read as the reverse complement.
TTGAGGAGAAGAAGAGAGATGGAAGAACAGCTAGCTGCTGAAGAAGTGGGAACACACATGATATTAATTAAGTTTGCTATCTTATATGTGCAGAGTGTATGGTGTCCCACAATTACAATAGTGACATAAAAGATCATTGATCACAGATAACCATAAGTAATATAATGACAATGATAAAATCTGAAATATTGTGAGAAGTATTGAACTGTGACCCAGAAACCAAAAGTGAGCACATACTGTTGGAAAAAATAGTGTGGATAGAATTGCTCAAGGCAGGCTGGCCACAAACCTTCAATTTGTAAAAAACACAACATCTACAAGAAAAGTGCAATGAAACAAAGTACGCTTGTCATTGCTCCAGGTTACAGAGAAAAAAAGTGGAAGAGATTAGATTCAAATCAAATCTCTCTGATGCCAAAATCCATGATCTTAATCATTAAATACATTGCTTCCAATTTTATGTCTAGATAATATATATTTCATAGGTTTTATATAAAAATCTATTGTTTAACCTCATCTCATTAGTAATATATATATAATATTCAGAAAGTTTAATTAAACAATGGTTGCTTAAATGAACTACTGCTTTATTAAGCAAGAAACAAATCTTAATCTGTAATATATATTTAGAAGTAGCATTTATAACATTAAAATAAGCCATGATGGTTTTTCCAAAATAATGAGAAAATGACCCCTTAAATCAATTATACTTTAAAAAGAAAGATGCCTGTTTTGTCTGTCTTTATGAAGGAGATGAAATTTGGCAAGGCAAAAACTATAGATTGTTAAAAGAAGCAAGTTAACTCATGTTTATGTTTTATAACTTATTTTATTTTTTAAAACAACCTTGAGTAGAGTTTTCTTTGTATTTATTTTGTACTATTTTAAGATGTATAGGTCATTTGCAAGTAGTTAGTTTCTGAATTTTCGGTGCAATCCAAATACTTAGTTTAGTATTACCTGTGGTTTACCTGCTAATTTAAAAAAATGACTATAACATGCAAATTAAGATTATAACCACGCATTTTCAACTGCAAACTATATGGAGAGAGTATTCGTTATGAAAAAGATAAAAAATAAAAATCACAGTTTCTATTTTCTTTGCAGTTTAAAAATGAATTGGAAAATGAATTAGTAATAATGTTTAAAATGCATTTAATTGTGTTTTTTAATGTTGCATGGCATAAAATTTTAATAGCTCGGTTAGAAATCTATGTCTGAACTAGATTTCAGAGAAATTGTTTTCCTCTTTCTATTGGTGAAATACAAACTGCTGTGTCTTGATATGACCACTTGATGGAACTCTTTCATTTTGCTTTCAGCAATCTCTAAGCAGTGACAAACTTACCTTTCTTGGCAGGTATAAAAGTGTATATAAGTATGTATGTGTGTATATATACATGTATATGTATGTGTGTGTGTGTATATATATGTATATATATGTGTGCGTATGTATATATGTATATATATGTGTATATATGTGTATATATATATCTATGCTTAAAGGAATTCGTTATTTGGCACATTTAGTATTCTCTACCGTTTTTTATGTATGTGAATTTTATTTATTTCTATGGAGAACCACAGTGTTAGTAAGTCGACCTGTAGAAAAAGAAATAAAATTCTACTTCTTAAATAAACTCTTGTTCTCATTTCCCTCCAAGAATTTTTTGCAAAAAATTAATTTTAAATAATTCTAAATATTTAAATATAATAATATCCAAGATGTTATTTGCTTTATAATCAAACTGAAACTGTATTTCTGGAATGCCTTCAAAATTCATAGTCAGAAGCATTCACAAGGTCTTGGGAATTAGAGGGTGTTAGGTAGCTGTGGGAACTTCCTAACAATTATCCTTATTAAGAAAGATAGTTTGAGAAGGGGAGAGATTGATTTTGAAGTGAAGCTTTCAATAAAGTCATATAGAACAATTAGGAAAAACTAGAAGTGAAGGATGGGGTGAAAATCACCTTCTCTTCATTGAAAACATTGACGCTATAGGTCATCCAAGAGCTGTGGATTAGGTATCAATCATCTATTTGTGACCTTTCATTTAAACTTTCTGAAGTTTTGCATAAAATAGGGATAATCGTAAATCTCTCACGAGGCTCAGATACAATAAAACTCACTATAGTAATACATTTGTAAACTCTAAAAACATCGTGGAACTAGTAGTTGTTGGAATGATCACATTGTTGTAAAGAAAGCCCACATTAAGCATGTCAGCATATCTCGGAGAAAAAGGCCGTCTTCGGTAACTCTACCTTACAAAATATTTTCCATGCTCTGTAGTGTCTGGCTCCTAGTCAGAAGAATCTCAAGGAAGTAAGGCCTCTTTTTTGTTTGCCATTTATTCTAAGTGATCTCTGCCACTTCAGTGGCATCTAGTCCTATGCTAATGGTGGCCAAATCATTTTTCCAGTCCAGAATCTCTACATGAACTCCACCATCCTATTAGACACTTTCTCCCCAATATTCTGGAAACTTAAATTTCTCTGTCTTAAACCAAACTCACTGTGTTTATTCTGCAAAACTGTTGCATACACTTGGCTGACAGAATTTTTGGTTTTTAAATTGATGACCGTGATTAATTTCTCTTTTGGCTCCCCAGTACCCAGCCTACAGTAGTCAGAGACCGATTAACCATTGAATGAATGAAGTATTTTGAAGCTCAAGACACAGATTTGACCTAATGGTGATAATTTCAAACATTAATTTGTTTTATTGTGACTCTGTTAGAGATTGGCTTATACAATATTACTTTCCTAGTGATTCTTGTTTTTATCTATTTTTGGTCTACACAAGGCATTGAAAATATAAGTCACTGAATGTGCCCTCATTTTCAGAGTTTAAAAGAAACTTCATTGCTGCACTAATGATAAACATTTAATCAACCCATTTTTAGGAATAAGTTATAAAACACTATTAATGCTTTTTCTCTATATACACTTTTTCTTCTTGAATTACTGGAGTGAGGAAATTCACTTAAGAGTAATGTCTTTCAATAAGAGCAGCTGTAAGGGAAAAGCATATTTTCACTGCCAAGAAAAACTATCAGATAAAATACATTCATTGTACAAAAAAATTACAAACGATTTCTGTAGACATGCAATATGGTATGTACTATTGAATGTGTTGGGGATAAAGTAATAAACAAAAGTACATGTCCTTACATTCTTTGAGCTTGTGTGGGAAACCCAATATAAACAAATGTGCTATTTATATTTCGGTTTAAATTATTTTATTTCAGGTTGCAACAGAACTATACAAAATGTGAAGTAGGGAAGGTGATGAAGTAACAGAGGCTGCTATTTTCTAATGGGTTGTCAGAGAAGATCTGTCTAAGGGGAGACTTTATATAGATATCTGAGTGAAATGATGGGCCAAGGCATTTCGGGAAGACATTTTGGATTGCCTCGAGAGGTCTCAAGAACCTTCCAGGGCTCTCCAGAACCCCTCTTCAGGGATCTCTGACAAGATACTGATTACAGAGATGTCTGAGGACAGAGCTGGGACAATCCAACATTTGTAGTACTGATGCAAAGAAAGCCCACCAAAAGAGATTTAGATCATTTCTATAGTTCTATAAAAATGTTTTTATGACTCCCAATTTTCATTTAGTTAGCGTATTTTTTCTTCTTCATGTCACCTTTACCCTTTGGTTGACTGTAAAGGAATCCATACACTTACGCAATGTATTCTGTAACAGCATAAGCTGTTTTCAATGATGGGAGCATCAATTTATAGGTAAGTATAACTCAATTAAAGCACATAAGTTCAGGTACTAAAATCAATACAAAGAGCATATTCTGGTACCTCCCAGTCGCCCGCCTCCGGTTTACATATGCTTAACATTTCTGGTGGACAGAATCTTGCTGCTTGTTTGGGATTCTTGACATCACAATATTCATCGTAGAGTAGGCATGCAATGCTTTTAATTTAAATCAATAAGTTAATTTCAAGGGGCAGGGAAGTGAGCAAAAGGGGGCTTATGACCCTTTTTCCTAAAGAGCAACCAATGGTCAGCCACCATTGATTGCTACACAAGGCCACTCCTGAGATCCCAGTTCTAATATCATAAATAATCAAGTACATGAAAATAATAGAAAATGAAACCCATCCTTTTCTGACAACAGTGTCTTGCTTCTGGAGATAAAACTAATGATTTTCCCAGAAAATTTTTAAGCAACATTTGGAGGAAAAGCTAAATAGAGATTTGAATATTATTCCTTCAGGACAGGATTGCCTGGTAACTTACAGGGCACCTATTTAAATGTGAACTTCAGATAAGCCTCTAAGTATTTAAGATGTTCTTATACTAAAAAGTTATTTGTTTTTTACATGAAATTGAAATATAAGTAGAAATCCTATATTTTTATTTGCTAAATCTGACAATCCTATGTTAGGAATACTTTAGACAGATGAGGGTAAGATACTTTCTCTGGAAACATCAAGCAAGCTATTTTTGTTAGTCCATCAATCAAAGCCAAGGAGCCAATAGGATAGATTAGTATGGCTAAATGTCTTAGGCTATTGGCAAAAATGTGTGGGTGTAGTATTTTTCAGGACAAAATAAAAGAAAGGAAGTTAGCTTTTAGATGGATGAAATGTTCTTTCTTAGCTATGATTTTATTAAAAATATACTGAGATGAGAAAATCAATCCTTTCTCAGATGAGAAGAAATCCAAACATAAGCGCAATAAAACGTGTGAAAGCAATAAAATACATGCTATAGAATTCAACCATATTCCAATATATACTGATAGAGCAAATATGAGAGAGGATAATAATACATGAAGCTAAACTATGCCCTCTTCCATGAAAAATCATAGGCTCAAATTGTCTATGGAGGGGCTAGGCCACTCATAATGACAAAAGATGAAGACATTAATAAGAGTTATATAACATTTTTGTAGTTATATTAAGCTTCTAAGTGAGGGTAAAAAGTAGCAGAAATATTCCCAACCGTGTGATAAAAACAATAAAAAATTACTACAATTGACAGAACTCCAGGATCATAAGAGACTTGTTAGATTCTAAAGGAAGTTGCTAATGAATAAGGAAAGCTGTTAAACAGGCATTGAAAGTCTCCAAAGAACTAGGGCATGCATTAAAGAAATCCTCAGGAAAATGCAATATAGTAAAATTCAGAAAAAAATGTTTAACTGTGGTGTGGTATAAAATTCCAGTGGTGTGAATTTCAGAATCAAGAATAGACCTGAGAAAGAAGAGGAGGAGGAGGAGGAGGGGGACCTTTCTAGCAAAGATCATTACCTGTCAAAACCATGAAGTCTCTTAATAAAATAAGCTACTGACTAGATTTTAAATTTGCATTGGAAATGCCATGATTATTAAAAATTTTTACATAAAAAAAGGCCTGGGTTATTTGAATGTGTTCTCTAACTCTGGTTGTGTGCTTGGAAATAAAGCCCTATCACTGGCGTTCCAACTCTGCTGTGATCCTATTTTGGGGGTTAGTTCCTGGCAGTGCTGCTATGAGCATATTTGCCAAATTGTCTAAAGACCACTTTTCTTGTTATGCAAATATCAGTTTAGTCGTCCAACTTGTGTATACAGTTCTGGAACAAGAAGCATCTGGAAAAAAAGAACATATTATGACAGTTAGCTAAAAGTGGGGGATGGTGATATTCTTTGGAGGAAAAGAATTCTATCAAGGACCTAATGTATTTAATTCTGTTCGTTAAAAACAAATTTCCAATGGTTTCAAGCCAGAAATTAATTAAAATAAAAATGGGAGTTAACATGAAATATTAACAAAACTTTATCATTTCTATTTGTTTTTGTTAACTGTGCTTAATAAGTGTTCAGAAAAAACATGGCATTATATTAATGTCTCCTAAATATTTGAAAATCTGTAATTTAGCACTTCTTACATTTCTTTATTATTATTATTATACTTTAAGTTCTAGGGTACATGTGCACAATGTGCAGGTTTGTATACATGTGCCATGTTGGTGTGCTGCACCCATTAACTCCTCATTTACGTTAGGTATTTCTCCTAATGCTATCCCTCCCCCAACCCCCCACCCCATGACAGGCTCTGGTGTGTGATATTCCCAACCCAGTGTTCAAATGTTCTCATTGTTCAATTCCCACCTGTGAGTGAGAACATGCAGTGTTTGGTCTTCTGTCCTTGCGGTAGTTTGCTCAGAATGATGGTTTCCAGCTTCATCCATGTCCCTACAAAGGACATGAACTCATCCTTTTTTACAGTTGCATAGTATTCCATGGTGTATATGTGCCACATTTTCTTAATCTAATCTATCATTGATGGACACTTGGGTTGGTTGCAAGTCTTTGCTATTGTGAATAGTGCCACAATAAACATATGTGTTCATGTCTTTATAGTAGCATGATTTATAATCCTTTGGGTATATACCCAGTAATAGAATTGCTGGGTCAAATGGTATTTCTAGTTTGAGATCCTTGAGGAATCACCACACTGTCTTCCACAATGGTTGAACTACTTTACAGTCCCACCAACAGTGTAAAATCCTTCCTATTTCTCCACATCATCTCCAGCACCTGTTGTTTCCTGACTTTTTAAATGATGGCCATTCTAACTGGTGTGAGATGGTTTCTCATTGTGGTTTTGATTTGCATTTCTCTGATGACCAGTGATGATGAGCCTTTTTTCATGTGTGTGTTGGCTGAATAAAGGTCTTCCTTTGAAAAGTGTCTGTTCATATCCTTTGCCCACGTTTTGATGGGGCTGTTCGATTTTTTCTTGTAAATTTGTTAAAGTCTTCGTTGATTCTGGATATTAGCCCTTTGTCAGATGGGTAGATTGCAAAAATTTCCTCCCATTCTGTAGGTTGCCTGTTCACTCTGATGGTAGTTTCTTTTGCTGTGCAGAAGCTCTTTAGTTTAATTAGATCCCATTTGTCTATCTTGGCTTTTGTTGCCACTGCTTTTGGTGTTTTAGTCATGAAGTCCTTGCCCATGCCTATGTCCTGAATGGTATTGCCTAGGTTTTCTTCTGGGTTTTTACGGTTTTACATATAACATTTAAGTCTTTAATCCATCTTGAATTAATTTTTGTATAAGGTGTCAGGAAGGGATCCAGTTTCAGCTTTCTACATATGGCTAGCCAGTTTTCCCAGCACCATTTATTAAATAGGAAATCATTTCCCCATTTCTTGTTTTAGTCAGGTTTGTGAAAGATAAGATGGTTTTAGATGTGTGGTGGTATTTCTGAGGCCTCTGTTCTGTTCCATTCATCTATGTATCTGTTTTGGTACCAGTACCATGCTGTTTTGGTTACTGTAGCCTTGTAGTATAGTTGGAAGTCAGGTAGCATGATGCCTCCAGCTTTGTTGTTTTTGCTTAGGATTGGCTTGGCAATACAGGCTCTTTTTTGGTTCCATGTGAACTTTAAAGTAGTTTTTTTCCAATTCTGTGAAGAAAGTCATTGGTAGCTTGATGGGGATGGCATTGAATCTATAAATTACCTTGGGGAGTATGGCCATTTTCACAATAGTGATTCTTCCTATCCATGAGCATGGAATGTTCTTCCATTTGTTTGTATCCTCTTTTATTTCATTGAGCAGTGGTTTGTAGTTCTCCTTGAAGAGGTCTTTCACATCCCTTGTGAATTGGATTCTTATGTATTTTATTCTCTTTGTAGCAATTGTGAATGGGAGTTCACTCATGATTTAGCTCTCTGTCTGTTACTGGTGTATAGGAATGCTTGTGATTTTTGCACATTGATTTTGTATCCTGAGACTTTGCTGAAGTTACTTATCAGCTTAAGGAGATTTTGGGCTGAGATGATGGGGTTTTCTAAATATAAATCATGTCGTCTGCAAACAGGGACAATTTGACTTTCTCTTTTCCTAATTGAATATTTATTTCTCTTTATTTCTTTATTTCTTTCACTTGCCTGATTGCCCTGGCCAGAACTTCCAGCACTATGTTGAATAGGAGTGGTGAGAGAGGCCATCCCTGTCTTGTGCCGGTTTTCAAAGGGCATGATTCCAGTTGTTGCACATTCAGTAAGATATTGGCTGTGCGTTTGTCATAAATAGCTCTTATTATTTTGAGATACGTCCCATCAATACCAAATTTATTGAGAGTGTTTAGCACGAAGCGCTGTTGAATTTTGTCAAGGGCCTTTTCTAAATCTATTGAGATAATCATGTGGTTTTTGTCTTTGGTTCTGTTTATGTGATGGATTATATCTATTGATTTGCGTATGTTAAACCAGCATTGCATCCCAGGGATGAAGCCAAATTGATCTTGGTGGATAAGCTTTTTGATGTGCTGCTGGATTCGGTTTGCCAGTATTTTACTGAGGATTTTCGCATCGATGTTCATCAGGGATATTGGTCTCAAATTCTCTTTTTTTGTTGTGTCTCTGACAGGCTTTGGTATCAGGATGAAGCTGGCCTCATAAAATGAGTTAGGGAGGATTCCCTCTTTTCCTATTGTTTGGAATAGTTTCAGAAGGAATGGTACCAGTTCCTCTTTGTACCTCTAGTAGAATTCAGCTGTGAATCCTGGACTTTTTTTGGTTGGTAGGCTATTAATTATTGCCTCAATTTCAGAGTCTGTTGTTGGTCTATTCAGGGATTCAGCATCTTTCTGGTTTAGTCTTGGGAGGGTGTATGTGTCCAGGAATTTATCCATTTCTTCTAGATTTTCTAATTTATTTGCATAGAGGCATTTATAGTATTCTCTGATGGTAGTTTGTATTTCTGTGGGATCGGTGGTGATATCCCCTTTATCATTTTTTATTGCGTCTATTTGATTCTTCTCTCTTTTCTTCTTTATTTGTCTTGCTAGCGGTCTATCAGTTTTGTTGATCTTTTAAAAAAAACCAGCTCCTGGATTCATTGGTTTTTTTGAAGGGTGTTTTGTGTCTCTATTTCCTTCAGTTCTGCTCTGATCTTAGTTATTTCCTGACTTCTGCTAGCTTTGGGATGTGTTTGCTCTTGCTTCTCTTGTTCTTTTAATAGTCATGTTAGGGTGTTGATTTTAGATCTTTCCTGCTTTCTCTTGTGGGCATTTAGTGCTATAAATTTCCCTCTACATACTGCTTTGAATGTGTCCCAGAGATTCTGGTATGTTGTGTCTTTTTTCTCATTGGTTTCAAAGAACATCTTTATTTCTGCCTTCATTTCGTTATGTACCCAGTAGTCATTCAGGAGCAGGTTGTTCAGTTTCCATGTAGTTGTGCAGTTTTGAGTGAGTTTCTTAATCCTGAGTTCTAATTTGATTGCACTGTGGTCTGAGAGATAGTTTGTTGTGATGTGTGTTCTTTTACATTTGCTGAGGAGAAGCACTTCTTACATTTCTGATGTGAAAACTGTTTAAACACTATGGCATCCTAGTTTAAAAATTACATATTGAGTGGTCCAAACAGACCGTAAAGTTTTCAGAAAGCAATATTCATATCACGTACATTGAAGTTAGTTTCGGCTGGATATTATACGATACTGCTTATTTAGGCAAGATAGTGTTTTCTTTTAATATTGCAATGTGTGATGTACTAAAGAACTTTAATGTTGAAGCTTTAAAAAGACAGAAATAAGAGAAACCCAAACACATTCTGACTGGCTGTAAAAGTAAGAATAAATAGTACTTGCAAAGCATCATAAAATGGATATAATAGCAAAAAAAAAAAAAAAATGGGTAGAAATGTTATCGTTGATTTTTCTTTGTTTCCTCAAGGAGGAAAAATAACACTTTTATCATGGTTGGGACATAACTTCTAAAGAAAAACAAGTTTAGAGCTTTCTATGTATTTTCTATTTCTTTCTTTAGACAATGTTACCACGTGGTCTGGTCTAATACAGCTGTGACACATACACATACACACACATCACCGACCAGGATATGCTGTGCTATTGCTTTTGCTTCTTCGTGTGAATATTGAAAGGCCACAGGGTCACCTTCAGCTCCTTGGACACTGGCTTCCTGTGTGTCCTGCTGTGCATATAGGGCCTGCTACCGTGGTGTTTCCTCTGAGTCCCACACGCTGTGCCATTTTTGTACGAATTGAGCCAGATATTTTCTACATGGCATCATGGTCTGCCACTGGAATTTTACACTGAAAAGTTAGCAATAAGCATTTTACTACTCATTATTATTTATATGTTGCTATGTAATAAAGCACCGCAAAGCTTAATGACTTCAAATCACAGCCATTTTATTGGGTATGATGCCATGAGACAGCAATATGGGCAGGGTGAAGAAGAGAGAACTCGTCCATGATTGACATGGTTTTGGCTGGGACAGCTCAGCTGGACATAGTGGAACCCATTGGCCTCATTTGCACGTGGGGCCTGGTACTTGCTGTTGGCTGGAATGCCATGGGTCTCTTCCATGTAGATTGTGTTTCTGCCTGTGGCCTGTCACTCTCCCGTCTCTCTGTGTGGTTACCCTCCTTAATAGGAGATTCCGGAATTCTTTATTCGGAGCTGAGTTCCGAAAGGGAAAGTAGAAACTGAAGACCTGAGCTCAAAAGTCCTAGAACATAACTTCTGTGACATTTCATTGATCAAAGCAAGCCACGTGGGCAACCCAGATTCAGGAGTTAAAGAAACAGACTTCACCTCTTGACAGGAGGGTGGCAAACACCTTAGAAAACGCGCATAGGCATGACCATTGGTGGGCAGTTTTCATCACTGTAGCACACTGCTTTTATGGGAGATGTGCAGTGGCCTTTGAAATGAACAGCTGTACCCAATATCATTTTGCTTTGAATAAGGCAGGAGCATGGATTCAAATTTTTCTCCCAAGTATTCCCTGAAGGAAAAAAATTTATATATCCATTTGTGGTTATAATGTTAAATTAGTTTTAAAAGTTTACAATTTTGATATAATCTCTTCCTCCTCAAGTAGCTTAGCTGGTTAATTCAGAAGGACTAAATGCATCTATTTCTATTTTTCTCCCTGTTTGAAAATAGACAAGCCACCTGTACTAATTTTCTATGATAAGACGTGGAGACTAGGTTATATATCTTTGCAGATAAGCACGCTCAGAACTGAAAGAATAAAGTTGAAAGTATGTTGTTTCAGTAGGGAACAGTGGGAAATAATTAATAACCCACATTAGTTCTGTGTGTTGGAATGTTGTTGTGGGGGTAGGAGAAGTAATTATTTTGCAGTTAAATTAATACAAGTCTACTTCCTGATGCTTCTGCTACAGTAACTTCTTTTTGTCTTACCACCTCGAATCCATGTGTTTTGTGATGTGCCATTATCTTGCTTTAAGCTCTTCAGTTTCTTCCAGTGGCTGGTAGAAAACAGTGAAAATTCCTTAGTGTGACATTTATGAGCCTTGCCTGGTTCCAGCTGTCACTCATCATGCCCCACCTCACGGCCTGTGCCCCAGCCAATCAAACTGCCTGTAATTTTCTCAGATGGCAGTCTGGGTCAGACCTGCAAGGCTGCTCGTTCAGTGCTCTCTGTTGTAGCTTCCTTTGGTCCCGGACTTCTTTTACTCTCCCACCTCCCAGAAAACCTGGTCCAAGAACAATGCTTCTCTCTTTAACCTTAGCCAATACTGAATCTTAAGTGAATCTTCTTTATAATCGCCTCCTCTTATGTAGAAGTGACTGTTTTATCCCATGTGTGCTAATTTCCAGACCTTCATAAGTTTTATCTTTGAAGCTATAGTATACTCCTGCATTTAATTACTTACTTATCTTTTTCTATGGCTGGACTGCGGTAAATATATCTTTATTTTTTTTTTTTCTAAATCCTCTCTTCCTAGGACAATGTCTGGCGCATGTTTGGTATTGAAGAAATGAGGCTTGCTGAATTAATGCACATATGCCAAAATCCCTTTTGATAGTGAGTCTTCCTAGTAAATATTCTAGACATGTTCTAAGACAGATGCATAAGTATTATCTCAGCATGGACTTTCCCTGTATGATTCAGAACAGATTACTCAAATATGATTCTTTGTTGTTTTTTTTTTTTTTAATTGAGACTGGAACCATGATGAGAAGGTGAATGTGATCAGTCTGAGGATGTGCTCGGCTAGATTTCTGCAGGGTAAATTTTCTCCTCTATGCCATAAAATAACCAGCAGACTGTTTAAGAGCCACCAGGAACTCCAGTTTTTCTTTCAGAAGTCTGTTAAGACATAATGTTTGATGTGCTTGCTTTCCAAGGCATACATTAGTTGAGTGCAATTATATAAAGGAATGTTGTACCCACAAGCCATATTGCACTGAGTATGTTCTGCAGAAATGTACCTTGATATGCCACATAACACCCATACACATTTGCGGGCCTGCACTCATTATCGATTGAAAACAATCTGATCGAAAAGTGACAGTCTCGATTGCGATTTTCATTTGATCTTACAAGTTATTTCCAAGGGCCACGGTGTTGGCACATTTTTAACTCCTGTGTCTCCTTCACCCTCTAAAACAGACTTAGCCCCACCTTTTCATGGAAAAGCACAAGACCCTCAAATCATTGTGTTGTCCTAACGGCTTTCAAAGAATTACTTCCTTCGAAGTTATTTTCCTCTTTTTTTAACTTACGTTTCTAAAGCTAGAGTCAGGATAGTTGATTCTGGTGCTGAAAAAAATCAGTTAATAACCATTTTTATAAACTTCTACACATTTCTTTGGTGTAGGGTTGGTGTCGTGGAATATTGTGCATTTGGAGGTTAGAAAGAAACTGTTTCACTTCTTTTTTTTTTGAGGCAGGATCTCACTCTTGCCCAGGGTGGAGTGCAGTGGTGCGATCCCGGCTCACTGCAACCACCGCCTCCCGGGTTCAAGTGATTCTCCTGCCTCAGGCTCCCAAGTAGCTGGGATTACAGGCACCCGCCACCACGCCCAGTTAATTTTTGTATTTTTAGTAGAAATGGGGTTTCACCATGTTGGCCAGGCTGGTCTCAAACTCCTGACCTCAGGTGATCTGCCTGCCTCGGCCTCCCAAAGTGCTGGTATAACAGGTGTGAGCCAACACGCCTGGCTGGTTCACATTTTAAATATGCAACTTTTTAACCAAATGATTTGGGGCAAGTTTCTCCTGTTTTTCTTTTTTTTTTTTGAAATAGAGTTTCATTCTTGTTGCCCAGGCTGGAGTTCAATGGCGCAATCTCAGCTCACCACAACCTCTGCCTCCCAGGGTCAAGCGACTCTCCTGCCTCAGCTTCCCTAGTAGCTGGGATTACAGGCATGCGCCACCATGCCCAGCTAATTTCATGATTTTAGTAGAGACGGGGTTTCTCCATGTTGGTGAGGCTGGTCTCAGACTCCCGCCCTCAGGTGATCCGCCAGCCTCGGCCTCCCAAAGTGCTGGGATTACAGGCGTGAGCCACCGTGCCCAGCCATTTCTCCCCTTTTTCACATGTTTTCTCAGCTATAAAATATTTATCCCTGTAGATCTCTGTTCACCTCGAAAGTCAAGATAAAACTTTCCATTTGCTTCCCAGTATATATTTGGACATTTTGCCATAGTGAACTTACCCATGCCTGTTTTTAAGTGTGTTCATTTGTATTACTTTGGAAAAGCAATTATCTTGCCATCCTCTTTGTTGTCTTCAGATTTCTACTCCCTATTTTTCATTGAGATTTTCTTCTGCCCTCAAGTAGTACATGCTCATCCATCTCCATCGCATATCAATAGGCCTTTGAAAATAATCCTAGCTATAAATCCTGACTATTAAATAATTCAGAATTATTTACTCATCTGCATCATCCTGATTTATATTCCTATGTTTCCCACACCGTGTTCAGTGGTAGAAACACATGCTAAATTATGCATGTACATTTTCTTTTTTCTTTTTTTTTTTAGACAGAGTATCACTCTGTTGCCCAGGCTGGAGTGCACTGGCACGATCTTGGCTCACTGCAACCTCTGCCTCCTGGCTTCAAGCGATTCTGCTGCCTCAGCCTCCCAAGTAGCTGGGATTACAGGTGTCCACCACCATGCCTGGCTAATTTTTGTATTTTTACTAGAGACGGGGTTTCACCTGTGGGCTGGGCTGGTCTCAAACTCCTGACCTCGTGATCTGCCCTCCTCGGACTCCCAAAGTGCTGGGATTCGCATGTTCATTTTCCAGTCACTATTTACGCATTCTTCAATCATACTGCTTTTCTCAGCGTATACATACATAAAATGTTTTCTGTGCGTCAAGCCTTATTCTAGGCACTGGGGATAGACTAAAAACAAACAAAATAGGATAATCTGTTCCCCTGCCCCCTTGAAACTCACGGTCAAACAGAAGAAAAATATATGAAACAAAAGAATAAAGTAAATAATTTTGTCATTTGAATAAACACAAAGATAGAGTGATATTATAGAACAAAATCCTTAACTACTTTTGGACAATGAGTAAGAGTTTTTAAAGAAATGCCATTTAAACAGATACTTTAAAAATAAAGAAAGATTCACCGAATGACAGGGATCAAGGAGGACGTATGAATAAGTAAAATTAACCTAGAGAGGAACTTAAGGAAGAAACGTAGATCAGAATGTGCAGAGCTTTGAAAGAGTCATTTTAAGAATGTTCTTACCTTTTCTGAAGGGTACTGGGAAGATACCGAAAAGTTTCAGCAGAAGGGTAACTTGACCTCATTTGTATTTTTAAAGAAATCATTCTAGTTTCTGTTTGTGGAGCAAGAAAAAAGAAAGATTGTTTGGGAAAGAACAGGAAGTGGGGGAAGATGGTGAGTAGAATTCTACAAGTAGGTTTTGCAAATATATGTGTAGAGCTAGAAGAAATATCTGGTACAGATATAAATTTGGGTCCCTTCAGTCTATCATTATTAAAGGAAAGAATGGGAGTAGGTGAGATTGCATTGAGTGTATATTGCATGAAGAGTGGGGAAAAGAAATTATGAGAAACTTCAACACTTTAAAATTAAGTAGAAAAGTAGGACCTGGTAAGGAACAATCAAGATGCAAGAATGATAGAGGTGTGAGGAACATCCTCAGAATGAGGTTACATTGTATGATGGGTGCTGTGATCACAGCCCTCTTTAAGGGTGGTCTCAACTGCCTGCAACCAATGACTGATCAATAGACGGATATGAAGGCACAGTCTACCCGTTCCAACTAGAACTTGGCCTTTATACAACTCTGAAGTGTTATTTTACCAGTGTCCCCATAGGCTGAAGCTGCGTCCAGCCCACTTTCTCTCCTTGTCCTACCATGCTTCTCTCTACTTTCCTAGGTATTGATCCCAAGAGAATTCCATAAAAGACATCCTTCTTGTTAGTATCCATCTGACATTCTCCTTCCCTGGGAACACAACTGGTAGCACATGGAAAACTGCATGTGTGTGTGTGTGTATGTGTGTGTGTGTGTGTATCTGTGTGTGTATGTGTGTGTATGTATGTGTGTGTGTATGTGTATGTATGTGTGTGTATGTGTGTTTATGTATGTGTGTGTATGTGTGTGTGTATGTGTGTGTGTGTATGTGTGTGTATGTATGTGTGTGTGTATGTGTGTGTATGTGTGTTTATGTGTGTGTGTGTATGTGTGTGTTAAAAGAGTGTGCTAGATTGTGTCTAGTAATCTTGCACAGTCAATAAATAATGTCTGCAATAGGAACAAAGTAGTGATTCGCCCTTTTGTTTCAGTAGTGAATGCAGCTAAATTGGTCAAGTCATGCCAGCAGCAATGGAATTGGACCGTGTAGAGGAATAAGAGAGGGAGACTTAGGATGGGTAATGTTGACAATCTTCCTGAAGAGCTTAGGAGGAAACACAAAATCAGGACAGTGGTAACACATGTAAAATTTGTTTCAGGTGGAAGAAATGACATTGACTTTGGAATGTTCCTCCACAGGTGGCGGAGGGGCCATAGGAAAGACTGGCGTTAGGTTGACTAGAGGAGGATGCAGCACAGTTTCCTGTCTTGGCTTTTGTTTGTTTCAGGGAAGAAAGAGACAAAGATTAAGGACAGCAGAGGGAAATACAGGTTGTGTTTGTGGTGAAAGATTAAAATAGTCATTCTGAAGGGTGATGGGTTGAATTGAGAAAATAAACGTGGTCTCTTTTTTTTTAGGCAGCATCAGGAGTTCAGTTGAGAGTAATGACAATGAATTTATACGGCACAAATGTAGGCAATCACATGTTCTACTTGTTTTCTTGTTTAATATAAATGGCCATGCATTTTGGGTTGGTTGGTAAATGGTGTTTGTGATGAAAACATCTGTTTCCCTTTTTTTTTACTCTCTTAAGAAAAATACCATTTAAAGAAAATTTAAATTACCTTGCATTTGAAAAGAACACATCAATAAGCTTATATAAACATTTTCTCTGTTGGGGAATACTTCCTAATGAATCGCATCCTTTGTCTATAGGGTAAAAGGAAAGAACATTATCTGACTAATAAGGAAGAAGGAGCTCTTTGTGAATCTATAATAATAAGCATAGATATTTGTCAGGCTAAACTTACCTGGTTGAGCCTCTATAATTAGAATATGACTGATGAAGAGAAGAAATATTTGTATATAATGTAATGAAAGGCTTTGTAAAGTTTATTTGCATAGGGGATGTAGGTGGAAGGCTGGCTCAAATTAATCAGTATTATCTGCGGAAGTGATGGCATTCCACTTCGGAGAATAAACGACATGACATCCTGTGGTTCCTTTGAATTCTGGACATTACATGAAAGGGGACATATTATTGCTCTCTTAAATAATATCCGACTTGTAATTAAAAATGAATGTAGGGTTTAATGACTTCTTTTGTCTTCTTTTTTGTGCAGAGAAAACTTCTAAAGCTCATTTTTAACATTTGCTATTCAATTTATAGATTTATAAGCCTAGTTCTTCTCTAGGTCTCTTTCATTACTGAGATTATTTTATTTTTAAAATGGGAAATTGCAGCAATTATTTTAAGGGCTTATGAATTTTTTTAATCTTGTTTACAAATGTAAGACATTTTCAAATATTTTTAAATTTATTTATAAACCTTTATAACTTATTTTTTGAGTGCTTCAAATTTAGGACAGTAAATTTTTTCTGCATATCTAAATAACTTTTATAAATCTAATTAATAAAAATAGTGACCCTAAAATGCATCTAGTTGTTCCAAAATAATATATAAATACTAAAATATCAATTTAAAATACCATGTCAAAATCAAGCAAATAATTACATATTTTAAGTTTGAAATTATGAAACCATCATTCCAATTCACTAGGAATTCCAAATGTAATATATTTTATTTCACTTAAGTTCTTTAGTGTCTGCATCTACAAACAAAATTTCCCCGATAATTTTATTTTTGTAAGAACAATCAATATGGTGAATCCAAACGCTTTGCCAAATGTTCCAATATTGTTTATATTAGTAAGAAATTTAAAATCAAATATCTGTTTCAAGTACTCAACTGCATATTAGATATTGTACCTTTAAAACTCACTCTCTGCTGGGCATGGGGGCTCATGCCTGTAATCCCAGCACCTTGGAAGGCAAAGGAGGGCAGATCACCTGAGGTCAGGAGTTCAAGACCAGCCTGGCCAACCTGGAGAAACCTTGTCTCTACTAAAAATACAAAAATTAGCCGGGCGTGGTGGGGTGCATCTGTAGTGCCAGTTACTCAGGAGGCTGAGGCAGGAGAATTGCTTGAACTGGGAGGGGAGGTTGCAGTGAGCTGAGATCCCACCACTGCCCTCCAGCCTGGGCGACAGACTGAGACTCTCTCTCAAAAAACAAAACGAAGCTTTCTCTCATAAGCGAAGTTCTCTTAAACATTACACGTATGTAGATTTCCAACACAGATTGGATCCTTTCCAATGCCAAACTATCTTTACTAGGATTTCAAATTTTTAAAGTATTTCTATGCTTAATTGGAAACCCTGCCGAGGCTAAGGAGACGTGTACACATCATGAGAGCAATGACTATCTGGTAACTGAAGATACTCACAATACCAAACGCTTAATTCTAAATCTTATGCTGTGGGAGATCATGTCATCCTGCGCGACTATGATTTATTATGACCGGAAATCTTTGCCAGGATTTTGACTGATCTTTTTAGATTCTATTTTTTTTCTGAGCTACTAATAAAAACTTATGTAGAGCTTTTATGTTGGAGACCCTCAGACCTCAAGGAGGAAGTTATACCACCCATTCCCTGGAGTTCCTTGGAACAGATTTTCTAATTCTCCTGTCTAATCACAGAACTCTGCCCTCCCACCCACATTGGTCCTTTGTCTGTATGTCGAATGCATTATTTTAGCTCTTAAGAAACATATGTGTATTTTCCAACTAAACCTTAAAACTTCATGGGAATACCAATGAATGCCTTTTCCATCTAACTTTAAAGAACTTTGAACTTCATAGAATTTTCTATTTTTTCGTGTTCTTAATACCACAAAACACAGGTATTAATATCATATGTTATATGGCATTTGGATATCTCTTATAGCTTTATCTGACATGGGTTTGGAAATTATAAGGTCATTCTATTGGCATTTATTTAATTATTGCTTATGACATTTTATGTTGATTGATCCCTACATTTTTGGCTTTTGGAAATAAAGACTGCTGTGATTTTGTCTGTAATGGTGCAAACACATTGTCATTCATTGACATATGAATGTACTTCAAGTTTAAAAGATGTCCTGTTTCTCTTGATCATCAGAAATCTCAGAGCTGACAGCACCAGGCATGTGTGTTTGTGTGTGTGTGACAGTGAGAGAGGGAGAGAGAGAGCGAGAGAGAGAGAGATTAAAAAACACCCCAGAACATAGTAAAGTGACAGAAACAAATTAAAGATGAATTAAATTTCATCCAAACTTTAAATATGGTCATTTTGCATCTTTGAGAAAGTTGGGTAGCTTATTCTAGGACGATCATATTGCAGAAAGGATGGAATACCTGATTAGTACATTAACGTAATTTTGAAGACATGAAATGAATAAAGTACTTGATTCTAATGCATGATATGCAGGTGTATGTAAGAACTTTGCTAATAGTTGTCTTTTTGAAACAGTAATAGATGTTTCCAGGTGTGCACAGGTATGTGCGAATATCAGAGATTAAAATAGAAATGGAACCAAAAAGCTGTGCCATCATTGAAAATGTATTTGTTTAAAGACTATATGACACTTAGGAGGCATTTTAATACGGTATTTTATGTATGCAATTATTTACATATGTTTAAGTGATTTTTATTTGACTTCCATAAAGTTTAGATTTGTTGCAATCTTATTTTTACCCTTGAGGGAAGAGAGAGACCCTCTCATATTGTTTTATATTGTTTTATACTCAGTACCTGTTTTAAGAAAAAAACAAGGAAGTGAAATCAAAGACAGGCAGCCCAGCGCCAGTCCCAAAACCAGGCCTGGGCCTGCCTGGCCTAAACCTAGTAGCTAAAAATCAACTCATGACTTAGAACCCGATGTTACCCATAGATTTCAGGCATTGTATGGAAGAACATTGTGAAACTCCCTGCCCTGTTCCGTTTCACTCTGACCAAAGGTGCATGCAGCCCCTGCCACGTACTCCTTGCTTGCTCAAATCAATCACAACCCTTCCTTGTGAAATCCTTAGTATTGTGAGCCCTTAAAAGGGACAGAAATTGTGCACTTGGGGAGCTCGGGTTTTGAGGCAGTAGCTTGCTGATGCTCCCCACTGAATAAAGCCCTTCCTTCTACAACTCAGCGTCTGAGGGGTTTTGTCTGTGGCTTGTCCTGCTACACCCTTAGTAGTTTTTGAATCTTGGAAAGGAAGGGGAGGGAATATCCAAATATCTTAAACGGGGTTCTCAGACTTCTAATAAACAGTTAAAATTTTACACACAAGGTATTTAAAGCATACAGATGATTCTACATGTGTCCTAACAGATCATAGTGCCATGAATATTTGTCCATTAACGAACATTCCTTACGTGTAAGAACATTTTGCCACTGTGCTTTTAGTTATCTCCTTTTCACCTACTGTCCCCTGGAATAGTCTCTACCTTTCGTTTCTCAGAGGTCTTCTTGAGCCTGAAGCTTTTATTGGGCCTCACTTTTTGCTGCTTTATTCCTTCGCCAGTTCTGGGCCTTTGTGCTGCGTCGACTACAGGTTGAAAAAAGGAGAAAGCGCAACCCCAAGCTAATGACCTATGAGTAACAAGGTCACCGAATTCCCCTTAGTCCTGCTGGGGTCTGATCCTCTACTCTGTGAAGACCACGGCTGGGGAAGACCTAACCTTCACTCCAGCTTGCCTGGATTTGTCAGTCTTTGATGATGGAAGCCTGAAATGCAGACCTTATACCCTAACCAATTCTTCCTCGGCCAAAAAAAAACAACCAAAAACCAAACAAAACAAAACAAGAAAACACGGCCACCTCTTTATGACCAACCATACTTTTGGTTTAAGCCTTCAAGACGCCCTTGTCTACTTAATCCATAATTACTTTGTAGTATCACGCTAAGCCTGGAGTTAATATCAAGGAGCAAATGGCCTCTGGCCTTTTGGAATCCACATGATCTTGGAACTCTGTGGAGATTGTCTTCGGATCACTTTGCCCTGCTGTTGTCCCCCCACCCCGTGCATTTTGTCTTTTCTATCTCCTTCCCTATTGTCGTGTAAAGTTACATCACGATGTTGAGTGGTGTGTTTTACACCCCGATGTCCCATAAACAAATACTTTTAATACCCTTTTGTTGGTCTAATTTGTAAGTGACCATTTTATACGCCACAGTAAGTACCTGTAAAGTTGGAGACAAAGAAAAGAGAATTGTGTTGTTCTTGTGCTAAGAAAGGGCAGCATTAAACTCCTCCGTAACCTCATTTCTGTATTTCCGTTTTAACAAGGGTAAAGTTATCACAAAGTGGGTGAATG
This sequence comes from Symphalangus syndactylus, assembly GCF_028878055.3. Taxonomy (NCBI): domain Eukaryota; kingdom Metazoa; phylum Chordata; class Mammalia; order Primates; family Hylobatidae; genus Symphalangus; species Symphalangus syndactylus. The sequence goes on along the minus strand of NC_072447.2, from coordinate 160,804,912 downwards.
TAAGCATTCTTCCCTCAAACATCTGTGTTCTTCAGCCTGTCCCACTTCACCCTTTCCAAAGAAGGGCAGGTTTTTAAATAGAAGAGAAGCAATGTTGAATAAAGACTATATCAGAACGCTCCATAATTCATCTAACCTCCAGACAAGTTCTCAGGTTTATTGGTCAGAAAACACATGGTGACATTCACTACATTTTTGTTATTATTGTAAAGATTTCTGTGAGAGTGTGGGGCTCAGTCAAACTTTGTAGGGAGAAATAAGCCACAGTCACAGAGATTCATTCATTCATTCAACACGTAGCTTTGTTTCTATTATACCCCACTGTCCTAGGCTCTGGTGATGAGACAGTGACCAAAACTGACAGGTATTTAGCCTCATGGAGCTTAAAGCATATTGAAGGGAACAGACAAAACTCACATAGGAATATGCGATGTGCATAAATAAAATACTTTCGGTAAGTGCCATGACTAAAATACACCGAGGGCTGACATACAGTTGCATGTTGCGTAAGAGAGACTTGCGTTAGGTAAGGTGTCTAGGTTAGCTGTCTCTGAGGAAATTGCATTTCAGCTGGGACCTAAAAGATTACAGTGAGGTCGGAGAGTGTCCTAGGCAGAGATAAATAGAATGCGTAAAGGAATTTACGTTGAAAAATTCCTAAGCTGTTTGAAAAACTGATAGGGGCCAAGTTGCAGGTGAAATGGATGAGAGCAAGTCAAGCTATTTCCATTTTATTACAAACCACACATAGGGTCTTTAAATGTTCCAGAATTTTGATTTTTTTTTATTACCTGGGAGAGAATGTAATTTTATTTTCATCAAATCTTGTTCTTATAAACTCCTTTTACATTTTGCTTTCATCTGAGTAAGCTGACCATATAGTGCCCTCGTGTGGCGTAGTGCTGTATTACACGATTAATACTGTAGACTCTTTGAGGCATGATTTTAGCAAAATTCTTTTACACCTTTTTCAGTTAATCTAAGTCACCTCTAGCTGCTCTCACTCAGACTCAAACATAGAATCTTATTTATTTGTATTGTTGTGTTTTACTACTTTCTCACATTCCACTGTGGAATGGACACGCGCTGGGAGCACAGACTCCAGTGACCTCAGGATCCAGGCAGACTGAGAACAAAAATGAGGGAGGCCAGACTAGACCTGAAACAAAGACTCTGAGAGATTTGGAGACGCAGGTTATAGGAAAGACTTTCAATTTTATGTATTTACTTTATAAATAAGTAATGCCAAAATAAATAGCCTTGGGGACCATTGTATTTTTCAGTCTCTGTCCCCAGATTTCTACGTTTAACAAATGTACATGGTTAATTTCTCAGTCAACACCACAAATGCTTTGTATCCTTTTGTACATTTTGACTATTTTAGAACTGATTATTTTGTGCATCAAGTTGTCTATTTCTGTTTCCAAGTTCAGCATTTTGCCACAGGTTTATTTTGGAAAGTATTTCAGGAATCTTTGTTGCTCAAAACCAAGCACTGTAGCTGGAGCTGGTTTCTTTCCTCCTCTCCCTTCCTCTCTCTTCCTTCTTCCTTCCTAAGGCTTGAGCCATTTTTCACTAGAAGAGTTTTATTTTTAATTTTATTTTTATTTATTTTTTTTGACAAATGACTGCCAGTATGATTTATGGAATGCAGCTGTTGAACTTTATTTCCTGCTTTTCTTTGCATTAAAGTAGTCCCAAAATTGTTTTCTGAGGAACTCTTCACTTTGACTGCCAGCGCTGCTTGTGTACCTTTCAAGTGAGAAATTGAGAGGTCTGTTCAGGCCCATCTTTATCCAGCTCCTGCTTTTCACATGAGGATGTTTGTGCTACATGCAATTTTGTTGACTTTTGGAGTGTAAAGCTTTGTTTGTAAATGAAAACATAGAATTACAGCTTTCCCGGTACTTGTCAGGGACTATAATCACGAATTCACTGCAGCTGGATACTTTTCAGACACGTGGATAAGATAAATAATATTTATGAAAGATGGCCTGGAGGAAACGAAGCCATCCATTCTGCCATGTTATCTAAAATCTGTTTCAAGATGAAGTGAGACCATCAAAAATGCCTAACTGGCCAGGCGCAGTGGTTCACGCCTGTAATCCCAGCACTTTGGGAGGCTGAGGCGGGCGGATCACAAGGTCAGGAGATCGAGACCATCCTGCCTAACACGGTGAAACCCCGTCTCTACTAAAAACACAAAAAATTAGCCGGGTGTGGTGGTGGGTGCCTGTAGTCCCAGCTACTCAGGAGGCTGAGGCAGGAGAATGGGGTGGACCCGGAAGGTGGAGCCTGCAGTGAGCCGAGATTGCGCCACTGCACTCCAGCCTGGGGGACAGAGAGAGACTCCGTCTCAAAAAAAAAAAAAAAAAAAGGACCACATCATACTGGGCCCAACACAGTCGCTTCTTACTGAACTGCTTTAGCCATCATAAAACCTTCTCTTCATGAGGGGCCGTAGGAAATATTTTCTCTTATTTCATATTGGTGTTCTCCCAAATAACTAGAATATATCATGCACGGTCTTGTTACTGGTTATATTTTCTCCTTTCTGCATGTTAATTAGAAAACTAAAAGTCAAATTTGTGCTCTGCCCTGACTCAGTGCATGATTCGTCAAAGTGTCCATTTGTTCACTGACCACATTTCTGACACCATCTTCCTTCCCTATTTTTTGTATTTTCTAAAGGTTCTTTCTAAAGAGTTTAAGTATTTTATATTGCTATATTGTATGCATTTGCAAGCAACTTAAATGCATTTGGAACAGAAGTGATAGATAAGTAACAACCATGGGATCGCTATCGATTCTGTACCTAATTATAAGTACATAATTCCTGGCTTAACCGTCTGTAACCTAAATAAGTAAGAATTAATACACCCTATAATTCCTCGATAGCTGAAACCTCCCCCCAGATAAATTTTATAAGCCATGCTAATCCTATTTCTCAGTGCACAGAGGTTGAACTTGTGGACTAATAATGCATTAATATTCCTCATGAAAAATATAGCTAAATAGGGAGAAAGAGATGAAAAGAACCAAAAATATTCTTTTAAGGATAATATTTGATCCTCTGCATCCATTCATTAAAGCTAATATTCATTCTCCATTTCTCTCTGTCCGTCTGGTTCTATGAAAAGACCTAGCCTGCCCTCAACATGTGTGTGACATTAATAGATGTTAGTGATACAGAGATTGCCCTCAGTGCAGATTGACAGCACTGTGTGGAGGTGAGAAGGAGTCTTGTTTACCACTTAGGATCTGGATCTCTGGTCTGCTTTGTCATGCAACACAATCCTTCTGGGATTTGTAAGTGATGACAAGCCTCAGCGATGATTATATTAAAATGCTTTTAACTTAGTGTAAACATAATTTAATAAGATGTAGATGTTCCAGTAGGCTAGCCTTGAATTCAGTCTTGAGACCAGAGACAATATGCCTTTGTGCATGATGTATGTCTGGAAAGCATGTACATTCTTTGACCCCAGTTAATTTCTACGAAGAAGTGTGTTAGTCTCTGATCTAATAATCTCATCTGCAGATTACTACATTTTTATTACGATAAAGAACACCTGGGCTTTTAAAATATAGTAAGGTTATCTTACCTGGAATATTAAATATTATTGAAGTTACAACTTTGGAGAAATTATATTTTGAATGAATATGGTTATATTATACCTGTTTGTTATTAGAGTAGCCCTCAAAGTTGGCGATTTATCAATGCGTTGCTGCTGAATAACAATAGCTTTATTGAATGTCTGCTTGATACTGAGCGTTGTATTAGCGGCTTTTCATATATTATCTCATTTAGTCATCGTAAAACATTTTATGGAATGCATTGTCAACATGTTGAGAATGATAAGTGGAGTAAATTGTTTGCATTCCCTTAGGTGGGCAGGTATTTTATGCTAAAAAAAAAAGAAAATAGTTGCATTCACATCTCTTAACCTATATGCACACTTCCTTTGCACGGTGGGGTTTGGCAAAGCTCTATCTTCTGCTAGTGATAGGGCAATTCTGATTGAAATCATACCATTTTAGATAAAATTAAAATTAAACTTGTATTTGTATAACTTGAAAATTGTGAATTTTTCCTGCAATGACAGGGAGGCACACATCATGATTGGCACTCAGGTTTATGTTTTAGAGTAGCAAACAGACAGTGATAAGCCAGAAAAATGAGTTTGTACATAAACTGCAAATATTTTTACTTAATATAGTAAGCAGTAAATAATTAGTCAATGTTTTTGATCATATGAATGACAATTTGAACATGGGAATATTGCAGCCCTTATGCACTGCAGATGAGATTATGGATTGTCACACTGGTTGAAAAAACAATATGAAATTATACAATATGTTTTAAGATGCTCACAACCCCTAAAAAGCTAGCAAGGAAGCTCAGACACATGTGCATAAGGACACACAAGAGCATCCATGGCAGCTCTGTTTACGGTAACGGGGCACTGAAGATCAGCAGGAGAGCAAGTTAACAAATCATAGCATGTTTACAAATGGAATACTACACAGCAGTGTGAATGAGGGACCGGAACTGTAAATGTTAACAAGATTAATCTCAGGAACACAATGTTGAATGAAAATAGCACACCACAGAAACATACATACTTCTTGAGTATACTTGAATAAAGTTCAAAGCATGCAACACTAAACAACATATTAGAGGCACATATGATGGTACAACTATTAATAAAAATAAAGAGGAATTAAAAACCACACAAGATACAGGATAATGGTAATCTCTCTGGGGGAGAGAGTTGTCAGGTTGAGGGACCCTCAGGGACCCTAAGGGTTTCGGCAACTTCTTTTTTTTTTATTTTTTTTTGAGACGGAGTCCCGCTCTGTCACCCAGGCTGGAGTGCAGTGGCGCGATCTCGGCTCACTGCAAGCTCCGCCTCCCGGGTTCCCGCCATTCTCCTGCCTCAGCCTCTCCGAGTAGCTGGGACTACAGGCGCCGCCACCACGCCCGGCTAATTTTTTGTATTTTTAGTAGAGACGGGGTTTCACCGTGGTCTCGATCTCCTGACCTCGTGATCCGCCCGCCTCGGCCTCCCAAAGTGCTGGGATTACAAGCGTGAGCCACCGTGCCCAGCCTCAGCAACTTCTTATTTTGAGCTGGGTAGCTAGGCGGTGGGTGTAAGGAACCCCCTTTTACATTTAATCTCATTGTCTCACGTTTATCACAAGCATTTTTTGTTTTTGCTTTTGTTTTTTTGAGACAGGGTTTTGCTGTGCTGCCCAGGATGGAGTGCAATGATGTGACCACAGCTCACTGCTGCAGCCACGACCTCTTGGGCTCAAGCAGTCCTGTCACCTCAGCCTCTGGAGTAGCTGAGACCACAGGCGCATGCCACCACCCCTGGCTAATTTAAGTGTATATATATATATTTTGTGTGTGTAGAGACAGAGTTTTCCATATTGCCCAGGCTGATCTCAAACTCCTGGACTCAAGTGATCCATCTCCCTCAGTCTCCCAAAGTGCTGGGATTACAGGCGAGAGCCACAGAGCCTGGCCACAAGCGTTCCTTTAGTGTCTATGTATTCAATATTCCAACAAGGACAAACAATGAGAAAATATTTAGACCTTAAATATTTTCTAAGTAAAGTTATTTATATCACGCTCTTTAGAGAAGCACCTCCTCTTACTTTATTATTTACACATATTCTTCTCTGAATTTAATTCATAAAAGTTATTGTCCAGTGTCCTCTAATTTGTGCCACTTTTTCATCAAACGAGGAAGATATGTGTGTGTCCTCGTACCCTGGGTGGCATGTTGCAAATTTTTCACTCCTGGTAGTGCATAGTCCCTCTCTGGAAATCAGGTCAATTGGTAGAGTCCTCTGTATTTCTGCCTCCTGCCCCAGTGTATTAAAAATGATAAAAAGATAGGCCTCTTCTTCTTCGTGTTGTAATACAACCCAAGCATAGCAAAGCTTTGATTAAATGAGTACAGAATAGTTGGTAGCTGATGCTTGCTATTCCCCAGTGTGATGGTTAATAACGAGTGTCAACTTGATTGGGTTGAAAGATGCAAATAACTGTTCCTGGGTGTGTCTTTGAGGGTATTGCCAAAGGACATTAGCATTTGAGTCAGTGGACTAAGAGACACAGACCCACCGTCAATCTGAGTGGGCGCTGTCTAAGCAGCTGCCATTGTGGCTAAGATAAAAGCAGGCAGGAGAACGCAGAAGGACCAGACTGGCTAAGTCCTCAGGTCTCCATCTTTCTCCCGTGCTGGGTGCTTTCTGCCCTCGAACATCGGACTCTTGAGTTCTTCAGCTTTCAGACTCTTGGATTACACCAGTGATTTGCCAGGGGCTCTCGCGTCTTCGGCCACACACTGAAGGGGACACTGCTTGCTTCCCTGCTTTTGCAGTTTGGGACTCAGACTGGCTTCCTGGGTCCTCAGCTTGCAGATGGCGTATTGGGGGCTTCACCTTAAGATCATGTGAGTCAATTCTCCTAATAAACTCCCTTTCATGCATACATCTATCCTATTAGTCCTGTCGCCCTAGAGAACCCTGACTAATACACCCAGCTAGGAGGTACAGTTAAGTTGTAAATACCACCCACAGGCTGGTTCTTGTGGCCACTGCCTCTTACAGTGTTTATTTCTCCATCGAGTTCGCAATGGCTGTGTGCTTGCTGTGCTCTCCCTCTTCTCTCTCAGTACCTGATGGCCAGAGCTGTTTCCAGATCTTTGCCTTTATAAATGCCTTCTTCCCTCCTACAGCTGATTCCTTCCAACAGGGCTCAGCAGGTGAAAGGCAGTTCACACAATTCTTCTCTAATGAATACTGCTGTGATGCTTTTTGAAATTACTAACATTCCTATCGTTTTCATTAAACAGTGAAGATAGAAGATTAAAGGCCACTATCCCTGCACAAGAGCTCCTCCTTGTGGCCTGCCCATGTTTTAAATGTGCAAACCTTGGTGATATATTGATATCCTGTGATGAGTTTATCCCACATCAACAATTGAGTTTTCTTCTGTTCTTTCGTATTTTATCACGTGTATAATTATTTTTCTCCAGATGAATCTTGTACTGTTTGTTATATTTACTTGTTCTTATATATATTGCCATATTGCCTAGGCTGGGAAAAAAATTGACGTATGCACTTACTTAGTGCCTCATTTGAAAAAAATGATGATTTCAGTGATATGAAACTCTAAAGTACATTTTCTTCATGTCTGTTTTCTATATTTTAAAAATGAAGTACTTTCATATGTATTCATGTCACTACAGTCATAAGTTCCCGTCCAAAGTTCCTCTGAAGAACCACCTTATCTTACACATCTCAAAGGAATTTAGCTGATGAAATAATTTGAACTACATTAATCACTGTTTCTGACAGGTAAAATGCTGAAATAAGCTTCTTGTAATGAATGTGAATTTTTTGGGGGGCTTGCAGAATATTGCAGATTAATATCACAGAAAGCATGTCTAGTTCATGCAACAATTATTTTCATGCAAATTTTGTGGGGCTTTACAAATAATACGTATTTGTTACCACTCTTCTTGACAGCAAAGAAAATAAAAATAATAAATATTTGAGAAAAGATCAGGTTCACTTATACTACATATACCACATTATCTTTCATGTCAATAGTTGCCTTGCACTTTAAACCTGTGACAAAACATGACAAATTTTAGAAGGGAAAATATTGTAAGATAAATTAATGCCTCTGAAGCCTGTATTCCTATAAATTTAGTTGATAAAGCTCAGCTTATTTAGAGTTTTGAAGAGATATTTTCTCTTCAATGAAGAAATCTCCATAATTGAATGATCTAAATTTCAATGATTAAAAGTACTATTAAAAGAAAATATTTATAGAAAAGCTTTCCTTTAACAATTTTTACGTCCAAAATATGATTTATTTTTTCATGAAATGGGAATATGAATGATCATACATTCTTTTACACACACTTCATAAATTAAAAAGTTCTCAATCTATTTTAAAAACCCATATGTAAACAACAGTGTCATAGGATGTGTTAAGAACTACAGCAGTCAGAAAAAGTTAACAACCCTTGAAATGGCACAGGAAAGGACAGGATGTCTTCCAGGAAGAGGTGCCAATTCTGTTTAAAATTAAGAGACAACGGAGTAATGCAAATACTAACTTTACCCTGCAAATTGCAACATTTATCATCTAGCATCAAATGTGTATGCTGGGACTGACACATGCACGCATAGATGGTTTGTGTTCCATAATAAAGTTAATTGGTGAAATAAAATAATGGGTTTAATTTCTAGCAAAGAAATGCTTGGTTAATCTAAATTAGTAATGTTTGCTTATGGAATTTCCTACCCCAATTATTTCAGATGCTGTCCTTGAGATTCTTTTTGTTAAACTGCATGATACACATTTTGCGTGAAGTATTTTTAAAACTTAGGGTATCTCCTTATTTTCTGATTAAAGTAAAATTTCTCAGTGTTTCTGTAAGGACTTTGGCAAATACTCTTTCTGCTTTATAAAGCAAAATATAAGAACCAGAAATCTTTGTAATCCTTCACTATGTTGACGTCTTTTTACAGCAGATTTCTCAGGAATTATTGTTTGTGGTTCCAAATTGAAATTTTCCCTGCATAATCTAACATTCATATCTTCAGATCTGATGTGATAAACTGACCAATCTCTTTGTAAGTGATATTTTGTAAAACTCATTCTGTGTTTCGGACAAGGGAACACAAAGTTGTCACCTTCAAAATAGCTAATGGTCATATCACATGTTAAATTGACTGGGGAAATTCTAAACATTGAAAGTGTTCAAGTCTGGATTTTTCCTCTGGAAATATAACCTTTGGTTATTTATATTTGAAAGAAGCTAGTTTTATGAATTAAGCTTTAATTCTGAGATAATTATATGTTCATAGGCAGTTATAAGAAATAATACAGAGATATTTTATTGCCACTTGCCTAGCTTCCCGCAGTGGTCATGTAGGCCAAACTATAGGACAGTATCGTAACAAAGATGCTGACATTGATATAATCCACTGAACTTATTCAGGGTCAGTTTTACTTTTTACGTTAAAGTACATGATTCATTTAGTTTTTGTTTTTAAAATAAAATATCTGAGGGCCAAGTCTGCTGACTTAGTTCTTTAAATTTTACAACTAATACAAAGTTACTGAGACTTACAGAGCTTTGAGAAGTGCACTGTTATTTCTAGAGTTAAATTTAAATAAAACACTTAAAGTCTGAGACTATTTTCTAGTTGTAAAAAGGTTAAAACTGCATTGTAGATGTTCTTTTCCTTTCATTTCAAAACCTAAACAACGTTCTATTATTTAAAGGTAGTTCATTAATAAGCAAAGATTTGTTACAACTGTGATGAGAATAACATGTATGTATATTTTAGCATTTGAATACATTCTACATGAAAACATTTCTTTATATTTAAACTATTATTTCATACAAATAGAAGTCAAAAGAAATGTTATCAGATGCTATAAAATAACTCTTCCATAATGTAGGATGCACTAGGAAAATAGTGAATACAATATCATGTGCTGTTTTGGCATTAGATTTTCCATACATTAAGATAAATGCGTTCATTAACTTCTTCCACCCACCTTTTTTATTTTGGAGATTGACTTCATATTACTGTGATAAGAGGCAAATTGAAATCCTGGCTTCCTGATGATATATCTTCTTGTATGAACTCTTGTTGATGTAGATTAAGTGGGCTAGCAGATACAGTAGTACTCATAAAATAGTTTTTCAGAGCTTTTTATAGTTTAATAAACATTTGCCTATTTCCCAAAAATATCGTGCAAACATACTAAATTTAAGTCAATAATCCGTACTTTATATATCTATTACCATTGTCTAACAATGTAATTTATCTATTTGAAACTAAATTGACCAAAGACATTAACAAACATATAGGGAAATTTAAGTTTTATGTCTTTATGGAAATATGTTTTAAGTCCTGCCTTTTTGTAATTGAGAGTTATATTTTTACTCGAATATTTAAATGTTATAAGTAATTACAATCATAAGGCAACCCCTATCATGAATGAATCCTGATTTGGTGAGGTGAAATGTCTTAGTTTATGTTTGTATAAATTGTATACAGTATTGTGTAATTTGTATAAAATATTTTATCTGAATTTAGTTCTTTAGTTCAGATTGAAAAACCTCTCCTGCCTAGCCCTACCTCCAATAATTGGAAAATCTACTTACTGACATGTCAAGTCACTTCTCTTGAGGAATAAACTTCTAAAAGTAGTAGTCATAGAGTGAGTTTAGACAGAAATTCAGAAACGTCAACTAAAGTTAACTATACCCCTGTTGTTCACTGTTATCATGACTTTCATTTTTCTATCTGGCCAAAAATACTTCTAGTTTTATTCCCTCCAAGTTTAATGCCTTCTTGTTTACATGCCTATTGCATGTTGTCACTTATAAGTAGGAGCTGAAGAGTAAGGACACACGGACATAAACAGAGATAACAGACACTGGGAATTCCAACAGGATTTGGATTATGTATTATATTATTCACATTAAGTCCTATGAGCCTATCAGTGGAGGTGCATAATAATTATTTCAAAAATAATTTTAAACATGGAAGTTTGAAACGCATTTTTGGCATAGTTTATCAGGGAAAGTTGGAGAGAAGAGCAGAGATTTTCTAGCTGTCCTCTTGGTATGCTTGCTTATGCATTAGCTTGCATAAACTGACACATCCCGTGTCAGCCCTGAAACCCTTAAGCTGGAGTTTGGGGAGGTGAGGAATCTCTGGACATATCCTTGAGTTGATTGATTATCAGTTTGAAAGGGCAGTGTACTAGTCTGTTCTCATGCTGCTAATAAAGACACACCCGAGACTGGGTCATTTATGAAGGAAAGAGGTTTAATGGACTCACGGTTCTACATTGCTGGAGAGGCCTCACAACCATGGCTGAAGGTGAATGAGGAGCAAAGTCACATCTTACATGGCAGCAGGGAAGAGGGCATGTGCTTTATAAAACCATCAGCTCTCATGAGACTTATTCAACATCACGAGAACAGCATGGAAAATAACCACCTCCATGATTCAGTATCTCGCACGGGGTCCCTCCCACAACCTGTGGGGATTCTGGGAGCTACAATTCAAGATGAGATTTGGGTGGGGACACAAAGCCAAACCATATCAGGCAGACCTTACTAATTGTCACCACCATCTTTTTATTGTATTTATCTTATGTCTAATTTTAGATACATAGATTATTTGTTACATGGCTATTCCATGCGTGATGGTAGGGAATGTGCTTCTAGTACACCTGTCACCCAAATGGTGAACATTATACACAATAGGCAGTTTATGAACCCTCATTCCCATCGCCCTCCCCGCTTTTGGAGTTTTCAGTGTCTGTTATCTCCATCTTTATGTCCATGTGTCCCCATTATTTAGCTCCTACTTGTGAGAATATGAAATGATTTGATTTCCTGCTTCTGGGTTTGTTCACTTAGAATAATAGCCTCTAGCTCCATCCACATTGCTGCAAAGGGCATGATTTTATTATTTTTATGACTGTATGGTATTCCATGGTGTATATATACATTTTTTAAATCTAATCAACTGTTGACTACCAGCTTTTATTTTATTTATTTATTTTTTTAATTTCATTTTTTGAGATGGAGTCTCACTCTGTTGCCAGGCTGGAGTGCAGTGGTGCCATCTCGGCTAGCTGCAACCTCCACCTCCTGGGTTCAAGCGATTTTCCTGCTTCAGCCTCCCAAGTAGCTGGGACTACAGGCACCACCACCACACCCGGCTGGACCACCAGCTTTTAAAAACAAACTTGATTGACTAATTTTACTAGTTTTTGTGACTCACGACTCATTCAACACTTTGGAGATTAAAAATACATCCTCTGGTTTTGCATCCATGGATTCAACCAAGTGCTAATTGAAAATATTTGAAAAAATGAAAAACAAAAAAAGATACAAATAACACAAATTAAAAACAATACAGTATAACAACTACATAGCATTCATATTGTATTAAGTATTATAACAACTCTGTAGATAATTTAAAGTATACGGGAGGATGTGCATAGATTATATACACATATTACACCATTTTATGTAAAGGACTTGAGTATCTGCAGATTCTGAGGAGGGTCCGTTCTGGAACAAGCGCCCCACAGGTACCAAGGGATGACTGTATTCAGACTGAAACAAATATTCTTAAACAGAAGCCATTGGCCCATATAATATAGTTCTAATACTAACCCTGCTTTTAAAACCTTTAAATTACATGATATTTTCTTTAAAAAATGGTGACTTTTTAAAAGGCACGATCATGTTGGTTGTATTTAATTTTAACTACATGTTCTAAAAGGGTCTCCAAAATAAAATCGAAAAAAAATAACCCATTCACTTTTAAAATACTGAGGTTTTGTTGCCTGTTTATAGAGGAGGTTACCAAAAAAAAAGAAAAGAAAAAGGATCTTACATGTATCACTACACTGAAGCAATTGCCTTCAGAATACTTAGCATAGACTTAAATTTGAGTCTTGTAACATTCTGAGGAACATTTATGATGGGAGGGTTGCAGATGTTTATGGCAATTTAAGGAGGTACACATCTTAAACATACATCAGTAGATTATGAATTCAGAAGTGGTGATTGGTAGCACTTTATAATCTGCAAATTGATTTGCTAAAGTCTACCCTATAATAGAGGAAAGTGTAATGTCAGATGTAGCAAATTGCAATTTTGGGGCATATGTTAATAGTATGCAGTTTCAATCCTTCATTAAAACAAAACAAAACAGCTAAAAATTATGGTCTTTTTTAAAAAAAAAATAATTATGTTGTGTATGCATGTGTATGTATTTAAAATATGTTATTTACCTAAATATTCTGTCTACTTAATTTTGGAGTTCCCCAAATTTTCTAAAGACCAGTTAGAAACAAAATGAGATCTTAAAATATTTTATCATCAGCATCTGGATTCCGTTCCTTTGTGTGTAATATTTTAAGTTACCATCATCTCTCACCTTCTAGGGCCTTTTATTTATACGTGCTTCAATCTGATACTAGGCGTATGCAGGCTTATTCAAATGTGTGCCACTCACAGCCTGCAGTGCCTATGACATTGAAGGAGTTTCTTAAAGTCATTTAGACTCTCCATCCTTGGGTTTATACGACACATTTGTTACTTCAGTAATTCAGTATGAATGATCCTCAGTACCTCAGGAGGAACAAAGCTCTTATGCTTAGAGATGTTAATATTTAGAAGCTTTGGAAGGTTCGAAATACTTTAAAGGAGACAAGCATTCTCTTAAAAAGCTAGAATATTTCCATATTTCCTTTATAAACATGTTCATGGTTGATAAATAAGTCAGTTTTGGGTCACAAAAAGGGGTTGTGCTGCACACTTCTGCATTTGGAATTATCCTCAGCATAGTAAGCTTTCAGGGTGACACGTAGATGGAACTTTTTTAGAGATATATCACTTTCTCGGGAAAGTATTGTGGAGTAGAACAGATTTATAGAGCTGGAACCGTATTATACAGAGCTGTAGATCACTGCTGCTGACCAATGAGACCAGCTTTTTTTTCCCTTTTTGCAAATATTCACCAAATGTCCTTTGTTTTATCTTTCCTTGTTGAAGTAACAATTCAATTAGTTTTTTGGTCTGAAAAATAAGATCATTCCCTGTTCTAAATCATTTTTCTTGATTTTTGTTCCTAATCTCATACCATAAACAAATGTTTTTGTTTAGCTGTGTTTGTCAGGAATGACAGATTTAACAGCAAAGCATAAATGTAGATAGGTAGTTAAAAATCCAGTACAGTAAATCACTGCTTTTACCATGTGTTTGTGAAGGGTTATGATTAAAAATGGAACCTGAGTGAGGTAGATAAAAGAAATCCAATAATGTTATTTTAGGAGGATAGTGTTGTAACTTTCAGAATTGTAATCATTATAAAGAGCTTTTTTTCCCCCTTTTTTAAACTATACATTCACTTCTGGGACACATGTGCAGAATGTGAAGGTTTGTTACGTAGGTCTACACGTGCCATGGTGGATAGCTGCACCCATCAACCCATCACCTCCATTAGGCATTTCTCCTAATGCTCTCCCTCCCATAACTCCCACCCCTGACAGGCCCCAGTGTGTGATGTCCCCTCCCTGTGTCCACGTGTTCTAATTGTTCAACTCCCACTTAGGAGTGAGAACACGCGGTGTTTGGTTTTCTGTAGAGAATATTTTTAAAAGGAAAACAGATACTATAGTTATTACTACTGAATGTATTTAGAAGTTCTAATAAGTTCATATTATGAATGTAATACTGCCTTTTGCCTGAAGCACCTAGTGGGTAATTATAAAACTCATTGCGACCTAATTGATTAAATAGGTAGAGTGACAATTTCCACTTGTTGATGAACGTTACACATGAACTATCACATGTCGAAACAGCAGAAACTCTTTTTTTTTTTTTTTGCCATTTGGTTGCAAGATGGTTTCTTTGCCTTTTTCTTTTAATTATTATTATACTTTAGGTTTTAGGGTCCATGTGCACAACGTGCAGGTTTGTTACATATGTATCCATGTGCCGTGTTGGTTTGCTGCACCCATTAACTCGTCATTTAACATTAGGTATATCTCCTAATGCTGTCCCTCTCCCCACCCCACAACAGTCCCCGGAGTGTGATGTTCCCCTTCCTGTGTCCATGTGTTCTCATTGTTCAATTCCCACCTATGAGTGAGAACATGTGGTGTTTGGTTTTTGTCCTTGTGACAGTTTACTGAGAATGATGGTTTCCAGCTTCATCCATGTCCCTACAAAGGACATGAACTCATCCTTTTTTATGGCTGCATAGTATTCCATGGTGTATATGTGCCACATTTTCTTAATCCAGTCTATCACTGATGGACATTTGGGTTGGTTCCAAGTCTTTGCTATTGTGAATAGTGCCTCAGTAAACATATGTGTGCATGTGTCTTTATAGTAGCAACGATTTATAATCCTTTGGGTATATGCCCAGTAATGGGATGGCTGGGTCAAATGGTATTTCTAGTTCTAGATCCCTGAGAAATCGCCACACTGACTTCCACAATGGTTGAACTAGTTTACAGTCCCACCAACAGTGTAAAAGTGTTCCTATTTATCCATTTATCCACATCCTCTCCAGCACCTGTTGTTTCCTGACTTTTTAATGATGGCCATTCTAACTGGTGTGAGATGGTATCTCACTGTGGTTTTGATTTGCATTTCTCTGATGGCCAGTGATGATGAGCATTTTTTCATGTGTTTTTTGGCTGCATAAATGTCTTCTTTTGAGAAGTGTCTTTTCATGTCCTTCACCCACTTTCTGATGGGGTTGTTTGTTTTTTTCTTGTAAATTTGTTTGAGTTCATTGTAGATTCTGGATATTAGCCCTTTGTCAGATGAGTAGGTTGTGAAAATTTTCTCCCTTTCTGTAGGTTGCCTGTTCACTCTGATGGTGGTTTCTTTTGCTGTGCAGAAGCTCTTGAGTTTAATTAGATCCCATTTGTCAATTTTGGCTTTTGTTGCCATTGCTTTTGGTGTTTTAGACATGAAATCCTTGCCCATGCCTATGTCCTGAATGGTATTACCTAGGTTTTCTTCTAGGGTTTGTATGGTTTTAGGTCTAACATGTAAGTCTTTAATCCATCTTGAATTAGTTTTTGTATAAGGTGTAAGGAAGGGATCCAGTTTCAGCTTTCTCCATATGGCTAGCCAGTTTTCCCAGCACCATTTATTAAATAGGGAATCCTTTCCCCATTTCTTGTTTTTGTCAGGTTTGTCAAAGATCAGATGGTTGTAGATGTGTGGTGTTATTTCTGAGGGCTCTGTTCTGTTCCATTGGTCTATATCTCTGTTTTGGTACCAGAGAAATTCTTTTATATATTTTTAAGACATTATCACATCAAGGTATTTTGGTGTGATTTCCAGCAGAATCGGCTAGAAAATGTTTTTTTTTAAAAAAAGACAATGTGATTTGAGTATTTGATTATCATCACTGACTATATAAATCATTTCCATGCTCTTATAATCCAAAAACTACCTGTGGGAAAATTATTAGCAATCACATCTATGCTGAATGTTCATTCATACATAAATTAAAAAGCATTTTCACACAGAGACCTGATTTTTGTGTACATCAGAAATAGAATAAAACCTAATATGGGTATTGTATTAATAATCCCATGTGGTGAAGGAACGATTAACTATATCTGTAACCATAATCTTGAGAAATATCTTAGCTTTTAGTAAATAATAAAACCCATCTGCTGTTGCATCTCTCTGAGGTTTATAAAATTATGCTAGGGTTAGTTATTTTAATCAGCACAGGACATTTTGGCCCCGGATCTGTTGTCTTCTGGGAAAACATTGGCTTCCACAGAAGGTGGTCGTTTCGAAGGCTGGCAGCGATTTCTGCTGGTGACTGTCACCGAGGATTTTCATCCCTAACAATGGGAAGTGTAAATATAATCTGACTGCTGTGGCTAATTTGGGTCCCTTTACAACTGTAAATAACTAGTCCAAGGTTTTTGCTTAAGGTGTCACACCAATGTTACAACTCTTTTGAATTTTTTCAAGTCAGGAATAGACATCTCCTTCTTACTGCTGTGTGAAAGATAATTAATAGATCTTGTCTGTGACTCTTAACTTGGAAAAATGATTTGTTATGGGCAGAGAAATAACAGAGAATAAGAAATCTCAAACTTCGCCATCTCATGATCATCCCTGTTCCCACCTTGGAATTTGATTTAATGTTCTTTCACCTTGGACAGCGGTCAGTGTTTCAACATTAGAAATCCTAGAAGCATGTTCTTGCTATAGTTTCACCCCAAGGACAAGATTATTGCAAAACTCCACTCGATTTGAGGATTTTATTTTCCCTGGTATGATTTGCAGCCACCTGGAAAATGCCATGTTTATTTATGTTATTCTTCTTTATAAAGATTGCAAAAAATCAATGTCAAGGTGAATTCACATGTGCAAATTCTCAGCAACAAGTTAATTTAATGTCAAAGTTTAAAAAAAATGTCGTTATCATTCCTAAAACCAATTTTAGAAGCTGGAATTGTTTTACTGAATAAATTCAGGTAAAGTGCATGCTTCCTTTGAACACCTGCATCCTGCATCTCATGGTCAGCAACCAAGTTAATAATTAGGAAACACATCGCATTTCAGCTGAGTTGTTTGAGCTCTCTGTGTTTAAGTATAGTCTCATTATTCAGATTGTTTTTTTCTTTTTTTGGTAAGATGTATTTTTTTACTTTTAAAGGAACCTGTAGTCATTGTTTACTCTGTAACTAAAGGTGGACACAGATATAAAATATTGCTTGCCTGTATTTTCTATATTTGACCAGGAGTTATTAACAGAGTTGTTTGATAGTAGAGACATGTTCTGTTGAAATTTGTGAAAAAAACATATTTTATCTAGATGAACCTGTTTACCAAATACTTTTTGGATATACAGCTGGAAGCACCAGAAATTTCCCTCCTGGAGAAAGTAAAGTCACACTTTTTAATTGTGTTAGTTCTATGCAGCTGCTGTAACAAATTACCTCTAATGGCTTGGTGGCTAAAACCCCAGAAATCCATTATCTTAAATTATGTATCTTAGAAATTCAACAAGGGTCTCAGTGGGCTGAAATCGAGGTATCAGCAGGACTGAATTCCTTTCTGGAGGTTCTACAGGGTCCATTTCCTTTCTTTTTCTATCCGGCAGGGGCCACCCGCATTCCTTTGGTCCCACAGCATCCTCAAAGCCAGCAACACTGCTCTCTCTGTTTCTTTCTTCCATAGTCACATCTCCCTCTGACTCTCGCTCTTCAGCTTCTCTTTCCCATTTTAAAGACCATTCTGATGTCACTGGGCTTGCTGGGATGACTCTAAATAATCTACCTATTTTGAGGCCAATTGGCTAGCAATCTTAACTTTCCCTGTGCCATGTAACCTAACATATTCACAGGTGTACAGAGATTAGAATGCGGACATTCTTGGGGGATATGGCCTAGTTCTGCCCACCACAAAGATGGAGCCAACTCTTAAAACAATCTTTGAAAGGCATAACTGATTTTTGGGTGCAACAGTAAAATTTAAATATTAATAAGATAATCAAAACAGCACGTCTAAAATAATTTGTTTTAAAAGTTAACTTACAAATTTCAATTGAAACATATTTTTTTTTATCAGAAATCCTAGCAGAGTTATATGCTGTCCGACTACTTCACTAATGTGATCCCCAAACAATTACAGGTGTACGAGTCACTGTAGTTTTACGACATTAGCAAAACTTTGTACCAGGTTTTGTCAGTCACAAAACGCGAAATTTCAAATCCAAGTTTCTCCCTCCTTCATTGATAAAAAGTGAAGTCAATACTCAGTCTTACCTGGCATTCTTCTTCTTACTTGGGTTATAGGCCTGTGTTCTAGATGCAAAGGAAATTGGGTTTTTGCTTTCATCTTAGAGAAGAATTTATAAGGTGAAATTTTCCCAGACACAGGCACAGTATTCAAAGAAATGCAGATCAAAAAGCATGAACAGTGTTAGCTATAGGGCTGTCAGAACGGAATCGTTGCTTGACCCTAGCAAATCATAGCTTTGTTCTGTTTTCCCCCAGATAATGGTGAGAAATCACAGAAAACATTTGGGGAGATTTCAAAATTGTTAAAATCATATATGTTGGAGTTAATATAGGAGAAAATTATGCCTACTGATACTAATATTTGTCTATGTCATTTTTAACAATCAGAGTTCATTTAAGTGATTTTCTATTCATAAGTAAGAAATCTATTACTGTAAGTTCTTGATTAAGCTTATTAGATTCATTCATTCTAAAAGCCTGGTTACATTTTGTCACATATCAGCTCATTTAAACAACTGATACTCAAATACTTAACCTATGTTTATGCAAGGTAACACTAACTATAGTCTTTAAAGAGGGAATGAGTCACCATACTTGGCAGCTATGCAAAAGTTTTGCATTGTTAATCATGAGCGTAATGTAATGTGGCAGAGGGCATGGGGCCTTTTGAGTTACTGGGCGAAGTCTAAAAATAGCTGCCATTCACTGAGTCCAGACCATAGACGTTGCTCTGAGAATTTTTTTATGCTGCCCTCCTCCCCCCCTTTTTTTTTTTTGAGGCGGAGTCTCACTCTGTCACCCAGGTTGGAGTGCAGTGGCACAATCTTGGCTCACTGCAAACTCCACCTCCCGGGTTCACGCCATTCTCCTGCCTCAGCCTCCAAGTAGCTGGGACTACAGGCGCCACCACCACGCCCGGCTAATTTTTTTGTATTTTTAGTAGAGACGGGGTTTCACCGTGGTCTCGATCTCCTGACCTCGTGATCCGCTCGCCTCAGCCTCCCAAAGTGCTGGGATTACAAGCGTGAGCCACCGCGCCCGGCCTTTTTTTTTTTTTTTTTTGAGACAGAGTCTCACTTTGCTGCCCAGGCTGGAGTGCAGTGGTGCAACGGTGGCTGACTGCAGTCTTGACTCCCTTTGGGCTCAAGCAATCCTCCCACCTCAGACCCCCAGGTAGCTGAGACTGCAGGTGTTGCCACCACACATGACCAATTTTATTATTTTTTTTGTAGAGATGAGACCTCACTCTGCGATCCAGGCTTGTCTTGAACTCCTGGCCTCAAGCTATCCTCCCATTTCGACCTCCCAAAGTGCTGGCAATACAGGCATAAGCCACTGTACCCAGCCTGTGTTAACTTTTCTTTCTACCAAACTTTTGAGATAGGTGCTAAGCTTATTCATATACTGAGATGTAACTTGACAAAGGTCACTCAGCAGACTTATGGCAGAGTAAAATCTCTGTACATCTGTTTTGTCTCCTGTGTACATGTGCTTTGTTTAATACCCTACCTTTAAGTGGAATTGGTGTGTGTGAATATAACTAAGCAAATTATACCACAAGAGTGATCCTCTTGGGATTATTTCTTGTTACATAAGCCTCCCTTATAGCAGGCTGGAGAGTTTCCTCTAGCTTTAGAGAAGTAAGCTGCTATGTGTTGAGAGGGCCATATGGCTTGGATCTGAAGGTGGCCTCCAAGAGCTGAAAGCAACTCTCGTTGACAACCAGCAGAGAAACAGGGACGTCAGTCCTCTAACTGCAAGAAGCTGAGTTCTGCCATCAATCAGAATGAGACTGGAAAAAGACCTCCGAGTTTCATGTGAGAATTGCAGACCGGTTGACACCTTGATTTCAGACTTGTGAGACCCAGAGCAGAGGATGCAGTTGAGTCACACACTCAGATTCCTGACCCATGGAAAATGTGAAATAATACACTTGTGTTGTGTTACACTTCTAATTTTGTTGTAATCTGTTATGCAGCAAGAGGAAACTGACATATTATGAAGGTTACACAGCTGATGAGGAGTTAAGTATTTTGCTGAGGAAGCTCAGCTGCAAATCCTCTGGCCTCTCCCATTATAGATGGTTGCCTTCAAATTCGAGGACTCAGCCGTGAACCAGTCCAGGGAACTAGCACAACCCTTGTCCTCTGGGCCAAGCTCCTAGGTAGTTCCATTCTCATTAGAGAATTACGGTTTGGTCCTCTGATGACCAAATTTAAAGACAAATTATTGGTGATTTGAAATTTATCTGAATGCTAATATATGATTAGCTCTAACAATCCTTAAAAAGAAAGAAAGATTTTCTAATAATTACTTTTATTCCTTTAGCAAATATAAGTACATCTGAATCAGGTCTTTTAAACTGATTTTCTTTTAATGAAAATAAAAGTTGGGGGCCTGAAAGAATACATACAATGTAAAAGCACAATAGAGCTAAGATATTTGAGGAAGTGTCTATTCAGGGCAGCTTGAATCTATGCTCCTGGAAATAACATTTTAAAAATAAAAAAGAGAAAGATCTAAATATTTTAAAGGGTGTATGTACCTAATAATACCTATCTTTTCCAATTTTATTTCAAATGTGCCATGCTGCCATAAAATAAAGGTAAGTTTTTTTTCTTTGTTTGTTTGTGTTTGACTTGTATATCTTTATCACAGGAGTATAACAAAGATTATATGTATAGTCATTAATCAATTTGCATTCCAGATTGTTATTATATATATATTTGCATTCCAGATTGTCCATATATAGGGAAATAGATAAGTTGAAACAACTTTCAGAAAGAAATGAAGCAAAAGTGGTTAATAAATATAATAGCATAAAAATTATTGTAAGAAACCGAAAGATTTGTAGCCCGTAAAGATTTCATTAATGTGGTGAGAGACACAGGCTCCGTATCTCTCTGTTGTCAGAGTTAACTTGATTTCCTCACAAAAAAGTGCTTTCAACAATCATTGTGGTTGCTTATCCTAGAATTATAGAATATGTTTTTCTTTGCTCAATTGTAAAGTAGTAATTAGTGCTTATTCTCAGGATATTTTAAATAATGTGCGAGAACAATTTACAATCTCAAGGAAGATGACTGCAAAGCGGCTTTTAAAACACTGTGTATATGATTCAAAAATCATTGGTAAAGACATAACAATCGTGTTGTGTTGAATACTTACTTCCAAATCAATGCCAAAGATTGTTGGCCACTAGTTAACCATATTTTGAACTATAAGAAACAAAATCTTTGGCAAATTCTGTCTGTAAAAGCATCAGAAACCTAAAAAGCCTCTACTTAGAAAATAAAATTTCCCTTATAATAACCTTTCCTCCAAAGGGTTATATTTTTGTAATGTTATGGAAGAAATAAAAATTATTTGACAAAGTAAAATTTTAAATGCCTAAAAATACAGCCTGATATGAGTTTTCACATTCATACCAATTTTTAAACTAAATATAAGCATATGCGTATATATATATATACTCACATATATGCTGCCATTTGTAGTTTTACTTAGACATGTTGATTCAGTGCAGTGGTTATTCCAAATTTTGTCTGAAATATTTTAGATTAACTATTTAAAGAATAGTCCCTGTATTGAAAAATTGTCCATCCCATGGCAGTGCAGATGATAAGCTTTCTGTACTTCTGTATTATTCCCTGCTCTCAACAGCTGCTCTTAATTGAACCCTAGGTACGATTTAGGATTGTTTTCTTTTGCTTTGTTGTTCTAAGAATTCTCACTTTAAATCCGTCTAAGGTTACAACAGCCTCTTATCATGTAGCTTTCGTACAAATGTGACATGGTCTCATTATATTTCTGCCAATGGATTTTATCGCTTTAATAATCCTTTGCAATATTTATAGAATGTCATGATGAATCATATTATATTTATCATATCACACAATAAATAGCATGACATGCTAATAAATCATTCCAGTTTGGAGAGTGTTGAAATTATTCTTTGTAAGCTTACATCAAAATGATTATTCAGCATCCAGTCTCTGCATTAAATCTGTAGTCTTACACCAATTTATAACTTAGAATGGATAATGCAAATGAATACTCAAAATTATTTAATTATTTGCTAATATTTTATATAAGTTAACTTCTTTAGTTGTACAAAATACTAAATTACGGAACCAAATATTTTTTATAATGAACCATTTTCTTAAGAATAATACAATAGACATGAGTCTAATAAGACTTTGCAAAAATTGAGATGTTTGTTGAACATTTTTCAAATTAGCAAGAATAAATTTAAGAGAAAACTTTATTTTAAGGATATTAGAATCCACAGAGAAGAAAGGAATAGAGAAATATGATTTAGTCTGCCAATTTTATATGTGAAAAAACAGGCTCACCTATGTTAAGGAATGCAATCAGTTAGACTGACAAAGAAATGAAATTAGAAATTAGGTTTTCAGACATTTATCTTAGTGGTACTTTATAATAAGTTCTTTTCTGTTCTCTTTAAAATTTCATGTTGAGTTTTAAGAATTTAAGAAATAATATATAAATATTAAAAGATAATTAAGCTGATAGATATAATCAATCAAGTTAGCTTAGATTGCCTCAGAATCTTTTGGAATCCGGGTGTTATCTTCTTGGCTGCGTGTTTGAAGCCAGCAATTTCTTTTCAATTGTCTTTTGCCTTAATGTGAATTCTTTATTAGCTCTTTCGAAACAAAGACACTTTCCATGGACAAATACGAGTCTCCAGCTCGATGACTGTAGGGTGCCTGAGGTTGTGTGGCTGACACAGGAAGCCCGAGGCAATAGCTGAGCAAAGTGGTTCAGGTTGTGAATTCTGGAGTCGGCTTTTTTGGTTTGAATCCCAGATTAGACACAAATCAGAAATGTGATCACAGGCCAGTTATCTGATTTTTCTAAGCCCCAGTTCCCTTCAGTTAAAAATGGGGATAATAAAGAATACAACACAGCTCACATCTGTTGTATGATTAATTATTGTATATCAAGATCAAAGGAGGACAATATCTGCATAATAATCAGCAAATAACAGCTATTGTGTATACTAGTAACAGGGACTAAGAGGAATCTTTCTGAACAAATGTTTGGAAAACATGGTAGAGATTGGCAGCCAAATTTAGTCAAATAGTTTACAGAATTCCTGCGATTCACTGCTTTTCTTTACAATAGATACCAGAGCCTTGGAAATGTTTTTTTAAAAAAAAACTATTGTTTACCTAAAGATCCATAAATATATCAGGCTCCGCACAATTAAGTAGAAAAAGAATCTTTTTTATATTATTATTATCCTGTAGCATTTATCTGTACTTGGTGTCATATCAAAAACCTTTGCGAGAGGGCCTGGTTTCTTCCAATTACAAAGAAGGAAATGTATTTATTTTGTAAACTTTCACCAGTGCTCTAGTTACCAGTATTTATTTTTGCCTTCTAGTCTTATGAGAAATCTCACTGATAACTACAATACCCTCTAGTGTACATGATTGCATATAGTTTAAACATTGTTGTTTTAGGATTTTTATGCAAAGTAGTAAAAATTTGAGGTTAAGCCCTAAAATATCATTTTATTCATTTATCTGGCAAACTTACTGAACATGTAATATGTGATGGATAGTAATTTAGCTGCTGGATATATAGCAGTGAACGACGGGTAAAAATTTGTGTTCTCTTAAAATCTAAAGGGGTAAGACAATTATCAAAGAAAATATTTAAAACTCTTAATATGTCGTGTATTGGTGAGTGCTAAGGAGAAGAAGTACACGTGGAGGGTGGAGGGTTACAAGGTCAGGAAAGACTTCATTAAGCAGGTGAAATGTGAGCAAAGGCACAAATGAAAAGAGAAGGCAAGCCCTGCAGAATAGCCTAGATGTTAAGAGCACAGACTTTGCAGGTACAGAGGCGTGCAGGTGTCTGGTGTGTTTGAGGGAGGGTAAGGAGTTCTGTCTGACTGGGCTGTAGTCAGCAAAAGGACAGTGAGAGCAGAAGGGGACAGCGGGGTAATGGAGCCAAATTACATAGTTCCTTGTAGGCCTCCGTAACACCTCAGGCTTTTACTTTGAATGAGATGGAAAGCCACTGAGGAGTTTGTAACCAGCCATACCTTATGGTCTGGTTTAATACGAGAAACTGTCACTGTGGGTGCCATGGAGAAGGTGCCCTAAGAGGCCACAGTGTGTTCATAGGAAATGCTAAGCCTTCTACCTGTGTGCCAGACACTGTCACCTCTCACCTAATGCAGGAACATCATTCCCCCAACTTTTCCCTTTCTTCTGCATCATCAATTCTCCTCTTGCTAATTAATAATATTCTTCATATGCAAACATGCTACAATTATTCTTATTTTAAAATACCTTTCCACATTCTACAAATCTCTCAAGATACTGCCTCCGTTCTCTGATCCTCAGAGCAAAACTCCATGCACCCATTATACCCAAATCCTTTCATCTTGGTTTTTAAAGCTTCCACCCCAATCTGCCTTCTCCTTTTCTACTGTCCAAAATTTGTTGTTGCCAAGGACAACATTGATCTCCATATTCTTCAACTTTTAGTCCTTTCCACAGAATTTGACACAGGTAATCACTGACTTCTCCTTGAAACATGTTTGTCACCTGGGTTCCAGGTCACAGTATTGTCAGTTCTATTCACCTTGTTACAGCTGCTGCTTCCTGCGTTCCTTCGTTCACCACCATCTTCCTGATTTCTCAGTTACAGCACAGAAGGGATGATTCTGGCATTTATTTACTTTATTTAAATGCATTTTCTTTTTTATCTCAGATGGTGTCATGCTTTAACTCCTATGCGTATACTGCCGATTTTCAAGTGTTTAATCCCCAGCCTTCATTGTGCTGTAGAACTCTGGAATTGTACATTGAGCCACCTAGTTGATATTACTTCTTGAAATCTAATAAGTAACTCAAGGTTATTATTTGCAAAATTGACCCTCTGATTTTCTCCCTAAACCTGGTTCTGCCGCAACTTGGCCAGCTCAATAAATGACAGTTTTATTCTTCGATAATTTAAACCAAACTCTATGAAGTTATCCTTACCTGCTATTTCTAGTTTTCCCAGATTCAATCCATCAGGAAATCCTGCAAGTCTACTTTTAAACTGAATGCCTGTTGAGGTAATTTGCACTGACACTACTTGGTATAAACCACCATCAGCTCTCAATGGAATATTGCCTTAGTTTCCTGTTTGCGTCTAGAGCTGATGAAGCCGGACAGCAGGCTGATGGCTAGTTTTTTTTTTTTCCTGAAAGAAATAAATTATTGTAATTTGGTGGGTCTTAAATAACTGACTTAGAAATTATGTAATCTCATTAAAATTCCTACACTATTTTTTAATGAAAATTAGAAACATCCTAAACTTTGTTTAGTAAAGTCTTGACAAGTTCTTTCTGTGTGAGTTTTAATGGCGAAATCTTGTTCAAGAACAAAGAACACGTTCAGACGTGTTAGGTAAGGGAAGGTCGAAGCTAAACTCAGAGAGAAGAGGCCTATTGCTTTATTTGAATTTGTGATTCTTTGAGATTCTTAATGTCACAAAAACAAGTATAAAAAGAAACCATACAAATACCTCATTAGCCATCTAGTTTTTAATATGCTGTCTAACCAAGGGTTGCATTTCTTGAGTCAAAGGTAGCATTTTATGATTCATAGTTTCTACCATTGCTAAAATTTTAAATTTGGTCTTAACATTTGATTGGTTCTCTTTCATAATTGCAATTTCAGGGCCTATAGTTTGTCTGGGTTGATAATTATTCAGATGAATGATTTATCCATTTAGATAAACATCAACTGGTTCTAATAATTTGCAGTTACTGTTTATGTCAGGTTGCTTAATCATAAATGCTTTCTTGA
The DNA here is from genome assembly GCF_028878055.3 of Symphalangus syndactylus. Lineage (NCBI taxonomy): Eukaryota > Metazoa > Chordata > Mammalia > Primates > Hylobatidae > Symphalangus > Symphalangus syndactylus. Next base: position 160,778,707 of record NC_072447.2, on the reverse strand, counting down.
GACCCCCTCTTTGTCAAAACTGTTCTTTAGATTCCCACAAAACACTTTTGGAGTTAGAATTTTCCCTATCATTTCTAAAGATAAATGGAAGAACTCAGAAATTAATTTGACCTCTTTGCTGCCTTGCCAACCTGCTTAATTACTACAGAGTTAACTATAAAAGCTATTATCTCATCAGTAACTATCTAATTTGTAATATCCTATATTGAGTATAAAATGTATGAACTGGTTGGGTTATCTGGCTTTATGTTACATAATTGCCCATTCAAATTTTTATTTCAACCTGGTTTATGTGCTTTGCGACATCTCGGATATATTCGTATTTTTAGGTATTTCTCGTTTTAGTAGAGACCGATGTTCTTAAATACAAGCTTTTACTTTGATTTTTATCAGCATTGTGAGCAATTTGCTCATTTTCTAATCGGACGTTTTCAGGTCATAGAAAAATTAAGGAATGATATTGTCATTTAAATTCACTAAGAGAGTTGGAAACACCAGTAGTGATTTACAAGTTAAGGAAAGTAAACAGATGCTTTAAAAATATATATTTTTTAATGATTATATTATTATTAATTGAAAGCTGATTTTTAGGAATGGAAACAAATGTAGATTTGTGGGTTCTTAATGTCAAGCTAACACCTGTTTCTGGTAGTTTAATTTACTTTGGTTCACTGTCTTCTTCATGTAAGAGTAAAAACTGTTTTGTGGAACACACTTCAGTACCAAGAAAAGCTTGTTAATAGCTGTTCTACAGTATATATTCTCAAATTCGTGTCATGCCACATCTTTTCATATGTTGTAAGTCAGTGGTTTAGGACATTAAAAAATGATGTTTCTCAAAACACTTGTTATTTTCTCACACATACTGTGTTCTAGCATTCTAGAAGTGTTTTGGTAGATTTAAAGATTGGTTTGCTCTGTCACACTATAATCTAACAAAGTTTTCTTTGGCTTTTAAATCTAATCTCTGAGGCTGGATAGTAGACTTTCTTTCCCCCACAAAAAAACTCTTCGTTGGATTTTTTTTCCTTGAGGCATATCAAATTCTTATTTCCTTTAGGTTATAAAGAAATAGAGACTCAAAACATTGTGTCAAAACTTTTTCATATTTTACCCCCTATTTTGTGGAGAAATGTTTCGAAAAGTAGCCAATGCTATATTTCTTAGTTGTATTTTATTTTTATTTTTACTTCATATTATGTTGAATATAAAATAAAACTTGAGAGATGCATTTACCAGTTTATTCAATAAGGCCTTTTCTTTATATATACTCCTAGATAAATTTTAGCAGGAAAGTCAGAAACTTGTACTAAATTAAAGCTTAGTTTTTTTTTTGTTTTTTTTTTAAGACCTACAAACTCCTCTTGTATCAGCACACTTCATATTATGGCTTAAGCTGTTATCAGAAATACTATTTCTTAATATCATATATTATTTTTAAAGCGCAAAAATTTAATACAGCTATAATTATTAAGACCCTCACAGATCAAGAGCTGAGGGTGTTTATAAATGAAACATAAAAGATGACAGACATAGGGCCAGTGGTCTCGAGCAATGTCCATGAAACCCCAGTGCAGGAATGCAGGCAGGCCTCAGAGGTAGTAAAGTTATACTAAGAAGTAGAAAGTTGACAATTGTTTCTCTACCTATTCAGACCTCTGTTTCCTCATTTGTCAAATGAAATCAATAATAGAAAGTACCTCCCAGGACAAACGATGGGATGGATATAAAGCATTCTTACACTTTAGCACATAATAATTTTTCAGTGTTCCACAAGAAACCTTTATTTTGATTTATTTTATTTTATCCCTATTCTTTCCCCAGTCACTTGAAATGTTGGAATGAAGGTTAGGGGACTGATCTGCTTACTGCTCTTGTGTTGTGGCTGAAATTTGTAGGGGAGGCTGCTCTCCATAATTAAGTCTAGTATCATTGTTTCATACGTGTGCCTTTAATATTTTTAAAACATTTATTTAAAAACTTAAGCCTAACTGATTTGTGAACTTCTCAGAATGAGTATTCTTCTGAAAATGTTAAATTAATAAGAAAATTAAGCACAATATAAGGAAGACATTTATATAAAAACTGAACAATAAGTTAAATTGGAGTGTAGTCAAAGGCAATTGGGATGCTAGAGCTGTTATAAGTGAGCTTTCAATTTATGTCAAGAGTCCTGGTAGATGGAAGATTAAGAGTCTTTGTATCTTACCATCTTATAAAGTAAGTTATACGGGTTCAACTAGAGAGATAAGCAGTGTCCTGACAAACGTGAATACGGGTTCCCTTTTAAAAACGTTTCTAATAAAGGCATTGCGTTGAGCTTGCCTCCAATGTGGCATCTCGGTGGAGACCTGAAGCTGAGGCTCCAGGTCCGTGGAGGTCATTTCTCACTCTTCAGTTCCATCAGATGATGTGCCAGGGGTTAGGAGAAGCTACACCCCGTCTCACATTTCAACTCTGCTGCAATGAGAAGGAAATAAGACAAGGAAAATGCCTTACTGCGTTAAGGCAGGGGCAAGAGAGAAGAAGAGCACCATGGTTTGCTCATGATTAAAAAATATTCAGCCAGATGGCCCACAAGTAAATGTGGCCCAATTAATTGGTAATGTGTAATCAGATTAGAATCTCTTGCCTTCTTAGAGGAGTAAGAAATGGGCAAAGATATGGACAGAGGTGCCAAACATATCTTCTTTCTTAATTTCTCATCAGGAAAAATGTTGATTATGAGTAAAAAGGAAGGAATTAAATGAAGTTAAACTAATATTAAGTGAGATGGATCAATATGTTAGGTTAAATACTTGTCATTAATCTGGAGGAATTAGTATAAAGTAAAATATAAGACTGTTCATTGTAAAATAGTCAATAAAATGAATATAAACGCACATAGCCCACATATGCTAGTTTTTTAATGAAAAAGGAAAGTTCTGTTTCAGATATGGCCCTTTAAAATATATGTAAAGAAGACACAAAATAAATTGATCAAAAAATGGTAAAGTAACATGTCAGATTACTTTTAAAAATTGTTCCTTTAAGCAAAAGTTAATGAAATGGTGGTAGTTGCATATAAAGAAAGAAATATGTGACAATAGGGTCTTTCATATTAACTAGAAACATACTTGGGGATGAGACTTAACCCATAAGGCATGAATACGAACAGAAATGGAAGACATTCAGACACAAGTGATCATTTGTGAGACATGAGATTGGTCGTATTTATCCTGCTGAGTTCTTTGTTGAAACGACATTGCTTCCCCACATGATATTTCCCACAGCCCGTCTGAATTATGCTGTGTGGAGCCGTGTCACCCAGGCTTTCTGTGCCAGGGCCACCGTGTGATGGCTCATCCAGTATCTACTATCCACTAGCCAGTAACTTCCAAGGCTGAGAGTGGCCAGGGGAGGAAGAAAGATTATGTCATTATTACCAGGAAGGCAAGGTACACTGGTGATATCTACAGCCTGAATGTTTCTACAGGAAGAGTGTTTCAGAAAGGCTCAATCAAAAATATAGTTCAACACTTTTAGTTGAATGCAAAGAACAGAACGAAGTTTCACAGAATGCTTCTGTGTAGTTTAGATTTGAATATATTCCTTTTTCACTATTACCCTCTTAGCGCTCCGAATGTCCACTTGCATTTTCTACAGAAAGAGTGTTCAGAACTGCGCAATCAAAAGTATGGTTTAATTCTGTTAGCTGAATGCACATATCAGAAATAAGTTTCACACAATGCTTCTGTGTAGTTTTTATTTGAAGATATTATTTTTCCCAATATAGGCCTCTTAGTGCTCAGAATGTCCAATTGCAGTTTCTACAGAAAGAGTGTTTCAGAACGGCTCAATCAAAAGTAAGGTTCAACACTGTTAGTTGAATGCACAGAACAGAAAGAAGTTTCATACAATGCTTCTGTGTAGTTTATATTTGAACATATTCCTTTTTCCACTGTTACCCACTTAGCGCTCCGAATGTCCAGTTGCATTTTCTACAGACAGAGTGTTTCAAAACTGCTCAATCAAAAGTATGGTTTAACTCTGTTAGCTCAATGCTCAGATCAGAAAGAAGTTTCACAGAATGCTTCTGTGTAGTTTATATTTGAATATATTCCTTTTTCCACTACTACCCTCTTAGCGCTCCAAATGTCCAGTTGCATTTTCTACAGAAAGAGTGTTCAGAACTGCTCAATCAAAAGTATGGTTTAACTCTGTTAGCTGAATGCACAGATCAGAAAGAAGTTTCACAGAATGATTCTGTGTAGTTGATATTTGAAGATATTACTTTTTCCACTATTACCCTCTTAGCGCTCCGAATCTCCACTTGCATTTTCTACAGAAAGAGTGTTTCAGAACGGCTCAATCAAAACTAAGGTTCAACTCTTTTAGTTGAATGCACAGAACAGAAAGAAGTTTCACAGAATGCTTCAGTGTAGTATTTAGTTGAAGATATTCCTTTTTCGACTATTACCGTCTTAGCGCTCCGAATGTCCACTGGCAGTTTCTACACAAAGAGTGTTTCAGAACTGCTACTTCAAAAGTAAGGCTCAGCTCTGTTAGTTGAATGCAGAGAACAGAAAGGAGTTTCAGAGAATGCTTCTGTGTAGTTTTTATTTGGAGATATTCCATTTTCCACTATTACAATCTTAGCGCTCCGAATGTCCACTTGCATTTTCTACAGAAAGAGTGGTCAGAACTGCTCAATCAAAAGAATGGTTTAACTCTGTTAGCTGTATGAACAGATCAGAAAGAAGTTTCACAGAATGCTTCTGTGTAGTTTTTATTTGAAGAAATTCTTTTTCCCAATATAGGCCACTTAGCGCTCTGAATGTCCAATTGCAGTATCTACAGAAAGAGTGTTACAGAACTGTTCAATCAAAAATAAGGTTCAATAGTGTTAGTTGAATGCACAGAACAGAAAGAAGTTTCATACAATGCTTCTGTGTAGTTTATATTTGAAGATATTCCTTTTTCCACTATTACCCACTTAGCGCTCCAAATGTCCAGTTGCATTATCTACCGAAAGAGTGTTTCAGAACTGCTCAATCAAAAGTAAGGTTCAACTCTTTTAGTTGAATGCACAGAACAGAAAGAAGTTTCACAGAATGCTTCTGTGTAGTTTATATTTGAATATATTCCTTTTTCCACTATTACCCTCTTAGCGCTCCGAATGTCCACTTGCATTTTCTACAGAAAGAGTGTTCAGAACTGCTCAATCAAACTGTGGTTTAACTCTATTAGCTGAATGCCAATATCAGAAATAAGTTTAACAGAATGCTTCTGTGTAGTTTTTATTTGAAGATATTCTTTTTCCCAATATAGGCCTCTTAGCGCTCAGAATGTCCAATTGCAGTTTCTACAGAAAGAGTGTTTCAGAACGGCTGCATCAAAAGTAAGGTTCAACTCAGTTAGTTGAATGCAAAGAACAGAAAGAAGTTTCACAGAATGCTTCTGTGTAGTTTGTATTTGAATATATCCCTTTTTCCACTACTACCCTCTTAGCGCTCCAAATGTCCAGTTGCATTTTCTACAGAAAGAGTGTTCAGAGCTGCTCAATCACAAGTATGGTTTAATTCTGTTAGCTGAATGCACAGATCAGAAAGAAGTTTCACAGAATGATTCTGTGTAGTTGATATTTGAAGATATTACTTTTTCCACTATTACCCACTTACCGCTCCAAATGTCCAGTTGCATTTTCTACAGAAAGAGTGTTTCAGAACTGCTCAATCAAAAGTATGGTTTAACTCTGTTAGTTGAATGCAGAGATCAGAAAGAAGTTTCACAGAATGCTTCTGTGTAGTGTTTATATGAAGATATTCTTTTTACCAATATAGGCCTCTTAGCGCTCAGAATGTCCAATTGCAGTTTCTATAGAAAGAGTGTTTCAGAACGGCTCAATAAAAATAAGGTTCACCTCTTTTAGTTGAATGCACAGAACAGAAAGAAGTTCCACAGAATGCTTCTGTGTATTTTATTTGAATATATTCCTTTTTCAACTATTAACCTCTTAGCGCTCTGAATGTCCACTTACATTTTCTACAGAAAGAGTGTTCAGAACGGCTCAATCAAAAGTATGGTTTTACTCTATTAGTTGAATGCCCATATCCGAAATAAGTTTCACAGAATGCTTCTGTGTAGTTTTTATTTGAAGATATTCTTTTTCAAAATATAGGCCTCTTAGCGCTCAGAATGTCCAATTGCAGTTTCTACAGAAAGAGCTTTTCAGAACGGCTCCATCAAAAGTAAGGTTCAACTCAGTTAGTTGAATGCACAGAACAGAAATAAGTTTCACAGAATGCTTCTGTGTAGTTTATATTTGAATATATTCCTTTTCCAGTATCACCGTCTTAGCGCTGCGAATATCCACTTGCATTTTCTAAAGAAAGAGTGTTTCAGAACGGCTCAATCAAAAATAAGGTTCAACTCTGTTAGTTAAATGCACAGAACAGAAAGGAGTTTCATACAATTCTTCTGTGTAGTTTATATTTGAATATATTACTTTTTCCACTACTACCCTCTTAGCGCTCCAAATGTCCAGTTGCATTTTCTACACAAAGAGTGTTCAGAACTGCTCAATCAAAAGTATGCTTTAACTCTGTTAGCTGAATGCACAGATCAGAAAGAAGTTTCACAGAATGATTCTGTGTAGTTTATATTTGAAGATATTCCTTTTTCCACTATTACCCACTTAGCGCTCCAAATGTCCAGTAGCATTTTCTACAGAAAGAGTGTTTCAGAACTGCTCAATCCAAAGTATGGTTTAACTCTGTTAGCTGAATGCACAGATCAGAAAGAAGTTTCACAGAATGCTTCTGTGTAGTGTTTATATGAAAATATTCTTTTTACCAATATAGGCCTCTTAGCGCTCAGAATGTCCAATTGCAGTTTCTATAGAAAGAGTGTTTCAGAACGGCTCAATGAAAAGTAAGGTTCACCTCTTTTAGTTGAATGCACAGAACAGAAAGGAGTTTCACAGAATGCTTCTGTGTGGTATTTAGTTGAAGATATTCCTTTATTGACTATTACCCACTTAGCGCTCCGAATGTCCACTGGCAGTTTCTACACAAAGAGTGTTTCAGAACTGTTCCTTCAAAAGTAAGGCTCAACTCTGTTAGTTGAATTCAGAGAACAGAAAGGAGTTTCAGAGAATGCTTCAGTGTGGTTTTTATTTGGAGATAATCCTTTTTCCCCTATTACAATCTTAGCGCTCCGAATGTCCACTTATATTTTCTACACAAAGAGTGTTTCATAACTGCTCAATCAAAAGTATGGTTTAGCTCTGTTAACTGAATGCACATATCAGAAACATGTTTCACAGAATGCTTCTGTGTAGTTTTTATTTGAAGATATTCTTTTTAACAATGTAGGCCTCTTAGCGCTTAGAAAGTCCAATTGCAGTTTCTACAGAAAGAGTGTTTCAGAACGGCTCAATCAAAAGTAAGGTTCAACTCTGTTAGTTGAATGCACAGAACAGAAAGAAGTTTCACAGAATGATTCTGTGTCGAATTTAGTTGAAGATATTCCTTTTTGGACTATTACCCACTTAGCGCTCTGAATATCCACTTGCAGTTTCTACACAAAGAGTGTTTCAGAACTGTTCCTTCAAAAGTAAGGCTAAACTCTGTTAGTTGAATTCAGAGAACAGAAAGGAGTTTCTGAGAATGCTTCTGTGTAGTTTTTATTTGGAGATATTCCTTTTTCCTCTATTACAATCTTAGCGCTCCGAATGTCCAGTTGCATTTTCTACACAAAGAGTGTTTCATAACTGCTCAATCAAAAGTATGGTTTAGCTCTGTTAACTGAATGCACAGATCAGAAATAAGTTTCACAGAATGCTTCTGTGTAGTTTTTATTTGAAGATATTCTTTTTCCCAATGTAGGCCTCTTGGCGCTTAGAATGTCCAATTGCTGTTTCTAAAGAAAGAGTGTTTCAGAACGGCTCAAACAAAAGTAAGGTTCAACTCTGTTAGTTGAATGCACAGAACAGAAAGTAGCTTCACAGAATGCTTCTGTGTAGTTTATATTTGAATATATTCCTTTTTCTACTATTACCTTCTTAGCGTTCCGCGTGTCCACTTGCATTTTCTACAGAAAGAGTGTTCAGAACGGCTCAATCAAAAGTATGATTTAACTCTGTTAGCTGAATGCACATATCAGAAATAAGTTTCACACAATGCTGCTGTATAGTTTTTATTTGAAGATATTATTTTTCCCAATATAGGCCTCTTGGCGCTCAGAATGTCCAATTGCAGTTTCTACAGAAAGAGTGTTTCAGAACGGCTCAATCAAAAGTAAGTTTCAACTGTGTTAGTTGAATGCACAGAACAGAAAGAAGTTTCATACAATGCTTTTGTGTAGTTTATATTTGAACATATTCCTTTTTCCATTATTACCCACTTAGCGCTCCGAATGTCCAATTGCATTTTCTACAGACAGAGTGTTTCAAAACTGCTCAATCAAAAGTATGGTTTAACTCTGTTAGCTGAATGCTCAGATCAGAAAGAAGTTTCACAGAATGCTTCTGTGTAGTTTATATTTGAATATATTCTTTTTCCACTACTACCCTCTTAGCGCTCCAAATGTCCAGTTGCATTTTCTACAGAAAGAGTGTTCAGAACTGCTCAATCAAAGTATGGTTTAACTCTGTTAGCTGAATGCACAGATCAGAAAGAAATTTCACAGAATGATTCTGTGTAGTTCATATTTGAAGGTATTACTTTTTCCAGTATTACCCTCTAAGCGCTCCGAATGTCCACTTGCATTTTCTACAGAAAGAGTGTTCAGAACGGCTCAATCAAAAGTATGGTTTTATTCTATTAGTTGAATGCCCATATCAGAAATAAGTTTCACAGAATTCTTCTGTGTAGTTTTTATTTGAAGATATTCTTTATCCCAATATAAGCCTCTTAGCTCTCAGAATGTCCAGTTGCAGTTTCTACAGAAAGAGTGTTTCAGAACGGCTCCATCAAAAGTAAGGTTCAACTCAGTTAGTTGAATGCACAGAACAGAAAGAAGTTTCACAGAATGCTTCTGTGTAGTATTTAGTTGAAGATACTCCTTTTTGGACTATTACCCACTTAGCGCTCCGAATATCCACTGGCAGTTTCTACACAAAGTGTGTTTCAGAACTGCTCCTTAAAGAAGTAAGGCTCAACTCTGTTAGTTGAATGCGGAGAACAGAAAGGGGTTTCAGAGAATGCTACTGTGTAGTTTTTAATTGGAGATATTCATTTTTCCTCTATTACAATCTTAGCGCTCCGAATGTCCACTTGCATTTTCTACAAAAAGAGTGTTTCATAACTGCTCAATCAAAAGTATGGTTTAACTCTGTTAGCTGAATGCTCAGAGCAGAAAGAAGTTTCACAGAATGCTTCTGTGTAGTTTATATTTGAATATATTCCTTTTTCCACTACTACTCTCTTAGCGCTCCAAATGTCCAGTTGCATTTTCTACAGAAAGAGTGTTCAGATCTGCTCAATCAAAAGTTTGGTTTAACACCGTTAGCTGAATGCACAGATCAGAAAGAAGTTTCACAGAATGATTCTGTGTAGTTTATATTTGGAGACATTCCTTTTTCCACTATTACCCTCTTAGCGCTCCGAATCTCCACTTGCATTTTCTACAGAAAGAGTGTTTCAGAACGGCTCAATCAAAACTAAGGTTCAACTCTTTTAGTTGAACAAACAGAACAGAAAGAAGTTTCACACAATTCTTCGGTGTAGTTTTTATTTGTAGACATTCTTTTTCCCAATGTAGGCCTCTTAGCGCTCAGAATGTCCAATTGCAGTTTCTACAGAAAGAGTGTTTCAGAACGGCTCAATCAAAAGTAAGGTTCAACTCTGTTAGTTGAATGCACAGAACAGAAAGAAGTTTCATACAATGCTTCTGTGTAGTTTATATTTGAACATATTCTTTTTTCCACTATTACCCACTTAGCGCTAAGAATGTCCAGTTGCATTTTCTACGGACGGAGTGTTTCAAAACTGCTCAATCAAAAGTATGGTTTAACTCTGTTAGCTGAATGCTCAGATCAGAAAGAAGTTTCACAGAATGCTTCTGTGTAGTTTATATTTGAATGTATTCCTTTTTCCACTACTACGCTCTTAGCGCTCCAAATGTCCAGTTGCATTTTCTACAGAAAGAGTGTTCAGATCTGCTCAATCATAAGTATGGTTTAACTCTGTTAGCTGAATGCACAGATCAGAAAGAAGTTTCACCGAATGATTCTGTGTAGTTTATATTTGAAGACATTCCTTTTTCCACTATTACCCACTTAGCGCTCCGAAACTCCACTTGCATTTTCTACAAAAAGAGTGTTTCATAACTGCTCAATCAAAAATATGTTTTATCTCTGTTAACTGAATTTACAGATCAGAAATAAGTTTCACAGAATGCATCTGTGTAGTTTTTATTTGAAGATATTCTTTTTCCCAATGTAGGCCTCTTAGCGCTTAGCATGTCCAATTGCAGTTTCTACAGAAAGAGTGTTTCAGAACGGCACAATCAAAAGTAAGGTTCAACTCTGTTAGTTGAATGCACAGAACAGAAAGAATTTTCACAGAATGCTACTGTGTAGTTTATATTTGAATATATTCCTTTTTCCACTATTACCCTCTTAGCGCTCCGAATGTCCACTTGCATTTTCTACAGAAAGAGTGTTCAGAACTGCGCAATCAAAAGTATGGTTTAACTCTGTTAGCTTAATGAACATATCAGAAATAAGTTTCACACAATGCTTCTGTGTAGTTTTTATTTGAAGATATTATTTTTCCCAATATAGGCCTCTTAGCGCTCAGAATGTCCAATTGCAGTTTCTACAGAAAGAGTGTTTCAGAAAGGCTCAATCAAAAGTAAGGTTCAACTCTGTTAGTTGAATGCACAGAACAGAAAGAAGTTTCATACAATGCTTCTGTGTAGTTTATATTTGAACATATTCTTTTTTCCACTATTACCCACTTAGCGCTACGAATGTCCAGTTGCATTTTCTACAGACAGAGTGTTTCAAAACTGCTCAATCAAAAGTATGGTTTAACTCTGTTAACTGAATGCTCAGATCAGAATGAAGTTTCACAGAATGCTTCTGTGTAGTTTATATTTGAATATATTCCTTTTTCCACTACTACTCTCTTAGCGCTCCAAATGTCCAGTTGCATTTTCTACAGAAAGAGTGTTCAGATCTGCTCAATCAAAAGTATGGTTTAACTCTGTTAGCTGAATGCACAGATCAGAAAGAAGTTTCACAGAATGATTCTGTGTAGTTTATATTTGAAGACATTAATTTTTCCACTATTACCCTCTTAGCGCTCCGAATCTCCACTTGCATTTTCTACAAAAAGAGTGTTTCATAACTGCTCAATCAAAAATATGTTTTATCTCTGTTAACTGAATTTACAGATCAGAAATATGTTTCACAGAATGCATATGTGTAGTTTTTATTTGAAGATATTCTTTTTCCCAATGTAGGCCTCTTAGTGCTTAGCATGTCCAATTGCAGTTTCTACAGAAAGAGTGTTTCAGAACGGCTCAATCAAAAGTAAGGTTCAACTCTGTTAGTTGAATGCACAGAAGAGAAAGAATTTTCACAGAATGCTACTGTGTAGTTTATATTTGAATATATTCCTTTTTCCACTATTACCCTCTTAGCGCTCCGAATGTCCACTTGCATTTTCTACAGAAAGAGTGTTCAGAACTGCGCAATCAAAAGTATGGTTTAACTCTGTTAGCTTAATGAACATATCAGAAATAAGTTTCACACAATGCTTCTGTGTAGTTTTTATTTGAAGATATTATTTTTCCCAATAGAGGCCTCTTAGCGCTCAGAATGTCCAATTGCAGTTTCTACAGAAATAGTGTTTCAGAAAGGCTCAATCAAAAGTAAGGTTCAACTCTGTTAGTTGAATGCACAGAACAGAAAGAAGTTTCATACAATGCTTCTGTGTAGTTTATATTTGAACATATTCTTTTTTCCACTATTACCCACTTAGCGCTACGAATGTCCAGTTGCATTTTCTACAGACAGAGTGTTTCAAAACTGCTCAATCAAAAGTATGGTTTAACTCCGTTAGCTGAATGCTCAGATCAGAAAGAAGTTTCACAGAATGCTTCTGTGTAGTTTATATTTGAATATATTCCTTTTTCCACTACTACACTCTTAGCGCTCCAAATGTCCAGTTGCATTTTCTACAGAAAGAGTGTTCAGATCTGCTCAATCAAAAGTATTGTTTAACTCTGTTAGCTGAATGCACAGATCAGAAAGAAGTTTCACAGAATGATTCTGCGTAGTTTATATTTGGAGACATTCCTTTTTCCACTATTACCCTCTTAGCGCGCCGAATCTCCACTTGCATTTTCTACAGAAAGAGTGTTTCAGAACGGCTAAATCAAAACTAAGGTTCAACTCTTTTAGTTGAACAAACAGAACAGAAAGAAGTTTCACACAATTCTTCTGTGTAGTTTTTATTTGTAGACATTCTTTTTCCCAATATAGGCCTCTTAGCGCTCAGAATGTCCAATTGCAGTTTCTACAGAAAGAGTGTTTCAGAACGGCTCAATCAAAAGTAAGGTTCAACTCTGTTAGTTGAATGCACAGAACAGAAAGAAGTTTCATACAATGCTTCTGTGTAGTTTATATTTGAACATATTCTTTTTTCCACTATTAACCACTTAGCGCTACGAATGTCCAGTTGCATTTTGTACAGACAGAGTGTTTCAAAACTGCTCAATCAAAAGTATGGTTTAACTCTGTTAGCTGAATGCTCAGATCAGAAAGTAGTTTCACAGAATGCTTCTGTGTAGTTTATATTTGAATATATTCCTTTTTCCACTACTACTCTCTTAGCGCTCCAAATGTCCAGTTGCATTTTCTACAGAAAGAGTGTTCAGATCTGCTCAATCAAAAGTATGGTTTAACTCTGTTAGCTGAATGCACAGATCAGAAAGAAGTTTCACCGAATGATTCTGTGTAGTTTATATTTGAAGACATTCCTTTTTCCACTATTACCCTCTTAGCGCTCCGAATCTCCACTTGCATTTTCTATAAAAAGAGTGTTTCATAACTGTTGAATCAAAAATATGTTTTATCTCTGTTAACTGAATTTACAGATCAGAAATAAGTATCACAGAATGCATCTGTGTAGTTTTTATTTGAAGATATTCTTTTTCCCAATGTAGGCCTCTTAGCGCTTAGCATGTCCAATTGCAGTTTCTACAGAAAGAGTGTTTCAGAACGGCTCAATCAAAAGTAAGGTTCAACTCTGTTAGTTGAATGCACAGAACAGAAAGAATTTTCACAGAATGCTACTGTGTAGTTTATATTTGAATATATTCCTTTTTCCACTATTACCCTCTTAGCGCTCCGAATGTCCACTTGCATTTTCTACAGAAAGAGTGTTCAGAACTGCGCAATCAAAAGTATGGTTTAACTCTGTTAGCTTAATGAACATATCAGAAATAAGTTTCACACAATGCATCTCTGTAGTTTTTATTTGAAGATATTATTTTTCCCAATACAGGCCTCTTAGCGCTCAGAATGTCCAATTGCAGTTTCTACAGAAAGAGTGTTTCAGAAAGGCTCAATCAAAAGTAAGGTTCAACTCTGTTAGTTGAATGCACAGAACAGAAAGAAGTTTCATACAATGCTTCTGTGTAGTTTATATTTGAACATATTCTTTTTTCCACTATTACCCACTTAGCGCTACGAATGTCCAGTTGCATTTTCTACAGACAGAGTGTTTCAAAACTGCTCAATCAAAAGTATGGTTTAACTCTGTTAGCTGAATGCTCAGATCAGAAAGAAGTTTCACAGAATGCTTCTGTGTAGTTTATATTTGAATATATTCCTTTTTCCACTACTACTCTCTTAGCGCTACAAATGTCCAGTTGCATTTTCTACAGAAAGAGTGTTCAGATCTGCTCAATCAAAAGTATGGTTTAACTCTGTTAGCTGAATGCACAGATCAGAAAGAAGTTTCACAGAATGATTCTGTGTAGTTTATATTTGGAGACATTCCTTTTTCCACTATTACCCTCTTAGTGCTCCGAATCTCCACTTGCATTTTCTACAGAAAGAGTGTTTCAGAACGGCTCAATCTAAACTAAGGTTCAACTCTTTTAGTTGAACAAAAAGAACAGAAAGATGTTTCACACAATTCTTCTGTGTAGTTTTTATTTGTAGACATTCTTTTTCCCAATGTAGGCCTCTTAGCGCTCAGAATGTCCAATTGCAGTTTCTACAGAAAGAGTGTTTCAGAACGGCTCAATCAAAAGTAAGGTTCAACTCTGTTAGTTGAATGCACAGAACTGAAAGAAGTTTCATACAATGCTTCTGTGTAGTTTATATTTGAACATATTCTTTTTTCCACTATTACCCACATAGCGCTACGAATGTCCAGTTGCATTTTCTACAGACAGAGTGTTTCAAAACTGCTCAATCAAAAGTATGGTTTAACTCTGTTAGCTGAATGCTCAGATCAGAAAGAAGTTTCACAGAATGCTTCTGTGTAGTTTATATTTGTATATATTCCTTTTTCCACTACTACGCTCTTAGCGCTCCAAATGTCCAGTTGCATTTTCTACAGAAAGAGTGTTCAGATCTGCTCAATCAAAAGTATGGTTTAACTCTGTTAGCTGAATGCACAGATCAGAAAGAAGTTTCACCGAATGATTCTGTGTAGTTTATATTTGAAGACATTCCTTTTTCCACTATTACCCTCTTAGCGCTCCGAATCTCCACTTGCATTTTCTACAAAAAGAGTGTTTCATAACTGCTCAATCAAAAATATGTTTTATCTCTCTTAACTGAATTTACAGATCAGAAATAAGTTTCACAGAATGCATCTGTGTAGTTTTTATTTGAAGATATTCTTTTTCCCAATGTAGGCCTCTTAGCGCTTAGCATGTCCAATTGCAGTTTCTACAGAAAGAGTGTTTCAGAACGGCTCAATCAAAAGTAAGGTTCAAGTCTGTTAGTTGAATGCACAGAACAGAAAGAATTTTCACAGAATGCTACTGTGTAGTTTATATTTGAATATATTCCTTTTTCCACTATTACCCTCTTAGCGCTCCGAATGTCCACTTGCATTTTCTACAGAAAGAGTGTTCAGAACTGCGCAATCAAAAGTATGGTTTAACTCTGTTAGCTTAATGAACATATCAGAAATAAGTTTCACACAATGCTTCTGTGTAGTTTTTATTTGGAGATATTATTTTTCCCAACATAGGCCTATTAGCGCTCAGAATGTCCAATTGCAGTTTCTACAGAAAGAGTGTTTCAGAAAGGCTCAATCAAAAGTAAGGTTCAACTCTGTTAGTTGAATGCACAGAACAGAAAGAAGTTTCATACAATGCTTCTGTGTAGTTTATATTTGAACATATTCTTTTTTCCACTATTACCCACTTAGCGCTACGAATGTCCAGTTGCATTTTCTACAGACAGAGTGTTTCAAAACTGCTCAATCAAAGTATGGTTTAACTCCGTTAACTGAATGCTCAGATCAGAAAGAAGTTTCACAGAATGCTTCTGTGTAGTTTATATTTGAATATATTCCTTTTTCCACTACTACTCTCTTAGCGCTCCAAATGTCCAGTTGCATTTTCTACAGAAAGAGTGTTCAGATCTGCTCAATCAAAAGTATGGTTTAACTCTGTTAGCTGAATGCACAGATCAGAAAGAAGTTTCACAGAATGATTCTGTGTAGTTTATATTTGGAGACATTCCTTTTTCCACTATTACCCTCTTAGCGCTCCGAATCTCCACTTGCATTTTCTACAGAAAGAGTGTTTCAGAACGGCTCAATCAAAACTAAGGTTCAACTCTTTTAGTTGAACAAACAGAACAGAAAGAAGTTTCACACAATTCTTCTGTGTAGTTTTTATTTGTAGACATTCTTTTTCCCAATATAGGCCTCTTAGCGCTCAGAATGTCCAATTGCAGTTTCTACAGAAAGAGTGTTTCAGAACGGCTCAATCAAAAGTAAGGTTCAACTCTGTTAGTTGATTGCACAGAACAGAAAGAATTTTCATACAATGCTTCTGTGTAGTTTATATTTGAACATACTCTTTTTTCCTCTATTACCCACTTAGCACTACGAATGTCCAGTTGCATTTTCTACAGACAGAGTGTTTCAAAACTGCTCAATCAAAAGTATGGTTTAACTCTGTTAGCTGAATGCTCACATCAGAAAGAAGTTTCACAGAATGCTTCTGTGTAGTTTATATTTGTATATACTCCTTTTTCCACTACTACGCTCTTAGCGCTCCAAATGTCCAGTTGCATATTCTACAGAAAGAGTGTTCAGATCTGCTCAATCAAAAGTATGGTTTAACTCTGTTAGCTGAATGCACAGATCAGAAAGAAGTTTCACAGAATGATTCTGTGTAGTTTTTATTTGAAGACATTAATTTTTCCACTATTACCCTCTTAGCGCTCCGAATCTCCACTTGCATTTTCTACAAAAAGAGTGTTTCATAACTGCTCAATCAAAAATATGTTTTATCTCTGTTAACTGAATTTACAGATCAGAAATATGTTTCACAGAATGCATCTGTGTAGTTTTTATTTGAAGATATTCTTTTTCCCAATGAAGGCCTCTTAGCGCTTAGCATGTCCAATTGCAGTTTCTACAGAAAGAGTGTTTCAGAACGGCTCAATCAAAAGTAAGGTTCAACTCTGTTAGTTGAATGCACAGAAGAGAAAGAATTTTCACAGAATGCTACTGTGTAGTTTATATTTGAATATATTCCTTTTTCCACTATTACCCTCTTAGCGCTCCGAATGTCCACTTGCATTTTCTACAGAAAGAGTGTTCAGAACTGCGCAATCAAAAGTATGGTTTAACTCTGTTAGCTTAATGAACATACCAGAAATAAGTTTCACACAATGCTTCTGTGTAGTTTTTATTTGAAGATATTATTTTTCCCAATAGAGGCCTCTTAGCGCTCAGAATGTCCAATTGCAGTTTCTACAGACATAGTGTTTCAGAAAGGCTCAATCAAAAGTAAGGTTCAACTCTGTTAGTTGAATGCACAGAACAGAAAGTAGTTTCATACAATGCTTCTGTGTAGTTTATATTTGAACATATTCTTTTTTCCACTATTACCCACTTAGCGCTACGAATGTCCAGTTGCATTTTCTACAGACAGAGTGTTTCAAAACTGCTCAATCAAAAGTATGGTTTAACTCCGTTAGCTGAATGCTCAGATCAGAAAGAAGTTTCACAGAATGCTTCTGTGTAGTTTATATTTGAATATATTCCTTTTTCCACTACTACTCTCTTAGCGCTCCAAATGTCCAGTTGCATATTCTACAGAAAGAGTGTTCAGATCTGCTCAATCAAAAGTATTGTTTAACTCTGTTAGCTGAATGCACAGATCAGAAAGAAGTTTCACAGAATGATTCTGCGTAGTTTATATTTGGAGACATTCCTTTTTCCACTATTACCCTCTTAGCGCTCCGAATCTCCACTTGCATTTTCTACAGAAAGAGTGTTTCAGAACGGCTCAATCAAAACTAAGTTTCAACTCTTTTAGTTGAACAAACAGAACATAAAGAATTTTCACACAATTCTTCTGTGTAGTTTTTATTTGTAGACATTCTTTTTCCCAATATAGGCCTCTTAGCGCTCAGAATGGCCAATTGCAGTTTCTACAGAAAGAGTGTTTCAGAACGGCTCAATCAAAAGTAAGGTTCAACTCTGTTAGTTGAATGCACAGAACAGAAAGAAGTTTCATACAATGCTTCTGTGTAGTTTATATTTGAACATATTCTTTTTTCCACTATTACCCACTTAGCGCTACGAATGTCCAGTTGCATTTTCTACAGACAGAGTGTTTCAAAACTGCTCAGTCAAAAGTATGGTTTAACTCTGTTAGCTGAACGCTCAGATGAGAAAGAAGTTTCACAGAATGCTTCTGTGTAGTTTATATTTGAATATATTCCTTTTTCCACTACTACGCTCTTAGCGCTCCAAATGTCCAGTTGCATTTTCTACAGAAAGAGTGTTCAGATCTGCTCAATCAAAAGTATGGTTTAACTCTGTTAGCTGAATGCACAGATCAGAAAGAAGTTTCACAGAATGATTCTGTGTAGTTTATATTTGGAGACATTCCTTTTTCCACTATTACCCCCTTAGCGCTCCGAATCTCCACTTGCATTTTCTACAGAAAGAGTGTTTCAGAACGGCTCAATCAAAACTAAGGTTCAACTCTTTTAGTTGAACAAACAGAACAGAAAGAAGTTTCACACAATTCTTCTGTGTAGTTTTTATTTGTAGACATTCTTTCTCCCAATGTAGGCCTCTTAGCGCTCAGAATGTCCAATTGCAGTTTCTACAGAAAGAGTGTTTCAGAACGGCTCAATCAAAAGTAAGGTTCAACTCTGTTAGTTGAATGCACAGAACAGAAAGAAGTTTCATACAATGCTTCTGTGTAGTTTATATTTGAACATATTCTTTTTTCCACTATTACCCACTTAGCGCTACGAATGTCCAGTTGCATTTTCTACAGACAGAGTGTTTCAAAACTGCTCAATCAAAAGTATGGTTTAACTCTGTTAGCTGAATGCTCAGATCAGAAAGAAGTTTCACAGAATTCTTCTGTGTAGTTTATATTTGAATATATTCCTTTTTCCACTACTACGCTCTTAGCGCTCCAAATGTCCAGTTGCATTTTCTACAGAAAGAGTGTTCAGATCTGCTCAATCAAAAGTATGGTTTAACTCTGTTAGCTGAATGCACAGATCAGAAAGAAGTTTCACCGAATGATTCTGTGTAGTTTATATTTGAAGACATTCCTTTTTCCACTATTACCCTCTTAGCGCTCCGAATCTCCACTTGCATTTTCTACAAAAAGAGTGTTTCATAACTGCTCAATCAAAAATATGTTTTATCTCTGTTAACTGAATTTACAGATCAGAAATAAGTTTCACAGAATGCATCTGTGTAGTTTTTATTTGAAGATATTCTTTTTCCCAATGTAGGCCTCTTAGTGCTTAGCATGTCCAATTGCAGTTTCTACAGAAAGAGTGTTTCAGAACGGCTCAATCAAAAGTAAGGTTCAACTCTGTTAGTTGAACGCACAGAACAGAAAGAATTTTCACAGAATGCTACTGTGTAGTTTATATTTGAATATATTCCTATTTCCACTATTACCCTCTTAGCGCTCCGAATGTCCACTTGCATTTTCTACAGAAAGAGTGTTCAGAACTGCGCAATCAAAAGTATGGTTTAACTCTGTTAGCTTAATGAACATATCAGAAATAAGTTTCACACAATGCATCTCTGTAGTTTTTATTTGAAGATATTATTTTTCCCAATACAGGCCTCTTAGTGCTCAGAATGTCCAATTGCAGTTTCTACAGAAAGAGTGTTTCAGAAAGGCTCAATCAAAAGTAAGGTTCAACTCTGTTAGTTGAATGCACAGAACAGAAAGAAGTTTCATACAATGCTTCTGTGTAGTTTATATTTGAACATATTCTTTTTTCCACTATTACCCACTTAGCGCTACGAATGTCCAGTTGCATTTTCTACAGACAGAGTGTCTCAAAACTGCTCAATCAAAAGTATAGTTTAACTCCGTTAGCTGAATGCTCAGATCAGAAAGAAGTTTCACAGAATGCTTCTGTGTAGTTTATATTTGAATATATTCCTTTTTCCACTACTACTCTCTTAGCGCTCCAAATGTCCAGTTGCATTTTCTACAGAAAGAGTGTTCAGATCTGCTCAATCAAAAGTATTGTTTAACTCTGTTAGCTGAATGCACAGATCAGAAAGAAGTTTCACAGAATGATTCTGCGTAGTTTATATTTGGAGACATTCCTTTTTCCACTATTACCCTCTTAGCGCGCCGAATCTCCACTTGCATTTTCTACAGAAAGAGTGTTTCAGAACGGCTAAATCAAAACTAAGGTTCAACTCTTTTAGTTGAACAAACAGAACAGAAAGAAGTTTCACACAATTCTTCTGTGTAGTTTTTATTTGTAGACATTCTTTTTCCCAATATAGGCCTCTTAGCGCTCAGAATGTCCAATTGCAGTTTCTACAGAAAGAGTGTTTCAGAACGGCTCAATCAAAAGTAAGGTTCAACTCTGTTAGTTGAATGCACAGAACAGAAAGAAGTTTCATACAATGCTTCTGTGTAGTTTATATTTGAACATATTCTTTTTTCCACTATTAACCACTTAGCGCTACGAATGTCCAGTTGCATTTTGTACAGACAGAGTGTTTCAAAACTGCTCAATCAAAAGTATGGTTTAACTCTGTTAGCTGAATGCTCAGATCAGAAAGTAGTTTCACAGAATGCTTCTGTGTAGTTTATATTTGAATATATTCCTTTTTCCACTACTACTCTCTTAGCGCTCCAAATGTCCAGTTGCATTTTCTACAGAAAGAGTGTTCAGATCTGCTCAATCAAAAGTATGGTTTAACTCTGTTAGCTGAATGCACAGATCAGAAAGAAGTTTCACCGAATGATTCTGTGTAGTTTATATTTGAAGACATTCCTTTTTCCACTATTACCCTCTTAGCGCTCCGAATCTCCACTTGCATTTTCTACAAAAAGAGTGTTTCATAACTGTTGAATCAAAAATATGTTTTATCTCTGTTAACTGAATTTACAGATCAGAAATAAGTATCACAGAATGCATCTGTGTAGTTTTTATTTGAAGATATTCTTTTTCCCAATGTAGGCCTCTTAGCGCTTAGCATGTCCAATTGCAGTTTCTACAGAAAGAGTGTTTCAGAACGGCTCAATCAAAAGTAAGGTTCAACTCTGTTAGTTGAATGCACAGAACAGAAAGAATTTTCACAGAATGCTACTGTGTAGTTTATATTTGAATATATTCCTTTTTCCACTATTACCCTCTTAGCGCTCCGAATGTCCACTTGCATTTTCTACAGAAAGAGTGTTCAGAACTGCGCAATCAAAAGTATGGTTTAACTCTGTTAGCTTAATGAACATATCAGAAATAAGTTTCACACAATGCATCTCTGTAGTTTTTATTTGAAGATATTATTTTTCCCAATACAGGCCTCTTAGCGCTCAGAATGTCCAATTGCAGTTTCTACAGAAAGAGTGTTTCAGAAAGGCTCAATCAAAAGTAAGGTTCAACTCTGTTAGTTGAATGCACAGAACAGAAAGAAGTTTCATACAATGCTTCTGTGTAGTTTATATTTGAACATATTCTTTTTTCCACTATTACCCACTTAGCGCTACGAATGTCCAGTTGCATTTTCTACAGACAGAGTGTTTCAAAACTGCTCAATCAAAAGTATGGTTTAACTCTGTTAGCTGAATGCTCAGATCAGAAAGAAGTTTCACAGAATGCTTCTGTGTAGTTTATATTTGAATATATTCCTTTTTCCACTACTACTCTCTTAGCGCTCCAAATGTCCAGTTGCATTTTCTACAGAAAGAGTGTTCAGATCTGCTCAATCAAAAGTATGGTTTAACTCTGTTAGCTGAATGCACAGATCAGAAAGAAGTTTCACAGAATGATTCTGTGTAGTTTATATTTGGAGACATTCCTTTTTCCACTATTACCCTCTTAGTGCTCCGAATCTCCACTTGCATTTTCTACAGAAAGAGTGTTTCAGAACGGCTCAATCTAAACTAAGGTTCAACTCTTTTAGTTGAACAAAAAGAACAGAAAGATGTTTCACACAATTCTTCTGTGTAGTTTTTATTTGTAGACATTCTTTTTCCCAATGTAGGCCTCTTAGCGCTCAGAATGTCCAATTGCAGTTTCTACAGAAAGAGTGTTTCAGAACGGCTCAATCAAAAGTAAGGTTCAACTCTGTTAGTTGAATGCACAGAACAGAAAGAAGTTTCATACAATGCTTCTGTGTAGTTTATATTTGAACATATTCTTTTTTCCACTATTACCCACATAGCGCTACGAATGTCCAGTTGCATTTTCTACAGACAGAGTGTTTCAAAACTGCTCAATCAAAAGTATGGTTTAACTCTGTTAGCTGAATGCTCAGATCAGAAAGAAGTTTCACAGAATGCTTCTGTGTAGTTTATATTTGTATATATTCCTTTTTCCACTACTACGCTCTTAGCGCTCCAAATGTCCAGTTGCATTTTCTACAGAAAGATTGTTCAGATCTGCTCAATCAAAAGTATGGTTTAACTCTGTTAGCTGAATGCACAGATCAGAAAGAAGTTTCACCGAATGATTCTGTGTAGTTTATATTTGAAGACATTCCTTTTTCCACTATTACCCTCTTAGCGCTCCGAATCTCCACTTGCATTTTCTACAAAAAGAGTGTTTCATAACTGCTCAATCAAAAATATGTTTTATCTCTCTTAACTGAATTTACAGATCAGAAATAAGTTTCACAGAATGCATCTGTGTAGTTTTTATTTGAAGATATTCTTTTTCCCAATGTAGGCCTCTTAGCGCTTAGCATGTCCAATTGCAGTTTCTACAGAAAGAGTGTTTCAGAACGGCTCAATCAAAAGTAAGGTTCAAGTCTGTTAGTTGAATGCACAGAACAGAAAGAATTTTCACAGAATGCTACTGTGTAGTTTATATTTGAATATATTCCTTTTTCCACTATTACCCTCTTAGCGCTCCGAATGTCCACTTGCATTTTCTACAGAAAGAGTGTTCAGAACTGCGCAATCAAAAGTATGGTTTAACTCTGTTAGCTTAATGAACATATCAGAAATAAGTTTCACACAATGCTTCTGTGTAGTTTTTATTTGGAGATATTATTTTTCCCAACATAGGCCTATTAGCGCTCAGAATGTCCAATTGCAGTTTCTACAGAAAGAGTGTTTCAGAAAGGCTCAATCAAAAGTAAGGTTCAACTCTGTTAGTTGAATGCACAGAACAGAAAGAAGTTTCATACAATGCTTCTGTGTAGTTTATATTTGAACATATTCTTTTTTCCACTATTACCCACTTAGCGCTACGAATGTCCAGTTGCATTTTCTACAGACAGAGTGTTTCAAAACTGCTCAATCAAAGTATGGTTTAACTCCGTTAACTGAATGCTCAGATCAGAAAGAAGTTTCACAGAATGCTTCTGTGTAGTTTATATTTGAATATATTCCTTTTTCCACTACTACTCTCTTAGCGCTCCAAATGTCCAGTTGCATTTTCTACAGAAAGAGTGTTCAGATCTGCTCAATCAAAAGTATGGTTTAACTCTGTTAGCTGAATGCACAGATCAGAAAGAAGTTTCACAGAATGATTCTGTGTAGTTTATATTTGGAGACATTCCTTTTTCCACTATTACCCTCTTAGCGCTCCGAATCTCCACTTGCATTTTCTACAGAAAGAGTGTTTCAGAACGGCTCAATCAAAACTAAGGTTCAACTCTTTTAGTTGAACAAACAGAACAGAAAGAAGTTTCACACAATTCTTCTGTGTAGTTTTTATTTGTAGACATTCTTTTTCCCAATATAGGCCTCTTAGCGCTCAGAATGTCCAATTGCAGTTTCTACAGAAAGAGTGTTTCAGAACGGCTCAATCAAAAGTAAGGTTCAACTCTGTTAGTTGATTGCACAGAACAGAAAGAATTTTCATACAATGCTTCTGTGTAGTTTATATTTGAACATACTCTTTTTTCCTCTATTACCCACTTAGCACTACGAATGTCCAGTTGCATTTTCTACAGACAGAGTGTTTCAAAACTGCTCAATCAAAAGTATGGTTTAACTCTGTTAGCTGAATGCTCACATCAGAAAGAAGTTTCACAGAATGCTTCTGTGTAGTTTATATTTGTATATACTCCTTTTTCCACTACTACGCTCTTAGCGCTCCAAATGTCCAGTTGCATTTTCTACAGAAAGAGTGTTCAGATCTGCTCAATCAAAAGTATGGTTTAACTCTGTTAGCTGAATGCACAGATCAGAAAGAAGTTTCACAGAATGATTCTGTGTAGTTTTTATTTGAAGACATTAATTTTTCCACTATTACCCTCTTAGCGCTCCGAATCTCCACTTGCATTTTCTACAAAAAGAGTGTTTCATAACTGCTCAATCAAAAATATGTTTTATCTCTGTTAACTGAATTTACAGATCAGAAATATGTTTCACAGAATGCATCTGTGTAGTTTTTATTTGAAGATATTCTTTTTCCCAATGAAGGCCTCTTAGCGCTTAGCATGTCCAATTGCAGTTTCTACAGAAAGAGTGTTTCAGAACGGCTCAATCAAAAGTAAGGTTCAACTCTGTTAGTTGAATGCACAGAAGAGAAAGAATTTTCACAGAATGCTACTGTGTAGTTTATATTTGAATATATTCCTTTTTCCACTATTACCCTCTTAGCGCTCCGAATGTCCACTTGCATTTTCTACAGAAAGAGTGTTCAGAACTGCGCAATCAAAAGTATGGTTTAACTCTGTTAGCTTAATGAACATACCAGAAATAAGTTTCACACAATGCTTCTGTGTAGTTTTTATTTGAAGATATTATTTTTCCCAATAGAGGCCTCTTAGCGCTCAGAATGTCCAATTGCAGTTTCTACAGACATAGTGTTTCAGAAAGGCTCAATCAAAAGTAAGGTTCAACTCTGTTAGTTGAATGCACAGAACAGAAAGTAGTTTCATACAATGCTTCTGTGTAGTTTATATTTGAACATATTCTTTTTTCCACTATTACCCACTTAGCGCTACGAATGTCCAGTTGCATTTTCTACAGACAGAGTGTTTCAAAACTGCTCAATCAAAGTATGGTTTAACTCCGTTAACTGAATGCTCAGATCAGAAAGAAGTTTCACAGAATGCTTCTGTGTAGTTTATATTTGAATATATTCCTTTTTCCACTACTACTCTCTTAGCGCTCCAAATGTCCAGTTGCATTTTCTACAGAAAGAGTGTTCAGATCTGCTCAATCAAAAGTATGGTTTAACTCTGTTAGCTGAATGCACAGATCAGAAAGAAGTTTCACAGAATGATTCTGTGTAGTTTATATTTGGAGACATTCCTTTTTCCACTATTACCCTCTTAGCGCTCCGAATCTCCACTTGCATTTTCTACAGAAAGAGTGTTTCAGAACGGCTCAATCAAAACTAAGGTTCAACTCTTTTAGTTGAACAAACAGAACAGAAAGAAGTTTCACACAATTCTTCTGTGTAGTTTTTATTTGTAGACATTCTTTTTCCCAATATAGGCCTCTTAGCGCTCAGAATGTCCAATTGCAGTTTCTACAGAAAGAGTGTTTCAGAACGGCTCAATCAAAAGTAAGGTTCAACTCTGTTAGTTGATTGCACAGAACAGAAAGAATTTTCATACAATGCTTCTGTGTAGTTTATATTTGAACATACTCTTTTTTCCTCTATTACCCACTTAGCACTACGAATGTCCAGTTGCATTTTCTACAGACAGAGTGTTTCAAAACTGCTCAATCAAAAGTATGGTTTAACTCTGTTAGCTGAATGCTCACATCAGAAAGAAGTTTCACAGAATGCTTCTGTGTAGTTTATATTTGTATATACTCCTTTTTCCACTACTACGCTCTTAGCGCTCCAAATGTCCAGTTGCATTTTCTACAGAAAGAGTGTTCAGATCTGCTCAATCAAAAGTATGGTTTAACTCTGTTAGCTGAATGCACAGATCAGAAAGAAGTTTCACAGAATGATTCTGTGTAGTTTTTATTTGAAGACATTAATTTTTCCACTATTACCCTCTTAGCGCTCCGAATCTCCACTTGCATTTTCTACAAAAAGAGTGTTTCATAACTGCTCAATCAAAAATATGTTTTATCTCTGTTAACTGAATTTACAGATCAGAAATATGTTTCACAGAATGCATCTGTGTAGTTTTTATTTGAAGATATTCTTTTTCCCAATGAAGGCCTCTTAGCGCTTAGCATGTCCAATTGCAGTTTCTACAGAAAGAGTGTTTCAGAACGGCTCAATCAAAAGTAAGGTTCAACTCTGTTAGTTGAATGCACAGAAGAGAAAGAATTTTCACAGAATGCTACTGTGTAGTTTATATTTGAATATATTCCTTTTTCCACTATTACCCTCTTAGCGCTCCGAATGTCCACTTGCATTTTCTACAGAAAGAGTGTTCAGAACTGCGCAATCAAAAGTATGGTTTAACTCTGTTAGCTTAATGAACATACCAGAAATAAGTTTCACACAATGCTTCTGTGTAGTTTTTATTTGAAGATATTATTTTTCCCAATAGAGGCCTCTTAGCGCTCAGAATGTCCAATTGCAGTTTCTACAGACATAGTGTTTCAGAAAGGCTCAATCAAAAGTAAGGTTCAACTCTGTTAGTTGAATGCACAGAACAGAAAGTAGTTTCATACAATGCTTCTGTGTAGTTTATATTTGAACATATTCTTTTTTCCACTATTACCCACTTAGCGCTACGAATGTCCAGTTGCATTTTCTACAGACAGAGTGTTTCAAAACTGCTCAATCAAAAGTATGGTTTAACTCCGTTAGCTGAATGCTCAGATCAGAAAGAAGTTTCACAGAATGCTTCTGTGTAGTTTATATTTGAATATATTCCTTTTTCCACTACTACTCTCTTAGCGCTCCAAATGTCCAGTTGCATATTCTACAGAAAGAGTGTTCAGATCTGCTCAATCAAAAGTATTGTTTAACTCTGTTAGCTGAATGCACAGATCAGAAAGAAGTTTCACAGAATGATTCTGCGTAGTTTATATTTGGAGACATTCCTTTTTCCACTATTACCCTCTTAGCGCTCCGAATCTCCACTTGCATTTTCTACAGAAAGAGTGTTTCAGAACGGCTCAATCAAAACTAAGTTTCAACTCTTTTAGTTGAACAAACAGAACATAAAGAAGTTTCACACAATTCTTCTGTGTAGTTTTTATTTGTAGACATTCTTTTTCCCAATATAGGCCTCTTAGCGCTCAGAATGGCCAATTGCAGTTTCTACAGAAAGAGTGTTTCAGAACGGCTCAATCAAAAGTAAGGTTCAACTCTGTTAGTTGAATGCACAGAACAGAAAGAAGTTTCATACAATGCTTCTGTGTAGTTTATATTTGAACATATTCTTTTTTCCACTATTACCCACTTAGCGCTACGAATGTCCAGTTGCATTTTCTACAGACAGAGTGTTTCAAAACTGCTCAGTCAAAAGTATGGTTTAACTCTGTTAGCTGAACGCTCAGATGAGAAAGAAGTTTCACAGAATGCTTCTGTGTAGTTTATATTTGAATATATTCCTTTTTCCACTACTACGCTCTTAGCGCTCCAAATGTCCAGTTGCATTTTCTACAGAAAGAGTGTTCAGATCTGCTCAATCAAAAGTATGGTTTAACTCTGTTAGCTGAATGCACAGATCAGAAAGAAGTTTCACAGAATGATTCTGTGTAGTTTATATTTGGAGACATTCCTTTTTCCACTATTACCCCCTTAGCGCTCCGAATCTCCACTTGCATTTTCTACAGAAAGAGTGTTTCAGAACGGCTCAATCAAAACTAAGGTTCAACTCTTTTAGTTGAACAAACAGAACAGAAAGAAGTTTCACACAATTCTTCTGTGTAGTTTTTATTTGTAGACATTCTTTCTCCCAATGTAGGCCTCTTAGCGCTCAGAATGTCCAATTGCAGTTTCTACAGAAAGAGTGTTTCAGAACGGCTCAATCAAAAGTAAGGTTCAACTCTGTTAGTTGAATGCACAGAACAGAAAGAAGTTTCATACAATGCTTCTGTGTAGTTTATATTTGAACATATTCTTTTTTCCACTATTACCCACTTAGCGCTACGAATGTCCAGTTGCATTTTCTACAGACAGAGTGTTTCAAAACTGCTCAATCAAAAGTATGGTTTAACTCTGTTAGCTGAATGCTCAGATCAGAAAGAAGTTTCACAGAATTCTTCTGTGTAGTTTATATTTGAATATATTCCTTTTTCCACTACTACGCTCTTAGCGCTCCAAATGTCCAGTTGCATTTTCTACAGAAAGAGTGTTCAGATCTGCTCAATCAAAAGTATGGTTTAACTCTGTTAGCTGAATGCACAGATCAGAAAGAAGTTTCACCGAATGATTCTGTGTAGTTTATATTTGAAGACATTCCTTTTTCCACTATTACCCTCTTAGCGCTCCGAATCTCCACTTGCATTTTCTACAAAAAGAGTGTTTCATAACTGCTCAATCAAAAATATGTTTTATCTCTGTTAACTGAATTTACAGATCAGAAATAAGTTTCACAGAATGCATCTGTGTAGTTTTTATTTGAAGATATTCTTTTTCCCAATGTAGGCCTCTTAGTGCTTAGCATGTCCAATTGCAGTTTCTACAGAAAGAGTGTTTCAGAACGGCTCAATCAAAAGTAAGGTTCAACTCTGTTAGTTGAACGCACAGAACAGAAAGAATTTTCACAGAATGCTACTGTGTAGTTTATATTTGAATATATTCCTATTTCCACTATTACCCTCTTAGCGCTCCGAATGTCCACTTGCATTTTCTACAGAAAGAGTGTTCAGAACTGCGCAATCAAAAGTATGGTTTAACTCTGTTAGCTTAATGAACATATCAGAAATAAGTTTCACACAATGCATCTCTGTAGTTTTTATTTGAAGATATTATTTTTCCCAATACAGGCCTCTTAGTGCTCAGAATGTCCAATTGCAGTTTCTACAGAAAGAGTGTTTCAGAAAGGCTCAATCAAAAGTAAGGTTCAACTCTGTTAGTTGAATGCACAGAACAGAAAGAAGTTTCATACAATGCTTCTGTGTAGTTTATATTTGAACATATTCTTTTTTCCACTATTACCCACTTAGCGCTACGAATGTCCAGTTGCATTTTCTACAGACAGAGTGTCTCAAAACTGCTCAATCAAAAGTATAGTTTAACTCCGTTAGCTGAATGCTCAGATCAGAAAGAAGTTTCACAGAATGCTTCTGTGTAGTTTATATTTGAATATATTCCTTTTTCCACTACTACTCTCTTAGCGCTCCAAATGTCCAGTTGCATTTTCTACAGAAAGAGTGTTCAGATCTGCTCAATCAAAAGTATTGTTTAACTCTGTTAGCTGAATGCACAGATCAGAAAGAAGTTTCACAGAATGATTCTGCGTAGTTTATATTTGGAGACATTCCTTTTTCCACTATTACCCTCTTAGCGCGCCGAATCTCCACTTGCATTTTCTACAGAAAGAGTGTTTCAGAACGGCTAAATCAAAACTAAGGTTCAACTCTTTTAGTTGAACAAACAGAACAGAAAGAAGTTTCACACAATTCTTCTGTGTAGTTTTTATTTGTAGACATTCTTTTTCCCAATATAGGCCTCTTAGCGCTCAGAATGTCCAATTGCAGTTTCTACAGAAAGAGTGTTTCAGAACGGCTCAATCAAAAGTAAGGTTCAACTCTGTTAGTTGAATGCACAGAACAGAAAGAAGTTTCATACAATGCTTCTGTGTAGTTTATATTTGAACATATTCTTTTTTCCACTATTAACCACTTAGCGCTACGAATGTCCAGTTGCATTTTGTACAGACAGAGTGTTTCAAAACTGCTCAATCAAAAGTATGGTTTAACTCTGTTAGCTGAATGCTCAGATCAGAAAGTAGTTTCACAGAATGCTTCTGTGTAGTTTATATTTGAATATATTCCTTTTTCCACTACTACTCTCTTAGCGCTCCAAATGTCCAGTTGCATTTTCTACAGAAAGAGTGTTCAGATCTGCTCAATCAAAAGTATGGTTTAACTCTGTTAGCTGAATGCACAGATCAGAAAGAAGTTTCACCGAATGATTCTGTGTAGTTTATATTTGAAGACATTCCTTTTTCCACTATTACCCTCTTAGCGCTCCGAATCTCCACTTGCATTTTCTACAAAAAGAGTGTTTCATAACTGTTGAATCAAAAATATGTTTTATCTCTGTTAACTGAATTTACAGATCAGAAATAAGTATCACAGAATGCATCTGTGTAGTTTTTATTTGAAGATATTCTTTTTCCCAATGTAGGCCTCTTAGCGCTTAGCATGTCCAATTGCAGTTTCTACAGAAAGAGTGTTTCAGAACGGCTCAATCAAAAGTAAGGTTCAACTCTGTTAGTTGAATGCACAGAACAGAAAGAATTTTCACAGAATGCTACTGTGTAGTTTATATTTGAATATATTCCTTTTTCCACTATTACCCTCTTAGCGCTCCGAATGTCCACTTGCATTTTCTACAGAAAGAGTGTTCAGAACTGCGCAATCAAAAGTATGGTTTAACTCTGTTAGCTTAATGAACATATCAGAAATAAGTTTCACACAATGCATCTCTGTAGTTTTTATTTGAAGATATTATTTTTCCCAATACAGGCCTCTTAGCGCTCAGAATGTCCAATTGCAGTTTCTACAGAAAGAGTGTTTCAGAAAGGCTCAATCAAAAGTAAGGTTCAACTCTGTTAGTTGAATGCACAGAACAGAAAGAAGTTTCATACAATGCTTCTGTGTAGTTTATATTTGAACATATTCTTTTTTCCACTATTACCCACTTAGCGCTACGAATGTCCAGTTGCATTTTCTACAGACAGAGTGTTTCAAAACTGCTCAATCAAAAGTATGGTTTAACTCTGTTAGCTGAATGCTCAGATCAGAAAGAAGTTTCACAGAATGCTTCTGTGTAGTTTATATTTGAATATATTCCTTTTTCCACTACTACTCTCTTAGCGCTACAAATGTCCAGTTGCATTTTCTACAGAAAGAGTGTTCAGATCTGCTCAATCAAAAGTATGGTTTAACTCTGTTAGCTGAATGCACAGATCAGAAAGAAGTTTCACAGAATGATTCTGTGTAGTTTATATTTGGAGACATTCCTTTTTCCACTATTACCCTCTTAGTGCTCCGAATCTCCACTTGCATTTTCTACAGAAAGAGTGTTTCAGAACGGCTCAATCTAAACTAAGGTTCAACTCTTTTAGTTGAACAAAAAGAACAGAAAGATGTTTCACACAATTCTTCTGTGTAGTTTTTATTTGTAGACATTCTTTTTCCCAATGTAGGCCTCTTAGCGCTCAGAATGTCCAATTGCAGTTTCTACAGAAAGAGTGTTTCAGAACGGCTCAATCAAAAGTAAGGTTCAACTCTGTTAGTTGAATGCACAGAACAGAAAGAAGTTTCATACAATGCTTCTGTGTAGTTTATATTTGAACATATTCTTTTTTCCACTATTACCCACATAGCGCTACGAATGTCCAGTTGCATTTTCTACAGACAGAGTGTTTCAAAACTGCTCAATCAAATGTATGGTTTAACTCCGTTAGCTGAATGCTCAGATCAGAAAGAAGTTTCACAGAATGCTTCTGTGTAGTTTATATTTGAATATATTCCTTTTTCCACTACTACTCTCTTAGCGCTCCAAATGTCCAGTTGCATATTCTACAGAAAGAGTGTTCAGATCTGCTCAATCAAAAGTATTGTTTAACTCTGTTAGCTGAATGCACAGATCAGAAAGAAGTTTCACAGAATGATTCTGCGTAGTTTATATTTGGAGACATTCCTTTTTCCACTATTACCCTCTTAGCGCTCCGAATCTCCACTTGCATTTTCTACAGAAAGAGTGTTTCAGAACGGCTCAATCAAAACTAAGTTTCAACTCTTTTAGTTGAACAAACAGAACATAAAGAAGTTTCACACAATTCTTCTGTGTAGTTTTTATTTGTAGACATTCTTTTTCCCAATATAGGCCTCTTAGCGCTCAGAATGGCCAATTGCAGTTTCTACAGAAAGAGTGTTTCAGAACGGCTCAATCAAAAGTAAGGTTCAACTCTGTTAGTTGAATGCACAGAACAGAAAGAAGTTTCATACAATGCTTCTGTGTAGTTTATATTTGAACATATTCTTTTTTCCACTATTACCCACTTAGCGCTACGAATGTCCAGTTGCATTTTCTACAGACAGAGTGTTTCAAAACTGCTCAGTCAAAAGTATGGTTTAACTCTGTTAGCTGAATGCTCAGATGAGAAAGAAGTTTCACAGAATGCTTCTGTGTAGTTTATATTTGAATATATTCCTTTTTCCACTACTACGCTCTTAGCGCTCCAAATGTCCAGTTGCATTTTCTACAGAAAGAGTGTTCAGATCTGCTCAATCAAAAGTATGGTTTAACTCTGTTAGCTGAATGCACAGATCAGAAAGAAGTTTCACAAAATGATTCTGTGTAGTTTATATTTGGAGACATTCCTTTTTCCACTATTACCCCCTTAGCGCTCCGAATCTCCACTTGCATTTTCTACAGAAAGAGTGTTTCAGAACGGCTCAATCAAAACTAAGGTTCAACTCTTTTAGTTGAACAAACAGAACAGAAAGAAGTTTCACACAATTCTTCTGTGTAGTTTTTATTTGTAGACATTCTTTCTCCCAATGTAGGCCTCTTAGCGCTCAGAATGTCCAATTGCAGTTTCTACAGAAAGAGTGTTTCAGAACGGCTCAATCAAAAGTAAGGTTCAACTCTGTTAGTTGATTGCACAGAACAGAAAGAATTTTCATACAATGCTTCTGTGTAGTTTATATTTGAACATACTCTTTTTTCCTCTATTACCCACTTAGCACTACGAATGTCCAGTTGCATTTTCTACAGACAGAGTGTTTCAAAACTGCTCAATCAAAAGTATGGTTTAACTCTGTTAGCTGAATGCTCACATCAGAAAGAAGTTTCACAGAATGCTTCTGTGTAGTTTATATTTGTATATACTCCTTTTTCCACTACTACGCTCTTAGCGCTCCAAATGTCCAGTTGCATTTTCTACAGAAAGAGTGTTCAGATCTGCTCAATCAAAAGTATGGTTTAACTCTGTTAGCTGAATGCACAGATCAGAAAGAAGTTTCACAGAATGATTCTTTGTAGTTTTTATTTGAAGACATTAATTTTTCCACTATTACCCTCTTAGCGCTCCGAATCTCCACTTGCATTTTCTACAAAAAGAGTGTTTCATAACTGCTCAATCAAAAATATGTTTTATCTCTGTTAACTGAATTTACAGATCAGAAATATGTTTCACAGAATGCATCTGTGTAGTTTTTATTTGAAGATATTCTTTTTCCCAATGAAGGCCTCTTAGCGCTTAGCATGTCCAATTGCAGTTTCTACAGAAAGAGTGTTTCAGAACGGCTCAATCAAAAGTAAGGTTCAACTCTGTTAGTTGAATGCACAGAAGAGAAAGAATTTTCACAGAATGCTACTGTGTAGTTTATATTTGAATATATTCCTTTTTCCACTATTACCCTCTTAGCGCTCCGAATGTCCACTTGCATTTTCTACAGAAAGAGTGTTCAGAACTGCGCAATCAAAAGTATGGTTTAACTCTGTTAGCTTAATGAACATACCAGAAATAAGTTTCACACAATGCTTCTGTGTAGTTTTTATTTGAAGATATTATTTTTCCCAATAGAGGCCTCTTAGCGCTCAGAATGTCCAATTGCAGTTTCTACAGACATAGTGTTTCAGAAAGGCTCAATCAAAAGTAAGGTTCAACTCTGTTAGTTGAATGCACAGAACAGAAAGTAGTTTCATACAATGCTTCTGTGTAGTTTATATTTGAACATATTCTTTTTTCCACTATTACCCACTTAGCGCTACGAATGTCCAGTTGCATTTTCTACAGACAGAGTGTTTCAAAACTGCTCAATCAAAAGTATGGTTTAACTCCGTTAGCTGAATGCTCAGATCAGAAAGAAGTTTCACAGAATGCTTCTGTGTAGTTTATATTTGAATATATTCCTTTTTCCACTACTACTCTCTTAGCGCTCCAAATGTCCAGTTGCATATTCTACAGAAAGAGTGTTCAGATCTGCTCAATCAAAAGTATTGTTTAACTCTGTTAGCTGAATGCACAGATCAGAAAGAAGTTTCACAGAATGATTCTGCGTAGTTTATATTTGGAGACATTCCTTTTTCCACTATTACCCTCTTAGCGCTCCGAATCTCCACTTGCATTTTCTACAGAAAGAGTGTTTCAGAACGGCTCAATCAAAACTAAGTTTCAACTCTTTTAGTTGAACAAACAGAACATAAAGAAGTTTCACACAATTCTTCTGTGTAGTTTTTATTTGTAGACATTCTTTTTCCCAATATAGGCCTCTTAGCGCTCAGAATGGCCAATTGCAGTTTCTACAGAAAGAGTGTTTCAGAACGGCTCAATCAAAAGTAAGGTTCAACTCTGTTAGTTGAATGCACAGAACAGAAAGAAGTTTCATACAATGCTTCTGTGTAGTTTATATTTGAACATATTCTTTTTTCCACTATTACCCACTTAGCGCTACGAATGTCCAGTTGCATTTTCTACAGACAGAGTGTTTCAAAACTGCTCAGTCAAAAGTATGGTTTAACTCTGTTAGCTGAATGCTCAGATGAGAAAGAAGTTTCACAGAATGCTTCTGTGTAGTTTATATTTGAATATATTCCTTTTTCCACTACTACGCTCTTAGCGCTCCAAATGTCCAGTTGCATTTTCTACAGAAAGAGTGTTCAGATCTGCTCAATCAAAAGTATGGTTTAACTCTGTTAGCTGAATGCACAGATCAGAAAGAAGTTTCACAGAATGATTCTGTGTAGTTTATATTTGGAGACATTCCTTTTTCCACTATTACCCCCTTAGCGCTCCGAATCTCCACTTGCATTTTCTACAGAAAGAGTGTTTCAGAACGGCTCAATCAAAACTAAGGTTCAACTCTTTTAGTTGAACAAACAGAACAGAAAGAAGTTTCACACAATTCTTCTGTGTAGTTTTTATTTGTAGACATTCTTTCTCCCAATGTAGGCCTCTTAGCGCTCAGAATGTCCAATTGCAGTTTCTACAGAAAGAGTGTTTCAGAACGGCTCAATCAAAAGTAAGGTTCAACTCTGTTAGTTGAATGCACAGAACAGAAAGAAGTTTCATACAATGCTTCTGTGTAGTTTATATTTGAACATATTCTTTTTTCCACTATTACCCACTTAGCGCTACGAATGTCCAGTTGCATTTTCTACAGACAGAGTGTTTCAAAACTGCTCAATCAAAAGTATGGTTTAACTCTGTTAGCTGAATGCTCAGATCAGAAAGAAGTTTCACAGAATTCTTCTGTGTAGTTTATATTTGAATATATTCCTTTTTCCACTACTACGCTCTTAGCGCTCCAAATGTCCAGTTGCATTTTCTACAGAAAGAGTGTTCAGATCTGCTCAATCAAAAGTATGGTTTAACTCTGTTAGCTGAATGCACAGATCAGAAAGAAGTTTCACCGAATGATTCTGTGTAGTTTATATTTGAAGACATTCCTTTTTCCACTATTACCCTCTTAGCGCTCCGAATCTCCACTTGCATTTTCTACAAAAAGAGTGTTTCATAACTGCTCAATCAAAAATATGTTTTATCTCTGTTAACTGAATTTACAGATCAGAAATAAGTTTCACAGAATGCATCTGTGTAGTTTTTATTTGAAGATATTCTTTTTCCCAATGTAGGCCTCTTAGTGCTTAGCATGTCCAATTGCAGTTTCTACAGAAAGAGTGTTTCAGAACGGCTCAATCAAAAGTAAGGTTCAACTCTGTTAGTTGAACGCAAAGAACAGAAAGAATTTTCACAGAATGCTACTGTGTAGTTTATATTTGAATATATTCCTATTTCCACTATTACCCTCTTAGCGCTCCGAATGTCCACTTGCATTTTCTACAGAAAGAGTGTTCAGAACTGCGCAATCAAAAGTATGGTTTAACTCTGTTAGCTTAATGAACATATCAGAAATAAGTTTCACACAATGCATCTCTGTAGTTTTTATTTGAAGATATTATTTTTCCCAATACAGGCCTCTTAGTGCTCAGAATGTCCAATTGCAGTTTCTACAGAAAGAGTGTTTCAGAAAGGCTCAATCAAAAGTAAGGTTCAACTCTGTTAGTTGAATGCACAGAACAGAAAGAAGTTTCATACAATGCTTCTGTGTAGTTTATATTTGAACATATTCTTTTTTCCACTATTACCCACTTAGCGCTACGAATGTCCAGTTGCATTTTCTACAGACAGAGTGTTTCAAAACTGCTCAATCAAAAGTATGGTTTAACTCTGTTAGCTGAATGCTCAGATCAGAAAGAAGTTTCACAGAATGCTTCTGTGTAGTTTATATTTGAATATATTCCTTTTTCCACTACTACGCTCTTAGCGCTCCAAATGTCCAGTTGCATTTTCTACAGAAAGAGTGTTCAGATCTGCTCAATCAAAAGTATGGTTTAACTCTGTTAGCTGAATGCACAGATCAGAAAGAAGTTTCACCGAATGATTCTGTGTAGTTTATATTTGAAGACATTCCTTTTTCCACTCTTACCCTCTTAGCGCTCCGAATCTCCACTTGCATTTTCTACAAAAAGAGTGTTTCATAACTGTTCAATCAAAAATATGTTTTATCTCTGTTAACTGAATTTACAGATCAGAAATAAGTTTCACAGAATGCATCTGTGTAGTTTTTATTTGAAGATATTCTTTTTCCCAATGTAGGCCTCTTAGCGCTTAGCATGTCCAATTGCAGTTTCTACAGAAAGAGTGTTTCAGAACGGCTCAATCAAAGTAAGGTTCAACTCTGTTAGTTGAATGCACAGAACAGAAAGAATTTTCACAGAATGCTACTGTGTAGTTTATATTTGAATATATTCCTTTTTCCACTATTACCCTCTTAGCGCTCCGAATGTCCACTTGCATTTTCTACAGAAAGAGTGTTCAGAACTGCGCAATCAAAAGTATGGTTTAACTCTGTTAGCTTAATGAACATATCAGAAATAAGTTTCACACAATGCATCTCTGTAGTTTTTATTTGAAGATATTATTTTTCCCAATAGAGGCCTCTTAGCGCTCAGAATGTCCAATTGCAGTTTCTACAGAAAGAGTGTTTCAGAAAGGCTCAATCAAAAGTAAGGTTCAACTCTGTTAGTTGAATGCACAGAACAGAAAGAAGTTTCATACAATGCTTCTGTGTAGTTTATATTTGAACATATTCTTTTTTCCACTATTACCCACTTAGCGCTACGAATGTCCAGTAGCATTTTCTACAGACAGAGTGTTTCAAAACTGCTCAATCAAAAGTATGGTTTAACTCTGTTAGCTGAATGCTCAGATCAGAAAGTAGTTTCACAGAATGCTTCTGTGTAGTTTATATTTGAATATATTCCTTTTTCCACTACTACTCTCTTAGCGCTCCAAATGTCCAGTTGCATTTTCTACAGAAAGAGTGTTCAGATCTGCTCAATCAAAAGTATGGTTTAACTCTGTTAGCTGAATGCACAGATCAGAAAGAAGTTTCACAGAATGATTCTGTGTAGTTTATATTTGGAGACATTCCTTTTTCCACTATTACCCCCTTAGCGCTCCGAATCTCCACTTGCATTTTCTACAGAAAGAGTGTTTCAGAACGGCTCAATCAAAACTAAGGTGCAACTCTTTTTGTTGAACAAACAGAACAGAAAGAAGTTTCACACAATTCTTCTGTGTAGTTTTTATTTGTAGACATTCTTTTTCCCAATGTAGGCCTCTTAGCGCTCAGAATGTCCAATTGCAGTTTCTACAGAAAGAGTGTTTCAGAACGGCTCAATCAAAAGTAAGGTTCAACTCTGTTAGTTGAATGCACAGAACAGAAAGAAGTTTCATACAATGCTTCTGTGTAGTTTATATTTGAACATATTCTTTTTTCCACTATTACCCACTTAGCGCTACGAATGTCCAGTTGCATTTTCTACAGACAGAGTGTTTCAAAACTGCTCAATCAAAAGTATGGTTTAACTCTGTTAGCTGAATGCTCAGATCAGAAAGAAGTTTCACAGAATGCTTCTGCGTAGTTTATATTTGAATATATTCCTTTTTCCACTACTACGCTCTTAGCGCTCCAAATGTCCAGTTGCATTTTCTACAGAAAGAGTGTTCAGATCTGCTCAATCAAAAGTATGGTTTAACTCTGTTAGCTGAATGCATAGATCAGAAAGAAGTTTCACCGAATGATTCTGTGTAGTTTATATTTGAAGACATTCCTTTTTCCACTATTACCCTCTTAGCGCTCCGAATCTCCACTTGCATTTTCTACAAAAAGAGTGTTTCATAACTGTTCAATCAAAAATATGTTTTATCTCTGTTAACTGAATTTACAGATCAGAAATAAGTTTCACAGAATGCATCTGTGTAGTTTTTATTTGAAGATATTCTTTTTCCCAATGTAGGCCTCTTAGCGCTTAGCATGTCCAATTGCAGTTTCTACAGAAAGAGTGTTTCAGAACGGCTCAATCAAAAGTAAGGTTCAACTCTGTTAGTTGAATGCACAGAACAGAAAGAATTTTCACAGAATGCTACTGTGTAGTTTATATTTGAATATATTCCTTTTTCCACTATTACCCTCTTAGCGCTCCGAATGTCCACTTGCATTTTCTACAGAAAGAGTGTTCAGAACTGCGCAATCAAAAGTATGGTTTAACTCTGTTAGCTTAATGAACATATCAGAAATAAGTTTCACACAATGCTTCTGTGTAGTTTTTATTTGAAGATATTATTTTTCCCAGTATAGGTCTCTTAGCGCTCAGAATGTCCAATTGCAGTTTCTACAGAAAGAGTGTTTCAGAAAGGCTCAATCAAAAGTAAGGTTCAACTCTGTTAGTTGAATGCACAGAACAGAAAGAAGTTTCATAAAATGCTTCTGTGTAGTTTATATTTGAATATATTCTTTTTTCCACTATTACCCACTTAGCGCTACGAATGTCCAGTTGCATTTTCTACAGACAGAGTGTTTGAAAACTGCTCAATCAAAAGTATGGTTTAACTCTGTTAGCTGAATGCTCAGATCAGAAAGTAGTTTCACAGAATGCTTCTGTGTAGTTTATATTTGAATATATTCCTTTTTCCACTACTACTCTCTTAGCGCTCCAAATGTCCAGTTGCATTTTCTACAGAAAGAGTGTTCAGATCTGCTCAATCAAAAGTATTGTTTAACTCTGTTAGCTGAATGCACAGATCAGAAAGAAGTTTCACAGAATGATTCTGCGTAGTTTATATTTGGAGACATTCCTTTTTCCACTATTACCCTCTTAGCGCGCCGAATCTCCACTTGCATTTTCTACAGAAAGAGTGTTTCAGAACGGCTAAATCAAAACTAAGGTTCAACTCTTTTAGTTGAACAAACAGAACAGAAAGAAGTTTCACACAATTCTTCTGTGTAGTTTTTCTTTGTAGACATTCTTTTTCCCAATATAGGCCTCTTAGCGCTCAGAATGTCCAATTGCAGTTTCTACAGAAAGAGTGTTTCAGAACGGCTCAATCAAAAGTAAGGTTCAACTCTGTTAGTTGAATGCACAGAACAGAAAGAAGTTTCATACAATGCTTCTGTGTAGTTTATATTTGAACATATTCTTTTTTCCACTATTAACCACTTAGCGCTACGAATGT
The DNA here is from genome assembly GCF_028878055.3 of Symphalangus syndactylus. Classification (NCBI taxonomy): domain Eukaryota; kingdom Metazoa; phylum Chordata; class Mammalia; order Primates; family Hylobatidae; genus Symphalangus; species Symphalangus syndactylus. The sequence goes on along the minus strand of NC_072447.2, from coordinate 160,739,414 downwards.
CCAGTTGCATTTTCTACAGACAGAGTGTTTCAAAACTGCTCAATCAAAAGTATGGTTTAACTCTGTTAGCTGAATGCTCAGATCAGAAAGTAGTTTCACAGAATGCTTCTGTGTAGTTTATATTTGAATATATTCCTTTTTCCACTACTACTCTCTTAGCGCTCCAAATGTCCAGTTGCATTTTCTACAGAAAGAGTGTTCAGATCTGCTCAATCAAAAGTATGGTTTAACTCTGTTAGCTGAATGCACAGATCAGAAAGAAGTTTCACCGAATGATTCTGTGTAGTTTATATTTGAAGACATTCCTTTTTCCACTATTACCCTCTTAGCGCTCCGAATCTCCACTTGCATTTTCTACAAAAAGAGTGTTTCATAACTGTTGAATCAAAAATATGTTTTATCTCTGTTAACTGAATTTACAGATCAGAAATAAGTATCACAGAATGCATCTGTGTAGTTTTTATTTGAAGATATTCTTTTTCCCAATGTAGGCCTCTTAGCGCTTAGCATGTCCAATTGCAGTTTCTACAGAAAGAGTGTTTCAGAACGGCTCAATCAAAAGTAAGGTTCAACTCTGTTAGTTGAATGCACAGAACAGAAAGAATTTTCACAGAATGCTACTGTGTAGTTTATATTTGAATATATTCCTTTTTCCACTATTACCCTCTTAGCGCTCCGAATGTCCACTTGCATTTTCTACAGAAAGAGTGTTCAGAACTGCGCAATCAAAAGTATGGTTTAACTCTGTTAGCTTAATGAACATATCAGAAATATGTTTCACACAATGCATCCCTGTAGTTTTTATTTGAAGATATTATTTTTCCCAATACAGGCCTCTTAGCGCTCAGAATGTCCAATTGCAGTTTCTACAGAAAGAGTGTTTCAGAAAGGCTCAATCAAAAGTAAGGTTCAACTCTGTTAGTTGAATGCACAGAACAGAAAGAAGTTTCATACAATGCTTCTGTGTAGTTTATATTTGAACATATTCTTTTTTCCACTATTACCCACTTAGCGCTACGAATGTCCAGTTGCATTTTCTACAGACAGAGTGTTTCAAAACTGCTCAATCAAAAGTATGGTTTAACTCTGTTAGCTGAATGCTCAGATCAGAAAGAAGTTTCACAGAATGCTTCTGTGTAGTTTATATTTGAATATATTCCTTTTTCCACTACTACTCTCTTAGCGCTCCAAATGTCCAGTTGCATTTTCTACAGAAAGAGTGTTCAGATCTGCTCAATCAAAAGTATGGTTTAACTCTGTTAGCAGAATGCACAGATCAGAAAGAAGTTTCACAGAATGATTCTGTGTAGTTTATATTTGGAGACATTCCTTATTCCACTATTACCCTCTTAGCGCTCCGAATCTCCACTTGCATTTTCTACAGAAAGAGTGTTTCAGAACGGCTCAATCTAAACTAAGGTTCAACTCTTTTAGTTGAACAAACAGAACAGAAAGATGTTTCACACAATTCTTCTGTGTAGTTTTTATTTGTAGACATTCTTTTTCCCAATGTAGGCCTCTTAGCGCTCAGAATGTCCAATTGCAGTTTCTACAGAAAGAGTGTTTCAGAACGGCTCAATCAAAAGTAAGGTTCTACTCTGTTAGTTGAATGCACAGAACAGAAAGAAGTTTCATACAATGCTTCTGTGTAGTTTATATTTGAATATATTCTTTTTTCCACTATTACCCACATAGCGCTACGAATGTCCAGTTGCATTTTCTACAGACAGAGTGTTTCAAAACTGCTCAATCAAAAGTATGGTTTAACTCTGTTAGCTGAATGCTCAGATCAGAAAGAAGTTTCACAGAATGCTTCTGTGTAGTTTATATTTGTATATATTCCTTTTTCCACTACTACGCTCTTAGCGCTCCAAATGTCCAGTTGCATTTTCTACAGAAAGAGTGTTCAGATCTGCTCAATCAAAAGTATGGTTTAACTCTGTTAGCTGAATGCACAGATCAGAAAGAAGTTTCACCGAATGATTCTGTGTAGTTTATATTTGAAGACATTCCTTTTTCCACTATTACCCTCTTAGCGCTCCGAATCTCCACTTGCATTTTCTACAAAAAGAGTGTTTCATAACTGTTGAATCAAAAATATGTTTTATCTCTGTTAACTGAATTTACAGATCAGAAATAAGTATCACAGAATGCATCTGTGTAGTTTTTATTTGAAGATATTCTTTTTCCCAATGTAGGCCTCTTAGCGCTTAGCATGTCCAATTGCAGTTTCTACAGAAAGAGTGTTTCAGAACGGCTCAATCAAAAGTAAGGTTCAACTCTGTTAGTTGAATGCACAGAACAGAAAGAATTTTCACAGAATGCTACTGTGTAGTTTATATTTGAATATATTCCTTTTTCCACTATTACCCTCTTAGCGCTCCGAATGTCCACTTGCATTTTCTACAGAAAGAGTGTTCAGAACTGCGCAATCAAAAGTATGGTTTAACTCTGTTAGCTTAATGAACATATCAGAAATAAGTTTCACACAATGCATCCCTGTAGTTTTTATTTGAAGATATTATTTTTCCCAATACAGGCCTCTTAGCGCTCAGAATGTCCAATTGCAGTTTCTACAGAAAGAGTGTTTCAGAAAGGCTCAATCAAAAGTAAGGTTCAACTCTGTTAGTTGAATGCACAGAACAGAAAGAAGTTTCATACAATGCTTCTGTGTAGTTTATATTTGAACATATTCTTTTTTCCACTATTACCCACTTAGCGCTACGAATGTCCAGTTGCATTTTCTACAGACAGAGTGTTTCAAAACTGCTCAATCAAAAGTATGGTTTAACTCTGTTAGCTGAATGCTCAGATCAGAAAGAAGTTTCACAGAATGCTTCTGTGTAGTTTATATTTGAATATATTCCTTTTTCCACTACTACTCTCTTAGCGCTCCAAATGTCCAGTTGCATTTTCTACAGAAAGAGTGTTCAGATCTGCTCAATCAAAAGTATGGTTTAACTCTGTTAGCAGAATGCACAGATCAGAAAGAAGTTTCACAGAATGATTCTGTGTAGTTTATATTTGGAGACATTCCTTATTCCACTATTACCCTCTTAGCGCTCCGAATCTCCACTTGCATTTTCTACAGAAAGAGTGTTTCAGAACGGCTCAATCTAAACTAAGGTTCAACTCTTTTAGTTGAACAAACAGAACAGAAAGATGTTTCACACAATTCTTCTGTGTAGTTTTTATTTGTAGACATTCTTTTTCCCAATGTAGGCCTCTTAGCGCTCAGAATGTCCAATTGCAGTTTCTACAGAAAGAGTGTTTCAGAACGGCTCAATCAAAAGTAAGGTTCTACTCTGTTAGTTGAATGCACAGAACAGAAAGAAGTTTCATACAATGCTTCTGTGTAGTTTATATTTGAATATATTCTTTTTTCCACTATTACCCACATAGCGCTACGAATGTCCAGTTGCATTTTCTACAGACAGAGTGTTTCAAAACTGCTCAATCAAAAGTATGGTTTAACTCTGTTAGCTGAATGCTCAGATCAGAAAGAAGTTTCACAGAATGCTTCTGTGTAGTTTATATTTGTATATATTCCTTTTTCCACTACTACGCTCTTAGCGCTCCAAATGTCCAGTTGCATTTTCTACAGAAAGAGTGTTCAGATCTGCTCAATCAAAAGTATGGTTTAACTCTGTTAGCTGAATGCACAGATCAGAAAGAAGTTTCACCGAATGATTCTGTGTAGTTTATATTTGAAGACATTCCTTTTTCCACTATTACCCTCTTAGCGCTCCGAATCTCCACTTGCATTTTCTACAAAAAGAGTGTTTCATAACTGCTCAATCAAAAATATGTTTTATCTCTCTTAACTGAATTTACAGATCAGAAATAAGTTTCACAGAATGCATCTGTGTAGTTTTTATTTGAAGATATTCTTTTTCCCAATGTAGGCCTCTTAGCGCTTAGCATGTCCAATTGCAGTTTCTACAGAAAGAGTGTTTCAGAACGGCTCAATCAAAAGTAAGGTTCAAGTCTGTTAGTTGAATGCACAGAACAGAAAGAATTTTCACAGAATGCTACTGTGTAGTTTATATTTGAATATATTCCTTTTTCCACTATTACCCTCTTAGCGCTCCGAATGTCCACTTGCATTTTCTACAGAAAGAGTGTTCAGAACTGCGCAATCAAAAGTATGGTTTAACTCTGTTAGCTTAATGAACATATCAGAAATAAGTTTCACACAATGCTTCTGTGTAGTTTTTATTTGAAATTATTATTTTTCCCAACATAGGCCTATTAGCGCTCAGAATGTCCAATTGCAGTTTCTACAGAAAGAGTGTTTCAGAAAGGCTCAATCAAAAGTAAGGTTCAACTCTGTTAGTTGAATGCACAGAACAGAAAGAAGTTTCATACAATGCTTCTGTGTAGTTTATATTTGAACATATTTTTTTTCCACTATTACCCACTTAGCGCTACGAATGTCCAGTTGCATTTTCTACAGACAGAGTGTTTCAAAACTGCTCAATCAAAAGTATGGTTTAACTCCGTTAACTGAATGCTCAGATCAGAAAGAAGTTTCACAGAATGCTTCTGTGTAGTTTATATTTGAATATATTCCTTTTTCCACTACTACTCTCTTAGCGCTCCAAATGTCCAGTTGCATTTTCTACAGAAAGAGTGTTCAGATCTGCTCAATCAAAAGTATGGTTTAACTCTGTTAGCTGAATGCACAGATCAGAAAGAAGTTTCACAGAATGATTCTGTGTAGTTTATATTTGGAGACATTCCTTTTTCCACTATTACCCTCTTAGCGCTCCGAATCTCCACTTGCATTTTCTACAGAAAGAGTGTTTCAGAACGGCTCAATCAAAACTAAGGTTCAACTCTTTTAGTTGAAGAAACAGAACAGAAAGAAGTTTCACACAATTCTTCTGTGTAGTTTTTATTTGTAGACATTCTTTTTCCCAATATAGGCCTCTTAGCGCTCAGAATGTCCAATTGCAGTTTCTACAGAAAGAGTGTTTCAGAACGGCTCAATCAAAAGTAAGGTTCAACTCTGTTAGTTGATTGTACAGAACAGAAAGAATTTTCATACAATGCTTCTGTGTAGTTTATATTTGAACATACTCTTTTTTCCTCTATTACCCACTTAGCGCTACGAATGTCCAGTTGCATTTTCTACAGACAGAGTGTTTCAAAACTGCTCAATCAAAAGTATGGTTTAACTCTGTTAGCTGAATGCTCAGATCAGAAAGAAGTTTCACAGAATGCTTCTGTGTAGTTTATATTTGTATATACTCCTTTTTCCACTACTACGCTCTTAGCGCTCCAAATGTCCAGTTGCATTTTCTACAGAAAGAGTGTTCAGATCTGCTCAATCAAAAGTATGGTTTAACTCTGTTAGCTGAATGCACAGATCAGAAAGAAGTTTCACAGAATGATTCTGTGTAGTTTATATTTGAAGACATTAATTTTTCCACTATTACCCTCTTAGCGCTCCGAATCTCCACTTGCATTTTCTACAAAAAGAGTGTTTCATAACTGCTCAATCAAAAATATGTTTTATCTCTGTTAACTGAATTTACAGATCAGAAATATGTTTCACAGAATGCATCTGTGTAGTTTTTATTTGAAGATATTCTTTTTCCCAATGTAGGCCTCTTAGCGCTTAGCATGTCCAATTGCAGTTTCTACAGAAAGAGTGTTTCAGAACGGCTCAATCTAAAGTAAGGTTCAACTCTGTTAGTTGAATGCACAGAAGAGATAGAATTTTCACAGAATGCTACTGTGTAGTTTATATTTGAATATATTCCTTTTTCCACTATTACCCTCTTAGCGCTCCGAGTGTCCACTTGCATTTTCTACAGAAAGAGTGTTCAGAACTGCGCAATCAAAAGTATGGTTTAACTCTGTTAGCTTAATGAACATATCAGAAATAAGTTTCACACAATGCTTCTGTGTAGTTTTTATTTGAAGATATTATTTTTCCCAATAGAGGCCTCTTAGCGCTCAGAATGTCCAACTGCAGTTTCTACAGAAATAGTGTTTCAGAAAGGCTCAATCAAAAGTAAGGTTCAACTCTGTTAGTTGAATGCACAGAACAGAAAGAAGTTTCATACAATGCTTCTGTGTAGTTTATATTTGAACATATTCTTTTTTCCACTATTACCCACTTAGCGCTACGAATGTCCAGTTGCATTTTCTACAGACAGAGTGTTTCAAAACTGCTCAATCAAAAGTATGGTTTAACTCTGTTAGCTGAATGCTCAGATCAGAAAGTAGTTTCACAGAATGCTTCTGTGTAGTTTATATTTGAATGTATTCCTTTTTCCACTACTACTCTCTTAGCGCTCCAAATGTCCAGTTGCATTTTCTACAGAAAGAGTGTTCAGATCTGCTCAATCAAAAGTATGGTTTAACTCTGTTAGCTGAATGCACAGATCAGAAAGAAGTTTCACAGAATGATTCTGTGTAGTTTATATTTGGAGACATTCCTTTTTCCACTATTACCCCCTTAGCGCTCCGAATCTCCACTTGCATTTTCTACAGAAAGAGTGTTTCAGAACGGCTCAATCAAAACTAAGGTTCAACTCTTTTAGTTGAACAAACAGAACAGAAAGAAGTTTCACACAATTCTTCTGTGTAGTTTTTATTTGTAGACATTCTTTCTCCCAATGTAGGCCTCTTAGCGCTCAGAATGTCCAATTGCAGTTTCTACAGAAAGAGTGTTTCAGAACGGCTCAATCAAAAGTAAGGTTCAACTCTGTTAGTTGAATGCACAGAACAGAAAGAAGTTTCATACAATGCTTCTGTGTAGTTTATATTTGAACATATTCTTTTTTCCACTATTACCCACTTAGCGCTACGAATGTCCAGTTGCATTTTCTACAGACAGAGTGTTTCAAAACTGCTCAATCAAAAGTATGGTTTAACTCTGTTAGCTGAATGCTCAGATGAGAAAGAAGTTTCACAGAATGCTTCTGTGTAGTTTATATTTGAATATATTCCTTTTTCCACTACTACGCTCTTAGCGCTCCAAATGTCCAGTTGCATTTTCTACAGAAAGAGTGTTCAGATCTGCTCAATCAAAAGTATGGTTTAACTCTGTTAGCTGAATGCACAGATCAGAAAGAAGTTTCACCGAATGATTCTGTGTAGTTTATATTTGAAGACATTCCTTTTTCCACTATTACCCTCTTAGCGCTCCGAATCTCCACTTGCATTTTCTACAAAAAGAGTGTTTCATAACTGCTCAATCAAAAATATGTTTTATCTCTCTTAACTGAATTTACAGATCAGAAATAAGTTTCACAGAATGCATCTGTGTAGTTTTTATTTGAAGATATTCTTTTTCCCAATGTAGGCCTCTTAGCGCTTAGAATGTCCAATTGCAGTTTCTACAGAAAGAGTGTTTCAGAACGGCTCAATCAAAAGTAAGGTTCAACTCTGTTAGTTGAATGCACAGAACAGAAAGAATTTTCACAGAATGCTACTGTGTAGTTTATATTTGAATATATTCCTTTTTCCACTATTACCCTCTTAGCGCTCCGAATGTCCACTTGCATTTTCTACAGAAAGAGTGTTCAGAACTGCGCAATCAAAAGTATGGTTTAACTCTGTTAGCTTAATGAACATATCAGAAATAAGTTTCACACAATGCATCTCTGTAGTTTTTATTTGAAGATATTATTTTTCCCAATACAGGCCTCTTAGCGCTCAGAATGTCCAATTGCAGTTTCTACAGAAAGAGTGTTTCAGAAAGGCTCAATCAAAAGTAAGGTTCAACTCTTTTAGTTGAATGCACAGAACAGAAAGAAGTTTCATACAATGCTTCTGTGTAGTTTATATTTGAACATATTCTTTTTTCCACTATTACCCACTTAGCGCTACGAATGTCCAGTTGCATTTTCTACAGACAGAGTGTTTCAAAACTGCTCAATCAAAAGTATGGTTTAACTCTGTTAGCTGAATGCTCAGATCAGAAAGTAGTTTCACAGAATGCTTCTGTGTAGTTTATATTTGAATATATTTCTTTTTCCACTACTACTCTCTTAGCGCTCCAAATGTCCAGTTGCATTTTCTACAGAAAGAGTGTTCAGATCTGCTCAATCAAAAGTATGGTTTAACTCTGTTAGCTGAATGCACAGATCAGAAAGAAGTTTCACCGAATGATTCTGTGTAGTTTATATTTGGAGACATTCCTTTTTCCACTATTACCCCCTTAGCGCTCCGAATCTCCACTTGCATTTTCTACAGAAAGAGTGTTTCAGAACGGCTCAATCAAAACTAAGGTTCAACTCTTTTAGTTGAACAAACAGAACAGAAAGAAGTTTCACACAATTCTTCTGTGTAGTTTTTATTTGTAGACATTCTTTCTCCCAATGTAGGCCTCTTAGCGCTCAGAATGTCCAATTGCAGTTTCTACAGAAAGAGTGTTTCAGAACGGCTCAATCAAAAGTAAGGTTCAACTCTGTTAGTTGAATGCACAGAACAGAAAGAAGTTTCATACAATGCTTCTGTGTAGTTTATATTTGAACATATTCTTTTTTCCACTATTACCCACTTAGCGCTACGAATGTCCAGTTGCATTTTCTACAGACAGAGTGTTTCAAAACTGCTCAATCAAAAGTATGGTTTAACTCTGTTAGCTGAATGCTCAGATCAGAAAGAAGTTTCACAGAATTCTTCTGTGTAGTTTATATTTGAATATATTCCTTTTTCCACTACTACGCTCTTAGCGCTCCAAATGTCCAGTTGCATTTTCTACAGAAAGAGTGTTCAGATCTGCTCAATCAAAAGTATGGTTTAACTCTGTTAGCTGAATGCACAGATCAGAAAGAAGTTTCACCGAATGATTCTGTGTAGTTTATATTTGAAGACATTCCTTTTTCCACTATTACCCTCTTAGCGCTCCGAATCTCCACTTGCATTTTCTACAAAAAGAGTGTTTCATAACTGCTCAATCAAAAATATGTTTTATCTCTGTTAACTGAATTTACAGATCAGAAATAAGTTTCACAGAATGCATCTGTGTAGTTTTTATTTGAAGATATTCTTTTTCCCAATGTAGGCCTCTTAGCGCTTAGCATGTCCAATTGCAGTTTCTACAGAAAGAGTGTTTCAGAACGGCTCAATCAAAAGTAAGGTTCAACTCTGTTAGTTGAATGCACAGAACAGAAAGAATTTTCACAGAATGCTACTGTGTAGTTTATATTTGAATATATTCCTATTTCCACTATTACCCTCTTAGCGCTCCGAATGTCCACTTGCATTTTCTACAGAAAGAGTGTTCAGAACTGCGCAATCAAAAGTATGGTTTAACTCTGTTAGCTTAATGAACATATCAGAAATAAGTTTCACACAATGCATCTCTGTAGATTTATTTGAAGATATTATTTTTCCCAATACAGGCCTCTTAGTGCTCAGAATGTCCAATTGCAGTTTCTACAGAAAGAGTGTTTCAGAAAGGCTCAATCAAAAGTAAGGTTCAACTCTGTTAGTTGAATGCACAGAACAGAAAGAAGTTTCATACAATGCTTCTGTGTAGTTTATATTTGAACATATTCTTTTTTCCACTATTACCCACTTAGCGCTACGAATGTCCAGTTGCATTTTCTACAGACAGAGTGTTTCAAAACTGCTCAATCAAAAGTATGGTTTAACTCTGTTAGCTGAATGCTCAGATCAGAAAGTAGTTTCACAGAATGCTTCTGTGTAGTTTATATTTGAATGTATTCCTTTTTCCACTACTACTCTCTTAGCGCTCCAAATGTCCAGTTGCATTTTCTACAGAAAGAGTGTTCAGATCTGCTCAATCAAAAGTATGGTTTAACTCTGTTAGCTGAATGCACAGATCAGAAAGAAGTTTCACAGAATGATTCTGTGTAGTTTATATTTGGAGACATTCCTTTTTCCACTATTACCCCCTTAGCGCACCGAAACTCCACTTGCATTTTCTACAGAAAGAGTGTTTCAGAACGGCTCAATCAAAACTAAGGTTCAACTCTTTTAGTTGAACAAACAGAACAGAAAGAAGTTTCACACAATTCTTCTGTGTAGTTTTTATTTGTAGACATTCTTTCTCCCAATGTAGGCCTCTTAGCGCTCAGAATGTCCAATTGCAGTTTCTACAGAAAGAGTGTTTCAGAACGGCTCAATCAAAAGTAAGGTTCAACTCTGTTAGTTGAATGCACAGAACAGAAAGAAGTTTCATACAATGCTTCTGTGTAGTTTATATTTGAACATATTCTTTTTTCCACTATTACCCACTTAGCGCTACGAATGTCCAGTTGCATTTTCTACAGACAGAGTGTTTCAAAACTGCTCAATCAAAAGTATGGTTTAACTCTGTTAGCTGAATGCTCAGATCAGAAAGAAGTTTCACAGAATGCTTCTGTGTAGTTTATATTTGAATATATTCCTTTTTCCACTACTACGCTCTTAGCGCTCCAAATGTCCAGTTGCATTTTCTACAGAAAGAGTGTTCAGATCTGCTCAATCAAAAGTATGGTTTAACTCTGTTAGCTGAATGCACAGATCAGAAAGAAGTTTCACCGAATGATTCTGTGTAGTTTATATTTGAAGACATTCCTTTTTCCACTCTTACCCTCTTAGCGCTCCGAATCTCCACTTGCATTTTCTACAAAAAGAGTGTTTCATAACTGTTCAATCAAAAATATGTTTTATCTCTGTTAACTGAATTTACCGATCAGAAATAAGTTTCACAGAATGCATCTGTGTAGTTTTTATTTGAAGATATTCTTTTTCCCAATGTAGGCCTCTTAGCGCTTAGCATGTCCAATTGCAGTTTCTACAGAAAGAGTGTTTCAGAACGGCTCAATCAAAAGTAAGGTTCAACTCTGTTAGTTGAATGCACAGAACAGAAAGAATTTTCACAGAATGCTACTGTGTAGTTTATATTTGAATATATTCCTTTTTCCACTATTACCCTCTTAGCGCTCCGAATGTCCACTTGCATTTTCTACAGAAAGAGTGTTCAGAACTGCGCAATCAAAAGTATGGTTTAACTCTGTTAGCTTAATGAACATATCAGAAATAAGTTTCACACAATGCTTCTGTGTAGTTTTTATTTGAAATTATTATTTTTCCCAACATAGGCCTATTAGCGCTCAGAATGTCCAATTGCAGTTTCTACAGAAAGAGTGTTTCAGAACGGCTCAATCAAAAGTAAGGTTCAACTCTGTTAGTTGATTGCACAGAACAGAAAGAATTTTCATACAATGCTTCTGTGTAGTTTATATTTGAACATACTCTTTTTTCCTCTATTACCCACTTAGCGCTACGAATGTCCAGTTGCATTTTCTACAGACAGAGTGTTTCAAAACTGCTCAATCAAAAGTATGGTTTAACTCTGTTAGCTGAATGCTCACATCAGAAAGAAGTTTCACAGAATGCTTCTGTGTAGTTTATATTTGTATATACTCCTTTTTCCACTACTACGCTCTTAGCGCTCCAAATGTCCAGTTGCATTTTCTACAGAAAGAGTGTTCAGATCTGCTCAATCAAAAGTATGGTTTAACTCTGTTAGCTGAATGCACAGATCAGAAAGAAGTTTCACAGAATGATTCTGTGTAGTTTATATTTGAAGACATTAATTTTTCCACTATTACCCTCTTAGCGCTCCGAATCTCCACTTGCATTTTCTACAAAAAGAGTGTTTCATAACTGCTCAATCAAAAATATGTTTTATCTCTGTTAACTGAATTTACAGATCAGAAATATGTTTCACAGAATGCATCTGTGTAGTTTTTATTTGAAGATATTCTTTTTCCCAATGTAGGCCTCTTAGCGCTTAGCATGTCCAATTGCAGTTTCTACAGAAAGAGTGTTTCAGAACGGCTCAATCTAAAGTAAGGTTCAACTCTGTTAGTTGAATGCACAGAAGAGATAGAATTTTCACAGAATGCTACTGTGTAGTTTATATTTGAATATATTCCTTTTTCCACTATTACCCTCTTAGCGCTCCGAATGTCCACTTGCATTTTCTACAGAAAGAGTGTTCAGAACTGCGCAATCAAAAGTATGGTTTAACTCTGTTAGCTTAATGAACATATCAGAAATAAGTTTCACACAATGCTTCTGTGTAGTTTTTATTTGAAGATATTATTTTTCCCAATAGAGGCCTCTTAGCGCTCAGAATGTCCAACTGCAGTTTCTACAGAAATAGTGTTTCAGAAAGGCTCAATCAAAAGTAAGGTTCAACTCTGTTAGTTGAATGCACAGAACAGAAAGAAGTTTCATACAATGCTTCTGTGTAGTTTATATTTGAACATATTCTTTTTTCCACTATTACCCACTTAGCGCTACGAATGTCCAGTTGCATTTTCTACAGACAGAGTGTTTCAAAACTGCTCAATCAAAAGTATGGTTTAACTCTGTTAGCTGAATGCTCAGATCAGAAAGTAGTTTCACAGAATGCTTCTGTGTAGTTTATATTTGAATGTATTCCTTTTTCCACTACTACTCTCTTAGCGCTCCAAATGTCCAGTTCCATTTTCTACAGAAAGAGTGTTCAGATCTGCTCAATCAAAAGTATGGTTTAACTCTGTTAGCTGAATGCACAGATCAGAAAGAAGTTTCACAGAATGATTCTGTGTAGTTTATATTTGGAGACATTCCTTTTTCCACTATTACCCCCTTAGCGCTCCGAATCTCCACTTGCATTTTCTACAGAAAGAGTGTTTCAGAACGGCTCAATCAAAACTAAGGTTCAACTCTTTTAGTTGAACAAACAGAACAGAAAGAAGTTTCACACAATTCTTCTGTGTAGTTTTTATTTGTAGACATTCTTTCTCCCAATGTAGGCCTCTTAGCGCTCAGAATGTCCAATTGCAGTTTCTACAGAAAGAGTGTTTCAGAACGGCTCAATCAAAAGTAAGGTTCAACTCTGTTAGTTGAATGCACAGAACAGAAAGAAGTTTCATACAATGCTTCTGTGTAGTTTATATTTGAACATATTCTTTTTTCCACTATTACCCACTTAGCGCTACGAATGTCCAGTTGCATTTTCTACAGACAGAGTGTTTCAAAACTGCTCAATCAAAAGTATGGTTTAACTCTGTTAGCTGAATGCTCAGATGAGAAAGAAGTTTCACAGAATGCTTCTGTGTAGTTTATATTTGAATATATTCCTTTTTCCACTACTACGCTCTTAGCGCTCCAAATGTCCAGTTGCATTTTCTACAGAAAGAGTGTTCAGATCTGCTCAATCAAAAGTATGGTTTAACTCTGTTAGCTGAATGCACAGATCAGAAAGAAGTTTCACCGAATGATTCTGTGTAGTTTATATTTGAAGACATTCCTTTTTCCACTATTACCCTCTTAGCGCTCCGAATCTCCACTTGCATTTTCTACAAAAAGAGTGTTTCATAACTGCTCAATCAAAAATATGTTTTATCTCTCTTAACTGAATTTACAGATCAGAAATAAGTTTCACAGAATGCATCTGTGTAGTTTTTATTTGAAGATATTCTTTTTCCCAATGTAGGCCTCTTAGCGCTTAGAATGTCCAATTGCAGTTTCTACAGAAAGAGTGTTTCAGAACGGCTCAATCAAAAGTAAGGTTCAACTCTGTTAGTTGAATGCACAGAACAGAAAGAATTTTCACAGAATGCTACTGTGTAGTTTATATTTGAATATATTCCTTTTTCCACTATTACCCTCTTAGCGCTCCGAATGTCCGCTTGCATTTTCTACAGAAAGAGTGTTCAGAACTGCGCAATCAAAAGTATGGTTTAACTCTGTTAGCTTAATGAACATATCAGAAATAAGTTTCACACAATGCATCTCTGTAGTTTTTATTTGAAGATATTATTTTTCCCAATACAGGCCTCTTAGCGCTCAGAATGTCCAATTGCAGTTTCTACAGAAAGAGTGTTTCAGAAAGGCTCAATCAAAAGTAAGGTTCAACTCTTTTAGTTGAATGCACAGAACAGAAAGAAGTTTCATACAATGCTTCTGTGTAGTTTATATTTGAACATATTCTTTTTTCCACTATTACCCACTTAGCGCTACGAATGTCCAGTTGCATTTTCTACAGAGTGTTTCAAAACTGCTCAATCAAAAGTATGGTTTAACTCTGTTAGCTGAATGCTCAGATCAGAAAGTAGTTTCACAGAATGCTTCTGTGTAGTTTATATTTGAATATATTTCTTTTTCCACTACTACTCTCTTAGCGCTCCAAATGTCCAGTTGCATTTTCTACAGAAAGAGTGTTCAGATCTGCTCAATCAAAAGTATGGTTTAACTCTGTTAGCTGAATGCACAGATCAGAAAGAAGTTTCACCGAATGATTCTGTGTAGTTTATATTTGGAGACATTCCTTTTTCCACTATTACCCCCTTAGCGCTCCGAATCTCCACTTGCATTTTCTACAGAAAGAGTGTTTCAGAACGGCTCAATCAAAACTAAGGTTCAACTCTTTTAGTTGAACAAACAGAACAGAAAGAAGTTTCACACAATTCTTCTGTGTAGTTTTTATTTGTAGACATTCTTTCTCCCAATGTAGGCCTCTTAGCGCTCAGAATGTCCAATTGCAGTTTCTACAGAAAGAGTGTTTCAGAACGGCTCAATCAAAAGTAAGGTTCAACTCTGTTAGTTGAATGCACAGAACAGAAAGAAGTTTCATACAATGCTTCTGTGTAGTTTATATTTGAACATATTCTTTTTTCCACTATTACCCACTTAGCGCTACGAATGTCCAGTTGCATTTTCTACAGACAGAGTGTTTCAAAACTGCTCAATCAAAAGTATGGTTTAACTCTGTTAGCTGAATGCTCAGATCAGAAAGAAGTTTCACAGAATTCTTCTGTGTAGTTTATATTTGAATATATTCCTTTTTCCACTACTACGCTCTTAGCGCTCCAAATGTCCAGTTGCATTTTCTACAGAAAGAGTGTTCAGATCTGCTCAATCAAAAGTATGGTTTAACTCTGTTAGCTGAATGCACAGATCAGAAAGAAGTTTCACCGAATGATTCTGTGTAGTTTATATTTGAAGACATTCCTTTTTCCACTATTACCCTCTTAGCGCTCCGAATCTCCACTTGCATTTTCTACAAAAAGAGTGTTTCATAACTGCTCAATCAAAAATATGTTTTATCTCTGTTAACTGAATTTACAGATCAGAAATAAGTTTCACAGAATGCATCTGTGTAGTTTTTATTTGAAGATATTCTTTTTCCCAATGTAGGCCTCTTAGCGCTTAGCATGTCCAATTGCAGTTTCTACAGAAAGAGTGTTTCAGAACGGCTCAATCAAAAGTAAGGTTCAACTCTGTTAGTTGAATGCACAGAACAGAAAGAATTTTCACAGAATGCTACTGTGTAGTTTATATTTGAATATATTCCTATTTCCACTATTACCCTCTTAGCGCTCCGAATGTCCACTTGCATTTTCTACAGAAAGAGTGTTCAGAACTGCGCAATCAAAAGTATGGTTTAACTCTGTTAGCTTAATGAACATATCAGAAATAAGTTTCACACAATGCATCTCTGTAGTTTTTATTTGAAGATATTATTTTTCCCAATACAGGCCTCTTAGTGCTCAGAATGTCCAATTGCAGTTTCTACAGAAAGAGTGTTTCAGAAAGGCTCAATCAAAAGTAAGGTTCAACTCTGTTAGTTGAATGCACAGAACAGAAAGAAGTTTCATACAATGCTTCTGTGTAGTTTATATTTGAACATATTCTTTTTTCCACTATTACCCACTTAGCGCTACGAATGTCCAGTTGCATTTTCTACAGATAGAGTGTTTCAAAACTGCTCAATCAAAAGTATGGTTTAACTCTGTTAGCTGAATGCTCAGATCAGAAAGTAGTTTCACAGAATGCTTCTGTGTAGTTTATATTTGAATGTATTCCTTTTTCCACTACTACTCTCTTAGCGCTCCAAATGTCCAGTTGCATTTTCTACAGAAAGAGTGTTCAGATCTGCTCAATCAAAAGTATGGTTTAACTCTGTTAGCTGAATGCACAGATCAGAAAGAAGTTTCACAGAATGATTCTGTGTAGTTTATATTTGGAGACATTCCTTTTTCCACTATTACCCCCTTAGCGCTCCGAATCTCCACTTGCATTTTCTACAGAAAGAGTGTTTCAGAACGGCTCAATCAAAACTAAGGTTCAACTCTTTTAGTTGAACAAACAGAACAGAAAGAAGTTTCACACAATTCTTCTGTGTAGTTTTTATTTGTAGACATTCTTTCTCCCAATGTAGGCCTCTTAGCGCTCAGAATGTCCAATTGCAGTTTCTACAGAAAGAGTGTTTCGGAACGGCTCAATCAAAAGTAAGGTTCAACTCTGTTAGTTGAATGCACAGAACAGAAAGAAGTTTCATACAATGCTTCTGTGTAGTTTATATTTGAACATATTCTTTTTTCCACTATTACCCACTTAGCGCTACGAATGTCCAGTTGCATTTTCTACAGACAGAGTGTTTCAAAACTGCTCAATCAAAAGTATGGTTTAACTCTGTTAGCTGAATGCTCAGATCAGAAAGAAGTTTCACAGAATGCTTCTGTGTAGTTTATATTTGAATATATTCCTTTTTCCACTACTACGCTCTTAGCGCTCCAAATGTCCAGTTGCATTTTCTACAGAAAGAGTGTTCAGATCTGCTCAATCAAAAGTATGGTTTAACTCTGTTAGCTGAATGCACAGATCAGAAAGAAGTTTCACCGAATGATTCTGTGTAGTTTATATTTGAAGACATTCCTTTTTCCACTCTTACCCTCTTAGCGCTCCGAATCTCCACTTGCATTTTCTACAAAAAGAGTGTTTCATAACTGTTCAATCAAAAATATGTTTTATCTCTGTTAACTGAATTTACAGATCAGAAATAAGTTTCACAGAATGCATCTGTGTAGTTTTTATTTGAAGATATTCTTTTTCCCAATGTAGGCCTCTTAGCGCTTAGCATGTCCAATTGCAGTTTCTACAGAAAGAGTGTTTCAGAACGGCTCAATCAAAAGTAAGGTTCAACTCTGTTAGTTGAATGCACAGAACAGAAAGAATTTTCACAGAATGCTACTGTGTAGTTTATATTTGAATATATTCCTTTTTCCACTATTACCCTCTTAGCGCTCCGAATGTCCACTTGCATTTTCTACAGAAAGAGTGTTCAGAACTGCGCAATCAAAAGTATGGTTTAACTCTGTTAGCTTAATGAACATATCAGAAATAAGTTTCACACAATGCATCTCTGTAGTTTTTATTTGAAGATATTATTTTTCCCAATAGAGGCCTCTTAGCGCTCAGAATGTCCAATTGCAGTTTCTACAGAAAGAGTGTTTCAGAAAGGCTCAATCAAAAGTAAGGTTCAACTCTGTTAGTTGAATGCACAGAACAGAAAGAAGTTTCATACAATGCTTCTGTGTAGTTTATATTTGAACATATTCTTTTTTCCACTATTACCCACTTAGCGCTACGAATGTCCAGTTGCATTTTCTACAGACAGAGTGTTTCAAAACTGCTCAATCAAAAGTATGGTTTAACTCTGTTAGCTGAATGCTCAGATCAGAAAGTAGTTTCACAGAATGCTTCTGTGTAGTTTATATTTGAATATATTCCTTTTTCCACTACTACTCTCTTAGCGCTCCAAATGTCCAGTTGCATTTTCTACAGAAAGAGTGTTCAGATCTGCTCAATCAAAAGTATGGTTTAACTCTGTTAGCTGAATGCACAGATCAGAAAGAAGTTTCACAGAATGATTCTGTGTAGTTTATATTTGGAGACATTCCTTTTTCCACTATTACCCTCTTAGCGCTCCGAATCTCCACTTGCATTTTCTACAGAAAGAGTGTTTCAGAACGGCTCAATCAAAACTAAGGTTCAACTCTTTTTGTTGAACAAACAGAACAGAAAGAAGTTTCACACAATTCTTCTGTGTAGTTTTTATTTGTAGACATTCTTTTTCCCAATGTAGGCCTCTTAGCGCTCAGAATGTCCAATTGCAGTTTCTACAGAAAGAGTGTTTCAGAACGGCTCAATCAAAAGTAAGGTTCAACTCTGATAGTTGAATGCACAGAACAGAAAGAAGTTTCATACAATGCTTCTGTGTAGTTTATATTTGAACATATTCTTTTTTCCACTATTACCCACTTAGCGCTACGAATGTCCAGTTGCATTTTCTACAGACAGAGTGTTTCAAAACTGCTCAATCAAAAGTATGGTTTAACTCTGTTAGCTGAATGCTCAGATCAGAAAGAAGTTTCACAGAATGCTTCTGTGTAGTTTATATTTGAATATATTCCTTTTTCCACTACTACGCTCTTAGCGCTCCAAATGTCCAGTTGCATTTTCTACAGAAAGAGTGTTCAGATCTGCTCAATCAAAAGTATGGTTTAACTCTGTTAGCTGAATGCACAGATCAGAAAGAAGTTTCACCGAATGATTCTGTGTAGTTTATATTTGAAGACATTCCTTTTTCCACTATTACCCTCTTAGCGCTCCGAATCTCCACTTGCATTTTCTACAAAAAGAGTGTTTCATAACTGTTCAATCAAAAATATGTTTTATCTCTGTTAACTGAATTTACAGATCAGAAATAAGTTTCACAGAATGCATCTGTGTAGTTTTTATTTGAAGATATTCTTTTTCCCAATGTAGGCCTCTTAGCGCTTAGCATGTCCAATTGCAGTTTCTACAGAAAGAGTGTTTCAGAACGGCTCAATCAAAAGTAAGGTTCAACTCTGTTAGTTGAATGCACAGAACAGAAAGAATTTTCACAGAATGCTACTGTGTAGTTTATATTTGAATATATTCCTTTTTCCACTATTACCCTCTTAGCGCTCCGAATGTCCACTTGCATTTTCTACAGAAAGAGTGTTCAGAACTGCGCAATCAAAAGTATGGTTTAACTCTGTTAGCTTAATGAACATATCAGAAATAAGTTTCACACAATGCTTCTGTGTAGTTTTTATTTGAAGATATTATTTTTCCCAATATAGGTCTCTTAGCGCTCAGAATGTCCAATTGCAGTTTCTACAGAAAGAGTGTTTCAGAAAGGCTCAATCAAAAGTAAGGTTCAACTCTGTTAGTTGAATGCACAGAACAGAAAGAAGTTTCATACAATGCTTCTGTGTAGTTTATATTTGAATATATTCTTTTTTCCACTATTACCCACTTAGCGCTACGAATGTCCAGTTGCATTTTCTACAGACAGAGTGTTTGAAAACTGCTCAATCAAAAGTATGGTTTAACTCTGTTAGCTGAATGCTCAGATCAGAAAGTAGTTTCACAGAATGCTTCTGTGTAGTTTATATTTGAATATATTCCTTTTTCCACTACTACTCTCTTAGCGCTCCAAATGTCCAGTTGCATTTTCTACAGAAAGAGTGTTCAGATCTGCTCAATCAAAAGTATGGTTTAACTCTGTTAGCTGAATGCACAGATCAGAAAGAAGTTTCACAGAATGATTCTGTGTAGTTTATATTTGGAGACATTCCTTTTTCCACTATTACCCCCTTAGCGCTCCGAATCTCCACTTGCATTTTCTACAGAAAGAGTGTTTCAGAACGGCTCAATCAAAACTAAGGTTCAACTCTTTTAGTTGAACAAACAGAACACAAAGAAGTTTCACACAATTCTTCTGTGTAGTTTTTATTTGTAGACATTCTTTCTCCCAATGTAGACCTCTTAGCGCTCAGAATGTCCAATTGCAGTTTCTACAGAAAGAGTGTTTCAGAACGGCTCAATCAAAAGTAAGGTTCAACTCTGTTAGTTGAATGCACAGAACAGAAAGAAGTTTCATACAATGCTTCTGTGTAGTTTATATTTGAACATATTCTTTTTTCCACTATTACCCACTTAGCGCTACGAATGTCCAGTTGCATTTTCTACAGACAGAGTGTTTCAAAACTGCTCAATCAAAAGTATGGTTTAACTCTGTTAGCTGAATGCTCAGATCAGAAAGAAGTTTCACAGAATTCTTCTGTGTAGTTTATATTTGAATATATTCCTTTTTCCACTACTACGCTCTTAGCGCTCCAAATGTCCAGTTGCATTTTCTACAGAAAGAGTGTTCAGATCTGCTCAATCAAAAGTATGGTTTAACTCTGTTAGCTGAATGCACAGATCAGAAAGAAGTTTCACCGAATGATTCTGTGTAGTTTATATTTGAAGACATTCCTTTTTCCACTATTACCCTCTTAGCGCTCCGAATCTCCACTTGCATTTTCTACAAAAAGAGTGTTTCATAACTGCTCAATCAAAAATATGTTTTATCTCTGTTAACTGAATTTACAGATCAGAAATAAGTTTCACAGAATGCATCTGTGTAGTTTTTATTTGAAGATATTCTTTTTCCCAATGTAGGCCTCTTAGCGCTTAGCATGTCCAATTGCAGTTTCTACAGAAAGAGTGTTTCAGAACGGCTCAATCAAAAGTAAGGTTCAACTCTGTTAGTTGAATGCACAGAACAGAAAGAATTTTCACAGAATGCTACTGTGTAGTTTATATTTGAATATATTCCTATTTCCACTATTACCCTCTTAGCGCTCCGAATGTCCACTTGCATTTTCTACAGAAAGAGTGTTCAGAACTGCGCAATCAAAAGTATGGTTTAACTCTGTTAGCTTAATGAACATATCAGAAATAAGTTTCACACAATGCATCTCTGTAGTTTTTATTTGAAGATATTATTTTTCCCAATACAGGCCTCTTAGTGCTCAGAATGTCCAATTGCAGTTTCTACAGAAAGAGTGTTTCAGAAAGGCTCAATCAAAAGTAAGGTTCAACTCTGTTAGTTGAATGCACAGAACAGAAAGAAGTTTCATACAATGCTTCTGTGTAGTTTATATTTGAACATATTCTTTTTTCCACTATTACCCACTTAGCGCTACGAATGTCCAGTTGCATTTTCTACAGACAGAGTGTTTCAAAACTGCTCAATCAAAAGTATGGTTTAACTCTGTTAGCTGAATGCTCAGATCAGAAAGTAGTTTCACAGAATGCTTCTGTGTAGTTTATATTTGAATATATTCCTTTTTCCACTACTACTCTCTTAGCGCTCCAAATGTCCAGTTGCATTTTCTACAGAAAGAGTGTTCAGATCTGCTCAATCAAAAGTATGGTTTAACTCTGTTAGCTGAATGCACAGATCAGAAAGAAGTTTCACAGAATGATTCTGTGTAGTTTATATTTGGAGACATTCCTTTTTCCACTATTACCCCCTTAGCGCTCCGAATCTCCACTTGCATTTTCTACAGAAAGAGTGTTTCAGAACGGCTCAATCAAAACTAAGGTTCAACACTTTTAGTTGAACAAACAGAACAGAAAGAAGTTTCACACAATTCTTCTGTGTAGTTTTTATTTGTAGACATTCTTTCTCCCAATGTAGGCCTCTTAGCGCTCAGAATGTCCAATTGCAGTTTCTACAGAAAGAGTGTTTCAGAACGGCTCAATCAAAAGTAAGGTTCAACTCTGTTAGTTGAATGCACAGAACAGAAAGAAGTTTCATACAATGCTTCTGTGTAGTTTATATTTGAAAATATTCTTTTTTCCACTATTACCCACTTAGCGCTACGAATGTCCAGTTGCATTTTCTACAGACAGAGTGTTTCAAAACTGCTCAATCAAAAGTATGGTTTAACTCTGTTAGCTGAATGCTCAGATCAGAAAGAAGTTTCACAGAATGCTTCTGTGTAGTTTATATTTGAATATATTCCTTTTTCCACTACTACGCTCTTAGCGCTCCAAATGTCCAGTTGCATTTTCTACAGAAAGAGTGTTCAGATCTGCTCAATCAAAAGTATGGTTTAACTCTGTTAGCTGAATGCACAGATCAGAAAGAAGTTTCACCGAATGATTCTGTGTAGTTTATATTTGAAGACATTCCTTTTTCCACTCTTACCCTCTTAGCGCTCCGAATCTCCACTTGCATTTTCTACAAAAAGAGTGTTTCATAACTGTTCAATCAAAAATATGTTTTATCTCTGTTAACTGAATTTACAGATCAGAAATAAGTTTCACAGAATGCATCTGTGTAGTTTTTATTTGAAGATATTCTTTTTCCCAATGTAGGCCTCTTAGCGCTTAGCATGTCCAATTGCAGTTTCTACAGAAAGAGTGTTTCAGAACGGCTCAATCAAAAGTAAGGTTCAACTCTGTTAGTTGAATGCACAGAACAGAAAGAATTTTCACAGAATGCTACTGTGTAGTTTATATTTGAATATATTCCTTTTTCCACTATTACCCTCTTAGCGCTCCGAATGTCCACTTGCATTTTCTACAGAAAGAGTGTTCAGAACTGCGCAATCAAAAGTATGGTTTAACTCTGTTAGCTTAATGAACATATCAGAAATAAGTTTCACACAATGCATCTCTGTAGTTTTTATTTGAAGATATTATTTTTCCCAATACAGGCCTCGTAGCGCTCAGAATGTCCAATTGCAGTTTCTACAGAAAGAGTGTTTCAGAAAGGCTCAATCAAAAGTAAGGTTCAACTCTGTTAGTTGAATGCACAGAACAGAAAGAAGTTTCATACAATGCTTCTGTGTAGTTTATATTTGAACATATTCTTTTTTCCACTATTACCCACTTAGCGCTACGAATGTCCAGTTGCATTTTCTACAGACAGAATGTTTCAAAACTGCTCAATCAAAAGTATGGTTTAACTCTGTTAGCTGAATGCTCAGATCAGAAAGTAGTTTCACAGAATGCTTCTGTGTAGTTTATATTTGAATATATTCTTTTTCCACTACTACTCTCTTAGCGCTCCAAATGTCCAGTTGCATTTTCTACAGAAAGAGTGTTCAGATCTGCTCAATCAAAAGTATGGTTTAACTCTGTTAGCTGAATGCACAGATCAGAAAGAAGTTTCACAGAATGATTCTGTGTAGTTTATATTTGGAGACATTCCTTTTTCCACTATTACCCCCTTAGCGCTCCGAATCTCCACTTGCATTTTCTACAGAAAGAGTGTTTCAGAACGGCTCAATCAAAACTAAGGTTCAACTCTTTTTGTTGAACAAACAGAACAGAAAGAAGTTTCACACAATTCTTCTGTGTAGTTTTTATTTGTAGACATTCTTTTTCCCAATGTAGGCCTCTTAGCGCTCAGAATGTCCAATTGCAGTTTCTACAGAAAGAGTGTTTCAGAACGGCTCAATCAAAAGTAAGGTTCAACTCTGTTAGTTGAATGCACAGAACAGAAAGAAGTTTCATACAATGCTTCTGTGTAGTTTATATTTGAACATATTCTTTTTTCCACTATTACCCACTTAGCGCTACGAATGTCCACTTGCATTTTCTACAGACAGAGTGTTTCAAAACTGCTCAATCAAAAGTATGGTTTAACTCTGTTAGCTGAATGCTCAGATCAGAAAGAAGTTTCACAGAATGCTTCTGTGTAGTTTATATTTGAATATATTCCTTTTTCCACTACTACGCTCTTAGCGCTCCAAATGTCCAGTTGCATTTTCTACAGAAAGAGTGTTCAGATCTGCTCAATCAAAAGTATGGTTTAACTCTGTTAGCTGAATGCACAGATCAGAAAGAAGTTTCACCGAATGATTCTGTGTAGTTTATATTTGAAGACATTCCTTTTTCCACTATTACCCTCTTAGCGCTCCGAATCTCCACTTGCATTTTCTACAAAAAGAGTGTTTCATAACTGTTCAATCAAAAATATGTTTTATCTCTGTTAACTGAATTTACAGATCAGAAATAAGTTTCACAGAATGCATCTGTGTAGTTTTTATTTGAAGATATTCTTTTTCCCAATGTAGGCCTCTTAGCGCTTAGCATGTCCAATTGCAGTTTCTACAGAAAGAGTGTTTCAGAACGGCTCAATCAAAAGTAAGGTTCAACTCTGTTAGTTGAATGCACAGAACAGAAAGAATTTTCACAGAATGCTACTGTGTAGTTTATATTTGAATATATTCCTTTTTCCACGATTACCCTCTTAGCGCTCCGAATGTCCACTTGCATTTTCTACAGAAAGAGTGTTCAGAACTGCGCAATCAAAAGTATGGTTTAACTCTGTTAGCTTAATGAACATATCAGAAATAAGTTTCACACAATGCTTCTGTGTAGTTTTTATTTGAAGATATTATTTTTCCCAATATAGGTCTCTTAGCGCTCAGAATGTCCAATTGCAGTTTCTACAGAAAGAGTGTTTCAGAAAGGCTCAATCAAAAGTAAGGTTCAACTCTGTTAGTTGAATGCACAGAACAGAAAGAAGTTTCATACAATGCTTCTGTGTAGTTTATATTTGAATATATTCTTTTTTCCACTATTACCCACTTAGCGCTACGAATGTCCAGTTGCATTTTCTACAGACAGAGTGTTTCAAAACTGCTCAATCAAAAGTATGGTTTAACTCTGTTAGCTGAATGCTCAGATCAGAAAGTAGTTTCACAGAATGCTTCTGTGTAGTTTATATTTGAATATATTCCTTTTTCCACTACTACTCTCTTAGCGCTCCAAATGTCCAGTTGCATTTTCTACAGAAAGAGTGTTCAGATCTGCTCAATCAAAAGTATGGTTTAACTCTGTTAGCTGAATGCACAGATCAGAAAGAAGTTTCACCGAATGATTCTGTGTAGTTTATATTTGAAGACATTCCTTTTTCCACTCTTACCCTCTTAGCGCTCCGAATCTCCACTTGCATTTTCTACAAAAAGAGTGTTTCATAACTGTTCAATCAAAAATATGTTTTATCTCTGTTAACTGAATTTACAGATCAGAAATAAGTTTCACAGAATGCATCTGTGTAGTTTTTATTTGAAGATATTCTTTTTCCCAATGTAGGCCTCTTAGCGCTTAGCATGTCCAATTGCAGTTTCTACAGAAAGAGTGTTTCAGAACGGCTCAATCAAAAGTAAGGTTCAACTCTGTTAGTTGAATGCACAGAACAGAAAGAATTTTCACAGAATGCTACTGTGTAGTTTATATTTGAATATATTCCTTTTTCCACTATTACCCTCTTAGCGCTCCGAATGTTCACTTGCATTTTCTACAGAAAGAGTGTTCAGAACTGCGCAATCAAAAGTATGGTTTAACTCTGTTAGCTTAATGAACATATCAGAAATAAGTTTCACACAATGCATCTCTGTAGTTTTTATTGGAAGATATTATTTTTCCCAATAGAGGCCTCTTAGCGCTCAGAATGTCCAATTGCAGTTTCTACAGAAAGAGTGTTTCAGAAAGGCTCAATCAAAAGTAAGGTTCAACTCTGTTAGTTGAATGCACAGAACAGAAAGAAGTTTCATACAATGCTTCTGTGTAGTTTATATTTGAACATATTCTTTTTTCCACTATTACCCACTTAGCGCTACGAATGTCCAGTTGCATTTTCTACAGACAGAGTGTTTCAAAACTGCTCAATCAAAAGTATGGTTTAACTCTGTTAGCTGAATGCTCAGATCAGAAAGTAGTTTCACAGAATGCTTCTGTGTAGTTTATATTTGAATATATTCCTTTTTCCACTACTACTCTCTTAGCGCTCCAAATGTCCAGTTGCATTTTCTACAGAAAGAGTGTTCAGATCTGCTCAATCAAAAGTATGGTTTAACTCTGTTAGCTGAATGCACAGATCAGAAAGAAGTTTCACAGAATGATTCTGTGTAGTTTATATTTGGAGACATTCCTTTTTCCACTATTACCCCCTTAGCGCTCCGAATCTCCACTTGCATTTTCTACAGAAAGAGTGTTTCAGAACGGCTCAATCAAAACTAAGGTTCAAGTCTTTTTGTTGAACAAACAGAACAGAAAGAAGTTTCACACAATTCTTCTGTGTAGTTTTTATTTGTAGACATTCTTTTTCCCAATGTAGGCCTCTTAGCGCTCAGAATGTCCAATTGCAGTTTCTACAGAAAGAGTGTTTCAGAACGGCTCAATCAAAAGTAAGGTTCAACTCTGATAGTTGAATGCACAGAACAGAAAGAAGTTTCATACAATGCTTCTGTGTAGTTTATATTTGAACATATTCTTTTTTCCACTATTACCCACTTAGCGCTACGAATGTCCAGTTGCATTTTCTACAGACAGAGTGTTTCAAAACTGCTCAATCAAAAGTATGGTTTAACTCTGTTAGCTGAATGCTCAGATCAGAAAGAAGTTTCACAGAATGCTTCTGTGTAGTTTATATTTGAATATATTCCTTTTTCCACTACTACGCTCTTAGCGCTCCAAATGTCCAGTTGCATTTTCTACAGAAAGAGTGTTCAGATCTGCTCAATCAAAAGTATGGTTTAACTCTGTTAGCTGAATGCACAGATCAGAAAGAAGTTTCACCGAATGATTCTGTGTAGTTTATATTTGAAGACATTCCTTTTTCCACTATTACCCTCTTAGCGCTCCGAATCTCCACTTGCATTTTCTACAAAAAGAGTGTTTCATAACTGTTCAATCAAAAATATGTTTTATCTCTGTTAACTGAATTTACAGATCAGAAATAAGTTTCACAGAATGCATCTGTGTAGTTTTTATTTGAAGATATTCTTTTTCCCAATGTAGGCCTCTTAGCGCTTAGCATGTCCAATTGCAGTTTCTACAGAAAGAGTGTTTCAGAACGGCTCAATCAAAAGTAAGGTTCAACTCTGTTAGTTGAATGCACAGAACAGAAAGAATTTTCACAGAATGCTACTGTGTAGTTTATATTTGAATATATTCCTTTTTCCACTATTACCCTCTTAGCGCTCCGAATGTCCACTTGCATTTTCTACAGAAAGAGTGTTCAGAACTGCGCAATCAAAAGTGTGGTTTAACTCTGTTAGCTTAATGAACATATCAGAAATAAGTTTCACACAATGCTTCTGTGTAGTTTTTATTTGAAGATATTATTTTTCCCAATATAGGTCTCTTAGCGCTCAGAATGTCCAATTGCAGTTTCTACAGAAAGAGTGTTTCAGAAAGGCTCAATCAAAAGTAAGGTTCAACTCTGTTAGTTGAATGCACAGAACAGAAAGAAGTTTCATACAATGCTTCTGTGTAGTTTATATTTGAATATATTCTTTTTTCCACTATTACCCACTTAGCGCTACGAATGTCCAGTTGCATTTTCTACAGACAGAGTGTTTCAAAACTGCTCAATCAAAAGTATGGTTTAACTCTGTTAGCTGAATGCTCAGATCAGAAAGTAGTTTCACAGAATGCTTCTGTGTAGTTTATATTTGAATATATTCCTTTTTCCACTACTACTCTCTTAGCGCTCCAAATGTCCAGTTGCATTTTCTACAGAAAGAGTGTTCAGATCTGCTCAATCAAAAGTATGGTTTAACTCTGTTAGCTGAATGCACAGATCAGAAAGAAGTTTCACAGAATGATTCTGTGTAGTTTATATTTGGAGACATTCCTTTTTCCACTATTACCCCCTTAGCGCTCCGAATCTCCACTTGCATTTTCTACAGAAAGAGTGTTTCAGAACGGCTCAATCAAAACTAAGGTTCAACTCTTTTAGTTGAACAAACAGAACACAAAGAAGTTTCACACAATTCTTCTGTGTAGTTTTTATTTGTAGACATTCTTTCTCCCAATGTAGACCTCTTAGCGCTCAGAATGTCCAATTGCAGTTTCTACAGAAAGAGTGTTTCAGAACGGCTCAATCAAAAGTAAGGTTCAACTCTGTTAGTTGAATGCACAGAACAGAAAGAAGTTTCATACAATGCTTCTGTGTAGTTTATATTTGAACATATTCTTTTTTCCACTATTACCCACTTAGCGCTACGAATGTCCAGTTGCATTTTCTACAGACAGAGTGTTTCAAAACTGCTCAATCAAAAGTATGGTTTAACTCTTTTAGCTGAATGCTCAGATCAGAAAGAAGTTTCACAGAATTCTTCTGTGTAGTTTATATTTGAATATATTCCTTTTTCCACTACTACGCTCTTAGCGCTCCAAATGTCCAGTTGCATTTTCTACAGAAAGAGTGTTCAGATCTGCTCAATCAAAAGTATGGTTTAACTCTGTTAGCTGAATGCACAGATCAGAAAGAAGTTTCACCGAATGATTCTGTGTAGTTTATATTTGAAGACATTCCTTTTTCCACTATTACCCTCTTAGCGCTCCGAATCTCCACTTGCATTTTCTACAAAAAGAGTGTTTCATAACTGTTCAATCAAAAATATGTTTTATCTCTGTTAACTGAATTTACAGATCAGAAATAAGTTTCACAGAATGCATCTGTGTAGTTTTTATTTGAAGATATTCTTTTTCCCAATGTAGGCCTCTTAGCGCTTAGCATGTCCAATTGCAGTTTCTACAGAAAGAGTGTTTCAGAACGGCTCAATCAAAAGTAAGGTTCAACTCTGTTAGTTGAATGCACAGAACAGAAAGAATTTTCACAGAATGCTACTGTGTAGTTTATATTTGAATATATTCCTTTTTCCACTATTACCCTCTTAGCGCTCCGAATGTCCACTTGCATTTTCTACAGAAAGAGTGTTCAGAACTGCGCAATCAAAAGTATGGTTTAACTCTGTTAGCTTAACGAACATATCAGAAATAAGTTTCACACAATGCATCTCTGTAGTTTTTATTTGAAGATATTATTTTTCCCAATACAGGCCTCGTAGCGCTCAGAATGTCCAATTGCAGTTTCTACAGAAAGAGTGTTTCAGAAAGGCTCAATCAAAAGTAAGGTTCAACTCTGTTAGTTGAATGCACAGAACAGAAAGAAGTTTCATACAATGCTTCTGTGTAGTTTATATTTGAACATATTCTTTTTTCCACTATTACCCACTTAGCGCTACGAATGTCCAGTTGCATTTTCTACAGACAGAGTGTTTCAAAACTGCTCAATCAAAAGTATGGTTTAACTCTGTTAGCTGAATGCTCAGATCAGAAAGTAGTTTCACAGAATGCTTCTGTGTAGTTTATATTTGAATATATTCTTTTTCCACTACTACTCTCTTAGCGCTCCAAATGTCCAGTTGCATTTTCTACAGAAAGAGTGTTCAGATCTGCTCAATCAAAAGTATGGTTTAACTCTGTTAGCTGAATGCACAGATCAGAAAGAAGTTTCACAGAATGATTCTGTGTAGTTTATATTTGGAGACATTCCTTTTTCCACTATTACCCCCTTAGCGCTCCGAATCTCCACTTGCATTTTCTACAGAAAGAGTGTTTCAGAACGGCTCAATCAAAACTAAGGTTCAACTCTTTTTGTTGAACAAACAGAACAGAAAGAAGTTTCACACAATTCTTCTGTGTAGTTTTTATTTGTAGACATTCTTTTTCCCAATGTAGGCCTCTTAGCGCTCAGAATGTCCAATTGCAGTTTCTACAGAAAGAGTGTTTCAGAACGGCTCAATCAAAAGTAAGGTTCAACTCTGTTAGTTGAATGCACAGAACAGAAAGAAGTTTCATACAATGCTTCTGTGTAGTTTATATTTGAACATATTCTTTTTTCCACTATTACCCACTTAGCGCTACGAATGTCCACTTGCATTTTCTACAGACAGAGTGTTTCAAAACTGCTCAATCAAAAGTATGGTTTAACTCTGTTAGCTGAATGCTCAGATCAGAAAGAAGTTTCACAGAATGCTTCTGTGTAGTTTATATTTGAATATATTCCTTTTTCCACTACTACGCTCTTAGCGCTCCAAATGTCCAGTTGCATTTTCTACAGAAAGAGTGTTCAGATCTGCTCAATCAAAAGTATGGTTTAACTCTGTTAGCTGAATGCACAGATCAGAAAGAAGTTTCACCGAATGATTCTGTGTGGTTTATATTTGAAGACATTCCTTTTTCCACTATTACCCTCTTAGCGCTCCGAATCTCCACTTGCATTTTCTACAAAAATAGTGTTTCATAACTGTTCAATCAAAAATATGTTTTATCTCTGTTAACTGAATTTACAGATCAGAAATAAGTTTCACAGAATGCATCTGTGTAGTTTTTATTTGAAGATATTCTTTTTCCCAATGTAGGCCTCTTAGCGCTTAGCATGTCCAATTGCAGTTTCTACAGAAAGAGTGTTTCAGAACGGCTCAATCAAAAGTAAGGTTCAACTCTGTTAGTTGAATGCACAGAACAGAAAGAATTTTCACAGAATGCTACTGTGTAGTTTATATTTGAATATATTCCTTTTTCCACGATTACCCTCTTAGCGCTCCGAATGTCCACTTGCATTTTCTACAGAAAGAGTGTTCAGAACTGCGCATTCAAAAGTATGGTTTAACTTTGTTAGCTTAATGAACATATCAGAAATAAGTTTCACACAATGCTTCTGTGTAGTTTTTATTTGAAGATATTATTTTTCCCAATATAGGTCTCTTAGCGCTCAGAATGTCCAATTGCAGTTTCTACAGAAAGAGTGTTTCAGAACGGCTCAATCAAAAGTAAGGTTCAACTCTGTTAGTTGAATGCACAGAACAGAAAGAAGTTTCATACAATGCTTCTGTGTAGTTTATATTTGAATATATTCTTTTTTCCACTATTACCTACTTAGCGCTACGAATGTCCAGTTGCATTTTCTACAGACAGAGTGTTTCAAAACTGCTCAATCAAAAGTATGGTTTAACTCTGTTAGCTGAATGCTCAGATCAGAAAGTAGTTTCACAGAATGCTTCTGTGTAGTTTATATTTGAATATATTCCTTTTTCCACTACTACTCTCTTAGCGCTCCAAATGTCCAGTTGCATTTTCTACAGAAAGAGTGTTCAGATCTGCTCAATCAAAAGTATGGTTTAACTCTGTTAGCTGAATGCACAGATCAGAAAGAAGTTTCACAGAATGATTCTGTGTAGTTTATATTTGGAGACATTCCTTTTTCCACTATTACCCCCTTAGCGCTCCGAATCTCCACTTGCATTTTCTACAGAAAGAGTGTTTCAGAACGGCTCAATCAAAACTAAGGTTCAACTCTTTTTGTTGAACAAACAGAACAGAAAGAAGTTTCACACAATTCTTCTGTGTAGTTTTTATTTGTAGACATTCTTTTTCCCAATGTAGGCCTCTTAGCGCTCAGAATGTCCAATTGCAGTTTCTACAGAAAGAGTGTTTCAGAACGGCTCAATCAAAAGTAAGGTTCAACTCTGTTAGTTGAATGCACAGAACAGAAAGAAGTTTCATACAATGCTTCTGTGTAGTTTATATTTGAACATATTCTTTTTTCCACTATTACCCACTTAGCGCTACGAATGTCCAGTTGCATTTTCTACAGACAGAGTGTTTCAAAACTGCTCAATCAAAAGTATGGTTTAACTCTGTTAGCTGAATGCTCAGATCAGAAAGAAGTTTCACAGAATGCTTCTGTGTAGTTTATATTTGAATATATTCCTTTTTCCACTACTACGCTCTTAGCGCTCCAAATGTCCAGTTGCATTTTCTACAGAAAGAGTGTTCAGATCTGCTCAATCAAAAGTATGGTTTAACTCTGTTAGCTGAATGCACAGATCAGAAAGAAGTTTCACCGAATGATTCTGTGTAGTTTATATTTGAAGACATTCCTTTTTCCACTATTACCCTCTTAGCGCTCCGAATCTCCACTTGCATTTTCTACAAAAATAGTGTTTCATAACTGTTCAATCAAAAATATGTTTTATCTCTGTTAACTGAATTTACAGATCAGAAATAAGTTTCACAGAATGCATCTGTGTAGTTTTTATTTGAAGATATTCTTTTTCCCAATGTAGGCCTCTTAGCGCTTAGCATGTCCAATTGCAGTTTCTACAGAAAGAGTGTTTCAGAACGGCTCAATCAAAAGTAAGGTTCAACTCTGTTAGTTGAATGCACAGAACAGAAAGAATTTTCACAGAATGCTACTGTGTAGTTTATATTTGAATATATTCCTTTTTCCACGATTACCCTCTTAGCGCTCCGAATGTCCACTTGCATTTTCTACAGAAAGAGTGTTCAGAACTGCGCATTCAAAAGTATGGTTTAACTTTGTTAGCTTAATGAACATATCAGAAATAAGTTTCACACAATGCTTCTGTGTAGTTTTTATTTGAAGATATTATTTTTCCCAATATAGGTCTCTTAGCGCTCAGAATGTCCAATTGCAGTTTCTACAGAAAGAGTGTTTCAGAACGGCTCAATCAAAAGTAAGGTTCAACTCTGTTAGTTGAATGCACAGAACAGAAAGAAGTTTCATACAATGCTTCTGTGTAGTTTATATTTGAATATATTCTTTTTTCCACTATTACCTACTTAGCGCTACGAATGTCCAGTTGCATTTTCTACAGACAGAGTGTTTCAAAACTGCTCAATCAAAAGTATGGTTTAACTCTGTTAGCTGAATGCTCAGATCAGAAAGTAGTTTCACAGAATGCTTCTGTGTAGTTTATATTTGAATATATTCCTTTTTCCACTACTACTCTCTTAGCGCTCCAAATGTCCAGTTGCATTTTCTACAGAAAGAGTGTTCAGATCTGCTCAATCAAAAGTATGGTTTAACTCTGTTAGCTGAATGCACAGATCAGAAAGAAGTTTCACAGAATGATTCTGTGTAGTTTATATTTGGAGACATTCCTTTTTCCACTATTACCCCCTTAGCGCTCCGAATCTCCACTTGCATTTTCTACAGAAAGAGTGTTTCAGAACGGCTCAATCAAAACTAAGGTTCAACTCTTTTTGTTGAACAAACAGAACAGAAAGAAGTTTCACACAATTCTTCTGTGTAGTTTTTATTTGTAGACATTCTTTTTCCCAATGTAGGCCTCTTAGCGCTCAGAATGTCCAATTGCAGTTTCTACAGAAAGAGTGTTTCAGAACGGCTCAATCAAAAGTAAGGTTCAACTCTGTTAGTTGAATGCACAGAACAGAAAGAAGTTTCATACAATGCTTCTGTGTAGTTTATATTTGAACAT
Organism: Symphalangus syndactylus; assembly: GCF_028878055.3. Taxonomy (NCBI): domain Eukaryota; kingdom Metazoa; phylum Chordata; class Mammalia; order Primates; family Hylobatidae; genus Symphalangus; species Symphalangus syndactylus. The sequence continues at coordinate 160,706,688 of NC_072447.2, read as the reverse complement.
ATTCTTTTTTCCACTATTACCCACTTAGCGCTACGAATGTCCAGTTGCATTTTCTACAGACAGAGTGTTTCAAAACTGCTCAATCAAAAGTATGGTTTAACTCTGTTAGCTGAATGCTCAGATCAGAAAGAAGTTTCACAGAATGCTTCTGTGTAGTTTATATTTGAATATATTCCTTTTTCCACTACTACGCTCTTAGCGCTCCAAATGTCCAGTTGCATTTTCTACAGAAAGAGTGTTCAGATCTGCTCAATCAAAAGTATGGTTTAACTCTGTTAGCTGAATGCACAGATCAGAAAGAAGTTTCACCGAATGATTCTGTGTAGTTTATATTTGAAGACATTCCTTTTTCAACTATTACCCTCTTAGCGCTCCGAATCTCCACTTGCATTTTCTACAAAAAGAGTGTTTCATAACTGTTCAATCAAAAATATGTTTTATCTCTGTTAACTGAATTTACAGATCAGAAATAAGTTTCACAGAATGCATCTGTGTAGTTATTATTTGAAGATATTCTTTTTCCCAATGTAGGCCTCTTAGCGCTTAGCATGTCCAATTGCAGTTTCTACAGAAAGAGTGTTTCAGAACGGCTCAATCAAAAGTAAGGTTCAACTCTGTTAGTTGAATGCACAGAACAGAAAGAATTTTCACAGAATGCTACTGTGTAGTTTATATTTGAATATATTCCTTTTTCCACTATTACCCTCTTAGCGCTCCGAATGTCCACTTGCATTTTCTACAGAAAGAGTGTTCAGAACTGCGCAATCAAAGTATGGTTTAACTCTGTTAGCTTAATGAACATATCAGAAATAAGTTTCACACAATGCTTCTGTGTAGTTTTTATTTGAAGATATTTTTTTTCCCAATAGAGGCCTCTTAGCGCTCAGAATGTCCAATTGCAGTTTCTACAGAAATAGTGTTTCAGAAAGGCTCAATCAAAAGTAAGGTTCAACTCTGTTAGTTGAATGCACAGAACAGAAAGTAGTTTCATACAATGCTTCTGTGTAGTTTATATTTGAACATATTCTTTTTTCCACTATTACCCACTTAGCGCTACGAATGTCCAGTTGCATTTTCTACAGACAGAGTGTTTCAAAACTGCTCAATCAAAAGTATGGTTTAACTCCGTTAGCTGAATGCTGAGATCAGAAAGAAGTTTCACAGAATGCTTCTGTGTAGTTTATATTTGAATATATTCCTTTTTCCACTACTACTCTCTTAGCGCTCCAAATGTCCAGTTGCATTTTCTACAGAAAGAGTGTTCAGATCTGCTCAATCAAAAGTATTGTTTAACTCTGTTAGCTGAATGCACAGATCAGAAAGAAGTTTCACAGAATGATTCTGTGTAGTTTATATTTGGAGACATTCCTTTTTCCACTATTACCCTCTTAGCGCTCCGAATCTCCACTTGCATTTTCTACAGAAAGAGTGTTTCAGAACGGCTCAATCAAAACTAAGGTTCAACTCTTTTAGTTGAACAAACAGAACAGAAAGAAGTTTCACACAATTCTTCTGTGTAGTTTTTATTTGTAGACATTCTTTTTCCCAATATAGGCCTCTTAGCGCTCAGAATGTCCAATTGCAGTTTCTACAGAAAGAGTGTTTCAGAACGGCTCAATCAAAAGTAAGGTTCAACTCTGTTAGTTGAATGCACAGAACAGAAAGAAGTTTCGTACAATGCTTCTGTGTAGTTTATATTTGAACATATTCTTTTTTCCACTATTACCCACTTAGCGCTACGAATGTCCAGTTGCATTTTCTACAGACAGAGTGTTTCAAAACTGCTCAATCAAAAGTATGGTTTAACTCTGTTAGCTGAATGCTCAGATCAGAAAGAAGTTTCACAGAATGCTTCTGTGTAGTTTATATTTGAATATATTCCTTTTTCCACTACTACGCTCTTAGCGCTCCAAATGTCCAGTTGCATTTTCTACAGAAAGAGTGTTCAGATCTGCTCAATCAAAAGTATGGTTTAACTCTGTTAGCTGAATGCACAGATCAGAAAGAAGTTTCACCGAATGATTCTGTGTAGTTTATATTTGAAGACATTCCTTTTTCCACTATTACCCTCTTAGCGCTCCGAATCTCCACTTGCATTTTCTACAAAAAGAGTGTTTCATAACTGCTCAATCAAAAATATGTTTTATCTCTGTTAACTGAATTTACAGATCAGAAATAAGTTTCACAGAATGCATCTGTGTAGTTTTTATTTGAAGATATTATTTTTCCCAGTGTAGGCCTCTTAGCGCTTAGCATGTCCAATTGCAGTTTCTACAGAAAGAGTGTTTCAGAACGGCTCAATCAAAAGTAAGTTTCAACTCTATTAGTTGAATGCACAGAACAGAAAGAATTTTCACAGAATGCTACTGTGTAGTTTATATTTGAATATATTCCTTTTTCCACTATTACCCTCTTAGCGGTCCGAATGTCCACTTGCATTTTCTACAGAAAGTGTGTTCAGAACTGCGCAATCAAAAGTATGGTTTAACTCTGTTAGCTTAATGAACATATCAGAAATAAGTTTCACACGATGCTTCTGTGTATTTTTTATTTGAAGATATTATTTTTCCCAATACAGGCCTCTTAGCGCTCAGAATGTCCAATTGCAGTTTCTACAGAAAGAGTGTTTCAGAAAGGCTCAATCAAAAGTAAGGTTCAACTCTGTTAGTTGAATGCACAGAACAGAAAGTAGTTTCATACAATGCTTCTGTGTAGTTTATATTTGAACATACTCTTTTTTCCACTATTACCCACTTAGCGCTACGAATGTCCAGTTGCATTTTCTACAGACAGAGTGTTTCAAAACTGCTCAATCAAAAGTATGGTTTAACTCTGTTAGCTGAATGCTCAGATCAGAAAGAAGTTTCACAGAATGCTTCTGTGTAGTTTATATTTGAATATACTCCTTTTTCCAGTACTACGCTCTTAGCGCTCCAAATGTCCAGTTGCATTTTCTACAGAAAGACTGTTCAGATCTGCTCAATCAAAAGTATGGTTTAACTCTGTTAGCTGAATGCACAGATCAGAAAGAAGTTTCACAGAATGATTCTGTGTAGTTTATATTTGAAGACATTAATTTTTCCACTATTACCCTCTTAGCGCTCCGAATCTCCACTTGCATTTTCTACAAAAAGAGTGTTTCATAACTGCTCAATCAAAAATATGTTTTATCTCTGTTAACTGAATTTACAGATCAGAAATAAGTTTCACAGAATGCATCTGTGTAGTTTTTATTTGAAGATATTCTTTTTCCCAGTGTAGGCCTCTTAGCGCTTAGCATGTCCAATTGCACTTTCTACAGAAAGAGTGTTTCAGAACGGCTCAATCAAAAGTAAGTTTCAACACTATTAGTTGAATGCACAGAACAGAAAGAATTTTCACAGAATGCTACTGTGTAGTTTATATTTGAATATATTCCTTTTTCCACTATTACCCTCTTAGCGCTCCGAATGTCCACTTGCATTTTCTACAGAAAGAGTGTTCAGAACTGCGCAATCAAAAGTATGGTTTAACTCTGTTAGCTTAATGAACATATCAGAAATAAGTTTCACACAATGCTTCTGTGTAGTTTTTATTTGAAGATATTATTTTTCCCAATAGAGGCCTCTTAGCGCTCAGAATGTCCAATTGCAGTTTCTACAGAAATAGTGTTTCAGAAAGGCTCAATCAAAGTAAGGTTCAACTCTGTTAGTTGAATGCACAGAACAGAAAGAAGTTTCATACAATGCTTCTGTGTAGTTTATATTTGAACATATTCTTTTTTCCACTATTACCCACTTAGCGCTACGAATGTCCAGTTGCATTTTCTACAGACAGAGTGTTTCAAAACTGCTCAATCAAAAGTATGGTTTAACTCCGTTAGCTGAATGCTCAGATCAGAAAGAAGTTTCACAGAATGCTTCTGTGTAGTTTATATTTGAATATATTCCTTTTTCCACTACTACTCTCTTAGCGCTCCAAATGTCCAGTTGCATTTTCTACAGAAAGAGTGTTCAGATCTGCTCAATCAAAAGTATTGTTTAACTCTGTTAGCTGAATGCACAGATCAGAAAGAAGTTTCACAGAATGATTCTGCGTAGTTTATATTTGGAGACATTCCTTTTTCCACTATTACCCTCTTAGCGCTCCGAATCTCCACTTGCATTTTCTACAGAAAGAGTGTTTCAGAACGGCTCAATCAAAACTAACGTTCAACTCTTTTAGTTGAACAAACAGAACAGAAAGACGTTTCACACAATTCTTCTGTGTAGTTTTTATTTGTAGACATTCTTTTTCCCAATATAGGCCTCTTAGCGCTCAGAATGTCCAATTGCAGTTTCTACAGAAAGAGTGTTTCAGAACGGCTCAATCAAAAGTAAGGTTCAACTCTGTTAGTTGAATGCACAGAACAGAAAGAAGTTTCATACAATGCTTCTGTGTAGTTTATATTTGAACATACTCTTTTTTCCTCTATTACCCACTTAGCGCTACGAATGTCCAGTTGCATTTCCTACAGACAGAGTGTTTCAAAACTGCTCAATCAAAAGTATGGAATAACTCTGTTAGCTGAATGCTCAGATCAGAAAGAAGTTTCACAGAATGCTTCTGTGTAGTTTATATTTGAATATACTCCTTTTTCCACTACTACGCTCTTAGCGCTCCAAATGTCCAGTTGCATTTTCTACAGAAAGAGTGTTCAGATCTGCTCAATCAAAAGTATGGTTTAACTCTGTTAGCTGAATGCACAGATCAGAAAGAAGTTTCACAGAATGATTCTGCGTAGTTTATATTTGGAGACATTCCTTTTTCCACTATTACCCTCTTAGCGCTGCGAATCTCCACTTGCATTTTCTACAGAAAGAGTGTTTCAGAACGGCTCAATCAAAACTAAGGTTCAACTCTTTTAGTTGAACAAACAGAACAGAAAGAAGTTTCACACAATTCTTCTGTGTAGTTTTTATTTGTAGATATTCTTTTTCCCAATATAGGCCTCTTAGCGCTCAGAATGTCCAATTGCAGTTTCTACAGAAAGAGTGTTTCAGAACGGCTCAATCAAAAGTAAGGTTCAACTCTGTTAGTTGAATGCACAGAACAGAAAGAAGTTTCATACAATGCTTCTGTGTAGTTTATATTTGAACATACTCTTTTTTCCTCTATTACCCACTTAGCGCTACGAATGTCCAGTTGCATTTTCTACAGACAGAGTGTTTCAAAACTGCTCAATCAAAAGTATGGTTTAACTCTGTTAGCTGAATGCTCAGATCAGAAAGAAGTTTCACAGAATGCTTCTGTGTAGTTTATATTTGAATATACTACTTTTTCCACTACTACGCTCTTAGCGCTCCAAATGTCCAGTTGCATTTTCTACAGAAAGAGTGTTCAGATCTGCTCAATCAAAAGTATTGTTTAACTCTGTTAGCTGAATGCACAGATCAGAAAGAAGTTTCACCGAATGATTCTGTGTAGTTTATATTTGAAGACATTAATTTTTCCACTATTACCGTCTTAGCGCTCCGAATCTCCACTTGCATTTTCTACAAAAAGAGTGTTTCATAACTGCTCAATCAAAAATATGTTTTATCTCTGTTAACTGAATTTACAGATCAGAAATATGTTTCACAGAATGCATCTGTGTAGTTTTTATTTGAAGATATTCTTTTTCCCAATGTAGGCCTCTTAGCGCTTAGCATGTCCAATTGCAGTTTCTACAGAAAGAGTGTTTCAGAACGGCTCAATTAAAGTAAGGTTCAACTCTGTTAGTTGAATGCACAGAAGAGAAAGAATTTTCACAGAATGCTACTGTGTAGTTTATATTTGAATATATTCCTTTTTCCACTATTACCCTCTTAGCGCTCCGAATGTCCACTTGCATTTTCTACAGAAAGGGTGTTCAGAACTGCGCAATCAAAAGTATGGTTTAACTCTGTTAGCTTAATGAACATATCAGAAATAAGTTTCACACAATGCTTCTGTGTAGTTTTTATTTGAAGATATTATTTTTCCCAATAGAGGCCTCTTAGCGCTCAGAATGTCCAATTGCAGTTTCTACAGAAATAGTGTTTCAGAAAGGCTCAATCAAAAGTAAGGTTCAACTCTGTTAGTTGAATGCACAGAACAGAAAGTAGTTTCATACAATGCTTCTGTGTAGTTTATATTTGAACATATTCTTTTTTCCACTATTACCCACTTAGCGCTACGAATGTCCAGTTGCATTTTCTACAGACAGAGTGTTTCAAAACTGCTCAATCAAAAGTATGGTTTAACTCCGTTAGCTGAATGCTGAGATCAGAAAGAAGTTTCACAGAATGCTTCTGTGTAGTTTATATTTGAATATATTCCTTTTTCCACTACTACTCTCTTAGCGCTCCAAATGTCCAGTTGCATTTTCTACAGAAAGAGTGTTCAGATCTGCTCAATCAAAAGTATTGTTTAACTCTGTTAGCTGAATGCACAGATCAGAAAGAAGTTTCACAGAATGATTCTGCGTAGTTTATATTTGGAGACATTCCTTTTTCCACTATTACCCTCTTAGCGCTCCGAATCTCCACTTGCATTTTCTACAAAAAGAGTGTTTCATAACTGCTCAATCAAAAATATGTTTTATCTCTGTTAACTGAATTTACAGATCAGAAATAAGTTTCACAGAATGCATCTGTGTAGTTTTTATTTGAAGATATTCTTTTTCCCAGTGTAGGCCTCTTAGCGCTTAGCATGTCCAATTGCAGTTTCTACAGAAAGAGTGTTTCAGAACGGCTCAATCAAAAGTAAGTTTCAACTCTATTAGTTGAATGCACAGAACAGAAAGAATTTTCACAGAATGCTACTGTGTAGTTTATATTTGAATATATTCCTTTTTCCACTATTACCCTCTTAGCGGTCCGAATGTCCACTTGCATTTTCTACAGAAAGTGTGTTCAGAACTGCGCAATCAAAAGTATGGTTTAACTCTGTTAGCTTAATGAACATATCAGAAATAAGTTTCACACAATGCTTCTGTGTATTTTTTATTTGAAGATATTATTTTTCCCAATACAGGCCTCTTAGCGCTCAGAATGTCCAATTGCAGTTTCTACAGAAAGAGTGTTTCAGAAAGGCTCAATCAAAAGTAAGGTTCAACTCTGTTAGTTGAATGCACAGAACAGAAAGAAGTTTCATACAATGCTTCTGTGTAGTTTATAGTTGAACATACTCTTTTTTCCACTATTACCCACTTAGCGCTACGAATGTCCAGTTGCATTTTCTACAGACAGAGTGTTTCAAAACTGCTCAATCAAAAGTATGGTTTAACTCTGTTAGCTGAATGCTCAGATCAGAAAGAAGTTTCACAGAATGCTTCTGTGTAGTTTATATTTGAATATACTCCTTTTTCCACTACTACGCTCTTAGCGCTCCAAATGTCCAGTTGCATTTTCTACAGAAAGAGTGTTCAGATCTGCTCAATCAAAAGTATGGTTTAACTCTGTTAGCTGAATGCACAGATCAGAAAGAAGTTTCACAGAATGATTCTGTGTAGTTTATATTTGAAGACATTAATTTTTCCACTATTACCATCTTAGCGCTCCGAATCTCCACTTGCATTTTCTACAAAAAGAGTGTTTCATAACTGCTCAATCAAAAATATGTTTTATCTCTGTTAACTGAATTTACAGATCAGAAATATGTTTCACAGAATGCATCTGTGTAGTTTTTATTTGAAGATATTCTTTTTCCCAATGTAGGCCTCTTAGCGCTTAGCATGTCCAATTGCAGTTTCTACAGAAAGAGTGTTTCAGAACGGCTCAATCAAAAGTAAGGTTCAACTCTGTTAGTTGAATGCACAGAAGAGAAAGAATTTTCACAGAATGCTACTGTGTAGTTTATATTTGAATATATTCCTTTTTCCACTATTACCCTCTTAGCGCTCCGATTGTCCACTTGCATTTTCTACAGAAACAGTGTTCAGAACTGCGCAATCAAAAGTATGGTTTAACTCTGTTAGCTTAATGAACATATCAGAAATAATTTTCACACAATGCTTCTGTGTAGTTTTTATTTGAAGATATTATTTTTCCCAATAGAGGCCTCTTAGCGCTCAGAATGTCCAATTGCAGTTTCTACAGACATAGTGTTTCAGAAAGGCTCAATCAAAAGTAAGGTTCAACTCTGTTAGTTGAATGCACAGAACAGAAAGTAATTTCATACAATGCTTCTGTGTAGTTTATATTTGAACATATTCTTTTTTCCACTATTACCCACTTAGCGCTACGAATGTCCAGTTGCATTTTCTACAGACAGAGTGTTTCAAACCTGCTCAATCAAAAGTATGGTTTAACTCCGTTAGCTGAATGCTCAGATCAGAAAGAAGTTTCACAGAATGCTTCTGTGTAGTTTATATTTGAATATATTCCTTTTTCCACTACTACTCTCTTAGCGCTCCAAATGTCCAGTTGCATTTTCTACAGAAAGAGTGTTCAGATCTGCTCAATCAAAAGTATTGTTTAACTCTGTTAGCTGAATGCACATATCAGAAAGAAGTTTCACAGAATGATTCTGCGTAGTTTATATTTGGAGACATTCCTTTTTCCACTATTACCCTCTTAGCGCTCCAAATCTCCACTTGCATTTTCTACAGAAAGAGTGTTTCAGAACGGCTCAATCAAAACTAAGGTTCAACTCTTTTAGTTGAACAAACAGAACAGAAAGAAGTTTCACACAATTCTTCTGTGTAGTTTTTATTTGTAGACATTCTTTTTCCCAATATAGGCCTCTTAGCGCTCAGAATGTCCAATTGCAGTTTCTACAGAAAGAGTGTTTCAGAACGGCTCAATCAAAAGTAAGGTTCAACTCTGTTAGTTGAATGCACAGAACAGAAAGAAGTTTCATACAATGCTTCTGTGTAGTTTATATTTGAACATATTCTTTTTTCCACTATTACCCACTTAGCGCTACGAATGTCCAGTTGCATTTTCTACAGACAGAGTGTTTCAAAACTGCTCAATCAAAAGTATGGTTTAACTCTGTTAGCTGAATGCTCAGATGAGAAAGAAGTTTCACAGAATGCTTCTGTGTAGTTTATATTTGAATATATTCCTTTTTCCACTACTACGCTCTTAGCGCTCCAAATGTCCAGTTGCATTTTCTACAGAAAGAGTGTTCAGATCTGCTCAATCAAAAGTATGGTTTAACTCTGTTAGCTGAATGCACAGATCAGAAAGAAGTTTCACCGAATGATTCTGTGTAGTTTATATTTGAAGACATTCCTTTTTCCACTATTACCCACTTAGCCCTCCGAATCTCCACTTGCATTTTCTACAAAAAGAGTGTTTCATAACTGCTCAATCAAAAATATGTTTTATCTCTGTTAACTGAATTTACAGATCAGAAATAAGTTTCACAGAATGCATCTGTGTAGTTTTTATTTGAAGATATTCTTTTTCCCAATGTAGGCCTCTTAGCGCTTAGCATGTCCAATTGCAGTTTCTACAGAAAGAGTGTTTCAGAACGGCTCAATCAAAAGTAAGGTTCAACTCTGTTAGTTGAATGCACAGAACAGAAAGAATTTTCACAGAATGCTACTGTGTAGTTTATATTTGAATATATTCCTTTTTCCACTATTACCCTCTTAGCGCTCCGAATGTTCACTTGCATTTTCTACAGAAAGAGTGTTCAGAACTGCGCAATCAAATGTATGGTTTAACTCTGTTAGCTTAATGAACATATCAGAAATAAGTTTCACACAATGCATCTCTGTAGTTTTTATTTGAAGATATTATTTTTCCCAATACAGGCCTCTTAGCGCTCAGAATGTCCAATTGCAGTTTCTACAGAAAGAGTGTTTCAGAAAGGCTCAATCAAAAGTAAGGTTCAACTCTGTTAGTTGAATGCACAGAACAGAAAGAAGTTTCATACAATGCTTCTGTGTAGTTTATATTTGAACTTATTCTTTTTTCCACTATTACCCACTTAGCGCTACGAATGTCCAGTTGCATTTTCTACAGACAGAGTGTTTCAAAACTGCTCAATCAAAAGTATGGTTTAACTCTGTTAGCTGAATGCTCAGATCAGAAAATAGTTTCACAGAATGCTTCTGTGTAGTTTATATTTGAATATATTCCTTTATCCACTACTACTCTCTTAGCGCTCCAAATGTCCAGTTGCATTTTCTACAGAAAGAGTGTTCAGATCTGCTCAATCAAAAGTATGGTTTAACTCTGTTAGCTGAATGCACAGATCAGAAAGAAGTTTCACAGAATGATTCTGTGTAGTTTATATTTGGAGACATTCCTTTTTCCACTATTACCGTCTTAGCGCTCCGAATCTCCACTTGCATTTTCTACAGAAAGAGTGTTTCAGAACGGCTCAATCAAAACTAAGGTTCAACTCTTTTAGTTGAACAAACAGAACAGAAAGGAGTTTCACACAATTCTTCTGTGTAGTTTTTATTTGTAGACATTCTTTTTCCCAATGTAGGCCTCTTAGCGCTCAGAATGTCCAATTGCAGTTTCTACAGAAAGAGTGTTTCAGAACGGCTCAATCAAAAGTAAGGTTCAACTCTGTTAGTTGAATGCACAGAACAGAAAGAAGTTTCATACAATGCTTCTGTGTAGTTTATATTTGAACATATTCTTTTTTCCACTATTACCCACTTAGCGCTACGAATGTCCAGTTGCATTTTCTACAGACAGAGTGTTTCAAAACTGCTCAATCAAAAGTATGGTTTAACTCTGTTAGCTGAATGCTCAGATCAGAAAGAAGTTTCACAGAATGCTTCTGTGTAGTTTATATTTGAATATATTCCTTTTTCCACTACTACGCTCTTAGCGCTCCAAATGTCCAGTTGCATTTTCTACAGAAAGAGTGTTCAGATCTGCTCAATCAAAAGTATGGTTTAACTCTGTTAGCTGAATGCACAGATCAGAAAGAAGTTTCACCGAATGATTCTGTGTAGTTTATATTTGAAGACATTCCTTTTTCCACTATTACTCTCTTAGCGCTCCGAATCTCCACTTGCATTTTCTACAAAAAGAGTGTTTCATAACTGCTCAATCAAAAATATGTTTTATCTCTGTTAACTGAATTTACAGATCAGAAATAAGTTTCACAGAATGCATCTGTGTAGTTTTTATTTGAAGATAATCTTTTTCCCAATGTAGGCCTCTTAGCGCTTAGCATGTCCAATTGCAGTTTCTACAGAAAGAGTGTTTCAGAACGGCTCAATCAAAAGTAAGGTTCAACTCTGTTAGTTGAATGCACAGAACAGAAAGAATTTTCACAGAATGCTACTGTGTAGTTTATATTTGAATATATTCCTTTTTCCACTATTACCCTCTTAGCGCTCCGAATGTCCACTTGCATTTTCTACAGAAAGAGTGTTCAGAACTGCGCAATCAAAAGTATGGTTTAACTCTGTTAGCTTAATGAACATATCAGAAATAAGTTTCACACAATGCCTCTCTGTAGTTTTTATTTGAAGATATTATTTTTCCCAATACAGTCCTCTTAGCGCTCGGAATGTCCAATTGCAGTTTCTACAGAAAGAGTGTTTCAGAAAGGCTCAATCAAAAGTAAGGTTCAACTCTTTTAGTTGAATGCACAGAACAGAAAGAAGTTTCATACAATGCTTCTGTGTAGTTTATATTTGAACATATTCTTTTTTCCACTATTACCCACTTAGCGCTACGAATGTCCAGTTGCATTTTCTACAGACAGAGTGTTTCAAAACTGCTCAATCAAAAGTATGGTTTAACTCTGTTAGCTGAATGCTCAGATCAGAAAGTAGTTTCACAGAATGCTTCTGTGTAGTTTATATTTGAATATATTCCTTTTTCCACTACTACTCTCTTAGCGCTCCAAATGTCCAGTTGCATTTTCTACAGAAAGAGTGTTCAGATCTGCTCAATCAAAAGTATGGTTTAACTCTGTTAGCTGAATGCACAGATCAGAAAGAAGTTTCACAGAATGATTCTGTGTAGTTTATATTTGGAGACATTCCTTTTTCCACTATTACCCCCTTAGCGCTCCGAATCTCCACTTGCATTTTCTACAGAAAGAGTGTTTCAGAACGGCTCAATCAAAACTAAGGTTCAACTCTTTTAGTTGAACAAACAGAACAGAAAGAAGTTTCACACAATTCTTCTGTGTAGTTTTTATTTGTAGACATTCTTTTTCCCAATGTAGGCCTCTTAGCGCTCAGAATGTCCAATTGCAGTTTCTACAGAAAGAGTGTTTCAGAACGGCTCAATCAAAAGTAAGGTTCAACTCTGTTAGTTGAATGCACAGAACAGAAAGAAGTTTCATACAATGCTTCTGTGTAGTTTATATTTGAACATATTCTTTTTTCCACTATTACCCACTCAGCGCTACGAATGTCCAGTTGCATTTTCTACAGACAGAGTGTTTCAAAACTGCTCAATCAAAAGTATGGTTTAACTCTGTTAGCTGAATGCTCAGATGAGAAAGAAGTTTCACAGAATGCTTCTGTGTAGTTTATATTTGAATATATTCCTTTTTCCACTACTACGCTCTTAGCGCTCCAAATGTCCAGTTGCATTTTCTACAGAAAGAGTGTTCAGATCTGCTCAATCAAAAGTATGGTTTAACTCTGTTAGCTGAATGCACAGATCAGAAAGAAGTTTCACCGAATGATTCTGTGTAGTTTATATTTGAAGACATTCCTTTTTCCACTATTACCCACTTAGCCCTCCGAATCTCCACTTGCATTTTCTACAAAAAGAGTGTTTCATAACTGCTCAATCAAAAATATGTTTTATCTCTGTTAACTGAATTTACAGATCAGAAATAAGTTTCACAGAATGCATCTGTGTAGTTTTTATTTGAAGATATTCTTTTTCCCAATGTAGGCCTCTTAGCGCTTAGCATGTCCAATTGCAGTTTCTACAGAAAGAGTGTTTCAGAACGGCTCAATCAAAAGTAAGGTTCAACTCTGTTAGTTGAATGCACAGAACAGAAAGAATTTTCACAGAATGCTACTGTGTAGTTTATATTTGAATATATTCCTTTTTCCACTATTACCCTCTTAGCGCTCCGAATGTTCACTTGCATTTTCTACAGAAAGAGTGTTCAGAACTGCGCAATCAAATGTATGGTTTAACTCTGTTAGCTTAATGAACATATCAGAAATAAGTTTCACACAATGCATCTCTGTAGTTTTTATTTGAAGATATTATTTTTCCCAATACAGGCCTCTTAGCGCTCAGAATGTCCAATTGCAGTTTCTACAGAAAGAGTGTTTCAGAAAGGCTCAATCAAAAGTAAGGTTCAACTCTGTTAGTTGAATGCACAGAACAGAAAGAAGTTTCATACAATGCTTCTGTGTAGTTTATATTTGAACTTATTCTTTTTTCCACTATTACCCACTTAGCGCTACGAATGTCCAGTTGCATTTTCTACAGACAGAGTGTTTCAAAACTGCTCAATCAAAAGTATGGTTTAACTCTGTTAGCTGAATGCTCAGATCAGAAAATAGTTTCACAGAATGCTTCTGTGTAGTTTATATTTGAATATATTCCTTTATCCACTACTACTCTCTTAGCGCTCCAAATGTCCAGTTGCATTTTCTACAGAAAGAGTGTTCAGATCTGCTCAATCAAAAGTATGGTTTAACTCTGTTAGCTGAATGCACAGATCAGAAAGAAGTTTCACAGAATGATTCTGTGTAGTTTATATTTGGAGACATTCCTTTTTCCACTATTACCGTCTTAGCGCTCCGAATATCCACTTGCATTTTCTACAGAAAGAGTGTTTCAGAACGGCTCAATCAAAACTAAGGTTCAACTCTTTTAGTTGAACAAACAGAACAGAAAGAGGTTTCACACAATTCTTCTGTGTAGTTTTTATTTGTAGACATTCTTTTTCCCAATGTAGGCCTCTTAGCGCTCAGAATGTCCAATTGCAGTTTCTACAGAAAGAGTGTTTCAGAACGGCTCAATCAAAAGTAAGGTTCAACTCTGTTAGTTGAATGCACAGAACAGAAAGAAGTTTCATACAATGCTTCTGTGTAGTTTATATTTGAACATATTCTTTTTTCCACTATTACCCACTTAGCGCTACGAATGTCCAGTTGCATTTTCTACAGACAGAGTGTTTCAAAACTGCTCAATCAAAAGTATGGTTTAACTCTGTTAGCTGAATGCTCAGATGAGAAAGAAGTTTCACAGAATGCTTCTGTGTAGTTTATATTTGAATATATTCCTTTTTCCACTACTACGCTCTTAGCGCTCCAAATGTCCAGTTGCATTTTCTACAGAAAGAGTGTTCAGATCTGCTCAATCAAAAGTATGGTTTAACTCTGTTAGCTGAATGCACAGATCAGAAAGAAGTTTCACCGAATGATTCTGTGTAGTTTATATTTGAAGACATTCCTTTTTCCACTATTACTCTCTTAGCGCTCCGAATCTCCACTTGCATTTTCTACAAAAAGAGTGTTTCATAACTGCTCAATCAAAAATATGTTTTATCTCTGTTAACTGAATTTACAGATCAGAAATAAGTTTCACAGAATGCATCTGTGTAGTTTTTATTTGAAGATAATCTTTTTCCCAATGTAGGCCTCTTAGCGCTTAGCATGTCCAATTGCAGTTTCTACAGAAAGAGTGTTTCAGAACGGCTCAATCAAGAGTAAGGTTCAACTCTGTTAGTTGAATGCACAGAACAGAAAGAATTTTCACAGAATGCTACTGTTTAGTTTATATTTGAATATATTCTTTTTCCACTATTACCCTCTTAGCGCTCCGAATGTCCACTTGCATTTTCTACAGAAAGAGTGTTCAGAACTGCGCAATCAAAAGTATGGTTTAACTCTGTTAGCTTAATGAACATATCAGAAATAAGTTTCACACAATGCATCTCTGTAGTTTTTATTTGAAGATATTATTTTTCCCAATACAGTCCTCTTAGCGCTCGGAATGTCCAATTGCAGTTTCTACAGAAAGAGTGTTTCAGAAAGGCTCAATCAAAAGTAAGGTTCAACTCTTTTAGTTGAATGCACAGAACAGAAAGAAGTTTCATACAATGCTTCTGTGTAGTTTATATTTGAACATATTCTTTTTTCCACTATTACCCACTTAGCGCTACGAATGTCCAGTTGCATTTTCTACAGACAGAGTGTTTCAAAACTGCTCAATCAAAAGTATGGTTTAACTCTGTTAGCTGAATGCTCAGATCAGAAAGTAGTTTCACAGAATGCTTCTGTGTAGTTTATATTTGAATATATTCCTTTTTCCACTACTACTCTCTTAGCGCTCCAAATGTCCAGTTGCATTTTCTACAGAAAGAGTGTTCAGATCTGCTCAATCAAAAGTATGGTTTAACTCTGTTAGCTGAATGCACAGATCAGAAAGAAGTTTCACAGAATGATTCTGTGTAGTTTATATTTGGAGACATTCCTTTTTCCACTATTACCCCCTTAGCGCTCCGAATCTCCACTTGCATTTTCTACAGAAAGAGTGTTTCAGAACGGCTCAATCAAAACTAAGGTTCAACTCTTTTAGTTGAACAAACAGAACAGAAAGATGTTTCACACAATTCTTCTGTGTAGTTTTTATTTGTAGACATTCTTTTTCCCAATGTAGGCCTCTTAGCGCTCAGAATGTCCAATTGCAGTTTCTACAGAAAGAGTGTTTCAGAACGGCTCAATCAAAAGTAAGGTTCAACTCTGTTAGTTGAATGCACAGAACAGAAAGAAGTTTCATACAATGCTTCTGTGTAGTTTATATTTGAACATATTCTTTTTTCCACTATTACCCACTTAGCGCTACGAATGTCCAGTTGCATTTTCTACAGACAGAGTGTTTCAAAACTGCTCAATCAAAAGTATGGTTTAACTCTGTTAGCTGAATGCTCAGATGAGAAAGAAGTTTCACAGAATGCTTCTGTGTAGTTTATATTTGAATATATTCCTTTTTCCACTACTACGCTCTTAGCGCTCCAAATGTCCAGTTGCATTTTCTACAGAAAGAGTGTTCAGATCTGCTCAATCAAAAGTATGGTTTAACTCTGTTAGCTGAATGCACAGATCAGAAAGAAGTTTCACCGAATGATTCTGTGTAGTTTATATTTGAAGACATTCCTTTTTCCACTATTACCCACTTAGCCCTCCGAATCTCCACTTGCATTTTCTACAAAAAGAGTGTTTCATAACTGCTCAATCAAAAATATGTTTTATCTCTGTTAACTGAATTTACAGATCAGAAATAAGTTTCACAGAATGCATCTGTGTAGTTTTTATTTGAAGATATTCTTTTTCCCAATGTAGGCCTCTTAGCGCTTAGCATGTCCAATTGCAGTTTCTACAGAAAGAGTGTTTCAGAACGGCTCAATCAAAAGTAAGGTTCAACTCTGTTAGTTGAATGCACAGAACAGAAAGAATTTTCACAGAATGCTACTGTGTAGTTTATATTTGAATATATTCCTTTTTCCACTATTACCCTCTTAGCGCTCCGAATGTTCACTTGCATTTTCTACAGAAAGAGTGTTCAGAACTGCGCAATCAAATGTATGGTTTAACTCTGTTAGCTTAATGAACATATCAGAAATAAGTTTCACACAATGCATCTCTGTAGTTTTTATTTGAAGATATTATTTTTCCCAATACAGGCCTCTTAGCGCTCAGAATGTCCAATTGCAGTTTCTACAGAAAGAGTGTTTCAGAAAGGCTCAATCAAAAGTAAGGTTCAACTCTGTTAGTTGAATGCACAGAACAGAAAGAAGTTTCATACAATGCTTCTGTGTAGTTTATATTTGAACTTATTCTTTTTTCCACTATTACCCACTTAGCGCTACGAATGTCCAGTTGCATTTTCTACAGACAGAGTGTTTCAAAACTGCTCAATCAAAAGTATGGTTTAACTCTGTTAGCTGAATGCTCAGATCAGAAAATAGTTTCACAGAATGCTTCTGTGTAGTTTATATTTGAATATATTCCTTTATCCACTACTACTCTCTTAGCGCTCCAAATGTCCAGTTGCATTTTCTACAGAAAGAGTGTTCAGATCTGCTCAATCAAAAGTATGGTTTAACTCTGTTAGCTGAATGCACAGATCAGAAAGAAGTTTCACAGAATGATTCTGTGTAGTTTATATTTGGAGACATTCCTTTTTCCACTATTACCGTCTTAGCGCTCCGAATCTCCACTTGCATTTTCTACAGAAAGAGTGTTTCAGAACGGCTCAATCAAAACTAAGGTTCAACTCTTTTAGTTGAACAAACAGAACAGAAAGAAGTTTCACACAATTCTTCTGTGTAGTTTTTATTTGTAGACATTCTTTTTCCCAATGTAGGCCTCTTAGCGCTCAGAATGTCCAATTGCAGTTTCTACAGAAAGAGTGTTTCAGAACGGCTCAATCAAAAGTAAGGTTCAACTCTGTTAGTTGAATGCACAGAACAGAAAGAAGTTTCATACAATGCTTCTGTGTAGTTTATATTTGAACATATTCTTTTTTCCACTATTACCCACTTAGCGCTACGAATGTCCAGTTGCATTTTCTACAGACAGAGTGTTTCAAAACTGCTCAATCAAAAGTATGGTTTAACTCTGTTAGCTGAATGCTCAGATGAGAAAGAAGTTTCACAGAATGCTTCTGTGTAGTTTATATTTGAATATATTCCTTTTTCCACTACTACGCTCTTAGCGCTCCAAATGTCCAGTTGCATTTTCTACAGAAAGAGTGTTCAGATCTGCTCAATCAAAAGTATGGTTTAACTCTGTTAGCTGAATGCACAGATCAGAAAGAAGTTTCACCGAATGATTCTGTGTAGTTTATATTTGAAGACATTCCTTTTTCCACTATTACTCTCTTAGCGCTCCGAATCTCCACTTGCATTTTCTACAAAAAGAGTGTTTCATAACTGCTCAATCAAAAATATGTTTTATCTCTGTTAACTGAATTTACAGATCAGAAATAAGTTTCACAGAATGCATCTGTGTAGTTTTTATTTGAAGATAATCTTTTTCCCAATGTAGGCCTCTTAGCGCTTAGCATGTCCAATTGCAGTTTCTACAGAAAGAGTGTTTCAGAACGGCTCAATCAAGAGTAAGGTTCAACTCTGTTAGTTGAATGCACAGAACAGAAAGAATTTTCACAGAATGCTACTGTGTAGTTTATATTTGAATATATTCCTTTTTCCACTATTACCCTCTTAGCGCTCCGAATGTCCACTTGCATTTTCTACAGAAAGAGTGTTCAGAACTGCGCAATCAAAAGTATGGTTTAACTCTGTTAGCTTAATGAACATATCAGAAATAAGTTTCACACAATGCATCTCTGTAGTTTTTATTTGAAGATATTATTTTTCCCAATACAGTCCTCTTAGCGCTCGGAATGTCCAATTGCAGTTTCTACAGAAAGAGTGTTTCAGAAAGGCTCAATCAAAAGTAAGGTTCAACTCTTTTAGTTGAATGCACAGAACAGAAAGAAGTTTCATACAATGCTTCTGTGTAGTTTATATTTGAACATATTCTTTTTTCCACTATTACCCACTTAGCGCTACGAATGTCCAGTTGCATTTTCTACAGACAGAGTGTTTCAAAACTGCTCAATCAAAAGTATGGTTTAACTCTGTTAGCTGAATGCTCAGATCAGAAAGTAGTTTCACAGAATGCTTCTGTGTAGTTTATATTTGAATATATTCCTTTTTCCACTACTACTCTCTTAGCGCTCCAAATGTCCAGTTGCATTTTCTACAGAAAGAGTGTTCAGATCTGCTCAATCAAAAGTATGGTTTAACTCTGTTAGCTGAATGCACAGATCAGAAAGAAGTTTCACAGAATGATTCTGTGTAGTTTATATTTGGAGACATTCCTTTTTCCACTATTACCCCCTTAGCGCTCCGAATCTCCACTTGCATTTTCTACAGAAAGAGTGTTTCAGAACGGCTCAATCAAAACTAAGGTTCAACTCTTTTAGTTGAACAAACAGAACAGAAAGAAGTTTCACACAATTCTTCTGTGTAGTTTTTATTTGTAGACATTCTTTTTCCCAATGTAGGCCTCTTAGCGCTCAGAATGTCCAATTGCAGTTTCTACAGAAAGAGTGTTTCAGAACGGCTCAATCAAAAGTAAGGTTCAACTCTGTTAGTTGAATGCACAGAACAGAAAGAAGTTTCATACAATGCTTCTGTGTAGTTTATATTTGAACATATTCTTTTTTCCACTATTACCCACTTAGCGCTACGAATGTCCAGTTGCATTTTCTACAGACAGAGTGTTTCAAAACTGCTCAATCAAAAGTATGGTTTAACTCTGTTAGCTGAATGCTCAGATGAGAAAGAAGTTTCACAGAATGCTTCTGTGTAGTTTATATTTGAATATATTCCTTTTTCCACTACTACGCTCTTAGCGCTCCAAATGTCCAGTTGCATTTTCTACAGAAAGAGTGTTCAGATCTGCTCAATCAAAAGTATGGTTTAACTCTGTTAGCTGAATGCACAGATCAGAAAGAAGTTTCACCGAATGATTCTGTGTAGTTTATATTTGAAGACATTCCTTTTTCCACTATTACCCACTTAGCCCTCCGAATCTCCACTTGCATTTTCTACAAAAAGAGTGTTTCATAACTGCTCAATCAAAAATATGTTTTATCTCTGTTAACTGAATTTACAGATCAGAAATAAGTTTCACAGAATGCATCTGTGTAGTTTTTATTTGAAGATATTCTTTTTCCCAATGTAGGCCTCTTAGCGCTTAGCATGTCCAATTGCAGTTTCTACAGAAAGAGTGTTTCAGAACGGCTCAATCAAAAGTAAGGTTCAACTCTGTTAGTTGAATGCACAGAACAGAAAGAATTTTCACAGAATGCTACTGTGTAGTTTATATTTGAATATATTCCTTTTTCCACTATTACCCTCTTAGCGCTCCGAATGTTCACTTGCATTTTCTACAGAAAGAGTGTTCAGAACTGCGCAATCAAATGTATGGTTTAACTCTGTTAGCTTAATGAACATATCAGAAATAAGTTTCACACAATGCATCTCTGTAGTTTTTATTTGAAGATATTATTTTTCCCAATACAGGCCTCTTAGCGCTCAGAATGTCCAATTGCAGTTTCTACAGAAAGAGTGTTTCAGAAAGGCTCAATCAAAAGTAAGGTTCAACTCTGTTAGTTGAATGCACAGAACAGAAAGAAGTTTCATACAATGCTTCTGTGTAGTTTATATTTGAACTTATTCTTTTTTCCACTATTACCCACTTAGCGCTACGAATGTCCAGTTGCATTTTCTACAGACAGAGTGTTTCAAAACTGCTCAATCAAAAGTATGGTTTAACTCTGTTAGCTGAATGCTCAGATCAGAAAATAGTTTCACAGAATGCTTCTGTGTAGTTTATATTTGAATATATTCCTTTATCCACTACTACTCTCTTAGCGCTCCAAATGTCCAGTTGCATTTTCTACAGAAAGAGTGTTCAGATCTGCTCAATCAAAAGTATGGTTTAACTCTGTTAGCTGAATGCACAGATCAGAAAGAAGTTTCACAGAATGATTCTGTGTAGTTTATATTTGGAGACATTCCTTTTTCCACTATTACCGTCTTAGCGCTCCGAATCTCCACTTGCATTTTCTACAGAAAGAGTGTTTCAGAACGGCTCAATCAAAACTAAGGTTCAACTCTTTTAGTTGAACAAACAGAACAGAAAGAAGTTTCACACAATTCTTCTGTGTAGTTTTTATTTGTAGACATTCTTTTTCCCAATGTAGGCCTCTTAGCGCTCAGAATGTCCAATTGCAGTTTCTACAGAAAGAGTGTTTCAGAACGGCTCAATCAAAAGTAAGGTTCAACTCTGTTAGTTGAATGCACAGAACAGAAAGAAGTTTCATACAATGCTTCTGTGTAGTTTATATTTGAACATATTCTTTTTTCCACTATTACCCACTTAGCGCTACGAATGTCCAGTTGCATTTTCTACAGACAGAGTGTTTCAAAACTGCTCAATCAAAAGTATGGTTTAACTCTGTTAGCTGAATGCTCAGATGAGAAAGAAGTTTCACAGAATGCTTCTGTGTAGTTTATATTTGAATATATTCCTTTTTCCACTACTACGCTCTTAGCGCTCCAAATGTCCAGTTGCATTTTCTACAGAAAGAGTGTTCAGATCTGCTCAATCAAAAGTATGGTTTAACTCTGTTAGCTGAATGCACAGATCAGAAAGAAGTTTCACCGAATGATTCTGTGTAGTTTATATTTGAAGACATTCCTTTTTCCACTATTACTCTCTTAGCGCTCCGAATCTCCACTTGCATTTTCTACAAAAAGAGTGTTTCATAACTGCTCAATCAAAAATATGTTTTATCTCTGTTAACTGAATTTACAGATCAGAAATAAGTTTCACAGAATGCATCTGTGTAGTTTTTATTTGAAGATAATCTTTTTCCCAATGTAGGCCTCTTAGCGCTTAGCATGTCCAATTGCAGTTTCTACAGAAAGAGTGTTTCAGAACGGCTCAATCAAAAGTAAGGTTCAACTCTGTTAGTTGAATGCACAGAACAGAAAGAATTTTCACAGAATGCTACTGTGTAGTTTATATTTGAATATATTCCTTTTTCCACTATTACCCTCTTAGCGCTCCGAATGTCCACTTGCATTTTCTACAGAAAGAGTGTTCAGAACTGCGCAATCAAAAGTATGGTTTAACTCTGTTAGCTTAATGAACATATCAGAAATAAGTTTCACACAATGCATCTCTGTAGTTTTTATTTGAAGATATTATTTTTCCCAATACAGTCCTCTTAGCGCTCGGAATGTCCAATTGCAGTTTCTACAGAAAGAGTGTTTCAGAAAGGCTCAATCAAAAGTAAGGTTCAACTCTTTTAGTTGAATGCACAGAACAGAAAGAAGTTTCATACAATGCTTCTGTGTAGTTTATATTTGAACATATTCTTTTTTCCACTATTACCCACTTAGCGCTACGAATGTCCAGTTGCATTTTCTACAGACAGAGTGTTTCAAAACTGCTCAATCAAAAGTATGGTTTAACTCTGTTAGCTGAATGCTCAGATCAGAAAGTAGTTTCACAGAATGCTTCTGTGTAGTTTATATTTGAATATATTCCTTTTTCCACTACTACTCTCTTAGCGCTCCAAATGTCCAGTTGCATTTTCTACAGAAAGAGTGTTCAGATCTGCTCAATCAAAAGTATGGTTTAACTCTGTTAGCTGAATGCACAGATCAGAAAGAAGTTTCACAGAATGATTCTGTGTAGTTTATATTTGGAGACATTCCTTTTTCCACTATTACCCCCTTAGCGCTCCGAATCTCCACTTGCATTTTCTACAGAAAGAGTGTTTCAGAACGGCTCAATCAAAACTAATGTTCAACTCTTTTAGTTGAACAAACAGAACAGAAAGAAGTTTCACACAATTCTTCTGTGTAGTTTTTATTTGTAGACATTCTTTTTCCCAATGTAGGCCTCTTAGCGCTCAGAATGTCCAATTGCAGTTTCTACAGAAAGAGTGTTTCAGAACGGCTCAATCAAAAGTAAGGTTCAACTCTGTTAGTTGAATGCACAGAACAGAAAGAAGTTTCATACAATGCTTCTGTATAGTTTATATTTGAACATATTCTTTTTTCCACTATTACCCACTTAGCGCTACGAATGTCCAGTTGCATTTTCTACAGACAGAGTGTTTCAAAACTGCTCAATCAAAAGTATGGTTTAACTCTGTTAGCTGAATGCTCAGATGAGAAAGAAGTTTCACAGAATGCTTCTGTGTAGTTTATATTTGAATATATTCCTTTTTCCACTACTACGCTCTTAGCGCTCCAAATGTCCAGTTGCATTTTCTACAGAAAGAGTGTTCAGATCTGCTCAATCAAAAGTATGGTTTAACTCTGTTAGCTGAATGCACAGATCAGAAAGAAGTTTCACCGAATGATTCTGTGTAGTTTATATTTGAAGACATTCCTTTTTCCACTATTACCCACTTAGCCCTCCGAATCTCCACTTGCATTTTCTACAAAAAGAGTGTTTCATAACTGCTCAATCAAAAATATGTTTTATCTCTGTTAACTGAATTTACAGATCAGAAATAAGTTTCACAGAATGCATCTGTGTAGTTTTTATTTGAAGATATTCTTTTTCCCAATGTAGGCCTCTTAGCGCTTAGCATGTCCAATTGCAGTTTCTACAGAAAGAGTGTTTCAGAACGGCTCAATCAAAAGTAAGGTTCAACTCTGTTAGTTGAATGCACAGAACAGAAAGAATTTTCACAGAATGCTACTGTGTAGTTTATATTTGAATATATTCCTTTTTCCACTATTACCCTCTTAGCGCTCCGAATGTTCACTTGCATTTTCTACAGAAAGAGTGTTCAGAACTGCGCAATCAAATGTATGGTTTAACTCTGTTAGCTTAATGAACATATCAGAAATAAGTTTCACACAATGCATCTCTGTAGTTTTTATTTGAAGATATTATTTTTCCCAATACAGGCCTCTTAGCGCTCAGAATGTCCAATTGCAGTTTCTACAGAAAGAGTGTTTCAGAAAGGCTCAATCAAAAGTAAGGTTCAACTCTGTTATTTGAATGCACAGAACAGAAAGAAGTTTCATACAATGCTTCTGTGTAGTTTATATTTGAACTTATTCTTTTTTCCACTATTACCCACTTAGCGCTACGAATGTCCAGTTGCATTTTCTACAGACAGAGTGTTTCAAAACTGCTCAATCAAAAGTATGGTTTAACTCTGTTAGCTGAATGCTCAGATCAGAAAATAGTTTCACAGAATGCTTCTGTGTAGTTTATATTTGAATATATTCCTTTATCCACTACTACTCTCTTAGCGCTCCAAATGTCCAGTTGCATTTTCTACAGAAAGAGTGTTCAGATCTGCTCAATCAAAAGTATGGTTTAACTCTGTTAGCTGAATGCACAGATCAGAAAGAAGTTTCACAGAATGATTCTGTGTAGTTTATATTTGGAGACATTCCTTTTTCCACTATTACCGTCTTAGCGCTCCGAATCTCCACTTGCATTTTCTACAGAAAGAGTGTTTCAGAACGGCTCAATCAAAACTAAGGTTCAACTCTTTTAGTTGAACAAACAGAACAGAAAGAAGTTTCACACAATTCTTCTGTGTAGTTTTTATTTGTAGACATTCTTTTTCCCAATGTAGGCCTCTTAGCGCTCAGAATGTCCAATTGCAGTTTCTACAGAAAGAGTGTTTCAGAACGGCTCAATCAAAAGTAAGGTTCAACTCTGTTAGTTGAATGCACAGAACAGAAAGAAGTTTCATACAATGCTTCTGTGTAGTTTATATTTGAACATATTCTTTTTTCCACTATTACCCACTTAGCGCTACGAATGTCCAGTTGCATTTTCTACAGACAGAGTGTTTCAAAACTGCTCAATCAAAAGTATGGTTTAACTCTGTTAGCTGAATGCTCAGATGAGAAAGAAGTTTCACAGAATGCTTCTGTGTAGTTTATATTTGAATATATTCCTTTTTCCACTACTACGCTCTTAGCGCTCCAAATGTCCAGTTGCATTTTCTACAGAAAGAGTGTTCAGATCTGCTCAATCAAAAGTATGGTTTAACTCTGTTAGCTGAATGCACAGATCAGAAAGAAGTTTCACCGAATGATTCTGTGTAGTTTATATTTGAAGACATTCCTTTTTCCACTATTACTCTCTTAGCGCTCCGAATCTCCACTTGCATTTTCTACAAAAAGAGTGTTTCATAACTGCTCAATCAAAAATATGTTTTATCTCTGTTAACTGAATTTACAGATCAGAAATAAGTTTCACAGAATGCATCTGTGTAGTTTTTATTTGAAGATAATCTTTTTCCCAATGTAGGCCTCTTAGCGCTTAGCATGTCCAATTGCAGTTTCTACAGAAAGAGTGTTTCAGAACGGCTCAATCAAAAGTAAGGTTCAACTCTGTTAGTTGAATGCACAGAACAGAAAGAATTTTCACAGAATGCTACTGTGTAGTTTATATTTGAATATATTCCTTTTTCCACTATTACCCTCTTAGCGCTCCGAATGTCCACTTGCATTTTCTACAGAAAGAGTGTTCAGAACTGCGCAATCAAAAGTATGGTTTAACTCTGTTAGCTTAATGAACATATCAGAAATAAGTTTCACACAATGCATCTCTGTAGTTTTTATTTGAAGATATTATTTTTCCCAATACAGTCCTCTTAGCGCTCGGAATGTCCAATTGCAGTTTCTACAGAAAGAGTGTTTCAGAAAGGCTCAATCAAAAGTAAGGTTCAACTCTTTTAGTTGAATGCACAGAACAGAAAGAAGTTTCATACAATGCTTCTGTGTAGTTTATATTTGAACATATTCTTTTTTCCACTATTACCCACTTAGCGCTACGAATGTCCAGTTGCATTTTCTACAGACAGAGTGTTTCAAAACTGCTCAATCAAAAGTATGGTTTAACTCTGTTAGCTGAATGCTCAGATCAGAAAGTAGTTTCACAGAATGCTTCTGTGTAGTTTATATTTGAATATATTCCTTTTTCCACTACTACTCTCTTAGCGCTCCAAATGTCCAGTTGCATTTTCTACAGAAAGAGTGTTCAGATCTGCTCAATCAAAAGTATGGTTTAACTCTGTTAGCTGAATGCACAGATCAGAAAGAAGTTTCACAGAATGATTCTGTGTAGTTTATATTTGGAGACATTCCTTTTTCCACTATTACCCCCTTAGCGCTCCGAATCTCCACTTGCATTTTCTACAGAAAGAGTGTTTCAGAACGGCTCAATCAAAACTAAGGTTCAACTCTTTTAGTTGAACAAACAGAACAGAAAGAAGTTTCACACAATTCTTCGGTGTAGTTTTTATTTGTAGACATTCTTTTTCCCAATGTAGGCCTCTTAGCGCTCAGAATGTCCAATTGCAGTTTCTACAGAAAGAGTGTTTCAGAACGGCTCAATCAAAAGTAAGGTTCAACTCTGTTAGTTGAATGCACAGAACAGAAAGAAGTTTCATACAATGCTTCTGTGTAGTTTATATTTGAACATATTCTTTTTTCCACTATTACCCACTTAGCGCTACGAATGTCCAGTTGCATTTTCTACAGACAGAGTGTTTCAAAACTGCTCAATCAAAAGTATGGTTTAACTCTGTTAGCTGAATGCTCAGATGAGAAAGAAGTTTCACAGAATGCTTCTGTGTAGTTTATATTTGAATATATTCCTTTTTCCACTACTACGCTCTTAGCGCTCCAAATGTCCAGTTGCATTTTCTACAGAAAGAGTGTTCAGATCTGCTCAATCAAAAGTATGGTTTAACTCTGTTAGCTGAATGCACAGATCAGAAAGAAGTTTCACCGAATGATTCTGTGTAGTTTATATTTGAAGACATTCCTTTTTCCACTATTACCCACTTAGCCCTCCGAATCTCCACTTGCATTTTCTACAAAAAGAGTGTTTCATAACTGCTCAATCAAAAATATGTTTTATCTCTGTTAACTGAATTTACAGATCAGAAATAAGTTTCACAGAATGCATCTGTGTAGTTTTTATTTGAAGATATTCTTTTTCCCAATGTAGGCCTCTTAGCGCTTAGCATGTCCAATTGCAGTTTCTACAGAAAGAGTGTTTCAGAACGGCTCAATCAAAAGTAAGGTTCAACTCTGTTAGTTGAATGCACAGAACAGAAAGAATTTTCACAGAATGCTACTGTGTAGTTTATATTTGAATATATTCCTTTTTCCACTATTACCCTCTTAGCGCTCCGAATGTTCACTTGCATTTTCTACAGAAAGAGTGTTCAGAACTGCGCAATCAAATGTATGGTTTAACTCTGTTAGCTTAATGAACATATCAGAAATAAGTTTCACACAATGCATCTCTGTAGTTTTTATTTGAAGATATTATTTTTCCCAATACAGGCCTCTTAGCGCTCAGAATGTCCAATTGCAGTTTCTACAGAAAGAGTGTTTCAGAAAGGCTCAATCAAAAGTAAGGTTCAACTCTGTTAGTTGAATGCACAGAACAGAAAGAAGTTTCATACAATGCTTCTGTGTAGTTTATATTTGAACTTATTCTTTTTTCCACTATTACCCACTTAGCGCTACGAATGTCCAGTTGCATTTTCTACAGACAGAGTGTTTCAAAACTGCTCAATCAAAAGTATGGTTTAACTCTGTTAGCTGAATGCTCAGATCAGAAAATAGTTTCACAGAATGCTTCTGTGTAGTTTATATTTGAATATATTCCTTTATCCACTACTACTCTCTTAGCGCTCCAAATGTCCAGTTGCATTTTCTACAGAAAGAGTGTTCAGATCTGCTCAATCAAAAGTATGGTTTAACTCTGTTAGCTGAATGCACAGATCAGAAAGAAGTTTCACAGAATGATTCTGTGTAGTTTATATTTGGAGACATTCCTTTTTCCACTATTACCGTCTTAGCGCTCCGAATCTCCACTTGCATTTTCTACAGAAAGAGTGTTTCAGAACGGCTCAATCAAAACTAAGGTTCAACTCTTTTAGTTGAACAAACAGAACAGAAAGAAGTTTCACACAATTCTTCTGTGTAGTTTTTATTTGTAGACATTCTTTTTCCCAATGTAGGCCTCTTAGCGCTCAGAATGTCCCATTGCAGTTTCTACAGAAAGAGTGTTTCAGAACGGCTCAATCAAAAGTAAGGTTCAACTCTGTTAGTTGAATGCACAGAACAGAAAGAAGTTTCATACAATGCTTTTGTGTAGTTTATATTTGAACATATTCTTTTTTCCACTATTACCCACTTAGCGCTACGAATGTCCAGTTGCATTTTCTACAGACAGAGTGTTTCAAAACTGCTCAATCAAAAGTATGGTTTAACTCTGTTAGCTGAATGCTCAGATGAGAAAGAAGTTTCACAGAATGCTTCTGTGTAGTTTATATTTGAATATATTCCTTTTTCCACTACTACGCTCTTAGCGCTCCAAATGTCCAGTTGCATTTTCTACAGAAAGAGTGTTCAGATCTGCTCAATCAAAAGTATGGTTTAACTCTGTTAGCTGAATGCACAGATCAGAAAGAAGTTTCACCGAATGATTCTGTGTAGTTTATATTTGAAGACATTCCTTTTTCCACTATTACTCTCTTAGCGCTCCGAATCTCCACTTGCATTTTCTACAAAAAGAGTGTTTCATAACTGCTCAATCAAAAATATGTTTTATCTCTGTTAACTGAATTTACAGATCAGAAATAAGTTTCACAGAATGCATCTGTGTAGTTTTTATTTGAAGATAATCTTTTTCCCAATGTAGGCCTCTTAGCGCTTAGCATGTCCAATTGCAGTTTCTACAGAAAGAGTGTTTCAGAACGGCTCAATCAAAAGTAAGGTTCAACTCTGTTAGTTGAATGCACAGAACAGAAAGAATTTTCACAGAATGCTACTGTGTAGTTTATATTTGAATATATTCCTTTTTCCACTATTACCCTCTTAGCGCTCCGAATGTCCACTTGCATTTTCTACAGAAAGAGTGTTCAGAACTGCGCAATCAAAAGTATGGTTTAACTCTGTTAGCTTAATGAACATATCAGAAATAAGTTTCACACAATGCATCTCTGTAGTTTTTATTTGAAGATATTATTTTTCCCAATACAGTCCTCTTAGCGCTCGGAATGTCCAATTGCAGTTTCTACAGAAAGAGTGTTTCAGAAAGGCTCAATCAAAAGTAAGGTTCAACTCTTTTAGTTGAATGCACAGAACAGAAAGAAGTTTCATACAATGCTTCTGTGTAGTTTATATTTGAACATATTCTTTTTTCCACTATTACCCACTTAGCGCTACGAATGTCCAGTTGCATTTTCTACAGACAGAGTGTTTCAAAACTGCTCAATCAAAAGTATGGTTTAACTCTGTTAGCTGAATGCTCAGATCAGAAAGTAGTTTCACAGAATGCTTCTGTGTAGTTTATATTTGAATATATTCCTTTTTCCACTACTACTCTCTTAGCGCTCCAAATGTCCAGTTGCATTTTCTACAGAAAGAGTGTTCAGATCTGCTCAATCAAAAGTATGGTTTAACTCTGTTAGCTGAATGCACAGATCAGAAAGAAGTTTCACAGAATGATTCTGTGTAGTTTATATTTGGAGACATTCCTTTTTCCACTATTACCCCCTTAGCGCACCGAATCTCCACTTGCATTTTCTACAGAAAGAGTGTTTCAGAACGGCTCAATCAAAACTAAGGTTCAACTCTTTTAGTTGAACAAACAGAACAGAAAGAAGTTTCACACAATTCTTCTGTGTAGTTTTTATTTGTAGACATTCTTTTTCCCAATGTAGGCCTCTTAGCGCTCAGAATGTCCAATTGCAGTTTCTACAGAAAGAGTGTTTCAGAACGGCTCAATCAAAAGTAAGGTTCAACTCTGTTAGTTGAATGCACAGAACAGAAAGATGTTTCATACAATGCTTCTGTGTAGTTTATATTTGAACATATTCTTTTTTCCACTATTACCCACTTAGCGCTACGAATGTCCAGTTGCATTTTCTACAGACAGAGTGTTTCAAAACTGCTCAATCAAAAGTATGGTTTAACTCTGTTAGCTGAATGCTCAGATGAGAAAGAAGTTTCACAGAATGCTTCTCTGTAGTTTATATTTGAATATATTCCTTTTTCCACTACTACGCTCTTAGCGCTCCAAATGTCCAGTTGCATTTTCTACAGAAAGAGTGTTCAGATCTGCTCAATCAAAAGTATGGTTTAACTCTGTTAGCTGAATGCACAGATCAGAAAGAAGTTTCACCGAATGATTCTGTGTAGTTTATATTTGAAGACATTCCTTTTTCCACTATTACCCACTTAGCCCTCCGAATCTCCACTTGCATTTTCTACAAAAAGAGTGTTTCATAACTGCTCAATCAAAAATATGTTTTATCTCTGTTAACTGAATATACAGATCAGAAATAAGTTTCACAGAATGCATCTGTGTAGTTTTTATTTGAAGATATTCTTTTTCCCAATGTAGGCCTCTTAGCGCTTAGCATGTCCAATTGCAGTTTCTACAGAAAGAGTGTTTCAGAACGGCTCAATCAAAAGTAAGGTTCAACTCTGTTAGTTGAATGCACAGAACAGAAAGAATTTTCACAGAATGCTACTGTGTAGTTTATATTTGAATATATTCCTTTTTCCACTATTACCCTCTTAGCGCTCCGAATGTTCACTTGCATTTTCTACAGAAAGAGTGTTCAGAACTGCGCAATCAAATGTATGGTTTAACTCTGTTAGCTTAATGAACATATCAGAAATAAGTTTCACACAATGCATCTCTGTAGTTTTTATTTGAAGATATTATTTTTCCCAATACAGGCCTCTTAGCGCTCAGAATGTCCAATTGCAGTTTCTACAGAAAGAGTGTTTCAGAAAGGCTCAATCAAAAGTAAGGTTCAACTCTGTTAGTTGAATGCACAGAACAGAAAGAAGTTTCATACAATGCTTCTGTGTAGTTTATATTTGAACTTATTCTTTTTTCCACTATTACCCACTTAGCGCTACGAATGTCCAGTTGCATTTTCTACAGACAGAGTGTTTCAAAACTGCTCAATCAAAAGTATGGTTTAACTCTGTTAGCTGAATGCTCAGATCAGAAAATAGTTTCACAGAATGCTTCTGTGTAGTTTATATTTGAATATATTCCTTTATCCACTACTACTCTCTTAGCGCTCCAAATGTCCAGTTGCATTTTCTACAGAAAGAGTGTTCAGATCTGCTCAATCAAAAGTATGGTTTAACTCTGTTAGCTGAATGCACAGATCAGAAAGAAGTTTCACAGAATGATTCTGTGTAGTTTATATTTGGAGACATTCCTTTTTCCACTATTACCGTCTTAGCGCTCCGAATCTCCACTTGCATTTTCTACAAAAAGAGTGTTTCAGAACGGCTCAATCAAAACTAAGGTTCAACTCTTTTAGTTGAACAAACAGAACAGAAAGAAATTTCACACAATTCTTCTGTGTAGTTTTTATTTGTAGACATTCTTTTTCCCAATGTAGGCCTCTTAGCGCTCAGAATGTCCAATTGCAGTTTCTACAGAAAGAGTGTTTCAGAACGGCTCAGTCAAAAGTAAGGTTCAACTCTGTTAGTTGAATGCACAGAACAGAAAGAAGTTTCATACAATGCTTCTGTGTAGTTTATATTTGAACATATTCTTTTTTCCACTATTACCCACTTAGCGCTACGAATGTCCAGTTGCATTTTCTACAGACAGAGTGTTTCAAAACTGCTCAATCAAAAGTATGGTTTAACTCTGTTAGCTGAATGCTCAGATGAGAAAGAAGTTTCACAGAATGCTTCTGTGTAGTTTATATTTGAATATATTCCTTTTTCCACTACTACGCTCTTAGCGCTCCAAATGTCCAGTTGCATTTTCTACAGAAAGAGTGTTCAGATCTGCTCAATCAAAAGTATGGTTTAACTCTGTTAGCTGAATGCACAGATCAGAAAGAAGTTTCACCGAATGATTCTGTGTAGTTTATATTTGAAGACATTCCTTTTTCCACTATTACTCTCTTAGCGCTCCGAATCTCCACTTGCATTTTCTACAAAAAGAGTGTTTCATAACTGCTCAATCAAAAATATGTTTTATCTCTGTTAACTGAATTTACAGATCAGAAATAAGTTTCACAGAATGCATCTGTGTAGTTTTTATTTGAAGATAATCTTTTTCCCAATGTAGGCCTCTTAGCGCTTAGCATGTCCAATTGCAGTTTCTACAGAAAGAGTGTTTCAGAACGGCTCAATCAAAAGTAAGGTTCAACTCTGTTAGTTGAATGCACAGAACAGAAAGAATTTTCACAGAATGCTACTGTGTAGTTTATATTTGAATATATTCCTTTTTCCACTATTACCCTCTTAGCGCTCCGAATGTCCACTTGCATTTTCTACAGAAAGAGTGTTCAGAACTGCGCAATCAAAAGTATGGTTTAACTCTGTTAGCTTAATGAACATATCAGAAATAAGTTTCACACAATGCATCTCTGTAGTTTTTATTTGAAGATATTATTTTTCCCAATACAGTCCTCTTAGCGCTCGGAATGTCCAATTGCAGTTTCTACAGAAAGAGTGTTTCAGAAAGGCTCAATCAAAAGTAAGGTTCAACTCTTTTAGTTGAATGCACAGAACAGAAAGAAGTTTCATACAATGCTTCTGTGTAGTTTATATTTGAACATATTCTTTTTTCCACTATTACCCACTTAGCGCTACGAATGTCCAGTTGCATTTTCTACAGACAGAGTGTTTCAAAACTGCTCAATCAAAAGTATGGTTTAACTCTGTTAGCTGAATGCTCAGATCAGAAAGTAGTTTCACAGAATGCTTCTGTGTAGTTTATATTTGAATATATTCCTTTTTCCACTACTACTCTCTTAGCGCTCCAAATGTCCAGTTGCATTTTCTACAGAAAGAGTGTTCAGATCTGCTCAATCAAAAGTATGGTTTAACTCTGTTAGCTGAATGCACAGATCAGAAAGAAGTTTCACAGAATGATTCTGTGTAGTTTATATTTGGAGACATTCCTTTTTCCACTATTACCCCCTTAGCGCTCCGAATCTCCACTTGCATTTTCTACAGAAAGAGTGTTTCAGAACGGCTCAATCAAAACTAAGGTTCAACTCTTTTAGTTGAACAAACAGAACAGAAAGAAGTTTCACACAATTCTTCGGTGTAGTTTTTATTTGTAGACATTCTTTTTCCCAATGTAGGCCTCTTAGCGCTCAGAATGTCCAATTGCAGTTTCTACAGAAAGAGTGTTTCAGAACGGCTCAATCAAAAGTAAGGTTCAACTCTGTTAGTTGAATGCACAGAACAGAAAGAAGTTTCATACAATGCTTCTGTGTAGTTTATATTTGAACATATTCTTTTTTCCACTATTACCCACTTAGCGCTACGAATGTCCAGTTGCATTTTCTACAGACAGAGTGTTTCAAAACTGCTCAATCAAAAGTATGGTTTAACTCTGTTAGCTGAATGCTCAGATGAGAAAGAAGTTTCACAGAATGCTTCTGTGTAGTTTATATTTGAATATATTCCTTTTTCCACTACTACGCTCTTAGCGCTCCAAATGTCCAGTTGCATTTTCTACAGAAAGAGTGTTCAGATCTGCTCAATCAAAAGTATGGTTTAACTCTGTTAGCTGAATGCACAGATCAGAAAGAAGTTTCACCGAATGATTCTGTGTAGTTTATATTTGAAGACATTCCTTTTTCCACTATTACCCACTTAGCCCTCCGAATCTCCACTTGCATTTTCTACAAAAAGAGTGTTTCATAACTGCTCAATCAAAAATATGTTTTATCTCTGTTAACTGAATTTACAGATCAGAAATAAGTTTCACAGAATGCATCTGTGTAGTTTTTATTTGAAGATATTCTTTTTCCCAATGTAGGCCTCTTAGCGCTTAGCATGTCCAATTGCAGTTTCTACAGAAAGAGTGTTTCAGAACGGCTCAATCAAAAGTAAGGTTCAACTCTGTTAGTTGAATGCACAGAACAGAAAGAATTTTCACAGAATGCTACTGTGTAGTTTATATTTGAATATATTCCTTTTTCCACTATTACCCTCTTAGCGCTCCGAATGTTCACTTGCATTTTCTACAGAAAGAGTGTTCAGAACTGCGCAATCAAATGTATGGTTTAACTCTGTTAGCTTAATGAACATATCAGAAATAAGTTTCACACAATGCATCTCTGTAGTTTTTATTTGAAGATATTATTTTTCCCAATATAGGCCTCTTAGCGCTCAGAATGTCCAATTGCAGTTTCTACAGAAAGTGTGTTTCAGAAAGGCTCAATCAAAAGTAAGGTTCAACTCTGTTAGTTGAATGCACAGAACAGAAAGAAGTTTCATACAATGCTTCTGTGTAGTTTATATTTGAACTTATTCTTTTTTCCACTATTACCCACTTAGCGCTACGAATGTCCAGTTGCATTTTCTACAGACAGAGTGTTTCAAAACTGCTCAATCAAAAGTATGGTTTAACTCTGTTAGCTGAATGCTCAGATCAGAAAATAGTTTCACAGAATGCTTCTGTGTAGTTTATATTTGAATATATTCCTTTATCCACTACTACTCTCTTAGCGCTCCAAATGTCCAGTTGCATTTTCTACAGAAAGAGTGTTCAGATCTGCTCAATCAAAAGTATGGTTTAACTCTGTTAGCTGAATGCACAGATCAGAAAGAAGTTTCACAGAATGATTCTGTGTAGTTTATATTTGGAGACATTCCTTTTTCCACTATTACCGTCTTAGCGCTCCGAATCTCCACTTGCATTTTCTACAGAAAGAGTGTTTCAGAACGGCTCAATCAAAACTAAGGTTCAACTCTTTTAGTTGAACAAACAGAACAGAAAGAAGTTTCACACAATTCTTCTGTGTAGTTTTTATTTGTAGACATTCTTTTTCCCAATGTAGGCCTCTTAGCGCTCAGAATGTCCAATTGCAGTTTCTACAGAAAGAGTGTTTCAGAACGGCTCAATCAAAAGTAAGGTTCAACTCTGTTAGTTGAATGCACAGAACAGAAAGAAGTTTCATACAATGCTTTTGTGTAGTTTATATTTGAACATATTCTTTTTTCCACTATTACCCACTTAGCGCTACGAATGTCCAGTTGCATTTTCTACAGACAGAGTGTTTCAAAACTGCTCAATCAAAAGTATGGTTTAACTCTGTTAGCTGAATGCTCAGATGAGAAAGAAGTTTCACAGAATGCTTCTGTGTAGTTTATATTTGAATATATTCCTTTTTCCACTACTACGCTCTTAGCGCTCCAAATGTCCAGTTGCATTTTCTACAGAAAGAGTGTTCAGATCTGCTCAATCAAAAGTATGGTTTAACTCTGTTAGCTGAATGCACAGATCAGAAAGAAGTTTCACCGAATGATTCTGTGTAGTTTATATTTGAAGACATTCCTTTTTCCACTATTACTCTCTTAGCGCTCCGAATCTCCACTTGCATTTTCTACAAAAAGAGTGTTTCATAACTGCTCAATCAAAAATATGTTTTATCTCTGTTAACTGAATTTACAGATCAGAAATAAGTTTCACAGAATGCATCTGTGTAGTTTTTATTTGAAGATAATCTTTTTCCCAATGTAGGCCTCTTAGCGCTTAGCATGTCCAATTGCAGTTTCTACAGAAAGAGTGTTTCAGAACGGCTCAATCAAAAGTAAGGTTCAACTCTGTTAGTTGAATGCACAGAACAGAAAGAATTTTCACAGAATGCTACTGTGTAGTTTATATTTGAATATATTCCTTTTTCCACTATTACCCTCTTAGCGCTCCGAATGTCCACTTGCATTTTCTACAGAAAGAGTGTTCAGAACTGCGCAATCAAAAGTATGGTTTAACTCTGTTAGCTTAATGAACATATCAGAAATAAGTTTCACACAATGCATCTCTGTAGTTTTTATTTGAAGATATTATTTTTCCCAATACAGTCCTCTTAGCGCTCGGAATGTCCAATTGCAGTTTCTACAGAAAGAGTGTTTCACAAAGGCTCAATCAAACGTAAGGTTCAACTCTTTTAGTTGAATGCACAGAACAGAAAGAAGTTTCATACAATGCTTCTGTGTAGTTTATATTTGAACATATTCTTTTTTCCACTATTACCCACTTAGCGCTACGAATGTCCAGTTGCATTTTCTACAGACAGAGTGTTTCAAAACTGCTCAATCAAAAGTATGGTTTAACTCTGTTAGCTGAATGCTCAGATCAGAAAGTAGTTTCACAGAATGCTTCTGTGTAGTTTATATTTGAATATATTCCTTTTTCCACTACTACTCTCTTAGCGCTCCAAATGTCCAGTTGCATTTTCTACAGAAAGAGTGTTCAGATCTGCTCAATCAAAAGTATGGTTTAACTCTGTTAGCTGAATGCACAGATCAGAAAGAAGTTTCACAGAATGATTCTGTGTAGTTTATATTTCGAGACATTCCTTTTTCCACTATTACCCCCTTAGCGCACCGAATCTCCACTTGCATTTTCTACAGAAAGAGTGTTTCAGAACGGCTCAATCAAAACTAAGGTTCAACTCTTTTAGTTGAACAAACAGAACAGAAAGAAGTTTCACACAATTCTTCTGTGTAGTTTTTATTTGTAGACATTCTTTTTCCCAATGTAGGCCTCTTAGCGCTCAGAATGTCCAATTGCAGTTTCTACAGAAAGAGTGTTTCAGAACGGCTCAATCAAAAGTAAGGTTCAACTCTGTTAGTTGAATGCACAGAACAGAAAGAAGTTTCATACAATGCTTCTGTGTAGTTTATATTTGAACATATTCTTTTTTCCACTATTACCCACTTAGCGCTACGAATGTCCAGTTGCATTTTCTACAGACAGAGTGTTTCAAAACTGCTCAATCAAAAGTATGGTTTAACTCTGTTAGCTGAATGCTCAGATGAGAAAGAAGTTTCACAGAATGCTTCTGTGTAGTTTATATTTGAATATATTCCTTTTTCCACTACTACGCTCTTAGCGCTCCAAATGTCCAGTTGCATTTTCTACAGAAAGAGTGTTCAGATCTGCTCAATCAAAAGTATGGTTTAACTCTGTTAGCTGAATGCACAGATCAGAAAGAAGTTTCACCGAATGATTCTGTGTAGTTTATATTTGAAGACATTCCTTTTTCCACTATTACCCACTTAGCCCTCCGAATCTCCACTTGCATTTTCTACAAAAAGAGTGTTTCATAACTGCTCAATCAAAAATATGTTTTATCTCTGTTAACTGAATTTACAGATCAGAAATAAGTTTCACAGAATGCATCTGTGTAGTTTTTATTTGAAGATATTCTTTTTCCCAATGTAGGCCTCTTAGCGCTTAGCATGTCCAATTGCAGTTTCTACAGAAAGAGTGTTTCAGAACGGCTCAATCAAAAGTAAGGTTCAACTCTGTTAGTTGAATGCACAGAACAGAAAGAATTTTCACAGAATGCTACTGTGTAGTTTATTTTTGAATATATTCCTTTTTCCACTATTACCCTCTTAGCGCTCCGAATGTTCACTTGCATTTTCTACAGAAAGAGTGTTCAGAACTGCGCAATCAAATGTATGGTTTAACTCTGTTAGCTTAATGAACATATCAGAAATAAGTTTCACACAATGCATCTCTGTAGTTTTTATTTGAAGATATTATTTTTCCCAATACAGGCCTCTTAGCGCTCAGAATGTCCAATTGCAGTTTCTACAGAAAGAGTGTTTCAGAAAGGCTCAATCAAAAGTAAGGTTCAACTCTGTTAGTTGAATGCACAGAACAGAAAGAAGTTTCATACAATGCTTCTGTGTAGTTTATATTTGAACTTATTCTTTTTTCCACTATTACCCATTTAGCGCTACGAATGTCCAGTTGCATTTTCTACAGACAGAGTGTTTCAAAACTGCTCAATCAAAAGTATGGTTTAACTCTGTTAGCTGAATGCTCAGATCAGAAAATAGTTTCACAGAATGCTTCTGTGTAGTTTATATTTGAATATATTCCTTTATCCACTACTACTCTCTTAGCGCTCCAAATGTCCAGTTGCATTTTCTACAGAAAGAATGTTCAGATCTGCTCAATCAAAAGTATGGTTTAACTCTGTTAGCTGAATGCACAGATCAGAAAGAAGTTTCACAGAATGATTCTGTGTAGTTTATATTTGGAGACATTCCTTTTTCCACTATTACCGTCTTAGCGCTCCGAATCTCCACTTGCATTTTCTACAGAAAGAGTGTTTCAGAACGGCTCAATCAAAACTAAGGTTCAACTCTTTTAGTTGAACAAACAGAACAGAAAGAAGTTTCACACAATTCTTCTGTGTAGTTTTTATTTGTAGACATTCTTTTTCCCAATGTAGGCCTCTTAGCGCTCAGAATGTCCAATTGCAGATTCTACAGAAAGAGTGTTTCAGAACGGCTCAATCAAAAGTAAGGTTCAACTCTGTTAGTTGAATGCACAGAACAGAAAGAAGTTTCATACAATGCTTCTGTGTAGTTTATATTTGAACATATTCTTTTTTCCACTATTACCCACTTAGCGCTACGAATGTCCAGTTGCATTTTCTACAGACAGAGTGTTTCAAAACTGCTCAATCAAAAGTATGGTTTAACTCTGTTAGCTGAATGCTCAGATGAGAAAGAAGTTTCACAGAATGCTTCTGTGTAGTTTATATTTGAATATATTCCTTTTTCCACTACTACGCTCTTAGCGCTCCAAATGTCCAGTTGCATTTTCTACAGAAAGAGTGTTCAGATCTGCTCAATCAAAAGTATGGTTTAACTCTGTTAGCTGAATGCACAGATCAGAAAGAAGTTTCACCGAATGATTCTGTGTAGTTTATATTTGAAGACATTCCTTTTTCCACTATTACTCTCTTAGCGCTCCGAATCTCCACTTGCATTTTCTACAAAAAGAGTGTTTCATAACTGCTCAATCAAAAATATGTTTTATCTCTGTTAACTGAATTTACAGATCAGAAATAAGTTTCACAGAATGCATCTGTGTAGTTTTTATTTGAAGATAATCTTTTTCCCAATGTAGGCCTCTTAGCGCTTAGCATGTCCAATTGCAGTTTCTACAGAAAGAGTGTTTCAGAACGGCTCAATCAAAAGTAAGGTTCAACTCTGTTAATTGAATGCACAGAAGAGAAAGAATTTTCACAGAATGCTACTGTGTAGTTTATATTTGAATATATTCCTTTTTCCACTATTACCCTCTTAGCGCTCCGAATGTCCAGTTGCATTTTCTACAGAAAGAGTGTTCAGAACTGCGCAATCAAAAGTATGGTTTAACTCTGTTAGCTTAATGAACATATCAGAAATAAGTTTCACACAATGCTTCTGTGTAGTTTTTATTTGAAGATATTATTTTTCCCAATAGAGGCATCTTAGCGCTCAGAATGTCCAATTGCAGTTTCTACAGAAATAGTGTTTCAGAAAGGCTCAATCAAAAGTAAGGTTCAACTCTGTTAGTTGAATGCACAAAACAGAAAGAAGTTTCATACAATGCTTCTGTGTAGTTTATATTTGAACACATTCTTTTTTCCACTATTACCCACTTAGCGCTACGAATGTCCAGTTGCATTTTCTACAGACAGAGTGTTTCAAAACTGCTCAATCAAAAGTATGTTTTAACTCTGTTAACTGAATGCTCAGATCATAAAGAAGTTTCACAGAATGCTTCTGTGTAGTTTATATTTGAATATATTCCTTTTTCCACTACTACTCTCTTAGCGCTCCAAATGTCCAGTTGCATTTTCTACAGAAAGAGTGTTCAGATCTGCTCAATCAAAAGTATGGTTTAACTCTGTTAGCTGAATGCACAGATCAGAAAGAAGTTTCACAGAATGATTCTGTGTAGTTTATATTTGGAGACATTCCTTTTTCCACTATTACCCTCTTAGCGCTCCGAATCTCCACTTGCATTTTCTACAGAAAGAGTGTTTCAGAACGGCTCAATCAAAACTAAGGTTCAACTCTTTTAGTTGAACAAACAGAACAGAAAGAAGTTTCACACAATTCTTCTGTGTAGTTTTTATTTGTAGACATTCTTTTTCCCAATATAGGCCTCTTAGCGCTCAGAATGTCCAATTGCAGTTTCTACAGAAAGAGTGTTTCAGAACGGCTCAATCAAAAGTAAGGTTCAACTCTGTTAGTTGAATGCACAGAACAGAAAGAAGTTTCATACAATGCTTCTGTGTAGTTTATATTTGAACATACTCTTTTTTCCTCTATTACCCACTTAGCGCTACGAATGTCCAGTTGCATTTTCTACAGACAGAGTGTTTCAAAACTGCTCAATCAAAAGTATGGTTTAACTCTGTTAGCTGAATGCTCAGATCAGAAAGAAGTTTCCCAGAATGCTTCTGTGTAGTTTATATTTGAATATACTCCTTTTTCCACTACTACGCTCTTAGCGCTCCAAATGTCCAGTTGCATTTTCTACAGAAAGAGTGTTCAGATCTGCTCAATCAAAAGTATGGTTTAACTCTGTTAGCTGAATGCACAGATCAGAAAGAAGTTTCACAGAATGATTCTGTGTAGTTTATATTTGAAGACATTAATTTTTACACTATTACCATCTTAGGGCTCCGAATCTCCACTTGCATTTTCTACAAAAAGAGTGTTTCATAACTGCTCAATGAAAAATATGTTTTATCTCTGTTAACTGAATTTACAGATCAGAAATATGTTTCACAGAATGCATCTGTGTAGTTTTTATTTGAAGATATTCTTTTTCCCAATGTAGGCCTCTTAGCGCTTAGCATGTCCAGTTGCAGTTTCTACAGAAAGAGTGTTTCAGAACGGCTCAATCAAAAGTAAGGTTCAACTCTGTTAGTTGAATGCACAGAAGAGAAAGACTTTTCACAGAATGCTACTGTGTAGTTTATATTTGAATATATTCCTTTTTCCACTATTACCCTCTTAGCGCTCCGAATGTCCACTTGCATTTTCTACAGAAAGAGTGTTCAGAACTGCGCAATCAAAAGTATGGTTTAACTCTGTTAGCTTAATGAACATATCAGAAATAAGTTTCACACAATGCTTCTGTGTAGTTTTTATTTGAAGATATTATTTTTCCCAATAGAGGCCTCTTAGCGCTCAGAATGTCCAATTGCAGTTTCTACAGACATAGTGTTTCAGAAAGGCTCAATCAAAAGTAAGGTTCAACTCTGTTAGTTGAATGCACAGAACAGAAAGTAGTTTCATACAATGCTTCTGTGTAGTTTATATTTGAACATATTCTTTTTTCCACTATTACCCACTTAGCGCTACGAATGTCCAGTTGCATGTTCTACAGACAGAGTGTTTCAAAACTGCTCAATCAAAAGTATGGTTTAACTCCGTTAGCTGAATGCTCAGATCAGAAAGAAGTTTCACAGAATGCTTCTGTGTAGTTTATATTTGAATATATTCCTTTTTCCACTACTACTCTCTTAGCGCTCCAAATGTCCAGTTGCATTTTCTACAGAAAGAGTGTTCAGATCTGCTCAATCAAAAGTATTGTTTAACTCTGTTAGCTGAATGCACAGATCAGAAAGAAGTTTCACAGAATGATTCTGTGTAGTTTATATTTGGAGACATTCCTTTTTCCACTATTACCGTCTTAGCGCTCCGAATCTCCACTTGCATTTTCTACAGAAAGAGTGTTTCAGAACGGCTCAATCAAAACTAAGGTTCAACTCTTTTAGTTGAACAAACAGAACAGAAAGAAGTTTCACACAATTCTTCTGTGTAGTTTTTATTTGTAGACATTCTTTTTCCCAATGTAGGCCTCTTAGCGCTCAGAATGTCCAATTGCAGTTTCTACAGAAAGAGTGTTTCAGAACGGCTCAATCAAAAGTAAGGTTCAACTCTGTTAGTTGAATGCACAGAACAGAAAGAAGTTTCATACAATGCTTCTGTGTAGTTTATATTTGAACATATTCTTTTTTCCACTATTACCCACTTAGCGCTACGAATGTCCAGTTGCATTTTCTACAGACAGAGTGTTTCAAAACTGCTCAATCAAAAGTATGGTTTAACTCTGTTAGCTGAATGCTCAGATGAGAAAGAAGTTTCACAGAATGCTTCTGTGTAGTTTATATTTGAATATATTCCTTTTTCCACTACTACGCTCTTAGCGCTCCAAATGTCCAGTTGCATTTTCTACAGAAAGAGTGTTCAGATCTGCTCAATCAAAAGTATGGTTTAACTCTGTTAGCTGAATGCACAGATCAGAAAGAAGTTTCACCGAATGATTCTGTGTAGTTTATATTTGAAGACATTCCTTTTTCCACTATTACTCTCTTAGCGCTCCGAATCTCCACTTGCATTTTCTACAAAAAGAGTGTTTCATAACTGCTCAATCAAAAATATGTTTTATCTCTGTTAACTGAATTTACAGATCAGAAATAAGTTTCACAGAATGCATCTGTGTAGTTTTTATTTGAAGATAATCTTTTTCCCAATGTAGGCCTCTTAGCGCTTAGCATGTCCAATTGCAGTTTCTACAGAAAGAGTGTTTCAGAACGGCTCAATCAAAAGTAAGGTTCAACTCTGTTAATTGAATGCACAGAAGAGAAAGAATTTTCACAGAATGCTACTGTGTAGTTTATATTTGAATATATTCCTTTTTCCACTATTACCCTCTTAGCGCTCCGAATGTCCAGTTGCATTTTCTACAGAAAGAGTGTTCAGAACTGCGCAATCAAAAGTATGGTTTAACTCTGTTAGCTTAATGAACATATCAGAAATAAGTTTCACACAATGCTTCTGTGTAGTTTTTATTTGAAGATATTATTTTTCCCAATAGAGGCATCTTAGCGCTCAGAATGTCCAATTGCAGTTTCTACAGAAATAGTGTTTCAGAAAGGCTCAATCAAAAGTAAGGTTCAACTCTGTTAGTTGAATGCACAAAACAGAAAGAAGTTTCATACAATGCTTCTGTGTAGTTTATATTTGAACACATTCTTTTTTCCACTATTACCCACTTAGCGCTACGAATGTCCAGTTGCATTTTCTACAGACAGAGTGTTTCAAAACTGCTCAATCAAAAGTATGTTTTAACTCTGTTAACTGAATGCTCAGATCAGAAAGAAGTTTCACAGAATGCTTCTGTGTAGTTTATATTTGAATATATTCCTTTTTCCACTACTACTCTCTTAGCGCTCCAAATGTCCAGTTGCATTTTCTACAGAAAGAGTGTTCAGATCTGCTCAATCAAAAGTATGGTTTAACTCTGTTAGCTGAATGCACAGATCAGAAAGAAGTTTCACAGAATGATTCTGTGTAGTTTATATTTGGAGACATTCCTTTTTCCACTATTACCCTCTTAGCGCTCCGAATCTCCACTTGCATTTTCTACAGAAAGAGTGTTTCAGAACGGCTCAATCAAAACTAAGGTTCAACTCTTTTAGTTGAACAAACAGAACAGAAAGAAGTTTCACACAATTCTTCTGTGTAGTTTTTATTTGTAGACATTCTTTTTCCCAATATAGGCCTCTTAGCGCTCAGAATGTCCAATTGCAGTTTCTACAGAAAGAGTGTTTCAGAACGGCTCAATCAAAAGTAAGGTTCAACTCTGTTAGTTGAATGCACAGAACAGAAAGAAGTTTCATACAATGCTTCTGTGTAGTTTATATTTGAACATACTCTTTTTTCCTCTATTACCCACTTAGCGCTAAGAATGTCCAGTTGCATTTTCTACAGACAGAGTGTTTCAAAACTGCTCAATCAAAAGTATGG
This sequence comes from Symphalangus syndactylus, assembly GCF_028878055.3. Classification (NCBI taxonomy): domain Eukaryota; kingdom Metazoa; phylum Chordata; class Mammalia; order Primates; family Hylobatidae; genus Symphalangus; species Symphalangus syndactylus. Next base: position 160,663,581 of record NC_072447.2, on the reverse strand, counting down.
TTTAACTCTGTTAGCTGAATGCTCAGATCAGAAAGAAGTTTCCCAGAATGCTTCTGTGTAGTTTATATTTGAATATACTCCTTTTTCCACTACTACGCTCTTAGCGCTCCAAATGTCCAGTTGCATTTTCTACAGAAAGAGTGTTCAGATCTGCTCAATCAAAAGTATGGTTTAACTCTGTTAGCTGAATGCACAGATCAGAAAGAAGTTTCACAGAATGATTCTGTGTAGTTTATATTTGAAGACATTAATTTTTACACTATTACCATCTTAGGGCTCCGAATCTCCACTTGCATTTTCTACAAAAAGAGTGTTTCATAACTGCTCAATGAAAAATATGTTTTATCTCTGTTAACTGAATTTACAGATCAGAAATATGTTTCACAGAATGCATCTGTGTAGTTTTTATTTGAAGATATTCTTTTTCCCAATGTAGGCCTCTTAGCGCTTAGCATGTCCAGTTGCAGTTTCTACAGAAAGAGTGTTTCAGAACGGCTCAATCAAAAGTAAGGTTCAACTCTGTTAGTTGAATGCACAGAAGAGAAAGTCTTTTCACAGAATGCTACTGTGTAGTTTATATTTGAATATATTCCTTTTTCCACTATTACCCTCTTAGCGCTCCGAATGTCCACTTGCATTTTCTACAGAAAGAGTGTTCAGAACTGCGCAATCAAAAGTATGGTTTAACTCTGTTAGCTTAATGAACATATCAGAAATAAGTTTCACACAATGCTTCTGTGTAGTTTTTATTTGAAGATATTATTTTTCCCAATAGAGGCCTCTTAGCGCTCAGAATGTCCAATTGCAGTTTCTACAGACATAGTGTTTCAGAAAGGCTCAATCAAAAGTAAGGTTCAACTCTGTTAGTTGAATGCACAGAACAGAAAGTAGTTTCATACAATGCTTCTGTGTAGTTTATATTTGAACATATTCTTTTTTCCACTATTACCCACTTAGCGCTACGAATGTCCAGTTGCATGTTCTACAGACAGAGTGTTTCAAAACTGCTCAATCAAAAGTATGGTTTAACTCCGTTAGCTGAATGCTCAGATCAGAAAGAAGTTTCACAGAATGCTTCTGTGTAGTTTATATTTGAATATATTCCTTTTTCCACTACTACTCTCTTAGCGCTCCAAATGTCCAGTTGCATTTTCTACAGAAAGAGTGTTCAGATCTGCTCAATCAAAAGTATTGTTTAACTCTGTTAGCTGAATGCACAGATCAGAAAGAAGTTTCACAGAATAATTCTGCGTAGTTTATATTTGGAGACATTCCTTTTTCCACTATTACCCTCTTAGCGCTCCGAATCTCCACTTGCATTTTCTACAGAAAGAGTGTTCAGAACTGCGCAATCAAAAGTATGGTTTAACACTGTTAGCTTAATGAACATATCAGAAATAAGTTTCACACAATGCATCTCTGTAGTTTTTATTTGAAGATATTATTTTTCCCAATACAGGCCTCTTAGCGCTCAGGATGTCCAATTGCAGTTTCTACAGAAAGAGTGTTTCAGAAAGGCTCAATCAAAAGTAAGGTTCAACTCTTTTAGTTGAATGCACAGAACAGAAAGAAGTTTCATACAATGCTTCTGTGTAGTTTATATTTGAACATATTCTTTTTTCCACTATTACCCACTTAGCGCTACGAATGTCCAGTTGCATTTTCTACAGACAGAGTGTTTCAAAACTGCTCAATCAAAAGTATGGTTTAACTCTGTTAGCTGAATGCTCAGATCAGAAAGTAGTTTCACAGAATGCTTCTGTGTAGTTTATATATGAATATATTCCTTTTTCCACTACTACTCTCTTAGCGCTCCAAATGTCCAGTTGCATTTTCTACAGAAAGAGTGTTCAGATCTGCTCAATCAAAAGTATGGTTTAACTCTGTTAGCTGAATGCACAGATCAGAAAGAAGTTTCACAGAATGATTCTGTGTAGTTTATATTTGGAGACATTCCTTTTTCCACTATTACCCCCTTAGCGCTCCGAATCTCCACTTGCATTTTCTACAGAAAGAGTGTTTCAGAACGGCTCAATCAAAACTAAGGTTCAACTCTTTTAGTTGAACAAACAGAACAGAAAGAAGTTTCACACAATTCTTCTGTGTAGTTTTTATTTGTAGACATTCTTTCTCCCAATGTAGGCCTCTTAGCGCTCAGAATATCCAATTGCAGTTTCTACGGAAAGAGTGTTTCAGAACGGCTCAATCAAAGTAAGGTTCAACTCTGTTAGTTGAATGCACAGAACAGAAAGAAGTTTCATACAATGCTTCTGTGTAGTTTATATTTGAACATATTCTTTTTTCCACTATTACCCACTTAGCGCTACGAATGTCCAGTTGCATTTTCTACAGACAGAGTGTTTCAAAACTGCTCAATCAAAAGTATGGTTTAACTCTGTTAGCTGAATGCTCAGATCAGAAAGAAGTTTCACAGAATTCTTCTGTGTAGTTTATATTTGAATGTATTCCTTTTTCCACTACTACTCTCTTAGCGCTCCAAATGTCCAGTTGCATTTTCTACAGAAAGAGTGTTCAGATCTGCTCAATCAAAAGTATGGTTTAACTCTGTTAGCTGAATGCACAGATCAGAAAGAAGTTTCACCGAATGATTCTGTGTAGTTTATATTTGAAGACATTCCTTTTTCCACTATTACCCTCTTAGCGCTCCGAATCTCCACTTGCATTTTCTACAAAAAGAGTGTTTCATAACTGTTCAATCAAAAATATGTTTTATCTCTGTTAACTGAATTTACAGATCAGAAATAAGTTTCACAGAATGCATCTGTGTAGTTTTTATTTGAAGATATTCTTTTTCCCAATGTAGGCCTCTTAGCGCTTAGCATGTCCAATTGCAGTTTCTACAGAAAGAGTATTTCAGAACGGCTCAATCAAAAGTAAGGTTCAACTCTGTTAGTTGAATGCACAGAACAGAAAGAATTTTCACAGAATGCTACTGTGTAGTTTTTATTTGAATATATTCCTTTTTCCACTATTACCCTCTTAGCGCTCCGAATGTCCACTTGCATTTTCTACAGAAAGAGTGTTCAGAACTGCGCAATCAAAAGTATGGTTTAACTCTGTTAGCTTAATGAACATATCAGAAATAAGTTTCACACAATGCATCTCTGTAGTTTTTATTTGAAGATATTATTTTTCCCAATACAGGCCTCTTAGCGCTCAGAATGTCCAATTGCAGTTTCTACAGAAAGAGTGTTTCAGAAAGGCTCAATCAAAAGTAAGGTTCAACTCTGTTAGTTGAATGCACAGAACAGAAAGAAGTTTCATACAATGCTTCTGTGTAGTTTATATTTGAACATATTCTTTTTTCCACTATTACCCACTTAGCGCTACGAATGTCCAGTTGCATTTTCTACAGACAGAGTGTTTCAAAACTGCTCAATCAAAAGTATGGTTTAACTCTGTTAGCTGAATGCTCAGATCAGAAAGTAGTTTCACAGAATGCTTCTGTGTAGTTTATATTTGAATATATTCCTTTTTCCACTACTACTCTCTTAGCGCTCCAAATGTCCAGTTGCATTTTCTACAGAAAGAGTGTTCAGATCTGCTCAATCAAAAGTATGGTTTAACTCTGTTAGCTGAATGCACAGATCAGAAAGAAGTTTCACAGAATGATTCTGTGTAGTTTATATTTGGAGACATTCCTTTTTCCACTATTACCCCCTTAGCGCTCCGAATCTCCACTTGCATTTTCTACAGAAAGAGTGTTTCAGAACGGCTCAATCAAAACTAAGGTTCAACTCTTTTAGTTGAACAAACAGAACAGAAAGAGGTTTCACACAATTCTTCTGTGTAGTTTTTATTTGTAGACATTCTTTTTCCCAATGTAGGCCTCTTAGCGCTCAGAATGTCCAATTGCAGTTTCTACAGAAAGAGAGTTTCAGAACGGCTCAATCAAAAGTAAGGTTCAACTCTGTTAGTTGAATGCACAGAACAGAAAGAAGTTTCATACAATGCTTCTGTGTAGTTTATATTTGAACATATTCTTTTTTCCACTATTACCCACATAGCGCTACGAATGTCCAGTTGCATTTTCTACAGACAGAGTGTTTCAAAACTGCTCAATCAAAAGTATGGTTTAACTCTGTTAGCTGAATGCTCAGATCAGAAAGAAGTTTCACAGAATGCTTCTGTGTAGTTTATATTTGAATATATTCCTTTTTCCACTACTACGCTCTTAGCGCTCCAAATGTCCAGTTGCATTTTCTACAGAAAGAGTGTTCAGATCTGCTCAATCAAAAGTATGGTTTAACTCTGTTAGCTGAATGCACAGATCAGAAAGAAGTTTCACCGAATGATTCTGTGTAGTTTATATTTGAAGACATTCCTTTTTCCACTATTACCCTCTTAGCGCTCCGAATCTCCACTTGCATTTTCTACAAAAAGAGTGTTTCATAACTGTTCAATCAAAAATATGTTTTATCTCTGTTAACTGAATTTACAGATCAGAAATAAGTTTCACAGAATGCATCTGTGTAATTTTTATTTGAAGATATTCTTTTTCCCAATGTAGGCCTCTTAGCGCTTAGCATGTCCAATTGCAGTTTCTACAGAAAGAGTGTTTCAGAACGGCTCAATCAAAAGTAAGGTTCAACTCTGTTAGTTGAATGCACAGAACAGAAAGAAGTTTCATACAATGCTTCTGTGTAGTTTATATTTGAACATACTCTTTTTTCCTCTATTACCCACTTAGCGCTACGAATGTCCAGTTGCATTTTCTACAGACAGAGTGTTTCAAAACTGCTCAATCAAAAGTATGGTTTAACTCTGTTAGCTGAATGCTCAGATCAGAAAGCAGTTTCACAGAATGCTTCTGTGTAGTTTATATTTGAATATACTCCTTTTTCCACTACTACGCTCTTAGCGCTCCAAATGCCCAGTTGCATTTTCTACAGAAAGAGTGTTCAGATCTGCTCAATCAAAAGTACGGTTTAACTCTGTTAGCTGAATGCACAGATCAGAAAGAAGTTTCACAGAATGATTCTGTGTAGTTTATATTTGAAGACATTAATTTTTCCACTATTACCCTCTTAGCGCTCCGAATCTCCACTTGCATTTTCTACAAAAAGAGTGTTTCATAACTGCTCAATCAAAAATATATTTTATCTCTGTTAACTGAATTTACAGATCAGAAATATGTTTCACAGAATGCATCTGTGTAGTTTTTATTTGAAGATATTCTTTTTCCCAATGTAGGCCTCTTAGCGCTTAGCATGTCCAATTGCAGTTTCTACAGAAAGAGTGTTTCAGAACGGCTCAATCAAAAGTAAGGTTCAACTCTGTTAGTTGAATGCACAGAAGAGAAAGAATTTTCACAGAATGCTACTGTGTAGTTTATATTTGAATATATTCCTTTTTCCACTATTACCCTCTTAGCGCTCCGAATGTCCACTTGCATTTTCTACAGAAAGAGTGTTCAGAACTGCGCATTCAAAAGTATGGTTTAACTCTGTTAGCTTAATGAACATATCAGAAATAAGTTTCACACAATGCTTCTGTGTAGTTTTTATTTGAAGATATTATTTTTCCCAATAGAGGCCTCTTAGCGCTCAGAATGTCCAATTGCAGTTTCTACAGAAATAGTGTTTCAGAAAGGCTCAATCAAAAGTAAGGTTCAACTCTGTTAGTTGAATGCACAGAACAGAAAGTAGTTTCATACAATGCTTCTGTGTAGTTTATATTTGAACATATTCTTTTTTCCACTATTACCCACTTAGCGCTACGAATGTCCAGTTGCATTTTCTACAGACAGAGTGTTTCAAAACTGCTCAATCAAAAGTATGGTTTAACTCCGTTAGCTGAATGCTGCGATCAGAAAGAAGTTTCACAGAATGCTTCTGTGTAGTTTATATTTGAATATATTCCTTTTTCCACTACTACTCTCTTAGCGCTCCAAATGTCCAGTTGCATTTTCTACAGAAAGAGTGTTCAGATCTGCTCAATCAAAAGTATTGTTTAACTCTGTTAGCTGAATGCACAGATCAGAAAGAAATTTCACAGAATGATTCTGCGTAGTTTATATTTGGAGACATTCCTTTTTCCACTATTACCCTCTTAGCGCTCCGAATCTCCACTTGCATTTTCTACAGAAAGAGTGTTTCAGAACGGCTCAATCAAAACTAAGGTTCAACTCTTTTAGTTGAACAAACAGAACAGAAAGAAGTTTCACACAATTCTTCTGTGTAGTTTTTATTTGTAGACATTCTTTTTCCCAATATAGGCCTCTTAGCGCTCAGAATGTCCAATTGCAGTTTCTACAGAAAGAGTGTTTCAGAACGGCTCAATCAAAAGTAAGGTTCAACTCTGTTAGTTGAATGCACAGAACAGAAAGAAGTTTCATACAATGCTTCTGTGTAGTTTATATTTGAACATATTCTTTTTTCCACTATTACCCACTTAGCGCTACGAATGTCCAGTTGCATTTTCTACAGACAGAGTGTTTCAAAACTGCTCAATCAAAAGTATGGTTTAACTCTGTTAGCTGAATGCTCAGATCAGAAAGAAGTTTCACAGAATGCTTCTGTGTAGTTTATATTTGAATATATTCCTTTTTCCACTACTACGCTCTTAGCGCTCCAAATGTCCAGTTGCATTTTCTACAGAAAGAGTGTTCAGATCTGCTCAATCAAAAGTATGGTTTAACTCTGTTAGCTGAATGCACAGATCAGAAAGAAGTTTCACCGAATGATTCTGTGTAGTTTATATTTGAAGACATTCCTTTTTCCACTATTACCCTCTTAGCGCTCCGAATCTCCACTTGCATTTTCTACAAAAAGAGTGTTTCATAACTGCTCAATCAAAAATATGTTTTATCTCTGTTAACTGAATTTACAGATCAGAAATAAGTTTCACAGAATGCATCTGTGTAGTTTTTATTTGAAGATATTCTTTTTCCCAGTGTAGGCCTCTTAGCGCTTAGCATGTCCAATTGCAGTTTCTACAGAAAGAGTGTTTCAGAACGGCTCAATCAAAAGTAAGTTTCAACTCTATTAGTTGAATGCACAGAACAGAAAGAATTTTCACAGAATGCTACTGTGTAGTTTATATTTGAATATATTCCTTTTTCCACTATTACCCTCTTAGCGGTCCGAATGTCCACTTGCATTTTCTACAGAAAGAGTGTTCAGAACTGCGCAATCAAAAGTATGGTTTAACTCTGTTAGCTTAATGAACATATCAGAAATAAGTTTCACACAATGCTTCTGTGTAGTTTTTATTTGAAGATATTATTTTTCCCAATAGAGGCCTCTTAGCGCTCAGAATGTCCAATTGCAGTTTCTACAGAAATAGTGTTTCAGAAAGGCTCAATCAAAAGTAAGGTTCAACTCTGTTAGTTGAATGCACAGAACAGAAAGAAGTTTCATACAATGCTTCTGTGTAGTTTATATTTGAACATACTCTTTTTTCCTCTATTACCCACTTAGCGCTACGAATGTCCAGTTGCATTTTCTACAGACAGAGTGTTTCAAAACTGCTCAATCAAAAGTATGGTTTAACTCTGTTAGCTGAATGCTCAGATCAGAAAGAAGTTTCACAGAATGCTTCTGTGTAGTTTATATTTGAATATACTCCTTTTTCCACTACTACGCTCTTAGCGCTCCAAATGTCCAGTTGCATTTTCTACAGAAAGAGTGTTCAGATCTGCTCAATCAAAAGTATGGTTTAACTCTGTTAGCTGAATGCACAGATCAGAAAGAAGTTTCACCGAATGATTCTGTGTAGTTTATATTTGAAGACATTCCTTTTTCCACTATTACCCTCTTAACGCTCCGAATCTCCACTTGCATTTTCTACAAAAAGAGTGTTTCATAACTGCTCAATCAAAAATATGTTTTATCTCTGTTAACTGAATTTACAGATCAGAAATAAGTTTCACAGAATGCATCTGTGTAGTTTTTAATTGAAGATATTTTTTTTCCCAATGTAGGCCTCTTAGCGCTTAGCATGTCCAATTGCAGTTTCTACAGAAAGAGTGTTTCAGAACGGCTCAATCAAAAGTAAGGTTCAACTCTGTTAGTTGAATGCACAGAACAGAAAGAATTTTCACAGAATGCTACTGTGTAGTTTATATTTGAATATATTCCTTTTTCCACTATTACCCTCTTAGCGCTCCGAATGTCCACTTGCATTTTCTACAGAAAGAGTGTTCAGAACTGCGCAATCAAAAGTATGGTTTAACTCTGTTAGCTTAATGAACACATCAGAAATAAGTTTCACACAATGCTTCTGTGTAGTTTTTATTTGAAGATATTCTTTTTCCCAATAAAGGCCTCTTAGCGCTCAGAATGTCCAATTGCAGTTTCTACAGAAAGAGTGTTTCAGAAAGGCTCAATCAAAAGTAAGGTTCAACTCTGTTAGTTGAATGCACAGAACAGAAAGAAGTTTCATACAATGCTTCTGTGTAGTTTATATTTGAACATATTCTTTTTTCCACTATTACCCACTTAGCGCTACGAATGTCCAGTTGCATTTTCTACAGACAGAGTGTCTCAAAACTGCTCAATCAAAAGTATGGTTTAACTCCGTTAGCTGAATGCTCAGATCAGAAAGAAGTTTCACAGAATGCTTCTGTGTAGTTTATATTTGAATATATTCCTTTTTCCACTAATACTCTCTTAGCGCTCCAAATGTCCAGTTGCATTTTCTACAGAAAGAGTGTTCAGATCTGCTCAATCAAAAGTATGGTTTAACTCTGTTAGCTGAATGCACAGATCAGAAAGTAGTTTCACATAATGATTCTGCGTAGTTTATATTTGGAGACATTCCTTTTTCCACTATTACCCTCTTAGCGCTCCGAATCTCCACTTGCATTTTCTACAGAAAGAGTGTTTCAGAACGGCTCAATCAAAACTAAGGTTCAACTCTTTTAGTTGAACAAACAGAACAGAAAAAAGTTTCACACAATTCTTCTGTGTAGTTTTTATTTGTAGACATTCTTTTTCCCAATATAGGCCTCTTAGCGCTCAGAATGTCCAATTGCAGTTTCTACAGAAAGAGTGTTTCAGAAGGGCTCAATCAAAAGTAAGGTTCAACTCTGTTAGTTGAATGCACAGGACAGAAAGAAGTTTCATACAATGCTTCTGTGTAGTTTATATTTGAAAATATTCTTTTTTCCACTATAACCCACTTAGCGCTACGAATGTCCAGTTGCATTTTCTACAGACAGAGTGTTTCAAAACTGCTTAATCAAAAGTATGGTTTAACTCTGTTAGCTGAATGCTCAGATCAGAAAGAAGTTTCACAGAATGCTTCTGTGTAGTTTATATTTGAATATATTCCTTTTTCCACTACTACGCTCTTAGCGCTCCAAATGTCCAGTTGCATTTTCTACAGAAAGAGTGTTCAGATCTGCTCAATCAAAAGTATGGTTTAACTCTGTTAGCTGAATGCACAGATCAGAAAGAATTTTCACCGAATGATTCTGTGTAGTTTATATTTGAAGACATTCCTTTTTCCACTATTACCTTCTTAGCGCTCCGAATCTCCACTTGCATTTTCTACAAAAAGAGTGTTTCATAACTGCTCAATCAAAAATATGTTTTATCTCTGTTAACTGAATTTACAGATCAGAAATAAGTTTCACAGAATGCATCTGTGTAGTTTTTATTTGAAGATATCCTTTTTCCCAATGTAGGCCTCTTAGCGCTTAGAATGTCCAATTGCAGTTTCTACAGAAAGAGTGTTTCAGAACGGCTCAATCAAAAGTAAGGTTCAACTCTGTTAGTTGAATGCACAGAACAGAAAGAATTTTCACAGAATGCTACTGTGTAGTTTATATTTGAATATATTCCTTTTTCCACTATTACCCTCTTAGCTCTCCGAATGTCCACTTGCATTTTCTACAGAAAGAGTGTTCAGAACTGCGCAATCAAAAGTATGGTTTAACTCTGTTAGCTTAATGAACATATCAGAAATAAGTTTCACACAATGCTTCTGTGTAGTTTTTATTTGAAGATATTATTTTTCCCAATAGAGGCCTCTTAGCGCTCAGAATGTCCAATTGCAGTTTCTACAGAAAGAGTGTTTCAGAAAGGCTCAATCAAAAGTAAGGTTCAACTCTGTTAGTTGAATGCACAGAACAGAAAGAAGTTTCATACAATGCTTCTGTGTAGTTTATATTTGAACATATTCTTTTTTCCACTATTACCCACTTAGCGCTACGAATGTCCAGTTGCATTTTCTACAGACAGAGTGTTTCAAAACTGCTCAATCAAAAGTATGGTTTAACTCTGTTAGCTGAATGCTCAGATCAGAAAGAAGTTTCACAGAATGCTTCTGTGTAGTTTATATTTGAATATATTCCTTTTTCCACTACTACGCTCTTAGCGCTCCAAATGTCCAGTTGCATTTTCTACAGAAAGAGTGTTCAGATCTGCTCAATCAAAAGTATGGTTTAACTCTGTTAGCTGAATGCACAGATCAGAAAGAAGTTTCACAGAATGATTCTGTGTAGTTTATATTTGGAGACATTACTTTTTCCACTATTACCCTCTTAGCGCTCCGAATCTCCACTTGCATTTTATACAGAAAGAGTGTTTCAGAACGGCTCAATCAAAACTAAGGTTCAACTCTTTTAGTTGAACAAACAGAACAGAAAGAAGTTTCACACAATTCTTCTGTGTAGTTTTTATTTGTAGACATTCTTTTTCCCAATATAGGCCTCTTAGCGCTCAGAATGTCCAATTGCAGTTTCTACAGAAAGAGTGTTTCAGAACGGCTCAATCAAAAGTAAGGTTCAACTCTGTTATTTGAATGCACAGGAGAGAAAGAAGTTTCATACAATGCTTCTGTGTAGTTTATATTTGAACATATTCTTTTTTCCACTATAACCCACTTAGCGCTACGAATGTCCAGTTGCATTTTCTACAGACAGAGTGTTTCAAAACTGCTTAATCAAAAGTATGGTTTAACTCTGTTAGCTGAATGCTCAGATCAGAAAGAAGTTTCACAGAATGCTTCTGTGTAGTTTATATTTGAATATATTCCTTTTTCCACTACTACGCTCTTAGCGCTCCAAATGTCCAGTTGGATTTTCTATAGAAAGAGTGTTCAGATCTGCTCAATCAAAAGTATGGTTTAACTCTGTTAGCTGAATGCACAGATCAGAAAGAAGTTTCACCGAATGATTCTGTGTACTTTATATTTGAAGACATTCCTTTTTCCACTATTACCCTCTTAGCGCTCCGAATCTCCACTTGCATTTTCTACAAAAAGAGTGTTTCATAACTGCTCAATCAAAAATATGTTTTATCTCTGTTAACTGAATTTACAGATCAGAAATAAGTTTCACAGAATGCATCTGTGTAGTTTTTATTTGAAGATATTCTTTTTCCCAATGTAGGCCTCTTAGCGCTTAGCATGTCCAATTGCAGTTTCTACAGAAAGAGTGTTTCAGAACGGCTCAATCAAAAGTAAGGTTCAACTCTGTTAGTTGAATGCACAGAACAGAAAGAATTTTCACAGAATGCTACTGTGTAGTTTATATTTGAATATATTCCTTTTTCCACTATTACCCTCTTAGCGCTCCGAATGTCCACTTGCATTTTCTACAGAAAGAGTGTTCAGAACTGCGCAATGAAAAGTATGGTTTAACTCTGTTAGCTTAACGAACATATCAGAAATAAGTTTCACACAATGCTTCTGTGTAGTTTTTATTTGAAGATATTATTTTTCCCAATAGAGGCCTCTTAGCGCTCAGAATGTCCAATTGCAGTTTCTACAGAAAGAGTGTTTCAGAAAGGCTCAATCAATAGTAAGGTTCAACTCTGTTAGTTGAATGCACAGAACAGAAAGGAGTTTCATACAATGCTTCTGTGTAGTTTATATTTGAACATATTCTTTTTTCCACTATTACCCACTTAGCGCTACGAATGTCCAGTTGCATTTTCTACAGACAGAGTGTTTCAAAACTGCTCAATCAAAAGTATGGTTTAACTCTGTTAGCTGAATGCTCAGATCAGAAAGAAGTTTCACAGAATGCTTCTGTGTAGTTTATATTTGAATATATTCCTTTTTCCACTACTACTCTCTTAGCGCTCCAAATGTCCAGTTGCATTTTCTACAGAATGAGTGTTCAGATCTGCTCAATCAAAAGTATGGTATAACTCTGTTAGCTGAATGCACAGATCAGAAAGAAGTTTCACAGAATGATTCTGTGTAGTTTATATTTGGAGACATTCCTTTTTCCACTATTACCCTCTTAGCGCTCCGAATCTCCACTTGCATTTTCTACAGAAAGAGTGTTTCAGAACGGCTCAATCAAAACTAAGGTTCAACTCTTTTAGTTGAACAAACAGAACAGAAAGAAGTTTCACACAATTCTTCTTTGTAGTTTTTATTTGTAGACATTCTTTTTCCCAATATAGGCCTCTTAGCGCTCAGAATGTCCAATTGCAGTTTCTACAGAAGGAGTGTTTCAGAACGACACAATCAAAAGTAAGGTTCAACTCTGTTAGTTGAATGCACAGAAAAGAAAGAAGTTTCATACAATGCTTCTGTGTAGTTTATATTTGAACATATTCTTTTTCCACTATTACCCACTTAGCGCTACGAATGTCCAGTTGCATTTTCTACAGACAGAGTGTTTCAAAACTGCTCAATCAAAAGTATGGTTTAACTCTGTTAGCTGAATGCTCAGATCAGAAAGAAGTTTCACAGAATGCTTCTGTGTAGTTTATATTTGAATATATTCCTTTTTCCACTACTACGCTCTTAGCGCTCCAAATGTCCAGTTGGATTTTCTACAGAAAGAGTGTTCAGATCTGCTCAATCAAAAGTATGGTTTAACTCTGTTAGCTGAATGCACAGATCAGAAAGAAGTTTCACCGAATGATTCTGTGTAGTTTATATTTGAAGACATTCCTTTTTCCACTATTACCCTCTTAGCGCTCCGAATCTCCACTTGCATTTTCTACAAAAAGAGTGTTTCATAACTGCTCAATCAAAAATATGTTTTATCTCTGTTAACTGAATTTACAGATCAGAAATAAGTTTCACAGAATGCATCTGTGTAGTTTTTATTTGAAGATATTCTTTTTCCCAATGTAGGCCTCTTAGCGCTTAGCATGTCCAATTGCAGTTTCTACAGAAAGAGTGTTTCAGAACGGCTCAATCAAAAGTAAGGTTCAACTCTGTTAGTTGAATGCACAGAACAGAAAGAATTTTCACAGAATGCTACTGTGTAGTTTATATTTGAATATATTCCTTTTTCCACTATTACCCTCTTAGCGCTCCGAATGTCCACTTGCATTTTCTACAGAAAGAGTGTTCAGAACTGCGCAATGAAAAGTATGGTTTAACTCTGTTAGCTTAACGAACATATCAGAAATAAGTTTCACACAATGCTTCTGTGTAGTTTTTATTTGAAGATATTATTTTTCCCAATAGAGGCCTCTTAGCGCTCAGAATGTCCAATTGCAGTTTCTACAGAAAGAGTGTTTCAGAAAGGCTCAATCAATAGTAAGGTTCAACTCTGTTAGTTGAATGCACAGAACAGAAAGGAGTTTCATACAATGCTTCTGTGTAGTTTATATTTGAACATATTCTTTTTTCCACTATTACCCACTTAGCGCTACGAATGTCCAGTTGCATTTTCTACAGACAGAGTGTTTCAAAACTGCTCAATCAAAAGTATGGTTTAACTCTGTTAGCTGAATGCTCAGATCAGAAAGAAGTTTCACAGAATGCTTCTGTGTAGTTTATATTTGAATATATTCCTTTTTCCACTACTACTCTCTTAGCGCTCCAAATGTCCAGTTGCATTTTCTACAGAATGAGTGTTCAGATCTGCTCAATCAAAAGTATGGTATAACTCTGTTAGCTGAATGCACAGATCAGAAAGAAGTTTCACAGAATGATTCTGTGTAGTTTATATTTGGAGACATTCCTTTTTCCACTATTACCCTCTTAGCGCTCCGAATCTCCACTTGCATTTTCTACAGAAAGAGTGTTTCAGAACGGCTCAATCAAAACTAAGGTTCAACTCTTTTAGTTGAACAAACAGAACAGAAAGAAGTTTCACACAATTCTTCTTTGTAGTTTTTATTTGTAGACATTCTTTTTCCCAATATAGGCCTCTTAGCGCTCAGAATGTCCAATTGCAGTTTCTACAGAAGGAGTGTTTCAGAACGACACAATCAAAAGTAAGGTTCAACTCTGTTAGTTGAATGCACAGAAAAGAAAGAAGTTTCATACAATGCTTCTGTGTAGTTTATATTTGAACATATTCTTTTTCCACTATTACCCACTTAGCGCTACGAATGTCCAGTTGCATTTTCTACAGACAGAGTGTTTCAAAACTGCTCAATCAAAAGTATGGTTTAACTCTGTTAGCTGAATGCTCAGATCAGAAAGAAGTTTCACAGAATGCTTCTGTGTAGTTTATATTTGAATATATTCCTTTTTCCACTACTACGCTCTTAGCGCTCCAAATGTCCAGTTGCATTTTCTACAGAAAGAGTGTTCAGATCTGCTCAATCAAAAGTATGGTTTAACTCTGTTAGCTGAATGCACAGATCAGAAAGAAGTTTCACCGAATGATTCTGTGTAGTTTATATTTGAAGACATTCCTTTTTCCACTATTACCCTCTTAGCGCTCCGAATCTCCACTTGCATTTTCTACAAAAAGAGTGTTTCATAACTGCTCAATCAAAAATATGTTTTATCTCTGTTAACTGAATTTACAGATCAGAAATAAGTTTCACAGAATGCATCTGTGTAGTTTTTATTTGAAGATATTCTTTTTCCCAATGTAGGCCTCTTAGCGCTTAGCATGTCCAATTGCAGTTTCTACAGAAAGAGTGTTTCAGAACGGCTCAATCAAAAGTAAGGTTCAACTCTGTTAGTTGAATGCACAGAACAGAAAGAATTTTCACAGAATGCTACTGTGTAGTTTATATTTGAATATATTCCTTTTTCCACTATTACCCTCTTAGCGCTCCGAATGTCCACTTGCATTTTCTACAGAAAGAGTGTTCAGAACTGCGCAATGAAAAGTATGGTTTAACTCTGTTAGCTTAATGAACATATCAGAAATAAGTTTCACACAATGCTTCTGTGTAGTTTTTATTTGAAGATATTATTTTTCCCAATAGAGGCCTCTTAGCGCTCAGAATGTCCAATTGCAGTTTCTACAGAAAGAGTGTTTCAGAAAGGCTCAATCAATAGTAAGGTTCAACTCTGTTAGTTGAATGCACAGAACAGAAAGGAGTTTCATACAATGCTTCTGTGTAGTTTATATTTGAACATATTCTTTTTTCCACTATTACCCACTTAGCGCTACGAATGTCCAGTTGCATTTTCTACAGACAGAGTGTTTCAAAACTGCTCAATCAAAAGTATGGTTTAATTCTGTTAACTGAATGCTCAGATCAGAAAGAAGTTTCACAGAATGCTTCTGTGTAGTTTATATTTGAATATATTCCTTTTTCCACTACTACTCTCTTAGCGCTCCAAATGTCCAGTTGCATTTTCTACAGAATGAGTGTTCAGATCTGCTCAATCAAAAGTATGGTTTAACTCTGTTAGCTGAATGCACAGATCAGAAAGAAGTTTCACAGAATGATTCTGTGTAGTTTATATTTGGAGACATTCCTTTTTCCACTATTACCCTCTTAGCGCTCCGAATCTCCACTTGCATTTTCTACAGAAAGAGTGTTTCAGAACGGCTCAATCAAAACTAAGGTTCAACTCTTTTAGTTGAACAAACAGAACAGAAAGAAGTTTCACACAATTCTTCTGTGTAGTTTTTATTTGTAGACATTCTTTTTCCCAATATAGGCCTCTTAGCGCTCAGAATGTCCAATTGCAGTTTCTACAGAAAGAGTGTTTCAGAACGGCTCAATCAAAAGTAAGGTTCAACTCTGTTAGTTGAATGCACAGAACAGAAAGAAGTTTCATACAATGCTTCTGTGTAGTTTATATTTGAACATACTCTTTTTTCCTCTATTACCCACTTAGCGCTACGAATGTCCAGTTGCATTTTCTACAGACAGAGTGTTTCAAAACTGCTCAATCAAAAGTATGGTTTAACTCTGTTAGCTGAATGCTCAGATCAGAAAGAAGTTTCACAGAATGCTTCTGTGTAGTTTATATTTGAATATACTCCTTTTTCCACTACTACGCTCTTAGCGCTCCAAATGTCCAGTTGCATTTTCTACAGAAAGAGTGTTCAGATCTGCTCAATCAAAAGTATGGTTTAACTCTGTTAGCTGAATGCACAGATCAGAAAGAAGTTTCACCGAATGATTCTGTGTAGTTTATATTTGAAGACATTCCTTTTTCCACTATTACCCTCTTAGCGCTCCGAATCTCCACTTGCATTTTCTACAAAAAGAGTGTTTCATAACTGCTCAATCAAAAATATGTTTTATCTCTGTTAACTGAATTTACAGATCAGAAATAAGTTTCAGAGAATGCATCTGTGTAGTTTTTATTTGAAGATATTCTTTTTCCCAGTGTAGGCCTCTTAGCGCTTAGCATGTCCAATTGCAGTTTCTACAGAAAGAGTGTTTCAGAACGGCTCAATCAAAAGTAAGGTTCAACTCTGTTAGTTGAATGCACAGAACAGAAAGAATTTTCACAGAATGCTACTGTGTAGTTTATATTTGAATATATTCCTTTTTCCACTATTACCCTCTTAGCGCTCCGAATGTCCACTTGCATTTTCTACAGAAAGAGTGTTCAGAACTGCGCAATGAAAAGTATGGTTTAACTCTGTTAGCTTAACGAACATATCAGAAATAAGTTTCACACAATGCTTCTGTGTAGTTTTTATTTGAAGATATTATTTTTCCCAATAGAGGCCTCTTAGCGCTCAGAATGTCCAATTGCAGTTTCTACAGAAAGAGTGTTTCAGAAAGGCTCAATCAATAGTAAGGTTCAACTCTGTTAGTTGAATGCACAGAACAGAAAGGAGTTTCATACAATGCTTCTGTGTAGTTTATATTTGAACATATTCTTTTTTCCACTATTACCCACTTAGCGCTACGAATGTCCAGTTGCATTTTCTACAGACAGAGTGTTTCAAAACTGCTCAATCAAAAGTATGGTTTAACTCTGTTAGCTGAATGCTCAGATCAGAAAGAAGTTTCACAGAATGCTTCTGTGTAGTTTATATTTGAATATATTCCTTTTTCCACTACTACTCTCTTAGCGCTCCAAATGTCCAGTTGCATTTTCTACAGAATGAGTGTTCAGATCTGCTCAATCAAAAGTATGGTATAACTCTGTTAGCTGAATGCACAGATCAGAAAGAAGTTTCACAGAATGATTCTGTGTAGTTTATATTTGGAGACATTCCTTTTTCCACTATTACCCTCTTAGCGCTCCGAATCTCCACTTGCATTTTCTACAGAAAGAGTGTTTCAGAACGGCTCAATCAAAACTAAGGTTCAACTCTTTTAGTTGAACAAACAGAACAGAAAGAAGTTTCACACAATTCTTCTTTGTAGTTTTTATTTGTAGACATTCTTTTTCCCAATATAGGCCTCTTAGCGCTCAGAATGTCCAATTGCAGTTTCTACAGAAGGAGTGTTTCAGAACGACACAATCAAAAGTAAGGTTCAACTCTGTTAGTTGAATGCACAGAAAAGAAAGAAGTTTCATACAATGCTTCTGTGTAGTTTATATTTGAACATATTCTTTTTCCACTATTACCCACTTAGCGCTACGAATGTCCAGTTGCATTTTCTACAGACAGAGTGTTTCAAAACTGCTCAATCAAAAGTATGGTTTAACTCTGTTAGCTGAATGCTCAGATCAGAAAGAAGTTTCACAGAATGCTTCTGTGTAGTTTATATTTGAATATATTCCTTTTTCCACTACTACGCTCTTAGCGCTCCAAATGTCCAGTTGGATTTTCTACAGAAAGAGTGTTCAGATCTGCTCAATCAAAAGTATGGTTTAACTCTGTTAGCTGAATGCACAGATCAGAAAGAAGTTTCACCGAATGATTCTGTGTAGTTTATATTTGAAGACATTCCTTTTTCCACTATTACCCTCTTAGCGCTCCGAATCTCCACTTGCATTTTCTACAAAAAGAGTGTTTCATAACTGCTCAATCAAAAATATGTTTTATCTCTGTTAACTGAATTTACAGATCAGAAATAAGTTTCACAGAATGCATCTGTGTAGTTTTTATTTGAAGATATTCTTTTTCCCAATGTAGGCCTCTTAGCGCTTAGCATGTCCAATTGCAGTTTCTACAGAAAGAGTGTTTCAGAACGGCTCAATCAAAAGTAAGGTTCAACTCTGTTAGTTGAATGCACAGAACAGAAAGAATTTTCACAGAATGCTACTGTGTAGTTTATATTTGAATATATTCCTTTTTCCACTATTACCCTCTTAGCGCTCCGAATGTCCACTTGCATTTTCTACAGAAAGAGTGTTCAGAACTGCGCAATGAAAAGTATGGTTTAACTCTGTTAGCTTAACGAACATATCAGAAATAAGTTTCACACAATGCTTCTGTGTAGTTTTTATTTGAAGATATTATTTTTCCCAATAGAGGCCTCTTAGCGCTCAGAATGTCCAATTGCAGTTTCTACAGAAAGAGTGTTTCAGAAAGGCTCAATCAATAGTAAGGTTCAACTCTGTTAGTTGAATGCACAGAACAGAAAGGAGTTTCATACAATGCTTCTGTGTAGTTTATATTTGAACATATTCTTTTTTCCACTATTACCCACTTAGCGCTACGAATGTCCAGTTGCATTTTCTACAGACAGAGTGTTTCAAAACTGCTCAATCAAAAGTATGGTTTAACTCTGTTAGCTGAATGCTCAGATCAGAAAGAAGTTTCACAGAATGCTTCTGTGTAGTTTATATTTGAATATATTCCTTTTTCCACTACTACTCTCTTAGCGCTCCAAATGTCCAGTTGCATTTTCTACAGAATGAGTGTTCAGATCTGCTCAATCAAAAGTATGGTATAACTCTGTTAGCTGAATGCACAGATCAGAAAGAAGTTTCACAGAATGATTCTGTGTAGTTTATATTTGGAGACATTCCTTTTTCCACTATTACCCTCTTAGCGCTCCGAATCTCCACTTGCATTTTCTACAGAAAGAGTGTTTCAGAACGGCTCAATCAAAACTAAGGTTCAACTCTTTTAGTTGAACAAACAGAACAGAAAGAAGTTTCACACAATTCTTCTTTGTAGTTTTTATTTGTAGACATTCTTTTTCCCAATATAGGCCTCTTAGCGCTCAGAATGTCCAATTGCAGTTTCTACAGAAGGAGTGTTTCAGAACGACACAATCAAAAGTAAGGTTCAACTCTGTTAGTTGAATGCACAGAAAAGAAAGAAGTTTCATACAATGCTTCTGTGTAGTTTATATTTGAACATATTCTTTTTCCACTATTACCCACTTAGCGCTACGAATGTCCAGTTGCATTTTCTACAGACAGAGTGTTTCAAAACTGCTCAATCAAAAGTATGGTTTAACTCTGTTAGCTGAATGCTCAGATCAGAAAGAAGTTTCACAGAATGCTTCTGTGTAGTTTATATTTGAATATATTCCTTTTTCCACTACTACGCTCTTAGCGCTCCAAATGTCCAGTTGCATTTTCTACAGAAAGAGTGTTCAGATCTGCTCAATCAAAAGTATGGTTTAACTCTGTTAGCTGAATGCACAGATCAGAAAGAAGTTTCACCGAATGATTCTGTGTAGTTTATATTTGAAGACATTCCTTTTTCCACTATTACCCTCTTAGCGCTCCGAATCTCCACTTGCATTTTCTACAAAAAGAGTGTTTCATAACTGCTCAATCAAAAATATGTTTTATCTCTGTTAACTGAATTTACAGATCAGAAATAAGTTTCACAGAATGCATCTGTGTAGTTTTTATTTGAAGATATTCTTTTTCCCAATGTAGGCCTCTTAGCGCTTAGCATGTCCAATTGCAGTTTCTACAGAAAGAGTGTTTCAGAACGGCTCAATCAAAAGTAAGGTTCAACTCTGTTAGTTGAATGCACAGAACAGAAAGAATTTTCACAGAATGCTACTGTGTAGTTTATATTTGAATATATTCCTTTTTCCACTATTACCCTCTTAGCGCTCCGAATGTCCACTTGCATTTTCTACAGAAAGAGTGTTCAGAACTGCGCAATGAAAAGTATGGTTTAACTCTGTTAGCTTAATGAACATATCAGAAATAAGTTTCACACAATGCTTCTGTGTAGTTTTTATTTGAAGATATTATTTTTCCCAATAGAGGCCTCTTAGCGCTCAGAATGTCCAATTGCAGTTTCTACAGAAAGAGTGTTTCAGAAAGGCTCAATCAATAGTAAGGTTCAACTCTGTTAGTTGAATGCACAGAACAGAAAGAAGTTTCATACAATGCTTCTGTGTAGTTTATATTTGAACATATTCTTTTTTCCACTATTACCCACTTAGCGCTACGAATGTCCAGTTGCATTTTCTACAGACAGAGTGTTTCAAAACTGCTCAATCAAAAGTATGCTTTAATTCTGTTAACTGAATGCTCAGATCAGAAAGAAGTTTCACAGAATGCTTCTGTGTAGTTTATATTTGAATATATTCCTTTTTCCACTACTACTCTCTTAGCGCTCCAAATGTCCAGTTGCATTTTCTACAGAATGAGTGTTCAGATCTGCTCAATCAAAAGTATGGTTTAACTCTGTTAGCTGAATGCACAGATCAGAAAGAAGTTTCACAGAATGATTCTGTGTAGTTTATATTTGGAGACATTCCTTTTTCCACTATTACCCTCTTAGCGTTCCGAATCTCCACTTGCATTTTCTACAGAAAGAGTGTTTCAGAACGGCTCAATCAAAACTAAGGTTCAACTCTTTTAGTTGAACAAACAGAACAGAAAGAAGTTTCACACAATTCTTCTGTGTAGTTTTTATTTGTAGACATTCTTTTTCCCAATATAGGCCTCTTAGCGCTCAGAATGTCCAATTGCAGTTTCTACAGAAAGAGTGTTTCAGAACGGCTCAATCAAAAGTAAGGTTCAACTCTGTTAGTTGAATGCACAGAACAGAAAGAAGTTTCATACAATGCTTCTGTGTAGTTTATATTTGAACATACTCTTTTTTCCTCTATTACCCACTTAGCGCTACGAATGTCCAGTTGCATTTTCTACAGACAGAGTGTTTCAAAACTGCTCAATCAAAAGTATGGTTTAACTCTGTTAGCTGAATGCTCAGATCAGAAAGAAGTTTCACAGAATGCTTCTGTGTAGTTTATATTTGAATATACTCCTTTTTCCACTACTACGCTCTTAGCGCTCCAAATGTCCAGTTGCATTTTCTACAGAAAGAGTGTTCAGATCTGCTCAATCAAAAGTATGGTTTAACTCTGTTAGCTGAATGCACAGATCAGAAAGAAGTTTCACCGAATGATTCTGTGTAGTTTATATTTGAAGACATTCCTTTTTCCACTATTACCCTCTTAGCGCTCCGAATCTCCACTTGCATTTTCTACAAAAAGAGTGTTTCATAACTGCTCAATCAAAAATATGTTTTATCTCTGTTAACTGAATTTACAGATCAGAAATAAGTTTCAGAGAATGCATCTGTGTAGTTTTTATTTGAAGATATTCTTTTTCCCAGTGTAGGCCTCTTAGCGCTTAGCATGTCCAATTGCAGTTTCTACAGAAAGAGTGTTTCAGAACGGCTCAATCAAAAGTAAGGTTCAACTCTGTTAGTTGAATGCACAGAACAGAAAGAATTTTCACAGAATGCTACTGTGTAGTTTATATTTGAATATATTCCTTTTTCCACTATTACCCTCTTAGCGCTCCGAATGTCCACTTGCATTTTCTACAGAAAGAGTGTTCAGAACTGCGCAATCAAAAGTATGGTTTAACTCTGTTAGCTTAATGAACATATCAGAAATAAGTTTCACACAATGCTTCGGTGTAGTTTTTATTTGAAGATATTATTTTTCCCAATAGAGGCCTCTTAGCGCTCAGAATGTCCAATTGCAGTGTCTACAGAAAGAGTGTTTCAGAAAGGCTCAATCAATAGTAAGGTTCAACTCTGTTAGTTGAATGCACAGAACAGAAAGAAGTTTCATACAATGTTTCTGTGTAGTTTATATTTGAACATATTCTTTTTTCCACTATTACCCACTTAGCGCTACGAATGTCCAGTTGCATTTTCTACAGACAGAGTATTTCAAAACTGCTCAATCAAAAGTATGGTTTAACTCGGTTAGCTGAATGCTCAGATCAGAAAGAAGTTTCACAGAATGCTTCTGTGTAGTTTATATTTGAATATATTCCTTTTTCCACTACTACTCTCTCAGCGCTCCAAATGTCCAGTTGCATTTTCTACAGAATGAGTGTTCAGATCTGCTCAATCAAAAGTATGGTTTAACTCTGTTAGCTGAATGCACAGATCAGAAAGAAGTTTCACAGAATGATTCTGTGTAGTTTATATTTGGAGACATTCCTTTTTCCACTATTACCCTCTTAGCGCTCCGAATCTCCACTTGCATTTTCTACAGAAAGAGTGTTTCAGAACGGCTCAATCAAAACTAAGGTTCAACTCTTTTAGTTGAACAAACAGAACAGAAAGAAGTTTCACACAATTCTTCTGTGTAGTTTTTATTTGTAGACATTCTTTTTCCCAATATAGGCCTCTTAGCGCTCAGAATGTCCAATTGCAGTTTCTACAGAAAGAGTGTTTCAGAACGGCTCAATGAAAAGTAAGGTTCAACTCTGTTAGTTGAATGCACAGGACAGAAAGAAGTTTCATACAATGCTTCTGTGTAGTTTATATTTGAACATATTCTTTTTTCCACTATAACCCACTTAGCGCTACGAATGTCCAGTTGCATTTTCTACAGACAGAGTGTTTCAAAACTGCTTAATCAAAAGTATGGTTTAACTCTGTTAGCTGAATGCTCAGATCAGAAAGAAGTTTCACAGAATGCTTCTGTGTAGTATATATTTGAATATATTCCTTTTTCCACTACTACGCTCTTAGCGCTCCAAATGTCCAGTTGCATTTTCTACAGAAAGAGTGTTCAGATCTGCTCAATCAAAAGTATGGTTTAACTCTGTTAGCTGAATGCACAGATCAGAAAGAAGTTTCACCGAATGATTCTGTGTAGTTTATATTTGAAGACATTCCTTTTTCCACTATTACCCTCTTAGCGCTCCGAATCTCCACTTGCATTTTCTACAAAAAGAGTGTTTCATAACTGCTCAATCAAAAATATGTTTTATCTCTGTTAACTGAATTTACAGATCAGAAATAAGTTTCACAGAATGCATCTGTGTAGTTTTTATTTGAAGATATCCTTTTTCCCAATGTAGGCCTCTTAGCGCTTAGCATGTCCAATTGCAGTTTCTACAGAAAGAGTGTTTCAGAACGGCTCAATCAAAAGTAAGGTTCAACTCTGTTAGTTGAATGCACAGAACAGAAAGAATTTTCACAGAATGCTACTGTGTAGTTTATATTTGAATATATTCCTTTTTCCACTATTACCCTCTTAGCGCTCCGAATGTCCACTTGCATTTTCTACAGAAAGAGTGTTCAGAACTGCGCAATCAAAAGTATGGTTTAACTCTGTTAGCTTAATGAACATATCAGAAATAAGTTTCACACAATGCTTCTGTGTAGTTTTTATTTGAAGATATTATTTTTCCCAATAGAGGCCTCTTAGCGCTCAGAATGTCCAATTGCAGTTTCTACAGAAAGAGTGTTTCAGAAAGGCTCAATCAAAAGTAAGG
The DNA here is from genome assembly GCF_028878055.3 of Symphalangus syndactylus. Lineage (NCBI taxonomy): Eukaryota > Metazoa > Chordata > Mammalia > Primates > Hylobatidae > Symphalangus > Symphalangus syndactylus. Next base: position 160,639,860 of record NC_072447.2, on the reverse strand, counting down.
TTCAACTCTGTTAGTTGAATGCACAGAACAGAAAGAAGTTTCATACAATGCTTCTGTGTAGTTTATATTTGAACATATTCTTTTTACCACTATTACCCACTTAGCGCTACGAATGTCCAGTTGCATTTTCTACAGACAGAGTGTTTCAAAACTGCTCAATCAAAAGTATGTTTTAACTCTGTTAGCTGAATGCTCAGATCAGAAAGAAGTTTCACAGAATGCTTCTGTGTAGTTTATATTTGAATATATTACTTTTTCCACTACTACTCTCTTAGCGCTCCAAATGTCCAGTTGCATTTTCTACAGAATTAGTGTTCAGATCTGCTCAATCAAAAGTATGGTTTAACTCTGTTAGCTGAATGCACAGATCAGAAAGAAATTTCACAGAATGATTCTGTGTAGTTTATATTTGGAGACATTCCTTTTTCCACTATTAACCTCTTAGCGCTCCGAATCTCCACTTGCATTTTCTACAGAAAGAGTGTTTCAGAACGGCTCAATCAAAACTAAGGTTCAACTCTTTTAGTTGAACAAACAGAACAGAAAGAAGTTTCACACAATTCTTCTGTGTAGTTTTTATTTGTAGACATTCTTTTTCCCAATATAGGCCTCTTAGCGCTCAGAATGTCCAATTGCAGTTCCTACAGAAGGAGTGTTTCAGAACGGCTCAATCAAAAGTAAGGTTCAACTCTGTTAGTTGAATGCACAGAACAGAAAGAAGTTTCATACAATGCTTCTGTGTAGTTTATATTTGAACATATTCTTTTTTCCACTATTACCCACTTAGCGCTACGAATGTCCAGTTGCATTTTCTACAGACAGAGTGTTTCAAAACCGCTCAATCAAAAGTATGGTTTAACTCTGTTAGCTGAATGCACAGATCAGAAAGAAGTTTCACCGAATGATTCTGTGTAGTTTATATTTGAAGACATTCCTTTTTCCACTATTACCCTCTTAGCGCTCCGAATCTCCACTTGCATTTTCTACAAAAAGAGTGTTTCATAACTGCTCAATCAAAAATATGTTTTATCTCTGTTAACTGAATTTACAGATCAGAAATAAGTTTCACAGAATGCATCTGTGTAGTTTTTATTTGAAGATATCCTTTTTCCCAATGTAGGCCTCTTAGCGCTTAGCATGTCCAATTGCAGTTTCTACAGAAAGAGTGTTTCAGAACGGCTCAATCAAAAGTAAGGTTCAACTCTGTTAGTTGAATGCACAGAACAGAAAGAATTTTCACAGAATGCTACTGTGTAGTTTATATTTGAATATATTCCTTTTTCCACTATTACCCTCTTAGCGCTCCGAATGTCCACTTGCATTTTCTACAGAAAGAGTGTTCAGAACTGCGCAATCAAAAGTATGGTTTAACTCTGTTAGCTTAATGAACATATCAGAAATAAGTTTCACACAATGCTTCTGTGTAGTTTTTATTTGAAGATATTATTTTTCCCAATAGAGGCCTCTTAGCGCTCAGAATGTCCAATTGCAGTTTCTACAGAAAGAGTGTTTCAGAAAGGCTCAATCAAAAGTAAGGTTCAACTCTGTTAGTTGAATGCACAGAAGAGAAAGTAGTTTCATGCAATGATTCTGTGTAGTTTATAGTTGAACATATTCTTTTTTCCACTATTACCCACCTAGCGCTACGAATGTCCAGTTGCATTTTCTACAGACAGAGTGTTTCAAAACTGCTCAATCAAAAGTATGGTTTAACTCTGTTAGCTGAATGCTCAGATCAGAAAGAAGTTTCACAGAATGCTTCTGTGTAGTTTATATTTGAATATATTCCTTTTTCCACTACTACGCTCTTAGCGCTCCAAATGTCCAGTTGCATTTTCTACAGAATGAGTGTTCAGATCTGCTCAATCAAAAGTATGGTTTAACTCTGTTAGCTGAATGCACAGATCAGAAAGAAGTTTCACAGAATGATTCTGTGTAGTTTATATTTGGAGACATTCCTTTTTCCACTATTACCCTCTTAGCGCTCCGAATCTCCACTTGCATTTTCTACAGAAAGAGTGTTTCAGAACGGCTCAATCAAAACTAAGGTTCAACTCTTTTAGTTGAACAAACAGAACAGAAAGAAGTTTCACACAATTCTTCTGTGTAGTTTTTATTTGTAGACATTCTTTTTCCCAATATAGGCCTCTTAGCGCTCAGAATGTCCAATTGCAGTTTCTACAGAAGGAGTGTTTCAGAACGGCTCAATCAAAAGTAAGATTCAACTCTGTTAGTTGAATGCACAGAACAGAAAGAAGTTTCATACAATGCTTCTGTGTAGTTTATATTTGAACATATTCTTTTTTCCACTATTACCCACTTAGCGCTACGAATGTCCAGTTGCATTTTCTACAGACAGAGTGTTTCAAAACTGCTCAATCAAAAGTATGGTTTAACTCTGTTAGCTGAATGCTCAGATCAGAAAGAAGTTTCACAGAATGCTTCTGTGTAGTTTATATATGAATATATTCCTTTTTCCACTACTACGCTCTTAGCGCTCCAAATGTCCAGTTGCATTTTCTACAGAAAGAGTGTTCAGATCTGCTCAATCAAAAGTATGGTTTAACTCTGTTAGCTGAATGCACAGATCAGAAAGAAGTTTCACCGAATGATTCTGTGTAGTTTATATTTGAAGACATTCCTTTTTCCACTATTACCCTCTTAGCGCTCCGAATCTCCACTTGCATTTTCTACAAAAAGAGTGTTTCATAACTGCTCAATCAAAAATATGTTTTATCTCTGTTAACTGAATTTACAGATCAGAAATATGTTTCACAGAATGCATCTGTGTAGTTTTTATTTGAAGATATCCTTTTGCCCAATGTAGGCCTCTTAGCGCTTAGCATGTCCAATTGCAGTTTCTACAGAAAGAGTGTTTCAGAACGGCTCAAACAAAAGTAAGGTTCAACTCTGTTAGTTGAATGCACAGAACAGAAAGAATTTTCACAGAATGCTACTGTGTAGTTTATATTTGAATATATTCCTTTTCCCACTATTACCCTCTTAGCGCTCCGAATGTCCACTTGCATTTTCTACAGAAAGAGTGTTCAGAACTGCGCAATCAAAAGTATGGTTTAACTCTGTTAGCTTAATGAACATATCAGAAATAAGTTTCACACAATGCTTCTGTGTAGTTTTTATTTGAAGATATTATTTTTCCCAATAGAGGCCTCTTAGCGCTCAGAATGTCCAATTGCAGTTTCTACAGAAAGAGTGTTTCAGAAAGGCTCAATCAAACGTAAGGTTCAACTCTGTTAGTTGAATGCACAGAACAGAAAGAAGTTTCATCCAATGCTTCTGTGTAGTTTATATTTGAACATATTCTTTTTTCCACTATTACCCACTTAGCGCTACGAATGTCCAGTTGCATTTTCTACAGACAGAGTGTTTCAAAACTGCTCAATCAAAAGTATGGTTTAACTCTGTTAGCTGAATGCTCAGATCAGAAAGAAGTTTCACAGAATGCTTCTGTGTAGTTTATATTTGAATATATTCCTTTTTCCACTACTACTCTCTTAGCGCTCCAAATGTCCAGTTGCATTTTCTACAGAATGAGTGTTCAGATCTGCTCAATCAAAAGTATGGTTTAACTCTGTTAGCTGAATGCTCAGATCAGAAAGAAGTTTCACAGAATGATTCTGTGTAGTTTATATTTGGAGACATTCCTTTTTCCACTATTACCCTCTTAGCGCTGCGAATCTCCACTTGCATTTTCTACAGAAAGAGTGTTTCAGAACGGCTCAATCAAAACTAAGGTTCAACTCCTTTAGTTGAACAAACAGAACAGAAAGAAGTTTCACACAATTCTTCTGTGTAGTTTTTATTAGTAGACATTCTTTTTCCCAATATAGTCCTCTTAGCGCTCAGAATGTCCAATTGCAGTTTCTACAGAAAGAGTGTTTCAGAACGGCTCAATCAAAAGTAAGGTTCAACTCTGTTAGTTGAATGCACAGAACAGAAAGAAGTTTCATACAATGCTTCTGTGTAGTTTATATTTGAACATATTCTTTTTTCCACTATTACCCACTTAGCGCTACGAATGTCCAGTTGCATTTTCTACAGACAGAGTGTTTCAAAACTGCTCAATCAAAAGTATGGTTTAACTCTGTTAGCTGAATGCTCAGATCAGAAAGAAGTTTCACAGAATGATTCTGTGTAGTTTATATTTGGAGACATTCCTTTTTCCACTATTACCCTCTTAGCGCTGCGAATCTCCACTTGCATTTTCTACAGAAAGAGTGTTTCAGAACGGCTCAATCAAAACTAAGGTTCAACTCTTTTAGTTGAACAAACAGAACAGAAAGAAGTTTCACACAATTCTTCTGTGTAGTTTTTATTTGTAGACATTCTTTTTCCCAATATAGTCCTCTTAGCGCTCAGAATGTCCAATTGCAGTTTCTACAGAAAGAGTGTTTCAGAACGGCTCAATCAAAAGTAAGGTTCAACTCTGTTAGTTGAATGCACAGAACAGAAAGAAGTTTCATACAATGCTTCTGTGTAGTTTATATTTGAACATATTCTTTTTTCCACTATTACCCACTTAGCGCTACGAATGTCCAGTTGCATTTTCTACAGACAGAATGTTTCAAAACTGCTCAATCAAAAGTATGGTTTAACTCTGTTAGCTGAATGCTCAGATCAGAAAGAAGTTTCACAGAATGCTTCTGTGTAGTTTATATTTGAATATATTCCTTTTTCCACTACTACGCTCTTAGCGCTCCAAATGTCCAGTTGCATTTTCTACAGAAAGAGTGTTCAGATCTGCTCAATCAAAAGTATGGTTTAACTCTGTTAGCTGAATGCACAGATCAGAAAGAAGTTTCACCGAATGATTCTGTGTAGTTTATATTTGAAGACATTCCTTTTTCCACTATTGCCCTCTTAGCGCTCCGAATCTCCACTTGCATTTTCTACAAAAAGAGTGTTTCATAACTGCTCAATCAAAAATATGTTTTATCTCTGTTAACTGAATTTACAGATCAGAAATAAGTTTCACAGAATGCATCTGTGTAGTTTTTATTTGAAGATATTATTTTTCCCAATGTAGGCCTCTTAGCGCTTAGCATGTCCAATTGCAGTTTCTACAGAAAGAGTGTTTCAGAACGGCTCAATCAAAAGTAAGGTTCAACTCTGTTAGTTGAATGCACAGAACAGAAAGAATTTTCACAGAATGCTACTGTGTAGTTTATATTTGAATATATTCCTTTTTCCACTATTACCCTCTTAGCGCTCCGAATGTCCACTTGCATTTTCTACAGAAAGAGTGTTCAGAACTGCGCAATCAAAAGTATGGTTTAACTCTGTTAGCTTAATGAACATGTCAGAAATAAGTTTCACACAATGCTTCTGTGTAGTTTTTATTTGAAGATATTATTTTTCCCAATAGAGGCCTCTTAGCGCTCAGAATGTCCAATTGCAGTTTCTACAGAAAGAGTGTTTCAGAAAGGCTCAATCAAAAGTAAGGTTCAACTCTGTTACTTGAATGCACAGAACAGAAAGAAGTTTCATACAATGCTTCTGTGTAGTTCATATTTGAACATATTCTTTTTTCCACTATTACCCACTTAGCGCTACGAATGTCCAGTTGCATTTTCTACAGACAGAGTGTTTCAAAACTGCTCAATCAAAAGTATGGTTTAACTCTGTTAGCTGAATGCGCCGATCAGAAAGAAGTTTCACAGAATGCTTCTGTGTAGTTTATATTTGAATATATTCCTTTTTCCACTACTACGCTCTTAGCGCTCCAAATGTCCAGTTGCATTTTCTACAGAAAGAGTGTTCAGATCTGCTCAATCAAAAGTATGGTTTAACTCTGTTAGCTGAATGCACAGATCATAAAGAAGTTTCACCGAATGATTCTGTGTAGTTTATATTTGAAGACATTCCTTTTTCCACTATTACCCTCTTAGCGCTCCGAATCTCCACTTGCATTTTCTACAAAAAGAGTGTTTCATAACTGCTCAATCAAAAATATGTTTTATCTCTGTTAACTGAATTTACAGATCAGAAATAAGTTTCACAGAATGCATCTGTGTAGTTTTTATTTGAAGATATTCTTTTTCCCAATGTAGGCCTCTTAGCGCTTAGCATGTCCAATTGCAGTTTCTACAGAAAGAGTGTTTCAGAACGGCTCAATCAAAAGTAAGGTTCAACCCTGTTAGTTGAATGCACAGAACAGAAAGAATTTTCACAGAATGCTACTGTGTAGTTTATATTTGAATATATTCCTTTTTCCACTATTACCATCTTAGTGCTCCGAATGTCCACTTGCATTTTCTACAGAAAGAGTGTTCAGAACTGCGCAATCAAAAGTATGGTTTAACTCTGTTAGCTTAATGAACATATCAGAAATAAGTTTCACACAATGCTTCTGTGTAGTTTTTATTTGAAGATATTATTTTTCCCAATTGAGGCCTCTTAGCGCTCAGAATGTCCAATTGCAGTTTCTACAGAAAGAGTGTTTCAGAAAGGCTCAATCAAAAGTAAGGTTCAACTCTGTTAGTTGAATGCACAGAACAGAAAGAAGTTTCATACAATGCTTCTGTGTAGTTTATATTTGAACATATTCCTTTTTCCACTATTACCCACTTAGCGCTACGAATGTCCAGTTGCATTTTCTACAGACAGAGTGTTTCAAAACTGCTCAATCAAAAGTATGGTTTAACTCTGTTAGCTGAATGCTCAGATCAGAAAGAAGTTTCACAGAATGATTCTGTGTAGTTTATATTTGGAGACATTCCTTTTTCCACTATTACCCTCTTAGCGCTCCGAATCTCCACTTGCATTTTCTACAGAAAGAGTGTTTCAGAGCGGCTCAATCAAAACTAAGGTTCAACTCTTTTAGTTGAACAAACAGAACAGAAAGAAGTTTCACACAATTCTTCTGTGTAGTTTTTATTTGTAGACATTCTTTTTCCCAATATAGGCCTCTTAGCGCTCAGAATGTCCAATTGCAGTTTCTACAGAAAGAGTGTTTCAGAACGGCTCAATCAAAAGTAAGGTTCAACTCTGTTAGTTGAATGCACAGAACAGAAAGAAGTTTCATACAATGCTTCTGTGTAGTTTATATTTGAACATATTCTTTTTTCCACTATTACCCACTTAGCGCTACGAATGTCCAGTTGCATTTTCTACAGACAGAGTGTTTCAAAACTGCTCAATCAAAAGTATGGTTTAACTCTGTTAGCTGAATGCTCAGATCAGAAAGAAGTTTCACAGAATGCTTCTGTGTAGTTTATATTTGAATACATTCCTTTTTCCACTACTACTCTCTTAGCGCTCCAAATGTCCAGTTGCATTTTCTACAGAAAGAGTGTTCAGATCTGCTCAATCAAAAGTATGGTTTAACTCTGTTAGCTGAATGCACAGATCAGAAAGTAGTTTCACAGAATGATTCTGTGTAGTTTATATTTGGAGACATTCCTTTTTCCACTATTACCCTCTTAGCGCTCCGAATCTCCACTTGCATTTTCTACAGAAAGAGTGTTTCAGAACGGCTCAATCAAAACTAAGGTTCAACTCTTTTAGTTGAACAAACAGAACAGAAAGAAGTTTCACACAATTCTTCTGTGTAGTTTTTATTTGTAGACATTCTTTTTCCCAATATAGGCTTCTTAGCGCTCAGAATGTCCAATTGCAGTTTCTACAGAAAGAGTGTTTCAGAACGGCTCAATCAAAAGTAAGGTTCAACTCTGTTAGTTGAATGCACAGAACAGAAAGAAGTTTCATACAATGCTTCTGTGTAGTTTATATTTGAACATATTCTTTTTTCCACTATTACGCACTTAGCGCTACGAATGTCCAGTTGCATTTTCTACAGACAGAGTGTTTCAAAACTGCTCAATCAATAGTATGGTTTAACTCTGTTAGCTGAATGCTCAGATCAGAAAGAAGTTTCACAGAATGCTTCTGTGTAGTTTATATTTGAATATATTCCTTTTTCCACTACTACGCTCTTAGCGCTCCAAATGTCCAGTTGCATTTTCTACAGAAAGAGTGTTCAGATCTGCTCAATCAAAAGTATGGTTTAACTCTGTTAGCTGAATGCACAGATCAGAAAGAAGTTTCACAGAATGATTCTGTGTAGTTTATATTTGAAGACATTCCTTTTTCCACTATTGCCCCCTTAGCGCTCCGAATCTCCACTTGCATTTTCTACAAAAAGAGTGTTTCATAACTGCTCAATCAAAAATATGTTTTATCTCTGTTAACTGAATTTACAGATCAGAAATAAGTTTCACAGAATGCATCTGTGTAGTTTTTATTTGAAGATATTCTTTTTCCCAATGTAGGCCTCTTAGCGCTTAGCATGTCCAATTGCAGTTTCTACAGAAAGAGTGTTTCAGAACGGCTCAATCAAAAGTAAGGTTCAACTCTGTTAGTTGAATACACAGAACAGAAAGAATTTTCACAGAATGCTACTGTGTAGTTTATATTTGAATATATTCCTTTTTCCACTATTACCCTCTTAGCGCTCCGAATGTCCACTTGCATTTTCTACAGAAAGAGTGTTCAGAACTGCGCAATCAAAAGTATGGTTTAACTCTGTTAGCTTAATGAACATATCAGAAATAAGTTTCACACAATGCTTCTGTGTAGTTTTTATTTGAAGATATTATTTTTCCCAATAGAGGCCTCTTAGCGCTCAGAATGTCCAATTGCAGTTTCTACAGAAAGAGTGTTTCAGAAAGGCTCAATCAAAAGTAAGGTTCAACTCTGTTAGTTGAATGCACAGAACAGAAAGAAGTTTCATACAATGCTTCTGTGTAGTTTATATTTGAACATATTCTTTTTTCCACTATTACCCACTTAGCGCTACGAATGTCCAGTTGCATTTTCTACAGACAGAGTGTTTCAAAACTGCTCAATCAAAAGTATGGTTTAACTCTGTTAGCTGAATGCTCAGATCAGAAAGAAGTTTCACAGAATGCTTCTGTGTAGTTTATATTTGAATATATTACTTTTTCCACTACTACTCTCTTAGCGCTCCAAATGTCCAGTTGCATTTCTACAGAAAGAGTGTTCAGATCTGCTCAATCAAAAGTATGGTTTAACTCTGTTAGCTGAATGCACAGATCAGAAAGAAGTTTCACAGAATGATTCTGTGTAGTTTATATTTGGAGACATTCCTTTTTCCACTATTACCCTCTTAGCGCTCCGAATATCCACTTGCATTTTCTACAGAAAGAGTGTTTCAGAACGGCTCAATCAAAACTAAGGTTCAACTCTTTTAGTTGAACAAACAGAACAGAAAGAAGTTTCACAAAATTCTTCTGTGTAGTTTTTATTTGTAGACATTCTTTTTCCCAATATAGGCCTCTTAGCGCTCAGAATGTCCAATTGCAGTTTCTACAGAAAGAGTGTTTCAGAAAGGCTCAATCAAAAGTAAGGTTCAACTCTGTTAGTTGAATGCACAGAACAGAAAGAAGTTTCATACAATGCTTCTGTGTAGTTTATATTTGAACATATTCTTTTTTCCACTATTACCCACTTAGCGCTACGAATGTCCAGTTGCATTTTCTACAGACAGAGTGTTTCAAAACTGCTCAATCAAAAGTATGGTTTAACTCTGTTAGCTGAATGCTCAGATGAGAAAGAAGTTTCACAGAATGCTTCTGTGTAGTTTATATTTGAATATATTACTTTTTCCACTACTACTCTCTTAGCGCTCCAAATGTCCAGTTGCATTTCTACAGAAAGAGTGTTCAGATCTGCTCAATCAAAAGTATGGTTTAACTCTGTTAGCTGAATGCACAGATCAGAAAGAAGTTTCACAGAATGATTCTGTGTAGTTTATATTTGGAGACATTCCTTTTTCCACTATTACCCTCTTAGCGCTCCGAATATCCACTTGCATTTTCTACAGAAAGAGTGCTTCAGAACGGCTCAATCAAAACTAAGGTTCAACTCTTTTAGTTGAACAAACAGAACAGAAAGAAGTTTCACACAATTCTTCTGTGTAGTTTTTATTTGTAGACATTCTTTTTCCCAATATAGGCCTCTTAGCGCTCAGAATGTCCAATTGCAGTTTCTACAGAAAGAGTGTTTCAGAACGGCTCAATCAAAAGTAAGGTTCAACTCTGTTAGTTGAATGCACAGAACAGAAAGAAGTTTCATACAATGCTTCTGTGTAGTTTATATTTGAAGATATTCTTTTTTCCACTATTACCCACTTAGCGCTACGAATGTCCAGTTGCATTTTCTACAGACAGAGTGTTTCAAAACTGCTCAATCAAAAGTATGGTTTAACTCTGTTAGCTGAATGCTCAGATCAGAAAGAAGTTTCACAGAATGCTTCTGTGTAGTTTATATTTGAATATATTCCTTTTTCCACTACTACGCTCTTAGCGCTCCAAATGTCCAGTTGCATTTTCTACAGAAAGAGTGTTCAGATCTGCTCAATCAAAAGTATGGTTTAACTCTGTTAGCTGAATGCACAGATCAGAAAAAAGTTTCACCGAATGATTCTGTGTAGTTTATATTTGAAGACATTCCTTTTTCCACTATTGCCCTCTGAGCGCTCCGAATCTCCACTTGCATTTTCTACAAAAAGAGTGTTTCATAACTGCTCAATCAAAAATATGTTTTATCTCTGTTAACTGAATTTACAGATCAGAAATAAGTTTCACAGAATGCATCTGTGTAGTTTTTATTTGAATATATTCTTTTTCCCAATGTAGGCCTCTTAGCGCTTAGCATGTCCAATTGCAGTTTCTACAGAAAGAGTGTTTCAGAACGGCTCAATCAAAAGTAAGGTTCAACTCTGTTAGTTGAATGCACAGAACAGAAAGGAGTTTCATACAATGCTTCTGTGTAGTTTATATTTGAACATATTCTTTTTTCCACTATTACCCACTTAGCGCTACGAATGTCCAGTTGCATTTTCTACAGACAGAGTGTTTCAAAACTGCTCAATCAAAAGTATGGTTTAACTCTGTTAGCTGAATGCTCAGATCAGAAAGAAGTTTCACAGAATGCTTCTGTGTAGTTTATATTTGAATATATTCCTTTTTCCACTACTACTCTCTTAGCGCTCCAAATGTCCAGTTGCATTTTCTACAGAAAGAGTGTTCAGATCTGCTCAATCAAAAGTATGGTTTAACTCTGTTAGCTGAATGCACAGATCAGAAAGAAGTTTCACAGAATGATTCTGTGTAGTTTATATTTGGAGACATTCCTTTTTCCACTATTACCCTCTTAGCGCTCCGAATATCCACTTGCATTTTCTACAGAAAGAGTGCTTCAGAACGGCTCAATCAAAACTAAGGTTCAACTCTTTTAGTTGAACAAACAGAACAGAAAGAAGTTTCACACAATTCTTCTGTGTAGTTTTTATTTGTAGACATTCTTTTTCCCAATATAGGCCTCTTAGCGCTCAGAATGTCCAATTGCAGTTTCTACAGAAAGAGTGTTTCAGAACGGCTCAATCAAAAGTAAGGTTCAACTCTGTTAGTTGAATGCACAGAACAGAAAGAAGTTTCATACAATGCTTCTGTGTAGTTTATATTTGAAGATATTCTTTTTTCCACTATTACCCACTTAGCGCTACGAATGTCCAGTTGCATTTTCTACAGACAGAGTGTTTCAAAACTGCTCAATCAAAAGTATGGTTTAACTCTGTTAGCTGAATGCTCAGATCAGAAAGAAGTTTCACAGAATGCTTCTGTGTAGTTTATATTTGAATATATTCCTTTTTCCACTACTACGCTCTTAGCGCTCCAAATGTCCAGTTGCATTTTCTACAGAAAGAGTGTTCAGATCTGCTCAATCAAAAGTATGGTTTAACTCTGTTAGCTGAATGCACAGATCAGAAAAAAGTTTCACCGAATGATTCTGTGTAGTTTATATTTGAAGACATTCCTTTTTCCACTATTGCCCTCTGAGCGCTCCGAATCTCCACTTGCATTTTCTACAAAAAGAGTGTTTCATAACTGCTCAATCAAAAATATGTTTTATCTCTGTTAACTGAATTTACAGATCAGAAATAAGTTTCACAGAATGCATCTGTGTAGTTTTTATTTGAATATATTCTTTTTCCCAATGTAGGCCTCTTAGCGCTTAGCATGTCCAATTGCAGTTTCTACAGAAAGAGTGTTTCAGAACGGCTCAATCAAAAGTAAGGTTCAACTCTGTTAGTTGAATGCACAGAACAGAAAGGAGTTTCATACAATGCTTCTGTGTAGTTTATATTTGAACATATTCTTTTTTCCACTATTACCCACTTAGCGCTACGAATGTCCAGTTGCATTTTCTACAGACAGAGTGTTTCAAAACTGCTCAATCAAAAGTATGGTTTAACTCTGTTAGCTGAATGCTCAGATCAGAAAGAAGTTTCACAGAATGCTTCTGTGTAGTTTATATTTGAATATATTCCTTTTTCCACTACTACTCTCTTAGCGCTCCAAATGTCCAGTTGCATTTTCTACAGAAAGAGTGTTCAGATCTGCTCAATCAAAAGTATGGTTTAACTCTGTTAGCTGAATGCACAGATCAGAAAGAAGTTTCACAGAATGATTCTGTGTAGTTTATATTTGGAGACATTCCTTTTTCCACTATTACCCTCTTAGCGCTCCGAAACTCCACTTGCATTTTCTACAGAAAGAGTGTTTCAGAACGGCTCAATCAAAACTAAGGTTCAACTCTTTTAGTTGAACAAACAGAACAGAAAGATGTTTCACACAATTCTTCTGTGTAGTTTTTATTTGTGGACATTCTTTTTCCCAATATAGGCCTCTTAGCGCTCAGAATGTCCAATTGCAGTTTCTACAGAAAGAGTGTTTCAGAACGGCTCAATCAAAAGTAATGTTCAACTCTGTTAGTTGAATGCACAGAACAGAAAGAAGTTTCATACAATGCTTCTGTGTAGTTTATATTTGAACATATTCTTTTTTCCACTATTACCCACTTAGCGCTACGAATGTCCAGTTGCATTTTCTACAGACAGAGTGTTTCAAAACTGCTCAATCAAAAGTATGGTTTAACTCTGTTAGCTGAATGCTCAGATCAGAAAGAAGTTTCACAGAATGCTTCTGTGTAGTTTATATTTGAATATATTCCTTTTTCCACTACTACGCTCTTAGCGCTCCAAATGTCCAGTTGCATTTTCAACAGAAAGAGTGTTCAGATCTGCTCAATCAAAAGTATGGTTTAACTCTGTTAGCTGAATGCACAGATCAGAAAGAAGTTTCACCGAATGATTCCGTGTAGTTTATATTTGAAGACATTCCTTTTTCCACTATTACCCTCTTAGCGCTCCGAATCTCCACTTGCATTTTCTACAAAAGGAGTGTTTCATAACTGCTCAATCAAAAATATGTTTTATCTCTGTTAACTGAATTTACAGATCAGAAATAAGTTTCACAGAATGCATCTGTGTAGTTTTTATTTGAAGATATTCTTTTTCCCAATGTAGGCCTCTTAGCGCTCAGAATGTCCAATTGCAGTTTCTACAGAAAGAGTGTTTCAGAACGGCTCAATCAAAAGTAAGGTTCAACTCTGTTAGTTGAATGCACAGAACAGAAAGAATTTTCACAGAATGCTACTGTGTAGTTTATATTTGAATATATTCCTTTTTCCACTATTACCCTCTTAGCGCTCCGAATGTCCACTTGCATTTTCTACAGAAAGAGTGTTCAGAACTGCGCAATCAAAAGTATGGTTTAACTCTGTTAGCTTAATGAACATATCAGAAATAAGTTTCACACAATTCTTCTGTGTAGTTTTTATTTGAAGATATTATTTTTCCCAATAGAGGCCTCTTAGCGCTCAGAATGTCCAATTGCAGTTTCTACAGAAAGAGTGTTTCAGAAAGGCCCAATAAAAAGTAAGGTTCAACTCTGTTACTTGAATGCACAGAACAGAAAGATGTTTCATACAATGCTTCTGTGTAGTTTATATTTGAACATATTCTTTTTTCCACTATTACCCACTTAGCGCTACGAATGTCCAGTTGCATTTGCTACAGACAGAGTGTTTCAAAACTGCTCAATCAAAAGTATGGTTTAACTCTGTTAGCTGAATGCGCAGATCAGAAAGAAGTTTCACAGAATGCTTCTGTGTAGTTTATATTTGAATATATTCCTTTTTCCACTACTACGCTCTTAGCGCTCCAAATGTCCAGTTGCATTTTCTACAGAAAGAGTGTTCAGATCTGCTCAATCAAAAGTATGGTTTAACTCTGTTAGCTGAATGCACAGATCATAAAGAAGTTTCACCGAATGATTCTGTGTAGTTTATATTTGAAGACATTCCTTTTTCCACTATTACCCTCTTAGCGCTCCGAATCTCCACTTGCATTTTCTACAAAAAGAGTGTTTCATAACTGCTCAATCAAAAATATGTTTTATCTCTGTTAACTGAATTTACAGATCAGAAATAAGTTTCACAGAATGCATCTGTGTAGTTTTTATTTGAAGATATTCTTTTTCCCAATGTAGGCCTCTTAGCGCTTAGCATGTCCAATTGCAGTTTCTACAGAAAGAGTGTTTCAGAACGGCTCAATCAAAAGTAAGGTTCAACCCTGTTAGTTGAATGCACAGAACAGAAAGAATTTTCACAGAATGCTACTGTGTAGTTTATATTTGAATATATTCCTTTTTCCACTATTACCCTCTTAGTGCTCCGAATGTCCACTTGCATTTTCTACAGAAAGAGTGTTCAGAACTGCGCAATCAAAAGTATGGTTTAACTCTGTTAGCTTAATGAACATATCAGAAATAAGTTTCACACAATGCTTCTGTGTAGTTTTTATTTGAAGATATTATTTTTCCCAATAGAGGCCTCTTAGCGCTCAGAATGTCCAATTGCAGTTTCTACAGAAAGAGTGTTTCAGAAAGGCTCAATCAAAAGTAAGGTTCAACTCTGTTAGTTGAATGCACAGAACAGAAAGAAGTTTCATACAATGCTTCTGTGTAGTTTATATTTGAACATATTCCTTTTTCCACTATTACCCACTTAGCGCTACGAATGTCCAGTTGCATTTTCTACAGACAGAGTGTTTCAAAACTGCTCAATCAAAAGTATGGTTTAACTCTGTTAGCTGAATGCTCAGATCAGAAAGAAGTTTCACAGAATAATTCTGTGTAGTTTATATTTGGAGACATTCCTTTTTCCACTATTACCCTCTTAGCGCTGCGAATCTCCACTTGCATTTTCTACAGAAAGAGTGTTTCAGAGCGGCTCAATCAAAACTAAGGTTCAACTCTTTTAGTTGAACAAACAGAACAGAAAGTAGTTTCACACAATTCTTCTGTGTAGTTTTTATTTGTAGACATTCTTTTTCCCAATATAGGCCTCTTAGCGCTCAGAATGTCCAATTGCAGTTTCTACAGAAAGAGTGTTTCAGAACGGCTCAATCAAAAGTAAGGTTCAACTCTGTTAGTTGAATGCACAGAACAGAAAGAAGTTTCATACAATGCTTCTGTGTAGTTTATATTTGAACATATTCTTTTTTCCACTATTACCCACTTAGCGCTACGAATGTCCAGTTGCATTTTCTACAGACAGAGTGTTTCAAAACTGCTCAATCAAAAGTATGGTTTAACTCTGTTAGCTGAATGCTCAGATCAGAAAGAAGTTTCACAGAATGCTTCTGTGTAGTTTATATTTGAATATATTCCTTTTTCCACTACTACGCTCTTAGCGCTCCAAATGTCCAGTTGCATTTTCTACAGAAAGAGTGTTCAGATCTGCTCAATCAAAAGTATGGTTTAACTCTGTTAGCTGAATGCACAGATCAGAAAGAAGATTCACCGAATGATTCTGTGTAGTTTATATTTGAAGACATTCCTTTTTCCACTATTGCCCTCTTAGCGCTCCGAATCTCCACTAGCATTTTCTACAAAAAGAGTGTTTCATAACTGCTCAATCAAAAATATGTTTTATCTCTGTTAACTGAATTTACAGATCAGAAATAAGTTTCACAGAATGCATCTGTGTAGTTTTTATTTGAATATATTCTTTTTCCCAATGTAGGCCTCTTAGCGCTTAGCATGTCCAATTGCAGTTTCTACAGAAAGAGTGTTTCAGAACGGCTCAATCAAAAGTAAGGTTCAACTCTGTTAGTTGAATGCACAGAACAGAAAGGAGTTTCATACAATGCTTCTGTGTAGTTTATATTTGAACATATTCTTTTTTCCACTATTACCCACTTAGCGCTACGAATGTCCAGTTGCATTTTCTACAGACAGAGTGTTTCAAAACTGCTCAATCAAAAGTATGGTTTAACTCTGTTAGCTGAATGCTCAGATCAGAAAGAAGTTTCACAGAATGCTTCTGTGTAGTTTATATTTGAATATATTCCTTTTTCCACTACTACTCTCTTAGCGCTCCAAATGTCCAGTTGCATTTTCTACAGAAAGAGTGTTCAGATCTGCTCAATCAAAAGTATGGTTTAACTCTGTTAGCTGAATGCACAGATCAGAAAGAAGTTTCACAGAATGATTCTGTGTAGTTTATATTTGGAGACATTCCTTTTTCCACTATTACCCTCTTAGCGCTCCGAAACTCCACTTGCATTTTCTACAGAAAGAGTGTTTCAGAACGGCTCAATCAAAACTAAGGTTCAACTCTTTTAGTTGAACAAACAGAACAGAAAGATGTTTCACACAATTCTTCTGTGTAGTTTTTATTTGTGGACATTCTTTTTCCCAATATAGGCCTCTTAGCGCTCAGAATGTCCAATTGCAGTTTCTACAGAAAGAGTGTTTCAGAACGGCTCAATCAAAAGTAATGTTCAACTCTGTTAGTTGAATGCACAGAACAGAAAGAAGTTTCATACAATGCTTCTGTGTAGTTTATATTTGAACATATTCTTTTTTCCACTATTACCCACTTAGCGCTACGAATGTCCAGTTGCATTTTCTACAGACAGAGTGTTTCAAAACTGCTCAATCAAAAGTATGGTTTAACTCTGTTAGCTGAATGCTCAGATCAGAAAGAAGTTTCACAGAATGCTTCTGTGTAGTTTATATTTGAATATATTCCTTTTTCCACTACTACGCTCTTAGCGCTCCAAATGTCCAGTTGCATTTTCAACAGAAAGAGTGTTCAGATCTGCTCAATCAAAAGTATGGTTTAACTCTGTTAGCTGAATGCACAGATCAGAAAGAAGTTTCACCGAATGATTCCGTGTAGTTTATATTTGAAGACATTCCTTTTTCCACTATTACCCTCTTAGCGCTCCGAATCTCCACTTGCATTTTCTACAAAAGGAGTGTTTCATAACTGCTCAATCAAAAATATGTTTTATCTCTGTTAACTGAATTTACAGATCAGAAATAAGTTTCACAGAATGCATCTGTGTAGTTTTATTTGAAGATATTCTTTTTCCCAATGTAGGCCTCTTAGCGCTCAGAATGTCCAATTGCAGTTTCTACAGAAAGAGTGTTTCAGAACGGCTCAATCAAAAGTAAGGTTCAACTCTGTTAGTTGAATGCACAGAACAGAAAGAATTTTCACAGAATGCTACTGTGTAGTTTATATTTGAATATATTCCTTTTTCCACTATTACCCTCTTAGCGCTCCGAATGTCCACTTGCATTTTCTACAGAAAGAGTGTTCAGAACTGCGCAATCAAAAGTATGGTTTAACTCTGTTAGCTTAATGAACATATCAGAAATAAGTTTCACACAATTCTTCTGTGTAGTTTTTATTTGAAGATATTATTTTTCCCAATAGAGGCCTCTTAGCGCTCAGAATGTCCAATTGCAGTTTCTACAGAAAGAGTGTTTCAGAAAGGCCCAATAAAAAGTAAGGTTCAACTCTGTTACTTGAATGCACAGAACAGAAAGATGTTTCATACAATGCTTCTGTGTAGTTTATATTTGAACATATTCTTTTTTCCACTATTACCCACTTAGCGCTACGAATGTCCAGTTGCATTTGCTACAGACAGAGTGTTTCAAAACTGCTCAATCAAAAGTATGGTTTAACTCTGTTAGCTGAATGCGCAGATCAGAAAGAAGTTTCACAGAATGCTTCTGTGTAGTTTATATTTGAATATATTCCTTTTTCCACTACTACGCTCTTAGCGCTCCAAATGTCCAGTTGCATTTTCTACAGAAAGAGTGTTCAGATCTGCTCAATCAAAAGTATGGTTTAACTCTGTTAGCTGAATGCACAGATCATAAAGAAGTTTCACCGAATGATTCTGTGTAGTTTATATTTGAAGACATTCCTTTTTCCACTATTACCCTCTTAGCGCTCCGAATCTCCACTTGCATTTTCTACAAAAAGAGTGTTTCATAACTGCTCAATCAAAAATATGTTTTATCTCTGTTAACTGAATTTACAGATCAGAAATAAGTTTCACAGAAGGCATCTGTGTAGTTTTTATTTGAAGATATTCTTTTTCCCAATGTAGGCCTCTTAGCGCTTAGCATGTCCAATTGCAGTTTCTACAGAAAGAGTGTTTCAGAACGGCTCAATCAAAAGTAAGGTTCAACCCTGTTAGTTGAATGCACAGAACAGAAAGAATTTTCACAGAATGCTACTGTGTAGTTTATATTTGAATATATTCCTTTTTCCACTATTACCCTCTTAGTGCTCCGAATGTCCACTTGCATTTTCTACAGAAAGAGTGTTCAGAACTGCGCAATCAAAAGTATGGTTTAACTCTGTTAGCTTAATGAACATATCAGAAATAAGTTTCACACAATGCTTCTGTGTAGTTTTTATTTGAAGATATTATTTTTCCCAATAGAGGCCTCTTAGCGCTCAGAATGTCCAATTGCAGTTTCTACAGAAAGAGTGTTTCAGAAAGGCTCAATCAAAAGTAAGGTTCAACTCTGTTAGTTGAATGCACAGAACAGAAAGAAGTTTCATACAATGCTTCTGTGTAGTTTATATTTGAACATATTCCTTTTTCCACTATTACCCACTTAGCGCTACGAATGTCCAGTTGCATTTTCTACAGACAGAGTGTTTCAAAACTGCTCAATCAAAAGTATGGTTTAACTCTGTTAGCTGAATGCTCAGATCAGAAAGAAGTTTCACAGAATAATTCTGTGTAGTTTATATTTGGAGACATTCCTTTTTCCACTATTACCCTCTTAGCGCTGCGAATCTCCACTTGCATTTTCTACAGAAAGAGTGTTTCAGAGCGGCTCAATCAAAACTAAGGTTCAACTCTTTTAGTTGAACAAACAGAACAGAAAGTAGTTTCACACAATTCTTCTGTGTAGTTTTTATTTGTAGACATTCTTTTTCCCAATATAGGCCTCTTAGCGCTCAGAATGTCCAATTGCAGTTTCTACAGAAAGAGTGTTTCAGAACGGCTCAATCAAAAGTAAGGTTCAACTCTGTTAGTTGAATGCACAGAACAGAAAGAAGTTTCATACAATGCTTCTGTGTAGTTTATATTTGAACATATTCTTTTTTCCACTATTACCCACTTAGCGCTACGAATGTCCAGTTGCATTTTCTACAGACAGAGTGTTTCAAAACTGCTCAATCAAAAGTATGGTTTAACTCTGTTAGCTGAATGCTCAGATCAGAAAGAAGTTTCACAGAATGCTTCTGTGTAGTTTATATTTGAATATATTCCTTTTTCCACTACTACGCTCTTAGCGCTCCAAATGTCCAGTTGCATTTTCTACAGAAAGAGTGTTCAGATCTGCTCAATCAAAAGTATGGTTTAACTCTGTTAGCTGAATGCACAGATCAGAAAGAAGATTCACCGAATGATTCTGTGTAGTTTATATTTGAAGACATTCCTTTTTCCACTATTGCCCTCTTAGCGCTCCGAATCTCCACTAGCATTTTCTACAAAAAGAGTGTTTCATAACTGCTCAATCAAAAATATGTTTTATCTCTGTTAACTGAATTTACAGATCAGAAATAAGTTTCACAGAATGCATCTGTGTAGTTTTTATTTGAAGATATTCTTTTTCCCAATGTAGGCCTCTTAGCGCTTAGCATGTCCAATTGCAGTTTCTACAGAAAGAGTGTTTCAGAACGGCTCAATCAAAAGTAAGGTTCAACTCTGTTAGTTGAATACACAGAACAGAAAGAATTTTCACAGAATGCTACTGTGTAGTTTATATTTGAATATATTCCTTTTTCCACTATTACCCTCTTAGCGCTCCGAATGTCCACTTGCATTTTCTACAGAAAGAGTGTTCAGAACTGCGCAATCAAAAGTATGGTTTAACTCTGTTAGCTTAATGAACATATCAGAAATAAGTTTCACACAATGCTTCTGTGTAGTTTTTATTTGAAGATATTATTTTTCCCAATAGAGTCCACTTAGCGCTACGAATGTCCAGTTGCATTTTCTACAGACAGAGTGTTTCAAAACTGCTCAATCAAAAGTATGGTTTAACTCTGTTAGCTGAATGCTCAGATCAGAAAGAAGTTTCACAGAATGCTTCTGTGTAGTTTATATTTGAATATATTCCTTTTTCCACTACTACTCTCTTAGCGCTCCAAATGTCCAGTTGCATTTTCTACAGAAAGAGTGTTCAGATCTGCTCAATCAAAAGTATGGTTTAACTCTGTTAGCTGAATGCACAGATCAGAAAGAAGTTTCACAGAATGATTCTGTGTAGTTTATATTTGGAGACATTCCTTTTTCCACTATTACCCTCTTAGCGCTCCGAATATCCACTTGCATTTTCTACAGAAAGAGTGCTTCAGAACGGCTCAATCAAAACTAAGGTTCAACTCTTTTAGTTGAACAAACAGAACAGAAAGAAGTTTCACACAATTCTTCTGTGTAGTTTTTATTTGTAGACATTCTTTTTCCCAATATAGGCCTCTTAGCGCTCAGAATGTCCAATTGCAGTTTCTACAGAAAGAGTGTTTCAGAACGGCTCAATCAAAAGTAAGGTTCAACTCTGTTAGTTGAATGCACAGAACAGAAAGAAGTTTCATACAATGCTTCTGTGTAGTTTATATTTGAAGATATTCTTTTTTCCACTATTACCCACTTAGCGCTACGAATGTCCAGTTGCATTTTCTACAGACAGAGTGTTTCAAAACTGCTCAATCAAAAGTATGGTTTAACTCTGTTAGCTGAATGCTCAGATCAGAAAGAAGTTTCACAGAATGCTTCTGTGTAGTTTATATTTGAATATATTCCTTTTTCCACTACTACGCTCTTAGCGCTCCAAATGTCCAGTTGCATTTTCTACAGAAAGAGTGTTCAGATCTGCTCAATCAAAAGTATGGTTTAACTCTGTTAGCTGAATGCACAGGTCAGAAAAAAGTTTCACCGAATGATTCTGTGTAGTTTATATTTGAAGACATTCCTTTTTCCACTATTGCCCTCTGAGCGCTCCGAATCTCCACTTGCATTTTCTACAAAAAGAGTGTTTCATAACTGCTCAATCAAAAATATGTTTTATCTCTGTTAACTGAATTTACAGATCAGAAATAAGTTTCACAGAATGCATCTGTGTAGTTTTTATTTGAATATATTCTTTTTCCCAATGTAGGCCTCTTAGCGCTTAGCATGTCCAATTGCAGTTTCTACAGAAAGAGTGTTTCAGAACGGCTCAATCAAAAGTAAGGTTCAACTCTGTTAGTTGAATGCACAGAACAGAAAGGAGTTTCATACAATGCTTCTGTGTAGTTTATATTTGAACATATTCTTTTTTCCACTATTACCCACTTAGCGCTACGAATGTCCAGTTGCATTTTCTACAGACAGAGTGTTTCAAAACTGCTCAATCAAAAGTATGGTTTAACTCTGTTAGCTGAATGCTCAGATCAGAAAGAAGTTTCACAGAATGCTTCTGTGTAGTTTATATTTGAATATATTCCTTTTTCCACTACTACTCTCTTAGCGCTCCAAATGTCCAGTTGCATTTTCTACAGAAAGAGTGTTCAGATCTGCTCAATCAAAAGTATGGTTTAACTCTGTTAGCTGAATGCACAGATCAGAAAGAAGTTTCACAGAATGATTCTGTGTAGTTTATATTTGGAGACATTCCTTTTTCCACTATTACCCTCTTAGCGCTCCGAAACTCCACTTGCATTTTCTACAGAAAGAGTGTTTCAGAACGGCTCAATCAAAACTAAGGTTCAACTCTTTTAGTTGAACAAACAGAACAGAAAGATGTTTCACACAATTCTTCTGTGTAGTTTTTATTTGTGGACATTCTTTTTCCCAATATAGGCCTCTTAGCGCTCAGAATGTCCAATTGCAGTTTCTACAGAAAGAGTGTTTCAGAACGGCTCAATCAAAAGTAATGTTCAACTCTGTTAGTTGAATGCACAGAACAGAAAGAAGTTTCATACAATGCTTCTGTGTAGTTTATATTTGAACATATTCTTTTTTCCACTATTACCCACTTAGCGCTACGAATGTCCAGTTGCATTTTCTAC
Organism: Symphalangus syndactylus; assembly: GCF_028878055.3. Taxonomy (NCBI): domain Eukaryota; kingdom Metazoa; phylum Chordata; class Mammalia; order Primates; family Hylobatidae; genus Symphalangus; species Symphalangus syndactylus. The sequence continues at coordinate 160,617,534 of NC_072447.2, read as the reverse complement.
AGACAGAGTGTTTCAAAACTGCTCAATCAAAAGTATGGTTTAACTCTGTTAGCTGAATGCTCAGATCAGAAAGAAGTTTCACAGAATGCTTCTGTGTAGTTTATATTTGAATATATTCCTTTTTCCACTACTACGCTCTTAGCGCTCCAAATGTCCAGTTGCATTTTCAACAGAAAGAGTGTTCAGATCTGCTCAATCAAAAGTATGGTTTAACTCTGTTAGCTGAATGCACAGATCAGAAAGAAGTTTCACCGAATGATTCCGTGTAGTTTATATTTGAAGACATTCCTTTTTCCACTATTACCCTCTTAGCGCTCCGAATCTCCACTTGCATTTTCTACAAAAGGAGTGTTTCATAACTGCTCAATCAAAAATATGTTTTATCTCTGTTAACTGAATTTACAGATCAGAAATAAGTTTCACAGAATGCATCTGTGTAGTTTTTATTTGAAGATATTCTTTTTCCCAATGTAGGCCTCTTAGCGCTCAGAATGTCCAATTGCAGTTTCTACAGAAAGAGTGTTTCAGAACGGCTCAATCAAAAGTAAGGTTCAACTCTGTTAGTTGAATGCACAGAACAGAAAGAATTTTCACAGAATGCTACTGTGTAGTTTATATTTGAATATATTCCTTTTTCCACTATTACCCTCTTAGCGCTCCGAATGTCCACTTGCATTTTCTACAGAAAGAGTGTTCAGAACTGCGCAATCAAAAGTATGGTTTAACTCTGTTAGCTTAATGAACATATCAGAAATAAGTTTCACACAATTCTTCTGTGTAGTTTTTATTTGAAGATATTATTTTTCCCAATAGAGGCCTCTTAGCGCTCAGAATGTCCAATTGCAGTTTCTACAGAAAGAGTGTTTCAGAAAGGCCCAATAAAAAGTAAGGTTCAACTCTGTTACTTGAATGCACAGAACAGAAAGATGTTTCATACAATGCTTCTGTGTAGTTTATATTTGAACATATTCTTTTTTCCACTATTACCCACTTAGCGCTACGAATGTCCAGTTGCATTTGCTACAGACAGAGTGTTTCAAAACTGCTCAATCAAAAGTATGGTTTAACTCTGTTAGCTGAATGCGCAGATCAGAAAGAAGTTTCACAGAATGCTTCTGTGTAGTTTATATTTGAATATATTCCTTTTTCCACTACTACGCTCTTAGCGCTCCAAATGTCCAGTTGCATTTTCTACAGAAAGAGTGTTCAGATCTGCTCAATCAAAAGTATGGTTTAACTCTGTTAGCTGAATGCACAGATCATAAAGAAGTTTCACCGAATGATTCTGTGTAGTTTATATTTGAAGACATTCCTTTTTCCACTATTACCCTCTTAGCGCTCCGAATCTCCACTTGCATTTTCTACAAAAAGAGTGTTTCATAACTGCTCAATCAAAAATATGTTTTATCTCTGTTAACTGAATTTACAGATCAGAAATAAGTTTCACAGAATGCATCTGTGTAGTTTTTATTTGAAGATATTCTTTTTCCCAATGTAGGCCTCTTAGCGCTTAGCATGTCCAATTGCAGTTTCTACAGAAAGAGTGTTTCAGAACGGCTCAATCAAAAGTAAGGTTCAACCCTGTTAGTTGAATGCACAGAACAGAAAGAATTTTCACAGAATGCTACTGTGTAGTTTATATTTGAATATATTCCTTTTTCCACTATTACCCTCTTAGCGCTCCGAATGTCCACTTGCATTTTCTACAGAAAGAGTGTTCAGAACTGCGCAATCAAAAGTATGGTTTAACTCTGTTAGCTTAATGAACATATCAGAAATAAGTTTCACACAATGCTTCTGTGTAGTTTTTATTTGAAGATATTATTTTTCCCAATAGAGGCCTCTTAGCGCTCAGAATGTCCAATTGCAGTTTCTACAGAAAGAGTGTTTCAGAAAGGCTCAATCAAAAGTAAGGTTCAACTCTGTTAGTTGAATGCACAGAACAGAAAGAAGTTTCATACAATGCTTCTGTGTAGATTATATTTGAACATATTCTTTTTTCCACTATTACCCACTTAGCGCTACGAATGTCCAGTTGCATTTTCTACAGACAGAGTGTTTCAAAACTGCTCAATCAAAAGTATGGTTTAACTCTGTTAGCTGAATGCTCAGATCAGAAAGAAGTTTCACAGAATGCTTCTGTGTAGTTTATATTTGAATATATTACTTTTTCCACTACTACTCTCTTAGCGCTCCAAATGTCCAGTTGCATTTCTACAGAAAGAGTGTTCAGATCTGCTCAATCAAAAGTATGGTTTAACTCTGTTAGCTGAATGCACAGATCAGAAAGAAGTTTCACAGAATGATTCTGTGTAGTTTATATTTGGAGACATTCCTTTTTCCACTATTACCCTCTTAGCGCTCCGAATCTCCACTTGCATTTTCTACAGAAAGAGTGTTTCAGAACGGCTCAATCAAAACTAAGGTTCAACTCTTTTAGTTGAACAAACAGAACAGAAAGAAGTTTCACACAATTCTTCTGTGTAGTTTTTATTTGTAGACATTCTTTTTCCCAATATAGGCCTCTTAGCGCTCAGAATGTCCAATTGCAGTTTCTACAGAAAGAGTGTTTCAGAACGGCTCAATCAAAAGTAAGGTTCAACTCTGTTATTTGAATGCACAGAACAGAAAGAAGTTTCATACAATGCTTCTGTGTAGTTTATATTTGAACATATTCTTTTTTCCACTATTACCCACTTAGCGCTACGAATGTCCAGTTGCATTTCTACAGACAGAGTGTTTCAAAACTGCTCAATCAAAAGTATGGTTTAACTCTGTTAGCTGAATGCTCAGATCAGAAAGAAGTTTCACAGAATGCTTCTGTGTAGTTTATATTTGAATATATTCCTTTTTTCACTACTACGCTCTTAGCGCTCCAAATGTCCAGTTGCATTTTCTACAGAAAGAGTGTTCAGATCTGCTCAATCAAAACTATGGTTTAACTCTGTTAGCTGAATGCACAGATAAGAAAGAAGTTTCACCGAATGATTCTGTGTAGTTTATATTTGAAGACATTCCTTTTTCCACTATTACCCTCTTAGCGCTCCGAATCTCCACTTGCATTTTCTACAAAAAGAGTGTTTCATAACTGCTCAATCAAAAATATGTTTTATCTCTGTTAACTGAATTTACAGATCAGAAATAAGTTCCACAGAATGCATCTGTGTAGTTTTTATTTGAAGATATTCTTTTTCCCAATGTAGGCCTCTTAGCGCTTAGCATGTCCAATTGCAGTTTCTACAGAAAGAGTGTTTCAGAACGGCTCAATCAAAAGTAAGGTTCAACTCTGTTAGTTGAATGCACAGAACAGAAAGAATTTTCACAGAATGCTACTGTGTAGTTTATATTTGAATATATGCCTTTTTCCACTATTACCCTCTTAGCGCTCCGAATGTCCACTTGCATTTTCTACAGAAAGAGTGTTCAGAACTGCGCAATCAAAAGTATGGTTTAACTCTGTTAGCTTAATGAACATATCAGAAATAAGTTTCACACAATGCTTCGGTGTAGTTTTTATTTGAAGATATTATTTTTCCCAATAGAGGCCTCTTAGCGCTCAGAATGTCCAACTGCAGTTTCTACAGAAAGAGTGTTTCAGAAAGGCTCAATCAAAAGTAAGGTTCAACTCTGTTAGTTGAATGCACAGAACAGAAAGAAGTTTCATACAATGCTTCTGTGTAGTTTATATTTGAACATATTCTTTTTTCCACTATTACCCACTTAGCGCTACGAATGTCCAGTTGCATTTTCTACAGACAGAGTGTTTCAAAACTGCTCAATCAAATGTATGGTTTAACTCTGTTAGCTGAATGCTCAGATCAGAAAGAAGTTTCACAGAATGCTTCTGTGTAGTTTATATTTGAATATATTCCTTTTTCCACTACTACTCTCTTAGCGCTCCAAATGTCCAGTTGCATTTTCTACAGAAAGAGTGTTCAGATCTGCTGAATCAAAAGTATGGTTTAACTATGTTAGCTGAATGCACAGATCAGAAAGAAGTTTCACAGAATGATTCTGTGTAGTTTGTATTTGGAGACATTCCTTTTTCCACTATTATCCCCTTAGCGCTCCGAATCTCCACTTGCATTTTCTACAGAAAGAGTGTTTCAGAACGGCTCAATCAAAACTAAGGTTCAACTCTTTTAGTTGAACAAACAGAACAGAAAGAAGTTTCACACAATTCTTCTGTGTAGTTTTTATTTGTAGACATTCTTTTTCCCAATATAGGCCTCTTAGCGCTCAGAATGTCCAATTGCAGCTTCTATAGAAAGAGTGTTTCAGAACGGCTCAACCAAAATTAAGGTTCAACTCTGTTAGTTGAATGCACAGAACAGAAAGAAGTTTCATACAATGCTTCTGTGTAGTTTATATTTGAACATATTCTTTTTTCCACTATTACCCACTTAGCGCTACGAATGTCCAGTTGCATTTTCTACAGACAGAGTGTTTCAAAACTGCTCAATCAAAAGTATGGTTTAACTCTGTTACCTGAATGCTCAGATCAGAAAGAAGTTTCACAGAATGCTTCTGTGTAGTTTATATTTGAATATATTCCTTTTTCCACTACTACGCTCTTAGCGCTCCAAATGTCCAGTTGCATTTTCAACAGAAAGAGTGTTCAGATCTGCTCAATCAAAAGTATGGTTTAACTCTGTTAGCTGAATGCACAGATCAGAAAGAAGTTTCACCGAATGATTCCGTGTAGTTTATATTTGAAGACATTCCTTTTTCCACTAGTACACTCTTAGCGCTCCGAATCTCCACTTGCATTTTCTACAAAAAGAGTGTTTCGTAACTGCTCAATCAAAAATATGTTTTATCTCTGTTAACTGAATTTTCAGATCAGAAATAAGTTTCACAGAATGCATCTGTGTAGTTTTTATTTGAAGATATTCTTTTTCCCAATGTAGGCCTCTTAGCGCTTAGCATGTCCAATTGCAGTTTCTACAGAAAGAGTGTTTCAGAACGGCTCAATCAAAAGTAAGGTTCAACTCTGTTAGTTGAATGCACAGAACAGAAAGAATTTTCACAGAATGCTACTGTGTAGTTTATATTTGAATATATTCCTTTTTCCACTATTACCCTCTTAGCGCTCCGAATGTCCACTTGCATTTTCTACAGAAAGAGTGTTCAGAACTGCGCAATCAAAAGTATGGTTTAACTCTGTTAGCTTAATGAACATATCAGAAATAAGTTTCACACAATGCTTCTGTGTAGTTTTTATTTGAAGATATTATTTTTCCCAATAGAGGCCTCTTAGCGCTCAGAATGTCCAATTGCAGTTTCTACAGAAAGAGTGTTTCAGAAAGGCCCAATCAAAAGTAAGGTTCAACTCTGTTACTTGAATGCACAGAACAGAAAGAAGTTTCATACAATGCTTCTGTGTAGTTTATATTTGAACATATTCTTTTTTCCACTATTACCCACTTAGCGCTACGAATGTCCAGTTGCATTTGCTACAGACAGAGTGTTTCAAAACTGCTCAATCAAAAGTATGGTTTAACTCTGTTAGCTGAATGCTCAGATCAGAAAGAAGTTTCACAGAATGCTTCTGTGTAGTTTATATTTGAATATATTCCCTTTTCCACTACTACTCTCTTAGCGCTCCAAATGTCCAGTTGCATTTTCTACAGAAAGAGTGTTCAGATCTGCTCAATCAAAAGTATGGTTTAACTCTGTTAGCTGAATGCACAGATCAGAAAGAAGTTTCACAGAATGATTCTGTGAAGTTTATATTTGGAGACATTCCTTATTCCACTATTACCCTCTTAGCGCTCCGAATCTCCACTTGCATTTTCTACAGAAAGAGTGTTTCAGAACGGCTCAATCAAAACTAAGGTTCAACTCTTTTAGTTGAACAAACAGAACAGAAAGAAGTTTCACACAATTCTTCTGTGTAGTTTTTATTTGTAGATATTCTTTTTCCCAATATAGGCCTCTTAGCGCTCTGAATGTCCAATTGCAGTTTCTACAGAAAGAGTGTTTCAGAACGGCTCAATCAAAAGTAAGGTTCAACTCTGTTAGTTGAATGCACAGAACAGAAAGAAGTTTCATACAATGCTTCTGTGTAGTTTATATTTGAACATATTCTTTTTTCCACTATTACCCACTTAGCGCTACGAATGTCCAGTTGCATTTTCTACAGACAGAGTGTTTCAAAACTGCTCAATCAAAATATGGTTTAACTCTGTTAGCTGAATGCTCAGATCAGAAAGAAGTTTCACAGAATGCTTCTGTGTAGTTTATATTTGAATATATTCCTTTTTCCACTACTACGCTCTTAGCGCTCCAAATGTCCAGTTGCATTTTCTACAGAAAGAGTGTTCAGATCTGCTCAATCAAAACTATGGTTTAACTCTGTTAGCTGAATGCACAGATAAGAAAGAAGTTTCACCGAATGATTCTGTGTAGTTTATATTTGAAGACATTCCTTTTTCCACTATTACCCTCTTAGCGCTCCGAATCTCCACTTGCATTTTCTACAAAAAGAGTGTTTCATAACTGCTCAATCAAAAATATGTTTTATCTCTGTTAACTGAATTTACAGATCAGAAATAAGTTTCACAGAATGCATCTGTGTAGTTTTTATTTGAAGATATTATTTTTCCCAATGTAGGCCTCTTAGCGCTTAGCATGTCCAATTGCAGTTTCTACAGAAAGAGTGTTTCAGAACGGCTCAATCAAAAGTAAGGTTCAACTCTGTTAGTTGAATGCACAGAACAGAAAGAATTTTCACAGAATGCTACTGTGTAGTTTATATTTGAATATATTCCTTTTTCCACTATTACCCTCTTAGCGCTCCGAATGTCCACTTGCATTTTCTACAGAAAGAGTGTTCAGAACTGCGCAATCAAAAGTATGGTTTAACTCTGTTAGCTTAATGAACATATCAGAAATAAGTTTCACACAATGCTTCTGTGTAGTTTTTATTTGAAGATATTATTTTTCCCAATAGAGGCCTCTTAGCGCTCAGAATGTCCAATTGCAGTTTCTACAGAAAGAGTATTTCAGAAAGGCCCAATCAAAAGTAAGGTTCAACTCTGTTACTTGAATGCACAGAACAGAAAGAAGTTTCATACAATGCTTCTGTGTAGTTTATATTTGAACATATTTTTTTTTTCCACTATTACCCACTTAGCGCTCCAAATGTCCAGTTGCATTTGCTACAGACAGAGTGTTTCAAAACTGCTCAATCAAAAGTATGGTTTAACTCTGTTAGCTGAATGCTCAGATCAGAAAGAAGTTTCACAGAATGCTTCTGTGTAGTTTATATTTGAATATATTCCCTTTTCCACTACTACTCTCTTAGCGCTCCAAATGTCCAGTTGCATTTTCTACAGAAAGAGTGTTCAGATCTGCTCAATCAAAAGTATGGTTTAACTCTGTTAGCTGAATGCACAGATCAGAAAGAAGTTTCACAGAATGATTCTGTGAAGTTTATATTTGGAGACATTCCTTTTTCCAATATTACCCTCTTAGCGCTCCGAATCTCCACTTGCATTTTCTACAGAAAGAGTTTCTCAGAACGGCTCAATCAAAACTAAGGTTCAACTCTTTTAGTTGAACAAACAGAACAGAAAGAAGTTTCACACAATTCTTCTGTGTAGTTTTTATTTGTAGATATTCTTTTTCCCAATATAGGCCTGTTAGCGCTCAGAATGTCCAATTGCAGTTTCTACAGAAAGAGTGTTTCAGAACGGCTCAATCAAAAGTAAGGTTCAACTCTGTTAGTTGAATGCACAGAACAGAAAGAAGTTTCATACAATGCTTCTGTGTAGTTTATATTTGAACATATTCTTTTTTCCACTATTACCCACTTAGCGCTACGAATGTCCAGTTGCATTTTCTACAGACAGAGTGTTTCAAAACTGCTCAATCAAAAGTATGGTTTAACTCTGTTAGCTGAATGCTCAGATCAGAAAGAAGTTTCACAGAATGCTTCTGTGTAGTTTATATTTGAATATATTCCTTTTTCCACTACTACGCTCTTAGCGCTCCAAATGTCCAGTTGCATTTTCTACAGAAAGAGTGTTCAGATCTGCTCAATCAAAACTATGGTTTAACTCTGTTAGCTGAATGCACAGATAAGAAAGAAGTTTCACCGAATGATTCTGTGTAGTTTATATTTGAAGACATTCCTTTTTCCACTATTACCCTCTTAGCGCTCCGAATCTCCACTTGCATTTTCTACAAAAAGAGTGTTTCATAACTGCTCAATCAAAAATATGTTTTATCTCTGTTAACTGAATTTACAGATCAGAAATAAGTTCCACAGAATGCATCTGTGTAGTTTTTATTTGAAGATATACTTTTTCCCAATGTAGGCCTCTTAGCGCTTAGCATGTCCAATTGCAGTTTCTACAGAAAGAGTGTTTCAGAACGGCTCAATCAAAAGTAAGGTTCAACTCTGTTAGTTGAATGCACAGAACAGAAAGAATTTTCACAGAATGCTACTGTGTAGTTTATATTTGAATATATTCCTTTTTCCACTATTACCCTCTTAGCGCTCCGAATGTCCACTTGCATTTTCTAAAGAAAGAGTGTTCAGAACTGCGCAATCAAAAGTATGGTTTAACTCTGTTAGCTTAATGAACATATCAGAAATAAGTTTCACACAATGCTTCTGTGTAGTTTTTATTTGAAGATATTATTTTTCCCAATAGAGGCCTCTTAGCGCTCAGAATGTCCAATTGCAGTTTCTACAGAAAGAGTGTTTCAGAAAGGCCCAATCAAAAGTAAGGTTCAACTCTGTTACTTGAATGCACAGAACAGAAAGAAGTTTCATACAATGCTTCTGTGTAGTTTATATTTGAACATATTCTTTTTTCCACTATTACCCACTTAGCGCTACGAATGTCCAGTTGCATTTGCTAAAGACAGAGTGTTTCAAAACTGCTCAATCAAAAGTATGGTTTAACTCTGTTAGCTGAATGCTCAGATCAGAAAGAAGTTTCACAGAATGCTTCTGTGTAGTTTATATTTGAATATATTCCCTTTTCCACTACTACTCTCCTAGCGCTCCAAATGTCCAGTTGCATTTTCTACAGAAAGAGTATTCAGATCTGCTCAATCAAAAGTATGGTTTAACTCTGTTAGCTGAATGCACAGATCAGAAAGAAGTTTCACCGAATGATTCTGTGTAGTTTATATTTGAAGACATTCCTTTTTCCACTATTACCCCCTTAGCGCTCCGAATCTCCACTTGCATTTTCTACAAAAAGAGTGTTTCATAACTGCTCAATCAAAAATATGTTTTATCTCTGTTAACTGAATTTACAGATCAGAAATAAGTTCCACAGAATGCATCTGTGTAGTTTTTATTTGAAGATATTCTTTTTCCCAATGTAGGCCTCTTAGCGCTTAGCATGTCCAATTGCAGTTTCTACAGAAAGAGTGTTTCAGAACGGCTCAATCAAAAGTAAGGTTCAACTCTGTTAGTTGAATGCACAGAACAGAAAGAATTTTCACAGAATGCTACTTTGTAGTTTATATTTGAATATATGCCTTTTTCCACTATTACCCTCTTAGCGCTCCGAATGTCCACTTGCATTTTCTACAGAAAGAGTGTTCAGAACTGCGCAATCAAAAGTATGGTTTAACTCTGTTAGCTTAATGAACATATCAGAAATAAGTTTCACACAATGCTTCTGTGTAGTTTTTATTTGAAGATATTATTTTTCCCAATAGAGGCCTCTTAGCGCTCAGAATGTCCAACTGCAGTTTCTACAGAAAGAGTGTTTCAGAAAGGCTCAATCAAAAGTAAGGTTCAACTCTGTTAGTTGAATGCACAGAACAGAAAGAAGTTTCATACAATGCTTCTGTGTAGTTTATATTTGAACATATTCTTTTTTCCACTATTACCCACTTAGCGCTACGAATGTCCAGTTGCATTTTCTACAGACAGAGTGTTTCAAAACTGCTCAATCAAAAGTATGGTTTAACTCTGTTAGCTGAATGCTCAGAACAGAAAGAAGTTTCACAGAATGCTTCTGTGTAGTTTATATTTGAATATATTCCTTTTTCCACTACTACTCTCTTAGCGCTCCAAATGTCCAGTTGCATTTTCTACAGAAAGAGTGTTCAGATCTGCTGAATCAAAAGTATGGTTTAACTATGTTAGCTGAATGCACAGATCAGAAAGAAGTTTCACAGAATGATTCTGTGTAGTTTGTATTTGGAGACATTCCTTTTTCCACTATTACCCCCTTAGCGCTCCGAATCTCCACTTGCATTTTCTACAGAAAGAGTGTTTCAGAACGGCTCAATCAAAACTAAGGTTCAACTCTTTTAGTTGAACAAACAGAACAGAAAGAAGTTTCACACAATTCTTCTGTGTAGTTTTTATTTGTAGACATTCTTTTTCCCAATATAGGCCTCTTAGCGCTCAGAATGTCCAATTGCAGTTTCTATAGAAAGAGTGTTTCAGAACGGCTCAACCAAAAGTAAGGTTCAACTCTGTTAGTTGAATGCACAGAACAGAAAGAAGTTTCATACAATGCTTCTGTGTAGTTTATATTTGAACATATTCTTTTTTCCACTATTACCCACTTAGCGCTACGAATGTCCAGTTGCATTTTCTACAGACAGAGTGTTTCAAAACTGCACAATCAAAAGTATGGTTTAACTCTGTTAGCTGAATGCTCAGATCAGAAAGAAGTTTCACAGAATGCTTCTGTGTAGTTTATATTTGAATATATTCCTTTTTCCACTACTACGCTCTTAGCGCTCCAAATGTCCAGTTGCATTTTCTACAGAAAGAGTGTTCAGATCTGCTCAATCAAAAGTATGGTTTAACTCTGTTAGCTGAATGCACAGATCAGAAAGAAGTTTCACCGAATGATTCTGTGTAGTTTATATTTGAAGACATTCCTTTTTCCACTATTACCCTCTTAGCGCTCCGAATCTCCACTTGCATTTTCTACAAAAAGAGTGTTTCATAACTGCTCAATCAAAAATATGTTTTATCTCTGTTAACTGAATTTACAGATCAGAAATATGTTTCACAGAATGCATCTGTGTAGTTTTTATTTGAAGATATTCTTTTTCCCAATGTAGGCCTCTTAGCGCTTAGCATGTCCAATTGCAGTTTCTACAGAAAGAGTGTTTCAGAACGGCTCAATCAAAAGTAAGGTTCAACTCTGTTAGTTGAATGCACAGAACAGAAAGAATTTTCACAGAATGCTACTGTGTAGTTTATATTTGAATATATTCCTTTTTCCACTATTACCCTCTTAGCGCTACGAATGTCCACTTGCATTTTCTACAGAAAGAGTGTTCAGAACTGCGCAATCAAAAGTATGGTTTAACTCTGTTAGCTTAATGAACATATCAGAAATAAGTTTCACACAATGCTTCTGTGTAGTTTTTATTTGAAGATATTATTTTTCCCAATAGAGGCCTCTTAGCGCTCAGAATGTCCAACTGCAGTTTCTACAGAAAGAGTGTTTCAGAAAGGCTCAATCAAAAGTAAGGTTCAACTCTGTTAGTTGAATGCACAGAACAGAAAGAAGTTTCATACAATGCTTCTGTGTAGTTTATATTTGAACATATTCTTTTTTCCACTATTTCCCACTTAACGCTACGAATGTCCAGTTGCATTTTCTACAGACAGAGTGTTTCAAATCTGCTCAATCAAAAGTATGGTTTAACTCTGTTAGCTGAATGCTCAGATCAGAAAGAAGTTTCACAGAATGCTTCTGTGTAGTTTATATTTGAATATATTCCTTTTTCCACTACTACTCTCTTAGCGCTCCAAATGTCCAGTTGCATTTTCTACAGAAAGAGTGTTCAGATCTGCTGAATCAAAAGTATGGTTTAACTCTGTTAGCTGAATGCACAGATCAGAAAGAAGTTTCACAGAATGATTCTGTGTAGTTTGTATTTGGAGACATTCCTTTTTCCACTATTACCCCCTTAGCGCTCCGAATCTCCACTTGCATTTTCTACAGAAAGAGTGTTTCAGAACGGCTCAATCAAAATTAAGGTTCAACTCTTTTAGTTGAACAAACAGAACAGAAAGGAGTTTCACACAATTCTTCTGTGTAGTTTTTATTTGTAGACATTCTTTTTCCCAATATAGGCCTCTTAGCGCTCAGAATGTCCAATTGCAGTTTCTATAGAAAGAGTGTTTCAGAACGGCTCAACCAAAAGTAAGGTTCAACTCTGTTAGTTGAATGCACAGAACAGAAAGAAGTTTCATACAATGCTTCTGTGTAGTTTATATTTGAACATATTCTTTTTTCCACTATTACCCACTTAGCGCTACGAATGTCCAGTTGCATTTTCTACAGACAGAGTGTTTCAAAACTGCTCAATCAAAAGTATGGTTTAACTCTGTTACCTGAATGCTCAGATCAGAAAGAAGTTTCACAGAATGCTTCTGTGTAGTTTATATTTGAATATATTCCTTTTTCCACTACTACGCTCTTAGCGCTCCAAATGTCCAGTTGCATTTTCAACAGAAAGAGTGTTCAGATCTGCTCAATCAAAAGTATGGTTTAACTCTGTTAGCTGAATGCACAGATCAGAAAGAAGTTTCACCGAATGATTCCGTGTAGTTTATATTTGAAGACATTCCTTTTTCCACTATTACCCTCTTAGCGCTCCGAATCTCCACTTGCATTTTCTACAAATGAGTGTTTCATAACTGCTCAATCAAAAATATGTTTTATCTCTGTTAACTGAATTTACAGATCAGAAATAAGTTTCAGAGAATGCATCTGTGTAGTTTTTATTTGAAGATATTCTTTTTCCCAATGTAGGCCTCTTAGCGCTTAGCATGTCCAATTGCAGTTTCTACAGAAAGAGTGTTTCAGAACGGCTCAATCAAAAGTAAGGTTCAACTCTGTTAGTTGAATGCACAGAACAGAAAGAATTTTCACAGAATGCTACTGTGTAGTTTATATTTGCATATATTCCTTTTTCCACTATTACCCTCTTAGCGCTCCGAATGTCCACTTGCATTTTCTACAGAAAGAGTGTTCAGAACTGCGCAATCAAAAGTATGGTTTAACTCTGTTAGCTTAATGAACATATCAGAAATAAGTTTCACACAATGCTTCTGTGTAGTTTTTATTTGAAGATATTATTTTTCCCAATAGAGGCCTCTTAGCGCTCAGAATGTCCAATTGCAGTTTCTACAGAAAGAGTGTTTCAGAAAGGCCCAATCAATAGTAAGGTTCAACTCTGTTACTTGAATGCACAGAACAGAAAGAAGTTTCATACAATGCTTCTGTGTAGTTTATATTTGAACATATTCTTTTTTCCACTATTACCCACTTAGCGCTACGAATGTCCAGTTGCATTTGCTACAGACAGAGTGTTTCAAAACTGCTCAATCAAAAGTATGGTTTAACTCTGTTAGCTGAATGCTCAGATCAGAAAGAAGTTTCACAGAATGCTTCTGTGTAGTTTATATTTGAATATATTCCCTTTTCCACTACTACTCTCTTAGCGCTCCAAATGTCCAGTTGCATTTTCTACAGAAAGAGTGTTCAGATCTGCTCAATCAAAAGTATGGTTTAACTCTGTTAGCTGAATGCACAGATCAGAAAGAAGTTTCACAGAATGATTCTGTGAAGTTTATATTTGGAGACATTCCTTTTTCCACTATTACCCCCTTAGCGCTCCGAATCTCCACTTGCATTTTCTACAGAAAGAGTGTTTCAGAACGGCTCAATCAAAACTAAGGTTCAACTCTTTTAGTTGAACAAACAGAACAGAAAGAAGTTTCACACAATTCTTCTGTGTAGTTTTTATTTGTAGATATTCTTTTTCCCAATATAGGCCTCTTAGCGCTCAGAATGTCCAATTGCAGTTTCTACAGAAAGAGTGTTTCAGAACGGCTCAATCAAAAGTAAGGTTCAACTCTGTTAGTTGAATGCACAGAACAGAAAGAAGTTTCATACAATGCTTCTGTGTAGTTTATATTTGAACATATTCTTTTTTCCACTATTACCCACTTAGCGCTACGAATGTCCAGTTGCATTTTCTACAGACAGAGTGTTTCAAAACTGCTCAATCAAAAGTATGGTTTAACTCTGTTAGCTGAATGCTCAGATCAGAAAAAAGTTTCACAGAATGCTTCTGTGTAGTTTATATTTGAATATATTCCTTTTTCCACTACTACGCTCTTAGCGCTCCAAATGTCCAGTTGCATTTTCTACAGAAAGAGTGTTCAGATCTGCTCAATCAAAACTCTGGTTTAACTCTGTTAGCTGAATGCACAGATAAGAAAGAAGTTTCACCGAATGATTCTGTGTAGTTTATATTTGAAGACATTCCTTTTTCCACTATTACCCTCTTAGCGCTCCGAATCTCCACTTGCATTTTCTACAAAAAGAGTGTTTCATAACTGCTCAATCAAAAATATGTTTTATCTCTGTTAACTGAATTTACAGATCAGAAATAAGTTTCACAGAATGCATCTGTGTAGTTTTTATTTGAAGATATTCTTTTTCCCAATGTAGGCCTCTTAGCGCTTAGCATGTCCAATTGCAGTTTCTACAGAAAGAGTGTTTCAGAACGGCTCAATCAAAAGTAAGGTTCAACTCTGTTAGTTGAATGCACAGAACAGAAAGAATTTTCACAGAATGCTACTGTGTAGTTTATATTTGAATATATTCCTTTTTCCACTATTACCCTCTTAGCGCTCCGAATGTCCACTTGCATTTTCTACAGAAAGAGTGTTCAGAACTGCGCAATCAAAAGTATGGTTTAACTCTGTTAGCTTAATGAAAATATCAGAAATAAGTTTCACACAATGCTTCTGTGTAGTTTTTATTTGAAGATATTATTTTTCCCAATAGAGGCCTCTTAGCGCTCAGAATGTCCAATTGCAGTTTCTACAGAAAGAGTGTTTCAGAAAGCCCCAATCAAAAGTAAGGTTCAACTCTGTTAGTTGAATGCACAGAACAGAAAGAAGTTTCATACAATGCTTCTGTGTAGTTTATATTTGAACATATTCTTTTTTCCACTATTACCCACTTAGCGCTACGAATGTCCAGTTGCATTTGCTACAGACAGAGTGTTTCAAAACTGCTCAATCAAAAGTATGGTTTAACTCTGTTAGCTGAATGCTCAGATCAGAAAGAAGTTTCACAGAATGCTTCTGTGTAGTTTATATTTGAATATATTCCCTTTTCCACTACTACTCTCTTAGCGCTCCAAATGTCCAGTTGCATTTTCTACAGAAAGAGTGTTCAGATCTGCTCAATCAAAAGTATGGTTTAACTCTGTTAGCTGAATGCACAGATCAGAAAGAAGTTTCACAGAATGATTTTGTGAAGTTTATATTTGGAGACATTCCTTTTTCCACTATTACCCTCTTAGCGCTCCGAATCTCCACTTGCATTTTCTACAGAAAGAGTGTTTCAGAACGGCTCAATCAAAACTAAGGTTCAACTCTTTTAGTTGAACAAACAGAACAGAAAGAAGTTTCACACAATTCTTCTGTGTAGTTTTTATTTGTAGATATTCTTTTTCCCAATATAGGCCTCTTAGCGCTTAGAATGTCCAATTGCAGTTTCTACAGAAAGAGTGTTTCAGAACGGCTCAATCAAAAGTAAGGTTCAACTCTGTTAGTTGAATGCACAGAACAGAAAGAAGTTTCATACAATGCTTCTGTGTAGTTTATATTTGAACATATTCTTTTTTCCACTATTACCCAATTAGCACTACGAATGTCCAGTTGCATTTTCTAGAGACAGAGTGTTTCAAAACTGCTCAATCAAAAGTATGGTTTAACTCTGTTAGCTGAATGCTCAGATCAGAAAGAAGTTTCACAGAATGCTTCTGTGTAGTTTATATTTGAATATATTCCTTTTTCCACTACTACGCTCTTAGCGCTCCAAATGTCCAGTTGCATTTTCTACAGAAAGAGTGTTCAGATCTGCTCAATCAAAACTATGGTTTAACTCTGTTAGCTGAATGCACAGATAAGAAAGAAGTTTCACCGAATGATTCTGTGTAGTTTATATTTGAAGACATTCCTTTTTCCACTATTACCTTCTTAGCGCTCCGAATCTCCACTTGCATTTTCTACAGAAAGAGTGTTTCAGAACGGCTCAATCAAAACTAAGGTTCAACTCTTTTAGTTGAACAAACAGAACAGAAAGAAGTTTCACACAATTCTTCTGTGTAGTTTTTATTTGTAGACATTCTTTTTCCCAATATAGGCCTCTTAGCACTCAGAATGTCCAATTGCAGTTTCTACAGAAAGAGTGTTTCAGAACGGCTCAATCAAAAGTAAGGTTCAACTCTGTTAGTTGAATGCACAGAACAGAAAGAAGTTTCATACAATGCTTCTGTGTAGTTTATATTTGAACCTATTCTTTTTTGCACTATTACCCACTTAGCGCTACGAATGTCCAGTTGCATTTTCTACAGACAGAGTGTTTCAAAACTGCTCAATCAAAAGTATGGTTTAACTCGGTTAGCTGAATGCTCAGATCAGAAAGAAGTTTCACAGAATGCTTCTGTGTAGTTTATATTTGAATATATTCCTTTTTCCACTACTACGCTCTTAGCGCTCCAAATGTCCAGTTGCATTTTCTACAGAAAGAGTGATCCGATCTGCTCAATCAAAAGTATGGTTTAACTCTGTTAGCTGAATGCACAGATCAGAAAGAAGTTTCACCGAATGATTCTGTGTAGTTTATATTTGAAGACATTCCTTTTTCCACTATTACCCTCTTAGCGCTCCGAATCTCCACTTGCATTTTCTACAAAAAGAGTGTTTCATAACTGCTCAATCAAAAATATGTTTTATCTCTGTTAACTGAATTTACAGATCAGAAATATGTTTCACAGAATGCATCTGTGTAGTTTTTATTTGAAGATATTCTTTTTCCCAATGTAGGCCTCTTAGCGCTTAGCATGTCCAATTGCAGTTTCTACAGAAAGAGTGTTTCAGAACGGCTCAATCAAAAGTAAGGTTCAACTCTGTTAGTTGAATGCACAGAACAGAAAGAATTTTCACAGAATGCTACTGTGTAGTTTATATTTGAATATATTCCTTTTTCCACTATTACCCTCTTAGCGCTACGAATGTCCACTTGCATTTTCTACAGAAAGAGTGTTCAGAACTGCGCAATCAAAAGTATGGTTTAACTCTGTTAGCTTAATGAACATATCAGAAATAAGTTTCACACAATGCTTCTGTGTAGTTTTTATTTGAAGATATTATTTTTCCCAATAGAGGCCTCTTAGCGCTCAGAATGTCCAACTGCAGTTTCTACAGAAAGAGTGTTTCAGAAAGGCTCAATCAAAAGTAAGGTTCAACTCTGTTAGTTGAATGCACAGAACAGAAAGAAGTTTCATACAATGCTTCTGTGTAGTTTATATTTGAACATATTCTTTTTTCCACTATTTCCCACTTAACGCTACGAATGTCCAGTTGCATTTTCTACAGACAGAGTGTTTCAAAACTGCTCAATCAAAAGTATGGTTTAACTCTGTTAGCTGAATGCTCAGATCAGAAAGAAGTTTCACAGAATGCTTCTGTGTAGTTTATATTTGAATATATTCCTTTTTCCACTACTACTCTCTTAGCGCTCCAAATGTCCAGTTGCATTTTCTACAGAAAGAGTGTTCAGATCTGCTGAATCAAAAGTATGGTTTAACTCTGTTAGCTGAATGCACAGATCAGAAAGAAGTTTCACAGAATGATTCTGTGTAGTTTGTATTTGGAGACATTCCTTTTTCCACTATTACCCCCTTAGCGCTCCGAATCTCCACTTGCATTTTCTACAGAAAGAGTGTTTCAGAACGGCTCAATCAAAATTAAGGTTCAACTCTTTTAGTTGAACAAACAGAACAGAAAGGAGTTTCACACAATTCTTCTGTGTAGTTTTTATTTGTAGACATTCTTTTTCCCAATATAGGCCTCTTAGCGCTCAGAATGTCCAATTGCAGTTTCTATAGAAAGAGTGTTTCAGAACGGCTCAACCAAAAGTAAGGTTCAACTCTGTTAGTTGAATGCACAGAACAGAAAGAAGTTTCATACAATGCTTCTGTGTAGTTTATATTTGAACATATTCTTTTTTCCACTATTACCCACTTAGCGCTACGAATGTCCAGTTGCATTTTCTACAGACAGAGTGTTTCAAAACTGCTCAATCAAAAGTATGGTTTAACTCTGTTACCTGAATGCTCAGATCAGAAAGAAGTTTCACAGAATGCTTCTGTGTAGTTTATATTTGAATATATTCCTTTTTCCACTACTACGCTCTTAGCGCTCCAAATGTCCAGTTGCATTTTCAACAGAAATAGTGTTCAGATCTGCTCAATCAAAAGTATGGTTTAACTCTGTTAGCTGAATGCACAGATCAGAAAGAAGTTTCACCGAATGATTCCGTGTAGTTTATATTTGAAGACATTCCTTTTTCCACTATTACCCTCTTAGCGCTCCGAATCTCCACTTGCATTTTCTACAAATGAGTGTTTCATAACTGCTCAATCAAAAATATGTTTTATCTCTGTTAACTGAATTTACAGATCAGAAATAAGTTTCACAGAATGCATCTGTGTAGTTTTTATTTGAAGATATTCTTTTTCCCAATGTAGGCCTCTTAGCGCTTTGCATGTCCAATTGCAGTTTCTACAGAAAGAGTGTTTCAGAACGGCTCAATCAAAAGTAAGGTTCAACTCTGTTAGTTGAATGCACAGAACAGAAAGAATTTTCACAGAATGCTACTGTGTAGTTTATATTTGCATATATTCCTTTTTCCACTATTACCCTCTTAGTGCTCCGAATGTCCACTTGCATTTTCTACAGAAAGAGTGTTCAGAACTGCGCAATCAAAAGTATGGTTTAACTCTGTTAGCTTAATGAACATATCAGAAATAAGTTTCACACAATGCTTCTGTGTAGTTTTTATTTGAAGATATTATTTTTCCCAATAGAGGCCTCTTAGCGCTCAGAATGTCCAATTGCAGTTTCTACAGAAAGAGTGTTTCAGAAAGGCCCAATCAATAGTAAGGTTCAACTCTGTTACTTGAATGCACAGAACAGAAAGAAGTTTCATACAATGCTTCTGTGTAGTTTATATTTGAACATATTCTTTTTTCCACTATTACCCACTTAGCGCTACGAATGTCCAGTTGCATTTGCTACAGACAGAGTGTTTCAAAACTGCTCAATCAAAAGTATGGTTTAACTCTGTTAGCTGAATGCTCAGATCAGAAAGAAGTTTCACAGAATGCTTCTGTGTAGTTTATATTTGAATATATTCCCTTTTCCACTACTACTCTCTTAGCGCTCCAAATGTCCAGTTGCATTTTCTACAGAAAGAGTGTTCAGATCTGCTCAATCAAAAGTATGGTTTAACTCTGTTAGCTGAATGCACAGATCAGAAAGAAGTTTCACAGAATGATTCTGTGAAGTTTATATTTGGAGACATTCCTTTTTCCACTATTACCCCCTTAGCGCTCCGAATCTCCACTTGCATTTTCTACAGAAAGAGTGTTTCAGAACGGCTCAATCAAAACTAAGGTTCAACTCTTTTAGTTGAACAAACAGAACAGAAAGAAGTTTCACACAATTCTTCTGTGTAGTTTTTATTTGTAGATATTCTTTTTCCCAATATAGGCCTCTTAGCGCTCAGAATGTCCAATTGCAGTTTCTACAGAAAGAGTGTTTCAGAACGGCTCAATCAAAAGTAAGGTTCAACTCTGTTAGTTGAATGCACAGAACAGAAAGAAGTTTCATACAATGCTTCTGTGTAGTTTATATTTGAACATATTCTTTTTTCCACTATTACCCACTTAGCGCTACGAATGTCCAGTTGCATTTTCTACAGACAGAGTGTTTCAAAACTGCTCAATCAAAAGTATGGTTTAACTCTGTTAGCTGAATGCTCAGATCAGAAAAAAGTTTCACAGAATGCTTCTGTGTAGTTTATATTTGAATATATTCTTTTTCCACTACTACGCTCTTAGCGCTCCAAATGTCCAGTTGCATTTTCTACAGAAAGAGTGTTCAGATCTGCTCAATCAAAACTCTGGTTTAACTCTGTTAGCTGAATGCACAGATAAGAAAGAAGTTTCACCGAATGATTCTGTGTAGTTTATATTTGAAGACATTCCTTTTTCCACTATTACCCTCTTAGCGCTCCGAATCTCCACTTGCATTTTCTACAAAAAGAGTGTTTCATAACTGCTCAATCAAAAATATGTTTTATCTCTGTTAACTGAATTTACAGATCAGAAATAAGTTTCACAGAATGCATCTGTGTAGTTTTTATTTGAAGATATTCTTTTTCCCAATGTAGGCCTCTTAGCGCTTAGCATGTCCAATTGCAGTTTCTACAGAAAGAGTGTTTCAGAACGGCTCAATCAAAAGTAAGGTTCAACTCTGTTAGTTGAATGCACAGAACAGAAAGAATTTTCACAGAATGCTACTGTGTAGTTTATATTTGAATATATTCCTTTTTCCACTATTACCCTCTTAGCGCTCCGAATGTCCACTTGCATTTTCTACAGAAAGAGTGTTCAGAACTGCGCAATCAAAAGTATGGTTTAACTCTGTTAGCTTAATGAAAATATCAGAAATAAGTTTCACACAATGCTTCTGTGTAGTTTTTATTTGAAGATATTATTTTTCCCAATAGAGGCCTCTTAGCGCTCAGAATGTCCAATTGCAGTTTCTACAGAAAGAGTGTTTCAGAAAGCCCCAATCAAAAGTAAGGTTCAACTCTGTTAGTTGAATGCACAGAACAGAAAGAAGTTTCATACAATGCTTCTGTGTAGTTTATATTTGAACATATTCTTTTTTCCACTATTACCCACTTAGCGCTACGAATGTCCAGTTGCATTTGCTACAGACAGAGTGTTTCAAAACTGCTCAATCAAAAGTATGGTTTAACTCTGTTAGCTGAATGCTCAGATCAGAAAGAAGTTTCACAGAATGCTTCTGTGTAGTTTATATTTGAATATATTCCCTTTTCCACTACTACTCTCTTAGCGCTCCAAATGTCCAGTTGCATTTTCTACAGAAAGAGTGTTCAGATCTGCTCAATCAAAAGTATGGTTTAACTCTGTTAGCTGAATGCACAGATCAGAAAGAAGTTTCACAGAATGATTTTGTGAAGTTTATATTTGGAGACATTCCTTTTTCCACTATTACCCTCTTAGCGCTCCGAATCTCCACTTGCATTTTCTACAGAAAGAGTGTTTCAGAACGGCTCAATCAAAACTAAGGTTCAACTCTTTTAGTTGAACAAACAGAACAGAAAGAAGTTTCACACAATTCTTCTGTGTAGTTTTTATTTGTAGATATTCTTTTTCCCAATATAGGCCTCTTAGCGCTTAGAATGTCCAATTGCAGTTTCTACAGAAAGAGTGTTTCAGAACGGCTCAATCAAAAGTAAGGTTCAACTCTGTTAGTTGAATGCACAGAACAGAAAGAAGTTTCATACAATGCTTCTGTGTAGTTTATATTTGAACATATTCTTTTTTCCACTATTACCCAATTAGCACTACGAATGTCCAGTTGCATTTTCTAGAGACAGAGTGTTTCAAAACTGCTCAATCAAAAGTATGGTTTAACTCTGTTAGCTGAATGCTCAGATCAGAAAGAAGTTTCACAGAATGCTTCTGTGTAGTTTATATTTGAATATATTCCTTTTTCCACTACTACGCTCTTAGCGCTCCAAATGTCCAGTTGCATTTTCTACAGAAAGAGTGTTCAGATCTGCTCAATCAAAACTAT
This sequence comes from Symphalangus syndactylus, assembly GCF_028878055.3. Classification (NCBI taxonomy): domain Eukaryota; kingdom Metazoa; phylum Chordata; class Mammalia; order Primates; family Hylobatidae; genus Symphalangus; species Symphalangus syndactylus. The sequence goes on along the minus strand of NC_072447.2, from coordinate 160,595,825 downwards.
GGTTTAACTCTGTTAGCTGAATGCACAGATAAGAAAGAAGTTTCACCGAATGATTCTGTGTAGTTTATATTTGAAGACATTCCTTTTTCCACTATTACCTTCTTAGCGCTCCGAATCTCCACTTGCATTTTCTACAGAAAGAGTGTTTCAGAACGGCTCAATCAAAACTAAGGTTCAACTCTTTTAGTTGAACAAACAGAACAGAAAGAAGTTTCACACAATTCTTCTGTGTAGTTTTTATTTGTAGACATTCTTTTTCCCAATATAGGCCTCTTAGCGCTCAGAATGTCCAATTGCAGTTTCTACAGAAAGAGTGTTTCAGAACGGCTCAATCAAAAGTAAGGTTCAACTCTGTTAGTTGAATGCACAGAACAGAAAGAAGTTTCATACAATGCTTCTGTGTAGTTTATATTTGAACCTATTCTTTTTTGCACTATTACCCACTTAGCGCTACGAATGTCCAGTTGCATTTTCTACAGACAGAGTGTTTCAAAACTGCTCAATCAAAAGTATGGTTTAACTCGGTTAGCTGAATGCTCAGATCAGAAAGAAGTTTCACAGAATGCTTCTGTGTAGTTTATATTTGAATATATTCCTTTTTCCACTACTACGCTCTTAGCGCTCCAAATGTCCAGTTGCATTTTCTACAGAAAGAGTGATCCGATCTGCTCAATCAAAAGTATGGTTTAACTCTGTTAGCTGAATGCACAGATCAGAAAGAAGTTTCACCGAATGATTCTGTGTAGTTTATATTTGAAGACATTCCTTTTTCCACTATTACCCTCTTAGCGCTCCGAATCTCCACTTGCATTTTCTACAAAAAGAGTGTTTCATAACTGCTCAATCAAAAATATGTTTTATCTCTGTTAACTGAATTTACAGATCAGAAATATGTTTCACAGAATGCATCTGTGTAGTTTTTATTTGAAGATATTCTTTTTCCCAATGTAGGCCTCTTAGCGCTTAGCATGTCCAATTGCAGTTTCTACAGAAAGAGTGTTTCAGAACGGCTCAATCAAAAGTAAGGTTCAACTCTGTTAGTTGAATGCACAGAACAGAAAGAATTTTCACAGAATGCTACTGTGTAGTTTATATTTGAATATATTCCTTTTTCCACTATTACCCTCTTAGCGCTACGAATGTCCACTTGCATTTTCTACAGAAAGAGTGTTCAGAACTGCGCAATCAAAAGTATGGTTTAACTCTGTTAGCTTAATGAACATATCAGAAATAAGTTTCACACAATGCTTCTGTGTAGTTTTTATTTGAAGATATTATTTTTCCCAATAGAGGCCTCTTAGCGCTCAGAATGTCCAACTGCAGTTTCTACAGAAAGAGTGTTTCAGAAAGGCTCAATCAAAAGTAAGGTTCAACTCTGTTAGTTGAATGCACAGAACAGAAAGAAGTTTCATACAATGCTTCTGTGTAGTTTATATTTGAACATATTCTTTTTTCCACTATTTCCCACTTAACGCTACGAATGTCCAGTTGCATTTTCTACAGACAGAGTGTTTCAAAACTGCTCAATCAAAAGTATGGTTTAACTCTGTTAGCTGAATGCTCAGATCAGAAAGAAGTTTCACAGAATGCTTCTGTGTAGTTTATATTTGAATATATTCCTTTTTCCACTACTACTCTCTTAGCGCTCCAAATGTCCAGTTGCATTTTCTACAGAAAGAGTGTTCAGATCTGCTGAATCAAAAGTATGGTTTAACTCTGTTAGCTGAATGCACAGATCAGAAAGAAGTTTCACAGAATGATTCTGTGTAGTTTGTATTTGGAGACATTCCTTTTTCCACTATTACCCCCTTAGCGCTCCGAATCTCCACTTGCATTTTCTACAGAAAGAGTGTTTCAGAACGGCTCAATCAAAATTAAGGTTCAACTCTTTTAGTTGAACAAACAGAACAGAAAGGAGTTTCACACAATTCTTCTGTGTAGTTTTTATTTGTAGACATTCTTTTTCCCAATATAGGCCTCTTAGCGCTCAGAATGTCCAATTGCAGTTTCTATAGAAAGAGTGTTTCAGAACGGCTCAACCAAAAGTAAGGTTCAACTCTGTTAGTTGAATGCACAGAACAGAAAGAAGTTTCATACAATGCTTCTGTGTAGTTTATATTTGAACATATTCTTTTTTCCACTATTACCCACTTAGCGCTACGAATGTCCAGTTGCATTTTCTACAGACAGAGTGTTTCAAAACTGCTCAATCAAAAGTATGGTTTAACTCTGTTACCTGAATGCTCAGATCAGAAAGAAGTTTCACAGAATGCTTCTGTGTAGTTTATATTTGAATATATTCCTTTTTCCACTACTACGCTCTTAGCGCTCCAAATGTCCAGTTGCATTTTCAACAGAAATAGTGTTCAGATCTGCTCAATCAAAAGTATGGTTTAACTCTGTTAGCTGAATGCACAGATCAGAAAGAAGTTTCACCGAATGATTCCGTGTAGTTTATATTTGAAGACATTCCTTTTTCCACTATTACCCTCTTAGCGCTCCGAATCTCCACTTGCATTTTCTACAAATGAGTGTTTCATAACTGCTCAATCAAAAATATGTTTTATCTCTGTTAACTGAATTTACAGATCAGAAATAAGTTTCACAGAATGCATCTGTGTAGTTTTTATTTGAAGATATTCTTTTTCCCAATGTAGGCCTCTTAGCGCTTTGCATGTCCAATTGCAGTTTCTACAGAAAGAGTGTTTCAGAACGGCTCAATCAAAAGTAAGGTTCAACTCTGTTAGTTGAATGCACAGAACAGAAAGAATTTTCACAGAATGCTACTGTGTAGTTTATATTTGCATATATTCCTTTTTCCACTATTACCCTCTTAGTGCTCCGAATGTCCACTTGCATTTTCTACAGAAAGAGTGTTCAGAACTGCGCAATCAAAAGTATGGTTTAACTCTGTTAGCTTAATGAACATATCAGAAATAAGTTTCACACAATGCTTCTGTGTAGTTTTTATTTGAAGATATTATTTTTCCCAATAGAGGCCTCTTAGCGCTCAGAATGTCCAATTGCAGTTTCTACAGAAAGAGTGTTTCAGAAAGGCCCAATCAATAGTAAGGTTCAACTCTGTTACTTGAATGCACAGAACAGAAAGAAGTTTCATACAATGCTTCTGTGTAGTTTATATTTGAACATATTCTTTTTTCCACTATTACCCACTTAGCGCTACGAATGTCCAGTTGCATTTGCTACAGACAGAGTGTTTCAAAACTGCTCAATCAAAAGTATGGTTTAACTCTGTTAGCTGAATGCTCAGATCAGAAAGAAGTTTCACAGAATGCTTCTGTGTAGTTTATATTTGAATATATTCCCTTTTCCACTACTACTCTCTTAGCGCTCCAAATGTCCAGTTGCATTTTCTACAGAAAGAGTGTTCAGATCTGCTCAATCAAAAGTATGGTTTAACTCTGTTAGCTGAATGCACAGATCAGAAAGAAGTTTCACAGAATGATTCTGTGAAGTTTATATTTGGAGACATTCCTTTTTCCACTATTACCCCCTTAGCGCTCCGAATCTCCACTTGCATTTTCTACAGAAAGAGTGTTTCAGAACGGCTCAATCAAAACTAAGGTTCAACTCTTTTAGTTGAACAAACAGAACAGAAAGAAGTTTCACACAATTCTTCTGTGTAGTTTTTATTTGTAGATATTCTTTTTCCCAATATAGGCCTCTTAGCGCTCAGAATGTCCAATTGCAGTTTCTACAGAAAGAGTGTTTCAGAACGGCTCAATCAAAAGTAAGGTTCAACTCTGTTAGTTGAATGCACAGAACAGAAAGAAGTTTCATACAATGCTTCTGTGTAGTTTATATTTGAACATATTCTTTTTTCCACTATTACCCACTTAGCGCTACGAATGTCCAGTTGCATTTTCTACAGACAGAGTGTTTCAAAACTGCTCAATCAAAAGTATGGTTTAACTCTGTTAGCTGAATGCTCAGATCAGAAAAAAGTTTCACAGAATGCTTCTGTGTAGTTTATATTTGAATATATTCTTTTTCCACTACTACGCTCTTAGCGCTCCAAATGTCCAGTTGCATTTTCTACAGAAAGAGTGTTCAGATCTGCTCAATCAAAACTCTGGTTTAACTCTGTTAGCTGAATGCACAGATAAGAAAGAAGTTTCACCGAATGATTCTGTGTAGTTTATATTTGAAGACATTCCTTTTTCCACTATTACCCTCTTAGCGCTCCGAATCTCCACTTGCATTTTCTACAAAAAGAGTGTTTCATAACTGCTCAATCAAAAATATGTTTTATCTCTGTTAACTGAATTTACAGATCAGAAATAAGTTTCACAGAATGCATCTGTGTAGTTTTTATTTGAAGATATTCTTTTTCCCAATGTAGGCCTCTTAGCGCTTAGCATGTCCAATTGCAGTTTCTACAGAAAGAGTGTTTCAGAACGGCTCAATCAAAAGTAAGGTTCAACTCTGTTAGTTGAATGCACAGAACAGAAAGAATTTTCACAGAATGCTACTGTGTAGTTTATATTTGAATATATTCCTTTTTCCACTATTACCCTCTTAGCGCTCCGAATGTCCACTTGCATTTTCTACAGAAAGAGTGTTCAGAACTGCGCAATCAAAAGTATGGTTTAACTCTGTTAGCTTAATGAAAATATCAGAAATAAGTTTCACACAATGCTTCTGTGTAGTTTTTATTTGAAGATATTATTTTTCCCAATAGAGGCCTCTTAGCGCTCAGAATGTCCAATTGCAGTTTCTACAGAAAGAGTGTTTCAGAAAGCCCCAATCAAAAGTAAGGTTCAACTCTGTTAGTTGAATGCACAGAACAGAAAGAAGTTTCATACAATGCTTCTGTGTAGTTTATATTTGAACATATTCTTTTTTCCACTATTACCCACTTAGCGCTACGAATGTCCAGTTGCATTTGCTACAGACAGAGTGTTTCAAAACTGCTCAATCAAAAGTATGGTTTAACTCTGTTAGCTGAATGCTCAGATCAGAAAGAAGTTTCACAGAATGCTTCTGTGTAGTTTATATTTGAATATATTCCCTTTTCCACTACTACTCTCTTAGCGCTCCAAATGTCCAGTTGCATTTTCTACAGAAAGAGTGTTCAGATCTGCTCAATCAAAAGTATGGTTTAACTCTGTTAGCTGAATGCACAGATCAGAAAGAAGTTTCACAGAATGATTCTGTGAAGTTTATATTTGGAGACATTCCTTTTTCCACTATTACCCTCTTAGCGCTCCGAATCTCCACTTGCATTTTCTACAGAAAGAGTGTTTCAGAACGGCTCAATCAAAACTAAGGTTCAACTCTTTTAGTTGAACAAACAGAACAGAAAGAAGTTTCACACAATTCTTCTGTGTAGTTTTTATTTGTAGATATTCTTTTTCCCAATATAGGCCTCTTAGCGCTTAGAATGCCCAATTGCAGTTTCTACAGAAAGAGTGTTTCAGAACGGCTCAATCAAAAGTAAGGTTCAACTCTGTTAGTTGAATGCACAGAACAGAAAGAAGTTTCATACAATGCTTCTGTGTAGTTTATATTTGAACATATTCTTTTTTCCACTATTACCCACTTAGCGCTACGAATGTCCAGTTGCATTTTCTAGAGACAGAGTGTTTCAAAACTGCTCAATCAAAAGTATGGTTTAACTCTGTTAGCTGAATGCTCAGATCAGAAAGAAGTTTCACAGAATGCTTCTGTGTAGTTTATATTTGAATATATTCCTTTTTCCACTACTACGCTCTTAGCGCTCCAAATGTCCAGTTGCATTTTCTACAGAAAGAGTGTTCAGATCTGCTCAATCAAAACTATGGTTTAACTCTGTTAGCTGAATGCACAGATAAGAAAGAAGTTTCACCGAATGATTCTGTGTAGTTTATATTTGAAGACATTCCTTTTTCCACTATTACCTTCTTAGCGCTCCGAATCTCCACTTGCATTTTCTACAGAAAGAGTGTTTCAGAACGGCTCAATCAAAACTAAGGTTCAACTCTTTTAGTTGAACAAACAGAACAGAAAGAAGTTTCACACAATTCTTCTGTGTAGTTTTTATTTGTAGACATTCTTTTTCCCAATATAGGCCTCTTAGCGCTCAGAATGTCCAATTGCAGTTTCTAAAGAAAGAGTGTTTCAGAACGGCTCAATCAAAAGTAAGGTTCAACTCTGTTAGTTGAATGCACAGAACAGAAAGAAGTTTCATACAATGCTTCTGTGTAGTTTATATTTGAACCTATTCTTTTTTGCACTATTACCCACTTAGCGCTACGAATGTCCAGTTGCATTTTCTACAGACAGAGTGTTTCAAAACTGCTCAATCAAAAGTATGGTTTAACTCGGTTAGCTGAATGCTCAGATCAGAAAGAAGTTTCACAGAATGCTTCTGTGTAGTTTATATTTGAATATATTCCTTTTTCCACTACTACGCTCTTAGCGCTCCAAATGTCCAGTTGCATTTTCTACAGAAAGAGTGATCCGATCTGCTCAATCAAAAGTATGGTTTAACTCTGTTAGCTGAATGCACAGATCAGAAAGAAGTTTCACCGAATGATTCTTTGTAGTTTATATTTGAAGACATTCCTTTTTCCACTATTACCCTCTTAGCGCTCCGAATCTCCACTTGCATTTTCTACAAAAAGAGTGTTTCATAACTGCTCAATCAAAAATATGTTTTATCTCTGTTAACTGAATTTACAGATCAGAAATAAGTTTCACAGAATGCATCTGTGTAGTTTTTATTTGAAGATATTCTTTTTCCCAATGTAGGCCTCTTAGCGCTTAGCATGTCCAATTGCAGTTTCTACAGAAAGAGTGTCTCAGAACGGCTCAATCAAAAGTAAGGTTCAACTCTGTTAGTTGAATGCACAGAACAGAAAGTATTTTCACAGAATGCTACTGTGTAGTTTATATTTGAATATATTCCTTTTTCCACTATTACCCTCTTAGCGCTCCGAATGTCCACTTGAATTTTCTACAGAAAGAGTGTTCAGAACTGCGCAATCAAAAGTATGGTTTAACTCTGATAGCTTAATGAACATATCAGAAATAAGTTTCGCACAATGCTTCTGTGTAGTTTTTATTTGAAGATATTATTTTTCCCAATATAGGCCTCTTAGCGCTCAGAATGTCCAATTGCAGTTTCTACAGAAAGAGTGTTTCAGAAAGGCTCAATCAAAAGTAAGGTTCAACTCTGTTAGTTGAATGCACAGAACAGAAAGAAGTTTCATACAATGCTTCTGTGTAGTTTATATTTGAACATATACTTTTTTCCACTATTACCCACTTAGCCCTTCGAATGTCCAGTTGCATTTTCTACAGACAGAGTGTTTCAAAACTGCTCAATCAAAAGTATGGTTTAAGTCTGTTAGCTGAATGCTCAGATCAGAAAGAAGTTTCACAGAATGCTTCTGTGTAGTTTATATTTGAATATATTCCTTTTTCCACTACTACTCTCTTAGCGCTCCAAATGTCCAGTTGCATTTTCTACAGAAAGAGTGTTCAGATCTGCTCAATCAAAAGTATGGTTTAAATCTGTTAGCTGAATGCACAGATCAGAAAGAAGTTTCACAGAATGATTCTGTGTAGTTTATATTTGAAGACATACCTTTTTCCACTATTACCCTCTTAGCGCTCCGAATCACCACTTGCATTTTCTACAAAAAGAGTGTTTCATAACTGCTCAATCAAAAATATGTTTTATCTCTGTTAACTGAATTTACAGATCAGAAATAAGTTTCACAGAATGCATCTGTGTAGTTTTTATTTGAAGATATTCTTTTACCCAATGTAGGCCTCTTAGGGCTTAGCATGTCCAATTGCAGTTCCTACAGAAAGAGTGTTTCAGAACGGCTCAATCAAAAGTAAGGTTCAACTCTGTTAGTTGAATGCACAGAACAGAAAGTATTTTCACAGAATGCTACTGTGTAGTTTATATTTGAATATATTCCTTTTTCCACTATTACCCACTTAGCGCTCCGAATGTCCACTTGCATTTTCTACAGAAAGAGTGTTCAGAACTGCGCAATCAAAAGTATGGTTTAACTCTGTTAGCTTAATGAACATATCAGAAATCAGTTTCACACAATGTTTCTGTGTAGTTTTTATTTGAAGATATTATTTTTCCCAATATAGGCCTCTTAGCGCTCAGAATGTCCAATTGCAGTTTCTACAGAAAGAGTGTTTCAGAAAGGCTCAATCAAAAGTAAGGTTCAACTCTGTTAGTTGAATGCACGGAACAGAAAGAAGTTTCATACAATGCTTCTGTGTAGTTTATATTTGAACATATTCTTTTTTCCACTATTACCCACTTAGCGCTACGAATGTCCAGTTGCATTTTCTACAGACAGAGTGTTTCAAAACTGCTCAATCAAAAGTATGGTTTAACTCTGTTAGCTGAATGCTCAGATCAGAAAGAAATTTCACAGAATGCTTCTGTGTAGTTTATATTTGAATATATTCCTTTTTCCACTACTACTCTCTTAGCGCTCCAAATGTCCAGTTGCATTTTCTACAGAAAGAGTGTTCAGATCTGCTCAATCAAAAGTATGGTTTAACTCTGTTAGCGGAATGCACAGATCAGAAAGAAGTTTCACCGAATGATTCTGTGTAGTTTATATTTGAAGACATTCCTTTTTCCACTATTACCCTCTTAGCGCTCCGAATCTCCACTTGCATTTTCTACAAAAAGAGTGTTTCATAACTGCTCAATCAAAAATATGTTTTATCTCTGTTAACTGAATTTACAGATCAGAAATAAGTTTCACAGAATGCATCTGTGTAGTTTTTATTTGAAGATATTCTTTTTCCCAATGTAGGCCTCTTAGCGCTTAGCATGTCCAATTGCAGTTTCTACAGAAAGAGTGTTTCAGAACGGCTCAATCAAAAGTAAGGTTCAACTCTGTTAGTTGAATGCACAGAACAGAAAGTATTTTCACAGAATGCTACTGTGTAGTTTATATTTGAATATATTCCTTTTTCCACTATTACCCTCTTAGCGCTCCGAATGTCCACTTGCATTTTCTACAGAAAGAATGTTCAGAACTACGCAATCAAAAGTATGGTTTAACTCTGTTAGCTTAATGAGCATATCAGAAATAAGTTTCACACAATGCTTCTGTGTAGTTTTTATTTGAAGATATTATTTTTCCCAATATAGGCCTCTTAGCGCTCAGAATGTCCAATTGCAGTTTCTACAGAAAGAGTGTTTCAGAAAGGCTCAATCAAAAGTAAGTTTCAACTCTGTTAGTTGAATGCACAGAAGAGAAAGGAGTTTCATACAATGCTTCTGTGTAGTTTATATTTGAACATATTCTTTTTTCCACTATTACCCACTTAGCGCTACGAATGTCCAGTTGCATTTTCTACAGACAGAGTGTTTCAAAACTGCTCAATCAAAAGTATGGTTTAACTCGGTTAGCTGAATGCTCAGATCAGAAAGAAGTTTCACAGAATGCTTCTGTGTAGTTTATATTTGAATATATTCCTTTTTCCACTACTACGCTCTTAGCGCTCCAAATGTCCAGTTGCATTTTCTACAGAAAGAGTGTTCAGATCTGCTCAATCAAAAGTATGGTTTAACTCTGTTAGCTGAATGCACAGATCAGAAAGAAGTTTCACCGAATGATTCTGTGTAGTTTATATTTGAAGACATTCCTTTTTCCACTATTACCCTCTTAGCGCTCCGAATCTCCACTTGCATTTTCTACAAAAGAGTGTTTCATAACTGCTCAATCAAAAATATGTTTTATCTCTGTTAACTGAATTTACAGATCAGAAATAAGTTTCACAGAATGCATCTGTGTAGTTTTTATTTGAAGATATTCTTTTTCCCAATATAGGCCTCTTAGCACTCAGAATGTCCAGTTGCAGTTTCTACGGAAAGAGTGTTTCAGAACGGCTCAATCAAAAGTAAGGTTCAATTCTGTTAGTTGAATGCACAGAACAGAAAGTATTTTCACAGAATGCTACTGTGTAGTTTATATTTGAATATATTCCTTTTTCCACTATTACCCTCTTAGCGCTCCGAATGTCCACTTGCATTTTCTACTGACAGAGTGTTTCAAAACTGCTCAATCAAAAGTATGGTTTAACTCTGTTAGCTGAATGCTCAGATCAGAAAGATGTTTCACAGAATGCTTCTGTGTAGTTTATATTTGAATATAATCCTTTTTCCACTACTACCCTGTTAGCGCTCCAAATGTCCAGTTGCATTTTCTACAGAAAGAGTGTTCAGATCTGCTGAATCAAAAGTATGGTTTAACTCTGTTAGCTGAATGCACAGATCAGAAAGAAGTTTCACAGAATGATTCTGTGTAGTTTATATTTGGAGACATTCCTTTTTCCACTATTACCCTCTTAGCGCTCCGAATCTCCACTTGCATTTTCTACAGAAAGTGTGTTTCAGAACGGCTCAATCAAAACTAAGGTTCAAATCTTTTAGTTGAACAAACAGAACAGAAAGAAGTTTCACACAATTCTTCTGTGTAGTTTTTATTTGTAGACATTCTTTTTCCCAATAGAGGCCTCTTAGCGCTCAGAATGTCCAATTGCAGTTTCTACAGAAAGAGTGTTTCAGAAAGGCTCAATCAAAAGTAAGGTTCAACTCTGTTAGTTGAATCCACAGAACAGAAAGAAGTTTCATACAATGCTTCTGTGTAGTTTATATTTGAACATATTCTTTTTTCCACTATTACCCACTTAGCGCTACGAATGTCCAGTTGCATTTTCTACAGACAGAGTGTTTCAAAACTGCTCAATCAAAAGTATGGTTTAACTCTGTTAGCTGAATGCTCAGATCAGAAAGAATTTTCACAGAATGCTTCTGTGTAGTTTATATTTGAATATATTCCTTTTTCCACTACTTCTCTCTTAGCGCTCCAAATGTCCAGTTGCATTTTCTACAGAAAGAGTGTTCAGATCTGCTGAATCAAAAGTATGGTTTAACACTGTTAGCTGAATGCACAGATCAGAAAGAAGTTTCACAGAATGATTCTGTGTAGTTTATATTTGGAGACATTCCTTTTTCCACTATTACCCTCTTAGCGCTCCGAATCTCCACTTGCATTTTCTACAGAAAGTGTGTTTCAGAACGGCTCAATCAAAACTAAGGTTCAACTCTTTTAGTTGAACAAACAGAACAGAAAGAAGTTTCACACAATTCCTCTGTGTAGTTTTTATTTGTAGACATTCTTTTTCCCGATATAGGCCTCTTAGCGCTCAGAATGTCCAATTGCAGTTTCTACAGAAAGAGTGTTTCAGAACGGCTCAATCAAAAGTAAGGTTCAACTCTGTTAGTTGAATGCACAGAACAGAAAGAAGTTTCATACAATGCTTCTGTGTAGTTTATATTTGAACATATTCTTTTTTCCACTATTACCCACTTAGCGCTACGAATGTCCAGTTGCATTTTCAACAGACAGAGTGTTTCAAATCTGCTCAATCAAAAGTATGGTTTAACTCTGTTAGCTGAATGCTCAGATCAGAAAGAAGTTTCACAGAATGCTTCTGTGTAGTTTATATTTGAATATATTCCTTTTTCCACTACTACGCTCTTAGCGCTCCAAATGTCCAGTTGCATTTTCTACAGAAAGAGTGTTCAGATCTGCTCAATCAAAAGTATGGTTTAACTCTGTTAGCTGAATGCACAGATCAGAAAGAAGTTTCACCGAATGATTCTGTGTAGTTTATATTTGAAGACATTCCTTTTTCCACTATTACCCTCTTAGCGCTCCGAATCTCCACTTGCATTTTCTACAAAAAGAGTGTTTCATAACTGCTCAATCAAAAATATGTTTTATCTCTGTTAACTGAATTTACAGATCAGAAATAAGTTTCACAGAATGCATCTGTGTAGTTTTTATTTGAAGATATTCTTTTTCCCAATGTAGGCCTCTTAGCGCTTAGCATGTCCAATTGCAGTTTCTACAGAAAGAGTGTTTCAGAACGGCTCAATCAAAAGTAAGGTTCAACTCTGTTAGTTGAATGCACAGAACAGAAAGAATTTTCACAGAATGCTACTGTGTAGTTTATATTTGAATATATTCCTTTTTCCACTATTACCCTCTTAGCGCTCCGAATGTCCACTTGCATTTTCTACAGAAAGAGTGTTCAGAACTGCGCAATCAAAAGTATGGTTTAACTCTGTTAGCTTAATGAACATATCAGAAATAAGTTTCACACAATGCTTCTGTGTAGTTTTTATTTGAAGATATTATTTTTCCCAATAGAGGCCTCTTAGCGCTCAGAATGTCCAATTGCTGTTTCTACAGAAAGAGTGTTTCAGAAAGGCTCAATCAAAAGTAAGGTTCAACTCTGTTAGTTGAATGCACAGAACAGAAAGAAGTTTCATACAATGCTTCTGTGTAGTTTATATTTGAACATATTTTTTTTCCACTAGTACCCACTTAGCGCTACGAATGTCCAGTTGCATTTTCTACAGACAGAGTGTTTCAAAACTGCTCAATCAAAAGTATGCTTTAACTCTGTTAGCTGAATGCTCAGATCAGAAAGAAGTTTCACAGAATGCTTCTGTGTAGTTTATATTTGAATATATTCCTTTTTCCACTACTACTCTCTTAGCGCTCCAAATGTCCAGTTGCATTTTCTACAGAAAGAGTGTTCAGATCTGCTCAATCAAAAGTATGGTTTAACTCTGTTAGCTGAATTCACAGATCAGAAAGAAGTTTCACAGAATGATTCTGTGTAGTTTATATTTGGAGACATTCCCTTTTCCACTATTACCCTCTTAGCGCTCCGAATCTCCACTTGCATTTTCTACAGAAAGAGTGTTTCAGAACGGCTCAATCAAAACTAAGGTTCAACTCTTTTAGTTGAACAAACAGAACAGAAAGAAGTTTCACACAATTCTTCTGTGTGGTTTTTATTTGTAGACATTCTTTTTCCGAATATAGGCCTCTTAGCGCTCAGAATGTCCAATTGCAGTTTCTACAGAAAGAGTGTTTCAGAACGGCTCAATCAAAAGTAAGGTTCAACTCTGTTAGTTGAATGCACAAAACAGAAAGAAGTTTCATACAATGCTTCTGTGTAGTTTATATTTGAACATATCCTTTTTTCCACTATTACCCACTTAGCGCTACGAATGTCCAGTTGCATTTTCTACAGACAGAGTGTTTCAAAACTGCTCAGTGAAAAGTATGGTTTAACTCTGTTAGCTGAATGCTCAGATCAGAAAGAAGTTTCACAGAATGCTTCTGTGTAGTTTATATTTGAATATATTCCTTTTTCCACTACTACGCTCTTAGCGCTCCAAATGTCCAGTTGCATTTTCTACAGAAAGAGTGTTCAGATCTGCTCAATCAAAAGTATGGTTTAACTCTGTTAGCTGAATGCACAGATCAGAAAGAAGTTTCACCGAATGATTCTGTGTAGTTTATATTTGAAGACATTCCTTTTTCCACTATTACCCTCTTAGCGCTCCGAATCTCCACTTGCATTTTCTACAAAAAGAGTGTTTCATAACTGCTCAATCAAAAATATGTTTTATCTCTGTTAACTGAATTTACAGATCAGAAATAAGTTTCACAGAATGCATCTGTGTAGTTTTTATTTGAAGATATTCTTTTTCCCAATGTAGGCCTCTTAGCGCTTAGCATGTCCAATTGCAGTTTCTACAGAAAGAGTGTTTCAGAACGGCTCAATCAAAAGTAAGGTTCAACTCTGTTAGTTGAATGCACAGAACAGAAAGAATTTTCACAGAATGCTACTGTGTAGTTTATATTTGAATATATTCCTTTTTCCACTATTACCCTCTTAGCGCTCCGAATGTCCACTTGCATTTTCTACAGAAAGAGTGTTCAGAACTGCGCAATCAAAAGTATGGTTTAACTCTGTTAGCTTAATGAACATATCAGAAATAAGTTTCACACAATGCTTCTGTGTAGTTTTTATTTGAAGATATTATTTTTCCCAATAGAGGCCTCTTAGCGCTCAGAATGTCCAATTGCTGTTTCTACAGAAAGAGTGTTTCAGAAAGGCTCAATCAAAAGTAAGGTTCAACTCTGTTAGTTGAATGCACAGAACAGAAAGAAGTTTCATACAATGCTTCTGTGTAGTTTATATTTGAACATATTTTTTTTCCACTAGTACCCACTTAGCGCTACGAATGTCCAGTTGCATTTTCTACAGACAGAGTGTTTCAAAACTGCTCAATCAAAAGTATGGTTTAACTCTGTTAGCTGAATGCTCAGATCAGAAAGAAGTTTCACAGAATGCTTCTGTGTGGTTTATATTTGAATATATTCCTTTTTCCACTACTACTCTCTTAGCGCTCCAAATGTCCAGTTGCATTTTCTACAGAAAGAGTGTTCAGATCTGCTCAATCAAAAGTATGGTTTAACTCTGTTAGCTGAATTCACAGATCAGAAAGAAGTTTCACAGAATGATTCTGTGTAGTTTATATTTGGAGACATTCCCTTTTCCACTATTACCCTCTTAGCGCTCCGAATCTCCACTTGCATTTTCTACAGAAAGAGTGTTTCAGAACGGCTCAATCAAAACTAAGGTTCAACTCTTTTAGTTGAACAAACAGAACAGAAAGAAGTTTCACACAATTCTTCTGTGTGGTTTTTATTTGTAGACATTCTTTTTCCGAATATAGGCCTCTTAGCGCTCAGAATGTCCAATTGCAGTTTCTACAGAAAGAGTGTTTCAGAACGGCTCAATCAAAAGTAAGGTTCAACTCTGTTAGTTGAATGCACAGAACAGAAAGAAGTTTCATACAATGCTTCTGTGTAGTTTATATTTGAACATATCCTTTTTTCCACTATTACCCACTTAGCGCTACGAATGTCCAGTTGCATTTTCTACAGACAGAGTGTTTCAAAACTGCTCAGTGAAAAGTATGGTTTAACTCTGTTAGCTGAATGCTCAGATCAGAAAGAAGTTTCACAGAATGCTTCTGTGTAGTTTATATTTGAATATATTCCTTTTTCCACTACTACGCTCTTAGCGTTCCAAATGTCCAGTTGCATTTTCTACAGAAAGAGTGTTCAGATCTGCTCAATCAAAAGTATGGTTTAACTCTGTTAGCTGAATGCACAGATCAGAAAGAAGTTTCACCGAATGATTCTGTGTAGTTTATATTTGAAGACATTCCTTTTTCCACTATTACCCTCTTAGCGCTCCGAATCTCCACTTGCATTTTCTACAAAAAGAGTGTTTCATAACTGCTCAATGAAAAATATGTTTTATCTCTGTTAACTGAATTTACAGATCAGAAATAAGTTTCACAGAATGCATCTGTGTAGTTTTTATTTGAAGATATTCTTTTTCCCAATGTAGGCCTCTTAGCGCTTAGCATGTCCAATTGCAGTTTCTACAGAAAGAGTGTTTCAGAACGGCTCAATCAAAAGTAAGGTTCAACTCTGTTAGTTGAATGCACAGAACAGAAAGAATTTTCACAGAATGCTACTGTGTAGTTTATATTTGAATATATTCCTTTTTCCACTATTACCCTCTTAGCGCTCCGAATGCCCACTTGCATTTTCTACAGAAAGAGTGTTCAGAACTGCGCAATCAAAAGTATGGTTTAACTCTGTTAGCTTAATGAACATATCAGAAATAAGTTTCACACAATGCTTCTGTGTAGTTTTTATTTGAAGATATTATTTTTCCCAATAGAGGCCTCTTAGCGCTCAGAATGTCCAATAGCAGTTTCTACAGAAAGAGTGTTTCAGAAAGGCTCAATCAAAAGTAAGGTTCAACTCTGTTAGTTGAATGCACAGAACAGAAAGAAGTTTCATACAATGCTTCTGTGTAGTTTATATTTGAACATATTCTTTTTTCCACTATTACCCACTTAGCGCTACGAATGTCCAGTTGCATTTTCTACAGACAGAGTGTTTCAAAACTGCTCAATCAAAAGTATGGTTTAACTCTGTTATCTGAATGCTCAGATCAGAAAGAAATTTCACAGAATGCTTCTGTGTAGTTTATATTTGAATATAATCCTTTTTCCACTACTACGCTCTTAGCGCTCCAAATGTCCAGTTGCATTTTCTACAGAAAGAGTGTCCAGATCTGCTCAATCAAAAGTATGGTTTAACTCTGTTAGCTGAATGCACAGATCAGAAAGAAGTTTCACCGAATGATTCTGTGTAGTTTATATTTGAAGACATTCCTTTTTCCACTATTACCCTCTTAGCGCTCCGAATCTCCACTTGCATTTTCTACAAAAAGAGTGTTTCATAACTGCTCAATCAAAAATATGTTTTATCTCTGTTAACTGAATTTACAGATCAGAAATAAGTTTCACAGAATGCATCTGTGTAGTTTTTATTTGAAGATATTCTTTTTCCCAATGTAGGCCTCTTAGCGCTTAGCATGTCCAATTGCAGTTTCTACAGAAAGAGTGTTTCAGAACGGCTCAATCAAAAGTAAGGTTCAACTCTGTTAGTTGAATGCACAGAACAGAAAGAATTTTCACAGAATGCTACTGTGTAGTTTATATTTGAATATATTCCTTTTTCCACTATTACCCTCTTAGCGCTCCGAATGTCCACTTGCATTTTCTACAGAAAGAGTGTTCAGAACTGCGCAATCAAAAGTATGGTTTAACTCTGTTAGCTTAATGAACATATCAGAAATAAGTTTCACACAATGCTTCTGTGTAGTTTTTATTTGAAGATATTATTTTTCCCAATAGAGGCCTCTTAGCGCTCAGAATGTCCAATTGCTGTTTCTACAGAAAGAGTGTTTCAGAAAGGCTCAATCAAAAGTAAGGTTCAACTCTGTTAGTTGAATGCACAGAACAGAAAGAAGTTTCATACAATGCTTCTGTGTAGTTTATATTTGAACATATTTTTTTTCCACTAGTACCCACTTAGCGCTACGAATGTCCAGTTGCATTTTCTACAGACAGAGTGTTTCAAAACTGCTCAATCAAAAGTATGGTTTAACTCTGTTAGCTGAATGCTCAGATCAGAAAGAAGTTTCACAGAATGCTTCTGTGTAGTTTATATTTGAATATATTCCTTTTTCCACTACTACTCTCTTAGCGCTCCAAATGTCCAGTTGCATTTTCTACAGAAAGAGTGTTCAGATCTGCTCAATCAAAAGTATGGTTTAACTCTGTTAGCTGAATTCACAGATCAGAAAGAAGTTTCACAGAATGATTCTGTGTAGTTTATATTTGGAGACATTCCTTTTTCCACTATTACCCTCTTAGCGCTCCGAATCTCCACTTGCATTTTCTACAGAAAGTGTGTTTCAGAACGGCTCAATCAAAACTAAGGTTCAAATCTTTTAGTTGAACAAACAGAACAGAAAGAAGTTTCACACAATTCTTCTGTGTAGTTTTTATTTGTAGACATTCTTTTTCCCAATAGAGGCCTCTTAGCGCTCAGAATGTCCAATTGCAGTTTCTACAGAAAGAGTGTTTCAGAAAGGCTCAATCAAAAGTAAGGTTCAACTCTGTTAGTTGAATGCACAGAACAGAAAGAAGTTTCATACAATGCTTCTGTGTAGTTTATATTTGAACATATTCTTTTTTCCACTATTACCCACTTAGCGCTACGAATGTCCAGTTGCATTTTCTACAGACAGAGTGTTTCAAAACTGCTCAATCAAAAGTATGGTTTAACTCTGTTAGCTGAATGCTCAGATCAGAAAGAATTTTCACAGAATGCTTCTGTGTAGTTTATATTTGAATATATTCCTTTTTCCACTACTTCTCTCTTAGCGCTCCAAATGTCCAGTTGCATTTTCTACAGAAAGAGTGTTCAGATCTGCTGAATCAAAAGTATGGTTTAACACTGTTAGCTGAATGCACAGATCAGAAAGAAGTTTCACAGAATGATTCTGTGTAGTTTATATTTGGAGACATTCCTTTTTCCACTATTACCCTCTTAGCGCTCCGAATCTCCACTTGCATTTTCTACAGAAAGTGTGTTTCAGAACGGCTCAATCAAAACTAAGGTTCAACTCTTTTAGTTGAACAAACAGAACAGAAAGAAGTTTCACACAATTCCTCTGTGTAGTTTTTATTTGTAGACATTCTTTTTCCCGATATAGGCCTCTTAGCGCTCAGAATGTCCAATTGCAGTTTCTACAGAAAGAGTGTTTCAGAACGGCTCAATCAAAAGTAAGGTTCAACTCTGTTAGTTGAATGCACAGAACAGAAAGAAGTTTCATACAATGCTTCTGTGTAGTTTATATTTGAACATATCCTTTTTTCCACTATTACCCACTTAGCGCTAAGAATGTCCAGTTGCATTTTCAACAGACAGAGTGTTTCAAAACTGCTCAATCAAAAGTATGGTTTAACTCTGTTAGCTGAATGCTCAGATCAGAAAGAAGTTTCACAGAATGCTTCTGTGTAGTTTATATTTGAATATATTCCTTTTTCCACTACTACGCTCTTAGCGCTCCAAATGTCCAGTTGCATTTTCTACAGAAAGAGTGTTCAGATCTGCTCAATCAAAAGTATGGTTTAACTCTGTTAGCTGAATGCACAGGTCAGAAAGAAGTTTCACCGAATGATTCTGTGTAGTTTATATTTGAAGACATTCCTTTTTCCACTATTACCCTCTTAGCGCTCCGAATCTCCACTTGCATTTTCTACAAAAAGAGTGTTTCATAACTGCTCAATCAAAAATATGTTTTATCTCTGTTAACTGAATTTACAGATCAGAAATAAGTTTCACAGAATGCATCTGTGTAGTTTTTATTTGAAGATATTCTTTTTCCCAATGTAGGCCTCTTAGCGCTTAGCATGTCCAATTGCAGTTTCTACAGAAAGAGTGTTTCAGAACGGCTCAATCAAAAGTAAGGTTCAACTCTGTTAGTTGAATGCACAGAACAGAAAGAATTTTCACAGAATGCTACTGTGTAGTTTATATTTGAATATATTCCTTTTTCCACTATTACCCTCTTAGCGCTCCGAATGTCCACTTGCATTTTCTACAGAAAGAGTGTTCAGAACTGCGCAATCAAAAGTATGGTTTAACTCTGTTAGCTTAATGAACATATCAGAAATAAGTTTCACACAATGCTTCTGTGTAGTTTTTATTTGAAGATATTATTTTTCCCAATAGAGGCCTCTTAGCGCTCAGAATGTCCAATTGCTGTTTCTACAGAAAGAGTGTTTCAGAACGGCTCAATCAAAAGTAAGGTTCAACTCTGTTAGTTGAATGCACAGAACAGAAAGAAGTTTCATACAATGCTTCTGTGTAGTTTATATTTGAACATATTTTTTTTCCACTAGTACCCACTTAGCGCTACGAATGTCCAGTTGCATTTTCTACAGAGTGTTTCAAAACTGCTCAATCAAAAGTATGGTTTAACTCTGTTATCTGAATGCTCAGATCAGAAAGAAGTTTCACAGAATGCTTCTGTGTAGTTTATATTTGAATATATTCCTTTTTCCACTACTACTCTCTTAGCGCTCCAAATGTCCAGTTGCATTTTCTACAGAAAGAGTGTTCAGATCTGCTCAATCAAAAGTATGGTTTAACTCTGTTAGCTGAATTCACAGATCAGAAAGAAGTTTCACAGAATGATTCTGTGTAGTTTATATTTGGAGACATTCCCTTTTCCACTATTACCCTCTTAGCGCTCCGAATCTCCACTTGCATTTTCTACAGAAAGAGTGTTTCAGAACGGCTCAATCAAAACTAAGGTTCAACTCTTTTAGTTGAACAAACAGAACAGAAAGAAGTTTCACACAATTCTTCTGTGTGGTTTTTATTTGTAGACATTCTTTTTCCGAATATAGGCCTCTTAGCGCTCAGAATGTCCAATTGCAGTTTCTACAGAAAGAGTGTTTCAGAACGGCTCAATCAAAAGTAAGGTTCAACTCTGTTAGTTGAATGCACAGAACAGAAAGAAGTTTCATACAATGCTTCTGTGTAGTTTATATTTGAACATATCCTTTTTTCCACTATTACCCACTTAGCGCTACGAATGTCCAGTTGCATTTTCTACAGACAGAGTGTTTCAAAACTGCTCAGTGAAAAGTATGGTTTAACTCTGTTAGCTGAATGCTCAGATCAGAAAGAAGTTTCACAGAATGTTTCTGTGTAGTTTATATTTGAATATATTCCTTTTTCCACTACTACGCTCTTAGCGCTCCAAATGTCCAGTTGCATTTTCTACAGAAAGAGTGTTCAGATCTGCTCAATCAAAAGTATGGTTTAACTCTGTTAGCTGAATGCACAGATCAGAAAGAAGTTTCACCGAATGATTCTGTGTAGTTTATATTTGAAGACATTCCTTTTTCCACTATTACCCTCTTAGCGCTCCGAATCTCCACTTGCTTTTTCTACAAAAAGAGTGTTTCATAACTGCTCAATGAAAAATATGTTTTATCTCTGTTAACTGAATTTACAGATCAGAAATAAGTTTCACAGAATGCATCTGTGTAGTTTTTATTTGAAGATATTCTTTTTCCCAATGTAGGCCTCTTAGCGCTTAGCATGTCCAATTGCAGTTTCTACAGAAAGAGTGTTTCAGAACGGCTCAATCAAAAGTAAGGTTCAACTCTGTTAGTTGAATGCACAGAACAGAAAGAATTTTCACAGAATGCTACTGTGTAGTTTATATTTGAATATATTCCTTTTTCCACTATTACCCTCTTAGCGCTCCGAATGCCCACTTGCATTTTCTACAGAAAGAGTGTTCAGAACTGCGCAATCAAAAGTATGGTTTAACTCTGTTAGCTTAATGAACATATCAGAAATAAGTTTCACACAATGCTTCTCTGTAGTTTTTATTTGAAGATATTATTTTTCCCAATAGAGGCCTCTTAGCGCTCAGAATGCCCAATTGCAGTTTCTACAGAAAGAGTGTTTCAGAACGGCTCAATCAAAAGTAAGGTTCAACTCTGTTAGTTGAATGCACAGAACAGAAAGAAGTTTCATACAATGCTTCTGTGTAGTTTATATTTGAACATATTCTTTTTTCCACTATTACCCACTTAGCGCTACGAATGTCCAGTTGCATTTTCTACAGACAGAGTGTTTCAAAACTGCTCAATCAAAAGTATGGTTTAACTCTGTTATCTGAATGCTCAGATCAGAAAGAAGTTTCACAGAATGCTTCTGTGTAGTGTATATTTGAATATATTCCTTTTTCCACTATTACCCACTTAGCGCTCCAAATGTCCAGTTGCATTTTCTACAGAAAGAGTGTTCAGATCTGCTCAATAAAAAGTTTGGTTTAACTCTGTTAGCTGAATGCACAGATCAGAAAGAAGTTTCACAGAATGAATCTGTGTAGTTTATATTTGGAGACATTCCTTTTTCCACTATTACCCTCTTAGCGCTCCGAATCTCCACTTGCATTTTCTACAGAAAGAGTGTTTCAGAACGGCTCAATCAAAACTAAGGTTCAACTCTTTTAGTTGAACAAACAGAACAGAAAAAAGTTTCACACAATTCTTCTGTGTAGTTTTTATTTGTAGACATTCTTTTTCCCAATATAGGCCTCTTAGCGCTCAGAATGTCCAATTGCAGTTTCTACAGAAAGAGTGTTTCAGAACGGCTAAATCAAAAGTAAGGTTCAACTCTGTTAGTTGAATGCACAGAACAGAAAGAAGTTTCATACAATGCTTCTGTGTAGTTTATATTTGAACATATTCTTTTTTCCACTATTACCGACTTAGCGCTACGAATGTCCAGTTGCATTTTCTACAGACAGAGTGTTTCACAACTGCTCAATCAAAAGTATGGTTTAACTCTGTTAGCTGAATGCTCAGATCAGAAAGAAGTTTCACAGAATGCTTCTGTGTAGTTTATATTTGGATATATTCCTTTTTCCACTACTACGCTCTTAGCGCTCCAAATGTCCAGTTGCATTTTCTACAGAAAGAGTGTTCAGATCTGCTCAATCAAAAGTATGGTTTAACTCTGTTAGCTGAATGCACAGATCAGAAAGAAGTTTCACCGAATGATTCTGTGTAGTTTATATTTGAAGACATTCCTTTTTCCACTATTACCCTCTTAGCGCTCCGAATCTCCACTTGCATTTTCTACAAAAAGAGTGTTTCATAACTGCTCAATCAAAAATATGTTTTATCTCTGTTAACTGAATTTACAGATCAGAAATAAGTTTCACAGAATGCATCTGTGTAGTTTTTATTTGAAGATATTCTTTTTCCCAATGTAGGCCTCTTAGCGCTTAGCATGTCCAATTGCAGTTTCTACAGAAAGAGTGTTTCAGAACGGCTCAATCAAAAGTAAGGTTCAACTCTGTTAGTTGAATGCACAGAACAGAAAGAATTTTCACAGAATGCTACTGTGTAGTTTATATTTGAATATATTCCTTTTTCCACTATTACCCTCTTAGCGCTCCGAATGTCCACTTGCATTTTCTACAGAAAGAGTGTTCAGAACTGCGCAATCAAAAGTATGGTTTAACTCTGTTAGCTTAATGAACATATCAGAAATAAGTTTCACACAATGCTTCTGTGTAGTTTTTATTTGAAGATATTATTTTTCCCAATAGAGGCCTCTTAGCGCTCAGAATGTCCAATTGCAGTTTCTACAGAAAGAGTGTTTCAGAAAGGCTCAATCAAAAGTAAGGTTCAACTCTGTTAGTTGAATGCACAGAACAGAAAGAAGTTTCATACAATGCTTCTGTGTAGTTTATATTTGAACATATTCTTTTTTCCACTATTACCCACTTAGCGCTACGAATGTCCAGTTGCATTTTCTACAGACAGAGTGTTTCAAAACTGCTCAATCAAAAGTATGGTTTAACTCTGTTAGCTGAATGCTCAGATCAGAAAGAAGTTTCACAGAATGCTTCTGTGTAGTTTATATTTGATTATATTCCTTTTTCCACTACTACTCTCTTAGCGCTCCAAATGTCCAGTTGCATTTTCTACAGAAAGAGTGTTCAGATCTGCTGAATCAAAAGTATGGTTTAATTCTGTTAGCTGAATGCACAGATCAGAAAGAAGTTTCACCGAATGATTCTGTGTAGTTTATATTTGAAGACATTCCTTTTTCCACTATTACCCTCTTAGCGCTCCGAATCTCCACTTGCATTTTCTACAAAAAGAGTGTTTCATAACTGCTCAATCAAAAATATGTTTTATCTCTGTTAACTGAATTTACAGATCAGAAATAAGTCTCACAGAATGCATCTGTGTAGTTTTTATTTGAAGATATTCTTTTTCCCAATGTAGGCCTCTTAGCGCTTAGCTTGTCCAATTGCAGTTTCTACAGAAAGAGTGTTTCAGAACGGCTCAATCAAAAGTAAGGTTCAACTCTGTTAGTTGAATGCACAGAACAGAAAGAATTTTCACAGAATGCTACTGTGTAGTTTATATTTGAATATATTCCTTTTTCCACTATTACCCTCTTAGCGCTCCGAATGTCCACTTGCATTTTCTACAGAAAGAGTGTTCAGAACTGCGCAATCAAAAGTATGGTTTAACTCTGTTAGCTTAATGAACATATCAGAAATAAGTTTCACACAATGCTTCTGTGTAGTTTTTATTTGAAGATATTATTTTTCCCAATAGAGGCCTCTTAGCGCTCAGAATGCCCAATTGCAGTTTCTACAGAAAGAGTGTTTCAGAACGGCTCAATCAAAAGTAAGGTTCAACTCTGTTAGTTGAATGCACAGAACAGAAAGAAGTTTCATACAATGCTTCTGTGTAGTTTATATTTGAACATATTCTTTTTTCCACTATTACCCACTTAGCGCTACGAATGTCCAGTTGCATTTTCTACAGACAGAGTGTTTCAAAACTGCTCAATCAAAAGTATGGTTTAACTCTGTTAGCTGAATTCTCAGATCAGAAAGAAGTTTCACAGAATGCTTCTGTGTAGTTTATATTTGAATATATTCTTTTTCCACTACTACGCTCTTAGCGCTCCAAATGTCCAGTTGCATTTTCTACAGAAAGAGTGTTCAGATCTGCTCAATCAAAAGTATGGTTTAACTCTGTTAGCTGAATGCACATATCAGAAAGAAGTTTCACCGAATGATTCTGTGTAGTTTACATTTGAAGACATTCCTTTTTCCACTATTAACCTCTTAGCGCTCCGAATCTCCACTTGCATTTTCTACAAAAAGAGTGTTTCATAACTGCTCAATCAAAAATATGTTTTATCTCTGTTAACTGAATTTACCGATCAGAAATAAGTTTCACAGAATGCATCTGTGTAGTTATTATTTGAAGATATTCTTTTTCCCAATGTAGGCCTCTTAGCGCTTAGCATGTCCAATTGCAGTTTCTACAGAAAGAGTGTTTCAGAACGGCTCAATCAAAAGTAAGGTTCAACTCTGTTAGTTGAATGCACAGAAGAGAAAGAATTTTCACAGAATGCAACTGTGTAGTTTATATTTGAATATATTCCTTTTTCCACTATTACCCTCTTAGCGCTCCGAATGTCCACTTGCATTTTCTACAGAAAGAGTGTTCAGAACTGCGCAATCAAAAGTATGGTTTAACTCTGTTAGCTTAATGAACATATCAGAAATAAGTTTCACACAATGCTTCTGTGTAGTTTTTATTTGAAGATATTATTTTTCCCAATAGAGGCCTCTTAGCGCTCAGAATGTCCAATAGCAGTTTCTACAGAAAGAGTGTTTCAGAAAGGCTCAATCAAAAGTAAGGTTCAACTCTGTTAGTTGAATGCACAGAACAGAAAGAAGTTTCATACAATGCTTCTGTGTAGTTTATATTTGAACATATTCTTTTTTCCACTATTACCCACTTAGCGCTACGAATGTCCAGTTGCATTTGCTACAGACAGAGTGTTTCAAAACTGCTCAATCAAAAGTATTGTTTAACTCTGTTAGCTGAATGCTCAGATCAGAAAGAAGTTTCACAGAATGCTTCTGTGTAGTTTATATTTGAATATATTCCTTTTTCCACTACTACTCTCTTAGCGCTCCAAATGTCCAGTTGCATTTTCTACAGAAAGAGTGTTCAGATCTGCTCAATCAAAAGTATGGTTTAATTCTGTTAGCTGAATGCACAGATCAGAAAGAAGTTTCACCGAATGATTCCGTGTAGTTTATATTTGAAGACATTCCTTTTTCCACTATTACCCTCTTAGCGCTCCGAATCTCCACTTGCATTTTCTACAAAAAGAGTGTTTCATAACTGCTCAATCAAAAATATGTTTTATCTCTGTTAACTGAATTTACAGATCAGAAATAAGTTTCACAGAATGCATCTGTGTAGTTTTTATTTGAAGATATTCTTTTTCCCAATGTAGGCCTCTTAGCGCTTAGCATGTCCAATTGCAGTTTCTACAGAAAGAGTGTTTCAGAACGGCTCAATCAAAAGTAAGGTTCAACTCTGTTAGTTGAATGCACAGAACAGAAAGAATTTTCACAGAATGCTACTGTGTAGTTTATATTTGAATATATTCCTTTTTCCACTATTACCCTCTTAGCGCTCCGAATGTCCACTTGCATTTTCTACAGAAAGAGTGTTCAGAACTGCGCAATCAAAAGTATGGTTTAACTCTGTTAGCTTAATGAACATATCAGAAATAAGTTTCACACAATGCTTCTGTGTAGTTTTTATTTGAAGATATTATTTTTCCCAATAGAGGCCTCTTAGCGCTCAGAATGTCCAATTGCTGTTTCTACAGAAAGAGTGTTTCAGAACGGCTCAATCAAAAGTAAGGTTCAACTCTGTTAGTTGAATGCACAGAACAGAAAGAAGTTTCATACAATGCTTCTGTGTAGTTTATATTTGAACATATTTTTTTTCCACTAGTACCCACTTAGCGCTACGAATGTCCAGTTGCATTTTCTACAGAGTGTTTCAAAACTGCTCAATCAAAAGTATGGTTTAACTCTGTTATCTGAATGCTCAGATCAGAAAGAAGTTTCACAGAATGCTTCTGTGTAGTTTATATTTGAATATATTCCTTTTTCCACTACTACTCTCTTAGCGCTCCAAATGTCCAGTTGCATTTTCTACAGAAAGAGTGTTCAGATCTGCTCAATCAAAAGTATGGTTTAACTCTGTTAGCTGAATTCACAGATCAGAAAGAAGTTTCACAGAATGATTCTGTGTAGTTTATATTTGGAGACATTCCCTTTTCCACTATTACCCTCTTAGCGCTCCGAATCTCCACTTGCATTTTCTACAGAAAGAGTGTTTCAGAACGGCTCAATCAAAACTAAGGTTCAACTCTTTTAGTTGAACAAACAGAACAGAAAGAAGTTTCACACAATTCTTCTGTGTGGTTTTTATTTGTAGACATTCTTTTTCCGAATATAGGCCTCTTAGCGCTCAGAATGTCCAATTGCAGTTTCTACAGAAAGAGTGTTTCAGAACGGCTCAATCAAAAGTAAGGTTCAACTCTGTTAGTTGAATGCACAGAACAGAAAGAAGTTTCATACAATGCTTCTGTGTAGTTTATATTTGAACATATCCTTTTTTCCACTATTACCCACTTAGCGCTACGAATGTCCAGTTGCATTTTCTACAGACAGAGTGTTTCAAAACTGCTCAGTGAAAAGTATGGTTTAACTCTGTTAGCTGAATGCTCAGATCAGAAAGAAGTTTCACAGAATGCTTCTGTGTAGTTTATATTTGAATATATTCCTTTTTCCACTACTACGCTCTTAGCGCTCCAAATGTCCAGTTGCATTTTCTACAGAAAGAGTGTTCAGATCTGCTCAATCAAAAGTATGGTTTAACTCTGTTAGCTGAATGCACAGATCAGAAAGAAGTTTCACCGAATGATTCTGTGTAGTTTATATTTGAAGACATTCCTTTTTCCACTATTACCCTCTTAGCGCTCCGAATCTCCACTTGCTTTTTCTACAAAAAGAGTGTTTCATAACTGCTCAATGAAAAATATGTTTTATCTCTGTTAACTGAATTTACAGATCAGAAATAAGTTTCACAGAATACATCTGTGTAGTTTTTATTTGAAGATATTCTTTTTCCCAATGTAGGCCTCTTAGCGCTTAGCATGTCCAATTGCAGTTTCTACAGAAAGAGTGTTTCAGAACGGCTCAATCAAAAGTAAGGTTCAACTCTGTTAGTTGAATGCACAGAACAGAAAGAATTTTCACAGAATGCTACTGTGTAGTTTATATTTGAATATATTCCTTTTTCCACTATTACCCTCTTAGCGCTCCGAATGCCCACTTGCATTTTCTACAGAAAGAGTGTTCAGAACTGCGCAATCAAAAGTATGGTTTAACTCTGTTAGCTTAATGAACATATCAGAAATAAGTTTCACACAATGCTTCTCTGTAGTTTTTATTTGAAGATATTATTTTTCCCAATAGAGGCCTCTTAGCGCTCAGAATGCCCAATTGCAGTTTCTACAGAAAGAGTGTTTCAGAACGGCTCAATCAAAAGTAAGGTTCAACTCTGTTAGTTGAATGCACAGAACAGAAAGAAGTTTCATACAATGCTTCTGTGTAGTTTATATTTGAACATATTCTTTTTTCCACTATTACCCACTTAGCGCTACGAATGTCCAGTTGCATTTTCTACAGACAGAGTGTTTCAAAACTGCTCAATCAAAAGTATGGTTTAACTCTGTTATCTGAATGCTCAGATCAGAAAGAAGTTTCACAGAATGCTTCTGTGTAGTGTATATTTGAATATATTCCTTTTTCCACTATTACCCACTTAGCGCTCCAAATGTCCAGTTGCATTTTCTACAGAAAGAGTGTTCAGATCTGCTCAATCAAAAGTATGGTTTAACTCTGTTAGCTGAATGCACAGATCAGAAAGTAGTTTCACCGAATGATTCTGTGTAGTTTATATTTGAAGACATTCCTTTTTCCACTATTACCCTCTTAGCGCTCCGAATCTCCACTTGCATTTTCTACAAAAAGAGTGTTTCATAACTGCTCAATCAAAAATATGTTTTATCTCTGTTAACTGAATTTACAGATCAGAAATAAGTTTCACAGAATGCATCTGTGTAGTTTTTATTTGAAGATATTCTTTTTCCCAATGTAGGCCTCTTAGCGCTTAGCATGTCCAATTGCAGTTTCTACAGAAAGAGTGTTTCAGAACGGCTCAATCAAAAGTAAGGTTCAACTCTGTTAGTTGAATGCACAGAACAGAAAGAATTTTCACAGAATGCTACTGTGTAGTTTATATTTGAATATATTCCTTTTTCCACTATTACCCTCTTAGCGCTCCGAATGTCCACTTGCATTTTCTACAGAAAGAGTGTTCAGAACTGCGCAATCAAAAGTATGGTTTAACTCTGTTAGCTTAATGAACATATCAGAAATAAGTTTCACACAATGCTTCTGTGTAGTTTTTATTTGAAGATATTATTTTTCCCAATAGAGGCCTCTTAGCGCTCAGAATGTCCAATTGCAGTTTCTACAGAAAGAGTGTTTCAGAAAGGCTCAATCAAAAGTAAGGTTCAACTCTGTTAGTTCAATGCACAGAACAGAAAGAAGTTTCATACAATGCTTCTGTGTAGTTTATATTTGAACATATTCTTTTTTCCACTATTACCCACTTAGCGCTACGAATGTCCAGTTGCATTTTCTACAGACAGAGTGTTTCAAAACTGCTCAATCAAAAGTATGGTTTAACTCTGTTAGCTGAATGCTCAGATCAGAAAGAAGTTTCACAGAATGCTTCTGTGTAGTTTATATTTGATTATATTCCTTTTTCCACTACTACTCTCTTAGCGCTCCAAATGTCCAGTTGCATTTTCTACAGAAAGAGTGTTCAGATCTGCTGAATCAAAAGTATGGTTTAATTCTGTTAGCTGAATGCACAGATCAGAAAGAAGTTTCACCGAATGATTCTGTGTAGTTTATATTTGAAGACATTCCTTTTTCCACTATTACCCTCTTAGCGCTCCGAATCTCCACTTGCATTTTCTACAAAAAGAGTGTTTCATAACTGCTCAATCAAAAATATGTTTTATCTCTGTTAACTGAATTTACAGATCAGAAATAAGTCTCACAGAATGCATCTGTGTAGTTTTTATTTGAAGATATTCTTTTTCCCAATGTAGGCCTCTTAGCGCTTAGCTTGTCCAATTGCAGTTTCTACAGAAAGAGTGTTTCAGAACGGCTCAATCAAAAGTAAGGTTCAACTCTGTTAGTTGAATGCACAGAACAGAAAGAATTTTCACAGAATGCTACTGTGTAGTTTATATTTGAATATATTCCTTTTTCCACTATTACCCTCTTAGCGCTCCGAATGTCCACTTGCATTTTCTACAGAAAGAGTGTTCAGAACTGCGCAATCAAAAGTATGGTTTAACTCTGTTAGCTTAATGAACATATCAGAAATAAGTTTCACACAATGCTTCTGTGTAGTTTTTATTTGAAGATATTATTTTTCCCAATAGAGGCCTCTTAGCGCTCAGAATGCCCAATTGCAGTTTCTACAGAAAGAGTGTTTCAGAACGGCTCAATCAAAAGTAAGGTTCAACTCTTTTAGTTGAATGCACAGAACAGAAAGAAGTTTCATACAATGCTTCTGTGTAGTTTATATTTGAACATATTCTTTTTTCCACTATTACCCACTTAGCGCTACGAATGTCCAGTTGCATTTTCTACAGACAGAGTGTTTCAAAACTGCTCAATCAAAAGTATGGTTTAACTCTGTTAGCTGAATTCTCAGATCAGAAAGAAGTTTCACAGAATGCTTCTGTGTAGTTTATATTTGAATATATTCTTTTTCCACTACTACGCTCTTAGCGCTCCAAATGTCCAGTTGCATTTTCTACAGAAAGAGTGTTCAGATCTGCTCAATCAAAAGTATGGTTTAACTCTGTTAGCTGAATGCACATATCAGAAAGAAGTTTCACCGAATGATTCTGTGTAGTTTACATTTGAAGACATTCCTTTTTCCACTATTAACCTCTTAGCGCTCCGAATCTCCACTTGCATTTTCTACAAAAAGAGTGTTTCATAACTGCTCAATCAAAAATATGTTTTATCTCTGTTAACTGAATTTACCGATCAGAAATAAGTTTCACAGAATGCATCTGTGTAGTTATTATTTGAAGATATTCTTTTTCCCAATGTAGGCCTCTTAGCGCTTAGCATGTCCAATTGCAGTTTCTACAGAAAGAGTGTTTCAGAACGGCTCAATCAAAAGTAAGGTTCAACTCTGTTAGTTGAATGCACAGAAGAGAAAGAATTTTCACAGAATGCAACTGTGTAGTTTATATTTGAATATATTCCTTTTTCCACTATTACCCTCTTAGCGCTCCGAATGTCCACTTGCATTTTCTACAGAAAGAGTGTTCAGAACTGCGCAATCAAAAGTATGGTTTAACTCTGTTAGCTTAATGAACATATCAGAAATAAGTTTCACACAATGCTTCTGTGTAGTTTTTATTTGAAGATATTATTTTTCCCAATAGAGGCCTCTTAGCACTCAGAATGTCCAATAGCAGTTTCTACAGAAAGAGTGTTTCAGAAAGGCTCAATCAAAAGTAAGGTTCAACTCTGTTAGTTGAATGCACAGAACAGAAAGAAGTTTCATACAATGCTTCTTTGTAGTTTATATTTGAACATATTCTTTTTTCCACTATTACCCACTTAGCGCTACGAATGTCCAGTTGCATTTGCTACAGACAGAGTGTTTCAAAACTGCTCAATCAAAAGTATTGTTTAACTCTGTTAGCTGAATGCTCAGATCAGAAAGAAGTTTCACAGAATGCTTCTGTGTAGTTTATATTTGAATATATTCCTTTTTCCACTACTACTCTCTTAGCGCTCCAAATGTCCAGTTGCATTTTCTACAGAAAGAGTGTTCAGATCTGCTCAATCAAAAGTATGGTTTAACACTGTTAGCTGAATGCACAGATCAGAAAGAAGTTTCACAGAATGATTCTGTGTAGTTTATATTTGGAGACATTCCTATTTCCACTATTACCCTCTTAGCGCTCGGAGTCTCCACTTGCATTTTCTACAGAAAGAGTGTTTCAGAACGGCTCAATCAAAACAAAGGTTCAACTCTTTTAGTTGAACAAACAGAACAGAGAGAAGTTTCACACAATTCTTCTGTGTGGTTTTTATTTGTAGACATTCTTTTTCCCAATATAGGCCTCTTAGCGCTCAGAATGTCCAATTGCAGTTTCTACAGAAAGATTGTTTCAGAACGGCTCAATCAAAAGTAAGGTTCAACTCTGTTAGTTGAATGCACAGAACAGAAAGAAGTTTCATACAATGCTTCTGTGTAGTTTATATTTGAACATATTCTTTTTTCCACTATTACCCACTTAGCGCTACGAATGTCCAGTTGCATTTTCTACAGACAGAGTGTTTCAAAACTGCGCAGTGAAAAGTATGGTTTAACTCTGTTAGCTGAATGCTCAGATCAGAAAGAAGTTTCACAGAATGCTTCTGTGTAGTTTATATTTGAATATATTCCTTTTTCCACTACTACGCTCTTAGCGCTCCAAATGTCCAGTTGCATTTTCTACAGAAAGAGTGTTCAGATCTGCTCAATCAAAAGTATGGTTTAACTCTGTTAGCTGAATGTACAGATCAGAAAGAAGTTTCACCGAATGATTCTGTGTAGTTTATATTTGAAGACATTCCTTTTTCCACTATTACCCTCTTAGCGCTCCGAATCTCCACTTGCATTTTCTACAAAAAGAGTGTTTCATAACTGCTCAATCAAAAATATGTTTTATCTCTGTTAACTGAATTTACAGATCAGAAATAAGTTTCACAGAATGCACTTGTGTAATTTTTATTTGAAGATATTCTTTTTCCCAATGTAGGCCTCTTAGCGCTTAGCATGTCCAATTGCAGTTTCTACAGAAAGAGTGTTTCAGAACGGCTCAATCAAAAGTAAGGTTCAACTCTGTTAGTTGAATGCACAGAACAGAAAGAATTTTCACAGAATGCTACTGTGTAGTTTATATTTGAATATATTCCTTTTTCCACTATTACCCTCTTAGTGCTCCGAATGCCCACTTGCATTTTCTACAGAAAGAGTGTTCAGAACTGCGCAATCAAAAGTATGGTTTAACTCTGTTAGCTTAATGAACATATCAGAAATAAGTTTCACACAATGCTTCTGTGTAGTTTTTATTTGAAGATATTATTTTTCCCAATAGAGGCCTCTTAGCGCTCAGAATGTCCAATTGCAGTTTCTACAGAAAGAGTGTTTCAGAAAGGCTCAATCAAAAGTAAGGTTCAACTCTGTTAGTTGAATGCACAGAACAGAAAGTAGTTTCATACAATGCTTCTGTGTAGTTTATATTTGAACATATTCTTTTTTCCACTATTACCCACTTAGCGCTACGAATGTCCAGTTGCATTTTCTACAGACAGAGTGTTTCAAAACTGATCAATCAAATGTATGGTTTAACTCTGTTAGCTGAATGCTCAGATCAGAAAGATGTTTCACAGAATGCTTCTGTGTAGTTTATATTTGAATCTATTCCTTTTTCCACTACTACTCTCTTAGCGCTCCAAATGTCCAGTTGCATTTTCTACAGAAAGAGTGTTCAGATCTGCTCAATCAAAAGTATGGTTTAACTCTGTTAGCTGAATGCACAGATCAGAAAGAAGTTTCACAGAATGATTCTGTGTAGTTTATATTTGGAGACATTCCTTTTTCCACTATTACCCTCTAAGCGCTCCGAATCTCCACTTGCATTTTCTACAGAAAGAGTGTTTCAGAACGGCTCAATCAAAACTAAGGTTCAACTCTTTTAGTTGAACAAACAGAACAGAAAGAAGTTTCACACAATTCTTCTGTGTAGTTTTTATTTGTAGACATTCTTTTTCCCAATATAGGCCTCTTAGCGCTCACAATGTCCAATTGCAGTTTCTACAGAAAGAGTGTTTCAGAACGGCTCAATCAAAAGTAAGGTTCAACTCTGTTAGTTGAATGCACAGAACAGAAAGAAGTTTCATACAATGCTTCTGTGTAGTTTATATTTGAACATATTCTTTTTTCCACTATTACCCACTTAGCGCTACGAATGTCCAGTTGCATTTTCTACAGACAGAGTGTTTCAAAACTGCTCAATCAAAAGTATGGTTTAACTCTGTTAGCTGAATTCTCAGATCAGAAAGAAGTTTCACAGAATGCTTCTGTGTAGTTTATATTTGAATATATTCTTTTTCCACTACTACGCTCTTAGCGCTCCAAATGTCCAGTTGCATTTTCTACAGAAAGAGTGTTCAGATCTGCTCAATCAAAAGTATGGTTTAACTCTGTTAGCTGAATGCACATATCAGAAAGAAGTTTCACCGAATGATTCTGTGTAGTTTACATTTGAAGACATTCCTTTTTCCACTATTAACCTCTTAGCGCTCCGAATCTCCACTTGCATTTTCTACAAAAAGAGTGTTTCATAACTGCTCAATCAAAAATATGTTTTATCTCTGTTAACTGAATTTACCGATCAGAAATAAGTTTCACAGAATGCATCTGTGTAGTTATTATTTGAAGATATTCTTTTTCCCAATGTAGGCCTCTTAGCGCTTAGCATGTCCAATTGCAGTTTCTACAGAAAGAGTGTTTCAGAACGGCTCAATCAAAAGTAAGGTTCAACTCTGTTAGTTGAATGCACAGAAGAGAAAGAATTTTCACAGAATGCAACTGTGTAGTTTATATTTGAATATATTCCTTTTTCCACTATTACCCTCTTAGCGCTCCGAATGTCCACTTGCATTTTCTACAGAAAGAGTGTTCAGAACTGCGCAATCAAAAGTATGGTTTAACTCTGTTAGCTTAATGAACATATCAGAAATAAGTTTCACACAATGCTTCTGTGTAGTTTTTATTTGAAGATATTATTTTTCCCAATAGAGGCCTCTTAGCGCTCAGAATGTCCAATAGCAGTTTCTACAGAAAGAGTGTTTCAGAAAGGCTCAATCAAAAGTAAGGTTCAACTCTGTTAGTTGAATGCACAGAACAGAAAGAAGTTTCATACAATGCTTCTGTGTAGTTTATATTTGAACATATTCTTTTTTCCACTATTACCCACTTAGCGCTACGAATGTCCAGTTGCATTTGCTACAGACAGAGTGTTTCAAAACTGCTCAATCAAAAGTATTGTTTAACTCTGTTAGCTGAATGCTCAGATCAGAAAGAAGTTTCACAGAATGCTTCTGTGTAGTTTATATTTGAATATATTCCTTTTTCCACTAGTACTCTCTTAGCGCTCCAAATGTCCAGTTGCATTTTCTACAGAAAGAGTGTTCAGATCTGCTCAATCAAAAGTATGATTTAACACTGTTAGCTGAATGCACAGATCAGAAAGAAGTTTCACAGAATGATTCTGTGTAGTTTATATTTGGAGACATTCCTATTTCCACTATTACCCTCTTAGCGCTCCGAGTCTCCACTTGCATTTTCTACAGAAAGAGTGTTTCAGAACGGCTCAATCAAAACAAAGGTTCAACTCTTTTAGTTGAACAAACAGAACAGAGAGAAGTTTCACACAATTCTTCTGTGTGGTTTTTATTTGTAGACATTCTTTTTCCCAATATAGGCCTCTTAGCGCTCAGAATGTCCAATTGCAGTTTCTACAGAAAGATTGTTTCAGAACGGCTCAATCAAAAGTAAGGTTCAACTCTGTTAGTTGAATGCACAGAACAGAAAGAAGTTTCATACAATGCTTCTGTGTAGTTTATATTTGAACATATTCTTTTTTCCACTATAACCCACTTAGCGCTACGAATGTCCAGTTGCATTTTCTACAGACAGAGTGTTTCAAAACTGCTCAGTGAAAAGTATGGTTTAACTCTGTTAGCTGAATGCTCAGATCAGAAAGAAGTTTCACAGAATGCTTCTGTGTAGTTTATATTTGAATATATTCCTTTTTCCACTACTACGCTCTTAGCGCTCCAAATGTCCAGTTGCATTTTCTACAGAAAGAGTGTTCAGATCTGCTCAATCAAAAGTATGGTTTAACTCTGTTAGCTGAATGTACAGATCAGAAAGAAGTTTCACCGAATGATTCTGTGTAGTTTATATTTGAAGACATTCCTTTTTCCACTATTACCCTCTTAGCGCTCCGAATCTCCACTTGCATTTTCTACAAAAAGAGTGTTTCATAACTGCTCAATCAAAAATATGTTTTATCTCTGTTAACTGAATTTACAGATCAGAAATAAGTTTCACAGAATGCACTTGTGTAATTTTTATTTGAAGATATTCTTTTTCCCAATGTAGGCCTCTTAGCGCTTAGCATGTCCAATTGCAGTTTCTACAGAAAGAGTGTTTCAGAACGGCTCAATCAAAAGTAAGGTTCAACTCTGTTAGTTGAATGCACAGAACAGAAAGAATTTTCACAGAATGCTACTGTGTAGTTTATATTTGAATATATTCCTTTTTCCACTATTACCCTCTTACCGCTCCGAATGCCCACTTGCATTTTCTACAGAAAGAGTGTTCAGAACTGCGCAATCAAAAGTATGGTTTAACTCTGTTAGCTTAATGAACATATCAGAAATAAGTTTCACACAATGCTTCTGTGTAGTTTTTATTTGAAGATATTATTTTTCCCAATAGAGGCCTCTTAGCGCTCAGAATGTCCAATTGCAGTTTCTACAGAAAGAGTGTTTCAGAAAGGCTCAATCAAAAGTAAGGTTCAACTCTGTTAGTTGAATGCACAGAACAGAAAGTAGTTTCATACAATGCTTCTGTGTAGTTTATATTTGAACATATTCTTTTTTCCACTATTACCCACTTAGCGCTACGAATGTCCAGTTGCATTTTCTACAGACAGAGTGTTTCAAAACTGATCAATCAAATGTATGGTTTAACTCTGTTAGCTGAATGCTCAGATCAGAAAGATGTTTCACAGAATGCTTCTGTGTAGTTTATATTTGAATATATTCCTTTTTCCACTACTACTCTCTTAGCGCTCCAAATGTCCAGTTGCATTTTCTACAGAAAGAGTGTTCAGATCTGCTCAATCAAAAGTATGGTTTAACTCTGTTAGCTGAATGCACAGATCAGAAAGAAGTTTCACAGAATGATTCTGTGTAGTTTATATTTGGAGACATTCCTTTTTCCACTATTACCCTCTAAGCGCTCCGAATCTCCACTTGCATTTTCTACAGAAAGAGTGTTTCAGAACGGCTCAATCAAAACTAAGGTTCAACTCTTTTAGTTGAACAAACAGAACAGAAAGAAGTTTCACACAATTCTTCTGTGTAGTTTTTATTTGTAGACATTCTTTTTCCCAATATAGGCCTCTTAGCGCTCACAATGTCCAATTGCAGTTTCTACAGAAAGAGTGTTTCAGAACGGCTCAATCAAAAGTAAGGTTCAACTCTGTTAGTTGAATGCACAGAACAGAAAGAAGTTTCATACAATGCTTCTGTGTAGTTTATATTTGAACATATTCTTTTTTCCACTATTACCCACTTAGCGCTACGAATGTCCAGTTGCATTTTCTACAGACAGAGTGTTTCAAAACTGCTCAATCAAAAGTATGGTTTAACTCTGTTAGCTGAATGCTCAGATCAGAAAGAAGTTTCACAGAATACTTCTGTGTAGTTTATATTTGAATATATTCCTTTTTCCACTACTACGCTCTTAGCGCTCCAAATGTCCAGTTGCATTTTCTACAGAAAGAGTGTTCAGATCTGCTCAATCAAAAGTATGGTTTAACTCTGTTAGCTGAATGCACAGGTCAGAAAGAAGTTTCACCGAATGATTCTGTGTAGTCTATATTTGAAGACATTCCTTTTTCCACTATTACCCACTTAGCGCTCCGAATCTCCACTTGAATTTTCTACAAAAAGAGTGTTTCATAACTGCTCAATCAAAAATATGTTTTATCTCTGTTAACTGAATTTACAGATCAGAAATAAGTTTCACAGATTGCATCTGTGTAGTTATTATTTGAAGATATTCTTTTTCCCAATGTAGGCCTCTTAGCGCTTAGCATGTCCAATTGCAGTTTCTACAGAAAGAGAGTTTCAGAACGGCTCAATCAAAAGTAAGGTTCAACACTGTTAGTTGAATGCACAGAACAGAAAGAATTTTCACAGAATGCTACTGTGTAGTTTATATTTGAATATATTCCTTTTTCCACTATTACCCTCTTAGCGCTCCGAATGTCCACTTGCATTTTCTACAGAAAGAGTGTTCAGAACTGCGCAATCAAAAGTATGGTTTAACTCTGTTAGCTTAATGAACATATCAGAAATAAGTTTCACACAATGCTTCTGTGTAGTTTTAATTTGAAGATATTATTTTTCCCAATAGAGGCCTCTTAGCGCTCAGAATGTCCAATTGCAGTTTCTACAGAAAGAGTGTTTCAGAAAGGCTCAATCAAAACTAAGGTTCAACTCCGTTAGTTGAATGCACAGAACAGAAAGAATTTTCATACAATGCTTCTGTGTAGTTTATATTTGAACATATTCTTTTTTCCACTATTACCCACTTAGCGCTACGAATGTCCAGTTGCATTTGCTACAGACAGAGTGTTTCAAAACTGCTCAATCAAAAGTGTGGTTTAACTCTGTTAGCTGAATGCTCAGATCAGAAAGAAGTTTCACAGAATGCTTCTGTGTAGTTTATATTTGAATATATTCCTTTTTCCACTACTACTCTCTTAGCGCTCCAAATGTCCAGTTGCATTTTCTACAGAAAGAGTGTTCAGATCTGCTCAATCAAAAGTATGGTTTAACACTGTTAGCTGAATGCACAGATCAGAAAGAAGTTTCACAGAATGATTCTGTGTAGTTTATATTTGGAGACATTCCTATTTCCACTATTACCCTCTTAGCGCTCCGAATCTCCACTTGCATTTTCTACAGAAAGAGTGTTTCAGAACGGCTCAATCAAAACAAAGGTTCAACTCTTTTAGTTGAACAAACAGAACAGAAAGAAGTTTCACACAATTTTTCTGTGTGGTTTTTATTTGTAGACATTCTTTTTCCCAATATAGGCCTCTTAGCGCTCAGAATGTCCAATTGCAGTTTCTACAGAAAGAGTGTTTCAGAACGGCTCAATCAAAAGTAAGGTTCAACTCTGTTAGTTGAATGCACAGAACAGAAAGAAGTTTCATACAATGCTTCTGTGTAGTTTATATTTGAACATATTCTTTTTTCCACTATTACCCACTTAGCGCTACGAATGTCCAGTTGCATTTTCTACAGACAGAGTGTTTCAAAACTGCTCAGTGAAAAGTATGGTTTAACTCTGTTAGCTGAATGCTCAGATCAGAAAGAAGTTTCACAGAATGCTTCTGTGTAGTTTATATTTGAATATATTCCTTTTTCCACTACTACGCTCTTAGCGCTCCAAATGTCCAGTTGCATTTTCTACAGAAAGAGTGTTCAGATCTGCTCAATCAAAAGTATGGTTTAACTCTGTTAGCTGAATGCACAGATCAGAAAGAAGTTTCACCGAATGATTCTGTGTAGTTTATATTTGAAGACATTCCTTTTTCCACTATTACCCTCTTAGCGCTCCGAATCTCCACTTGCATTTTCTACAAAAAGAGTGTTTCATAACTGCTCAATCAAAAATATGTTTTATCTCTGTTAACTGAATTTACAGATCAGAAATAAGTTTCACAGAATGCATCTGTGTAGTTTTTATTTGAAGATATTCTTTTTCCCAATGTAGGCCTCTTAGCGCTTAGCATGTCCAATTGCAGTTTCTACAGAAAGAGTGTTTCAGAACGGCTCAATCAAAAGTAAGGTTCAACTCTGTTAGTTGAATGCACAGAACAGAAAGAATTTTCACAGAATGCTACTGTGTAGTTTATATTTGAATATATTCCTTTTTCCACTATTACCCTCTTAGCGCTCCGAATGCCCACTTGCATTTTCTACAGAAAGAGTGTTCAGAACTGCGCAATCAAAAGTATGGTTTAACTCTGTTAGCTTAATGAACATATCAGAAATAAGTTTCACACAATGCTTCTGTGTAGTTTTTATTTGAAGATATTATTTTTCCCAATAGAGGCCTCTTAGCGCTCAGAATGTCCAATTGCAGTTTCTACAGAAAGAGTGTTTCAGAAAGGCTCAATCAAAAGTAAGGTTCAACTCTGTTAGTTGAATGCACAGAACAGAAAGAAGTTTCATACAATGCTTCTGTGTAGTTTATATTTGAACATATTCTTTTTTCCACTATTACCCACTTAGCGCTACGAATGTCCAGTTGCATTTTCTACAGACAGAGTGTTTCAAAACTGCTCAATCAAATGTATGGTTTAACTCTGTTAGCTGAATGCTCAGATCAGAAAGAAGTTTCACAGAATGCTTCTGTGTAGTTTATATTTGAATATATTCCTTTTTCCACTACTACTCTCTTAGCGCTCCAAATGTCCAGTTGCATTTTCTACAGAAAGAGTGTTCAGATCTGCTCAATCAAAAGTATGGTTTAACTCTGTTAGCTGAAGGCACAGATCAGAAAGAAGTTTCACAGAATGATTCTGTGTAGTTTCTATTTGGAGACATTCCTTTTTCCACTATTACCCTCTTAGCGCTCCGAATCTCCACTTGCATTTTCTACAGAAAGAGTGTTTCAGAACGGCTCAATCAAAACTAAGGTTCAACTCTTTTAGTTGAACAAACAGAACAGAAAGAAGTTTCACACAATTCTTCTGTGTAGTTTTTATTTGTAGACATTCTTTTTCCCAATATAGGCCTCTTAGCGCTCAGAATGTCCAATTGCAGTTTCTACAGAAAGAGTGTTTCAGAACGGCTCAATCAAAACAAAGGTTCAACACTTTTAGTTGAACAAACAGAACAGAGAGAAGTTTCACACAATTCTTCTGTGTGGTTTTTATTTGTAGACATTCTTTTTCCCAATATATGCCTCTTAGCGCTCAGAATGTCCAATTGCAGTTTCTACAGAAAGAGTGTTTCAGAACGGCTCAATCAAAAGTAAGGTTCAACTCTGTTAGTTGAATGCACAGAACAGAAAGAAGTTTCATACAATGCTTCTGTGTAGTTTATATTTGAACATATTCTTTTTTCCACTATTACCCACTAAGCGCTACGAATGTCCATTTGCATTTTCTACAGACAGAGTGTTTCAAAACTGCTCAGTGAAAAGTATGGTTTAACTCTGTTAGCTGAATGCTCAGATCAGAAAGAAGTTTCACAGAATGCTTCTGTGTAGTTTATATTTGAATATATTCCTTTTTCCACTACTACGCTCTTAGCGCTCCAAATGTCCAGTTGCATTTTCTACAGAAAGAGTGTTCAGATCTGCTCAATCAAAAGTATGGTTTAACTCTGTTAGCTGAATGTACAGATCAGAAAGAAGTTTCACCGAATGATTCTGTGTAGTTTATATTTGAAGACATTACTTTTTCCACTATTACCCTCTTAGCGCTCCAAATCTCCACTTGCATTTTCTACAAAAAGAGTGTTTCATAACTGCTCAATCAAAAATATGTTTTATCTCTGTTAACTGAATTTACAGATCAGAAATAAGTTTCACAGAATGCACTTGTGTAATTTTTATTTGAAGATATTCTTTTTCCCAATGTAGGCCTCTTAGCGCTTAGCATGTCCAATTGCAGTTTCTACAGAAAGAGTGTTTCAGAACGGCTCAATCAAAAGTAAGGTTCAACTCTGTTAGTTGAATGCACAGAACAGAAAGAATTTTCACAGAATGCTACTGTGTAGTTTATATTTGAATATATTCCTTTTTCCACTATTACCCTCTTACCGCTCCGAATGCCCACTTGCATTTTCTACAGAAAGAGTGTTCAGAACTGCGCAATCAAAAGTATGGTTTAACTCTGTTAGCTTAATGAACATATCAGAAATAAGTTTCACCCAATGCTTCTGTGTAGTTTTTATTTGAAGATATTATTTTTCCCAATAGAGGCCTCTTAGCGCTCAGAATGTCCAATTGCAGTTTCTACAGAAAGAGTGTTTCAGAAAGGCTGAATCAAAAGTAAGGTTCAACTCTGTTAGTTGAATGCACAGAACAGAAAGAAGTTTCATACAATGCTTCTGTGTAGTTTATATTTGAACATATTCTTTTTTCCACTATTAC
Organism: Symphalangus syndactylus; assembly: GCF_028878055.3. Taxonomy (NCBI): domain Eukaryota; kingdom Metazoa; phylum Chordata; class Mammalia; order Primates; family Hylobatidae; genus Symphalangus; species Symphalangus syndactylus. Next base: position 160,554,949 of record NC_072447.2, on the reverse strand, counting down.
CCACTTAGCGCTACGAATGTCCAGTTGCATTTTCTACAGACAGAGTGTTTCAAAACTGCTCAATCAAAAGTATGGTTTAACTCTGTTAGCTGAATGCTCAGATCAGAAAGAAGTTTCACAGAATGCTTCTGTGTAGTTTATATTTGAATATATTCCTTTTTCCACTACTACTCTCTTAGCGCTCCAAATGTCCAGTTGCATTTTCTACAGAAAGAGTGTTCAGATCTGCTCAATCAAAAGTATGGTTTAATTCTGTTAGCTGAATGCACAGATCAGAAAGAAGTTTCACAGAATTTTTCTGTGTAGTTTATATTTGGAGACATGCCTTTTTCCACTATTACCCTCTTAGCGCTCCGAATCTCCACTTGCATTTTCTACAGAAAGAGTGTTTCAGAACGGCTCAATCAAAATTAAGGTTCAACTCTTTTAGTTGAACAAACAGAACAGAAAGAAGTTTCACACAATTCTTCTGTGTAGTTTTTATTTGTAGACATTCTTTTTCGCAATATAGGCCTCTTAGCGCTCAGAATGTCCAATTGCAGTTTCTACAGAAAGAGTGTTTCAGAACGGCTCAATCAAAACTAAGGTTCAACTCTGTTAGTTGAATGCACAGAACAGAAAGAAGTTTCATACAATGCTTCTGTGTAGTTTATATTTGAACATATTCTTTTTTCCACTATTACCCACTTAGCGCTACGAATGTCCAGTTGCATTTTCTACAGACAGAGTGTTTCAAAACTGCTCAATCAAAAGTATGGTTTAACTCTGTTAGCTGAATGCTCAGATCAGAAAGAACTTTCACAGAATGCTTCTGTGTAGTTTATATTTGAATATATTCCTTTTTCCACTACTACGCTCTTAGCGCTCCAAATGTCCAGTTGCATTTTCTACAGAAAGAGTGTTCAGATCTGCTCAATCAAAAGAATGGTTTAACTCTGTTAGCTGAATGCACAGATCAGAAAGAAGTTTCACCGAGTGATTCTGTGTAGTTTATATTTGAAGACATTCCTTTTTCCACTATTACCCTCTTAGCGCTCCGAATCTCCACTTGCATTTTCTACAAAAAGAGTGTTTCATAACTGCTCAATCAAAAATATGTTTTATCTCTGTTAACTGAATTTACAGATCAGAAATAAGTTTCACAGAATGCATCTGTGTAGTTTTTATTTGAAGATATTATTTTTCCCAATGTAGGCCTCTTAGCGCTTAGCATGTCCAATTGCAGTTTCTACAGAAAGAGTGTTTCAGAACGGCTCAATCAAAAGTAAGGTTCAACTCTGTTAGTTGAATGCACAGAACAGAAAGTATTTTCACAGAATGCTACTGTGTAGTTTATATTTGAATATATTCCTTTTTCCACTATTACCCTCTTAGCGCTCCGAATGTCCACTTGCATTTTCTACAGAAAGAGTGTTCAGAACTGCGCAATCAAAAGTATGGTTTAACTCTGTTAGCTTAATGAACATATCAGAAATAAGTTTCACACAATGCTTCTGTGTAGTTTTTATTTGAAGTTATTATTTTTCCCAATAGAGGCCTCTTAGCGCTCAGAATGTCCAATTGCAGTTTCTACAGAAAGAGTGTTTCAGAAAGGCTCAATCAAAAGTAAGGTTCAACTCTGTTAGTTGAATGCACAGAACAGAAAGAAGTTTCATACAATGCTTCTGTGTAGTTTATATTTGAACATATTCTTTTTTCCACTATTACCCACTTAGCGCTACGAATGTCCAGTTGCATTTTCTACAGACAGAGTGTTTCAAAACTGCTCAATCAAAAGTATGGTTTAACTCCGTTAGCTGAATGCTCAGATCAGAAAGAAGTTTCACAGAATGCTTCTGTGTAGTTTATATTTGAATATATTCCTTTTTCCACTACTACTCTCTTAGCGCTCCAAATGTCCAGTTGCATTTTCTACAGAAAGAGTGTTCAGATCTGCTCAATCAAAAGTATGGTTTAACTCTGTTAGCTGAATGCACAGATCAGAAAGAAGTTTCACAGAATGATTCCGTGTAGTTTATATATGGAGACATTCCTTTTTCCACTATTACCCTCTTAGCGCTCCGAATCTCCACTTGCATTTTCTACAGAAAGAGTGTTTCAGAACGGCTCAATCAAAACTAAGGTTCAACTCTTTTAGTTGAACAAACAGAACAGAAACAAGTTTCACACAATTCTTCTGTGTGGTTTTTATTTGTAGACATTCTTTTTCCCAATATAGGCCTCTTAGCGCTCAGAATGTCCAATTGCAGTTTCTACAGAAAGAGTGTTTCAGAACGGCTCAATCAAAAGTAAGGTTCAACTCTGTTAGTTGAATGCACAGAACAGAAAGAAGTTTCATACAATGCTTCTGTGTAGTTTATATTTGAACATATTCTTTTTTCCACTATTACCCACTTAGCGCTACGAATGTCCAGTTGCATTTTCTACAGACAGAGTGTTTCAAAACTGCTCAGTGAAAAGTATGGTTTAACTCTGTTAGCTGAATGCTCAGATCAGAAAGAAGTTTCACAGAATGCTTCTGTGTAGTTTATATTTGAATATATTCCTTTTTCCACTACTACGCTCTTAGCGCTCCAAATGTCCAGTTGCATTTTCTACAGAAAGAGTGTTCAGATCTGCTCAATCAAAAGTATGGTTTAACTCTGTTAGCTGAATGCACAGATCAGAAAGAAGTTTCAACGAATGATTCTGTGTAGTTTATATTTGAAGACATTCCTTTTTCCACTATTACCCTCTTAGCGCTCCGAATCTCCACTTGCATTTTCTACAAAAAGAGTGTTTCATAACTGCTCAATCAAAAATATGTTTTATCTCTGTTAACTGAATTTACAGATCAGAAATAAGTTTCACAGAATGCATCTGTGTAGTTTCTATTTGAAGATATTCTTTTTCCCAATGTAGGCCTCTTAGCGCTTAGCATGTCCAATTGCAGTTTCTACAGAAAGAGTGTTTCAGAACGGCTCAATCAAAAGTAAGGTTCAACTCTGTTAGTTGAATGCACAGAACAGAAAGAATTTTCACAGAATGCTACTGTGTAGTTTATATTTGTATATATTCCTTTTTCCACTATTACCCTCTTAGCGCTCCGAATGTCCACTTGCATTTTCTACAGAAAGAGTGTTCAGAACTGCGCAATCAAAAGTATGGTTTAACTCTGTTAGCTTAATGAACATATCAGAAATAAGTTTCACACAACGCTTCTGTGTAGTTTTTATTTGAAGATATTTTTTTTCCCAATAGAGGCCTCTTAGCGCTCAGAATGTCCAATTGCAGTTTCTACATAAAGAGTGTTTCAGAAAGGCTCAATCAAAAGTAAGGTTCAACTCTCTTAGTTGAATGCACAGAACAGAAAGAAGTTTCATACAATGCTTCTGTGTAGTTTATATTTGAACATATTCTTTTTTCCACTATTACCCACTTAGCGCTACGAATGTCCAGTTGCATTTCCTACAGACAGAGTGTTTCAAAACTGCTCAATCAAAAGTATGGTTTAACTCTGTTAGCTGAATGCTCAGATCAGAAAGAAGTTTCACAGAATGCTTCTGTGTAGTTTATATTTGAATATATTCCTTTTTCCACTACTACTCTCTTAGCGCTCCAAATGTCCAGTTGCATTTTCTACAGAAAGTGTGTTCAGATCTGCTCAATCAAAAGTATGGTTTAACTCTGTTAGCTGAATGCACAGATCAGAATGAAGTTTCACAGAATGATTCTGTGTAGTTTATATTTGGAGACATTCCTTTTTCCACTATTACCCTCTTAGCGCTCCGAATCTCCACTTGCATTTTCTACAGAAAGAGTGTTTCAGAACGGCTCAATCAAAACTAAGGTTCAACCCTTTTAGTTGAACAAACAGAACAGAAAGAAGTTTCACACAATTCTTCTGTGTAGTTTTTATTTGTAGACATTCTTTTTCCCAATATAGGCCTCTTAGCGCTCAGAATGTCCAATTGCAGTTTCTACAGAAAGAGTGTTTCAGTACGGCTCAATCAAAAGTAAGGTTCAACTCTGTTAGTTGAATGCACAGAACAGAAAGAAGTTTCAAAGAATGCTTCTGTGTAGTTTATATTGGAACATATTCTTTTTTCCACTATAACCCACTTAGCGCTACGAATGTCCAGTTGCATTTTCTACAGACAGAGTGTTTCAAAACTGCTCAATCAAAAGTATGGTTTAACTCTGTTAGCTGAATGCTCAGATCAGAAAGAAGTTTCACAGAATGCTTCTGTGTAGTTTATATTTGAATATATTCCTTTTTCCACTACTACGCTCTTAGCGCTCCAAATGTCCAGTTGCATTTTCTACAGAAAGAGTGTTCAGATCTGCTCAATCAAAAGTATGGTTTAACTCTGTTAGCTGAATGCACAGATCAGAAAGAAGTTTCACCGAATGATTCGGTGTAGTTTATATTTGGAGACATTCCTTTTTCCACTATTACCCTCCTAGCGCTCCGAATCTCCACTTGCATTTTCTACAGAAAGAGTGTTTCAGAACGGCTCAATCAAAACTAAGGTTCAACTCTTTTAGTTGAACAAACAGAACAGAAAGAAGTTTCACACAATTCTTCTCTGTAGTTTTTATTTGTAGACATTCTTTTTCCCAATATAGGCCTCCTAGCGCTCAGAATGTCCAATTGCAGTTTCTACAGAAAGAGTGTTTCAGAACGGCTCAATCAAAAGTAAGGTTCAACTCTGTTAGTTGAATGCACAGAACAGAAAGAAGTTTCATACAATGCTTCTGTGTAGTTTATATTTGAACATATTCTTTTTTCCACTATTACCCACTTAGCGCTACGAATGTCCAGTTGCATTTTCTACAGACAGAGTGTTTCAAAACTGCTCAATCAAAAGTATGGTTTAACTCTGTTAGCTGAATGCTCAGATCAGAAAGAAGTTTCACAGAATGCTTCTGTGTAGTTTATATTTGAATATATTCCTTTTTCCACTACTACGCTCTTAGCGCTCCAAATGTCCAGTTGCATTTTCTACAGAAAGAGTGTTCAGATCTGCTCAATCAAAAGTATGGTTTAACTCTGTTAGCTGAATGCACAGATCAGAAAGAAGTTTCACCGAATGATTATGTGTAGTTTATATTTGAAGACATTCCTTTTTCCACTATTACCCACTTAGTTCTCCGAATCTCCACTTGCATTTTCTACAAAAAGAGTGTTTCATAACTGCTCAATCAAAAATATGCTTTATCTCTGTTAACTGAATTTACAGATCAGAAATAAGTTTCACAGAATGCATCTGTGTAGTTTTTATTTGAAGATATTCTTTTTCCCAATGTAGGCCTCTTAGCGCTTAGCGTGTCCAATTGCAGTTTCTACAGAAAGAGTGTTTCAGAAAGGCTCAATCAAAAGTAAGGTTCAACTCTGTTAGTTGAATGCACAGAACAGAAAGAAGTTTCATACAATGCTTCTGTGTAGTTTATATTTGAACATATTCTTTTTTCCACTATTACCCACTTAGCGCTACGAATGTCCAGTTGCATTTGCTACAGACAGAGTGTTTCAAAACTGCTCAATCAAAAGTATTGTTTAACTCTGTTAGCTGAATGCTCAGATCAGAAAGAAGTTTCACAGAATGCTTCTGTGTAGTTTATATTTGAATATATTCCTTTTTCCACTACTACTCTCTTAGCGCTCCAAATGTCCAGTTGCATTTTCTACAGAAAGAGTGTTCAGATCTGCTCAATCAAAAGTATGGTTTAACACTGTTAGCTGAATGCACAGATCAGAAAGAAGTTTCACAGAATGATTCTGTGTAGTTTATATTTGGAGACATTCCTATTTCCACTATTACCCTCTTAGCGCTCCGAATCTCCACTTGCATTTTCTACAGAAAGAGTGTTTCAGAACGGCTCAATCAAAACAAAGGTTCAACTCTTTTAGTTGAACAAACAGAACAGAAAGAAGTTTCACACAATTTTTCTGTGTGGTTTTTATTTGTAGACATTCTTTTTCCCAATATAGGCCTCTTAGCGCTCAGAATGTCCAATTGCAGTTTCTACAGAAAGAGTGTTTCAGAACGGCTCAATCAAAAGTAAGGTTCAACTCTGTTAGTTGAATGCACAGAACAGAAAGAAGTTTCATACAATGCTTCTGTGTAGTTTATATTTGAACATATTCTTTTTTCCACTATTACCCACTTAGCGCTACGAATGTCCAGTTGCATTTTCTACAGACAGAGTGTTTCAAAACTGCTCAGTGAAAAGTATGGTTTAACTCTGTTAGCTGAATGCTCAGATCAGAAAGAAGTTTCACAGAATGCTTCTGTGTAGTTTATATTTTAATATATTCCTTTTTCCACTACTACGCTCTTAGCGCTCCAAATGTCCAGTTGCATTTTCTACAGAAAGAGTGTTCAGATCTGCTCAATCAAAAGTATGGTTTAACTCTGTTAGCTGAATGCACAGATCAGAAAGAAGTTTCACCGAATGATTCTGTGTAGTTTATATTTGAAGACATTCCTTTTTCCACTATTACCCTCTTAGCGCTCCGAATCTCCACTTGCATTTTCTACAAAAAGAGTGTTTCATAACTGCTCAATCAAAAATATGTTTTATCTCTGTTAACTGAATTTACAGATCAGAAATAAGTTTCACAGAATGCATCTGTGTAGTTTTTATTTGAAGATATTCTTTTTCCCAATGTAGGCCTCTTAGCGCTTAGCATGTCCAATTGCAGTTTCTACAGAAAGAGTGTTTCAGAACGGCTCAATCAAAAGTAAGGTTCAACTCTGTTAGTTGAATGCACAGAACAGAAAGAATTTTCACAGAATGCTACTGTGTAGTTTATATTTGAATATATTCCTTTTTCCACTATTACCCTCTTAGCGCTCCGAATGCCCACTTGCATTTTCTACAGAAAGAGTGTTCAGAACTGCGCAATCAAAAGTATGGTTTAACTCTGTTAGCTTAATGAACATATCAGAAATAAGTTTCACACAATGCTTCTGTGTAGTTTTTATTTGAAGATATTATTTTTCCCAATAGAGGCCTCTTAGCGCTCAGAATGTCCAATTGCAGTTTCTACAGAAAGAGTGTTTCAGAAAGGCTCAATCAAAAGTAAGGTTCAACTCTGTTAGTTGAATGCACAGAACAGAAAGAAGTTTCATACAATGCTTCTGTGTAGTTTATATTTGAACATATTCTTTTTTCCACTATTACCCACTTAGCGCTACGAATGTCCAGTTGCATTTTCTACAGACAGAGTGTTTCAAAACTGCTCAATCAAATGTATGGTTTAACTCTGTTAGCTGAATGCTCAGATCAGAAAGAAGTTTCACAGAATGCTTCTGTGTAGTTTATATTTGAATATATTCCTTTTTCCACTACTACTCTCTTAGCGCTCCAAATGTCCAGTTGCATTTTCTACAGAAAGAGTGTTCAGATCTGCTCAATCAAAAGTATGGTTTAACTCTGTTAGCTGAAGGCACAGATCAGAAAGAAGTTTCACAGAATGATTCTGTGTAGTTTCTATTTGGAGACATTCCTTTTTCCACTATTACCCTCTTAGCGCTCCGAATCTCCACTTGCATTTTCTACAGAAAGAGTGTTTCAGAACGGCTCAATCAAAACTAAGGTTCAACTCTTTTAGTTGAACAAACAGAACAGAAAGAAGTTTCACACAATTCTTCTGTGTAGTTTTTATTTGTAGACATTCTTTTTCCCAATATAGGCCTCTTAGCGCTCAGAATGTCCAATTGCAGTTTCTACAGAAAGAGTGTTTCAGAACGGCTCAATCAAAACAAAGGTTCAACTCTTTTAGTTGAACAAACAGAACAGAGAGAAGTTTCACACAATTCTTCTGTGTGGTTTTTATTTGTAGACATTCTTTTTCCCAATATATGCCTCTTAGCGCTCAGAATGTCCAATTGCAGTTTCTACAGAAAGAGTGTTTCAGAACGGCTCAATCAAAAGTAAGGTTCAACTCTGTTAGTTGAATGCACAGAACAGAAAGAAGTTTCATACAATGCTTCTGTGTAGTTTATATTTGAACATATTCTTTTTTCCACTATTACCCACTAAGCGCTACGAATGTCCATTTGCATTTTCTACAGACAGAGTGTTTCAAAACTGCTCAGTGAAAAGTATGGTTTAACTCTGTTAGCTGAATGCTCAGATCAGAAAGAAGTTTCACAGAATGCTTCTGTGTAGTTTATATTTGAATATATTCCTTTTTCCACTACTACGCTCTTAGCGCTCCAAATGTCCAGTTGCATTTTCTACAGAAAGAGTGTTCAGATCTGCTCAATCAAAAGTATGGTTTAACTCTGTTAGCTGAATGTACAGATCAGAAAGAAGTTTCACCGAATGATTCTGTGTAGTTTATATTTGAAGACATTCCTTTTTCCACTATTACCCTCTTAGCGCTCCAAATCTCCACTTGCATTTTCTACAAAAAGAGTGTTTCATAACTGCTCAATCAAAAATATGTTTTATCTCTGTTAACTGAATTTACAGATCAGAAATAAGTTTCACAGAATGCACTTGTGTAATTTTTATTTGAAGATATTCTTTTTCCCAATGTAGGCCTCTTAGCGCTTAGCATGTCCAATTGCAGTTTCTACAGAAAGAGTGTTTCAGAACGGCTCAATCAAAAGTAAGGTTCAACTCTGTTAGTTGAATGCACAGAACAGAAAGAATTTTCACAGAATGCTACTGTGTAGTTTATATTTGAATATATTCCTTTTTCCACTATTACCCTCTTACCGCTCCGAATGCCCACTTGCATTTTCTACAGAAAGAGTGTTCAGAACTGCGCAATCAAAAGTATGGTTTAACTCTGTTAGCTTAATGAACATATCAGAAATAAGTTTCACCCAATGCTTCTGTGTAGTTTTTATTTGAAGATATTATTTTTCCCAATAGAGGCCTCTTAGCGCTCAGAATGTCCAATTGCAGTTTCTACAGAAAGAGTGTTTCAGAAAGGCTGAATCAAAAGTAAGGTTCAACTCTGTTAGTTGAATGCACAGAACAGAAAGAAGTTTCATACAATGCTTCTGTGTAGTTTATATTTGAACATATTCTTTTTTCCACTATTACCCACTTAGCGCTACGAATGTCCAGTTGCATTTTCTACAGACAGAGTGTTTCAAAACTGCTCAATCAAAAGTATGGTTTAACTCTGTTAGCTGAATGCTCAGATCAGAAAGAAGTTTCACAGAATGCTTCTGTGTAGTTTATATTTGAATATATTCCTTTTTCCACTACTACTCTCTTAGCGCTCCAAATGTCCAGTTGCATTTTCTACAGAAAGAGTGTTCAGATCTGCTCAATCAAAAGTATGGTTTAATTCTGTTAGCTGAATGCACAGATCAGAAAGAAGTTTCACAGAATTTTTCTGTGTAGTTTATATTTGGAGACATGCCTTTTTCCACTATTACCCTCTTAGCGCTCCGAATCTCCACTTGCATTTTCTACAGAAAGAGTGTTTCAGAACGGCTCAATCAAAATTAAGGTTCAACTCTTTTAGTTGAACAAACAGAACAGAAAGAAGTTTCACACAATTCTTCTGTGTAGTTTTTATTTGTAGACATTCTTTTTCCCAATATAGGCCTCTTAGCGCTCAGAATGTCCAATTGCAGTTTCTACAGAAAGAGTGTTTCAGAACGGCTCAATCAAAACTAAGGTTCAACTCTGTTAGTTGAATGCACAGAACAGAAAGAAGTTTCATACAATGCTTCTGTGTAGTTTATATTTGAACATATTCTTTTTTCCACTATTACCCACTTAGCGCTACGAATGTCCAGTTGCATTTTCTACAGACAGAGTGTTTCAAAACTGCTCAATCAAAAGTATGGTTTAACTCTGTTAGCTGAATGCTCAGATCAGAAAGAACTTTCACAGAATGCTTCTGTGTAGTTTATATTTGAATATATTCCTTTTTCCACTACTACGCTCTTAGCGCTCCAAATGTCCAGTTGCATTTTCTACAGAAAGAGTGTTCAGATCTGCTCAATCAAAAGAATGGTTTAACTCTGTTAGCTGAATGCACAGATCAGAAAGAAGTTTCACCGAGTGATTCTGTGTAGTTTATATTTGAAGACATTCCTTTTTCCACTATTACCCTCTTAGCGCTCCGAATCTCCACTTGCATTTTCTACAAAAAGAGTGTTTCATAACTGCTCAATCAAAAATATGTTTTATCTCTGTTAACTGAATTTACAGATCAGAAATAAGTTTCACAGAATGCATCTGTGTAGTTTTTATTTGAAGATATTATTTTTCCCAATGTAGGCCTCTTAGCGCTTAGCATGTCCAATTGCAGTTTCTACAGAAAGAGTGTTTCAGAACGGCTCAATCAAAAGTAAGGTTCAACTCTGTTAGTTGAATGCACAGAACAGAAAGTATTTTCACAGAATGCTACTGTGTAGTTTATATTTGAATATATTCCTTTTTCCACTATTACCCTCTTAGCGCTCCGAATGTCCACTTGCATTTTCTACAGAAAGAGTGTTCAGAACTGCGCAATCAAAAGTATGGTTTAACTCTGTTAGCTTAATGAACATATCAGAAATAAGTTTCACACAATGCTTCTGTGTAGTTTTTATTTGAAGTTATTATTTTTCCCAATAGAGGCCTCTTAGCGCTCAGAATGTCCAATTGCAGTTTCTACAGAAAGAGTGTTTCAGAAAGGCTCAATCAAAAGTAAGGTTCAACTCTGTTAGTTGAATGCACAGAACAGAAAGAAGTTTCATACAATGCTTCTGTGTAGTTTATATTTGAACATATTCTTTTTTCCACTATTACCCACTTAGCGCTACGAATGTCCAGTTGCATTTTCTACAGACAGAGTGTTTCAAAACTGCTCAATCAAAAGTATGGTTTAACTCCGTTAGCTGAATGCTCAGATCAGAAAGAAGTTTCACAGAATGCTTCTGTGTAGTTTATATTTGAATATATTCCTTTTTCCACTACTACTCTCTTAGCGCTCCAAATGTCCAGTTGCATTTTCTACAGAAAGAGTGTTCAGATCTGCTCAATCAAAAGTATGGTTTAACTCTGTTAGCTGAATGCACAGATCAGAAAGAAGTTTCACAGAATGATTCCGTGTAGTTTATATATGGAGACATTCCTTTTTCCACTATTACCCTCTTAGCGCTCCGAATCTCCACTTGCATTTTCTACAGAAAGAGTGTTTCAGAACGGCTCAATCAAAACTAAGGTTCAACTCTTTTAGTTGAACAAACAGAACAGAAACAAGTTTCACACAATTCTTCTGTGTGGTTTTTATTTGTAGACATTCTTTTTCCCAATATAGGCCTCTTAGCGCTCAGAATGTCCAATTGCAGTTTCTACAGAAAGAGTGTTTCAGAACGGCTCAATCAAAAGTAAGGTTCAACTCTGTTAGTTGAATGCACAGAACAGAAAGAAGTTTCATACAATGCTTCTGTGTAGTTTATATTTGAACATATTCTTTTTTCCACTATTACCCACTTAGCGCTACGAATGTCCAGTTGCATTTTCTACAGACAGAGTGTTTCAAAACTGCTCAGTGAAAAGTATGGTTTAACTCTGTTAGCTGAATGCTCAGATCAGAAAGAAGTTTCACAGAATGCTTCTGTGTAGTTTATATTTGAATATATTCCTTTTTCCACTACTACGCTCTTAGCGCTCCAAATGTCCAGTTGCATTTTCTACAGAAAGAGTGTTCAGATCTGCTCAATCAAAAGTATGGTTTAACTCTGTTAGCTGAATGCACAGATCAGAAAGAAGTTTCAACGAATGATTCTGTGTAGTTTATATTTGAAGACATTCCTTTTTCCACTATTACCCTCTTAGCGCTCCGAATCTCCACTTGCATTTTCTACAAAAAGAGTGTTTCATAACTGCTCAATCAAAAATATGTTTTATCTCTGTTAACTGAATTTACAGATCAGAAATAAGTTTCACAGAATGCATCTGTGTAGTTTCTATTTGAAGATATTCTTTTTCCCAATGTAGGCCTCTTAGCGCTTAGCATGTCCAATTGCAGTTTCTACAGAAAGAGTGTTTCAGAACGGCTCAATCAAAAGTAAGGTTCAACTCTGTTAGTTGAATGCACAGAACAGAAAGAATTTTCACAGAATGCTACTGTGTAGTTTATATTTGTATATATTCCTTTTTCCACTATTACCCTCTTAGCGCTCCGAATGTCCACTTGCATTTTCTACAGAAAGAGTGTTCAGAACTGCGCAATCAAAAGTATGGTTTAACTCTGTTAGCTTAATGAACATATCAGAAATAAGTTTCACACAACGCTTCTGTGTAGTTTTTATTTGAAGATATTTTTTTTCCCAATAGAGGCCTCTTAGCGCTCAGAATGTCCAATTGCAGTTTCTACATAAAGAGTGTTTCAGAAAGGCTCAATCAAAAGTAAGGTTCAACTCTCTTAGTTGAATGCACAGAACAGAAAGAAGTTTCATACAATGCTTCTGTGTAGTTTATATTTGAACATATTCTTTTTTCCACTATTACCCACTTAGCGCTACGAATGTCCAGTTGCATTTCCTACAGACAGAGTGTTTCAAAACTGCTCAATCAAAAGTATGGTTTAACTCTGTTAGCTGAATGCTCAGATCAGAAAGAAGTTTCACAGAATGCTTCTGTGTAGTTTATATTTGAATATATTCCTTTTTCCACTACTACTCTCTTAGCGCTCCAAATGTCCAGTTGCATTTTCTACAGAAAGTGTGTTCAGATCTGCTCAATCAAAAGTATGGTTTAACTCTGTTAGCTGAATGCACAGATCAGAATGAAGTTTCACAGAATGATTCTGTGTAGTTTATATTTGGAGACATTCCTTTTTCCACTATTACCCTCTTAGCGCTCCGAATCTCCACTTGCATTTTCTACAGAAAGAGTGTTTCAGAACGGCTCAATCAAAACTAAGGTTCAACCCTTTTAGTTGAACAAACAGAACAGAAAGAAGTTTCACACAATTCTTCTGTGTAGTTTTTATTTGTAGACATTCTTTTTCCCAATATAGGCCTCTTAGCGCTCAGAATGTCCAATTGCAGTTTCTACAGAAAGAGTGTTTCAGTACGGCTCAATCAAAAGTAAGGTTCAACTCTGTTAGTTGAATGCACAGAACAGAAAGAAGTTTCAAAGAATGCTTCTGTGTAGTTTATATTGGAACATATTCTTTTTTCCACTATAACCCACTTAGCGCTACGAATGTCCAGTTGCATTTTCTACAGACAGAGTGTTTCAAAACTGCTCAATCAAAAGTATGGTTTAACTCTGTTAGCTGAATGCTCAGATCAGAAAGAAGTTTCACAGAATGCTTCTGTGTAGTTTATATTTGAATATATTCCTTTTTCCACTACTACGCTCTTAGCGCTCCAAATGTCCAGTTGCATTTTCTACAGAAAGAGTGTTCAGATCTGCTCAATCAAAAGTATGGTTTAACTCTGTTAGCTGAATGCACAGATCAGAAAGAAGTTTCACCGAATGATTCTGTGTAGTTTATATTTGGAGACATTCCTTTTTCCACTATTACCCTCCTAGCGCTCCGAATCTCCACTTGCATTTTCTACAGAAAGAGTGTTTCAGAACGGCTCAATCAAAACTAAGGTTCAACTCTTTTAGTTGAACAAACAGAACAGAAAGAAGTTTCACACAATTCTTCTCTGTAGTTTTTATTTGTAGACATTCTTTTTCCCAATATAGGCCTCCTAGCGCTCAGAATGTCCAATTGCAGTTTCTACAGAAAGAGTGTTTCAGAACGGCTCAATCAAAAGTAAGGTTCAACTCTGTTAGTTGAATGCACAGAACAGAAAGAAGTTTCATACAATGCTTCTGTGTAGTTTATATTTGAACATATTCTTTTTTCCACTATTACCCACTTAGCGCTACGAATGTCCAGTTGCATTTTCTACAGACAGAGTGTTTCAAAACTGCTCAATCAAAAGTATGGTTTAACTCTGTTAGCTGAATGCTCAGATCAGAAAGAAGTTTCACAGAATGCTTCTGTGTAGTTTATATTTGAATATATTCCTTTTTCCACTACTACGCTCTTAGCGCTCCAAATGTCCAGTTGCATTTTCTACAGAAAGAGTGTTCAGATCTGCTCAATCAAAAGTATGGTTTAACTCTGTTAGCTGAATGCACAGATCAGAAAGAAGTTTCACCGAATGATTATGTGTAGTTTATATTTGAAGACATTCCTTTTTCCACTATTACCCACTTAGTTCTCCGAATCTCCACTTGCATTTTCTACAAAAAGAGTGTTTCATAACTGCTCAATCAAAAATATGCTTTATCTCTGTTAACTGAATTTACAGATCAGAAATAAGTTTCACAGAATGCATCTGTGTAGTTTTTATTTGAAGATATTCTTTTTCCCAATGTAGGCCTCTTAGCGCTTAGCATGTCCAATTGCAGTTTCTACAGAAAGAGTGTTTCAGAACGGCTCAATCAAAAGTAAGGTTCAAATCTGTTTGTTGAATGCACAGAACAGAAAGAATTTTCACAGAATGCTACTGTGTAGTTTATATTTGAATATATTCCTTTTTCCACTATTACCCTCTTAGCGCTCCGAATGTCCACTTGCATTTTCTACAGAAAGAGTGTTCAGAACTGCGCAATCAAAAGTATGGTTTAACTCTGATACCTTAATGAACATATCAGAAATAAGTTTCACACAATGCTTCTGTGTAGTTTTTATTTGAAGATATTATTTTTCCCAATAGAGGCCTCTTAGCGCTCAGAATGTCCAATTGCAGTTTCTACAGAAAGAGTGTTTCAGAAAGGCTCAATCAAAAGTAAGGTTCAACTCTGTTAGTTGAATGCACAGAACAGAAAGAAGTTTCATACAATGCTTCTGTGTAGTTTATATTTGAACATATTCTTTTTTCCACTACTACCCACTTAGCGCTACGAATGTCCAGTTGCATTTTCTAAAGACAGAGTGTTTCAAAACTCCTCAACCAAAAGTATGGTTTAATTCTGTTAGCTGAATGCTCAGATCAGAAAGAAGTTTCACAGAATGCTTCTGTGTAGTTTATATTTGAATATATTCCTTTTTCCACTACTACGTTCTTAGCGCTCCAAATGTCCAGTTGCATTTTCTACAGAAAGAGTGTTCAGATCTGCTCAATCAAAAGTATGGTTTAACTCTGTTAGCTGAATGCACAGATCAGAAAGAAGTTTCACAGAATGATTCTGTGTAGTTTATATTTGGAGACATTCCTTTTTCCACTATTACCCTCTTAGCGCTCCGAATCTCCACTTGCATTTTCTACAGAAAGAGTGTTTCAGAACGGCTCAATCAAAACTAAGGTTCAACTCTTTTAGTTGAACAAACAGAACAAAAAGTAGTTTCACACAATTCTTCTGTGTAGTTTTTATTTGTAGACATTCTTTTTCCCAATATAGGCCTCTTAGCGCTCAGAATGTCCAATTGCAGTTTCTACAGAAAGAGTGTTTCAGAACGGCTCAATCAAAAGTAAGGTTCAACTCTGTTAGTTGAATGCACAGAACAGCAAGAAGTTTCACAGAATGCTTCTGTGTAGTTTATATTTGAACATATTCTTTTTTCCACTATTACCCACTTAACGCTACGAATGTCCAGTTGCATTTTCTACAGACAGAGTGTTTCAAAACTGCTCAATCAAAAGTATGGTTTAACTCTGTTAGCTGAATGCTCAGATCAGAAAGAAGTTTCACAGAATGCTTCTGTGTAGTTTATATTTGAATATATTCCTTTTTCCACTACTACGCTCTTAGCGCTCCAAATGTCCAGTTGCATTTTCTACAGAAAGAGTGTTCAGATCTGCTCAATCAAAAGTATGGTTTAACTCTGTTAGCTGAATGCACAGATCAGAAAGAAGTTTCACCGAATGATTCTGTGTAGTTTATATTTGAAGACATTCCTTTTTCCACTATTAACCTCTTAGCGCTCCGAATCTCCACTTGCATTTTCTACAAAAAGAGTGTTTCATAACTGCTCAATCAAAAATATGTTTTATCTCTGTTAACTGAATTTACAGATCAGAAATAAGTTTCACAGAATGCATCTGTGTAGTTTTTGTTTGAAGATATTCTTTTTCCCAATGTAGGCCTCTTAGCGCTTAGCATGTCCAATTGCAGTTTCTACAGAAAGAGTGTTTCAGAACGGCTCAATCAAAAGTAAGGTTCAACTCTGTTAGCTGAATGCACAGAACAGAAAGAATTTTCACAGAATGCTACTGTGTAGTTTATATTTGAATATATTCCTTTTTCCACTATTACCCTCTTAGCGCTCCGAATGTCCACTTGCGTTTTCTACAGAAAGAGTGTTCAGAACTGCGCAATCAAAAGTATGGTTTAACTCTGTTAGCTTAATGAACATATCAGAAATAAGTTTCACACAATGCTTCTCTGTAGTTTTTATTTGAAGATATTATTTTTCCCAATACAGGCCTCTTAGCGCTCAGAATGTCCAATTGCAGTTTCTACAGAAAGAGTGTTTCAGAAAGGCTCAATCAAAAGTAAGGTTCAACTCTGTTAGTTGAATGCACAGAACAGAAAGAAGTTTCATACAATGCTTCTGTGTAGTTTATATTTGAACATATGCTTTTTTCCACTATTACCCACTTAGCGCTACGAATGTCCAGTTGCATTTTCTACAGACAGAGTGTTTCAAAACTGCTCAATCAAAAGTATGGTTTAACTCTGTTAGCTGAATGCTCAGATCAGAAAGAAGTTTCACAGAATGCTTCTGTGTAGTTTATATTTGAATATATTCCTTTTTCCACTACTACGCTTTTAGCGCTCCAAATGTCCAGTTGCATTTTCTACAGAAAGAGTGTTCAGATCTGCTCAATCAAAAGTATGGTTTAACTCTGTTAGCTGAATGCACAGATCAGAAAGAAGTTTCACAGAATGATTCTGTGTAGTTTTTATTTGAAGATATTCTTTTTCCCAATGTAGGCCTCTTAGCGCTTAGCATGTCCAATTGCAGTTTCTACAGAAAGAGTGTTTCAGAACGGCTCAATCAAAAGTAAGGTTCAACTCTGTTAGTTGAATGCACAGAACAGAAAGAATTTTCACAGAATGCTAGTGTGTAGTTTATATTTGAATATATTCCTTTTTCCACTATTACCCTCTTAGCGCTCCGAATGTCCACTTGCATTTTCTAAAGAAAGAGAGTTCAGAACTGCGCAATCAAAAGTATGGTTTAACTCTGTTAGCTTAATGAACATATCAGAAATAAGTTTCACACAATGCTTCTGTGTAGTTTTTATTTGAAGATATTATTTTTCCCAATATAGGCCTCTTAGCGCTCAGAATGTCCAATTGCAGTTTCTACAGAAAGAGTGTTTCAGAAAGGCTCAATCAAAAGTAAGGTTCAACTCTGTTAGTTGAATGCACAGAACAGAAAGAAGTTTCATACAATGCTTCTGTGTAGTTTATATTTGAACATATTCTTTTTTCCACTATTACCCACTTAGCGCTACGAATGTCCAGTTGCATTTTCTACAGACAGAGTGTTTCAAAACTGCTCAATCAAAAGTATGGTTTAACTCTGTTAACTGAATGCTCAGATCAGAATGAAGTTTCACAGAATGCTTCTGTGTAGTTTATATTTGAATATATTCCTTTTTCCACTACTACTCTCTTAGCGCTCCAAATGTCCAGTTGCATTTTCTACAGAAAGAGTGTTCAGATCTGCTCAATCAAAAGTATGGTTTAACTCTGTTAGCTGAATGCACAGATCAGAAAGAAGTTTCACAGAATGATTCTGTGTAGTTTATATTTGGAGACATTCCTTTTTCCACTATTACCCTCTTAGCGCTCCGAATCTCCACTTGCATTTTCTACAGAAAGAGTGTTTCAGAACGGCTCAATCAAAACTAAGGTTCAACTCTTTTAGTTGAACAAACAGAACAAAAAGAAGTTTCACACAATTCTTCTGTGTAGTTTTTATTTGTAGACATTCTTTTTCCCAATATAGGCCTCTTAGCGCTCAGAATGTCCAATTGCAGTTTCTACAGAAAGAGTGTTTCAGAACGGCTCAATCAAAAGTAAGGTTCAACTCTGTTAGTTGAATGCACAGAACAGCAGGAAGTTTCACAGAATGCTTCTGTGTAGTTTATATTTGAACATATTCTTTTTTCCACTATTACCCACTTAACGCTACGAATGTCCAGTTGCATTTTCTACAGACAGAGTGTTTCAAAACTGCTCAATCAAAAGTATGGTTTAACTCTGTTAGCTGAATGCTCAGATCAGAAAGAAGTTTCACAGAATGCTTCTGTGTAGTTTATATTTGAATATATTCCTTTTTCCACTACTACGCTCTTAGCGCTCCAAATGTCCAGTTGCATTTTCTACAGAAAGAGTGTTCAGATCTGCTCAATCAAAAGTATGGTTTAACTCTGTTAGCTGAATGCACAGATCAGAAAGAAGTTTCACCGAATGATTCTGTGTAGTTTATATTTGAAGACATTCCTTTTTCCACTATTAACCTCTTAGCGCTCCGAATCTCCACTTGCATTTTCTACAAAAAGAGTGTTTCATAACTGCTCAATCAAAAATATGTTTTATCTCTGTTAACTGAATTTACAGATCAGAAATAAGTTTTACAGAATGCATCTGTGTAGTTTTTGTTTGAAGATATTCTTTTTCCCAATGTAGGCCTCTTAGCGCTTAGCATGTCCAATTGCAGTTTCTACAGAAAGAGTGTTTCAGAACGGCTCAATCAAAAGTAAGGTTCAACTCTGTTAGCTGAATGCACAGAACAGAAAGAATTTTCACAGAATGCTACTGTGTAGTTTATATTTGAATATATTCCTTTTTCCACTATTACCCTCTTAGCGCTCCGAATGTCCACTTGCGTTTTCTACAGAAAGAGTGTTCAGAACTGCGCAATCAAAAGTATGGTTTAACTCTGTTTGCTTAATGAACATATCAGAAATAAGTTTCACACAATGCTTCTCTGTAGTTTTTATTTGAAGATATTATTTTTCCCAATACAGGCCTCTTAGCGCTCAGAATGTCCAATTGCAGTTTCTACAGAAAGAGTGTTTCAGAAAGGCTCAATCAAAAGTAAGGTTCAACTCTGTTAGTTGAATGCACAGAACAGAAAGAAGTTTCATACAATGCTTCTGTGTAGTTTATATTTGAACATATTCTTTTTTCCACTATTACCCACTTAGCGCTACGAATGTCCATTTGCATTTTCTACAGACAGAGTGTTTCAAAACTGCTCAATCAAAAGTATGGTTTAACTCAGTTAGCTGAATGCTCAGATCAGAAAGAAGTTTCACAGAATGCTTCTGTGTAGTTTATATTTGAATATATTCCTTTTTCCACTACTACGCTCTTAGCGCTCCAAATGTCCAGTTGCATTTTCTACAGAAAGAGTGTTCAGATCTGCTCAATCAAAAGTATGGTTTAACTCTGTTAGCTGAATGCACAGATCAGAAAGAAGTTTCACAGAATGATTCTGTGTAGTTTTTATTTGAAGATATTCTTTTTCCCAATGTAGGCCTCTTAGCGCTTAGCATGTCCAATTGCAGTTTCTACAGAAAGAGTGTTTCAGAACGGCTCAATCAAAAGTAAGGTTCAACTCTGTTAGTTGAATGCACAGAACAGAAAGAATTTTCACAGAATGCTAGTGTGTAGTTTATATTTGAATATATTCCCTTTTCCACTATTACCCTCTTAGCGCTCCGAATGTCCACTTGCATTTTCTACAGAAAGAGAGTTCAGAACTGCGCAATCAAAAGTATGGTTTAACTCTGTTAGCTTAATGAACATATCAGAAATAAGTTTCACACAATGCTTCTGTGTAGTTTTTATTTGAAGATATTATTTTTCCCAATATAGGCCTCTTAGCGCTCAGAATGTCCAATTGCAGTTTCTACAGAAAGAGTGTTTCAGAAAGGCTCAATCAAAGTAAGGTTCAACTCTGTTAGTTGAATGCACAGAACAGAAAGAAGTTTCATACAATGCTTCTGTGTAGTTTATATTTGAACATATTCTTTTTTCCACTATTACCCACTTAGCGCTACGAATGTCCAGTTGCATTTTCTACAGACAGAGTGTTTCAAAACTGCTCAATCAAAAGTATGGTTTAACTCTGTTAACTGAATGCTCAGATCAGAATGAAGTTTCACAGAATGCTTCTGTGTAGTTTATATTTGAATATATTCCTTTTTCCACTACTACTCTCTTAGCGCTCCAAATGTCCAGTTGCATTTTCTACAGAAAGAGTGTTCAGATCTGCTCAATCAAAAGTATGGTTTAACTCTGTTAGCTGAATGCACAGATCAGAAAGAAGTTTCACAGAATGATTCTGTGTAGTTTATATTTGGAGACATTCCTTTTTCCACTATTACCCTCTTAGCGCTCCGAATCTCCACTTGCATTTTCTACAGAAAGAGTGTTTCAGAACGGCTCAATCAAAACTAAGGTTCAACTCTTTTAGTTGAACAAACAGAACAAAAAGAAGTTTCACACAATTCTTCTGTGTAGTTTTTATTTGTAGACATTCTTTTTCCCAATATAGGCCTCTTAGCGCTCAGAATGTCCAATTGCAGTTTCTACAGAAAGAGTGTTTCAGAACGGCTCAATCAAAAGTAAGGTTCAACTCTGTTAGTTGAATGCACAGAACAGCAAGAAGTTTCACAGAATGCTTCTGTGTAGTTTATATTTGAACATATTCTTTTTTCCACTATTACCCACTTAACGCTACGAATGTCCAGTTGCATTTTCTACAGACAGAGTGTTTCAAAACTGCTCAATCAAAAGTATGGTTTAACTCTGTTAGCTGAATGCTCAGATCAGAAAGAAGTTTCACAGAATGCTTCTGTGTAGTTTATATTTGAATATATTCCTTTTTCCACTACTACGCTCTTAGCGCTCCAAATGTCCAGTTGCATTTTCTACAGAAAGAGTGTTCAGATCTGCTCAATCAAAAGTATGGTTTAACTCTGTTAGCTGAATGCACAGATCAGAAAGAAGTTTCACCGAATGATTCTGTGTAGTTTATATTTGAAGACATTCCTTTTTCCACTATTAACCTCTTAGCGCTCCGAATCTCCACTTGCATTTTCTACAAAAAGAGTGTTTCATAACTGCTCAATCAAAAATATGTTTTATCTCTGTTAACTGAATTTACAGATCAGAAATAAGTTTCACAGAATGCATCTGTGTAGTTTTTGTTTGAAGATATTCTTTTTCCCAATGTAGGCCTCTTAGCGCTTAGCATGTCCAATTGCAGTTTCTACAGAAAGAGTGTTTCAGAACGGCTCAATCAAAAGTAAGGTTCAACTCTGTTAGCTGAATGCACAGAACAGAAAGAATTTTCACAGAATGCTACTGTGTAGTTTATATTTGAATATATTCCTTTTTCCACTATTACCCTCTTAGCGCTCCGAATGTCCACTTGCGTTTTCTACAGAAAGAGTGTTCAGAACTGCGCAATCAAAAGTATGGTTTAACTCTGTTAGCTTAATGAACATATCAGAAATAAGTTTCACACAATGCTTCTCTGTAGTTTTTATTTGAAGATATTATTTTTCCCAATACAGGCCTCTTAGCGCTCAGAATGTCCAATTGCAGTTTCTACAGAAAGAGTGTTTCAGAAAGGCTCAATCAAAAGTAAGGTTCAACTCTGTTAGTTGAATGCACAGAACAGAAAGAAGTTTCATACAATGCTTCTGTGTAGTTTATATTTGAACATATTCTTTTTTCCACTATTACCCACTTAGCGCTACGAATGTCCAGTTGCATTTTCTACAGACAGAGTGTTTCAAAACTGCTCAATCAAAAGTATGGTTTAACTCTGTTAGCTGAATGCTCAGATCAGAAAGAAGTTTCACAGAATGCTTCTGTGTAGTTTATATTTGAATATATTCCTTTTTCCACTACTACGCTTTTAGCGCTCCAAATGTCCAGTTGCATTTTCTACAGAAAGAGTGTTCAGATCTGCTCAATCAAAAGTATGGTTTAACTCTGTTAGCTGAATGCACAGATCAGAAAGAAGTTTCACAGAATGATTCTGTGTAGTTTTTATTTGAAGATATTCTTTTTCCCAATGTAGGCCTCTTAGCGCTTAGCATGTCCAATTGCAGTTTCTACAGAAAGAGTGTTTCAGAACGGCTCAATCAAAAGTAAGGTTCAACTCTGTTAGTTGAATGCACAGAACAGAAAGAATTTTCACAGAATGCTAGTGTGTAGTTTATATTTGAATATATTCCTTTTTCCACTATTACCCTCTTAGCGCTCCGAATGTCCACTTGCATTTTCTACAGAAAGAGAGTTCAGAACTGCGCAATCAAAAGTATGGTTTAACTCTGTTAGCTTAATGAACATATCAGAAATAAGTTTCACACAATGCTTCTGTGTAGTTTTTATTTGAAGATATTATTTTTCCCAATATAGGCCTCTTAGCGCTCAGAATGTCCAATTGCAGTTTCTACAGAAAGAGTGTTTCAGAAAGGCTCAATCAAAAGTAAGGTTCAACTCTGTTAGTTGAATGCACAGAACAGAAAGAAGTTTCATACAATGCTTCTGTGTAGTTTATATTTGAACATATTCTTTTTTCCACTATTACCCACTTAGCGCTACGAATGTCCAGTTGCATTTTCTACAGACAGAGTGTTTCAAAACTGCTCAATCAAAAGTATGGTTTAACTCTGTTAACTGAATGCTCAGATCAGAATGAAGTTTCACAGAATGCTTCTGTGTAGTTTATATTTGAATATATTCCTTTTTCCACTACTACTCTCTTAGCGCTCCAAATGTCCAGTTGCATTTTCTACAGAAAGAGTGTTCAGATCTGCTCAATCAAAAGTATGGTTTAACTCTGTTAGCTGAATGCACAGATCAGAAAGAAGTTTCACAGAATGATTCTGTGTAGTTTATATTTGGAGACATTCCTTTTTCCACTATTACCCTCTTAGCGCTCCGAATCTCCACTTGCATTTTCTACAGAAAGAGTGTTTCAGAACGGCTCAATCAAAACTAAGGTTCAACTCTTTTAGTTGAACAAACAGAACAAAAAGAAGTTTCACACAATTCTTCTGTGTAGTTTTTATTTGTAGACATTCTTTTTCCCAATATAGGCCTCTTAGCGCTCAGAATGTCCAATTGCAGTTTCTACAGAAAGAGTGTTTCAGAACGGCTCAATCAAAAGTAAGGTTCAACTCTGTTAGTTGAATGCACAGAACAGCAGGAAGTTTCACAGAATGCTTCTGTGTAGTTTATATTTGAACATATTCTTTTTTCCACTATTACCCACTTAACGCTACGAATGTCCAGTTGCATTTTCTACAGACAGAGTGTTTCAAAACTGCTCAATCAAAAGTATGGTTTAACTCTGTTAGCTGAATGCTCAGATCAGAAAGAAGTTTCACAGAATGCTTCTGTGTAGTTTATATTTGAATATATTCCTTTTTCCACTACTACGCTCTTAGCGCTCCAAATGTCCAGTTGCATTTTCTACAGAAAGAGTGTTCAGATCTGCTCAATCAAAAGTATGGTTTAACTCTGTTAGCTGAATGCACAGATCAGAAAGAAGTTTCACCGAATGATTCTGTGTAGTTTATATTTGAAGACATTCCTTTTTCCACTATTAACCTCTTAGCGCTCCGAATCTCCACTTGCATTTTCTACAAAAAGAGTGTTTCATAACTGCTCAATCAAAAATATGTTTTATCTCTGTTAACTGAATTTACAGATCAGAAATAAGTTTTACAGAATGCATCTGTGTAGTTTTTGTTTGAAGATATTCTTTTTCCCAATGTAGGCCTCTTAGCGCTTAGCATGTCCAATTGCAGTTTCTACAGAAAGAGTGTTTCAGAACGGCTCAATCAAAAGTAAGGTTCAACTCTGTTAGCTGAATGCACAGAACAGAAAGAATTTTCACAGAATGCTACTGTGTAGTTTATATTTGAATATATTCCTTTTTCCACTATTACCCTCTTAGCGCTCCGAATGTCCACTTGCGTTTTCTACAGAAAGAGTGTTCAGAACTGCGCAATCAAAAGTATGGTTTAACTCTGTTTGCTTAATGAACATATCAGAAATAAGTTTCACACAATGCTTCTCTGTAGTTTTTATTTGAAGATATTATTTTTCCCAATACAGGCCTCTTAGCGCTCAGAATGTCCAATTGCAGTTTCTACAGAAAGAGTGTTTCAGAAAGGCTCAATCAAAAGTAAGGTTCAACTCTGTTAGTTGAATGCACAGAACAGAAAGAAGTTTCATACAATGCTTCTGTGTAGTTTATATTTGAACATATTCTTTTTTCCACTATTACCCACTTAGCGCTACGAATGTCCATTTGCATTTTCTACAGACAGAGTGTTTCAAAACTGCTCAATCAAAAGTATGGTTTAACTCAGTTAGCTGAATGCTCAGATCAGAAAGAAGTTTCACAGAATGCTTCTGTGTAGTTTATATTTGAATATATTCCTTTTTCCACTACTACGCTCTTAGCGCTCCAAATGTCCAGTTGCATTTTCTACAGAAAGAGTGTTCAGATCTGCTCAATCAAAAGTATGGTTTAACTCTGTTAGCTGAATGCACAGATCAGAAAGAAGTTTCACAGAATGATTCTGTGTAGTTTTTATTTGAAGATATTCTTTTTCCCAATGTAGGCCTCTTAGCGCTTAGCATGTCCAATTGCAGTTTCTACAGAAAGAGTGTTTCAGAACGGCTCAATCAAAAGTAAGGTTCAACTCTGTTAGTTGAATGCACAGAACAGAAAGAATTTTCACAGAATGCTAGTGTGTAGTTTATATTTGAATATATTCCCTTTTCCACTATTACCCTCTTAGCGCTCCGAATGTCCACTTGCATTTTCTACAGAAAGAGAGTTCAGAACTGCGCAATCAAAAGTATGGTTTAACTCTGTTAGCTTAATGAACATATCAGAAATAAGTTTCACACAATGCTTCTGTGTAGTTTTTATTTGAAGATATTATTTTTCCCAATATAGGCCTCTTAGCGCTCAGAATGTCCAATTGCATTTTCTACAGAAAGAGTGTTTCAGAAAGGCTCAATCAAAGTAAGGTTCAACTCTGTTAGTTGAATGCACAGAACAGAAAGAAGTTTCATACAATGCTTCTGTGTAGTTTATATTTGAACATATTCTTTTTTCCACTATTACCCACTTAGCGCTACGAATGTCCAGTTGCATTTTCTACAGACAGAGTGTTTCAAAACTGCTCAATCAAAAGTATGGTTTAACTCTGTTAACTGAATGCTCAGATCAGAATGAAGTTTCACAGAATGCTTCTGTGTAGTTTATATTTGAATATATTCCTTTTTCCACTACTACTCTCTTAGCGCTCCAAATGTCCAGTTGCATTTTCTACAGAAAGAGTGTTCAGATCTGCTCAATCAAAAGTATGGTTTAACTCTGTTAGCTGAATGCACAGATCAGAAAGAAGTTTCACAGAATGATTCTGTGTAGTTTATATTTGGAGACATTCCTTTTTCCACTATTACCCTCTTAGCGCTCCGAATCTCCACTTGCATTTTCTACAGAAAGAGTGTTTCAGAACGGCTCAATCAAAACTAAGGTTCAACTCTTTTAGTTGAACAAACAGAACAAAAAGAAGTTTCACACAATTCTTCTGTGTAGTTTTTATTTGTAGACATTCTTTTTCCCAATATAGGCCTCTTAGCGCTCAGAATGTCCAATTGCAGTTTCTACAGAAAGAGTGTTTCAGAACGGCTCAATCAAAAGTAAGGTTCAACTCTGTTAGTTGAATGCACAGAACAGCAAGAAGTTTCACAGAATGCTTCTGTGTAGTTTATATTTGAACATATTCTTTTTTCCACTATTACCCACTTAACGCTACGAATGTCCAGTTGCATTTTCTACAGACAGACTGTTTCAAAACTGCTCAATCAAAAGTATGGTTTAACTCTGTTAGCTGAATGCTCAGATCAGAAAGAAGTTTCACAGAATGCTTCTGTGTAGTTTATATTTGAATATATTCCTTTTTCCACTACTACGCTCTTAGCGCTCCAAATGTCCAGTTGCATTTTCTACAGAAAGAGTGTTCAGATCTGCTCAATCAAAAGTATGGTTTAACTCTGTTAGCTGAATGCACAGATCAGAAAGAAGTTTCACCGAATGATTCTGTGTAGTTTATATTTGAAGACATTCCTTTTTCCACTATTAACCTCTTAGCGCTCCGAATCTCCACTTGCATTTTCTACAAAAAGAGTGTTTCATAACTGCTCAATCAAAAATATGTTTTATCTCTGTTAACTGAATTTACAGATCAGAAATAAGTTTCACAGAATGCATCTGTGTAGTTTTTATTTGAAGATATTCTTTTTCCCAATGTAGGCCTCTTAGCGCTTAGCATGTCCAATTGCAGTTTCTACAGAAAGAGTGTTTCAGAACGGCTCAATCAAAAGTAAGGTTCAACTCTGTTAGTTGAATGCACAGAACAGAAAGAATTTTCACAGAATGCTACTGTGTAGTTTATATTTGAATATATTCCTTTTTCCACTATTACCCTCTTAGCGCTCCGAATGTCCACTTGCATTTTCTACAGAAAGAGTGTTCAGAACTGCGCAATCAAAAGTATGGTTTAACTCTGTTAGCTTAATGAACATATCAGAAATAAGTTTCACACAATGCTTCTGTGTAGTTTTTATTTGAAGATATTATTTTTCCCAATAGAGGCCTCTTAGCGCTCAGAATGCCCAATTGCAGTTTCTACAGAAAGAGTGTTTCAGAACGGCTCAATCAAAAGTAAGGTTCAACTCTGTTAGTTGAATGCACAGAACAGAAAGAAGTTTCATACAATGCTTCTGTGTAGTTTATATTTGAACATATTCTTTTTTCCACTATTACCCACTTAGCGCTACGAATGTCCAGTTGCATTTTCTACAGACAGAGTGTTTCAAAACTGCTCAATCAAAAGTATGGTTTAACTCTGTTAGCTGAATTCTCAGATCAGAAAGAAGTTTCACAGAATGCTTCTGTGTAGTTTATATTTGAATATATTCCTTTTTCCACTACTACGCTCTTAGCGCTCCAAATGTCCAGTTGCATTTTCTACAGAAAGAGTGTTCAGATCTGCTCAATCAAAAGTATGGTTTAACTCTGTTAGCTGAATGCACATATCAGAAAGAAGTTTCACCGAATGATTCTGTGTAGTTTACATTTGAAGACATTCCTTTTTCCACTATTACCCTCTTAGCGCTCCGAATCTCCACTTGCATTTTCTACAAAAAGAGTGTTTCATAACTGCTCAATCAAAAATATGTTTTATCTCTGTTAACTGAATTTACCGATCAGAAATAAGTTTCACAGAATGCATCTGTGTAGTTATTATTTGAAGATATTCTTTTTCCCAATGTAGGCCTCTTAGCGCTTAGTATGTCCAATTGCAGTTTCTACAGAAAGAGTGTTTCAGAACGGCTCAATCAAAAGTAAGGTTCAACTCTGTTAGTTGAATGCACAGAAGAGAAAGAATTTTCACAGAATGCTACTGTGTAGTTTATATTTGAATATATTCCTTTTTCCACTATTACCCTCTTAGCGCTCCGAATGTCCACTTGCATTTTCTACAGAAAGAGTGTTCAGAACTGCGCAATCAAAAGTATGGTTTAACTCTGTTAGCTTAATGAACATATCAGAAATAAGTTTCACACAATGCTTCTGTGTAGTTTTTATTTGAAGATATTATTTTTCCCAATAGAGGCCTCTTAGCGCTCAGAATGTCCAATTGCAGTTTCTACAGAAAGAGTGTTACAGAAAGGCTCAATCAAAACTAAGGTTCAACTCCGTTAGTTGAATGCACAGAACAGAAAGAAGTTTCATACAATGCTTCTGTGTAGTTTATATTTGAACATATTCTTTTTTCCACTATTACCCACTTAGCGCTACGAATGTCCAGTTGCATTTGCTACAGACAGAGTGTTTCAAAACTGCTCAATCAAAAGTATTGTTTAACTCTGTTAGCTGAATGCTCAGATCAGAAAGAAGTTTGACAGAATGCTTCTGTGTAGTTTATATTTGAATATATTCCTTTTTCCACTACTACTCTCTTAGCGCTCCAAATGTCCAGTTGCATTTTCTACAGAAAGAGTGTTCAGATCTGCTCAATCAAAAGTATGGTTTAACACTGTTAGCTGAATGCACAGATCAGAAAGAAGTTTCACAGAATGATTCTGTGTAGTTTATATTTGGAGACATTCCTATTTCCACTATTACCCTCTTAGCGCTCCGAATCTCCACTTGCATTTTCTACAGAAAGAGTGTTTCAGAACGGCTCAATCAAAACAAAGGTTCAACACTTTTAGTTGAACAAACAGAACAGAAAGAAGTTTCACACAATTTTTCTGTGTGGTTTTTATTTGTAGACATTCTTTTTCCCAATATAGGCCTCTTAGCTCTCAGAATGTCCAATTGCAGTTTCTACAGAAAGAGTGTTTCAGAACGGCTCAATCAAAAGTAAGGTTCAACTCTGTTAGTTGAATGCACAGAACAGAAAGAAGTTTCATACAATGCTTCTGTGTAGTTTATATTTGAACATATTCTTTTTTCCACTATTACCCACTTAGCGCTACGAATGTCAGTTGCATTTTCTACAGACAGAGTGTTTCAAAACTGCTCAGTGAAAAGTATGGTTTAACTCTGTTAGCTGAATGCTCAGATCAGAAAGAAGTTTCACAGAATGCTTCTGTGTAGTTTATATTTGAATATATTCCTTTTTCCACTACTACGCTCTTAGCGCTCCAAATGTCCAGTTGCATTTTCTACAGAAAGAGTGTTCAGATCTGCTCAATCAAAAGTATGGTTTAACTCTGTTAGCTGAATGCACAGATCAGAAAGAAGTTTCACCGAATGATTCTGTGTAGTTTATATTTGAAGACATTCCTTTTTCCACTATTACCCTCTTAGCGCTCCGAATCTCCACTTGCATTTTCTACAAAAAGAGTGTTTCATAACTGCTCAATCAAAAATATGTTTTATCTCTGTTAACTGAATTTACAGATCAGAAATAAGTTTCACAGAATGCATCTGTGTAGTTTTTATTTGAAGATATTCTTTTTCCCAATGTAGGCCTCTTAGCGCTTAGCATGTCCAATTGCAGTTTCTACAGAAAGAGTGTTTCAGAATGGCTCAATCAAAAGTAAGGTTCAACTCTGTTAGTTGAATGCACAGAACAGAAAGAATTTTCACAGAATGCTTCTGTGTAGTTTATATTTGAATATATTCCTTTTTCCACTATTACCCTCTTAGCGCTCCGAATGCCCACTTGCATTTTCTACAGAAAGAGTGTTCAGAACTGCGCAATCAAAAGTATGGTTTAACTCTGTTAGCTTAATGAACATATCAGAAATAAGTTTCACACAATGCTTCTGTGTAGTTTTTATTTGAAGATATTATTTTTCCCAATAGAGGCCTCTTAGCGCTCAGAATGTCCAATTGCAGTTTCTACAGAAAGAGTGTTTCAGAAAGGCTCAATCAAAAGTAAGGTTCAACTCTGTTAGTTGAATGCACAGAACAGAAAGAAGTTTCATACAATGCTTCTGTGTAGTTTATATTTGAACATATTCTTTTTTCCACTATTACCCACTTAGCGCTACGAATGTCCAGTTGCATTTTCTACAGACAGAGTGTTTCAAAACTGCTCAATCAAATGTATGGTTTAACTCTGTTAGCTGAATGCTCAGATCAGAAAGAAGTTTCACAGAATGCTTCTGGGTAGTTTATATTTGAATATATTCCTTTTTCCACTACTACTCTCTTAGCGCTCCAAATGTCCAGTTGCATTTTCTACAGAAAGAGTGTTCAGATCTGCTCAATCAAAAGTATGGTTTAACTCTGTTAGCTGAAGGCACAGATCAGAAAGAAGTTTCACAGAATGATTCTGTGTAGTTTCTATTTGGAGACATTCCTTTTTCCACTATTACACTCTTAGCGCTCCGAATCTCCACTTGCATTTTCTACAGAAATAGTGTTTCAGAACGGCTCAATCAAAACTAAGGTTCAACTCTTTTAGTTGAACAAACAGAACAGAAAGAAGTTTCACACAATTCTTCTGTGTAGTTTTTATTTGTAGACATTCTTTTTCCCAATATAGGCCTCTTAGCGCTCAGAATGTCCAATTGCAGTTTCTACAGAAAGAGTGTTTCAGAACGGCTCAATCAAAAGTAAGGTTCAACTCTGTTAGTTGAATGCACAGAACAGAAAGAAGTTTCATACAATGCTTCTGTGTAGTTTATATTTGAACATATTCTTTTTTCCACTATTACCCACTTAGCGCTACGAATGTCCAGTTGCATTTTCTACAGACAGAGTGCTTCAAAACTGCTCAATCAAAAGTATGGTTTAACTCTGTTAGCTGAATGCTCAGATCAGAAAGAAGTTTCACAGAATGCTTCTGTGTAGTTTATATTTGAATATATTCCTTTTTCCACTACTACGCTCTTAGCGCTCCAAATGTCCAGTTGCATTTTCTACAGAAAGAGTGTTCAGATCTGCTCAATCAAAAGTATGGTTTAACTCTGTTAGCTGAATGCACAGATCAGAAAGAAGTTTCACCGAATGATTCTGTGTAGTTTATATTTGAAGACATTCCTTTTTCCACTATTACCCACTTAGCGCTCCGAATCTCCACTTGCATTTTCTACAAAAAGAGTGTTTCATAACTGCTCAATCAAAAATATGTTTTATCTCTGTTAACTGAATTTACAGATCAGAAATAAGTTTCACAGAATGCATCTGTGTAGTTATTATTTGAAGATATTCTTTTACCCAATGTAGGCCTCTTAGCGCTTAGCATGTCCAATTGCAGTTTCTACAGAAAGAGTGTTTCAGAACGGCTCAATCAAAAGTAAGGTTCAACTCTGTTAGTTGAATGCACAGAAGAGAAAGAATTTTCACAGAATGCTACTGTGTAGTTTATATTTGAATATATTCCTTTTTCCACTATTACCCTCTTAGCGCTCCGAATGTCCACTTGCATTTTCTACAGAAAGAGTGTTCAGAACTGCGCAATCAAAAGTATGGTTTAACTCTGTTAGCTTAATGAACATATCAGAAATAAGTTTCACACAATGCTTCTGTGTAGTTTTTATTTGAAGATATTATTTTTCCCAATAGAGGCCTCTTAGCGCTCAGAATGTCCAATTGCAGTTTCTACAGAAAGAGTGTTACAGAAAGGCTCAATCAAAACTAAGGTTCAACTCCGTTAGTTGAATGCACAGAACAGAAAGAAGTTTCATACAATGCTTCTGTGTAGTTTATATTTGAACATATTCTTTTTTCCACTATTACCCACTTAGCGCTACGAATGTCCAGTTGCATTTGCTACAGACAGAGTGTTTCAAAACTGCTCAATCAAAAGTATTGTTTAACTCTGTTAGCTGAATGCTCAGATCAGAAAGAAGTTTCACAGAATGCTTCTGTGTAGTTTATATTTGAATATATTCCTTTTTCCACTACTACTCTCTTAGCGCTCCAAATGTCCAGTTGCATTTTCTACAGAAAGAGTGTTCAGATCTGCTCAATCAAAAGTATGGTTTAACACTGTTAGCTGAATGCACAGATCAGAAAGAAGTTTCACAGAATGATTCTGTGTAGTTTATATTTGGAGACATTCCTATTTCCACTATTACCCTCTTAGCGCTCCGAATCTACACTTGCATTTTCTACAAAAAGAGTGTTTCATAACTGCTCAATCAAAAATATGTTTTATCTCTGTTAACTGAATTTACAGATCAGAAATAAGTTTCACAGAATGCACTTGTGTAATTTTTATTTGAAGATATTCTTTTTCCCAATGTAGGCCTCTTAGCGCTTAGCATGTCCAATTGCAGTTTCTACAGAAAGAGTGTTTCAGAACGGCTCAATCAAAAGTAAGGTTCAACTCTGTTAGTTGAATGCACAGAACAGAAAGAATTTTCACAGAATGCTACTGTGTAGTTTATATTTGAATATATTCCTTTTTCCACTATTACCCTCTTACCGCTCCGAATGCCCACTTGCATTTTCTACAGAAAGAGTGTTCAGAACTGCGCAATCAAAAGTATGGTTTAACTCTGTTAGCTTAATGAACATATCAGAAATAAGTTTCACACAATGCTTCTGTGTAGTTTTTATTTGAAGATATTATTTTTCCCAATAGAGGCCTCTTAGCGCTCAGAATGTCCAATTGCAGTTTCTACAGAAAGAGTGTTTCAGAAAGGCTCAATCAAAAGTAAGGTTCAACTCTGTTAGTTGAATGCACAGAACAGAAAGTAGTTTCATACAATGCTTCTGTGTAGTTTATATTTGAACATATTCTTTTTTCCACTATTACCCACTTAACGCTACGAATGTCCAGTTGCATTTTCTACAGACAGAGTGTTTCAAAACTGATCAATCAAATGTATGGTTTAACTCTGTTAGCTGAATGCTCAGATCAGAAAGATGTTTCACAGAATGCTTCTGTGTAGTTTATATTTGAATATATTCCTTTTTCAACTACTACTCTCTTAGCGCTCCAAATGTCCAGTTGCATTTTCTACAGAAAGAGTGTTCAGATCTGCTCAATCAAAAGTATGGTTTAACTCTGTTAGCTGAATGCACAGATCAGAAAGAAGTTTCACAGAATGATTCTGTGTAGTTTATATTTGGAGACATTCCTATTTCCACTATTACCCTCTTAGCGCTCCGAATCTCCACTTGCATTTTCTACAGAAAGAGTGTTTCAGAACGGCTCAATCAAAACAAAGGTTCAACACTTTTAGTTGAACAAACAGAACAGAAAGAAGTTTCACACAATTTTTCTGTGTGGTTTTTATTTGTAGACATTCTTTTTCCCAATATAGGCCTCTTAGCTCTCAGAATGTCCAATTGCAGTTTCTACAGAAAGAGTGTTTCAGAACGGCTCAATCAAAAGTAAGGTTCAACTCTGTTAGTTGAATGCACAGAACAGAAAGAAGTTTCATACAATGCTTCTGTGTAGTTTATATTTGAACATATTCTTTTTTCCACTATTACCCACTTAGCGCTACGAATGTCAGTTGCATTTTCTACAGACAGAGTGTTTCAAAACTGCTCAGTGAAAAGTATGGTTTAACTCTGTTAGCTGAATGCTCAGATCAGAAAGAAGTTTCACAGAATGCTTCTGTGTAGTTTATATTTGAATATATTCCTTTTTCCACTACTACGCTCTTAGCGCTCCAAATGTCCAGTTGCATTTTCTACAGAAAGAGTGTTCAGATCTGCTCAATCAAAAGTATGGTTTAACTCTGTTAGCTGAATGCACAGATCAGAAAGAAGTTTCACCGAATGATTCTGTGTAGTTTATATTTGAAGACATTCCTTTTTCCACTATTACCCTCTTAGCGCTCCGAATCTCCACATGCATTTTCTACAAAAAGAGTGTTTCATAACTGCTCAATCAAAAATATGTTTTATCTCTGTTAACTGAATTTACAGATCAGAAATAAGTTTCACAGAATGCATCTGTGTAGTTTTTATTTGAAGATATTCTTTTTCCCAATGTAGGCCTCTTAGCGCTTAGCATGTCCAATTGCAGTTTCTACAGAAAGAGTGTTTCAGAATGGCTCAATCAAAAGTAAGGTTCAACTCTGTTAGTTGAATGCACAGAACAGAAAGAATTTTCACAGAATGCTTCTGTGTAGTTTATATTTGAATATATTCCTTTTTCCACTATTACCCTCTTAGCGCTCCGAATGCCCACTTGCATTTTCTACAGAAAGAGTGTTCAGAACTGCGCAATCAAAAGTATGGTTTAACTCTGTTAGCTTAATGAACATATCAGAAATAAGTTTCACACAATGCTTCTGTGTAGTTTTTATTTGAAGATATTATTTTTCCCAATAGAGGCCTCTTAGCGCTCAGAATGTCCAATTGCAGTTTCTACAGAAAGAGTGTTTCAGAAAGGCTCAATCAAAAGTAAGGTTCAACTCTGTTAGTTGAATGCACAGAACAGAAAGAAGTTTCATACAATGCTTCTGTGTAGTTTATATTTGAACATATTCTTTTTTCCACTATTACCCACTTAGCGCTACGAATGTCCAGTTGCATTTTCTACAGACAGAGTGTTTCAAAACTGCTCAATCAAATGTATGGTTTAACTCTGTTAGCTGAATGCTCAGATCAGAAAGAAGTTTCACAGAATGCTTCTGGGTAGTTTATATTTGAATATATTCCTTTTTCCACTACTACTCTCTTAGCGCTCCAAATGTCCAGTTGCATTTTCTACAGAAAGAGTGTTCAGATCTGCTCAATCAAAAGTATGGTTTAACTCTGTTAGCTGAAGGCACAGATCAGAAAGAAGTTTCACAGAATGATTCTGTGTAGTTTCTATTTGGAGACATTCCTTTTTCCACTATTACACTCTTAGCGCTCCGAATCTCCACTTGCATTTTCTACAGAAATAGTGTTTCAGAACGGCTCAATCAAAACTAAGGTTCAACTCTTTTAGTTGAACAAACAGAACAGAAAGAAGTTTCACACAATTCTTCTGTGTAGTTTTTATTTGTAGACATTCTTTTTCCCAATATAGGCCTCTTAGCGCTCAGAATGTCCAATTGCAGTTTCTACAGAAAGAGTGTTTCAGAACGGCTCAATCAAAAGTAAGGTTCAACTCTGTTAGTTGAATGCACAGAACAGAAAGAAGTTTCATACAATGCTTCTGTGTAGTTTATATTTGAACATATTCTTTTTTCCACTATTACCCACTTAGCGCTACGAATGTCCAGTTGCATTTTCTACAGACAGAGTGCTTCAAAACTGCTCAATCAAAAGTATGGTTTAACTCTGTTAGCTGAATGCTCAGATCAGAAAGAAGTTTCACAGAATGCTTCTGTGTAGTTTATATTTGAATATATTCCTTTTTCCACTACTACGCTCTTAGCGCTCCAAATGTCCAGTTGCATTTTCTACAGAAAGAGTGTTCAGATCTGCTCAATCAAAAGTATGGTTTAACTCTGTTAGCTGAATGCACAGATCAGAAAGAAGTTTCACCGAATGATTCTGTGTAGTTTATATTTGAAGACATTCCTTTTTCCACTATTACCCACTTAGCGCTCCGAATCTCCACTTGCATTTTCTACAAAAAGAGTGTTTCATAACTGCTCAATCAAAAATATGTTTTATCTCTGTTAACTGAATTTACAGATCAGAAATAAGTTTCACAGAATGCATCTGTGTAGTTATTATTTGAAGATATTCTTTTACCCAATGTAGGCCTCTTAGCGCTTAGCATGTCCAATTGCAGTTTCTACAGAAAGAGTGTTTCAGAACGGCTCAATCAAAAGTAAGGTTCAACTCTGTTAGTTGAATGCACAGAACAGAAAGAATTTTCACAGAATGCTACTGTGTAGTTTATATTTGAATATATTCCTTTTTCCACTATTACCCTCTTAGCGCTCCGAATGTCCACTTGCATTTTCTACAGAAAGAGTGTTCAGAACTGCGCAATCAAAAGTATGGTTTAACTCTGTTAGCTTAATGAACATATCAGAAATAAGTTTCACACAATTCTTCTGTGTAGTTTTTATTTGAAGATATTATTTTTCCCAATAGAGGCCTCTTAGCGCTCAGAATGTCCAATTGCAGTTTCTACAGAAAGAGTGTTTCAGAAAGGCTCAATCAAAACTAAGGTTCAACTCCGTTAGTTGAATGCACAGAACAGAAAGAAGTTTCATACAATGCTTCTGTGTAGTTTATATTTGAACATATTCTTTTTTCCACTATTACCCACTTAGCGCTACGAATGTCCAGTTGCATTTGCTACAGACAGAGTGTTTCAAAACTGCTCAATCAAAAGTATGGTTTAACTCTGTTAGCTGAATGCTCAGATCAGAAAGAAGTTTCACAGAATGCTTCTGTGTAGTTTATATTTGAATATATTCCTTTTTCCACTACTACTCTCTTAGCGCTCCAAATGTCCAGTTGCATTTTCTACAGAAAGAGTGTTCAGATATGCTCAATCAAAAGTATGGTTTAACACTGTTAGCTGAATGCACAGATCAGAAAGAAGTTTCACAGAATGATTTTGTGTAGTTTATATTTGGAGACATTCCTATTTCCACTATTACCCTCTTAGCGCTCCGAATCTCCACTTGCATTTTCTACAGAAAGAGTGTTTCAGAACGGCTCAATCAAAACAAAGGTTCAACTCTTTTAGTTGAACAAACAGAACAGAGAGAAGTTTCACACAATTCTTCTGTGTGGTTTTTATTTGTAGACATTCTTTTTCCCAATATATGCCTCTTAGCGCTCAGAATGTCCAACTGCAGTTTCTACAGAAAGAGTGTTTCAGAACGGCTCAATCAAAAGTAAGGTTCAACTCTGTTAGTTGAATGCACAGAACAGAAAGAAGTTTCATACAATGCTTCTGTGTAGTTTATATTTGAACATATTCTTTTTTCCACTATTACCCACTAAGCGCTACGAATGTCCAGTTGCATTTTCTACAGACAGAGTGTTTCAAAACTGCTCAGTGAAAAGTATGGTTTAACTCTGTTAGCTGAATGCTCAGATCAGAAAGAAGTTTCACAGAATGCTTCTGTGTAGTTTATATTTGAATATATTCCTTTTTCCACTACTACTCTCTTAGCGCTCCAAATGTCCAGTTGCATTTTCTACAGAAAGAGTGTTCAGATCTGCTCAATCAAAAGTATGGTTTAATTCTGTTAGCTGAATGCACAGATCAGAAAGAAGTTTCACAGAATTTTTCTGTGTAGTTTATATTTGGAGACATGCCTTTTTCCACTATTACCCTCTTAGCGCTCCGAATCTCCACTTGCATTTTCTACAGAAAGAGTGTTTCAGAACGGCTCAATCAAAATTAAGGTTCAACTCTTTTAGTTGAACAAACAGAACAGAAAGAAGTTTCACACAATTCTTCTGTGTAGTTTTTATTTGTAGACATTCTTTTTCCCAATATAGGCCTCTTAGCGCTCAGAATGTCCAATTGCAGTTTCTACAGAAAGAGTGTTTCAGAACGGCTCAATCAAAACTAAGGTTCAACTCTGTTAGTTGAATGCACAGAACAGAAAGAAGTTTCATACAATGCTTCTGTGTAGTTTATATTTGAACATATTCTTTTTTCCACTATTACCCACTTAGCGCTACGAATGTCCAGTTGCATTTTCTACAGACAGAGTGTTTCAAAACTGCTCAATCAAAAGTATGGTTTAACTCTGTTAGCTGAATGCTCAGATCAGAAATAAGTTTCACAGAATGCTTCTGTGTAGTTTATATTTGAATATATTCCTTTTTCCACTACTACGCTCTTAGCGCTCCAAATGTCCAGTTGCATTTTCTACAGAAAGAGTGTTCAGATCTGCTCAATCAAAAGAATGGTTTAACTCTGTTAGCTGAATGCACAGATCAGAAAGAAGTTTCACCGAGTGATTCTGTGTAGTTTATATTTGAAGACATTCCTTTTTCCACTATTACCCTCTTAGCGCTCCGAATCTCCACTTGCATTTTCTACAAAAAGAGTGTTTCATAACTGCTCAATCAAAAATATGTTTTATCTCTGTTAACTGAATTTACAGATCAGAAATAAGTTTCACAGAATGCATCTGTGTAGTTTTTATTTGAAGATATTATTTTTCCCAATGTAGGCCTCTTAGCGCTTAGCATGTCCAATTGCAGTTTCTACAGAAAGAGTGTTTCAGAACGGCTCAATCAAAAGTAAGGTTCAACTCTGTTAGTTGAATGCACAGAACAGAAAGAATTTTCACAGAATGCTACTGTGTAGTTTATATTTGAATATATTCCTTTTTCCACTATTACCCTCTTAGCGCTCCGAATGTCCACTTGCATTTTCTACAGAAAGAGTTTTCAGAACTGCGCAATCAAAAGTATGGTTTAACTCTGTTAGCTTAATGAACATATCAGAAATAAGTTTCACACAATGCTTCTGTGTAGTTTTTATTTGAAGTTATTATTTTTCCCAATAGAGGCCTCTTAGCGCTCAGAATGTCCAATTGCAGTTTCTACAGAAAGAGTGTTTCAGAAAGGCTCAATCAAAAGTAAGGTTCAACTCTGTTAGTTGAATGCACAGAACAGAAAGAAGTTTCATACAATGCTTCTGTGTAGTTTATATTTGAACATATTCTTTTTTCCACTATTACCCACTTAGCGCTACGAATGTCCAGTTGCATTTTCTACAGACAGAGTGTTTCAAAACTGCTCAATCAAAAGTATGGTTTAACTCCGTTAGCTGAATGCTCAGATCAGAAAGAAGTTTCACAGAATGCTTCTGTGTAGTTTATATTTGAATATATTACTTTTTCCACTACTACTCTCTTAGCGCTCCAAATGTCCAGTTGCATTTTCTACAGAAAGAGTGTTCAGATCTGCTCAATCAAAAGTATGGTTTAACACTGTTAGCTGAATGCACAGATCAGAAAGAAGTTTCACAGAATGATTCCGTGTAGTTTATATATGGAGACATTCCTTTTTCCACTATTACCCTCTTAGCGCTCCGAATCTCCACTTGCATTTTCTACAGAAAGAGTGTTTCAGAACGGCTCAATCAAAACTAAGTTTCAACTCTTTTAGTTGAACAAACAGAACAGAAAGAAGTTTCACACAATTCTTCTGTGTGGTTTTTATTTGTAGACATTCTTTTTCCCAATATAGGCCTCTTAGCGCTCAGAATGTCCAATTGCAGTTTCTACAGAAAGAGTGTTTCAGAACGGCTCAATCAAAAGTAAGGTTCAACTCTGTTAGTTGAATGCACAGAACAGAAAGAAGTTTCATACAATGCTTCCGTGTAGTTTATATTTGAACATATTCTTTTTTCCACTATTACCCACTTAGCGCTATGAATGTCCAGTTGCATTTTCTACAGACAGAGTGTTTCAAAACTGCTCAGTGAAAAGTATGGTTTAACTCTGTTAGCTGAATCCTCAGATCAGAAAGAAGTTTCACAGAATGCTTCTGTGTAGTTTATATTTGAATATATTCCTTTTTCCACTACTACGCTCTTAGCGCTCCAAATGTCCAGTTGCATTTTCTACAGAAAGAGTGTTCAGATCTGCTCAATCAAAAGTATGGTTTAACTCTGTTAGCTGAATGCACAGATCAGAAAGAAGTTTCAACGAATGATTCTGTGTAGTTTATATTTGAAGACATTCCTTTTTCCACTATTACCCTCTTAGCGCTCCGAATCTCCACTTGCATTTTCTACAAAAAGAGTGTTTCATAACTGCTCAATCAAAAATATGTTTTATCTCTGTTAACTGAATTTACAGATCAGAAATAAGTTTCACAGAATGCATCTGTGTAGTTTCTATTTGAAGATATTCTTTTTCCCAATGTAGGCCTCTTAGCGCTTAGCATGTCCAATTGCAGTTTCTACAGAAAGAGTGTTTCAGAACGGCTCAATCAAAAGTAAGGTTCAACTCTGTTAGTTGAATGCACAGAACAGAAAGAATTTTCACAGAATGCTACTGTGTAGTTTATATTTGTATATATTCCTTTTTCCACTATTACCCTCTTAGCGCTCCGAATGTCCACTTGCATTTTCTACAGAAAGAGTGTTCAGAACTGCGCAATCAAAAGTATGGTTTAACTCTGTTAGCTTAATGAACATATCAGAAATAAGTTTCACACAATGCTTCTGTGTAGTTTTTATTTGAAGTTATTATTTTTCCCAATAGAGGCCTCTTAGCGCTCAGAATGTCCAATTGCAGTTTCTACAGAAAGAGTGTTTCAGAAAGGCTCAATCAAAAGTAATGTTCAACTCTGTTAGTAGAATGCACAGAACAGAAAGAAGTTTCATACAATGCTTCTGTGTAGTTTATATTTGAACATATTCTTTTTTCCACTATTACCCACTTAGCGCTACGAATGTCCAGTTGCATTTTCTACAGACAGAGTGTTTCAAAACTGCTCAATCAAAAGTATGGTTTAACTCTGTTAGCTGAATGCTCAGATCAGAAAGAAGTTTCACAGAATGCTTCTGTGTAGTTTATATTTGAATATATTCCTTTTTCCACTACTACTCTCTTAGCGCTCCAAATGTCCAGTTGCATTTTCTACAGAAAGAGTGTTCAGATCTGCTCAATCAAAAGTATGGTTTAACTCTGTTAGCTGAATGCACAGATCAGAAAGAAGTTTCACAGAATGATTCTGTGTAGTTTATATTTGGAGACATTCCTTTTTCCACTATTACCCTCTTAGCGCTCCGAATCTCCACTTGCATTTTCTACAGAAAGAGTGTTTCAGAACGGCTCAATCAAAACTAAGGTTCAACTCTTTTAGTTGAACAAACAGAACAGAAAGAAGTTTCACACAATTATTCTGTGTGGTTTTTATTTGTAGACATTCTTTTTCCCAATATAGGCCTCTTAGCGCTCAGAATGTCCAATTGCAGTTTCTACAGAAAGAGTGTTTCAGAACGGCTCAATCAAAAGTAAGGTTCAACTCTGTTAGTTGAATGCACAGAACAGAAAGAAGTTTCATACAATGCTTCTGTGTAGTTTATATTTGAACATATTCTTTTTTCCACTATTACCCACTTAGCGCTACGAATGTCCAGTTGCATTTTCTACAGACAGAGTGTTTCAAAACTGCTCAATCAAAAGTATGGTTTAACTCTGTTAGCTGAATGCTCAGATCAGAAAGAAGTTTCACAGAATGCTTCTGTGTAGTTTATATTTGAATATATTCCTTTTTCCACTACTACGCTCTTAGCGCTCCAAATGTCCAGTTGCATTTTCTACAGAAAGAGTGTTCAGATCTGCTCAATCAAAAGTATGGTTTCACTCTGTTAGCTGAATGCACAGATCAGAAAGAAGTTTCACCGAATGATTCTGTGTAGTTTATATTTGAAAGCATTCCTTTTTCCACTATTACCCTCTTAGCGCTCCGAATCTCCACTTGCATTTTCTACAAAAAGAGTGTTTCATAACTGCTCAATCAAAAATATGTTTTATCTCTGTTAACTGAATTTACAGATCAGAAATAAGTTTCACAGAATGCATCTGTGTAGTTATTATTTGAAGATATTCTTTTACCCAATGTAGGCCTCTTAGCGCTTAGCATGTCCAATTGCAGTTTCTACAGAAAGAGTGTTTCAGAACGGCTCAATCAAAAGTAAGGTTCAACTCTGTTAGTTGAATGCACAGAACAGAAAGAATTTTCACAGAATGCTACTGTGTAGTTTATATTTGAATATATTCCTTTTTCCACTATTACCCTCTTAGCGCTCCGAATGTCCACTTGCATTTTCTACAGAAAGAGTGTTCAGAACTGCGCAATCAAAAGTATGGTTTAACTCTGTTAGCTTAATGAACATATCAGAAATAAGTTTCACACAATTCTTCTGTGTAGTTTTTATTTGAAGATATTATTTTTCCCAATAGAGGCCTCTTAGCGCTCAGAATGTCCAATTGCAGTTTCTACAGAAAGAGTGTTTCAGAAAGGCTCAATCAAAACTAAGGTTCAACTCCGTTAGTTGAATGCACAGAACAGAAAGAAGTTTCATACAATGCTTCTGTGTAGTTTATATTTGAACATATTCTTTTTTCCACTATTACCCACTTAGCGCTACGAATATCCAGTTGCATTTGCTACAGACAGAGTGTTTCAAAACTGCTCAATCAAAAGTATGGTTTAACTCTGTTAGCTGAATGCTCAGATCAGAAAGAAGTTTCACAGAATGCTTCTGTGTAGTTTATATTTGAATATATTCCTTTTTCCACTACTACTCTCTTAGCGCTCCAAATGTCCAGTTGCATTTTCTACAGAAAGAGTGTTCAGATATGCTCAATCAAAAGTATGGTTTAACACTGTTAGCTGAATGCACAGATCAGAAAGAAGTTTCACAGAATGATTTTGTGTAGTTTATATTTGGAGACATTCCTATTTCCACTATTACCCTCTTAGCGCTCCGAATCTCCACTTGCATTTTCTACAGAAAGAGTGTTTCAGAACGGCTCAATCAAAACAAAGGTTCAACTCTTTTAGTTGAACAAACAGAACAGAGAGAAGTTTCACACAATTCTTCTGTGTGGTTTTTATTTGTAGACATTCTTTTTCCCAATATATGCCTCTTAGCGCTCAGAATGTCCAACTGCAGTTTCTACAGAAAGAGTGTTTCAGAACGGCTCAATCAAAAGTAAGGTTCAACTCTGTTAGTTGAATGCACAGAACAGAAAGAAGTTTCATACAATGCTTCTGTGTAGTTTATATTTGAACATATTCTTTTTTCCACTATTACCCACTAAGCGCTACGAATGTCCAGTTGCATTTTCTACAGACAGAGTGTTTCAAAACTGCTCAGTGAAAAGTATGGTTTAACTCTGTTAGCTGAATGCTCAGATCAGAAAGAAGTTTCACAGAATGCTTCTGTGTAGTTTATATTTGAATATATTCCTTTTTCCACTACTACTCTCTTAGCGCTCCAAATGTCCAGTTGCATTTTCTACAGAAAGAGTGTTCAGATCTGCTCAATCAAAAGTATGGTTTAATTCTGTTAGCTGAATGCACAGATCAGAAAGAAGTTTCACAGAATTTTTCTGTGTAGTTTATATTTGGAGACATGCCTTTTTCCACTATTACCCTCTTAGCGCTCCGAATCTCCACTTGCATTTTCTACAGAAAGAGTGTTTCAGAACGGCTCAATCAAAATTAAGGTTCAACTCTTTTAGTTGAACAAACAGAACAGAAAGAAGTTTCACACAATTCTTCTGTGTAGTTTTTATTTGTAGACATTCTTTTTCCCAATATAGGCCTCTTAGCGCTCAGAATGTCCAATTGCAGTTTCTACAGAAAGAGTGTTTCAGAACGGCTCAATCAAAACTAAGGTTCAACTCTGTTAGTTGAATGCACAGAACAGAAAGAAGTTTCATACAATGCTTCTGTGTAGTTTATATTTGAACATATTCTTTTTTCCACTATTACCCACTTAGCGCTACGAATGTCCAGTTGCATTTTCTACAGACAGAGTGTTTCAAAACTGCTCAATCAAAAGTATGGTTTAACTCTGTTAGCTGAATGCTCAGATCAGAAATAAGTTTCACAGAATGCTTCTGTGTAGTTTATATTTGAATATATTCCTTTTTCCACTACTACGCTCTTAGCGCTCCAAATGTCCAGTTGCATTTTCTACAGAAAGAGTGTTCAGATCTGCTCAATCAAAAGAATGGTTTAACTCTGTTAGCTGAATGCACAGATCAGAAAGAAGTTTCACCGAGTGATTCTGTGTAGTTTATATTTGAAGACATTCCTTTTTCCACTATTACCCTCTTAGCGCTCCGAATCTCCACTTGCATTTTCTACAAAAAGAGTGTTTCATAACTGCTCAATCAAAAATATGTTTTATCTCTGTTAACTGAATTTACAGATCAGAAATAAGTTTCACAGAATGCATCTGTGTAGTTTTTATTTGAAGATATTATTTTTCCCAATGTAGGCCTCTTAGCGCTTAGCATGTCCAATTGCAGTTTCTACAGAAAGAGTGTTTCAGAACGGCTCAATCAAAAGTAAGGTTCAACTCTGTTAGTTGAATGCACAGAACAGAAAGAATTTTCACAGAATGCTACTGTGTAGTTTATATTTGAATATATTCCTTTTTCCACTATTACCCTCTTAGCGCTCCGAATGTCCACTTGCATTTTCTACAGAAAGAGTTTTCAGAACTGCGCAATCAAAAGTATGGTTTAACTCTGTTAGCTTAATGAACATATCAGAAATAAGTTTCACACAATGCTTCTGTGTAGTTTTTATTTGAAGTTATTATTTTTCCCAATAGAGGCCTCTTAGCGCTCAGAATGTCCAATTGCAGTTTCTACAGAAAGAGTGTTTCAGAAAGGCTCAATCAAAAGTAAGGTTCAACTCTGTTAGATGAATGCACAGAACAGAAAGAAGTTTCATACAATGCTTCTGTGTAGTTTATATTTGAACATATTCTTTTTTCCACTATTACCCACTTAGCGCTACGAATGTCCAGTTGCATTTTCTACAGACAGAGTGTTTCAAAACTGCTCAATCAAAAGTATGGTTTAACTCCGTTAGCTGAATGCTCAGATCAGAAAGAAGTTTCACAGAATGCTTCTGTGTAGTTTATATTTGAATATATTACTTTTTCCACTACTACTCTCTTAGCGCTCCAAATGTCCAGTTGCATTTTCTACAGAAAGAGTGTTCAGATCTGCTCAATCAAAAGTATGGTTTAACACTGTTAGCTGAATGCACAGATCAGAAAGAAGTTTCACAGAATGATTCCGTGTAGTTTATATATGGAGACATTCCTTTTTCCACTATTACCCTCTTAGCGCTCCGAATCTCCACTTGCATTTTCTACAGAAAGAGTGTTTCAGAACGGCTCAATCAAAACTAAGGTTCAACTCTTTTAGTTGAACAAACAGAACAGAAAGAAGTTTCACACAATTCTTCTGTGTGGTTTTTATTTGTAGACATTCTTTTTCCCAATATAGGCCTCTTAGCGCTCAGAATGTCCAATTGCAGTTTCTACAGAAAGAGTGTTTCATAACGGCTCAATCAAAAGTAAGGTTCAACTCTGTTAGTTGAATGCACAGAACAGAAAGAAGTTTCATACAATGCTTCTGTGTAGTTTATATTTGAACATATTCTTTTTTCCACTATT
This sequence comes from Symphalangus syndactylus, assembly GCF_028878055.3. Taxonomy (NCBI): domain Eukaryota; kingdom Metazoa; phylum Chordata; class Mammalia; order Primates; family Hylobatidae; genus Symphalangus; species Symphalangus syndactylus. Next base: position 160,510,403 of record NC_072447.2, on the reverse strand, counting down.
ACCCACTTAGCGCTATGAATGTCCAGTTGCATTTTCTACAGACAGAGTGTTTCAAAACTGCTCAGTGAAAAGTATGGTTTAACTCTGTTAGCTGAATCCTCAGATCAGAAAGAAGTTTCACAGAATGCTTCTGTGTAGTTTATATTTGAATATATTCCTTTTTCCACTACTACGCTCTTAGCGCTCCAAATGTCCAGTTGCATTTTCTACAGAAAGAGTGTTCAGATCTGCTCAATCAAAAGTATGGTTTAACTCTGTTAGCTGAATGCACAGATCAGAAAGAAGTTTCAACGAATGATTCTGTGTAGTTTATATTTGAAGACATTCCTTTTTCCACTATTACCCTCTTAGCGCTCCGAATCTCCACTTGCATTTTCTACAAAAAGAGTGTTTCATAACTGCTCAATCAAAAATATGTTTTATCTCTGTTAACTGAATTTACAGATCAGAAATAAGTTTCACAGAATGCATCTGTGTAGTTTCTATTTGAAGATATTCTTTTTCCCAATGTAGGCCTCTTAGCGCTTAGCATGTCCAATTGCAGTTTCTACAGAAAGAGTGTTTCAGAACGGCTCAATCAAAAGTAAGGTTCAACTCTGTTAGTTGAATGCACAGAACAGAAAGAATTTTCACAGAATGCTACTGTGTAGTTTATATTTGTATATATTCCTTTTTCCACTATTACCCTCTTAGCGCTCCGAATGTCCACTTGCATTTTCTACAGAAAGAGTGTTCAGAACTGCGCAATCAAAAGTATGGTTTAACTCTGTTAGCTTAATGAACATATCAGAAATAAGTTTCACACAATGCTTCTGTGTAGTTTTTATTTGAAGTTATTATTTTTCCCAATATAGGCCTCTTAGCGCTCAGAATGTCCAATTGCAGTTTCTACAGAAAGAGTGTTTCAGAAAGGCTCAATCAAAAGTAATGTTCAACTCTGTTAGTAGAATGCACAGAACAGAAAGAAGTTTCATACAATGCTTCTGTGTAGTTTATATTTGAACATATTCTTTTTTCCACTATTACCCACTTAGCGCTACGAATGTCCAGTTGCATTTTCTACAGACAGAGTGTTTCAAAACTGCTCAATCAAAAGTATGGTTTAACTCTGTTAGCTGAATGCTCAGATCAGAAAGAAGTTTCACAGAATGCTTCTGTGTAGTTTATATTTGAATATATTCCTTTTTCCACTACTACTCTCTTAGCGCTCCAAATGTCCAGTTGCATTTTCTACAGAAAGAGTGTTCAGATCTGCTCAATCAAAAGTATGGTTTAACTCTGTTAGCTGAATGCACAGATCAGAAAGAAGTTTCACAGAATGATTCTGTGTAGTTTATATTTGGAGACATTCCTTTTTCCACTATTACCCTCTTAGCGCTCCGAATCTCCACTTGCATTTTCTACAGAAAGAGTGTTTCAGAACGGCTCAATCAAAACTAAGGTTCAACTCTTTTAGTTGAACAAACAGAACAGAAAGAAGTTTCACACAATTATTCTGTGTGGTTTTTATTTGTAGACATTCTTTTTCCCAATATAGGCCTCTTAGCGCTCAGAATGTCCAATTGCAGTTTCTACAGAAAGAGTGTTTCAGAACGGCTCAATCAAAAGTAAGGTTCAACTCTGTTAGTTGAATGCACAGAACAGAAAGAAGTTTCATACAATGCTTCTGTGTAGTTTATATTTGAACATATTCTTTTTTCCACTATTACCCACTTAGCGCTACGAATGTCCAGTTGCATTTTCTACAGACAGAGTGTTTCAAAACTGCTCAATCAAAAGTATGGTTTAACTCTGTTAGCTGAATGCTCAGATCAGAAAGAAGTTTCACAGAATGCTTCTGTGTAGTTTATATTTGAATATATTCCTTTTTCCACTACTACGCTCTTAGCGCTCCAAATGTCCAGTTGCATTTTCTACAGAAAGAGTGTTCAGATCTGCTCAATCAAAAGTATGGTTTCACTCTGTTAGCTGAATGCACAGATCAGAAAGAAGTTTCACCGAATGATTCTGTGTAGTTTATATTTGAAAGCATTCCTTTTTCCACTATTACCCTCTTAGCGCTCCGAATCTCCACTTGCATTTTCTACAAAAAGAGTGTTTCATAACTGCTCAATCAAAAATATGCTTTATCTCTGTTAACTGAATTTACATATCAGAAATAAGTTTCACAGAATGCATCTGTGTAGTTTTTATTTGAAGATATTTTTTTTCCCAATAGAGGCCTCTTAGCGCTCAGAATGTCCAATTGCAGTTTCTACATAAAGAGTGTTTCAGAAAGGCTCAATCAAAGTAAGGTTCAACTCTCTTAGTTGAATGCACAGAACAGAAAGAAGTTTCATACAATGCTTCTGTGTAGTTTATATTTGAACATATTCTTTTTTCCACTATTACCCACTTAGCGCTACGAATGTCCAGTTGCATTTCCTACAGACAGAGTGTTTCAAAACTGCTCAATCAAAAGTATGGTTTAACTCTGTTAGCTGAATGCTCAGATCAGAAAGAAGTTTCACAGAATGCTTCTGTGTAGTTTATATTTGAATATATTCCTTTTTCCACTACTACTCTCTTAGCGCTCCAAATGTCCAGTTGCATTTTCTACAGAAAGAGTGTTCAGATCTGCTCAATCAAAAGTATGGTTTAACTCTGTTAGCTGAATGCACAGATCAGAATGAAGTTTCACAGAATGATTCTGTGTAGTTTGTATTTGGAGACATTCCTTTTTCCACTATTACCCTCTTAGCGCTCCGAATCTCCACTTGCATTTTCTACAGAAAGAGTGTTTCAGAACGGCTCAATCAAAACTAAGGTTCAACCCTTTTAGTTGAACAAACAGAACAGAAAGAAGTTTCACACAATTCTTCTGTGTAGTTTTTATTTGTAGACATTCTTTTTCCCAATATAGGCCTCTTAGCGCTCAGAATGTCCAATTGCAGTTTCTACAGAAAGAGTGTTTCAGTACGGCTCAATCAAAAGTAAGGTTCAACTCTGTTAGTTGAATGCACAGAACAGAAAGAAGTTTCAAAGAATGCTTCTGTGTAGTTTATATTTGAACATATTGTTTTTTCCACTATAACCCACTTAGCGCTACGAATGTCCAGTTGCATTTTCTACAGACAGAGTGTTTCAAAACTGCTCAATCAAAAGTATGGTTTAACTCTGTTAGCTGAATGCTCAGATCAGAAAGAAGTTTCACAGAATGCTTCTGTGTAGTTTATATTTGAATATATTACTTTTTCCACTACTACGCTCTTAGCGCTCGAAATGTCCAGTTGCATTTTCTAAAGAAGGAGTGTTCAGATCTGCTCAATCAAAAGTATGGTTTAACTCTGTTAGCTAAATGCACAGATCAGAAAGAAGTTTCACCGAATGATTCTGTGTAGTTTATATTTGGAGACATTCCTTTTTCCACTATTACCCTCCTAGCGCTCCGAATCTCCACTTGCATTTTCTACAGAAAGAGTGTTTCAGAACGGCTCAATCAAAACTAAGGTTCAACTCTTTTAGTTGAACAAACAGAACAGAAAGAAGTTTCACAGAATGCATCTGTGTAGTTTTTATTTGTAGACATTCTTTTTCCCAATATAGGCCTCTTAGCGCTCAGAATGTCCAATTGCAGTTTCTACAGAAAGAGTGTTTCAGAACGGCTCAATCAAAAGTAAGGTTCAACTCTGTTAGTTGAATGCACAGAACAGAAAGAAGTTTCACAGAATGCTTCTGTGTAGTTTATATTTGAACATATTCTTTTTTCCACTAATACCCACTTAGCGCTACGAATGTCCAGTTGCATTTTCTACAGACAGAGTGTTTCAAAACTGCTCAATCAAAAGTATGGTTTAACTCTGTTAGCTGAATGCTCAGATCAGAAAGAAGTTTCACAGAATGCTTCTGTGTAGTTTATATTTGAATATATTCCTTTTTCCACTACTACGCTCTTAGCGCTCCAAATGTCCAGTTGCATTTTCTACAGAAAGAGTGTTCTGATCTGCTCAATCAAAAGTATGGTTTAACTCTGTTAGCTGAATGCACAGATCAGAAAGAAGTTTCACCGAATGATTCTGTGTAGTTTATATTTGAAGACATTCCTTTTTCCACTATTACCCTCTTAGCGCTCCGAATCTCCACTTGCATTTTCTACAAAAAGAGTGTTTCATAACGGCTCAATCAAAAATATGTTTTATCTCTGTTAACTGAATTTACAGATCAGAAATAAGTTTCACAGAATGCATCTGCGTAGTTTTTATTTGGAGATATTCTTTTTCCCAATGTAGGCCTCTTAGCGCTTAGCATGTCCAATTGCAGTTTCTACAGAAAGAGTGTTTCAGAACGGCTCAATCAAAAGTAAGGATCAACTCTGTTAGCTGAATGCACAGAACAGTAAGAGTTTTCACAGAATGCTACTGTGTAGTTTATATTTGAATATATTCCTTTTTCCACTATTACCCTCTTAGCGCTCCGAATGTCCACTTGCATTTTCTACAGAAAGAGTGTTCAGAACTGCGCAATCAAAAGGATGGTTTAACTCTGTTAGCTTAATGAACATATCAGAAATAAGTTTCACACAATGCTTCTGTGTAGTTTTTATTTGAAGATATTATTTTTCCCAATAGAGGCCTCTTAGCGCTCAGAATGTCCAATTGCAGTTTCTACAGAAAGAGTGTTTCAGAAAGGCTCAATCAAAAGTAAGGTTCAACTCTGTTAGTTGAATGCACAGAACAGAAAGGATTTTCATACAATGCTTCTGTGTAGTTTATATTGGAACATATTCTTTTCTCCACTATTACCCACTTAGCGCTACGAATGTCCAGTTGCATTTTCTACAGACAGAGTGTTTCAAAACTGCTCAATCAAAAGTATGGTTTAACTCTGTTAGCTGAATGCTCAGATCAGAAAGAAGTTTCACAGAATGCTTCTGTGTAGTTTATATTTGAATATATTCCTTTTTCCACTGCTACTCTCTTAGAGCTCTAAATGTCCAGTTGCATTTTCTACAGAAAGAGTGTTCAGATCTGCTCAATCAAAAGTATGGTTTAACTCTGTTAGCTGAATGCACAGATCAGAAAGAAGTTTCACAGAATGATTCTGTGTAGTTTATATTTGGAGACATTCCTTTTTCCACTATTACCCTCTTAGCGCTCCGAATCTCCACTTGCATTTTCTACAAAAAGAGTGTTTCATAACTGCTCAATCAAAAATATGCTTTATCTCTGTTAACTGAATTTACAGATCAGAAATAAGTTTCACAGAATGCATCTGTGTAGTTTTTATTTGAAGATATTCTTTTTCCCAATGTAGGCCTCTTAGCGCTTAGAATGTCCAATTGCAGTTTCTACAGAAAGAGTGTTTCAGAAAGGCTCAATCAAAAGTAAGGTTCAACTCTGTTAGTTGAATGCACAGAACAGAAAGAAGTTTCATACAATGCTTCTGTGTAGTTTATATTTGAACATATTCTTTTTTCCACTACTACCCACTTAGCGCTACGAATGTCCAGTTGCATTTTCTACAGACAGAGTGTTTCAAAACTGCTCAACCAAAAGTATGGTTTAATTCTGTTAGCTGAATGCTCAGATCAGAAAGAAGTTTCACAGAATGCTTCTGTGTAGTTTATATTTGAATATATTCCTTTTTCCACTACTACGTTCTTAGCGCTCCAAATGTCCAGTTGCATTTTCTACAGAAAGAGTGTTCAGATCTGCTCAATCAAAAGTATGTTTTAACTCTGTTAGCTGAATGCACAGATCAGAAAGAAGTTTCACAGAATCATTCTCTGTAGTTTATATTTGGAGACATTCCTTTTTCCACTATTACCCTCTTAGCGCTCCGAATCTCCACTTGCATTTTCTACAGAAAGAGTGTTTCAGAACGGCTCAATCAAAACTAAGGTTCAACTCTTTTAGTTGAACAAACAGAACAGAAAGAAGTTTCACACAATTCTTCTGTGTAGTTTTTATTTGTAGACATTCTTTTTCCCAATATAGGCCTCTTAGCGCTCAGAATGTCCAATTGCAGTTTCTACAGAAAGAGTGTTTCAGAACGGCTCAATCAAAAGTAAGGTTCAACTCTGTTAGTTGAATGCACAGAACAGCAAGAAGTTTCACAGAATGCTTCTGTGTAGTTTATATTTGAACATATTCTTTTTTCCACTATTACCCACTTAACGCTACGAATGTCCAGTTGCATTTTCTACAGACAGAGTGTTTCAAAACTGCTCAATCAAAAGTATGGTTTAACTCTGTTAGCTGAATGCTCAGATCAGAAAGAAGTTTCACAGAATGCTTCTGTGTAGTTTATATTTGAATATATTCCTTTTTCCACTACTACGCTCTTAGCGCTCCAAATGTCCAGTTGCATTTTCTACAGAAAGAGTGTTCAGATCTGCTCAATCAAAAGTATGGTTTAACTCTGTTAGCTGAATGCACAGATCAGAAAGAAGTTTCACCGAATGATTCTGTGTAGTTTATATTTGAAGACATTCCTTTTTCCACTATTAACCTCTTAGCGCTCCGAATCTCCACTTGCATTTTCTACAAAAAGAGTGTTTCATAACTGCTCAATCAAAAATATGTTTTATCTCTGTTAACTGAATTTACAGATCAGAAATAAGTTTCACAGAATGCATCTGTGTAGTTTTTATTTGAAGATATTCTTTTTCCCAATGTAGGCCTCTTAGCGCTTAGCATGTCCAATTGCAGTTTCTACAGAAAGAGTGTTTCAGAACGGCTCAATCAAAAGTAAGGTTCAACTCTGTTAGTTGAATGCACAGAAGAGAAAGAATTTTCACAGAATGCTACTGTGTAGTTTATATTTGAATATATTCCATTTTCCACTATTACCCTCTTAGCGCTCCGAATGTCCACTTGCATTTTCTACAGAAAGAGTGTTCAGAACTGCGCAATCAAAAGTATGGTTTAACTCTGTTAGCTTAATGAACATATCAGAAATAAGTTTCACACAATGCTTCTGTGTAGTTTTTATTTGAAGATATTATTTTTCCCAATAGAGGCCTCTTAGCGCTCAGAATGTCCAATTGCAGTTTCTACAGAAATAGTGTTTCCGAAAGGCTCAATCAAAAGTAAGGTTCAACTCTGTTAGTTGAATGCACAGAACAGAAAGAAGTTTCATACAATGCTTCTGTGTAGTTTATATTTGAACATATTCTTTTTTCCACTATTACCCACTTAGCGCTACGAATGTCCAGTTGCATTTTCTACAGACAGAGTGTTTCAAAACTGCTCAATCAAAAGTATGGTTTAACTCCGTTAGCTGAATGCTCAGATCATAAAGAAGTTTAACAGAATGCTTCTGTGTAGTTTATATTTGGAGACATTCCTTTTTCCACTATTACCCTCTTAGCGCTCCGAATCTCCACTTGCATTTTCTACAGAAAGAGTGTTTCAGAACGGCTCAATCAAAACTAAGGTTCAACTCTTTTAGTTGAACAAACAGAACAGAAAGAAGTTTCACACAATTCTTCTGTGTAGTTTTTATTTGTAGACATTCTTTTTCCCAATATAGGCCTCTTAGCGCTCAGAATGTCCAATTGCAGTTTCTACAGAAAGAGTGTTCAGAACTGCGCAATCAAAAGTATGGTTTAACTCTGTTAGCTTAATGAACATATCAGAAATAAATTTCACACAATGCTTCTGTGTAGTTTTTATTTGAAGATATTAATTTTCCCAATAGAGGCCTCTTAGCGCTCAGAATGTCCAATTGCAGTTTCTACAGAAAGAGTGTTTCAGAACGACTCAATCAATTGTAAGGTTCAACTCTGTTAGTTGAATGCACAGAACAGAAAGAAGTTTCATACAATGCTTCTGTGTAGTTTATATTTGAACATTTTCTTTTTTCCACTATTACCCACTTAGCGCTACGAATGTCCAGTTGCATTTTCTACAGACAGAGTGTTTCAAAACTGCTCAATCAAAAGTATGGTTTAACTCTGTTAGCTGAATGCTCAGATCAGAAAGAAGTTTCACAGAATGCTTCTGTGTAGTTTATATTTGAATATACTCCTTTTTCCACTACTACGCTCTTAGCGCTCCAAATGTCAAGTTGCATTTTCTACAGAAAGAGTGTTCAGATCTGCTCAATCAAAAGTATGGTTTAACTCTGTTAGCTGAATGCACAGATCAGAAAGAAGTTTCACAGAATGATTCTGTGTAGTTTATATTTGAAGACATTAATTTTTCCACTATTACCCTCTTAGCGCTCCGAATCTCCACTTGCATTTTCTACAAAAAGAGTGTTTCATAACTGCTCAATCAAAAATATGTTTTATCTCTGTTAACTGAATTTACAGATCAGAAATATGTTTCACAGAATGCATCTGTGTAGTTTTTATTTGAAAATATTCTTTTTCCCAATGTATGCCTCTTAGCGCTTAGCATGTCCAATTGCAGTTTCTACAGAAGGAGTGTTTCAGAACGGCTCTATCAAAAGTAAGGTTCAACTCTGTTAGTTGAATGCACAGAAGAGAAAGAATTTTCAAAGAATGCTACTGTGTAGTTTATATTTGAATATATTCCTTTTTCCACTATTACCCTCTTAGCGCTCCGAATGTCCACTTGCATTTTCTACAGAAAGAGTGTTCAGAACTGCGCAATCAAAAGTATGGTTTAACTCTGTTAGCTTAATGAACATATCAGAAATCAGTTTCACACAATGCTTCTGTGTAGTTTTTATTTGAAGATATTATTTTTCCCAATATAGGCCTCTTAGCGCTCAGAATGTCCAATTGCAGTTTCTACAGAAAGAGTGTTTCAGAAAGGCTCAATCAAAAGTAAGGTTCAACTCTGTTAGTTGAATGCACAGAACAGAAAGAAGTTTCATACAATGCTTCTGTGTAGTTTATATTTGAACATATTCTTTTTTCCACTATTACCCACTTAGCGCTATGAATGTCCAGTTGCATTTTCTACAGACAGAGTGTTTCAAAACTGCTCAATCAAAAGTATGGTTTAACTCTGTTAACTGAATGCTCAGATCAGAATGAAGTTTCACAGAATGCTTCTGTGTAGTTTATATTTGAATATATTCCTTTTTCCACTACTACTCTCTTAGCGCTCCAAATGTCCAGTTGCATTTTCTACAGAAAGAGTGTTCAGATCTGCTCAATCAAAAGTATGGTTTAACTCTGTTAGCTGAATGCACAGATCAGAAAGAAGTTTCACAGAATTATTCTGTGTAGTTTATATTTGGAGACATTCCTTTTTCCACTATTACCCTCTTAGCGCTCCGAATCTCCACTTGCATTTTCTACAGAAAGGGTGTGTTAGAACGGCTCAATCAAAACTAAGGTTCAACTCTTTTAGTTGAACAAACAGAACAGAAAGAAGTTTCACACAATTCTTCTGTGTAGTTTTTATTTCTAGACATTCGTTTTCCCAATATAGGCCTCTTAGCACTCAGAATGTCCAATTGCAGTTTCTACAGAAAGAGTGTTTCAGAACGGCTCAATCAAAAGTAAGGTTCAACTCTGTTAGTTGAATGCACAGAACAGAAAGAAGTTTCATACAATGCTTCTGTGTAGTTTATATTTGAACATATTCTTTTTTCCACTATTACCCACTTAGCGCTACGAATGTCCAGTTGCATTTTCTACAGACAGAGTGTTTCAAAACTGCTCAATCAAAAGTATGGTTTAACTCTGTTACCTGAATGCTCAGATCAGAAAGAAGTTTCACAGAATGCTTCTGTGTAGTTTATATTTGAATATACTCCTTTTTCCACTACTACGCTCTTAGCGCTCCAAATGTCCAGTTGCATTTTCTACAGAAAGAGTGTTCAGATCTGCTCAACCAAAAGTATGGTTTAACTCTGTTAGCTGAATGCACAGATCAGAAAGAAGTTTCACAGAATGATTCTGTGTAGTTTATATTTGAAGACATTAATTTTTCCACTATTACCCTCTTAGCGCTCCGAATCTCCACTTGCATTTTCTACAAAAAGAGTGTTTCATAACTGCTCAATCAAAAATATGTTTTATCTCTGTTAACTGAATTTACAGATCAGAAATAAGTTTCACAGAATGCATCTGTGTAGTTTTTATTTGAAGATATTCTTTTTCCCAATGTAGGCCTCTTAGCGCTTAGCATGTCCAATTGCAGTTTCTACAGAAAGAGTGTTTCAGAACGGCTCAATCAAAAGTAAGGTTCAACTATGTTAGCTGAATGCACAGAACAGTAAGAGTTTTCACAGTATGCTACTGTGTAGTTTATATTTGAATATATTCCTTTTTCCACTATTACCCTCTTAGCGCTCCGAATGTCCGCTTGCATTTTCTACAGAAAGAGTGTTCAGAACTGCGCAATCAAAAGTATGGTTTAACTCTGTTAGCTTAATGAACATATCAGAAATAAGTTTCACACAATGCTTCTGTGTAGTTTTTATTTGAAGATATTAATTTTCCCAATAGAGGCCTCTTAGCGCTCAGAATGTCCAATTGCTGTTTCTACAGAAAGAGTGTTTCAGAACGGCTCAATCAAAAGTAAGGTTCAACTCTGTTAGTTGAATGCACAGAACAGAAAGAAGTTTCATACAATGCTTCTGTGTAGTTTATATTTGAACATTTTCTTTTTTCCACTATTACCCACTTAGCGCTACGAATGTCCAGTTGCATTTTCTACAGACAGAGTGTTTCAAAACTGCTCAATCAAAAGTATGGTTTAACTCCGTTAGCTGAATGCTCAGATTAGAAAGAAGTTTCACAGAATGCTTCTGTGTAGTTTATATTTGAATATATTCCTTTTTCCACTACTACTCTCTTAGCGCTCCAAATGTCCAGTTGCATTTTCTACAGAAAGAGTGTTCAGATCTGCTCAATCAAAAGTATTGTTTAACTCTCTTAGCTGAATGCACAGATCAGAAAGAAGTTTCACAGAATGATTCTGCGTAGGTTATATTTGGAGACATTCCTTTTTCCACTATTACCCTCTTAGCGCTCCGAATCTCCACTTGCATTTTCTACAGAAAGAGTGTTTCAGAACGGCTCAATCAAAACTAAGGTTCAACTCTTTTAGTTGAAGAAACAGAACAGAAAGAAGTTTCACACAATTCTTCTGTGTAGTTTTTATTTGTAGACATTCTTTTTCCCAATATAGGCCTCTTAGCGCTCAGAATGTCCAATTGCAGTTTCTACAGAAAGAGTGTTTCAGAACGGCTCAATCAAAAGTAAGGTTCAACTCTGTTAGTTGAATGCACAGAACAGAAAGGAGTTTCATACAATGCTTCTGTGTAGTTTATATTTGAACATATTCTTTTTTCCACTATTACCCACTTAGCGCTACGAATGTCCAGTTGCATTTTCTACAGACAGAGTGTTTCAAAACTGCTCAATCAAAAGTATGGTTTAACTCTGTTAGCTGAATGCTCAGGTCAGAAAGAAGTTTCACCGAATGATTCTGTGTAGTTTATATTTGAGACATTCCTTTTTCCACTATTACCCTCTTAGCGCTCCGAATCTCCACTTGCATTTTCTACAAAAAGAGTGTTTCATAACTGCTCAATCAAAAATATGTTTTATCTCTGTTAACTGAATTTACAGATCAGAAATAAGTTTCACAGAATGCATCTGTGTAGTTTTTATTTGAAGATATTCTTTTTCCCAATGTAGGCCTCTTAGCGCTTAGCATGTCCAATTGCAGTTTCTACAGAAAGAGTGTTTCAGAACGGCTCAATCAAAAGTAAGGTTCAACTCTGTTAGCTGAATGCACAGAACAGTAAGATTTTTCACAGAATGCTACTGTGTAGTTTATATTTGAATATATTCCTTTTTCCACTATTACCCTCTTAGCGCTCCGAATGTCCACTTGCATTTTCTACAGAAAGAGTGTTTCAGAACGGCTCGATCAAAACTAAGGTTCAACACTTTTAGTTGAACAAACAGAACAGAAAGAAGTTTCACACAATTCTTCTGTGTAGTTTTTATTTGTAGACATTCTTTTTCCCAATGTAGGCCAATTAGCGCTTAGCATGTCCAATTGCAGTTTCTACAGAAAGAGTGTTTCAGAACGGCTCAATCAAAAGTAAGGTTCAACTCTGTTAGTTGAATGCACAGAACAGAAAGAATTTTCACAGAATGCTACTGTGTAGTTTATATTTGAATATATTCCTTTTTCCACTATTACCCTCTTAGCGCTCCGAATGTCCACTTGCATTTTCTACAGAAAGAGTGTTCAGAACTGCGCAATCAAAAGTATGGTTTAACTCTGTTAGCTTAATGAACATATCAGAAATAAGTTTCACACAATGCTTCTGTGTAGTTTTTATTTGAAGATATTATTTTTCCCAATAGAGGCCTCTTAGCGCTCAGAATGTCCAATTGCAGTTTCTGCAGAAAGAGTGTTTCAGAAAGGCTCAATCAAAAGTAAGGTTCAACTCTGTTAGTTGAATGCACAGAACAGAAAGAAGTTTCATACAATGCTTCTGTGTAGTTTATATTTGAACATATTCTTTTTTCCACTATTACCCACTTAGCGCTACGAATGTCCAGTTGCATTTTCTACAGACAGAGTGTTTCCAAACTGCTCAATCAAAAGTATGGTTTAACTCTGTTAGCTGAATGCTCAGATCAGAAAGAAGTTTCACAGAATGCTTCTGTGTAGTTTATATTTGAATATATTCCTTTTTCCACTACTACTCTCTTAGCGCTCCAAATGTCCAGTTGCATTTTCTACAGAAAGAGTGTTCAGATCTGCTCAATCAAAAGTATGGTTTAACTCTGTTAGCTGAATGCACAGATCAGAAAGAAGTTTCACAGAATGATTCTGTGTAGTTTATATTTGGAGACATTCCTTTTTCCACTATTACCCTCTTAGCGCTCCGAATCTCCACTTGCATTTTCTACAGAAAGAGTGTTTCAGAACGGCTCAATCAAAACTAAGGTTCAACTCTTTTAGTTGAACAAACAGAACAGAAAGAAGTTTCACACAATTCTTCTGTGTAGTTTTTCTTTGTAGTCATTCTTTTTCCGAATATAGGCCTCTTAGCGCTCAGAATGTCCAATTGCAGTTTCTACAGAAAGAGTGTTTCAGAACGGCTCAATCAAAAGCACGGTTCAACTCTGTTAGTTGAATGCACAGAACAGAAAGAAGTTTCATACAATGCTTCTGTGTAGTTTATATTTGAACATATTCTTTTTTCCACTATTACCCACTTAGCGCTACGAATGTCCAGTTGCATTTTCTACAGACAGAGTGTTTCAAAACTGCTCAATCAAAAGTATGGTTTAACTCTGTTAGCTGAATGCTCAGATCAGAAAGAAGTTTCACAGAATGCTTCTGTGTAGTTTATATTTGAATATATTCCTTTTTCCACTACTACGCTCTTAGCGCTCCAATTGTCCAGTTGCATTTTCTACAGAAAGAGTGTTCAGATCTGCTCAATCAAAAGTGTGGTTTAACTCTGTTAGCTGAATGCACAGATCAGAAAGAAGTTTCACCGAATGATTCTGTGTAGTTTATATTTGAAGACATTCCTTTTTCCACAATTACCCACTTAGCGCTCCGAATCTCCACTTGCATTTTCTACAAAAAGAGTGTTTCATAACTGCTCAATCAAAAATATGTTTTATCTCTGTTAACTGAATTTTCAGATCAGAAATAAGTTTCACAGAATGCATCTGTGTAGTTTTTATTTGAAGATATTCTTTTTCCCAATGTAGTCCTCTTAGCGCTTAGCATGTCCAATTGCAGTTTCTACAGAAAGAGTGTTTCAGAACGGCTCAATCAAAAGTAAGGTTCAACTCTGTTAGTTGAATGCACAGAACAGAAAGAATTTTCACAGAATGCTACTGTGTAGTTTATATTTGAATATATTCCTTTTTCCACTATTACCCTCTTAGCGCTCCGAATGTCCACTTGCATTTTCTACAGAAAGAGTGTTCAGAACTGCGCAATCAAAAGTATGGTTTAACTCTGTTAGCTTAATGAACATATCAGAAATAAGTTTCACACAATGCTTCTGTGTAGTTTTTATTTGAAGATATTATTTTTCCCAATAGAGGCCTCTTAGCGCTCAGAATGTCCAATTGCAGTTTCTACAGAAAGAGTGTTTCAGAAAGGCTCAATCAAAAGTAAGGTTCAACTCTGTTAGTTGAATGCACAGAACAGAAAGAAGTTTCATACAATGCTTCTGTGTAGTTTATATTTGAACATATTCTTTTTTCCACTATTACCCACTTAGCGCTACGAATGTCCAGTTGCATTTTCTACAGACAGAGTGTTTCAAAACTGCTCAATCAAAAGTATGGTTTAAATCTGTTAGCTGAATGCTCAGATCAGAAAGAAGTTTCACAGAATGCTTCTGTGTAGTTTATATTTGAATATATTCCTTTTTCCACTACTACTCTCTTAGCGCTCCAAAGGTCCAGTTGCATTTTCTACAGAAAGAGTGTTCAGATCTGCTCAATCAAAAGTATGGTTTAACTCTGTTAGCTGAATGCACAGATCAGAAAGAAGTTTCACAGAATGATTCTGTGTAGTTTATATTTGGAGACATTCCTTTTTCCACTATTACCCTCTTAGCGCTCCGAATCTCCACTTGCATTTTCTACAGAAAGAGTGTTTCAGAACGGCTCAATCAAAACTAAGGTTCAACTCTTTTAGTTGAACAAACAGAACAGAAAGAAGTTTCACACAATTCTTCTGTGTAGTTTTTATTTGTAGACATTCTTTTTCCCAATATAGGCCTCTTAGCGCTCAGAATGTCCAATTGCAGTTTCTACAGAAAGAGTGTTTCAGAACGGCTCAATCAAAAGTAAGGTTCAACTCTGTTAGTTGAATGCACAGAACAGAAAGAAGTTTCATACAATGCTTCTGTGTAGTTTATATTTGAACATATTCTTTTTTCCACTATTACCCACTTAGCGCTACGAATGTCCAGTTGCATTTTCTACAGACAGAGTGTTTCAAAACTGCTCAATCAAAAGTATGGTTTAACTCTGTTAGCTGAATGCTCAGATCAGAAAGAAGTTTCACAGAATGCTTCTGTGTAGTTTATATTTGAATATATTCCTTTTTCCACTACTACGCTCTTAGCGCTCCAAATGTCCAGTTGCATTTTCTACAGAAAGAGTGTTCAGATCTGCTCAATCAAAAGTATGGTTTAACTCTGTTAGCTGAATGCACAGATCAGAAAGAAGTTTCACCGAATGATTCTGTGTAGTTTATATTTGAAGACATTCCTTTTTCCACTATTGCCCTCTTAGCGCTCCGAATCTCCACTTGCATTTTCTACAAAAAGAGTGTTTCATAACTGCTCAATCAAAAATATGTTTTATCTCTGTTAACTGAATTTACAGATCAGAAATAAGTTTCACAGAATGCATCTGTGTAGTTTTTATTTGAAGATATTCTTTTTCCCAATGTAGGCCTCTTAGCGCTTAGCATGTCCAATTGCAGTTTCTACAGAAAGAGTGTTTCAGAACGGCTCAATCAAAAGTAAGGTTCAACTCTGTTAGTTGAATGCACAGAACAGAAAGAATTTTCACAGAATGCTACTGTGTAGTTTATATTTGAATATATTCCTTTTTCCACTATTACCCTCTTAGCGCTCCGAATGTCCACTTGCATTTTCTACAGAAAGAGTGTTCAGAACTGCGCAATCAAAAGTATGGTTTAACTCTGTTAGCTTAATGAACATATCAGAAATAAGTTTCACACAATGCTTCTGTGTAGTTTTTATTAGAAGATATTATTTTTCCCAATAGAGGCCTCTTAGCGCTCAGAATGTCCAACTGCAGTTTCTACAGAAAGAGTGTTTCAGAAAGGCTCAATCAAAAGTAAGGTTCAACTCTGTTAGTTGAATGCACAGAACAGAAAGAAGTTTCATACAATGCTTCTGTGTAGTTTATATTTGAACATATTCTTTTTTCCACTATTACCCACTTAGCGCTACGAATGTCCAGTTGCATTTTCTACAGACAGAGTGTTTCAAAACTGCTCAATCAAAAGTATGGTTTAACTCTGTTAGCTGAATGCTCAGATCAGAAAGAAGTTTCACAGAATGCTTCTGTGTAGTTTATATTTGAATATATTCCTTTTTCCACTACTACTCTCTTAGCGCTCCAAATGTCCAGTTGCATTTTCTACAGAAAGAGTGTTCAGATCTGCTGAATCAAAAGTATGGTTTAACTCTGTTAGCTGAATGCACAGATCAGAAATAAGTTTCACAGAATGATTCTGTGTAGTTTGTATTTGGAGACATTCCTTTTTCCACTATTACCCCCTTAGCGCTCCGAATCTCCACTTGCATTTTCTACAGAAAGAGTGTTTCAGAACGGCTCAATCAAAACTAAGGTTCAACTCTTTTAGTTGAACAAACAGAAAAGAAAGAAGTTTCACAGAATTCTTCTGTGTAGTTTTTATTTGTAGACATTCTTTTTCCCAATATAGGCCTCTTAGCGCTCAGAATGTCCAATTGCAGTTTCTACAGAAGGAGTGTTTCAGAAAGGCTCAATCAAAAGTAAGGTTCAACTCTGTTAGTTGAATGCACAGAACAGAAAGAAGTTTCATACAATGCTTCTGTGTAGTTTATATTTGAACATATTCTTTTTTCCACTATTACCCAATTAGCGCTACGAATGTCCAGTTGCATTTTCTACAGACAGAGTGTTTCAAAACTGCTCAATCAAAAGTATGGTTTAACTCTGTTAGCTGAATGCTCAGATCAGAAAGAAGTTTCACAGAATGCTTCTGTGTAGTTTATATTTGAATATATTCCTTTTTCCACTACTACGCTCTTAGCGCTCCAAATGTCCAGTTGCATTTTCTACAGAAAGAGTGTTCATATCTGCTCAATCAAAAGTGTGGTTTAACTCTGTTAGCTGAATGCACAGATCAGAAAGAAGTTTCACCAAATGATTCAGTGTAGTTCATATTTGAAGACATTACTTTTTCCACTATTACCCTCTTAGCGCTCCGAATCTCCACTTGCATTTTCTACAAAAAGAGTGTTTCATAACTGCTCAATCAAAAATATGTTTTATCTCTGTTAACTGAATTTACAGATCAGAAATAAGTTTCACAGAATGCATCTGTGTAGTTTTTATTTGAAGATATTCTTTTTCCCAATGTAGGCCTCTTAGCGCTTAGCATGTCCAATTGCAGTTTCTACAGAAAGAGTGTTTCAGAACGGCTCAATCAAAAGTAAGGTTCAACTCTGTTAGTTGAATGCACAGAACAGAAAGAATTTTCACAGAATGCTACTGTGTAGTTTATATTTGAATATATTCCTTTTTCCACTATTACGCTATTAGCGCTCCGAATGTCCACTTGCATTTTCTACAGAAAGAGTGTTCAGAACTGCGCAATCAAAAGTATGGTTTAACTCTGTTAGCTTAATGAACATATCAGAAATAAGTTTCACACAATGCTTCTGTGTAGTTTTTATTTGAAGATATTATTTTTCCCAATATAGGCCTCTTACCGCTCAGAATGTCCAATTGCAGTTTCTACAGAAAGAGTGTCTCAGAAAGGCTCAATCAAAAGTAAGGTTCAACTCTGTTAGTTGAATGCACAGAACAGAAAGAAGTTTCATACAATGCTTCTGTGTAGTTTATATTTGAACATATTGTTTTTTCCACTATTACCCACTTAGCGCTACGAATGTCCAGTTGCATTTTCTACAGACAGAGTGTTTCAAAACTGCTCAATCAAAAGTATGGTTTAACTCTGTTAGCTGAATGCTCAGATCAGAAAGAAGTTTCACAGAATGCTTCTGTGTAGTTTATATTTGAATATATTCCTTTTTCCACTACTACTCTCTTAGCGCTCCAAATGTCAAGTTGCATTTTCTACAGAAAGAGTGTTCAGATCTGCTCAATCAAAGTATGGTTTAACTCTGTTAGCTGAATGCACAGATCAGAAAGAAGTTTCACAGAATGATTTTGTGTAGTTTATATTTGGAGACATTCCTTTTTCCACTATTACCCTCTTAGCGCTCCGAATCTCCACTTGCATTTTCTACAGAAAGTGTGTTTCAGAACGGCTCAATCAAAACTAAGGTTCAACTCTTTTAGTTGAACAAACAGAACAGAAAGAAGTTTCACACAATTCTTCTGTGTAGTTTTTATTTGTAGACATTCATTTTCCCAATATAGGCCTCTTAGCGCTCAGAATGTCCAATTGCAGTTTCCACAGAAAGAGTGTTTCAGAACAGCTCAATCAAAAGTAAGGTTCAACTCTGTTAGTTGAATGCACAGAACAGAAAGAAGTTTCATACAATGCTTCTGTGTAGTTTATATTTGAACATATTCTTTTTTCCACTATTACCCACTTAGCGCTACGAATGTCCAGTTGCATTTTCTACAGACAGAGTGTTTCAAAACTGCTCAATCAAAAGTATGGTTTAACTCTGTTAGCTGAATGCTCAGATCAGAAAGAAGTTTCACAGAATGCTTCTGTGTAGTTTATATTTGAATATATTCCTTTTTCCACTACTACGCTCTTAGCGCTCCAAATGTCCAGTTGCATTTTCTACAGAAAGAGTGTTCAGATCTGCTCAATCAAAAGTATGGTTTAACTCTGTTAGCAGAATGCACAGATCAGAAAGAAGTTTCACCGAATGATTCTGTGTAGTTTATATTTGAAGACATTCCTTTTTCCACTATTACCCTCTTAGCGCTCCGAATCTCCACTTGCATTTTCTACAAAAAGAGTGTTTCATAACTGCTCAATCAAAAATATGTTTTATCTCTGTTAACTGAATTTACAGATCAGGAATAAGTTTCACAGAATGCATCTGTGTAGTTTTTATTTGAAGATATTCTTTTTCCCAATGTAGGCCTCTTAGCGCTTAGCATGTCCAATTGCAGTTTCTACAGAAAGAGTGTTTCAGAACGGCTCAATCAAAAGTAAGGTTCAACCCTGTTAGTTGAATGCACAGAACAGAAAGAATTTTCACAGAATGCTACTGTGTAATTTATATTTGAATATATTCCTTTTTCCACTATTACCCTCTTAGTGCTCCGAATGTCCACTTGCATTTTCTACAGAAAGAGTGTTCAGAACTGCGCAATCAAAAGTATGGTTTAACTCTGTTAGCTTAATGAACATATCAGAAATAAGTTTCACACAATGCTTCTGTGTAGTTTTTATTTGAAGATATTATTTTTCCCAATAGAGGCCTCTTAGCGCTCAGAATGTCCAATTGCAGTTTCTACAGAAAGAGTGTTTCAGAAAGGCTCAATCAAAAGTAAGGTTCAACTCTGTTAGTTGAATGCACAGAACAGAAAGAAGTTTCATACAATGCTTCTGTGTAGTTTATATTTGAACATATTCTTTTTTCCACTATTACCCACTTAGCGCTACGAATGTCCAGTTGCATTTTCTACAGACAGAGTGTTTCAAAACTGCTCAATCAAAAGTATGGTTTAACTCTGTTAGCTGAATGCTCAGATCAGAAAGAAGTTTCACAGAATGATTCTGTGCAGTTTATATTTGGAGACATTCCTTTTTCCACTATTACCCTCTTAGCGCTGCGAATCTCCACTTGCAATTTCTACAGAAAGAGTGTTTCAGAACGGCTCAATCAAAACTAAGGTTCAACTCTTTTAGTTGAACAAACAGAACAGAAAGAAGTTTCACACAATTCTTCTGTGTAGTTTTTATTTGTAGACATTCTTTTTCCCAATATAGGCCTCTTAGCTCTCAGAATGTCCAATTGCAGTTTCTACAGAAAGAGTGTTTCAGAACGGCTCAATCAAAAGTAAGGTTCAACTCTGTTAGTTGAATGCACAGAACAGAAAGAAGTTTCATACAATGCTTCTGTGTAGTTTATATTTGAACATATTCTTTTTTCCACTATTACCCACTTAGCGCTACGAATGTCCAGTTGCATTTTCTACAGACAGAGTGTTTCAAAACTGCTCAATCAAAAGTATGGTTTAACTCTGTTAGCTGAATGCTCAGATCAGAAAGAAGTTTCACAGAATGCTTCTGTGTAGTTTATATTTGAATATATTCCTTTTTCCACTACTACGCTGTTAGCGCTCCAAATGTCCAGTTGCATTTTCTACAGAAAGAGTGTTCAGATCTGCTCAATCAAAAGTATGGTTTAACTCTGTTAGCTGAATGCACAGATCAGAAAGAAGTTTCACCGAATGATTCTGTGTAGTTTATATTTGAAGACATTCCTTTTTCCACTATTACCCTCTTAGCGCTCCGACTCTCCACTTGCATTTTCTACAAAAAGAGTGTTTCATAACTGCTCAATCAAAAATATGTTTCATCTCTGTTAACTGAATTTACAGATCAGAAATAAGTTTCACAGAATGCATCTGTTTAGTTTTTATTTGAAGATATTCTTTTTCCCAATGTAGGCCTCTTAGCGCTTAGCATGTCCAATTGCATTTTCTACAGTAAGAGTGTTTCAGAACGGCTCAATCAAAAGTAAGGTTCAACTCTGTTAGTTGAATGCACAGAACAGAAAGAATTTTCACAGAATGCTACTGTGTAGTTTATATTTGAATATATTCCTTTTTCCACTCTTACCCTCTTAGCGCTCCGAATGTCCACTTGCATTTTCTACAGAAAGAGTGTTCAGAACTGCGCAATCAAAAGTATGGTTTAACTCTGTTAGCTTAATGAACATATCAGAAATAAGTTTCACACAATGCATCTGTGTAGTTTTTATTTGAAGATATTATTTTTCCCAATAGAGGCCTCTTAGCGCTCAGAATGTCCAATTGCAGTTTCTACAGAAAGAGTGTTTCAGAAAGGCTCAATCAAAAGTAAGGTTCAACTCTGTTAGTTGAATGCACAGAACAGAAAGAAGTTTCATACAATGCTTCTGTGTAGTTTATATTTGAACATATTCTTTTTTCCACTATTACCCACTTAGCGCTACGAATGTCCAGTTGCATTTTCTACAGACAGAGTGTTTCAAAACTGCTCAATCAAAAGTATGGTTTAACTCTGTTAGCTGAATTCTCAGATCAGAAAGAAGTTTCACAGAATGCTTCTGTGTAGTTTATATTTGTATATATTCCTTTTTCCACTACTACGCTCTTAGCGCTCCAAATGTCCAGTTGCATTTTCTACATAAAGAGTGTTCAGATCTTCTCAATCAAAAGTGTGGTTTAACTCTGTTAGCTGAATGCACAGATCAGAAAGAAATTTCACCGAATGATTCTGTGTAGTTTATATTTGAAGACATTCCTTTTTCCACTATTACCCTCTTAGCGCTCCGAATCTCCACTTGCATTTTCTACAAAAAGAGTGTTTCATAACTGCTCAATCAAAAATATGTTTTATCTCTGTTAACTGAATTTACAGATCAGAAATAAGTTTCACAGAATGCATCTGTGTAGTTTTTATTTGAAGATATTCTTTTTCCCAATGTAGCCCTCTTAGCGCTTAGCATTTCCAATTGCATTTTCTACAGAAAGAGTGTTTCAGAACGGCTCAATCAAAATTAAGGTTCAACTCTGTTAGTTGAATGCACAGAACAGAAAGTATTTTCACAGAATGCTACTGTGTAGTTTATATTTGAATATATTCCTTTTTCCACTATTACCCTCTTAGCGCTCCGAATGTCCACTTGCATTTTCTACAGAAAGAGTGTTCAGAACTGCGCAATCAAAAGTATGGTTTAACTCTGTTAGCTTAATGAACATATCAGAAATAAGTTTCACACAATGCTTCTGTGTAGTTTTTATTTGAAGATATTATTTTTCCCAATAGAGGCCTCTTAGCGCTCAGAATGTCCAATTGCAGTTTCTACAGAAAGAGTGTTTCAGAAAGGCTCAATCAAAAGTAAGGTTCAACTCTGTTAGTTGAATGCACAGAACAGAAAGAAGTTTCATACAATGCTTCTGTGTAGTTTATATTTGAACATATTCTTTTTTCCACTATTACCCACTTAGCGCTACGAATGTCCAGTTTCATTTTCAACAGACAGAGTGTTTCAAAACTGCTCAATCAAAAGTATGGTTTAACTCTGTTAGCTGAATGCACAGATCAGAAAGAAGTTTCACAGAATGCTTCTGTGTAGTTTATATTTGAATATATTCCTTTTTCCACTACTACTCTCTTAGCGCTCCAAATGTCCAGTTGCATTTCCTACAGAAAGAGTGTTCAGATCTGCTGAATCAAAAGTATGGTTTAACTCCGTTAGCTGAATGCACAGATCAGAAAGAAGTTTCACAGAATGATTCTGTGTAGTTTGTATTTGGAGACATTCCTTTTTCCACTATTACCGCCTTAGCGCTCCGAATCTCCACTTGCATTTTCTACAGAAAGAGTGTTTCATAACGGCTCAATCAAAACTAAGGTTCAACACTTTTAGTTGAACAAACGGAACAGAGAGAAGTTTCACACAATTCTTCTGTGTAGTTTTTATTTGTAGACATTCTTTTTCCCAATATAGACCTCTTAGCGCTCAGAATGTCCAATTGCAGTTTCTATAGAAAGAGTGTTTCAGAACGGCTCAATCAAAAGTAAGGTTCAACTCTGTTAGTTGAATGCACAGAACAGAAAGAAGTTTCATACAATGCTTCTGTGTAGTTTATATTTGAACATATTCTTTTTTCCACTATTACCCACTTAGCGCTACGAATGTCCAGTTGCATTTTCTACAGACAGAGTGTTTCAAAACTGCTCAATCAAAAGTATGGTTTAACTCTGTTAGCTGAATGCTCAGATCAGAAAGAAGTTTCACAGAATGCTTCTGTGTAGTTTATATTTGTATATATTCCTTTTTCCACTACTACGCTCTTAGCGCTCCAAATGTCCAGTTGCATTTTCTACATAAAGAGTGTTCAGATCTTCTCAATCAAAAGTGTGGTTTAACTCTGTTAGCTGAATGCACAGATCAGAAAGAAATTTCACCGAATGATTCTGTGTAGTTTATATTTGAAGACATTCCTTTTTCCACTATTACCCTCTTAGCCCTCCGAATCTCCACTTGCATTTTCTACAAAAAGAGTGTTTCATAACTGCTCAATCAAAAATATGTTTTATCTCTGTTAACTGAATTTACAGATCAGAAATAAGTTTCACAGAATGCATCTGTGTAGTTTTTATTTGAAGATATTCTTTTTCCCAATGTAGGCCTCTTAGCGCTTAGCATGTCCAATTGCATTTTCTACAGAAAGAGTGTTTCAGAACGGCTCAATCAAAATTAAGGTTCAACTCTGTTAGTTGAATGCACAGAACAGAAAGTATTTTCACAGAATGCTACTGTGTAGTTTATATTTGAATATATTCCTTTTTCCACTATTACCCTCTTAGCGCTCCGAATGTCCACTTGCATTTTCTACAGAAAGAGTGTTCAGAACTGCGCAATCAAAAGTATGGTTTAACTCTGTTAGCTTAATGAACATATCAGAAATAAGTTTCACACAATGCTTCTGTGTAGTTTTTATTTGAAGATATTATTTTTCCCAATAGAGGCCTCTTAGCGCTCAGAATGTCCAATTGCAGTTTCTACAGAAAGAGTGTTTCAGAAAGGCTCAATCAAAAGTAAGGTTCAACTCTGTTAGTTGAATGCACAGAACAGAAAGAAGTTTCATACAATGCTTCTGTGTAGTTTATATTTGAACATATTCTTTTTTCCACTATTACCCACTTAGCGCTACGAATGTCCAGTTGCATTTTCTACAGACAGAGTGTTTCAAAACTGCTCAATCAAAAGTATGGTTTAACTCTGTTAGCTGAATGCGCAGATCAGAAAGAAGTTTCACAGAATGCTTCTGTGTAGTTTATATTTGAATATATTCCTTTTTCCACTACTACGCTCTTAGCGCTCAAAATGTCCAGTTGCATTTTCTACAGAAAGAGTGTTCAGATCTGCTCAATCAAAAGTATGGTTTAACTCTGTTAGCTGAATGCACAGATCAGAAAGAAGTTTCACCGAATGATTCTGTGTAGTTTATATTTGAAGACATTCCTTTTTCCACTATTACCCTCTTAGCGCTCTGAATCTCTACTTGCATTTTCTACAAAAAGAGTGTTTCATAACTGCTCAATCAAAAATATGTTTTATCTCTGTTAACTGAATTTACAGATCAGAAATAAGTTTCACAGAATGCATCTGTGTAGTTTTTATTTGAAGATATTCTTTTTCCCAATGTAGGCCTCCTAGCGCTTAGCATGTCCAATTGCAGTTTCTACAGAAAGAGTGTTTCAGAACGGCTCAATCAAATGTAAGGTTCAACTCTGTTAGTTGAATGCACAGAACAGAAAGAATTTTCACAGAATGCTACTGTGCAGTTTATATTTGAATATATTACTTTTTCCACTATTACCCTCTTAACGCTCCGAATGTCCACTTGCATTTTCTACAGAAAGAGTGTTCAGAACTGCGCAATCAAAAGTATGGTTTAACTCTGTTAGCTTAATGAACATATCAGAAATAAGTTTCACACAATGCTTCTGTGTAGTTTTTATTTGAAGATATTATTTTTCCAATATAGGCCTCCTAGCGCTCAGAACGTCCAATTGCAGTTTCTACAGAAAGAGTGTTTCAGAAAGGCTCAATCAGAAGTAAGGTTCAACTCTGTTAGTTGAATTCACAGAACAGAAAGAAGTTTCATACAATGCTTCTGTGTAGTTTATATTTGAACATATTCTTTTTTCCACTATTACCCACTTAGCGCTACGAATGTCCAGTTGCATTTTCTACAGACAGAGTGTTTCAAAACTGCTCAATCAAAAGTATGGTTTAACTCTGTTAGCTGAATGCTCAGATCAGAAAGAAGTTTCACAGAATGCTTCTGTGTAGTTTATATTTTAATATATTGTTTTTCCACTACTACGCTCTTAGCGCTCCAAATGTCCAGTTGCATTTTCTACAGAAAGAGTGTTCAGATCTGCTCAATCAAAAGTATGGTTTAACTCTGTTAGCTGAATGCACAGATCAGAAAGAAGTTTCACCGAATGATTCCGTGTAGTTTATATTTGAAGACATTCCTTTTTCCACTATTACCCTCTTAGCGCTCCGAATCTCCACTTGCATTTTCTACAAAAAGAGTGTTTCATAACTGCTCAATCAAAAATATGTTTTATCTCTGTTAACTGAATTTACAGATCAGAAATAAGTTTCACAGAATGCATCTGTGTAGTTTTTATTTGAAGATATTCTTTTTCCCAATGTAGGCCTCTTAGCGCTTAGCATGTCCAATTGCAGTTTCTACAGAAAGAGTGTTTCAGAACGGCTCAATCAAAAGTAAGGTTCAACTCTGTTAGTTGAATGCACAGAACAGAAAGTCTTTTCACAGAATGCTACTGTGTAGTTTATTTTTGAATATATTCCTTTTTCCACTATTACCCTCTTAGCGCTCCTAATGTCCACTTGCATTTTCTACAGAAAGAGTGTTCAGAACTGCGCAATCAAAAGTATGGTTTAACTCTGTTAGCTTAATGAACATATCAGAAATAAGTTTCACACAATGCTTCTGTGTACTTTTTATTTGAAGATATTATTTTTCCCAATATAGGCCTCTTAGCGCTCAGAATGTCCAATTGCAGTTTCTACAGAAAGAGTGTTTCAGAAAGGCTCAATCAAAAGTAAGGTTCAACTCTGTTAGTTGAATGCACAGAACAGAAAGAAGTTTCATACAATGCTTCTGTGTAGTTTATATTTGAACATATTCTTTTTTCCACTATTACCCACTTAGCGCTACGAATGTCCAGTTGCATTTTCAACAGACAGAGTGTTTCAAAACTGCTCAATCAAAAGTATGGTTTAACTCTGTTAGCTGAATGCTCAGATCAGAAAGTAGTTTCACAGAATGCTTCTGTGTAGTTTATATTTGAATATATTCCTTTTTCCACTACTACTCTCTTAGCGCTCCAAATGTCCAGTTGCATTTTCTACAGAAAGAGTGTTCAGATCTGCTCAATCAAAAGTATGGTTTAATTCTGTTAGCTGAATACACTGATCAGAAAGAAGTTTCACAGAATGATTCTGTGTAGTTTATATTTGGAGACATTCCTTTTTCCACTATTACCCTCTTAGCGCTCCGAATCTCCACTTGCGTTTTCTACAGAAAGATTGTTTCAGAACGGCTCAATCAAAACTAAGGTTCAACTCTTTTTGTTGAACAAACAGAACAGAAAGAAGTTTCACACAATTCTTCTGTGTAGTTTTTATTTGTAGACATTCTTTTTCCCAATATAGGCCTCTTAGCGCTCAGAATGTCCAATTGCAGTTTCTACAGAAAGAGTGTTTCAGAACGGCTCAATCAAAAGTAAGGTTCAACTCTGTTAGTTGAATGCACAGAACAGAAAGAAGTTTCATACAATGCTTCTGTGTAGTTTATATTTGAACATATTCTTTTTTCCACTATTACCCACTTAGCGCTACGAATGTCCAGTTGCATTTTCTACAGACAGAGTGTTTCAAAACTGCTCAATCAAAAGTATGGTTTAACTCTGTTAGCTGAATGCTCAGATGAGAAAGAAGTTTCACAGAATGCTTCTGTGTAGTTTATATTTGAATATATTCCTTTTTCCACTACTACGCTCTTAGCGCTCCAAATGTCCAGTTGCATTTTCTACAGAAAGAGTGTTCAGATCTGCTCAATCAAAAGTATGGTTTAACTCTGTTAGCTGAATGCACAGATCAGAAAGAAGTTTCACCGAATGATTCTGTGTAGTTTATATTTGAAGACATTCCTTTTTCCACTATTACCCTCTTAGCGCTCCGAATCTCCACTTGCATTTTCTACAAAAAGAGTGTTTCATAACTGCTCAATCAAAAATATGTTTTATCTCTGTTAACTGAATTTACAGATCAGAAATAAGTTTCACAGAATGCATCTGTGTAGTTTTTATTTGAAGATATTCTTTTTCCCAATGTAGGCCTCTTAGCGCTTAGAATGTCCAATTGCAGTTTCTACAGAAAGAGTGTTTCAGAACGGCTCAATCAAAAGTAAGGTTCAACTCTGTTAGTTGAATGCACAGAACAGAAAGAATTTTCACAGAATGCTACTGTGTAGTTTATATTTGAATATATTCCTTTTTCCACTATTACCCTCTTAGCGCTCCGAATGTCCACTTGCATTTTCTACAGAAAGAGTGTTCAGAACTGCGCAATCCAAAGTATGGTTTAACTCTGTTAGCTTAATGAACATGTCAGAAATAAGTTTCACACAATGCTTCTGTGTAGTTTTTATTTGAAGGTATTATTTTTCCCAATAGAGGCCTCTTAGCGCTCAGAATGTCCAATTGCAGTTTCTACAGAAAGAGTGTTTCAGAAAGGCTCAATCAAAAGTAAGGTTCAACTCTGTTAGTTGAATGCACAGAACAGAAAGAAGTTTCATACAATGCTTCTGTGTAGTTTATATTTGAACATATTCTTTTTTCCACTATTACCCACTTAGCGCTACGAATGTCCAGTTGCATTTTCTACAGACAGAGTGTTTCAAAACTGCTCAATCAAAAGTATGGTTTAACTCTGTTAGCTGAATGCTCAGATCAGAAAGAAGTTTCACAGAATGCTTCTGTGTAGTTTATATTTGAATATATTCCTTTTTCCACTACTACTCTCTTAGCGCTCCAAATGTCCAGTAGCATTTTCTACAGAAAGAGTGTTCAGATCTGCTCAATCAAAAGTATGGTTTAACTCTGTTAGCTGAATTCACAGATCAGAAAGAAGTTTCACAGAATGATTCTGTGTAGTTTATATTTGGAGACATTCCTTTTTCCACTATTACCCTCTTAGCGCTCCGAATCTCCACTTGCGTTTTCTACAGAAAGAGTGTTTCAGAACGGCTCAATCAAAACTAAGGTTCAACTCTTTTAGTTGAACAAACAGAACAGAAAGAAGTTTCACACAATTCTTCTGTGTAGTTTTTATTTGTAGACATTCTTTTTCCCAATATAGGCCTCTTAGCGCTCAGAATGTCCAATTGCAGTTTCTACAGAAAGAGTGTTTCAGAAAGGCTCAATCAAAAGTAAGGGTCAACTCTGTTAGTTGAATGCACAGAACAGAAAGAAGTTTCATACAATGCTTCTGTGTAGTTTATATTTGAACATATTCTTTTTTCCACTATTACCCACTTAGCGCTACGAATGTCCAGTTGCATTTTCTACAGACAGAGTGTTTCAAAACTGCTCAATCAAAAGTATGGTTTAACTCTGTTAGCTGAATGCGCAGATCAGAAAGAAGTTTCACAGAATGCTTCTGTGTAGTTTATATTTGAATATATTCCTTTTTCCACTACTACGCTCTTAGCGCTCAAAACGTCCAGTTGCATTTTCTACAGAAAGAGTGTTCAGATCTGCTCAATCAAAAGTATGGTTTAACTCTGTTAGCTGAATGCACAGATCAGAAAGAAGTTTCACCGAATGATTCTGTGTAGTTTATATTTGAAGACATTCCTTTTTCCACTATTACCCTCTTAGCGCTCTGAATCTCTACTTGCATTTTCTACAAAAAGAGTGTTTCATAACTGCTCAATCAAAAATATGTTTTATCTCTGTTAACTGAATTTACAGATCAGAAATAAGTTTCACAGAATGCATCTGTGTAGTTTTTATTTGAAGATATTCTTTTTCCCAATGTAGGCCTCCTAGCGCTTAGCATGTCCAATTGCAGTTTCTACAGAAAGAGTGTTTCAGAACGGCTCAATCAAAAGTAAGGTTCAACTCTGTTAGTTGAATGCACAGAACAGAAAGAATTTTCACAGAATGCTACTGTGCAGTTTATATTTGTATATATTACTTTTTCCACTATTACCCTCTTAACGCTCCGAATGTCCACTTGCATTTTCTACAGAAAGAGTGTTCAGAACTGCGCAAACAAAAGTATGGTTTAACTCTGTTAGCTTAATGAACATATCAGAAATAAGTTTCACACAATGCTTCTGTGTAGTTTTTATTTGAAGATATTATTTTTCCAATATAGGCCTCTTAGCGCTCAGAATGTCCAATTGCAGTTTCTACAGAAAGAGTGTTTCAGAAAGGCTCAATCAAAAGTAAGGTTCAACTCTGTTAGTTGAATGCACAGAACAGAAAGAAGTTTCATACAATGCTTCTGTGTAGTTTATATTTGAACATATTCTTTTTTCCACTATTACCCACTTAGCGCTACGAATGTCCAGTTGCATTTTCTACAGACAGAGTGTTTCAAAACTGCTCAATCAAAAGTATGGTTTAACTCTGTTAGCTGAATGCTCAGATCAGAAAGAAGTTTCACAGGATGCTTCTGTGTAGTTTATATTTGAATATATTCCTTTTTCCACTACTACGCTCTTAGCGCTCCAAATGTCCAGTTGCATTTTCTACAGAAAGTGTGTTCAGATCTGCTCAATCAAAAGTATGGTTTAACTCTGTTAGCTGAATGCACAGATCAGAAAGAAGTTTCACCGAATGATTCTGTGTAGTTTATATTTGAAGACATTCCTTTTTCCACTATTACCCGCTTAGCGCTCCGAATATCCACTTGCATTTTCTACAAAAAGAGTGTTTCATAACTGCTCAATCAAAAATATGTTTTATCTCTGTTAAGTGAATTTACAGATCAGAAGTAAGTTTCACAGAATGCATCTGTGTAGTTTTTATTTGAAGATATTCTTTTTCCTAATGTAGGCCTCTTAGCGCTTAGCATGTCCAATTGCAGTTTCTACAGAAAGAGTGTTTCAGAACGGCTCAATCAAAAGTAAGGTTCAACTCTGTTAGTTGAATGCACAGAACAGAAAGAATTTTCACAGAATGCTACTGTGTAGTTTATATTTGAATATATTCCTTTTTCCATTATTACCCTCTTAGCGCTCCGAATGTCCACTTGCATTTTCTACAGAAAGAGTGTTCAGAACTGCGCAATCCAAAGTATGGTTTAACTCTGTTAGCTTAATGAACATGTCAGAAATAAGTTTCACACAATGCTTCTGTGTAGTTTTTATTTGAAGATATTATTTTTCCCAATAGAGGCCTCTTAGCGCTCAGAATGTCCAATTGCAGTTTCTACAGAAAGAGTGTTTCAGAAAGGCTCAATCAAAAGTAAGGTTCAACTCTGTTAGTTGAATGCACAGAACAGAAAGAAGTTTCATACAATGCTTCTGTGTAGTTTATATTTGAACATATTCTTTTTTCCACTATTACCCACTTAGCGCTACGAATGTCCAGTTGCATTTTCTACAGACAGAGTGTTTCAAAACTGCTCAATCAAAAGTATGGTTTAACTCTGTTAGCTGAATGCTCAGAACAGAAAGAAGTTTCACAGAATGCTTCTGTGTAGTTTATATTTGAATATATTCCTTTTTCCACTACTACTCTCTTAGCGCTCCAAATGTCCAGTTGCATTTTCTACAGAAAGAGAGTTCTGATCTGCTCAATCAAAAGTATGGTTTAAATCTGTTAGCTGAATGCACAGATCAGAAAGATGTTTCACAAATGATTCTGTGTAGTTTATATTTGGAGACATTCCTTTTTCCACTATTACCCTCTTAGCGCTCCGAATCTCCACTTGCATTTTCTACAGAAAGAGTGTTTCAGAACGGCTCAATGAAAACTAAGTTTCAACTCTTTTAGTTGAACAAACAGAACAGAAAGTAGTTTCACACAATTCTTCTGTGTAGTTTTTATTTGTAGACATTCTTTTTCCCAATATAGGCCTCTTAGCGCTCAGAATGTCCAATTGCAGTTTCTACAGAAAGAGTGTTTCAGAAAGGCTCAATCAAAAGTAAGGTTCAACTCTGTTAGTTGAATGCACAGAACAGAAAGAAGTTTCATACAATGCTTCTGTGTAGTTTATATTTGAACATATTCTTTTTTCCACTATTACCCACTTAGCGCTACGAATGTCCAGTTGCATTTTCTACAGACAGAGTGTTTCAAAACTGCTCAATCAAAAGTATGGTTTAACTCTGTTAGCTGAATGCTCAGATCAGAAAGAAGTTTCACAGAATGCTTCTGTGTAGTTTATATTTGAATATATTCCTTTTTCCACTACTACGCTCTTAGCGCTCCAAATGTCCAGTTGCATTTTCTACAGAAAGAGTGTTCAGATCTGCTTAATCAAAAGTATGGTTTAACTCTGTTAGCTGAATGCACAGATCAGAAAGAAGTTTCACCGAATGATTCTGTGTAGTTTATATTTGAAGACATTCCTTTTTCCACTATTACCCGCTTAGCGCTCCGAATCTCCACTTGCATTTTCTACAAAAAGAGTGTTTCATAACTGCTCAATCAAAAATATGTTTTATCTCTGTTAAGTGAATTTACAGATCAGAAGTAAGTTTCACAGAATGCATCTGTGTAGTTTTTATTTGAAGATATTCTTTTTCCCAATGTAGGCCTATTAGCGCTTAGCATGTCCAATTGCAGTTTCTACAGAAAGAGTGTTTCAGAACGGCTCAATCAAAAGTAAGGTTCAACTCTGTTAGTTGAATGCACAGAACAGAAAGAATTTTAACAGAATGCTACTGTGTAGTTTATATTTGAATATATGCCTTTTTCCACTATTACCCTCTTAGCGCTCCGAATGTCCACTTGCATTTTCTACAGAAAGAGTGTTCAGAACTGCGCAATCCAAAGTATGGTTTAACTCTGTTAGCTTAATGAACATGTCAGAAATAAGTTTCACACAATGCTTCTGTGTAGTTTTTATTTGAAGATATTATTTTTCCCAATAGAGGCCTCTTAGCGCTCAGAATGTCCAATTGCAGTTTCTACAGAAAGAGTGTTTCAGAAAGGCTCAATCAAAAGTAAGGTTCAACTCTGTTAGTTGAATGCACAGAACAGAAAGAAGTTTCATACAATGCTTCTGTGTAGTTTATATTTGAACATATTCTTTTTTCCACTATTACCCACTTAGCGCTACGAATGTCCAGTTGCATTTTCTACAGACAGAGTGTTTCAAAACTGCTCAATCAAAAGTATGGTTTAACTCTGTTAGCTGAATGCTCAGATCAGAAAGAAGTTTCACAGAATGCTTCTGTGTAGTTTATATTTGAATATATTCCTTTTTCCACTACTACTCTCTTAGCGCTCCAAATGTCCAGTTGCATTTTCTACAGAAAGAGAGTTCAGATCTGCTCAATCAAAAGTATGGTTTAACTCTGTTAGCTGAATGCACAGATCAGAAAGATGTTTCACAAATGATTCTGTGTAGTTTATATTTGGAGACATTCCTTTTTCCACTATTACCCTCTTAGCGCTCCGAATCTCCACTTGCATTTTCTACAGAAAGAGTGTTTCAGAACGGCTCAATGAAAACTAAGTTTCAACTCTTTTAGTTGAACAAACAGAACAGAAAGAAGTTTCACACAATTCTTCTGTGTAGTTTTTATTTGTAGACATTCTTTTTCCCAATATAGGCCTCTTAGCGCTCAGAATGTCCAATTGCAGTTTCTACAGAAAGAGTGTTTCAGAACGGCTCAATCAAAAGTAAGGTTCAACTCTGTTAGTTGAATGCACAGAACAGAAAGAAGTTTCATACAATGCTTCTGTGTAGTTTATACTTGAACATATTCTTTTTTCCACTATTACCCACTTAGCGCTACGAATGTCCAGTTGCATTTTCTACAGACAGAGTGTTTCAAAACTGCTCAATCAAAAGTATGGTTTAACTCTGTTAGCTGAATGCTCAGATCAGAAAGAAGTTTCACAGAATGCTTCTGTGTAGTTTATATTTGAATATATTCCTTTTTCCACTACTATGCTCTTAGCGCTCCAAATGTCCAGTTGCATTTTCTACAGAAAGAGTGTTCAGATCTGCTCAATCAAAAGTATGGTTTAACTCTGTTAGCTGAATGCACAGATCAGAAAGAAGTTTCACCGAATGATTCTGTGTAGTTTATATTTGAAGACATTCCCTTTTCCACTATTACCCGCTTAGCGCTCCGAATCTCCACTTGCATTTTCTACAAAAAGAGTGTTTCATAACTGCTCAATCAAAAATATGTTTTATCTCTGTTAAGTGAATTTACAGATCAGAAGTAAGTTTCACAGAATGCATCTGTGTAGTTTTTATTTGAAGATATTCTTTTTCCCTATGTAGGCCTATTAGCGCTTAGCATGTCCAATTGCAGTTTCTACAGAAAGAGTGTTTCAGAATGGCTCAATCAAAAGTAAGGTTCAACTCTGTTAGTTGAATGCACAGAACAGAAAGAATTTTCACAGAATGCTACTGTGTAGTTTATATTTGAATATATGCCTTTTTCCACTATTACCCTCTTAGCGCTCGGAATGTCCACTTGCATTTTCTACAGAAAGAGTGTTCAGAACTGCGCAATCCAAAGTATGGTTTAACTCTGTTAGCTTAATGAACATGTCAGAAATAAGTTTCACACAATGCTTCTGTGTAGTTTTTATTTGAAGATATTATTTTTCCCAATAGAGGCCTCTTAGCGCTCAGAATGTCCAATTGCAGTTTCTACAGAAAGAGTGTTTCAGAAAGGCTCAATCAAAAGTAAGGTTCAACTCTGTTAGTTGAATGCACAGAACAGAAAGAAGTTTCATACAATGCTTCTGTGTAGTTTATATTTGAACATATTCTTTTTTCCACTATTACCCACTTAGCGCTACGAATGTCCAGTTGCATTTTCTACAGACAGAGTGTTTCAAAACTGCTCAATCAAAAGTATGGTTTAACTCTGTTAGCTGAATGCTCAGATCAGAAAGAAGTTTCACAGAATGCTTCTGTTTAGTTTATATTTGAATATATTCCTTTTTCCACTACTACTCTCTTAGCATTCCAAATGTCCAGTTGCATTTTCTACAGAAAGAGAGTTCAGATCTGCTCAATCAAAAGAATGGTTTAACTCTGTTAGCTGAATGCACAGATCAGAAAGATGTTTCACAGAATGATTCTGTGTAGTTTATATTTGGAGACATTCCTTTTTCCACTATTACCCTCTTAGCGCTCCGAATCTAGACTTGCATTTTCTACAGAAAGAGTGTTTCAGAACGGCTCAATCAAAACTAAGTTTCAACTCTTTTAGTTGAACAAACAGAACAGAAAGAAGTTTCACACAATTCTTCTGTGTAGTTTTTATTTGTAGACATTCTTTTTCCCAATATAGGACTCTTAGCGCTCAGAATGTCCAATTGCAGTTTCTACAGAAAGAGTGTTTCAGAACGGCTCAATCAAAAGTAAGGTTCAACTCTGTTAGTTGAATGCACAGAACAGAAAGGATTTTCATACAATGCTTCTGTGTAGTTTATATTTGAACATATTCTTTTTTCCACTATTACCCACTTAGCGCTACGAATGTCCAGTTGCATTTTCTACAGACAGAGTGTTTCAAAACTGCTCAATCAAAAGTATGGTTTAACTCTGTTAGCTGAATGCTCAGATCAGAAAGAAGTTTCACAGAATGCTTCTGTGTAGTTTATATTTGAATATATTCCTTTTTCCACTACTACGCTCTTAGCGCTCCAAATGTCCCGTTGCATTTTCTACAGAAAGAGTGTTCAGATCTGCTCAATCAAAAGTATGGTTTAACTCTGTTAGCTGAATGCACAGATCAGAAAGGAGTTTCACCGAATGATTCTGTGTAGTTTATATTTGAAGACATTCCTTTTTCCACTATTACCCTCTTAGCGCTCCGAATCTCCACTTGCATTTTCTACAAAAAGAGTGTTTCATAACTGCTCAATGAAAAATATGTTTTATCTCTGTTAACTGAATTTACAGATCAGAAATATGTTTCACAGAATGCATCTGTGTAGTTTTTATTTGAAGATATTCTTTTTCCCAATGTAGGCCTCTTAGCGCTTAGCATGTCCAATTGCAGTTTCTACAGAAAGAGTGTTTCAGAACGGCTCAATCAAAAGTAAGGTTCAACACTGTTAGTTGAATGCACAGAACAGAAAGAATTTTCACAGAATGCTACTGTGTAGTTTATATTTGAATATATTCCTTTTTCCACTATTACCCTCTTAGCGCTCCGAATGCCCACTTGCATTTTCTACAGAAAGAGTGTTCAGAACTGCGCAATCAAAAGTATGGTTTAACTCTGTTAGCTTAATGAACATATCAGAAATAAGTTTCACACAATGCTTCTGTGTAGTTTTTATTTGAAGATATTATTTTTCCCAATAGAGGCCTCTTAGCGCTCAGAATGTCCAATTGCAGTTTCTACAGAAAGAGTGTTTCAGAAAGGCTCAATCAAAAGTAAGGTTCAACTCTGTTAGTTGAATGCACAGAACAGAAAGAAGTTTCATACAATGCTTCTGTGTAGTTTATATTTGAACATATTCTTTTTTCCACTATTACCCACTTAGCGCTACGAATATCCAGTTGCATTTTCTACAGACAGAGTGTTTCAAAACTGCTCAATCAAAAGTATGGTTTAACTCTGTTAGCTGAATGCTCAGATCAGAAAGAAGTTTCACAGAATGCTTCTGTGTAGTTTATATATGAATATATTCCTTTTTCCACTACTACTCTCTTAGCGCTCCAAATGTCCAGTTGCATTTTCTACAGAAAGAGTGTTCACATCTGCTCAATCAAAAGTATGGTTTAACTCTGTTAGCTGAATGCACAGATCAGAAAGAAGTTTCACAGAATGGTTCTGTGTAGTTTATATTTGGAGACATTCCTTTTTCCACTATTACCCTCTTAGCGCTCCGTATCTCCACTTGCATTTTCTACAGAAAGAGTGTTTCAGAACGGCTCAATCAAAACTAAGGTTCAACTCTTTTAGTTGAACAAACAGAACAGAAAGAAGTTTCACACAATTCTTCTGTGTAGTTTTTATTTGTAGACACTCTTTTTCCCAATATAGGCCTCTTAGCGCTCAGAATGTCCAATTGCAGTTTCTACAGAAAGAGTGTTTCAGAACGGCTCAATCAAAAGTAAGGTTCAACTCTGTTAGTTGAATGCACAGAACAGAAAGATGTTTCATACAATGCTTCTGTGTAGTTTATATTTGAACATATTCTTTTTTCCACTATTACCCACTTAGCGCTACGAATGTCCAGTTGCATTTTCTACAGACAGAGTGTTTCAAAACTGCTCAATCAAAAGTATGGTTTAACTCTGTTAGCTGAATGCTCAGATCAGAAAGAAGTTTCACAGAATGCTTCTGTGTAGTTTATATTTGAATATATTCCTTTTTCCACTACTACGCTCTTAGCGCTCCAAATGTCCAGTTGAATTTTCTACAGAAAGAGTGTTCAGATCTGCTCAATCAAAAGTATGCTTTAACTCTGTTAGCTGAATGCACAGATCAGAAAGAAGTTTCACCGAGTGATTCTGTGTAGTTTATATTTGAAGACATTCCTTTTTCCACTATTACCCTCTTAGCGCTCCGAATCTCCACTTGCATTTTCTACAATAAGAGTGTTTCATAACTGCTCAATCAAAAATATGTTTTATCTCTGTTAACTGAATTTACAGCTCAGAAATAAGTTTCACAGAATGCATCTGTGTAGTTTTTATTTGAAGATATTATTTTTCCCAATGTAGGCATCTTAGCGCTTAGCATGTCCAATTGCAGTTTCTACAGAAAGAGTGTTTCAGAACGGCTCAATCAAAAGTAAGGTTCAACTCTGTTAGTTGAATGCACAGAACAGAAAGTATTTTCACAGAATGCTACTGTGTAGTTTATATTTGAATATATTCCTTTTTCCACTATTACCCTCTTAGCGCTCCGAATGTCCACTTGCATTTTCTACAGAAAGAGTGTTCAGAACTGCGCAATCAAAAGTATGGTTTAACTCTGTTAGCTTAATGAACATATCAGAAATAAGTTTCACACAATGCTTCTGTGTAGTTTTTATTTAAAGTTATTATTTTTCCCAATAGAGGCCTCTTAGCGCTCAGAATGTCCAATTGCAGTTTCTACAGAAAGAGTGTTTCAGAAAGGCTCAATCAAAAGTAAGGTTCAACTCTGTTAGTTGAATGCACAGAACAGAAAGAAGTTTCATACAATGCTTCTGTGTAGTTTATATTTGAACATATTCTTTTTTCCACTATTACCCACTAAGCGCTACGAATGTCCAGTTGCATTTTCTACAGACAGAGTGTTTCAAAACTGCTCAATCAAAAGTATGGTTTAACTCTGTTAGCTGAATGCTCAGATCAGAAAGAAGTTTCACAGAATGCTTCTGTGTAGTTTATATTTGAATATATTCCTTTTTCCACTACTACTCTCTTAGCGCTCCAAATGTCCAGTTGCATTTTCTACAGAAAGAGTGTTCAGATCTGCTCAATCAAAAGTATGGTTTAACTCTGTTAGCTGAATGCACAGATCAGAAAGAAGTTTCACAGAATGATTCTGTGTAGTTTATATTTGGAGACATTCCTTTTTCCATAATTACCCTCTTAGCGCTCCGAATCTCCACTTGCATTTTCTACAGAAAGGGTGTTTCAGAACGGCTCAATCAAAACTAAGGTTCAACTCTTTTAGTTGAACAAACAGAACAGAAAGAAGTTTCACACAATTCTTCTGTGTAGTTTTTATTTGTAGACATTCTTTTTCCCAATATAGGCCTCTTAGCGCTCAGAATGTCCAATTGCAGTTTCTACAGAAAGAGTGTTTCAGAACGGCTCAATCAAAAGTAAGGTTCAACTCTGTTAGTTGAATGCACAGAACAGAAAGATGTTTCATACAATGCTTCTGTGTAGTTTATATTTGAACATATTCTTTTTTCCACTATTACCCACTTAGCGCTACGAATGTCCAGTTGCATTTTCTACAGACAGAGTGTTTCAAAACTGCTCAATCAAAAGTATGGTTTAACTCTGTTAGCTGAATGCTCAGATCAGAAAGAAGTTTCACAGAATGCTTCTGTGTAGTTTATATTTGAATATATTCCTTTTTCCACTACTACGCTCTTAGCGCTCCAAATGTCCAGTTGCATTTTCTACAGAAAGAGTGTTCAGATCTGCTCAATCAAAAGTATGGTTTAACTCTGTTAGCTGAATGCACAGATCAGAAAGAAGTTTCACCGAGTGATTCTGTGTAGTTTATATTTGAAGACATTCCTTTTTCCACTATTACCCTCTTAGCGCTCCGAATCTCCACTTGCATTTTCTACAATAAGAGTGTTTCATAACTGCTCAATCAAAAATATGTTTTATCTCTGTTAACTGAATTTACAGCTCAGAAATAAGTTTCACAGAATGCATCTGTGTAGTTTTTATTTGAAGATATTATTTTTCCCAATGTACGCCTCTTAGCGCTTAGCATGTCCAATTGCAGTTTCTACAGAAAGAGTGTTTCAGAACGGCTCAATCAAAAGTAAGGTTCAACTCTGTTAGATGAATGCACAGAACAGAAAGTATTTTCACAGAATGCTACTGTGTAGTTTATATTTGAATATATTCCTTTTTCCACTATTACCCTCTTAGCGCTCCGAATGTCCACTTGCATTTTCTACAGAAAGAGTGTTCAGAACTGCGCAATCAAAAGTATGGTTTAACTCTGTTAGCTTAATGAACATATCAGAAATAAGTTTCACACAATGCTTCTGTGTAGTTTTTATTTAAAGTTATTATTTTTCCCAATAGAGGCCTCTTAGCGCTCAGAATGTCCAATAGCAGTTTCTACACAAAGAATGTTTCAGAAAGGCTCAATCAAAAGTAAGGTTCAACTCTGTTAGTTGAATGCACAGAACAGAAAGAAGTTTCATACAATGCTTCTGTGTAGTTTATATTTGAACATATTCTTTTTTCCACTATTACCCACTAAGCGCTACGAATGTCCAGTTGCATTTTCTACAGACAGAGTGTTTCAAAACTGCTCAATCAAAAGTATGGTTTAACTCTGTTAGCTGAATGCTCAGATCAGAAAGAAGTTTCACAGAATGCTTCTGTGTAGTTTATATTTGAATATATTCCTTTTTCCACTACTACTCTCTTAGCGCTCCAAATGTCCAGTTGCATTTTCTACAGAAAGAGTGTTCAGATCTGCTCAATCAAAAGTATGGTTTAACTCTGTTAGCAGAATGCACAGATCAGAAAGAAGTTTCACAGAATGATTCTGTGTAGTTTATATTTGGAGACATTCCTTTTTCCATAATTACCCTCTTAGCGCGCCGAATCTCCACTTGCATTTTCTACAGAAAGGGTGTTTCAGAACGGCTCAATCAAAACTAAGGTTCAACTCTTTTAGTTGAACAAACAGAACAGAAAGAAGTTTCACACAATTCTTCTGTGTAGTTTTTATTTGTAGACATTCTTTTTCCCAATATAGGCCTCTTAGCGCTCAGAATGTCCAATTGCAGTTTCTACAGAAAGAGTGATTCAGAACGGCTCAATCAAAAGTAAGGTTCAACTCTGTTAGTTGAATGCACAGAACAGAAAGAAGTTTCATACAATGCTTCTGTGTAGTTTATATTTGAACATATTCTTTTTTCCACTATTACCCACTTAGCGCTACGAATGTCCAGTTGTATTTTCTACAGACAGAGTGTTTCAAAACTGCTCAATCAAAAATATGGTTTAACTCTGTTAGCTGAATGCTCAGATCAGAAAGAAGTTTCACAGAATGCTTCTGTGTAGTTTATATTTGAATATATTCCTTTTTCCACTACTACGCTCTTAGCGCTCCAAATGTCCAGTTGCATTTTCTACAGAAAGAGTGTTCAGATCTGCTCAATCAAAAGTGTGGTTTAACTCTGTTAGCTGAATGCACAGATCAGAAAGAAGTTTCACCGAATGATTCTGTGTAGTTTATATTTGAAGACATTCCTTTCTCCACTATTACCCTCTTAGCGCTCCGAATCTCCACTTGCATTTTCTACAAAAAGAGTGTTTCATAACTGCTCAATGAAAAATATGTTTTATCTCTGTTAACTGAATTTACAGATCAGAAATAAGTTTCACAGAATGCATCTGTGTAGTTTTTATTTGAAGATATTCTTTTTCCCAATGTAGGCCTCTTAGCGCTTAGCATGTCCAATTGCAGTTTCTACAGAAAGAGTGTTTCAGAACGGCTCAATCAAAAGTATGGTTCAACTCTGTTAGTTGAATGCACAGAACAGAAAGAATTTTCACAGAATGCTACTGTGTAGTTTATATTTGAATATATTCCTTTTTCCACTATTACCCTCTTAGCGCTCCGAATGTCCCCTTGCATTTTCTACAGAAAGAGTGTTCAGATCTGCGCAATCAAAAGTATGGTTTAACTCTGTTAGCTTAATGAACATATCAGAAATAAGTTTCACACAATGCTTCTGTGTAGTTTTTATTTGAAGATATTATTTTTCCCAATATAGGCCTCTTAGCGCTCAGAATGTCCAGTTGCAGTTTCTACAGAAAGAGTGTTTCCGAAAGGCTCAATCAAAAGTAAGGTTCAACTCTGTTAGTTGAATGCACAGAACAGAAAAAAGTTTCATACAATGCTTCTGTGTAGTTTATATTTGAACATATTCTTTTTTCCACTATTACCCACTTAGCGCTACGAATGTCCAGTTGCATTTTCTACAGACAGAGTGTTTCAAAACTGCTCAATCAAAAGTATGGTTGAACTCTGTTAGCTGAATGCTCAGATCAGAAAGAAGTTTCACAGAATGCTTCTGTGTAGTTTATATTTGAATATATTCCTTTTTCCACTACTACGCTGTTAGCGCTCCAAATGTCCAGTTGCGTTTTCTACAGAAAGAGAGTTCAGATCTGCTCAATCAAAAGTATGTTTTAACTCTGATAGCTGAATGCACAGATCAGAAAGAAGTTTCACCGAATGATTCTGTGTAGTTTATATTTGGAGACATTCCTTTTTCCACTATTACCCTCTTAGCGCTCCGAATCTCCACTTGCATTTTCTACAAAAAGAGTGTTTCATAACTGCTCAATCAAAAATATGTTTTATCTCTGGTAACTGAATTTACAGATCAGAAATAAGTTTCACAGAATGCATCTGTGTAGTTTTTATTTGAAGATATTCTTTTTCCCAATGTAGGCCTCTTAGCGCTTAGCATGTCCAATTGCAGTTTCTACAGAAAGAGTGTTTCAGAACGGCTCAATCAAAAGTAAGGTTCAACTCTGTTAGCTGAATGCACAGAACAGGAAGAGTTTTCACAGAATGCTACTGTGTAGTTTATATTTGAATATATTCCTTTTTCGACTATTACCCTCTTAGCGCTCCGAATGTCCACTTGCATTTTCTACAGAAAGAGTGTTCAGAACTGCGCAATCAAAAGTATGGTTTAACTCTGTTAGCTTAATGAACATATCAGAAATAAGTTTCACACAATGCTTCTGTGTAGTTTTTATTTGAAGATATTATTTTTCCCAGTAGAGGCCTCTTAGCGCTCAGAATGTCCAATTGCAGTTTATACAGAAAGAGTGTTTCAGAAAGGCTCAATCAAAAGTAAGGTTCAACTCTGTTAGTTGAATGCACAGAACAGAAAGAAGTTTCATACAATGCTTCTGTGTAGTTTATATTTGAACATATTCTTTTCTCCGCTATTACCCACTTAGGGCTACGAATGTCCAGTTGCATTTTCTACAGACAGAGTGTTTCAAAACTGCTCAATCAAAAGTATGGTTTAACTCTGTTAGCTGAATGCTCAGATCAGAAAGAAGTTTCACAGAATGCTTCAGTGTAGTTTATATTTGAATATATTCCTTTTTCCACTACTACTCCCTTAGCGCTCCAAATGTCCAGTTGCATTTTCTACAGAAAGAGTGTTCAGATCTGCTCAATCAAAAGTATGGTTTAACTCTGTTAGCTGAATGCACAGATCAGAAAAATGTTTCACAGAATGATTCTGTGTAGTTTATATTTGGAGACATTCCTTTTTCCACTATTACCCTCTTAGCGCTCCGAATCTCCACTTGCATTTTCTACAGAAAGAGTGTTTCAGAACGGCTCAATCAAAACTAAGGTTCAACTCTTCTAGTTGAACAAACAGAACAGAAAGAAGTTTCACACAATTCTTCTGTGTAGTTTTTATTTGTAGACATTCTTTTTCCCAATATAGGCCTCTTAGCGCTCAGAATGTCCAATTGCAGTTTCTACAGAAAGAGGGTTTCAGAACGGCTCAATCAAAAGTAAGGTTCAACTCTGTTAGTTGAATGCACAGAACAGAAAGAAGTTTCACAGAATGCTTCTGTGTAGTTTATATTTGAACATATTCTTTTTTCCACTATTACCCACTTAGCGCTACGAATGTCCAGTTGCATTTTCTACAGACAGAGTGTTTCAAAACTGCTCAATCAAAAGTATGGTTTAACTCTGTTAGCTGAATGCTCAGATCAGAAAGAAGTTTCACAGAATGCTTCTGTGTAGTTTATATTTGAATATATTCCTTTTTCCACTACTACGCTCTTAGCGCTCAAATGTCCAGTTGCATTTTCTACAGAAAGAGTGTTCAGATCTGCTCAATCAAAAGTATGGTTTAACTCTGTTAGCTGAATGCACAGATCAGAAAGAAGTTTCACCGAATGATTCTGTGTAGTTTATATTTGAAGACATTCCTTTTTCCACTATTACCCACTTAGCGCTCCGAATCTCCACTTGCATTTTCTACAAAAAGAGTGTTTCATAACTGCTCAATCAAAAATATGTTTTATCTCTGTTAACTGAATTTACAGATCAGAAATAAGTTTCACAGAATGCATCCGTGTAGTTTTTATTTGAAGATATTCTTTTTCCCAATGTAGGCCTCTTAGCGCTTAGCATGTCCAATTGCAGTTTCTACAGAAATAGTGTTTCAGAACGGCTCAATCAAAAGTAAGGATCAACTCTGTTAGCTGAATGCACAGAACAGTAAGAGTTTTCACAGAATGCTACTGTGTAGTTTATATTTGAATATATTCCTTTTTCCACTATTACCCTCTTAGCGCTCCGAATGTCCACTTGCATTTTCTACAGAAAGAGTGTTCAGAACTGCGCAATCAAAAGTATGGTTTAACTCTGTTAGCTTAATGAACATATCAGAAATAAGTTTCACACAATGCTTCTGTGTAGTTTTTATTTGAAGATATTAATTTTCCCAATAGAGGCCTCTTAGCGCTCAGAATGTCCAATTGCAGTTTCTACAGAAAGAGTGTTTCAGAAAGGCTCAATCAAAAGTAAGGTTCAACTCTGTTAGTTGAATGCACAGAACAGAAAGAAGTTTCATACAATGCTTCTGTGTAGTTTATATTTGAACATATTCTTTTCTCCACTATTACCCACTTAGCGCTACGAATGTCCAGTTGCATTTTCTACAGACAGAGTGTTTCAAAACTGCTCAATCAAAAGTATGGTTTAACTCTGTTAGCTGAATGCTCAGATCAGAAAGAAGTTTCACAGAATGCATCTGTGTAGTTTATATTTGAATATATTCCTTTTTCCACTACTACTCTCTTAGCGCTCCAAATGTCCAGTTGCATTTTCTACAGAAAGAGTGTTCAGATCTGCTCAATCAAAAGTATGGTTTAACTCTGTTAGCTGAATGCACAGATCAGAAAGAAGTTTCACAGAATGATTCTGTGTAGTTTATATTTGGAGACATTCCTTTTTCCACTATTACCCTCTTAGCGCTCCGAATCTCCACTTGCATTTTCTACAGAAAGAGTGTTTCAGAACGGCTCAATCAAAACTAAGGTTCAACTCTTTTAGTTGAACAAACAGAACAGAAAGAAGTTTCACACAATTCTTCTGTTTAGTTTTTATTTGTAGACATTCTTTTTCCCAATATAGGCCTCTTAGCGCTCAGAATGTCCAATTGCTGTTTCTACAGAAAGAGTGTTTCAGAACGGCTCAATCAAAAGTAAGGTTCAACTCTGTTAGTTGAATGCACAGAACAGAAAGAAGTTTCACAGAATGCTTCTGTGTAGTTTATATTTGAATATATTCCTTTTTCCACTACTACTCTCTTAGCGCTCCAAATGTCCAGTTGCATTTTCTACAGAAAGAGTGTTCAGATCTGCTGAATCAAAAGTATGGTTTAACTCTGTTAGCTGAATGCTCAGATCAGAAAGAAGTTTCACAGAATGCTTCTGTGTAGTTTATATTTGAATATATTCCTTTTTCCACTACTACGCTCTTAGCGCTCCAAATGTCCAGTTGCATTTTCTACAGAAAGAGTGTTCAGATCTGCTCAATCAAAAGTATGGTTTAACTCTGTTAGCTGAATGCACAGATCAGAAAGAAGTTTCAACGAATGATTCTGTGTAGTTTATATTTGAAGACATTCCTTTTTCCACTATTACCCTCTTAGCGCTCCGAATCTCCACTTGCATTTTCTACAAAAAGAGTGTTTCATAACTGCTCAATCAAAAATATGCTTTATCTCTGTTAACTGAATTTACAGATCAGAAATAAGTTTCACAGAATGCATCTGTGTAGTTTTTATTTGAAGATATTCTTTTTCCCAATGTAGGCCTCTTAGCGCTTAGCATGTCCAATTGCAGTTTCTACAGAAAGAGTGTTTCAGAACGGCTCAATCAAAAGTAAGGTTCAACTCTGTTAGTTGAATGCACAGAACAGTAAGAGTTTTCACAGAATGCTACTGTGTAGTTTATATTTGAATATATTCCTTTTTCGACTATTACCCTCTTAGCGCTCCGAATGTCCACTTGCATTTTCTACAGAAAGAGTGTTCAGAACTGCGCAATCAAAAGTATGGTTTAACTCTGTTAGCTTAATGAACATATCAGAAATAAGTTTCACACAATGCTTCTGTGTAGTTTTTATTTGAAGATATTTTTTTTCCCAATAGAGGCCTCTTAGCGCTCAGAATGTCCAATTGCAGTTTCTACAGAAAGAGTGTTTCAGAAAGGCTCAATCAAAAGTAAGGTTCAACTCTGTTAGTTGAATGCACAGAACAGAAAGAAGTTTCATACAATGCTTCTGTGTAGTTTATATTTGAACATATTCTTTTCTCCGCTATTACCCACTTAGGGCTACGAATGTCCAGTTGCATTTTCTACAGACAGAGTGTTTCAAAACTGCTCAATCAAAAGTATGGTTTAACTCTGTTAGCTGAATGCTCAGATCAGAAAGAAGTTTCACAGAATGCTTCTGTGTAGTTTATATTTGAATATATTCCTTTTTCCACTACTACTCCCTTAGCGCTCCAAATGTCCATTTGCATTTTATACAGAAAGAGTGTTCAGATCTGCTCAATCAAAAGT
Organism: Symphalangus syndactylus; assembly: GCF_028878055.3. Taxonomy (NCBI): domain Eukaryota; kingdom Metazoa; phylum Chordata; class Mammalia; order Primates; family Hylobatidae; genus Symphalangus; species Symphalangus syndactylus. The sequence continues at coordinate 160,465,445 of NC_072447.2, read as the reverse complement.
ATGGTTTAACTCTGTTAGCTGAATGCACAGATCAGAAAAAAGTTTCACAGAATGATTCTGTGTAGTTTATATTTGGAGACATTCCTTTTTCCACTATTACCCTCTTAGCGCTCCGAATCTCCACTTGCATTTTCTACAGAAAGAGTGTTTCAGAACGGCTCAATCAAAACTAAGGTTCAACTCTTCTAGTTGAACAAACAGAACAGAAAGAAGTTTCACACAATTCTTCTCTGTAGTTTTTATTTGTAGACATTCTTTTTCCCAATATAGGCCTCCCTGCGCTCAGAATGTCCAATTGCAGTTTCTACAGAAAGAGTGTTTCAGAACGGCTCAATCAAAAGTAAGGATCAACTCTGTTAGTTGAATGCACAGAACAGAAAGAAGTTTCATACAATGCTTCTGTGTAGTTTATATTTGAACATATTCTTTTTTCCACTATTACCCACTTAGCGCTACGAATGTCCAGTTGCATTTTCTACAGACAGAGGGTTTCAAAACTGCTCAATCAAATGTATGGTTTAACTCTGTTAGCTGAATGCTCAGATCAGAAAGAAGTTTCACAGAATGCTTCTGTGTAGTTTATATTTCAATATATTCCTTTTTCCACTACTACGCTCTTAGCGCTCCAAATGTCCAGTTGCATTTTCTACAGAAAGAGTGTTCAGATCTGCTCAATCAAAAGTATGGTTTAACTCTGTTAGCTGAATGCACAGATCAGAAAGAAGTTTCACCGAATGATTCTGTGTAGTTTATATTTGAAGACATTCCTTTTTCCACTATTACACTCTTAGCGCTCCGAATCTCCACTTGCATTTTCTACAAAAAGAGTGTTTCATAACTGCTCAATCAAAAATATGCTTTATCTCTGTTAACTGAATTTACAGATCAGAAATAAGTTTCACAGAATGCATCTGTGTAGTTTTTATTTGAAGATATTCTTTTTCCCAATGTAGGCCTCTTAGCGCTTAGCATGTCCAATTGCAGTTTCTACAGAAAGAGTGTTTCAGAACGGCTCAATCAAAAGTAAGGTTCAACTCTGTTAGTTGAATGCACAGAACAGTAAGAGTTTTCACAGAATGCTACTGTGTAGTTTATATTTGAATATATTCCTTTTTCCACTATTACCCTCTTAGCGCTCCGAATGTCCACTTGCATTTTCTACAGAAAGAGTGTTCAGAACTGCGCAATCAAAAGTATGGTTTAACTGTGTTAGCTTAATGAACATATCAGAAATAAGTTTCACACAATGCTTCTGTGTAGTTTTTATTTGAAGATATTATTTTTCCCAATAGAGGCCTCTTAGCGCTCTGAATGTCCAATTGCAGTTTCTACAGAAAGAGTGTTTCAGAAAGGCTCAATCAAAAGTAAGGTTCAACTCTGTTAGTTGAATGCACAGAACAGAAAGAAGTTTCATACAATGCTTCTGTGTAGTTTATATTTGAACATATTCTTTTTTCCACTATTACCCACTTAGCGCTACGAATGTCCAGTTGCATTTTCTACAGACAGAGTGTTTCAAAACTGCTCAATCAAAAGTATGGTTTAACTCTGTTAGCTGAATGATCAGAACAGAAGAAGTTTCACAGAATGCTTCTGTGTAGTTTATATTTGAATATATTCCTTTTTCCACTACTACTCTCTTAGCGCTCCAAATGACCAGTTGCATTTTCTACAGAAAGTGTGTTCAGATCTGCTGAATCAAAAGTATGGTTTAACTCTGTTAGCTGAATGCACAGATCAGAAAGAAGTTTCACAGAATGATTCTGTGTAGTTTATATTTGGAGACATTCCTTTTTCCACTAATACCCTCTTAGCGCTCCGAATCTCCACTTGCATTTTCTACAGAAAGAGTGTTTCAGAACGGCTCAATCAAAACTAAGGTTCAACTCTTTTAGTTGAACAAACAGAACAGAAAGAAGTTTCACACAATTCTTCTGTGTAGTTTTTATTTGTAGACATTCTTTTTCCCAATATAGGCCTCTTAGCGCTCAGAATGTCCAATTGCAGTTTCTACAGAAAGAGTGTTTCAGAACGGCTCAATCAAAAGTAAGGTTCAACTCTGTTAGTTGAATGAACAGAACAGCAAGAAGTTTCACAGAATGCTTCTGTGTAGTTTATATTTGAACATATTCTTTCTTCCACTATTACCCACTTAGCGCTAAGAATGTCCAGTTGCATTTTCTACAGACAGAGTGTTTCAAAACTGCTCATTCAAAAGTATGGTTTAACTCTGTTAGCTGAATGCTCAGATCAGAAATAAGATTCACAGAATGCTTCTGTGTAGTTTATATTTGAATATATTCCTTTTTCCACTACTACGCTCTTAGCGCTCCAAATGTCCAGTTGCATTTTCTACAGAAAGAGTGTTCAGATCTGCTCAATCAAAAGTATGGTTTAACTCTGTTAGCTGAATGCACAGATCAGAAAGAAGTTTCACCGAATGATTCTGTGTAGTTTATATTTGAAGACATTCCTTTTTCCACTATTACCCTCTTAGCGCTCCGAATCTCCACTTGCATTTTCTACAAAAAGAGTGTTTCATAACTGCTCAATCAAAAATATGTTTTATCTCTGGTAACTGAATTTACAGATCAGAAATAAGTTTCACAGAATGCATCTGTGTAGTTTTTATTTGAAGATATTCTTTTTCCCAATGTAGGCCTCTTAGCGCTTAGCATGTCCAATTGCAGTTTCTACAGAAAGAGTGTTTCAGAACGGCTCAATCAAAAGTAAGGTTCAACTCTGTTAGCTGAATGCACAGAACAGGAAGAGTTTTCACAGAATGCTACTGTGTAGTTTATATTTGAATATATTCCTTTTTCGACTATTACCCTCTTAGCGCTCCGAATGTCCACTTGCATTTTCTACAGAAAGAGTGTTCAGAACTGCGCAATCAAAAGTATGGTTTAACTCTGTTAGCTTAATGAACATATCAGAAATAAGTTTCACACAATGCTTCTGTGTAGTTTTTATTTGAAGATATTATTTTTCCCAATAGAGGCCTCTTAGCGCTCAGAATGTCCAATTGCAGTTTCTACAGAAAGAGTGTTTCAGAAAGGCTCAATCAAAAGTAAGGTTCAACTCTGTTAGTTGAATGCACAGAACAGAAAGAAGTTTCATACAATGCTTCTGTGTAGTTTATATTTGAACATATTCTTTTCTCCGCTATTACCCACTTAGGGCTACGAATGTCCAGTTGCATTTTCTACAGACAGAGTGTTTCAAAACTGCTCAATCAAAAGTATGGTTTAACTCTGTTAGCTGAATGCTCAGATCAGAAAGAAGTTTCACAGAATGCTTCTGTGTAGTTTATATTTGAATATATTCCTTTTTCAACTACTACTCCCTTAGCGCTCCAAATGTCCAGTTGCATTTTCTACAGAAAGAGTGTTCAGATCTGCTCAATCAAAAGTATGGTTTAACTCTGTTAGCTGAATGCACAGATCAGAAAAATGTTTCACAGAATGATTCTGTGTAGTTTATATTTGGAGACATTCCTTTTTCCACTATTACCCTCTTAGCGCTCCGAATCTCCACTTGCATTTTCTACAGAAAGAGTGTTTCAGAACGGCTCAATCAAAACTAAGGTTCAACTCTTCTAGTTGAACAAACAGAACAGAAAGAAGTTTCACACAATTCTTTTTTTTTTTTTTTTTTTTTTTTTTTTTTTTTTTTTTTTTTTTTTTTTTGAGACGGAGTCTCGCTCTGTCCCCTAGGCTGGAGTGCAGTGGCACAATCTCGGCTCACTGCAACCTCTGCCTCCCGGGTTCACGCCATTCTCCTGCCTCAGCCTCTCCGAGTAGCTGGGACTACAGGCGCCTGCCACCACGCCCGGCTAATTTTTTGTATTTTTAGTAGAGGCGGGGTTTCACCATGGTCTCGATCTCCTGACCTCGTGATCCACCCGCCTCGGCCTCCCAAAGTGCTGGGATTACAAGCGTGAGCCACCGCGCCCGGCCCACACAATTCTTCTGTGTAGTTTTTATTTGTAGACATTCTTTTTCCCAATATAGGCCTCTTAGCGCTCAGAATGTCCAATTGCAGTTTCTACAGAAAGAGTGTTTCAGAACGGCTCAATCAAAAGTAAGGTTCAACTCTGTTAGTTGAATGCACAGAACAGCAAGAAGTTTCACAGAATGCTTCTGTGTAGTTTATATTTGAACATATTCTTTTTTCCACTATTACCCACTTAGCGCTACGAATGTCCAGTTGCATTTTCTACAGACAGAGTGTTTCAAAACTGCTCATTCAAAAGTATGGTTTAACTCTGTTAGCTGAATGCTCAGATCAGAAATAAGTTTCACAGAATGCTTCTGTGTAGTTTATATTTGAATATATTCCTTTTTCCACTACTACGCTCTTAGCGCTCCAAATGTCCAGTTGCATTTTCTACAGAAAGAGTGTTCAGATCTGCTCAATCAAAAGTATGGTTTAACTCTGTTAGCTGAATGCACAGATCAGAAAGAAGTTTCACCGAATGATTCTGTGTAGTTTATATTTGAAGACATTCCTTTTTCCACTATTACCCTCTTAGCGCTCCGAATCTCCACTTGCATTTTCTACAAAAAGAGTGTTTCATAACTGCTCAATCAAAAATATGTTTTATCTCTGGTAACTGAATTTACAGATCAGAAATAAGTTTCACAGAATGCATCTGTGTAGTTTTTATTTGAAGATATTCTTTTTCCCAATGTAGTCCTCTTAGCGCTTAGCATGTCCAATTGCAGTTTCTACAGAAAGAGTGTTTCAGAACGGCTCAATCAAAAGTAAGGTTCAACTCTGTTAGCTGAATGCACAGAACAGTAAGAGTTTTCACAGAATGCTACTGTGTAGTTTATATTTGAATATATTCCTTTTTCCACTATTACCCTCTTAGCGCTCCGAATGTCCACTTGCATTTTCTACAGAAAGAGTGTTCAGAACTGCGCAATCAAAAGTATGGTTTAACTCTGTTAGCTTAATGAACATATCAGAAATAAGTTTCACACAATGCTTCTGTGTAGTTTTTATTTGAAGATATTATTTTTCCCAATAGAGGCCTCTTAGCGCTCTGAATGTCCAATTGCAGTTTCTACAGAAAGAGTGTTTCAGAAAGGCTCAATCAAAAGTAAGGTTCAACTCTGTTAGTTGAATGCACAGAACAGAAAGAAGTTTCATACAATGCTTCTGTGTAGTTTATATTTGAACATATTCTTTTTTCCACTATTACCCACTTAGCGCTACGAATGTCCAGTTGCATTTTCTACAGACAGAGTGTTTCAAAACTGCTCAATCAAAAGTATGGTTTAACTCTGTTAGCTGAATGATCAGATCAGAAGAAGTTTCACAGAATGCTTCTGTGTAGTTTATATTTGAATATATTCCTTTTTCCACTACTACTCTCTTAGCGCTCCAAATGAACAGTTGCATTTTCTACAGAAAGTGTGTTCAGATCTGCTGAATCAAAAGTATGGTTTAACTCTGTTAGCTGAATGCACAGATCAGAAAGAAGTTTCACAGAATGATTCTGTGTAGTTTATATTTGGAGACATTCCTTTTTCCACTATTACCCTCTTAGCGCTCCGAATCTCCACTTGCATTTTCTACAGAAAGAGTGTTTCAGAACGGCTCAATCAAAACTAAGGTTCAACTCTTTTAGTTGAACAAACAGAACAGAAAGAAGTTTCACACAATTCTTCTGTGTAGTTTTTATTTGTAGACATTCTTTTTCCCAATATAGGCCTCTTAGCGCTCAGAATGTCCAATTGCATTTTCTACAGAAAGAGTGTTTCAGAACGGCTCAATCAAAAGTAAGGTTCAACTCTGTTAGTTGAATGAACAGAACAGCAAGAAGTTTCACAGAATGCTTCTGTGTAGTTTATATTTGAACATATTCTTTTTTCCACTATTACCCACTTAGCGCTACGAATGTCCAGTTGCATTTTCTACAGACAGAGTGTTTCAAAACTGCTCATTCAAAAGTATGGTTTAACTCTGTTAGCTGAATGCTCAGATCAGAAATAAGTTTCACAGAATGCTTCTGTGTAGTTTATATTTGAATGTATTCCTTTTTCCACTACTACGCTCTTAGCGCTCCAAATGTCCAGTTGCATTTTCTACAGAAAGAGTGTTCAGATCTGCTCAATCAAAAGTATGGTTTAACTCTGTTAGCTGAATGCACAGATCAGAAAGAAGTTTCACCGAATGATTCTGTGTAGTTTATATTTGAAGACATTCCTTTTTCCACTATTACCCTCTTAGCGCTCCGAATCTCCACTTGCATTTTCTACAAAAAGAGTGTTTCATAACTGCTCAATCAAAAATATGTTTTATCTCTGTTAACTGAATTTACAGATCAGAAATAAGTTTCACAGAATGCATCTGTGTAGTTTTTATTTGAAGATATTCTTTTTCCCAATGTAGGCCTCTTAGCGCTTAGCATGTCCAATTGCAGTTTCTACAGAAAGAGTGTTTCAGAACGGCTCAATCAAAAGTAAGGTTCAACTCTGTTAGCTGAATGCACAGAACAGGAAGAGTTTTCACAGAATGCTACTGTGTAGTTTATATTTGAATATATTCCTTTTTCGACTATTACCCCCTTAGCGCTCCGAATGTCCACTTGCATTTTCTACAGAAAGAGTGTTCAGAACTGCGCAATCAAAAGTATGGTTTAACTCTGTTAGCTTAATGAACATATCAGAAATAAGTTTCACACAATGCTTCTGTGTAGTTTTTATTTGAAGATTTTATTTTTCCCAATAGAGGCCTCTTAGCGCTCAGAATGTCCAATTGCAGTTTCTACAGAAAGAGTGTTTCAGAAAGGCTCAATCAAAAGTAAGGTTCAACACTGTTAGTTGAATGCACAGAACAGAAAGAAGTTTCATACAATGCTTCTGTGTAGTTTATATTTGAACATATTCTTTTCTCCACTATTACCGACTTAGGGCTACGAATGTCCAGTTGCATTTTCTACAGACAGAGTGTTTCAAAACTGCTCAATCAAAAGTATGGTTTAACTCTGTTAGCTGAATGCTCAGATCAGAAAGAAGTTTCACAGAATGCTTCTGTGTAGTTTATATTTGAATATATTCCTTTTTCCACTACTACTCCCTTAGCGCTCCAAATGTCCAGTTGCATTTTCTACAGAAAGAGTGTTCAGATCTGCTCAATCAAAAGTATGGTTTAACTCTGTTAGCTGAATGCACAGATCAGAAAAATGTTTCACAGAATGATTCTGTGTAGTTAATATTTGGAGACATTCCTTTTTCCACTATTACCCTCTTAGCGCTCCGAATCTCCACTTGCATTTTCTACAGAAAGAGTTTCTCAGAAGGGCTCAATCAAAACTAAGGTTCAACTCTTTTAGTTGAACAAACAGAACAGAAAGAAGTTTCACACAATTCTTCTCTGTAGTTTTTATTTGTAGACATTCTTTTTCCCAATATAGGCCTCCTAGCACTCAGAATGTCCAATTGCAGTTCCTGCAGAAAGAGTGTTTCAGAACTGCTCAATCAAAAGTAAGGTTCAACTCTGTTAGTTGAATGCACAGAACAGAAAGAAGTTTCATACAATGCTTCTGTGTAGTTTATATTTGAACATATTCTTTTTTCCACTATTACCCACTTAGCGCTACGAATGTCCAGTTGCATTTTCTACAGACAGAGTGTTTCAAAACTGCTCAATCAAAAGTATGGTTTGACTCTGTTAGCTGAATGCTCAGATCAGAAAGAAGTTTCACAGAATGTTTCTGTGTAGTTTATATTTGAATATATTCCTTTTTCCACTACTACGCTCTTAGCGCTCCAAATGTCCAGTTGCATTTTCTACAGAAAGAGTGTTCAGATCTGCTCAATAAAAAGTATGGTTTAACTCTGTTAGCTGAATGCACAGATCAGAAAGAAGTTTCACCGAATGATTCTGTGTAGTTTATATTTGAAGACATTCCTTTTTCCACTATTACCCTCTTAGCGCTCCGAATCTCCACTTGCATTTTCTACAAAAAGAGTGTTTCATAACTGCTCAATCAAAAATATGCTTTATCTCTGTTAACTGAATTTACAGATCAGAAATAAGTTTCACAGAATGCATCTGTGTAGTTTTTATTTGAAGATATTCTTTTTCCCAATGTAGGCCTCTTAGCGCTTAGCATGTCCAATTGCAGTTTCTACAGAAAGAGTGTTTCAGAACGGCTCAATCAAAAGTAAGGTTCAACACTGTTAGTTGAATGCACAGAACAGAAAGAATTTTCACAGAATGCTACTGTGTAGTTTATATTTGAATATATTCCTTTTTCCACTATTACCTCTTAGCGCTCCGAATGTCCACTTGCATTTGCTACAGAAAGAGTGTTCAGAACTGCGCAATCAAAAGTATGGTTTAACTCTGTTAGCTTAATGAACATATCAGAAATAAGTTTCACAAAATGCTTCTGTGTAGTTTTTATTTGAAGATATTATTTTTCCCAATAGAGGCCTCTTAGCGCTCAGAATGTCCAATTGCAGTTTCTACAGAAAGAGAGTTTCAGAAAGGCTCAATCAAAAGTAAGGTTCAACTCTGTTAGTTGAATGCACAGAACAGAAAGAAGTTTCATACAATGCTTCTGTGTAGTTTATATTTGAACATATTCTTTTTTCCACTATTACCCACTTAGCGCTACGAATGTCCAGTTGCATTTTCTACAGACAGAGTGTTTCAAAACTGCTCAATCAAAAGTATGGTTTAACTCTGTTAGCTGAATGCTCAGATCAGAAAGAAGTTTCACAGAATGCTTCTGTGTAGTTTATATTTGAATATATTCCTTTTTCCACCACTACGCTCTTAGCGCTCCAAATGTCCAGTTGCATTTTCTACAGAAAGAGTGTTCAGATCTGCTCAATCAAAAGTATGGTTTAACTCTGTTAGCTGAATGCACAGATCAGAAAGAAGTTTCACCGAATGATTCTGTGTAGTTTATATTTGAAGACAATACTTTTTCCACTATTACCCTCTTAGCGCTCCGAATCTCCACTTGCATTTTCTACAAAAAGAGTGTTTCATAACTGCTCAATCAAAAATATGCTTTATCTCTGTTAACTGAATTTAGAGATCAGAAATAAGTTTCACAGAATGCATCTGTGTAGTTTTTATTTGAAGATATTCTTTTTCCCAATGTAGGCCTCTTAACTCTTAGCATGTCCAATTGCAGTTTCTACAGAAAGAGTGTTTCAGAACGGCTCAATCAAAAGTAAGGTTCAACTCTGTTAGTTGAATGCACAGAACAGAAAGAATTTTCACAGAATGCTACTGTGTAGTTTATATTTGAATATAATACTTTTTCCACTATTACCCTCTTAGCGCTCCGAATGTCCACTTGCATTTTCTACAGAAAGAGTGTTCAGAACTGCGCAATCAAAAGTATGGTTTAACTCTGTTAGCTTAATGAACATATCAGAAATAAGTTTCACACAATGCTTCTGTGTAGTTTTTATTTGAAGATATTATTTTTCCCAATAGAGGCCTCTTAGCGCTCAGAATGTCCAATTGCAGTTTCTACAGAAAGAGTGTTTCAGAAAGGCTCAATCAAAAGTAAGGTTCAACTCTGTTAGTTGAATGCACAGAACAGAAAGAAGTTTCATACAATGCTTCTGTGTAGTTTATATTTGAACATATTCTTTTTTCCACTATTACCCACTTAGCGCTACGAATGTCCAGTTGCATTTTCTACAGACAGAGTGTTTCAAAACTGCTCAATCAAAAGTATGGTTTAACTCTGTTAGCTGAATGCTCAGATCAGAAAGAAGTTTCACAGAATGCTTCTGTGTAGTTTATATTTGAATATATTCCTTTTTCCACTACTACTCTCTTAGCGCTCCAAATGTCCAGTTGCATTTTCTACAGAAAGAGTGTTCAGATCTGCTCAATCAAAAGTATGGTTTAACTCTGTTAGCTGAATGCACAGATCAGAAAGAAGTTTCACAGAATGATTCTGTGTAGTTTATATTTGGAGACATTCCTTTTTCCACTATTACCCTCTTAGCGCTCCGAATCTCCACTTGCATTTTCTACAGAAAGAGTTTCTCAGAACGGCTCAATCAAAACTAAGGTTCAACTCTTTCAGTTGAACAAACAGAACAGAAAGAAGTTTCACACAATTCTTCTCTGTAGTTTTTATTTGTAGACATTCTTTTTCCCAATATAGGCCTCCTAGCGCTCAGAATGTCCAATTGCAGTTCCTACAGAAAGAGTGTTTCAGAACGGCTCAATCAAAAGTAAGGTTCAACTCTGTTAGTTGAATGCACAGAACAGAAAGAAGTTTCATACAATGCTTCTGTGTAGTTTATATTTGAACATATTCTTTTTTCCACTATTACCCACTTAGCGCTACGAATGTCCAGTTGCATTTTCTACAGACAGAGTGTTTCAAAACTGCTCAATCAAAAGTATGGTTTAACTCTGTTAGCTGAATGCTCAGATCAGAAAGAAGTTTCACAGAATGTTTCTGTGTAGTTTATATTTGAATATATTCCTTTTTCCACTACTACGCTCTTAGCGCTCCAAATGTCCAGTTGCATTTTCTACAGAAAGAGTGTTCAGATCTGCTCAATAAAAAGTATGGTTTAACTCTGTTAGCTGAATGCACAGATCAGAAAGAAGTTTCACCGAATGATTCTGTGTAGTTTATATTTGAAGACATTCCTTTTTCCACTATTACCCTCTTAGCGCTCCGAATCTCCACTTGCATTTTCTACAAAAAGAGTGTTTCATAACTGCTCAATCAAAAGTAAGGTTCAACTCTCTTAGTTGAATGCACAGAACAGAAAGAAGTTTCACAGAATGCTTCTGTGTAGTATTTAGTTGAAGATACTCCTTTTTGGACTATTACCCACTTAGCGCTCCGAATATCCACTGGCAGTTTCTACACGAAGAGTGTTTCAGAACTGCTCCTTCAATAGTAAGGCTCAACTCTGTTAGTTGAATGCGGAGAACAGAAAGGGGTTTCAGAGAATGCTTCTGTGTAATTTTTAATTGGAGATCTTCCTTTTTCCTCTATTACAATCTTAGCGCTCCGAATGTCCACTTGCATTTTCTACAAAAAGTGTGTTTCATATCTGCTCAATCAAAAATATGGTTTAGCGCGGTTAACTGAATTTACAGATCAGAAATAAGTTTCACAGAATGCATCTGTGTAGTTTTTATTTGAAGATATTCTTTTTCCCAAGGTAGGCCTCTTAGAGCTTAGAATGTCCAATTGCAGTTTCTTCAGAAAGAGTGTTTCAGAACGGCTCAATCAAAAGTAAGGTTCAACTCTTTTAGTTGAATGCACAGAACAGAAAGAAGTTTCAGAGAATGCTACTTTGTAGTTTATATTTGAATATATTCCTTTTTCCACTATTACCCTCTTAGCGCTCCGAATGTCCACTTGCATTTTCTACAGAAAGAGTGTTCGGAACTGCGCAATCAAAAGTATGGTTTAACTCTGTTAGGTGAATGCACATATCAGAAATAAGTTTCTCACAATGCTTCTGTGTAGTTTTTATTTGAAGATATTATTTTTCCCAATATAGGCCTCTTAGCGCTCAGAATGTTCCATTGCAGTTTCTACAGAAAGAGTGTTTCAGAACGGCTCAATCAAAAGTAAGGTTCAACTCTGTTAGTTGAATGCACAGAACAGAAAGAAGTTTCATACAATGCTTCTGTGTAGTTTATATTTGAACATATTCTTTTTTCCACTATTACCCACTTAGCGCTACGAATGTCCAGTTGCATTTACTACAGACAGAGTGTTTCAAAACTGCTCAATCAAAAGTATGGTTTAACTCTGTTAGCTGAATGCTCAGATCAGAAAGTAGTTTCACAGAATGCTTCTGTGTAGTTTATATTTTAGTATATTCCTTTTTCCAGTACTACCCTCTTAGCGCTCCAAATGTCCAGTTGCATTTTCTACAGAAAGAGTGTTCAGATCTGCTCAATCAAAAGTATGGTTTAACTCAGTTAGCTGAATGCACAGATCACAAAGAAGTTTCATAGAATGATTCTGTGTAGTTTATATTTGAAGACATTACTTTTTCCACTATTACCCTCTTAGTGATCCGAATCTCCACTTGCATTTTCTACAGAAAGAGTGTTTCAGAACGGCTCAATCAAAACCAAAGTTCAACTCCTTTAGTTGAATGAACTGAAGAGAAAGAGGTTTCACAGAATGCTTCTGTGTAGTTTTTATTTGTAGATATTCTTTTTCCCAATATAGGCCTCTTAGCGCTCAGAATGTCCAATTGCAGTTTCTACACAAAGAGTTTTTCAGAACGGCTCAATCAATAGTGAGGTTCAACCCTGGTAGTTGAATGCACAGAACAGAAAGAAGTTTCACAGAATGCTTCTGTGTAGTTTATATTTGAATATATTCCTTTTTCCACTATTACCCTCTTAGCGCTCCGAATGTCAACTTGCATTTTCTACAGAAAGAGTGTACGGAACTGCGCAATCAAAAGTATGGTTTAACTCTGTTAGCTGAATGCACATATCAGAAATAAGTTTCAAACAATGCTTCTGTGTAGTTTTTATTTGAAGATATTATTTTTTCCAATATAGGCCTATTAACGCTCAGAATGTCCAATTGCTGTTTCTACAGAAAGAGTGTTTCAGAACGGCTCAATCAAATGTAAGGTTCAACACTCTTAGTTGAATGCACAGAACAGAAAGAAGTTTCATACAATGCTTCTGTGTAGTTTATATTTGAACATGTTTTTTTTCCACTACTACCCTCTTAGCGCTCCAAATGTCCAGTTGCATTTTCTACAGAGTGTTCAGATCTGCTCAATCAAAAGTATGGTTTAACTCTGTTAGCTGAATGCACAGATCAGAAAAACTTTCACAGAATGATTCTGTGTAGTTTATATTTGAAGACATTCCTTTTTCCACTATTACCCTCTTAGCGCTCCAAATCTCCACTTGCATTTTCTACAGAAAGAGTGTTTCAGAATGGCTCAATCAAAACTAAGGTTCAACTCTTTTAGTTGAATGAACAGAACAGAAATTAGTTTCACAGAATAGTTCTGTGTAGTTTTTATTTGTAGACATTCTTTTTCCCAATATAGGCCTCTTAGCGCTCAGAAGGTCCAATTGCATTTTCTACAGAAAGAGTGTTTCAGAACGGCTCAATCAAAAGTAAGGTTCAACTCTGTTAGTTGAATGCAGAGAACAGAAAGCAGTTTCATACAATGCTTCTGTGTAGTTTATATTTGAACATATTCTTTTTTCCACTATTACCCACTTAGCGCTACGAATGTCCAGTTGCATTTTCTACAGACAGAGTGTTTCAAAACTGCTCAATCAAAAGTATGGTTTAACTCTGTTAGCTGAATGCTCAGATCAGAAAGAAGTTTCACAGAATGCTTCTGTGTAGTTTATATTTGAATATATTCCTTTTTCCACTACTACGCTCTTAGCGCTCCAATTGTCCAGTTGCATTTTCTACAGAAAGAGTGTTCAGATCTGCTCAATCAAAAGTATGGTTTAACTCTGTTAGCTGAATGCACAGATCAGAAAAACTTTCACAGAATGATTCTGTGTAGTTTATATTTGAAGACATTCCTTTTTCCACTATTACCCTCTTAGCGCTCCAAATCTCCACTTGCATTTTCTACAGAAAGAGTGTTTCAGAATGGCTCAATCAAAACTAAGGTTCAACTCTTTTAGTTGAATGAACAGAACAGAAAGTAGTTTCACAGAATAGTTCTGTGTAGTTTTTATTTGTAGACATTCTTTTTCCCAATATAGGCCTCTTAGCGCTCAGAAGGTCCAATTGCATTTTCTACAGAAAGAGTGTTTCAGAACGGCTCAATCAAAAGTAAGGTTCAACTCTGTTAGTTGAATGCAGAGAACAGAAAGAAGTTTCATATAATGCTTCTGTGTAGTTTATATTTGAACATATTCTTTTTTCCACTATTACCCACTTAGCGCTTCGAATGTCCAGTTGCATTTTCTACAGACAGAGTGTTTCAAAACTGCTCAATCAAAAGTATGGTTTAACTCTGTTAGCTGAATGCTCAGATCAGAAAGAAGTTTCACAGAATGCTTCTGTGTAGTTTATATTTGAATATATTCCTTTTTCCACTACTACGCTCTTAGCGCTCCAATTGTCCAGTTGCATTTTCTACAGAAAGAGTGTTCAGATCTGATCAATCAAAAGTATGGTTTAACTCTGTTAGCTGAATGCACAGATCAGAAAGAAGTTTCATAGAATGATTCTGTGTAGTTTATATTTGAAGACATTCCTTTTTCCACTATTACCCACTTAGCGCTCCGAATCTCCACTTGCATTTTCTACAGAAAGAGTGTTTCAGAACGGCTCAATCAAAACTAAGGTTCAACTCTTTTAGTTGAATGAACTGAACAGAAAGAAGTTTCACAGAATGCTTCTGTGTAGTTTTTATTTGTAGATATTCTTTTTCCCAATATAGGCCTCTTAGCGCTCAGAATGTCCAATTGCAGTTTCTACAGAAAGAGTGTTTCAGAACGGCTCAATCAAAAGTAAGGTTCAACCCTGGTAGTTGAATGCACAGAACAGAAAGAAGTTTCACAGAATGCTTCTGTGTAGTTTATATTTGAATATATTCCTTTTTCCACTATTACCCTCTTAGCGCTCCGAATGTCCACTTGCATTTTCTACAGAAAGAGTGTTCTGAAGTGCGCAATCAAAAGTATGCTTTAAGTCTGTTAGCTGAATGCACATATCAGAAATATGTTTCAAAAAATGCTTCTGTGTAGTTTTTATTTGAAGATATTTTTTTTCCCAATATATGCCTCTTAGCGCTCAGAATGTCCAATTGCAGTTTCTACAGAAAGAGTGTTTCAGAACGGCTCAATCAAATGTAAGATTCAACTCTCTTAGTTGAATGCACAGAACAGAAAGAAGTTTCACAGAATGCTTCTGTGTAGTATTTAGTTGAAGATACTCCTTTTTGGACTATTACCCACTTAGCGCTCCGAATATCCACTGGCAGTTTCTACACAAAGAGTGTTTCAGAACTGCTCCTTCAAAAGTAAGGCTCAACTCTGTTAGTTGAATGCGGAGAACAGAAAGTTGTTTCAGAGAATGCTTCTCTGTAGTTTTTAATTGGAGATATTCTTTTTCCTCTATAACAATCTTAGCGCTCCGAATGTCCACTTGCATTTTCTCCAAAAAGAGAGTTTCATAACTGCTCAATCAAAAATATGGTTTAGCTCTGTTAACTGAATTTACAGATCAGAAATAAGTTTCACAGAATGCATCTGTGTAGTTTTTATTTGAAGATATTCTTTTTCCCAATGTAGGCCTCTTAGCGCTTAGCATGTCCAATTGCAGTTTCTACAGAAAGAGTGTTTCAGAACGGCTCAATCAAAAGTAAGGTTCAACTCTGTTAGATGAATGCACAGAACAGAAAGAAGTTTCACAGAATGCTACCGTGTAGTTTATATTTGAATATATTCCTTTTTCCACTATTACCCTCTTAGCGCTCCGAATGTCCACTTGCCTTTTCTACGGAAAGAGTGTTCGGAACTGCGCAATCAAAAGTATGGTTTAATTCTGTAAGCTGAATGCACATATCAGAAATAAGTTTCACACAATTCTTCTGTGTAATTTTTATTTGAAGATATTATTTTTCCCAATATAGGCCTCTTAGCGCTCAGAATGTCCAATTGCAGTTTCTACAGAAAGATGGTTTCAAAACGGCTCAATCAAAAGTAAGGTTCAACTCTGTTAGTTGAATGCACAGAACAGAAAGAAGTTTCATACAATGCTTCTGTGTAGTTTATATTTGAACATATTCTTTTTTCCACTATTACCCACTTAGCGCTACGAATGTCCAGTTGCATTTTCTACAGACAGAGTGTTTCAAAACTGCTCAATCAAAAGTATGGTTAAACTCTGTTAGCTGAATGCTCAGATCAGAAAGAAGTTTCACAGAATGCTTCTGTGTAGTTTATATTTGAATATATTCCTTTTTCCACTACTACGCTCTTAGCGCTCCAAATGTCCAGTTGCATTTTCTACAGAAAGAGTGTTCAGATCTGCTCAATCAAAAGTATGGTTTAACTCTGTTAGCTGAATGCACAGATCAGAAAGAAGTTTCAGAGGATGGTTCTGTGTAGTTTATATTTGAAGACATTAGTTTTTCCACTATTACCTTCTTAGCGCTTCGAATCTCCACTTGCATTTACTACAGAAAGTGTGTTTCAGAACGGCTCAATCAAAACTAAGGTTCAACTCTTTTAGTTGAATGAACAGAACAGAAAGAAGTTTCACAGAATGCTTCTGTGTAGTTTTCATTTGTAGATATTCTTTTTCCCAATATAGTCCTCTTAGAACTCAGAATGTCCAATTGCAGTTTCTACAGAAAGAGTGTTTCAGAAGGGCTCAATCTAAAGTAAGGTTCAACCCTGGTAGTTGAATGCACAGAACAGAAAGAAGTTTCACAGAATGCTTCTGTGTAGTTTATATTTGAATATATTCCTTTTTCCACTATTACCCTCTTAGCGCTCAGAATGTCCAGTTGCATTTTCTACAGAAAGAGTGTTCGGAACTGCCCAATCAAAAGTATGGTTTAACTCTGTTATCTGAATGCACATATCAGAAATGAGTTTCACACAATGCTTCTGTGTAGTTTTTATTTGAAGATATTATTTTTCCCAATATAGGCCTCTTAGCGCTCAGATTGTCCAATTGCAGTTTCTACAGAAAGAGAGTTTCAGAACGGCTCAATCAAAAGTAAGGTTCAACTCGGTTAGTTGAATGCACAGAACAGAAAGAAGTTTCATACAATGCTTCTGTGTAGTTTATATTTGAACATATTCTTTTTTCCACTATTACCCACTTAGCGCTACGAATGTCCAGTTGCATTTTCTACAGACAGAGTGTTTCAAAACTGCTCAATCAAAAGTATGGTTTAACTCTGTTAGCTGAATGCTCAGATCAGAAACAAGTTTCACAGAATGCTTCTGTGTAGTTTATATTTGAATATATTCCTTTTTCCACTACTAACTTCTTAGCGCTCCAAATGTCCAGTTGTATTTTCTACAGAAAGAGTGTTCAGATCTCCTCAATCAAAAGTATGGTTTAACTCTGTTAGCTGAATGCACAGATCAGAAAGAATTTTCACAGAATGATTCTGTGTTGTTTATATTTGAAGACATTCCTTTTTCCACTATTACCCTCTTAGCGCTCCAAATCTCCACTTGCATTTTCTAGAGAAAGAGTGTTTCAGAATGGCTCAATCAAAACTAAGGTTCAACTCTTTTAATTGAATGAACAGAACAGAAAGTAGTTTCACAGAATAGTTCTCTGTAGTTTTTATTTGTAGACATTCTTTTTCCCAATATAGGCCTCTTAGCGCTCAGAAGGTCCAATTGCATTTTCTACAGAAAGAGTGTTTCAGAACGGCTCAATCAAAAGTAAGGTTCAACTCTGTTAGTTGAATGCAGAGAACAGAAAGAAGTTTCATACAATGCTTCTGTGTAGTTTATATTTGAACATATTGTTTTTTCCACTATTACCCACTTATCGCTACGAATGTCCAGTTGCATTTTCTACAGACAGAGTGTTTCAAAACTGCTCAATCAAAAGTATGGTTTAACTCTGTTAGCTGAATGCTCAGATCAGAAAGAAGATTCACAGAATGCTTCTGTGTAGTTTATATTTGAATATATTCCTTTTTCCACTACTACGCTCTTAGCGCTCCAATTGTCCAGTTGCATTTTCTACAGAAAGAGTGTTCAGATCTGCTCAATCAAAAGTATGGTTTAACTCTGTTAGCTGAATGCACAGATCAGAAAGAAGTTTCATAGAATGATTCTGTGTAGTTTATATTTGAAGACATTCCTTTTTCCACTATTACCCACTTAGCGCTCCGAATCTCCACTTGCATTTTCTACAGAAAGAGTGTTTCAGAACGGCTCAATCAAAACTAAGGTTCAACTCTTTTAGTTGAATGAACTGAACAGAAAGAAGTTTCACAGAATGCTTCTGTGTAGTTTTTATTTGTAGATAATCTTTTTCCC
Organism: Symphalangus syndactylus; assembly: GCF_028878055.3. Classification (NCBI taxonomy): domain Eukaryota; kingdom Metazoa; phylum Chordata; class Mammalia; order Primates; family Hylobatidae; genus Symphalangus; species Symphalangus syndactylus. Next base: position 160,447,451 of record NC_072447.2, on the reverse strand, counting down.
AATATAGGCCTCTTAGCGCTCAGAATGTCCAATTGCAGTTTCTACAGAAAGAGTGTTTCAGAACGGCTCAATCAAAAGTAAGGTTCAACCCTGGTAGTTGAATGCACAGAACAGAAAGAAGTTTCACAGAATGCTTCTGTGTAGTTTATATTTGAATATATTCCTTTTTCCACTATTACCCTCTTAGCGCTCCGAATGTCCACTTGCATTTTCTACAGAAAGAGTGTTCTGAACTGCGCAATCAAAAGTATGCTTTAACTCTGTTAGCTGAATGCACATATCAGAAATATGTTTCAAAAAATGCTTCTGTGTAGTTTTAATTTGAAGATATTATTTTTCCCAATATATGCCTCTTAGCGCTCAGTATGTCCAATGGCAGTTTCTACAGAAAGAGTGTTTCAGAACGGCTCAATCAAATGTAAGATTCAACTCTCTTAGTTGAATGCACAGAACAGAAAGAAGTTTCACAGAATGCTTCTGTGTAGTATTTAGTTGAAGATACTCCTTTTTGGACTATTACCCACTTAGCGCTCCGAATATCCACTGGCAGTTTCTACACAAAGTGTGTTTCAGAACTGCTCCTTCAAAAGTAAGGCTCAACTCTGTTAGTTGAATGCGGAGAACAGAAAGGTGTTTCAGAGAATGCTTCTCTGTAGTTTTTAATTGGAGATATTCTTTTTCCTCTATTACAATCTTAGCGCTCCGAATGTCCACTTACATTTTCTACAAAAAGAGAGTTTCATAACTGCTCAATCAAAAATATGGTTTAGCTCTGTTAACTGAATTTACAGATCAGAAATAAGTTTCACAGAATGCATCTGTGTAGTTTTTATTTGAAGATATTCTTTTTCCCAATGTAGGCCTCTTAGCGCTTAGCATGTCCAATTGCAGTTTCTACAGAAAGAGTGTTTCAGAACGGCTCAATCAAAAGTAAGGTTCAACTCTGTTAGATGAATGCACAGAACAGAAAGAAGTTTCACAGAATGCTACCGTGTAGTTTATATTTGAATATATTCCTTTTTCCACTATTACCCTCTTAGCGCTCCAAATGTCCACTTGCCTTTTCTACGGAAAGAGTGTTCGGAACTGCGCAATCAAAAGTATGGTTTAACTCTGTAAGCTGAATGCACATAACAGAAATAAGTTTCACACAATTCTTCTGTGTAATTTTTATTTGAAGATATTATTTTTCCCAATATAGGCCTCTTAGCGCTCAGAATGTCCAATTGCAGTTTCTACAGAAAGATGGTTTCAAAACGGCTCAATCAAAAGTAAGGTTCAACTCTGTTAGTTGAATGCACAGAAGAGATAGAAGTTTCATACAATGCTTCTGTGTAGTTTATATTTGAACATATTCTTTTTTCCACTATTACCCACTTAGCGCTACGAATGTCCAGTTGCATTTTCTACAGACAGAGTGTTTCAAAACTGCTCAATCAAAAGTATGGTTTAACTCTGTTAGCTGAATGCGCAGATCAGAAAGAAGTTTCACAGAATGCTTCTGTGTAGTTTATATTTGAATATATTCCTTTTTCCACTACTACCCTCTTAGCGCTCCAAATGTCCAGTTGCATTTTCTACAGAAAGAGTGTTCAGATCTGCTCAATCAAAAGTATGGTTTAACTCTGTTAGCTGAATGCACAGATCAGAAAGAAGTTTCAGAGGATGGTTCTGTGTAGTTTATATTTGAAGACATTAGTTTTTCCACTATTACCTTCTTAGCGCTTCGAATCTCCACTTGCATTTACTACAGAAAGTGTGTTTCAGAACGGCTCAATCAAAACTAAGGTTCAAATCTTTTAGTTGAATGAACAGAACAGAAAGAAGTTTCACAGAATGCTTCTGTTTAGTTTTCATTTGTAGATATTCTTTTTCCCAATATAGTCCTCTTAGAGCTCAGAATGTCCAATTGCAGTTTCTACAGAAAGAGTGTTTCAGAAGGGTTCAATCTAAAGTAAGGTTCAACCCTGGTAGTTGAATGCACAGAACAGAAAGAAGTTTCACAGAATGCTTCTGTGTAATTTATATTTGAATATATTCTTTTTTCCACTATTACCCTCTTAGCGCTCCGAATGTCCAGTTGCATTTTCAACAGAAAGAGTGTTCGGAACTGCCCAATCAAAAGTATGGTTTAACTCTGTTAGCTGAATGCACATATCAGAAATAAGTTTCACACAATGCTTCTGTGTAGTTTTTATTTGAAGATATTATTTTTCCCAATATAGGCCTCTTAGCGCTCAGAATGTCCAATTGCAGTTTCTACAGAAAGAGAGTTTCAGAACGGCTCAATTAAAAGTAAGGTTCAACTCTGTTAGTTGAATGCACAGAACAGAAAGAAGTTTCATACAATGCTTCTGTGTAGTTTATATTTGAACATATTCTTTTTTCCACTATTACCCACTTAGCGCTACGAATGTCCAGTTGCATTTTCTACAGACAGAGAGTTTCAAAACTGCTCAATCAAAAGTATGATTTAACTCTGTTAGCTGAATGCTCAGATCAGAAACAAGTTTCACAGAATGCTTCTGTGTAGTTTATATTTGAATATATTCCTTTTTCCACTACTAACTTCTTAGCGCTCCAAATGTCCAGTTGTATTTTCTACAGAAAGAGTGTTCAGATCTGCTCAATCAAAAGTATGGTTTAACTCTGTTAGCTGAATGCACAGATCAGAAAGAAGTTTCACAGGATGATTCTGTGTAGTTTATATTTGAAGACATTCGTTTTTCCACTATTACCTTCTTAGCGCTCCGAATCTCCACTTGCATTTACTACAGAAAGAGTGTTTCAGAACGGATCAATCAAAACTAAGGTTCAACTCTTTTAGTTGAATGAACAGAACAGAAAGAAGTTTCATAGAATGCTTCTGTGTAGTTTTCATTTGTAGATATTCTTTTTCCCAATATAGTCCTCTTAGAGCTCAGAATGTCCAATTGCAGTTTCTACAGAAAGAGTGTTTCAGAACGGCTCAATCAAAAGTAAGATTCAACCCTGGTAGTTGAATGCACAGAACAGAAAGAAGTTTCACAGAATGCTTCTGTGTAGTTTATATTTGAATATATTCCTTTTTCCACTATTACCCTCTTAGCGCTCCGAATGTCCACTTGCATTTTCTACAGAAAGAGTGTTCTGAACTTCGCAATCAAAAGTATGGTTTAACTCTGTTAGCTGAATGCACATATCACAAATAAGTTTCAACAATGCTTCTGTGTAGTTTTTATAGGAAGATATTATTTTTCCTAATATAGGCCTCTTAACGCTCAGAATGTCCAATTGCTGTTTCTACAGAAAGAGTGTTTCAGAACGGCTCAATCAAATGTAAGGTTCAACACTCTTAGTTGCATGCACAGAACAGAAAGTAGTTTCATACAATGCTTCTGTGTAGTTTATATTTGAACATATTCTTTTTTCCACTACTACCCCCTTAGCGCTTCAAATGTCCAGTTGTATTTTCTACAGAAAGAGTGTTCAGATCTGCTCAATCAAAAGTATGGTTTAACTCTGTTAGCTGAATGCACAGAACAGAAAGAAGTTTCACAGAATGATTCTGTGTAGTTTATATTTGAAGACATTCCTTTTTCCACTATTACCCTCTTAGCGCTCCGAATCTCCACTTTCATTTTCTACAGAAAGAGTGTTTCAGAATGGCTGAATCAAAACTAAGGTTCAACTCTTTTAGTTGAATGAACAGAACAGAAAGAAGTTTCACAGAATGCTTCTGTGTAGTTTTTATTTGTAGATATTCTTTTTCCCAATATAGGCCTCTTAGTGCTCAGAATGTCCAATTGCAGTTTCTACAGAAAGAGTGTTTCAGAACGGCTCAATCAAAAGTAAGGTTCAACACTCGTAGTTGAATGCACAGAACAGAAAGAAGTTTCACAGAATGCTTCTGTGTAGTTTATATTTGAATATATTCCTTTTTCCACTATTACCCTCTTAGCGCTCCGAATGTCCACTTGCATTTTCTACAGAAAGAGTGTTCTGAACTGCGCAATCAAAAGTACGGTTTAACTCTGTTAGCTGAATGCACATATCAGAAATAAGTTTCAAACAGTGATTCTGTGTAGTTTTTATTTGAAGATATTATTTTTCCCAATATATGCCTCTTAACGCTCAGAATGTCCAATTGCAGTTTCTAGAGATAGAGTGTTTCAGAACGGCTCAATCAAATATAAGGTACAACTCTCTTAGTTGAATGCACAGAACAGAAAGAAGTTTCACAGAATGCTTCTGTGTAGTATTTAGTTGAAGATACTCCTTTTTGGACTATTACCCACTTAGCGCTCCGAATATCCACTGGCAGTTTCTACACAAAGAGTGTTTCAGAACTGCTCCTTCAAAAGTAAGGCTCAACACTGTTAGTTGAATGCGGAGAACAGAAAGGTGTTTCAGAGAATGCTTCTGTGTAGTTTTTAATTGGAGATATTACTTTTTCCTCTATTACAATCTTAGCGCTCCGAATGTCCACTTGCATTTTCTACAAAAAGTGTTTCATAACTGCTCAATCAAAAATATGGTTTAGCTCTGTTAACTGAATTTACATATCAGAAATAAGTTTCACAGAATGCATCTGTGTAGCTTTTATTTGGAGATATTCTTTTTCAGAATGTAGGCCTCTTAGCGCTTAGAATGTCCAATTGCATTTTCTACAGAAAGAGTGTTTCAGAACGGCTCAATCAAAAATAAGGTTCAACACTGTTAGTTGAATGCACAGAACAGAAAGAAGTTTCACAGAATGCTACTGTGTAGTTTATATTTGAATATATTCCTTTTTCCGCTATTACCCTCTTAGCGCTCTGAATGTCCACTTGCATTTTCTACAGAAAGAGTGTTCGGAACTGCGCAATCAAAAGTATGGTTTAACTCTGTTAGCTGAATGCACATATCAGAAATAAGTTTCACACAATGCTTCTGTGTACTTTTTATTTGAAGATATTATTTTTCCCAATATAGGCCTCTTAGCGCTCAGAATGTCCAATTGCAGTTTCTACAGAAAGAGTGTTTCAGAAAGGCTCAATCAAAAGTAAGGTTCAACTCTGTTAGTTGAATGCCCAAAACAGAAAGAAGTTTCATACAATGCTTCTGTGTAGTTTATATTTGAACATATTCTTTTTTCAACTATTACCCACTTAGCGCTACGAATGTCCAGTTGCATTTTCTACAGACAGAGTGTTTCAAAACTGCTCAATCAAAAGTATGGTTTAACTCTGTTAGCTGAATGCTCAGTTCAGAAAAAAGTTTCACAGAATGCTTCTGTGTAGTTTATATTTGAATATATTCCTTTTTCCACTACTACTCTCTTAGCGCTCCAAATGTCAAGTTGCATTTTCTACAGAAAGAGTGTTCGGAACTGCGCAATCAAGAGTATGGTTTAACTCTGTTAGCTGAATGCACATATCAGAAATAAGTTTCACACAATGCTTCTGTGTACTTTTTATTTGAAGATATTATTTTTCCCAATATAGGCCTCTTAGCACTCAGAATGTCCAATTGCAGTTTCTACAGAAAGAGTGTTTCAGAACGGCTCAATCAAAAGTAAGGTTCAACTCTGTTAGTTGAATGCACAGAACAGAATGTAGTTTCACAGATTGCTCCTGTGTAGTTTGTATTTGAAGATATTCCTTTTTCCACTGTTACGCTTTTTAGAGCTCAGAATGTCCACTTGCATTTTCTACAGAAAGTGTGTTCAGAACTGCTCTATCAAAAGTATGTTTTAACTCTTTAGGTGAATGCACAGATCAGAAATAAGTTTCACAGAATTTTTCTGTGTAGTTTATATTTGAAGATATTCCATTTTCCACTATTACCCACTTAGCACTCTGAATGTCCAGTTGCATTTTATACAGAAAGAGTGTTTCAGAACTGCTCAATCAAAAGTATGGTTTAACTCTCTTAGCTGAATGCACAGATCAGAAAGAAGTTTCACAGAATGCTGCTGTGTAGTGTTTATATGAAGATATTCTTTTTACCAATATAGGCCTCTTAGCGCACAGAATGTCCAATTGCAGTTTCTACAGAGAGTGTGTTTCAGAAAGGCTCAATCAAAAGTAAGGTTCAAGTCTTTTAGTTGAATGAACAGAACAGAAAGAAGTTTCAGAGAATGATTCTGTGTAGTTTATATTTGAAGATATTCCTTTTTCCACTATTACCTTCTAAGCTCTCCGAATGTCCACTTGCATTTTCTACAGAAAGAGTGTTTCCGAACTACTCAATCAAAAGTATTGTTTAACTCTATTAGCTGAATGCACAGATCAGTACGAAGTTTCACAGAATGTTTCTGTGTAGTTTTTATTTGAAGATATTCCTTTCCCAAATACAGGCCTCTTATCGCTCCGAATATCCAATTGCATTTTCTACAGAAAAAGTGTTTCAGAACGCCTCAATGAAAAGTAGGGTTCAACTCTTTTAGTTGAATTCACAGAATGGAAAGAAGTTTCACAGAATGCTTCTGTGTAGTATTTATTTGAAGGTACTCCTTTTTCCACTATTAACCTCTTAGCGCTCCAAATGTCCAGTTGCATTTTCTAAAGAAGGAGTGTTCAGAACTGCTCAATCATAAGTGTGGTTTAACCCTGTTAGGTGAATGCACAGATCAGAAATAAATTTCACAGAATTCTTCAGTGTAGTTTATATTTGAAGATATTCCATTTTCCACTATTACCCACTTAGCGCTCTGAATCTCCAGTTGCATTTTCTACAGAAAGAGTGTTTCAGAACTGCTCAATCAAAAGAATGGTTTAACTCTGTTAGCTGAATGCACAGAACAGAAAGAAGTTTCACAGAATGCTGCAGTGTAATGTTTATATGAAGATATTCTTTTTACCAATATAGGCCTCTTAGCGCTCAGAATGTCCAATTGCAGTTTCTACAGAAAGAGTGTTTCAGAAAGGCTCAATCAAATGTAAGGTTCAACTCTCTTAGTTGAATGCACAGAACAGAAATAAGTTTCACAGAATGCTTCTGTGTAGTATTTAGTTGAAGATACTCCTTTTTGGACTATTACCCACTTAGCGCTCCGAATATCCACTGGCAGTTTCAACACAATGAGTGTTTCAGAACTGCTCCTTCAAAACTAAGGCTCAACTCTGTTAGTTGAATGCGGAGAACAGAAAGTTGTTTCAGAGAATGCTTCTCTGTAGTTTTTAATTGGAGATATTCCTTTTTCCTCTATTACAATCTCAGCGCTCCGAATGTCCACTTGCATTTTCTACAAAAAGAGAGTTTCATAACTGCTCAATCAAAAATATGGTTTAGCTCTGTTAACTGAATTTACAGATCAGAAATAAGTTTCACAGAATGCATCTGTGTAGTTTTTATTTGAAGATATTCTTTTTCCCAATGTAGGCCTCTTAGCGCTTAGCATGTCCAATTGCAGTTTCTACAGAAAGAGTGTTTCAGAACGGCTCAATCAAAAGTAATGTTCAACTCTGTTAGATGAATGCACAGAACAGAAAGAAGTTTCACAGAATGCTACCGTGTAGTTTATATTTGAATATATTCCTTTTTCCACTATTACCCTCTTAGCGCTCCGAATGTCCACTTGCCTTTTCTACGGAAAGAGTGTTCAGAACTGCGCAATCAAAAGTATGGTTTAACTCTGTTAGCTGAATGCACATATCAGAAATAAGTTTCACAAAATGCTTTTGTGTAGTTTTTATTTGAAGATATTATTTTTCCCAATATAGGCCTCTTAGCACTCAGAATATCCAATTGCAGTTTCTACAGAAAGACTGTTTCAGAACGGCTCAATCAAAAGTAATTTTCAACTCTGTTAGCTGAATGCACAGAACAGAAAGAAGTTTCATACAATGCTTCTGTGTAGTTTATATTTGAACATATTCTTTTTTCCACTATTACCCACTTAGCGCTACGAATGTCCAGTTGCATTTTCTACAGACAGAGTGTTTCAAAACTGCTCAATCAAAAGTATGCTTTAACTCTGTTAGCTGAATGCTCAGATCAGAAAGAAGTTTCACAGAATGCTTCTGTGTAGTTTATATTTGAATATATTCCTTTTTCCACTACTACCCTCTTAGCGCTCCAAATGTCCAGTTGCATTTTCTACAGAAAGAGTGTTCAGATCTGCTCAATCAAAAGTATGGTTTAACTCTGTTACCTGAATGCACAGATTAGGAAGAAGTTTCGCAGAATGATTCTGTGTAGTTTATATTTGAAGACATTACTTTTTCCACTATTACCATCTAAGCGCTCCGAATTTCCACTTGCATTTACTACAGAAAGAGTGTTTCAGAACGGCTCAATCAAAACTAAGGTTCAACTCTTTTAGTTGAATGCACAGAACAGAAAGAAGTTTCACACAATGCTTCTGTGTAGTTTTTATTTGTAGATATTCTTTTTCCCAATATATGCCTCTTAGTTCTCAGAATGTCCAATTGCAGTAACTACAGGAAGAGTGTTTCAGAAAGGCTCAATCAAAAGTAAGGTTCAACTCTGTTACTTGAATGCACAGAACAGAAAGAAGTTTCACAGAATGCTACTGTGTAGTTTATATTTGAATATATTCCTTTTTCCACTATTACCCTCTTAGCGCTCCGAATGTCCACTTGCATGTTCTACAGAAAGAGTGTTCGGAACTGCGCAATCAAGAGTATGGTTTAACTCTGTTAGCTGAATGCACATATCAGAAATAAGTTTCACACAATGCTTCTGTGTAATTTTTATTTGAAGATATTATTTTTCCCAAGATAGGCCTCTTAGCACTCAGAATGTCCAATTGCAGTTTCTACAGAAAGAGTGTTTCAGAACGGCTCAATCAAAAGTAAGTTTCAACTCTGTTAGTTGAATGCACAGAAAAGAAAGAAGTTTCATACAATGCTTCTGTGTAGTTTATATTTGAACATATTCTTTTTTCCACTATTACCCACTTAGCGCTACGAATGTCCAGTTGCATTTTCTACAGACAGAGTGTTTCAAAACTGCTCAATCAAAAGTATGGTTTAACTCTGTTAGCTGAATGCTCAGATCAGAAAGAAGTTTCACAGAATGCTTCTGTGTAGTTTATATTTGAATATGTTCCTTTTTCCACGACTACCCTCTTAGCGCTCCAAATGTCCAGTTGCATTTTCTACAGAAAGAGTGTTCAGATCTGCTCAATCAAAAGTATGGTTTAACTCTCTTAGCTGAATGCACAGATCAGAAAGAAGTTTCACAGAATGATTCTGTGTAGTTTATATTTGAAGACATTCCTTTTTCCACTATTATCCTCTTAGCGCTCTGAATCCCACTTGCATTTTCTACAGAAAGAGTGTTTCAGAACGGCTCAATCAAAACTAAGGTTCAACTCTATTAGTTGAATGAACAGAACAGAAAGAAGTTTCACAGAATGCTTCTGTGTAGTTTTTATTTGTAGATATTCTTTTCCCTATATAGGCCTCTTAGCGCTCAGAATGTCCAATTGCAGTTTCTACAGAAAGAGTGTTTCAGAACGGCTCAATCAAAAGTAAGGTTCAACCCTGGTAGTTGAATGCACAGAACAGAAAGAATTTTCACAAAATGCTTCTGTGTAGTTTATATTTGAATATATTCCTTTTTCCACTATTACCCTCTTAGCGCTCCGAATGTCCACTTGCACTTTCTACAGAAAGAGTGTTCTGAACTGCGCAATCAAAAGTATGGTTTAACTCTGTTAGCTGAATGCATATATCAGACAAAAGTTTCAAACAATGTTTCTGTGTAGTTTTTATTTGAAGATATTATTTTTCCCAATATAGGCCTCTTAGCGCTCCGAATGTCCAATTGCAGTTTCTACAGAAAGAGTGTTTCAGAACGGCTCAATCAAATGTAAGGTTCAACTTTCTTAGTTGAATGCACAGAACAGAAAGAAGTTTCACAGAATGCTTCTGTGTAGTATTTAGTTGAAGATACTCCTTTTTGGACTATTACCCACTTAGCGCTCAGAATATCCACTGGCAGTTTCTACACAAAGTGTGTTTCAGAACTGCTCCTTCAAAAGTAAGGCTCAACTCTGTTAGTTGAATGCGGAGAACAGAAAGGGGTTTCAGAGAATGCTTCTGTGTAGTTTTTAATTGGAGATATTCCTTTTTCCTCTATTACAATCTTAGCGCTCCGAATGTCCACTTGCATTTTCTACAAAAAGTGTGTTTCATAACTGCTCAATCAAAAATATGGTTTAGCTCTGTTAACTGAATTTACAGATCAGAAATAAGTTTCACAGAATGCATCTGTGTAGTTTTATTTGAAGATATTCTTTTTCCCAATGTAGGCCTCTTAGCGCTTAGAATGTCCAATTGCAGTTTCTACAGAAAGAGTGTTTCAGAACGGCTCAATCTAAAGTAAGGTTCAACTCTGTTAGCTGAATGCACAGAACAGAAAGAAGTTTCACAGAATGCTACTGTGTAGTTTATATTTGAATATATTCCTTTTTCCACTATTACCCTCTTAGCGCTCCGAATGTCCACTTGCATTTTCTACAGAAAGAGTGTTCGGAACTGCGCAATCAAAAGTATGGTTTAACTCTGTTAGCTGAATGCACATATCAGAAATAAGTTTCACACAATGCTTCTGTGTAGTTTTTATTTGAAGATATTATTTTTCCCAATATAGTCCTCTTAGCACTCAGAGTGTCTAATTGCAGTTTCTACAGAAAGAGTGTTTCAGAACGGCTCAATCAAAAGTAAGGTTCAACTCTGTTAGTTGAATGCACAGAACAGAATGTAGTTTCACAGATTGCTTCTGTGTAGTTTGTATTTGAAGATATTCCTTTTTCCACTGTTACCCTTTTTAGAGCTCAGAATGTCCTCTTGCATTTTCTACAGAAAGTGTGTTCAGAACTGCTCTATCAAAAGTATGTTTTAACTCTTTAGGTGAATGCACAGATCAGAAATAAGTTTCACAGAATTTTTCTGTGTAGTTTATATTTGAAGATATTCCATTTTCCACTATTACCCACTTAGCAATCTGAATGTCCAGTTGCATTTTCTACAGAAAGAGTGTTTCAGAACTGCTCAATCAAAAGTATGGTTTAACTCTCTTAGCTGAATGCACAGATCAGAAAGAAGTTTCACAGAATGCTGCTGTGTAGTGTTTATATGAAGATATTCTTTTTACCAATATAGGCCTCTTAGCGCACAGAATGTCCAATTGCAGTTTCTACAGAGAGAGTGTTTCAGAAAGGCTCAATCAAAAGTAAGGTTCAAGTCTTTTAGTTGAATGAACAGAACGGAAAGAAGTTTCAGAGAATGATTCTGTGTAGTTTATATTTGAAGATATTCCTTTTTCCACTATTACCTTCTAAGCTCTCCGAATGTCCACTTGCATTTTCTACAGAAAGAGTGTTTCCGAACTGCTCAATCAAAAGTATTGTTTAACTCTATTAGCTGAATGCACAGATCAGTACGAAGTTTCACAGAATGTTTCTGTGTAGTTTTTATTTGAAGATATTCCTTTCCCAAATATAGGCCTCTTAGCGCTCCGAATATCCAATTGCATTTTCTACAGAAAAAGTGTTTCAGAACGCCTCAATGAAAAGTAGGGTTCAACTCTTTTAGTTGAATTCACAGAATGGGAAGAAGTTTCACAGAATGCTTCTGTGTAGTATTTATTTGAAGGTATTCCTTTTTCCACTATTAACCTCTTAGCGCTCCAAATGTCCAGTTGCATTTTCTAAAGAAGGAGTGTTCAGAACTGCTCAATCATAAGTGTGGTTTAACCCTGTTAGGTGAATGCACAGATCAGAAATAAATTTCACAGAATTCTTCAGTGTAGTTTATATTTGAAGATATTCCATTTTCCACTATTACCCACTTAGCGCTCTGAATCTCCAGTTGCATTTTCTACAGAAAGAGTGTTTCAGAACTGCTCAATCAAAAGAATGGTTTAACTCTGTTAGCTGAATGCACAGAACAGAAAGAAGTTTCACAGAATGCTGCAGTGTAATGTTTATATGAAGATATTCTTTTTACCAATATAGGCCTCTTAGCGCTCAGAATGTCCAATTGCAGTTTCTACAGAAAGAGTGTTTCAGAAAGGCTCAATCAAAAGTAAGGTTCAACTCTGTTAGTTGAATGCACAGAACAGAAAGTAGTTTCACAGAATGCTTCTGTGTAGTTTATATTTGAATATATTACTTTTTCCACTACTACCCTCTTAGCGCTCCAAATGTCCAGTTGCATTTTCTACAGAAAGAGTGTTCAGAACTGCTCAATCAAATGTATGATTTAACTCTCTTAGCTAAATGCACAGATTAGAAAGAAGTTGCACAGAATGCTTCTGTGTAGTTTTTATTTCAAGATATACTTTTTCCCAATATAGGCCTCTTAGTGCTCAGATTGTCCAATTGCAGTTTCTACAGAAAGAGTGTTTAAGAATGGCTCTTTCAAAAGTAAGGTTCAACTCTGCTATTTCAATGCATAGAACAGAAAGTAGTTTCACAGAATGCTTCTCTGTAGTTCATATTTGACGATATTACTTTTTCCACTATTACCCTCTTAGAGCTCGGAATGTCCACTTGCATTTTCTACAGAAAGAGTGTTCAGAACTGCTCCATCAAAAGTATGGTTTAACTCTGTTAGTTGAATGCACAGATCAGAAAGAAGTTTCACAGAATTCTTCTGTGTAGTTTTTATTTGAAGATATTCCTTTTTCCAATATAGGTCTCTTAGCGCTCAGAATGTCCAATTGCAGTTTCTACAGAAAGAGTGTTACAGAACGGCTCAATCAAAAGTAAGGTTCAACCATGGTAGTTGAATGCACAGAACAGAAAGAAGTTTCAGAGAATGCTTCTGTGTAGTATTTAGTTGAAGATACTCCTTTTTGGACTATTACCCACTTAGCGCTACGAATGTCCAGTTGCATTTTCTACAGACAGAGTGTTTCAAACTGCTCAATCAAAACTATGGTTTAACTCTGTTAGCTGAATGCTCAGATCAGAAAATGTTTCACAGAATGCTTCTGTGTAGTTTATTTTTGAATATATTCCTTTTTCCACTACTACCCTCTTAGCGTTCCAAATGTCCAGTTGCATGTTCTACAGAAAGAGTGTTCAGATCTGCTCAATCAAAAGTATGGTTTAACTCTGTTAGCTGAATGCACAGATCAGAAAGAAGTTTCACAGAATGATTCTGTGTAGTTTATATTTGAAGACATTCCTTTTTCCACTATTACCCTCTTAGCGCTCCGAATCTCCACTTGCATTTTCTACAGAAAGAGTGTTTCAGAACGTCTCAATCAAAACTAAGGTTCAAATCTGTTAGTTGAATGCACATAAGAGAATGTAGTTTCACAGATTGCTTCTGTGTAGTTTGTATTTGAAGATATTCCTTTTTCCACTGTTACCCTCTTAGAGCTCAGAATGACCACTTGCATTTTCTACAGAAAGTGTGTTCAGAACTGCTCTATCAAAAGTATGTTTTAACTCTTTAGGTGAATGCACAGATCAGAAATAAGTTTCACAGAATTTTTCTGTGTAGTTTATATTTGAAGATATTCCATTTTCCACTATTACCCTCTTAGCGCTCTGAATGTCCAGTTGCATTTTCTACAGAAAGAGTGTTTCAGAACTGCTCAATCAAAAGTATGGTTTAACTCTCTTAGCTGAATGCACAGATCAGAAAGAAGTTTCACAGAATGCTGCTGTGTAGTGTTTATATGAAGATATTCTTTTTACCAATATAGGCCTCTTAGCGCACAGAATGTCCAATTGCAGTTTCTACAGAGAGAGTGTTTCAGAAAGGCTCAATCAAAAGTAAGGTTCAACTCTTTTAGTTGAATGAACAGAACAGAAAGAAGTTTCAGAGAATGATTCTGTGTAGTTTATATTTGAAGATATTCCTTTTTCCACTATTACCTTCTAAGGCCTCCGAATGTCCACTTGCATTTTCTACAGAAAGAGTGTTTCCGAACTGCTCAATCAAAAGTATGGTTTAACTCTGTTAGCTGAATGCACAGATCAGTACGAAGTTTCACAGAATGTTTCTGTGTAGTTTTTATTTGAAGATAGTCCTTTCCCAAATATAGGCCTCTTAGCGCTCCGAATATCCAATTGCAGTTTCTACAGAAAAAGTGTTTCAGAACGCCTCAATGAAAAGTAGGGTTCAACTCTTTTAGTTGAATTCACAGAACGGAAAGAAGTTTCACAGAATGCTTCTGTGTAGTATTTATTTGAAGGTATTCCTTTTTCCACCAGTAACCTCTTAGCGCTCCAAATGTCCAGTTGCATTTTCTACAGAAGGAGTGTTCAGAACTGCTCAATCATAAGTGTGGTTTAACCCTGTTAGGTGAATGCACAGATCAGAAAGAAATTTCACAGAATTCTTCAGTGTAGTTTATATTTGAAGATATTCCATTTTCCACTATTACCCACTTAGCGCTCTGAATCTCCAGTTGCATTTTCTACAGAAAGAGTGTTTCAGAACTGCTCAATCAAAAGAATGGTTTAACTCTGTTAGCTGAATGCACAGAACAGAAAGAAGTTTCACAGAATGCTGCGGTGTAATGTTTATATGAAGATATTCTTTTTACCAATATAGGCCTCTTAGCGCTCAGAATGTCCAATTGCAGTTTCTACAGAAAGAGTGTTTCAGAAAGGCTCAATCAAAAGTAAGGTTCAACTCTGTTAGTTGAATGCACAGAACAGAAAGTAGTTTCACAGAATGCTTCTGTGTAGTTTATATTTGAATATATTACTTTTTCCACTACTACCCTCTTAGCGCTCCAAATGTCCAGTTGCATTTTCTACAGAAAGAGTGTTCAGAACTGCTCAATCAAATGTATGATTTAACTCTCTTAGCTGAATGCACAGATTAGAAAGAAGTTGCACAGAATGCTTCTGTGTAGTTTTTATTTGAAGATATACTTTTTCCCAATATAGGCCTCTTAGTGCTCAGATTGTCCAATTGCAGTTTCTACAGAAAGAGTGTTTCAGAATGGCTCTTTCAAAAGTAAGGTTCAACTCTGCTATTTCAATGCACAGAACAGAAAGTAGTTTCACAGAATGCTTCTCTGTAGTTCATATTTGACGATATTACTTTTTCCAATGTTACCCTCTTAGAGCTCAGAATGTCCACTTGCATTTTCTACAGAAAGAGTGTTCAGAACTGCTCCATCAAAAGTATGGTTTAACTCTGTTAGTTGAATGCACAGATCAGAAAGAAGTTTCACAGAATTCTTCTGTGTAGTTTTTATTTGAAGATATTCCTTTTTCCAATATAGGTCTCTTAGCGCTCAGAATGTCCAATTGCAGTATCTACAGAAAGAGAGTTTCAGAACTGCTCGATCAAAAGTAAGGTTCAATACTGTTAGTTGAATGCACGGAACAGAAAGAAGTTTCAGAGAATGCTTCTGTGTAGTTTATATTTGAAGATATTCCTTTTTCCACTATTACCCTCTTAGCGCTCCGAATCACCACTTGCATTTTCTACAGAAAGACTGTTTCAGAACGGCTCAATCAAAAGTAAGGTTGAACACTTTTAGTTGAATGCACAGAACAGAAAGGAGTTTCACAGAATGCTTCTGTGTAGTATTTAGTTATAGATATTCCTTTTTCGACTATTACCCTCTTAGCGTTCCGAATGTCCACTGGCAGTTTCTACACAAAGATTGTTTCAGAACAGCTCCTTCAAAGTAAGGCTCAAATCTGTTAGTTGAATGCAGAGAACAGAAAGGAGTTTCAGAGAATGCTTCTGTATAGTTTTATTTTGGGGATATTCCTTTTTCCACTAATACAATTTTAGCGTTCCGAATGTCCACTTGCGTTTTCTACAGAAAGAGTGTCTCATAACTTCTCAATCAAAAGTATGGTTTAACTCTGTTAGCTGAATGCACAGATGAGAAATAAGTTTCACAGAATGCTTCTGAGCAGTTTTTATTTGGAGATATTCTTTTTCCCGATATAGGCCACTTAGCGCTCAGAATGTCCAATTGCCGTTTCTACAGAATGAGTGTTTCAGAAGGCTCAATCAAAAGTAAGGTTCAACTCTGTTAGTTGAATGCACAGAACAGAAAGAAGTTTCACAGAATGCTTCTGTGTAGTTTATATTTGAATGTATTCCTTTTTCCACTATTATCATCATAGCGCTCCGAATGTCCACTTGCATTTTCTACAGAAAGAGAGTTTCACAAAGGCTCAATCAAAAGTAAGGTTCAACTCTGTTACTTGAATGCACAGAACAGCAAGAAGTTTCACAGAATGCTTCTGTGTAGTTTATATTTGAATATATTCCTTTTTCCAGTATTACCCTCTTAGTGCTCCGAATGTCCACTTGCATTTTCTACAGAAAGAGTGTTCTGAACGGCTCAATCAAAAGTATGGTTTTACTCTGTTATTTGAATGCACATATCAGAAATAAGTTTCACAGAATCCTTCCGTGTAGTATTTTGTTGAAGATATTCCTTTTTCGACTATTATCCTCTTAGCTCTCCGAATGTCCAATTTCAGTTTCTAAACAAAGAGTGTTTCAGAACTGCTCCTTCAAAAGTAGGGCTCAACTCTGTTAGTTGAATGCAGAGAACAGTAAGGAGTTTCACAGAATGCCCCTGTGTAGTTTATATTTGAATATATTCCCTTTTTCAGTATTACCCTCTTAGCACTCCGAATGTCCACTTGCATTTTCTACAGAAAGAATGTTCAGAACTGCTCAATACAAAGTATGGTTTAACTCTGTTAGCTGAATGCACAGATCAGAAAGAATTTTCACAGAATGCTTCTGTGTACTTTTCATTTGAAGATATTCCTTTCTCCAATATAGGAGTCTTAGCACTCAGAATGTCCAATTGAAGTTTCTACAGAAAGAGTGTTTCAGAAAGGCTCAATCAAAAGTAAGGTTCAACTCTGTTAGTTGAATGCACAGAACAGAAAGTAGTTTCACAGAATGCTTCTGTGTAGTTTATATTTGAATATATTACTTTTTCCACTACTACCCTCTTAGCGCTCCAAATGTCCAGTTGCATTTTCTACAGAAAGAGTGTTCAGAACTGCTCAATCAAATGTATGATTTAACTCTCTTAGCTGAATGCACAGATTAGAAAGAAGTTGCACAGAATGCTTCTGTGTAGTTTTTATTTGAAGATATACTTTTTCCCAATATAGGCCTCTTAGTGCTCAGATTGTCCAATTGCAGTTTCTACAGAAAGAGTGTTTCAGAATGGCTCTTTCAAAAGTAAGGTTCAACTCTGCTATTTCAATGCACAGAACAGAAAGTAGTTTCACAGAATGCTTCTCTGTAGTTCATATTTGATGGTATTACTTTTTCCACTATTACCCTCTTAGAGCTCGGAATGTCCACTTGCATTTTCTACAGAAAGAGTGTTCAGAACTGCTCCATCAAAAGTATGGTTTAACTCTGTTAGTTGAATGCACAGATCAGAAAGAAGTTTCACAGAATTCTTCTGTGTAGTTTTTATTTGAAGATATTACTTTTTCCAATATAGGTCTCTTAGCGCTCAGAATGTCCAATTGCAGTATCTACAGAAAGAGAGTTTCAGAACTGCTCAATCAAAAGTAAGGTTCAATACTGTTAGTTGAATGCACGGAACAGAAAGAAGTTTCAGAGAATGCTTCTGTGTAGTTTATATTTGAAGATCTTCCTTTTTCCACTATTACCCTCTTAGCGCTCCGAATCACCACTTGCATTTTCTACAGAAAGGGTGTTTCAGAACGGCTCAATCAAAAGTAAGTTTGAAGTCTTTTAGTTGAATGCACAGAACAGAAAGAAGCTTCACAGAATGCTTCTGTGTAGTATTTAGTTATAGATATTCCTTTTTCGACTATTACCCTCTTAGCGTTCCGAATGTCCACTGGCAGTTTCTACACAAAGATTGTTTCAGAACAGCTCCTTCAAAGTAAGGCTCAAATCAGTTAGTTGAATGCAGAGAACAGAAAGGAGTTTCAGAGAATGCTTCTGTGTAGTTTTAATTTGGGGATATTCCTTTTTCCACTAATACAATTTTAGCGCTCCGAATGTCCACTTGCGTTTTCTACAGAAAGAGTGTCTCATAACTTCTCAATCAAAAGTATGGTTTAACTCTGTTAGCTGAATGCACAGATCAGAAATAAGTTTCACAGAATGCTTCTGAGTAGTTTTTATTTGGAGATATTCTTTTTCCCAATATAGGCCACTTAGCGCTCAGAATGTCCAATTGCCGTTTCTACAGAATGAGTGTTTCAGAAGGCTCAATCAAAAGTAAGGTTCAACTCTGTTAGTTGAATGCACAGAACAGAAAGAAGTTTCACAGAATGCTTCTGTGTAGTTTATATTTGAATGTATTCCTTTTTCCACTATTACCATCTTAGCGCTCCGAATGTCCACTTGCATTTTCTACAGAAAGAGAGTTTCAGAAAGGCTGAATCAAAAGTAAGGTTCAACTCTGTTACTTGAATGCACAGAACAGCAAGAAGTTTCACAGAATGCTTCTGTGTAGTTTATATTTGAATATATTCCTTTTTCCAGTATTACCCTCTTAGTGCTCCGAATGTCCACTTGCATTTTCTATAGAAAGAGTGTTCTGAACGGCTCAATCAAAAGTATGGTTTTACTCTGTTATTTGAATGCACATATCAGAAATAAGTTTCACAGAATCCTTCCGTGTAGTATTCTGTTGAAGATATTCCTTTTTCGACTATTATCCTCTTAGCTCTCCGAATGTCCAATTTCAGTTTCTAAACAAAGAGTGTTTCAGAACTGCTCCTTCAAAAGTAGGGCTCAACTCTGTTAGTTGAATGCAGAGAACAGAAAGGAGTTTCACAGAATGCCTCTGTGTAGTTTATATTTGAATATATTCCCTTTTTCAGTATTACCCTCTTAGCACTCCGAATGTCCACTTGCATTTTCTACAGAAAGAGTGTTCAGAACTGCTCAATCCAAAGTATGGTTTAACTCTGTTAGCTGAATGCACAGATCAGAAAGAATTTTCACAGAATGCTTCTGTGTACTTTTTATTTGAAGATATTCCTTTCTCCAATATAGGAGTCTTAGCGCTCAGAATGTCGAATTGCAGTATCTACAGAAAGAGTGTTTCTGAACTGCTTAATCAAATGTAAGGTTCAACTCTGTTAGTTGAATGAACGGAACAGAAAGAAGTTTCATAGAATGCTTCTGTGTAGTTTATATTTGAAGATGTTCCTTTTTCCACTATTACCTTCTAAGCGCTCCGAATGTCCACTTGCATTTTCTACAGAATGAGTGTTTCCGAACTGCTCAATCAAAAGTATGGTTTAATTCTGTTAGCTGAATGCACAGATCAGTACGAAGTTTCACGGAATGCTTCTGTGTAGTTTTTATTTGAAGATAGTCCTTTTTCCAATATAGGCCTCTTAGTTCTCCGAATCTCCACTTTCATTTTCTACAGAAAGAGTGTTTCAGAATGGCTCAATCAAAAGTAGGGTTCAACTCATTTAGTTGAATGCACAGAACAGAGAGTAGTTTCACAGAATGCTTCTGTGTAGTATTTATTTGAAGATATTCCTTTTTCCACTATTACCCTCTTAGCGCTCCGAATGTCCACTTGCAGTTTCTACAGAAAGAGTGTTTCAGGACTGCTCCTTCAAAAATAAGGCTCAACCCTGTTAGTTGAAAGCAGAGAACAGAAACAAGTTTCAGAGAATGCCTCTTTGTAGTTTTTATTTGAAGATATTCCTTTTTCCACAATTACCATCTTAGCGCACCGAATGACCACTTGCATTTTCTACAGAAAGAGTGTTTCAGAACTGCTAAATCAAAAGTATCGTTTAACTCTGTTAGCTGAATGCACAGATAAGAAAGAAGTTTCAGAGAATGCATCTGTGTAGTTTTTATTTGAAGATATTCTTTATCCCAATATAGGCATCATAGCGCTCAGTATGTTAAATTGCAGTTTCTACAGAAAGAGTGTTTCAGAACGGCTGAATCAAAAGTAAGGTTCAACTCTGTTAGTTGAATGCACAGAACAAAAAGAAGTTTCACAGAATGCTTCTGAGTAGTTTATATTTGAATATATTCCTTTTTGCACTATTACCCTCTTAGCGCTCCGAATGTCCACTTGCATTTTCTACATAAAGAGTGTTCAGAACGGCTCAATCAAAAATATGGTTTCACTCTGTTAGTTATATGCACATATCAGAAATAAGTTTCAGAGAAGTCTTCTGTGTAGTATTTAGTTGGAGATATTCCTTTTTCGAATATTACCCTCTTAGCACTCCGAATGTCCACTGGCAGTTTCTACACAAAGAGTTTTTCAGAACTGCTCCTTCAAAAGTAATGCTCAACACTGTAAGTTGAATGCAGAGAACAGAAAGAAGCTTCACAGAATGCTTCTGTGTAGTTTATATTTGAATATATTCCTTTTTTCAGTATTACCCTCTTAGCGCTCCGAATGTCCACCTGCATTTTCTACAAAAAGAGTGTTCAGAACTGCTCAATCAAAAGTTGGTTTATCTCTGTTAGCTGAATGCACATATCAGTACGAAGTTTCACAGAATGCTTCTGTGTAGTTTTTATTTGAAGATAGTCCTTTTTCAAATATAGGCCTCTTAGCGCTCCAAATATCCAATTGCAGTTTGTACAGAAAGAGTGTTTCAGAACGGCAAAATGAAAAGTAGGGTTCAACACTTTTAGTTGAATTCACAGAACAGAAAGTAGTTTCACAGATTGCTTCTGTGTAGTATTTATTTGAAGGTATTCCTTTTTCCACTATTACCCTAGTAGCGCTCGGAATGTCCACTTGCAGTTTCTACAGAAAGTGTGTTTCAGGGCTGCTCCTTCAAAAATAAGGCTCAACTCTGTTAGTTGAATGCAGAGAACAGAAAGAAGTTTCAGAGAATGCCTCTGTGTAGTTTTTATTTGAAGATATTCCTTTTTCCACAATTACCAACTTAGCACACCGAATGTCCACTTGCATTTTCTACAGAAAGAGTGTTTCAGAACTGCTAAATCAAATGTATCGTTTAATTCTGTTAGCTGAATGCACAGAACAGAAAGAAGTTTCAGAGAATGCATCTCTGTAGTTTTTATTTGAAGATATTATTTTTCTCAATATAGGCCTCTTAGCGTTCAGAAATCCAATTACAGTTTCTACAGAAAGAGTGTTTCAGAACTGCTCAATCAAAATTAAGGTTCAACTCTGTTAGTTGAATGCACAGAACAGAATGTAGTTTCACAGATTGCTTCTGTGTAGTTTATATTTGAAGATATTCCTTTTTCCACTGTTACCCTCTTAGATCTCCGAATGTCCACTTGCATTTTCTACAGAAAGTGTGTTCAGAACTGCTCTATCAAAAGTATGGTTTAACTCTGTTAGGTGAATGCACAGATCAGAAATAAGTTTCACAGAATTCTTCTGTGTAGTTTTTATTTGAAGATATTCCATTTTCCACTATTACCCACTTAGCGCTCTGAATGTCCAGTTGCATTTTCTACAGAAAGAGTGTTTCAGAACTGCTCAATCAAAAGTATGGTTTAACTCTGTTAGCTGAATGCACAGATCAGAAAGAAGTTTCACAGAATGCTGCTGTGTAGTGTTTATATGAAGATATTCTTTTTACCAATATAGGCCTCTTCGCGCTCAGAATGTCCAATTGCAGTTTCTACAGAAAGAGTGTTTCAGAAAGGCTCAATCAAAAGTAAGGTTCAACTATGTTAGTTGAATGCACAGAACAGAAAGAAGTTTCACAGAATGCTTCTGTGTAGTTTATATTGGAATATATTCCTTTTTGCACTACTACCCTCTTAGCGCTCCAAATGTCCAGTTGCATTTTCTACAGAAAGAGTGTTCAGAACTGATCAATCAAATGTATGATTTAACTCTGTTAGCTGAATGCACAGATCAGAAAAAGTTTCACAGAATGCTTCTGTGTAGTTTTTATTTGAAGATATTCTTTTTCCCAATATAGGCCTCTTATCGCTCAGATTGTCCAATTGAATTTTCTACAGAAAGAGTGTTTCAGAATGGCTCTATCATAAGTAAGGTTCAACTCTGTTATTTGAATGCACAGAACAGAAAGTAGTTTCACAGAATGCCTGTCTGTAGTTCTTATTTGACGATATTACTTTTTCCACTATTACCTTCTTAGAGCTCCGAATGTCCACTTGCATTTTCTACAGAAAGAGTGTTCAGAACTGCTCAATCAAAAGTATGGTTTAACTCTGTTAGTTGAATGCACAGATCAGAAAGAAGTTTCACAGAATTCTTCTGTGTAGTTTTTATTTGAACATATTCCTTTTTCCAATATAGGACTCTTAGCGCTCAGAATTTCCAATTGCAGTATCTACAGAAAGAGAGTTTCAGAACTGGTCAATCAAAAGTAAGGTTCAATATTGTTAGTTGAATGCAAGGAACAGAAAGAAGTTTTACAGAATGCTTCTGTGTAGTTTATATTTGAAGATACTCCTTTTTCCACTATTACCCTCTTAGCGCTCCGAATCACCACTTGCATTTTCTACAGAAAGAGTGTTTCAGAACGGCTCAATCAAAAGTAAGGTTCAACTCTTTTAGTTGAATGCACAGAACAGAGAGAAGTTTCACAGAATGCTTCTGTTTAGTATTTAGTTGAAGATATTCCTTTTTCGACTATTACCCTCTTAGCGTTCCGCATATCCACTGGCAGTTTCTACACAAAGAGTGTTTCAGAACAGCACCTTCAAAAGTAAGGCTCAACTCTGTTAGTTTAATGCAGAGAACAGAAAGGAGTTTCAGAGAATGCTTCTGTGTAGTTTTTATTTGGGGATATTCCTTTTTCCACTATTACAATCTTAGCGCTCCTAATGTCCACTTGCATTTCCTACAGAAACAGTGTTTAATAACTGCTCAATCAAAAGTGTGGTTTAACTCTGTTAGCTGAATGCACAGATCAGAAATAAGTTTCACAGAATTCTTCTGAGTAGTTTTTATTTGGAGATATTCTTTTTCCCAATATAGGCCACTTAGCGCTCAGAATGTCCAATTGCAGTTTCTACAGAATGAGTGTTTCAGGACGGCTCAATCAAAATTAAGGTTCAACTCTGTTAGTTGAATGCACAGAACAGAAAGAAGTTTCACAGAATTCTTCTGTGTAGTTTATATTTGAATATATTCCTTTTTCCAGTATTACCCTCTTAGCGCTCCGAATGTCCACTTGCATTTTCTTCAGAAAGAGTGTTCATAACGGCTCAATCAAAAGTATGGTTTTACTCTGTTAGTTGAATTCACATATCAGAAATAAGTTTCACAGAATGCTTCTGTGTAGTATTTAGCTGAAGATATTCCTTTTTCGACTATTATCCTCTTAGCTCTCCGAATGTCCAATTTCAGTTTCTACACAAAGAGTGTTTCAGAACTGCTCCTTCAAAAGTAAGGCTCAACTCTGTTAGTTGAATGCAGAGAACAGAAAGAAGTTGCAGAGAACAGAAAGAAATTTCACAGAATGCTTCTGTGTACTTTATATTTGAATATATTCCTTTTTCCACTACTACCCTCTTAGCGCTCCAAATGTCCAGTTGCATTTTCTACAGAAATAGTGTTCAGAACTGCTCAATCAAATGTACGGTTTAACTCTGTTAGCTGAATGCACAGATCAGAAAGAAGTTTCACAGAATGATTCTGTGTAGTTTATATTTGAAGATATTCCTTTCTGTTCTCTGCATTAAAATCAATCAAAAAATTATATTGAAATTGAAATACTGAATTTTATACTAAAGACAAGGCATCCAACTGAAAATGAAATTTTCCAGGTGAAAATTTCCAAATCATAAATATGTAGGGACAAAAAACTTTATTTATAAAGAAAAAGATAATTCTAATTAATTGATGATTCAAAGGTTTACAACTTTAAAAAATAAATATTATCTTTGAAGTAAAGTCCATTTAAATTATTTATGCCGCCAAAATTTTAGTAATTGTATATGTATATCATGTAAACTTTTTCGAGAATGATGGAATTGGAAATGTTAGGGTATTATGCGGAAAAAATCACCTAAAGAAAAAAATTATCTCCTCATGAAGGATTACTTTAGCCACTTTGACAGGTGTAGGTAAAGGAACACTTAATGCACATCAATATGATTAGGAGATGCGCGCTTAGATATACGTTATCATTGAAAAGAGAATTGTATTATCAGGTTTGCAGGGGCCCTTCTTATCCTTCATATTTATGTAACTTTGTCATCTATAGAAAGATTATAGGAATTTTAAAAATAGCTGATAGTTAAGAAACATCACCATAACACTGTGCTGAATGCATAATAAAACATTTCCCTTCTCTCTAAAAGCCTTTTAAAATTATGTACCATAATCAGTATGGCCAGCAGAGGGTCATTTCCATGTTCAAGTTCCTCTGTTTCTCGAGGGTGAGAATCCTTCTATAGTCTTCTGAGGGTGACACTGTAGTGTTTTCTTAGCCTGATTATTTTTATCTATTTTTTCCGATGCTTTCCTTTGTATATTTACATTTTACATATTGAAAGTTATTTTTTCAAATATTTTATATGCAAGTTTACAAAGTACAACGACTGTACATTAAAATAACTTATTTATGCCATATGGAAGATTAAATATAATTTTACAATATCTGATATTGATTGTTTAGTTTCTAATCATTGATACTTGACATGATTTTTCCCAGCATACCTCAAAATATTCTTCAAAATCCTGCGAATTAATTCCTGTAACACTTCTGAGGTGTATTAATAAGCTAGAGATGTAAAGAAGATTTGCAGAGAAAATTAGGTTCCCAAATTAGAAATTTTGTCCCACTATCGACTAGAAACCTCTTGAAATGATCAAAAACAATAATAATGCATGTCATAGAGGAAAACCAATAAGGCTGCTGCAGTATGACTACCTCTGTGACCTCAGACAAGTTACGTGTGGGTCCCTACTTCTGTGACCTCAGACAAGTTACGTGTGGGTCCGCACTTATTTTCTTCATCTCTAATAAATATTCGACAAATCTCATTTTCAAAAGTCTTTTAAGGCCTATCCACCTTTCTTTTTCTGATGGAGTTTTGCTCTCATTGCCCAGGCTGCAGTGCAATGTCATGGTCTCGGCTCACACAACCTCCGACTCCCGGGTTCATGTGATTCTCCTGCCTCCACCTCCTGAGTAGCTGGGATTACAGGTGCGCAACACAACGCCCAGCTAATTTTTTGTATTTTTAGTAGAGATGGGGTTTCACCATGTTGGTCAGGCTGGTCTTGAACTCCCGACCTCAGGTGATCTGCACGCCTCGGCCTCTCAAACTGCTGGGATTACAGTCATGAGCAACCGCGGCCTGTGAGGGCTTTCTACTTTTAAGATGTCAGGACGTATAGCCTGGGAGGTAAATGGTAGTATATATATACATATATATATGTATATATATATACACACACACACACTGTATATATATACATATATACGGTATATTATACTATATATACATATATACTGAATATTATACTCTATATATACATATCTACTGTATATTATGTTTATATATATATACACATACACACATACACACATACACACATGAGACAGAGAGAAGAGATAGACAATTTCATGTGAAAATATAAACTGTTAACATAATATTTTGCTTCTCTGAGGAATATTTAGCATTGTTCTCAATCTTCTCTGCAGAATTTAAGCATTTTTCTCAGAACTCACCAGATAGAATGAGGGAGGGGCCATATGATACGAGCCAGAGATGAAGGGAGAACAATAGAGAGGGTGCTTTGGGAAAAATAGTACAGTAAGGCTAGGGAATACTTCTCTCCAACAAAAAGACCAAGGTCACAGCTGTATCTCTTCAGAAGCCAAACTTTCTTTTAAAATGTCAATTTCCATCTATTTCTTGCTTCACAGACATTCCATTCATTGCTGGATTTCAAATAAAGCCTTTCCATGTGCAACCTTTCTATAGAAAAAGAGAAATATGGGGGACAGTACAGTCTAAGAAGTGATTAAGAATATCTAGTGGACTTTCCCAGACTGTAAATCTTTACATATATCTGAGCCTAATGAGGTGATTTATTGTGCTATAATGCACAGTGAACTATACAGATGCTTCTTTTTGATCATGCTGCAGAATGGAACTAAATACTAAATACCAAATAGCACTCCCATGATTCTTATACATGTCATTCATATGGCATATTTATGCTTTTTTATATAGCAATTCTTATTCTTAGCTCTTAGGCAACTACGGAATCTATTTGTCATTTTAATAGTCATGCTCCATTTGAGTTATGCAAGGTAGAAATTCTAAGTAGATAATCTTGTTTTTATTGAAAGTTTTTAGTAAACATTTTGGAAAAAGTCTGTTTTTTGATGCTACTTCTGCACGCTTTCTCAACATGATATTACTTGGTATTGTCCTTATTAACCATAGTACACCATATTCTGCAAATGTTAGAGAGGGTTAAAAATCAGTCATGTATAAGTAAAGCTAATGAAATAGAAAGGAAACCATATTTAGGAAATGGAAGGCAGAAGCAAATGTATTAACCGTGAGTTAGAAACGGTTTAGTCTTTGGAATGAAGCAGCAAGAGTTTAAAAATCTGGTTTGTGATTCACTAGCTTTGTGACCTTGGAGAATTACCTCAGATTTCTGAGTATCAGTTTAGTAGGTGATATCAATTGCAACTTCGCAGAAATATCACAAGTATTAAATAAAGGACTTAGTATCTGGGAGAGCATAGAAAATTACTAATAGTTACATTTTTGTTAATATTACCGTTATTATTATCATACGTATAGTATTTTCTTTCACTGACAATGCATTTAGGACATAAGGAGAACTATAGAACAGTGCTTCTCCAACTTAAATGCAGAGCATGAATCACCTGGAGTTTTGTCAAAATGCGAATTCTGACTCAGTAGCCCTGCAAACTAAGGAAATCTTGGTAATGCTGGTGCTGCTAGTTCACCAACAGACCACACGTTTTGCAACAGCTATATAGAATGTCCTGTTTCTTTTTTTAATCACAAAACATGGCAAGCTCTAAAATAAAGCAGAATAACAGATTTAAATGTTAATACTCATGTCCTCAATTTATAATTTCTCCCTCCCTAACAATGGTATAATTCTGATTAAAAATTAGCAAAGAAAAAAATGGAAATTAATCTTCCTATGTTTATTCTTTTAACAAATTCTGTGTGATTACTACTGGGTTACTTGCTGTAGGAAATAGAAAAATTGCTTTGACATAGATCCTCAAGAATCTGTCCCACTACAAGCTTATTTTTGTAGGAAGCTAAAAGATTTATATAAATAACCGTAATTAAAGAGACAAATGAAGAAGTGCAATGAAAGACGTAGGGAAAGTGCTAGAGGAGTTCGGGGTGGAGGAAAATTATCCTCAAATAATATCTATGCGTAACATTATGCTATCTTCCCTAACCAGCGCTTGACCAGATTGTCACAGTGAACTTTGGTCCTTTCTTATATCTTAGTTTTGGTTCCCACATCCTTCTGTTTGGGGAAGTTCTTGTTTTCCTCATGTAATGACAACAACACTTAAACAATGTATACCAGATAAAAGGAACTATATTGCTTGCTTTATTTACATAGTTAATTTAATTTGTACAATGAACTATGAAGTAATCAGCATTATTTCCTTCATTTTACATATGAGAAAATGGAGAATCAGCGACATTGAATCATCTCAAGTTTCTAAAATATCCACTCTCACCAGGCTGTTTACCCTGTTTTTGTCTGTATGCTGCTATAACAAAATGCCACAGATTGAGTAATTCATAAAAAACAGAAATGTATTTCTCACAGTTCTGGGGCTGAGAAGTCCGAAATCAAGGCAGCGGAGATTTGGCAGTTGGTCCCGAGGTGGCACCTTCTTGCTTCGTCTTCACGTGACAAAAGTGGGCAAAAATGGACAATGTGACGACATGGCAGAAGAGACTGAGGAGCCCGGCATTCCTCTAAAGCATCTTTTACGAGGACGTTTATCTCATTCATGAGGGTGGATCCTTCTTCACTTAATCACTTAACCAAAAGCCCCATCTCTTGATGTCATTGTCCTGGGATTTTAGTTTCAACATACAAACTTTGGATGGGCACATAGGTTCAAATCATAGCACCCTCCAAATTATAATGCCTCTCTCATGCCTGTTCTCCTTGAAGTACCCTCTGGTTTTGCTCTCTTCATTCTTGCCATCACAGTTAACCCTTCAGTTCCATTTCTTTAAGTAATCTCTAAATTTGTAAGATGGTTCCATCTTTTTTTTTTGTATATGGCAGTCTCTCAAACATATTTGTCATATGAACTAAGCAGGTAAATATGTAAATGCCAGCTAAATTTTAGTGAATGATATAATGGCCTAAAGTTGTATCTACCCTTCAGCCAAATATATTTACTTTTAGTAGCAATCTCCTGTCATATACAAAGTCACGACTCTAGGGGTAAACATTTTAGCCTGTGGGTAAGATGTAAAGCAGTGGTATGTTATAGTGACAACTCACTGTCATAGCACTGGGACATGCTCCTCTATCTGCTACAAATTGAATCAACAAAATATATATGATTTTGTCAGATTTAAATGTATGCTCCTGTTAGTAAAATAAAAGTATGGGAAAACTTTACGGAGTAGATTTAATAGAAATGTTTTCCTGAGTTATCTGCCTTCTTTATTTTTATGTTATGCTTTAAGTCTATGGTCAATGTATAGAGCTATGATTGATGTGCTTTTCCAATTCTGTTCAGATCAGACAGGTTAATTTTCTTCTTTTAAATCTTCTTGAATTTTGTCTAACACTTTTTGTTCCAATTTCTTACTAGATTATACTCCCTTCCCTAACTGCTTCATGATTACTTATACACAAACAATATTATGATATTGACACATTGAATTCATTTTAGGTGATGATTTTGGTCATAAACATGAGCAGGTTGTGAAGTGTTTCAGCCATCCCAGGGCATGGGCTGTCAGTCCCTTGTCTAATGTTTCAAAAAAATCTTGAATTTGTGATGATGCTGTGATGGTCCCTCAGATATTCTTACACACATCTTTGCCCCTTGTTCCCTCTAACTTTCCTCTTCTGATAAAAAAGCAAACACTGCCAAGCTCAAATGGAATTACATTTGGATGCAAGTGTCACTATGCAATGGTTGCCAATAAAAGTACACAAGGAATTTTATTATGGTGAATTAAAGGCAAACAGACTTCAGAGAAATGAGCACGAACATGAAAATGGCGCATGGTACGCGGATCTCACTGGAAAGTCATTCTGTACACAATGTTTTCACTAGAAAAATCCATTAGCTTTAGCTAGAAATTGAAATTACTTTGTAGGAAATCAGAATAAAATATGTGAAAACATTATATTCTGTGCAAGATTAATACCACGCCTGGTGTTGAAAGGTTTGTGGTCTTGCTTCGACGATGCTAAAAGGTCAGAAACCACAAAGATGCATATGTGTTGTCGTTTGCACAGTTACTAATTTTTCTCATTATTTCCATAATGCGATGTGCTGTTTCAACAGAGAAACCCTCTGGAGAGTGGCTTGCACTGTTTTCAGGCAGCTCTTTTGCTTTCATGTTTTGGCCTTGGCCAGGGAATTCAGACAGACTTTTCAGTTATTTTCGACAAGAATGTATTCATTTATTGTTTTAAATAATAATAAATAGATTTTAAAATTACTGTACATTACTGCACTTTAAACGCCATGAGGTCAAGGACTCTAAAGTCTGGACATCATTGTATACCCTACATCTTGCACAAGGTTTAGAAAAAATGGCATGGACACCTATTTTTTGAATCAATAAATGAATACATAAAAGAATTCCAAACTCTAGTCCAAGGTTTTAGATTAATAATGTATTAAAATGCGTAAAATTTATAGACAAAACTCTTCTTATTTAGAAGTTTATTCTTTAATTGGAGAGATAAAATATATGCACATAAAAGCTTAAGGAAAAATAATAAGGGTTTTGAAGTACTTACTATGTGAAAAATTTAGCATAAATCTTACATCCATTTATTTAACACATTTTATACGTTGCATTATTTATATATAGTGCTGATTGGTAGAATTCATATGTGAACGGAACTATAAAAATTTTGAGGATAAGCACTAGAAACACAGAATAAATAGAGTGTTAACATGCAAAACACAGAAATACTTCAATTGACTAGGTGAAAGAAAAGATTTCTGGTTCCATGTACACTGATTATTGAGGGATGAGTATGACATTATTATGCCAGAATCAATAAATATTTTAAATAGGGAGAAAACTATAATTATATATCTTTGTGTTCAACAGGAGTAGCAGTACTGATAAAGTAGATGTTTGTTATACCTTTTTTATAGTCTTTTAAAGTTGTTTATAAATAAAATCTACTCTTAGTTAATTAATGGTTGATGTTCATTGAAGTGCTTTCAAATTTTTGACCTCTGAATTGCCTTGTACATATGGAGAAATAAAGCTTGCCTAGCATAATTTCTTGAGTGGAGAATGAATGATCTGGATAGATTTGTTGACAATATGTCTGTACTTATTTTATTAATTCTTTAATCTTCATGAAGAAAAATATAAAAGTCATATTCTAGTGTTTTATACCATGGAAAAAATGTCTTATCCTTTTCCTAAGGAAAAATACATCATGACACAAAAGTAAAGTTAATTAAATTACTTACTTTATTAATTAACTGTCTATTATTTCTATGGGTTGAAGTAAATTTGATACTCAATGCTATTTAATCTAATTCTAAAAGCTTGAATGAGTAATGATTTTTTCATGTAAGGTTAGTTGAAATAAATTATCACTGATTTTCAGATTTAATATTAATTAGCTATTGCATATTCTTAATGGGATATAAGTGTTTAAAAAGCCCTTTTTGGTTGCGAAAAGACCACGCCCATTGTAGACTTCTTAGAATACATCACATCTGGCCTCCTTTTTAGAGTGGGGAATTCAACTCATAAGTGGCTGGACATTGATTCTGAACATTTTGAACATTATTTGCCTGTCTTCACTCATACTGGTTGCTGTTCTTTTATAAGTAATCACCATGTTTAGCATGCACTTGAACTATTGTTACTTAGGGTGCTTGACTATTTACAAGTCTCACTAGGATTCTAGGTATTCATTAGTCTCGTGGTGTGTATTTGCTGATGGTCCTATTATCTTTGTTGGTTCAGTTACACAGTACCATCCAAGATGCTGCAACACATTATACACAGGGTATGGGTTGTGGGAGCTACAGATATCAGTTATTATTTAGGCTCAGAAACTTAGAATCTCTGCAAGGTTGGACATGATCCTTAGTCTTGTTTTAAGACCGTCTTGTTTTAAAAGTTAAACCCAAATTCTTAAAATATAGAATAGGGGTGCTAGTAGTGCTCACAGAATTGTAGTAAAGATCAGCTGGGAAAGAAGAGCCTATTAAACAGAGCCTGGTATTTAATAAGTATCAGCTGCCTTCAATTAGGAATCTGTGTTGTCATGATTAGAAGATTGCTGGTTTATTTTACAGATCTGTAAGTATAGCCAAAATATGTCAAAATAACCACCAGAAAGAATCATATACCGTCCCTTGAACATTTCATCCCTAGAATCTAGCCAGATTAGCATGTCTATACTGGCAATACTGTTAACACAGATTGTGCTCAAACCCCTCATTGACTTTTCAGCACCTGTAAATTACTGGAGATTTAGGAAGAAGTCTGGGGTTATGGCTTAGTTAAGCTGAGTGGCCAGAAAGTGTGAGATGCTGGATGCCTCCTCCAGTTCATTTCTCCAGCGGCCGCACCAGGCGTATCCATAGCTCCGCTCCCGGGAGCTCGTCTCCGGCGTGGGGCGTGTGCGCACCCCTGGCCGGGCGGAGCCTGGAGCCTGCTCATTAGCAGCGCGGGCAGCTCGTGCGCCCGCAGGAGGGAGGCGGAAGCACAGCCCTGAGCCGCCAGCAGGAGGAGGGAGCGCGGCGGCTGCAGGCAGGGGAGGGAGAGGAAAGAACGGAGGGACGGTTCCCGGACAGAGCGGGAGGAATCGGGGAGCGGCCAGTCCAGGGGGAGCTGCTCCGCTGCGCTGCGCTCGTTATTCACAGGACGCGGCGGCGCTTCCCGGGGCCGCTTCCCGGTCCCCTGGGTGGAGGCTGCCATCTAAACCTGACTCCAGGTGAGTTCCCCAAAGAGGCGAAGCGAGGGGTCTCGAACCAGAGACTTGGAACTGGCGAGGCTGCTCGGCTCCCCAAGCGCTGCTGCCTTGACATTTCCCGATTCACGGGAGGTTTTGGGGGCGGCTGCACAGGCTGGAGGGGCGGATGGGCGGTTGCGATCCTCAGCCGGCGTGGGGGCGTTCGGGAGGAATTAGCTTCAGTGAACGGGGTTTTAGGAGATGTCCGCAAGGCACGCGCTATGTACGCGTTTCTAGACGAGCTTTTGAGACAGAAATTTGGCTTCCCGGATGCCCGTTTTGGCCTTCTGTCCTTCCTTTTGCTTGCCTCATGCCCAATTTTCCAAGCCGAGGAAAGGACTGGAAGGGCGTGGAAGTAGGAGGTCTGGGCACAGCATTCGGCAGGGCAGCCCTGGTCTCCAAGTTTGGGGGTGGGGGGTGGGACTCTTTTCCTTTCAGCCTAATTTACCAGGGGAAAACCCGCAGAGCACCTTGAGGTGCCTTTGCTCCGCACCCTCCATAAGCTTATTAGAGGGAACTTGAGGCTCGCTAGACAACCTGTGACAGGTGACGGCAATTTAGCTTAAAAGCCATGTTGGTTCACTTCGTCTCCTCTTTATCCTTTGTTGCAAAATTGATACCTTTTTGGATTTCTTTAACAGCACAAAGTTTAAGTGGCCGGCTGACAGGAAATATTTCTTTTGAAAATGCTATGAGAAAAGTGATGAGTTAACGTTGAGAGAAAGGCAACTTTATTTTCTCGGAAGAACTTTGGGGAAAGAGATTGATAGGGAAATTCTGGGCATGAAATTATGGACATTTCCCACAGAACTTCCTTCATTTATTTATTTTTTTACATTTCCTTCATTTTTTTTTTTAATCGTGTGTGTGTGTATCAGAGAGACAAAATTCGTTGGAGGTATTAGGACTTTATTTGGTTTAGAAGTTTCTTTCTTACTAATAGCACTAATTTGTGATCTTCATGATTATAAGAATTTACTAAGTGTTTTGCTTTTAGGTGTTTTGGGTCTGTTTTTTAAAAAAATTCAATACTTACTTTGTGGGCCTTGCTGAATACCTCTCAATAAAATCGGTGGGCATACAGTTAGTGACATGACCCCTGTGGATTTAATAGCAGGTAAGTATACAAATGATAAGTTTAGGAAATAAATGTCAGAATCAACATTTAGGTGTGAAATTGAAATATCTTTCAAATATTTACCAAACTCTCTTATAGGATCCAATGTCATTTTATGGTCAAGAGAGCTTAAAGGTTTCTCAGATTGAGATATATGTATCTACTTTGTTAATCCAAATGTAATGTTTTATTTTGTTCTTTAATGACTGTTTGAATTCAACAAATAAAACTTGCGTATTTAATGTAAGGTTCTTTCACATATATTACTTCTCCAATTTTTAATATAAATTTAAGGAGAAAAGCAATATTCCATTTTGTAGATGAAGAGACTGTGTCACAGAAGTATTACTTTACCTAGATTTCTGTAATTATTATGTTATAAACTTAGAAATTACATATTATTCTGGAACATATAAAATATATGAATGTTATAAACCATAAGAATTCAGACCTATGCTATTTAACTTCAAGTTTAGTTCTTTACCCAAACAATTGCATGACTACATTGAGACTACTGAAGTAATTATATATGAACACGCTATACGAAAAAATACTTAAAACATTTCTTATTTTTGTTGTTTCTCTTTGATATAAAATATACTATAATTTAATGGAGTTATATTCCATATTTAGATGCTCCTAACTTCCAAATAACACCTAAACTCCTAAAAACTGACCTGTGTCCTTCTTAATAGAAGTGGCTTGACCGGGAGACCCAATTTTTACTAAGAATATTCTTGGGATAATTTATGTCTTATAATCAAGATAAAGACAGGCCACATTTAGTTGTATTTTTAAACCACTTAGTGTGAAGTTGCAACGCAGACATAACTTGCTTTCAGGCTACACTGCCAGCTTTGCAGTGAATAGTCTTTAAGATTCCGTGGAAACATTGGCAGATATAGCTAATGTCTATCTGATGTAGGATTTATGAGAAAAGGAGAGGTAGAAACTGAATGCTCTTATATTTCATATGTGACCACATTCATAAAACTTTATTGATAAGTACTTTGTTGTCTGACACGGGCTGATACAAATAGGCTTCTTCAAGAGTTGAGGAAGAAAACTAAATCCCTATAATACAGCCTTTTTCCTCCTTTTCTTTCTTAAGCGGTAATAGTTGATCCTAGCTTTTGTGTGTCTATGCATGCTCAATACAGTTAGGGGTATAAGGAGAAGTTAAGCAAGAATATTGAATGCTAGCTAGGAAAGTTTTTGGAGTCTCAAATACTTTGGAACGATTTTTCACATTATATACATAAAATTCCTAGTTACATTTGGGAACTAAGTATATTATACACAACTTTGCATCTGATTACAGGATTCCCTGTACATTTATAGCTCAGGTATTCTGGAAAGAGTCAAGATAATTAGTTTTATGGCTCTTGCCCGTGTGACCTGTTTCTTTCTGGTCCTGATATTAAAAGGATGACTTAAATTTTCTGGAATGTCAAAATTTTCTCTTCCCTTGGATCCTACAAAATACTTCAAGCAGTGTATGTGTGATACTCGCTGTCATTCCAACATTTCCAATCCTCCTGAGAATGCTAAACAATGCCCTAGATTTCTTCCTTTGTAATTCTTTCAGATAGAGGGTTAGCTGAGTTAGGAAGAAAGGAGAGAGGGAGAGAAGAAGAGAGATGACATTTTATCCCTCAGGAAAGAACAAGACCAATTGTATTCCTAATTTAGAAATATTATTCTACAAACATTCCTGAACAAGAGGGCTTTGCATATACATTAAAGCAGAATACCTAGTCAACTTCTAGTTATGCCATGTAGTGAAATGGAAGTAAGATGAGCAGGCCGAGATCATTTTTGTTGGAGAACTGAGACCACATGAAATAGGTAACAGAGTTACCCCAACTGGGGGGCAAGAGGACTTGAAAGTTTCCTCCATAAATTTGCAGTTAGTACAGGGCTGCTCCAGTGATCAGAGTCATGAATGCCCTAGAGTGTCTGTATAACCCTGTACACAGGCTGAGACAGCTCTAACGGCCCAGAAAAGCCTCTGGACAGAATCACTGCACCCTTGGACATTGTCCGACCGCATGTATGAGAATAGTGAGTGCTGAGGAGTTGTGGGTAGCTCGGTACAACTCTTGCTAAAGGAGTGTCATCAACATTCATTGCTGAAAGTGAATTTTTTCATTCACATATGTGATGCCTATTAGGTCATGATTTCTTGGATACCAATTTGTACAAGATATGAATTAATTTTTGAACATCCTTTCTTAAAAGTACCATGTTCATATAGTTGCTCATTTTAATATGAGTAGTTCAGATGGGACATAATAGAGTAAGGAAATGATTGAACATCCTAAGATCTAGTGTATATACCTTTGTTCATGATGAGATTCATCCCCTGTCCCCCTTTGTAGTGACACTGATGGCATAAGGAGTATTAGATGAAATTTAATGCAGAAAACAATGGGATATATGAATGGTAGATATGGTTGACAACCACCATTTTCACTGAAGTTGTTTCAAAGCAAAGAAATTTGGGATAAATTCATTTTATTTGCTCCTGAAGGGTAATTAGGAATAAGTAGGAATTGTGAAGAGGCTGTAGTGTTGACATTAAGAGAAGTTTTTGATTCTTAAAATAGGATATATTACACAAGAGTGAACAAACAGAAGATACTGAACAAATATTCTGTCATAAGTAAGTGATGGATTATTCGGACTTGTTGAACTATGTTTTTAAATGTATTATTTAAATATTTAAATATTATTAAAACCTTAAATAATATTTAAATATTATAAAAGTTGTAGAAAATTATGTTTTCAATACAAATATACACTTATAAGCTATATTGTAGATATGGGAGTAAACAATGCAATTTTTTTTAACTGAGTGAAAAATTTAGTTTTTTAAAATTCCAAATGGAGCTAACAGCTTAGTGTGATACATATTTTGAATTTCAAAATTTGTAACCAAATAGGACAAATGTGTTGAACTGTACTTTTCTTGAAGAACCGTGATAAGAATGAGCGGTGAAAAAATTACAGCATACTTACCAGGGATCAAATACTTGCTTAGGGTTAAAAAGAAAAATCTCAGCAAACGCTAGAAATGAGGTACACGATCTATCAGAGACCCATGATTAAAGTGGTATCTTGTTAGGTATATGAGCTTGAAAAGAAACGGCATAGCTTCACTTTACCCCAGTTGCTTCTTTTGTAAAACGGGGAGACTAAGAGTGTGGTAACTCAAAATCCTTTGTTAATGATTTTCTTCTTAGAACAGTGCCAGGTCCAATTAGGATTAGATTGCTATTTTTATTATTGATATTTGCCCTAGTTCTGCCTTTTATTGACTGTGTGAAATTGGTGAAGATCCCTTTCTGAAGCTTTGTTTCTTACCTACAAGCTGGGAATAGAATACCTGCTATGAAGAGTGGTTGTTAGTACATTAGAAAGGCTGGATATTTGTTTATATAAGGGGCTCAGCGCATGGTAGAAATTTGATAGCATTTTTTGCTTGCCCTCCCATGTATTACTGTGAAGACATCCCACATATTATGTCCAAGTTTTTATTTTCCCCTCAAATGCAATGTCAAGCACAAAACATTCCCATCTCCCAATTCTCTTCTGATGTTCTACAACCATTAAAGTATAGAAAACTAGAATGAGTGTTTTTATAACTTTTGCTGTACTTAAGCATGTGGAGAGAAGAGCGCTAGATCACAGGACACACTTTGATAGGAAAAGGGAAATATTTACACTGCAAACAACTTTCTCCTCATGCTTAACAGTTTTATGCTGTCATTCTGTCAGCACCAAGTGAGATTTTTCTATTTAAATAGTTTTCTATTTGTGGTATGATAATTCATGTATGGACTTCATGTAACTAACATAAATATAATGGATGGTTGAGAAGTGGTTTATTTTTACCAAGAGGAAAAAATGTGTACACGATTTTTTAAAATATTGCTTTGAAAATATTTAAAATTAATTTTGATTCAGTTGGTGGAAGATAGCGTCACAAACTCACTGCTAGTGGTATTCTTGAGAAGTAATGTTTGAATTTTCTAGGTATTGTCCCCAGACTGCCTTAAAAGAATTTAATTTTAGATGTAAATTTTCTGCTTAACATGGAAGATTTTCCCTGAAAATATTAGCTTCATCAGATACATAGTTGCTTAGGGGTAGCTGCATGGAATTATGGGAAGAGTGAAATAGAAAAAAATTTTCATGTCTAAGTTATACATACTGGTGTAATCATATTGATTGGATGATAATGATAATTACAGCAATAATGTGATTGAAAGGGTAAGCAAGTAACATATACTACAGTTACTAATATAATCCTGTGATTGAGTTTACCACTTCGTTTCTCTTTCCTGGAAACCCTTAAGTTTGTCACTATTGCACTTTATTTCCTTTGCTTATTGTAGTGGTGTATTAGTTGTATTACTGCTGCTATAACAAATTACGACACATTTACATAACTTAACACATATTTATTGTCTTGCAGTTTCAAAGGTCAGAAGTCCAAAATCACTTTAATTAGGCTAAGTCAATGTGTCTGCAGTGTGGGTTCCTTCTCGAGGTGCTGAGGGGAGAATCCATTCTCTTGCATTTTCTGCTTCTGGTGGCACCTGTCTTCATTGTCTTTTCCCCATTCCTCCATTTTCAAGGTGCGTTGCTTTTATTTCTGTTTCTGTCTCCGCGCTGTCTCCTCCTTTAACTTTGAGTCCTTCTCTCCACTTCATCTAAGGACTCCTGTGATTACTTTGGACTCACGTGGATGATCTGGGATAATCACCTTGTCTCCAGATCCTTAAATGAATCGTATCTACAAGTCCTTTGGCTGTGTAAGGCAGCACATTCCCAGGGCCGGGAGATTAGGTGAAGAACATCTTTTGGGACTATTATGCAGCCTATCACAAGTGGTAATATCACTTTTATGCCTTGAGACCCTGAAATTAATGTACTTGCTTACGCATGGAAAAACAATGTATCTGTGGGGGTAACAGTTTATTTTTGAACCATTAGAAGGTATTGATGGGGAAGTTTTCATCTGACAACAGATACTGATAAATTAAATACCCTTAGATTTGTCAAAACTAGCTTTAGTAAAATATAAGTAAAAGTATTTGCACTGCTAGGGTCAAAAATATTAATTAAACCCATTATTTATCAAGGCCAAGTCCTGGATT
This sequence comes from Symphalangus syndactylus, assembly GCF_028878055.3. Classification (NCBI taxonomy): domain Eukaryota; kingdom Metazoa; phylum Chordata; class Mammalia; order Primates; family Hylobatidae; genus Symphalangus; species Symphalangus syndactylus. The sequence goes on along the minus strand of NC_072447.2, from coordinate 160,409,111 downwards.
AGTTAGGTTTAAATTAACCTAGAACATTATCTTCCATAGTGCTTAATTGTGAAGCTTAGTTCTTGTTGACAAAAGCTCATCCATATAAGAAAGCATCGAAAGGTTGGTGTTTTTTTAACCTTTGCAGAATATAACTTTTCAAAGGGATGTTAGACAGTAGTTCCATCACAATTGATGCAGTTCACAGACATTCTTTGTGAATATTTTATCTCATGAGTTATATCTATGACACTAATCATAGACTTCTAGAAGAAATTTAGCAATGGTCATGTCAGCCTTTCAAATCTTTCTGTAACCTAGAAGAGGATCATTGCATAAGATAGATTCATTTTCCCCTTTATTCCATTGTTGCCAGAGAGAACTTGAAATGCCCTGTTCAAATTAATTTAATGCAAATGAATTCTTGCTGCCTCACAAGTAGTTTGTCCTTCATTTTTCTTAAAATTATATTGAAAATGGATGTGACCTGCTTTACTGGTTGTTGTGCAGGAAGCGTTGTCCTTCCTGAAAGCTCCCTCCGTTGTCAAAATGAAGCCATTAAGAGTAAAGTAAATTATATTATCTGATCATAGTATCACAATTGACCTTAAAACAATAAATTTTATAATCAGTGCAAATTGCTGAATAGTGTTTGCAGTTGTAGAAATTTCAAAGGAAACCCTGGTTGAGATACAAAGCTGCTATAATCATTTTTAAAATCTTTGTTTTTCTTTTACTTTGGAACAGTAGTGCAGTAAGTACTTTTGCCTTATTGTTCTCTCTGCCTTCCAGAAACCCTCATTCAAATATTCTAAGTTTTTAAGTCTTTTTCATTTCTTTTAATATTGTAACATTTAACAATGTCAAAGAAAGTATAATTTTTCTGGAAATCAAGCTAAAAATAAAGAGAAGCCGATGTAAATGAACATCAAATTAACAAGATTGATTAGGAAAAGTAATTTTTGAAAAGGGCCCAAAATCCCTTTGCACATAAATGCAAAAGAATTTAGTGAAAGAAGGTGAAACTGGAGTAAAGAACTCTACGGATGCGTAAGTAACTCTTAATAAGAATGAGTAACGTACATGCGTATCTTTAGCTCCCAGTTTCAGAGATACAGTAGTTGTACAACAAATGGTCCTTTCCTGCTCTTAAGGAAGCCTCTCCTCCTCCAGCCATGCCATTCCTCAGAGCAAGCTCTTCCACTGAGTTTTCAGCAACCATAAGTAAGAAGGATGGTACGATAGGCTGCGTGTACATATGGCCCTCATTAGCAGGCCAACTGTTCCTTTTGCCCACCCACATCACTGGGGACATATGGCGTTACTTTGACTGTTGAAACAAGTGTGTGTGGACATATCTTGGTATGAGTAAAAGACTGTTGATTGTCTTTCTCTTGTCGCTCGTGCAACCGTCTCCTTGTGGAGATCGTATTATCCATAACACTAGATTTGAGGATGATAAATGACGTTGTTATTATTAACTGAATTTGCCTCTCTAGTTTGATCACAAAACCAGCGAATGTTTGCTTATGGAACATGTAAAGCTTATAGAAGACGGAAAGCTTACAGAAAGAAATGATGGCTTTTCTAAGCATAAGAGTCAGGTCTTTTTCAATCAAAAACTAACTCATTCAAAAATTCAAGAGTTCTGTAAAACCAGAACAGCAGAGGTTTCAGAAATGCTATTGAGATCATTTATTATAAAATAGCCATTAATGAAATGTAATAGTGAGTCTGTTGTTGTGACTATGTGGAGAAATGAATGAGAAAATATAAGATAGGCTGGAATGAAGAGAGTCATCGGATCCCAACATAATTCATTTTGTATAGTTCACAGTATTGTAGCTTTAAAAAAATTATGAATTTTTTCAGTACTGTGAATTCTGAATTTGCAATATGAGGCTTTTCAATCCTTGCAACAAGTGTGTATTTTTCAGTGGTTCTAGAATTATCGGGGCTTTCGAGCTGCTTCTGATAAGAAGGCAAGGCTAGAGGACTCGTGTTGAGGTGGCATTTGCACAGGACTTTAGATAACATACATCGATGATGTAGAGAGAAGAGCGGGTGATGTTGCTGTGGATTATAGTGGAAAGGCACCTTTTGCTCCCTCTGCTGACCTATTTGTGTATTCAGCTGTGTAGCATATTTCTTGTATAATTACATAGTAATTTCACACACTACATTAAGAAAATCTGAACAATTTTTACTAAACTCATGTTTTCTAAATATTAAGTAAATAAAACCAATATTTGGCTAGGTAACATTTATAAAAACAGGATTTCTAGATAGATGATGATAAATTTTCATCTATATCTATAGAGCTGATAAATTTTCAAAACCCTTTGAATATCACTTGTACTACAAAGTCTCGTTTCAGTTTCAGTGCCATGGCACATTGATTAATCACCACTAAAGCGGTACATGAAATATTTGGCAATATAGGTATTTGGTAATGGTGATTGATGCACAGAATACGGCACCGTTATTATGCACTGGCCTTGAGAACTTTAGTTTTCATCTTCGATCACCTGATAGAGAACAAACTAACAGCTTTTTTCTTTCACCTTGCTGGAGAATAAACTAACAACTTCAAATTATCTGATCCATCCAAAAACTTATTTCCGTGAAACTCACTGATTTATTTATTATTTCGTGGGGATCACTATTATTTGCTGTAGTAAAATATCAAATGATCGATGTTTTATACCAACATGGCAGCTCACATGGTAGGCAACAGAATGAAAACAAACAGGTTTACTACCAAGAATTATACTATATTGCTTTTATTGACAGAAAAAGCATACAGATAATTTTATTCAGAGATTTTATGTGAATTATTTTGATAAGTGTACACATATATTTATAACTGACCTTTCTTTGTCAAGTGTGTGCCCACACACGTATTCATACTAAATCAATCTTAGAGATCTTATCCAAAGATTGAATTTCTTAAAGTGACTGTTCCAAATATGTATAATTTATGGCAAAAAAGTCACAAAATGGCAATACAAGGAGGCATAAAACTGAAGATAAAGGGGGAGATGATGGTTAAAAACACCTGTAAATGAATAATTGATTTTGATTTAAATTCTTTTTAGTTCTTAGCTGATGAAATGAATATAAATGAAATTATTATGCAAAACACCTCTATTTGTTGTATATGCATGTACATATATGTGTTACAAATACAAAACTGATAGGATATTATTTAACATATATTCACACTCATAATGTGCATATATGTACAAAATGAAAATGAGTGCTTGTTTTATATGTATGTATACACACACATACACATATTGCATACTTTCATTTTTTAAAATTTTACTTTAAGTTCTGGGATACATGTGCTGAACATGCAGGTTTGTTACATAGGTATACTTGTGCCATGGTAATTTGCTGCACCCATCAACCCGTCATCTAGGTTTTAAGCTCCACATGCATTAGCTATTTGTCCTAATGCTCTCCCTCCCCTTTCCCCACACCCACCTACAGACCCCAGTGTGTGATGTTCCTCTCCCTGTGTCAACATGTTCTCATTGTTCAGCACCCACTTATGAGTGAGAACATGCAGTGTTTGGTTTTCTGTTCCTGTGTTAGTTTGCTGAGGATGATGGTTTCCAGCTTCATCCATATCCCCGCAAAGGACGTGAACTCATCCTTTTTTATGGCTGTGTAGTATTCCATGGTGAATATGTGCCACATTTTCTTCATCCAGTCTATCATTGATGGGCATTATGTTGGTTCCAAGTCTTTGCTATTGTAAATAGTCCCATGATAAACATATATGTACATGTGTCTTTAGAGTAGAATGATGTATAATCCTTTGGTATATACCCAGTAATGGGATTGCTGGGTCAAATGGTATTTCTGGTTTTATATCCTTGAGGAATCACCACATTGTATTCCACAATGGTTGAACTATTTTACAAGCCCACCAACAGTGTAAAAGTGTTCCTATTTCTCTGCATCTTCTCCAGCATCTGTTTCCAGAATTTTTAATGATCACCATTCTAACTGGTGTGAGATGGTATGTCATTGTGGTTTTGATTTGCATTTCTCTAATGAACAGTGATAATGAGCTTTTTTCATATGTTTATTGGCCACATACATATCTTCTTTTGAGGAGTGTCTGTTCATATCCTTTGCCCACTTTTTGATGGGGTTGTTTGTTTTTTTTTTCTTGTAAATTTGTTTAAGTTCCTTCTAGATTCTGGATATTAGACCTTTGTCAGATGGATAGATTGCAAAAATTTTCTCATATTTTGTAGGTTGCCTGTTCACTCTTGTGATAGTTTATTTTACTGAGCAGAAGCTCTTTAGTTTGATTAGATTCCATCTGTCAATTTTGGCTGTTGTTTCAAGTGCTGTTGGTGATTTAGTCATGAAGTCTTTGCCCACACCTATGTCCTGAATCATATTGCCTAGGTTTTCTTCTAGGGTTTTTATAGTTTTAGGTTTTACATTTATGTTTTTAATCCACCTTGAGTTAATTCTTTTATAAGGTATAATGAAGGGGTCTAGTTTCTCTTTTCTGCATATGGCTACCCAGTTTTCCCAGCGCCATTTATTACATAGGGAATCCTTTCCCCATTGCTTGCTTTTGTCAGGTTTGTTGAAGATCAGATTGTTGTAGATGTGTGGTGTTATTTCTGAGGCCTCTATTCTGTTTCATTGGTCTATATATCTGTTTTGGTATTAGCACCATGCTGTTTTGGTTACTTTAGCTTTGTAATATAGTTTGAAGTCAGGCAGCGTCATGCCTCCAGCTTTGTTCTTTTTGCTTAGGTTAGCCTTAGCTCCACAGGCTCTTTTTTGCTTCCATATGAAATTTAACATAGTTTTTTTCTAGTTCTGTGAAGAAAGTCAATGGTAGCTTGATGGGAATAGCATTGAATCTATAAATTACTTTGGGCAATATGGCCATTTTCATGATATTGAGTCTTCCTATCCATAAGGATGGAGTGTTTCTCTATATGTTTGTGTCCTGTCATTTCCTTGAGCTCTGGTTTGTAGTTTTCTTTGAAGAGGTCCTTCACATCCCTTGTAGGTTGTATTCCTAGGTATTTTGTTTTCTTTTTAGCAATTGTGAATGGGAGTTTACTAATGATTTGGCTCTCTGCTTGTCTGTTATTGGTATATAAGAATGATTGTGATTTTTGCACATTAATTTTATATCCTGAGACTTTGCCAAAGTTGCTTATCAGGTTAAGGAATTTTTGGGCTGAGGTGGTGGCGTTTTGTAAATATACAATCATTTCATCTGCAGACAGAGACAATTTGATTTCCTCTCTTCCTATTTGCATGCTTTTATTTCTTTCTCTTACTCGATTGCCCTGGCCAGAACTTCCAATACTATCTTGATAAGAGTGGGGAGAGAGGGCATCCTACTCTTGGGCCAGTTTTCAAAGGTAATGCTTCCAGCTTTTGGCCATTTAGCATGATATTAGCTATGCATTTGTCATAAATAGCTCTTATTTTTGTGAGATATGTTCCATCAATACCTAGTTTATTGAGAGTTTTTAGTATGAGGGGTGTTGAATTTTATTGAAGGCCTTTTCTGCATCTATTGAGATAATCATGTGGTTTTTGTCATTGGTTCTGTTTATGTGATGGATTATGTTTATTGATTTGCATATGTTGAACCAGCCTTGCATGCCAGGCATGAAGCCAACTTGATCGTGGTGGATAAGTTTTTGATGTGCTGCTGGATTCTCTTGCCGGTATTTTATTCAGGATTTTCGCATCGATGTTCATCAGTGATATTGGCCTGAAATTTTCTTTTTCTATTGGGTCTCTGCCAGGTTTTGGAATCAGAGTGATGCTGGCCTCATAAAATGATTTAGGGAGGAGTCTTTCTTTTTCTATTGTTCAGAATAGTTTCAGAAGGAATGGTACCAGCTCCTCTTTGTACCTCTGGTAGAACTCGGCTGTGAAGACATCTGGTCCTGGGCTTTTTTTGGTTGGTAGGCTAGTAATTACTGAGTCAATTTCAGAACTTGTTATTGGTCTATTCAGGGATTTGACTTCTTCCTGCTTTAGTCTTGGGAGGGTGTATGTGTCCAGGACTTTATCCATTTCTTCTAGATTTTCTAGTTTATTTGTGTAGAGGTGTTTACAGTATTCTCTAATAATAGTTTGTATTTCTGTGGGATCAGTGGTGATATACCCTTTATCGTTTTTTAATGTGTCTATTTGATCTTTCTCTCTTTTCTTCCTTGTTAGTCTGGCTACCGGTCTATCTATTTTGTTAATCTTTTCAAAAAACCCACTCCTAGATTCATTGATTTTTTTTTGAAGGTTTTTTTGTGTTTCTCTCCCATTCGGTTCTGCTGTGATCTTAGTTATTTCTTGTTTTATACTAGGTTTTTAATGTGTTTTCCATTGCTTCTTTTGATTGTGATGTTAGGGTGTCTATTTTAGATCTTTCCCACTTTCTAATGTGGACATTTAATGCTGTAAATTTCCCTCTAAACACTGTTTTAACTGTATCCCAGAAATTCTGATATGTTGTGTCTTTGTTCTCATTGGTTTCAAAGAACTTATTTATTTCTGCCTTAATTTTGCTATTTACCCAGTAGTCATTCATAAGCAGGTTGTTCAGTTTCCATGTAGTTGTGCAGTTTTGAGTGAGCTTCTTAATTCTGAGTTCTAATTTGATTACACTGTGGTGTGAGAGATTGTTTGTTATGATTTTCATTCTTTTGCATTTGCTGAGGAGTGTTTTACTTCCAATTATGTGGTTGATTTCAGAATAAGTGCTATGTGGTGCTGAGAAGAATGTATATTCTGTTGATTTGGGGTGGAGGGTTCTGTAGGTATCTATTAGGTCCACTTGGACCAGAGCTGAGTTCAAGTCTGAATATCCTTGTTAATTTCCTTTCTTGTTGATCTGTCTAATATTGATAGTGGGTTGTTAAAGTTTCCCACTATTATTGTGTGGGAGTCTAAGTCTCCTTGTAGGTCTCTAGGAACTCGTTTTATGAATCCTGGTGCTCCTGTATTTGGCATATATATATATTTAGGATACTCAGCTCTTCTTGTTGCATTGATCCCTTTACTACTATGTAATGCCCTTCTTTGTCCTTTTTTATCCTTGTTGGTTTAAAGTCTGTTTTATTAGAGACTAGGATTGCAACTCCTGCTTTTTTTTTCTTTCTTTCCATTTGCTTGGTAAATATTCCTCCATCCCTTTATTTTGAGCCTATGTGTGTCCTTGCAAGTGAGATGTGTCTCCTGAATACAGCACACCTGTGGGTATTGACTCTTTATCCAATTTGCCAGTGTATGTCTTTTAATTGGGGCATTTAGCTCATTTACATTTACCGTTAATATTGTTATGTGTGAATTTGGTCCTGTCATCATGATGTTAGCTGGTTATTCTGCACATTAGTTGAAGCAGTTTCTTCCTAGTTTCATTGGTTTATATATTTTGGTGTGTTTTTGCAGTGGCTGGTACTGGTTTTTCCTTTCCATGTTTAGTGCTTCCTTTAGGAGCTCTTGGAAGGCAGGTCTGATGGTGACTAAATCTGTCAGCATCTGCTTGTCTGTAAAGGATTTTATTTCTCATTCACTTATGAAGCTTAGTTTGGCTGGTTATGAAATTCCATATGTACATCATGGAAACGAGTGCATGTGATACACACACACACACACGCACACACATTGCATACTTTCATTTTTGTGTCCATTACTTTTCTGATTTTATCAGCAGCCAACTAAAGAAAATAGAAAAAAAAATTGGTAATTCGATCTTTCATGTTCTGCATCTTCCAGCTTCACAACTTATAGTTTTCTATTTTTATTGTTATTGTGATCAGAATGAAAATGTATACAATAGAATCAGAATCAGGTCAGAATCAACAAAAATACTATAATGTTTGTACATGCTTTCGATGCAGTTTGTCTCTGCAAAGGGTGTGTGTGTTTCTATGCACATGTGCATGTACACAAGTGTGTAAATAAGTGTTTTATTCATGATGGAGAAAGGCTGGTCAAAATGATTCTGAATGAGATAGCACCACTACAGCAGATAATTAGGTCTCTAGCAATAAAACAAGTCATTAAACATGTTTCTAAGCATCTACTCAGTATCTGGCACAATGTTAAGTAGTGTAAATATAATCATTAGCAAAATTCAGCTTCTACCCTCAATGGTATATGTGTAGAACAAATTGGTAAAGCTGGAGTACATTTCAGGACCAAAAACAGTTTCTGTGTAGTTCCCACTTCATCAAGACCATGTTGTATACCTCTCATACACTTAAGCCATAGGGAAGCAATTATTCCATCCATCCTTTTACAGGGTAGTGGTGGGGAAGAAGAGCTGACTGTCATGCTTGAATTCACATAATTTCATAATTAAATAATTTCATGTTACATAATCTCGATAAACCTAAAATCCAATATATGATAAAGATAGTGTTTCAAATCAGTGGATAAGTGATAAACAGTTCATAAAATGGTGTTCAGATAATTGGCTATATGTATTTTATAGTTGCACAAAGGTATAATATGTCATTAATAAATATTAATTCCATAGTGGATGTCAAATACACTTTTTCAAAATATAAAGAAAAAATACCATAGACAAATATCACTTGCAACATTACGGTTAAAATTAAATATCCAAACATAGCCCTAACCAATAACAGAAAATTTAAAAAAAAAATTATGGATTGGAATTTGTTAAAATATAAAACTTTTCTTTTTCAGAGGATACAATGAATATGTGTAAAAAGCAAATATCAAATCAGCAACAAGTGCTTGCAATTCACTTGACATATTTAAAATATGAGTAGTTCCAACAAATCATAAATAAATGATTAGTAGTCCAATAAAAAAAAGACAAAGTACATTGACAGGAAACTGTATGAAACTCATGAACACTAAATGTCTTAGATTCTCTATTGTTAAACAAAATGCAAAAACAATAGAGAACATTATGAATATGGAGTTAATATTTAACAAAATTATTTTATCCATGTTATAAGTAAATATTTACATCCAAAAACCCTTGTTTTCTCTGAAAGTTGTCACTTATGAGTCTATTTTGAAAATGTTTAAAGAATAGTAATTAATTAACTTTAATAAATAGGTACTCCTATTGAGGGAAAACAGACATTTCCATAATTTTTCTTCTGTTTCTAATCTAGTAGATGGTAGGAAAATAATGACAATTGCATGTTCATACCTGGAGAATATGCATTCCATTTCTTTTAAACTTTTGCATTCTCAAAACTATATTGATACCTCAAAGCATACCCTTTGCTGTTGAAAACAGCCTTTCAAGTATAAAGACACACACATCACTTTCCTTAAATCTTATATAAGGCAAGGGCCTAGATTCCTATCAGAAAATGTATTTCAAGAATGCTTTTTTAGTAGTTCCTGTGGCCTTATCTTATAGAGGAAGGTTTTTTTTTAAACATACACATAGTATTTGATGCACATTTTTATTGGAAAGAGCTTTTATTTCCTTAAATGTTTTGTTGTCTAAGTGTGAAAAGTATCCTGCAGTGGAATTCAGTGGCACAGATGCTTATTGTGATAGATGAGATGAACTTGCTTCCCTAAGCATGCATGGGCATGAAATGCATCTGGCTTCTGTACATAAAAGTCAGTTATGTTCCCAAATGTGTCTCTGCATTTACACAGACGTTTAGGGGCAGACACCCTACTGTTCCCTCAAAAGGCGGCTCTGCTTAATTATGAAGTTCAAGTTAGACCAGAAGTTGGAAAATACTAAATTCCACATTGCAGACAGAGCCTGAGCAGGTGATGTCACCACTGCATTCTAAGGTGGCAAGTCCTCAGAGAAGTAACTTATCACCTTACCATGGAGAAAAATAACCGTGTCCAGAACACAAGAGGATGCTTTAAGGTAGCGTACAATCAAGTGTGCAAACCTGTGCAATACATACCAGATGAAATCCAGTTCAGAGGCTCAGGAAAACAAACAAATGAGGATATGCTTTAAAAAATAGGACTTAATATAAACAGTCGTGAGAGTAAAACTATTGCTAAGCACATAGGAAACATAAACCAGGCTTTCAGGAAGGAGTTTGGCACATGTGTGCACTGGTAGGAGGTGTAATGTGCAGAAATCCAGCCTTTTGTGGCATAGCAACTAAAGTTCCTTTTCTATTGTCCAGACAACCTTAAATATTCCTTTATGCAGTACTATTTTAAAAAGGCCATCTACTGTGCACAATGTGTTAGCATCAAGGACATGAAATTTATCTGGAATATACCAAAACTTTAATCAATAGACTAGGACCAAAGCTTTTAAAAACAGGTTTTCGTAGATAAATCATTATAAGTTATTATTTCCTCGCCATAGGTAAGGCATGATAGATAACTTTACTTTTTCTCAGTCACTTAGTGTGTAGGTAGAATAATGACCCTTAGCAGGATGACCTTTTGAATGTGTTGTTAGGCAGCATGGAAGCATTATGGTTAGAGGTGGAATTAAGATTGCTAATCACCTCACCTTAAACTGGAGCGATTATCCTGAATTATCTAGGTGGGCCCACTGTAGTCACAAAGAACCTTCAGACAGGAAGGCGGAGAGACCAGAGTGAGCAGAAGAGCTTGGGGAAACTGGAGCCGAGGCTGAAGTGATGTGCTGTGTCCAAGATGTGCAGAGGCCAAGAGCTCAGGGATACATGTGACCCCTCAAACCTGGTGAATTCTCTCCTGGAATCTCTAGACAAAATATACACTTGATGATACCTTGATTTTAGCACACTAAGACCCATTTTGGACTTCTGACACCCAGAAGTATAAAGAAAAAAAATGTGTTGTTTTAAGCCTCTGAGTTTATGTTAATTTACTGTAACAGCAGTAAGAAACTAACACAGTAAGACGGCTTTTATTTTTATGTGATGTATAGAATTAAATTGGATATGCTAGGAAATATTGGAAATTTATTGATTTATTTTTTTGTCTGAGCTGGAGTCTGGCTCTGTCGCCCAGGCTGGAGTGCAGTGGCGCGATCTCGGCTCACTGCATGCTCTGCCTCCCGGGTTCCCGCCATTCTCCTGCCTCAGCCTCCCGAGTAGCTGGGACTACAGGCGCCGCCACCACGCCGGCTAATTTTCTGTATTTTTAGTAGAGACGGGGTTTCACCGTGGTCTCGATCTCCTGACCTTGTGATCCGCCCGCCTCGGCCTCCCAAAGTGCTGGGATTACAAGTGTGAGCCACCGCGCCCGGCCAGGAATTTATTTTCTTAATATAGTTCTTCATATTAGAATAATGAGAACCATCGAGTAATGAAGTGTTCTATTTTGTGAAGGATGATTATATAAACAGTACGAAGGTTAAAAACCGGGCGGGACCGGCTGGGCACAATGGCTCGTTCATGTAATCCCAGCACTTTGGGAGGCCGGGGCAGGTGGATCTCTTGAGCCCAGGAGTCTCAGATCAACCTGGGCAACATGTGAAACCCCATCTCCACAAAAATACAAAAACCAGGCAGACGTGGTGGCGGCGCCTGTGGTCCCAGCCACTCAGGAGGCTGCGGTGGAAGGATCGGAGCCCGGCAGGTGCAGGCTGCGGTGGACCGTGATTATGCCACTGCGCTCCAGTCTGGGTGACAGAGTAAGACCCTGTCTCCATTAAATAAATAGATAAATAAATATATATATAAGTAAAAGAGGAGGGTGTCTTTTGAAGGCTATTAAAGTCGTCTAAGTGTCCTCTGATTATATGAGGCTGGAATGGTGCATGGAATGTTGTGTTGAATAACCTGATACAGTCTCTGAAACTATAGAAGCATTAGTAATTTTAGCCTGAGAGTGCTATAATCTGGGATAATTTGGTCCAATACTTCCAGAGAGGGTTGAAGTTTTGAGATAGCTGGAGTTATTTCAGTTGAAGACCTGAATATGAGGCAACTGCATACTCAATTACAATTCAATTTCTACTCTTTATATAAGGTAGAAATGGGTAACATGTGGGACACTGTGTTAAAAGTAATGCAGCCATAGTGTAGTGGTAAAAGCAGATGAAAAGTACTATAATAGTCGTATAGATGAGGTACTGGAAAGAAGCAGATTTGAAAAATTGGAGATAAATGTCAGTTTTCCGGAGCCATGGGATGAAAACCAAACCGGATTACAAGAGATTCAATTCACTCAAGATGTCTAACTTGGTAATAGGTCAGAAAACTCAATTTGTCGTATTTTCTTAAAAGTACACAAAAATGTTCCTTTTGATAAAACACGTGTAGTGCACCTTCGGATTTGATTTTTCTTTATGTTCTGTAAACTGCTCACAGTAAAACAGAAAAAAAGTCTGACAAATATGATGGTCCTTAAATCTTGTAGGAGTATGATGCTTCTCCAAAGAATAGAGGTTTTCCTAGGAAGGCCCTAAGCAAGGAATCAAGTTTCCTTTTGCAAGAAATAAAATTCTCAAAAGTTCCCTGCACCTTGGAAAGGCTCTGGTTGAAATTAATAGCACAACGTTATTTATTTAAATTTTAACTTTTAAGTTCAGGGGTACAAGTGTAGGTTTGTTACAGAGGTAAGCTTATGCCATGGGATTGGTTGTACAGTTTATTTCATCACCCAGATATTAAGCCTAATATCCATTAGTTGTTTTTCCTGATCCTCATAGCAAATATTACCCCCATAAAGTTTTATGGTTACTTTTTTCTTATCTTCTGATTAATGCCATTAGATTCACCAATTGAAATTATTTTTCAGTAGTTTAATTCCCTCTAGAAGGTTTAAAAAATGTTTCCGAATTTCCTAAGTCTTCTTTCTTTGTTAGTCTTCTAAAAAGCTATATTCAATAGAATTCATGTGCTTAGGTACAGTTTCACTAAAAGCGTATCTTCAACATTTGATCTGTTTAAAAGTTCTTAAGGTGTTAAGGAACATTAGGTATCAGAGTTTATGGCATTTGATTAATCTGAATAAATCTTGGCATCAAATTGAATTCAGCAAAAGTAACAGTGATAAATCAGAGAGCAATATTTGAAATGTCTCCAGGAAACATTTTAAAACAATTTTTAAGTTCACTAATTTGAGTCATTACACTTGGCCCTAATATGGTAGATTTTAAGTGAAGCTCAGTCGAACCTGGCAGATATCATATACAAACTTTTAATAGTCCTAACAATTCCTGTACCTCATTTGGATAAAGATTATTTCCAGAGCATCAGTGCTTTGACCAGAAAGGCATTTATTATTCTGTAACACTTTTCTTGAGAAATTAGCATGATTCATCATTTGAGTACGCTCTCTCAGATAAGATTCTAATATTTGGGTGTGAATAAAACTTCAGGGCATTGAAAACAGCTGGAAGATAGACAATAGGGTGATCATCCTCTCTTGTCATTCTCTATCAAGGTCCTCTTTAATTATTGGCCTAAACAGCTATAACTTTATGGTGAAAACAAACCGCTCGGATATAGCGTTAAAGGTTGAAATAATGAATTATACATAAATCGATTTAGTTCAGTTATATTCTGTTGAATTGGGAGAACATCGAATTTTTAAATTTCTCTGCATTTCTTGAAGTTAGGAATAAAAGCTGGGGTGGGGTCTCCTGAAATAATGAGGTCTAGAATAATTTCTGTTAAATTTACTTTTTAGTAGGATAAGTCTACTAAAATCAATATGAATGGAACCTTCAATGTACCACTGAAGATAATTAATCTTTGAGAGGTTAAGTAACCATTACAAGGTAATTTACCTAATTAGCAACTAAACCAACCAAATTTTAGATTTCTTAACTTTAAGACTATTGCTCACATAGTCACGTAAAGTATATCTTCCACATAGTCACAGGCAATCACAAGCTAACACGAGCAGTTAGCACAAAATAGATGTTCCACATAGAATGCAGAACAAGAAAAGACACTTTAAAAATCCTTTTCCCTTTTCCAAATTCATATTTAAAAAGTTTCTTGTGGAATTTCCCAAATGCCAGCATGGCCACATATAATACAGATTGATACTCAGACCTCTAATGAGAAACAGTTAGAATTATGCTAAACAAGGAACATTCTATATTGATTTCACAAATTCTCCTCTTTCCACTTATAGTTTCTCATAAAATGTAACATGTTTGTCTCGTGTGGAGTCTGTATAGAAAAAGTGTGATAACTGAAGATATAGACACACAGGTGTATGTATGTCTGTGTGTTCCTGTGTATTATAGCCTTTCTTTAATGGTTTTCTCTTTATATATATATATACTTTAAGTTCTAGGACACATGTGCACAACGTGCAGGTTTGTTACATATGTATACATGTGCCATGTTGGTGTGCTGCACCCAGTAACTCATCATTTACATTAGGTTTATCTCCAAATGCTGTCCCTCCCCCTCACCCCACCCCATGACAGGCCCCGGAGTGTGATGTTCCCCTTCCTGGGTCCATGTGTTCTCATTGTTCAATTCACACCTATGAGTGAGAACATGCAGCGTTTGGTTTTTTTTGTCCTTGTGATAGTTTGCTGAGAATTATGGTTTCCAGCTTCATCCATGTGTCTACAAAGGACATGAACTCATCCTTTTTTATGGCTGCATAGTATTCCATGGTGTATATGTGCCACATTTTCTTTTTTTTTTTTATTATACTTTAGGTTTTAGGGTACATATGCACAATGTGCAGGTTTGTTACATATGTATCCAGCCACATTTTCTTAATCCAGTCTATCATCGTTGGACGTTTGGGTTGGTTCCAAGTCTTTGCTATTGTGAATAGTGCCACAATAAACATACGTGTGCATGTGTCTTTATAGCAGCATGACTTATAATCCTTTGGGTATATATACATATATATATAAAAAAACTATATATATATATTTTGGGGACGGAGTTTCGCTCTGTCACCCAGCTGGAGTGCAGTGGCGCGATCTCGGCTCACTGCAAGCTCCGCCTCCCGGGTTCACACCATTCTCCTGCCTCAGCCTCCAGAGTAGGTGGGACTACAGGTGCCCGCCACCATGCCCGGCTAATTTTTTGCATTTTTACTACAGACGGGGTTTCACCGTGTTAGCCAGGATGGTCTCGATCTCCTGACCTCATGATCCACCCTCCTCGGCCTCCCAAAGTGCTGGGATTACAGGCATGAACCACCGCGCCTGGTCTCTATTTAAGTTAGCTCTGTCCAGGGCAAACCAGCATTTCAAAGATACAAACTGTTTTTGCAAAAAACAGGTATACACCTATCCATAGTGCAGACATTATGTCTACTTATTTCTCTCTAAATAGATCTTTCATTTTAACAAGTACTTCACCTTCACAAAATTTAGTTGAGTCAGTGAACTCTTATCCAGATGCTATATCTTGGCCAGATTATCAAGAATTAAGCCTCACAGATAGGCTGTTTCCATTTCCTTTAACAAAGTTTATCAGTCCTGAGTTACTTCTTGATTTCTTGCCAGTGGCATATAATGATGACTCAGCCAAGTCAGTTCCCAGAGTTGGACTCTTTTTTTTCTTATACACAGGAAACTTCTTTTCCAAGAATACTTGTTCCAGTTGCTCACAATCTTCATAGTTGATGATTATAGAATGATCTATGTACTTTCAATGTACCTTCAAAAATGAGATCTGCAGCTGGATAAGACGTGTGTGTGTGTGTGTGTGTGTGTGTCTTAGTAGACTTAAACCTTTCATTGAATAAGAAGCCTAGTTGATAGTGTAAGGTGAGAGTTAGAAGAACAGGGAATTATTTGGTTTAAGGAATTGTGAAGAAATGTGCTATGCCATTAAAATTTTTCTCTACTTTTGTGTTAAATCTTAATTTTGTGCAGAATTTACTAAGCTGCAGGAAACTGTCAAAATTGACTCTTGCTAAGTTCCATATTGGTTTGTAATTATCTTAAAACAAAAGTTGGTTGATACTAAAGTGCAGTTTTTCCTCTAGCTTTCATAAATTGAGACAGGTCTTTTTCTCACCCTCCACATACCTATGGCTGGAAGCCGAGGTGGTTGTTCTTGGTTCCCGTTACAACTTCTAGACTGTTAATTTCTCCGCTCCTTGCAAATTAGACTGTTCCTTTGAAACTCAAACCCCTTGGAAATATCAGCCATGCCCCTTTGGTATTACCATCATCAACAGACCTCCCTCCTGGGCACTCTGGTCTTATTTTTTTTTTTTTTGAGATGGAGTCTTGCTCTGTCACCCATGCTGGAGTGTAATGGTGTGATCTCGGCTCACTGCAAACTCCTCCTCCCGGTTTCAAGTGATTCTCCTGCCTCAGGTTCCTGAGTAACTGGGATTACAGGTGCATACCACCACACCCAGCTAATTTTTGTATTTTTGGTAGAGACGGGGTTTCGCCATGTTGGCCAGGCTGGTCTCGAACTCCTGACCTCAGGTGATATGCCTGCCTCAGCCCCCCAAAGTGCTGGGATTACAGGCATGATCCACTGCACCTGGCCTCTTGCCATTTATTTAAGGCTTTAGATCTTTTGCTCAATATCATCTTCAGGCAAGTTCAGCCATCATTTTAGTGGCTCAGCTTTCACGTGAAAGGACCAGTACAAACCTCGGTTCCCCGTTTTTTGACATCTTTATTTCCATTACTTTTTTTCTTTCCTCCACTTTATTGTCATCAAATCTGAAACATTTTCTATAAGGGTATGTACCACCAGGATCTAGATGCAAATATTCTGCCTCCTGGACATCACTCCTTGCCAGCTCGTTGGCCCAGATGTCCTCATTCCTACAACCCTTCATTTTCACTGAGACTCTCCTTAGGACACAGATGCTGCTGCTCCCTCACGATCCATCCGTACTCTCTTGCTTTCAGTTTCCACGTTTTCCTCCTCAAATGCCATAGTTCATTTTTAGCATTCCCTTGCAACTACCCTGAGCTTCATTTTCCCACAATTTATTTGTTTCTCTTTCTCTTCCCAAATTTTAAATGTTGATGTTTCTAAGGGTTCTGTCCTAATTGCTCTTCTTTTCTCTCCACACACATACTCTCTCTAAGCTCTAAACACTACTAAACAGCTCATAATTTCCAGTCTTAGAGTTTGGTCCAGACCTTTATTCTGGGAGTTGATGATTTACGTGACAATAGCACTCGAATAATTCAGAGGTAACATGTCCTGGTTTCCCACATGATAGTAAGTGGCACTGCCAGCCATGCTAGATGCTTATAAGTCATTTTTGGCCCTTCCTCAATATTCTAACAATATCCAATTCAACATTCATTTAAAGAATATTTTGGTTCCAAATACATCTGTAATTTCCTCCACCTATTTTGATTTCCAATGTCCCCAGCCTAGCCAGAGCCACATATTTTCTTACCTACGCTTATTTTCTTAGGTCATCCTTAGTCAACTTACTTTAATTCTTATCTCCGACACCCTGTTAGCTACAGAGAAACCAAAGTGATCTCTTAACATGTCTTTCAGTTTCCAACTCTCCCACTTTTCTGGTGTACTTGGACTAAGATTTATGTTCCTCATCATTACTAATGAAGACCTGTACTGTTTCACATATCCTTCTCTTTCAGCCACGTCTCACATTACTCTTTCTCCCTTCTGTACTTCATCCAGATTCCTACTTTTCAGTTTTTCATTTCATCCAATTCACAGGTTTCTTCTACATGCCAAGATCTTGCTCATATATTAGGGTCCTTGAACACTGGGGGTTTTTCCTATAAGACGAATCTTTCTGTATTGTATGAAAAGCTAACTCTTTTTATTCTCAGGTCTTAGCTTAAATATTCTCACTTGAAAGAAGTGGTTAGAGTCTGTATAATCCAAATTAATATTTCTTTTTTTCTTTTTCTTTTGAGACAGGGTCTTGCTGTGTCACCCAGGCTGGAGTGCAGTGCCACAATCTTGGCTCACGGAAACCTCTGCCTCCTGGGTTCAAGCAGTTTTCCTTTCTCAGCCTCCTGAGTAGCTGGGACTACAAGCGCACACCACTACACCCGGCTAACTTTTTTATTTTTAGTAGAGATGGGGTTTTGCCATGTTGATCAGACTGGTCTCAAACTCCTGGACTCAAGTGATCCATCCGCCTTGGCCTCCCAAAATGCTGGCATTACAGGCATAAGCCACCACGCCCGGCCCAAATTAATATATCTATATATAAAAATTATATGTATGAATCTTATATAATGTGAATTAAGATTATATCTAATGTTCGCCCCAACACCCTTGTTGGATATTCAGTCCCTTGCTTCACTTTGCATGTGAACACATTTTGTAATAATCTCTTCACTTTGCTCAGTTGGATTTCTGTGCCTGTCTTCGTCTTCAGAATTGAAACCCTAGGAGTACAGGACTGTGGCTTTCTTATTCACCACTGCAGCTCCGTAACTAAGAGAGCATCTGATACATATGTGTGAAGGGAATTGGTTAAATATAGACCACTAGGTCCAGTGGAGTCCACAGCCTATTCACTTCATGTAGTTTCCAAGAAACAAATGCTTCTCAACATATATTAATGAATGAGATATGGGCCAGGGTATCTGGTCTGGCTGGAGATGGCTTAACTTTGAGTTCACTTGAGAGGGTATCAGTGTGAGCAGGAATGCTTTCACTCACTTCAAGAATTGCATGGTGTTGGCTGGGCGCGGTGGCTCTCGCTTGTAATCCCAGCACTTTGGGAGGCCGAGGCGGGCGGATCACGAGGGCAGAAGATCGAGACCACGGTGAAACCCCGTCTCCACTAAAAATACAAAAAAAATTAGCCAGTCGTGGTGTCGGGCGCCTGTAGTCCCAGCTACTTCGAGAGGCTGAGGCAGGAGAACGGCGTGAACACAGGAGGCGGAGCTTGCAGTGAGCCGAGATTGCACCACTGCACTCCAGCCTGGGTGACAGAGCGAGACTCCGTCTCAAAAAAAAAAAAAAAGAAGAAGAATTGCATGGTGTTTAGAGGGAAGAATCACCCCGCTTCTCTGGGGAGACATGAGGGCTCTGTGGCTCCTGTGGGCTCTCAAACTGTTGGAAGATGATTGCTAAACCTGAGTTTTCAGGTCTCCTAGTTATATTCATTTAAACTTATACATGATTTGTCACTATTTTAAGTTGTTTTTCACTGAAAAGTCAGTCTGAATATAGAGCCTTATTTCATTCAGATCAGAAAAACTGGGTTTTGGTAAAATCTGTTTATCTATAATTTTTAAGTAAGTACAATTTTATAAACCAGTTATTCCTAACTTGAGAGGCCTGGAGGATTTATTACAATGTGTATTTCAGGGCCACATCTGCAGAAGTTTTGATACAACATTTCCTTACTAATACCCCTGACAGCACATTTTAGCAGGCATCCTGTGTTATTCAGAAGCAGAACGTTTATGCACTACACTTTGGGAGAGAGAAGTGCATGTTATGTTACCATTTAAAGATGCCTGGTTCTTGTGGGGCAAATTGGCAAATGATTTATCTGAACTAATGGCAGAGTGGAATTTTAATACTTTAGGGTTTTCAGGAATCTTAGAGCTGTTTTCATTTGTCTCACACATACAGCCTGAACCTTGAAGACATTAATGAATTTGTCACAGAAATTAAATTGGGCCAAAATTTACATTTGCAACCCATGTCTGTGCTCTTCATTCTAAAGCACAATGGCCTAGAGTCATATTTTAACCTCTAAGTTTCATCTTATTAAAAAATAAAATAAAATAAATGTAAATACATGCATGTATTATACTATATATACAATTTATATACATTACAATATTAATTTGAATTACACATGACATCACTAGTAAAGGCCAGTTACAGTTTAGACTGAGATAAGCCCTGTGAGAATTTACTAAGGTCAAAAAGACTCCTTTTAATAGTGACTCAGTGGTACCTACTCTAAGGACAAAGGCTCCAGTATGTATCCTAATCTAAGTTATTACTGAATGTGAGTCCTGTGATAGCTTCTAATGAAAATTTTCCATTGAAAAAAATCAATGTTAATAACTGGAACTCGAGAGCTGTAATGGGTTCTGCTGTGTTTTTCGGGCTTAGACTGTGTGCTATAATATGCTAAGAAGAGGAGTTGATGACCTGTGAGCTCTGGTCACTTCCTGATCTCATTTGACTCTTTGGTCTTTAGTTTTAAAAGGGTGATCAGAGAGGTTGCTTTATAATGGAGAAGTTGAACAAAAGGACCATCAACCTGCAGGCTCACTGGCACAGCGCAAGTTTCACCGGATAAGCATTTCAGTAAAGAGGACTATTGCCAACAGCAATACTTGCAAGGAAGCTTTGTTACAGAGAGGATTTTTTTTTTTAAAGAAGCTGCTAGGAAAACTGACACTAGAAGCTAACTAGAGTCACTCTTTATAGATATCAATGAAATTGTAAGTCTGAAGACATTACTTACCTAGATACAGTAATGGACTTTATTTAAGAACCAACTTTATACATACCTAATATACCTAGGCTTGTTGATCAAGTTGGCTGGCTGGGGAAGAATAAAACCATCTAGAAGATCCACATGATGAGAGAAAGCATTCGGGGAGGGCAGACAGAGACATGATGCTGGCCACAGATAGAACCCAGAGACGCTCTGTGATTGAAGTAGTTCTAATACCTGGAAGCTTCGATTTGCTCTTATAACGTGTCTAAAGCCATTTAATTCAAGACTACCCTTCCTAGTTGGTACCTGTAGATGTAATGCATCTCCTAAGGTATTAGTCTAGGCTCCACCGGACAGAACAACTACCTGGAGGTAGGTGGTGGAGCCTCCGGACTCCGCGACACATTTCACAATGCTGTTTACTCCAAAACACTGGCCTTATTGAACTAATCTAGCTATTGGGTAAGACGAGAAGTAATACACGAACATTCTTAAAGTCTGTTCTCTTTTGCCTTGTGACCTTAAACATTTCAAAGACCAACATGAACACTATTGAATAGAATTGTGTTTCCATCGTCATAACTAATCTGAAAGCCTAAGTTATACCTCTTTCACTGCACATCCAATCTATTTTATGGGCAGAAGAGCACAATGGGCTCAGCTATGCAGGCTTTAGGAGTTATTTTAACCTTTAAAGAACAATAGACACAAGTAAAAGTACATACATAAAGTAGGCATTTTATATTTAATTTTTATTTTCATATGCATGAAAAGTGTGTTCCAAAAAAAGATTAGAGAAATCCATGGCATGTCTTTCTGGTTAATGTTACTTTATTTTTTGGTTCATCTACGCTACTACTTACAAGTTACTTGTTTTTTTTTTCATGGAAAATTTTTTTTAAATGAATTGATTTTGCTTTTCATCAGCACAGTTGTTGACTAATACCAAAGTTAGTTAGAAGGTTATGATTTTTACATTTATAGAATGTCAGGGGCAGCATTTAGACAATACATCATAGTAACTTGGCATTTATGAAATATTAGTTTTCCATAAACATGAACTCAGAGAGGAAGGTTACATTTTTTTAAATTATAATAACATTTTGAAAACCATCTGTCCTTTAAAATGTTACTAAAATATATATTGGAACTGGTGTTTTAGATGCCAGTCCTTCCTGAAGAGTGTTTTGAGATTTTTTTCAAATACTGCCTCAGTTCTATATAAAATAGAAAATATTCTGCCTTGTAAAATGACTACTGGATGTAGGTAAGAAGAAGTTAAGGAAATATTACATAAAAGTAGATTTGCAAAGGTAATTTGCTGAAGGATTATTTACACTTTGATGAGTGGATCTGGATATTTTGATACTAAGTGAAAGTGGTTCCACTGGAATTAGAAGGGAATAGAGATCTGAAAGCAGGAGTGAAAAGAATGTGTGTAAGCCGGGCACGGTGGCTCATGCCTGACCTCAGGTGAGCCGCCCGCCTCAGCCTCCCAAAGTGCTGGGATGACACGCTTGTTAAGTGGTACTCTAATTAATCAGTAACTTAAACCTCAAAAGAGATTCATTATGTACACAAAATTAATCTTGTGTAATCAAGTGTATAAGTAAAATTAATTGAAGAAATCAAAAAACGCAAGGTGGCTGACACCTGTAATCTCAGTGCTTTCGGAAGTCTAGGTGGGAGGATCCCTTGACTTAAGGAGGCTGAGACCAGTCAAGCAACACGGTGGGACCCCATCTCTGTAAAACAATTAGCCGGGGATGGTGGTGCGTGCCTGTAGTCCGAGCTACTTGAGAGGCTGAGGCAAAAGTATCGCTTGAGCCTAGGACTTGGAGTCTGCAGTGAGCTATGATCACACCACTGACTCCAGCCAGAGCAACAGAGGGAGACAATGAGAACACGTGGACACAGGAAGGGGAACATCACACTCTGGGGACTGTTGTGGGGTGGGGGGAGGGGGCAGGGACAGCATTAGGAGATACACCTAATGCTAAATGACGAGTTAATGGGTGCATCACACCAACATGGCACATGGATACATATGTAAGAATCCTGCACGTTGTGCACATGTACCCCAAAACTCAAAGTATAATAATAAATAAATAATAAACCACAAAACACTTGTAATTCCAAATCCAGATATATAAACCACAGGAATACTTAGATAAACACACGTTATACACACATATAGTATATGTATGATAAAATATACTTGTATGTTCAACTTGGGAAAGGTTGATGATTTTAGAAACTAATAATTCTATTGCCTTGTGCTCTAATGATTTTCAATTTGAAGATTTATTTGGGATCAAATATATGAGGCTCCATATACAAGACATCTTTCTTTCCCCTCTTCTCAGCACCATTTTTTGGCTGATTATTGGACTACAACTGGGAGATCTAGAACTAAATTCCTGCTTAGTGTTTACTTGTTCAGAGCATAGGCTTTGAAATCGTCCTGTTTTGCCTCAGTCTCCACAGTGGTACCTACTAACCTCATGACTAGGGGATCGTGTAGCATTTCTCTAAGCCTTGTTTTCTTAGCTGTGAAGTGGTAAATTTTGGAAGTGCTTTGTTCATAGGATTTCTGTGGAAACTGAATTGGGTAAAGAATGTAAGGCATTTAGCACAGTAAAATAACCTGGATTACAGTAACTTTTCAAGGAGTGTTTATTAGTACTTAAACTGCCATTGTCATCAAAATTCTGTTTTTACATATGAACTTAGAAATGCCATTGTAACCTTCTCAACTCATTTGGTCATTTAAAATAGAGAGGTTGAGTTAGGTGTTTCTTAAATTTCTCTTTAGCTCTGATACTATGTGTCTGACGTTAAGTAATGCAAAGTTGGTAATTAAATCTTCCCCTTTCGTGATGTAGGAGAAAGGCATAAAAAATTTCTGGGTGACTGGATTCCCTTGCAAGTTTATTAGAATTGTAATTACGTAGCATTTTGAATAAAGCGTTCATTCTGGAAATCATTAAGTTTATTTTTCTTAACTCCGTATTTTGTCAACTGTGGAAAAATTGGGATTTAGGAGTAACCTCTGATTTAAAATTCCACCTAGTAACCATCTAAATTGTAGTCTTGTAATTTCCTAACTTTGGTCTTGAAGGTGTTTATCATTCTTATGCGTTATCATACTGTATTATATATTTATGCAACATAAAATGTATAGTTTTAACTATTGCACATGTTTACATATGAAAGGTGTAGTTTTGAACTTATCATTATTAAATTTGCTAATTTTGCTTCACTATTCATTTTGGACACTTATCCATATTAGTACATGCAACTCAAGTTTATTCTTTTGAGCTACTGTATATCATTCAAATGTATGAATAAATAACCTTGCTTTGGTGGACATTTAAGTATTTTCATGTATCAGTATGAAAAACAGTTTCAAAATGAACATTCAAATATACATTGCATATATGTGTATAATATTTGTATATATGAAGGTTCCTGTGGGTCATATATCTGAAATCAAAATTACAAGTGTTTTGTACCTTCTATAATTAATTTTACTCTCAATTTTAAGTAAACAAGATTAGTTTTTGCACATGATGCATCTCTTTATTCAGTTAAAATTACTGACATAATTAGAATACCACTTAAAACTTGAGAATATTTTCAAGGGTATTTATGCAAAACTTACATAAATGTGTTGAAAAGTCCTTTTGTATATATGTAGAGATTACATGGTATGTTAAATTCATCAATTTGCCTAAATATCAAGTTATACTTAAGTAGTGTCCATACACCATGCTTTTGCTTGACTGAACTCCAATATGTATATCCGGAGTACTTTTTAACATTCATAGGTTAAGTGGCCTGTTTTGGAAAATGATATTAAAAATGTAATTCAGATGAATGCTTAAAGATTAAAAATGAATGAGCTTTCGTATTAATCATCAATATGACAACCCTAAAGGGAAGCATGATTTTCAAATATACCTCCTTGTAGGCAGGATAATTCAGAAATGCACAGTGCATATTAGATATGGGATTTGAGTCATAGTGTATTTCTCTAAGAATGTAATTTATTGTACTTTCACATCCACCCCACTGAATATGCAGAGTTTAAGATGCAATGGCCAGAAGACATGAGCGTGTCACTAGAAGGATGTGGACGTGGGCTCCGGGGCTGTTGATGATGACGGTGGTCTTTTGGGGTCATCTGGGGAATGGACAAGGCCAAGGTAAGTGCAAGGATTTTCTAATTCTTTGCGAGTTGGATGCGAATTTCACTTTGTGATGAAATTATGTTGAGTCTTTGGTTTGATGTTTAAGCAATTTTTTACAATCTTCCGTCAGGTTTTTGTTACAGGGTATTGTAATATCTCTGCACCAGTTAAATTGAAATAGAATTAGGTGTGAGTAAATGCATCAAAATTGAAGCCATCTTTCTGAAATTGGCTTTTCTCTGTTGTAATTGATGATATGTATATATATGTGAGGTTTTATGAAGCCATATATATGCGTGTGTCTCTGTTGTAGTTGGTGGTATGTATATATATGTGAGGTGTTACGAGGCCATAAATATGCGTGTGTGTGGGTTTTGGGTGGGTGGGTGTGCCTGTGAGTTTGTGTGTGTGGTATTTTACAAGAACACGTAGCATATAAAGTTGTCGTGATTTTGAAGAAAAGTTTTTGGACGTTTGTCTGTTTAGGGTTTTTATGTTTTTGGATGTTTGTCTCTTTAGGGTTTTTATGTTTTACATTTTAAAATTTCAAGAACCTATTCTTAAAGGATGCGATGTTCTTTAGAAATTAAATGAAAAATGTGACGTTTCTCATTCTTCTGCCAAGTGTATTTAGGGGAAATTAATGAGAGAGTGGAGCTGCAAGGTTGTGGCATCCTGAAATGTCTGTTGGAGCGTAGAAAAAGGCCATAGATTTTGTAATAAGGCTTTCAATACTGATTTCATCAATAGCTGTATGGAGTGGTTTGTGCCAAATCTAGTATCTGTGAATGTATTTTGTGATAAGTATTGTATTATTTTTGGAGGTGTGTTGCCTGCTCAGATACAAATTGCAATTCTGTATTTTATGTGATAAAACATCCTGACATCGCTGAAATTTTCTTTTCCTTTCCGGGCAAGTATATTCGGCATTGATTTCCTGCATTTTCAAGGCTTGAAATGAAATCTGTGAGCAGGAAGTTTACAGAGTTATTTCAAGGGATAGGTATATTTCTCCAGATAAAATTGAAAGTGTGCAGTGTTATTATATAATTGTGATGAAGTTGAGCTTTGCTAGTTTGAAGTATCTAATAAAGTTTAACACTTTTTAAAAGATCCTTCAAAAAAAGCAGTTTTCTTGCCATATGTAATATTGTTCAATGAAGTTTTGAAATGAAATAGATATTTTTCAAAACCACAAATGCATCTGTGCCTTTATATGAACAGTTGTATATACATGTAAGCAGATAATACATTTTGTTAATTAAGATCAGCTTTGATTTTAATTTTTCTTTCCTGTCATTCAGAATTTGTATTTGCATCTAATAGAATTCTCATTTTTCTTTTTTGTCATAAAACTAATGTAAAATATATTCAATACACATAGTAGTTTTTTTCACCAAAGGTCTAAAACAAGAATATGTAGACAGTAGCTACGTTGGATTTCTTTGGCTATAAGAGTTGTCTATTTCTCTGGTGATGTGTAGAATTACTAAAATGCAGCATGACAACTGTTTCTCTGTAATAGTGATCCAACATGACATGTAGTATTACACAGGGTTGCTAATACCTTCCTCTGACCATCATTTCCAGTAATTGTGGCTTGTTTTAGATGAGGAATAGGTTATTAGATATTTAAAATATTTGAGAAAAATAGGTATCTTCTCTCTTATTTACCCAAACCCTTTTATTTACTCAATATTGATGGCTCAAGTATTCTATCTTTCACTAGGGACCATCATTTATTAAAAAATGGCCTGAAATCAATTCCAAGTCTAGCTGTAGTGAAGCTTCTAGTGGGAAATGCAAATTAAGTAATTTGTTTTCTTTCTAAAAGGATAAATTAAAATAGACAATGATTCAAAGAACAAAACAACTTAATAGAAAACATAATGGAATGCTTTGATACTATGATTCAGGGAATTTTGCTTCCTTAGTGGTAGCTAGATTGAGTGAAGGAGATTGCTTAGGTATAATGAGCAAATCTTATAATTGCAAGTATAACCCAAGCTGCATATCATCATTTAGCTCAATAAGCCTCATTAAATATTAAATATTACCTTTTAACTTTTATGCAATTAAGCAGAATTTAAAAATAAAAGTTTTAAAAATTAAAGTTTTTATTACTAAGTATCTTTTAAAATACAAATCTCACAGCTCCTTATTGTCAAGAAAAGAACACATGAAAATTTATAAATAAGGTTTTCTCTCTATTAAATTTACAGTCTTGCATTAAATATTGGTTATTGGGACCCACCATGTCCATGATTATGATTAAGTATCAATGAAAGATGACTCTTGCAGCAAATATGCATGCAAATGTTTTAAGATTATTTTCACATTATTTCACATAATTTCTTAAGCATAATAGGATAAGTAAATTATACTTTCTACACAAGCTCTTCATATTTATGAATAGACCATGTTCTAAATTTTTCAATCATTGGGGAATCCCAATGTCATATTTATGAATGGACCATGTTCTAAATGTTTCAGTCATTGGGGAATCCCAATGTCATATTTATGAATGGACCATGTTCTAAAAGTTTCAGTCATTGGGGAATCCCAGTGTCGTATTTATGAATGGACCATGTTCTAAATGTTTCAGTCATTGGGGAATCCCAGTGTCGTATTTATGAGTGGACCATGTTCTAAATGTTTCAGTCATTGGGGAATCCCAGTGTCGTATTTATGAATGGACCATGTTCAAAATGTTTCAGTCACTGGGGAATCCCAGTGTCGTATTTATGAATCGACCATGTTCTAAATGTTTCAGTCATTGAGGAATCTTCCTAGAGAAACCGTGTGAGAAATTGTAGCTAAGCTCAAAAACGGAAGACAAAAATCGATTTAACGAGGAATGTAGATTAATGTCATAGTATTATCGCGACTGTGTGCAACCACTACTTATAAACAATGATATAAGAAATGCAATCTGAAATCTGAATTCTAAATAGGAATGTAGTGCCATTATCCCTCTGGGACCCTTAGGGTCAAAATAAGATAAAAGTGATGAATGGTGGGTTGGAAGTCAGTCAGTGATCCTTGTCAAATTTTTGTATCTGTCAAGAAAAGCATCTGCTTGAGGACATCCATTTTCCTACTTCTGAGTTACAGAATAATAGGTACTTATCCTGAATGTGACATTCCCTGACGTGGACTCTGTCTTTGCTGCTTAGGTGGTGTGTGCATGAGAAAGTGCTTAACATCTGAAAACGGAGACAATCCTTAGAGAAAGATATATATGAATTTTAAAAGGAAATATACCTACGATGGAAATAAAACAAATAGCATAAATATCTAGCTGTATTTGGTCTTTTTGGTAACTATTACAATATATACATTTTCAAACAACTAAGTTCAGCACTGACTTTGGGAGAATCTAGATAAAACTGAACTGACATATAATAAGCATTGGTGTAATTAATAGCACAGCGGGCAGAACCATGGGGGTATTTCCTGAGGAAGAGGGACTATAGAGAGGCAAAAGAAAACCCAGCTCATTCTGGGGAGTGCCAGGAGCAGTTATTATATTCAGAACTGAGAACTTATTTCTAACTCACCAACCCATAGTTCTGGCTGAAGTGCAGTGGTGCAGTCATAGCTCATTCTCAGCCCCAAACTCCTGGGTTCATATGGTCCTCTCATCTCAGCCTCCTGGTAGCTATGACCACAGGTGTGCACTACTTTGTCCAGCCAGTTTATTTTATATTTTATTTTCATTTCATTTGTAAAGACTGGGTCTTGCTATGTTGCCCAGGCAGGTCACAAACTCCTATCCTCAAGCAGTCCTCTAACCTAGGCCTCCCAAAGTACTGAGATTACAGGCATGAGCCATTGCATCTGGCTCAAAAATATTTCTGTCCTAATGGCTTTAACAAAGAAGTGCCGTTTTGGGGATATATACAATGGTGTGCTGCTTGGGAGTGACAAAAAAATAATTATAAGAAGAATGGAACGAATATGTCAGTATGTTTTCAAAAGCAAGTTAGCCCAAGTTTTTAAACAAGCATAATTTTAGGGTTTTTGTAACTAACTTAGGGTTTAAATGTAGCAAAAATTTTAAACATTATCATGAATACACAGAAAATTTTAATCAATTTGGTTTCCATGATGAATTTACATGCTTAAATTCCTAATTTCAATTTGCTGCTAGATATGAGAAAGTTTGAGATTTTGAAGAAGCAAGTGGTTCTTACAAATGTAGCAAACTTAAATTTTGAGGACAATTTAATTTAACTTCCATTTTTATGACCAGATTTTGGGTCAGCTGTTAAGCATTCAAAAAATAAAATCTGATAATATCTGGCAATTCCAATTTTCAGTTTTATTGATCTTCACCATGAAATAATATATAAGCTAAGGGGCAAAATTTTGGAAAAGCAGATCACTTTGTTGTCCTATTTAGCAAGTTCTCAAATTATGCCATCTTGGAATCATTACAAGTAATTATACGAAGACAGTATCTTGTGTTTTGTATTTCATTGTTACACATCCAATTGTTCTCTAGAGATATCAGAGAAAACCCACTCAAGAAGGGAAGGTTAGATAAACAGCCCTCTCTCTCTCTCTCTCTGTCTTTGCCTCCATTTGGTTCCTTATGTTCATTTCTCAGTGCATTTCAGTTACTTTTATTGTTCCCTTCATTTTCTCTTTCATTCCAGAAGTTTAAGTGATTGCATAATTCTTTTGACAGCTGAAAGTAGTATCCGACTTTGAATGAAAGGTTTACAGCTACAGCTTTTCAATTAGAAAATCTCAGATCATGTGATCTATGAGTTTTAATATCTTAGGATCTCGACCAGTAAGGAATAATCACTTTGAAAAACCTTGATGCTACCTAGAGTTTGTGTTTTGTGAGGTTGCTTGGTAAATTATTTTCCTTTGATAATTGAATATTGCTTCAAGAGAGGTGAGCTCAGACGTTTGGCAATGAATATTGAATGTGTATTCCAAGAGACATGACCTTAAAATATCATCAAGCTAAGTAGTAGTGAAATTGAACTCTGCTGTATAATAGAAGTCAGTGTTTCTTACATCTTTGTGATATATAAATATTTTTACATTGTGGTAGATAATAATTTGTATGGGAACATTTAATTGAATTTAATTTATCCTATGGCAGAATTATGTTGCATAGGTCATTTTAGTTTTTGATTTAAGCATCTTAAAATTACAAATGCAAATATTCAACACGTAAAACCCACATGAATACACACTCCCAAACATTTGAAATCCTAACAGTCATTTCCAACAGCTTTTTCCTACAAAAGAAGTCAGCTCTTCTTAGAGAAGACATGCATTCCCATAGCTTGAGAGGTGCACACTATAAGGTAAACAGAGAAAGGATTACAGCAGTTTAAGTATACCAGCGGATTTACTTTATAGAAAATAGACTTTTGAATTACTTGTCTTCAAAATTTGGTTTCTTGAGAAAATTATCTGTGTAGATTAATCATGCATTTCAGATACTTTCCAGACATCTGAATGTTGTTTTCTTAAAAGTAGCCAGCACGCCTTTTTATGCAGTCTGCATGGGAGATAGTAAGAGATGTGTATGCTGTATATCTACTAGTAGAGATTTGTTTATGAGTGCTTCCTTAAAAAATTATTTTTTCTGAAGAAAGGGATTACTTTTTTATAATTTAGATTAGATGATTTTAAATGTTTTTAGGTTTTAACCTCTCTGATCATCAGGGTCATTGCCATGGAAAAAATGCAAGTTATAGCATATTTCATTTTTATAAGGAAAGAAGTTGATAATTTAGACTTTTTTCTTTTACTAAATTGAATTACATCACTCAATATTTGGATGGCATTAATTCACAATAGCAACAAAAAAATCTTACTATTCAACAAAATAAAGTATGATTTCCTTCACATTTAACTTAATTTGTTCTTTAAAACATCTCCTAACGAAGGTTTTCTCATCCTCTTAGCGCTCAGAATGTCCAATTGCAGTTTCTACAGAAAGAGTGTTTCAGAACGGCTCAATCAAAAGTAAGGTTAAACTCTGTTAGTTGAATGCACAGAACAGAAAGAAGTTTCATACAATGCTTCTGTGTAGTTTCTATTTGAACATATTCTTTTTTCCACTATTACCCACTTAGCGCTACGAATGTCCAGTTGCATTTTCTACAGACAGAGTGTTTCAAAACTGCTCAATCAAAAGTATGGTTTAACTCTGTTAGCTGAATGCTCAGATCAGAAAGAAGTTTCACAGAATGCTTCTGTGTAGTTTATATTTGAATATATTCCTTTTTCCACTACTACGCTCTTAGCGCTCCAAATGTCCAGTTGCATTTTCAACAGAAAGAGTGTTCAGATCTGCTCAATCAAAAGTATGGTTTAACTCTGTTAGCTGAATGCACAGATCAGAAAGAAGTTTCACCGAATGATTCTGTGTAGTTTATATTTGAAGACATTCCTTTTTCCACTATTACCCTCTTAGCGCTCCGAATCTCCACTTGCATTTTCTACAAAAAGAGTGTTTCATAACTGCTCAATCAAAAATATGTTTTATCTCTGTTAACTGAATTTACAGATCAGAAATAAGTTTCACAGAATGCATCTGTGTAGTTTTTATTTGAAGATATTCTTTTTCCCAATGTAGGCCTCTTAGCGCTTAGCATGTCCAATTGCAGTTTCTACAGAAAGAGTGTTTCAGAACGGCTCAATCAAAAGTAAGGTTCAACTCTGTTAGTTGAATGCACAGAACAGAAAGAATTTTCACAGAATGCTACTGTGTAGTTTATATTTGAATATATTCCTTTTTCCACTATTACCCTCTTAGCGCTCCGAATGTCCACTTGCATTTTCTACAGAAAGAGTGTTCAGAACTGCGCAATCAAAAGTATGGTTTAACTCTGTTAGCTTAATGAACATATCAGAAATAAGTTTCACACAATGCTTCTGTGTAGTTTTTATTTGAAGATATTATTTTTCCCAATATAGGCCTCTTAGCGCTCAGAATGTCCAATTGCAGATTCTACAGAAAGAGTGTTTCAGAAAGGCTCAATCAAAAGTAAGGTTCAACTCTGTTAGTTGAATGCACAGAACAGAAAGAAGTTTCATACAATGCTTCTGTGTAGTTTATATTTGAACATATTCTTTTTTCCACTATTACCCACTTAGCGCTACGAATGTCCAGTTGCATTTTCTACAGACAGAGTGTTTCAAAACTGCTCAATCAAAAGTATGGTTTTACTCTGTTAGCTGAATGCTCAGATCAGAAAGAAGTTTCACAGAATGCTTCTGTGTAGTTTATATTTGAATATATTCCTTTTTCCACTACTACTCTCTTAGCGCTCCAAATGTCCAGTTGCATTTTCTACAGAAAGAGTGTTCAGATCTGCTCAATCAAAAGTATGGTTTAACTCTGTTAGCTGAATGCACAGATCAGAAAGAAGTTTCACAGAATGATTCTGTGTAGTTTATATTTGGAGACATTCCTTTTTCCACTATTACCCTCTTAGCGCTCCGAATCTCCACTTGCATTTTCTACAGAAAGAGTGTTTCAGAACGGCTCAATCAAAACTAAGTTTCAACTCTTTTAGTTGAACAAACAGAACAGAAAGAAGTTTCACACAATTCTTCTGTGTAGTTTTTATTTGTAGACATTCTTTTTCCCAATATAGGCCTCTTAGCGCTCAGAATGTCCAATTGCAGTTTCTACAGAAAGAGTGTTTCAGAACGGCTCAATCAAAAGTAAGGTTCAACTCTGTTAGTTGAATGCACAGAACAGAAAGAAGTTTCATACAATGCTTCTGTGTAGTTTCTATTTGAACATATTATTTTTTCCACTATTACCCACTTAGCGCTACGAATGTCCAGTTGCATTTTCTACAGACAGAGTGTTTCAAAACTGCTCAATCAAAAGTATGGTTTAACTCTGTTAGCTGAATGCTCAGATCAGAAAGAAGTTTCACAGAATGCTTCTGTGTAGTTTATATTTGAATATATTCCTTTTTCCACTACTACTCTCTTAGCGCTCCAAATGTCCAGTTGCATTTTCTACAGAAAGAGTGTTCAGATCTGCTCAATCAAAAGTATGGTTTAACTCTGTTAGCTGAATGCACAGATCAGAAAGAAGTTTCACAGAATGATTCTGCGTAGTTTATATTTGGAGACATTCCTTTTTCCACTATTACCCTCTTAGCGCTCCGAATCTCCACTTGCATTTTCTACAGAAAGAGTGTTTCAGAACGGCTCAATCAAAACTAAGGTTCAACTCTTTTAGTTGAACAAACCGAACAGAAAGAAGTTTCACACAATTCTTCTGTGTAGTTTTTATTTGTAGACATTCTTTTTCCCAATATAGGCCTCTTAGCGCTCAGAATGTCCAATTGCAGTTTCTACAGAAAGAGTGTTTCAGAACGGCTCAATCAAAAGTAAGGTTCAACTCTGTTAGTTGAATGCACAGAACAGAAAGAATTTTCATACAATGCTTCTGTGTAGTTTATATTTGAACATATTCTTTTTTCCACTATTACCCACTTAGCGCTACGAATGTCCAGTTGCATTTTCTACAGACAGAGTGTTTCAAAACTGCTCAATCAAAAGTATGGTTTAACTCTGTTAGCTGAATGCTCAGATCAGAAAGAAGTTTCACAGAATGCTTCTGTGTAGTTTATATTTGAATATATTCCTTTTTCCACTACTACGCTGTTAGCGCTCCAAATGTCCAGTTGCATTTTCTACAGAAAGAGTGTTCAGATCTGCTCAATCAAAACTATGGTTTAACTCTGTTAGCTGAATGCACAGATCAGAAAGAAGTTTCACCGAATGATTCTGTGTAGTTTATATTTGAAGACATTCCTTTTTCCACTGTTACCCTCTTAGCGCTCCGAATCTCCACTTGCATTTTCTACAAAAAGAGTGTTTCATAACTGCTCAATCAAAAATATGTTTTATATCTGTTAACTGAATTTACAGATCAGAAATAAGTTTCACAGAATGCATCTGTGTAGTTTTTATTTGAAGATATTCTTTTTCCCAATGTAGGCCTCTTAGCGCTTAGCATGTCCAATTGCAGTTACTACAGAAAGAGTGTTTCAGAACGGCTCAATCAAAAGTAAGGTTCAACTCTGTTAGTTGAATGTACAGAACAGAAAGAATTTTCACAGAATGCTACTGTGTAGTTTATATTTGAATATATTCCTTTTTCCACTATTACCCTCTTAGCGCTCCGAATGTCCACTTGCATTTTCTACAGAAAGAGTGTTCAAAACTGCGCAATCAAAAGTATGGTTTAACTCTGTTAGCTTAATGGACATATCAGAAATAAGTTTCACACAATGCTTCTGTGTAGTTTTTATTTGAAGATATTATTTTTCCCAATAGAGGCCTCTTAGCGCTCAGAATGTCCAATTGCAGTTTCTACAGAAAGAGTGTTTCAGAAAGGCTCAATCAAAAGTAAGGTTCAACTCTGTTAGTTGAATGCACAGAACAGAAAGAAGTTTCATACAATGCTTCTGTGTAGTTTATATTTGAACATATTCTTTTTTCCACTATTACCCACTTAGCGCTACGAATGTCCAGTTGCATTTTCTACAGACAGAGTGTTTCAAAACTGCTCAATCAAAAGTATGGTTTAACTCTGTTAGCTGAATGCTCAGATCAGAAAGAAGTTTCACAGAATGCTTCTGTGTAGTTTATATTTGAATATATTCCTTTTTCCACTACTACTCTCTTAGCGCTCCAAATGTCCAGTTGCATTTTCTACAGAAAGAGTGTTCAGATCTGCTCAATCAAAAGTATGGTTTAACTCTGTTAGCTGAATGCACAGATCAGAAAGAAGTTTCACAGAATGATTCTGTGTAGTTTATATTTGGAGACATTCCTTTTTCCACTATTACCCTCTTAGCGCTCCGAATCTCCACTTGCATTTTCTACAGAAAGAGTGTTTCAGAACGGCTCAATCAAAACTAAGGTTCAACTCTTTTAGTTGAACAAACAGAACAGAAAGAAGTTTCACACAATTCTTCTGTGTAGTTTTTATTTGTAGACATTCTTTTTCCCAATATAGGCCTCTTAGCGCTCAGAATGTCCAATTGCAGTTTCTACAGAAAGAGTGTTTCAGAACGGCTCAATCAAAAGTAAGGTTCAACTCTGTTAGTTGAATGCACAGAACAGAAAGAAGTTTCATACAATGCTTCTGTGTAGTTTATATTTGAACATATTCTTTTTTCCACTATTACCCACTTAGCGCTACGAATGTCCAGTTGCATTTTCTACAGACAGAGTGTTTCAAAACTGCTCAATCAAAAGTATGGTTTAACTCTGTTAGCTGAATGCTCAGATCAGAAAGAAGTTTCACAGAATGCTTCTGTGTAGTTTATATTTGAATATATTCCTTTTTCCACTACTACGCTCTTAGCGCTCCAAATGTCCAGTTGCATTTTCAACAGAAAGAGTGTTCAGATCTGCTCAATCAAAAGTATGGTTTAACTCTGTTAGCTGAATGCACAGATCAGAAAGAAGTTTCACCGAATGATTCTGTGTAGTTTATATTTGAAGACATTCCTTTTTCCACTATTACCCTCTTAGCGCTCCGAATCTCCACTTGCATTTTCTACAAAAAGAGTTTTTCATAACTGCTCAATCAAAAATATGTTTTATCTCTGTTAACTGAATTTACAGATCAGAAATAAGTTTCACAGAATGCATCTGTGTAGTTTTTATTTGAAGATATTCTTTTTCCCAATGTAGGCCTCTTAGCGCTTAGCATGTCCAATTGCAGTTTCTACAGAAAGAGTGTTTCAGAACGGCTCAATCAAAAGTAAGGTTCAACTCTGTTAGTTGAATGCACAGAACAGAAAGAATTTTCACAGAATGCTACTGTGTAGTTTATATTTGAATATATTCCTTTTTCCACTATTACCCTCTTAGCGCTCCGAATGTCCACTTGCATTTTCTACAGAAAGAGTGTTCAGAACTGCGCAATCAAAAGTATGGTTTAACTCTGTTAGCTTAATGAACATATCAGAAATAAGTTTCACACAATGCTTCTGTGTAGTTTTTATTTGAAGATATTATTTTTCCCAATATAGGCCTCTTAGCGCTCAGAATGTCCAATTGCAGTTTCTACAGAAAGAGTGTTTCAGAAAGGCTCAATCAAAATTAAGGTTCAACTCTGTTAGTTGAATGCACAGAACAGAAAGAAGTTTCATACAATGCTTCTGTGTAGTTTATATTTGAACATATTCTTTTTTCCACGATTACCCACTTAGCGCTACGAATGTCCAGTTGCATTTTCTACAGACAGAGTGTTTCAAAACTGCTCAATCATAAGTATGGTTTAACTCTGTTAGCTGAATGCTCAGATCAGAAAGAAGTTTCACAGAATGCTTCTGTGTAGTTTATATTTGAATATATTCCTTTTTCCACTACTACTCTCTTAGCGCTCCAAATGTCCAGTTGCATTTTCAACAGAAAGAGTGTTCAGATCTGCTCAATCAAAAGTATGGTTTAACTATGTTAGCTGAATGCACAGATCAGAAAGAAGTTTCACAGAATGATTCTGTGTAGTTTATATTTGGAGACATTCCTTTTTCCACTATTACCCTCTTAGCGCTCCGAATCTCCACTTGCATTTTCTACAGAAAGAGTGTTTCAGAACGGCTCAATCAAAACTAAGGTTCAACTCTTTTAGTTTAACAAACAGAACAGAAAGAACTTTCACACAATTCTTCTGTGTAGTTTTTATTTGTAGACATTCTTTTTACCAATATAGGCCTCTTAGTGCTCAGAATGTCCAATTGCAGTTTCTACAGAAAGAGTGTTTCAGAACGGCTCAATCAAAAGTAAGGTTCAACCCTGTTAGTTGAATGCACAGAACAGAAAGAAGTTTCATACAGTGCTTCTGTGTAGTTTATATTTGAACATATTCTCTTTTCCACTATTACCCACTTAGCGCTACGAATGTCCAGTTGCATTTTCTACAGACAGAATGTTTCAAAACTGCTCAATCAAAAGAATGGTTTAACTCTGTTAGCTGAATGCTCAGATGAGAAAGAAGTTTCACAGAATGCTACTGTGTAGTTTATATTTGAATATATTCCTTTTTCCACTATTACCCTCTTAGCGCTCCGAATGTCCACTTGCATTTTCTACAGAAAGAGTGTTCAGAACTGTGCAATCAAAAGTATGGTTTAACTCTGTTAGCTTAATGAACATATCAGAAATAAGTTTCACACAATGCTTCTGTGTAGTTTTTATTTGAAGATATTATTTTTCCCAATAGAGGCCTCTTAGCGCTCAGAATGTCCAATTGCAGTTTCTACAGAAAGAGTGTTTCAGAAAGGCTCAATCAAAAGTAAGATTCAACTCTCTTAGTTGAATGCACAGAACAGAAAGAAGTTTCATACAATGCTTCTGTGTAGTTTCTATTTGAACATATTATTTTTTCCACTATTACCCACTTAGCGCTACGAATGTCCAGTTGCATTTTCTACAGACAGAGTGTTTCAAAACTGCTCAATCAAAAGTATGGTTTAACTCTGTTAGCTGAATGCTCAGATCAGAAAGAAGTTTCACAGAATGCTTCTGTGTACTTTATATTTGAATATATTCCTTTTTCCACTACTACTCTCTTAGCGCTCCAAATGTCCAGTTGCATTTTCTACAGAAAGAGTGTTCAGATCTGCTCAATCAAAAGTATGGTTTAACTCTGTTAGCTGAATGCACAGATCAGAAAGAAGTTTCACAGAATGATTCTGCGTAGTTTATATTTGGAGACATTCCTTTTTCCACTATTACCCTCTTAGCGCTCCGAATCTCCACTTGCATTTTCTACAGAAAGAGTGTTTCAGAACGGCTCAATCAAAACTAAGGTTCAACTCTTTTAGTTGAACAAACCGAACAGAAAGAAGTTTCACACAATTCTTCTGTGTAGTTTTTATTTGTAGACATTCTTTTTCCCAATATAGGCCTCTTAGCGCTCAGAATGTCCAATAGCAGTTTCTACAGAAAGAGTGTTTCAGAACGGCTCAATCAAAAGTAAGGTTCAACTCTGTTAGTTGAATGCACAGAACAGAAAGAATTTTCATAAAATGCTTCTGTGTAGTTTATATTTGAACATATTCTTTTTTCCACTATTACCCACTTAGCGCTACGAATGTCCAGTTGCATTTTCTACAGACAGAGTGTTTCAAAACTGCTCAATCAAAAGTATGGTTTAACTCTGTTAGCTGAATGCTCAGATCAGAAAGAAGTTTCACAGAATGCTTCTGTGTAGTTTATATTTGAATATATTCCTTTTTCCACTACTACGCTCTTAGCGCTCCAAATGTCCAGTTGCATTTTCTACAGAAAGAGTGTTCAGATCTGCTCAATCAAAAGTATGGTTTAACTCTGTTAGCTGAATGCACAGATCAGAAAGAAGTTTCACCGAATGATTCTGTGTAGTTTATATTTGAAGACATTCCTTTTTCCACTATTACCCTCTTAGCGCTCCGAATCTCCACTTGCATTTTCTACAAAAAGAGTGTTTCATAACTGCTCAATCAAAAATATGTTTTATATCTGTTAACTGAATTTACAGATCAGAAATAAGTTTCACAGAATGCATCTGTGTAGTTTTTATTTGAAGATATTCTTTTTCCCAATGTAGGCCTCTTAGCGCTTAGCATGTCCAATTGCAGTTACTACAGAAGGAGTGTTTCAGAACGGCTCAATCAAAAGTAAGGTTCAACTCTGTTAGTTGAATGTACAGAACAGAAAGAATTTTCACAGAATGCTACTGTGTAGTTTATATTTGAATATATTCCTTTTTCCACTATTACCCTCTTAGCGCTCCGAATGTCCACTTGCATTTTCTACAGAAAGAGTGTTCAAAACTGCGCAATCAAAAGTATGGTTTAACTCTGTTAGCTTAATGAACATATCAGAAATAAGTTTCACACAATGCTTCTGTGTAGTTTTTATTTGAAGATATTATTTTTCCCAATAGAGGCCTCTTAGCGCTCAGAATGTCCAATTGCAGTTTCTACAGAAAGAGTGTTTCAGAAAGGCTCAATCAAAAGTAAGGTTCAACTCTGTTAGTTGAATGCACAGAACAGAAAGAAGTTTCATACAATGCTTCTGTGTAGTTTATATTTGAACATATTCTTTTTTCCACTATTACCCACTTAGCGCTACGAATGTCCAGTTGCATTTTCTACAGACAGAGTGTTTCAAAACTGCTCAATCAAAAGTATGGTTTAACTCTGTTAGCTGAATGCTCAGATCAGAAAGAAGTTTCACAGAATGCTTCTGTGTAGTTTATATTTGAATATATTCCTTTTTCCACTACTACTCTCTTAGCGCTCCAAATGTCCAGTTGCATTTTCTACAGAAAGAGTGTTCAGATCTGCTCAATCAAAAGTATGGTTTAACTCTGTTAGCTGAATGCACAGATCAGAAAGAAGTTTCACAGAATGATTCTGTGTAGTTTATATTTGGAGACATTCCTTTTTCCACTATTACCCTCTTAGCGCTCCGAATCTCCACTTGCATTTTCTACAGAAAGAGTGTTTCAGAACGGCTCAATCAAAACTAAGGTTCAACTCTTTTAGTTGAACAAACAGAACAGAAAGAAGTTCCACACAATTCTTCTGTGTAGTTTTTATTTGTAGACATTCTTTTTCCCAATATAGGCCTCTTAGCGCTCAGAATGTCCAATTGCAGTTTCTACAGAAAGAGTGTTTCAGAACGGCTCAATCAAAAGTAAGGTTCAACTCTGTTAGTTGAATGCACAGAACAGAAAGAATTTTCACAGAATGCTACTGTGTAGTTTATATTTGAATATATTCCTTTTTCCACTATTACCCTCTTAGCGCTCCGAATGTCCACTTGCATTTTCTACAGAAAGAGTGTTCAGAACTGTGCAATCAAAAGTATGGTTTAACTCTGTTAGCTTAATGAACATATCAGAAATAAGTTTCACACAATGCTTCTGTGTAGTTTTTATTTGAAGATATTATTTTTCCCAATAGAGGCCTCTTAGCGCTCAGAATGTCCAATTGCAGTTTCTACAGAAAGAGTGTTTCAGAAAGGCTCAATCAAAAGTAAGGTTCAACTCTCTTAGTTGAATGCACAGAATAGAAAGAAGTTTCATACAATGCTTCTGTGTAGTTTATATTTGAACATATTCTTTTTTCCACTATTACCCACTTAGCGCTACGAATGTCCAGTTGCATTTTCTACAGACAGAGTGTTTCAAAACTGCTCAATCAAAAGTATGGTTTAACTCTGTTAGCTGAATGCTCAGATCAGAAAGAAGTTTCACAGAATGCTTCTGTGTAGTTTATATTTGAATATATTCCTTTTTCCACTACTACGCTCTTAGCGCTCCAAATGTCCAGTTGCATTTTCAACAGAAAGAGTGTTCAGATCTGCTCAATCAAAAGTATGGTTTAACTCTGTTAGCTGAATGCACAGATCAGAAAGAAGTTTCACCGAATGATTCTGTGTAGTTTATATTTGAAGACATTCCTTTTTCCACTATTACCCTCTTAGCGCTCCGAATCTCCACTTGCATTTTCTACAAAAAGAGTGTTTCATAACTGCTCAATCAAAAATATGTTTTATCTCTGTTAACTGAATTTACAGATCAGAAATAAGTTTCACAGAATGCATCTGTGTAGTTTTTATTTGAAGATATTCTTTTTCCCAATGTAGGCCTCTTAGCGCTTAGCATGTCCAATTGCAGTTTCTACAGAAAGAGTGTTTCAGAACGGCTCAATCAAAAGTAAGGTTCAACTCTGTTAGTTGAATGCACAGAACAGAAAGAATTTTCACAGAATGCTACTGTGTAGTTTATATTTGAATATATTCCTTTTTCCACTATTACCCTCTTAGCGCTCCGAATGTCCACTTGCATTTTCTACAGAAAGGGTGTTCAGAACTGCGCAATCAAAAGTATGGTTTAACTCTGTTAGCTTAATGAACATATCAGAAATAAGTTTCACACAATGCTTCTGTGTAGTTTTTATTTGAAGATATTATTTTTCCCAATATAGGCCTCTTAGCGCTCAGAATGTCCAATTGCAGTTTCTACAGAAAGAGTGTTTCAGAAAGGCTCAATCAAAAGTAAGGTTCAACTCTGTTAGTTGAATGCACAGAACAGAAAGAAGTTTCATACAATGCTTCTGTGTAGTTTCTATTTGAACATATTCTTTTTTCCACTATTACCCACTTAGCGCTACGAATGTCCAGTTGCATTTTCTACAGACAGAGTGTTTCAAAACTGCTCAATCAAAAGTATGGTTTAACTCTGTTAGCTGAATGCTCAGATCAGAAAGAAGTTTCACAGAATGCTTCTGTGTAGTTTATATTTGAATATATTCCTTTTTCCACTACTACTCTCTTAGCGCTCCAAAAGTCCAGTTGCATTTTCTACAGAAAGAGTGTTCAGATCTGCTCAATCAAAAGTATGGTTTAACTCTGTTAGCTGAATGCACAGATCAGAAAGAAGTTTCACAGAATGATTCTGTGTAGTTTATATTTGGAGACATTCCTTTTTCCACTATTACC
Source organism: Symphalangus syndactylus (assembly GCF_028878055.3). Taxonomy (NCBI): domain Eukaryota; kingdom Metazoa; phylum Chordata; class Mammalia; order Primates; family Hylobatidae; genus Symphalangus; species Symphalangus syndactylus. Next base: position 160,368,147 of record NC_072447.2, on the reverse strand, counting down.
CTCTTAGCGCTCCGAATCTCCACTTGCATTTTCTACAGAAAGAGTGTTTCAGAACGGCTCAATCAAAACTAAGGTTCAACTCTTTTAGTTGAACAAACAGAACAGAAAGAAGTTTCACACAATTCTTCTGTGTAGTTTTTATTTGTAGACATTCTTTTTCCCAATATAGGCCTCTTAGCGCTCAGAATGTCCAATTGCAGTTTCTACAGAAAGAGTGTTTCAGAACGGCTCAATCAAAAGTAAGGTTCAACTCTGTTAGTTGAATGCACAGAACAGAAAGAAGTTTCATACAATGCTTCTGTGTAGTTTATATTTGAACATATTCTTTTTTCCACTATTACCCACTTAGCGCTACGAATGTCCAGTTGCATTTTCTACAGACAGAGTGTTTCAAAACTGCTCAATCAAAAGTATGGTTTAACTCTGTTAGCTGAATGCTCAGATCAGAAAGAAGTTTCACAGAATGCTTCTGTGTAGTTTATATTTGAATATATTCCTTTTTCCACTACTACGCTCTTAGCGCTCCAAATGTCCAGTTGCATTTTCAACAGAAAGAGTGTTCAGATCTGCTCAATCAAAAGTATGGTTTAACTCTGTTAGCTGAATGCACAGATCAGAAAGAAGTTTCACCGAATGATTCTGTGTAGTTTATATTTGAAGACATTCCTTTTTCCACTATTACCCTCTTAGCGCTCCGAATCTCCACTTGCATTTTCTACAAAAAGAGTTTTTCATAACTGCTCAATCAAAAATATGTTTTATCTCTGTTAACTGAATTTACAGATCAGAAATAAGTTTCACAGAATGCATCTGTGTAGTTTTTATTTGAAGATATTCTTTTTCCCAATGTAGGCCTCTTAGCGCTTAGCATGTCCAATTGCAGTTTCTACAGAAAGAGTGTTTCAGAACGGCTCAATCAAAAGTAAGGTTCAACTCTGTTAGTTGAATGCACAGAACAGAAAGAATTTTCACAGAATGCTACTGTGTAGTTTATATTTGAATATATTCCTTTTTCCACTATTACCCTCTTAGCGCTCCGAATGTCCACTTGCATTTTCTACAGAAAGAGTGTTCAGAACTGCGCAATCAAAAGTATGGTTTAACTCTGTTAGCTTAATGAACATATCAGAAATAAGTTTCACACAATGCTTCTGTGTAGTTTTTATTTGAAGATATTATTTTTCCCAATATAGGCCTCTTAGGGCTCAGAATGTCCAATTGCAGTTTCTACAGAAAGAGTGTTTCAGAAAGGCTCAATCAAAAGTAAGGTTCAACTCTGTTAGTTGAATGCACAGAACAGAAAGAAGTTTCATACAATGCTTCTGTGTAGTTTATATTTGAACATATTCTTTTTTCCACGATTACCCACTTAGCGCTACGAATGTCCAGTTGCATTTTCTACAGACAGAATGTTTCAAAACTGCTCAATCAAAAGTATGGTTTAACTCTGTTAGCTGAATGCTCAGATCAGAAAGAAGTTTCACAGAATGCTTCTGTGTAGTTTATATTTGAATATATTCCTTTTTCCACTACTACGCTCTTAGCGCTCCAAATGTCCAGTTGCATTTTCAACAGAAAGAGTGTTCAGATCTGCTCAATCAAAAGTATGGTTTAACTCTGTTAGCTGAATGCACAGATCAGAAAGAAGTTTCACCGAATGATTCTGTGTAGTTTATATTTGAAGACATTCCTTTTTCCACTATTACCCTCTTAGCGCTCCGAATCTCCACTTGCATTTTCTACAAAAAGAGTGTTTCATAACTGCTCAATCAAAAATAGGTTTTATCTCTGTTAACTGAATTTACCGATCAGAAATAAGTTTCACAGAATGCATCTGTGTAGTTTTTATTTGAAGATATTCTTTTTCCCAATGTAGGCCTCTTAGCGCTTAGCATGTCCAATTGCAGTTTCTACAGAAAGAGTGTTTCAGAACGGCTCAATCAAAAGTAAGGTTCAACTCTGTTAGTTGAATGCACAGAACAGAAAGAATTTTCACAGAATGCTACTGTGTAGTTTATATTTGAATATATTCCTTTTTCCACTATTACCCTCTTAGCGCTCCGAATGTCCACTTGCATTTTCTACAGAAAGGGTGTTCAGAACTGCGCAATCAAAAGTATGGTTTAACTCTGTTAGCTTAATGAACATATCAGAAATAAGTTTCACACAATGCTTCTGTGTAGTTTTTATTTGAAGATATTATTTTTCCCAATATAGGCCTCTTAGCGCTCAGAATGTCCAATTGCAGTTTCTACAGAAAGAGTGTTTCAGAAAGGCTCAATCAAAAGTAAGGTTCAACTCTGTTAGTTGAATGCACAGAACAGAAAGAAGTTTCATACAATGCTTCTGTGTAGTTTATATTTGAACATATTCTTTTTTCCACTATTACCCACTTAGCGCTACGAATGTCCAGTTGCATTTTCTACAGACAGAGTGTTTCAAAACTGCTCAATCATAAGTATGGTTTAACTCTGTTAGCTGAATGCTCAGATCAGAAAGAAGTTTCACAGAATGCTTCTGTGTAGTTTATATTTGAATATATTCCTTTTTCCACTACTACTCTCTTAGCGCTCCAAATGTCCAGTTGCATTTTCTACAGAAAGAGTGTTCAGATCTGCTCAATCAAAAGTATGGTTTAACTCTGTTAGCTGAATGCACAGATCAGAAAGAAGTTTCACAGAATGATTCTGTGTAGTTTATATTTGGAGACATTCCTTTTTCCACTATTACCCTCTTAGCGCTCCGAATCTCCACTTGCATTTTCTACAGAAAGAGTGTTTCAGAACGGCTCAATCAAAACTAAGGTTCAACTCTTTTAGTTGAACAAACAGAACAGAAAGAACTTTCACACAATTCTTCTGTGTAGTTTTTATTTGTAGACATTCTTTTTCCCAATATAGGCCTCTTAGTGCTCAGAATGTCCAATTGCAGTTTCTACAGAAAGAGTGTTTCAGAACGGCTCAATCAAAAGTAAGGTTCAACTCTGTTAGTTGAATGCACAGAACAGAAAGAAGTTTCATACAGTGCTTCTGTGTAGTTTATATTTGAACATATTCTCTTTTCCACTATTACCCACTTAGCGCTACGAATGTCCAGTTGCATTTTCTACAGACAGAATGTTTCAAAACTGCTCAATCAAAAGTATGGTTTAACTCTGTTAGCTGAATGCTCAGATGAGAAAGAAGTTTCACAGAATGCTTCTGTGTAGTTTATATTTGAATATATTCCTTTTTCCACCACTACGCTCTTAGCGCTCCAAATGTCCAGTTGCATTTTCTACAGAAAGAGTGTTCAGATCTGCTCAATCAAAAGTATGGTTTAACTCTGTTAGCTGAATGCACAGATCAGAAAGAAGTTTCACCGAATGATTCTGTGTAGTTTATATTTGAAGACATTCCTTTTTCCACTATTACCCTCTTAGCGCTCCGAATCTCCACATGCATTTTCTACAAAAGGAGTGTTTCATAACTGCTCAATCAAAAATATGTTTTATCTCTGTTAACTGAATTTACAGATCAGAAATAAGTTTCACAGAATGCATCTGTGTAGTTTTTATTTGAAGATATTCTTTTTCCCAATGTAGGCCTCTTAGCGCTTAGCATGTCCAATTGCAGTTTCTACAGAAAGAGTGTTTCAGAACGGCTCAATCAAAAGTAAGGTTCAACTCTGTTAGTTGAATGCACAGAACAGAAAGAATTTTCACAGAATGCTACTGTGTAGTTTATATTTGAATATATTCCTTTTTCCACTATTACCCTCTTAGCGCTCCGAATGTCCACTTGCATTTTCTACAGAAAGAGTGTTCAGAACTGTGCAATCAAAAGTATGGTTTAACTCTGTTAGCTTAATGAACATATCAGAAATAAGTTTCACACAATGCTTCTGTGTAGTTTTTATTTGAAGATATTATTTTTCCCAATAGAGGCCTCTTAGCGCTCAGAATGTCCAATTGCAGTTTCTACAGAACGAGTGTTTCAGAAAGGCTCAATCAAAAGTAAGGTTCAACTCTCTTAGTTGAATGCACAGAATAGAAAGAAGTTTCATACAATGCTTCTGTGTAGTTTATATTTGAACATATTCTTTTTTCCACTATTACCCACTTAGCGCTACGAATGTCCAGTTGCATTTTCTACAGACAGAGTGTTTCAAAACTGCTCAATCAAAAGTATGGTTTAACTCTGTTAGCTGAATGCTCAGATCAGAAAGAAGTTTCACAGAATGCTTCTGTGTAGTTTATATTTGAATATATTCCTTTTTCCACTACTACGCTCTTAGCGCTCCAAATGTCCAGTTGCATTTTCAACAGAAAGAGTGTTCAGATCTGCTCAATCAAAAGTATGGTTTAACTCTGTTAGCTGAATGCACAGATCAGAAAGAAGTTTCACCGAATGATTCTGTGTAGTTTATATTTGAAGACATTCCTTTTTCCACTATTACCCTCTTAGCGCTCCGAATCTCCACTTGCATTTTCTACAAAAAGAGTGTTTCATAACTGCTCAATCAAAAATATGTTTTATCTCTGTTAACTGAATTTACAGATCAGAAATAAGTTTCACAGAATGCATCTGTGTAGTTTTTATTTGAAGATATTCTTTTTCCCAATGTAGGCCTCTTAGCGCTTAGCATGTCCAATTGCAGTTTCTACAGAAAGAGTGTTTCAGAACGGCTCAATCAAAAGTAAGGTTCAACTCTGTTAGTTGAATGCACAGAACAGAAAGAATTTTCACAGAATGCTACTGTGTAGTTTATATTTGAATATATTCCTTTTTCCACTATTACCCTCTTAGCGCTCCGAATGTCCACTTGCATTTTCTACAGAAAGGGTGTTCAGAACTGCGCAATCAAAAGTATGGTTTAACTCTGTTAGCTTAATGAACATATCAGAAATAAGTTTCACACAATGCTTCTGTGTAGTTTTTATTTGAAGATATTATTTTTCCCAATATAGGCCTCTTAGCGCTCAGAATGTCCAATTGCAGTTTCTACAGAAAGAGTGTTTCAGAAAGGCTCAATCAAAAGTAAGGTTCAACTCTGTTAGTTGAATGCACAGAACAGAAAGAAGTTTCATACAATGCTTCTGTGTAGTTTATATTTGAACATATTCTTTTTTCCACTATTACCCACTTAGCGCTACGAATGTCCAGTTGCATTTTCTACAGACAGAGTGTTTCAAAACTGCTCAATCAAAAGTATGGTTTAACTCTGTTAGCTGAATGCTCAGATCAGAAAGAAGTTTCACAGAATGCTTCTGTGTAGTTTATATTTGAATATATTCCTTTTTCCACTACTACGCTCTTAGCGCTCCAAATGTCCAGTTGCATTTTCTACAGAAAGAGTGTTCAGATCTGCTCAATCAAAAGTATGGTTTAACTCTGTTAGCTGAATGCACAGATCAGAAAGAAGTTTCACAGAATGATTCTGTGTAGTTTATATTTGGAGACATTCCTTTTTCCACTATTACCCTCTTAGCGCTCCGAATCTCCACTTGCATTTTCTACAGAAAGAGTGTTTCAGAACGGCTCAATCAAAACTAAGGTTCAACTCTTTTAGTTGAACAAACAGAACAGAAAGAAGTTTCACACAATTCTTCTGTGTAGTTTTTATTTGTAGACATTCTTTTTCCCAATATAGGCCTCTTAGCGCTCAGAATGTCCAATTGCAGTTTCTACAGAAAGAGTGTTTCAGAACGGCTCAATCAAAAGTAAGGTTCAACTCTGTTAGTTGAATGCACAGAACAGAAAGAAGTTTCATACAATGCTTCTGTGTAGTTTATATTTGAACATATTCTTTTTTCCACTATTACCCACTTAGCGCTACGAATGTCCAGTTGCATTTTCTACAGACAGAGTGTTTCAAAACTGCTCAATCAAAAGTATGGTTTAACTCTGTTAGCTGAATGCTCAGATCAGAAAGAAGTTTCACAGAATGCTTCTGTGTAGTTTATATTTGAATATATTCCTTTTTCCACTACTACGCTCTTAGCGCTCCAAATGTCCAGTTGCATTTTCAACAGAAAGAGTGTTCAGATCTGCTCAATCAAAAGTATTGTTTAACTCTGTTAGCTGAATGCACAGATCAGAAAGAAGTTTCACCGAATGATTCTGTGTAGTTTATATTTGAAGACATTCCTTTTTCCACTATTACCCTCTTAGCGCTCCGAATCTCCACTTGCATTTTCTACAAAAAGAGTTTTTCATAACTGCTCAATCAAAAATATGTTTTATCTCTGTTAACTGAATTTACAGATCAGAAATAAGTTTCACAGAATGCATCTGTGTAGTTTTTATTTGAAGATATTCTTTTTCCCAATGTAGGCCTCTTAGCGCTTAGCATGTCCAATTGCAGTTTCTACAGAAAGAGTGTTTCAGAACGGCTCAATCAAAAGTAAGGTTCAACTCTGTTAGTTGAATGCACAGAACAGAAAGAATTTTCACAGAATGCTACTGTGTAGTTTATATTTGAATATATTCCTTTTTCCACTATTACCCTCTTAGCGCTCCGAATGTCCACTTGCATTTTCTACAGAAAGAGTGTTCAGAACTGCGCAATCAAAAGTATGGTTTAACTCTGTTAGCTTAATGAACATATCAGAAATAAGTTTCACACAATGCTTCTGTGTAGTTTTTATTTGAAGATATTATTTTTCCCAATATAGGCCTCTTAGGGCTCAGAATGTCCAATTGCAGTTTCTACAGAAAGAGTGTTTCAGAAAGGCTCAATCAAAAGTAAGGTTCAACTCTGTTAGTTGAATGCACAGAACAGAAAGAAGTTTCATACAATGCTTCTGTGTAGTTTATATTTGAACATATTCTTTTTTCCACGATTACCCACTTAGCGCTACGAATGTCCAGTTGCATTTTCTACAGACAGAATGTTTCAAAACTGCTCAATCAAAAGTATGGTTTAACTCTGTTAGCTGAATGCTCAGATCAGAAAGAAGTTTCACAGAATGCTTCTGTGTAGTTTATATTTGAATATATTCCTTTTTCCACTACTACGCTCTTAGCGCTCCAAATGTCCAGTTGCATTTTCAACAGAAAGAGTGTTCAGATCTGCTCAATCAAAAGTATGGTTTAACTCTGTTAGCTGAATGCACAGATCAGAAAGAAGTTTCACCGAATGATTCTGTGTAGTTTATATTTGAAGACATTCCTTTTTCCACTATTACCCTCTTAGCGCTCCGAATCTCCACTTGCATTTTCTACAAAAAGAGTGTTTCATAACTGCTCAATCAAAAATAGGTTTTATCTCTGTTAACTGAATTTACCGATCAGAAATAAGTTTCACAGAATGCATCTGTGTAGTTTTTATTTGAAGATATTCTTTTTCCCAATGTAGGCCTCTTAGCGCTTAGCATGTCCAATTGCAGTTTCTACAGAAAGAGTGTTTCAGAACGGCTCAATCAAAAGTAAGGTTCAACTCTGTTAGTTGAATGCACAGAACAGAAAGAATTTTCACAGAATGCTACTGTGTAGTTTATATTTGAATATATTCCTTTTTCCACTATTACCCTCTTAGCGCTCCGAATGTCCACTTGCATTTTCTACAGAAAGAGTGTTCAGAACTGCGCAATCAAAAGTATGGTTTAACTCTGTTAGCTTAATGAACATATCAGAAATAAGTTTCACACAATGCTTCTGTGTAGTTTTTATTTGAAGATATTATTTTTCCCAATATAGGCCTCTTAGGGCTCAGAATGTCCAATTGCAGTTTCTACAGAAAGAGTGTTTCAGAAAGGCTCAATCAAAAGTAAGGTTCAACTCTGTTAGTTGAATGCACAGAACAGAAAGAAGTTTCATACAATGCTTCTGTGTAGTTTATATTTGAACATATTCTTTTTTCCACGATTACCCACTTAGCGCTACGAATGTCCAGTTGCATTTTCTACAGACAGAATGTTTCAAAACTGCTCAATCAAAAGTATGGTTTAACTCTGTTAGCTGAATGCTCAGATCAGAAAGAAGTTTCACAGAATGCTTCTGTGTAGTTTATATTTGAATATATTCCTTTTTCCACTACTACGCTCTTAGCGCTCCAAATGTCCAGTTGCATTTTCAACAGAAAGAGTGTTCAGATCTGCTCATTCAAAAGTATGGTTTAACTCTGTTAGCTGAATGCACAGATCAGAAAGAAGTTTCACCGAATGATTCTGTGTAGTTTATATTTGAAGACATTCCTTTTTCCACTATTACCCTCTTAGCGCTCCGAATCTCCACTTGCATTTTCTACAAAAAGAGTGTTTCATAACTGCTCAATCAAAAATAGGTTTTATCTCTGTTAACTGAATTTACCGATCAGAAATAAGTTTCACAGAATGCATCTGTGTAGTTTTTATTTGAAGATATTCTTTTTCCCAATGTAGGCCTCTTAGCGCTTAGCATGTCCAATTGCAGTTTCTACAGAAAGAGTGTTTCAGAACGGCTCAATCAAAAGTAAGGTTCAACTCTGTTAGTTGAATGCACAGAACAGAAAGAATTTTCACAGAATGCTACTGTGTAGTTTATATTTGAATATATTCCTTTTTCCACTATTACCCTCTTAGCGCTCCGAATGTCCACTTGCATTTTCTACAGAAAGGGTGTTCAGAACTGCGCAATCAAAAGTATGGTTTAACTCTGTTAGCTTAATGAACATATCAGAAATAAGTTTCACACAATGCTTCTGTGTAGTTTTTATTTGAAGATATTATTTTTCCCAATATAGGCCTCTTAGCGCTCAGAATGTCCAATTGCAGTTTCTACAGAAAGAGTGTTTCAGAAAGGCTCAATCAAAAGTAAGGTTCAACTCTGTTAGTTGAATGCACAGAACAGAAAGAAGTTTCATACAATGCTTCTGTGTAGTTTATATTTGAACATATTCTTTTTTCCACTATTACCCACTTAGCGCTACGAATGTCCAGTTGCATTTTCTACAGACAGAGTGTTTCAAAACTGCTCAATCATAAGTATGGTTTAACTCTGTTAGCTGAATGCTCAGATCAGAAAGAAGTTTCACAGAATGCTTCTGTGTAGTTTATATTTGAATATATTCCTTTTTCCACTACTACTCTCTTAGCGCTCCAAATGTCCAGTTGCATTTTCTACAGAAAGAGTGTTCAGATCTGCTCAATCAAAAGTATGGTTTAACTCTGTTAGCTGAATGCACAGATCAGAAAGAAGTTTCACAGAATGATTCTGTGTAGTTTATATTTGGAGACATTCCTTTTTCCACTATTACCCTCTTAGCGCTCCGAATCTCCACTTGCATTTTCTACAGAAAGAGTGTTTCAGAACGGCTCAATCAAAACTAAAGTTCAACACTTTTAGTTGAACAAACAGAACAGAAAGAAGTTCCACACAATTCTTCTGTGTAGTTTTTATTTGTAGACATTCTTTTTCCCAATATAGGCCTCTTAGCGCTCAGAATGTCCAATTGCAGTTTCTACAGAAAGAGTGTTTCAGAACGGCTCAATCAAAAGTAAGGTTCAACTCTGTTAGTTGAATGCACAGAACAGAAAGGAGTTTCATACAATGCTTCTGTGTAGTTTATATTTGAACATATTCTTTTTTCCACTATTACCCACTTAGCGCTACGAATGTCCAGTTGCATTTTCTACAGACAGAGTGTTTCAAAACTGCTCAATCAAAAGTATGGTTTAACTCTGTTAGCTGAATGCTCAGATCAGAAAGAAGTTTCACAGAATGCTTCTGTGTAGTTTATATTTGAATATATTCCTTTTTCCACTACTACGCTCTTAGCGCTCCAAATGTCCAGTTGCATTTTCAACAGAAAGAGTGTTCAGATCTGCTCAATCAAAAGTATGGTTTAACTCTGTTAGCTGAATGCACAGATCAGAAAGAAGTTTCACCGAATGATTCTGTGTAGTTTATATTTGAAGACATTCCTTTTTCCACTATTACCCACTTAGCGCTCCGAATCTCCACTTGCATTTTCTACAAAAAGAGTGTTTCATAACTGCTCAATCAAAAATATGTTTTATCTCTGTTAACTGAATTTACAGATCAGAAATAAGTTTCACAGAATGCATCTGTGTAGTTTTTATTTGAAGATATTCTTTTTCCCAATGTAGGCCTCTTAGCGCTTAGCATGTCCAATTGCAGTTTCTACAGAAAGAGTGTTTCAGAACGGCTCAATCAAAAGTAAGGTTCAACTCTGTTAGTTGAATGCACAGAACAGAAAGAATTTTCACAGAATGCTACTGTGTAGTTTATATTTGAATATATTCCTTTTTCCACTATTACCCTCTTAGCGCTCCGAATGTCCACTTGCATTTTCTACAGAAAGAGTGTTCAGAACTGTGCAATCAAAAGTATGGTTTAACTCTGTTAGCTTAATGAACATATCAGAAATAAGTTTCACACAATGCTTCTGTGTAGTTTTTATTTGAAGATATTATTTTTCCCAATAGAGGCCTCTTAGCGCTCAGAATGTCCAATTGCAGTTTCTACAGAAAGAGTGTTTCAGAAAGGCTCAATCAAAAGTAAGGTTCAACTCTCTTAGTTGAATGCACAGAATAGAAAGAAGTTTCATACAATGCTTCTGTGTAGTTTATATTTGAACATATTCTTTTTTCCACTATTACCCACTTAGCGCTACGAATGTCCAGTTGCATTTTCTACAGACAGAGTGTTTCAAAACTGCTCAATCATAAGTATGGTTTAACTCTGTTAGCTGAATGCTCAGATCAGAAAGAAGTTTCACAGAATGCTTCTGTGTAGTTTATATTTGAATATATTCCTTTTTCCACTACTACGCTCTTAGCGCTCCAAATGTCCAGTTGCATTTTCAACAGAAAGAGTGTTCAGATCTGCTCAATCAAAAGTATGGTTTAACTCTGTTAGCTGAATGCACAGATCAGAAAGAAGTTTCACCGAATGATTCTGTGTAGTTTATATTTGAAGACATTCCTTTTTCCACTATTACCCTCTTAGCGCTCCGAATCTCCACTTGCATTTTCTACAAAAAGAGTGTTTCATAACTGCTCAATCAAAAATATGTTTTATCTCTGTTAACTGAATTTACAGATCAGAAATAAGTTTCACAGAATGCATCTGTGTAGTTTTTATTTGAAGATATTCTTTTTCCCAATGTAGGCCTCTTAGCGCTTAGCATGTCCAATTGCAGTTTCTACAGAAAGAGTGTTTCAGAACGGCTCAATCAAAAGTAAGGTTCAACTCTGTTAGTTGAATGCACAGAACAGAAAGAATTTTCACAGAATGCTACTGTGTAGTTTATATTTGAATATATTCCTTTTTCCACTATTACCCTCTTAGCGCTCCGAATGTCCACTTGCATTTTCTACAGAAAGGGTGTTCAGAACTGCGCAATCAAAAGTATGGTTTAACTCTGTTAGCTTAATGAACATATCAGAAATAAGTTTCACACAATGCTTCTGTGTAGTTTTTATTTGAAGATATTATTTTTCCCAATATAGGCCTCTTAGCGCTCAGAATGTCCAATTGCAGTTTCTACAGAAAGAGTGTTTCAGAAAGGCTCAATCAAAAGTAAGGTTCAACTCTGTTAGTTGAATGCACAGAACAGAAAGAAGTTTCATACAATGCTTCTGTGTAGTTTATATTTGAACATATTCTTTTTTCCACTATTACCCACTTAGCGCTACGAATGTCCAGTTGCATTTTCTACAGACAGAGTGTTTCAAAACTGCTCAATCATAAGTATGGTTTAACTCTGTTAGCTGAATGCTCAGATCAGAAAGAAGTTTCACAGAATGCTTCTGTGTAGTTTATATTTGAATATATTCCTTTTTCCACTACTACTCTCTTAGCGCTCCAAATGTCCAGTTGCATTTTCTACAGAAAGAGTGTTCAGATCTGCTCAATCAAAAGTATGGTTTAACTCTGTTAGCTGAATGCACAGATCAGAAAGAAGTTTCACAGAATGATTCTGTGTAGTTTATATTTGGAGACATTCCTTTTTCCACTATTACCCTCTTAGCGCTCCGAATCTCCACTTGCATTTTCTACAGAAAGAGTGTTTCAGAACGGCTCAATCAAAACTAAAGTTCAACACTTTTAGTTGAACAAACAGAACAGAAAGAAGTTCCACACAATTCTTCTGTGTAGTTTTTATTTGTAGACATTCTTTTTCCCAATATAGGCCTCTTAGCGCTCAGAATGTCCAATTGCAGTTTCTACAGAAAGAGTGTTTCAGAACGGCTCAATCAAAAGTAAGGTTCAACTCTGTTAGTTGAATGCACAGAACAGAAAGAAGTTTCATACAATGCTTCTGTGTAGTTTATATTTGAACATATTCTTTTTTCCACTATTACCCACTTAGCGCTACGAATGTCCAGTTGCATTTTCTACAGACAGAGTGTTTCAAAACTGCTCAATCAAAAGTATGGTTTAACTCTGTTAGCTGAATGCTCAGATCAGAAAGAAGTTTCACAGAATGCTTCTGTGTAGTTTATATTTGAATATATTCCTTTTTCCACTACTACGCTCTTAGCGCTCCAAATGTCCAGTTGCATTTTCAACAGAAAGAGTGTTCAGATCTGCTCAATCAAAAGTATGGTTTAACTCTGTTAGCTGAATGCACAGATCAGAAAGAAGTTTCACCGAATGATTCTGTGTAGTTTATATTTGAAGACATTCCTTTTTCCACTATTACCCACTTAGCGCTCCGAATCTCCACTTGCATTTTCTACAAAAAGAGTGTTTCATAACTGCTCAATCAAAAATATGTTTTATCTCTGTTAACTGAATTTACAGATCAGAAATAAGTTTCACAGAATGCATCTGTGTAGTTTTTATTTGAAGATATTCTTTTTCCCAATGTAGGCCTCTTAGCGCTTAGCATGTCCAATTGCAGTTTCTACAGAAAGAGTGTTTCAGAACGGCTCAATCAAAAGTAAGGTTCAACTCTGTTAGTTGAATGCACAGAACAGAAAGAATTTTCACAGAATGCTACTGTGTAGTTTATATTTGAATATATTCCTTTTTCCACTATTACCCTCTTAGCGCTCCGAATGTCCACTTGCATTTTCTACAGAAAGAGTGTTCAGAACTGCGCAATCAAAAGTATGGTTTAACTCTGTTAGCTTAATGAACATATCAGAAATAAGTTTCACACAATGCTTCTGTGTAGTTTTTATTTGAAGATATTATTTTTCCCAATAGAGGCCTCTTAGCGCTCAGAATGTCCAATTGCAGTTTCTACAGAAAGAGTGTTTCAGAAAGGCTCAATCAAAAGTAAGGTTCAACTCTGTTAGTTGAATGCACAGAACAGAAAGAAGTTTCATACAATGCTTCTGTGTAGTTTATATTTGAACATATTCTTTTTTCCACGATTACCCACTTAGCGCTACGAATGTCCAGTTGCATTTTCTACAGACAGAGTGTTTCAAAACTGCTCAATCAAAAGTATGGTTTAACTCTGTTAGCTGAATGCTCAGATCAGAAAGAAGTTTCACAGAATGCTTCTGTGTAGTTTATATTTGAATATATTCCTTTTTCCACTACTACGCTCTTAGCGCTCCAAATGTCCAGTTGCATTTTCAACAGAAAGAGTGTTCAGATCTGCTCAATCAAAAGTATGGTTTAACTCTGTTAGCTGAATGCACAGATCAGAAAGAAGTTTCACCGAATGATTCTGTGTAGTTTATATTTGAAGACATTCCTTTTTCCACTGTTACCCTCTTAGCGCTCCGAATCTCCACTTGCATTTTCTACAAAAAGAGTGTTTCATAACTGCTCAATCAAAAATAGGTTTTATCTCTGTTAACTGAATTTACCGATCAGAAATAAGTTTCACAGAATGCATCTGTGTAGTTTTTATTTGAAGATATTCTTTTTCCCAATGTAGGCCTCTTAGCGCTTAGCATGTCCAATTGCAGATTCTACAGAAAGAGTGTTTCAGAACGGCTCAATCAAAAGTAAGGTTCAACTCTGTTAGTTGAATGCACAGAACAGAAAGGATTTTCACAGAATGCTACTGTGTAGTTTATATTTGAATATATTCCTTTTTCCACTATTACCCTCTTAGCGCTCCGAATGTCCACTTGCATTTTCTACAGAAAGGGTGTTCAGAACTGCGCAATCAAAAGTATGGTTTATCTCTGTTAGCTTAATGAACATATCAGAAATAAGTTTCACACAATGCTTCTGTGTAGTTTTTATTTGAAGATATTATTTTTCCCAATATAGGCCTCTTAGCGCTCAGAATGTCCAATTGCAGTTTCTACAGAAAGAGTGTTTCAGAAAGGCTCAATCAAAAGTAAGGTTCAACTCTGTTAGTTGAATGCACAGAACAGAAAGAAGTTTCATACAATGCTTCTGTGTAGTTTATATTTGAACATATTCTTTTTTCCACTATTACCCACTTAGCGCTACGAATGTCCAGTTGCATTTTCTACAGACAGAGTGTTTCAAAACTGCTCAATCATAAGTATGGTTTAACTCTGTTAGCTGAATGCTCAGATCAGAAAGAAGTTTCACAGAATGCTTCTGTGTAGTTTATATTTGAATATATTCCTTTTTCCACTACTACTCTCTTAGCGCTCCAAATGTCCAGTTGCATTTTCTACAGAAAGAGTGTTCAGATCTGCTCAATCAAAAGTATGGTTTAACTCGGTTAGCTGAATGCACAGATCAGAAAGAAGTTTCACAGAATGATTCTGTGTAGTTTATATTTGGAGACATTCCTTTTTCCACTATTACCCTCTTAGCGCTCCGAATCTCCACTTGCATTTTCTACAGAAAGAGTGTTTCAGAACGGCTCAATCAAAACTAAGGTTCAACACTTTTAGTTGAACAAACAGAACAGAAAGAAGTTCCACACAATTCTTCTGTGTAGTTTTTATTTGTAGACATTCTTTTTCCCAATATAGGCCTCTTAGCGCTCAGAATGTCCAATTGCAGTTTCTACAGAAAGAGTGTTTCAGAACGGCTCAATCAAAAGTAAGGTTCAACTCTGTTAGTTGAATGCACAGAACAGAAAGAAGTTTCATACAATGCTTCTGTGTAGTTTATATTTGAACATATTCTTTTTTCCACTATTACCCACTTAGCGCTACGAATGTCCAGTTGCATTTTCTACAGACAGAGTGTTTCAAAACTGCTCAATCAAAAGTATGGTTTAACTCTGTTAGCTGAATGCTCAGATCAGAAAGAAGTTTCACAGAATGCTTCTGTGTAGTTTATATTTGAATATATTCCTTTTTCCACTACTACGCTCTTAGCGCTCCAAATGTCCAGTTGCATTTTCAACAGAAAGAGTGTTCAGATCTGCTCAATCAAAAGTATGGTTTAACTCTGTTAGCTGAATGCACAGATCAGAAAGAAGTTTCACCGAATGATTCTGTGTAGTTTATATTTGAAGACATTCCTTTTTCCACTATTACCCACTTAGCGCTCCGAATCTCCACTTGCATTTTCTACAAAAAGAGTGTTTCATAACTGCTCAATCAAAAATATGTTTTATCTCTGTTAACTGAATTTACAGATCAGAAATAAGTTTCACAGAATGCATCTGTGTAGTTTTTATTTGAAGATATTCTTTTTCCCAATGTAGGCCTCTTAGCGCTTAGCATGTCCAATTGCAGTTTCTACAGAAAGAGTGTTTCAGAACGGCTCAATCAAAAGTAAGGTTCAACTCTGTTAGTTGAATGCACAGAACAGAAAGAATTTTCACAGAATGCTACTGTGTAGTTTATATTTGAATATATTCCTTTTTCCACTATTACCCTCTTAGCGCTCCGAATGTCCACTTGCATTTTCTACAGAAAGAGTGTTCAGAACTGCGCAATCAAAAGTATGGTTTAACTCTGTTAGCTTAATGAACATATCAGAAATAAGTTTCACACAATGCTTCTGTGTAGTTTTTATTTGAAGATATTATTTTTCCCAATATAGGCCTCTTAGCGCTCAGAATGTCCAATTGCAGTTTCTACAGAAAGAGTGTTTCAGAAAGGCTCAATCAAAAGTAAGGTTCAACTCTGTTAGTTGAATGCACAGAACAGAAAGAAGTTTCATACAATGCTTCTGTGTAGTTTATATTTGAACATATTCTTTTTTCCACGATTACCCACTTAGCGCTACGAATGTCCAGTTGCATTTTCTACAGACAGAGTGTTTCAAAACTGCTCAATCAAAAGTATGGTTTAACTCTGTTAGCTGAATGCTCAGATCAGAAAGAAGTTTCACAGAATGCTTCTGTGTAGTTTATATTTGAATATATTCCTTTTTCCACTACTACGCTCTTAGCGCTCCAAATGTCCAGTTGCATTTTCAACAGAAAGAGTGTTCAGATCTGCTCAATCAAAAGTATGGTTTAACTCTGTTAGCTGAATGCACAGATCAGAAAGAAGTTTCACCGAATGATTCTGTGTAGTTTATATTTGAAGACATTCCTTTTTCCACTATTACCCTCTTAGCGCTCCGAATCTCCACTTGCATTTTCTACAAAAAGAGTGTTTCATAACTGCTCAATCAAAAATAGGTTTTATCTCTGTTAACTGAATTTACCGATCAGAAATAAGTTTCACAGAATGCATCTGTGTAGTTTTTATTTGAAGATATTCTTTTTCCCAATGTAGGCCTCTTAGCGCTTAGCATGTCCAATTGCAGATTCTACAGAAAGAGTGTTTCAGAACGGCTCAATCAAAGTAAGGTTCAACTCTGTTAGTTGAATGCACAGAACAGAAAGGATTTTCACAGAATGCTACTGTGTAGTTTATATTTGAATATATTCCTTTTTCCACTATTACCCTCTTAGCGCTCCGAATGTCCACTTGCATTTTCTACAGAAAGGGTGTTCAGAACTGCGCAATCAAAAGTATGGTTTATCTCTGTTAGCTTAATGAACATATCAGAAATAAGTTTCACACAATGCTTCTGTGTAGTTTTTATTTGAAGATATTATTTTTCCCAATATAGGCCTCTTAGCGCTCAGAATGTCCAATTGCAGTTTCTACAGAAAGAGTGTTTCAGAAAGGCTCAATCAAAAGTAAGGTTCAACTCTGTTAGTTGAATGCACAGAACAGAAAGAAGTTTCATACAATGCTTCTGTGTAGTTTATATTTGAACATATTCTTTTTTCCACTATTACCCACTTAGCGCTACGAATGTCCAGTTGCATTTTCTACAGACAGAGTGTTTCAAAACTGCTCAATCATAAGTATGGTTTAACTCTGTTAGCTGAATGCTCAGATCAGAAAGAAGTTTCACAGAATGCTTCTGTGTAGTTTATATTTGAATATATTCCTTTTTCCACTACTACTCTCTTAGCGCTCCAAATGTCCAGTTGCATTTTCTACAGAAAGAGTGTTCAGATCTGCTCAATCAAAAGTATGGTTTAACTCTGTTAGCTGAATGCACAGATCAGAAAGAAGTTTCACAGAATGATTCTGTGTAGTTTATATTTGGAGACATTCCTTTTTCCACTATTACCCTCTTAGCGCTCCGAATCTCCACTTGCATTTTCTACAGAAAGAGTGTTTCAGAACGGCTCAATCAAAACTAAGGTTCAACTCTTTTAGTTGAACAAACAGAACAGAAAGAACTTTCACACAATTCTTCTTTGTAGTTTTTATTTGTAGACATTCTTTTTCCCAATATAGGCCTCTTAGTGCTCAGAATGTCCAATTGCAGTTTCTACAGAAAGAGTGTTTCAGAACGGCTCAATCAAAAGTAAGGTTCAACTCTGTTAGTTGAATGCACAGAACAGAAAGAAGTTTCATACAGTGCTTCTGTGTAGTTTATATTTGAACATATTCTCTTTTCCACTATTACCCACTTAGCGCTACGAATGTCCAGTTGCATTTTCTACAGACAGAATGTTTCAAAACTGCTCAATCAAAAGTATGGTTTAACTCTGTTAGCTGAATGCTCAGATGAGAAAGAAGTTTCACAGAATGCTTCTGTGTAGTTTATATTTGAATATATTCCTTTTTCCACTACTACGCTCTTAGCGCTCCAAATGTCCAGTTGCATTTTCTACAGAAATAGTGTTCAGATCTGCTCAATCAAAAGTATGGTTTAACTCTGTTAGCTGAATGCACAGATCAGAAAGAAGTTTCACCGAATGATTCTGTGTAGTTTATATTTGAAGACATTCCTTTTTCCACTATTACCCTCTTAGCGCTCCGAATCTCCACATGCATTTTCTACAAAAGGAGTGTTTCATAACTGCTCAATCAAAAATATGTTTTATCTCTGTTAACTGAATTTACAGATCAGAAATAAGTTTCACAGAATGCATCTGTGTAGTTTTTATTTGAAGATATTCTTTTTCCCAATGTAGGCCTCTTAGCGCTTAGCATGTCCAATTGCAGTTTCTACAGAAAGAGTGTTTCAGAACGGCTCAATAAAAAGTAAGGTTCAACTCTGTTAGTTGAATGCACAGAACAGAAAGAATTTTCACAGAATGCTACTGTGTAGTTTATATTTGAATATATTCCTTTTTCCACTATTACCCTCTTAGCGCTCCGAATGTCCACTTGCATTTTCTACAGAAAGGGTGTTCAGAACTGCGCAATCAAAAGTATGGTTTAACTCTGTTAGCTTAATGAACATATCAGAAATAAGTTTCACAAAATGCTTCTGTGTAGTTTTTATTTGAAGATATTATTTTTCCCAATAGAGGCCTCTTAGCGCTCAGAATGTCCAATTGCAGTTTCTACAGAAAGAGTGTTTCAGAAAGGCTCAATCAAAAGTAAGGTTCAACTCTCTTAGTTGAATGCACAGAACAGAAAGAAGTTTCATACAATGCTTCTGTGTAGTTTATATTTGAACATATTCTTTTTTCCACTATTACCCACTTAGCGCTACGAATGTCCAGTTGCATTTTCTACAGACAGAGTGTTTCAAAACTGCTCAATCAAAAGTATGGTTTAACTCTGTTAGCTGAATGCTCAGATCAGAAAGAAGTTTCACAGAATGCTTCTGTGTAGTTTATATTTGAATATATTCCTTTTTCCACTACTACTCTCTTAGCGCTCCAAATGCCCAGTTGCATTTTCTACAGAAAGAGTGTTCAGATCTGCTCAATCAAAAGTATGGTTTAACTCTGTTAGCTGAATGCACAGATCAGAAAGAAGTTTCACAGAATGATTCTGTGTAGTTTATATTTGGAGACATTCCTTTTTCCACTATTACCCTCTTAACGCTCCGAATCTCCACTTGCATTTTCTACAGAAAGAGTGTTTCAGAACGGCTCAATCAAAACTAAGGTTCAACTCTTTTAGTTGAACAAACAGAACAGAAAGAACTTTCACACAATTCTTCTGTGTAGTTTTTATTTGTAGACATTCTTTTTCCCAATATAGGCCTCTTAGTGCTCAGAATGTCCAATTGCAGTTTCTACAGAAAGAGTGTTTCAGAACGGCTCAATCAAAAGTAAGGTTCAACTCTGTTAGTTGAATGCACAGAACAGAAAGAAGTTTCATACAGTGCTTCTGTGTAGTTTATATTTGAACATATTCTCTTTTCCACTATTACCCACTTAGCGCTACGAATGTCCAGTTGCATTTTCTACAGACAGAATGTTTCAAAACTGCTCAATCAAAAGTATGGTTTAACTCTGTTAGCTGAATGCTCAGATGAGAAAGAAGTTTCACAGAATGCTTCTGTGTAGTTTATATTTGAATATATTCCTTTTTCCACTACTACGCTCTTAGCGCTCCAAATGTCCAGTTGCATTTTCTACAGAAATAGTGTTCAGATCTGCTCAATCAAAAGTATGGTTTAACTCTGTTAGCTGAATGCACAGATCAGAAAGAAGTTTCACCGAATGATTCTGTGTAGTTTATATTTGAAGACATTCCTTTTTCCACTATTACCCTCTTAGCGCTCCGAATCTCCACATGCATTTTCTACAAAAGGAGTGTTTCATAACTGCTCAATCAAAAATATGTTTTATCTCTGTTAACTGAATTTACAGATCAGAAATAAGTTTCACAGAATGCATCTGTGTAGTTTTTATTTGAAGATATTCTTTTTCCCAATGTAGGCCTCTTAGCGCTTAGCATGTCCAATTGCAGTTTCTACAGAAAGAGTGTTTCAGAACGGCTCAATCAAAAGTAAGGTTCAACTCTGTTAGTTGAATGCACAGAACAGAAAGAATTTTCACAGAATGCTACTGTGTAGTTTATATTTGAATATATTCCTTTTTCCACTATTACCCTCTTAGCGCTCCGAATGTCCACTTGCATTTTCTACAGAAAGAGTGTTCAGAACTGCGCAATCAAAAGTATGGTTTAACTCTGTTAGCTTAATGAACATATCAGAAATAAGTTTCACACAATGCTTCTGTGTAGTTTTTATTTGAAGATATTATTTTTCCCAATAGAGGCCTCTTAGCGCTCAGAATGTCCAATTGCAGTTTCTACAGAAAGAGTGTTTCAGAATGGCTCAATCAAAAGTAAGGTTCAAATCTCTTAGTTGAATGCACAGAACAGAAAGAAGTTTCATACAATGCTTCTGTGTAGTTTATATTTGAACATATTCTTTTTTCCACTATTACCCACTTAGCGCTACGAATGTCCAGTTGCATTTTCTACAGACAGAGTGTTTCAAAACTGCTCAATCAAAAGTATGGTTTAACTCTGTTAGCTGAATGCTCAGATCAGAAAGAAGTTTCACAGAATGCTTCTGTGTAGTTTATATTTGAATATATTCCTTTTTCCACTACTACTCTCTTAGCGCTCCAAATGTCCAGTTGCATTTTCTACAGAAAGAGTGTTCAGATCTGCTCAATCAAAAGTATGGTTTAACTCTGTTAGCTGAATGCACAGATCAGAAAGAAGTTTCACAGAATGATTCTGTGTAGTTTATATTTGGAGACATTCCTTTTTCCACTATTACCCTCTTAGCGCTCCGAATCTCCACTTGCATTTTCTACAGAAAGAGTGTTTCAGAACGGCTCAATCAAAACTAAGGTTCAACTCTTTTAGTTGAACAAACAGAACAGAAAGAAGTTTCACACAATTCTTCTGTGTAGTTTTTATTTGTAGACATTCTTTTTCCCAATATAGGCCTCTTAGCGTTCAGAATGTCCAATTGCAGTTTCTACAGAAAGAGTGTTTCAGAACGGCTCAATCAAAAGTAAGGTTCAACTCTGTTAGTTGAATGCACAGAACAGAAAGAAGTTTCATACAATGCTTCTGTGTAGTTTCTATTTGAACATATTCTTTTTTCCACTATTACCCACTTAGCGCTACGAATGTCCAGTTGCATTTTCTACAGACAGAGTGTTTCAAAACTGCTCAATCAAAAGTATGGTTTAACTCTGTTAGCTGAATGCTCAGATCAGAAAGAAGTTTCACACAATGCTTCTGTGTAGTTTATATTTGAATATATTACTTTTTCCACTACTACGCTCTTAGCGCTCCAAATGTCCAGTTGCATTTTCAACAGAAAGAGTGTTCAGATCTGCTCAATCAAAAGTATGTTTTAATTCTGTTAGCTGAATGCACAGATCAGAAAGAAGTTTCACCGAATGATTCTGTGTAGTTTATATTTGAAGACATTCCTTTTTCCACTGTTACCCTCTTAGCGCTCCGAATCTCCACTTGCATTTTCTACAAAAAGAGTGTTTCATACCTGCTCAATCAAAAATATGTTTTATATCTGTTAACTGAATTTACAGATCAGAAATAAGTTTCACAGAATGCATCTGTGTAGTTTTTATTTGAAGATATTCTTTTTCCCAATGTAGGCCTTTAGCGCTTAGCATGTCCAATTGCAGTTACTACAGAAAGAGTGTTTCAGAACGGCTCAATCAAAAGTAAGGTTCAACTCTCTTAGTTGAATGCACAGAACAGAAAGAATTTTCACAGAATGCTACTGTGTAGTTTATATTTGAATATATTCCTTTTTCCACTATTACCCTCTTAGCGCTCCGAATGTCCACTTGCATTTTCTACAGAAAGAGTGTTCAGAACTGCGCAATCAAAAGTATGGTTTAACTCTGTTAGTTTAATGAACATATCAGAAATAAGTTTCACACAATGCTTCTGTGTAGTTTTTATTTGAAGATATTATTTTTCCCAATAGAGGCCTCTTAGCGCTCAGAATGTCCAATTGCAGTTTCTACAGAAAGAGTGTTTCAGAAAGTCTCAATCAAAAGTAAGGTTCAACTCTGTTAGTTGAATGCACAGAACAGAAAGAAGTTTCATACAATGCTTCTGTGTAGTTTATATTTGAACATATTCTTTTTTCCACTATTACCCACTTAGCGCTACGAATGTCCAGTTGCATTTTCTACAGACAGAGTGTTTCAAAACTGCTCAATCAAAAGTATGGTTTAACTCTGTTAGCTGAATGCTCAGATCAGAAAGAAGTTTCACAGAATGCTTCTGTGTAGTTTATATTTGAATATATTCCTTTTTCCACTACTACTCTCTTAGCGCTCCAAATGTCCAGTTGCATTTTCTACAGAAAGAGTGTTCAGATCTGCTCAATCAAAAGTATGGTTTAAATCTGTTAGCTGAATGCACAGATCAGAAAGAAGTTTCACAGAATGATTCTGTGTAGTTTATATTTGGAGACATTCCTTTTTCCACTATTACCCTCTTAGCGCTCCGAATCTCCACTTGCATTTTCTACAGAAAGAGTGTTTCAGAACGGCTCAATCAAAACTAAGGTTCAACTCTTTTAGTTGAACAAACAGAACAGAAAGAATTTTCACACAATTCTTCTGTGTAGTTTTTATTTGTAGACATTCTTTTTCCCAATATAGGCCTCTTAGCGCTCAGAATGTCCAATTGCAGTTTCTACAGAAAGAGTGTTTCAGAACGGCTCAATCAAAAGTAAGGTTCAACTCTGTTAGTTGAATGCACAGAACAGAAAGAAGTTTCATACAATGCTTCTGTGTAGTTTCTATTTGAACATATTCTTTTTTCCACTATTACCCACTTAGCGCTACGAATGTCCAGTTGCATTTTCTACAGACAGAGTGTTTCAAAACTGCTCAATCAAAAGTATGGTTTAACTCTGTTAGCTGAATGCTCAGATCAGAAAGAAGTTTCACAGAATGCTTCTGTGTAGTTTATATTTGAATATATTCCTTTTTCCACTACTACGCTCTTAGCGCTCCAAATGTCCAGTTGCATTTTCAACAGAAAGAGTGTTCAGATCTGCTCAATCAAAAGTATGGTTTAACTCTGTTAGCTGAATGCACAGATCAGAAAGAAGTTTCACCGAATGATTCTGTGTAGTTTATATTTGAAGACATTCCTTTTTCCACTATTACCCTCTTAGCGCTCCGAATCTCCACTTGCATTTTCTACAAAAAGAGTGTGTCATAACTGCTCAATCAAAAATATGTTTTATCTCTGTTAACTGAATTTACAGATCAGAAATAAGTTTCACAGAATGCATCTGTGTAGTTTTTATTTGAAGATATTCTTTTTCCCAATGTAGGCCTCTTAGCGCTTAGCATGTCCAATTGCAGTTTCTACAGAAAGAGTGTTTCAGAACGGCTCAATCAAAAGTAAGGTTCAACTCTGTTAGTTGAATGCACAGAACAGAAAGAATTTTCACAGAATGCTACTGTGTAGTTTATATTTGAATATATTCCTTTTTCCACTATTACCCTCTTAGCGCTCCGAATGTCCACTTGCATTTTCTACAGAAAGAGTGTTCAGAACTGCGCAATCAAAAGTATGGTTTAACTCTGTTAGCTTAATGAACATATCAGAAATAAGTTTCACACAATGCTTCTGTGTAGTTTTTATTTGAAGATATTATTTTTCCCAATAGAGGCCTCTTAGCGCTCAGAATGTCCAATTGCAGTTTCTACAGAAAGAGTGTTTCAGAACGGCTCAATCAAAACTAAGTTTCAACTCTTTTAGTTGAACAAACAGAACAGAAAGAATTTCACACAATTCTTCTGTGTAGTTTTTATTTGTAGACATTCTTTTTCCCAATATAGGCCTCTTAGCGCTCTGAATGTCCAATTGCAGTTTCTACAGAAAGAGTGTTTCAGAACGGCTCAATCAAAAGTAAGGTTCAACTCTGTTAGTTGAATGCACAGAACAGAAAGAATTTTCACAGAATGCTACTGTGTAGTTTATATTTGAATATATTCCTTTTTCCACTATTACCCTCTTAGCGCTCCGAATGTCCACTTGCATTTTCTACAGAAAGAGTGTTTCAAAACTGCTCAATCAAAAGTATGGTTTAACTCTGTTAGCTGTATGCTCAGATCAGAAAGTAGTTTCACAGAATGCTTCTGTGCAGTTTATATTTGAATATATTCCTTTTTCCACTACTACGCTCTTAGCGCTCCAAATGTCCAGTTGCATTTTCAACAGAAAGAATGTTCACATCTGCTCAATCAAAAGTATGGTTTAACTCTGTTAGCTGAATGCACAGATCAGAAAGAAGTTTCACCGAATGATTCTGTGTAGTTTATATTTGAAGACATTCCTTTTTCCACTATTACCCTCTTCGCGCTCCGAATCTCCACTTGCATTTTGTACAGAAAGAGTGTTTCAGAACGGCTCAATCAAAACTAAGGTTCAAATCTTTTAGTTGAACAAACAGAACAGAAAGAAGTTTCACACAATTCTTCTGTGTAGTTTTTATTTGTAGACATTCTTTTTCCCAATATAGGCCTCTTAGCGCTCAGAATGTCCAATTGCAGTTTCTACAGAAAGAGTGTTTCAGAACGGCTCAATCAAAAGTAAGGTTCAACTCTGTTAGTTGAATGCACAGAACAGAAAGTAGTTTCATAAAATGCTTCTGTGTAGTTTATATTTGAACATATTCTTTTTTCCACTATTACCCACTTAGCGCTACGAATGTCCAGTTGCATTTTCTACAGACAGAGTGTTTCAAAACTGCTCAATCAAAAGTATGGTTTAACTCTGTTAGCTGAATGCTCAGATCAGAAAGAAGTTTCACAGAATGCTTCTGTGTAGTTTATATTTGAATATATTCCTTTTTCCACTACTACGCTCTTAGCGCTCCAAATGTCCAGTTGCATTTTCTACAGAAAGAGTGTTCAGATCTGCTCAATCAAAAGTATGGTTTAACTCTGTTAGCTGAATGCACAGATCAGAAAGAAGTTTCACCGAATGATTCTGTGTAGTTTATATTTGAAGACATTCCTTTTTCCACTATTACCCTCTTAGCGCTCCGAATCTCCACTTGCATTTTCTACAAAAAGAGTGTTTCATAACTGCTCAATCAAAAATATGTTTTATCTCTGTTAACTGAATTTACAGATCAGAAATAAGTTTCACAGAATGCATCTGTGTAGTTTTTATTTGAAGATATTCTTTTTCCCAATGTAGGCCTCTTAGCGCTTAGCATGTCCAATTGCAGTTTCTACAGAAAGAGTGTTTCAGAACGGCTCAATCAAAAGTAAGGTTCAACTCTGTTAGTTGAATGCACAGAACAGAAAGAATTTTCACAGAATGCTACTGTGTAGTTTATATTTGAATATATTCCTTTTTCCACTATTACCTTCTTAGCGCTCCGAATGTCCACTTGCATTTTCTACAGAAAGAGTTTTCTGAACTGCGCAATCAAAAGTATGGTTTAACTCTGTTAGCTTAATGAACATATCAGAAAAAAGTTTCACACAATGCTTCTGTGTAGTTTTTATTTGAAGATATTATTTTTCCCAATAAGGCCTCTTAGCGCTCAGAATGTCCAATTGCAGATTCTACAGAAAGAGTGTTTCAGAAAGGCTCAATCAAAAGTAAGGTTCAACTCTGTTAGTTGAATGCACAGAACAGAAAGAAGTTTCATACAATGCTTCTGTGTAGTTTATATTTGAACATATTCTCTTTTCCACTATTACCCACTTAGCGCTATGATTGTCCAGTTGCATTTTCTACAGACAGAGAGTTTCAAAACTGCTCAATCAAAAGTATGGTTTAACTCTGTTAGCTGTATGCTCAGATCAGAAAGAAGTTTCACAGAATGCTTCTGTGTAGTTTATATTTGAATATATTCCTTTTTCCACTACTACGCTCTTAGCGCTCCAAATGTCCAGTTGCATTTTCAACAGAAAGAGTCTTCAGATCTGCTCAATCAAAAGTATGGTTTAACTCTGTTAGCTGAATGCACAGATCAGAAAGAAGTTTCACCGAATGATTCTGTGTAGTTTATATTTGAAGACATTCCTTTTTCCACTATTACCCTCTTAGCGCTCCGAATCTCCACTTGCATTTTCTACAAAAAGAGTGTTTCATAACTGCTCAATGAAAAATATGTTTTATCTCTGTTAACTGAATTTACAGATCAGAAATAAGTTGCACAGAATGCATCTGTGTAGTTTTTATTTGAAGATATTCTTTTTCCCAATGTAGGCCTCTTAGCGCTTAGCATGTCCAATTGCAGTTTCTACAGAAAGAGTGTTTCAGAACGGCTCAATCAAAAGTAAGGTTCAACTCTGTTAGTTGAATGCACAGAACAGAAAGAATTTTCACAGAATGCTACTGTGTAGTTTACATTTGAATATATCCCTTTTTCCACTATTACCCTCTTAGCGCTCCGAATGTCCACTTGCATTTTCTACAGAAAGAGTGTTCAGAACTGCGCAGTCAAAAGTATGGTTTAACTCTGTTAGCTTAATGAACATATCAGAAATAAGTTTCACACAATGCTTCTGTGTAGTTTTTATTTGAAGATATTATTTTTCCCAATATAGGCCTCTTAGCGCTCAGAATGTCCAATTGCAGATTCTACAGAAAGAGTGTTTCAGAAAGGCTCAATCAAAAGTAAGGTTCAACTCTGTTAGTTGAATGCACAGAACAGAAAGAAGTTTCATACAATGCTTCTGTGTAGTTTATATTTGAACATATTCTTTTTTCCACTATTACCCACTTAGGGCTACGAATGTCCCGTTGCATTTTCTACAGACAGAGTGTTTCAAAACTGCTCAATCAAAAGTATGGTTTAACTCTGTTAGCTGAATGCTCAGATCAGAAAGAAGTTTCACAGAATGCTTCTGTGTAGTTTATATTTGAATATATTCCTTTTTCCACTACTACTCTCTTAGCGCTCCAAATGTCCAGTTGCATTTTCTACAGAAAGAGTGTTCAGATCTGCTCAATCAAAAGTATGGTTTAACTCTGTTAGCTGAATGCACAGATCAGAAAGAAGTTTCACAGAATGATTCTGTGTAGTTTATATTTGGAGACATTCCTTTTTCCACTATTACCCTCTTAGCGCTCCGAATCTCCACTTGCATTTTCTACAGAAAGAGTGTTTCAGAACGGCTCAATCAAAACTAAGGTTCAACTCTTTTAGTTGAACAAACAGAACAGAAAGAAGTTTCACACAATTCTTCTGTGTAGTTTTTATTTGTAGACATTCTTTTTCCCAATATAGGCCTCTTAGCGCTCAGAATGTCCAATTGCAGTTTCTACAGAAAGAGTGTTTCAGAACGGCTCAATCAAAAGTAAGGTTCAACTCTGTTAGTTGAATGCACAGAACAGAAAGAAGTTTCATACAATGCTTCTGTGTAGTTTATATTTGAACATATTCTCTTTTCCACTATTACCCACTTAGCGCTATGATTGTCCAGTTGCATTTTCTACAGACAGAGTGTTTCAAAACTGCTCAATCAAAAGTATGGTTTAACTCTGTTAGCTGTATGCTCAGATCAGAAAGAAGTTTCACAGAATGCTTCTGTGTAGTTTATATTTGAATATATTCCTTTTTCCACTACTACGCTCTTAGCGCTCCAAATGTCCAGTTGTATTTTCAACAGAAAGAGTGTTCAGATCTGCTCAATCAAAAGTATGGTTTAACTCTGTTAGCTGAATGCACAGATCAGAAAGAAGTTTCACCGAATGATTCTGTGTAGTTTATATTTGAAGACATTCCTTTTTCCACTATTACCCTCTTAGCGCTCCGAATCTCCACTTGCATTTTCTACAAAAAGAGTGTGTCATAACTGCTCAATCAAAAATATGTTTTATCTCTGTTAACTGAATTTACAGATCAGAAATAAGTTTCACAGAATGCATCTGTGTAGTTTTTATTTGAAGATATTCTTTTTCCCAATGTAGGCCTCTTAGCGCTTAGCATGTCCAATTGCAGTTTCTACAGAAAGAGTGTTTCAGAACGGCTCAATCAAAAGTAAGGTTCAACTCTGTTAGTTGAATGCACAGAACAGAAAGAATTTTCACAGAATGCTACTGTGTAGTTTATATTTGAATATATTCCTTTTTCCACTATTACCCTCTTAGCGCTCCGAATGTCCACTTGCATTTTCTACAGAAAGAGTGTTCAGAACTGCGCAATCAAAAGTATGGTTTAACTCTGTTAGCTTAATGAACATATCAGAAATAAGTTTCACACAATGCTTCTGTGTAGTTTTTATTTGAAGATATTATTTTTCCCAATAGAGGCCTCTTAGCGCTCAGAATGTCCAATTGCAGTTTCTACAGAAAGAGTGTTTCAGAACGGCTCAATCAAAACTAAGTTTCAACTCTTTTAGTTGAACAAACAGAACAGAAAGAATTTCACACAATTCTTCTGTGTAGTTTTTATTTGTAGACATTCTTTTTCCCAATATAGGCCTCTTAGCGCTCTGAATGTCCAATTGCAGTTTCTACAGAAAGAGTGTTTCAGAACGGCTCAATCAAAAGTAAGGTTCAACTCTGTTAGTTGAATGCACAGAACAGAAAGAATTTTCACAGAATGCTACTGTGTAGTTTATATTTGAATATATTCCTTTTTCCACTATTACCCTCTTAGCGCTCCGAATGTCCACTTGCATTTTCTACAGAAAGAGTGTTTCAAAACTGCTCAATCAAAAGTATGGTTTAACTCTGTTAGCTGTATGCTCAGATCAGAAAGTAGTTTCACAGAATGCTTCTGTGCAGTTTATATTTGAATATATTCCTTTTTCCACTACTACGCTCTTAGCGCTCCAAATGTCCAGTTGCATTTTCAACAGAAAGAATGTTCACATCTGCTCAATCAAAAGTATGGTTTAACTCTGTTAGCTGAATGCACAGATCAGAAAGAAGTTTCACCGAATGATTCTGTGTAGTTTATATTTGAAGACATTCCTTTTTCCACTATTACCCTCTTCGCGCTCCGAATCTCCACTTGCATTTTGTACAGAAAGAGTGTTTCAGAACGGCTCAATCAAAACTAAGGTTCAAATCTTTTAGTTGAACAAACAGAACAGAAAGAAGTTTCACACAATTCTTCTGTGTAGTTTTTATTTGTAGACATTCTTTTTCCCAATATAGGCCTCTTAGCGCTCAGAATGTCCAATTGCAGTTTCTACAGAAAGAGTGTTTCAGAACGGCTCAATCAAAAGTAAGGTTCAACTCTGTTAGTTGAATGCACAGAACAGAAAGTAGTTTCATAAAATGCTTCTGTGTAGTTTATATTTGAACATATTCTTTTTTCCACTATTACCCACTTAGCGCTACGAATGTCCAGTTGCATTTTCTACAGACAGAGTGTTTCAAAACTGCTCAATCAAAAGTATGGTTTAACTCTGTTAGCTGAATGCTCAGATCAGAAAGAAGTTTCACAGAATGCTTCTGTGTAGTTTATATTTGAATATATTCCTTTTTCCACTACTACGCTCTTAGCGCTCCAAATGTCCAGTTGCATTTTCTACAGAAAGAGTGTTCAGATCTGCTCAATCAAAAGTATGGTTTAACTCTGTTAGCTGAATGCACAGATCAGAAAGAAGTTTCACCGAATGATTCTGTGTAGTTTATATTTGAAGACATTCCTTTTTCCACTATTACCCTCTTAGCGCTCCGAATCTCCACTTGCATTTTCTACAAAAAGAGTGTTTCATAACTGCTCAATCAAAAATATGTTTTATCTCTGTTAACTGAATTTACAGATCAGAAATAAGTTTCACAGAATGCATCTGTGTAGTTTTTATTTGAAGATATTCTTTTTCCCAATGTAGGCCTCTTAGCGCTTAGCATGTCCAATTGCAGTTTCTACAGAAAGAGTGTTTCAGAACGGCTCAATCAAAAGTAAGGTTCAACTCTGTTAGTTGAATGCACAGAACAGAAAGAATTTTCACAGAATGCTACTGTGTAGTTTATATTTGAATATATTCCTTTTTCCACTATTACCTTCTTAGCGCTCCGAATGTCCACTTGCATTTTCTACAGAAAGAGTTTTCTGAACTGCGCAATCAAAAGTATGGTTTAACTCTGTTAGCTTAATGAACATATCAGAAAAAAGTTTCACACAATGCTTCTGTGTAGTTTTTATTTGAAGATATTATTTTTCCCAATAAGGCCTCTTAGCGCTCAGAATGTCCAATTGCAGATTCTACAGAAAGAGTGTTTCAGAAAGGCTCAATCAAAAGTAAGGTTCAACTCTGTTAGTTGAATGCACAGATCAGAAAGAAGTTTCACAGAATGATTCTGTGTAGTTTATATTTGGAGACATTCCTTTTTCCACTATTACCCTCTTAGCGCTCCGAATCTCCACCTGCATTTTCTACAGAAAGAGTGTTTCAGAACGGCTCAATCAAAACTAAGGTTCAACTCTTTTAGTTGAACAAACAGAACAGAAAGAAGTTTCACACAATTCTTCTGTGGAGTTTTTATTTGTAGACATTCTTTTTCCCAATATAGGCCTCTTAGCGCTCAGAATGTCCAATTGCAGTTTCTACAGAAAGAGTGTTTCAGAACGGCTCAATCAAAAGTAAGGTTCAACTCTGTTAGTTGAATGCACAGAACAGAAAGAAGTTTCATACAATGCTTCTGTGTAGTTTATATTTGAACATATTCTCTTTTCCACTATTACCCACTTAGCGCTATGATTGTCCAGTTGCATTTTCTACAGACAGAGAGTTTCAAAACTGCTCAATCAAAAGTATGGTTTAACTCTGTTAGCTGTATGCTCAGATCAGAAAGAAGTTTCACAGAATGCTTCTGTGTAGTTTATATTTGAATATATTCCTTTTTCCACTACTACGCTCTTAGCGCTCCAAATGTCCAGTTGCATTTTCAACAGAAAGAGTCTTCAGATCTGCTCAATCAAAAGTATGGTTTAACTCTGTTAGCTGAATGCACAGATCAGAAAGAAGTTTCACCGAATGATTCTGTGTAGTTTATATTTGAAGACATTCCTTTTTCCACTATTACCCTCTTAGCGCTCCGAATCTCCACTTGCATTTTCTACAAAAAGAGTGTTTCATAACTGCTCAATGAAAAATAGGTTTTATCTCTGTTAACTGAATTTACAGATCAGAAATAAGTTGCACAGAATGCATCTGTGTAGTTTTTATTTGAAGATATTCTTTTTCCCAATGTAGGCCTCTTAGCGCTTAGCATGTCCAATTGCAGTTTCTACAGAAAGAGTGTTTCAGAACGGCTCAATCAAAAGTAAGGTTCAACTCTGTTAGTTGAATGCACAGAACAGAAAGAATTTTCACAGAATGCTACTGTGTAGTTTACATTTGAATATATCCCTTTTTCCACTATTACCCTCTTAGCGCTCCGAATGTCCACTTGCATTTTCTACAGAAAGAGTGTTCAGAACTGCGCAGTCAAAAGTATGGTTTAACTCTGTTAGCTTAATGAACATATCAGAAATAAGTTTCACACAATGCTTCTGTGTAGTTTTTATTTGAAGATATTATTTTTCCCAATATAGGCCTCTTAGCGCTCAGAATGTCCAATTGCAGATTCTACAGAAAGAGTGTTTCAGAAAGGCTCAATCAAAAGTAAGGTTCAACTCTGTTAGTTGAATGCACAGAACAGAAAGAAGTTTCATACAATGCTTCTGTGTAGTTTATATTTGAACATATTCTTTTTTCCACTATTACCCACTTAGCGCTACGAATGTCCCGTTGCATTTTCTACAGACAGAGTGTTTCAAAACTGCTCAATCAAAAGTATGGTTTAACTCTGTTAGCTGAATGCTCAGATCAGAAAGAAGTTTCACAGAATGCTTCTGTGTAGTTTATATTTGAATATATTCCTTTTTCCACTACTACTCTCTTAGCGCTCCAAATGTCCAGTTGCATTTTCTACAGAAAGAGTGTTCAGATCTGCTCAATCAAAAGTATGGTTTAACTCTGTTAGCTGAATGCACAGATCAGAAAGAAGTTTCACAGAATGATTCTGTGTAGTTTATATTTGGAGACATTCCTTTTTCCACTATTACCCTCTTAGCGCTCCGAATCTCCACTTGCATTTTCTACAGAAAGAGTGTTTCAGAACGGCTCAATCAAAACTAAGGTTCAACTCTTTTAGTTGAACAAACAGAACAGAAAGAAGTTTCACACAATTCTTCTGTGTAGTTTTTATTTGTAGACATTCTTTTTCCCAATATAGGCCTCTTAGCGCTCAGAATGTCCAATTGCAGTTTCTACAGAAAGAGTGTTTCAGAACGGCTCAATCAAAAGTAAGGTTCAACTCTGTTAGTTGAATGCACAGAACAGAAAGAAGTTTCATACAATGCTTCTGTGTAGTTTATATTTCAACATATTCTCTTTTCCACTATTACCCACTTAGCGCTATGATTGTCCAGTTGCATTTTCTACAGACAGAGTGTTTCAAAACTGCTCAATCAAAAGTATGGTTTAACTCTGTTAGCTGTATGCTCAGATCAGAAAGAAGTTTCACAGAATGCTTCTGTGTAGTTTATATTTGAATATATTCCTTTTTCCACTACTACGCTCTTAGCGCTCCAAATGTCCAGTTGCATTTTCAACAGAAAGAGTGTTCAGATCTGCTCAATCAAAAGTATGGTTTAACTCTGTTAGCTGAATGCACAGATCAGAAAGAAGTTTCACCGAATGATTCTGTGTAGTTTATATTTGAAGACATTCCTTTTTCCACTATTACCCTCTTAGCGCTCCGAATCTCCACTTGCATTTTCTACAAAAAGAGTGTTTCATAACTGCTCAATCAAAAATATGTTTTATCTCTGTTAACTGAATTTATAGATCAGAAATAAGTTTCACAGAATGCATCTGTGTAGTTTTTATTTGAAGATATTCTTTTTCCCAATGTAGGCCTCTTAGCGCTTAGCATGTCCAATTGCAGTTTCTACAGAAAGAGTGTTTCAGAACGGCTCAATCAAAAGTAAGGTTCAACTCTGTTAGTTGAATGCACAGAACAGAAAGAATTTTCACAGAATGCTACTGTGTAGTTTATATTTGAATATATTCCTTTTTCCACTATTACCCTCTTAGCGCTCCGAATGTCCACTTGCATTTTCTACAGAAAGAGTGTTCAGAACTGCGCAATCAAAAGTATGGTTTAACTCTGTTAGCTTAATGAACATATCAGAAATAAGTTTCACACAATGCTTCTGTGTAGTTTTTATTTGAAGATATTATTTTTCCCAATAGAGGCCTCTTAGCGCTCAGAATGTCCAATTGCAGTTTGTACAGAAAGAGTGTTTCAGAAAGGCTCAATCAAAAGTAAGGTTCAACTCTGTTAGTTGAATGCACAGAACAGAAAGAAGTTTCATACAATGCTTCTGTGTAGTTTATATTTGAACATATTCTTTTTTCCACGATTACCCACTTAGCGCTACGAATGTCCAGTTGCATTTTCTACAGACAGAGTGTTTCAAAACTGCTCAATCAAAAGTATGGTTTAACTCTGTTAGCTGAATGCTCATATCAGAAAGAAGTTTCACAGAATGCTTCTGTGTAGTTTATATTTGAATATATTCCTTTTTCCACTACTACACTCTTAGCGCTCCAAATGTCCAGTTGCATTTTCAACAGAAAGAGTGTTCAGATCTGCTCAATCAAAAGTATGGTTTAACTCTGTTAGCTGAATGCACAGATCAGAAAGAAGTTTCACCGAATGATTCTGTGTAGTTTATATTTGGAGACATTCCTTTTTCCACTATTACCCTCTTAGCGCTCCGAATCTCCACTTGCATTTTCTACAGAAAGAGTGTTTCAGAACGGCTCAATCAAAACTAAGGTTCAACTCTTTTAGTTGAACAAACAGAACAGAAAGAAGTTTCACACAATTCTTCTGTGTAGTTTTTATTTGTAGACATTCTTTTTCCCAGTATAGGCCTCTTAGCACTCAGAATGTCCAATTGCAGTTTCTACAGAAAGAGTGTTTCAGAACGGCTCAATCAAAAGAAAGGTTCAACTCTGTTAGTTGAATGCACAGAACAGAAAGAAGTTTCATACAATGCTTCTGTGTAGTTTATATTTGAACATATTCTTTTTTCCACTATTACCCACTTAGCGCTACGAATGTCCAGTTGCATTTTCTACAGACAGAGTGTTTCAAAACTGCTCAATCAAAAGTATGGTTTAACTCTGTTAGCTGAATGCTCAGATCAGAAAGAAGTTTCACAGAATGTTTCTGTGTAGTTTATATTTGAATATATTCCTTTTTCCACTAATACGCTCTTACCGCTCCAAATGTCCAGTTGCATTTTCAACAGAAAGAGTGTTCAGATCTGCTCAATCAAAAGTATGTTTTAACTCTGTTAGCTGAATGCACAGATCAGAAAGAAGTTTCACCGAATGATTCTGTGTAGTTTATATTTGAAGACATTCCTTTTTCCACTATTACCCTCTTAGCGCTCCGAATCTCCACTTGCATTTTCTACAAAAAGAGTGTTTCATAACTGCTCAATGAAAAATATGTTTTATCTCTGTTAACTGAATTTACAGATCAGAAATAAGTTGCACAGAATGCATCTGTGTAGTTTTTATTTGAAGATATTCTTTTTCCCAATGTAGGCCTCTTAGCGCTTAGCATGTCCAATTGCAGTTTCTACAGAAAGAGTGTTTCAGAACGGCTCAATCAAAAGTAAGGTTCAACTCTGTTAGTTGAATGCACAGAACAGAAAGAATTTTCACAGAATGCTACTGTGTAGGTTATATTTGAATATATCCCTTTTTCCACTATTACCCTCTTAGCGCTCCGAATGTCCACTTGCATTTTCTACAGAAAGAGTGTTCAGAACTGCGCAGTCAAAAGTATGGTTTAACTCTGTTAGCTTAATGAACATATCAGAAATAAGTTTCACACAATGCTTCTGTGTAGTTTTTATTTGAAGATATTATTTTTCCCAATATAGGCCTCTTAGCGCTCAGAATGTCCAATTGCAGATTCTACAGAAAGAGTGTTTCAGAAAGGCTCAATCAAAAGTAAGGTTCACCTCTGTTAGTTGAATGCACAGAACAGAAAGAAGTTTCATACAATGCTTCTGTGTAGTTTATATTTGAACATATTCTTTTTTCCACTATTACCCACTTAGCGCTACGAATGTCCAGTTGCATTTTCTACAGACAGAGTGTTTCAAAACTGCTCAATCAAAAGTATGGTTTAACTCTGTTAGCTGAATGCTCAGATCAGAAAGAAGTTTCACAGAATGCTTCTGTGTAGTTTATATTTGAATATATTCCTTTTTCCACTACTACTCTCTTAGCGCTCCAAATGTCCAGTTGCATTTTCTACAGAAAGAGTGTTCAGATCTGCTCAATCAAAAGTATGGTTTAACTCTGTTAGCTGAATGCACAGATCAGAAAGAAGTTTCACAGAATGATTCTGTGTAGTTTATATTTGGAGACATTCCTTTTTCCACTATTACCCTCTTAGCGCTCCGAATCTCCACTTGCATTTTCTACAGAAAGAGTGTTGCAGAACGGCTCAATCAAAACTAAGGTTCAACTCTTTTAGTTGAACAAACAGAACAGAAAGTAGTTTCACACAATTCTTCTGTGTAGTTTTTATTTGTAGACATTCTTTTTCCCAGTATAGGCCTCTTAGCACTCAGAATGTCCAATTGCAGTTTCTACAGAAAGAGTGTTTCAGAACGGCTCAATCAAAAGTAAGGTTCAACTCTGTTAGTTGAATGCACAGAACAGAAAGAAGTTTCATACAATGCTTCTGTGTAGTTTATATTTGAACATATTCTTTTTTCCACTATTACCCACTTAGCGCTACGAATGTCCAGTTGCATTTTCTACAGACAGAGTGTTTCAAAACTGCTCAATCAAAAGTATGGTTTAACTCTGTTAGCTGAATGCTCAGATCAGAAAGAAGTTTCACAGAATGCTTCTGTGTAGTTTATATTTGAATATATTCCTTTTTCCACTAATACGCTCTTACCGCTCCAAATGTCCAGTTGCATTTTCAACAGAAAGAGTGTTCAGATCTGCTCAATCAAAAGTATGGTTTAACTCTGTTAGCTGAATGCACAGATCAGAAAGAAGTTTCACCGAATGATTCTGTGTAGTTTATATTTGAAGACATTCCTTTTTCCACTATTACCCTCTTAGCGCTCCGAATCTCCACTTGCATTTTCTACAAAAAGAGTGTTTCATAACTGCTCAATGAAAAATATGTTTTATCTCTGTTAACTGAATTTACAGATCAGAAATAAGTTGCACAGAATGCATCTGTGTAGTTTTTATTTGAAGATATTCTTTTTCCCAATGTAGGCCTCTTAGCGCTTAGCATGTCCAATTGCAGTTTCTACAGAAAGAGTGTTTCAGAACGGCTCAATCAAAAGTAAGGTTCAACTCTGTTAGTTGAATGCACAGAACAGAAAGAATTTTCACAGAATGCTACTGTGTAGTTTATATTTGAATATATCCCTTTTTCCACTATTACCCTCTTAGCGCTCCGAATGTCCACTTGCATTTTCTACAGAAAGAGTGTTCAGAACTGCGCAGTCAAAAGTATGGTTTAACTCTGTTAGCTTAATGAACATATCAGAAATAAGTTTCACACAATGCTTCTGTGTAGTTTTTATTTGAAGATATTATTTTTCCCAATATAGGCCTCTTAGCGCTCAGAATGTCCAATTGCAGATTCTACAGAAAGAGTGTTTCAGAAAGGCTCAATCAAAAGTAAGGTTCACCTCTGTTAGTTGAATGCACAGAACAGAAAGAAGTTTCATACAATGCTTCTGTGTAGTTTATATTTGAACATATTCTTTTTTCCACTATTACCCACTTAGCGCTACGAATGTCCAGTTGCATTTCCTACAGACAGAGTGTTTCAAAACTGCTCAATCAAAAGTATGGTTTAACTCTGTTAGCTGAATGCTCAGATCAGAAAGAAGTTTCACAGAATGCTTCTGTGTAGTTTATATTTGAATATATTCCTTTTTCCACTACTACTCTCTTAGCGCTCCAAATGTCCAGTTGCATTTTCTACAGAAATAGTGTTCAGATCTGCTCAATCAAAAGTATGGTTTAACTCTGTTAGCTGAATGCACAGATCAGAAAGAAGTTTCACAGAATGATTCTGTGTAGTTTATATTTGGAGACATTCCTTTTTCCACTATTACCCTCTTAGCGCTCCGAATCTCCACTTGCATTTTCTACAGAAAGAGTGTTTCAGAACGGCTCAATCAAAACTAAGGTTCAACTCTTTTAGTTGAACAAACAGAACAGAAAGAAGTTTCACACAATTCTTCTGTGTAGTTTTTATTTGCAGACATTCTTTTTCCCAATATAGGCCTCTTAGCGCTCAGAATGTCCAATTGCAGTTTCTACAGAAAGAGTGTTTCAGAACGGCTCAATCAAAAGTAAGGTTCAACTCTGTTAGTTGAATGCACAGAACAGAAAGAATTTCATACAATCCTTCTGTGTAGTTTATATTTGAACATATTCTCTTTTCCACTATTACCCACTTAGCGCTATGATTGTCCAGTTGCATTTTCTACAGACAGAGTGTTTCAAAACTGCTCAATCAAAAGTATGGTTTAACTCTGTTAGCTGTATGCTCAGATCAGAAAGAAGTTTCACAGAATGCTTCTGTGTAGTTTATATTTGAATATATTCCTTTTTCCACTACTACGCTCTTAGCGCTCCAAATGTCCAGTTGCATTTTCAACAGAAAGAGTCTTCAGATCTGCTCAATCAAAAGTATGGTTTAACTCTGTTAGCTGAATGCACAGATCAGAAAGAAGTTTCACCGAATGATTCTGTGTAGTTTATATTTGAAGACATTCCTTTTTCCACTATTACCCTCTTAGCGCTCCGAATCTCCACTTGCATTTTCTACAAAAAGAGTGTTTCATAACTGCTCAATGAAAAATATGTTTTATCTCTGTTAACTGAATTTACAGATCAGAAATAAGTTGCACAGAATGCATCTGTGTAGTTTTTATTTGAAGATATTCTTTTTCCCAATGTAGGCCTCTTAGCGCTTAGCATGTCCAATTGCAGTTTCTACAGAAAGAGTGTTTCAGAACGGCTCAATCAAAAGTAAGGTTCAACTCTGTTAGTTGAATGCACAGAACAGAAAGAATTTTCACAGAATGCTACTGTGTAGTTTATATTTGAATATATCCCTTTTTCCACTATTACCCTCTTAGCGCTCCGAATGTCCACTTGCATTTTCTACAGAAAGAGTGTTCAGAACTGCTCAGTCAAAAGTATGGTTTAACTCTGTTAGCTTAATGAACATATCAGAAATAAGTTTCACACAATGCTTCTGTGTAGTTTTTATTTGAAGATATTATTTTTCCCAATATAGGCCTCTTAGCGCTCAGAATGTCCAATTGCAGATTCTACAGAAAGAGTGTTTCAGAAAGGCTCAATCAAAAGTAAGGTTCACCTCTGTTAGTTGAATGCACAGAACAGAAAGAAGTTTCATACAATGCTTCTGTGTAGTTTATATTTGAACATATTCTTTTTTCCACTATTACCCACTTAGCGCTACGAATGTCCAGTTGCATTTTCTACAGACAGAGTGTTTCAAAACTGCTCAATCAAAAGTATGGTTTAACTCTGTTAGCTGAATGCTCAGATCAGAAAGAAGTTTCACAGAATGCTTCTGTGTAGTTTATATTTGAATATATTCCTTTTTCCACTACTACTCTCTTAGCGCTCCAAATGTCCAGTTGCATTTTCTACAGAAATAGTGTTCAGATCTGCTCAATCAAAAGTATGGTTTAACTCTGTTAGCTGAATGCACAGATCAGAAAGAAGTTTCACAGAATGATTCTGTGTAGTTTATATTTGGAGACATTCCTTTTTCCACTATTACCCTCTTAGCGCTCCGAATCTCCACTTGCATTTTCTACAGAAAGAGTGTTTCAGAACGGCTCAATCAAAACTAAGGTTCAACTCTTTTAGTTGAACAAACAGAACAGAAAGAAGTTTCACACAATTCTTCTGTGTAGTTTTTATTTGTAGACATTCTTTTTCCCAATATAGGCCTCTTAGCGCTCAGAATGTCCAATTGCAGTTTCTACAGAAAGAGTGTTTCAGAACGGCTCAATCAAAAGTAAGGTTCAACTCTGTTAGTTGAATGCACAGAACAGAAAGAAGTTTCATACAATCCTTCTGTGTAGTTTATATTTGAACATATTCTCTTTTCCACTATTACCCACTTAGCGCTATGATTGTCCAGTTGCATTTTCTACAGACAGAGTGTTTCAAAACTGCTCAATCAAAAGTATGGTTTAACTCTGTTAGCTGTATGCTCAGATCAGAAAGAAGTTTCACAGAATGCTTCTGTGTAGTTTATATTTGAATATATTCCTTTTTCCACTACTACGCTCTTAGCGCTCCAAATGTCCAGTTGCATTTTCAACAGAAAGAGTCTTCAGATCTGCTCAATCAAAAGTATGGTTTAACTCTGTTAGCTGAATGCACAGATCAGAAAGAAGTTTCACCGAATGATTCTGTGTAGTTTATATTTGAAGACATTCCTTTTTCCACTATTACCCTCTTAGCGCTCCGAATCTCCACTTGCATTTTCTACAAAAAGAGTGTTTCATAACTGCTCAATGAAAAATATGTTTTATCTCTGTTAACTGAATTTACAGATCAGAAATAAGTTGCACAGAATGCATCTGTGTAGTTTTTATTTGAAGATATTCTTTTTCCCAATGTAGGCCTCTTAGCGCTTAGCATGTCCAATTGCAGTTTCTACAGAAAGAGTGTTTCAGAACGGCTCAATCAAAAGTAAGGTTCAACTCTGTTAGTTGAATGCACAGAACAGAAAGAATTTTCACAGAATGCTACTGTGTAGTTTACATTTGAATATATCCCTTTTTCCACTATTACCCTCTTAGCGCTCCGAATGTCCACTTGCATTTTCTACAGAAAGAGTGTTCAGAACTGCGCAGTCAAAAGTATGGTTTAACTCTGTTAGCTTAATGAACATATCAGAAATAAGTTTCACACAATGCTTCTGTGTAGTTTTTATTTGAAGATATTATTTTTCCCAATATAGGCCTCTTAGCGCTCAGAATGTCCAATTGCAGATTCTACAGAAAGAGTGTTTCAGAAAGGCTCAATCAAAAGTAAGGTTCAACTCTGTTAGTTGAATGCACAGAACAGAAAGAAGTTTCATACAATGCTTCTGTGTAGTTTATATTTGAACATATTCTTTTTTCCACTATTACCCACTTAGCGCTACGAATGTCCCGTTGCATTTTCTACAGACAGAGTGTTTCAAAACTGCTCAATCAAAAGTATGGTTTAACTCTGTTAGCTGAATGCTCAGATCAGAAAGAAGTTTCACAGAATGCTTCTGTGTAGTTTATATTTGAATATATTCCTTTTTCCACTACTACTCTCTTAGCGCTCCAAATGTCCAGTTGCATTTTCTACAGAAAGAGTGTTCAGATCTGCTCAATCAAAAGTATGGTTTAACTCTGTTAGCTGAATGCACAGATCAGAAAGAAGTTTCACAGAATGATTCTGTGTAGTTTATATTTGGAGACATTCCTTTTTCCACTATTACCCTCTTAGCGCTCCGAATCTCCACTTGCATTTTCTACAGAAAGAGTGTTTCAGAACGGCTCAATCAAAACTAAGGTTCAACTCTTTTAGTTGAACAAACAGAACAGAAAGAAGTTTCACACAATTCTTCTGTGTAGTTTTTATTTGTAGACATTCTTTTTCCCAATATAGGCCTCTTAGCGCTCAGAATGTCCAATTGCAGTTTCTACAGAAAGAGTGTTTCAGAACGGCTCAATCAAAAGTAAGGTTCAACTCTGTTAGTTGAATGCACAGAACAGAAAGAAGTTTCATACAATGCTTCTGTGTAGTTTATATTTGAACATATTCTCTTTTCCACTATTACCCACTTAGCGCTATGATTGTCCAGTTGCATTTTCTACAGACAGAGTGTTTCAAAACTGCTCAATCAAAAGTATGGTTTAACTCTGTTAGCTGTATGCTCAGATCAGAAAGAAGTTTCACAGAATGCTTCTGTGTAGTTTATATTTGAATATATTCCTTTTTCCACTACTACGCTCTTAGCGCTCCAAATGTCCAGTTGCATTTTCAACAGAAAGAGTGTTCAGATCTGCTCAATCAAAAGTATGGTTTAACTCTGTTAGCTGAATGCACAGATCAGAAAGAAGTTTCACCGAATGATTCTGTGTAGTTTATATTTGAAGACATTCCTTTTTCCACTATTACCCTCTTAGCGCTCCGAATCTCCACTTGCATTTTCTACAAAAAGAGTGTTTCATAACTGCTCAATCAAAAATATGTTTTATCTCTGTTAACTGAATTTATAGATCAGAAATAAGTTTCACAGAATGCATCTGTGTAGTTTTTATTTGAAGATATTCTTTTTCCCAATGTAGGCCTCTTAGCGCTTAGCATGTCCAATTGCAGTTTCTACAGAAAGAGTGTTTCAGAACGGCTCAATCAAAAGTAAGGTTCAACTCTGTTAGTTGAATGCACAGAACAGAAAGAATTTTCACAGAATGCTACTGTGTAGTTTATATTTGAATATATTCCTTTTTCCACTATTACCCTCTTAGCGCTCCGAATGTCCACTTGCATTTTCTACAGAAAGAGTGTTCAGAACTGCGCAATCAAAAGTATGGTTTAACTCTGTTAGCTTAATGAACATATCAGAAATAAGTTTCACACAATGCTTCTGTGTAGTTTTTATTTGAAGATATTATTTTTCCCAATAGAGGCCTCTTAGCGCTCAGAATGTCCAATTGCAGTTTCTACAGAAAGAGTGTTTCAGAAAGGCTCAATCAAAAGTAAGGTTCAACTCTGTTAGTTGAATGCACAGAACAGAAAGAAGTTTCATACAATGCTTCTGTGTAGTTTATATTTGAACATATTCTTTTTTCCACGATTACCCACTTAGCGCTACGAATCTCCAGTTGCATTTTCTACAGACAGTGTGTTTCAAAACTGCTCAATCAAAAGTATGGTTTAACTCTGTTAGCTGAATGCTCATATCAGAAAGAAGTTTCACAGAATGCTTCTGTGTAGTTTATATTTGAATATATTCCTTTTTCCACTACTACACTCTTAGCGCTCCAAATGTCCAGTTGCATTTTCAACAGAAAGAGTGTTCAGATCTGCTCAATCAAAAGTATGGTTTAACTCTGTTAGCTGAATGCACAGATCAGAAAGAAGTTTCACCGAATGATTCTGTGTAGTTTATATTTGTAGACATTCCTTTTTCCACTATTACCCTCTTAGCGCTCCGAATCTCCACTTGCATTTTCTACAAAAAGAGTTTTTCATAACTGCTCAATCAAAAATATGTTTTATCTCTGTTAACTGAATTTACAGATCAGAAATAAGTTTCACAGAATGCATCTGTGTAGTTTTTATTTGAAGATATTCTTTTTCCCAATGTAGGCCTCTTAGCGCTTAGCATGTCCAATTGCAGTTTCTACAGAAAGAGTGTTTCAGAACGGCTCAATCAAAAGTAAGATTCAACTCTGTTAGTTGAATGCACAGAACAGAAAGAATTTTCACAGAATGCTACTGTGTAGTTTATATTTGAATATATTCCTTTTTCCACTATTACCCTCTTAGCGATCCGAATGTCCACTTGCATTTTCTACAGAAAGAGTGTTCAGAACTGCGCAATCAAAAGTATGGTTTAACTCTGTTAGCTTAATGAACATATCAGAAATAAGATTCACACAATGCTTCTGTGTAGTTTTTATTTGAAGATATTATTTTTCCCAATATAGGCCTCTTAGCGCTCAGAATGTCCAATTGCAGTTTCTACAGAAAGAGTGTTTCAGAAAGGCTCAATCAAAAGTAAGGTTCAACTCTGTTAGTTGAATGCACAGAACAGAAAGAAGTTTCATACAATGCTTCTGTGTAGTTTATATTTGAACATATTCTTTTTTCCACTATTACCCACTTAGCGCTACGAATGTCCAGTTGCATTTTCTACAGACAGAGTGCTTCAAAACTGCTCAATCATAAGTATGGTTTAACTCTGTTAGCTGAATGCTCAGATCAGAAAGAAGTTTCACAGAATGCTTCTGTGTAGTTTATATTTGAATATATTCCTTTTTCCACTACTACTCTCTTAGCGCTCCAAATGTCCAGTTGCATTTTCTACAGAAAGAGTGTTCAGATCTGCTCAATCAAAAGTATGGTTTAACTCTGTTAGCTGAATGCACAGATCAGAAAGAAGTTTCACAGAATGATTCTGTGTAGTTTATATTTGGAGACATTCCTTTTTCCACTATTACCCTCTTAGCGCTCCGAATCTCCACTTGCATTTTCTACAGAAAGAGTGTTTCAGAACGGCTCAATCAAAACTAAGGTTCAACTCTTTTAGTTGAACAAACAGAACAGAAAGAAGTTTCACACAATTCTTCTGTGTAGTTTTTATTTGTAGACATTCTTTTTCCCAGTATAGGCCTCTTAGCACTCAGAATGTCCAATTGCAGTTTCTACAGAAAGAGTGTTTCAGAACGGCTCAATCAAAAGTAAGGTTCAACTCTGTTAGTTGAATGCACAGAACAGAAAGAAGTTTCATACAATGCTTCTGTGTAGTTTATATTTGAACATATTCTTTTTTCCACTATTACCCACTTAGCGCTACGAATGTCCAGTTGCATTTTCTACAGACAGAGTGTTTCAAAACTGCTCAATCAAAAG
Source organism: Symphalangus syndactylus (assembly GCF_028878055.3). Taxonomy (NCBI): domain Eukaryota; kingdom Metazoa; phylum Chordata; class Mammalia; order Primates; family Hylobatidae; genus Symphalangus; species Symphalangus syndactylus. The sequence goes on along the minus strand of NC_072447.2, from coordinate 160,324,386 downwards.
TATGGTTTAACTCTGTTAGCTGAATGCTCAGATCAGAAAGAAGTTTCACAGAATGCTTCTGTGTAGTTTATATTTGAATATATTCCTTTTTCCACTAATACGCTCTTACCGCTCCAAATGTCCAGTTGCATTTTCAACAGAAAGAGTGTTCAGATCTGCTCAATCAAAAGTATGGTTTAACTCTGTTAGCTGAATGCACAGATCAGAAAGAAGTTTCACCGAATGATTCTGTGTAGTTTATATTTGAAGACATTCCTTTTTCCACTATTACCCTCTTAGCGCTCCGAATCTCCACTTGCATTTTCTACAAAAAGAGTGTTTCATAACTGCTCAATGAAAAATATGTTTTATCTCTGTTAACTGAATTTACAGATCAGAAATAAGTTGCACAGAATGCATCTGTGTAGTTTTTATTTGAAGATATTCTTTTTCCCAATGTAGGCCTCTTAGCGCTTAGCATGTCCAATTGCAGTTTCTACAGAAAGAGTGTTTCAGAACGGCTCAATCAAAAGTAAGGTTCAACTCTGTTAGTTGAATGCACAGAACAGAAAGAATTTTCACAGAATGCTACTGTGTAGTTTATATTTGAATATATCCCTTTTTCCACTATTACCCTCTTAGCGCTCCGAATGTCCACTTGCATTTTCTACAGAAAGAGTGTTCAGAACTGCGCAGTCAAAAGTATGGTTTAACTCTGTTAGCTTAATGAACATATCAGAAATAAGTTTCACACAATGCTTCTGTGTAGTTTTTATTTGAAGATATTATTTTTCCCAATAGAGGCCTCTTAGCGCTCAGAATGTCCAATTGCAGTTTCTACAGAAAGAGTGTTTCAGAAAGGCTCATTCAAAATTAAGGTTCAACTCTCTTAGTTGAATGCACAGAACAGAAAGAAGTTTCATACAATGCTTCTGTGTAGTTTATATTTGAACATATTCTTTTTTCCACTATTACCCACTTAGCGCTACGAATGTCCAGTTGCATTTTCTACAGACAGAGTGTTTCAAAACTGCTCAATCAAAAGTATGGTTTAACTCTGTTAGCTGAATGCTCAGATCAGAAAGAAGTTTCACAGAATGCTTCTGTGTAGTTTATATTTGAATATATTCCTTTTTCCACTACTACTCTCTTAGCGCTCCAAATGTCCAGTTGCATTTTCTACAGAAACAGTGTTCAGATCTGCTCAATCAAAAGTATGGTTTAACTCTGTTAGCTGAATGCACAGATCAGAAAGAAGTTTCACAGAATGATTCTGTGTAGTTTATATTTGGAGACATTCCTTTTTCCACTATTACCCTCTTAGCGCTCCGAATCTCCACTTGCATTTTCTACAGAAAGAGTGTTTCAGAACGGCTCAATCAAAACTAAGGTTCAACTCTTTTAGTTGAACAAACAGAACAGAAAGAAGTTTCACACAATTCTTCTGTGTAGTTTTTATTTGTAGACATTCTTTTTCCCAATATAGGCCTCTTAGCGTTCAGAATGTCCAATTGCAGTTTCTACAGAAAGAGTGTTTCAGAACGGCTCAATCAAAAGTAAGGTTCAACTCTGTTAGTTGAATGCACAGAACAGAAAGAAGTTTCATACAATGCTTCTGTGTAGTTTCTATTTGAACATATTCTTTTTTCCACTATTACCCACTTAGCGCTACGAATGTCCAGTTGCATTTTCTACAGACAGAGTGTTTCAAAACTGCTCAATCAAAAGTATGGTTTAACTCTGTTAGCTGAATGCTCAGATCAGAAAGAAGTTTCACAGAATGCTTCTGTGTAGTTTATATTTGAATATATTCCTTTTTCCACTACTACGCTCTTAGCGCTCCAAATGTCCAGTTGCATTTTCAACAGAAAGAGTGTTCAGATCTGCTCAATCAAAAGTATGGTTTAACTCTGTTAGCTGAATGCACAGATCAGAAAGAAGTTTCACCGAATGATTCTGTGTAGTTTATATTTGAAGACATTCCTTTTTCCACTATTACCCTCTTAGCGCTCCGAATCTCCACTTGCATTTTCTACAAAAAGAGTGTTTCATAACTGCTCAATCAAAAATATGTTTTATCTCTGTTAACTGAATTTACAGATCAGAAATAAGTTTCACAGAATGCATCTGTGTAGTTTTTATTTGAAGATATTCTTTTTCCCAATGTAGGCCTCTTAGGGCTTAGCATGTCCAATTGCAGTTTCTACAGAAAGAGTGTTTCAGAACGGCTCAATCAAAAGTAAGGTTCAACTCTGTTAGTTGAATGCACAGAACAGAAAGAATTTTCACAGAATGCTACTGTGTAGTTTATATTTGAATATATTCCTTTTTCCACTATTACCCTCTTAGCGCTCCGAATGTCCACTTGCATTTTCTTCAGAAAGAGTGTTCAGAACTGCGCAATCAAAAGTATGGTTTAACTCTGTTAGTTTAATGAACATATCAGAAATAAGTTTCACACAATGCTTCTGTGTAGTTTTTATTTGAAGATATTATTTTTCCCAATAGAGGCCTCTTAGCGCTCAGAATGTCCAATTGCAGTTTCTACAGAAAGAGTGTTTCAGAAAGGCTCAATCAAAAGTAAGGTTCAACTCTGTTAGTTGAATGCACAGAACAGAAAGAAGTTTCATACAATGCTTCTGTGTAGTTTATATTTGAACATATTCTTTTTTCCACTATTACCCACTTAGCGCTACGAATGTCCAGTTGCATTTTCTACAGACAGAGTGTTTCAAAACTGCTCAATCAAAAGTATGGTTTAACTCTGTTAGCTGAATGCTCAGATCAGAAAGAAGTTTCACAGAATGCTTCTGTGTAGTTTATATTTGAATATATTCCTTTTTCCACTACTACTCTCTTAGCGCTCCAAATGTCCAGTTGCATTTTCTACAGAAAGAGTGTTCAGATCTGCTCAATAAAAAGTATGGTTTAAATCTGTTAGCTGAATGCACAGATCAGAAAGAAGTTTCACAGAATGATTCTGTGTAGTTTATATTTGGAGACATTCCTTTTTCCACTAATACCCTCTTAGCGCTCCGAATCTCCACTTGCATTTTCTACAGAAAGAGTGTTTCAGAACGGCTCAATCAAAACTAAGGTTCAACTCTTTTAGTTGAACAAACAGAACAGAAAGAATTTTCACACAATTCTTCTGTGTAGTTTTTATTTGTAGACATTCTTTTTCCCAATATAGGCCTCTTAGCGCTCAGAATGTCCAATTGCAGTTTCTACAGAAAGAGTGTTTCAGAACGGCTCAATCAAAAGTAAGGTTCAACTCTGTTAGTTGAATGCACAGAACAGAAAGAAGTTTCATACAATGCTTCTGTGTAGTTTCTATTTGAACATATTCTTTTTTCCACTATTACCCACTTAGCGCTACGAATGTCCAGTTGCATTTTCTACAGACAGAGTGTTTCAAAACTGCTCAATCAAAAGTATGGTTTAACTCTGTTAGCTGAATGCTCAGATCAGAAAGAAGTTTCACAGAATGCTTCTGTGTAGTTTATATTTGAATATATTCCTTTTTCCACTACTACGCTCTTAGCGCTCGAAATGTCCAGTTGCATTTTCAACAGAAAGAGTGTTCAGATCTGCTCAATCAAAAGTATGGTTTAACTCTGTTAGCTGAATGCACAGATCAGAAAGAAGTTTCACCGAATGATTCTGTGTAGTTTATATTTGAAGACATTCTTTTTTCCACTATTACCCTCTTAGCGCTCCGAATCTCCACTTGCATTTTCTACAAAAAGAGTGTGTCATAACTGCTCAATCAAAAATATGTTTTATCTCTGTTAACTGAATTTACAGATCAGAAATAAGTTTCACAGAATGCATCTGTGTAGTTTTTATTTGAAGATATTCTTTTTCCCAATGTAGGCCTCTTAGCGCTTAGCATGTCCAATTGCAGTTTCTACAGAAAGAGTGTTTCAGAACGGCTCAATCAAAAGTAAGGTTCAACTCTGTTAGTTGAATGCACAGAACAGAAAGAATTTTCACAGAATGCTACTGTGTAGTTTATATTTGAATATATTCCTTTTTCCACTATTACCCTCTTAGCGCTCCGAATGTCCACTTGCATTTTCTACAGAAAGAGTGTTCAGAACTGCGCAATCAAAAGTATGGTTTAATTCTGTTAGCTTAATGAACATATCAGAAATAAGTTTCACACAATGCTTCTGTGTAGTTTTTATTTGAAGATATTATTTTTCCCAATAGAGGCCTCTTAGCGCTCAGAATGTCCAATTGCAGTTTCTACAGAAAGAGTGTTTCAGAACGGCTCAATCAAAACTAAGGTTCAACCCTTTTAGTTGAACAAACAGAACAGAAAGAATTTCACACAATTCTTCTGTGTAGTTTTTATTTGTAGACATTCTTTTTCCCAATATAGGCCTCTTAGCGCTCTGAATGTCCAATTGCAGTTTCTACAGAAAGAGTGTTTCAGAACGGCTCAATCAAAAGTAAGGTTCAACTCTGTTAGTTGAATGCACAGAACAGAAAGAATTTTCACAGAATGCTACTGTGTAGTTTATATTTGAATATATTCCTTTTTCCACTATTACCCTCTTAGCGCTCCGAATGTCCACTTGCATTTTCTACAGAAAGAGTGTTTCAAAACTGCTCAATCAAAAGTATGGTTTAACTCTGTTAGCTGTATGCTCAGATCAGAAAGTAGTTTCACAGAATGCTTCTGTGCAGTTTATATTTGAATATATTCCTTTTTCCACTACTACGCTCTTAGCGCTCCAAATGTCCAGTTGCATTTTCAACAGAAAGAATGTTCCGATCTGCTCAATCAAAAGTATGGTTTAACTTTGTTAGCTGAATGCACAGATCAGAAAGAAGTTTCACCGAATGATTCTGTGTAGTTTATATTTGAAGACATTCCTTTTTCCACTATTACCCTCTTAGCGCTCCGAATCTCCACTTGCATTTTGTACAGAAAGAGTGTTTCAGAACGGCTCAATCAAAACTAAGGTTCAAATCTTTTAGTTGAACAAACAGAACAGAAAGAAGTTTCACACAATTCTTCTGTGTAGTTTTTATTTGTAGACATTCTTATTCCCAATATAGGCCTCTTAGCGCTCAGAATGTCCAATTGCAGTTTCTACAGAAAGAGTGTTTCAGAACGGCTCAATCAAAAGTAAGGTTCAACTCCGTTAGTTGAATGCACAGAACAGAAAGTAGTTTCATAAAATGCTTCTGTGTAGTTTATATTTGAACATATTCTTTTTTCCACTATTACCCACTTAGCGCTACGAATGTCCAGTTGCATTTTCTACAGACAGAGTGTTTCAAAACTGCTCAATCAAAAGTATGGTTTAACTCTGTTAGCTGAATGCTCAGATCAGAAAGAAGTTTCACAGAATGCTTCTGTGTAGTTTATATTTGAATATATTCCTTTTTCCACTACTACGCTCTTAGCGCTCCAAATGTCCAGTTGCATTTTCTACAGAAAGATTGTTCAGATCTGCTCAATCAAAAGTATGGTTTAACTATGTTAGCTGAATGCACAGATCAGAAAGAAGTTTCACCGAATGATTCTGTGTAGTTTATATTTGAAGACATTCCTTTTTCCACTATTACCCACTTAGCGCTCAGAATCTCCACTTGCATTTTCTACAAAAAGAGTGTTTCATAACTGCTCAATCAAAAATATGTTTTATCTCTGTTAACTGAATTTACAGATCAGAAATAAGTTTCACAGAATGCATCTGTGTAGTTTTTATTTGAAGATATTCTTTTTCCCAATGTAGGCCTCTTAGCGCTTAGCATGTCCAATTGCAGTTTCTACAGAAAGAGTGTTTCAGAACGGCTCAATCAAAAGTAAGGTTCAACTCTGTTAGTTGAATGCACAGAACAGAAAGAATTTTCACAGAATGCTACTGTGTAGTTTATATTTGAATATATTCCTTTTTCCACTATTACCCTCTTAGCGCTCCGAATGTCCACTTGCATTTTCTACAGAAAGAGTGTTCAGAACTGCGCAATCAAAAGTATGGTTTAACTCTGTTAGCTTAATGAACATATCAGAAATAAGTTTCACACAATGCTTCTGTGTAGTTTTTATTTGAAGATATTATTTTTCCCAATAAGGCCTCTTAGCGCTCAGAATGTCCAATTGCAGATTCTACAGAAAGAGTGTTTCAGAAAGGCTCAATCAAAAGTAAGGTTCAACTCTGTTAGTTGAATGCACAGAACAGAAAGAAGTTTCATACAATGCTTCTGTGTAGTTTATATTTGAACATATTCTTTTTTCCACTATTACCCACTTAGCGCTACGAATGTCCAGTTGCATTTTCTACAGACAGAGTGTTTCAAAACTGCTCAATCAAAAGTATGGTTTAACTCTGTTAGCTGAATGCTCAGATCAGAAAGAAGTTTCACAGAATGCTTCTGTGTAGTTTATATTTGAATATATTCTTTTTTTCCACTAATACGCTCTTAGCGCTCCAAATGTCCAGTTGCATTTTCAACAGAAAGAGTGTTCAGATCTGCTCAATCAAAAGTATGGTTTAACTCTGTTAGCTGAATGCACAGATCAGAAAGAAGTTTCACCGAATGATTCTGTGTAGTTTATATTTGAAGACATTCCTTTTTCCACTATTACCCTCTTAGCGCTCCGAATCTCCACTTGCATTTTCTACAAAAAGAGTGTTTCATAACTGCTCAATGAAAAATATGTTTTATCTCTGTTAACTGAATTTACAGATCAGAAATAAGTTGCACAGAATGCATCTGTGTAGTTTTTATTTGAAGATATTCTTTTTCCCAATGTAGGCCTCTTAGCGCTTAGCATGTCCAATTGCAGTTTCTACAGAAAGAGTGTTTCAGAACGGCTCAATCAAAAGTAAGGTTCAACTCTGTTAGTTGAATGCACAGAACAGAAAGAATTTTCACAGAATGCTACTGTGTAGTTTATATTTGAATATATCCCTTTTTCCACTATTACCCTCTTAGCGCTCCGAATGTCCACTTGCATTTTCTACAGAAAGAGTGTTCAGAACTGCGCAGTCAAAAGTATGGTTTAACTCTGTTAGCTTAATGAACATATCAGAAATAAGTTTCACACAATGCTTCTGTGTAGTTTTTATTTGAAGATATTATTTTTCCCAATATAGGCCTCTTAGCGCTCAGAATGTCCAATTGCAGATTCTACAGAAAGAGTGTTTCAGAAAGGCTCAATCAAAAGTAAGGTTCAACTCTGTTAGTTGAATGCACAGAACAGAAAGAAGTTTCATACAATGCTTCTGTGTAGTTTATATTTGAACATATTCTTTTTTCCACTATTACCCACTTAGCGCTACGAATGTCCAGTTGCATTTTCTACAGACAGAGTGTTTCAAAACTGCTCAATCAAAAGTATGGTTTAACTCTGTTAGCTGAATGCTCAGATCAGAAAGAAGTTTCACAGAATGCTTCTGTGTAGTTTATATTTGAATATATTCCTTTTTCCACTACTACTCTCTTAGCGCTCCAAATGTCCAGTTGCATTTTCTACAGAAAGAGTGTTCAGATCTGCTCAATCAAAAGTATGGTTTAACTCTGTTAGCTGAATGCACAGATCAGAAAGAAGTTTCACAGAATGATTCTGTGTAGTTTATATTTGGAGACATTCCTTTTTCCACTATTACCCTCTTAGCGCTCCGAATCTCCACTTGCATTTTCTACAGAAAGAGTGTTTCAGAACGGCTCAATCAAAACTAAGGTTCAACTCTTTTAATTGAACAAACAGAACAGAAAGAAGTTTCACACAATTCTTCTGTGTAGTTTTTATTTGTAGACATTCTTTTTCCCAATATAGGCCTCTTAGCGCTCAGAATGTCCAATTGCAGTTTCTACAGAAAGAGTGTTTCAGAACGGCTCAATCAAAAGTAAGGTTCAACTCTGTTAGTTGAATGCACAGAACAGAAAGAAGTTTCATACAATGCTTCTGTGTAGTTTATATTTGAACATATTCTCTTTTCCACTATTACCCACTTAGCGCTATGATTGTCCAGTTGCATTTTCTACAGACAGAGTGTTTCAAAACTGCTCAATCAAAAGTATGGTTTAACTCTGTTAGCTGTATGCTCAGATCAGAAAGAAGTTTCACAGAATGCTTCTGTGTAGTTTATATTTGAATATATTCCTTTTTCCACTACTACGCTCTTAGCGCTCCAAATGGCCAGTTGCATTTTCAACAGAAAGAGTCTTCAGATCTGCTCAATCAAAAGTATGGTTTAACTCTGTTAGCTGAATGCACAGATCAGAAAGAAGTTTCACCGAATGATTCTGTGTAGTTTATATTTGAAGACATTCCTTTTTCCACTATTACCCTCTTAGCGCTCCGAATCTCCACTTGCATTTTCTACAAAAAGAGTGTTTCATAACTGCTCAATGAAAAATATGTTTTATCTCTGTTAACTGAATTTACAGATCAGAAATAAGTTGCACAGAATGCATCTGTGTAGTTTTTATTTGAAGATATTCTTTTTCCCAATGTAGGCCTCTTAGCGCTTAGCATGTCCAATTGCAGTTTCTACAGAAAGAGTGTTTCAGAATGGCTCAATCAAAAGTAAGGTTCAACTCTGTTAGTTGAATGCACAGAACAGAAAGAATTTTCACAGAATGCTACTGTGTAGTTTATATTTGAATATATCCCTTTTTCCACTATTACCCTCTTAGCGCTCCGAATGTCCACTTGCATTTTCTACAGAAAGAGTGTTCAGAACTGCGCAGTCAAAAGTATGGTTTAACTCTGTTAGCTTAATGAACATATCAGAAATAAGTTTCACACAATGCTTCTGTGTAGTTTTTATTTGAAGATATTATTTTTCCCAATATAGGCCTCTTAGCGCTCAGAATGTCCAATTGCAGATTCTACAGAAAGAGTGTTTCAGAAAGGCTCAATCAAAAGTAAGGTTCAACTCTGTTAGTTGAATGCACAGAACAGAAAGAAGTTTCATACAATGCTTCTGTGTAGTTTATATTTGAACATATTCTTTTTTCCACTATTACCCACTTAGCGCTACGAATGTCCAGTTGCATTTTCTACAGACAGAGTGTTTCAAAACTGCTCAATCAAAAGTATGGTTTAACTCTGTTAGCTGAATGCTCAGATCAGAAAGAAGTTTCACAGAATGCTTCTGTGTAGTTTATATTTGAATATATTCCTTTTTCCACTACTACTCTCTTAGCGCTCCAAATGTCCAGTTGCATTTTCTACAGAAAGAGTGTTCAGATCTGCTCAATAAAAAGTATGGTTTAAATCTGTTAGCTGAATGCACAGATCAGAAAGAAGTTTCACAGAATGATTCTGTGTAGTTTATATTTGGAGACATTCCTTTTTCCACTAATACCCTCTTAGCGCTCCGAATCTCCACTTGCATTTTCTACAGAAAGAGTGTTTCAGAACGGCTCAATCAAAACTAAGGTTCAACTCTTTTAGTTGAACAAACAGAACAGAAAGAATTTTCACACAATTCTTCTGTGTAGTTTTTATTTGTAGACATTCTTTTTCCCAATATAGGCCTCTTAGCGCTCAGAATGTCCAATTGCAGTTTCTACAGAAAGAGTGTTTCAGAACGGCTCAATCAAAAGTAAGGTTCAACTCTGTTAGTTGAATGCACAGAACAGAAAGAAGTTTCATACAATGCTTCTGTGTAGTTTCTATTTGAACATATTCTTTTTTCCACTATTACCCACTTAGCGCTACGAATGTCCAGTTGCATTTTCTACAGACAGAGTGTTTCAAAACTGCTCAATCAAAAGTATGGTTTAACTCTGTTAGCTGAATGCTCAGATCAGAAAGAAGTTTCACAGAATGCTTCTGTGTAGTTTATATTTGAATATATTCCTTTTTCCACTACTACGCTCTTAGCGCTCGAAATGTCCAGTTGCATTTTCAACAGAAAGAGTGTTCAGATCTGCTCAATCAAAAGTATGGTTTAACTCTGTTAGCTGAATGCACAGATCAGAAAGAAGTTTCACCGAATGATTCTGTGTAGTTTATATTTGAAGACATTCTTTTTTCCACTATTACCCTCTTAGCGCTCCGAATCTCCACTTGCATTTTCTACAAAAAGAGTGTGTCATAACTGCTCAATCAAAAATATGTTTTATCTCTGTTAACTGAATTTACAGATCAGAAATAAGTTTCACAGAATGCATCTGTGTAGTTTTTATTTGAAGATATTCTTTTTCCCAATGTAGGCCTCTTAGCGCTTAGCATGTCCAATTGCAGTTTCTACAGAAAGAGTGTTTCAGAACGGCTCAATCAAAAGTAAGGTTCAACTCTGTTAGTTGAATGCACAGAACAGAAAGAATTTTCACAGAATGCTACTGTGTAGTTTATATTTGAATATATTCCTTTTTCCACTATTACCCTCTTAGCGCTCCGAATGTCCACTTGCATTTTCTACAGAAAGAGTGTTCAGAACTGCGCAATCAAAAGTATGGTTTAATTCTGTTAGCTTAATGAACATATCAGAAATAAGTTTCACACAATGCTTCTGTGTAGTTTTTATTTGAAGATATTATTTTTCCCAATAGAGGCCTCTTAGCGCTCAGAATGTCCAATTGCAGTTTCTACAGAAAGAGTGTTTCAGAACGGCTCAATCAAAACTAAGGTTCAACCCTTTTAGTTGAACAAACAGAACAGAAAGAATTTCACACAATTCTTCTGTGTAGTTTTTATTTGTAGACATTCTTTTTCCCAATATAGGCCTCTTAGCGCTCTGAATGTCCAATTGCAGTTTCTACAGAAAGAGTGTTTCAGAACGGCTCAATCAAAAGTAAGGTTCAACTCTGTTAGTTGAATGCACAGAACAGAAAGAATTTTCACAGAATGCTACTGTGTAGTTTATATTTGAATATATTCCTTTTTCCACTATTACCCTCTTAGCGCTCCGAATGTCCACTTGCATTTTCTACAGAAAGAGTGTTTCAAAACTGCTCAATCAAAAGTATGGTTTAACTCTGTTAGCTGTATGCTCAGATCAGAAAGTAGTTTCACAGAATGCTTCTGTGCAGTTTATATTTGAATATATTCCTTTTTCCACTACTACGCTCTTAGCGCTCCAAATGTCCAGTTGCATTTTCAACAGAAAGAATGTTCCGATCTGCTCAATCAAAAGTATGGTTTAACTTTGTTAGCTGAATGCACAGATCAGAAAGAAGTTTCACCGAATGATTCTGTGTAGTTTATATTTGAAGACATTCCTTTTTCCACTATTACCCTCTTAGCGCTCCGAATCTCCACTTGCATTTTCTACAAAAAGAGTGTTTCATAACTGCTCAATGAAAAATATGTTTTATCTCTGTTAACTGAATTTACAGATCAGAAATAAGTTGCACAGAATGCATCTGTGTAGTTTTTATTTGAAGATATTCTTTTTCCCAATGTAGGCCTCTTAGCGCTTAGCATGTCCAATTGCAGTTTCTACAGAAAGAGTGTTTCAGAACGGCTCAATCAAAAGTAAGGTTCAACTCTGTTAGTTGAATGCACAGAACAGAAAGAATTTTCACAGAATGCTACTGTGTAGGTTATATTTGAATATATCCCTTTTTCCACTATTACCCTCTTAGCGCTCCGAATGTCCACTTGCATTTTCTACAGAAAGAGTGTTCAGAACTGCGCAGTCAAAAGTATGGTTTAACTCTGTTAGCTTAATGAACATATCAGAAATAAGTTTCACACAATGCTTCTGTGTAGTTTTTATTTGAAGATATTATTTTTCCCAATATAGGCCTCTTAGCGCTCAGAATGTCCAATTGCAGATTCTACAGAAAGAGTGTTTCAGAAAGGCTCAATCAAAAGTAAGGTTCACCTCTGTTAGTTGAATGCACAGAACAGAAAGAAGTTTCATACAATGCTTCTGTGTAGTTTATATTTGAACATATTCTTTTTTCCACTATTACCCACTTAGCGCTACGAATGTCCAGTTGCATTTTCTACAGACAGAGTGTTTCAAAACTGCTCAATCAAAAGTATGGTTTAACTCTGTTAGCTGAATGCTCAGATCAGAAAGAAGTTTCACAGAATGCTTCTGTGTAGTTTATATTTGAATATATTCCTTTTTCCACTACTACTCTCTTAGCGCTCCAAATGTCCAGTTGCATTTTCTACAGAAAGAGTGTTCAGATCTGCTCAATCAAAAGTATGGTTTAACTCTGTTAGCTGAATGCACAGATCAGAAAGAAGTTTCACAGAATGATTCTGTGTAGTTTATATTTGGAGACATTCCTTTTTCCACTATTACCCTCTTAGCGCTCCGAATCTCCACTTGCATTTTCTACAGAAAGAGTGTTGCAGAACGGCTCAATCAAAACTAAGGTTCAACTCTTTTAGTTGAACAAACAGAACAGAAAGTAGTTTCACACAATTCTTCTGTGTAGTTTTTATTTGTAGACATTCTTTTTCCCAGTATAGGCCTCTTAGCACTCAGAATGTCCAATTGCAGTTTCTACAGAAAGAGTGTTTCAGAACGGCTCAATCAAAAGTAAGGTTCAACTCTGTTAGTTGAATGCACAGAACAGAAAGAAGTTTCATACAATGCTTCTGTGTAGTTTATATTTGAACATATTCTTTTTTCCACTATTACCCACTTAGCGCTACGAATGTCCAGTTGCATTTTCTACAGACAGAGTGTTTCAAAACTGCTCAATCAAAAGTATGGTTTAACTCTGTTAGCTGAATGCTCAGATCAGAAAGAAGTTTCACAGAATGCTTCTGTGTAGTTTATATTTGAATATATTCCTTTTTCCACTAATACGCTCTTACCGCTCCAAATGTCCAGTTGCATTTTCAACAGAAAGAGTGTTCAGATCTGCTCAATCAAAAGTATGGTTTAACTCTGTTAGCTGAATGCACAGATCAGAAAGAAGTTTCACCGAATGATTCTGTGTAGTTTATATTTGAAGACATTCCTTTTTCCACTATTACCCTCTTAGCGCTCCGAATCTCCACTTGCATTTTCTACAAAAAGAGTGTTTCATAACTGCTCAATGAAAAATATGTTTTATCTCTGTTAACTGAATTTACAGATCAGAAATAAGTTGCACAGAATGCATCTGTGTAGTTTTTATTTGAAGATATTCTTTTTCCCAATGTAGGCCTCTTAGCGCTTAGCATGTCCAATTGCAGTTTCTACAGAAAGAGTGTTTCAGAACGGCTCAATCAAAAGTAAGGTTCAACTCTGTTAGTTGAATGCACAGAACAGAAAGAATTTTCACAGAATGCTACTGTGTAGTTTATATTTGAATATATCCCTTTTTCCACTATTACCCTCTTAGCGCTCCGAATGTCCACTTGCATTTTCTACAGAAAGAGTGTTCAGAACTGCGCAGTCAAAAGTATGGTTTAACTCTGTTAGCTTAATGAACATATCAGAAATAAGTTTCACACAATGCTTCTGTGTAGTTTTTATTTGAAGATATTATTTTTCCCAATATAGGCCTCTTAGCGCTCAGAATGTCCAATTGCAGATTCTACAGAAAGAGTGTTTCAGAAAGGCTCAATCAAAAGTAAGGTTCACCTCTGTTAGTTGAATGCACAGAACAGAAAGAAGTTTCATACAATGCTTCTGTGTAGTTTATATTTGAACATATTCTTTTTTCCACTATTACCCACTTAGCGCTACGAATGTCCAGTTGCATTTCCTACAGACAGAGTGTTTCAAAACTGCTCAATCAAAAGTATGGTTTAACTCTGTTAGCTGAATGCTCAGATCAGAAAGAAGTTTCACAGAATGCTTCTGTGTAGTTTATATTTGAATATATTCCTTTTTCCACTACTACTCTCTTAGCGCTCCAAATGTCCAGTTGCATTTTCTACAGAAATAGTGTTCAGATCTGCTCAATCAAAAGTATGGTTTAACTCTGTTAGCTGAATGCACAGATCAGAAAGAAGTTTCACAGAATGATTCTGTGTAGTTTATATTTGGAGACATTCCTTTTTCCACTATTACCCTCTTAGCGCTCCGAATCTCCACTTGCATTTTCTACAGAAAGAGTGTTTCAGAACGGCTCAATCAAAACTAAGGTTCAACTCTTTTAGTTGAACAAACAGAACAGAAAGAAGTTTCACACAATTCTTCTGTGTAGTTTTTATTTGCAGACATTCTTTTTCCCAATATAGGCCTCTTAGCGCTCAGAATGTCCAATTGCAGTTTCTACAGAAAGAGTGTTTCAGAACGGCTCAATCAAAAGTAAGGTTCAACTCTGTTAGTTGAATGCACAGAACAGAAAGAATTTCATACAATCCTTCTGTGTAGTTTATATTTGAACATATTCTCTTTTCCACTATTACCCACTTAGCGCTATGATTGTCCAGTTGCATTTTCTACAGACAGAGTGTTTCAAAACTGCTCAATCAAAAGTATGGTTTAACTCTGTTAGCTGTATGCTCAGATCAGAAAGAAGTTTCACAGAATGCTTCTGTGTAGTTTATATTTGAATATATTCCTTTTTCCACTACTACGCTCTTAGCGCTCCAAATGTCCAGTTGCATTTTCAACAGAAAGAGTCTTCAGATCTGCTCAATCAAAAGTATGGTTTAACTCTGTTAGCTGAATGCACAGATCAGAAAGAAGTTTCACCGAATGATTCTGTGTAGTTTATATTTGAAGACATTCCTTTTTCCACTATTACCCTCTTAGCGCTCCGAATCTCCACTTGCATTTTCTACAAAAAGAGTGTTTCATAACTGCTCAATGAAAAATATGTTTTATCTCTGTTAACTGAATTTACAGATCAGAAATAAGTTGCACAGAATGCATCTGTGTAGTTTTTATTTGAAGATATTCTTTTTCCCAATGTAGGCCTCTTAGCGCTTAGCATGTCCAATTGCAGTTTCTACAGAAAGAGTGTTTCAGAACGGCTCAATCAAAAGTAAGGTTCAACTCTGTTAGTTGAATGCACAGAACAGAAAGAATTTTCACAGAATGCTACTGTGTAGTTTATATTTGAATATATCCCTTTTTCCACTATTACCCTCTTAGCGCTCCGAATGTCCACTTGCATTTTCTACAGAAAGAGTGTTCAGAACTGCTCAGTCAAAAGTATGGTTTAACTCTGTTAGCTTAATGAACATATCAGAAATAAGTTTCACACAATGCTTCTGTGTAGTTTTTATTTGAAGATATTATTTTTCCCAATATAGGCCTCTTAGCGCTCAGAATGTCCAATTGCAGATTCTACAGAAAGAGTGTTTCAGAAAGGCTCAATCAAAAGTAAGGTTCACCTCTGTTAGTTGAATGCACAGAACAGAAAGAAGTTTCATACAATGCTTCTGTGTAGTTTATATTTGAACATATTCTTTTTTCCACTATTACCCACTTAGCGCTACGAATGTCCAGTTGCATTTTCTACAGACAGAGTGTTTCAAAACTGCTCAATCAAAAGTATGGTTTAACTCTGTTAGCTGAATGCTCAGATCAGAAAGAAGTTTCACAGAATGCTTCTGTGTAGTTTATATTTGAATATATTCCTTTTTCCACTACTACTCTCTTAGCGCTCCAAATGTCCAGTTGCATTTTCTACAGAAATAGTGTTCAGATCTGCTCAATCAAAAGTATGGTTTAACTCTGTTAGCTGAATGCACAGATCAGAAAGAAGTTTCACAGAATGATTCTGTGTAGTTTATATTTGGAGACATTCCTTTTTCCACTATTACCCTCTTAGCGCTCCGAATCTCCACTTGCATTTTCTACAGAAAGAGTGTTTCAGAACGGCTCAATCAAAACTAAGGTTCAACTCTTTTAGTTGAACAAACAGAACAGAAAGAAGTTTCACACAATTCTTCTGTGTAGTTTTTATTTGTAGACATTCTTTTTCCCAATATAGGCCTCTTAGCGCTCAGAATGTCCAATTGCAGTTTCTACAGAAAGAGTGTTTCAGAACGGCTCAATCAAAAGTAAGGTTCAACTCTGTTAGTTGAATGCACAGAACAGAAAGAAGTTTCATACAATCCTTCTGTGTAGTTTATATTTGAACATATTCTCTTTTCCACTATTACCCACTTAGCGCTATGATTGTCCAGTTGCATTTTCTACAGACAGAGTGTTTCAAAACTGCTCAATCAAAAGTATGGTTTAACTCTGTTAGCTGTATGCTCAGATCAGAAAGAAGTTTCACAGAATGCTTCTGTGTAGTTTATATTTGAATATATTCCTTTTTCCACTACTACGCTCTTAGCGCTCCAAATGTCCAGTTGCATTTTCAACAGAAAGAGTCTTCAGATCTGCTCAATCAAAAGTATGGTTTAACTCTGTTAGCTGAATGCACAGATCAGAAAGAAGTTTCACCGAATGATTCTGTGTAGTTTATATTTGAAGACATTCCTTTTTCCACTATTACCCTCTTAGCGCTCCGAATCTCCACTTGCATTTTCTACAAAAAGAGTGTTTCATAACTGCTCAATGAAAAATATGTTTTATCTCTGTTAACTGAATTTACAGATCAGAAATAAGTTGCACAGAATGCATCTGTGTAGTTTTTATTTGAAGATATTCTTTTTCCCAATGTAGGCCTCTTAGCGCTTAGCATGTCCAATTGCAGTTTCTACAGAAAGAGTGTTTCAGAACGGCTCAATCAAAAGTAAGGTTCAACTCTGTTAGTTGAATGCACAGAACAGAAAGAATTTTCACAGAATGCTACTGTGTAGTTTACATTTGAATATATCCCTTTTTCCACTATTACCCTCTTAGCGCTCCGAATGTCCACTTGCATTTTCTACAGAAAGAGTGTTCAGAACTGCGCAGTCAAAAGTATGGTTTAACTCTGTTAGCTTAATGAACATATCAGAAATAAGTTTCACACAATGCTTCTGTGTAGTTTTTATTTGAAGATATTATTTTTCCCAATATAGGCCTCTTAGCGCTCAGAATGTCCAATTGCAGATTCTACAGAAAGAGTGTTTCAGAAAGGCTCAATCAAAAGTAAGGTTCAACTCTGTTAGTTGAATGCACAGAACAGAAAGAAGTTTCATACAATGCTTCTGTGTAGTTTATATTTGAACATATTCTTTTTTCCACTATTACCCACTTAGCGCTACGAATGTCCCGTTGCATTTTCTACAGACAGAGTGTTTCAAAACTGCTCAATCAAAAGTATGGTTTAACTCTGTTAGCTGAATGCTCAGATCAGAAAGAAGTTTCACAGAATGCTTCTGTGTAGTTTATATTTGAATATATTCCTTTTTCCACTACTACTCTCTTAGCGCTCCAAATGTCCAGTTGCATTTTCTACAGAAAGAGTGTTCAGATCTGCTCAATCAAAAGTATGGTTTAACTCTGTTAGCTGAATGCACAGATCAGAAAGAAGTTTCACAGAATGATTCTGTGTAGTTTATATTTGGAGACATTCCTTTTTCCACTATTACCCTCTTAGCGCTCCGAATCTCCACTTGCATTTTCTACAGAAAGAGTGTTTCAGAACGGCTCAATCAAAACTAAGGTTCAACTCTTTTAGTTGAACAAACAGAACAGAAAGAAGTTTCACACAATTCTTCTGTGTAGTTTTTATTTGTAGACATTCTTTTTCCCAATATAGGCCTCTTAGCGCTCAGAATGTCCAATTGCAGTTTCTACAGAAAGAGTGTTTCAGAACGGCTCAATCAAAAGTAAGGTTCAACTCTGTTAGTTGAATGCACAGAACAGAAAGAAGTTTCATACAATGCTTCTGTGTAGTTTATATTTGAACATATTCTCTTTTCCACTATTACCCACTTAGCGCTATGATTGTCCAGTTGCATTTTCTACAGACAGAGTGTTTCAAAACTGCTCAATCAAAAGTATGGTTTAACTCTGTTAGCTGTATGCTCAGATCAGAAAGAAGTTTCACAGAATGCTTCTGTGTAGTTTATATTTGAATATATTCCTTTTTCCACTACTACGCTCTTAGCGCTCCAAATGTCCAGTTGCATTTTCAACAGAAAGAGTGTTCAGATCTGCTCAATCAAAAGTATGGTTTAACTCTGTTAGCTGAATGCACAGATCAGAAAGAAGTTTCACCGAATGATTCTGTGTAGTTTATATTTGAAGACATTCCTTTTTCCACTATTACCCTCTTAGCGCTCCGAATCTCCACTTGCATTTTCTACAAAAAGAGTGTTTCATAACTGCTCAATCAAAAATATGTTTTATCTCTGTTAACTGAATTTATAGATCAGAAATAAGTTTCACAGAATGCATCTGTGTAGTTTTTATTTGAAGATATTCTTTTTCCCAATGTAGGCCTCTTAGCGCTTAGCATGTCCAATTGCAGTTTCTACAGAAAGAGTGTTTCAGAACGGCTCAATCAAAAGTAAGGTTCAACTCTGTTAGTTGAATGCACAGAACAGAAAGAATTTTCACAGAATGCTACTGTGTAGTTTATATTTGAATATATTCCTTTTTCCACTATTACCCTCTTAGCGCTCCGAATGTCCACTTGCATTTTCTACAGAAAGAGTGTTCAGAACTGCGCAATCAAAAGTATGGTTTAACTCTGTTAGCTTAATGAACATATCAGAAATAAGTTTCACACAATGCTTCTGTGTAGTTTTTATTTGAAGATATTATTTTTCCCAATAGAGGCCTCTTAGCGCTCAGAATGTCCAATTGCAGTTTCTACAGAAAGAGTGTTTCAGAAAGGCTCAATCAAAAGTAAGGTTCAACTCTGTTAGTTGAATGCACAGAACAGAAAGAAGTTTCATACAATGCTTCTGTGTAGTTTATATTTGAACATATTCTTTTTTCCACGATTACCCACTTAGCGCTACGAATCTCCAGTTGCATTTTCTACAGACAGTGTGTTTCAAAACTGCTCAATCAAAAGTATGGTTTAACTCTGTTAGCTGAATGCTCATATCAGAAAGAAGTTTCACAGAATGCTTCTGTGTAGTTTATATTTGAATATATTCCTTTTTCCACTACTACACTCTTAGCGCTCCAAATGTCCAGTTGCATTTTCAACAGAAAGAGTGTTCAGATCTGCTCAATCAAAAGTATGGTTTAACTCTGTTAGCTGAATGCACAGATCAGAAAGAAGTTTCACCGAATGATTCTGTGTAGTTTATATTTGTAGACATTCCTTTTTCCACTATTACCCTCTTAGCGCTCCGAATCTCCACTTGCATTTTCTACAAAAAGAGTTTTTCATAACTGCTCAATCAAAAATATGTTTTATCTCTGTTAACTGAATTTACAGATCAGAAATAAGTTTCACAGAATGCATCTGTGTAGTTTTTATTTGAAGATATTCTTTTTCCCAATGTAGGCCTCTTAGCGCTTAGCATGTCCAATTGCAGTTTCTACAGAAAGAGTGTTTCAGAACGGCTCAATCAAAAGTAAGATTCAACTCTGTTAGTTGAATGCACAGAACAGAAAGAATTTTCACAGAATGCTACTGTGTAGTTTATATTTGAATATATTCCTTTTTCCACTATTACCCTCTTAGCGATCCGAATGTCCACTTGCATTTTCTACAGAAAGAGTGTTCAGAACTGCGCAATCAAAAGTATGGTTTAACTCTGTTAGCTTAATGAACATATCAGAAATAAGATTCACACAATGCTTCTGTGTAGTTTTTATTTGAAGATATTATTTTTCCCAATATAGGCCTCTTAGCGCTCAGAATGTCCAATTGCAGTTTCTACAGAAAGAGTGTTTCAGAAAGGCTCAATCAAAAGTAAGGTTCAACTCTGTTAGTTGAATGCACAGAACAGAAAGAAGTTTCATACAATGCTTCTGTGTAGTTTATATTTGAACATATTCTTTTTTCCACTATTACCCACTTAGCGCTACGAATGTCCAGTTGCATTTTCTACAGACAGAGTGCTTCAAAACTGCTCAATCATAAGTATGGTTTAACTCTGTTAGCTGAATGCTCAGATCAGAAAGAAGTTTCACAGAATGCTTCTGTGTAGTTTATATTTGAATATATTCCTTTTTCCACTACTACTCTCTTAGCGCTCCAAATGTCCAGTTGCATTTTCTACAGAAAGAGTGTTCAGATCTGCTCAATCAAAAGTATGGTTTAACTCTGTTAGCTGAATGCACAGATCAGAAAGAAGTTTCACAGAATGATTCTGTGTAGTTTATATTTGGAGACATTCCTTTTTCCACTATTACCCTCTTAGCGCTCCGAATCTCCACTTGCATTTTCTACAGAAAGAGTGTTTCAGAACGGCTCAATCAAAACTAAGGTTCAACTCTTTTAGTTGAACAAACAGAACAGAAAGAAGTTTCACACAATTCTTCTGTGTAGTTTTTATTTGTAGACATTCTTTTTCCCAGTATAGGCCTCTTAGCACTCAGAATGTCCAATTGCAGTTTCTACAGAAAGAGTGTTTCAGAACGGCTCAATCAAAAGTAAGGTTCAACTCTGTTAGTTGAATGCACAGAACAGAAAGAAGTTTCATACAATGCTTCTGTGTAGTTTATATTTGAACATATTCTTTTTTCCACTATTACCCACTTAGCGCTACGAATGTCCAGTTGCATTTTCTACAGACAGAGTGTTTCAAAACTGCTCAATCAAAAGTATGGTTTAACTCTGTTAGCTGAATGCTCAGATCAGAAAGAAGTTTCACAGAATGCTTCTGTGTAGTTTATATTTGAATATATTCCTTTTTCCACTAATACGCTCTTACCGCTCCAAATGTCCAGTTGCATTTTCAACAGAAAGAGTGTTCAGATCTGCTCAATCAAAAGTATGGTTTAACTCTGTTAGCTGAATGCACAGATCAGAAAGAAGTTTCACCGAATGATTCTGTGTAGTTTATATTTGAAGACATTCCTTTTTCCACTATTACCCTCTTAGCGCTCCGAATCTCCACTTGCATTTTCTACAAAAAGAGTGTTTCATAACTGCTCAATGAAAAATATGTTTTATCTCTGTTAACTGAATTTACAGATCAGAAATAAGTTGCACAGAATGCATCTGTGTAGTTTTTATTTGAAGATATTCTTTTTCCCAATGTAGGCCTCTTAGCGCTTAGCATGTCCAATTGCAGTTTCTACAGAAAGAGTGTTTCAGAACGGCTCAATCAAAAGTAAGGTTCAACTCTGTTAGTTGAATGCACAGAACAGAAAGAATTTTCACAGAATGCTACTGTGTAGTTTATATTTGAATATATCCCTTTTTCCACTATTACCCTCTTAGCGCTCCGAATGTCCACTTGCATTTTCTACAGAAAGAGTGTTCAGAACTGCGCAGTCAAAAGTATGGTTTAACTCTGTTAGCTTAATGAACATATCAGAAATAAGTTTCACACAATGCTTCTGTGTAGTTTTTATTTGAAGATATTATTTTTCCCAATAGAGGCCTCTTAGCGCTCAGAATGTCCAATTGCAGTTTCTACAGAAAGAGTGTTTCAGAAAGGCTCATTCAAAATTAAGGTTCAACTCTCTTAGTTGAATGCACAGAACAGAAAGAAGTTTCATACAATGCTTCTGTGTAGTTTATATTTGAACATATTCTTTTTTCCACTATTACCCACTTAGCGCTACGAATGTCCAGTTGCATTTTCTACAGACAGAGTGTTTCAAAACTGCTCAATCAAAAGTATGGTTTAACTCTGTTAGCTGAATGCTCAGATCAGAAAGAAGTTTCACAGAATGCTTCTGTGTAGTTTATATTTGAATATATTCCTTTTTCCACTACTACTCTCTTAGCGCTCCAAATGTCCAGTTGCATTTTCTACAGAAACAGTGTTCAGATCTGCTCAATCAAAAGTATGGTTTAACTCTGTTAGCTGAATGCACAGATCAGAAAGAAGTTTCACAGAATGATTCTGTGTAGTTTATATTTGGAGACATTCCTTTTTCCACTATTACCCTCTTAGCGCTCCGAATCTCCACTTGCATTTTCTACAGAAAGAGTGTTTCAGAACGGCTCAATCAAAACTAAGGTTCAACTCTTTTAGTTGAACAAACAGAACAGAAAGAAGTTTCACACAATTCTTCTGTGTAGTTTTTATTTGTAGACATTCTTTTTCCCAATATAGGCCTCTTAGCGTTCAGAATGTCCAATTGCAGTTTCTACAGAAAGAGTGTTTCAGAACGGCTCAATCAAAAGTAAGGTTCAACTCTGTTAGTTGAATGCACAGAACAGAAAGAAGTTTCATACAATGCTTCTGTGTAGTTTCTATTTGAACATATTCTTTTTTCCACTATTACCCACTTAGCGCTACGAATGTCCAGTTGCATTTTCTACAGACAGAGTGTTTCAAAACTGCTCAATCAAAAGTATGGTTTAACTCTGTTAGCTGAATGCTCAGATCAGAAAGAAGTTTCACAGAATGCTTCTGTGTAGTTTATATTTGAATATATTCCTTTTTCCACTACTACGCTCTTAGCGCTCCAAATGTCCAGTTGCATTTTCAACAGAAAGAGTGTTCAGATCTGCTCAATCAAAAGTATGGTTTAACTCTGTTAGCTGAATGCACAGATCAGAAAGAAGTTTCACCGAATGATTCTGTGTAGTTTATATTTGAAGACATTCCTTTTTCCACTATTACCCTCTTAGCGCTCCGAATCTCCACTTGCATTTTCTACAAAAAGAGTGTTTCATAACTGCTCAATCAAAAATATGTTTTATCTCTGTTAACTGAATTTACAGATCAGAAATAAGTTTCACAGAATGCATCTGTGTAGTTTTTATTTGAAGATATTCTTTTTCCCAATGTAGGCCTCTTAGGGCTTAGCATGTCCAATTGCAGTTTCTACAGAAAGAGTGTTTCAGAACGGCTCAATCAAAAGTAAGGTTCAACTCTGTTAGTTGAATGCACAGAACAGAAAGAATTTTCACAGAATGCTACTGTGTAGTTTATATTTGAATATATTCCTTTTTCCACTATTACCCTCTTAGCGCTCCGAATGTCCACTTGCATTTTCTTCAGAAAGAGTGTTCAGAACTGCGCAATCAAAAGTATGGTTTAACTCTGTTAGTTTAATGAACATATCAGAAATAAGTTTCACACAATGCTTCTGTGTAGTTTTTATTTGAAGATATTATTTTTCCCAATAGAGGCCTCTTAGCGCTCAGAATGTCCAATTGCAGTTTCTACAGAAAGAGTGTTTCAGAAAGGCTCAATCAAAAGTAAGGTTCAACTCTGTTAGTTGAATGCACAGAACAGAAAGAAGTTTCATACAATGCTTCTGTGTAGTTTATATTTGAACATATTCTTTTTTCCACTATTACCCACTTAGCGCTACGAATGTCCAGTTGCATTTTCTACAGACAGAGTGTTTCAAAACTGCTCAATCAAAAGTATGGTTTAACTCTGTTAGCTGAATGCTCAGATCAGAAAGAAGTTTCACAGAATGCTTCTGTGTAGTTTATATTTGAATATATTCCTTTTTCCACTACTACTCTCTTAGCGCTCCAAATGTCCAGTTGCATTTTCTACAGAAAGAGTGTTCAGATCTGCTCAATAAAAAGTATGGTTTAAATCTGTTAGCTGAATGCACAGATCAGAAAGAAGTTTCACAGAATGATTCTGTGTAGTTTATATTTGGAGACATTCCTTTTTCCACTAATACCCTCTTAGCGCTCCGAATCTCCACTTGCATTTTCTACAGAAAGAGTGTTTCAGAACGGCTCAATCAAAACTAAGGTTCAACTCTTTTAGTTGAACAAACAGAACAGAAAGAATTTTCACACAATTCTTCTGTGTAGTTTTTATTTGTAGACATTCTTTTTCCCAATATAGGCCTCTTAGCGCTCAGAATGTCCAATTGCAGTTTCTACAGAAAGAGTGTTTCAGAACGGCTCAATCAAAAGTAAGGTTCAACTCTGTTAGTTGAATGCACAGAACAGAAAGAAGTTTCATACAATGCTTCTGTGTAGTTTCTATTTGAACATATTCTTTTTTCCACTATTACCCACTTAGCGCTACGAATGTCCAGTTGCATTTTCTACAGACAGAGTGTTTCAAAACTGCTCAATCAAAAGTATGGTTTAACTCTGTTAGCTGAATGCTCAGATCAGAAAGAAGTTTCACAGAATGCTTCTGTGTAGTTTATATTTGAATATATTCCTTTTTCCACTACTACGCTCTTAGCGCTCGAAATGTCCAGTTGCATTTTCAACAGAAAGAGTGTTCAGATCTGCTCAATCAAAAGTATGGTTTAACTCTGTTAGCTGAATGCACAGATCAGAAAGAAGTTTCACCGAATGATTCTGTGTAGTTTATATTTGAAGACATTCTTTTTTCCACTATTACCCTCTTAGCGCTCCGAATCTCCACTTGCATTTTCTACAAAAAGAGTGTGTCATAACTGCTCAATCAAAAATATGTTTTATCTCTGTTAACTGAATTTACAGATCAGAAATAAGTTTCACAGAATGCATCTGTGTAGTTTTTATTTGAAGATATTCTTTTTCCCAATGTAGGCCTCTTAGCGCTTAGCATGTCCAATTGCAGTTTCTACAGAAAGAGTGTTTCAGAACGGCTCAATCAAAAGTAAGGTTCAACTCTGTTAGTTGAATGCACAGAACAGAAAGAATTTTCACAGAATGCTACTGTGTAGTTTATATTTGAATATATTCCTTTTTCCACTATTACCCTCTTAGCGCTCCGAATGTC
The DNA here is from genome assembly GCF_028878055.3 of Symphalangus syndactylus. Taxonomy (NCBI): domain Eukaryota; kingdom Metazoa; phylum Chordata; class Mammalia; order Primates; family Hylobatidae; genus Symphalangus; species Symphalangus syndactylus. Next base: position 160,299,857 of record NC_072447.2, on the reverse strand, counting down.
CACTTGCATTTTCTACAGAAAGAGTGTTCAGAACTGCGCAATCAAAAGTATGGTTTAATTCTGTTAGCTTAATGAACATATCAGAAATAAGTTTCACACAATGCTTCTGTGTAGTTTTTATTTGAAGATATTATTTTTCCCAATAGAGGCCTCTTAGCGCTCAGAATGTCCAATTGCAGTTTCTACAGAAAGAGTGTTTCAGAACGGCTCAATCAAAACTAAGGTTCAACCCTTTTAGTTGAACAAACAGAACAGAAAGAATTTCACACAATTCTTCTGTGTAGTTTTTATTTGTAGACATTCTTTTTCCCAATATAGGCCTCTTAGCGCTCTGAATGTCCAATTGCAGTTTCTACAGAAAGAGTGTTTCAGAACGGCTCAATCAAAAGTAAGGTTCAACTCTGTTAGTTGAATGCACAGAACAGAAAGAATTTTCACAGAATGCTACTGTGTAGTTTATATTTGAATATATTCCTTTTTCCACTATTACCCTCTTAGCGCTCCGAATGTCCACTTGCATTTTCTACAGAAAGAGTGTTTCAAAACTGCTCAATCAAAAGTATGGTTTAACTCTGTTAGCTGTATGCTCAGATCAGAAAGTAGTTTCACAGAATGCTTCTGTGCAGTTTATATTTGAATATATTCCTTTTTCCACTACTACGCTCTTAGCGCTCCAAATGTCCAGTTGCATTTTCAACAGAAAGAATGTTCCGATCTGCTCAATCAAAAGTATGGTTTAACTTTGTTAGCTGAATGCACAGATCAGAAAGAAGTTTCACCGAATGATTCTGTGTAGTTTATATTTGAAGACATTCCTTTTTCCACTATTACCCTCTTAGCGCTCCGAATCTCCACTTGCATTTTGTACAGAAAGAGTGTTTCAGAACGGCTCAATCAAAACTAAGGTTCAAATCTTTTAGTTGAACAAACAGAACAGAAAGAAGTTTCACACAATTCTTCTGTGTAGTTTTTATTTGTAGACATTCTTATTCCCAATATAGGCCTCTTAGCGCTCAGAATGTCCAATTGCAGTTTCTACAGAAAGAGTGTTTCAGAACGGCTCAATCAAAAGTAAGGTTCAACTCTGTTAGTTGAATGCACAGAACAGAAAGTAGTTTCATAAAATGCTTCTGTGTAGTTTATATTTGAACATATTCTTTTTTCCACTATTACCCACTTAGCGCTACGAATGTCCAGTTGCATTTTCTACAGACAGAGTGTTTCAAAACTGCTCAATCAAAAGTATGGTTTAACTCTGTTAGCTGAATGCTCAGATCAGAAAGAAGTTTCACAGAATGCTTCTGTGTAGTTTATATTTGAATATATTCCTTTTTCCACTACTACGCTCTTAGCGCTCCAAATGTCCAGTTGCATTTTCTACAGAAAGATTGTTCAGATCTGCTCAATCAAAAGTATGGTTTAACTATGTTAGCTGAATGCACAGATCAGAAAGAAGTTTCACCGAATGATTCTGTGTAGTTTATATTTGAAGACATTCCTTTTTCCACTATTACCCACTTAGCGCTCCGAATCTCCACTTGCATTTTCTACAAAAAGAGTGTTTCATAACTGCTCAATCAAAAATATGTTTTATCTCTGTTAACTGAATTTACAGATCAGAAATAAGTTTCACAGAATGCATCCGTGTAGTTTTTATTTGAAGATATTCTTTTTCCCAATGTAGGCCTCTTAGCACTTAGCATGTCCAATTGCAGTTTCTACAGAAAGAGTGTTTCAGAACGGCTCAATCAAAAGTAAGGTTCAACTCTGTTAGTTGAATGCACAGAACAGAAAGAATTTTCACAGAATGCTACTGTGTAGTTTATATTTGAATATATTCCTTTTTCCACTATTACCCTCTTAGCGCTCCGAATGTCCACTTGCATTTTCTACAGAAAGAGTGTTCAGAACTGCGCAATCAAAAGTATGGTTTAACTCTGTTAGCTTAATGAACATATCAGAAATAAGTTTCACACAATGCTTCTGTGTAGTTTTTATTTGAAGATATTATTTTTCCCAATAAGGCCTCTTAGCGCTCAGAATGTCCAATTGCAGATTCTACAGAAAGAGTGTTTCAGAAAGGCTCAATCAAAAGTAAGGTTCAACTCTGTTAGTTGAATGCACAGAACAGAAAGAAGTTTCATACAATGCTTCTGTGTAGTTTATATTTGAACATATTCTTTTTTCCACTATTACCCACTTAGCGCTACGAATGTCCAGTTGCATTTTCTACAGACAGAGTGTTTCAAAACTGCTCAATCAAAAGTATGGTTTAACTCTGTTAGCTGAATGCTCAGATCAGAAAGAAGTTTCACAGAATGCTTCTGTGTAGTTTATATTTGAATATATTCTTTTTTTCCACTAATACGCTCTTAGCGCTCCAAATGTCCAGTTGCATTTTCAACAGAAAGAGTGTTCAGATCTGCTCAATCAAAAGTATGGTTTAACTCTGTTAGCTGAATGCACAGATCAGAAAGAAGTTTCACCGAATGATTCTGTGTAGTTTATATTTGAAGACATTCCTTTTTCCACTATTACCCTCTTAGCGCTCCGAATCTCCACTTGCATTTTCTACAAAAAGAGTGTTTCATAACTGCTCAATGAAAAATATGTTTTATCTCTGTTAACTGAATTTACAGATCAGAAATAAGTTGCACAGAATGCATCTGTGTAGTTTTTATTTGAAGATATTCTTTTTCCCAATGTAGGCCTCTTAGCGCTTAGCATGTCCAATTGCAGTTTCTACAGAAAGAGTGTTTCAGAACGGCTCAATCAAAAGTAAGGTTCAACTCTGTTAGTTGAATGCACAGAACAGAAAGAATTTTCACAGAATGCTACTGTGTAGTTTATATTTGAATATATCCCTTTTTCCACTATTACCCTCTTAGCGCTCCGAATGTCCACTTGCATTTTCTACAGAAAGAGTGTTCAGAACTGCGCAGTCAAAAGTATGGTTTAACTCTGTTAGCTTAATGAACATATCAGAAATAAGTTTCACACAATGCTTCTGTGTAGTTTTTATTTGAAGATATTATTTTTCCCAATATAGGCCTCTTAGCGCTCAGAATGTCCAATTGCAGATTCTACAGAAAGAGTGTTTCAGAAAGGCTCAATCAAAAGTAAGGTTCAACTCTGTTAGTTGAATGCACAGAACAGAAAGAAGTTTCATACAATGCTTCTGTGTAGTTTATATTTGAACATATTCTTTTTTCCACTATTACCCACTTAGCGCTACGAATGTCCAGTTGCATTTTCTACAGACAGAGTGTTTCAAAACTGCTCAATCAAAAGTATGGTTTAACTCTGTTAGCTGAATGCTCAGATCAGAAAGAAGTTTCACAGAATGCTTCTGTGTAGTTTATATTTGAATATATTCCTTTTTCCACTACTACTCTCTTAGCGCTCCAAATGTCCAGTTGCATTTTCTACAGAAAGAGTGTTCAGATCTGCTCAATCAAAAGTATGGTTTAACTCTGTTAGCTGAATGCACAGATCAGAAAGAAGTTTCACAGAATGATTCTGTGTAGTTTATATTTGGAGACATTCCTTTTTCCACTATTACCCTCTTAGCGCTCCGAATCTCCACTTGCATTTTCTACAGAAAGAGTGTTTCAGAACGGCTCAATCAAAACTAAGGTTCAACTCTTTTAATTGAACAAACAGAACAGAAAGAAGTTTCACACAATTCTTCTGTGTAGTTTTTATTTGTAGACATTCTTTTTCCCAATATAGGCCTCTTAGCGCTCAGAATGTCCAATTGCAGTTTCTACAGAAAGAGTGTTTCAGAACGGCTCAATCAAAAGTAAGGTTCAACTCTGTTAGTTGAATGCACAGAACAGAAAGAAGTTTCATACAATGCTTCTGTGTAGTTTATATTTGAACATATTCTCTTTTCCACTATTACCCACTTAGCGCTATGATTGTCCAGTTGCATTTTCTACAGACAGAGTGTTTCAAAACTGCTCAATCAAAAGTATGGTTTAACTCTGTTAGCTGTATGCTCAGATCAGAAAGAAGTTTCACAGAATGCTTCTGTGTAGTTTATATTTGAATATATTCCTTTTTCCACTACTACGCTCTTAGCGCTCCAAATGGCCAGTTGCATTTTCAACAGAAAGAGTCTTCAGATCTGCTCAATCAAAAGTATGGTTTAACTCTGTTAGCTGAATGCACAGATCAGAAAGAAGTTTCACCGAATGATTCTGTGTAGTTTATATTTGAAGACATTCCTTTTTCCACTATTACCCTCTTAGCGCTCCGAATCTCCACTTGCATTTTCTACAAAAAGAGTGTTTCATAACTGCTCAATGAAAAATATGTTTTATCTCTGTTAACTGAATTTACAGATCAGAAATAAGTTGCACAGAATGCATCTGTGTAGTTTTTATTTGAAGATATTCTTTTTCCCAATGTAGGCCTCTTAGCGCTTAGCATGTCCAATTGCAGTTTCTACAGAAAGAGTGTTTCAGAATGGCTCAATCAAAAGTAAGGTTCAACTCTGTTAGTTGAATGCACAGAACAGAAAGAATTTTCACAGAATGCTACTGTGTAGTTTATATTTGAATATATCCCTTTTTCCACTATTACCCTCTTAGCGCTCCGAATGTCCACTTGCATTTTCTACAGAAAGAGTGTTCAGAACTGCGCAGTCAAAAGTATGGTTTAACTCTGTTAGCTTAATGAACATATCAGAAATAAGTTTCACACAATGCTTCTGTGTAGTTTTTATTTGAAGATATTATTTTTCCCAATATAGGCCTCTTAGCGCTCAGAATGTCCAATTGCAGATTCTACAGAAAGAGTGTTTCAGAAAGGCTCAATCAAAAGTAAGGTTCAACTCTGTTAGTTGAATGCACAGAACAGAAAGAAGTTTCATACAATGCTTCTGTGTAGTTTATATTTGAACATATTCTTTTTTCCACTATTACCCACTTAGCGCTACGAATGTCCAGTTGCATTTTCTACAGACAGAGTGTTTCAAAACTGCTCAATCAAAAGTATGGTTTAACTCTGTTAGCTGAATGCTCAGATCAGAAAGAAGTTTCACAGAATGCTTCTGTGTAGTTTATATTTGAATATATTCCTTTTTCCACTACTACTCTCTTAGCGCTCCAAATGTCCAGTTGCATTTTCTACAGAAAGAGTGTTCAGATCTGCTCAATAAAAAGTATGGTTTAAATCTGTTAGCTGAATGCACAGATCAGAAAGAAGTTTCACAGAATGATTCTGTGTAGTTTATATTTGGAGACATTCCTTTTTCCACTAATACCCTCTTAGCGCTCCGAATCTCCACTTGCATTTTCTACAGAAAGAGTGTTTCAGAACGGCTCAATCAAAACTAAGGTTCAACTCTTTTAGTTGAACAAACAGAACAGAAAGAATTTTCACACAATTCTTCTGTGTAGTTTTTATTTGTAGACATTCTTTTTCCCAATATAGGCCTCTTAGCGCTCAGAATGTCCAATTGCAGTTTCTACAGAAAGAGTGTTTCAGAACGGCTCAATCAAAAGTAAGGTTCAACTCTGTTAGTTGAATGCACAGAACAGAAAGAAGTTTCATACAATGCTTCTGTGTAGTTTCTATTTGAACATATTCTTTTTTCCACTATTACCCACTTAGCGCTACGAATGTCCAGTTGCATTTTCTACAGACAGAGTGTTTCAAAACTGCTCAATCAAAAGTATGGTTTAACTCTGTTAGCTGAATGCTCAGATCAGAAAGAAGTTTCACAGAATGCTTCTGTGTAGTTTATATTTGAATATATTCCTTTTTCCACTACTACGCTCTTAGCGCTCGAAATGTCCAGTTGCATTTTCAACAGAAAGAGTGTTCAGATCTGCTCAATCAAAAGTATGGTTTAACTCTGTTAGCTGAATGCACAGATCAGAAAGAAGTTTCACCGAATGATTCTGTGTAGTTTATATTTGAAGACATTCTTTTTTCCACTATTACCCTCTTAGCGCTCCGAATCTCCACTTGCATTTTCTACAAAAAGAGTGTGTCATAACTGCTCAATCAAAAATATGTTTTATCTCTGTTAACTGAATTTACAGATCAGAAATAAGTTTCACAGAATGCATCTGTGTAGTTTTTATTTGAAGATATTCTTTTTCCCAATGTAGGCCTCTTAGCGCTTAGCATGTCCAATTGCAGTTTCTACAGAAAGAGTGTTTCAGAACGGCTCAATCAAAAGTAAGGTTCAACTCTGTTAGTTGAATGCACAGAACAGAAAGAATTTTCACAGAATGCTACTGTGTAGTTTATATTTGAATATATTCCTTTTTCCACTATTACCCTCTTAGCGCTCCGAATGTCCACTTGCATTTTCTACAGAAAGAGTGTTCAGAACTGCGCAATCAAAAGTATGGTTTAATTCTGTTAGCTTAATGAACATATCAGAAATAAGTTTCACACAATGCTTCTGTGTAGTTTTTATTTGAAGATATTATTTTTCCCAATAGAGGCCTCTTAGCGCTCAGAATGTCCAATTGCAGTTTCTACAGAAAGAGTGTTTCAGAACGGCTCAATCAAAACTAAGGTTCAACCCTTTTAGTTGAACAAACAGAACAGAAAGAATTTCACACAATTCTTCTGTGTAGTTTTTATTTGTAGACATTCTTTTTCCCAATATAGGCCTCTTAGCGCTCTGAATGTCCAATTGCAGTTTCTACAGAAAGAGTGTTTCAGAACGGCTCAATCAAAAGTAAGGTTCAACTCTGTTAGTTGAATGCACAGAACAGAAAGAATTTTCACAGAATGCTACTGTGTAGTTTATATTTGAATATATTCCTTTTTCCACTATTACCCTCTTAGCGCTCCGAATGTCCACTTGCATTTTCTACAGAAAGAGTGTTTCAAAACTGCTCAATCAAAAGTATGGTTTAACTCTGTTAGCTGTATGCTCAGATCAGAAAGTAGTTTCACAGAATGCTTCTGTGCAGTTTATATTTGAATATATTCCTTTTTCCACTACTACGCTCTTAGCGCTCCAAATGTCCAGTTGCATTTTCAACAGAAAGAATGTTCCGATCTGCTCAATCAAAAGTATGGTTTAACTTTGTTAGCTGAATGCACAGATCAGAAAGAAGTTTCACCGAATGATTCTGTGTAGTTTATATTTGAAGACATTCCTTTTTCCACTATTACCCTCTTAGCGCTCCGAATCTCCACTTGCATTTTGTACAGAAAGAGTGTTTCAGAACGGCTCAATCAAAACTAAGGTTCAAATCTTTTAGTTGAACAAACAGAACAGAAAGAAGTTTCACACAATTCTTCTGTGTAGTTTTTATTTGTAGACATTCTTATTCCCAATATAGGCCTCTTAGCGCTCAGAATGTCCAATTGCAGTTTCTACAGAAAGAGTGTTTCAGAACGGCTCAATCAAAAGTAAGGTTCAACTCTGTTAGTTGAATGCACAGAACAGAAAGTAGTTTCATAAAATGCTTCTGTGTAGTTTATATTTGAACATATTCTTTTTTCCACTATTACCCACTTAGCGCTACGAATGTCCAGTTGCATTTTCTACAGACAGAGTGTTTCAAAACTGCTCAATCAAAAGTATGGTTTAACTCTGTTAGCTGAATGCTCAGATCAGAAAGAAGTTTCACAGAATGCTTCTGTGTAGTTTATATTTGAATATATTCCTTTTTCCACTACTACGCTCTTAGCGCTCCAAATGTCCAGTTGCATTTTCTACAGAAAGATTGTTCAGATCTGCTCAATCAAAAGTATGGTTTAACTATGTTAGCTGAATGCACAGATCAGAAAGAAGTTTCACCGAATGATTCTGTGTAGTTTATATTTGAAGACATTCCTTTTTCCACTATTACCCACTTAGCGCTCCGAATCTCCACTTGCATTTTCTACAAAAAGAGTGTTTCATAACTGCTCAATCAAAAATATGTTTTATCTCTGTTAACTGAATTTACAGATCAGAAATAAGTTTCACAGAATGCATCTGTGTAGTTTTTATTTGAAGATATTCTTTTTCCCAATGTAGGCCTCTTAGCACTTAGCATGTCCAATTGCAGTTTCTACAGAAAGAGTGTTTCAGAACGGCTCAATCAAAAGTAAGGTTCAACTCTGTTAGTTGAATGCACAGAACAGAAAGAATTTTCACAGAATGCTACTGTGTAGTTTATATTTGAATATATTCCTTTTTCCACTATTACCCTCTTAGCGCTCCGAATGTCCACTTGCATTTTCTACAGAAAGAGTGTTCAGAACTGCGCAATCAAAAGTATGGTTTAACTCTGTTAGCTTAATGAACATATCAGAAATAAGTTTCACACAATGCTTCTGTGTAGTTTTTATTTGAAGATATTATTTTTCCCAATAAGGCCTCTTAGCGCTCAGAATGTCCAATTGCAGATTCTACAGAAAGAGTGTTTCAGAAAGGCTCAATCAAAAGTAAGGTTCAACTCTGTTAGTTGAATGCACAGAACAGAAAGAAGTTTCATACAATGCTTCTGTGTAGTTTATATTTGAACATATTCTTTTTTCCACTATTACCCACTTAGCGCTACGAATGTCCAGTTGCATTTTCTACAGACAGAGTGTTTCAAAACTGCTCAATCAAAAGTATGGTTTAACTCTGTTAGCTGAATGCTCAGATCAGAAAGAAGTTTCACAGAATGCTTCTGTGTAGTTTATATTTGAATATATTCTTTTTTTCCACTAATACGCTCTTAGCGCTCCAAATGTCCAGTTGCATTTTCAACAGAAAGAGTGTTCAGATCTGCTCAATCAAAAGTATGGTTTAACTCTGTTAGCTGAATGCACAGATCAGAAAGAAGTTTCACCGAATGATTCTGTGTAGTTTATATTTGAAGACATTCCTTTTTCCACTATTACCCTCTTAGCGCTCCGAATCTCCACTTGCATTTTCTACAAAAAGAGTGTTTCATAACTGCTCAATGAAAAATATGTTTTATCTCTGTTAACTGAATTTACAGATCAGAAATAAGTTGCACAGAATGCATCTGTGTAGTTTTTATTTGAAGATATTCTTTTTCCCAATGTAGGCCTCTTAGCGCTTAGCATGTCCAATTGCAGTTTCTACAGAAAGAGTGTTTCAGAACGGCTCAATCAAAAGTAAGGTTCAACTCTGTTAGTTGAATGCACAGAACAGAAAGAATTTTCACAGAATGCTACTGTGTAGTTTATATTTGAATATATCCCTTTTTCCACTATTACCCTCTTAGCGCTCCGAATGTCCACTTGCATTTTCTACAGAAAGAGTGTTCAGAACTGCGCAGTCAAAAGTATGGTTTAACTCTGTTAGCTTAATGAACATATCAGAAATAAGTTTCACACAATGCTTCTGTGTAGTTTTTATTTGAAGATATTATTTTTCCCAATATAGGCCTCTTAGCGCTCAGAATGTCCAATTGCAGATTCTACAGAAAGAGTGTTTCAGAAAGGCTCAATCAAAAGTAAGGTTCAACTCTGTTAGTTGAATGCACAGAACAGAAAGAAGTTTCATACAATGCTTCTGTGTAGTTTATATTTGAACATATTCTTTTTTCCACTATTACCCACTTAGCGCTACGAATGTCCAGTTGCATTTTCTACAGACAGAGTGTTTCAAAACTGCTCAATCAAAAGTATGGTTTAACTCTGTTAGCTGAATGCTCAGATCAGAAAGAAGTTTCACAGAATGCTTCTGTGTAGTTTATATTTGAATATATTCCTTTTTCCACTACTACTCTCTTAGCGCTCCAAATGTCCAGTTGCATTTTCTACAGAAAGAGTGTTCAGATCTGCTCAATCAAAAGTATGGTTTAACTCTGTTAGCTGAATGCACAGATCAGAAAGAAGTTTCACAGAATGATTCTGTGTAGTTTATATTTGGAGACATTCCTTTTTCCACTATTACCCTCTTAGCGCTCCGAATCTCCACTTGCATTTTCTACAGAAAGAGTGTTTCAGAACGGCTCAATCAAAACTAAGGTTCAACTCTTTTAATTGAACAAACAGAACAGAAAGAAGTTTCACACAATTCTTCTGTGTAGTTTTTATTTGTAGACATTCTTTTTCCCAATATAGGCCTCTTAGCGCTCAGAATGTCCAATTGCAGTTTCTACAGAAAGAGTGTTTCAGAACGGCTCAATCAAAAGTAAGGTTCAACTCTGTTAGTTGAATGCACAGAACAGAAAGAAGTTTCATACAATGCTTCTGTGTAGTTTATATTTGAATATATTCTCTTTTCCACTATTACCCACTTAGCGCTATGATTGTCCAGTTGCATTTTCTACAGACAGAGTGTTTCAAAACTGCTCAATCAAAAGTATGGTTTAACTCTGTTAGCTGTATGCTCAGATCAGAAAGAAGTTTCACAGAATGCTTCTGTGTAGTTTATATTTGAATATATTCCTTTTTCCACTACTACGCTCTTAGCGCTCCAAATGGCCAGTTGCATTTTCAACAGAAAGAGTCTTCAGATCTGCTCAATCAAAAGTATGGTTTAACTCTGTTAGCTGAATGCACAGATCAGAAAGAAGTTTCACCGAATGATTCTGTGTAGTTTATATTTGAAGACATTCCTTTTTCCACTATTACCCTCTTAGCGCTCCGAATCTCCACTTGCATTTTCTACAAAAAGAGTGTTTCATAACTGCTCAATGAAAAATATGTTTTATCTCTGTTAACTGAATTTACAGATCAGAAATAAGTTGCACAGAATGCATCTGTGTAGTTTTTATTTGAAGATATTCTTTTTCCCAATGTAGGCCTCTTAGCGCTTAGCATGTCCAATTGCAGTTTCTACAGAAAGAGTGTTTCAGAATGGCTCAATCAAAAGTAAGGTTCAACTCTGTTAGTTGAATGCACAGAACAGAAAGAATTTTCACAGAATGCTACTGTGTAGTTTATATTTGAATATATCCCTTTTTCCACTATTACCCTCTTAGCGCTCCGAATGTCCACTTGCATTTTCTACAGAAAGAGTGTTCAGAACTGCGCAGTCAAAAGTATGGTTTAACTCTGTTAGCTTAATGAACATATCAGAAATAAGTTTCACACAATGCTTCTGTGTAGTTTTTATTTGAAGTTATTATTTTTCCCAATATAGGCCTCTTAGCGCTCAGAATGTCCAATTGCAGATTCTACAGAAAGAGTGTTTCAGAAAGGCTCAATCAAAAGTAAGGTTCAACTCTGTTAGTTGAATGCACAGAACAGAAAGAAGTTTCATACAATGCTTCTGTGTAGTTTATATTTGAACATATTCTTTTTTCCACTATTACCCACTTAGCGCTACGAATGTCCAGTTGCATTTTCTACAGACAGAGTGTTTCAAAACTGCTCAATCAAAAGTATGGTTTAACTCTGTTAGCTGAATGCTCAGATCAGAAAGAAGTTTCACAGAATGCTTCTGTGTAGTTTATATTTGAATATATTCCTTTTTCCACTACTACTCTCTTAGCGCTCCAAATGTCCAGTTGCATTTTCTACAGAAAGAGTGTTCAGATCTGCTCAATAAAAAGTATGGTTTAAATCTGTTAGCTGAATGCACAGATCAGAAAGAAGTTTCACAGAATGATTCTGTGTAGTTTATATTTGGAGACATTCCTTTTTCCACTAATACCCTCTTAGCGCTCCGAATCTCCACTTGCATTTTCTACAGAAAGAGTGTTTCAGAACGGCTCAATCAAAACTAAGGTTCAACTCTTTTAGTTGAACAAACAGAACAGAAAGAATTTTCACACAATTCTTCTGTGTAGTTTTTATTTGTAGACATTCTTTTTCCCAATATAGGCCTCTTAGCGCTCAGAATGTCCAATTGCAGTTTCTACAGAAAGAGTGTTTCAGAACGGCTCAATCAAAAGTAAGGTTCAACTCTGTTAGTTGAATGCACAGAACAGAAAGAAGTTTCATACAATGCTTCTGTGTAGTTTCTATTTGAACATATTCTTTTTTCCACTATTACCCACTTAGCGCTACGAATGTCCAGTTGCATTTTCTACAGACAGAGTGTTTCAAAACTGCTCAATCAAAAGTATGGTTTAACTCTGTTAGCTGAATGCTCAGATCAGAAAGAAGTTTCACAGAATGCTTCTGTGTAGTTTATATTTGAATATATTCCTTTTTCCACTACTACGCTCTTAGCGCTCGAAATGTCCAGTTGCATTTTCAACAGAAAGAGTGTTCAGATCTGCTCAATCAAAAGTATGGTTTAACTCTGTTAGCTGAATGCACAGATCAGAAAGAAGTTTCACCGAATGATTCTGTGTAGTTTATATTTGAAGACATTCCTTTTTCCACTATTACCCTCTTAGCGCTCCGAATCTCCACTTGCATTTTCTACAAAAAGAGTGTGTCATAACTGCTCAATCAAAAATATGTTTTATCTCTGTTAACTGAATTTACAGATCAGAAATAAGTTTCACAGAATGCATCTGTGTAGTTTTTATTTGAAGATATTCTTTTTCCCAATGTACGCCTCTTAGCGCTTAGCATGTCCAATTGCAGTTTCTACAGAAAGAGTGTTTCAGAACGGCTCAATCAAAAGTAAGGTTCAACTCTGTTAGTTGAATGCACAGAACAGAAAGAATTTTCACAGAATGCTACTGTGTAGTTTATATTTGAATATATTCCTTTTTCCACTATTACCCTCTTAGCGCTCCGAATGTCCACTTGCATTTTCTACAGAAAGAGTGTTCAGAACTGCGCAATCAAAAGTATGGTTTAACTCTGTTAGCTTAATGAACATATCAGAAATAAGTTTCACACAATGCTTCTGTGTAGTTTTTATTTGAAGATATTATTTTTCCCAATAGAGGCCTCTTAGCGCTCAGAATGTCCAATTGCAGTTTCTACAGAAAGAGTGTTTCAGAACGGCTCAATCAAAACTAAGGTTCAACCCTTTTAGTTGAACAAACAGAACAGAAAGAATTTCACACAATTCTTCTGTGTAGTTTTTATTTGTAGACATTCTTTTTCCCAATATAGGCCTCTTAGCGCTCTGAATGTCCAATTGCAGTTTCTACAGAAAGAGTGTTTCAGAACGGCTCAATCAAAAGTAAGGTTCAACTCTGTTAGTTGAATGCACAGAACAGAAAGAATTTTCACAGAATGCTACTGTGTAGTTTATATTTGAATATATTCCTTTTTCCACTATTACCCTCTTAGCGCTCCGAATGTCCACTTGCATTTTCTACAGAAAGAGTGTTTCAAAACTGCTCAATCAAAAGTATGGTTTAACTCTGTTAGCTGTATGCTCAGATCAGAAAGTAGTTTCACAGAATGCTTCTGTGCAGTTTATATTTGAATATATTCCTTTTTCCACTACTACGCTCTTAGCGCTCCAAATGTCCAGTTGCATTTTCAACAGAAAGAATGTTCCGATCTGCTCAATCAAAAGTATGGTTTAACTTTGTTAGCTGAATGCACAGATCAGAAAGAAGTTTCACCGAATGATTCTGTGTAGTTTATATTTGAAGACATTCCTTTTTCCACTATTACCCTCTTAGCGCTCCGAATCTCCACTTGCATTTTGTACAGAAAGAGTGTTTCAGAACGGCTCAATCAAAACTAAGGTTCAAATCTTTTAGTTGAACAAACAGAACAGAAAGAAGTTTCACACAATTCTTCTGTGTAGTTTTTATTTGTAGACATTCTTATTCCCAATATAGGCCTCTTAGCGCTCAGAATGTCCAATTGCAGTTTCTACAGAAAGAGTGTTTCAGAACGGCTCAATCAAAAGTAAGGTTCAACTCTGTTAGTTGAATGCACAGAACAGAAAGTAGTTTCATATAATGCTTCTGTGTAGTTTATATTTGAACATATTCTTTTTTCAACTATTACCCACTTAGCGCTACGAATGTCCAGTTGCATTTTCTACAGACAGAGTGTTTCAAAACTGCTCAATCAAAAGTATGGTTTAACTCTGTTAGCTGAATGCTCAGATCAGAAAGAAGTTTCACAGAATGCTTCTGTGTAGTTTATATTTGAATATATTCCTTTTTCCACTACTACGCTCTTAGCGCTCCAAATGTCCAGTTGCATTTTCTACAGAAAGATTGTTCAGATCTGCTCAATCAAAAGTATGGTTTAACTCTGTTAGCTGAATGCACAGATCAGAAAGAAGTTTCACCGAATGATTCTGTGTAGTTTATATTTGAAGACATTCCTTTTTCCACTATTACCCTCTTAGCGCTCCGAATCTCCACTTGCATTTTCTACAAAAAGAGTGTTTCATAACTGCTCAATCAAAAATATGTTTTATCTCTGTTAACTGAATTTACAGATCAGAAATAAGTTTCACAGAATGCATCTGTGTAGTTTTTATTTGAAGATATTCTTTTTCCCAATGTAGGCCTTTTAGCGCTTAGCATGTCCAATTGCAGTTTCTACAGAAAGAGTGTTTCAGAACGGCTCAATCAAAAGTAAGGTTCAACTCTGTTAGTTGAATGCACAGAACAGAAAGAATTTTCACAGAATGCTACTGTGTAGTCTATATTTGAATATATTCCTTTTTCCACTATTACCCTCTTAGCGCTCCGAATGTCCACTTGCATTTTCTACAGAAAGAGTGTTCAGAACTGCGCAATCAAAAGTATGGTTTAACTCTGTTAGCTTAATGAACATATCAGAAATAAGTTTCACACAATGCTTCTGTGTAGTTTTTATTTGAAGATATTATTTTTCCCAATAAGGCCTCTTAGCGCTCAGAATGTCCAATTGCAGATTCTACAGAAAGAGTGTTTCAGAAAGGCTCAATCAAAAGTAAGGTTCAGCTCTGTTAGTTGAATGCACAGAACAGAAAGAAGTTTCATACAATGCTTCTGTGTAGTTTATATTTGAACATATTCTTTTTTCCACTATTACCCACTTAGCGCTACGAATGTCCAGTTGCATTTTCTACAGACAGAGTGTTTCAAAACTGCTCAATCAAAAGTATGGTTTAACTCTGTTAGCTGAATGCTCAGATCAGAAAGAAGTTTCACAGAATACTTCTGTGTAGTTTATATTTGAATATATTCCTTTTTCCACTAATACGCTCTTAGCGCTCAAAATGTCCAGTTGCATTTTCAACAGAAAGAGTGTTCAGATCTGCTCAATCAAAAGTATGGTTTAACTCTGTTAGCTGAATGCACAGATCAGAAAGAAGTTTCACCGAATGATTCTGTGTAGTTTATATTTGAAGACATTCCTTTTTCCACTATTACCCTCTTAGCGCTCCGAATCTCCACTTGCATTTTCTACAAAAAGAGTGTTTCATAACTGCTCAATGAAAAATATGTTTTATCTCTGTTAACTGAATTTACAGATCAGAAATAAGTTGCACAGAATGCATCTGTGTAGTTTTTATTTGAAGATATTCTTTTTCCCAATGTAGGCCTCTTAGCGCTTAGCATGTCCAATTGCAGTTTCTACAGAAAGAGTGTTTCAGAACGGCTCAATCAAAAGTAAGGTTCAACTCTGTTAGTTGAATGCACAGAACAGAAAGAATTTTCACAGAATGCTACTGTGTAGTTTATATTTGAATATATCCCTTTTTCCACTATTACCCTCTTAGCGCTCCGAATGTCCACTTGCATTTTCTACAGAAAGAGTGTTCAGAACTGCGCAGTCAAAAGTATGGTTTAACTCTGTTAGCTTAATGAACATATCAGAAATAAGTTTCACACAATGCTTCTGTGTAGTTTTTATTTGAAGATATTATTTTTCCCAATATAGGCCTCTTAGCGCTCAGAATGTCCAATTGCAGATTCTACAGAAAGAGTGTTTCAGAAAGGCTCAATCAAAAGTAAGGTTCAATTCTGTTAGTTGAATGCACAGAACAGAAAGAAGTTTCATACAATGCTTCTGTGTAGTTTATATTTGAACATATTCTTTTTTCCACTATTACCCACTTAGCGCTACGAATGTCCAGTTGCATTTTCTACAGACAGAGTGTTTCAAAACTGCTCAATCAAAAGTATGGTTTAACTCTGTTAGCTGAATGCTCAGATCAGAAAGAAGTTTCACAGAATGCTTCTGTGTAGTTTATATTTGAATATATTCCTTTTTCCACTACTACTCTCTTAGCGCTCCAAATGTCCAGTTGCATTTTCTACAGAAAGAGTGTTCAGATCTACTCAATCAAAAGTATGGTTTAACTCTGTTAGCTGAATGCACAGATCAGAAAGAAGTTTCACAGAATGATTCTGTGTAGTTTATATTTGGAGACATTCCTTTTTCCACTATTACCCTCTTAGCGCTCCGAATCTCCACTTGCATTTTCTACAGAAAGAGTGTTTCAGAACGGCTCAATCAAAACTAAGGTTCAACTCTTTTAGTTGAACAAACAGAACAGAAAGAAGTTTCACACAATTCTTCTGTGTAGTTTTTATTTGTAGACATTCTTTTTCCCAATATAGGCCTCTTAGCGCTCAGAATGTCCAATTGCAGTTTCTACAGAAAGAGTGTTTCAGAACGGCTCAATCAAAAGTAAGGTTCAACTCTGTTAGTTGAATGCACAGAACAGAAAGAAGTTTCATACAATGCTTCTGTGTAGTTTATATTTGAACATATTCTCTTTTCCACTATTACCCACTTAGCGCTACGAATGTCCAGTTGCATTTTCTACAGACAGAGTGTTTCAAAACTGCTCAATCAAAAGTATGGTTTAACTCTGTTAGCTGAATGCTCAGATCAGAAAGAAGTTTCACAGAATGCTTCTGTGTAGTTTATATTTGAATATATTCCTTTTTCCACTACTACACTCTTAGCGCTCCAAATGTCCAGTTGCATTTTCAACAGAAAGAGTGTTCAGATCTGCTCAATCAAAAGTATGGTTTAACTCTGTTAGCTGAATGCACAGATCAGAAAGAAGTTTCACCGAATGATTCTGGGTAGTTTATATTTGAAGACATTCCTTTTTCCACTATTACCCTCTTAGCGCTCCGAATCTCCACTTGCATTTTCTACAAAAAGAGTGTTTCATAACTGCTCAATCAAAAATAGGTTTTATCTCTGTTAACTGAATTTACAGATCAGAAATAAGTTTCACAGAATGCATCTGTGTAGTTTTTATTTGAAGATATTCTTTTTCCCAATGTAGGCCTCTTAGCGCTTAGCATGTCCAATTGCAGTTTCTACAGAAAGAGTGTTTCAGAACGGCTCAATCAAAAGTAAGATTCAACTCTGTTAGTTGAATGCACAGAACAGAAAGGATTTTCACAGAATGCTACTGTGTAGTTTATATTTGAATATATTACTTTTTCCACTATTACCCTCTTAGCGATCCGAATGTCCACTTGCATTTTCTACAGAAAGAGTGTTCAGAACTGCGCAATCAAAAGTATGGTTTAACTCTGTTAGCTTAATGAACATATCAGAAATAAGTTTCACACAATGCTTCTGTGTAGTTTTTATTTGAAGATATTTTTTTTCCCAATATAGGCCTCTTAGCGCTCAGAATGTCCAATTGCAGTTTCTACAGAAAGAGTGTTTCAGAAAGGCTCAATCAAAAGTAAGGTTCAACTCTGTTAGTTGAATGCACAGAACAGAAAGAAGTTTCATACAATGCTTCTGTGTAGTTTATATTTGAACATATTCTTTTTTCCACTTTTACCCACTTAGCGCTACGAATGTCCAGTTGCATTTTCTACAGACAGAGTGTTTCAAAACTGCTCAATCATAAGTATGGTTTAACTCTGTTAGCTGAATGCTCAGATCAGAAAGAAGTTTCACAGAATGCTTCTGTGTAGTTTATATTTGAATATATTCCTTTTTCCACTACTACGCTCTTAGCGCTCCAAATGTCCAGTTGCATTTTCAACAGAAAGAGTGTTCAGATCTGCTCCATCAAAAGTATGGTTTAACTCTGTTAGCTGAATGCACAGATCAGAAAGAAGTTTCACCGAATGATTCTGTGTAGTTTATATTTGAAGACATTCCTTTTTCCACTATTACCCTCTTAGCGCTCCGAATCTCCACTTGCATTTTCTACAAAAAGAGTGTTTCATAACTGCTCAATCAAAAATATGTTTTATCTCTGTTAACTGAATTTACAGATCAGAAATAAGTTTCACAGAATGCATCTGTGTAGTTTTTATTTGAAGATATTCTTTTTCCCAATGTAGGCCTCTTAGCGCTTAGCATGTCCAATTGCAGTTTCTACAGAAAGAGTGTTTCAGAACGGCTCAATCAAAAGTAAGATTCAACTCTGTTAGTTGAATGCACAGAACAGAAAGAATTTTCACAGAATGCTACTGTGTAGTTTATATTTGAATATATTACTTTTTCCACTATTACCCTCTTAGCGATCCGAATGTCCACTTGCATTTTCTACAGAAAGAGTGTTCAGAACTGCGCAATCAAAAGTATGGTTTAACTCTGTTAGCTTAATGAACATATCAGAAATAAGTTTCACACAATGCTTCTGTGTAGTTTTTATTTGAAGATATTATTTTTCCCAATATAGGCCTCTTAGCGCTCAGAATGTCCAATTGCAGTTTCTACAGAAAGAGTGTTTCAGAACGGCTCAATCAAAAGTAAGGTTCAACTCTGTTAGTTGAATGCACAGAACAGAAAGAAGTTTCATACAATGCTTCTGTGTAGTTTATATTTGAACATATTCTCTTTTCCACTATTACCCACTTAGCGCTATGATTGTCCAGTTGCATTTTCTACAGACAGAGTGTTTCAAAACTGCTCAATCAAAAGTATGGTTTAACTCTGTTAGCTGTATGCTCAGATCAGAAAGAAGTTTCACAGAATGCTTCTGTGTAGTTTATATTTGAATATATTCCTTTTTCCACTACTACGCTCTTAGCGCTCCAAATGTCCAGTTGCATTTTCAACAGAAAGAGTCTTCAGATCTGCTCAATCAAAAGTATGGTTTAACTCTGTTAGCTGAATGCACAGATCAGAAAGAAGTTTCACCGAATGATTCTGTGTAGTTTATATTTGAAGACATTCCTTTTTCCACTATTACCCTCTTAGCGCTCCGAATCTCCACTTGCATTTTCTACAAAAAGAGTGTTTCATAACTGCTCAATGAAAAATATGTTTTATCTCTGTTAACTGAATTTACAGATCAGAAATAAGTTGCACAGAATTCATCTGTGTAGTTTTTATTTGAAGATATTCTTTTTCCCAATGTAGGCCTCTTAGCGCTTAGCATGTCCAATTGCAGTTTCTACAGAAAGAGTGTTTCAGAACGGCTCAATCAAAAGTAAGGTTCAACTCTGTTAGTTGAATGCACAGAACAGAAAGAATTTTCACAGAATGCTACTGTGTAGTTTATATTTGAATATATCCCTTTTTCCACTATTACCCTCTTAGCGCTCCGAATGTCCACTTGCATTTTCTACAGAAAGAGTGTTCAGAACTGCGCAGTCAAAAGTATGGTTTAACTCTGTTAGCTTAATGAACATATCAGAAATAAGTTTCACACAATGCTTCTGTGTAGTTTTTATTTGAAGATATTATTTTTCCCAATATAGGCCTCTTAGCGCTCAGAATGTCCAATTGCAGATTCTACAGAAAGAGTGTTTCAGAAAGGCTCAATCAAAAGTAAGGTTCAACTCTGTTAGTTGAATGCACAGAACAGAAAGAAGTTTCATACAATGCTTCTGTGTAGTTTATATTTGAACATATTCTTTTTTCCACTATTACCCAGTTAGCGCTACGAATGTCCCGTTGCATTTTCTACAGACAGAGTGTTTCAAAACTGCTCAATCAAAAGTATGGTTTAAGTCTGTTAGCTGAATGCTCAGATCAGAAAGAAGTTTCACAGAATGCTTCTGTGTAGTTTATATTTGAATATATTCCTTTTTCCACTACTACTCTCTTAGCGCTCCAAATGTCCAGTTGCATTTTCTACAGAAAGAGTGTTCAGATCTGCTCAATCAAAAGTATGGTTTAACTCTGTTAGCTGAATGCACAGATCAGAAAGAAGTTTCACAGAATGATTCTGTGTAGTTTATATTTGGAGACATTCCTTTTTCCACTATTACCCTCTTAGCGCTCCGAATCTCCACTTGCATTTTCTACAGAAAGAGTGTTTCCGAACGGCTCAATCAAAACTAAGGTTCAACCCTTTTAGTTGAACAAACAGAACAGAAAGAAGTTTCACACAATTCTTCTGTGTAGTTTTTATTTGTAGACATTCTTTTTCCCAATATAGGCCTCTTAGCGCTCAGAATGTCCAATTGCAGTTTCTACAGAAAGAGTGTTTCAGAACGGCTCAATCAAAAGTAAGGTTCAACTATGTTAGTTGAATGCACAGAACAGAAAGAAGTTTCATACAATGCTTCTGTGTAGTTTATATTTGAACATATTCTCTTTTCCACTATTACCCACTTAGCGCTATGATTGTCCAGTTGCATTTTCTACAGACAGAGTGTTTCAAAACTGCTCAATCAAAAGTATGGTTTAACTCTGTTAGCTGTATGCTCAGATCAGAAAGAAGTTTCACAGAATGCTTCTGTGTAGTTTATATTTGAATATATTCCTTTTTCCACTACTACGCTCTTAGCGCTCCAAATGTCCATTTGCATTTTCAACAGAAAGAGTGTTCAGATCTGCTCAATCAAAAGTATGGTTTAACTCTGTTAGCTGAATGCACAGATCAGAAAGAAGTTTCACCGAATGATTCTGTGTAGTTTATATTTGAAGACATTCCTTTTTCCACTATTACCCTCTTAGCGCTCCGAATCTCCACTTGCATTTTCCACAAAAAGAGTGTTTCATAACTGCTCAATCAAAAATATGTTTTATCTCTGTTAACTGAATTTATAGATCAGAAATAAGTTTCACAAAATGCATCTGTGTAGTTTTTATTTGAAGATATTCTTTTTCCCAATGTAGGCCTCTTAGCGCTTAGCATGTCCAATTGCAGTTTCTACAGAAAGAGTGTTTCAGAACGGCTCAATCAAAAGTAATGTTCAACTCTGTTAGTTGAATGCACAGAACAGAAAGAATTTTCACAGAATGCTACTGTGTAGTTTATATTTGAATATATTCCTTTTTCCACTATTACCCTCTTAGCGCTCCGAATGTCCACTTGCATTTTCTACAGAAAGAGTGTTCAGAACTGCGCAATCAGAAGTATGGTTTAACTCTGTTAGCTTAATGAACATATCAGAAATAAGTTTCACACAATGCTTCTGTGTAGTTTTTATTTGAAGATATTATTTTTCCCAATAGAGGCCTCTTAGCGCTCAGAATGTCCAATTGCAGTTTCTACAGAAAGAGTGTTTCAGAAAGGCTCAATCAAAAGTAAGGTTCAACTCTGTTAGTTGAATGCACAGAACAGAAAGAAGTTTCATACAATGCTTCTGTGTAGTTTATATTTGAACATATTCTTTTTTCCACGATTACCCACTTAGCGCTACGAATGTCCAGTTGCATTTTCTACAGACAGAGTGTTTCAAAACTGCTCAATCAAAAGTATGGTTTAACTCTGTTAGCTGAATGCTCAGATCAGAAAGAAGTTTCACAGAATGCTTCTGTGTAGTTTATATTTGAATATATTCCTTTTTCCACTACTACACTCTTAGCGCTCCAAATGTCCAGTTGCATTTTCAACAGAAAGAGTGTTCAGATCTGCTCAATCAAAAGTATGGTTTAACTCTGTTAGCTGAATGCACAGATCAGAAAGAAGTTTCACCGAATGATTCTGTGTAGTTTATATTTGAAGACATTCCTTTTTCCACTATTACCCTCTTAGCGCTCCGAATCTCCACTTGCATTTTCTACAAAAAGAGTGTTTCATAACTGCTCAATGAAAAATATGTTTTATCTCTGTTAACTGAATTTACAGATCAGAAATAAGTTTCACAGAATGCATCTGTGTAGTTTTTATTTGAAGATATTCTTTTTCCCAATGTAGGCCTCTTAGCGCTTAGCATGTCCAATTGCAGTTTCTACAGAAAGAGTGTTTCAGAACGGCTCAATCAAAAGTAAGATTCAACTCTGTTAGTTGAATGCACAGAACAGAAAGAATTTTCACAGAATGCTACTGTGTAGTTTATATTTGAATATATTACTTTTTCCACTATTACCCTCTTAGCGATCCGAATGTCCACTTGCATTTTCTACAGAAAGAGTGTTCAGAACTGCGCAATCAAAAGTATGGTTTAACTCTGTTAGCTTAATGAACATATCAGAAATAAGTTTCACACAATGCTTCTGTGTAGTTTTTATTTGAAGATATTATTTTTCCCAATATAGGCCTCTTAGCGCTCAGAATGTCCAATTGCAGTTTCTACAGAAAGAGTGTTTCAGAACGGCTCAATCAAAAGTAAGGTTCAACTCTGTTAGTTGAATGCACAGAACAGAAAGAAGTTTCATACAATGCTTCTGTGTAGTTTATATTTGAACATATTCTCTTTTCCACTATTACCCACTTAGCGCTATGATTGTCCAGTTGCATTTTCTACAGACAGAGTGTTTCAAAACTGCTCAATCAAAAGTATGGTTTAACTCTGTTAGCTGTATGCTCAGATCAGAAAGAAGTTTCACAGAATGCTTCTGTGTAGTTTATATTTGAATATATTCCTTTTTCCACTACTACGCTCTTAGCGCTCCAAATGTCCAGTTGCATTTTCAACAGAAAGAGTCTTCAGATCTGCTCAATCAAAAGTATGGTTTAACTCTGTTAGCTGAATGCACAGATCAGAAAGAAGTTTCACCGAATGATTCTGTGTAGTTTATATTTGAAGACATTCCTTTTTCCACTATTACCCTCTTAGCGCTCCGAATCTCCACTTGCATTTTCTACAAAAAGAGTGTTTCATAACTGCTCAATGAAAAATATGTTTTATCTCTGTTAACTGAATTTACAGATCAGAAATAAGTTGCACAGAATTCATCTGTGTAGTTTTTATTTGAAGATATTCTTTTTCCCAATGTAGGCCTCTTAGCGCTTAGCATGTCCAATTGCAGTTTCTACAGAAAGAGTGTTTCAGAACGGCTCAATCAAAAGTAAGGTTCAACTCTGTTAGTTGAATGCACAGAACAGAAAGAATTTTCACAGAATGCTACTGTGTAGTTTATATTTGAATATATCCCTTTTTCCACTATTACCCTCTTAGCGCTCCGAATGTCCACTTGCATTTTCTACAGAAAGAGTGTTCAGAACTGCGCAGTCAAAAGTATGGTTTAACTCTGTTAGCTTAATGAACATATCAGAAATAAGTTTCACACAATGCTTCTGTGTAGTTTTTATTTGAAGATATTATTTTTCCCAATATAGGCCTCTTAGCGCTCAGAATGTCCAATTGCAGATTCTACAGAAAGAGTGTTTCAGAAAGGCTCAATCAAAAGTAAGGTTCAACTCTGTTAGTTGAATGCACAGAACAGAAAGAAGTTTCATACAATGCTTCTGTGTAGTTTATATTTGAACATATTCTTTTTTCCACTATTACCCAGTTAGCGCTACGAATGTCCCGTTGCATTTTCTACAGACAGAGTGTTTCAAAACTGCTCAATCAAAAGTATGGTTTAAGTCTGTTAGCTGAATGCTCAGATCAGAAAGAAGTTTCACAGAATGCTTCTGTGTAGTTTATATTTGAATATATTCCTTTTTCCACTACTACTCTCTTAGCGCTCCAAATGTCCAGTTGCATTTTCTACAGAAAGAGTGTTCAGATCTGCTCAATCAAAAGTATGGTTTAACTCTGTTAGCTGAATGCACAGATCAGAAAGAAGTTTCACAGAATGATTCTGTGTAGTTTATATTTGGAGACATTCCTTTTTCCACTATTACCCTCTTAGCGCTCCGAATCTCCACTTGCATTTTCTACAGAAAGAGTGTTTCAGAACGGCTCAATCAAAACTAAGGTTCAACTCTTTTAGTTGAACAAACAGAACAGAAAGAAGTTTCACACAATTCTTCTGTGTAGTTTTTATTTGTAGACATTCTTTTTCCCAATATAGGCCTCTTAGCGCTCAGAATGTCCAATTGCAGTTTCTACAGAAAGAGTGTTTCAGAACGGCTCAATCAAAAGTAAGGTTCAACTATGTTAGTTGAATGCACAGAACAGAAAGAAGTTTCATACAATGCTTCTGTGTAGTTTATATTTGAACATATTCTCTTTTCCACTATTACCCACTTAGCGCTATGATTGTCCAGTTGCATTTTCTACAGACAGAGTGTTTCAAAACTGCTCAATCAAAAGTATGGTTTAACTCTGTTAGCTGTATGCTCAGATCAGAAAGAAGTTTCACAGAATGCTTCTGTGTAGTTTATATTTGAATATATTCCTTTTTCCACTACTACGCTCTTAGCGCTCCAAATGTCCATTTGCATTTTCAACAGAAAGAGTGTTCAGATCTGCTCAATCAAAAGTATGGTTTAACTCTGTTAGCTGAATGCACAGATCAGAAAGAAGTTTCACCGAATGATTCTGTGTAGTTTATATTTGAAGACATTCCTTTTTCCACTATTACCCTCTTAGCGCTCCGAATCTCCACTTGCATTTTCTACAAAAAGAGTGTTTCATAACTGCTCAATCAAAAATATGTTTTATCTCTGTTAACTGAATTTATAGATCAGAAATAAGTTTCACAAAATGCATCTGTGTAGTTTTTATTTGAAGATATTCTTTTTCCCAATGTAGGCCTCTTAGCGCTTAGCATGTCCAATTGCAGTTTCTACAGAAAGAGTGTTTCAGAACGGCTCAATCAAAAGTAATGTTCAACTCTGTTAGTTGAATGCACAGAACAGAAAGAATTTTCACAGAATGCTACTGTGTAGTTTATATTTGAATATATTCCTTTTTCCACTATTACCCTCTTAGCGCTCCGAATGTCCACTTGCATTTTCTACAGAAAGAGTGTTCAGAACTGCGCAATCAGAAGTATGGTTTAACTCTGTTAGCTTAATGAACATATCAGAAATAAGTTTCACACAATGCTTCTGTGTAGTTTTTATTTGAAGATATTATTTTTCCCAATAGAGGCCTCTTAGCGCTCAGAATGTCCAATTGCAGTTTCTACAGAAAGAGTGTTTCAGAAAGGCTCAATCAAAAGTAAGGTTCAACTCTGTTAGTTGAATGCACAGAACAGAAAGAAGTTTCATACAATGCTTCTGTGTAGTTTATATTTGAACATATTCTTTTTTCCACGATTACCCACTTAGCGCTACGAATGTCCAGTTGCATTTTCTACAGACAGAGTGTTTCAAAACTGCTCAATCAAAAGTATGGTTTAACTCTGTTAGCTGAATGCTCAGATCAGAAAGAAGTTTCACAGAATGCTTCTGTGTAGTTTATATTTGAATATATTCCTTTTTCCACTACTACACTCTTAGCGCTCCAAATGTCCAGTTGCATTTTCAACAGAAAGAGTGTTCAGATCTGCTCAATCAAAAGTATGGTTTAACTCTGTTAGCTGAATGCACAGATCAGAAAGAAGTTTCACCGAATGATTCTGTGTAGTTTATATTTGAAGACATTCCTTTTTCCACTATTACCCTCTTAGCGCTCCGAATCTCCACTTGCATTTTCTACAAAAAGAGTGTTTCATAACTGCTCAATGAAAAATATGTTTTATCTCTGTTAACTGAATTTACAGATCAGAAATAAGTTGCACAGAATGCATCTGTGTAGTTTTTATTTGAAGATATTCTTTTTCCCAATGTAGGCCTCTTAGCGCTTAGCATGTCCAATTGCAGTTTCTACAGAAAGAGTGTTTCAGAACGGCTCAATCAAAAGTAAGGTTCAACTCTGTTAGTTGAATGCACAGAACAGAAAGAATTTTCACAGAATGCTACTGTGTAGTTTATATTTGAATATATCCCTTTTTCCACTATTACCCTCTTAGCGCTCCGAATGTCCACTTGCATTTTCTACAGAAAGAGTGTTCAGAACTGCGCAGTCAAAAGTATGGTTTAACTCTGTTAGCTTAATGAACATATCAGAAATAAGTTTCACACAATGCTTCTGTGTAGTTTTTATTTGAAGATATTATTTTTCCCAATATAGGCCTCTTAGCGCTCAGAATGTCCAATTGCAGATTCTACAGAAAGAGTGTTTCAGAAAGGCTCAATCAAAAGTAAGGTTCACCTCTGTTAGTTGAATGCACAGAACAGAAAGAAGTTTCATACAATGCTTCTGTGTAGTTTATATTTGAACATATTCTTTTTTCCACTATTACCCACTTAGCGCTACGAATGTCCAGTTGCATTTTCTACAGACAGAGTGTTTCAAAACTGCTCAATCAAAAGTATGGTTTAACTCTGTTAGCTGAATGCTCAGATCAGAAAGAAGTTTCACAGAATGCTTCTGTGTAGTTTATATTTGAATATATTCCTTTTTCCACTACTACTCTCTTAGCGCTCCAAATGTCCAGTTGCATTTTCTACAGAAAGAGTGTTCAGATCTGCTCAATCAAAAGTATGGTTTAACTCTGTTAGCTGAATGCACAGATCAGAAAGAAGTTTCACAGAATGATTCTGTGTAGTTTATATTTGGAGACATTCCTTTTTCCACTATTACCCTCTTAGCGCTCCGAATCTCCACTTGCATTTTCTACAGAAAGAGTGTTTCAGAACGGCTCAATCAAAACTAAGGTTCAACTCTTTTAGTTGAACAAACAGAACAGAAAGAAGTTTCACACAATTCTTCTGTGTAGTTTTTATTTGTAGACATTCTTTTTCCCAATATAGGCCTCTTAGCGCTCAGAATGTCCAATTGCAGTTTCTACAGAAAGAGTGTTTCAGAACGGCTCAATCAAAAGTAAGGTCCAACTCTGTTAGTTGAATGCACAGAACAGAAAGAAGTTTCATACAATGCTTCTGTGTAGTTTATATTTGAACATATTCTCTTTTCCACTCTTACCCACTTAGCGCTATGATTGTCCAGTTGCATTTTCTACAGACAGAGTGTTTCAAAACTGCTCAATCAAAAGTATGGTTTAACTCTGTTAGCTGTATGCTCAGATCAGAAAGAAGTTTCACAGAATGCTTCTGTGTAGTTTATATTTGAATATATTCCTTTTTCCACTACTACGCTCTTAGCGCTCCAAATGTCCAGTTGCATTTTCAACAGAAAGAGTGTTCAGATCTGCTCAATCAAAAGTATGGTTTAACTCTGTTAGCTGAATGCACAGATCAGAAAGAAGTTTCACCGAATGATTCTGTGTAGTTTATATTTGAAGACATTCCTTTTTCCACTATTACCCTCTTAGCGCTCCGAATCTCCACTTGCATTTTCTACAAAAAGAGTGTTTCATAACTGCTCAATCAAAAATATGTTTTATCTCTGTTAACTGAATTTATAGATCAGAAATAAGTTTCACAAAATGCATCTGTGTAGTTTTTATTTGAAGATATTCTTTTTCCCAATGTAGGCCTCTTAGCGCTTAGCATGTCCAATTGCAGTTTCTACAGAAAGAGTGTTTCAGAACGGCTCAATCAAAAGTAAGGTTCAACTCTGTTAGTTGAATGCACAGAACAGAAAGAATTTTCACAGAATGCTACTGTGTAGTTTATATTTGAATATATTCCTTTTTCCACTATTACCCTCTTAGCGCTCCGAATGTCCACTTGCATTTTCTACAGAAAGAGTGTTCAGAACTGCGCAATCAAAAGTATGGTTTAACTCTGTTAGCTTAATGCACATATCAGAAATAAGTTTCACACAATGCTTCTGTGTAGTTTTTATTTGAAGATATTATTTTTCCCAATAGAGGCCTCTTAGCGCTCAGAATGTCCAATTGCAGTTTCTACAGAAAGAGTGTTTCAGAAAGGCTCAATCAAAAGTAAAGTTCAACTCTGTTAGTTGAATGCACAGAACAGAAAGAAGTTTCATACAATGCTTCTGTGTAGTTTATATTTGAACATATTCTTTTTTCCACGATTACCCACTTAGCGCTACGAATGTCCAGTTGCATTTTCTACAGACAGAGTGTTTCAAAACTGCTCAATCAAAAGTATGGTTTAACTCTGTTAGCTGAATGCTCATATCAGAAAGAAGTTTCACAGAATGCTTCTGTGTAGTTTATATTTGAATATATTCCTTTTTCCACTACTACACTCTTAGCGCTCCAAATGTCCAGTTGCATTTTCAACAGAAAGAGTGTTCAGATCTGCTCAATCAAAAGTATGGTTTAACTCTGTTAGCTGAATGCACATATCAGAAAGAAGTTTCACCGAATGATTCTGTGTAGTTTATATTTGAAGACATTCCTTTTTCCACTATTACACTCTTAGCGCTCCGAATCTCCACTTGCATTTTCTAAAAAAGAGTGTTTCATAACTGCTCAATCAAAAATAGGTTTTATCTCTGTTAACTGAATTTACAGATCAGAAATAAGTTTCACAGAATGCATCTGTGTAGTTTTTATTTGAAGATATTCTTTTTCCCAATGTAGGCCTCTTAGCGCTTAGCATGTCCAATTGCAGTTTCTACAGAAAGAGTGTTTCAGAACGGCTCAATCAAAAGTAAGATTCAACTCTGTTAGTTGAATGCACAGAACAGAAAGAATTTTCACAGAATGCTACTGTGTAGTTTATATTTGAATATATTACTTTTTCCACTATTACCCTCTTAGCGCTCCGAATGTCCACTTGCATTTTCTACAGAAAGAGTGTTCAGAACTGCGCAATCAAAAGTATGGTTTAACTCTGTTAGCTTAATGAACATATCAGAAATAAGTTTCACACAATGCTTCTGTGTAGTTTTTATTTGAAGATATTATTTTTCCCAATATAGGCCTCTTAGCGCTCAGAATGTCCAATTGCAGTTTCTACAGAAAGAGTGTTTCAGAAAGGCTCAATCAAAAGTAAGGTTCAACTCTGTTAGTTGAATGCACAGAACAGAAAGAAGTTTCATACAATGCTTCTGTGTAGTTTATATTTGAACATATTCTTTTTTCCACGATTACCCACTTAGCGCTACGAATGTCCAGTTGCATTTTCTACAGACAGAGTGTTTCAAAACTGCTCAATCATAAGTATGGTTTAACTCTGTTAGCTGAATGCTCAGATCAGAAAGAAGTTTCACAGAATGCTTCTGTGTAGTTTATATTTGAATATATTCCTTTTTCCACTACTACTCTCTTAGCGCTCCAAATGTCCAGTTGCATTTTCTACAGAAAGAGTGTTCAGATCTGCTCAATCAAAAGTATGGTTTAACTCTGTTAGCTGAATGCACAGATCAGAAAGAATTTTCACAGAATGATTCTGTGTAGTTTATATTTGGAGACATTCCTTTTTCCACTATTACCCTCTTAGCGCTCCGAATCTCCACTTGCATTTTCTACAGAAAGAGTGTTTCAGAACGGCTCAATCAAAACTAAGGTTCAACTCTTTTAGTTGAACAAACAGAACAGAAAGAAGTTTCACACAATTCTTCTGTGTAGTTTTTATTTGTAGACATTCTTTTTCCCAATATAGGCCTCTTAGCACTCAGAATGTCCAATTGCAGTTTCTACAGAAAGAGTGTTTCAGAACGGCTCAATCAAAAGTAAGGTTCAACTCTGTTAGTTGAATGCACAGAACAGAAAGAAGTTTCATACAATGCTTCTGTGTAGTTTATATTTGAACATATTCTTTTTTCCACTATTACCCACTTAGCGCTACGAATGTCCAGTTGCATTTTCTACAGACAGAGTGTTTCAAAACTGCTCAATCAAAAGTATGGTTTAACTCTGTTAGCTGAATGCTCAGATCAGAAAGAAGTTTCACAGAATGCTTCTGTGTAGTTTATATTTGAATATATTCCTTTTTCCACTACTACGCTCTTACCGCTCCAAATGTCCAGTTGCATTTTCAACAGAAAGAGTGTTCAGATCTGCTCAATCAAAAGTATGGTTTAACTCTGTTAGCTGAATGCACAGATCAGAAAGAAGTTTCACCGAATGATTCTGTGTAGTTTATATTTGAAGACATTCCTTTTTCCACTATTACCCACTTAGCGCTCCGAATCTCCACTTGCATTTTCTACAAAAAGAGTGTTTCATAACTGCTCAATCAAAAATATGTTTTATCTCTGTTAACTGAATTTACAGATCAGAAATAAGTTTCACAGAGTGCATCTGTGTAGTTTTTATTTGAAGATATTCTTTTTCCCAATGTAGGCCTCTTAGCGCTTAGCATGTCCAATTGCAGTTTCTACAGAAAGAGTGTTTCAGAACGGCTCAATCAAAAGTAAGGTTCAACTCTGTTAGTTGAATGCACAGAACAGAAAGAATTTTCACAGAATGCTACTGTGTAGTTTATATTTGAATATATTCCTTTTTCCACTATTACCCTCTTAGTGCTCCGAATGTCCACTTGCATTTTCTACAGAAAGAGTGTTCAGAACTGCGTAATCAAAAGTATGGTTTAACTCTGTTAGCTTAATGAACATATCAGAAATAAGTTTCACACAATGCTTCTGTGTAGTTTTTATTTGAAGATATTATTATTCCCAATAGAGGCCTCTTAGCGCTCAGAATGTCCAATTGCAGTTTCTACAGAAAGAGTGTTTCAGAAAGGCTCAATCAAAAGTAAGTTTCAACTCTGTTAGTTGAATGCACAGAACAGAAAGAAGTTTCATACAATGCTTCTGTGTAGTTTATATTTGAACATATTCTTTTTTCCACTATTACCCACTTAGCGCTACGAATGTCCAGTTGCATTTTCTACAGACAGAGTGTTTCAAAACTGCTCAATCAAAAGTATGGTTTAACTCTGTTAGCTGAATGCTCAGATCAGAAAGAAGTTTCACAGAATGCTTCTGTGTAGTTTATATTCGAATATATTCCTTTTTCCACTACTACTCTCTTAGCGCTCGAAATGTCCAGTTGCATTTTCTACAGAAAGAGTGTTCAGATCTGCTCAATCAAAAGTATGGTTTAACTCTGTTAGCTGAATGCACAGATCAGAAAGAAGTTTCACAGAATGATTCTGTGTAGTTTATATTTGGAGACATTCCTTTTTCCACTATTACCCTCTTAGCGCTCCGAATCTCCACTTGCATTTTCTACAGAAAGAGTGTTTCAGAACGGCTCAATCAAAACTAAGGTTCAACTCTTTTAGTTGAACAAACAGAACAGAAAGAAGTTTCACACAATTCTTCTGTGTAGTTTTTATTTGAAGATATTATTTTTCCCAATAGAGGCCTCTTAGCGCTCGGAATGTCCAATTGCAGTTTCTACAGAAAGAGTGTTTCAGAAAGGCTCAATCAAAAGTAAGGTTCAACTCTGTTAGTTGAATGCACAGAACAGAAAGAAGTTTCATACAATGCTTCTGTGTAGTTTATATTTGAACATATTCTTTTTTCCACTATTACCCACTTAGCGCTACGAATGTCCAGTTGCAATTTCTACAGACAGAGTGTTTCAAAACTGCTCAATCATAAGTATGGTTTAACTCTGTTAGCTGAATGCTCAGATCAGAAGGAAGTTTCACAGAATGCTTCTGTGTAGTTTATATTTGAATATATTCCTTTTTCCACTACTACTCTCTTAGCGCTCCAAATGTCCAGTTGCATTTTCTACAGAAAGAGTGTTCAGATCTGCTCAATCAAAAGTATGGTTTAACTCTGTTAGCTGAATGCACAGATCAGAAAGAAGTTTCACAGAATGATTCTGTGTAGTTTATATTTGGAGACATTCCTTTTTCCACTATTACCCTCTTAGCGCTCCGAATCTCCACTTGCATTTTCTACAGAAAGAGTGTTTCAGAACGGCTCAATCAAAACTAAGGTTCAACTCTTTTAGTTGAACAAACAGAACAGAAAGAAGTTTCACACAATTCTTCTGTGTAGTTTTTATTTGTAGACATTCTTTTTCCCAATATAGGCCTCTTAGCGCTCAGAATGTCCAATTGCAGTTTCTACAGAAAGAGTGTTTCAGAACGGCTCAATCAAAAGTAAGGTTCAACTCTGTTAGTTGAATGCACAGAACAGAAAGAAGTTTCATACAATGCTTCTGTGTAGTTTATATTTGAACATATTCTTTTTTCCACTATTACCCACTTAGCGCTACGAATGTCCAGTTGCATTTTCTACAGACAGAGTGTTTCAAAACTGCTCAATCAAAAGTATGGTTTAACTCTGTTAGCTGAATGCTCAGATCAGAAAGAAGTTTCACAGAATGCTTCTGTGTAGTTTATATTTGAATATATTCCTTTTTCCACTAATACGCTCTTACCGCTCCAAATGTCCAGTTGCATTTTCAACAGAAAGAGTGTTCAGATCTGCTCAATCAAAAGTATGGTTTAACTCTGTTAGCTGAATGCACAGATCAGAAAGAAGTTTCACCGAATGATTCTGTGTAGTTTATATTTGAAGACATTCCTTTTTCCACTATTACCCTCTTAGCGCTCCGAATCTCCACTTGCATTTTCTAGAAAAAGAGTGTTTCATAACTGCTCAATGAAAAATATGTTTTATCTCTGTTAACTGAATTTACAGATCAGAAATAAGTTGCACAGAATGCATCTGTGTAGTTTTTATTTGAAGATATTCTTTTTCCCAATGTAGGCCTCTTAGCGCTTAGCATGTCCAATTGCAGTTTCTACAGAAAGAGTGTTTCAGAACGGCTCAATCAAAAGTAAGGTTCAACTCTGTTAGTTGAATGCACAGAACAGAAAGAATTTTCACAGAATGCTACTGTGTAGTTTATATTTGAATATATCCCTTTTTCCACTATTACCCTCTTAGCGCTCCGAATGTCCACTTGCATTTTCTACAGAAAGAGTGTTCAGAACTGCGCAGTCAAAAGTATGGTTTAACTCTGTTAGCTTAATGAACATATCAGAAATAAGTTTCACACAATGCTTCTGTGTAGTTTTTATTTGAAGATATTATTTTTCCCAATATAGGCCTCTTAGCGCTCAGAATGTCCAATTGCAGATTCTACAGAAAGAGTGTTTCAGAAAGGCTCAATCAAAAGTAAGGTTCACCTCTGTTAGTTGAATGCACAGAACAGAAAGAAGTTTCATACAATGCTTCTGTGTAGTTTATATTTGAACATATTCTTTTTTCCACTATTACCCACTTAGCGCTACGAATGTCCAGTTGCATTTTCTACAGACAGAGTGTTTCAAAACTGCTCAATCAAAAGTATGGTTTAACTCTGTTAGCTGAATGCTCAGATCAGAAAGAAGTTTCACAGAATGCTTCTGTGTAGTTTATATTTGAATATATTCCTTTTTCCACTACTACTCTCTTAGCGCTCCAAATGTCCAGTTGCATTTTCTACAGAAAGAGTGTTCAGATCTGCTCAATCAAAAGTATGGTTTAACTCTGTTAGCTGAATGCACAGATCAGAAAGAAGTTTCACAGAATGATTCTGTGTAGTTTATATTTGGAGACATTCCTTTTTCCACTATTACCCTCTTAGCGCTCCGAATCTCCACTTGCATTTTCTACAGAAAGAGTGTTTCAGAACGGCTCAATCAAAACTAAGGTTCAACTCTTTTAGTTGAACAAACTGAACAGAAAGAAGTTTCACACAATTCTTCTGTGTAGTTTTTATTTGTAGACATTCTTTTTCCCAATATAGGCCTCTTAGCGCTCAGAATGTCCAATTGCAGTTTCTACAGAAAGAGTGTTTCAGAACGGCTCAATCAAAAGTAAGGTTCAACTCTGTTAGTTGAATGCACAGAACAGAAAGAAGTTTCATACAATGCTTCTGTGTAGTTTATATTTGAACATATTCTCTTTTCCACTATTACCCACTTAGCGCTATGATTGTCCAGTTGCATTTTCTACAGACAGAGTGTTTCAAAACTGCTCAATCAAAAGTATGGTTTAACTCTGTTAGCTGTATGCTCAGATCAGAAAGAAGTTTCACAGAATGCTTCTGTGTAGTTTATATTTGAATATATTCCTTTTTCCACTACTACGCTCTTAGCGCTCCAAATGTCCAGTTGCATTTTCAACAGAAAGAGTCTTCAGATCTGCTCAATCAAAAGTATGGTTTAACTCTGTTAGCTGAATGCACAGATCAGAAAGAAGTTTCACCGAATGATTCTGTGTAGTTTATATTTGAAGACATTCCTTTTTCCACTATTACCCTCTTAGCGCTCCGAATCTCCACTTGCATTTTCTACAAAAAGAGTGTTTCATAACTGCTCAATGAAAAATATGTTTTATCTCTGTTAACTGAATTTACAGATCAGAAATAAGTTGCACAGAATGCATCTGTGTAGTTTTTATTTGAAGATATTCTTTTTCCCAATGTAGGCCTCTTAGCGCTTAGCATGTCCAATTGCAGTTTCTACAGAAAGAGTGTTTCAGAACGGCTCAATCAAAAGTAAGGTTCAACTCTGTTAGTTGAATGCACAGAACAGAAAGAATTTTCACAGAATGCTACTGTGTAGTTTATATTTGAATATATCCCTTTTTCCACTATTACCCTCTTAGCGCTCCGAATGTCCACTTGCATTTTCTACAGAAAGAGTGTTCAGAACTGCGCAGTCAAAAGCATGGTTTAACTCTGTTAGCTTAATGAACATATCAGAAATAAGTTTCACACAATGCTTCTGTGTAGTTTTTATTTGAAGATATTATTTTTCCCAATATAGGCCTCTTAGCGCTCAGAATGTCCAATTGCAGATTCTACAGAAAGAGTGTTTCAGAAAGGCTCAATCAAAAGTAAGGTTCAACTCTGTTAGTTGAATGCACAGAACAGAAAGAAGTTTCATACAATGCTTCTGTGTAGTTTATATTTGAACATATTCTTTTTTCCACTATTACCCACTTAGCGCTACGAATGTCCCGTTGCATTTTCTACAGACAGAGTGTTTCAAAACTGCTCAATCAAAAGTATGGTTTAACTCTGTTAGCTGAATGCTCAGATCAGAAAGAAGTTTGACAGAATGGTTCTGTGTAGTTTATATTTGAATATATTCCTTTTTCCACTACTACTCTCTTAGCGCTCCAAATGTCCAGCTGCATTTTCTACAGAAAGAGTGTTCAGATCTGCTCAATCAAAAGTATGGTTTAACTCTGTTAGCTGAATGCACAGATCAGAAAGAAGTTTCACAGAATGATTCTGTGTAGTTTATATTTGGAGACATTCCTTTTTCCACTATTACCCTCTTAGCGCTCCGAATCTCCACTTGCATTTTCTACAGAAAGAG
Organism: Symphalangus syndactylus; assembly: GCF_028878055.3. Classification (NCBI taxonomy): domain Eukaryota; kingdom Metazoa; phylum Chordata; class Mammalia; order Primates; family Hylobatidae; genus Symphalangus; species Symphalangus syndactylus. The sequence goes on along the minus strand of NC_072447.2, from coordinate 160,264,846 downwards.
TGTTTCAGAACGGCTCAATCAAAACTAAGGTTCAACTCTTTTAGTTGAACAAACAGAACAGAAAGAAGTTTCACACAATTCTTCTGTGTAGTTTTTATTTGTAGACATTCTTTTTCCCAATATAGGCCTCTTAGCGCTCAGAATGTCCAATTGCAGTTTCTACAGAAAGAGTGTTTCAGAACGGCTCAATCAAAAGTAAGGTTCAACTATGTTAGTTGAATGCACAGAACAGAAAGAAGTTTCATACAATGCTTCTGTGTAGTTTATATTTGAACATATTCTCTTTTCCACTATTACCCACTTAGCGCTATGATTTTCCAGTTGCATTTTCTACAGACAGAGTGTTTCAAAACTGCTCAATCAAAAGTATGGTTTAACTCTGTTAGCTGTATGCTCAGATCAGAAAGAAGTTTCACAGAATGCTTCTGTGTAGTTTATATTTGAGTATATTCCTTTTTCCACTACTACGCTCTTAGCGCTCCAAATGTCCAGTTGCATTTTCAACAGAAAGAGTGTTCAGATCTGCTCAATCAAAAGTATGGTTTAACTCTGTTAGCTGAATGCACAGATCAGAAAGAAGTTTCACCGAATGATTCTGTGTAGTTTATATTTGAAGACATTCCTTTTTCCACTATTACCCTCTTAGCGCTCCGAATCTCCACTTGCATTTTCTACAAAAAGAGTGTTTCATAACTGCTCAATCAAAAATATGTTTTATCTCTGTTAACTGAATTTATAGATCAGAAATAAGTTTCACAGAATGCATCTGTGTAGTTTTTATTTGAAGATATTCTTTTTCCCAATGTAGGCCTCTTAGCGCTTAGCATGTCCAATTGCAGTTTCTACAGAAAGAGTGTTTCAGAACGGCTCAATCAAAAGTAAGGTTCAACTCTGTTAGTTGAATGCACAGAACAGAAAGAATTTTCACAGAATGCTACTGTGTAGTTTATATTTGAATATATTCCTTTTTCCACTATTACCCTCTTAGCGCTCCGAATGTCCACTTGCATTTTCTACAGAAAGAGTGTTCAGAACTGCGCAATCAAAAGTATGGTTTAACTCTGTTAGCTTAATGAACATATCAGAAATAAGTTTCACACAATGCTTCTGTGTAGTTTTTATTTGAAGATATTATTTTTCCCAATAGAGGCCTCTTAGCGCTCAGAATGTCCAATTGCAGTTTCTACAGAAAGAGTGTTTCAGAAAGGCTCAATCAAAAGTAAGGTTCAACTCTGTTAGCTGAATGCACAGATCAGAAAGAAGTTTCACAGAATGATTCTGTGTAGTTTATATTTGGAGACATTCCTTTTTCCACTATTACCCTCTTAGCGCTCCGAATCTCCACTTGCATTTTCTACAGAAAGAGTGTTTCAGAACGGCTCAATCAAAACTAAGGTTCAACTCTATTAGTTGAACAAACTGAACAGAAAGAAGTTTCACACAATTCTTCTGTGTAGTTTTTATTTGTAGACATTCTTTTTCCCAATATAGGCCTCTTAGCGCTCAGAATGTCCAATTGCAGTTTCTACAGAAAGAGTGTTTCAGAACGGCTCAATCAAAAGTAAGGTTCAACTCTGTTAGTTGAATGCACAGAACAGAAAGAAGTTTCATACAATGCTTCTGTGTAGTTTATATTTGAACATATTCTCTTTTCCACTATTACCCACTTAGCGCTATGATTGTCCAGTTGCATTTTCTACAGACAGAGTGTTTCAAAACTGCTCAATCAAAAGTATGGTTTAACTCTGTTAGCTGTATGCTCAGATCAGAAAGAAGTTTCACAGAATGCTTCTGTGTAGTTTATATTTGAATATATTCCTTTTTCCACTACTATGCTCTTAGCGCTCCAAATGTCCAGTTGCATTTTCAACAGAAAGAGTCTTCAGATCTGCTCAATCAAAAGTATGGTTTAACTCTGTTAGCTGAATGCACAGATCAGAAAGAAGTTTCACCGAATGATTCTGTGTAGTTTATATTTGAAGACATTCCTTTTTCCACTATTACCCTCTTAGCGCTCCGAATCTCCACTTGCATTTTCTACAAAAAGAGTGTTTCATAACTGCTCAATGAAAAATATGTTTTATCTCTGTTAACTGAATTTACAGATCAGAAATAAGTTGCACAGAATGCATCTGTGTAGTTTTTATTTGAAGATATTCTTTTTCCCAATGTAGGCCTCTTAGCGCTTACAATGTCCAATTGCAGTTTCTACAGAAAGAGTGTTTCAGAACGGCTCAATCAAAAGTAAGGTTCAACTCTGTTAGTTGAATGCACAGAACAGAAAGTATTTTCACAGAATGCTACTGTGTAGTTTATATTTGAATATATCCCTTTTTCCACTATTACCCTCTTAGCGCTCCGAATGTCCACTTGCATTTTCTACAGAAAGAGTGTTCAGAACTGCGCAGTCAAAAGCATGGTTTAACTCTGTTAGCTTAATGAACATATCAGAAATAAGTTTCACACAATGCTTCTGTGTAGTTTTTATTTGAAGATATTATTTTTCCCAATATAGGCCTCTTAGCGCTCAGAATGTCCAATTGCAGATTCTACAGAAAGAGTGTTTCAGAAAGGCTCAATCAAAAGTAAGGTTCAACTCTGTTAGTTGAATGCACAGAACAGAAAGAAGTTTCATACAATGCTTCTGTGTAGTTTATATTTGAACATATTCTTTTTTCCACTATTACCCACTTAGCGCTACGAATGTCCCGTTGCATTTTCTACAGACAGAGTGTTTCAAAACTGCTCAATCAAAAGTATGGTTTAACTCTGTTAGCTGAATGCTCAGATCAGAAAGAAGTTTGACAGAATGCTTCTGTGTAGTTTATATTTGAATATATTCCTTTTTCCACTACTACTCTCTTAGCGCTCCAAATGTCCAGTTGCATTTTCTACAGAAAGAGTGTTCAGATCTGCTCAATCAAAAGTATGGTTTAACTCTGTTAGCTGAATGCACAGATCAGAAAGAAGTTTCACAGAATGATTCTGTGTAGTTTATATTTGGAGACATTCCTTTTTCCACTATTACCCTCTTAGCGCTCCGAATCTCCACTTGCATTTTCTACAGAAAGAGTGTTTCAGAACGGCTCAATCAAAACTAAGGTTCAACTCTTTTAGTTGAACAAACAGAACAGAAAGAAGTTTCACACAATTCTTCTGTGTAGTTTTTATTTGTAGACATTCTTTTTCCCAATATAGGCCTCTTAGCGCTCAGAATGTCCAATTGCAGTTTCTACAGAAAGAGTGTTTCAGAACGGCTCAATCAAAAGTAAGGTTCAACTATGTTAGTTGAATGCACAGAACAGAAAGAAGTTTCATACAATGCTTCTGTGTAGTTTATATTTGAACATATTCTCTTTTCCACTATTACCCACTTAGCGCTATGATTTTCCAGTTGCATTTTCTACAGACAGAGTGTTTCAAAACTGCTCAATCAAAAGTATGGTTTAACTCTGTTAGCTGTATGCTCAGATCAGAAAGAAGTTTCACAGAATGCTTCTGTGTAGTTTATATTTGAATATATTCCTTTTTCCACTACTACGCTCTTAGCGCTCCAAATGTCCAGTTGCATTTTCAACAGAAAGAGTGTTCAGATCTGCTCAATCAAAAGTATGGTTTAACTCTGTTAGCTGAATGCACAGATCAGAAAGAAGTTTCACCGAATGATTCTGTGTAGTTTATATTTGAAGACATTCCTTTTTCCACTATTACCCTCTTAGCGCTCCGAATCTCCACTTGCATTTTCTACAAAAAGAGTGTTTCATAACTGCTCAATCAAAAATATGTTTTATCTCTGTTAACTGAATTTATAGATCAGAAATAAGTTTCACAGAATGCATCTGTGTAGTTTTTATTTGAAGATATTCTTTTTCCCAATGTAGGCCTCTTAGCGCTTAGCATGTCCAATTGCAGTTTCTACAGAAAGAGTGTTTCAGAACGGCTCAATCAAAAGTAAGGTTCAACTCTGTTAGTTGAATGCACAGAACAGAAAGAATTTTCACAGAATGCTACTGTGTAGTTTATATTTGAATATATTCCTTTTTCCACTATTACCCTCTTAGCGCTCCGAATGTCCACTTGCATTTTCTACAGAAAGAGTGTTCAGAACTGCGCAATCAAAAGTATGGTTTAACTCTGTTAGCTTAATGAACATATCAGAAATAAGTTTCACACAATGCTTCTGTGTAGTTTTTATTTGAAGATATTATTTTTCCCAATAGAGGCCTCTTAGCGCTCAGAATGTCCAATTGCAGTTTCTACAGAAAGAGTGTTTCAGAAAGGCTCAATCAAAAGTAAGGTTCAACTCTGTTAGTTGAATGCACAGAACAGAAAGAAGTTTCATACAATGCTTCTGTGTAGTTTATATTTGAACATATTCTTTTTTCCACGATTACCCACTTAGCGCTACGAATGTCCAGTTGCATTTTCTACAGACAGAGTGTTTCAAAACTGCTCAATCAAAAGTATGGTTTAACTCTGTTAGCTGAATGCTCAGATCAGAAAGAAGTTTCACAGAATGCTTCTGTGTAGTTTATATTTGAATATATTCCTTTTTCCACTACTACACTCTTAGCGCTCCAAATGTCCAGTTGCATTTTCAACAGAAAGAGTGTTCAGATCTGCTCAATCAAAAGTATGGTTTAACTCTGTTAGTTGAATGCACAGATCAGAAAGAAGTTTCACCGAATGATTCTGTGTAGTTTATATTTGAAGACATTCCTTTTTCCACTATTACCCTCTTAGCGCTCCGAATCTCCACTTGCATTTTCTACAAAAAGAGTGTTTCATAACTGCTCAATCAAAAATAGGTTTTATCTCTGTTAACTGAATTTACAGATCAGAAATAAGTTTCACAGAATGCATCTGTGTAGTTTTTATTTGAAGATATTCTTTTTCCCAATGTAGGCCTCTTAGCGCTTAGCATGTCCAATTGCAGTTTCTACAGAAAGAGTGTTTCAGAACGGCTCAATCAAAAGTAAGATTCAACTCTGTTAGTTGAATGCACAGAACAGAAAGAATTTTCACAGAATGCTACTGTGTAGTTTATATTTGAATATATTACTTTTTCCACTATTACCCTCTTAGCGATCCGAATGTCCACTTGCATTTTCTACAGAAAGAGTGTTCAGAACTGCGCAATCAAAAGTATGGTTTAACTCTGTTAGCTTAATGAATATATCAGAAATAAGTTTCACACAATGCTTCTGTGTAGTTTTTATTTGAAGATATTATTTTTCCCAGTATAGGCCTCTTAGCGCTCAGAATGTCCAATTGCAGATTCTACAGAAAGAGTGTTTCAGAAAGGCTCAATCAAAAGTAAGGTTCAACTCTGTTAGTTGAATGCACAGAACAGAAAGAATTTTCACAGAATGCTACTGTGTAGTTTATATTTGAACATATTCTTTTTTCCACTATTACCCACTTAGCGCTACGAATGTCCAGTTGCATTTTCTACAGACAGAGTGCTTCAAAACTGCTCAATCATAAGTATGGTTTAACTCTGTTAGCTGAATGCTCAGATCAGAAAGAAGTTTCACAGAATGCTTCTGTGTAGTTTATATTTGAATATATTCCTTTTTCCACTACTACTCTCTTAGCGCTCCAAATGTCCAGTTGCATTTTCTACAGAAAGAGTGTTCAGATCTGCTCAATCAAAAGTATGGTTTAACTCTGTTAGCTGAATGCACAGATCAGAAAGAAGTTTCACAGAATGATTCTGTGTAGTTTATATTTGGAGACATTCCTTTTTCCACTATTACCCTCTTAGCGCTCCGAATCTCCACTTGCATTTTCTACAGAAAGAGTGTTTCAGAACGGCTCAATCAAAACTAAGGTTCAACTCTTTTAGTTGAACAAACAGAACAGAAAGAAGTTTCACACAATTCTTCTGTGTAGTTTTTATTTGTAGACATTCTTTTTCCCAGTATAGGCCTCTTAGCACTCAAAATGTCCAATTGCAGTTTCTACAGAAAGAGTGTTTCAGAACGGCTCAATCAAAAGTAAGGTTCAACTCTGTTAGTTGAATGCACAGAACAGAAAGAAGTTTCATACAATGCTTCTGTGTAGTTTATATTTGAACATATTCTTTTTTCCACTATTACCCACTTAGCACTACGAATGTCCAGTTGCATTTTCTACAGACAGAGTGTTTCAAAACTGCTCAATCAAAAGTATGGTTTAACTCTGTTAGCTGAATGCTCAGATCAGAAAGAAGTTTCACAGAATGCTTCTGTGTAGTTTATATTTGAATATATTCCTTTTTCCACTAATACGCTCTTACCGCTCCAAATGTCCAGTTGCATTTTCAACAGAAAGAGTGTTCAGATCTGCTCAATCAAAAGTATGGTTTAACTCTGTTAGCTGAATGCACAGATCAGAAAGAAGTTTCACCGAATGATTCTGTGTAGTTTATATTTGAAGACATTCCTTTTTCCACTATTACCCTCTTAGCGCTCCGAATCTCCACTTGCATTTTCTACAAAAAGAGTGTTTCATAACTGCTCAATCAAAAATATGTTTTATCTCTGTTAACTGAATTTACAGATCAGAAATAAGTTGCACAGAATGCATCTGTGTAGTTTTTATTTGAAGATATTCTTTTTCCCAATGTAGGCCTCTTAGCGCTTAGCATGTCCAATTGCAGTTTCTACAGAAAGAGTGTTTCAGAACGGCTCAATCAAAAGTAAGGTTCAACTCTGTTAGTTGAATGCACAGAACAGAAAGAATTTTCACAGAATGCTACTGTGTAGTTTATATTTGAATATATCCCTTTTTCCACTATTACCCTCTTAGCGCTCCGAATGTCCACTTGCATTTTCTACAGAAAGAGTGTTCAGAACTGCGCAGTCAAAAGTATGGTTTAACTCTGTTAGCTTAATGAACATATCAGAAATAAGTTTCACACAATGCTTCTGTGTAGTTTTTATTTGAAGATATTATTTTTCCCAATATAGGCCTCTTAGCGCTCAGAATGTCCAATTGCAGATTCTACAGAAAGAGTGTTTCAGAAAGGCTCAATCAAAAGTAAGGTTCACCTCTGTTAGTTGAATGCACAGAACAGAAAGAAGTTTCATACAATGCTTCTGTGTAGTTTATATTTGAACATATTCTTTTTTCCACTATTACCCACTTAGCGCTACGAATGTCCAGTTGCATTTTCTACAGACAGAGTGTTTCAAAACTGCTCAATCAAAAGTATGGTTTAACTCTGTTAGCTGAATGCTCAGATCAGAAAGAAGTTTCACAGAATGCTTCTGTGTAGTTTATAATTGAATATATTCCTTTTTCCACTACTACTCTCTTAGCGCTCCAAATGTCCAGTTGCATTTTCTACAGAAAGAGTGTTCAGATCTGCTCAATCAAAAGTATGGTTTAACTCTGTTAGCTGAATGCACAGATCAGAAAGAAGTTTCACAGAATGATTCTGTGTAGTTTATATTTGGAGACATTCCTTTTTCCACTATTACCCTCTTAGCGCTCCGAATCTCCACTTGCATTTTCTACAGAAAGAGTGTTTCAGAACGGCTCAATCAAAACTAAGTTTCAACTCTTTTAGTTGAACAAACAGAACAGAAAGTAGTTTCACACAATTCTTCTGTGTAGTTTTTATTTGTAGACATTCTTTTTCCCAATATAGGCCTCTTAGCGCTCAGAATGTCCAATTGCAGTTTCTACAGAAAGAGTGTTTCAGAACGGCTCAATCAAAAGTAAGGTTCAACTCTGTTAGTTGAATGCACAGAACAGAAAGAAGTTTCATACAATGCTTCTGTGTAGTTTATATTTGAACATATTCTCTTTTCCACTATTACCCACTTAGCGCTATGATTGTCCAGTTGCATTTTCTACAGACAGAGTGTTTCAAAACTGCTCAATCAAAAGTATGGTTTAACTCTGTTAGCTGTATGCTCAGATCAGAAAGAAGTTTCACAGAATGCTTCTGTGTAGTTTATATTTGAATATATTCCTTTTTCCACTACTACGCTCTTAGCGCTCCAAATGTCCGGTTGCATTTTCAACAGAAAGAGTGTTCAGATCTGCTCAATCAAAAGTATGGTTTAACTCTGTTAGCTGAATGCACAGATCAGAAAGAAGTTTCACCGAATGATTCTGTGTAGTTTATATTTGAAGACATTCCTTTTTCCACTATTACCCTCTTAGCGCTCCGAATCTCCACTTGCATTTTCTACAAAAAGAGTGTTTCATAACTGCTCAATCAAAAATATGTTTTATCTCTGTTAACTGAATTTATAGATCAGAAATAAGTTTCACAGAATGCATCTGTGTAGTTTTTATTTGAAGATATTCTTTTTCCCAATGTAGGCCTCTTAGCGCTTAGCATGTCCAATTGCAGTTTCTACAGAAAGAGTGTTTCAGAACGGCTCAATCAAAAGTAAGGTTCAACTCTGTTAGTTGAATGCACAGAACAGAAAGAATTTTCACAGAATGCTACTGTGTAGTTTATATTTGAATATATTCCTTTTTCCACTATTACCCTCTTAGCGCTCCGAATGTCCACTTGCATTTTCTACAGAAAGAGTGTTCAGAACTGAGCAATCAAAAGTATGGTTTAACTCTGTTAGCTTAATGAACATATCAGAAATAAGTTTCACACAATGCTTCTGTGTAGTTTTTATTTGAAGATATTATTTTTCCCAATAGAGGCCTCTTAGCGCTCAGAATGTCCAATTGCAGTTTCTACAGAAAGAGTGTTTCAGAAAGGCTCAATCAAAAGTAAGGTTCAACTCTGTTAGTTGAATGCACAGAACAGAAAGAAGTTTCATACAATGCTTCTGTGTAGTTTATATTTGAACATATTCTTTTTTCCACGATTACCCACTTAGCGCTACGAATGTCCAGTTGCATTTTCTACAGACAGAGTGCTTCAAAACTGCTCAATCATAAGTATGGTTTAACTCTGTTAGCTGAATGCTCAGATCAGAAAGAAGTTTCACAGAATGCTTCTGTGTAGTTTATATTTGAATATATTCCTTTTTCCACTACTACTCTCTTAGCGCTCCAAATGTCCAGTTGCATTTTCTACAGAAAGAGTGTTCAGATCTGCTCAATCAAAAGTATGGTTTAACTCTGTTAGCTGAATGCACAGATCAGAAAGAAGTTTCACAGAATGATTCTGTGTAGTTTATATTTGGAGACATTCCTTTTTCCACTATTACCCTCTTAGCGCTCCGAATCTCCACTTGCATTTTCTACAGAAAGAGTGTTTCAGAACGGCTCAATCAAAACTAAGGTTCAACTCTTTTAGTTGAACAAACAGAACAGAAAGAAGTTTCACACAATTCTTCTGTGTAGTTTTTATTTGTAGACATTCTTTTTCCCAGTATAGGCCTCTTAGCACTCAGAATGTCCAATTGCAGTTTCTACAGAAAGAGTGTTTCAGAACGGCTCAATCAAAAGTAAGGTTCAACTCTGTTAGTTGAATGCACAGAACAGAAAGAAGTTTCATACAATGCTTCTGTGTAGTTTATATTTGAACATATTCTTTTTTCCACTATTACCCACTTAGCACTACGAATGTCCAGTTGCATTTTCTACAGACAGAGTGTTTCAAAACTGCTCAATCAAAAGTATGGTTTAACTCTGTTAGCTGAATGCTCAGATCAGAAAGAAGTTTCACAGAATGCTTCTGTGTAGTTTATATTTGAATATATTCCTTTTTCCACTAATACGCTCTTACCGCTCCAAATGTCCAGTTGCATTTTCAACAGAAAGAGTGTTCAGATCTGCTCAATCAAAAGTATGGTTTAACTCTGTTAGCTGAATGCACAGATCAGAAAGAAGTTTCACCGAATGATTCTGTGTAGTTTATATTTGAAGACATTCCTTTTTACACTATTACCCTCTTAGCGCTCCGAATCTCCACTTGCATTTTCTACAAAAAGAGTGTTTCATAACTGCTCAATGAAAAATATGTTTTATCTCTGTTAACTGAATTTACAGATCAGAAATAAGTTGCACAGAATGCATCTGTGTAGTTTTTATTTGAAGATATTCTTTTTCCCAATGTAGGCCTCTTAGCGCTTAGCATGTCCAATTGCAGTTTCTACAGAAAGAGTGTTTCAGAACGGCTCAATCAAAAGTAAGGTTCAACTCTGTTAGTTGAATGCACAGAACAGAAAGAATTTTCACAGAATGCTACTGTGTAGTTTATATTTGAATATATCCCTTTTTCCACTATTACCCTCTTAGCGCTCCGAATGTCCACTTGCATTTTCTACAGAAAGAGTGTTCAGAACTGCGCAGTCAAAAGTATGGTTTAACTCTGTTAGCTTAATGAACATATCAGAAATAAGTTTCACACAATGCTTCTGTGTAGTTTTTATTTGAAGATATTATTTTTCCCAATATAGGCCTCTTAGCGCTCAGAATGTCCAATTGCAGATTCTACAGAAAGAGTGTTTCACAAAGGCTCAATCAAAAGTAAGGTTCACCTCTGTTAGTTGAATGCACAGAACAGAAAGAAGTTTCATACAATGCTTCTGTGTAGTTTATATTTGAACATATTCTTTTTTCCACTATTACCCACTTAGCGCTACGAATGTCCAGTTGCATTTTCTACAGACAGAGTGTTTCAAAACTGCTCAATCAAAAGTATGGTTTAACTCTGTTAGCTGAATGCTCAGATCAGAAAGAAGTTTCACAGAATGCTTCTGTGTAGTTTATATTTGAATATATTCCTTTTTCCACTACTACGCTCTTAGCGCTCCAAATGTCCAGTTGCATTTTCAACAGAAAGAGTGTTCAGATCTGCTCAATCAAAAGTATGGTTTAACTCTGTTAGCTGAATGCACAGATCAGAAAGAAGTTTCACAGAATGATTCTGTGTAGTTTATATTTGGAGACATTCCTTTTTCCACTATTACCCTCTTAGCGCTCCGAATCTCCACTTGCATTTTCTACAGAAAGAGTGTTTCAGAACGGCTCAATCAAAACTAAGTTTCAACTCTTTTAGTTGAACAAACAGAACAGAAAGTAGTTTCACACAATTCTTCTGTGTAGTTTTTATTTGTAGACATTCTTTTTCCCAATATAGGCCTCTTAGCGCTCAGAATGTCCAATTGCAGTTTCTACAGAAAGAGTGTTTCAGAACGGCTCAATCAAAAGTAAGGTTCAACTCTGTTAGTTGAATGCACAGAACAGAAAGAAGTTTCATACAATGCTTCTGTGTAGTTTATATTTGAACATATTCTCTTTTCCACTATTACCCACTTAGCGCTATGATTGTCCAGTTGCATTTTCTACAGACAGAGTGTTTCAAAACTGCTCAATCAAAAGTATGGTTTAACTCTGTTAGCTGTATGCTCAGATCAGAAAGAAGTTTCACAGAATGCTTCTGTGTAGTTTATATTTGAATATATTCCTTTTTCCACTACTACGCTCTTAGCGCTCCAAATGTCCAGTTGCATTTTCAACAGAAAGAGTGTTCAGATCTGCTCAATCAAAAGTATGGTTTAACTCTGTTAGCTGAATGCACAGATCAGAAAGAAGTTTCACCGAATGATTCTGTGTAGTTTATATTTGAAGACATTCCTTTTTCCACTATTACCCTCTTAGCGCTCCGAATCTCCACTTGCATTTTCTACAAAAAGAGTGTTTCATAACTGCTCAATCAAAAATATGTTTTATCTCTGTTAACTGAATTTATAGATCAGAAATAAGTTTCACAGAATGCATCTGTGTAGTTTTTATTTGAAGATATTCTTTTTCCCAATGTAGGCCTCTTAGCGCTTAGCATGTCCAATTGCAGTTTCTACAGAAAGAGTGTTTCAAAACGGCTCAATCAAAAGTAAGGTTCAACTCTGTTAGTTGAATGCACAGAACAGAAAGAATTTTCACAGAATGCTACTGTGTAGTTTATATTTGAATATATTCCTTTTTCCACTATTACCCTCTTAGCGCTCCGAATGTCCACTTGCATTTTCTACAGAAAGAGTGTTCAGAACTGAGCAATCAAAAGTATGGTTTAACTCTGTTAGCTTAATGAACATATCAGAAATAAGTTTCACACAATGCTTCTGTGTAGTTTTTATTTGAAGATATTATTTTTCCCAATAGAGGCCTCTTAGCGCTCAGAATGTCCAATTGCAGTTTCTACAGAAAGAGTGTTTCAGAAAGGCTCAATCAAAAGTAAGGTTCAACTCTGTTAGTTGAATGCACAGAACAGAAAGAAGTTTCATACAATGCTTCTGTGTAGTTTATATTTGAACATATTCTTTTTTCCACGATTACCCACTTAGCGCTACGAATGTCCAGTTGCATTTTCTACAGACAGAGTGCTTCAAAACTGCTCAATCATAAGTATGGTTTAACTCTGTTAGCTGAATGCTCAGATCAGAAAGAAGTTTCACAGAATGCTTCTGTGTAGTTTATATTTGAATATATTCCTTTTTCCACTACTACTCTCTTAGCGCTCCAAATGTCCAGTTGCATTTTCTACAGAAAGAGTGTTCAGATCTGCTCAATCAAAAGTATGGTTTAACTCTGTTAGCTGAATGCACAGATCAGAAAGAAGTTTCACAGAATGATTCTGTGTAGTTTATATTTGGAGACATTCCTTTTTCCACTATTACCCTCTTAGCGCTCCGAATCTCCACTTGCATTTTCTACAGAAAGAGTGTTTCAGAACGGCTCAATCAAAACTAAGGTTCAACTCTTTTAGTTGAACAAACAGAACAGAAAGAAGTTTCACACAATTCTTCTGTGTAGTTTTTATTTGTAGACATTCTTTTTCCCAGTATAGGCCTCTTAGCACTCAGAATGTCCAATTGCAGTTTCTACAGAAAGAGTGTTTCAGAACGGCTCAATCAAAAGTAAGGTTCAACTCTGTTAGTTGAATGCACAGAACAGAAAGAAGTTTCATACAATGCTTCTGTGTAGTTTATATTTGAACATATTCTTTTTTCCACTATTACCCACTTAGCACTACGAATGTCCAGTTGCATTTTCTACAGACAGAGTGTTTCAAAACTGCTCAATCAAAAGTATGGTTTAACTCTGTTAGCTGAATGCTCAGATCAGAAAGAAGTTTCACAGAATGCTTCTGTGTAGTTTATATTTGAATATATTCCTTTTTCCACTAATACGCTCTTACCGCTCCAAATGTCCAGTTGCATTTTCAACAGAAAGAGTGTTCAGATCTGCTCAATCAAAAGTATGGTTTAACTCTGTTAGCTGAATGCACAGATCAGAAAGAAGTTTCACCGAATGATTCTGTGTAGTTTATATTTTAAGACATTCCTTTTTCCACTATTACCCTCTTAGCGCTCCGAATCTCCACTTGCATTTTCTACAAAAAGAGTGTTTCATAACTGCTCAATGAAAAATATGTTTTATCTCTGTTAACTGAATTTACAGATCAGAAATAAGTTGCACAGAATGCATCTGTGTAGTTTTTATTTGAAGATATTCTTTTTCCCAATGTAGGCCTCTTAGCGCTTAGCATGTCCAATTGCAATTTCTACAGAAAGAGTGTTCCAGAACGGCTCAATCAAAAGTAAGGTTCAACTCTGTTAGTTGAATGCACAGAACAGAAAGAATTTTCACAGAATGCTACTGTGTAGTTTATATTTGAATATATCCCTTTTTCCACTATTACCCTCTTAGCGCTCCGAATGTCCACTTGCATTTTCTACAGAAAGAGTGTTCAGAACTGCGCAGTCAAAAGTATGGTTTAACTCTGTTAGCTTAATGAACATATCAGAAATAAGTTTCACACAATGCTTCTGTGTAGTTTTTATTTGAAGATATTATTTTTCCCAATATAGGCCTCTTAGCGCTCAGAATGTCCAATTGCAGATTCTACAGAAAGAGTGTTTCACAAAGGCTCAATCAAAAGTAAGGTTCACCTCTGTTAGTTGAATGCACAGAACAGAAAGAAGTTTCATACAATGCTTCTGTGTAGTTTATATTTGAACATATTCTTTTTTCCACTATTACCCACTTAGCGCTACGAATGTCCAGTTGCATTTTCTACAGACAGAGTGTTTCAAAACTGCTCAATCAAAAGTATGGTTTAACTCTGTTAGCTGAATGCTCAGATCAGAAAGAAGTTTCACAGAATGCTTCTGTGTAGTTTATATTTGAATATATTCCTTTTTCCACTACTACTCTCTTAGCGCTCCAAATATCCAGTTGCATTTTCTACAGAAAGAGTGTTCAGATCTGCTCAATCAAAAGTATGGTTTAACTCTGTTAGCTGAATGCACAGATCAGAAAGAAGTTTCACAGAATGATTCTGTGTAGTTTATATTTGGAGACATTCCTTTTTCCACTATTACCCTCTTAGCGCTCCGAATCTCCACTTGCATTTTCTACAGAAAGAGTGTTTCAGAACGGCTCAATCAAAACTAAGGTTCAACTCTTTTAGTTGAACAAACAGAACAGAAAGAAGTTTCACACAATTCTTCTGTGTAGTTTTTATTTGTAGACATTCTTTTTCCCAATATAGGCCTCTTAGCGCTCAGAATGTCCAATTGCAGTTTCTACAGAAAGAGTGTTTCAGAACGGCTCAATCAAAAGTAAGGTTCAACTCTGTTAGTTGAATGCACAGAACAGAAAGAAGTTTCATACAATGCTTCTGTGTAGTTTATATTTGAACATGTTCTCTTTTCCACTATTACCCACTTAGCGCTATGATTGTCCAGTTGCATTTTCTACAGACAGAGTGTTTCAAAACTGCTCAATCAAAAGTATGGTTTAACTCTGTTAGCTGAATGCTCAGATCAGAAAGAAGTTTCACAGAATGCTTCTGTGTAGTTTATATTTGAATATATTCCTTTTCCCACTACTACTCTCTTAGCGCTCCAAATGTCCAGTTGCATTTTCTACAGAAAGAGTGTTCAGACCTGCTCAATCAAAAGTATGGTTTAACTCTGTTAGCTGAATGCACAGATCAGAAAGAAGTTTCACAGAATGATTCTGTGTAGTTTATATTTGGAGACATTCCTTTTTCCACTATTACCCTCTTAGCGCTCCGAATCTCCACTTGAATTTTCTACAGAAAGAGTGTTTCAGAACGGCTCAATCAAAACTAAGGTTCAACTCTTTTAGTTGAACAAACAGAACAGAAAGAAGTTTCACACAATTCTTCTGTGTAGTTTTTATTTGAAGATATTCTTTTTCCCAATGTAGGCCTCTTAGCGCTTAGCATGTCCAATTGCAGTTTCTACAGAAAGAGTGTTTCAGAACGGCTCAATCAAAAGTAAGATTCAACTCTGTTAGTTGAATGCACAGACCAGAAAGAATTTTCACAGAATGCTACTGTGTAGTTTATATTTGAATATATTACTTTTTCCACTATTACCCTCTTAGCGCTCCGAATGTCCACTTGCATTTTCTACAGAAAGAGTGTTCAGAACTGCGCAATCAAAAGTATGGTTTAACTCTGTTAGCTTAATGAACATATCAGAAATAAGTTTCACACAATGCTTCTGTGTAGTTTTTATTTGAAGATATTATTTTTCCCAATATAGGCCTCTTAGCGCTCAGAATGTCCAATTGCAGTTTCTACAGAAAGAGTGTTTCAGAAAGGCTCAATCAGAAGTAAGGTTCAACTCTGTTAGTTGAATGCACAGAACAGAAAGAAGTTTCATACAATGCTTCTGTGTAGTTTATATTTGAACATATTCTTTTTTCCACTATTACCCACTTAGCGCTACGAATGTCCAGTTGCATTTTCTACAGACAGAGTGTTTCAAAACTGCTCAATCATAAGTATGGTTTAACTCTGTTAGCTGAATGCTCAGATCAGAAAGAAGTTTCACAGAATGCTTCTGTGTAGTTTATATTTGAATATATTCCTTTTTCCACTACTACTCTCTTAGCGCTCCAAATGTCCAGTTGCATTTTCTACAGAAAGAGTGTTCAGATCTGCTCAATCAAAAGTATGGTTTAACTCTGTTAGCTGAATGCACAGATCAGAAAGAAGTTTCACAGAATGATTCTGTGTAGTTTATATTTGGAGACATTCCTTTTTCCACTATTACCCTCTTAGCGCTCCGAATCTCCACTTGCATTTTCTACAGAAAGAGTGTTTCAGAACGGCTCAATCAAAACTAAGGTTCAACTCTTTTAGTTGAACAAACAGAACAGAAAGAAGTTTCACACAATTCTTCTGTGTAGTTTTTATTTGTAGACATTCTTTTTCCCAATATAGGCCTCTTAGCACTCAGAATGTCCAATTGCAGTTTCTACAGAAAGAGTGTTTCAGAACGGCTCAATCAAAAGTAAGGTTCAACTCTGTTAGTTGAATGCACAGAACAGAAAGAAGTTTCATACAATGCTTCTGTGTAGTTTATATTTGAACATATTCTTTTTTCCACTATTACCCACTTAGCGCTACGAATGTCCAGTTGCATTTTCTACAGACAGAGTGTTTCAAAACTGCTCAATCAAAAGTATGGTTTAACTCTGTTAGCTGAATGCTCAGATCAGAAAGAAGTTACACAGAATGCTTCTGTGTAGTTTATATTTGAATATATTCCTTTTTCCACTACTACGCTCTTACCGCTCCAAATGTCCAGTTGCATTTTCAACAGAAAGAGTGTTCAGATCTGCTCAATCAAAAGTATGGTTTAACTCTGTTAGCTGAATGCACAGATCAGAAAGAAGTTTCACCGAATGATTCTGTGTAGTTTATATTTGAAGACATTCCTTTTTCCACTATTACCCCCTTAGCGCTCCGAATCTCCACTTGCATTTTCTACAAAAAGAGTGTTTCATAACTGCTCAATCAAAAATATGTTTTATCTCTGTTAACTGAATTTACAGATCAGAAATAAGTTTCACAGAGTGCATCTGTGTAGTTTTTATTTGAAGATATTCTTTTTCCCAATGTAGGCCTCTTAGCGCTTAGCATGTCCAATTGCAGTTTCTACAGAAAGAGTGTTTCAGAACGGCTCAATCAAAAGTAAGATTCAACTCTGTTAGTTGAATGCACAGAACAGAAAGAATTTTCACAGAATGCTACTGTGTAGTTTATATTTGAATATATTCCTTTTTCCACTATTACCCTCTTAGCGCTCCGAATGTCCACTTGCATTTTCTACAGAAAGAGTGTTCAGAACTGCGCAATCAAAAGTATGGTTTAACTCTGTTAGCTTAATGAACATATCAGAAATAAGTTTCACACAATGCTTCTGTGTAGTTTTTATTTGAAGATATTATTTTTCCCAATATAGGCCTCTTAGCGCTCAGAATGTCCAATTGCAGTTTCTACAGAAAGAGTGTTTCAGAAAGGCTCAATCAAAAGTAAGGTTCAACTCTGTTAGTTGAATGCACAGAACAGAAAGAAGTTTCATACAATGCTTCTGTGTAGTTTATATTTGAACATATTCTTTTTTCCACTATTACCCACTTAGCGCTACGAATGTCCAGTTGCATTTTCTACAGACAGAGTGTTTCAAAACTGCTCAATCATAAGTATGGTTTAACTCTGTTAGCTGAATGCTCAGATCAGAAAGAAGTTTCACAGAATGCTTCTGTGTAGTTTATATTTGAATATATTCCTTTTTCCACTACTACTCTCTTAGCGCTCCAAATGTCCAGTTGCATTTTCTACAGAAAGAGTGTTCAGACCTGCTCAATCAAAAGTATGGTTTAACTCTGTTAGCTGAATGCACAGATCAGAAAGAAGTTTCACAGAATGATTCTGTGTAGTTTATATTTGGAGACATTCCTTTTTCCACTATTACCCTCTTAGCGCTCCGAATCTCCACTTGAATTTTCTACAGAAAGAGTGTTTCAGAACGGCTCAATCAAAACTAAGGTTCAACTCTTTTAGTTGAACAAACAGAACAGAAAGAAGTTTCACACAATTCTTCTGTGTAGTTTTTATTTGAAGATATTCTTTTTCCCAATGTAGGCCTCTTAGCGCTTAGCATGTCCAATTGCAGTTTCTACAGAAAGAGTGTTTCAGAACGGCTCAATCAAAAGTAAGATTCAACTCTGTTAGTTGAATGCACAGACCAGAAAGAATTTTCACAGAATGCTACTGTGTAGTTTATATTTGAATATATTACTTTTTCCACTATTACCCTCTTAGCGCTCCGAATGTCCACTTGCATTTTCTACAGAAAGAGTGTTCAGAACTGCGCAATCAAAAGTATGGTTTAACTCTGTTAGCTTAATGAACATATCAGAAATAAGTTTCACACAATGCTTCTGTGTAGTTTTTATTTGAAGATATTATTTTTCCCAATATAGGCCTCTTAGCGCTCAGAATGTCCAATTGCAGTTTCTACAGAAAGAGTGTTTCAGAAAGGCTCAATCAGAAGTAAGGTTCAACTCTGTTAGTTGAATGCACAGAACAGAAAGAAGTTTCATACAATGCTTCTGTGTAGTTTATATTTGAACATATTCTTTTTTCCACTATTACCCACTTAGCGCTACGAATGTCCAGTTGCATTTTCTACAGACAGAGTGTTTCAAAACTGCTCAATCATAAGTATGGTTTAACTCTGTTAGCTGAATGCTCAGATCAGAAAGAAGTTTCACAGAATGCTTCTGTGTAGTTTATATTTGAATATATTCCTTTTTCCACTACTACTCTCTTAGCGCTCCAAATGTCCAGTTGCATTTTCTACAGAAAGAGTGTTCAGATCTGCTCAATCAAAAGTATGGTTTAACTCTGTTAGCTGAATGCACAGATCAGAAAGAAGTTTCACAGAATGATTCTGTGTAGTTTATATTTGGAGACATTCCTTTTTCCACTATTACCCTCTTAGCGCTCCGAATCTCCACTTGCATTTTCTACAGAAAGAGTGTTTCAGAACGGCTCAATCAAAACTAAGGTTCAACTCTTTTAGTTGAACAAACAGAACAGAAAGAAGTTTCACACAATTCTTCTGTGTAGTTTTTATTTGTAGACATTCTTTTTCCCAATATAGGCCTCTTAGCACTCAGAATGTCCAATTGCAGTTTCTACAGAAAGAGTGTTTCAGAACGGCTCAATCAAAAGTAAGGTTCAACTCTGTTAGTTGAATGCACAGAACAGAAAGATGTTTCATACAATGCTTCTGTGTAGTTTATATTTGAACATATTCTTTTTTCCACTATTACCCACTTAGCGCTACGAATGTCCAGTTGCATTTTCTACAGACAGAGTGTTTCAAAACTGCTCAATCAAAAGTATGGTTTAACTCTGTTAGCTGAATGCTCAGATCAGAAAGAAGTTACACAGAATGCTTCTGTGTAGTTTATATTTGAATATATTCCTTTTTCCACTACTACGCTCTTACCGCTCCAAATGTCCAGTTGCATTTTCAACAGAAAGAGTGTTCAGATCTGCTCAATCAAAAGTATGGTTTAACTCTGTTAGCTGAATGCACAGATCAGAAAGAAGTTTCACCGAATGATTCTGTGTAGTTTATATTTGAAGACATTCCTTTTTCCACTATTACCCTCTTAGCGCTCCGAATCTCCACTTGCATTTTCTACAAAAAGAGTGTTTCATAACTGCTCAATCAAAAATATGTTTTATCTCTGTTAACTGAATTTACAGATCAGAAATAAGTTTCACAGAGTGCATCTGTGTAGTTTTTATTTGAAGATATTCTTTTTCCCAATGTAGGCCTCTTAGCGCTTAGCATGTCCAATTGCAGTTTCTACAGAAAGAGTGTTTCAGAACGGCTCAATCAAAAGTAAGATTCAACTCTGTTAGTTGAATGCACAGAACAGAAAGAATTTTCACAGAATGCTACTGTGTAGTTTATATTTGAATATATTCCTTTTTCCACTATTACCCTCTTAGCGCTCCGAATGTCCACTTGCATTTTCTACAGAAAGACTGTTCAGAACTGCGCAATCAAAAGTATGGTTTAACTCTGTTAGCTTAATGAACATATCAGAAATAAGTTTCACACAATGCTTCTGTGTAGTTTTTATTTGAAGATATTATTTTTCCCAATAGAGGCCTCTTAGCGCTCAGAATGTCCAATTGCAGTTTCTACAGAAAGAGTGTTTCAGAAAGGCTCAATCAAAAGTAAGGTTCAACTCTGTTAGTTGAATGCACAGAACAGAAAGAAGTTTCATACAATGCTTCTGTGTAGTTTATATTTGAACATATTCTTTTTTCCACGATTACCCACTTAGCGCTACGAATGTCCAGTTGCATTTTCTACAGACAGAGTGTTTCAAAACTGCTCAATCAAAAGTATGGTTTAACTCTGTTAGCTGAATGCTCAGATCAGAAAGAAGTTTCACAGAATGCTTCTGTGTAGTTTATATTTGAATATATTCCTT
Organism: Symphalangus syndactylus; assembly: GCF_028878055.3. Lineage (NCBI taxonomy): Eukaryota > Metazoa > Chordata > Mammalia > Primates > Hylobatidae > Symphalangus > Symphalangus syndactylus. The sequence continues at coordinate 160,244,590 of NC_072447.2, read as the reverse complement.
TTTCCACTACTACACTCTTAGCGCTCCAAATGTACAGTTGCATTTTCAACAGAAAGAGTGTTCAGATCTGCTCAATCAAAAGTATGCTTTAACTCTGTTAGCTGAATGCACAGATCAGAAAGAAGTTTCACCGAATGATTCTGTGTAGTTTATATTTGAAGACATTCCTTTTTCCACTATTACCCTCTTAGCGCTCCGAATCTCCACTTGCATTTTCTACAGAAAGAGTGTTTCAGAACGGCTCAATCAAAACTAAGGTTCAGCTCTTTTAGTTGAACAAACAGAACAGAAAGAAGTTTCACACAATTCTTCTGTGTAGTTTTTATTTGTAGACATTCTTTTTCCCAATATAGGCCTCTTAGCACTCAGAATGTCCAATTGAGGTTTCTACAGAAAGAGTGTTTCAGAACGGCTCAATCAAAAGTAAGGTTCAACTCTGTTAGTTGAATGCACAGAACAGAAAGAAGTTTCATACAATGCTTCTGTGTAGTTTATATTTGAACATATTCTTTTTTCCACTATTACCCACTTAGCGCTACGAATGTCCAGTTGCATTTTCAACAGACAGAGTGTTTCAAAACTGCTCAATCAAAAGTATGGTTTAACTCTGTTAGCTGAATGCTCAGATCAGAAAGAAGTTTCACAGAATGCTTCTGTGTAGTTTATATTTGAATATATTCCTTTTTCCACTACTACGCTCTTACCGCTCCAAATGTCCAGTTGCATTTTCAACAGAAAGAGTGTTCAGATCTGCTCAATCAAAAGTATGGTTTAACTCTGTTAGCTGAATGCACAGATCAGAAAGAAGTTTCACCGAATGATTCTGTGTAGTTTATATTTGAAGACATTCCTTTTTCCACTATTACCCTCTTAGCGCTCCGAATCTCCACTTGCATTTTCTACAAAAAGAGTGTTTCATAACTGCTCAATCAAAAATATGTTTTATCTCTGTTAACTGAATTTACAGATCAGAAATAAGTTTCACAGAGTGCATCTGTGTAGTTTTTATTTGAAGATATTCTTTTTCCCAATGTAGGCCTCTTAGCGCTTAGCATGTCCAATTGCAGTTTCTACAGAAAGAGTGTTTCAGAACGGCTCAATCAAAAGTAAGGTTCAACTCTGTTAGTTGAATGCACAGAACAGAAAGAATTTTCACAGAATGCTACTGTGTAGTTTATATTTGAATATATTCCTTTTTCCACTATTACCCTCTTAGTGCTCCGAATGTCCACTTGCATTTTCTACAGAAAGAGTGTTCAGAACTGCGTAATCAAAAGTATGGTTTAACTCTGTTAGCTTAATGAACATATCAGAAATAAGTTTCACACAATGCTTCTGTGTAGTTTTTATTTGAAGATATTATTATTCCCAATAGAGGCCTCTTAGCGCTCAGAATGTCCAATTGCAGTTTCTACAGAAAGAGTGTTTCAGAAAGGCTCAATCAAAAGTAAGTTTCAACTCTGTTAGTTGAATGCACAGAACAGAAAGAAGTTTCATACAATGCTTCTGTGTAGTTTATATTTTAACATATTCTTTTTTCCACTATTACCCACTTAGCGCTACGAATGTCCAGTTGCATTTTCTACAGACAGAGTGTTTCAAAACTGCTCAATCAAAAGTATGGTTTAACTCTGTTAGCTGAATGCTCAGATCAGAAAGAAGTTTCACAGAATGCTTCTGTGTAGTTTATATTTGAATATATTCCTTTTTCCACTACTACTCTCTTAGCGCTCGAAATGTCCAGTTGCATTTTCTACAGAAAGAGTGTTCAGATCTGCTCAATCAAAAGTATGGTTTAACTCTGTTAGCTGAATGCACAGATCAGAAAGAAGTTTCACAGAATGATTCTGTGTAGTTTATATTTGGAGACATTCCTTTTTCCACTATTACCCGCTTAGCGCTCCGAATCTCCACTTGCATTTTCTACAGAAAGAGTGTTTCAGAACGGCTCAATCAAAACTAAGGTTCAACTCTTTTAGTTGAACAAACAGAACAGAAAGAAGTTTCACACAATTCTTCTGTGTAGTTTTTATTTGTAGACATTCTTTTTCCCAATATAGGCCTCTTAGCACTCAGAATGTCCAATTGCAGTTTCTACAGAAAGAGTGTTTCAGAACGGCTCAATCAAAAGTAAGGTTCAACTCTGTTAGTTGAATGCACAGAACAGAAAGAAGTTTCATACAATGCTTCTGTGTAGTTTATATTTGAACATATTCTTTTTTCCACTATTACCCACTTAGCGCTACGAATGTCCAGTTGCATTTTCAACAGACAGAGTGTTTCAAAACTGCTCAATCAAAAGTATGGTTTAACTCTGTTAGCTGAATGCTCAGATCAGAAAGAAGTTTCACAGAATGCTTCTGTGTAGTTTATATTTGAATATATTCCTTTTTCCACTACTACGCTCTTACCGCTCCAAATGTCCAGTTGCATTTTCAACAGAAAGAGTGTTCAGATCTGCTCAATCAAAAGTATGGTTTAACTCTGTTAGCTGAATGCACAGATCAGAAAGAAGTTTCACCGAATGATTCTGTGTAGTTTATATTTGAAGACATTCGTTTTTCCACTATTACCCTCTTAGCGCTCCGAATCTCCACTTGCATTTTCTACAAAAAGAGTGTTTCATAACTGCTCAATCAAAAATATGTTTTATCTCTGTTAACTGAATTTACAGATCAGAAATAAGTTTCACAGAGTGCATCTGTGTAGTTTTTATTTGAAGATATTCTTTTTCCCAATGTAGGCCTCTTAGCGCTTAGCATGTCCAATTGCAGTTTCTACAGAAAGAGTGTTTCAGAACGGCTCAATCAAAAGTAAGGTTCAACTTTGTTAGTTGAATGCACAGAACAGAAAGAATTTTCACAGAATGCTACTGTGTAGTTTATATTTGAATATATTCCTTTTTCCACTATTACCCTCTTAGCGCTCCGAATGTCCACTTGCATTTTCTACAGAAAGAGTGTTCAGAACTGCGTAATCAAAAGTATGGTTTAACTCTGTTAGCTTAATGAACATATCAGAAATAAGTTTCACACAATGCTTCTGTGTAGTTTTTATTTGAAGATATTATTATTCCCAATAGAGGCCTCTTAGCGCTCAGAATGTCCAATTGCAGTTTCTACAGAAAGAGTGTTTCAGAAAGGCTCAATCAAAAGTAAGTTTCAACTCTGTTAGTTGAATGCACAGAACAGAAAGAAGTTTCATACAATGCTTCTGTGTAGTTTATATTGAACATATTCTTTTTTCCACTATTACCCACTTAGAGCTACGAATGTCCAGTTGCATTTTCTACAGAGAGAGTGTTTCAAAACTGCTCAATCAAAAGTATGGTTTAACTCTGTTAGCTGAATGCTCAGATCAGAAAGAAGTTTCACAGAATGCTTCTGTGTAGTTTATATTTGAATATATTCCTTTTTCCACTACTACTCTCTTAGCGCTCGAAATGTCCAGTTGCATTTTCTACAGAAAGAGTGTTCAGATCTGCTCAATCAAATGTATGGTTTAACTCTGTTAGCTGAATGCACAGATCAGAAAGAAGTTTCACAGAATGATTCTGTGTAGTTTATATTTGGAGACATTCCTTTTTCCACTATTACCCTCTTAGCGCTCCGAATCTCCACTTGCATTTTCTACAGAAAGAGTGTTTCAGAACGGCTCAATCAAAACTAAGGTTCAACTCTTTTAGTTGAACAAACAGAACAGAAAGAAGTTTCACACAATTCTTCTGTGTAGTTTTTATTTGAAGATATTATTTTTCCCAATAGAGGCCTCTTAGCGCTCGGAATGTCCAATTGCAGTTTCTACAGAAAGAGTGTTTCAGAAAGGCTCAATCAAAAGTAAGGTTCAACTCTGTTAGTTGAATGCACAGAACAGAAAGAAGTTTCATACAATGCTTCTGTGTAGTTTATATTTGAACATATTCTTTTTTCCACTATTACCCACTTAGCGCTACGAATGTCCAGTTGCATTTTCTACAGACAGAGTGTTTCAAAACTGCTCAATCATAAGTATGGTTTAACTCTGTTAGCTGAATGCTCAGATCAGAAAGAAGTTTCACAGAATGCTTCTGTGTAGTTTATATTTGAATATATTCCTTTTTCCACTACTACTCTCTTAGCGCTCCAAATGTCCAGTTGCATTTTCTACAGAAAGAGTGTTCAGATCTGCTCAATCAAAAGTATGGTTTAACTCTGTTAGCTGAATGCACAGATCAGAAAGAAGTTTCACAGAATGATTCTGTGTAGTTTATATTTGGAGACATTCCTTTTTCCACTATTACCCTCTTAGCGCTCCGAATCTCCACTTGCATTTTCTACAGAAAGAGTGTTTCAGAACGGCTCAATCAAAACTAAGGTTCAACTCTTTTAGTTGAACAAACAGAACAGAAAGAAGTTTCACACAATTCTTCTGTGTAGTTTTTATTTGTAGACATTCTTTTTCCCAATATAGGCCTCTTAGCACTCAGAATGTCCAATTGCAGTTTCTACAGAAAGAGTGTTTCAGAACGGCTCAATCAAATGTAAGGTTCAACTCTGTTAGTTGAATGCACAGAACAGAAAGAAGTTTCATACAATGCTTCTGTGTAGTTTATATTTGAACATATTCTTTTTTCCACTATTACCCACTTAGCGCTATGAATGTCCAGTTGCATTTTCTACAGACAGAGTGTTTCAAAACTGCTCAATCAAAAGTATGGTTTAACTCTGTTAGCTGAATGCTCAGATCAGAAAGAAGTTTCACAGAATGCTTCTGTGTAGTTTATATTTGAATATATTCCTTTTTCCACTACTACGCTCTTACCGCTCCAAATGTCCAGTTGCATTTTCAACAGAAAGAGTGTTCAGATCTGCTCAATCAAAAGTATGGTTTAACTCTGTTAGCTGAATGCACAGATCAGAAACAAGTTTCACCGAATGATTCTGTGTAGTTTATATTTGAAGACATTCCTTTTTCCACTATTACCCACTTAGCGCTCCGAATCTCCACTTGCATTTTCTACAAAAAGAGTGTTTCATAACTGCTCAATCAAAAATATGTTTTATCTCTGTTAACTGAATTTACAGATCAGAAATAAGTTTCACAGAGTGCATCTGTGTAGTTTTTATTTGAAGATATTCTTTTTCCCAATGTAGGCCTCTTAGCGCTTAGCATGTCCAATTGCAGTTTCTACAGAAAGAGTGTTTCAGAACGGCTCAATCAAAAGTAAGGTTCAACACTGTTAGTTGAATGCACAGAACAGAAAGAATTTTCACAGAATGCTACTGTGTAGTTTATATTTGAATATATTCCTTTTTCCACTATTACCCTCTTAGTGCTCCGAATGTCCACTTGCATTTTCTACAGAAAGAGTGTTCAGAACTGCGTAATCAAAAGTATGGTTTAATTCTGTTAGCTTAATGAACATATCAGAAATAAGTTTCACACAATGCTTCTGTGTAGTTTTTATTTGAAGATATTATTATTCCCAATATAGGCCTCTTAGCGCTCAGAATGTCCAATTGCAGATTCTACAGAAAGAGTGTTTCAGAAAGGCTCAATCAAAAGTAAGGTTCACCTCTGTTAGTTGAATGCACAGAACAGAAAGAAGTTTCATACAATGCTTCTGTGTAGTTTATATTTGAACATATTCTTTTTTCCACTATTACCCACTTAGCGCTACGAATGTCCAGTTGCATTTTCTACAGACAGAGTGTTTCAAAACTGCTCAATCAAAAGTATGGTTTAACTCTGTTAGCTGAATGCTCAGATCAGAAAGAAGTTTCACAGAATGCTTCTGTGTAGTTTATATTTGAATATATTCCTTTTTCCACTACTACTCTCTTAGCGCTCCAAATGTCCAGTTGCATTTTCCACAGAAAGAGTGTTCAGATCTGCTCAATCAAAAGTATGGTTTAACTCTGTTAGCTGAATGCACAGATCAGAAAGAAGTTTCACAGAATGATTCTGTGTAGTTTATATTTGGAGACATTCCTTTTTCCACTATTACCCTCTTAGCGCTCCGAATCTCCACTTGCATTTTCTACAGAAAGAGTGTTTCAGAACGGCTCAATCAAAACTAAGGTTCAACTCTTTTAGTTGAACAAACAGAACAGAAAGAAGTTTCACACAATTCTTCTGTGTAGTTTTTATTTGTAGACATTCTTTTTCCCAATATAGGCCTCTTAGCGCTCAGAATGTCCAATTGCAGTTTCTACAGAAAGAGTGTTTCAGAACGGCTCAATCAAAAGTAAGGTTCAACTCTGTTAGTTGAATGCACAGAACAGAAAGAAGTTTCATACAATGCTTCTGTGTAGTTTATATTTGAACATATTCTCTTTTCCACTATTACCCACTTAGCGCTATGATTGTCCAGTTGCATTTTCTACAGACAGAGTGTTTCAAAACTGCTCAATCAAAAGTATGGTTTAACTCTGTTAGCTGTATGCTCAGATCAGAAAGAAGTTTCACAGAATGCTTCTGTGTAGTTTATATTTGAATATATTCCTTTTTCCACTACTTCGCTCTTAGCGCTCCAAATGTCCAGTTGCATTTTCAACAGAAAGAGTGTTCAGATCTGCTCAATCAAAAGTATGGTTTAACTCTGTTAGCTGAATGCACAGATCAGAAAGAAGTTTCACCGAATGATTCTGTGTAGTTTATATTTGAAGACATTCCTTTTTCCACTATTACCCTCTTAGCGCTCCGAATCTCCACTTGCATTTTCTACAAAAAGAGTGTTTCATAACTGCTCAATCAAAAATATGTTTTATCTCTGTTAACTGAATTTATAGATCAGAAATAAGTTTCACAGAATGCATCTGTGTAGTTTTTATTTGAAGATATTCTTTTTCCCAATGTAGGCCTCTTAGCGCTTAGCATGTCCAATTGCAGTTTCTACAGAAAGAGTGTTTCAGAACGGCTCAATCAAAAGTAAGGTTCAACTCTGTTAGTTGAATGCACAGAACAGAAAGAATTTTCACAGAATGCTACTGTGTAGTTTATATTTGAATATATTCCTTTTTCCACTATTACACTCTTAGCGCTCCGAATGTCCACTTGCATTTTCTACAGAAAGAGTGTTCAGAACTGCGCAATCAAAAGTATGGTTTAACTCTGTTAGCTTAATGAACATATCAGAAATAAGTTTCACACAATGCTTCTGTGTAGTTTTTATTTGAAGATATTATTTTTCCCAATAGAGGCCTCTTAGCGCTCAGAATGTCCAATTGCAGTTTCTACAGAAAGAGTGTTTCAGAAAGGCTCAATCAAAAGTAAGGTTCAACTCTGTTAGTTGAATGCACAGAACAGAAAGAAGTTTCATACAATGCTTCTGTGTAGTTTATATTTGAACATATTCTTTTTTCCACGATTACCCACTTAGCGCTACGAATGTCCAGTTGCATTTTCTACAGACAGAGTGTTTCAAAACTGCTCAATCAAAAGTATGGTTTAACTCTGTTAGCTGAATGCTCAGATCAGAAAGAAGTTTCACAGAATGCTTCTGTGTAGTTTATATTTGAATATATTCCTTTTTCCACTACTACACTCTTAGCGCTCCAAATGTCCAGTTGCATTTTCAACAGAAAGAGTGTTCAGATCTGCTCAATCAAAAGTATGCTTTAACTCTGTTAGCTGAATGCACAGATCAGAAAGAAGTTTCACCGAATGATTCTGTGTAGTTTATATTTGAAGACATTCCTTTTTCCACTATTACCCTCTTAGCGCTCCGAATCTCCACTTGCATTTTCTACAGAAAGAGTGTTTCAGAACGGCTCAATCAAAACTAAGGTTCAGCTCTTTTAGTTGAACAAACAGAACAGAAAGAAGTTTCACACAATTCTTCTGTGTAGTTTTTATTTGTAGACATTCTTTTTCCCAATATAGGCCTCTTAGCACTCAGAATGTCCAATTGCAGTTTCTACAGAAAGAGTGTTTCAGAATGGCTCAATCAAAAGTAAGGTTCAACTCTGTTAGTTGAATGCACAGAACAGAAAGAAGTTTCATACAATGCTTCTGTGTAGTTTATATTTGAACATATTCTTTTTTCCACTATTACCCACTTAGCGCTACGAATGTCCAGTTGCATTTTCTACAGACAGAGTGTTTCAAAACTGCTCAATCAAAAGTATGGTTTAACTCTGTTAGCTGAATGCTCAGATCAGAAAGAAGTTTCACAGAATGCTTCTGTGTAGTTTATATTTGAATATATTCCTTTTTCCACTACTACTCTCTTAGCGCTCCAAATGTCCAGTTGCATTTTCCACAGAAAGAGTGTTCAGATCTGCTCAATCAAAAGTATGGTTTAACTCTGTTAGCTGAATGCACAGATCAGAAAGAAGTTTCACAGAATGATTCTGTGTAGTTTATATTTGGAGACATTCCTTTTTCCACTATTACCCTCTTAGCGCTCCGAATCTCCACTTGCATTTTCTACAGAAAGAGTGTTTCAGAACGGCTCAATCAAAACTAAGGTTCAACTCTTTTAGTTGAACAAACAGAACAGAAAGAAGTTTCACACAATTCTTCTGTGTAGTTTTTATTTGTAGACATTCTTTTTCCCAATATAGGCCTCTTAGCGCTCAGAATGTCCAATTGCAGTTTCTACAGAAAGAGTGTTTCAGAACGGCTCAATCAAAAGTAAGGTTCAACTCTGTTAGTTGAATGCACAGAACAGAAAGAAGTTTCATACAATGCTTCTGTGTAGTTTATATTTGAACATATTCTCTTTTCCACTATTACCCACTTAGCGCTATGATTGTCCAGTTGCATTTTCTACAGACAGAGTGTTTCAAAACTGCTCAATCAAAAGTATGGTTTAACTCTGTTAGCTGTATGCTCAGATCAGAAAGAAGTTTCACAGAATGCTTCTGTGTAGTTTATATTTGAATATATTCCTTTTTCCACTACTTCGCTCTTAGCGCTCCAAATGTCCAGTTGCATTTTCAACAGAAAGAGTGTTCAGATCTGCTCAATCAAAAGTATGGTTTAACTCTGTTAGCTGAATGCACAGATCAGAAAGAAGTTTCACCGAATGATTCTGTGTAGTTTATATTTGAAGACATTCCTTTTTCCACTATTACCCTCTTAGCGCTCCGAATCTCCACTTGCATTTTCTACAAAAAGAGTGTTTCATAACTGCTCAATCAAAAATATGTTTTATCTCTGTTAACTGAATTTATAGATCAGAAATAAGTTTCACAGAATGCATCTGTGTAGTTTTTATTTGAAGATATTCTTTTTCCCAATGTAGGCCTCTTAGCGCTTAGCATGTCCAATTGCAGTTTCTACAGAAAGAGTGTTTCAGAACGGCTCAATCAAAAGTAAGGTTCAACTCTGTTAGTTGAATGCACAGAACAGAAAGAATTTTCACAGAATGCTACTGTGTAGTTTATATTTGAATATATTCCTTTTTCCACTATTACACTCTTAGCGCTCCGAATGTCCACTTGCATTTTCTACAGAAAGAGTGTTCAGAACTGCGCAATCAAAAGTATGGTTTAACTCTGTTAGCTTAATGAACATATCAGAAATAAGTTTCACACAATGCTTCTGTGTAGTTTTTATTTGAAGATATTATTTTTCCCAATAGAGGCCTCTTAGCGCTCAGAATGTCCAATTGCAGTTTCTACAGAAAGAGTGTTTCAGAAAGGCTCAATCAAAAGTAAGGTTCAACTCTGTTAGTTGAATGCACAGAACAGAAAGAAGTTTCATACAATGCTTCTGTGTAGTTTATATTTGAACATATTCTTTTTTCCACGATTACCCACTTAGCGCTACGAATGTCCAGTTGCATTTTCTACAGACAGAGTGTTTCAAAACTGCTCAATCAAAAGTATGGTTTAACTCTGTTAGCTGAATGCTCAGATCAGAAAGAAGTTTAACAGAATGCTTCTGTGTAGTTTATATTTGAATATATTCCTTTTTCCACTACTACACTCTTAGCGCTCCAAATGTCCAGTTGCATTTTCAACAGAAAGAGTGTTCAGATCTGCTCAATCAAAAGTATGCTTTAACTCTGTTAGCTGAATGCACAGATCAGAAAGAAGTTTCACCGAATGATTCTGTGTAGTTTATATTTGAAGACATTCCTTTTTCCACTATTACCCTCTTAGCGCTCCGAATCTCCACTTGCATTTTCTACAGAAAGAGTGTTTCAGAACGGCTCAATCAAAACTAAGGTTCAGCTCTTTTAGTTGAACAAACAGAACAGAAAGAAGTTTCACACAATTCTTCTGTGTAGTTTTTATTTGTAGACATTCTTTTTCCCAATATAGGCCTCTTAGCACTCAGAATGTCCAATTGCAGTTTCTACAGAAAGAGTGTTTCAGAATGGCTCAATCAAAAGTAAGGTTCAACTCTGTTAGTTGAATGCACAGAACAGAAAGAAGTTTCATACAATGCTTCTGTGTAGTTTATATTTGAACATATTCTTTTTTCCACTATTACCCACTTAGCGCTACGAATGTCCAGTTGCATTTTCAACAGACAGAGTGTTTCAAAACTGCTCAATCAAAAGTATGGTTTAACTCTGTTAGCTGAATGCTCAGATCAGAAAGAAGTTTCACAGAATGCTTCTGTGTAGTTTATATTTGAATATATTCCTTTTTCCACTACTACGCTCTTACCGCTCCAAATGTCCAGTTGCATTTTCAACAGAAAGAGTGTTCAGATCTGCTCAATCAAAAGTATGGTTTAACTCTGTTAGCTGAATGCACAGATCAGAAAGAAGTTTCACCGAATGATTCTGTGTAGTTTATATTTGAAGACATTCCTTTTTCCACTATTACCCTCTTAGCGCTCCGAATCTCCACTTGCATTTTCTACAAAAAGAGTGTTTCATAACTGCTCAATCAAAAATATGTTTTATCTCTGTTAACTGAATTTACAGATCAGAAATAAGTTTCACAGAGTGCATCTGTGTAGTTTTTATTTGAAGATATTCTTTTTCCCAATGTAGGCCTCTTAGCGCTTAGCATGTCCAATTGCAGTTTCTACAGAAAGAGTGTTTCAGAACGGCTCAATCAAAAGTAAGGTTCAACTCTGTTAGTTGAATGCACAGAACAGAAAGAATTTTCACAGAATGCTACTGTGTAGTTTATATTTGAATATATTCCTTTTTCCACTATTACCCTCTTAGTGCTCCGAATGTCCACTTGCATTTTCTACAGAAAGAGTGTTCAGAACTGCGTAATCAAAAGTATGGTTTAACTCTGTTAGCTTAATGAACATATCAGAAATAAGTTTCACACAATGCTTCTGTGTAGTTTTTATTTGAAGATATTATTATTCCCAATAGAGGCCTCTTAGCGCTCAGAATGTCCAATTGCAGTTTCTACAGAAAGAGTGTTTCAGAAAGGCTCAATCAAAAGTAAGTTTCAACTCTGTTAGTTGAATGCACAGAACAGAAAGAAGTTTCATACAATGCTTCTGTGTAGTTTATATTTGAACATATTCTTTTTTCCACTATTACCCACTTAGCGCTACGAATGTCCAGTTGCATTTTCTACAGACAGAGTGTTTCAAAACTGCTCAATCAAAAGTATGGTTTAACTCTGTTAGCTGAATGCTCAGATCAGAAAGAAGTTTCACAGAATGCTTCTGTGTAGTTTATATTTGAATATATTCCTTTTTCCACTACTACTCTCTTAGCGCTCCAAATGTCCAGTTGCATTTTCTACAGAAAGAGTGTTCAGATCTGCTCAATCAAAAGTATGGTTTAACTCTGTTAGCTGAATGCACAGATCAGAAAGAAGTTTCACAGAATGATTCTGTGTAGTTTATATTTGGAGACATTCCTTTTTCCACTATTACCCTCTTAGCGCTCCGAATCTCCACTTGCATTTTCTACAGAAAGAGTGTTTCAGAACGGCTCAATCAAAACTAAGGTTCAACTCTTTAATTGAACAAACAGAACAGAAAGAAGTTTCACACAATTCTTCTGTGTAGTTTTTATTTGAAGATATTATTTTTCCCAATAGAGGCCTCTTAGCGCTCGGAATGTCCAATTGCAGTTTCTACAGAAAGAGTGTTTCAGAAAGGCTCAATTAAAAGTAAGGTTCAACTCTGTTAGTTGAATGCACAGAACAGAAAGAAGTTTCATACAATGCTTCTGTGTAGTTTATATTTGAACATATTCTTTTTTCCACGATTACCCACTTAGCGCTACGAATGTCCAGTTGCATTTTCTACAGACAGAGTGTTTCAAAACTGCTCAATCAAAAGTATGGTTTAACTCTGTTAGCTGAATGCTCAGATCAGAAAGAAGTTTCACAGAATGCTTCTGTGTAGTTTATATTTGAATATATTCCTTTTTCCACTACTACACTCTTAGCGCTCCAAATGTCCAGTTGCATTTTCAACAGAAAGAGTGTTCAGATCTGCTCAATCAAAAGTATGGTTTAACTCTGTTAGCTGAATGCACAGATCAGAAAGAAGTTTCACCGAATGATTCTGTGTAGTTTATATTTGAAGACATTCCTTTTTCCACTATTACCCTCTTAGCGCTCCGAATCTCCACTTGCATTTTCTACAGAAAGAGTGTTTCAGAACGGCTCAATCAAAACTAAGGTTCAACTCTTTTAGTTGAACAAACAGAACAGAAAGAAGTTTCACACAATTCTTCTGTGTAGTTTTTATTTGTAGACATTCTTTTTCCCAATATAGGCCTCTTAGCACTCAGAAAGTCCAATTGCAGTTTCTACAGAAAGAGTGTTTCAGAACGGCTCAATCAAAAGTAAGGTTCAACTCTGTTAGTTGAATGCACAGAACAGAAAGAAGTTTCATACAATGCTTCTGTGTAGTTTATATTTGAACATATTCTTTTTTCCACTATTACCCACTTAGCGCTACGAATGTCCAGTTGCATTTTCAACAGACAGAGTGTTTCAAAACTGCTCAATCAAAAGTATGGTTTAACTCTGTTAGCTGAATGCTCAGATCAGAAAGAAGTTTCACAGAATGCTTCTGTGTAGTTTATATTTGAATATATTCCTTTTTCCACTACTACGCTCTTACCGCTCCAAATGTCCAGTTGCATTTTCAACAGAAAGAGTGTTCAGATCTGCTCAATCAAAAGTATGGTTTAACTCTGTTAGCTGAATGCACAGATCAGAAAGAAGTTTCACCGAATGATTCTGTGTAGTTTATATTTGAAGACATTCCTTTTTCCACTATTACCCTCTTAGCGCTCCGAATCTCCACTTGCATTTTCTACAAAAAGAGTGTTTCATAACTGCTCAATCAAAAATATGTTTTATCTCTGTTAACTGAATTTACAGATCAGAAATAAGTTTCACAGAGTGCATCTGTGTAGTTTTTATTTGAAGATATTCTTTTTCCCAATGTAGGCCTCTTAGCGCTTAGCATGTCCAATTGCAGTTTCTACAGAAAGAGTGTTTCAGAACGGCTCAATCAAAAGTAAGGTTCAACTCTGTTAGTTGAATGCACAGAACAGAAAGAATTTTCACAGAATGCTACTGTGTAGTTTATATTTGAATATATTCCTTTTTCCACTATTACCCTCTTAGTGCTCCGAATGTCCACTTGCATTTTCTACAGAAAGAGTGTTCAGAACTGCGTAATCAAAAGTATGGTTTAACTCTGTTAGCTTAATGAACATATCAGAAATAAGTTTCACACAATGCTTCTGTGTAGTTTTTATTTGAAGATATTATTATTCCCAATAGAGGCCTCTTAGCGCTCAGAATGTCCAATTGCAGTTTCTACAGAAAGAGTGTTTCAGAAAGGCTCAATCAAAAGTAAGTTTCAACTCTGTTAGTTGAATGCACAGAACAGAAAGAAGTTTCATACAATGCTTCTGTGTAGTTTATATTTGAACATATTCTTTTTTCCACTATTACCCACTTAGCGCTACGAATGTCCAGTTGCATTTTCTACAGACAGAGTGTTTCAAAACTGCTCAATCAAAAGTATGGTTTAACTCTGTTAGCTGAATGCTCAGATCAGAAAGAAGTTTCACAGAATGCTTCTGTGTAGTTTATATTTGAATATATTCCTTTTTCCACTACTACTCTCTTAGCGCTCGAAATGTCCAGTTGCATTTTCTACAGAAAGAGTGTTCAGATCTGCTCAATCAAAAGTATGGTTTAACTCTGTTAGCTGAATGCACAGATCAGAAAGAAGTTTCACAGAATGATTCTGTGTAGTTTATATTTGGAGACATTCCTTTTTCCACTATTACCCTCTTAGCGCTCCGAATCTCCACTTGCATTTTCTACAGAAAGAGTGTTTCAGAACGGCTCAATCAAAACTAAGGTTCAGCTCTTTTAGTTGAACAAACAGAACAGAAAGAAGTTTCACACAATTCTTCTGTGTAGTTTTTATTTGTAGACATTCTTTTTCCCAATATAGGCCTCTTAGCACTCAGAATGTCCAATTGCAGTTTCTACAGAAAGAGTGTTTCAGAATGGCTCAATCAAAAGTAAGGTTCAACTCTGTTAGTTGAATGCACAGAACAGAAAGAAGTTTCATACAATGCTTCTGTGTAGTTTATATTTGAACATATTCTTTTTTCCACTATTACCCACTTAGCGCTACGAATGTCCAGTTGCATTTTCAACAGACAGAGTGTTTCAAAACTGCTCAATCAAAAGTATGGTTTAACTCTGTTAGCTGAATGCTCAGATCAGAAAGAAGTTTCACAGAATGCTTCTGTGTAGTTTATATTTGAATATATTCCTTTTTCCACTACTACGCTCTTACCGCTCCAAATGTCCAGTTGCATTTTCAACAGAAAGAGTGTTCAGATCTGCTCAATCAAAAGTATGGTTTAACTCTGTTAGCTGAATGCACAGATCAGAAAGAAGTTTCACCGAATGATTCTGTGTATTTTATATTTGAAGACATTCCTTTTTCCACTATTACCCTCTTAGCGCTCCGAATCTCCACTTGCATTTTCTACAAAAAGAGTGTTTCATAACTGCTCAATCAAAAATATGTTTTATCTCTGTTAACTGAATTTACAGATCAGAAATAAGTTTCACAGAGTGCATCTGTGTAGTTTTTATTTGAAGATATTCTTTTTCCCAATGTAGGCCTCTTAGCGCTTAGCATGTCCAATTGCAGTTTCTACAGAAAGAGTGTTTCAGAACGGCTCAATCAAAAGTAAGGTTCAACTCTGTTAGTTGAATGCACAGAACAGAAAGAATTTTCACAGAATGCTACTGTGTAGTTTATATTTGAATATATTCCTTTTTCCACTATTACCCTCTTAGTGCTCCGAATGTCCACTTGCATTTTCTACAGAAAGAGTGTTCAGAACTGCGTAATCAAAAGTATGGTTTAACTCTGTTAGCTTAATGAACATATCAGAAATAAGTTTCACACAATGCTTCTGTGTAGTTTTTATTTGAAGATATTATTATTCCCAATAGAGGCCTCTTAGCGCTCAGAATGTCCAATTGCAGTTTCTACAGAAAGAGTGTTTCAGAAAGGCTCAATCAAAAGTAAGTTTCAACTCTGTTAGTTGAATGCACAGAACAGAAAGAAGTTTCATACAATGCTTCTGTGTAGTTTATATTTGAACATATTCTTTTTTCCACTATTACCCACTTAGCGCTACGAATGTCCAGTTGCATTTTCTACAGACAGAGTGTTTCAAAACTGCTCAATCAAAAGTATGGTTTAACTCTGTTAGCTGAATGCTCAGATCAGAAAGAAGTTTCACAGAATGCTTCTGTGTAGTTTATATTTGAATATATTCCTTTTTCCACTACTACTCTCTTAGCGCTCGAAATGTCCAGTTGCATTTTCTACAGAAAGAGTGTTCAGATCTGCTCAATCAAAAGTATGGTTTAACTCTGTTAGCTGAATGCACAGATCAGAAAGAAGTTTCACAGAATGATTCTGTGTAGTTTATATTTGGAGACATTCCTTTTTCCACTATTACCCTCTTAGCGCTCCGAATCTCCACTTGCATTTTCTACAGAAAGAGTGTTTCAGAACGGCTCAATCAAAACTAAGGTTCAACTCTTTAATTGAACAAACAGAACAGAAAGAAGTTTCACACAATTCTTCTGTGTAGTTTTTATTTGAAGATATTATTTTTCCCAATAGAGGCCTCTTAGCGCTCGGAATGTCCAATTGCAGTTTCTACAGAAAGAGTGTTTCAGAAAGGCTCAATTAAAAGTAAGGTTCAACTCTGTTAGTTGAATGCACAGAACAGAAAGAAGTTTCATACAATGCTTCTGTGTAGTTTATATTTGAACATATTCTTTTTTCCACGATTACCCACTTAGCGCTACGAATGTCCAGTTGCATTTTCTACAGACAGAGTGTTTCAAAACTGCTCAATCAAAAGTATGGTTTAACTCTGTTAGCTGAATGCTCAGATCAGAAAGAAGTTTCACAGAATGCTTCTGTGTAGTTTATATTTGAATATATTCCTTTTTCCACTACTACACTCTTAGCGCTCCAAATGTCCAGTTGCATTTTCAACAGAAAGAGTGTTCAGATCTGCTCAATCAAAAGTATGGTTTAACTCTGTTAGCTGAATGCACAGATCAGAAAGAAGTTTCACCGAATGATTCTGTGTAGTTTATATTTGAAGACATTCCTTTTTCCACTATTACCCTCTTAGCGCTCCGAATCTCCACTTGCATTTTCTACAGAAAGAGTGTTTCAGAACGGCTCAATCAAAACTAAGGTTCAACTCTTTTAGTTGAACAAACAGAACAGAAAGAAGTTTCACACAATTCTTCTGTGTAGTTTTTATTTGTAGACATTCTTTTTCCCAATATAGGCCTCTTAGCACTCAGAAAGTCCAATTGCAGTTTCTACAGAAAGAGTGTTTCAGAACGGCTCAATCAAAAGTAAGGTTCAACTCTGTTAGTTGAATGCACAGAACAGAAAGAAGTTTCATACAATGCTTCTGTGTAGTTTATATTTGAACATATTCTTTTTTCCACTATTACCCACTTAGCGCTACGAATGTCCAGTTGCATTTTCAACAGACAGAGTGTTTCAAAACTGCTCAATCAAAAGTATGGTTTAACTCTGTTAGTTGAATGCACAGAACAGAAAGAAGTTTCATACAATGCTTCTGTGTAGTTTATATTTGAACATATTCTTTTTTCCACTATTACCCACTTAGCGCTACGAATGTCCAGTTGCATTTTCAACAGACAGAGTGTTTCAAAACTGCTCAATCAAAAGTATGGTTTAACTCTGTTAGCTGAATGCTCAGATCAGAAAGAAGTTTCACAGAATGCTTCTGTGTAGTTTATATTTGAATATATTCCTTTTTCCACTACTACGCTCTTACCGCTCCAAATGTCCAGTTGCATTTTCAACAGAAAGAGTGTTCAGATCTGCTCAATCAAAAGTATGGTTTAACTCTGTTAGCTGAATGCACAGATCAGAAAGAAGTTTCACCGAATGATTCTGTGTAGTTTATATTTGAAGACATTCCTTTTTCCACTATTACCCTCTTAGCGCTCCGAATCTCCACTTGCATTTTCTACAAAAAGAGTGTTTCATAACTGCTCAATCAAAAATATGTTTTATCTCTGTTAACTGAATTTACAGATCAGAAATAAGTTTCACAGAGTGCATCTGTGTAGTTTTTATTTGAAGATATTCTTTTTCCCAATGTAGGCCTCTTAGCGCTTAGCATGTCCAATTGCAGTTTCTACAGAAAGAGTGTTTCAGAACGGCTCAATCAAAAGTAAGGTTCAACTCTGTTAGTTGAATGCACAGAACAGAAAGAATTTTCACAGAATGCTACTGTGTAGTTTATATTTGAATATATTCCTTTTTCCACTATTACCCTCTTAGTGCTCCGAATGTCCACTTGCATTTTCTACAGAAAGAGTGTTCAGAACTGCGTAATCAAAAGTATGGTTTAACTCTGTTAGCTTAATGAACATATCTGAAATAAGTTTCACACAATGCTTCTGTGTAGTTTTTATTTGAAGATATTATTATTCCCAATAGAGGCCTCTTAGCGCTCAGAATGTCCAATTGCAGTTTCTACAGAAAGAGTGTTTCAGAAAGGCTCAATCAAAAGTAAGTTTCAACTCTGTTAGTTGAATGCACAGAACAGAAAGAAGTTTCATACAATGCTTCTGTGTAGTTTATATTTGAACATATTCTTTTTTCCACTATTACCCACTTAGCGCTACGAATGTCCAGTTGCATTTTCTACAGACAGAGTGTTTCAAAACTGCTCAATCAAAAGTATGGTTTAACTCTGTTAGCTGAATGCTCAGATCAGAAAGAAGTTTCACAGAATGCTTCTGTGTAGTTTATATTTGAATATATTCCTTTTTCCACTACTACTCTCTTAGCGCTCGAAATGTCCAGTTGCATTTTCTACAGAAAGAGTGTTCAGATCTGCTCAATCAAAAGTATGGTTTAACTCTGTTAGCTGAATGCACAGATCAGAAAGAAGTTTCACAGAATGATTCTGTGTAGTTTATATTTGGAGACATTCCTTTTTCCACTATTACCCTCTTAGCGCTCCGAATCTCCACTTGCATTTTCTACAGAAAGAGTGTTTCAGAACGGCTCAATCAAAACTAAGGTTCAACTCTTTAATTGAACAAACAGAACAGAAAGAAGTTTCACACAATTCTTCTGTGTAGTTTTTATTTGAAGATATTATTTTTCCCAATAGAGGCCTCTTAGCGCTCGGAATGTCCAATTGCAGTTTCTACAGAAAGAGTGTTTCAGAAAGGCTCAATTAAAAGTAAGGTTCAACTCTGTTAGTTGAATGCACAGAACAGAAAGAAGTTTCATACAATGCTTCTGTGTAGTTTATATTTGAACATATTCTTTTTTCCACGATTACCCACTTAGCGCTACGAATGTCCAGTTGCATTTTCTACAGACAGAGTGTTTCAAAACTGCTCAATCACAAGTATGGTTTAACTCTGTTAGCTGAATGCTCAGATCAGAAAGAAGTTTCACAGAATGCTTCTGTGTAGTTTATATTTGAATATATTCCTTTTTCCACTACTACGCTCTTAGCGCTCCAAATGTCCAGTTGCATTTTCAACAGAAAGAGTGTTCAGATCTGCTCAATCAAAAGTATGGTTTAACTCTGTTAGCTGAATGCACAGATCAGAAAGAAGTTTCACCGAATGATTCTGTGTAGTTTATATTTGAAGACATTCCTTTTTCCACTATTACCCTCTTAGCGCTCCGAATCTCCACTTGCATTTTCTACAAAAAGAGTGTTTCATAACTGCTCAATCAAAAATATGTTTTATCTCTGTTAACTGAATTTACAGATCAGAAATAAGTTTCACAGAATGCATCTGTGTAGTTTTTATTTGAAGATATTCTTTTTCCCAATGTAGGCCTCTTAGCGCTTAGCATGTCCAATTGCAGTTTCTACAGAAAGAGTGTTTCAGAACGGCTCAATCAAAAGTAAGGTTCAACTCTGTTAGTTGAATGCACAGAACAGAAAGAATTTTCACAGAATGCTACTGTGTAGTTTATATTTGAATATATTCCTTTTTCCACTATTACCCTCTTAGTGCTCCGAATGTCCACTTGCATTTTCTACAGAAAGAGTGTTCAGAACTGCGTAATCAAAAGTATGGTTTAACTCTGTTAGCTTAATGAACATATCAGAAATAAGTTTCACACAATGCTTCTGTGTAGTTTTTATTTGAAGATATTATTATTCCCAATAGAGGCCTCTTAGCGCTCAGAATGTCCAATTGCAGTTTCTACAGAAAGAGTGTTTCAGAAAGGCTCAATCAAAAGTAAGTTTCAACTCTGTTAGTTGAATGCACAGAACAGAAAGATGTTTCATACAATGCTTCTGTGTAGTTTATATTTGAACATATTCTTTTTTCCACTATTACCCACTTAGCGCTACGAATGTCCAGTTGCATTTTCTACAGACAGAGTGTTTCAAAACTGCTCAATCAAAAGTATGGTTTAACTCTGTTAGCTGAATGCTCAGATCAGAAAGAAGTTTCACAGAATGCTTCTGTGTAGTTTATATTTGAATATATTCCTTTTTCCACTACTACTCTCTTAGCGCTCGAAATGTCCAGTTGCATTTTCTACAGAAAGAGTGTTCAGATCTGCTCAATCAAAAGTATGGTTTAACTCTGTTAGCTGAATGCACAGATCAGAAAGAAGTTTCACAGAATGATTCTGTGTAGTTTATATTTGGAGACATTCCTTTTTCCACTATTACCCACTTAGCGCTCCGAATCTCCACTTGCATTTTCTACAGAAAGAGTGTTTCAGAACGGCTCAATCAAAACTAAGGTTCAACTCTTTTAGTTGAACACACAGAACAGAAAGAAGTTTCACACAATTCTTCTGTGTAGTTTTTATTTGAAGATATTATTTTTCCCAATAGAGGCCTCTTAGCGCTCGGAATGTCCAATTGCAGTTTCTACAGAAAGAGTGTTTCAGAAAGGCTCAATCAAAAGTAAGGTTCAACTCTGTTAGTTGAATGCACAGAACAGAAAGAAGTTTCATACAATGCTTCTGTGTAGTTTATATTTGAACATATTCTTTTTTCCACTATTACCCACTTAGCGCTACGAATGTCCAGTTGCATTTTCTACAGACAGAGTGTTTCAAAACTGCTCAATCATAAGTGTGGTTTAACTCTGTTAGCTGAATGCTCAGATCAGAAAGAAGTTTCACAGAATGCTTCTGTGTAGTTTATATTTGAATATATTCCTTTTTCCACTACTACTCTCTTAGCGCTCCAAATGTCCAGTTGCATTTTCTACAGAAAGAGTGTTCAGATCTGCTCAATCAAAAGTATGGTTTAACTCTGTTAGCTGAATGCACAGATCAGAAAGAAGTTTCACAGAATGATTCTGTGTAGTTTATATTTGGAGACATTCCTTTTTCCACTATTACCCTCTTAGCACTCCGAATCTCCACTTGCATTTTCTACAGAAAGAGTGTTTCAGAACGGCTCAATCAAAACTAAGGTTCAACTCTTTTAGTTGAACAAACAGAACAGAAAGAAGTTTCACACAATTCTTCTGTGTAGTTTTTATTTGTAGACATTCTTTTTCCCAATATAGGCCTCTTAGCACTCAGAATGTCCAATTGCAGTTTCTACAGAAAGAGTGTTTCAGAACGGCTCAATCAAAAGTAAGGTTCAACTCTGTTAGTTGAATGCACAGAACAGAAAGAAGTTTCATACAATGCTTCTGTGTTGTTTATATTTGAACATATTCTTTTTTACACTATTACCCACTTAGCGCTACGAATGTCCAGTTGCATTTTCAACAGACAGAGTGTTTCAAAACTGCTCAATCAAAAGTATGGTTTAACTCTGTTAGCTGAATGCTCAGATCAGAAAGAAGTTTCACAGAATGCTTCTGTGTAGTTTATATTTGAATATATTCCTTTTTCCACTACTACGCTCTTACCGCTCCAAATGTCCAGTTGCATTTTCAACAGAAAGAGTGTTCAGATCTGCTCAATCAAAAGTATGGTTTAACTCTGTTAGCTGAATGCACAGATCAGAAAGAAGTTTCACCGAATGATTCTGTGTAGTTTATATTTGAAGACATTCCTTTTTCCACTATTACCCTCTTAGCGCTCCGAATCTCCACTTGCATTTTCTACAAAAAGAGTGTTTCATAACTGCTCAATCAAAAATATGTTTTATCTCTGTTAACTGAATTTACAGATCAGAAATAAGTTTCTCAGAGTGCATCTGTGTAGTTTTTATTTGAAGATATTCTTTTTCCCAATGTAGGCCTCTTAGCGCTTAGCATGTCCAATTGCAGTTTCTACAGAAAGAGTGTTTCAGAACGGCTCAATCAAAAGTAAGGTTCAACTCTGTTAGTTGAATGCACAGAACAGAAAGAATTTTCACAGAATGCTACTGTGTAGTTTATATTTGAATATATTCCTTTTTCCACTATTTCCCTCTTAGTGCTCCGAATGTCCACTTGCATTTTCTACAGAAAGAGTGTTCAGAACTGCGTAATCAAAAGTATGGTTTAACTCTGTTAGCTTAATGAACATATCAGAAATAAGTTTCACACAATGCTTCTGTGTAGTTTTTATTTGAAGATATTATTATTCCCAATAGAGGCCTCTTAGCGCTCAGAATGTCCAATTGCAGTTTCTACAGAAAGAGTGTTTCAGAAAGGCTCAATCAAAAGTAAGTTTCAACTCTGTTAGTTGAATGCACAGAACAGAAAGAAGTTTCATACAATGCTTCTGTGTAGTTTATATTTGAACATATTCTTTTTTCCACTATTACCCACTTAGCGCTACGAATGTCCAGTTGCATTTTCTACAGACAGAGTGTTTCAAAACTGCTCAATCAAAAGTATGGTTTAACTCTGTTAGCTGAATGCTCAGATCAGAAAGAAGTTTCACAGAATGCTTCTGTGTAGTTTATATTTGAATATATTCCTTTTTCCACTACTACTCTCTTAGCGCTCGAAATGTCCAGTTGCATTTTCTACAGAAAGAGTGTTCAGATCTGCTCAATCAAAAGTATGGTTTAACTCTGTTAGCTGAATGCACAGATCAGAAAGAAGTTTCACAGAATGATTCTGTGTAGTTTATATTTGGAGACATTCCTTTTTCCACTATTACCCTCTTAGCGCTCCGAATCTCCACTTGCATTTTCTACAGAAAGAGTGTTTCAGAACGGCTCAATCAAAACTAAGGTTCAACTCTTTTAGTTGAACAAACAGAACAGAAAGAAGTTTCACACAATTCTTCTGTGTAGTTTTTATTTGAAGATATTATTTTTCCCAATAGAGGCCTCTTAGCGCTCGGAATGTCCAATTGCAGTTTCTACAGAAAGAGTGTTTCAGAAAGGCTCAATTAAAAGTAAGGTTCAACTCTGTTAGTTGAATGCACAGAACAGAAAGAAGTTTCATACAATGCTTCTGTGTAGTTTATATTTGAACATATTCTTTTTTCCACGATTACCCACTTAGCGCTACGAATGTCCAGTTGCATTTTCTACAGACAGAGTGTTTCAAAACTGCTCAATCAAAAGTATGGTTTAACTCTGTTAGCTGAATGCTCAGATCAGAAAGAAGTTTCACAGAATGCTTCTGTGTAGTTTATATTTGAATATATTCCTTTTTCCACTACTACGCTCTTAGCGCTCCAAATGTCCAGTTGCATTTTCAACAGAAAGAGTGTTCAGATCTGCTCAATCAAAAGTATGGTTTAACTCTGTTAGCTGAATGCACAGATCAGAAAGAAGTTTCACCGAATGATTCTGTGTAGTTTATATTTGAAGACATTCCTTTTTCCACTATTACCCTCTTAGCGCTCCGAATCTCCACTTGCATTTTCTACAAAAAGAGTGTTTCATAACTGCTCAATCAAAAATATGTTTTATCTCTGTTAACTGAATTTACAGATCAGAAATAAGTTTCACAGAATGCATCTGTGTAGTTTTTATTTGAAGATATTCTTTTTCCCAATGTAGGCCTCTTAGCGCTTAGCATGTCCAATTGCAGTTTCTACAGAAAGAGTGTTTCAGAACGGCTCAATCAAAAGTAAGGTTCAATTCTGTTAGTTGAATGCACAGAACAGAAAGAATTTTCACAGAATGCTACTGTGTAGTTTATATTTGAATATATTCCTTTTTCCACTATTACCCTCTTAGTGCTCCGAATGTCCACTTGCATTTTCTACAGAAAGTGTGTTCAGAACTGCGTAATCAAAAGTATGGTTTAACTCTGTTAGCTTAATGAACATATCAGAAATAAGTTTCACACAATGCTTCTGTGTAGTTTTTATTTGAAGATATTATTATTCCCAATAGAGGCCTCTTAGCGCTCAGAATGTCCAATTGCAGTTTCTACAGAAAGAGTGTTTCAGAAAGGCTCAATCAAAAGTAAGTTTCAACTCTGTTAGTTGAATGCACAGAACAGAAAGAAGTTTCATACAATGCTTCTGTGTAGTTTATATTTGAACATATTCTTTTTTCCACTATTACCCACTTAGCGCTACGAATGTCCAGTTGCATTTTCTACAGACAGAGTGTTTCAAAACTGCTCAATCAAAAGTATGGTTTAACTCTGTTAGCTGAATGCTCAGATCAGAAAGAAGTTTCACAGAATGCTTCTGTGTAGTTTATATTTGAATATATTCCTTTTTCCACTACTACTCTCTTAGCGCTCCAAATGTCCAGTTGCATTTTCTACAGAAAGAGTGTTCAGATCTGCTCAATCAAAAGTATGGTTTAACTCTGTTAGCTGAATGCACAGATCAGAAAGAAGTTTCACAGAATGATTCTGTGTAGTTTATATTTGGAGACATTCCTTTTTCCACTATTACCCTCTTAGCACTCCGAATCTCCACTTGCATTTTCTACAGAAAGAGTGTTTCAGAACGGCTCAATCAAAACTAAGGTTCAACTCTTTTAGTTGAACAAAGAGAACAGAAAGAAGTTTCACACAATTCTTCTGTGTAGTTTTTATTTGTAGACATTCTTTTTCCCAATATAGGCCTCTTAGCACTCAGAATGTCCAATTGCAGTTTCTACAGAAAGTGTGTTTCAGAACGGCTCAATCAAAAGTAAGGTTCAACTCTGTTAGTTGAATGCACAGAACAGAAAGAAGTTTCATACAATGCTTCTGTGTAGTTTATATTTGAACATATTCTTTTTTACACTATTACCCACTTAGCGCTACGAATGTCCAGTTGCATTTTCTACAGACAGAGTGTTTCAAAACTGCTCAATCAAAAGTATGGTTTAACTCTGTTAGCTGAATGCTCAGATCAGAAAGAAGTTTCACAGAATGCTTCTGTGTAGTTTATATTTGAATATATTCCTTTTTCCACTACTACGCTCTTACCGCTCCAAATGTCCAGTTGCATTTTCAACAGAAAGAGTGTTCAGATCTGCTCAATCAAAAGTATGGTTTAACTCTGTTAGCTGAATGCACAGATCAGAAAGAAGTTTCACCGAATGATTCTGTGTAGTTTATATTTGAAGACATTCCTTTTTCCACTATTACCCTCTTAGCGCTCCGAATCTCCACTTGCATTTTCTACAAAAAGAGTGTTTCATAACTGCTCAATCAAAAATATGTTTTATCTCTGTTAACTGAATTTACAGATCAGAAATAAGTTTCACAGAGTGCATCTGTGTAGTTTTTATTTGAAGATATTCTTTTTCCCAATGTAGGCCTCTTAGCGCTTAGCATGTCCAATTGCAGTTTCTACAGAAAGAGTGTTTCAGAACGGCTCAATCAAAAGTAAGGTTCAACTCTGTTAGTTGAATGCACAGAACAGAAAGAATTTTCACAGAATGCTACTGTGTAGTTTATATTTGAATATATTCCTTTTTCCACTATTACCCTCTTAGTGCTCCGAATGTCCACTTGCATTTTCTACAGAAAGAGTGTTCAGAACTGCGTAATCAAAAGTATGGTTTAACTCTGTTAGCTTAATGAACATATCAGAAATAAGTTTCACACAATGCTTCTGTGTAGTTTTTATTTGAAGATATTATTATTCCCAATAGAGGCCTCTTAGCGCTCAGAATGTCCAATTGCAGTTTCTACAGAAAGAGTGTTTCAGAAAGGCTCAATCAAAAGTAAGTTTCAACTCTGTTAGTTGAATGCACAGAACAGAAGAAGTTTCATACAATGCTTCTGTGTAGTTTATATTTGAACATATTCTTTTTTCCACTATTACCCACTTAGCGCTACGAATGTCCAGTTGCATTTTCTACAGACAGAGTGTTTCAAAACTGCTCAATCAAAAGTATGGTTTAACTCTGTTAGCTGAATGCTCAGATCAGAAAGAAGTTTCACAGAATGCTTCTGTGTAGTTTATATTTGAATATATTCCTTTTTCCACTACTACTCTCTTAGCGCTCGAAATGTCCAGTTGCATTTTCTACAGAAAGAGTGTTCAGATCTGCTCAATCAAAAGTATGGTTTAACTCTGTTAGCTGAATGCACAGATCAGGAAGAAGTTTCACAGAATGATTCTGTGTAGTTTATATTTGGAGACATTCCTTTTTCCACTATTACCTTCTTAGCTCTCCGAATCTCCACTTGCATTTTCTACAGAAAGAGTGTTTCAGAACGGCTCAATCAAAACTAAGGTTCAACTCTTTTAGTTGAACAAACAGAACAGAAAGAAGTTTCACACAATTCTTCTGTGTAGTTTTTATTTGAAGATATTATTTTTCCCAATAGAGGCCTCTTAGCGCTCGGAATGTCCAATTGCAGTTTCTACAGAAAGAGTGTTTCAGAAAGGCTCAATAAAAAGTAAGGTTCAACTCTGTTAGTTGAATGCACAGAACAGAAAGAAGTTTCATACAATGCTTCTGTGTAGTTTATATTTGAACATATTCTTTTTTCCACGATTACCCACTTAGCGCTACGAATGTCCAGTTGCATTTTCTACAGACAGAGTGTTTCAAAACTGCTCAATCAAAAGTATGGTTTAACTCTGTTAGCTGAATGCTCAGATCAGAAAGAAGTTTCACAGAATGCTTCTGTGTAGTTTATATTTGAATATATTCCTTTTTCCACTACTACGCTCTTAGCGCTCCAAATGTCCAGTTGCATTTTCAACAGAAAGAGTGTTCAGATCTGCTCAATGAAAAGTATGGTTTAACTCTGTTAGCTGAATGCACAGATCAGAAAGAAGTTTCACCGAATGATTCTGTGTAGTTTATATTTTAAGACATTCCTTTTTCCACTATTACCCTCTTAGCGCTCCGAATCTCCACTTGCATTTTCTACAAAAAGAGTGTTTCATAACTGCTCAATCAAAAATATGTTTTATCTCTGTTAACTGAATTTACAGATCAGAAATAAGTTTCACACAATGCATCTGTGTAGTTTTTATTTGAAGATATTCTTTTTCCCAATGTAGGCCTCTTAGCGCTTAGCATGTCCAATTGCAGTTTCTACAGAAAGAGTGTTTCAGAACGGCTCAATCAAAAGTAAGGTTCAACTCTGTTAGTTGAATGCACAGAACAGGAAGAATTTTCACAGAATGCTACTGTGTAGTTTATATTTGAATATATTCCTTTTTCCACTATTACCCTCTTAGCGCTCCGAATGTCCACTTGCATTTTCTACAGAAAGAGTGTTCAGAACTGCGCAATCAAAAGTATGGTTTAACTCTGTTAGCTTAATGAACATATCAGAAATAAGTTTCACACAATGCTTCTGTGTAGTTTTTATTTGAAGATATTATTTTTCCCAATAGAGGCCTCTTAGCGCTCAGAATGTCCAATTGCAGTTTCTACAGAAAGAGTGTTTCAGAAAGGCTCAATCAAAAGTAAGGTTCAACTCTGTTAGTTGAATGCACAGAACAGAAAGAAGTTTCATACAATGCTTCTGTGTAGTTTATATTTGAACATATTCTTTTTTCCACTATTACCCACTTAGCGCTACGAATGTCCAGTTGCATTTTCTACAGACAGAGTGTTTCAAAACTGCTCAATCAAAAGTATGGTTTAACTCTGTTAGCTGAATGCTCAGTTCAGAAAGAAGTTTCACAGAATGTTTCTGTGTAGTTTATATTTGAATATATTCCTTTTTCCACTACTACTCTCTTAGCGCTCCAAATGTCCAGTTGCATTTTCTACAGAAAGAGTGTTCAGATCTGCTCAATCAAAAGTATGGTTTAACTCTGTTAGCTGAATGCATAGATCAGAAAGATGTTTCACAGAATGATTCTGTGTAGTTTATATTTGGAGACATTCCTTTTTCCACTATTACCCTCTTAGCGCTCCGAATCTCCACTTGCCTTTTCTACAGAAAGAGTGTTTCAGAACGGCTCAATCAAAACTAAGGTTCAACTCTTTTAGTTGAACAAACAGAACAGAAAGAAGTTTCACACAATTCTCCTGTGTAGTTTTTATTTGTAGACATTGTTTTTCCCAATATAGGCCTCTTAGCGCTCAGAATGTCCAATTGCAGTTTCTACAGAAAGAGTGTTTCAGAACGGCTCAATCAAAAGTAAGGTTCAACTCTGTTAGTTGAATGCACAGAACAGAAAGAAGTTTCTTACAATGCTTCTGTGTAGTTTATATTTGAACATATTCTCTTTTCCACTATTACCCACTTAGCGCTACGAATGTCCAGTTGCATTTACTACAGACAGAGTGTTTCAAAACTGCTCAATCAAAAGTATGGTTTAACTCTGTTAGCTGTATGCTCAGATCAGAAAGAAGTTTCACAGAATGCTTCTGTGTAGTTTATATTTGAATATATTCCTTTTTCCACTACTACGCTCTTAGCGCTCCAAATGTCCAGTTGCATTTTCAACAGAAAGAGTGTTCAGATCTGCTCAATCAAAAGTATGGTTTAACTCTGTTAGCTGAATGCACAGATCAGAAAGAAGTTTCACCGAATGATTCTGTGTAGTTTATATTTGAAGACATTCCTTTTTCTACTATTACCCCCTTAGCGCTCCGAATCTCCACTTGCATTTTCTACAAAAAGAGTGTTTCATAACTGCTCAATCAAAAATATGTTTTATCACTGTTAACTGAATTTACAGATCAGAAATAAGTTTCACAGAATGCATCTGTGTAGTTTTTATTGAAGATATTCTTTTTCCCAATGTAGGCCTCTTAGCGCTTAGCATGTCCAATTGCAGTTTCTACAGAAAGAGTGTTTCAGAACGGCTCAATCAAAAGTAAGGTTCAACTCTGTTAGTTGAATGCACAGAACAGAAAGAATTTTCACAGAATGCTACTGTGTAGTTTATATTTGAATATATTCCTTTTTCCAGTATTACCCTCTTAGCGCTCCGAACGTCCACTTGCATTTTCTACAGAAAGAGTGTTCAGAACTGCGCAATCAAAAGTATGGTTTAACTCTGTTAGCTTAATGAACATATCAGAAATAAGTTTCACACAATGCTTCTGTGTAGTTTTTATTTGAAGATATTATTTTTCCCAATAAGGC
Source organism: Symphalangus syndactylus (assembly GCF_028878055.3). Taxonomy (NCBI): domain Eukaryota; kingdom Metazoa; phylum Chordata; class Mammalia; order Primates; family Hylobatidae; genus Symphalangus; species Symphalangus syndactylus. Next base: position 160,215,734 of record NC_072447.2, on the reverse strand, counting down.
CTCTTAGCGCTCAGAATGTCCAATTGCAGATTCTACAGAAAGAGTGTTTCAGAAAGGCTCAATCAAAAGTAAGGTTCAACTCTGTTAGTTGAATGCACAGAACAGAAAGAAGTTTCATACAATGCTTCTGTGTAGTTTATATTTGAACATATTCTCTTTTCCACTATTACCCACTTAGCGCTACGAATGTCCAGTTGCATTTTCTACAGACAGAGTGTTTCAAAACTGCTCAATCAAAAGTATGGTTTAACTCTTTTAGCTGTATTCTCAGATCAGAAAGAAGTTTCACAGAATGCTTCTGTGTAGTTTATATTTGAATATATTCCTTTTTCCACTACTACGCTCTTAGCGCTCCAAATGTCCAGTTGCATTTTCAACAGAAAGAGTGTTCAGATCTGCTCAATCGAAAGTATGGTTTAACTCTGTTAGCTGAATGCACAGATCAGAAAGAAGTTTCACCGAATGATTCTGTGTAGTTTATATTTGAAGACATTCCTTTTTCCACTATTACCCTCTTAGCGCTCCGAATCTCCACTTGCATTTTCTACAAAAAGAGTGTTTCATAACTGCTCAATCAAAAATATGTTTTATCTCTGTTAACTGAATTTACAGATCAGAAATAAGTTTCACAGAATGGATCTGTGTAGATTTTATTTGAAGATATTCTTTTTCCCAATGTAGGCCTCTTAGCGCTTAGCATGTCCAAATGCAGTTTCTACAGAAACAGTGTTTCAGAACGGCTCAATCAAAAGTAAGGTTCAACTCTGTTAGTTGAATGCACAGAACAGAAAGAATTTTCACAGAATGCTACTGTGTAGTTTATATTTGAATATATTCCTTTTTCCACTATTACCCTCTTAGCGCTCCGAATGTCCACTTGCATTTTCTACAGAAAGAGTGTTCAGAACTGCGCAGTCAAAAGTATGGTTTAACTCTGTTAGCTTAATGAACATATCAGAAATAAGTTTCACACAATGCTTCTGTGTAGTTTTTATTTGAAGATATTATTTTTCCCAATAGAGGCCTCTTAGCGCTCAGAATGTCCAATTGCAGTTTCTACAGAAAGAGTGTTTCAGAAAGGCTCAATCAAAATTAAGGTTCAACTCTGTTAGTTGAATGCACAGAACAGAAAGAAGTTTCATACAATGCTTCTGTGTAGTTTATATTTGAACATATTCTTTTTTCCACTATTACCCACTTAGCACTACGAATGTCCAGTTGCATTTTCTACAGACAGAGTGTTTCAAAACTGCTCAATCAAAAGTATGGTTTAACTCTGTTAGCTGAATGCTCAGATCAGAAAGAAGTTTCACAGAATGCTTCTGTGTAGTTTATATTTGAATATATTCCTTTTTCCACTACTACTCTCTTAGCGCTCCAAATGTCCAGTTGCATATTCTACAGAAAGAGTGTTCAGATCTGCTCAATCAAAAGTATGGTTTAACTCTGTTAGCTGAATGCACAGATCAGAAAGAAGTTTCACAGAATGATTCTGTGTAGTTTATATTTGGAGACATTCCTTTTTCCACTATTACCCTCTTAGCGCTCCGAATCTCCACTTGCATTTTCTACAGAAAGAGTGTTTCAGAACGGCTCAATCAAAACTAAGGTTCAACTCTTTTAGTTGAACAAACAGAACAGAAAGAAGTTTCACACAATTCTTCTGTGTAGTTTTTATTTGTAGACATTCTTTTTCCCAATATAGGCCTCTTAGCGCTCAGAATGTCCAATTGCAGTTTCTACAGAAAGAGTGTTTCAGAACGGCTCAATCAAAAGTAAGGTTCAACTCTGTTAGTTGAATGCACAGAACAGAAAGAAGTTTCATACAATGCTTCTGTGTAGTTTATATTTGAACATATTCTCTTTTCCACTATTACCCACTTAGCGCTACGAATGTCCAGTTGCATTTTCTACAGACAGAGTGTTTCAAAACTGCTCAATCAAAAGTATGGTTTAACTCTGTTAGCTGTATGCTCAGATCAGAAAGAAGTTTCACAGAATGCTTCTGTGTAGTTTATATTTGAATATATTCCTTTTTCCACTACTACGCTCTTAGCGCTCCAAATGTCCAGTTGCATTTTCAACAGAAAGAGTGTTCAGATCTGCTCAATCAAAAGTATGGTTTAACTCTGTTAGCTGAATGCACAGATCAGAAAGAAGTTTCACCGAATGATTCTGTGTAGTTTATATTTGAAGACATTCCTTTTTCCACTATTACCCTCTTAGCGCTCCGAATCTCCACTTGCATTTTCTACAAAAAGAGTGTTTCATAACTGCTCAATCAAAAATATGTTTTATCTCTGTTAACTGAATTTACAGATCAGAAATAAGTTTCACAGAATGCATCTGTGTAGATTTTATTTGAAGATATTCTTTTTCCCAATGTAGGCCTCTTAGCGCTTAGCATGTCCAAATGCAGTTTCTACAGAAACAGTGTTTCAGAACGGCTCAATCAAAAGTAAGGTTCAACTCTGTTAGTTGAATGCACAGAACAGAAAGAATTTTCACAGAATGATACTGTGTAGTTTATATTTGAATATATTCCTTTTTCCACTATTACCCTCTTAGCGCTCCGAATGTCCACTTGCATTTTCTACAGAAAGAGTGTTCAGAACTGCGCAATCAAAAGTATGGTTTAACTCTGTTAGCTTAATGAACATATCAGAAATAAGTTTCACACAATGCTTCTGTGTAGTTTTTATTTGAAGATATTATTTTTCCCAATAGAGGCCTCTTAGCGCTCAGAATGTCCAATTGCAGTTTCTACAGAAAGAGTGTTTCAGAAAGGCTCAATCAAAAGTAAGGTTCAACTCTGTTAGTTGAATGCACAGAACAGAAAGAAGTTTCATACAATGCTTCTGTGTAGTTTATATTTGAACATATTCTTTTTTCCACTATTACCCACTTAGCACTACGAATGTCCAGTTGCATTTTCTACAGACAGAGTGTTTCAAAACTGCTCAATCAAAAGTATGGTTTAACTCTGTTAGCTGAATGCTCAGATCAGAAAGAAGTTTCACAGAATGCTTCTGTGTAGTTTATATTTGAATATATTCCTTTTTCCACTACTACTCTCTTAGCGCTCCAAATGTCCAGTTGCATATTCTACAGAAAGAGTGTTCAGATCTGCTCAATCAAAAGTATGGTTTAACTCTGTTAGCTGAATGCACAGATCAGAAAGAAGTTTCACAGAATGATTCTGTGTAGTTTATATTTGGAGACATTCCTTTTTCCACTATTACTCTCTTAGCGCTCCGAATCTCCACTTGCATTTTCTACAGAAAGAGTGTTTCAGAACGGCTCAATCAAAACTAAGGTTCAACACTTTTAGTTGAACAAACAGAACAGAAAGAAGTTTCACACAATTCTTCTGTGTAGTTTTTATTTGTAGACATTCTTTTTCCCAATATAGGCCTCTTAGCGCTCAGAATGTCCAATTGCAGTTTCTACAGAAAGAGTGTTTCAGAACGGCTCAATCAAAAGTAAGGTTCAACTCTGTTAGTTGAATGCACAGAACAGAAAGAAGTTTCATACAATGCTTCTGTGTAGTTTATATTTGAACATATTCTCTTTTCCACTATTACCCACTTAGCGCTACGAATGTCCAGTTGCATTTTCTACAGACAGAGTGTTTCAAAACTGCTCCATCAAAAGTATGGTTTAACTCTGTTAGCTGTATGCTCAGATCAGAAAGAAGTTTCACAGAATGCTTCTGTGTAGTTTATATTTGAATATATTCCTTTTTCCACTACTACGCTCTTAGCGCTCAAAATGTCCAGTTGCATTTTCAACAGAAAAAGTGTTCAGATTTGCTCAATCAAAAGTATGGTTTAACTCTGTTAGCTGAATGCACAGATCAGAAAGAAGTTTCACCGAATGATTCTGTGTAGTTTATATTTGTAGACATTCCTTTTTCCACTATTACCCTCTTAGCGCTCCGAATCTCCACTTGCATTTTCTACAAAAAGAGTGTTTCATAACTGCTCAATCAAAAATATGTTTTATCTCTGTTAACTGAATTTACAGATCAGAAATAAGTTTCACAGAATGCATCTGTGTAGATTTTATTTGAAGATATTCTTTTTCCCAATGTAGGCCTCTTAGCGCTTAGCATGTCCAATTGCAGTTTCTACAGAAACAGTGTTTCAGAACGGCTCAATCAAAAGTAAGGTTCAACTCTGTTAGTTGAATGCACAGAACAGAAAGAATTTTCACAGAATGCTACTGTGTAGTTTATATTTGAATATATTCCTTTTTCCACTATTACCCTCTTAGCGCTCCGAATGTCCACTTGCATTTTCTACAGAAAGAGTGTTCAGAACTGCGCAATCAAAAGTATGGTTTAACTCTGTTAGCTTAATGAACATATCAGAAATAAGTTTCACACAATGCTTCTGTGTAGTTTTTATTTGAAGATATTATTTTTCCCAATAGAGGCCTCTTAGCGCTCAGAATGTCCAATTGCAGTTTCTACAGAAAGAGTGTTTCAGAAAGGCTCAATCAAAAGTAAGGTTCAACTCTGTTAGTTGAATGCACAGAACAGAAAGAAGTTTCATACAATGCTTCTGTGTAGTTTATATTTGAACATATTCTTTTTTCCACTATTACCCACTTAGCGCTACGAATGTCCAGTTGCATTTTGTACAGACAGAGTGTTTCAAAACTGCTCAATCAAAAGTATGGTTTAACTCTGTTAGCTGAATGCTCAGATCAGAAAGAAGTTTCACAGAATGCTTCTGTGTAGTTTATATTTGAATATATTCCTTTTTCCACTACTACTCTCTTAGCGCTCCAAATGTCCAGTTGCATATTCTACAGAAAGAGTGTTCAGATCTGCTCAATCAAAAGTATGGTTTAACTCTGTTAGCTGAATGCACAGATCAGAAAGAAGTTTCACAGAATGATTCTGTGTAGTTTATATTTGGAGACATTCCTTTTTCCACTATTACCCTCTTAGCGCTCCGAATCTCCACTTGCATTTTCTACAGAAAGAGTGTTTCAGAACGGCTCAATCAAAACTAAGGTTCAACTCTTTTAGTTGAACAAACAGAACAGAAAGAAGTTTCACACAATTCTTCTGTGTAGTTTTTATTTGTAGACATTCTTTTTCCCAATATAGGCCTCTTAGCGCTCAGAATGTCCAATTGCAGTTTCTACAGAAAGAGTGTTTCAGAACGGCTCAATCAAAGGTAAGGTTCAACTCTGTTAGTTGAATGCACAGAACAGAAAGAAGTTTCATACAATGCTTCTGTGTAGTTTATATTTGAACATATTCTCTTTTGCACTATTACCCACTTAGCGCTACGAATGTCCAGTTGCATTTTCTACAGACAGAGTGTTTCAAAACTGCTCAATCAAAAGTATGGTTTAACTCTGTTAGCTGTATGCTCAGATCAGAAAGAAGTTTCACAGAATGCTTCTGTGTAGTTTATATTTGAATATATTCCTTTTTCCACTACTACGCTCTCAGCGCTCCAAATGTCCAGTTGCATTTTCAACAGAAAGAGTGTTCAGATCTGCTCAATCAAAAGTATGGTTTAACTCTGTTAGCTGAATGCACAGATCAGAAAGAAGTTTCACCGAATGATTCTGTGTAGTTTATATTTGAAGACATTCCTTTTTCCACTATTACCCTCTTAGCGCTCCGAATCTCCACTTGCATTTTCTACAAAAAGAGTGTTTCATAACTGCTCAATCAAAAATATGTTTTATCTCTGTTAACTGAATTTACAGATCAGAAATAAGTTTCACAGAATGCATCTGTGTAGATTTTATTTGAAGATATTCTTTTTCCCAATGTAGGCCTCTTAGCGCTTAGCATGTCCAATTGCAGTTTCTACAGAAAGAGTGTTTCAGAACGGCTCAATCAAAAGTAAGGTTCAACTCTGTTAGTTGAATGCACAGAACAGAAAGTAGTTTCATACAATGCTTCTGTGTAGTTTATATTTGAACATATTCTTTTTTCCACTATTACCCACTTAGCGCTACGAATGTCCAGTTGCATTTTCTACAGACAGAGTGTTTCAAAACTGCTCAATCAAAAGTATGGTTTAACTCTGTTAGCTGAATGCTCAGATCAGAAAGAAGTTTCACCGAATGATTCTGTGTAGTTTATATTTGAAGACATTCCTTTTTCCACTATTACCCTCTTAGCGCTCCGAATCTCCACTTGCATTTTCTACAAAAAGAGTGTTTCATACCTGCTCTATCAAAAATATGTTTTATCTCTGTTAACGGAATTTACAAATCAGAAATAAGTTTCACAGAATGCATCTGTGTAGTTTTTATTTGAAGATATTCTTTTTCCCAATGTAGGCCTCTTAGCGCTTAGCATGTCCAATTGCAGTTTCTTCAGAAAGAGTGTTTCAGAACGGCTCAATCAAAAGTAAGGTTCAACTCTGTTAGTTGAATGCACAGAACAGAAAGAATTTTCACAGAATGCTACTGTGTAGTTTATATTTGAATATATTCCTTTTTCCACTATTACCCTCTTAGCGCTCCGAATGTCCACTTGCATTTTCTACAGAAAGAGTGTTCAGAACTGCGCAATCAAAAGTATGGTTTAACCCTGTTAGCTTAATGAACATATCAGAAATAAGTTTCACACAATGCTTCTGTGTAGTTTTTATTTGTAGACATTCTTTTTCCCAATATAGGCCTCTTAGCGCTCAGAATGTCCAATTGCAGTTTCTACAGAAAGAGTGTTTCAGAAAGGCTCAATCAAAAGTAAGGTTCAACTCTGTTAGTTGAATGCACAGAACAGAAAGAAGTTTCATACAATGCTTCTGTGTAGTTTATATTTGAACATATTCTTTTTTCCACTATTACCCACTTAGCGCTACGAATGTCCAGTTGCATTTTCTACAGACAGAGTGTTTCAAAACTGCTCAATCAAAAGTATGGTTTAACTCTGTTAGCTGAATGCTCAGATCAGAAAGAAGTTTCACAGAATGCTTCTGTGTAGTTTATATTTGAATATATTCCTTTTTCCACTACTACTCTCTTAGCGCTCCAAATGTCCAGTTGCATTTTCTACAGAAAGAGTGTTCAGATCTGCTCAATCAAAAGTATGGTTTAACTCTGTTAGCTGAATGCACAGATCAGAAAGAAGTTTCACAGAATGATTCTGTGTAGTTTATATTTGGAGACATTCCTTTTTCCACTATTACCCTCTTAGCGCTCCGAATCTCCACTTGGGTTTTCTACAGAAAGAGTGTTTCAGAACGGCTCAATCAAAACTAAGGTTCAACTCTTTTAGTTGAACAAACAGAACAGAAAGGAGTTTCACACAATTCTTTTGTGTAGTTTTTATTTGTAGACATTCTTTTTCCCAATATAGGCCTCTTAGCGCTCAGAATGTCCAATTGCAGTTTCTACAGAAAGAGTGTTTCAGAACGGCTCAATCAAAAGTAAGGTTCAACTCTGTTAGTTGAATGCACAGAACAGAAAGAAGTTTCATACAATGCTTCTGTGTAGTTCATATTTGAACATATTCTTTTTTCCACTATAACCCACTTAGCGCTACGAATGTCCAGTTGCATTTTCTACAGACAGAGTGTTTAAAAACTGCTCAATCAAAAGTATGGTTTAACTCGGTTAGCTGAATGCTCAGATCAGAAAGAAGTTTCACAGAATGCTTCTGTGTAGTTTATATTTGAATATATTCCTTTTTCCACTACTACGCTCTTAGCGCTCCAAATGTCCAGTTGCATTTTCAACAGAAAGAGTGTTCAGATCTGCTCAATCAAAAGTATGGTTTAACTCTGTTAGCTGAATGCACAGATCAGAAAGAAGTTTCACCGAATGATTCTGTGTAGTTTATATTTGAAGACATTCCTTTTTCCACTATTACCCTCTTAGCGCTCCGAATCTCCACTTGCATTTTCTACAAAAAGAGTGTTTCATAACTGCTCTATCAAAAATATGTTTTATCTCTGTTAACGGAATTTACAAATCAGAAATAAGTTTCACAGAATGCATCTGTGTAGTTTTTATTTGAAGATATTCTTTTTCCCAATGTAGGCCTCTTAGCGCTTAGCATGTCCAATTGCAGTTTCTACAGAAAGAGTGTTTCAGAACGGCTCAATCAAAAGTAAGGTTCAACTCTGTTAGTTGAATGCACAGAACAGAAAGAATTTTCACAGAATGCTACTGTGTAGTTTATATTTGAATATATTCCTTTTTCCACTATTACCCTCTTAGCGCTCCGAATGTCCACTTGCATTTTCTACAGAAAGAGTGTTCAGAACTGCGCAATCCAAAGTATGGTTTAACTCTGTTAGCTTAATGAACATATCAGAAATAAGTTTCACACAATGCTTCTGTGTAGTTTTTATTTGTAGACATTCTTTTTGCCAATATAGGCCTCTTAGCGCTCAGAATGTCCAATTGCAGTTTCTACAGAAAGAGTGTTTCAGAAAGGCTCAATCAAAAGTAAGGTTCAACTCTGTTAGTTGAATGCACAGAACAGAAATAAGTTTCATACAATGCTTCTGTGTAGTTTATATTTGAACATATTCTTTTTTCCACTATTACCCACTTAGCGCTACGAATGTCCAGTTGCATTTTCTACAGACAGAGTGTTTCAAAACTGCTCAATCAAAAGTATGGTTTAACTCTGTTAGCTGAATGCTCAGATCAGAAAGTAGTTTCACAGAATGCTTCTGTGTAGTTTATATTTGAATATATTCCTTTTTCCACTACTACTCTCTTAGCGCTCCAAATGTCCAGTTGCATTTTCTACAGAAAGAGTGTTCAGATCTGCTCAATCAAAAGTATGGTTTAACTCTGTTAGCTGAATGCACAGATCAGAAAGAAGTTTCACAGAATGATTCTGTGTAGTTTATATTTGGAGACATTCCTTTTTCCACTATTACCCTCTTAGCGCTCCGAATCTCCACTTGCGTTTTCTACTGAAAGAGTGTTTCAGAACGGCTCACTCAAAACTAAGGTTCAACTCTTTTAGTTGAACAAACAGAACAGAAAGAAGTTTCACACAATTCTTTTGTGTAGTTTTTATTTGTAGACATTCTTTTTCCCAATATAGGCCTCTTAGCGCTCAGAATGTCCAATTGCAGTTTCTACAAAAAGAGTGTTTCAGAACGGCTCAATCAAAAGTAAGGTTCAACTCTGTTAGTTGAATGCACAGAACAGAAAGAAGTTTCATACAATGCTTCTGTGTAGTTCATATTTGAACATATTCTTTTTTCCACTGTTACCCACTTAGCGCTACGAATGTCCAGTTGCATTTTCTACAGACAGAGTGTTTCAAAACTGCTCAATCAAAAGTATGGTTTAATTCTGTTAGCTGAATGCTCAGATCAGAAAGAAGTTTCACAGAATGCTTCTGTGTAGTTTATATTTGAATATATTCCTTTTTCCACTACTACGCTCTTAGCGCTCCAAATGTCCAGTTGCATTTTCAACAGAAAGAGTGTTCAGATCTGCTCAATCAAAAGTATGGTTTAACTCTGTTAGCTGAATGCACAGATCAGAAAGAAGTTTCACCGAATGATTCTGTGTAGTTTATATTTGAAGACATTCCTTTTTCCACTATTACCCTCTTAGCGCTCCGAATCTCCACTTGCATTTTCTACAAAAAGAGTGTTTCATAACTGCTCTATCAAAAATATGTTTTATCTCTGTTAACGGAATTTACAGATCAGAAATAAGTTTCACAGAATGCATCTGTGTAGTTTTTATTTGAAGATATTCTTTTTCCCAATGTAGGCCTCTTAGCGCTTAGCATGTCCAATTGCAGTTTCTACAGAAAGAGTGTTTCAGAACGGCTCAATCAAAAGTAAGGTTCAACTCTGTTAGTTGAATGCACAGAACAGAAAGAATTTTCACAGAATGCTACTGTGTAGTTTATATTTGAATATATTCCTTTTTCCACTATTACCCTCTTAGCGCTCCGAATGTCCACTTGCATTTTCTACAGAAAGAGTGTTCAGAACTGCGCAATCAAAAGTATGGTTTAACTCTGTTAGCTTAATGAACATATCAGAAATAAGTTTCACACAATGCTTCTGTGTAGTTTTTATTTGAAGATATTATTTTTCCCAATATAGGCCTCTTAGCGCTCAGAATGTCCAATTGCAGTTTCTACAGAAAGAGCGTTTCAGAAAGGCTCAATCAAAAGTAAGGTTCAACTCTGTTAGTTGAATGCACAGAACAGAAAGAAGTTTCATACAATACTTCTGTGTAGTTTATATTTGAACATATTCTTTTTTCCACTATTACCCACTTAGCGCTACGAATGTCCAGTTGCATTTTCTACAGACAGAGTGTTTCAAAACTGCTCAATCAAAAGTATGGTTTAACTCTGTTAGCTGAATGCTCAGATCAGAAAGAAGTTTCACAGAATGCTTCTGTGTAGTTTATATTTGAATATATTCCTTTTTCCACTACTACTCTCTTAGCGCTCCAAATGTCCAGTTGCATTTTCTACAGAAAGAGTGTTCAGATCTGCTCAATCAAAAGTATGCTTTAACTCTGTTAGCTGAATGCACAGATCAGAAAGAAGTTTCACAGAATGATTCTGTGTAGTTTATATTTGGAGACATTCCTTTTTCCACTATTACCCTCTTAGCGCTCCGAATATCCACTTGCATTTTCTACAGAAAGAGTGTTTCAGAACGGCTCAATCAAAACTAAGGTTCAACTCTTTTAGTTGAACAAACAGAACAGAAAGAAGTTTCACACAATTCTTCTGTGTAGTTTTTATTTGTAGACATTCTTTTTCCCAATATAGGCCTCTTAGCGCTAAGAATGTCCAATTGCAGTTTCTACAGAAAGAGTGTTTCAGAACGGCTCAATCAAAAGTAAGGTTCAACTCTGTTAGTTGAATGCACAGAACAGAAAGAAGTTTCATACAATGCTTCTGTGTAGTTCATATTTGAACATACTCTTTTTTCCACTATTACCCACTTAGCGCTACGAATGTCTAGTTGCATTTTCTACAGACAGAGTGTTTCAAAACTGCTCAATCAAAAGTATGGTTTAACTCTGTTAGCTGAATGCTCAGATCAGAAAGAAGTTTCACAGAATGCTTCTGTGTAGTTTATATTTGAATATATTCCTTTTTCCACTACTACGCTCTTAGCGCTCCAAATGTCCAGTTGCATTTTCAACAGAAAGAGTGTTCAGATCTGCTCAATCAAAAGTATGGTTTAACTCTGTTAGCTGAATGCACAGATCAGAAAGAAGTTTCACCGAATGATTCTGTGTAGTTTATATTTGAAGACATTCCTTTTTCCACTACTACCCTCTTAGCGCTCCGAATCTCCACTTGCATTTTCTACAAAAAGAGTGTTTCATAACTGCTCAATCAAAAATATGTTTTATCTCTGTTAACTGAATTTACAGATCAGAAATAAGTTTCACAGAATGCATCTGTGTAGTTTTTATTTGAAGATATTATTTTTCCCAATGTATGCCTCTTAGCGCTTAGCATGTCCAATTGCAGTTTCTACAGAAAGAGTGTTTCAGAACGGCTCAATCAAAAGTAAGGTTCAACTCTGTTAGTTGAATGCACAGAACAGAAGGAATTTTCACAGAATGCTACTGTGTAGTTTATATTTGTATATATTCCTTTTTCCACTATTACCCTCTTAGCGCTCCGAATGTCCACTTGCATTTTCTACAGAAAGAGTGTTCAGAACTGCGCAATCAAAAGTATGGTTTAACTCTGTTAGCTTAATGAACATATCAGAAATAAGTTTCACACAATGCTTCTGTGTAGTTTTTATTTGAAGATATTATTTTTCCCAATAGAGGCCTCTTAGCGCTCAGAATGTCCAATTGCAGTTTCTACAGAAAGAGTGTTTCAGAAAGGCTCAATCAAAAGTAAGGTTCAACTCTGTTAGTTGAATGCACAGAACAGAAAGAAGTTTCATACAATGCTTCTGTGTAGTTTATATTTGAACATATTCTTTTTTCCTCTATTACCCACTTAGCGCTACGAATGTCCAGTTGCATTTTCTACAGACAGAGTGTTTCTAAACTGCTCAATCAAAAATATGGTTTAACTCTGTTAGCTGAATGCTCAGATCAGAAAGAAGTTTCACAGAAGGCTTCTGTGTAGTTTATATTTGAATATATTCCTTTTTCCACTACTACTCTCTTAGCGCTCCAAATGTCCAGTTGCATTTTCTACAGAAAGAGTGTTCAGATCTGCTCAATCAAAAGTATGGTTTAACTCTGTTAGCTGAATGCACAGATCAGAAAGAAGTTTCACAGAATGATTCTGTGTAGTTTATATTTGGAGACATTCCTTTTTCCACTATTACCCTCTTAGCGCTCCGAATCTCCACTTGCATTTTCTACAGAAAGAGTGTTTCAGAACGGCTCAATCAAAACTAAGGTTCAACTCTTTTAGTTGAACAAACGGAACAGAAAGAAGTTTCACACAATTCTTCTGTGTAGTTTTTATTTGTAGACATTCTTTTTCCCAATATAGGCCTCTTAGCGCTCAGAATGTCCAATTGCAGTTTCTACAGAAAGAGTGTTTCAGAACGGCTCAATCAAAAGTAAGGTTCTACTCTGTTAGTTGAATGCACAGAACAGAAAGAAGTTTCATACAATGCTTCTGTGTAGTTTATATTTGAACATATTCTTTTTTCCACTATTACCCACTTAGCGCTACGAATGTCCAGTTGCATTTTCTACAGACAGAGTGTTTCAAAACTGCTCAATCAAAAGTATGGTTTAACTCTGTTAGCTGAATGCTCAGATCAGAAAGAAGTTTCACAGAATGCTTCTGTGTAGTTTATATTTGAATATATTCCTTTTTCCACTACTACGCTCTTAGCGCTCCAAATGTCCAGTTGCATTTTCAACAGAAAGAGTGTTCAGATCTGCTCAATCAAAAGTATGGTTTAACTCTGTTAGCTGAATGCACAGATCAGAAAGAAGTTTCACCGAATGATTCTGTGTAGTTTATATTTGAAGACATTCCTTTTTCCACTATTACCCTCTTAGCGCTCCGAATCTCCACTTGCATTTTCTACAAAAAGAGTGTTTCATAACTGCTCAATCAAAAATATGTTTTATCTCTGTTAACTGAATTTACAGATCAGAAATAAGTTTCACAGAATGCATCTGTGTAGTTTTTATTTGAAGATATTCTTTTTCCCAATGTAGGCCTCTTAGCGCTTAGCATGTCCAATTGCAGTTTCTACAGAAAGAGTGTTTCAGAACGGCTCAATCAAAAGTAAGGTTCAACTCTGTTAGTTGAATGCACAGAACAGAAAGAATTTTCACAGAATGCTACTGTGTAGTTTATATTTGGAGACATTCCTTTTTCCACTATTACCCTCTTAGCGCTCCGAATCTCTACTTGCATTTTCTACAGAAAGAGTGTTTCAGAACGGCTCAATCAAAACTAAGGTTCAACTCTTTTAGTTGAACAAACAGAAGAGAAAGAAGTTTCACACAATTCTTCTGTTTAGTTTTTACTTGTAGACATTCTTTTTCCCAATATAGGCCTCTTAACGCTCAGAATGTCCAATTGCAGTTTCTACAGAAAGAGTGTTTCAGAACGGCTCAATCAAAAGTAAGGTTCAACTCTGTTAGTTGAATGCACAGAACAGAAAGAAGTTTCATACAATGCTTCTGTGTAGTTTATATTTGAACATATTCTTTTTTCCACTATTACCCACTTAGCGCTACGAATGTCCAGTTGCATTTTCTACAGAGTGTTTCAAAACTGCTCAATCAAAAGTATGGTTTAACTCTGTTAGCTGTATGCTCAGATCAGAAAGAAGTTTCACAGAATGCTTCTGTGTAGTTTATATTTGAATATATTCCTTTTTCCACTACTACGCTCTTAGCGCTCCAAATGTCCAGTTGCATTTTCAACAGAAAGAGTGTTCAGATCTGCTCAATCAAAAGTATGGTTTAACTCTGTTAGCTGAATGCACAGATCAGAGAGAAGTTTCACCGAATGATTCTGTGTAGTTTATATTTGAAGACATTCCTTTTTCCACTATTACCCTCTTAGCGCTCTGAATCTCCACTTGCATTTTCTACAAAAAGAGTGTTTCATAACTGCTCAATCAAAAATATGTTTTATCTCTGTTAACTGAATTTACAGATCAGAAATAAGTTTCACAGAATGCATCTGTGTAGTTTTTATTTGAAGATATTCTTTTTCCTAATGTAGGCCTCTTAGCGCTTAGCATGTCCAATTGCAGTTTCTACAGAAACAGTGTTTCAGAATGGCTCAATCAAAAGTAAGGTTCAACTCTGTTAGTTGAATGCACAGAACAGAAAGAATTTTCACAGAATGCTACTGAGTAGTTTATATTTGAATATATTCCTTTTTCCACTATTACCCTCTTAGCGCTCCGAATGTCCACTTGCATTTTCAACAGAAAGAGTGTTCAGAACTGCGCAATCAAAAGTATGGTTTAACTCTGTTAGCTTAATGAACATATCAGAAATAAGTTTCACACAATGCTTCTGTGTAGTTTTTATTTGAAGATATTATTTTTCCCAATAGAGGCCTCTTAGCGCTCAGAATGTCCAATTGCAGTTTCTACAGAAAGAGTGTTTCAGAAAGGCTCAATCAAAAGTAAGGTTCAACTCTGTTAGTTGAATGCACAGAACAGAAAGAAGTTTCATACAATGCTTCTGTGTAGTTTATATTTGAACATATTCTTTTTTCCACTATTACCCACTTAGCGCTACGAATGTCCAGTGGCATTTTCTACAGACAGAGTGTTTCAAATCTGCTCAATCATAAGTATGGTTTAAATCTGTTAGCTGAATGCTCAGATCAGAAAGAAGTTTCACAGAATGCTTCTGTGTAGTTTATATTTGAATATATTCCTTTTTCCACTACTACGCTCTTAGCGCTCCAAATGTCCAGTTGCATTTTCAACAGAAAGAGTGTTCAGATCTGCTCAATCAAAAGTATGGTTTAACACTGTTAGCTGAATGCACAGATCAGAAAGAAGTTTCACAGAATGATTCTGTGTAGTTTATATTTGGAGACATTCCTTTTTCCACTATTACCCTCTTAGCGCTCCGAATCTCCACTTGCGTTTTCTACTGAAAGAGTGTTTCAGAACGGCTCACTCAAAACTAAGGTTCAACTCTTTTAGTTGAACAAACAGAACAGAAAGAAGTTTCACACAATTCTTTTGTGTAGTTTTTATTTGTAGACATTCTTTTTCCCAATATAGGCCTCTTAGCGCTCAGAATGTCCAATTGCAGTTTCTACAGAAAGAGTGTTTCAGAACGGCTCAATCAAAAGTAAGGTTCAACTCTGTTAGTTGAATGCACAGAACAGAAAGAAGTTTCATACAATGCTTCTGTGTAGTTCATATTTGAACATATTCTTTTTTCCACTATTACCCACTTAGCGCTACGAATGTCCAGTTGCATTTTCTACAGACAGAGTGTTTCAAAACTGCTCAATCAAAAGTATGGTTTAACTCTGTTAGCTGAATGCTCAGATCAGAAAGAAGTTTCACAGAATGCTTCTGTGTAGTTTATATTTGAATATATTCCTTTTTCCACTACTACGCTCTTAGCGCTCCAAATGTCCAGTTGCATTTTCAACAGAAAGAGTGTTCAGATCTGCTCAATCAAAAGTATGGTTTAACTCTGTTAGCTGAATGCACAGATCAGAAAGAAGTTTCACCGAATGATTCTGTGTAGTTTATATTTGAAGACATTCCTTTTTCCACTATTACCCTCTTAGCGCTCCGAATCTCCACTTGCATTTTCTACAAAAAGAGTGTTTCATAACTGCTCTATCAAAAATATGTTTTATCTCTGTTAACGGAATTTACAGATCAGAAATAAGTTTCACAGAATGCATCTGTGTAGTTTTTATTTGAAGATATTCTTTTTCCCAATGTAGGCCTCTTAGCGCTTAGCATGTCCAATTGCAGTTTCTACAGAAAGAGTGTTTCAGAACGGCTCAATCAAAAGTAAGGTTCAACTCTGTTAGTTGAATGCACAGAACAGAAAGAATTTTCACAGAATGCTACTGTGTAGTTTATATTTGAATATATTCCTTTTTCCACTATTACCCTCTTAGCGCTCCGAATGTCCACTTGCATTTTCTACAGAAAGAGTGTTCAGAACTGCGCAATCAAAAGTATGGTTTAACTCTGTTAGCTTAATGAACATATCAGAAATAAGTTTCACACAATGCTTCTGTGTAGTTTTTATTTGAAGATATTATTTTTCCCAATATAGGCCTCTTAGCGCTCAGAATGTCCAATTGCAGTTTCTACAGAAAGAGTGTTTCAGAAAGGCTCAATCAAAAGTAAGGTTCAACTCTGTTAGTTGAATGCACAGAACAGAAAGAAGTTTCATACAATGCTTCTGTGTAGTTTATATTTGAACATATTCTTCTTTCCACTATTACCCACTTAGCGCTACGAATGTCCAGTTGCATTTTCTACAGACAGAGTGTTTCAAAACTGCTCAATCAAAAGTATGGTTTAACTCTGTTAGCTGAATGCTCAGATCAGAAAGAAGTTTCACAGAATGCTTCTGTGTAGTTTATATGTGAATATATTCCTTTTTCCACTACTACTCTCTTAGCGCTCCAAATGTCCAGTTGCATTTTCTACAGAAAGAGTGTTCAGATCTGCTCAATCAAAAGTATGCTTTAACTCTGTTAGCTGAATGCACAGATCAGAAAGAAGTTTCACAGAATGATTCTGTGTAGTTTATATTTGGAGACATTCCTTTTTCCACTATTACCCTCTTAGCGCTCCGAATCTCCACTTGCATTTTCTACAGAAAGAGTGTTTCAGAACGGCTCAATCAAAACTAAGGTTCAACTCTTTTAGTTGAACAAACAGAACAGAAAGAAGTTTCACACAATTCTTCTGTGTAGTTTTTATTTGTAGACATTCTTTTTCCCAATATAGGCCTCTTAGCGCTCAGAATGTCCAATTGCAGTTTCTACAGAAAGAGTGTTTCAGAACAGCTCAATCAAAAGTAAGGTTCAACTCTGTTAGTTGAATGCACAGAACAGAAAGAAGTTTCATACAATGCTTCTGTGTAGTTCATATTTGAACATATTCTTTTTTCCACTATTACCCACTTAGCGCTACGAATGTCCAGTTGCATTTTCTACAGACAGAGTGTTTCAAAACTGCTCAATGAAAAGTATGGTTTAACTCTGTTAGCTGAATGCTCAGATCAGAAAGAAGTTTCACAGAATGCTTCTGTGTAGTTTATATTTGAATATATTCCTTTTTCCACTACTACGCTCTTAGCGCTCCAAATGTCCAGTTGCATTTTCAACAGAAAGAGTGTTCAGATCTGCTCAATCAAAAGTATGGTTTAACTCTGTTAGCTGAATGCACAGATCAGAAAGAAGTTTCACCGAATGATTCTGTGTAGTTTATATTTGAAGACATTCCTTTTTCCACTATTACCCTCTTAGCGCTCCGAATCTCCACTTGCATTTTCTACAAAAAGAGTGTTTCATAACTGCTCTATCAAAAATATGTTTTATCTCTGTTAACGGAATTTACAGATCAGAAATAAGTTTCACAGAATGCATGTGTGTAGTTTTTATTTGAAGATATTCTTTTTCCCAATGTAGGCCTCTTAGCGCTTAGCATGTCCAATTGCAGTTTCTACAGAAAGAGTGTATCAGAACGGCTCAATCAAAAGTAAGGTTCAACTCTGTTAGTTGAATGCACAGAACAGAAAGAATTTTCACAGAATGCTACTGTGTAGTTTATATTTGAATATATTCCTTTTTCCACTATTACCCTCTTAGCGCTCCGAATGTCCACTTGCATTTTCTACAGAAAGAGTGTTCAGAACTGCGCAATCAAAAGTATGGTTTAACTCTGTTAGCTTAATGAACATATCAGAAATAAGTTTCACACAATGCTTCTGTGTAGTTTTTATTTGAAGATATTATTTTTCCCAATATAGGCCTCTTAGCGCTCAGAATGTCCAATTGCAGTTTCTACAGAAAGAGTGTTTCAGAAAGGCTCAATCAAAAGTAAGGTTCAACTCTGTTAGTTGAATGCACAGAACAGAAAGAAGTTTCATACAATGCTTCTGTGTAGTTTATATTTGAACATATTCTTTTTTCCACTATTACCCACTTAGCGCTACGAATGTCCAGTTGCATTTTCTACAGACAGAGTGTTTCAAAACTGCTCAATCAAAAGTATGGTTTAACTCTGTTAGCTGAATGCTCAGATCAGAAAGAAGTTTCACAGAATGCTTCTGTGTAGTTTATATTTGAATATATTCCTTTTTCCACTACTACGCTCTTAGCGCTCCAAATGTCCAGTTGCATTTTCAACAGAAAGAGTGTTCAGATCTGCTCAATCAAAAGTATGGTTTAACTCTGTTAGCTGAATGCACAGATCAGAAAGAAGTTTCACCGAATGATTCTGTGTAGTTTATATTTGAAGACATTCCTTTTTCCACTATTACCCTCTTAGCGCTCCGAATCTCCACTTGCATTTTCTACAAAAAGAGTGTTTCATAACTGTTCTATCAAAAATATGTTTTATCTCTGTTAACGGAATTTACAGATCAGAAATAAGTTTCACAGAATGCATCTGTGTAGTTTTTATTTGAAGATATTCTTTTTCCCAATGTAGGCCTCTTAGCGCTTAGCATGTCCAATTGCAGTTTCTACAGAAAGAGTGTTTCAGAACGGCTCAATCAAAAGTAAGGTTCAACTCTGTTAGTTGAATGCACAGAACAGAAAGAATTTTCACAGAATGCTACTGTGTAGTTTATATTTGAATATATTCCTTTTTCCACTATTACCCTCTTAGCGCTCCGAATGTCCACTTGCATTTTCTACAGAAAGAGTGTTCAGAACTGCGCAATCAAAAGTATGGTTTAACTCTGTTAGCTTAATGAACATATCAGAAATAAGTTTCACACAATGCTTCTGTGTAGTTTTTATTTGAAGATATTATTTTTCCCAATATAGGCCTCTTAGCGCTCAGAATGTCCAATTGCAGTTTCTACAGAAAGAGTGTTTCAGAAAGGCTCAATCAAAAGTAAGGTTCAACTCTGTTAGTTGAATGCACAGAACAGAAAGAAGTTTCATACAATGCTTCTGTGTAGTTTATATTTGAACATATTCTTCTTTCCACTATTACCCACTTAGCGCTACGAATGTCCAGTTGCATTTTCTACAGACAGAGTGTTTCAAAACTGCTCAATCAAAAGTATGGTTTAACTCTGTTAGCTGAATGCTCAGATCAGAAAGAAGTTTCACAGAATGCTTCTGTGTAGTTTATATTTGAATATATTCCTTTTTCCACTACTACTCTCTTAGCGCTCAAAATGTCCAGTTGCATTTTCTACAGAAAGAGTGTTCAGATCTGCTCAATCAAAAGTATGGTTTAACTCTGTTAGCTGAATGCACAGATCAGAAAGAAGTTTCACAGAATGATTCTGTGTAGTTTATATTTGGAGACATTCCTTTTTCCACTATTACCCTCTTAGCGCTCCGAATCTCCACTTGCGTTTTCTACAGAAAGAGTGTTTCAGAACGGCTCACTCAAAACTAAGGTTCAACTCTTTTAGTTGAACAAACAGAACAGAAAGAAGTTTCACACAATTCTTTTGTGTAGTTTTTATTTGTAGACATTCTTTTTCCCAATATAGGCCTCTTAGCGCTCAGAATGTCCAATTGCAGTTTCTACAGAAAGAGTGTTTCAGAACGGCTCAATCAAAAGTAAGGTTCAACTCTGTTAGTTGAATGCACAGAACAGAAAGAAGTTTCATACAATGCTTCTGTGTAGTTCATATTTGAACATATTCTTTTTTCCACTATTACCCACTTAGCGCTACGAATGTCCAGTTGCATTTTCTACAGACAGAGTGTTTCAAAACTGCTCAATCAAAAGTATGGTTTAACTCTGTTAGCTGAATGCTCAGATCAGAAAGAAGTTTCACAGAATGCTTCTGTGTAGTTTATATTTGAATATATTCCTTTTTCCACTACTACGCTCTTAGCGCTCCAAATGTCCAGTTGCATTTTCAACAGAAAGAGTGTTCAGATCTGCTCAATCAAAAGTATGGTTTAACTCTGTTAGCTGAATGCACAGATCAGAAAGAAGTTTCACCGAATGATTCTGTGTAGTTTATATTTGAAGACATTCCTTTTTCCACTATTACCCTCTTAGCGCTCCGAATCTCCACTTGCATTTTCTACAAAAAGAGTGTTTCATAACTGCTCTATCAAAAATATGTTTTATCTCTGTTAACGGAATTTACAGATCAGAAATAAGTTTCACAGAATGCATCTGTGTAGTTTTTATTTGAAGATATTCTTTTTCCCAATGTAGGCCTCTTAGCGCTTAGCATGTCCAATTGCAGTTTCTACAGAAAGAGTGTTTCAGAACGGCTCAATCAAAAGTAAGGTTCAACTCTGTTAGTTGAATGCACAGAACAGAAAGAATTTTCACAGAATGCTACTGTGTAGTTTATATTTGTATATATTCCTTTTTCCACTATTACCCTCTTAGCGCTCCGAATGTCCACTTGCATTTTCTACAGAAAGAGTGTTCAGAACTGCGCAATCAAAAGTATGGTTTAACTATGTTAGCTTAATGAACATATCAGAAAAAGTTTCACACAATGCTTCTGTGTAGTTTTTATTTGAAGATATTATTTTTCCCAATATAGGCCTCTTAGCGCTCAGAATGTCCAATTGCAGTTTCTACAGAAAGAGTGTTTCAGAAAGGCTCAATCAAAAGTAAGGTTCAACTCTGTTAGTTGAATGCACAGAACAGAAAGAAGTTTCATACAATGCTACTGTGTAGTTTATATTTGAACATATTCTTTTTTCCACTATTACCCACTTAGCGCTACGAATGTCCAGTTGCATTTTCTACAGACAGAGTGTTTCAAAACTGCTCAATCAAAAGTATGGTTTAACTCTGTTAGCTGAATGCTCAGATCAGAAAGAAGTTTCACAGAATGCTTCTGTGTAGTTTATATGTGAATATATTCCTTTTTCCACTACTACTCTCTTAGCGCTCCAAATGTCCAGTTGCATTTTCTACAGAAAGAGTGTTCAGATCTGCTCAATCAAAAGTATGCTTTAACTCTGTTAGCTGAATGCACAGATCAGAAAGAAGTTTCACAGAATGATTCTGTGTAGTTTATATTTGGAGACATTCCTTTTTCCACTATTACCCTCTTAGCGCTCCGAATCTCCACTTGCATTTTCTACAGAAAGAGTGTTTCAGAACGGCTCAATCAAAACTAAGGTTCAACTCTTTTAGTTGAACAAACAGAACAGAAAGTAGTTTCACACAATTCTTCTGTGTAGTTTTTATTTGTAGACATTCTTTTTCCCAATATAGGCCTCTTAGCGCTCAGAATGTCCAATTGCAGTTTCTACAGAAAGAGTGTTTCAGAACAGCTCAATCAAAAGTAAGGTTCAACTCTGTTAGTTGAATGCACAGAACAGAAAGAAGTTTCATACAATGCTTCTGTGTAGTTCATATTTGAACATATTCTTTTTTCCACTATTACCCACTTAGCGCTACGAATGTCCAGTTGCATTTTCTACAGACAGAGTGTTTCAAAACTGCTCAATCAAAAGTATGGTTTAACTCTGTTAGCTGAATGCTCAGATCAGAAAGAAGTTTCACAGAATGCTTCTGTGTAGTTTATATTTGAATATATTCCTTTTTCCACTACTACGCTCTTAGCGCTCCAAATGTCCAGTTGCATTTTCAACAGAAAGAGTGTTCAGATCTGCTCAATCAAAAGTATGGTTTAACTCTGTTAGCTGAATGCACAGATCAGAAAGAAGTTTCACCGAATGATTCTGTGTAGTTTATATTTGAAGACATTCCTTTTTCCACTATTACCCTCTTAGCGCTCCGAATCTCCACTTGCATTTTCTACAAAAAGAGTGTTTCATAACTGCTCTATCAAAAATATGTTTTATCTCTGTTAACGGAATTTACAGATCAGAAATAAGTTTCACAGAATGCATGTGTGTAGTTTTTATTTGAAGATATTCTTTTTCCCAATGTAGGCCTCTTAGCGCTTAGCATGTCCAATTGCAGTTTCTACAGAAAGAGTGTATCAGAACGGCTCAATCAAAAGTAAGGTTCAACTCTGTTAGTTGAATGCACAGAACAGAAAGAATTTTCACAGAATGCTACTGTGTAGTTTATATTTGAATATATTCCTTTTTCCACTATTACCCTCTTAGCGCTCCGAATGTCCACTTGCATTTTCTACAGAAAGAGTGTTCAGAACTGCGCAATCAAAAGTATGGTTTAACTCTGTTAGCTTAATGAACATATCAGAAATAAGTTTCACACAATGCTTCTGTGTAGTTTTTATTTGAAGATATTATTTTTCCCAATATAGGCCTCTTAGCGCTCAGAATGTCCAATTGCAGTTTCTACAGAAAGAGTGTTTCAGAAAGGCTCAATCAAAAGTAAGGTTCAGCTCTGTTAGTTGAATGCACAGAACAGAAAGAAGTTTCATACAATGCTTCTGTGTAGTTCATATTTGAACATATTCTTTTTTCCACTATTACCCACTTAGCGCTCCAAATGTCCAGTTGCATTTTCTACAGAAAGAGTGTTCAGATCTGCTCAATCAAAAGAATGCTTTAACTCTGTTAGCTGAATGCACAGATCAGAAAGAAGTTACACAGAATGATTCTGTGTAGTTTATATTTGGAGACATTCCTTTTTCCACTATTACCCTCTTAGCGCTCCGAATCTCCACTTGCATTTTCTACAGAAAGAGTGTTTCAGAACGGCTCAATCAAAACTAAGGTTCAACTCTTTTAGTTGAACAAACAGAACAGAAAGAAGTTTCACACAATTCTTCTGTGTAGTTTTTATTTGTAGACATTCTTTTTCCCAATATAGGCCTCTTAGCGCTCAGAATGTCCAATTGCAGTTTCTACAGAAAGAGTGTTTCAGAACGGCTCAATCAAAAGTAAGGTTCAACTCTGTTAGTTGAATGCACAGAACAGAAAGAAGTTTCATACAATGCTTCTGTGTAGTTCATATTTGAACATATTCTTTTTTCCACTATTACCCACTTAGCGCTACGAATGTCCAGTTGCATTTTCTACAGACAGAGTGTTTCAAAACTGCTCAATCAAAAGTATGGTTTAACTCTGTTAGCTGAATGCTCAGATCAGAAAGAAGTTTCACAGAATGCTTCTGTGTAGTTTATATTTGAATATATTCCTTTTTCCACTACTATGCTCTTAGCGCTCCAAATGTCCAGTTGCATTTTCAACAGAAAGAGTGTTCAGATCTGCTCAATCAAAAGTATGGTTTAACTCTGTTAGCTGAATGCACAGATCAGAAAGAAGTTTCACCGAATGATTCTGTGTAGTTTATATTTGAAGACATTCCTTTTTCCACTACTACCTTCTTAGCGCTCCGAATCTCCACTTGCATTTTCTACAAAAAGAGTGTTTCATAACTGCTCAATCAAAAATATGTTTTATCTCTGTTAACTGAATTTACAGATCAGAAATAAGTTTCACAGAATGCATCTGTGTAGTTTTTATTTGAAGATATTATTTTTCCCAATGTATGCCTCTTAGCGCTTAGCATGTCCAATTGCAGTTTCTACAGAAAGAGTGTTTCAGAACGGCTCAATCAAAAGTAAGGTTCAACTCTGTTAGTTGAATGCATAGAACAGAAGGAATTTTCACAGAATGCTACTGTGTAGTTTATATTTGTATATATTCCTTTTTCCACTATTACCCTCTTAGCGCTCCGAATGTCCACTTGCATTTTCTACAGAAATAGTGTTCAGAACTGCGCAATCAAAAGTACGGTTTAACTCTGTTAGCTTAATGAACATATCAGAAATAAGTTTCACACAATGCTTCTGTGTAGTTTTTATTTGAAGATATTATTTTTCTCAATAGAGGCCTCTTAGCGCTCAGAATGTCCAATTGCAGTTTCTACAGAAAGAGTGTTTCAGAAAGGCTCAATCAAAAGTAAGGTTCAACTCTGTTAGTTGAATGCACAGAACAGAAAGAAGTTTCATACAATGCTTCTGTGTAGTTTATATTTGAACATATTCTTTTTTCCTCTATTACCCACTTAGCGCTACGAATGTCCAGTTGCATTTTCTACAGACAGAGTGTTTCAAAACAGCTCAATCAAAAGTATGGTTTAACTCTGTTAGCTGAATGCTCAGATCAGAAAGAAGTTTCACAGAAGGCTTCTGTGTAGTTTATATTTGAATATATTCCTTTTTCCACTACTACTCTCTTAGCGCTCCAAATGTCCAGTTGCATTTTCTACAGAAAGAGTGTTCAGATCTGCTCAATCAAAAGTATGGTTTAACTCTGTTAGCTGAATGCACAGATCAGAAAGAAGTTTCACAGAATGATTCTGTGTAGTTTATATTTGGAGACATTCCTTTTTCCACTATTACCCTCTTAGCGCTCCGAATCTCCACTTGCATTTTCTACAGAAAGAGTGTTTCAGAACGGCTCAATCAATACTAAGGTTCAACTCTTTTAGTTGAACAAACGGAACAGAAAGAAGTTTCACACAATTCTTCTGTGTAGTTTTTATTTGTAGACATTCTTTTTCCCAATATAGGCCTCTTAGCGCTCAGAATGTCCAATTGCAGTTTCTACAGAAAGAGTGTTTCAGAACGGCTCAATCAAAAGTAAGGTTCAACTCTGTTAGTTGAATGCACAGAACAGAAAGAAGTTTCATACAATGCTTCTGTGTAGTTTATATTTGAACATATTCTTTTTTCCACTATTACCCACTTAGCGCTACGAATGTCCAGTTGCATTTTCTACAGACAGAGTGTTTCAAAACTGCTCAATCAAAAGTATGGTTTAACTCTGTTAGCTGAATGCTCAGATCAGAAAGAAGTTTCACAGAATGCTTCTGTGTAGTTTATATTTGAATATATTCCTTTTTCCACTACTACGCTCTTAGCGCTCCAAATGTCCAGTTGCATTTTCAACAGAAAGAGTGTTCAGATCTGCTCAATCAAAAGTATGGTTTAACTCTGTTAGCTGAATGCACAGATCAGAAAGAAGTTTCACCGAATGATTCTGTGTAGTTTATATTTGAAGACATTCCTTTTTCCACTATTACCCTCTTAGCGCTCCGAATCTCCACTTGGATTTTCTACAAAAAGAGTGTTTCATAACTGCTCAATCAAAAATATGTTTTATCTCTGTTAACTGAATTTACAGATCAGAAATAAGTTTCACAGAATGCATCTGTGTAGTTTTTATTTGAAGATATTCTTTTTCCCAACGTAGGCCTCTTAGCGCTTAGCATGTCCAATTGCAGTTTCTACAGAAAGAGTGTTTCAGAACGGCTCAATCAAAAGTAAGGTTCAACTCTGTTAGTTGAATGCACAGAACAGAAAGAATTTTCACAGAATGCTACTGTGTAGTTTATATTTGGAGACATTCCTTTTTCCACTATTACCCTCTTAGCGCTCCGAATCTCCACTTGCATTTTCTACAGAAAGAGTGTTTCAGAACGGCTCAATCAAAACTAAGGTTCAACTCTTTTAGTTGAACAAACAGAACAGAAAGAAGTTTCACAAAATTCTTCTGTTTAGTTTTTATTTGTAGACATTCTTTTTCCCAATATAGGCCTCTTAACGCTCAGAATGTCCAATTGCAGTTTCTACAGAAAGAGTGTTTCAGAACGGCTCAATCAAAAGTAAGGTTCAACTCTGTTAGTTGAATGCACAGAACAGAAAGAAGTTTCATACAATGCTTCTGTGTAGTTTATATTTGAACATATTCTTTTTTCCACTATTACCCACTTAGCGCTACGAATGTCCAGTTGCATTTTCTACAGACAGAGTGTTTCAAAACTGCTCAATCAAAAGTATGGTTTAACTCTGTTAGCTGTATGCTCAGATCAGAAAGAAGTTTCACAGAATGCTTCTGTGTAGTTTATATTTGAATATATTCCTTTTTCCACTACTACGCTCTTAGCGCTCCAAATGTCCAGTTGCATTTTCAACAGAAAGAGTGTTCAGATCTGCTCAATCAAAAGTATGGTTTAACTCTGTTAGCTGAATGCACAGATCAGAAAGAAGTTTCACCGAATGATTCTGTGTAGTTTATATTTGAAGACATACCTTTTTCCACTATTACCCTCTTAGCGCTCTGAATCTCCACTTGCATTTTCTACAAAAAGAGTGTTTCATAACTGCTCAATCAAAAATATGTTTTATCTCTGTTAACTGAATTTACAGATCAGAAATAAGTTTCACAGAATACATCTGTGTAGTTTTTATTTGAAGATATTCTTTTTCCTAATGTAGGCCTCTTAGCGCTTAGCATGTCCAATTGCAGTTTCTACAGAAACAGTGTTTCAGAATGGCTCAATCAAAAGTAAGGTTCAACTCTGTTAGTTGAATGCACAGAACAGAAAGAATTTTCACAGAATGCTACTGAGTAGTTTATATTTGAATATATTCCTTTTTCCACTATTACCCTCTTAGCGCTCCGAATGTCCACTTGCATTTTCTACAGAAAGAGTGTTCAGAACTGCGCAATCAAAAGTATGGTTTAACTCTGTTAGCTTAATGAACATATCAGAAATAAGTTTCACACAATGCTTCTGTGTAGTTTTTATTTGAAGATATTAGTTTTCCCAATAGAGGCCTCTTAGCGCTCAGAATGTCCAATTGCAGTTTCTACAGAAAGAGTGTTTCAGAAAGGCTCAATCAAAAGTAAGGTTCAACTCTGTTAGTTGAATGCACAGAACAGAAAGAAGTTTCATACAATGCTTCTGTGTAGTTTATATTTGAACATATTCTTTTTTCCACTATTACCCACTTAGCGCTACGAATGTCCAGTGGCATTTTCTACAGACAGAGTGTTTCAAATCTGCTCAATCATAAGTATGGTTTAAATCTGTTAGCTGAATTCTCAGATCAGAAAGAAGTTTCACAGAATGCTTCTGTGTAGTTTATATTTGAATATATTCCTTTTTCCACTACTACGCTCTTAGCGCTCCAAATGTCCAGTTGCATTTTCAACAGAAAGAGTGTTCAGATCTGCTCAATCAAAAGTATGGTTTAACTCTGTTAGCTGAATGCAGAGATCAGAAAGAAGTTTCACCGAATGATTCTGTGTAGTTTATATTTGAAGACATTCCTTTTTCCACTATTACCCTCTTAGCGCTCCGAATCTCCACTTGCATTTTCTACAAAAAGAGTGTTTCATAACTGCTCAATCAAAAATATGTTTTATCTCTGTTAACTGAATTTACAGATCAGAAATAAGTTTCACAGAATGCATCTGTGTAGTTTTTATTTGAAGATATTCTTTTTCCCAATGTAGGCCTCTTAGCGCTTAGCATGTCCAATTGCAGTTTCTACAGAAAGAGTGTTTCAGAACGGCTCAATCAAAAGTAAGGTTCAACTCTGTTAGTTGAATGCACAGAACAGAAAGAATTTTCACAGAATGCTACTGTGTAGTTTATATTTGAATATATTCCTTTTTCCACTATTACCCTCTTAGTGCTCCGAATGTCCACTTGCATTTTCTACAGAAAGAGTGTTCAGAACTGCGCAATCAAAAGTATGGTTTAACTCTGTTAGCTTAATGAACATATCAGAAATAAGTTTCACACAATGCTTCTGTGTAGTTTTTATTTGAAGATATTATTTTTCCCAATATAGGCCTCTTAGCGCTCAGAATGTCCAATTGCAGTTTCTACAGAAAGAGTGTTTCAGAAAGGCTCAATCAAAAGTAAGGTTCAACTCTGTTAGTTGAATGCACAGAACAGAAAGATGTTTCATACAATGCTTTTGTGTAGTTTATATTTGAAAATATTCTTTTTTCCACTATTACCCACTTAGCGCTACGAATGTCCAGTTGCATTTTCTACAGACAGAGTGTTTCAAAACTGCTCAATCATAAGTATGCTTTAACTCTGTTAGCTGAATGCTCAGATCAGAAAGAAGTTTCACAGAATGCTTCTGTGTAGTTTATATTTGAATATATTCCTTTTTCCACTACTACTCTCTTAGCGCTCCAAATGTCCAGTTGCATTTTCTACAGAAAGAGTGTTCAGATCTGCTCAATCAAAAGTATGGTTTAACTCTGTTAGCTGAATGCACAGATCAGAAAAAAGTTTCACAGAATGATTCTGTGTAGTTTATATTTGGAGACATTCCTTTTTCCACTATTACCCTCTTAGCGCTCCGAATCTCCACTTGCATTTTCTACAGAAAGAGTGTTTCAGAACGGCTCAATCAAAACTAAGGTTCAACTCTTTTAGTTGAACAAACAGAACAGAAAGAAGTTTCACACAATTCTTCTGTGTAGTTTTTATTTGTAGACATTCTTTTTCCCAATATAGGCCTCTTAGCGCTCAGAATGTCCAATTGCAGTTTCTACAGAAAGAGTGTTTCAGAACGGCTCAATCAAAAGTAAGGTTCAACTCTGTTAGTTGAATGCACAGAACAGAAAGAAGTTTCATACAATGCTTCTGTGTAGTTTATATCTGAACATATTCTTTTTTCCACTATTACCCACTTAGCGCTACGAATGTCCAGTTGCATTTTCTACAGACAGAGTGTTTCAAAACTGCTCAATCAAAAGTATGGTTTAACTCTGTTAGCTGAATGCTCAGATCAGAAAGAAGTTTCACAGAATGCTTCTGTGTAGTTTATATTTGAATATATTCATTTTTCCACTAGTACGCTCTTAGCGCTCCAAATGTCCAGTTGCATTTTCTACAGAAAGAGTGTTCAGATCTGCTCAATCAAAAGTATGGTTTAACTCTGTTAGCTGAATGCACAGATCAGAAAGAAGTTTCACCGAATGATTCTGTGTAGTTTATATTTGAAGACATTCCTTTTTCCACTATTACCCTCTTAGCGCTCCGAATCTCCACTTGCATTTTCTACAAAAAGAGTGTTTCATAACTGCTCAATCAAAAATGTGTTTTATCTCTGTTAACTGAATTTACAGATCAGAAATAAGTTTCACAGAATGCATCTGTGTAGTTTTTATTTGAAGATATTCTTTTTCCCAATGTAGGCCTCTTAGCGCTTAGCATGTCCAATTGCAGTTTCTACAGAAAGAGTGTTTCAGAACGGCTCAATCAAAAGTAAGGTTCAACTCTGTTAGTTGAATGCAGAGAACAGAAAGAATTTTCACAGAATGCTACTGTGTAGTTTATATTTGAATATATTCCTTTTTCCACTGTTACCCTCTTAGCGCTCCGAATGTCCACTTGCATTTTCTACAGAAAGAGTGTTCAGAACTGCGCAATCAAAGTATGGTTTAACTCTGTTAGCTTAATGAACATATCAGAAATAAGTTTCACACAATGCTTCTGTGTAGTTTTTATTTGAAGATATTATTTTTCCCAATAGAGGCCTCTTAGCGCTCAGAATGTCCAATTGCAGTTTCTACAGAAAGAGTGTTTCAGAAACGCTCAATCAAAAGTAAGGTTCAACTCTGTTAGTTGAATGCACAGAACAGAAAGAAGTTTCATACAATGCTTCTGTGTAGTTTATATTTGAACATATTCTTCTTTCCACTATTACCCACTTAGCGCTACGAATGTCCAGTTGCATTTTCTACAGACAGAGTGTTTCAAAACTGCTCAATCAAAAGTATGGTTTAACTCTGTTTGCTGAATGCTCAGATCAGAAAGAAGTTTCACAGAATGCTTCTGTGTAGTTTATATTTGAATATATTCCTTTTTCCACTACTACTCTCTTAGCGCTCCAAATGTCCAGTTGCATTTTCTACAGAAAGAGTGTTCAGATCTGCTCAATCAAAAGTATGGTTTAACTCTGTTAGCTGAATGCACAGATCAGAAAGAAGTTTCACAGAATGATTCTGTGTAGTTTATATTGGGAGACATTCCTTTTTCCACTATTACCCTCTTAGCGCTCCGAATCTCCACTTGCATTTTCTACAGAAAGAGTGTTTCAGAACGGCTCAATCAAAACTAAGGTTCAACTCTTTTAGTTGAACTAACAGAACAGAAAGAAGTTTCACACAATTCTTCTGTGTAGTTTTTATTTGTAGACATTCGTTTTCCCAATATAGGCCTCTTAGCGCTCAGAATGTCCAATTGCAGTTTCTACAGAAAGAGTGTTTCAGAACGGCTCAATCAAAAGTAAGGTTCAACTCTGTTAGTTGAATGCACAGAACAGAAAGAAGTTTCATACAATGCTTCTGTGTAGTTTATATTTGAACATATTCTTTTTTCCACTATTACCCACTTAGCGCTACGAATGTCCAGTTGCATTTTCTACAGACAGAGTGTTTCAAAACTGCTCAATCAAAAGTATGGTTTAACTCTGTTAGCTGAATGCTCAGATCGGAAAGAAGTTTCACAGAATGCTTCTGTGTAGTTTATATTTGAATATATTCCTTTTTCCACTACTACTCTCTTAGCGCTCCAAATGTCCAGTTGCATTTTCTACAGAAAGAGTGTTCAGATCTGCTCAATCAAAAGTATGGTTTAACTCTGTTAGCTGAATGCACAGATCAGAAAGAAGTTTCACAGAATGATTCTGTGTAGTTTATATTTGGAGACATTCCTTTTTCCACTATTACCCTCTTAGCGCTCCGAATCTCCACTTGCATTTTCTACAGAAAGAGTGTTTCAGAACGGCTCAATCAAAACTAAGGTTCAACTATTTTAGTTGAACAAACAGAACAGAAAGTAGTTTCACACAATTCTTCTGTGTAGTTTTTATTTGTAGACATTCTTTTTCCCAATATAGGCCTCTTAGCGCTCAGAATGTCCAATTGCAGTTTCTACAGAAAGAGTGTTTCAGAACGTCTCAATCAAAAGTAAGGTTCAACTCTGTTAGTTGAATGCACAGAACAGAAAGAAGTTGCATACAATGCTTCTGTGTAGTTTATATTTGAACATATTCTTTTTTCCACTATTACCCACTTAGCGCTACGAATCTCCAGTTGCATTTTCTACAGACAGAGTGTTTCAAAACTGCTCAAACAAAAGTATGGTTTAACTCTGTTAGCTGTATGCTCAGATCAGAAAGAAGTTTCACAGAATGCTTCTGTGTAGTTTATATTTGAATATATTCCTTTTTCCACTACTACGCCCTTAGCGCTCCAAATGCCCAGTTGCATTTTCAACAGAAAGAGTGTTCAGATGTGCTCAATCAAAAGTATGTTTTAACTCTGTTAGCTGAATGCACAGATCAGAAAGAAGTTTCACCGAATGATTCTGTGTAGTTTATATTTGAAGACATTCCTTTTTCCACTATTACCCTCTTAGCGCTCCGAATCTCAACTTGCATTTTCTACAAAAAGAGTGTTTCATAACTGCTCAATCAAAAATATGTTTTATCTCTGTTAACTGAATTTACAGATCAGAAATAAGTTTCACAGAATGCATCTGTGTAGTTTTTATTTGAAGATATTCTTTTTCCCAATGTAGGCCTTTTAGCGCTTAGCATGTCCAATTGCAGTTCCTACAGAAAGAGTGTTTCAGAACGGCTCAATCAAAAGTAAGGTTCAAATCTGTTAGTTGAATGCACAGAACAGAAAGAATTTTCACAGAATGCTACTGTGTAGTTTATATTTGAATATATTCCTTTTTCCACTATTACCCTCTTAGCGCTCCGAATGTCCACTTGCATTTTCTACAGAAAGAGTGTTCAGAACTGCGCAATCAAAAGTATGGTTTAACTCTGTTAGCTTAATGAACATATCAGAAATAAGTTTCACACAATGCTTCTGTGTAGTTTTTATTTGAAGATATTATTTTTCCCAATAGAGGCCTCTTAGCGCTCAGAATGTCCAATTGCAGTTTCTACAGAAAGAGTGTTTCAGAAAGGCTCAATCAAAAGTAAGGTTCAACCCTGTTAGTTGAATGCACAGAACAGAAAGAAGTTTCATACAATGCTTCTGTGTAGTTTATATTTGAAAATATTCTTTTTTCCACTATTACCCACTTAGCGCTACGAATGTCCAGTTGCATTTTCTACAGACAGAGTGTTTCAAAACTGCTCAATCATAAGTATGGTTTAACACTGTTAGCTGAATGCTCAGATCAGAAAGAAGTTTCACAGAATGCTTCTGTGTAGTTTATATTTGAATATATTCCTTTTTCCACTACTACTCTCTTAGCGCTCCAAATGTCCAGTTGCATTTTCTACAGAAAGAGTGTTCAGATCTGCTCAATCAAAAGTATGGTTTAACTCTGTTAGCTGAATGCACAGATCAGAAAGAAGTTACACAGAATGATTCTGTGTAGTTTATATTTGGAGACATTCCTTTTTCCACTATTACCCTCTTAGCGCTCCGAATCTCCACTTGCATTTTCTACAGAAAGAGTGTTTCAGAACGGCTCAATCAAAACTAATGTTCAACTGTTTTAGTTGAACAAACAGAACAGAAAGAAGTTTCACACAATTCTTCTGTTTAGTTTTTATTTGTAGACATTCTTTTTCCCAATATAGGCCTCTTAACGCTCAGAATGTCCAATTGCAGTTTCTACATAAAGAGTGTTTCAGAACGGCTCAATCAAAAGTAAGGTTCAACTCTGTTAGTTGAATGCACAGAACAGAAAGAAGTTTCATACAATGCTTCTGTGTAGTTTATATTTGAACATATTCTTTTTTCCACTATTACCCACTTAGCGCTACGAATGTCCAGTTGCATTTTCTACAGACAGAGTGTTTCAAAACTGCTCAATCAAAAGTATGGTTTAAATCTGATAGCTGTATGCTCAGATCAGAAAGAAGTTTCACAGAATGCTTCTGTGTAGTTTATATTTGAATATATTCCTTTTTCCACTACTACGCTCTTAGCGCTCCAAATGTCCAGTTGCATTTTCAACAGAAAGAGTGTTCAGATCTGCTCAATCAAAAGTATGGTTTAACTCTGTTAGCTGAATGCACAGATCAGAAAGAAGTTTCACCGAATGATTCTGTGTAGTTTATATTTGAAGACATTCCTTTTTCCACTATTACCCTCTTAGCGCTCTGAATCTCCACTTGCATTTTCTACAAAAAGAGTGTTTCATAACTGCTCAATCAAAAATATGTTTTATCTCTGTTAACTGAATTTACAGATCAGAAATAAGTTTCACAGAATGCATCTGTGTAGTTTTTATTTGAAGATATTCTTTTTCCTAATGTAGGCCTCTTCGCGCTTAGCATGTCCAATTGCAGTTTCTACAGAAACAGTGTTTCAGAATGGCTCAATCAAAAGTAAGGTTCAACTCTGTTAGTTGAATGCACAGAACAGAAAGAATTTTCACAGAATGCTACTGAGTAGTTTATATTTGAATATATTCCTTTTTCCACTATTACCCTCTTAGCGCTCCGAATGTCCACTTGCATTTTCTACAGAAAGAGTGTTCAGAACTGCGCAATCAAAGTATGGTTTAACTCTGTTAGCTTAATGAACATATCAGAAATAAGTTTCACACAATGCTTCTGTGTAGTTTTTATTTGAAGATATTATTTTTCCCAATAGAGGCCTCTTAGCGCTCAGAATGTCCAATTGCAGTTTCTACAGAAAGAGTGTTTCAGAAACGCTCAATCAAAAGTAAGGTTCAACTCTGTTAGTTGAATGCACAGAACAGAAAGAAGTTTCATACAATGCTTCTGTGTAGTTTATATTTGAACATATTCTTCTTTCCACTATTACCCACTTAGCGCTACGAATGTCCAGTTGCATTTTCTACAGACAGAGTGTTTCAAAACTGCTCAATCAAAAGTATGGTTTAACTCTGTTAGCTGAATGCTCAGATCAGAAAGAAGTTTCACAGAATGCTTCTGTGTAGTTTATATTTGAATATATTCCTTTTTCCACTACTACTCTCTTAGCGCTCCAAATGTCCAGTTGCATTTTCTACAGAAAGAGTGTTCAGATCTGCTCAATCAAAAGTATGGTTTAACTCTGTTAGCTGAATGCACAGATCAGAAAGAAGTTTCACAGAATGATTCTGTGTAGTTTATATTGGGAGACATTCCTTTTTCCACTATTACCCTCTTAGCGCTCCGAATCTCCACTTGCATTTTCTACAGAAAGAGTGTTTCAGAACGGCTCAATCAAAACTAAGGTTCAACTCTTTTAGTTGAACTAACAGAACAGAAAGAAGTTTCACACAATTCTTCTGTGTAGTTTTTATTTGTAGACATTCGTTTTCCCAATATAGGCCTCTTAGCGCTCAGAATGTCCAATTGCAGTTTCTACAGAAAGAGTGTTTCAGAACGGCTCAATCAAAAGTAAGGTTCAACTCTGTTAGTTGAATGCACAGAACAGAAAGAAGTTTCATACAATGCTTCTGTGTAGTTTATATTTGAACATATTCTTTTTTCCACTATTACCCACTTAGCGCTACGAATCTCCAGTTGCATTTTCTACAGACAGAGTGTTTCAAAACTGCTCAAACAAAAGTATGGTTTAACTCTGTTAGCTGTATGCTCAGATCAGAAAGAAGTTTCACAGAATGCTTCTGTGTAGTTTATATTTGAATATATTCCTTTTTCCACTACTACGCCCTTAGCGCTCCAAATGCCCAGTTGCATTTTCAACAGAAAGAGTGTTCAGATGTGCTCAATCAAAAGTATGTTTTAACTCTGTTAGCTGAATGCACAGATCAGAAAGAAGTTTCACCGAATGATTCTGTGTAGTTTATATTTGAAGACATTCCTTTTTCCACTATTACCCTCTTAGCGCTCCGAATCTCAACTTGCATTTTCTACAAAAAGAGTGTTTCATAACTGCTCAATCAAAAATATGTTTTATCTCTGTTAACTGAATTTACAGATCAGAAATAAGTTTCACAGAATGCATCTGTGTAGTTTTTATTTGAAGATATTCTTTTTCCCAATGTAGGCCTCTTAGCGCTTAGCATGTCCAATTGCAGTTCCTACAGAAAGAGTGTTTCAGAACGGCTCAATCAAAAGTAAGGTTCAAATCTGTTAGTTGAATGCACAGAACAGAAAGAATTTTCACAGAATGCTACTGTGTAGTTTATATTTGAATATATTCCTTTTTCCACTATTACCCTCTTAGCGCTCCGAATGTCCACTTGCATTTTCTACAGAAAGAGTGTTCAGAACTGCGCAATCAAAAGTATGGTTTAACTCTGTTAGCTTAATGAACATATCAGAAATAAGTTTCACACAATGCTTCTGTGTAGTTTTTATTTGAAGATATTATTTTTCCCAATAGAGGCCTCTTAGCGCTCAGAATGTCCAATTGCAGTTTCTACAGAAAGAGTGTTTCAGAAAGGCTCAATCAAAAGTAAGGTTCAACCCTGTTAGTTGAATGCACAGAACAGAAAGAAGTTTCATACAATGCTTCTGTGTAGTTTATATTTGAAAATATTCTTTTTTCCACTATTACCCACTTAGCGCTACGAATGTCCAGTTGCATTTTCTACAGACAGAGTGTTTCAAAACTGCTCAATCATAAGTATGGTTTAACACTGTTAGCTGAATGCTCAGATCAGAAAGAAGTTTCACAGAATGCTTCTGTGTAGTTTATATTTGAATATATTCCTTTTTCCACTACTACTCTCTTAGCGCTCCAAATGTCCAGTTGCATTTTCTACAGAAAGAGTGTTCAGATCTGCTCAATCAAAAGTATGGTTTAACTCTGTTAGCTGAATGCACAGTTCAGAAAGAAGTTTCACAGAATGATTCTGTGTAGTTTATATTTGGAGACATTCCTTTTTCCACTATTACCCTCTTAGCGCTCCGAATCTCCACTTGCATTTTCTACAGAAAGAGTGTTTCAGAACGGCTCAATCAAAACTAATGTTCAACTGTTTTAGTTGAACAAACAGAACAGAAAGAAGTTTCACACAATTCTTCT
This sequence comes from Symphalangus syndactylus, assembly GCF_028878055.3. Lineage (NCBI taxonomy): Eukaryota > Metazoa > Chordata > Mammalia > Primates > Hylobatidae > Symphalangus > Symphalangus syndactylus. Next base: position 160,179,934 of record NC_072447.2, on the reverse strand, counting down.
GTTTAGTTTTTATTTGTAGACATTCTTTTTCCCAATATAGGCCTCTTAACGCTCAGAATGTCCAATTGCAGTTTCTACAGAAAGAGTGTTTCAGAACGGCTCAATCAAAAGTAAGGTTCAACTCTGTTAGTTGAATGCACAGAACAGAAAGAAGTTTCATACAATGCTTCTGTGTAGTTTATATTTGAACATATTCTTTTTTCCACTATTACCCACTTAGCGCTACGAATGTCCAGTTGCATTTTCTACAGACAGAGTGTTTCAAAACTGCTCAATCAAAAGTATGGTTTAAATCTGATAGCTGTATGCTCAGATCAGAAAGAAGTTTCACAGAATGCTTCTGTGTAGTTTATATTTGAATATATTCCTTTTTCCACTACTACGCTCTTAGCGCTCCAAATGTCCAGTTGCATTTTCAACAGAAAGAGTGTTCAGATCTGCTCAATCAAAAGTATGGTTTAACTCTGTTAGCTGAATGCACAGATCAGAAAGAAGTTTCACCGAATGATTCTGTGTAGTTTATATTTGAAGACATTCCTTTTTCCACTATTACCCTCTTAGCGCTCTGAATCTCCACTTGCATTTTCTACAAAAAGAGTGTTTCATAACTGCTCAATCAAAAATATGTTTTATCTCTGTTAACTGAATTTACAGATCAGAAATAAGTTTCACAGAATGCATCTGTGTAGTTTTTATTTGAAGATATTCTTTTTCCTAATGTAGGCCTCTTCGCGCTTAGCATGTCCAATTGCAGTTTCTACAGAAACAGTGTTTCAGAATGGCTCAATCAAAAGTAAGGTTCAACTCTGTTAGTTGAATGCACAGAACAGAAAGAATTTTCACAGAATGCTACTGAGTAGTTTATATTTGAATATATTCCTTTTTCCACTATTACCCTCTTAGCGCTCCGAATGTCCACTTGCATTTTCTACAGAAAGAGTGTTCAGAACTGCGCAATCAAAAGTATGGTTTAACTCTGTTAGCTTAATGAACATATCAGAAATAAGTTTCACACAATGCTTCTGTGTAGTTTTTATTTGAAGATATTATTTTTCCCAATAGAGGCCTCTTAGCGCTCAGAATGTCCAATTGCAGTTTCTACAGAAAGAGTGTTTCAGAAAGGCTCAATCAAAAGTAAGGTTCAACTCTGTTAGTTGAATGCACAGAACAGAAAGAAGTTTCATACAATGCTTCTGTGTTGTTTATATTTGAACATATTCTTTTTTCCACTATTACCCACTTAGCGCTACGAATGTCCAGTGGCATTTTCTACAGACAGAGTGTTTCAAATCTGCTCAATCATAAGTATGGTTTAAATCTGTTAGCTGAATGCTCAGATCAGAAAGAAGTTTCACAGAATGCTTCTGTGTAGTTTATATTTGAATATATTCCTTTTTCCACTACTACGCTCTTAGCGCTCCAAATGTCCAGTTGCATTTTCAACAGAAAGAGTGTTCAGATCTGCTCAATCAAAAGTATGGTTTAACTCTGTTAGCTGAATGCACATATCAGAAAGAAGTTTCACCGAATGATTCTGTGTAGTTTATATTTGAAGACATTCCTTTTTCCACTATTACCCTCTTAGCGCTCCGAATCTCCACTTGCATTTTCTACAAAAAGAGTGTTTCATAACTGCTCAATCAAAAATATGTTTTATCTCTGTTAACTGAATTTACAGATCAGAAATAAGTTTCACAGAATGCATCTGTGTAGTTTTTATTTGAAGATATTCTTTTTCCCAATGTAGGCCTCTTAGCGCTTAGCATGTCCAATTGCAGTTTCTACAGAAAGAGTGTTTCAGAACGGCTCAATCAAAAGTAAGGTTCAACTCTGTTAGTTGAATGCACAGAACAGAAAGAATTTTCACAGAATGCTACTGTGTAGTTTATATTTGAATATATTCCTTTTTCCACTATTACCCTCTTAGCGCTCCGAATGTCCACTTGCATTTTCTACAGAAAGAGTGTTCAGAACTGCGCAATCAAAAGTATGGTTTAACTCTGTTAGCTTAATGAACATATCAGAAATAAGTTTCACACAATGCTTCTGTGTAGTTTTTATTTGAAGATATTATTTTTCCCAATATAGGCCTCTTAGCGCTCAGAATGTGCAATTGCAGTTTCTACAGAAAGAGTGTTTCAGAAAGGCTCAATCAAAAGTAAGGTTCAACTCTGTTAGTTGAATGCACAGAACAGAAAGATGTTTCATACAATGCTTTTGTGTAGTTTATATTTGAAAATATTCTTTTTTCCACTATTGCCCACTTAGCGCTACGAATGTCCAGTTGCATTTTCTACAGACAGAGTGTTTCAAAACTGCTCAATCATAAGTATGCTTTAACTCTGTTAGCTGAATGCTCAGATCAGAAAGAAGTTTCACAGAATGCTTCTGTGTAGTTTATATTTGAATATATTCCTTTTTCCACTACTACTCTCTTAGCGCTCCAAATGTCCAGTTGCATTTTCTACAGAAAGAGTGTTCAGATCTGCTCAATCAAAAGTATGGTTTAACTCTGTTAGCTGAATGCACAGATCAGAAAAAAGTTTCACAGAATGATTCTGTGTAGTTTATATTTGGAGACATTCCTTTTTCCACTATTACCCTCTTAGCGCTCCGAATCTCCACTTGCATTTTCTACAGAAAGAGTGTCTCAGAACGGCTCAATCAAAACTAAGGTTCAACTCTTTTAGTTGAACAAACAGAACAGAAAGAAGTTTCACACAATTCTTCTGTGTAGTTTTTATTTGTAGACATTCTTTTTCCCAATATAGGCCTCTTAGCGCTCAGAATGTCCAATTGCAGTTTCTACAGAAAGAGTGTTTCAGAACGGCTCAATCAAAAGTAAGGTTCAACTCTGTTAGTTGAATGCACAGAACAGAAAGAAGTTTCATACAATGCTTCTGTGTAGTTTATATTTGAACATATTCTTTTTTCCACTATTACCCACTTAGCGCTACGAATGTCCAGTTGCATTTTCTACAGACAGAGTGTTTCAAAACTGCTCAATCAAAAGTATGGTTTAACTCTGTTAGCTGAATGCTCAGATCAGAAAGAAGTTTCACAGAATGCTTCTGTGTAGTTTATATTTGAATATATTCCTTTTTCCACTAGTACGCTCTTAGCGCTCCAAATGTCCAGTTGCATTTTCTACAGAAAGAGTGTTCAGATCTGCTCAATCAAAAGTATGGTTTAACTCTGTTAGCTGAATGCACAGATCAGAAAAAAGTTTCACCGAATGATTCTGTGTAGTTTATATTTGAAGACATTCCTTTTTCCACTATTACCCTCTTAGCGCTCCGAATCTCCACTTGCATTTTCTACAAAAAGAGTGTTTCATAACTGCTCAATCAAAAATGTGTTTTATCTCTGTTAACTGAATTTACAGATCAGAAATAAGTTTCACAGAATGCATCTGTGTAGTTTTTATTTGAAGATATTCTTTTTCCCAATGTAGGCCTCTTAGCGCTTAGCATGTCCAATTGCAGTTTCTACAGAAAGAGTGTTTCAGAACGGCTCAATCAAAAGTAAGGTTCAACTCTGTTAGTTGAATGCACAGAACAGAAAGAATTTTCACAGAATGCTACTGTGTAGTTTATATTTGAATATATTCCTTTTTCCACTGTTACCCTCTTAGCGCTCCGAATGTCCACTTGCATTTTCTACAGAAAGAGTGTTCAGAACTGCGCAATCAAAGTATGGTTTAACTCTGTTAGCTTAATGAACATATCAGAAATAAGTTTCACACAATGCTTCTGTGTAGTTTTTATTTGAAGATATTATTTTTCCCAATAGAGGCCTCTTAGCGCTCAGAATGTCCAATTGCAGTTTCTACAGAAAGAGTGTTTCAGAAAGGCTCAATCAAAAGTAAGGTTCAACTCTGTTAGTTGAATGCACAGAACAGAAAGAAGTTTCATACAATGCTTCTGTGTAGTTTATATTTGAACATATTTTTCTTTCCACTATTACCCACTTAGCGCTACGAATGTCCAGTTGCATTTTCTACAGACAGAGTGTTTCAAAACTGCTCAATCAAAAGTATGGTTTAACTCTGTTAGCTGAATGCTCAGATCAGAAAGAAGTTTCACAGAATGCTTCTGTGTAGTTTATATTTGAATATATTCCTTTTTCCACTACTACTCTCTTAGCGCTCCAAATGTCCAGTTGCATTTTCTACAGAAAGAGTGTTCAGATCTGCTCAATCAAAAGTATGGTTTAACTCTGTTAGCTGAATGCACAGATCAGAAAGAAGTTTCACAGAATGATTCTGTGTAGTTTATATTTGGAGACATTCCTTTTTCCACTATTACCCTCTTAGCGCTCCGAATCTCCACTTGCATTTTCTACAGAAAGAGTGTTTCAGAACGGCTCAATCAAAACTAAGGTTCAACTCTTTTAGTTGAACAAACATAACAGAAAGTAGTTTCACACAATTCTTCTGTGTAGTTTTTATTTGTAGACATTCTTTTTCCCAATATAGGCCTCTTAGCGCTCAGAATGTCCAATTGCAGTTTCTACAGAAAGAGTGTTTCAGAACGTCTCAATCAAAAGTAAGGTTCAACTCTGTTAGTTGAATGCACAGAACAGAAAGAAGTTTCATACAATGCTTCTGTGTAGTTTATATTTGAACATATTCTTTTTTCCACTATTACCCACTTAGCGCTACGAATCTCCAGTTGCATTTTCTACAGACAGAGTGTTTCAAAACTGCTCAATCAAAAGTATGGTTTAACTCTGTTAGCTGTATGCTCAGATCAGAATGAAGTTTCACAGAATCCTTCTGTGTAGTTTATATTTGAATATATTCCTTTTTCCACTACTACGCCCTTAGCGCTCCAAATGCCCAGTTGCATTTTCAACAGAAAGAGTGTTCAGATGTGCTCAATCAAAAGTATGGTTTAACTCTGTTAGCTGAATGCACAGATCAGAAAGAAGTTTCACCGAATGATTCTGTGTAGTTTATATTTGAAGACATTCCTTTTTCCACTATTACCCTCTTAGCGCTCCGAATCTCCACTTGCATTTTCTACAAAAAGAGTGTTTCATAACTGCTCAATCAAAAATATGTTTTATCTCTGTTAACTGAATTTACAGATCAGAAATAAGTTTCACAGAATGCATCTGTGTAGTTTTTATTTGAAGATATTCTTTTTCCCAATGTAGGGCTCTTAGCGCTTAGCATGTCCAATTGCAGTTTCTACAGAAAGAGTGTTTCAGAAAGGCTCAATCAAAAGTAAGGTTCAACTCTGTTAGTTGAATGCACAGAACAGAAAGAATTTTCACAGAATGCTACTGTGTAGTTTATATTTGAATATATTCCTTTTTCCACTATTACCCCCTTAGCGCTCCGAATGTCCACTTGCATTTTCTACAGAAAGAGTGTTCAGAACTGCGCAATCAAAAGTATGGTTTAACTCTGTTAGCTTAATGAACATATCAGAAATAAGTTTCAAACAATGCTTCTGTGTAGTTTTTATTTGAAGATATTATTTTTCCCAATATAGGCCTCTTAGCGCTCAGAATGTCCAATTGCAGTTTCTACAGAAAGAGTGTTTCAGAAAGGCTCAATCAAAAGTAAGGTTCAACTCTGTTAGTTGAATGCACAGAACAGAAAGAAGTTTCATACAATGCTTCTGTGTAGTTTATATTTGAACATATTCTTTTTTCCACTATTACCCCCTTAGCGCTACGAATGTCCAGTTGCATTTTCTACAGACAGAGTGTTTCAAAACTGCTCAATCAAAAATATGGTTTAACTCTGTTAGCTGAATGCTCAGATCAGAAAGAAGTTTCACAGAATGCTTCTGTGTAGTTTATATTTGAATATATTCCTTTTTCCACTACTACTCTCTTAGCGCTCCAAATGTCCAGTTGCATTTTCTACAGAAAGAGTGTTCAGATCTGCTCAATCAAAAGTATGGTTTAACTCTGTTAGCTGAATGCACAGATCAGAAAGAAGTTTCACAGAATGATTCTGTGTAGTTTATATTTGGAGACATTCCTTTTTCCACTATTACCCTCTTAGCGCTCCGAATCTCCACTTGCATTTTCTACAGAAAGAGTGTTTCAGAACGGCTCAATCAAAACTAAGGTTCAACTCTTTTAGTTGAACAAACAGAACAGAAAGTAGTTTCACACAATTCTTCTGTGTAGTTTTTATTTGTAGACATTCTTTTTCCCAATATAGGCCTCTTAGCGCTCAGAATGTCCAATTGCAGTTTCTACAGAAAGAGTGTTTCAGAACGTCTCAATCAAAAGTAAGGTTCAACTCTGTTAGTTGAATGCACAGAACAGAAAGAAGTTTCATACAATGCTTCTGTGTAGTTTATATTTGAACATATTCTTTTTTCCACTATTACCCACTTAGCGCTACGAATCTCCAGTTGCATTTTCTACAGACAGAGTGTTTCAAAACTGCTCAATCAAAAGTATGGTTTAACTCTGTTAGCTGTATGCTCAGATCAGAATGAAGTTTCACAGAATGCTTCTGTGTAGTTTATATTTGAATATATTCCTTTTTCCACTACTACGCCCTTAGCGCTCCAAATGCCCAGTTGCATTTTCAACAGAAAGAGTGTTCAGATGTGCTCAATCAAAAGTATGGTTTAACTCTGTTAGCTGAATGCACAGATCAGAAAGAAGTTTCACCGAATGATTCTGTGTAGTTTATATTTGAAGACATTCCTTTTTCCACTATTACCCTCTTAGCGCTCCGAATCTCCACTTGCATTTTCTACAAAAAGAGTGTTTCATAACTGCTCAATCAAAAATATGTTTTATCTCTGTTAACTGAATTTACAGATCAGAAATAAGTTTCACAGAATGCATCTGTGTAGTTTTTATTTGAAGATATTCTTTTTCCCAATGTAGGCCTCTTAGCGCTTAGCATGTCCAATTGCAGTTTCTACAGAAAGAGTGTTTCAGAAAGGCTCAATCAAAAGTAAGGTTCAACTCTGTTAGTTGAATGCACAGAACAGAAAGAATTTTCACAGAATGCTACTGTGTAGTTTATATTTGAATATATTCCTTTTTCCACTATTACCCCCTTAGCGCTCCGAATGTCCACTTGCATTTTCTACAGAAAGAGTGTTCAGAACTGCGCAATCAAAAGTATGGTTTAACTCTGTTAGCTTAATGAACATATCAGAAATAAGTTTCAAACAATGCTTCTGTGTAGTTTTTATTTGAAGATATTATTTTTCCCAATATAGGCCTCTTAGCGCTCAGAATGTCCAATTGCAGTTTCTACAGAAAGAGTGTTTCAGAAAGGCTCAATCAAAAGTAAGGTTCAACTCTGTTAGTTGAATGCACAGAACAGAAAGAAGTTTCATACAATGCTTCTGTGTAGTTTATATTTGAACATATTCTTTTTTCCACTATTACCCCCTTAGCGCTACGAATGTCCAGTTGCATTTTCTACAGACAGAGTGTTTCAAAACTGCTCAATCAAAAATATGGTTTAACTCTGTTAGCTGAATGCTCAGATCAGAAAGAAGTTTCACAGAATGCTTCTGTGTAGTTTATATTTGAATATATTCCTTTTTCCACTACTACTCTCTTAGCGCTCCAAATGTCCAGTTGCATTTTCTACAGAAAGAGTGTTCAGATCTGCTCAATCAAAAGTATGGTTTAACTCTGTTAGCTGAATGCACAGATCAGAAAGAAGTTTCACAGAATGATTCTGTGTAGTTTATATTTGGAGACATTCCTTTTTCCACTATTACCCTCTTAGCGCTCCGAATCTCCACTTGCATTTTCTACAGAAAGAGTGTTTCAGAACGGCTCAATCAAAACTAACGTTCAACTCTTTTAGTTGAACAAACAGAACAGAAAGAAGTTTCACACAATTCTTCTGTGTAGTTTTTATTTGTAGACATTCGTTTTCCCAATATAGGCCTCTTAGCGCTCAGAATGTCCAATTGCAGTTTCTACAGAAAGAGTGTTTCAGAACGGCTCAATCAAAAGTAGGGTTCAACTCTGTTAGTTGAATGCACAGAACAGAAAGAAGTTTCATACAATGCTTCTGTGTAGTTTATATTTGAACATATTCTTTTTTCCACTATTACCCACTTAGCGCTACGAATGTCCAGTTGCATTTTCTACAGACAGAGTGTTTCAAAACTGCTCAATCAAAAGTATGGTTTAACTCTGTTAGCTGAATGCTCAGATCAGAAAGAAGTTTCACAGAATGCTTCTGTGTAGTTTATATTTGAATATATTCCTTTTTCCACTACTACTCTCTTAGCGCTCCAAATGTCCAGTTGCATTTTCTACAGAAAGAGTGTTCAGATCTGCTCAATCAAAAGTATGGTTTAACTCTGTTAGCTGAATGCACAGATCAGAAAGAATTTTCACAGAATGATTCTGTGTAGTTTATATTTGGAGACATTCCTTTTTCCACTATTACCCTCTTAGCGCTCCGAATCTCCACTTGCATTTTCTACAGAAAGAGTGTTTCAGAACGGCTCAATCAAAACTAAGGTTCAACTCTTTTAGTTGAACAAACAGAACAGAAAGAAGTTTCACACAATTCTTCTGTGTAGTTTTTATTTGTAGACATTCTTTTTCCCAATATAGGCCTCTTAGCGCTCAGAATGTCCAATTGCAGTTTCTACAGAAAGAGTGTTTCAGAAAGGCTCAATCAAAAGTAAGGTTCAACTCTGTTAGTTGAATGCACAGAACAGAAAGAAGTTTCATACAATGCTTCTGTGTAGTTTATATTTGAACATATTCTTTTTTCCACTATTACCCACTTAGCGCTACGAATGTCCAGTTGCATTTTCTACAGACAGAGTGTTTCAAAACTGCTCAATCAAAAGTATGGTTTAACTCTGTTAGCTGTATGCTCAGATCAGAAAGAAGTTTCACAGAATGCTTCTGTGTATTTTATATTTGAATATATTCCTTTTTCCACTACTACGCTCTTAGCGCTCCAAATGTCCAGTTGCATTTTCAACAGAAAGAGTGTTCAGATCTGCTCAATCAAAAGTATGGTTTAACTCTGTTAGCTGAATGCACAGATCAGAAAGAAGTTTCACCGAATGATTCTGTGTAGCTTATATTTGAAGACATTCCTTTTTCCACTATTACCCTCTTAGCGCTCCGAATCTCCACTTGCATTTTCTACAAAAAGAGTGTTTCATAACTGCTCAATCAAAAATATGTTTTATCTCTGTTAACTGAATTTACAGATCAGAAATAAGTTTCACAGAATGCATCTGTGTAGTTTTTATTTGAAGATATTCTTTTTCCCAATGTAGGCCTCTTAGCGCTTAGCATGTCCAATTGCACTTTCTACAGAAAGAGTGTTTCAGAAAGGCTCAATCAAAAGTAAGGTTCAACTCTGTTAGTTGAATGCACAGAACAGAAAGAATTTTCACAGAATGCTACTGTGTAGTTTATATTTGAATATATTCCTTTTTCCACTATTACCCTCTTAGCGCTCGGAATGTCCACTTGCATTTTCTACAGAAAGAGTGTTCAGAACTGCGCAATCAAAAGTATGGTTTAACTCTGTTAGCTTAATGAACATATCAGAAATAAGTTTCAAACAATGCTTCTGTGTAGTTTTTATTTGAAGATATTATTTTTCCCAATATAGGCCTCTTAGCGCTCAGAATGTCCAATTGCAGTTTCTACAGAAAGAGTGTTTCAGAAAGGCTCAATCAAAAGTAAGGTTCAACTCTGTTAGTTGAATGCACAGAACAGAAAGAAGTTTCATACAATGCTTCTGTGTAGTTTATATTTGAACATATTCTTTTTTCCACTATTACCCCCTTAGCGCTACGAATGTCCAGTTGCATTTTCTACAGACAGAGTGTTTCAAAACTGCTCAATCAAAAATATGGTTTAACTCTGTTAGCTGAATGCTCAGATCACAAAGAAGTTTCACAGAATGCTTCTGTGTAGTTTATATTTGAATATATTCCTTTTTCCACTACTACTCTCTTAGCGCTCCAAATGTCCAGTTGCATTTTCTACAGAAAGAGTGTTCAGATCTGCTCAATCAAAAGTATGGTTTAACTCTGTTAGCTGAATGCACAGATCAGAAAGAAGTTTCACAGAATGATTCTGTGTAGTTTATATTTGGAGACATTCCTTTTTCCACTATTACCCTCTGAGCGCTCCGAATCTCCACTTGCATTTTCTACAGAAAGAGTGTTTCAGAACGGCTCAATCAAAACTAAGGTTCAACTCTTTTAGTTGAACAAACAGAACAGAAAGAAGTTTCACACAATTCTTCTGTGTAGTTTTTATTTGTAGACATTCGTTTTCCCAATATAGGCCTCTTAGCGCTCAGAATGTCCAATTGCAGTTTCTACAGAAAGAGTGTTTCAGAACGGCTCAATCAAAAGTAAGGTTCAACTCTGTTAGTTGAATGCACAGAACAGAAAGAAGTTTCATACAATGCTTCTGTGTAGTTTATATTTGAACATATTCTTTTTTCCACTATTACCCACTTAGCGCTACGAATGTACAGTTGCATTTTCTACAGACAGAGTGTTTCAAAACTGCTCAATCAAAAGTATGGTTTAACTCTGTTAGCTGAATGCTCAGATCAGAAAGAAGTTTCACAGAATGCTTCTGTGTAGTTTATATTTGAATATATTCCTTTTTCCACTACTACTCTCTTAGCGCTCCAAATGTCCAGTTGCATTTACTACAGAAAGAGTGTTCAGATCTACTCAATCAAAAGTATGGTTTAACTCTGTTAGCTGAATGCACAGATCAGAAAGAAGTTTCACAGAATGATTCTGTGTAGTTTATATTTGGAGACATTCCTTTTTCCACTATTACCCTGTTAGCGCTCCGAATCTCCACTTGCATTTTCTACAGAAAGAGTGTTTCAGAACGGCTCAATCAAAACTAAGGTTCAACTCTTTTAGTTGAACAAACAGAACAGAAAGAAGTTTCACACAATTCTTCTGTGTAGTTTTTATTTGTAGACATTCTTTTTCCCAATATAGGCCTCTTAGCGCTCAGAATGTCCAATTGCAGTTTCTACAGAAAGAGTGTTTCAGAAAGGCTCAATCAAAAGTAAGGTTCAACTCTGTTAGTTGAATGCACAGAACAGAAAGAAGTTTCATACAATGCATCTGTGTAGTTTATATTTGAACATATTCTTTTTTCCACTATTACCCACTTAGCGCTACGAATGTCCAGTTGCATTTTCTACAGACAGAGTGTTTCAAAACTGCTCAATCAAAAGTATGGTTTAACTCTGTTAGCTGTATGCTCAGATCAGAAAGAAGTTTCACAGAATGCTTCTGTGTAGTTTATATTTGAATATATTCCTTTTTCCACTACTACGCTCTTAGCGCTCCAAATGTCCAGTTGCATTTTCAACAGAAAGAGTGTTCAGATCTGCTCAATCAAAAGTATGGTTTAACTCTGTTAGCTGAATGCACAGATCAGAAAGAAGTTTCACCGAATGATTCTGTGTAGTTTATATTTGAAGACATTCCTTTTTCCACTATTACCCTCTTAGCGCTCCGAATCTCCACTTGCATTTTCTACAAAAAGAGTGTTTCATAACTGCTCAATCAAAAATATGTTTTATCTCTGTTAACTGAATTTACAGATCAGAAATAAGTTTCACAGAATGCATCTGTGTAGTTTTTATTTGAAGATATTCTTTTTCCCAATGTAGGCCTCTTAGCGCTTAGCATGTCCAATTGCACTTTCTACAGAAAGAGTGTTTCAGAAAGGCTCAATCAAAAGTAAGGTTCAACTCTGTTAGTTGAATGCACAGAACAGAAAGAATTTTCACAGAATGCTACTGTGTAGTTTATATTTGAATATATTCCTTTTTCCACTATTACCCTCTTAGCGCTCCGAATGTCCACTTGCATTTTCTACACAAAGAGTGTTCAGAACTGCGCAATCAAAAGTATGGTTTAACTCTGTTAGCTTAATGAACATATCAGAAATAAGTTTCAAACAATGCTTCTGTGTAGTTTTTATTTGAAGATATTATTTTTCCCAATATAGGCCTCTTAGCGCTCAGAATGTCCAATTGCAGTTTCTACAGAAAGAGTGTTTCAGAAAGGCTCAATCAAAAGTAAGGTTCAACTCTGTTAGTTGAATGCACAGAACAGAAAGAAGTTTCATACAATGCTTCTGTGTAGTTTATATTTGAACATATTCTTTTTTCCACTATTACCCCCTTAGCGCTACGAATGTCCAGTTGCATTTTCTACAGACAGAGTGTTTCAAAACTGCTCAATCAAAAATATGGTTTAACTCTGTTAGCTGAATGCTCAGATCAGAAAGAAGTTTCACAGAATGCTTCTGTGTAGTTTATATTTGAATATATTCCTTTTTCCACTACTACTCTCTTAGCGCTCCAATTGTCCAGTTGCATTTTCTACAGAAAGAGTGTCCAGATCTGCTCAATCAAAAGTATGGTTTAACTCTGTTAGCTGAATGCACAGATCAGAAAGAAGTTTCACAGAATGATTCTGTGTAGTTTATATTTGGAGACATTCCTTTTTCCACTATTACCCTCTTAGCGCTCCGAATCTCCACTTGCATTTTCTACAGAAAGAGTGTTTCAGAACGGCTCAATCAAAACTAAGGTTCAACTCTTTTAGTTGAACAAACAGAACAGAAAGAATTTTCACACAATTCTTCTGTGTAGTTTTTATTTGTAGACATTCGTTTTCCCAATATAGGCCTCTTAGCGCTCAGAATGTCCAATTGCAGTTTCTACAGAAAGAGTGTTTCAGAACGGCTCAATCAAAAGTAAGGTTCAACTCTGTTAGTTGAATGCACAGAACAGAAAGAAGTTTCATACAATGCTTCTGTGTAGTTTATATTTGAACATATTCTTTTTTCCACTATTACCCACTTAGCGCTACGAATGTCCAGTTGCATTTTCTACAGACAGAGTGTTTCAAAACTGCTCAATCAAAAGTATGGTTTAACTCTGTTAGCTGAATGCTCAGATCAGAAAGAAGTTTCACAGAATGCTTCTGTGTAGTTTATATTTGAATATATTCCTTTTTCCACTACTACTCTCTTAGCGCTCCAAATGTCCAGTTGCATTTACTACAGAAAGAGTGTTCAGATCTGCTCAATCAAAAGTATGGTTTAACTCTGTTAGCTGAATGCACAGATCAGAAAGAAGTTTCACAGAATGATTCTGTGTAGTTTATATTTGGAGACATTCCTTTTTCCACTATTACCCTCTTAGCGCTCCGAATCTCCACTTGCATTTTCTACGGAAAGAGTGTTTCAGAACGGCTCAATCAAAACTAAGGTTCAACTCTTTTAGTTGAACAAACAGAACAGAAAGAAGTTTCACACAATTCTTCTGTGTAGTTTTTATTTGTAGACATTCTTTTTCCCAATATAGGCCTCTTAGCGCTCAGAATGTCCAATTGCAGTTTCTACAGAAAGAGTGTTTCAGAAAGGCTCAATCAAAAGTAAGGTTCAACTCTGTTAGTTGAATGCACAGAACAGAAAGAAGTTTCATACAATGCTTCTGTGTAGTTTATATTTGAACATATTCTTTTTTCCACTATTACCCACTTAGCGCTACGAATGTCCAGTTGCATTTTCTACAGACAGAGTGTTTCAAAACTGCTCAATCAAAAGTATGGTTTAACTCTGTTAGCTGTATGCTCAGATCAGAAAGAAGTTTCACAGAATGCTTCTGTGTAGTTTATATTTGAATATATTCCTTTTTCCACTACTACGCTCTTAGCGCTCCAAATGTCCAGTTGCATTTTCAACAGAAAGAGTGTTCAGATCTGCTCAATCAAAAGTATGGTTTAACTCTGTTAGCTGAATGCACAGATCAGAAAGAAGTTTCACCGAATGATTCTGTGTAGTTTATATTTGAAGACATTCCTTTTTCCACTATTACCCTCTTAGCGCTCCGAATCTCCACTTGCATTTTCTACAAAAAGAGTGTTTCATAACTGCTCAATCAAAAATATGTTTTATCTCTGTTAACTGAATTTACAGATCAGAAATAAGTTTCACAGAATGCATCTGTGTAGTTTTTATTTGAAGATATTCTTTTTCCCAATGTAGGCCTCTTAGCGCTTAGCATGTCCAATTGCACTTTCTACAGAAAGAGTGTTTCAGAAAGGCTCAATCAAAAGTAAGGTTCAACTCTGTTAGTTGAATGCACAGAACAGAAAGAATTTTCACAGAATGCTACTGTGTAGTTTATATTTGAATATATTCCTTTTTCCACTATTACCCTCTTAGCGCTCCGAATGTCCACTTGCATTTTCTACAGAAAGAGTGTTCAGAACTGCGCAATCAAAAGTATGGTTTAACTCTGTTAGCTTAATGAACATATCAGAAATAAGTTTCAAACAATGCTTCTGTGTAGTTTTTATTTGAAGATATTATTTTTCCCAATATAGGCCTCTTAGCGCTCAGAATGTCCAATTGCAGTTTCTACAGAAAGAGTGTTTCAGAAAGGCTCAATCAAAAGTAAGGTTCAACTCTGTTAGTTGAATGCACAGAACAGAAAGAAGTTTCATACAATGCTTCTGTGTAGTTTATATTTGAACATATTCTTTTTTCCACTATTATCCCCTTAGCGCTACGAATGTCCATTTGCATTTTCTACAGACAGAGTGTTTCAAAACTGCTCAATCGAAAATATGGTTTAACTCTGTTAGCTGAATGCTCAGATCAGAAAGAAGTTTCACAGAATGCTTCTGTGTAGTTTATATTTGAATATATTCCTTTTTCCACTACTACTCTCTTAGCGCTCCAAATGTCCAGTTGCATTTTCTACAGAAAGAGTGTTCAGATCTGCTCAATCAAAAGTATGGTTTAACTCTGTTAGCTGAATGCACAGATCAGAAAGAAGTTTCACAGAATGATTCTGTGTAGTTTATATTTGGAGACATTCCTTTTTCCACTATTACCCTCTTAGCGCTCCGAATCTCCACTTGCATTTTCTACAGAAAGAGTGTTTCAGAACGGCTCAATCAAAACTAAGGTTCAACTCTTTTAGTTGAACAAACAGAACAGAAAGAAGTTTCACACAATTCTTCTGTGTAGTTTTTATTTGTAGACATTCGTTTTCCCAATATAGGCCTCTTAGCGCTCAGAATGTCCAATTGCAGTTTCTACAGAAAGAGTGTTTCAGAACGGCTCAATCAAAAGTAAGGTTCAACTCTGTTAGTTGAATGCACAGAACAGAAAGAAGTTTCATACAATGCTTCTGTGTAGTTTATATTTGAACATATTCTTTTTTCCACTATTACCCACTTAGCGCTACGAATGTCCAGTTGCATTTTCTACAGACAGAGTGTTTCAAAACTGCTCAATCAAAAGTATGGTTTAACTCTGTTGGCTGAATGCTCAGATCAGAAAGAAGTTTCACAGAATGCTTCTGTGTAGTTTATATTTGAATATATTCCTTTTTCCACTACTACTCTCTTAGCGCTCCAAATGTCCAGTTGCATTTACTACAGAAAGAGTGTTCAGATCTGCTCAATCAAAAGTATGGTTTAACTCTGTTAGCTGAATGCACAGATCAGAAAGAAGTTTCACAGAATGATTCTGTGTAGTTTATATTTGGAGACATTGCTTTTTCCACTATTACCCTCTTAGCGCTCTGAATCTCCACTTGCATTTTCTACAGAAAGAGTGTTTCAGAACGGCTCAATCAAATCTAAGGTTCAACTCTTTTAGTTGAACAAACAGAACAGAAAGAAGTTTCACACAATTCTTCTGTGTAGTTTTTATTTGTAGACATTCTTTTTCCCAATATAGGCCTCTTAGCGCTCAGAATGTCCAATTGCAGTTTCTACAGAAAGAGTGTTTCAGAAAGGCTCAATCAAAAGTAAGGTTCAACTCTGTTAGTTGAATGCACAGAACAGAAAGAAGTTTCATACAATGCTTCTGTGTAGTTTATATTTGAACATATTCTTTTTTCCACTATTACCCACTTAGCGCTACGAATGTCCAGTTGCATTTTCTACAGACAGAGTGTTTCAAAACTGCTCAATCAAAAGTATGGTTTAACTCTGTTAGCTGTATGCTCAGATCAGAAAGAAGTTTCACAGAATGCTTCTGTGTAGTTTATATTTGAATATATTCCTTTTTCCACTACTACGCTCTTAGCGCTCCAAATGTCCAGTTGCATTTTCAACAGAAAGAGTGTTCAGATCTGCTCAATCAAAAGTATGGTTTAACTCTGTTAGCTGAATGCACAGATCAGAAAGAAGTTTCACCGAATGATTCTGTGTAGTTTATATTTGAAGACATTCCTTTTTCCACTATTACCCTCTTAGCGCTCCGAATCTCCACTTGCATTTTCTACAAAAAGAGTGTTTCATAACTGCTCAATCAAAAATATGTTTTATCTCTGTTAACTGAATTTACAGATCAGAAATAAGTTTCACAGAATGCATCTGTGTAGTTTTTATTTGAAGATATTCTTTTTCCCAATGTAGGCCTCTTAGCGCTTAGCATGTCCAATTGCAGTTTCTACAGAAAGAGTGTTTCAGAACGGCTCAATCAAAAGTAAGGTTCAACTCTGTTAGTTGAATGCACAGAACAGAAAGAATTTTCACAGAATGCTACTGTGTAGTTTATATTTGAATATATTCCTTTTTCCACTATTACCCTCTTAGCGCTCCGAATGTCCACTTGCATTTTCTACAGAAAGAGTGTTCAGAACTGCGCAATCAAAAGTATGGTTTAACTCTGTTAGCTTAATGAACATATCAGAAATAAGTTTCAAACAATGCTTCTGTGTAGTTTTTATTTGAAGATATTATTTTTCCCAATATAGGCCTCTTAGCGCTCAGAATGTCCAATTGCAGTTTCTACAGAAAGAGTGTTTCAGAAAGGCTCAATCAAAAGTAAGGTTCAACTCTGTTAGTTGAATGCACAGAACAGAAAGAAGTTTCATACAATGCTTCTGTGTAGTTTATATTTGAACATATTCTTTTTTCCACTATTACCCCCTTAGCGCTACGAATGTCCAGTTGCATTTTCTACAGACAGAGTGTTTCAAAACTGCTCAATCAAAAATATGGTTTAACTCTGTTAGCTGAATGCTCAGATCAGAAAGAAGTTTCACAGAATGCTTCTGTGTAGTTTATATTTGAATATATTCCTTTTTCCACTACTACTCTCTTAGCGCTCCAAATGTCCAGTTGCATTTTCTACAGAAAGAGTGTTCAGATCTGCTCAATCAAAAGTATGGTTTAACTCTGTTAGCTGAATGCACAGATCAGAAAGAAGTTTCACAGAATGATTCTGTGTAGTTTATATTTGGAGACATTCCTTTTTCCACTATTACCCTCTTAGCGCTCCGAATCTCCACTTGCATTTTCTACAGAAAGAGTGTTTCAGAACGGCTCAATCAAAACTAAGGTTCAACTCTTTTAGTTGAACAAACAGAACAGAAAGAAGTTTCACACAATTCTTCTGTGTAGTTTTTATTTGTAGACATTCTTTTTCCCAATATAGGCCTCTTAGCGCTCAGAATGTCCAATTGCAGTTTCTACAGAAAGAGTGTTTCAGAAAGGCTCAATCAAAAGTAAGGTTCAACTCTGTTAGTTGAATGCACAGAACAGAAAGAAGTTTCATACAATGCTTCTGTGTAGTTTATATTTGAACATATTCTTTTTTCCACTATTACCCACTTAGCGCTACGAATGTCCAGTTGCATTTTCTACAGACAGAGTGTTTCAAAACTGCTCAATCAAAAGTATGGTTTAACTCTGTTAGCTGTATGCTCAGATCAGAAAGAAGTTTCACAGAATGCTTCTGTGTAGTTTATATTTGAATATATTCCTTTTTCCACTACTACGCTCTTAGCGCTCCAAATGTCCAGTTGCATTTTCAACAGAAAGAGTGTTCAGATCTGCTCAATCAAAAGTATGGTTTAACTCTGTTAGCTGAATGCACAGATCAGAAAGAAGTTTCACCGAATGATTCTGTGTAGTTTATATTTGAAGACATTCCTTTTTCCACTATTACCCTCTTAGCGCTCCGAATCTCCACTTGCATTTTCTACAAAAAGAGTGTTTCATAACTGCTCAATCAAAAATATGTTTTATCTCTGTTAACTGAATTTACAGATCAGAAATAAGTTTCACAGAATGCATCTGTGTAGTTTTTATTTGAAGATATTCTTTTTCCCAATGTAGGCCTCTTAGCGCTTAGCATGTCCAATTGCAGTTTCTACAGAAAGAGTGTTTCAGAACGGCTCAATCAAAAGTAAGGTTCAACTCTGTTAGTTGAATGCACAGAACAGAAAGAATTTTCACAGAATGCTACTGTGTAGTTTATATTTGAATATATTCCTTTTTCCACTATTACCCTCTTAGCGCTCCGAATGTCCACTTGCATTTTCTACAGAAAGAGTGTTCAGAACTGCGCAATCAAAAGTATGGTTTAACTCTGTTAGCTTAATGAACATATCAGAAATAAGTTTCAAACAATGCTTCTGTGTAGTTTTTATTTGAAGATATTATTTTTCCTAATATAGGCCTCTTAGCGCTCAGAATGTCCAATTGCAGTTTCTACAGAAAGAGTGTTTCAGAAAGGCTCAATCAAAAGTAAGGTTCAACTCTGTTAGTTGAATGCACAGAACAGAAAGAAGTTTCATACAATGCTTCTGTGTAGTTTATATTTGAACATATTCTTTTTTCCACTATTACCCCCTTAGCGCTACGAATGTCCAGTTGCATTTTCTACAGACAGAGTGTTTCAAAACTGCTCAATCAAAAATATGGTTTAACTCTGTTAGCTGAATGCTCAGATCAGAAAGAAGTTTCACAGAATGCTTCTGTGTAGTTTATATTTGAATATATTCCTTTTTCCACTACTACTCTCTTAGCGCTCCAAATGTCCAGTTGCATTTTCTACAGAAAGAGTGTTCAGATCTGCTCAATCAAAAGTATGGTTTAACTCTGTTAGCTGAATGCACAGATCAGAAAGAAGTTTCACAGAATGATTCTGTGTAGTTTATATTTGGAGACATTCCTTTTTCCACTATTACCCTCTTAGCACTCCGAATCTCCACTTGCATTTTCTACAGAAAGAGTGTTTCAGAACGGCTCAATCAAAACTAAGGTTCAACTCTTTTAGTTGAACAAACAGAACAGAAAGAAGTTTCACACAATTCTTCTGTGTAGTTTTTATTTGTAGACATTCTTTTTCCCAATATAGGCCTCTTAGCGCTCAGAATGTCCAATTGCAGTTTCTACAGAAAGAGTGTTTCAGAAAGGCTCAATCAAAAGTAAGGTTCAACTCTGTTAGTTGAATGCACAGAACAGAAAGAAGTTTCATACAATGCTTCTGTGTAGTTTATATTTGAACATATTCTTTTTTCCACTATTACCCACTTAGCGCTACGAATGTCCAGTTGCATTTTCTACAGACAGAGTGTTTCAAAACTGCTCAATCAAAAGTATGGTTTAACTCTGTTAGCTGTATGCTCAGATCAGAAAGAAGTTTCACAGAATGCTTCTGTGTAGTTTATATTTGAATATATTCCTTTTTCCACTACTACGCTCTTAGCGCTCCAAATGTCCAGTTGCATTTTCAACAGAAAGAGTGTTCAGATCTGCTCAATCAAAAGTATGGTTTAACTCTGTTAGCTGAATGCACAGATCAGAAAGAAGTTTCACCGAATGATTCTGTGTAGTTTATATTTGAAGACATTCCTTTTTCCACTATTACCCTCTTAGCGCTCCGAATCTCCACTTGCATTTTCTACAAAAAGTGTGTTTCATAACTGCTCAATCAAAAATATGTTTTATCTCTGTTAACTGAATTTACAGATCAGAAACAAGTTTCACAGAATGCATCTGTGTAGTTTTTATTTGAAGATATTCTTTTTCCCAATGTAGGCCTCTTAGCGCTTAGCATGTCCAATTGCACTTTCTACAGAAAGAGTGTTTCAGAAAGGCTCAATCAAAAGTAAGGTTCAACTCTGTTAGTTGAATGCACAGAACAGAAAGAATTTTCACAGAATGCTACTGTGTAGTTTATATTTGAATATATTCCTTTTTCCACTATTACCCTCTTAGCGCTCCGAATGTCCACTTGCATTTTCTACAGAAAGAGTGTTCAGAACTGTGCAATCAAAAGTATGGTTTAACTCTGTTAGCTTAATGAACATATCAGAAATAAGTTTCAAACAATGCTTCTGTGTAGTTTTTATTTGAAGATATTATTTTTCCCAATATAGGCCTCTTAGCGCTCAGAATGTCCAATTGCAGTTTCTACAGAAGGAGTGTTTCAGAAAGGCTCAATCAAAAGTAAGGTTCAACTCTGTTAGTTGAATGCACAGAACAGAAAGAAGTTTCATACAATGCTTCTGTGTAGTTTATATTTGAACATATTATTTTTTCCACTATTACCCCCTTAGCGCTACGAATGTCCAGTTGCATTTTCTACAGACAGAGTGTTTCAAAACTGCTCAATCAAAAATATGGTTTAACTCTGTTAGCTGAATGCTCAGATCAGAAAGAAGTTTCACAGAATGCTTCTGTGTAGTTTATATTTGAATATATTCCTTTTTCCACTACTACTCTCTTAGCGCTCCAAATGTCCAGTTGCATTTTCTACAGAAAGAGTGTTCAGATCTGCTCAATCAAAAGTATGGTTTAACACTGTTAGCTGAATGCACAGATCAGAAAGAAGTTTCACAGAATGATTCTGTGTAGTTTATATTTGGAGACATTCCTTTTTCCACTATTACCCTCTTAGCGCTCCGAATCTCCACTTGCATTTTCTACAGAAAGAGTGTTTCAGAACGGCTCAATCAAAACTAAGGTTCAACTCTTTTAGTTGAACAAACAGAACAGAAAGTAGTTTCACACAATTCTTCTGTGTAGTTTTTATTTGTAGACATTCTTTTTCCCAATATAGGCCTCTTAGCGCTCAGAATGTCCAATTGCAGTTTCTACAGAAAGAGTGTTTCAGAACGGCTCAATCAAAAGTAAGGTTCAACTCTGTTAGTTGAATGCACAGAACAGAAAGAAGTTTCATACAATGCTTCTGTGTAGTTTATATTTGAACATATTCTTTTTTCCACTATTACCCACTTAGCGCTACGAATGTCCAGTTGCATTTTCTACAGACAGAGTGTTTCAAAACTGCTCAATCAAAAGTATGGTTTAACTCTGTTAGCTGAATGCTCAGATCAGAAAGAAGTTTCACAGAATGCTCCTGTGAAGTTTATATTTGAATATATTTCTTTTTCCACTACTACGCTCTTAGCGCTCAAAATGTCCAGTTGCATTTTCAACAGAAAGAGTGTTCAGATCTGCTCAATCAAAAGTATGGTTTAACTCTGTTAGCTGAATGCACAGATCAGAAAGAAGTTTCACCGAATGATTCTGTGTAGTTTATATTTGAAGACATTCCTTTTTCCACTATTACCCTCTTAGCGCTCCGAATCTCCACTTGCATTTTCTACAAAAAGAGTGTTTCATAACTGCTCAATCAAAAATATGTTTTATCTCTGTTAACTGAATTTACAGATCAGAAATAAGTTTCACAGAATGCATCTGTGTAGTTTTTATTTGAAGATATTCTTTTTCACAATGTAGGCCTCTTAGCGCTTAGCATGTACAATTGCACTTTCTACAGAAAGAGTGTTTCAGAAAGGCTCAATCAAAAGTAAGGTTCAACTCTGTTAGTTGAATGCACAGAACAGAAAGAATTTTCACAGAATGCTACTGTGTAGTTTATATTTGAATATATTCCTTTTTCCACTATTACCCTCTTAGCGCTCCGAATGTCCACTTGCATTTTCTACAGAAAGACTGTTCAGAACTGCGCAATCAAAAGTATGGTTTAACTCTGTTAGCTTAATGAACATATCAGAAATAAGTTTCAAACAATGCTTCTGTGTAGTTTTTATTTGAAGATATTATTTTTCCCAATAGAGGCCTCTTAGCGCTCAGAATGTCCAATTGCAGTTTCTACAGAAAGAGTGTTTCAGAAAGGCTCAATCAAAAGTAAGGTTCAACTCTGTTAGTTGAATGCACAGAACAGAAAGAAGTTTCATACAATGCTTCTGTGTAGTTTATATTTGAACATATTCTTTTTTCCACTATTACCCCCTTAGCGCTACGAATGTCCAGTTGCATTTTCTACAGACAGAGTGTTTCAAAACTGCTCAATAAAAATATGGTTTAACTCTGTTAGCTGAATGCTCAGATCAGAAATAAGTTTCACAGAATGCTTCTGTGTAGTTTATATTTGAATATATTCCTTTTTCCACTACTACTCTCTTAGCGCTCCAAATGTCCAGTTGCATTTTCTACAGAAAGAGTGTTCAGATCTGCTCAATCAAAAGTATGGTTTAACACTGTTAGCTGAATGCACAGATCAGAAAGAAGTTTCACAGAATGATTCTGTGTAGTTTATATTTGGAGACATTCCTTTTTCCACTATTACCCTCTTAGCGCTCCGAATCTCCACTTGCATTTTCTACAGAAAGAGTGTTTCAGAACGGCTCAATCAAAACTAAGGTTCAACTCTTTTAGTTGAACAAACAGAACAGAAAGAAGTTTCACACAATTCTTCTGTGTAGTTTTTATTTGTAGACATTCTTTTTCCCAATATAGGCCTCTTAGCGCTCAGAATGTCCAATTGCAGTTTCTACAGAAAGAGTGTTTCAGGACGGCTCAATCAAAAGTAAGGTTCAACTCTGTTAGTTGAATGCACAGAACAGAAAGAAGTTTCATACAATGCTTCTGTGTAGTTTATATTTGAACATATTCTTTTTTCCACTATTACCCACTTAGCGCTACGAATGTCCAGTTGCATTTTCTACAGACAGAGTGTTTCAAAACTGCTCAATCAAAAGTATGGTTTAACTCTGTTAGCTGTATGCTCAGATCAGAAAGAAGTTTCACAGAATGCTTCTGTGTAGTTTATATTTGTATATATTCCTTTTTCCACTACTACGCTCTTAGCGCTCCAAATGTCCAGTTGCATTTTCAACAGAAAGAGTGTTCAGATCTGCTCAATCAAAAGTATGGTTTAACTCTGTTAGCTGAATGCACAGATCAGAAAGAAGTTTCACCGAATGATTCTGTGTAGTTTATATTTGAAGACATTCCTTTTTCCACTATTACCCTCTTAGCGCTCCGAATCTCCACTTGCATTTTCTACAAAAAGAGTGTTTCATAACTGCTCAATCAAAAATATGTTTTATCTCTGTTAACTGAATTTACAGATCAGAAATAAGTTTCACAGAATGCATCTGTGTAGTTTTTATTTGAAGATATTTTTTTACCAATGTAGGCCTCTTAGCGCTTAGCATGTACAATTGCACTTTCTACAGAAAGAGTGTTTCAGAAAGGCTCAATCAAAAGTAAGGTTCAACTCTGTTAGTTGAATGCACAGAACAGAAAGAATTTTCACAGAATGCTACTGTGTAGTTTATATTTGAATATATTCCTTTTTCCACTATTACCCTCTTAGCGCTCCGAATGTCCACTTGCATTTTCTACAGAAAGAGTGTTCAGAACTGCGCAATCAAAAGTATGGTTTAACTCTGTTAGCTTAATGAACATATCAGAAATAAGTTTCAAACAATGCTTCTGTGTAGTTTTTATTTGAAGATATTATTTTTCCCAATAGAGGCCTCTTAGCGCTCAGAATGTCCAATTGCAGTTTCTACAGAAAGAGTGTTTCAGAAAGGCTCAATCAAAAGTAAGGTTCAACTCTGTTAGTTGAATGCACAGAACAGAAAGAAGTTTCATACAATGCTTCTGTGTAGTTTATATTTGAACATATTCTTTTTTCCACTATTACCCACTTAGCGCTACGAATGTCCAGTTGCATTTTCTACAGACAGAGTGTTTCAAAACTGCTCAATCAAAAGTATGGTTTAACTCTGTTAGCTGTATGCTCAGATCAGAAAGAAGTTTCACAGAATGCTTCTGTGTAGTTTATATTTGAATATATTCCTTTTTCCACTACTATGCTCTTAGCGCTCCAAATGTCCAGTTGCATTATCAACAGAAAGAGTGTTCAGATCTGCTCAATCAAAAGTATGGTTTAACTCTGTCAGCTGAATGCACAGATCAGAAAGAAGTTTCACCGAATGATTCTGTGTAGTTTATATTTGAAGACATTCCTTTTTCCACTATTACCCTCTTAGCGCTCCGAATCTCCACTTGCATTTTCTACAAAAAGAGTGTTTCATAACTGCTCAATCAAAAATATGTTTTATCTCTGTTAACTGAATTTACAGATCAGAAATAAGTTTCACAGAATGCATCTGTGTAGTTTTTATTTGAAGATATTCTTTTTCCCAAAGTAGGCCTCTTAGCGCTTAGCCTGTCCAATTGCAGTTTCTACAGAAAGAGTGTTTCAGAACGGCTCAATCAAAAGTAAGGTTCAACTCTGTTAGTTGAATGCACAGAACAGAAAGTATTTTCACAGAATGCTACTGTGTAGTTTATATTTGAATATATTCCTTTTTCCACTATTACCCTCTTAGCGCTCCGAATGTCCACTTGCATTTTCTACAGAAAGAGTGTTCAGAACGGCGCAATCAAAAGTATGGTTTAACTCTGTTAGCTTAATGAACATATCAGAAATAAGTTTCACACAATGCTTCTGTGTAGTTTTTATTTGAAGATATTATTTTTCCCAATAGAGGCCTCTTAGCGCTCAGAATGTCCAATTGCAGTTTCTACAGAAAGAGTGTTTCAGAAAGGCTCAATCAAAAGTAAGGTTCAACTCTGTTAGTAGAATGCACAGAACAGAAAGAAGTTTCATACAATGCTTCTGTGTAGTTTATATTTGAACATATTCTTTTTTCCACTTTTACCCACTTAGCGCTACGAATGTCCAGTTTCATTTTCTACAGACAGAGTGTTTCAAAACTGCTCAATCAAAAGTATGGTTTAACTATGTTAGCTGAATGCTCAGATCAGAAAGAAATTTCACAGAATGCTTCTGTGTAGTTTATATTTGAATATATTCCTTTTTCCACTACTACTCTCTTAGCGCTCCAAATGTCCAGTTGCATTTTCTACAGAAAGAGTGTTCAGATCTGCTCAATCAAAAGTATGGTTTAACTCTGTTAGCTGAATGCACAGATCAGAAAGAAGTTTCACAGAATGATTCTGTGTAGTTTATATTTGGAGACATTCCTTTTTCCACTATTACCCTCTTAGCGCTCCGAATCTCCACTTGCATTTTCTACAGAAAGAGTGTTTCAGAACGGCTCAATCAAAACTAAGGTTCAACTCTTTTAGTTGAACAAACAGAACAGAAAGAAGTTTCACACAATTCTTCTGTGTAGTTTTTATTTGTAGACATTCGTTTTCCCAATATAGGCCTCTTAGCGCTCAGAATGTACAATTGCAGTTTCTACAGAAAGAGTGTTTCAGAACGGCTCAATCAAAAGTAAGGTTCAACTCTGTTAGTTGAATGCACAGAACAGAAAGAAGTTTCATACAATGCTTCTGTGTAGTTTATATTTGAACATATTCTTTTTTCCACTATTACCCACTTAGCGCTACGAATGTCCAGTTGCATTTTCTACAGACAGAGTGTTTCAAAACTGCTCAATCAAAAGTATGGTTTAACTCTGTTAGCTGAATGCTCAGATCAGAAAGAAGTTTCACAGAATGCTTCTGTGTAGTTTATATTTGAATATATTCCTTTTTCCACTACTACTCTCTTAGCGCTCCAAATGTCCAGTTGCATTTTCTACAGAAAGAGTGTTCAGATCTGCTCAATCAAAAGTATGGTTTAACTCTGTTAGCTGAATGCACAGATCAGAAAGAAGTTTCACAGAATGATTCTGTGTAGTTTATATTTGGAGACATTCCTTTTTCCACTATTACCCTCTTAGCGCTCCGAATCTCCACTTGCATTTTCTACAGAAAGAGTGTTTCAGAACGGCTCAATCAAAACTAAGGTTCAACTCTTTTAGTTGAACACACAGTACAGAAAGAAGTTTCACACAATTCTTCTGTGTAGTTTTTATTTGTAGACATTCTTTTTCCCAATATAGGCCTCTTAGCGCTCAGAATGTCCAATTGCAGTTTCTACAGAAAGAGTGTTTCAGAACGGCTCAATCAAAAGTAAGGTTCAACTCTGTTAGTTGAATGCACAGAACAGAAAGAAGTTTCATACAATGCTTCTGTGTAGTTTATATTTGAACATATTCTTTTTTCCACTATTACCCACTTAGCGCTACGAATGTCCAGTTGCATTTTCTACAGACAGAGTGTTTCAAAACTGCTCAATCAAAAGTATGGTTTAACTCTGTTAGCTGAATGCTCAGATCAGAAAGAAGTTTCACAGAATGCTTCTGTGTAGTTTATATTTGAATATATTCCTTTTTCCACTACTACTCTCTTAGCGCTCCAAATGTCCAGTTGCATTTTCTACAGAAAGAGTGTTCAGATCTGCTCAATCAAAAGTATGGTTTAACTCTGTTAGCTGAATGCACAGATCAGAAAGAAGTTTCACAGAATGATTCTGTGTAGTTTATATTTGGAGACATTCCTTTTTCCACTATTACCCTCTTAGCGCTCCGAATCTCCACTTGCATTTTCTACAGAAAGAGTGTTTCAGAACGGCTCAATCAAAACTAAGGTTCAACTCTTTTAGTTGAACACACAGTACAGAAAGAAGTTTCACACAATTCTTCTGTGTAGTTTTTATTTGTAGACATTCTTTTTCCCAATATAGGCCTCTTAGCGCTCAGAATGTCCAATTGCAGTTTCTACAGAAAGAGTGTTTCAGAACGGCTCAATCAAAAGTAAGGTTCAACTCTGTTAGTTGAATGCACAGAACAGAAAGAAGTTTCATACAATGCTTCTGTGTAGTTTATATTTGAACATATTCTTTTTTCCACTATTACCCACTTAGCGCTACGAATGTCCAGTTGCATTTTCTACAGACAGAGTGTTTCAAAACTGCTCAATCAAAAGTATGGTTTAACTCTGTTAGCTGTATGCTCAGATCAGAAAGAAGTTTCACAGAATGCTTCTGTGTAGTTTATATTTGAATATATTCCTTTTTCCACTACTACGCTCTTAGCGCTCCAAATGTCCAGTTGCATTTTCAACAGAAAGAGTGTTCAGATCTGCTCAATCAAAAGTATGGTTTAACTCTGTTAGCTGAATGCACAGATCATAAAGAAGTTTCACCGAATGATTCTGTGTAGTTTATATTTGAAGACATTCCTTTTTCCACTATTACCCTCTTAGCGCTCCGAATCTCCACTTGCATTTTCTACGAAAAGAGTGTTTCATAACTGCTCAATCAAAAATATGTTTTATCTCTGTTAACTGAATTTACAGATCAGAAATAAGTTTCACAGAATGCATCTGTGTAGTTTTTATTTGAAGATATTCATTTTCCCAAAGTAGGCCTCTTAGCGCTTAGCATGTCCAATTGCAGTTTCTACAGAAAGAGTGTTTCAGAACGGCTCAATCAAAAGTAAGGTTCAACTCTGTTAGTTGAATGCACAGAACAGAAAGAATTTTCACAGAATACTACTGTGTAGTTTATATTTGAATATATTCCTTTTTCCACTATTACCCTCTTAGCGCTCCGAATGTCCACTTGCATTTTCTACAGAAAGAGTGTTCAGAACTGCGCAATCAAAAGTATTGTTTAACTCTGTTAGCTTAATGAACATATCAGAAATAAGTTTCACACAATGCTTCTGTGTAGTTTTTATTTGAAGATATTATTTTTCCCAATAGAGGCCTCTTAGCGCTCAGAATGTCCAATTGCAGTTTCTACAGAAAGAGTGTTTCAGAAAGGCTCAATCAAAAGTAAGGTTCAACTCTGTTAGTTGAATGCACAGAACAGAAAGAAGTTTCATACAATGCTTCTGTGTAGTTTATATTTGAAAATATTCTTTTTTCCACTATTACCCACTTAGCGCTACGAATGTCCAGTTGCATTTTCTACAGACAGAGTGTTTCAAAACTGCTCAATCAAAAGTATGGTTTAACTCTGTTAGCTGAATGCTCAGATCAGAAAGAAGTTTCACAGAATGCTTCTGTGTAGTTTATATTTGAATATATTCCTTTTTCCACTACTACTCTCTTAGCGCTCCAAATGTCCAGTTGCATTTTCTACAGAAAGAGTGTTCAGATCTGCTCAATCAAAAGTATGGTTTAACTCTGTTAGCTGAATGCACAGATCAGAAAGAAGTTTCACAGAATGATTCTGTGTAGTTTATATTTGGAGACATTCCTTTTTCCACTATTACCCTCTTAGCGCTCCGAATCTCCACTTGCATTTTCTACAGAAAGAGTGTTTCAGAACGGCTCAATCAAAACTAAGGACCAATATCCTTGATGAACATTGATGCAAAAATCCTCAATAAAATACTGGCAAACCGAATCCAGCAGCACATCAAAAAGCTTATCCACCATGATCAAGTGGGCTTCATCCCTGGGATGCAAGGCTGGTTCAACATACGCAAATCAATAAATGTAATCCAGCATATAAACAGAATCAAATACAAAAACCACATGATTATCTCAATAGATGCAGAAAAGGCCTTTGACAAAATTCAACAACCCTTCATGCTAAAAACTCTCAATAAATTAGGTATTGATGGGACGTATCTCAAAATAATAAGAGCTATCTACGACAAACCCACAGCCAATATCATACTGAATGGGCAAAAACTGGAAGCATTCCCTCTGAAAACTGGCACAAGACAGGGATGCCCTCTCTCACCGCTCCTATTCAACATAGTGCTGGAAGTTCTGGCCAGAGCAATCAGGCAGGAGAAGGAAATAAAGGGTATTCAATTAGGAAAAGAGGAAGTCAAATTGTCCCTGTTTGCAGATGACATGATTGTATATCTAGAAAACCCCATTGTCTCAGCCCAAAATCTCCTTAAGCTGATCAGCAACTTCAGCAAAGTCTCAGGATACAAAATTAATGTACAAAAATCACAAGCATTCTTGTACACCAATAACAGACAAACAGAGAGCCAAATCATGAGTGAACTCCCATTCACAATTGCTTCAAAGAGAATAAAATACCTAGGAATCCAACTTACAAGGGATGTGAAGGACCTCTTCAAGGAGAACTACAAACCACTGCTCAATGAAATAAAAGAGGATACAAGCAAATGGAAGAACATTCCATGCTCATGGGTTGGAAGAATCAATATCGTGAAAATGGCCATACTGCCCAAGGTAATTTATAGATTCAATGCCATCCCCATCAAGCTACCAATGACTTTCTTCACAGAATTGGAAAAAACTACTTTAAAGTTCATATGGAACCAAAAAAGAGCCCGCATCGCCAAGTCAATCCTAAGCCAAAAGAACAAAGCTGGAGGCATCACGCTACCTGACTTTAAACTATACTACAAGGCTACAGTAACCAAAACAGCATGGTACTGGTACCACAACAGAGACATAGATCAATGGAACAGAACAGAGCCCTCAGAAATGATGCCGCATAGCTACAACTATCTGATCTTTGACAAACCTGACAAAAACAAGAAATGGGGAAAGGATTCCCTATTTAATAAATGGTGCTGGGAAAACTGGCTAGCCATATGTAGAAAGCTGCCACTGGATCCCTTCCTTACACCTTATACAAAAATTAATTCAAGATGGATTAAAGACTTATATGTTAGACCTAAAACCATTAAAATCCTACAAGAAAACCTAGGCAATACCATTCAGGACATAGGCGTGGGCAAGGACTTCATGTCTAAAACACCAAAAGCAATGGCAACAAAAGCCAAAATCGACAAATGGGATCTCATTAAACTAAAGAGCTTCTGCACAGCAAAAGAAACTATCATCAGAGTGAACAGGCAACCTACACAATGGGAGAAAATTTTTGCAACCTACTCATCTGACAAAGGGCTAATATCCAGAATCTACAATGAACTCAAACAAATTTACAAGAAAAAAACAAACAACCCCATCAAAAAGTGGGCAGAGGACATGAACAGACACTTCTCAAAAGAAGACATTTATGCAGCCAAAAAACACATGAAGAAATGCTCATCATCACTGGCCATCAGAGAAATGCAAATCAAAACCACAGTGAGATACCATCTCACACCAGTTAGAATGGCCATCATTAAAAAATCAGGAAACAACAGGTGCTGGAGAGGATGTGGAGAAATAGGAACACTTTTACACTGTTGGTGGGACTGTAAACTAGTTCAACCATTGTGGAAGTCAGTGTGGCGATTCCTCAGGGATCTCGAACTAGAAATACCATTTGACCCAGCCATCCCATTACTGGGTATATACCCAAAGGACTATAAATCATGCTGCTATAAAGACACATGCACACGTATGTTTATTGCGGCACTATTCACAATAGCAAAGAGTTGGAACCAACCCAAATGTCCAACAACGATAGACTGGATTAAGAAAATGTGGCACATATACACCATGGAATACTATGCAGCCATAAAAAATGATGAGTTCGTGTCCTTTGTAGGGACATGGATGAAACTGGAAAACATCATTCTCAGTAAACTATCGCAAGGACAAAAAACCAAACACCGCATGTTCTCACTCATAGGTGGGAATTGAACAATGAGAACTCATGGACACAGGAAGGGGAACATCACACTCCGGGGACTGTTGTGGGGTGGGGGGAGGGGGGAGGGAAAGCATTAGGAGATACACCTAATGCTAAATGACGAGTTAATGGGTGCAGGAAATCAACATGGCACATGGATACATATGTAACAAAACTGCACATTGTGCACATGTACCCTAAAACCCTAAAGTATAATAATAAAAAAAAAAAAAAAAACAAAAAACAAACAAAAAAAAAAAAAAACTAAGGTTCAACTCTTTTAGTTGAACAAACAGAACAGAAAGAAGTTTCACACAATTCTTCTGTGTAGTTTTTATTTGTAGACATTCTTTTTCCCAATATAGGCCTCTTAGCGCTCAGAATGTCCAATTGCAGTTTCTACAGAAAGAGTGTTTCAGAACGGCTCAATCAAAAGTAAGGTTCAACTCTGTTAGTTGAATATACAGAACAGAAAGAAGTTTCATACAATGCTTCTGTGTAGTTCATATTTGAACATATTCATTTTTCCACTATTACCCACTTAGCGCTACGAATGTCCAGTTGCATTTTCTACAGACAGAGTGTTTCAAAACTGCTCAATCAAAAGTATGGTTTAACTCTGTTAGCTGAATGCTCAGATCAGAAAGAAGTTTCACAGAATGCTTCTGTGTAGTTTATATTTGAATATATTCCTTTTTCCACTACTACGCTCTTAGCGCTCCAAATGTCCAGTTGCATTTTCTACAGAAAGAGTGTTCAGATCTGCTCAATCAAAAGTATGGTTTAACTCTGTTAGCTGAATGCACAGATCAGAAAGAAGTTTCACCGAATGATTCTGTGTAGTTTATATTTGAAGACATTCCTTTTTCCACTATTACCCTCTTAGCGCTCCGAATCTCCACTTGCATTTTCTACAAAAAGAGTGTTTCATAACTGCTCAATCAAAAATATGTTTTATCTCTGTTAACTGAATTTACAGATCAGAAATAAGTTTCACAGAATGCATCTGTGTAGTTTTTATTTGAAGATATTCTTTTTCCCAAAGTAGGCCTCTTAGCGCTTAGCCTGTCCAATTGCAGTTTCTACAGAAAGAGTGTTTCAGAACGGCTCAATCAAAAGTAAGGTTCAACTCTGTTAGTTGAATGCACAGAACAGAAAGTATTTTCACAGAATGCTACTGTGTAGTTTATATTTGAATATATTCCTTTTTCCACTATTACCCTCTTAGCGCTCCGAATGTCCACTTGCATTTTCTACAGAAAGAGTGTTCAGAACGGCGCAATCAAAAGTATGGTTTAACTCTGTTAGCTTAATGAACATATCAGAAATAAGTTTCACACAATGCTTCTGTGTAGTTTTTATTTGAAGATATTATTTTTCCCAATAGAGGCCTCTTAGCGCTCAGAATGTCCAATTGCAGTTTCTACAGAAAGAGTGTTTCAGAAAGGCTCAATCAAAAGTAAGGTTCAACTCTGTTAGTAGAATGCACAGAACAGAAAGAAGTTTCATACAATGCTTCTGTGTAGTTTATATTTGAACATATTCTTTTTTCCACTATTACCCACTTAGCGCTACGAATGTCCAGTTTCATTTTCTACAGACAGAGTGTTTCAAAACTGCTCAATCAAAAGTATGGTTTAACTATGTTAGCTGAATGCTCAGATCAGAAAGAAATTTCACAGAATGCTTCTGTGTAGTTTATATTTGAATATATTCCTTTTTCCACTACTACTCTCTTAGCGCTCCAAATGTCCAGTTGCATTTTCAACAGAAAGAGTGTTCAGATCTGCTCAATCAAAAGTATGGTTTAACTCTGTTAGCTGAATGCACAGATCAGAAAGAAGTTTCACAGAATGATTCTGTGTAGTTTATATTTGGAGACATTCCTTTTTCCACTATTACCCTCTTAGCGCTCCGAATCTCCACTTGCATTTTCTACAGAAAGAGTGTTTCAGAACGGCTCAATCAAAACTAAGGTTCAACTCTTTTAGTTGAACAAACAGAACAGAAAGAAGTTTCACACAATTCTTCTGTGTAGTTTTTATTTGTAGACATTCGTTTTCCCAATATAGGCCTCTTAGCGCTCAGAATGTACAATTGCAGTTTCTACAGAAAGAGTGTTTCAGAACGGCTCAATCAAAAGTAAGGTTCAACTCTGTTAGTTGAATGCACAGAACAGAAAGAAGTTTCATACAATGCTTCTGTGTAGTTTATATTTGAACATATTCTTTTTTCCACTATTACCCAATTAGCGCTACGAATGTCCAGTTGCATTTTCTACAGACAGAGTGTTTCAAAACTGCTCAATCAAAAGTATGGTTTAACTCTGTTAGCTGAATGCTCAGATCAGAAAGAAGTTTCACAGAATGCTTCTGTGTAGTTTATATTTGAATATATTCCTTTTTCCACTACTACGCTCTTAGCGCTCCAAATGTCCAGTTGCATTTTCAACAGAAAGAGTGTTCAGATCTGCTCAATCAAAAGTATGGTTTAACTCTGTTAGCTGAATGCACAGATCATAAAGAAGTTTCACCGAATGATTCTGTGTAGTTTATATTTGAAGACATTCCTTTTTCCACTATTACCCTCTTAGCGCTCCGAATCTCCACTTGCATTTTCTACGAAAAGAGTGTTTCATAACTGCTCAATCAAAAATATGTTTTATCTCTGTTAACTGAATTTACAGATCAGAAATAAGTTTCACAGAATGCATCTGTGTAGTTTTTATTTGAAGATATTCATTTTCCCAAAGTAGGCCTCTTAGCGCTTAGCATGTCCAATTGCAGTTTCTACAGAAAGAGTGTTTCAGAACGGCTCAATCAAAAGTAAGGTTCAACCCTGTTAGTTGAATGCACAGAACAGAAAGTATTTTCACAGAATGCTACTGTGTAGTTTATATTTGAATATATTCCTTTTTCCACTATTACCCTCTTAGCGCTCCGAATGTCCACTTGCATTTTCTACAGAAAGAGTGTTCAGAACGGCGCAATCAAAAGTATGGTTTAACTCTGTTAGCTTAATGAACATATCAGAAATAAGTTTCACACAATGCTTCTGTGTAGTTTTTATTTGAAGATATTATTTTTCCCAATAGAGGCCTCTTAGCGCTCAGAATGTCCAATTGCAGTTTCTACAGAAAGAGTGTTTCAGAAAGGCTCAATCAAAAGTAAGGTTCAACGCTGTTAGTAGAATGCACAGAACAGAAAGAAGTTTCATACAATGCTTCTGTGTAGTTTATATTTGAACATATTCTTTTTTCCACTATTACCCACTTAGCGCTACGAATGTCCAGTTTCATTTTCTACAGACAGAGTGTTTCAAAACTGCTCAATCAAAAGTATGGTTTAACTATGTTAGCTGAATGCTCAGATCAGAAAGAAATTTCACAGAATGCTTCTGTGTAGTTTATATTTGAATATATTCCTTTTTCCACTACTACTCTCTTAGCGCTCCAAATGTCCAGTTGCATTTTCAACAGAAAGAGTGTTCAGATCTGCTCAATCAAAAGTATGGTTTAACTCTGTTAGCTGAATGCACAGATCAGAAAGAAGTTTCACAGAATGATTCTGTGTAGTTTATATTTGGAGACATTCCTTTTTCCACTATTACCCTCTTAGCGCTCCGAATCTCCACTTGCATTTTCTACAGAAAGAGTGTTTCAGAACGGCTCAATCAAAACTAAGGTTCAACTCTTTTAGTTGAACAAACAGAACAGAAAGAAGTTTCACACAATTCTTCTGTGTAGTTTTTATTTGTAGACATTCGTTTTCCCAATATAGGCCTCTTAGCGCTCAGAATGTACAATTGCAGTTTCTACAGAAAGAGTGTTTCAGAACGGCTCAATCAAAAGTAAGGTTCAACTCTGTTAGTTGAATGCACAGAACAGAAAGAAGTTTCATACAATGCTTCTGTGTAGTTTATATTTGAACATATTCTTTTTTCCACTATTACCCACTTAGCGCTACGAATGTCCAGTTGCATTTTCTACAGACAGAGTGTTTCAAAACTGCTCAATCAAAAGTATGGTTTAACTCTGTTAGCTGAATGCTCAGATCAGAAAGAAGTTTCACAGAATGCTTCTGTGTAGTTTATATTTGAATATATTCCTTTTTCCACTACTACGCTCTTAGCGCTCCAAATGTCCAGTTGCATTTTCAACAGAAAGAGTGTTCAGATCTGCTCAATCAAAAGTATGGTTTAACTCTGTTAGCTGAATGCACAGATCATAAAGAAGTTTCACCGAATGATTCTGTGTAGTTTATATTTGAAGACATTCCTTTTTCCACTATTACCCTCTTAGCGCTCCGAATCTCCACTTGCATTTTCTACGAAAAGAGTGTTTCATAACTGCTCAATCAAAAATATGTTTTATCTCTGTTAACTGAATTTACAGATCAGAAATAAGTTTCACAGAATGCATCTGTGTAGTTTTTATTTGAAGATATTCATTTTCCCAAAGTAGGCCTCTTAGCGCTTAGCATGTCCAATTGCAGTTTCTACAGAAAGAGTGTTTCAGAACGGCTCAATCAAAAGTAAGGTTCAAATCTGTTAGTTGAATGCACAGAACAGAAAGAATTTTCACAGAATGCTACTGTGTAGTTTATATTTGAATATATTCCTTTTTCCACTATTACCCTCTTAGCGCTCCGAATGTCCACTTGCATTTTCTACAGAAAGAGTGTTCAGAACGGCGCAATCAAAAGTATGGTTTAACTCTGTTAGCTTAATGAACATATCAGAAATAAGTTTCACACAATGCTTCTGTGTAGTTTTTATTTGAAGATATTATTTTTCCCAATAGAGGCCTCTTAGCGCTCAGAATGTCCAATTGCAGTTTCTACAGAAAGAGTGTTTCAGAAAGGCACAATCAAAAGTAAGGTTCAACTCTGTTAGTTGAATGCACAGAACAGAAAGAAGTTTCATACAATGCTTCTGTGTAGTTTATATTTGAACATATACTTTTTTCCACTATTACCCACTTAGCGCTACGAATGTCCAGTTGCATTTTCTACAGACAGAGTGTTTCAAAACTGCTCAATCAAAAGTATGGTTTAACTCTGTTAGCTGAATGCTCAGATCAGAAAGAAGTTTCACAGAATGCTTCTGTGTAGTTTATATTTCAATATATTCCTTTTTCCACTACTACTCTCTTAGCGATCTAAATGTCCAGTTGCATTTTCTACAGAAAGAGTGTTCAGATCTGCTCAATCAAAAGTATTTTTTAACTCTGTTAGCTGAATGCACAGATCAGAAAGAAGTTTCACAGAATGATTCTGTGTAGTTTATATTTGGAGACATTCCTTTTTCCACTATTACCCTCTTAGCGCTCCGAATCTCCACTTGCATTTTCTACAGAAAGAGTGTTTCAGAACGGCTCAATCAAAACTAAGGTTCAACTCTTTTAGTTGAACAAACAGAACAGAAAGAAGTTTCACACAATTCTTCTGTGTAGTTTTTATTTGTAGACATTCTTTTTCCCAATATAGGCCTCTTAGCGCTCAGAATGTCCAATTGCAGTTTCTACAGAAAGAGTGTTTCAGAACGGCTCAATCAAAAGTAAGGTTCAACTCTGTTAGTTGAATGCAC
This sequence comes from Symphalangus syndactylus, assembly GCF_028878055.3. Lineage (NCBI taxonomy): Eukaryota > Metazoa > Chordata > Mammalia > Primates > Hylobatidae > Symphalangus > Symphalangus syndactylus. The sequence goes on along the minus strand of NC_072447.2, from coordinate 160,143,844 downwards.
AGAACAGAAAGAAGTTTCATACAATGCTTCTGTGTAGTTCATATTTGAACATATTCTTTTTTCCACTATTACCCACTTAGCGCTACGAATGTCCAGTTGCATTTTCTACAGACAGAGTGTTTCAAAACTGCTCAATCAAAAGTATGGTTTAACTCTGTTAGCTGAATGCTCAGATCAGAAAGAAGTTTCACAGAATGCTTCTGTGAAGTTTATATTTGAATATATTCCTTTTTCCACTACTACTCTCTTAGCGCTCCAAATGTCCAGTTGCATTTTCAACAGAAAGAGTGTTCAGATCTGCTCAATCAAAAGTATGGTTTAACTCTGTCAGCTGAATGCACAGATCAGAAAGAAGTTTCACAGAATGATTCTGTGTAGTTTATATTTGAAGACATTCCTTTTTCCACTATTACCCACTTAGCGCTCCGAATCTCCACTTGCATTTTCTACAAAAAGAGTGTTTCATAACTGCTCAATGAAAAATATGTTTTATCTCTGTTAACTGAATTTACAGATCAGAAATATGATTCACAGAATGCATCTGTGTAGTTTTTATTTGAAGATATTCTTTTTCCCAATGTAGGCCTCTTAGCGCTTAGCATGTCCAATTGCAGTTTCTACAGAAAGAGTGTTTCAGAACGGCTCAATCAAAAGTAAGGTTCAACTCTGTTAGTTGAATGCACAGAACAGAAAGAATTTTCACAGAATACTACTGTGTAGTTTATATTTGAATATATTCCTTTTTCCACTATTACCCTCTTAGCGCTCCGAATGTCCACTTGCATTTTCTACAGAAAGAGTGTTCAGAACTGCGCAATCAAAAGTATTGTTTAACTCTGTTAGCTTAATGAACATATCAGAAATAAGTTTCACACAATGCTTCTGTGTAGTTTTTATTTGAAGATATTATTTTTCCCAATAGAGGCCTCTTAGCGCTCAGAATGTCCAATTGCAGTTTCTACAGAAAGAGTGTTTCAGAAAGGCTCAATCAAAAGTAAGGTTCAACTCTGTTAGTTGAATGCACAGAACAGAAAGAAGTTTCATACAATGCTTCTGTGTAGTTTATATTTGAAAATATTCTTTTTTCCACTATTACCCACTTAGCGCTACGAATGTCCAGTTGCATTTTCTACAGACAGAGTGTTTCAAAACTGCTCAATCAAAAGTATGGTTTAACTCTGTTAGCTGAATGCTCAGATCAGAAAGAAGTTTCACAGAATGCTTCTGTGTAGTTTATATTTGAATATATTCCTTTTTCCACTACTACTCTCTTAGCGCTCCAAATGTCCAGTTGCATTTTCTACAGAAAGAGTGTTCAGATCTGCTCAATCAAAAGTATGGTTTAACTCTGTTAGCTGAATGCACAGATCAGAAAGAAGTTTCACAGAATGATTCTGTGTAGTTTATATTTGGAGACATTCCTTTTTCCACTATTACCCGCTTAGCGCTCCGAATCTCCACTTGCATTTTCTACAGAAAGAGTGTTTCAGAACGGCTCAATCAAAACTAAGGACCAATATCCTTGATGAACATTGATGCAAAAATCCTCAATAAAATACTGGCAAACCGAATCCAGCAGCACATCAAAAAGCTTATCCACCATGATCAAGTGGGCTTCATCCCTGGGATGCAAGGCTGGTTCAACATACGCAAATCAATAAATGTAATCCAGCATATAAACAGAACCAAAGACAAAAACCACATGATTATCTCAATAGATGCAGAAAAGGCCTTTGACAAAATTCAACAACCCTTCATGCTAAAAACTCTCAATAAATTAGGTATTGATGGGACGTATCTCAAAATAATAAGAGCTATCTACGACAAACCCACAGCCAATATCATACTGAATGGGCAAAAACTGGAAGCATTCCCTCTGAAAACTGGCACAAGACAGGGATGCCCTCTCTCACCGCTCCTATTCAACATAGTGCTGGAAGTTCTGGCCAGAGCAATCAGGCAGGAGAAGGAAATAAAGGGTATTCAATTAGGAAAAGAGGAAGTCAAATTGTCCCTGTTTGCAGATGACATGATTGTATATCTAGAAAACCCCATTGTCTCAGCCCAAAATCTCCTTAAGCTGATCAGCAACTTCAGCAAAGTCTCAGGATACAAAATTAATGTACAAAAATCACAAGCATTCTTGTACACCAATAACAGACAAACAGAGAGCCAAATCATGAGTGAACTCCCATTCACAATTGCTTCAAAGAGAATAAAATACCTAGGAATCCAACTTACAAGGGATGTGAAGGACCTCTTCAAGGAGAACTACAAACCACTGCTCAATGAAATAAAAGAGGATACAAGCAAATGGAAGAACATTCCATGCTCATGGGTTGGAAGAATCAATATCGTGAAAATGGCCATACTGCCCAAGGTAATTTATAGATTCAATGCCATCCCCATCAAGCTACCAATGACTTTCTTCACAGAATTGGAAAAAACTACTTTAAAGTTCATATGGAACCAAAAAAGAGCCCGCATCGCCAAGTCAATCCTAAGCCAAAAGAACAAAGCTGGAGGCATCACGCTACCTGACTTTAAACTATACTACAAGGCTACAGTAACCAAAACAGCATGGTACTGGTACCACAACAGAGACATAGATCAATGGAACAGAACAGAGCCCTCAGAAATGATGCCGCATAGCTACAACTATCTGATCTTTGACAAACCTGACAAAAACAAGAAATGGGGAAAGGATTCCCTATTTAATAAATGGTGCTGGGAAAACTGGCTAGCCATATGTAGAAAGCTGCCACTGGATCCCTTCCTTACACCTTATACAAAAATTAATTCAAGATGGATTAAAGACTTATATGTTAGACCTAAAACCATTAAAATCCTACAAGAAAACCTAGGCAATACCATTCAGGACATAGGCGTGGGCAAGGACTTCATGTCTAAAACACCAAAAGCAATGGCAACAAAAGCCAAAATCGACAAATGGGATCTCATTAAACTAAAGAGCTTCTGCACAGCAAAAGAAACTATCATCAGAGTGAACAGGCAACCTACACAATGGGAGAAAATTTTTGCAACCTACTCATCTGACAAAGGGCTAATATCCAGAATCTACAATGAACTCAAACAAATTTACAAGAAAAAAACAAACAACCCCATCAAAAAGTGGGCAGAGGACATGAACAGACACTTCTCAAAAGAAGACATTTATGCAGCCAAAAAACACATGAAGAAATGCTCATCATCACTGGCCATCAGAGAAATGCAAATCAAAACCACAGTGAGATACCATCTCACACCAGTTAGAATGGCCATCATTAAAAAATCAGGAAACAACAGGTGCTGGAGAGGATGTGGAGAAATAGGAACACTTTTACACTGTTGGTGGGACTGTAAACTAGTTCAACCATTGTGGAAGTCAGTGTGGCGATTCCTCAGGGATCTCGAACTAGAAATACCATTTGACCCAGCCATCCCATTACTGGGTATATACCCAAAGGACTATAAATCATGCTGCTATAAAGACACATGCACACGTATGTTTATTGCGGCACTATTCACAATAGCAAAGAGTTGGAACCAACCCAAATGTCCAACAACGATAGACTGGATTAAGAAAATGTGGCACATATACACCATGGAATACTATGCAGCCATAAAAAATGATGAGTTCGTGTCCTTTGTAGGGACATGGATGAAACTGGAAAACATCATTCTCAGTAAACTATCGCAAGGACAAAAAACCAAACACCGCATGTTCTCACTCATAGGTGGGAATTGAACAATGAGAACTCATGGACACAGGAAGGGGAACATCACACTCCGGGGACTGTTGTGGGGTGGGGGGAGGGGGGAGGGACAGCATTAGGAGATACACCTAATGCTAAATGACGAGTTAATGGGTGCAGGAAATCAACATGGCACATGGATACATATGTAACAAAACTGCACATTGTGCACATGTACCCTAAAACCCTAAAGTATAATAATAAAAAAAAAAAAAAAAAACAAAAAAAAAAAAACAAAAAAAAAAAAAAACTAAGGTTCAACTCTTTTAGTTGAACAAACAGAACAGAAAGAAGTTTCACACAATTCTTCTGTGTAGTTTTTATTTGTAGACATTCTTTTTCCCAATATAGGCCTCTTAGCGCTCAGAATGTCCAATTGCAGTTTCTACAGAAAGAGTGTTTCAGAACGGCTCAATCAAAAGTAAGGTTCAACTCTGTTAGTTGAATATACAGAACAGAAAGAAGTTTCATACAATGCTTCTGTGTAGTTCATATTTGAACATATTCTTTTTTCCACTATTACCCACTTAGCGCTACGAATGTCCAGTTGCATTTTCTACAGACAGAGTGTTTCAAAACTGCTCAATCAAAAGTATGGTTTAACTCTGTTAGCTGAATGCTCAGATCAGAAAGAAGTTTCACAGAATGCTTCTGTGTAGTTTATATTTGAATATATTCCTTTTTCCACTACTACGCTCTTAGCGCTCCAAATGTCCAGTTGCATTTTCTACAGAAAGAGTGTTCAGATCTGCTCAATCAAAAGTATGGTTTAACTCTGTTAGCTGAATGCACAGATCAGAAAGAAGTTTCACCGAATGATTCTGTGTAGTTTATATTTGAAGACATTCCTTTTTCCACTATTACCCTCTTAGCGCTCCGAAACTCCACTTGCATTTTCTACAAAAAGAGTGTTTCATAACTGCTCAATCAAAAATATGTTTTATCTCTGTTAACTGAATTTACAGATCAGAAATAAGTTTCACAGAATGCATCTGTGTAGTTTTTATTTGAAGATATTCTTTTTCCCAAAGTAGGCCTCTTAGCGCTTAGCATGTCCAATTGCAGTTTCTACAGAAAGAGTGTTTCAGAACGGCTCAATCAAAAGTAAGGTTCAACTCTGTTAGTTGAATGCACAGAACAGAAAGTATTTTCACAGAATGCTACTGTGTAGTTTATATTTGAATATATTCCTTTTTCCACTATTACCCTCTTAGCGCTCCGAATGTCCACTTGCATTTTCTACAGAAAGAGTGTTCAGAACGGCGCAATCAAAAGTATGGTTTAACTCTGTTAGCTTAATGAACATATCAGAAATAAGTTTCACACAATGCTTCTGTGTAGTTTTTATTTGAAGATATTATTTTTCCCAATAGAGGCCTCTTAGCGCTCAGAATGTCCAATTGCAGTTTCTACAGAAAGAGTGTTTCAGAAAGGCTCAATCAAAAGTAAGGTTCAACTCTGTTAGTTGAATGCACAGAACAGAAAGAAGTTTCATACAATGCTTCTGTGTAGTTTATATTTGAACATATTCTTTTTTCCACTATTACCCACTTAGCGCTACGAATGTCCAGTTTCATTTTCTACAGACAGAGTGTTTCAAAACTGCTCAATCAAAAGTATGGTTTAACTATGTTAGCTGAATGCTCAGATCAGAAAGAAATTTCACAGAATGCTTCTGTGTAGTTTATATTTGAATATATTCCTTTTTCCACTACTACTCTCTTAGCGCTCCAAATGTCCAGTTGCATTTTCTACAGAAAGAGTGTTCAGATCTGCTCAATCAAAAGTATGGTTTAACTCTGTTAGCTGAATGCACAGATCAGAAAGAAGTTTCACAGAATGATTCTGTGTAGTTTATATTTGGAGACATTCCTTTTTCCACTATTACCCTCTTAGCGCTCCGAATCTCCACTTGCATTTTCTACAGAAAGAGTGTTTCAGAACGGCTCAATCAAAACTAAGGTTCAACTCTTTTAGTTGAACAAACAGAACAGAAAGAAGTTTCACACAATTCTTCTGTGTAGTTTTTATTTGTAGACATTCGTTTTCCCAATATAGGCCTCTTAGCGCTCAGAATGTCCAATTGCAGTTTCTACAGAAAGAGTGTTTCAGAACGGCTCAATCAAAAGTAAGGTTCAACTCTGTTAGTTGAATGCACAGAACAGAAAGAAGTTTCATACAATGCTTCTGTGTAGTTTATATTTGAACATATTCTTTTTTCCACTATTACCCACTTAGCGCTACGAATGTCCAGTTGCATTTTCTACAGACAGAGTGTTTCAAAACTGCTCAATCAAAAGTATGGTTTAACTCTGTTAGCTGAATGCTCAGATCAGAAAGAAGTTTCACAGAATGCTTCTGTGTAGTTTATATTTGAATATATTCCTTTTTCCACTACTACTCTCTTAGCGCTCCAAATGTCCAGTTGCATTTTCTACAGAAAGAGTGTTCAGATCTGCTCAATCAAAAGTATGGTTTAATTCTGTTAGCTGAATACACATATCAGAAAGAAGTTTCACAGAATGATTCTGTGTAGTTTATATTTGGAGACATTCCTTTTTCCACTATTACCCTCTTAGCGCTCCGAATCTCCACTTGCATTTTCTACAGAAAGAGTGTTTCAGAACGGCTCAATCAAAACTAAGGTTCAACTCTTTTAGTTGAACAAACAGAACAGAAAGAAGTTTCACACAATTCTTCTGTGTAGTTTTTATTTGTAGACATTCTTTTTCCCAATATAGGCCTCTTAGCGCTCAGAATGTCCAATTGCAGTTTCTACAGAAAGAGTGTTTCAGAACGGCTCAATCAAAAGTAAGGTTCAACTCTGTTAGTTGAATTCACAGAACAGAAAGAAGTTTCATACAATGCTTCTGTGTAGTTTATATTTGAACATATTCTTTTTTCCACTATTACCCACTTAGCGCTACGAATGTCCAGTTGCATTTTCTACAGACAGAGTGTTTCAAAACTGCTCAATCAAAAGTATGGTTTAACTCTGTTAGCTGTATGCTCAGATCAGAAAGAAGTTTCACAGAATGCTTCTGTGTAGTTTATATTTGAATATATTCCTTTTTCCACTACTACGCTCTTAGCGCTCCAAATGTCCAGTTGCATTTTCAACAGAAAGAGTGTTCAGATCTGCTCAATCAAAAGTATGGTTTAACTCTGTTAGCTGAATGCACAGATCATAAAGAAGTTTCACCGAATGATTCTGTGTAGTTTATATTTGAAGACATTCCTTTTTCCACTATTACCCTCTTAGCGCTCCGAATCTCCACTTGCATTTTCTACGAAAAGAGTGTTTCATAACTGCTCAATCAAAAATATGTTTTATCTCTGTTAACTGAATTTACAGATCAGAAATAAGTTTCACAGAATGCATCTGTGTAGTTTTTATTTGAAGATATTCTTTTTCCCAAAGTAGGCCTCTTAGCGCTTAGCATGTCCAATTGCAGTTTTTACAGAAAGAGTGTTTCAGAACGGCTCAATCAAAAGTAAGGTTCAACTCTGTTAGTTGAATGCACAGAACAGAAAGAATTTTCACAGAATGCTACTGTGTAGTTTATATTTGAATATATTCCTTTTTCCACTATTACCCTCTTAGCGCTCCGAATGTCCACTTGCATTTTCTACAGAAAGAGTGTTCAGAACGGCGCAATCAAAAGTATGGTTTAACTCTGTTAGCTTAATGAACATATCAGAAATAAGTTTCACACAATGCTTCTGTGTAGTTTTTATTTGAAGATATTATTTTTCCCAATAGAGGCCTCTTAGCTCTCAGAATGTACAATTGCAGTTTCTACAGAAAGAGTGTTTCAGAAAGGCACAATCAAAAGTAAGGTTCAACTCTGTTAGTTGAATGCACAGAACAGAAAGAAGTTTCATACAATGCTTCTGTGTAGTTTATATTTGAACATATACTTTTTTCCACTATTACCCACTTAGCGCTACGAATGTCCAGTTGCATTTTCTACAGACAGAGTGTTTCAAAACTGCTCAATCAAAAGTATGGTTTAACTCTGTTAGCTGAATGCTCAGATCAGAAAGAAGTTTCACAGAATGCTTCTGTGTAGTTTATATTTCAATATATTCCTTTTTCCACTACTACTCTCTTAGCGCTCCAAATGTCCAGTTGCATTTTCTACAGAAAGAGTGTTCAGATCTGCTCAATCAAAAGTATTTTTTAACTCTGTTAGCTGAATGCACAGATCAGAAAGAAGTTTCACAGAATGATTCTGTGTAGTTTATATTTGGAGACATTCCTTTTTCCACTATTACCCTCTTAGCGCTCCGAATCTCCACTTGCATTTTCTACAGAAAGAGTGTTTCAGAACGGCTCAATCAAAACTAAGGTTCAACTCTTTTAGTTGAACAAACAGAACAGAAAGAAGTTTCAAACAATTCTTCTGTGTAGTTTTTATTTGTAGACATTCTTTTTCCCAATGTAGGCCTCTTAGCGCTCAGAATGTCTAATTGCAGTTTCTACAGAAAGAGTGTTTCAGAACGGCTCAATCAAATGTAAGGTTCAACTCTGTTAGTTGAATGCACAGAACAGAAAGAAGTTTCATACAATGCTTCTGTGTAGTTCATATTTGAATATATTCTTTTTTCCACTATTACCCACTTAGCGCTACGAATGTCCAGTTGCATTTTCTACAGACAGAGTGTATCAAAACTGCTCACTCAAAAGTATGGTTTAACTCTGTTAGCTGAATGCTCAGATCAGAAAGAAGTTTCACAGAATGCTTCTGTGTAGTTTATATTTGAATATATTCCTTTTTCCACTACTACGCTCTTAGCGCTCCAAATGTCCAGTTGCATTTTCTACAGAAAGAGTGTTCAGATCTGCTCAATCAAAAGTATGGTTTAACTCTGTTAGCTGAATGCACAGATCAGAAAGAAGTTTCACCGAATGATTCTGTGTAGTTTATATTTGAAGACATTCCTTTTTCCACTATTACCCACTTAGCGCTCCGAATCTCCACTTGCATTTTCTACAAAAAGAGTGTTTCATAACTGCTCAATCAAAAATATGTTTTATCTTTGTTAACTGAATTTACAGATCAGAAATAAGTTTCACAGAATGCATCTGTGTAGTTTTTATTTGAAGATATTCTTTTTCCCAATGTAGGCCTCTTAGCGCTTAGCATGTCCAATTGCAGTTTCTACAGAACGAGTGTTTCAGAACGGCTGAATCAAAAGTAAGGTTCAACTCTGTTAGTTGAATGCACAGAACAGAAAGAATTTTCACAGAATGCTACTGTGTAGTTTATATTTGAATATATTCCTTTTTCCACTATTACCCTCTTAGCGCTCCGAATGTCCACTTGCATTTTCTACAGAAAGAGTGTTCAGAACTGCGCAATCAAAAGTATGGTTTAACTCTGTTAGCTTAATGAACATATCAGAAATAAGTTTCACACAATGCTTCTGTGTAGTTTTTGTTTGAAGATATTATTTTTCCCAATAGAGGCCTCTTCGCGCTCAGAATGTCCAATTGCAGTTTCTACAGAAAGAGTGTTTCAGAAAGGCTCAATCAAAGGTAAGGTTCAACTCTGTTAGTTTAATGCACAGAACAGAAAGAAGTTTCATACAATGCTTCTGTGTAGTTTATATTTGAATATATTCTTTTTTCCACTATTACCCACTTATCGCTTCGAATGTCCAGTTGCATTTTCTACAGACAGAGTGTTTCAAAACTGCTCAATCAAAAGTATGGTTTAACTCTGTTAGCTGAATGCTCAGATCAGAAAGAAGTTTCACAGAATGCTTCTGTGTAGTTTATATTTGAATATATTCCTTTTTCCACTACTACTCTCTTAGCGCTCCAAATGTCCAGTTGCATTTTCTACAGAAAGAGTGTTCAGATCTGCTCAATCAAAAGTATGGTTTAACTCTGTTAGCTGAATGCACAGATCAGAAAGAAGTTTCACAGAATGATTCTGTGTAGTTTATATTTGGAGACATTCCTTTTTCCACTATTACCCTCTTAGCGCTCCGAATCTCCACTTGCATTTTCTACAGAAAGAGTGTTTCAGAACGGCTCAATCAAAACTAAGGTTCAACTCTTTTAGTTGAACAAACAGAACAGAAAGAAGTTTCACACAATTCTTCTGTGTAGTTTTTATTTGTAGACATGCTTTTTCCCAATATAGGCCTCTTAGCGCTCAGAATGTCCAATTGCAGTTTCTACAGAAAGAGTGTTTCAGAACGGCTCAATCAAAAGTAAGGTTCAACTCTGTTAGTTGAATGCACAGAACAGAAAGAAGTTTCATACAATGCTTCTGTGTAGTTCATATTTGAACATATTCTTTTTTCCACTATTACCCACTTAGCGCTACGAATGTCCAGTTGCATTTTCTACAGACAGAGTGTTTCAAAACTGCTCAATCAAAAGTATGGTTTAACTCTGTTAGCTGAATGCTCAGATCAGAAAGAAGTTTCACAGAATGCTTCTGTGAAGTTTATATTTGAATATATTCCTTTTTCCACTACTACGCTCTTAGCGCTCCAAATGTCCAGTTGCATTTTCAACAGAAAGAGTGTTCAGATCTGCTCAATCAAAAGTATGGTTTAACTCTGTTAGCTGAATGCACAGATCAGAAAGAAGTTTCACCGAATGATTCTGTGTAGTTTATATTTGAAGACATTCCTTTTTCCACTATTACCCTCTTAGCGCTCCGAATCTCCACTTGCATTTTCTACAAAAAGAGTGTTTCATAACTGCTCAATCAAAAATATGTTTTATCTCTGTTAACTGAATTTACAGATCAGAAATATGTTTCACAGAATGCATCTGTGTAGTTTTTATTTGAAGATATTCTTTTTCCCAATGTAGGCCTCTTAGCGCTTAGCCTGTCCAATTGCAGTTTCTACAGAAAGAGTGTTTCAGAACGGCTCAATCAAAAGTAAGGTTCAACTCTGTTTGTTGAATGCACAGAACAGAAAGAATTTTCACAGAATGCTAATGTGTAGTTTATATTTGAATATATTCCTTTTTCCACTATTACCCTCTTAGCGCTCCGAATGTCCACTTGCATTTTCTACAGAAATAGTGTTCAGAACGGCGCAATCAAAAGTATGGTTTACCTCTGTTAGCTGAATGCTCAGATCAGAAAGAAGTTTCACAGACTGCTTCCGTGTAGTTTATATTTGAATATATTCCTTTTTCCACTACTACGCTCTTAGCGCTCCAAATGTCCAGTTGCATTTTCTACAGAAAGAGTGTTCAGATCTGCTCAATCAAAAGTATGGTTTAACTCTGTTAGCTGAATGCACAGATCAGAAGGAAGTTTCACAGAATGATTCTGTGTAGTTTATATTTGGAGACATTCCTTTTTCCACTATGACCCTCTTAGCGCTCCGAATCTCCACTTGCATTTTCTACAGAAAGAGTGTTTCAGAACGGCTCAATCAAAACTAAGATTCAACTCTTTTAGTTGAACAAACAGAACAGAAAGAAGTTTCACACAATTCTTTTGTGTAGTTTTTATTTGTAGACATTCTTTTTCCCAATATAGGCCTCTTAGCGCTCAGAATGTCCAATTGCAGTTTCTACAGAAAGAGTGTTTCAGAACGGCTAAATCAAAAGTAAGGTTCAACTCTGTTAGTTGAATGCACAGAACAGAAAGAAGTTTCATACAATGCTTCTGTGTAGTTCATATTTGAACATATTCTTTTTTCCACTATTACCCACTTAGCGCTACGAATGTCCAGTTGCATTTTCTACAGACAGAGTGTTTCAAAACTGCTCAATCAAAAGTATGGTTTAACTCTGTTAGCTGAATGCTCAGATCAGAAAGAAGTTTCACAGAATGCTTCTGTGAAGTTTATATTTGAATATATTCCTTTTTCCACTACTACGCTCTTAGCGCTCCAAATGTCCAGTTGCATTTTCAACAGAAAGAGTGTTCAGATCTGCTCAATCAAAAGTATGGTTTAACTCTGTTAACTGAATGCACAGATCAGAAAGAAGTTTCACCGAATGATTCTGTGTAGTTTATATTTGAAGACATTCCTTTTTCCACTATTACCCTCTTAGCGCTCCGAATCTCCACTTGCATTTTCTACAAAAAGAGTGTTTCATAACTGCTCAATCAAAAATATGTTTTATCTCTGTTAACTGAATTTACAGATCAGAAATAAGTTTCACAGAATGCTTCTGTGTAGTTTTTATTTGAAGATATGCTTTTTCCCAATGTAGGCCTCTTAGCGCTTAGCATGTCCAATTGCAGTTTCTACAGAAAGAGTGTTTCAGAACGGCTCAATCAAAAGTAAGGTTCAACTCTGTTAGTTGAATGCACAGAACAGAAAGAATTTTCACAGAATGCTACTGTGTAGTTTATATTTGAATATATTCCTTTTTCCACTATTACCCTCTTAGCGCTCCGAATGTCCACTTGCATTTTCTACAGAAAGAGTGTTCAGAACTGCGCAATCAAAAGTATGGTTTAACTCTGTTAGCTTAATGAACATATCAGAAATAAGTTTCACACAATGCTTCTGTGTAGTTTTTATTTGAAGATATTATTTTTCCCAATAGAGGCCTCTTAGCGCTCAGAATGTCCAATTGCAGTTTCTACCGAAAGAGTGTTTCAGAACGGCTCAATCAAAAGTAAGGTTCAACTCTGTTAGTTGAATGCACAGAACAGAAAGTAGTTTCATACAATGCTTCTGTGTAGTTTATATTTGAACATATTCTTTTTTCCACTATTACCGACTTAGCGCTACGAATGTCCAGTTGCATTTTCTACAGACAGACTGTTTCAAAACTGCTCAATCAAAAGTATGGTTTAACTCTGTTAGCTGAATGCTCAGATCAGAAAGAAGTTTCACAGAATGCTTCCGTGTAGTTTATATTTGAATATATTCCTTTTTCCACTACTACTCTCTTAGCGCTCCAAATGTCCAGTTGCATTTTCTACAGAAAGAGTGTTCAGATCTGCTCAATCAAAAGTATGGTTTAACTCTGTTTGCTGAATGCACAGATCAGAAAGAAGTTTCCCAGAATGATTCTGTGTAGTTTATATTTGGAGACATTCCTTTTTCCACTATGACCCTCTTAGCGCTCCGAATCTCCACTTGCATTTTCTACAGAAAGAGTGTTTCAGAACGGCTCAATCAAAACTAAGATTCAAGTCTTTTAGTTGAACAAACAGAACAGAAAGAAGTTTCACACAATTCTTCTGTGTAGTTTTTATTTGTAGACATTCTTTTTCCCAATATAGGCCTCTTAGCGCTCAGAATGTCCAATTGCAGTTTCTACAGAAAGAGTGTTTCAGAACGGCTCAATCAAAAGTAAGGTTCAACTCTGTTAGTTGAATGCACAGAACAGAAAGATGTTTCATACAATGCTTCTGTGTAGTTCATATTTGAACATATTCTTTTTTCCACTATTACCCACTTAGCGCTACGAATGTCCAGTTGCATTTTCTACAGACAGAGTGTTTCAAAACTGCTCAATCAAAAGTATGGTTTAACACTGTTAGCTGAATGCTCAGATCAGAAAGAAGTTTCACAGAATGCTTCTGTGAAGTTTATATTTGAATATATTCCTTTTTCCACTACTACGCTCTTAGCGCTCCAAATGTCCAGTTGCATTTTCAACAGAAAGAGTGTTCAGATCTGCTCAATCAAAAGTATGGTTTAACTCTGTTAGCTGAATGCACAGATCAGAAAGAAGTTTCACCGAATGATTCTGTGTAGTTTATATTTGAAGACATTCCTTTTTCCACTATTACCCTCTTAGCGCTCCGAATCTCCACTTGCATTTTCTACAAAAAGAGTGTTTCATAACTGCTCAATCAAAAATATGTTTTATCTCTGTTAACTGAATTTACAGATCAGAAATAAGTTTCACAGAATGCATCTGTGTAGTTTTTATTTGAAGATATTCTTTTTCCCAATGTAGGCCTCTTAGCGCTTAGCATGTCCAATTGCAGTTTCTACAGAAAGAGTGTTTCAGAACGGCTCAATCAAAAGTAAGGTTCAACTCTGTTAGTTGAATGCACAGAACAGAAAGAATTTTCACAGAATGCTACTGTGTAGTTTATATTTGAATATATTCCTTTTTCCACTATTACCCTCTTAGCGCTCCGAATGTCCACTTGCATTTTCTACAGAAAGAGTGTTCAGAACGGCGCAATCAAAAGTATGGTTTAACTCTGTTAGTTTAATGAACATATCAGAAATAAGTTTCACACAATGCTTCTGTGTAGTTTTTGTTTGAAGATATTATTTTTCCCAATAGAGGCCTCTTAGCGCTCAGAATGTCCAATTGCAGTTTCTACAGAAAGAGTGTTTCAGAAAGGCTCAATCAAAAGTAAGGTTCAACTCTGTTAGTTGAATGCACAGAACAGAAAGAAGTTTCATACAATGCTTTTGTGTAGTTTATATTTGAACATATTCTTTTTTCCACTATTACCCACTTAGCGCTACGAATGTCCAGTTGCATTTTCTACAGACAGAGTGTTTCAAAACTGCTCAATCAAAAGTATGGTTTAACTCTGTTAGCTGAATGCTCAGATCAGAAAGAAGTTTCACAGAATGCTTCTGTGTAGTTTATATTTGAATATATTCCTTTTTCCACTACTACTCTCTTAGCGCTCCAAATGTCCAGTTGCATTTTCTACAGAAAGAGTGTTCAGATCTGCTCAATCAAAAGTATGGTTTAACTCTGTTAGCTGAATGCACAGATCAGAAAGAAGTTTCACAGAATGATTCTGTGTAGTTTATATTTGGAGACATTCCATTTTCCACTATTACCCTCTTAGTGCTCCGAATCTCCACTTGCATTTTCTACAGAAAGAGTGTTTCAGAACGGCTCAATCAAAACTAAAGTTCAACTCTTTCAGTTGAACAAACAGAACAGAAAGAAGTTTCACACAATTCTTCTGTGTAGTTTTTATTTGTAGACATTCTTTTTCCCAATATAGGCCTCTTAGCGCTCAGAATGTCCAATTGCAGTTTCTACAGAAAGAGTGTTTCAGAACGGCTCAATCAAAAGTAAGGTTCAACTCTGTTAGTTGAATGCACAGAACAGAAAGAAGTTTCATACAATGCTTCTGTGTAGTTTATATTTGAACATATTCTTTTTTCCACTATTACCCACTTAGCGCTACGAATGTCCAGTTGCATTTTCTACAGACAGAGTGTTTCAAAACTGCTCAATCAAAAGTATGGTTTAACTCTGTTAGCTGAATGCTCAGATCAGAAAGAAGTTTCACAGAATGCTTCTGTGTAGTTTATATTTGAATATATTCCTTTTTCCACTACTACTCTCTTAGCGCTCCAAATGTCCAGTTGCATTTTCTACAGAAAGAGTGTTCAGATCTGCTCAATCAAAAGTATGGTTTAACTCTGTTAGCTGAATGCACAGATCAGAAAGAAGTTTCACCGAATGATTCTGTGTAGTTTATATTTGAAGACATTCCTTTTTCCACTATTACCCTCTTAGCGCTCCGAATCTCCACTTGCATTTTCTACAAAAAGAGTGTTTCATAACTGCTCAATCAAAAATATGTTTTATCTCTGTTAACTGAATTTACAGATCAGAAATAAGTTTCACAGAATGCATCTGCGTAGTTTTTATTTGAAGATATTCTTTTTCCCAATGTAGGCCTCTTAGCGCTTAGCCTGTCCAATTGCAGTTTCTACAGAAAGAGTGTTTCAGAACGGCTCAATCAAAAGTAAGGTTCAACTCTGTTAGTTGAATGCACAGAACAGAAAGAATTTTCACAGAATGCTACTGTGTAGTTTATATTTGAATATATTCCTTTTTCCACTATTACCCTCTTAGCGCTCCGAATGTCCACTTGCATTTTCTACAGTAAGAGTGTTCAGAACTGCGCAATCAAAAGTATGGTTTAACACTGTTACCTTAATGAACATATCAGAAATAAGTTTCACACAATGCTTCTGTGTAGTTTTTATTTGAAGATATTATTTTTCCCAATAGAGGCCTCTTAGCGCTCAGAATGTCCAATTGCAGTTTCTACAGAAAGAGTGTTTCAGAAAGGCTCAATCAAAAGTAAGGTTCAACTCTGTTAGTTGCATGCACAGAACAGAAAGTAGTTTCATACAATGCTTCTGTGTAGTTTATATTTGAACATATTCTTTTTTCCACTATTACCGACTTAGCGCTACGAATGTCCAGTTGCATTTTCTACAGACAGACTGTTTCAAAACTGCTCAATCAAAAGTATGGTTTAACTCTGTTAGCTGAATGCTCAGATCAGAAAGAAGTTTCACAGAATGCTTCCGTGTAGTTTATATTTGAATATATTCCTTTTTCCACTACTACTCTCTTAGCGCTCCAAATGTCCAGTTGCATTTTCTACAGAAAGAGTGTTCAGATCTGCTCAATCAAAAGTATGGTTTAACTCTGTTAGCTGAATGCACAGATCAGAAAGAAGTTTCACAGAATGATTCTGTGTAGTTTATATGTGGAGACATTCCTTTTTCCACTATTACCCTCTTAGCGCTCCGAATCTCCACTTGCATTTTCTACAGAAAGAGTGTTTCAGAACGGCTCAATCAAAACTAAGGTTCAACGCTTTTACTCGAAAAAACAGAACAGAAAGAAGTTTCACACAATTCTTCTGTGTAGTTTTTATTTGTAGACATTCTTTTTCCCAATATAGGCCTCTTAGCGCTCAGAATGTCCAATTGCAGTTTCTACAGAAAGAGTGTTTCAGAACGGCTCAATCAAAAGTAAGGTTCAACTCTGTTAGTTGAATGCACAGAACAGAAAGAAGTTTCATACAATGCTTCTGTGTAGTTTATATTTGAACATATTCTTTTTTCCACTATTACCCACTTAGCGCTACGAATGTCCAGTTGCATTTTCTACAGACAGAGTGTTTCAAAACTGCTCAATCAAAAGTATGGTTTAACACTGTTAGCTGAATGCTCAGATCAGAAAGAAGTTTCACAGAATGCTTCTGTGAAGTTTATATTTGAATATATACCTTTTTCCACTACTACGCTCTTAGCGCTCCAAATGTCCAGTTGCATTTTCAACAGAAAGAGTGTTCAGATCTGCTCTATCAAAAGTATGGTTTAACTCTGTTAGCTGAATGCACAGATCAGAAAGAAGTTTCACCGAATGATTCTGTGTAGTTTATATTTGAAGACATTCCTTTTTCCACTATTACCTTCTTAGCGCTCCGAATCTCCACTTGCATTTTCTACAAAAAGAGTGTTTCATAACTGCTCAATCAAAAATATGTTTTATCTCTGTTAACTGAATTTACAGATCAGAAATAAGTTTCACAGAATGCATCTGTGTAGTTTTTATTTGAAGATATTCTTTTTCCCAATGTAGGCCTCTTAGCGCTTAGCATGTCCAATTGCAGTTTCTACAGAAAGAGTGTTTCAGAACGGCTAAATCAAAAGTAAGGTTCAACTCTGTTAGTTGAATGCACAGAACAGAAAGAATTTTCACAGAATGCTACTGTGTAGTTTATATTTGAATATATTCCTTTTTCCACTATTACCCTCTTAGCGCTCCGAATGTCCACTTGCATTTTCTACAGAAAGAGTGTTCAGAACGGCGCAATCAAAAGTATGGTTTAACTCTGTTAGCTTAATGAACATATCAGAAATAAGTTTCACACAATGCTTCTGTGTAGTTTTTGTTTGAAGATATTATTTTTCCCAATAGAGGCCTCTTAGCGCTCAGAATGTCCAATTGCAGTTTCTACAGAAAGAGTGTTTCAGAAAGGCTCAATCAAAAGTAAGTTTCAACTCTGTTAGTTGAATGCACAGAACAGAAAGAAGTTTCATACAATGCTTTTGTGTAGTTTATATTTGAACATATTCTTTTTTCCACTATTACCCACTTAGCGCTACGAATGTCCAGTTGCATTTTCTACAGACAGAGTGTTTCAAAACTGCTCAATCAAAAGTATGGTTTAACTCTGTTAGCTGAATGCTCAGATCAGAAAGAAGTTTCACAGAATGCTTCTGTGTAGTTTATATTTGAATATATTCCTTTTTCCACTACTACTCTCTTAGCGCTCCAAATGTCCAGTTGCATTTTCTACAGAAAGAGTGTTCAGATCTGCTCAATCAAAAGTATGGTTTAACTCTGTTAGCTGAATGCACAGATCAGAAAGAAGTTTCACAGAATGATTCTGTGTAGTTTATATTTGGAGACATTCCATTTTCCACTATTACCCTCTTAGTGCTCCGAATCTCCACTTGCATTTTCTACAGAAAGAGTGTTTCAGAACGGCTCAATCAAAACTAAAGTTCAACTCTTTCAGTTGAACAAACAGAACAGAAAGAAGTTTCACACAATTCTTCTGTGTAGTTTTTATTTGTAGACATTCTTTTTCCCAATATAGGCCTCTTAGCGCTCAGAATGTCCAATTGCAGTTTCTACAGAAAGAGTGTTTCAGAACGGCTCAATCAAAAGTAAGGTTCAACTCTGTTAGTTGAATGCACAGAACAGAAAGAAGTTTCATACAATGCTTCTGTGTAGTTTATATTTGAACATATTCTTTTTTCCACTATTACCCACTTAGCGCTACGAATGTCCAGTTGCATTTTCTACAGACAGAGTGTTTCAAAACTGCTCAATCAAAAGTATGGTTTAACTCTGTTAGCTGAATGCTCAGATCAGAAAGAAGTTTCACAGAATGCTTCTGTGTAGTTTATATTTGAATATATTCCTTTTTCCACTACTACTCTCTTAGCGCTCCAAATGTCCAGTTGCATTTTCTACAGAAAGAGTGTTCAGATCTGCTCAATCAAAAGTATGGTTTAACTCTGTTAGCTGAATGCACATATCAGAAAGAAGTTTCACCGAATGATTCTGTGTAGTTTATATTTGAAGACATTCCTTTTTCCACTATTACCCTCTTAGCGCTCCGAATCTCCACTTGCATTTTCTACAAAAAGAGTGTTTCATAACTGCTCAATCAAAAATATGTTTTATCTCTGTTAACTGAATTTACAGATCAGAAATAAGTTTCACAGAATGCATCTGCGTAGTTTTTATTTGAAGATATTCTTTTTCCCAATGTAGGCCTCTTAGCGCTTAGCATGTCCAATTGCAGTTTCTACAGAAAGAGTGTTTCAGAACGGCTCAATCAAAAGTAAGGTTCAACTCTGTTAGTTGAATGCACAGAACAGAAAGAATTTTCACAGAATGCTACTGTGTAGTTTATATTTGAATATATTCCTTTTTCCACTATTACCCTCTTAGCGCTCCGAATGTCCACTTGCATTTTCTACAGAAAGAGTGTTCAGAACTGCGCAATCAAAAGTATGGTTTAACTCTGTTAGCTTAATGAACATATCAGAAATAAGTTTCACACAATGCTTCTGTGTAGTTTTTATTTGAAGATATTATTTTTCCCAATAGAGGCCTCTTAGCGCTCAGAATGTCCAATTGCAGTTTCTACAGAAAGAGTGTTTCTGAAAGGCTCAATCAAAAGTAAGGTTCAACTCTGTTAGTTGAATGCACAGAACAGAAAGAAGTTTCACAGAATGCTTCTGTGTAGTTTATATTTGAATATATTCCTTTTTCCACTACTACTCTCTTAGCGCTCCAAATATCCAGTTGCATTTTCTACAGAAAGAGTGTTCAGATCTGCTCAATCAAAAGTATGGTTTAACTCTGTTAGCTGAATGCACAGATCAGAAATAAGTTTCACAGAATGATTCTGTGTAGTTTATATTTGGAGACATTCCTTTTTCCACTATTACCCTCTTAGCGCTCCGAATCTCCACTTGCATTTTCTACAGAAAGAGTGTTTCAGAACGGCTCAATCAAAACTAAGGTTCAACTCTTTTAGTTGAACAAACAGAACAGAAAGATGTTTCACACAATTCTTCTGTGTAGTTTTTATTTGTAGACATTCTTTTTCCCAATATAGGCCTCTTAGCGCTCAGAATGTCCAATTGCAGTTTCTACAGAAAGAGTGTTTCAGAAAGGCTCAATCAAAAGTAAGGTTCAACTCTGTTAGTTGAATGCACAGAACAGAAAGGATTTTCACAGAATGCTACTGTGTAGTTTATATTTGAATATATCCCTTTTTCCACTATTACCCTCTTTCGCTCCGAATGTCCACTTGCATTTTCTACAGAAAGAGTGTTCAGAACTGCGCAATCAAAAGTATGGTTTAACTCTGTTAGCTTAATGAACATATCAGAATTAAGTTTCACACAATGCTTCTGTGTAGTTTTTATTTGAAGATATTATTTTTCCCAATATATGCCCCTTAGCGCTCAGAATATCCAATTGCAGTTTCTACAGAAAGAGTGTTTCAGAAAGGCTCAATCAAAAGTAAGGTTCAACTCTGTTAGTTGAATGCACAGAACAGAAAGAAGTTTCATACAATGCTTCTGTGTAGTTTATATTTGAACATATTCTTTTTTCCACTATTACCCACTTAGCGCTACGAATGTCCAGTTGCATTTTCTACAGACAGAGTGTTTCAAACTGCTCAATCAAAAGTATGGTTTAACTCTGTTAGCTGAATGCTCAGATCAGAAAGAAGTTTCACAGAATGCTTCTGTGTAGTTTATATTTGAATATATTCCTTTTTCCACTACTACTCTCTTAGCGCTCCAAATGTCCAGTTGCATTTTCTACAGGAAGAGTGTTCAGATCTGCTCAATCAAAAGTATGGTTTAACTCTGTTAGCTGAATGCACAGATCAGAAAGAAGTTTCACAGAATGATTCTGTGTAGTTTATATTTGGAGACATTCGTTTTTCCACTATTACCCTCTTAGCGCTCCGAATGTCCACTTGCATTTTCTACAGAAAGAGTGTTCAGAACTGCGCAATCAAAAGTATGGTTTAACTCTGTTAGCTTAATGAACATATCAGAAATAAGTTTCACACAATGCTTCTGTGTAGTTTTTATTTGAAGATATTATTTTACCCAATAGAGGCCTCTTACGCTCAGAATGTCCAATTGCAGTTTCTACAGAAAGAGTGTTTCAGAAAGGCTCAATCAAAAGTAAGGTTCAACTCTGTTAGTTGAATGCACAGAACAGAAAGAAGTTTCATACAATGCTTCTGTGTAGTTTATATTTGAACATATTCTTTTTTCCACTATTACCCACTTAGCGCTACGAATGTCCAGTTGCATTTTCTACAGACAGAGTGTTTCAAAACTGCTCAATCAAAAGTATGGTTTAACTCTGTTAGCTGAATGCTCAGATCAGATAGAAGTTTCACAGAATGCTTCTGTGTAGTTTATATTTGAATATATTCCTTTTTCCACTACTACTCTCTTAGCGCTCCAAATGTCCAGTTGCATTTTCTACAGAAAGAGTGTTCAGATCTGCTCAATCAAAAGTATGGTTTAATTCTGTTAGCTGAATGCACAGATCAGAAAGAAGTTTCACAGAATGATTCTGTGTAGTTTATATTTGGAGACATTCCTTTTTCCACTATTACCCTCTTAGCGCTCCGAATCTCCACATGCATTTTCTACAGAAAGAGTGTTTCAGGACGGCTCAATCAAAACTAAGGTTCAACTCTTTTAGTTGAACAAACAGAACAGAAAGAATTTTCACACAATTCTTCTGTGTAGTTTTTATTTGTAGACATTCTTTTTCCCAATATAGGCCTCTTAGCGCTCAGAATGTCCAATTGCAGTTTCTACAGAAAGAGTGTTTCAGAACGGCTCAATCAAAAGTAAGGTTCAACTCTGTTAGTTGAATGCACAGAACAGAAAGAAGTTTCATACAATACTTCTGTGTAGTTTATATTTGTACATATTCTTTTTTCCACTATTACCCACTTAGCGCTACGAATATCCAGTTGCATTTTCTACAGACAGAGTGTTTCCAAACTGCTCAATCAAAAGTATGGTTTAACTCTGTTAGCTGAATGCTCAGATCAGAAAGAAGTTTCACAGAATGCTTCTGTGTAGTTTATATTTGAATATATTCCTTTTTCCACTACTACTCTCTTAGCGCTCAAAATGTCCAGTTGCATTTTCTACAGAAAGAGTGTTCAGATCTGCTCAATCAAAAGTATGGTTTAACTCTGTTAGCTGAATGCACAGATCAGAAAGAAGTTTCACAGAATGATTCTGTGTAGTTTATATTTGGAGACCTTCCTTTTTCCACTATTACCCTCTTAGCGCTCCGAATCTCCACTTGCATTTTCTACAGAAAGAGTGTTTCATAACTGCTCAATCAAAAATATGTTTTATCTCTGTTAACTGAATTTACAGATCAGAAATAAGTTTCACAGAATGCATCTGTGTAGTTTTTATTTGAAGATATTCTTTTTCCCAATATAGGCCTCTTAGCGCTTAGCATGTCCAATTGCAGTTTCTACAGAAAGAGTGTTTCAGAACGGCTCAATCAAAAGTAAGGTTCAACTCTGTTAGTTGAATGCACAGAACAGAAAGTATTTTCACAGAATGCTACTGTGTAGTTTATATTTGAATATATTCCTTTTTCCACTATTACCCTCTTAGCGCTCCGAATGTCCACTTGCATTTTCTACAGAAAGAGTGTTCAGAACTGCGCAATCAAAAGTATGGTTTAACTCTGTTAGCTTAATGAACATATCAGAAATAAGTTTCACACAATGCTTCTGTGTAGTTTTTATTTGAAGTTATTATTTTTCCCAATATAGGCCTCTTAGCGCTCAGAATGTCCAATTGCAGTTTCTACAAAAAGAGTGTTTCAGAAAGGCTCAATCAAAAGTAAGGTTCAACACTGTTAGTTGAATGCACAGAACAGAAAGGAGTTTCATACAATGCTTCTGTGTAGTTTATATTTGAACATATTCTTTTTTCCACTATTACCCACTTAGCGCTACGAATGTCCAGTTGCATTTTCTACAGAGAGAGTGTTTCAAAACTGCTCAATCAAAAGTATGGTTTAACTCTGTCAGCTGAATGCTCAGATCAGAAAGAAGTTTCACAGAATGCTTCTGTGTAGTTTATATTTGAATATATTCCTTTTTCCACTACTACTCTCTTAGCGCTCCAAATATCCAGTTGCATTTTCTACAGAAAGAGTGTTCAGATCTGCTCAATCAAAAGTATGGTTTAACTCTGTTAGCTGAATGCACAGATCAGAAATAAGTTTCACAGAATGATTCTGTGTAGTTTATATTTGGAGACATTCCTTTTTCCACTATTACCCTCTTAGCGCTCCGAATCTCCACTTGCATTTTCTACAGAAAGAGTGTTTCAGAACGGCTCAAAAAAAACTAAGGTTCAACTCTTTTAGTTGAACAAACAGAACAGAAAGATGTTTCACACAATTCTTCTGTGTAGTTTTTATTTGTAGACATTCTTTTTCCCAATATAGGCCTCTTAGCGCTCAGAATGTCCAATTGCAGTTTCTACAGAAAGAGTGTTTCAGAACGGCTCAATCAAAAGTAAGGTTCAACTCTGTTAGTTGAATGCACAGAACAGAAAGAAGTTTCATACAATGCTTCTGTGTAGTTTATATTTGAACATATTCTTTTTTCCACTATTACCCACTTAGCGCTACGAATGTCCAGTTGCATTTTCTACAGACAGAGTGTTTCAAAACTGCTCAATCAGAAGTATGGTTTAACTCTGTTAGCTGAATGCTCAGATCACAAAGAAGTGTCACAGAATGCTTCTGTGTAGTTTATATTTGAATATATTCCTTTTTCCACTACTACTCTCTTAGCGCTCCAAATGTCCAGTTGCATTTTCTACAGAAAGAGTGTTCAGATCTGCTCAATTAAAAGTATGGTTTAACTCTGTTAGCTGAATGCACAGATCAGAAAGAAGTTTCACCGAATGATTCTGTGTAGTTTATATTTGTAGAGATTCCTTTTTCCACTATTACCCTCTTAGCGCTCCGAATCTCCACTTGCATTTTCTACAAAAAGAGTGTTTCATAACTGCTCAATCAAAAATATGTTTTATCTCTGTTAACTGAATTTACAGATCAGAAATAAGTTTCACAGAATGCATCTGTGTAGTTTTTATTGGAAGATATTCTTTTTCCCAATGTAGGCCTCTTAGCGCTTAGCATGTCCAATTGCAGTTTCTACAGAAAGAGTGTTTCAGAACGGCTCAATGAAAAGTAAGGTTCAACCCTGTTAGTTGAATGCACAGAACAGAAAGAATTTTCACAGAATGCTACTGTGTAGTTTATATTTGAATATATTCCTTTTTCCACTATTACCCTCCTTCGCTCGGAATGTCCACTTGCATTTTCTACAGAAAGAGTGTTCAAAACTGCGCAATCAAAAGTATGGTTTAACTCTGTTAGCTTAATGAACATATCAGAATTAAGTTTCACACAATGCTTCTGTGTAGTTTTTATTTGAAGATATTATTTTTCCCAATATATGCCCCTTAGCGCTCAGAATATCCAATTGCAGTTTCTACAGAAAGAGTGTTTCAGAAAGGCTCAATCAAAAGTAAGGTTCAACTCTGTTAGTTGAATGCACAGAACAGAAAGAAGTTTCATACAATGCTTCTGTGTAGTTTATATTTGAACATATTCTTTTTTCCACTATTACCCACTTAGCGCTACGAATGTCCAGTTGCATTTTCTACAGACAGAGTGTTTCAAAACTGCTCAATCAAAAGTATGGTTTAACTCTGTTAGCTGAATGCTCAGATCAGAAAGAAGTTTCACAGAATGCTTCTGTGTAGTTTATATTTGAATATATTCCTTTTTCCACTACTACTCTCTTAGCGCTCCAAATGTCCAGTTGCATTTTCTACAGGAAGAGTGTTCAGATCTGCTCAATCAAAAGTATGGTTTAACTCTGTTAGCTGAATGCACAGATCAGAAAGAAGTTTCACAGAATGATTCTGTGTAGTTTATATTTGGAGACATTCGTTTTTCCACTATTACCCTCTTAGCGCTCCGAATGTCCACTTGCATTTTCTACAGAAAGAGTGTTCAGAACTGCGCAATCAAAAGTATGGTTTAACTCTGTTAGCTTAATGAACATATCAGAAATAAGTTTCACACAATGCTTCTGTGTAGTTTTTATTTGAAGATATTATTTTTCCCAATAGAGGCCTCTTAGCGCTCAGAATGTCCAATTGCAGTTTCTACAGAAAGAGTGTTTCAGAAAGGCTCAATCAAAAGTAAGGTTCAACTCTGTTAGTTGAATGCACAGAACAGAAAGAAGTTTCATACAATGCTTCTGTGTAGTTTATATTTGAACATATTCTTTTTTCCACTATTACCCACTTAGCGCTACGAATGTCCAGTTGCATTTTCTACAGACAGAGTGTTTCAAAACTGCTCAATCAAAAGTATGGTTTAACTCTGTTAGCTGAATGCTCAGATCAGATAGAAGTTTCACAGAATGCTTCTGTGTAGTTTATATTTGAATATATTCCTTTTTCCACTACTACTCTCTTAGCGCTCCAAATGTCCAGTTGCATTTTCTACAGAAAGAGTGTTCAGATCTGCTCAATCAAAAGTATGGTTTAACTCTGTTAGCTGAATGCACAGATCAGAAAGAAGTTTCACAGAATGATTCTGTGTAGTTTATATTTGGAGACATTCCTTTTTCCACTATTACCCTCTTAGCGCTCCGAATCTCCACTTGCATTTTCTACAGAAAGAGTGTTTCAGAACGGCTCAATCAAAACTAAGGTTCAACTCTTTTAGTTGAACAAACAGAACAGAAAGAAGTTTCACACAATTCTTCTGTGTAGTTTTTATTTGTAGACATTCTTTTTCCCAATATAGGCCTCTTAGCGCTCAGAATGTCCAATTGCAGTTTCTACAGAAAGAGTGTTTCAGAACGGCTCAATCAAAAGTAAGGTTCAACTCTGTTAGTTGAATGCACAGAACAGAAAGAAGTTTCATACAATGCTTCTGTGTAGTTTATATTTGAACATATGCTTTTTTCCACTATTACCCACTTAGCGCTATGAATGTCCAGTTGCATTTTCTACAGACAGAGTGTTTCAAAACTGCTCAATCAAAAGTATGGTTTAACTCTGTTAGCTGAATGCTCAGATCAGAAAGAAGTTTCACAGAATGCTTCTGTGTAGTTTATATTTGAATATATTCCTTTTTCCACTACTAAGCTCTTAGCGCTCCAAATGTCCAGTTGCATTTTCTACAGAAAGAGTGTTCAGATCTGCTCAATCAAAAGTATGGTTTAACTCTGTTAGCTGAATGCACAGATCAGAAAGAAGTTTCACCGAATGATTCTGTGTTGTTTATATTTAAAGACATTCCTTTTTCCACTATAACCCTCATAGCGCTCGGAATCTCCACTTGCATTTTCTACAAAAAGAGTGTTTCATAACTGCTCAATCAAAAATATGTTTTATCTCTGTTAACTGAATTTACAGATCAGAAATAAGCTTCACAGAATGCATCTGTGTAGTTTTTATTTGAAGATATTCTTTTTCCCAATGTAGGCCTCTTAGCGCTTAGCATGTCCAATTGCAGTTTCTACAGAAAGAGTGTTTCAGAACGGCTCAATCAAAGGTAAGGTTCAACTCTGTTAGTTGAATGCACAGAACAGAAAGAATTTTCACAGAATGCTACTGTGTAGTTTATATTTGAATATATTCCTTTTTCCACTATTACCCTCTTAGCGCTCCGAATGTCCACTTGCATTTTCTACAGAAAGAGTGTTCAGAACTGCGCAATCAAAAGTATGGTTTAACTCTGTTAGCTTAATGAACATATCAGAAATAAGTTTCACACAATGCTTCTGTGTAGTTTTTATTTGAAGATATTATTTTTCCCAATATAGGCCTCTTAGCGCTCAGAATGTCCAGTTGCAGTTTCTACAGAAAGAGTGTTTCAGAAAGGCTCAATCAAAAGTAAGGTTCAACTCTGTTAGTTGAATGCTCAGAACAGAAAGAAGTTTCATACAATGCTTCTGTGTAGTTTATATTTGAATATATTCTTTTTTCCACTATTACCCACTTAGCGCTACGAATGTCCAGTTGCATTTTCTACAGACAGAGTGTTTCAAAACTGCTCAATCAAAAGTATGGTTTAACTCTGTTAGCTGAATGCTCAGATCAGAAAGAAGTTTCACAGAATGCTTCTGTGTAGTTTATATTTGAATATATTCCTTTTTCCACTACTACTCTCTTAGCGCTCCAAATGTCCAGTTGCATTTTCTACAGAAAGAGTGTTCAGATCTGCTCAATCAAAAGTATGGTTTAACTCTGTTAGCTGAATGCACAGATCAGAAAGAAGTTTCACAGAATGATTCTGTGTAGTTTATATTTGGAGACATTCCTTTTTCCACTATTACCCTCTTAGCGCTCCGAATCTCCACTTGCATTTTCTACAGAAAGAGTTTTTCAGAACGACTCAATCAAAATTAAGGTTCAACTCTTTTAGTTGAACAAACAGAACAGAAAGAAGTTTCACACAATTCTTCTGTATAGTTTTTATTTGTAGACATTCTTTTTCCCAATATAGGCCTCCTAGCGCTCAGAATGTCCAATTGCAGTTTCTACAGAAAGAGTGTTTCAGAACGGCTCAATCAAAAGTAAGGTTCAACTCTGTTAGTTGAATGCACAGAACAGAAAGAAGTTTCATACAATGCTTCTGTGTAGTTTATATGTGTACATATTATTTTTTCCACTATTACCCACTTAGCGCTACGAATATCCAGTTGCATTTTCTACAGACAGAGTGTTTCCAAACTGCTCAATCAAAAGTATGGTTTAACTCTGTTAGCTGAATGCTCAGATCAGAAAGAAGTTTCACAGAATGCTTCTGTGTAGTTTATATTTGAATATATTCCTTTTTCCACTACTACTCTCTTAGCGCTCCAAATGTCCAGTTGCATTTTCTACAGAAAGAGTGTTCAGATCTGCTCAATCAAAAGTATGGTTTAACTCTGTTAGCTGAATGCACAGATCAGAAAGAAGTTTCACAGAATGATTCTGTGTAGTTTATATTTGGAGACCTTCCTTTTTCCACTATTACCCTCTTAGCGCTCCGAATCTCCACTTGCATTTTCTACAGAAAGAGTGTTTCATAACTGCTCAATCAAAAATATGTTTTATCTCTGTTAACTGAATTTACAGATCAGAAATAAGTTTCACAGAATGCATCTGTGTAGTTTTTATTTGAAGATATTCTTTTTCCCAATATAGGCCTCTTAGCGCTTAGCATGTCCAATTGCAGTTTCTACAGAAAGAGTGTTTCAGAACGGCTCAATCAAAAGTAAGGTTCAACTCTGTTAGTTGAATGCACAGAACAGAAAGTATTTTCACAGAATGCTACTGTGTAGTTTATATTTGAATATATTCCTTTTTCCACTATTACCCTCTTAGCGCTCCGAATGTCCACTTGCATTTTCTACAGAAGGAGTGTTCAGAACTGCACAATCAAAAGTATGGTTTAACTCTGTTAGCTTAATGAACATATCAGAAATAAGTTTCACACAATGCTTCTGTGAAGTTTTTATTTGAAGATATTATTTTTCCCAATATAGGCCTCTTAGCGCTCAGAATGTCCAATTGCAGTTTCTACAGAAAGAGTGTTTGAGAAAGGCTCAATCAAAAGTAAGGTTCAACTCTGTTAGTTGAATGCACAGAACAGAAAGGAGTTTCATACAATGCTTCTGTGTAGTTTATATTTGAACATATTCTTTTTTGCACTATTACCCACTTAGCGCTACGAATGTCCAGTTGCATTTTCTACAGACAGACTGTTTCAAAACTGCTCAATCAAAAGTATGGTTTAACTCTGTTAGCTGAATGCTCAGTTCAGAAAGAAGTTTCACAGAATGCTTCTGTGTAGTTTATATTTGAATATATTCCTTTTTCCACTACTACTCTCTTAGCACTCCAAATGTCCAGTTGCATTTTCTACAGAAAGAGTGTTCAGATCTGCTCAATCAAAAGTATGGTTTAACTCTGTTAGCTGAATGCACAGATCAGAAAGAAGTTTCACAGAATGATTCTGTGTAGTTTATATTTGGAGACATTCCTTTTTCCACTATTACCCTCTTAGCGCTCCGAATCTCCACTTGCATTTTCTACAGAAAGAGTTTTTCAGAACGACTCAATCAAAACTAAGGTTCAACTCTTTTAGTTGAACAAACAGAACAGAAAGAAGTTTCACACAATTCTTCTGTGTAGTTTTTATTTGTAGACATTCTTTTTCCCAATATAGGCCTCCTAGCGCTCAGAATGTCCAATTGCAGTTTCTACAGAAAGAGTGTTTCAGAACGGCTCAATCAAAAGTAAGGTTCAACTCTGTTAGTTGAATGCACAGAACAGAAAGAAGTTTCATACAATGCTTCTGTGTAGTTTATATTTGAACATATTCTTTTTTCCACTATTACCCACTTAGCGCTACGAATATCCAGTTGCATTTTCTACAGACAGAGTGTTTCAAAACTGCTCAATCAAAAGTATGGTTTAACTCTGTTAGCTGAATGCTCAGATCAGAAAGAAGTTTCACAGAATGCTTCTGTGTAGTTTATATTTGAATATATTCCTTTTTCCACTACTACTCTCTTAGCGCTCCAAATGTCCAGTTGCATTTTCTACAGAAAGAGTGTTCAGATCTGCTCAATCAAAAGTATGGTTAAACTCTGTTAGCTGAATGCACAGATCAGAAAGAAGTTTCACAGAATGATTCTGTGTAGTTTATATTTGGAGACCTTCCTTTTTCCACTATTACCCTCTTAGCGCTCCGAATCTCCACTTGCATTTTCTACAGAAAGAGTGTTTCATAACTGCTCAATCAAAAATATGTTTTATCTCTGTTAACTGAATTTACAGATCAGAAATAAGTTTCACAGAATGCATCTGTGTAGTTTTTATTTGAAGATATTCTTTTTCCCAATATAGGCCTCTTAGCGCTTAGCATGTCCAATTGCAGTTTCTACAGAAAGAGTGTTTCAGAACGGCTCAATCAAAAGTAAGGTTCAACTCTGTTAGTTGAATGCACAGAACAGAAAGTATTTTCACAGAATGCTACTGTGTAGTTTATATTTGAATATATTCCTTTTTCCACTATTACCCTCTTAGCGCTCCGAATGTCCACTTGCATTTTCTACAGAAGGAGTGTTCAGAACTGCACAATCAAAAGTATGGTTTAACTCTGTTAGCTTAATGAACATATCAGAAATAAGTTTCACACAATGCCTCTGTGTAGTTTTTATTTGAAGATATTATTTTTCCCAATATAGGCCTCTTAGCGCTCAGAATGTCCAATTGCAGTTTCTACAGAAAGAGTGTTTCAGAAACGCTCAATCAAAAGTAAGGTTCAACTCTGTTAGTTGAATGCACAGAACAGAAAGGAGTTTCATACAATGCTTCTGTGTAGTTTATATTTGAACATATTCTTTTTTGCACTATTACCCACTTAGCGCTACGAATGTCCAGTTGCATTTTCTACAGACAGAGTGTTTCAAAATTGCTCAATCAAAAGTATGGTTTAACTCTATTAGCTGAATGCTCAGATCAGAAAGAAGTTTCACAGAATGCTTCTGTGTAGTTTTTATTTGAATATATTCCTTTTTTCACTACTACGCTCTTAGCGCTCCAAATGTCCAGTTGCATTTTCTACAGAAAGAGTGTTCAGATCTGCTCAATCAAAAGTGTGGTTTAACTCTGTTAGCTGAATGCACAGATCAGAAAGAAGTTTCACAGAATGATTCTGTGTAGTTTATATTTGAAGATATTCCTTTTTCCACTATTACCCTCTTAGCGCTCCGAATATCCACTTGCATTTTCTACAAAAAGAGTGTTTCATAACTGCTCAATGAAAAATATGTTTTATCGCTCTTAACTGAATTTACAGATCAGATATAAGTTTCACAGAATGCATCTGTGTAGTTTTTATTTGAAGTTATTCTTTTTCCCAATGTAGGCCTCTTAGCGCTTAGCATGTCCAATTGCAGTTTCTACAGAAAGAGTGTTTCAGAACGGCTCAATCAAAAGTAAGGTTCAACTCTGTTAGTTGAATGCACAGAACAGAAAGAATTTTCACAGAATGCTACTGTGTAGTTTATATTTGAATATATTCCTTTTTCCACTATTACCCTCTTAGCGCTCCGAATGTCCACTTGCATTTTGTACAGAAAGAGTGTTCAGAACTGCGCAATCAAAAGTATGGTTTAACTCTGTTAGCTTAATGAACATATCAGAAATAAGTTTCACGCAATGCTTCTGTGTAGTTTTTATTTGAAGATATTATTTTTAGCAATAGAGGCCTCTTAGCGCTCAGAATGTCCAATTGCAGTTTCTACAGAAAGAGTGTTTCAGAAAGGCTCAATCAAAAGTAAGGTTCAACTCTGTTAGTTGAATGCACAGAAGAGAAAGAAGTTTCATACAATGCTTCTGTGTAGTTTATATTTGAACATATTCTTTTTTCCACTATTACCCACTTAGCGCTACGAATGTCCAGTTGCATTTTCTACAGACAGAGTGTTTCACAACTGCTCAATCAAAAGTATGGTTTAACTCTGTTAGCTGAATGCTCAGATCAGAAAGAAGTTTCACAGAATGCTTCTGTGTAGTTTATATTTGAATATATTCCTTTTTCCACTACTACTCTCTTAGCGCTCCAAATGTCCAGTTGCATTTTCTACAGAAAGAGTGTTCAAATCTCCTCAATCAAAAGTATGATTTAACTCTGTTAGCTGAATGCACAGATCAGAAAGAAGTTTCACAGAATGATTCTGTGTAGTTTATATTTGGAGACATTCCTTTTTCAACTATTACCCTCTTAGCGCTCCGAATCTCCACTTGCATTTTCTACAGAAAGAGTTTTTCAGAACGACTCAATCAAAACTAAAGTTCAACTCCTTTAGTTGAACAAACAGAACAGAAAGAAGTTGCACACAATTCTTCTGTGTAGTTTTTATTTGTAGACATTATTTTCCCAATATAGGCCTCCTAGCGCTCAGAATGTCCAATTGCAGTTTCTACAGAAAGAGTGTTTCAGAACGGCTCAATCAAAAGTAAGGTTCAACTCTGTTAGTTGAATGCACAGAACAGAAAGAAGTTTCATACAATGCTTCTGTGTAGTTTATATTTGAACATATTCTTTTTTCCACTATTACCCACTTAGCGCTACGAATGTCCAGTTGCATTTTCTACAGACAGAGTGTTTCAAAACTGCTCAATCAAAAGTATGGTTTAACTCTGTTAGCTGAATGCTCAGATCAGAAAGAAGTTTCACAGAATGCTTCTGTGTAGTTTATATTTGAATATATTCCTTTTTCCACTACTACTCTCTTAGCGCTCCAAATGTCCAGTTGCACTTTCTACAGAAAGAGTGTTCAGATCTTCTCAATCAAAAGTATGGTTTTACTCTGTTAGCTGAATGCACAGATCAGAAAGAAGTTTCACAGAATGATTCTGTGTAGTTTATATTTGGAGACCTTCCTTTTTCCACTATTACCCACTTAGCGCTCCGAATCTCCACTTGCATTTTCTACAGAAAGAGTGTTTCATAACTGCTCAATCAAAAATATGTTTTATCTCTGTTAACTGAATTTACAGATCAGAAATAAGTTTCACAGAATGCATCTGTGTAGTTTTTATTTGAAGATATTCTTTTTCCCAATATAGGCCTCTTAGCGCTTAGCATGTCCAATTGCAGTTTCTACAGAAAGAGTGTTTCAGAACGGCTCAATCAAAAGTAAGGTTCAACTCTCTTAGTTGAATGCACAGAACAGAAAGTATTTTCACAGAATGCTACTGTGTAGTTTATATTTGAATATATTCCTTTTTCCACTATTACCCTCTTAGCGCTCCGAATGTCCACTTGCATTTTCTACAGAAGGAGTGTTCAGAACTGCACAATCAAAAGTATGGTTTAACTCTGTTAGCTTAATGAACATATCAGAAATAAGTTTCACACAATGCTTCTGTGTAGTTTTTATTTGAAGATATTATTTTTCCCAATATAGGCCTCTTAGCGCTCAGAATGTCCAATTGCAGTTTCTACAGAAAGAGTGTTTCAGAAAGGCTCAATCAAAAGTAAGGTTCAACTCTGTTAGTTGAATGCACAGAACAGAAAGGAGTTTCATACAATGCTTCTGTGTAGTTTATATTTGAACATATTCTTTTTTGCACTATTACCCACTTAGCGCTACGAATGTCCATTTGCATTTTCTACAGACAGAGTGTTTCAAAAGTGCTCAATCAAAAGTATGGTTTAACTCTGTTAGCTGAATGCTCAGATCAGAAAGAAGTTTCACAGAATGCTTCTGTGTAGTTTATATTTGAATATATTCCTTTTTCCACTACTACGCTCTTAGCGCTCCAAATGTCCAGTTGCATTTTCTACAGAAAGAGTGTTCAGATCTGCTCAATCAAAAGTATGGTTTAACTCTGTTAGCTGAATGCACAGATCAGAAAGAAGTTTCACCGAATGATTCTGTGTAGTTTATATTTGAAGATATTCCTTTTTCCACTTTTACCCTCTTAGCGCTCCGAATCTCCACTTGCATTTTCTACAAAAAGAGTGTTTCATAACTGCTCAATCAAAAATATGTTTTATCTCTGTTAACTGAATTTACAGATCAGATATAAGTTTCACAGAATGCATCGGTGTAGTTTTTATTTGAAGATAATCTTTTTCCCAATGTAGGCCTCTTAGCGCTTAGCATGTCCAATTGCAGTTTCTACAGAAAGAGTGTTTCAGAACGGCTCAATCAAAAGTAAGGTTCAACTCTGTTAGTTGAATGCACAGAACAGAAAGAATTTTCACAGAATGCTACTGTGTAGTTTATATTTGAATATATTCCTTTTTCCACTATTACCCTCTTAGCGCTCCGAATGTCCACTTGCATTTTCTACAGAAAGAGTGTTCAGAACTGCGCAATCAAAAGTATGGTTTAACTCTGTTAGATTAATGAACATATCAGAAATAAGTTTCACGCAATGCTTCTGTGTAGTTTTTATTTGAAGATATTATTTTTAGCAATAGAGGCCTCTTAGCGCTCAGAATGTCCAATTGCAGTTTCTACAGAAAGAGTGTTTCAGAAAGGCTCAATCAAAAGTAAGGTTCAACTCTGTTAGTTGAATGCACAGAAGAGAAAGAAGTTTCATACAATGCTTCTGTGTAGTTTATATTTGAACATATTCTTTTTTCCACTATTACCCACTTAGCGCTACGAATGTCCAGTTGCATTTTCTACAGACAGAGTGTTTCACAACTGCTCAATCAAAAGTATGGCTTAACTCTGTTAGCTGAATGCTCAGATCAGAAAGAAGTTTCACAGAATGCTTCTGTGTAGTTTATATTTGAATATATTCCTTTTTCCACTACTACTCTCTTAGCGCTCCAAATGTCCAGTTGCATTTTCTACAGAAAGAGTGTTCAAATCTCCTCAATCAAAAGTATGATTTAACTCTGTTAGCTGAATGCACAGATGAGAAAGAAGTTTCACAGAATGATTCTGTTTAGTTTATATTTGGAGACATTCCTTTTTCAACTATTACCCTCTTAGCGCTCCGAATCTCCACTTGCATTTTCTACAGAAAGAGTTTTTCAGAACGACTCAATCAAAACTAAGGTTCAACTCTTTTAGTTGAACAAACAGAACAGAAAGAAGTTGCACACAATTCTTCTGTGTAGTTTTTATTTGTAGACATTCTTTTTCCCAATATAGGCCTCCTAGCGCTCAGAATGTCCAATTGCAGTTTCTACAGAAAGAGTGTTTCAGAACGGCTCAATCAAAAGTAAGGTTCAACTCTGTTAGTTGAATGCACAGAACAGAAAGAAGTTTCATACAATGCTTCTGTGTAGTTTATATTTGAACATATTCTTTTTTCCACTATTACCCACTTAGCGCTACGAATGTCCAGTTGCATTTTCTACAGACAGAGAGTTTCAAAACTGCTCAATAAAAAGTATGGTTTAACTCTGTTAGCTGAATGCTCAGATCAGAAAGAAGTTTCACAGAATGCTTCTGTGTAGTTTATATTTGAATATATTCCTTTTTCCACTACTACTCTCTTAGCGCTCCAAATGTCCAGTTGCACTTTCTACAGAAAGAGTGTTCAGATCTGCTCAATCAAAAGTATGGTTTTACTCTGTTAGCTGAATGCACAGATCAGAAAGAAGTTTCACAGAATGATTCTGTGTAGTTTATATTTGGAGACCTTCCTTTTTCCACTATTACCCTCTTAGCGCTCCGAATCTCCACTTGCATTTTCTACAGAAAGAGTGTTTCATAACTGCTCAATCAAAAATATGTTATATCTCTGTTAACTGAATTTACAGATCAGAAATAAGTTTCACAGAATGCATCTGTGTAGTTTTTATTTGAAGATATTCTTTTTCCCAATATAGGCCTCTTAGCGCTTAGCATGTCCAATTGCAGTTTCTACAGAAAGAGTGTTTCAGAACGGCTCAATCAAAAGTAAGGTTCAACTCTGTTAGTTGAATGCACAGAACAGAAAGTATTTTCACAGAATGCTACTGTGTAGTTTATATTTGAATATATTCCTTTTTCCACTATTACCCTCTTAGCGCTCCGAATGTCCACTTGCATTTTCTACAGAAGGAGTGTTCAGAACTGCACAATCAAAAGTATGGTTTAACTCTGTTAGCTTAATGAACATATCAGAAATAAGTTTCACACAGTGCTTCTGTGTAGTTTTTATTTGAAGATATTATTTTTCCCAATATAGGCCTCTTAGCGCTCAGAATGTCCAATTGCAGTTTCTACAGAAAGAGTGTTTCAGAAAGGCTCAATCAAAAGTAAGGTTCAACTCTGTTAGTTGAATGCACAGAACAGAAAGGAGTTTCATACAATGCTTCTGTGTAGTTTATATTTGAACATATTATTTTTTGCACTATTACCCACTTAGCGCTACGAATGTCCAGTTGCATTTTCTACAGACAGAGTGTTTCAAAACTGCTCAATCAAAAGTATGGTTTAACTCTGTTAGCTGAATGCTCAGATCAGAAAGAAGTTTCACAGAATGCTTCTGTGTAGTTTATATTTGAATATATTCCTTTTTCCACTACTACTCTCTTAGCGCTCCAAATGTCCAGTTGCATTTTCTACAGAAAGAGTGTTCAGATCTGCTCAATCAAAAGTATGGTTTAACTCTGTTAGCTGAATGCACAGATCAGAAAGAAGTTTCACAGAATGATTCTGTGTAGTTTATATTTGGAGACATTCCTTTTTCCACTATTACCCTCTTAGCGCTCCGAATCTCCACTTGCATTTTCTACAGAAAGAGTTTTTCAGAACGACTCAATCAAAACTAAGGTTCAACTCTTTTAGTTGAACAAACAGAACAGAAAGAAGTTTCACACAATTCTTCTGTGTAGTTTTTATTTGTAGACATTCTTTTTCCCAATATAGGCCTCCTAGCGCTCAGAATGTCCAATTGCAGTTTCTACAGAAAGAGTGTTTCAGAACGGCTCAATCAAAAGTAAGGTTCAACTCTGTTAGTTGAATGCACAGAACAGAAAGAAGTTTCATACAATGCTTCTGTGTAGTTTATATTTGAACATATTCTTTTTTCCACTATTACCCACTTAGCGCTACGAATATCCAGTTGCATTTTCTACAGACAGAGTGTTTCAAAACTGCTCAATCAAAAGTATGGTTTAACTCTGTTAGCTGAATGCTCAGATCAGAAAGAAGTTTCACAGAATGCTTCTGTGTAGTTTATATTTGAATATATTCCTTTTTCCACTATTACCCTCTTAGCGCTCCGAATGTCCACTTTCATTTTCTACAGAAGGAGTGTTCAGAACTGCACAATCAAAAGTATGGTTTAACTCTGTTAGCTTAATGAACATATCAGAAATAAGTTTCACACAATGCTTCTGTGTAGTTTTTATTTGAAGATATTATTTTTCCCAATATAGGCCTCTTAGCGCTCAGAATGTCCAATTGCAGTTTCTACAGAAAGAGTGTTTCAGAAAGGCTCAATCAAAAGTAAGGTTCAACTCTGTTAGTTGAATGCACAGAACAGAAAGGAGTTTCATACAATGCTTCTGTGTAGTTTATATTTGAACATATTCTTTTTTGCACTATTACCCACTTAGCGCTACGAATGTCCAGTTGCATTTTCTACAGACAGAGTGTTTCAAAATTGCTCAATCAAAAGTATGGTTTAACTCTATTAGCTGAATGCTCAGATCAGAAAGAAGTTTCACAGAATGCTTCTGTGTAGTTTTTATTTGAATATATTCCTTTTTCCACTACTACGCTCTTAGCGCTCCAAATGTCCAGTTGCATTTTCTACAGAAAGAGTGTTCAGATCTGCTCAATCAAAAGTGTGGTTTAACTCTGTTAGCTGAATGCACAGATCAGAAAGAAGTTTCACCGAATGATTCTGTGTAGTTTATATTTGAAGATATTCCTTTTTCCACTATTACCCTCTTAGCGCTCCGAATCTCCACTTGCATTTTCTACAGAAAGAGTGTTTCATAACTGCTCAATCAAAAATATGTTTTATCTCTGTTAACTGAATTTACAGATCAGAAATAAGTTTCACAGAATGCATCTGTGTAGTTTTTATTTGAAGATATTCTTTTTCCCAATATAGGCCTCTTAGCGCTTAGCCTGTCCTATTGCAGTTTCTACAGAAAGAGTGTTTCAGAAAGGCTCAATCAAAAGTAAGGTTCAACTCTGTTAGTTGAATGCACAGAACAGAAAGGAGTTTCATACAATGCTTCTGTGTAGTTTATATTTGAACATATTCTTTTTTCCACTATTACCCACTTAGCCCTACGAATGTCCAGTTGCATTTTCTACAGACAGAGTGTTTCAGAATTGCTCAATCAAAAGTATGGTTTAACTCTGTTAGCTGAATGCTCAGATCAGAAAGAAGTTTCACAGAATGCTTCTGTGTAGTTTATATTTGAATATATTCCTTTTTCCACTACTACGCTCTTAGCGCTCCAAATGTCCAGTTGCATTTTCTACAGAAAGAGTGTTCAGATCTGCTCAATCAAAAGTGTGGTTTAACTCTGTTAGCTGAATGCACAGATCAGAAAGAAGTTTCACCGAATGATTCTGTGTAGTTTATATTTGAAGATATTCCTTTTTCCACTATTACCCACTTAGCGCTCCGAATCTCCACTTGCATTTTCTACAAAAAGAGTGTTTCATAACTGCTCAATCAAAAATATGTTTTATCTCTGTTAACTGAATTTACAGATCAGATATAAGTTTCACAGAATGCATCTGTGTAGTTTTTATTTGAAGATATTCTTTTTCCCAATGTAGGCCTCTTAGCGCTTAGCATTTCCAATTGCAGTTTCTACACAAAGAGTGTTTCAGAACGGCTCAATCAAAAGTAAGGTTCAACTCTGTTAGTTGAATGCACAGAACAGAAAGAATTTTCACAGAATGCTACTGTGTAGTTTATATTTGAATATATTCCTTTTTCCACTATTACCCTCTTAGCGCTCCGAATGTCCACTTGCATTTTCTACAGAAAGAGTGTTCAGAACTGCGCAATCAAAAGTATGGTTTAACTCTGTTAGCTTAATGAACATATCAGAAATAAGTTTCACACAATGCTTCTGTGTAGTTTTTATTTGAAGATATTATTTTTCCCAATAGAGGCCTCTTAGCGCTCAGAATGTCCAATTGCAGTTTCTACAGAAAGAGTGTTTCAGAAAGGCTCAATCAAAAGTAAGGTTCAACTCTGTTAGTTGAATGCACAGAACAGAAAGAAGTTTCATACAATGCTTCTGTGTAGTTTATATTTGAACATATTCTTTTTTCCACTATTACCCACTTAGCGCTACGAATGTCCAGTTGCATTTTCTACAGACAGAGTGTTTCAAAACTGCTCAATCAAAAGTATGGTTTAACTCTGTTAGCTGAATGCTCAGATCAGAAAGAAGTTTCACAGAATGCTTCTGTGTAGTTTATATTTGAATATATTCCTTTTTCCACTACTACTCTCTTAGCGCTCCAAATGTCCAGTTGCATTTTCTACAGAAAGAGTGTTCAGATCTGCTCAATCAAAATTATGGTTTAACTCTGTTAGCTGAATGCACAGATCAGAAAGAATTTTCACAGAATCATTCTGTGTAGTTTATATTTGGAGACATTCCTTTTTCCACTATTACCCTCTTAGCGCTCCGAATCTCCACTTGCATTTTCTACAGAAAGAGTGTTTCAGAACGGCTCAATCAAAACTAAGGTTCAACTCTTTTAGTTGAACAAACAGAACAGAAAGAAGTTTCACACAATTCTTCTGTGTAGTTTTTATTTGTAGACATTCTTTTTCCCAATATAGGCCTCTTAGCGCTCAGAATGTCCAATTGCAGTTTCTACAGAAAGAGTGTTTCAGAAAGGCTCAATCAAAAGTAAGGTTCAACTCTGTTAGTTGAATGCACAGAACAGAAAGAAGTTTCATACAATGCTTCTGTGTAGTTTATATTTGAACATATTCTTTTTTCCACTATTACCCACTTAGCGCTACGAATGTCCAGTTGCATTTTCTACAGACAGAGTGTTTCAAAACTGCTCAATCAAAAGTATGGTTTAACTCTGTTAGCTGAATGCTCAGATCAGAAAGTAGTTTCACAGAATGATTCTGTGTAGTTTATATTTGGAGACCTTCCTTTTTCCACTATAACCCTCTTAGCGCTCGGAATCTCCACTTGCATTTTCTACAGAAAGAGTGTTTCATAACTGCTCAATCAAAAATATGTTTTATCTCTGTTAACTGAATTTACAGATCAGAAATAAGTTTCACAGAATGCATCTTTGTAGTTTTTATTTGAAGATATTCTTTTTCCCAATATAGGCCTCTTAGCGCTTAGCATGTCCAATTGCAGTTTCTACAGAAAGAGTGTTTCAGAACGGCTCACTCAAAAGTAAGGTTCAACTGTGTTAGTTGAATGCACAGAACAGAAAGAATTTTCACAGAATGCTACTGTGTAGTTTATATTTGAATATATTCCTTTTTCCACTATTACCCTCTTAGCGCTCCGAATGTCCACTTGCATTTTCTACAGAAGGAGTGTTCAGAACTGCGCAATCAAAAGTATGGTTTAACTCTGTTAGCTTAATGAACATATCAGAAATAAGTTTCACACAATGCTTCTGTGAAGTTTTTATTTGAAGATATTATTTTTCCCAATATAGGCCTCTTAGTGCTCAGAATGTCCAATTGCAGTTTTTACAGAAAGAGTGTTTGAGAAAGGCTCAATCAAAAGTAAGGTTCAACTCTGTTAGTTGAATGCACAGAACAGAAAGGAGTTTCATACAATGCTTCTGTGTAGTTTATATTTGAACATATTCTTTTTTCCACTATTACCCACTTAGCGCTACGAATGTCCAGTTGCATTTTCTACAGACAGAGTGTTTCAAAACTGCTCAATCAAAAGTATGGTTTAACTCTGTTAGCTGAATGCTCAGATCGGAAAAAAGTTTCACAGAATGCTTCTGTGTAGTTTATATTTGAATATATTCCTTTTTCCACTACTACGCTCTTAGCGCTCCAAATGTCCAGTTGCATTTTCTACAGAAAGAGTGTTCAGATCTGCTCAATCAAAAGTATGGTTTAACTCTGTTAGCTGAATGCACAGATCAGAAAGAAGTTTCACCGAATGATTCTGTGTAGTTTATATTTGAAGACATTCCTTTTTCCACTATTACCCCCTTAGCGCTCTGAATCTCCACTTGCATTTTCTACAAAAAGAGTGTTTCATAAATGCTCAATCAAAAATATGTTTTATCTCTGTTAACTGAATTTACAGATCAGAAATAAGCTTCACAGAATGCATCTGTGTAGTTTTTATTTGAAGATATTCTTTTTCCCAATGTAGGCCTCTTAGCGCTTAGCATGTCCAATTGCAGTTTCTACAGAAAGAGTGTTTCAGAACGGCTCAATCAAAAGTAAGGTTCAACTCTGTTAGTTGAATGCACAGAACAGAAAGAATTTTCACAGAATGCTACTGTGTAGTTTATATTTGAATATATTCCTTTTTCCACTATTACCCTCTTAGCGCTCCGAATGTCCACTTGCATTTTCTACAGAAAGAGTGTTCAGAACTGCGCAATCAAAAGTATGGTTTAACTCTGTTAGCTTAATGAACATATCAGAAATAAGTTTCACACAATGCTTCTGTGTAGTTTTTATTTGAAGATATTATTTTTCCCAATATAGGCCTCTTAGCGCTCAGAATGTCCAATTGCAGTTTCTACAGAAAGAGTGTTTCAGAAAGGCTCAATCAAAAGTAAGGTTCAACTCTGTTAGTTGAATGCACAGAACAGAAAGAAGTTTCATACAATGCTTCTGTGTAGTTTATATTTGAACATATTCTTTTTTCCACTATTACCCACTTAGCGCTACGAATGTCCAGTTGCATTTTCTACAGACAGAGTGTTTCAAAACTGCTCAATCAAAAGTATGGTTTAACTCTGTTAGCTGAATTCTCAGATCAGAAAGAAGTTTCACAGAATGCTTCTGTGTAGTATATAGTTGAATATATTCCTTTTTCCACTACTACTCTCTTAGCGCTCCAAATGTCCAGTTGCATTTTCTACAGAAAAAGTGTTCAGATCTGCTCAATCAAAAGTATGGTTTAACTCTGTTATCTGATTGCACAGATCAGAAAGAAGTTTCACAGAATGATTCTGTGTAGTTTATATTTGGAGACCTTCCTTTTTCCACTATTACCCTCTTAGCGCTCCGAATTTCCACTTGCATTTTCTACAGAAAGAGTGTTTCATAACTGCTCAATCAAAAATATGTTTTATCTCTGTTAACTGAATTTACAGATCAGAAATAAGTTTCACAGAATGCATCTGTGTAGTTTTTATTTGAAGGTATTCTTTTTCCCAATATAGGCCTCTTAGCGCTTAGCATGTCCAATTGCAGTTTCTACAGAAAGAGTGTTTCAGAACGGCTCAATCAAAAGTAAGGTTCAACTCTGTTAGTTGAATGCACAGAACAGAAAGTATTTTCACAGAATGCTACTGTGTAGTTTATATTTGAATATATTCCTTTTTCCACTATTACCCTCTTAGCGCTCCGAATGTCCACTTGCATTTTCTACAGAAGGAGTGTTCAGAACTGCGCAATCAAAAGTATGGTTTAACTCTGTTAGCTTAATGAACATATCAGAAATAAGTTTCACACAATGCTTCTGTGTAGTTTTTATTTGAAGATATTATTTTTCCCAATATAGGCCTCTTAGCGCTCAGAATGTCCAATTGCAGTTTCTACAGAAAGAGTGTTTCAGAAAGGCTCAATCAAAAGTAAGTTTCAACTCTGTTAGTTGAATGCACAGAACAGAAAGAAGTTTCATACAATGCTTCTGTGTAGTTTATATTTGAACATATTCTTTTTTCCACTATTACCCACTTAGCGCTACGAATGTCCAGTTGCATTTTCTACAGACAGAGTGTTTCAAAACTGCTCAATCAAAAGTATGGTTTAACTCTGTTAGCTGAATGCTCAGATCAGAAAGAAGTTTCACAGAATGCTTCTGTGTAGTTTATATTTGAATATATTCCTTTTTCCACTACTACGCTCTTAGCGCTCCAAATGTCCAGTTGCATTTTCAACAGAAAGAGTGTTCAGATCTGCTCAATCAAAAGTATGGTTTAACTCTGTTAGCTGAATGCACAGATCAGAAAGAAGTTTCACCGAATGATTCTGTGTAGTTTATATTTGAAGATATTCCTTTTTCCACTATTACCCTCTTAGCGCTCCGAATCTCCACTTGCATTTTCTACAAAAAGAGTGTTTCATAACTGCTCAATCAAAAATATGTTTTATCTCTGTTAACTGAATTTACAGATCAGAAATAAGTTTCACAGAATGCATCTGTGTATTTTTTATTTGAAGATATTCTTTTTCCCAATGTAGGCCTCTTAGCGCTTAGCATGTCCAATTGCAGTTTCTACAGAAAGAGTGTTTCAGAACGGCTCAATCAAAAGTAAGGTTCAACTCTGTTAGTTGAATGCACAGAACAGAAAGAATTTTCACAGAATGCTACTGTGTAGTTTATATTTGAATATATTCCTTTTTCCACTATTACCCTCTTAGCGCTCCGAATGTCCACTTGCATTTTCTACAGAAAGAGTGTTCAGAACTGCGCAATCAAAAGTATGGTTTAACTCTGTTAGCTTAATGAACATATCAGAAATAAGTTTCACACAATGCTTCTGTGTAGTTTTTATTTGAAGATATTATTTTTCCCAATATAGGCCTCTTAGCGCTCAGAATGTCCAATTGCAGTTTCTACAGAAAGAGTGTTTCAGAAAAGCTCAATCAAAAGTAAGGTTCAACTCTGTTATTTGAATGCACAGAACAGAAAGAAGTTTCATACAATGCTTCTGTGTAGTTTATATTTGAACATATTCTTTTTTCCACTATTACCCACTTAGCGCTACGAATGTCCAGTTGCATTTTCTACAGACAGAGTGTTTCAAAACTGCTCAATCAAAAGTATGGTTTAACTCTGTTAGCTGAATGCTCAGATCAGAAAGAAGTTTC
Source organism: Symphalangus syndactylus (assembly GCF_028878055.3). Lineage (NCBI taxonomy): Eukaryota > Metazoa > Chordata > Mammalia > Primates > Hylobatidae > Symphalangus > Symphalangus syndactylus. The sequence goes on along the minus strand of NC_072447.2, from coordinate 160,100,708 downwards.
ACAGAATGCTTCTGTGTAGTTTATATTTGAATATATTCCTTTTTCCACTACTACTCTCTTAGCGCTCCAAATGTCCAGTTGCATTTTCTACAGAAAGAGTGTTCAGATCTGCTCAATCAAAAGTATGGTTTAACTCTGTTAGCTGAATGCACAGATCAGAAAGAAGTTTCACAGAATGATTCTGTGTAGTTTATATTTGGAGACATTCCTTTTTCCACTATTACCCTCTTAGCGCTCCGAATTTCCACTTGCATTTTCTACAGAAAGAGTGTTTCATAACTGCTCAATCAAAAATATGTTTTATCTCTGTTAACTGAATTTACAGATCAGAAATAAGCTTCACAGAATGCATCTGTGTAGTTTTTATTTGAAGATATTCTTTTTCCCAATGTAGGCCTCTTAGCGCTTAGCATGTCCAATTGCAGTTTCTACAGAAAGAGTGTTTCAGAACGGCTCAATCAAAAGTAAGGTTCAACTCTGTTAGTTGAATGCACAGAACAGAAAGAATTTTCACAGAATGCTACTGTGTAGTTTATATTTGAATATATTCCTTTTTCCACTATTACCCTCTTAGCGCTCCGAATGTCCACTTGCATTTTCTACAGAAAGAGTGTTCAGAACTGCGCAATCAAATTATGGTTTAACTCTGTTAGCTTAATGAACATATCAGAAATAAGTTTCACACAATGCTTCTGTGTAGTTTTTATTTGAAGATATTATTTTTCCCAATATAGGCCTCTTAGCGCTCAGAATGTCCAATTGCAGTTTCTACAGAAAGAGTGTTTCAGAAAGGCTCAATCAAAAGTAAGGTTCAACTCTGTTAGTTGAATGCACAGAACAGAAAGAAGTTTCATACAATGCTTCTGTGTAGTTTATATTTGAACATATTCTTTTTTCCACTATTACCCACTTAGCGCTACGAATGTCCAGTTGCATTTTCTACAGACAGAGTGTTTCAAAACTGCTCAATCAAAAGTATGGTTTAACTCTGTTAGCTGAATGCTCAGATCAGAAAGAAGTTTCACAGAATAATTCTGTGTAGTTTATATTTGAATATATTCCTTTTTCCACTACTACGCTCTTAGCGCTCCAAATGTCCAGTTGCATTTTCTACAGAAAGTGTGTTCAGATCTGCTCAATAAAAAGTATGGTTTAACACTGTTAGCTGAATGCACAGATCAGAAACAAGTTTCACAGAATGATTCTGTGTAGTTTATATTTGGAGACATTCCTTTTTCCACTATTACCCACTTAGCGCTCCGAATCTCCACTTGCATTTTCTACAGAAAGAGTGTTTCAGAACGGCTCAATCAAAACTAAGGTTCAACTCTTTTAGTTGAACAAACAGAACAGAAAGTAGTTTCACACAATTTTTCTGTGTAGTTTTTATTTGTAGACATTCTTTTTCCCAATATAGGCCTCTTTGCGCTCAGAATGTCCAATTGCAGTTTCTACAGAAAGAGTGTTTCAGAACGGCTCAATCAAAAGTAAGGTTCAACTCTGTTAGTTGAATGCACAGAACAGAAAGAAGTTTCATACAATGCTTCTGTGTAGTTTATATTTGAACATATTCTTTTTTCCACTATTACCCACTTAGCGCTACGAATGTCCAGTTGCATATTCTACAGACAGAGTGTTTCAAAACTGCTCAATCAAAAGTATGGTTTAACTCTGTTAGCTGAATGCTCAGATCGGAAAAATGTTTCACAGAATGCTTCTGTGTAGTTTATATTTGAATATATTCCTTTTTCCACTACTACGCTCTTAGCGCTCCAAATGTCCAGTTGCATTTTCTACAGAAAGAGTGTTCAGATCTGCTCAATCAAAAGTATGGTTTAACTCTGTTAGATGAATGCACAGATCAGAAAGAAGTTTCACCGAATGATTCTGTGTAGTTTATATTTGTAGACATTCCTTTTTCCACTATTACCCTCTTAGCGCTCCGAATCTCCACTTGCATTTTCTACAAAAAGAGTGTTTCATAACTGCTCAATCAAAAATATGTTTTATCTCTGTTAACTGAATTTACAGATCAGAAATAAGCTTCACAGAATGCATCTGTGTAGTTTTTATTTGAAGATATTCTTTTTCCCAATGTAGGCCTCTTAGCGCTTAGCATGTCCAATTGCAGTTTCTACAGAAAGAGTGTTTCAGAACGGCTCAATCAAAAGTAAGGTTCAACTCTGTTAGTTGAATGCACAGAACAGAAAGAATTTTCACAGAATGCTACTGTGTAGTTTATATTTCAATATATTCCTTTTTCCACTATTACCCTCTTAGCGCTCCGAATGTCCACTTGCATTTTCTACAGAAAGAGTGTTCAGAACTGCGCAATCAAAAGTATGGTTTAACTCTGTTAGCTTAATGAACATATCAGAAATAAGTTTCACACAATGCTTCTGTGTAGTTTTTATTTGAAGATATTATTTTTCCCAATATAGGCCTCTTAGCGCTCAGAATGTCCAATTGCAGTTTCTACAGAAAGAGTGTTTCAGAAAGGCTCAATCAAAAGTAAGGTTCAACTCTGTTAGTTGAATGCACAGAACAGAAAGAAGTTTCATACAATGCTTCTGTGTAGTTTATATTTGAACATATTCTTTTTTCCACTATTACCCACTTAGCGCTACGAATGTCCAGTTGCATTTTCTACAGACAGAGTGTTTCAAAACTGCTCAATCAAAAGTATGGTTTAACTCTGTTAGCTGAATTCTCAGATCAGAAAGAAGTTTCACAGAATGCTTCTGTGTAGTATATAGTTGAATATATTCCTTTTTCCACTACTACTCTCTTAGCGCTCCAAATGTCCAGTTGCATTTTCTACAGAAAAAGTGTTCAGATCTGCTGAATCAAAAGTATGGTTTAACTCTGTTAGCTGATTGCACAGATCAGAAAGAAGTTTCACAGAATGATTCTGTGTAGTTTATATTTGGAGACCTTCCTTTTTCCACTATTACCCTCTTAGCGCTCCGAATTTCCACTTGCATTTTCTACAGAAAGAGTGTTTCATAACTGCTCAATCAAAAATATGTTTTATCTCTGTTAACTGAATTTACAGATCAGAAATAAGTTTCACAGAATGCATCTGTGTAGTTTTTATTTGAAGGTATTCTTTTTCCCAATATAGGCCTCTTAGCGCTTAGCATGTCCAATTGCAGTTTCTACAGAAAGAGTGTTTCAGAACGGCTCAATCAAAAGTAAGGTTCAACTCTGTTAGTTGAATGCACAGAACAGAAAGTATTTTCACAGAATGCTACTGTGTAGTTTATATTTGAATATATTCCTTTTTCCACTATTACCCTCTTAGCGCTCCGAATGTCCACTTGCATTTTCTACAGAAGGAGTGTTCAGAACTGCGCAATCAAAAGTATGGTTTAACTCTGTTAGCTTAATGAACATATCAGAAATAAGTTTCACACAATGCTTCTGTGTAGTTTTTATTTGAAGATATTATTTTTCCCAATATAGGCCTCTTAGCGCTCAGAATGTCCAATTGCAGTTTCTACAGAAAGAGTGTTTCAGAAAGGCTCAATCAAAAGTAAGTTTCAACTCTGTTAGTTGAATGCACAGAACAGAAAGAAGTTTCATACAATGCTTCTGTGTAGTTTATATTTGAACATATTCTTTTTTCCACTATTACCCACTTAGCGCTACGAATGTCCAGTTGCATTTTCTACAGACAGAGTGTTTCAAAACTGCTCAATCAAAAGTATGGTTTAACTCTGTTAGCTGAATGCTCAGATCAGAAAGAAGTTTCACAGAATGCTTCTGTGTAGTTTATATTTCAATATATTCCTTTTTCCACTAGTACGCTCTTAGCGCTCCAAATGTCCAGTTGCATTTTCTACAGAAAGAGTGTTCAGATCTGCTCAATCAAAAGTATGGTTTAACTCTGTTAGCTGAATGCACAGATCAGAAAGAAGTTTCACCGAATGATTCTGTGTAGTTTATATTTGAAGATATTCCTTTTTCCACTATTACCCTCTTAGCGCTCCGAATCTCCACTTGCATTTTCTACAAAAAGAGTGTTTCATAACTGCTCAATCAAAAATATGTTTTATCTCTGTTAACTGAATTTACAGATCAGAAATAAGTTTCACAGAATGCATCTGTGTAGTTTTTATTTGAAGATATTCTTTTTCCCAATGTAGGCCTCTTAGCGCTTAGCATGTCCAATTGCAGTTTCTACAGAAAGAGTGTTTCAGAACGGCTCAATCAAAAGTAAGGTTCAACTCTGTTAGTTGAATGCACAGATCAGAAAGAAGTTTCACAGAATGATTCTGTGTAGTTTATATTTGGAGACATTCCTTTTTCCACTATTACCCTCTTAGCGCTCCGAATCTCCACTTGCATTTTCTACAGAAAGAGTGTTTCAGAACGGCTCAATCAAAACTAAGGTTCAACTCTTTTAGTTGAACAAACAGAACAGAAAGTAGTTTCACACAATTCTTCTGTGTAGTTTTTATTTGTAGACATTCTTTTTCCCAATATAGGCCTCTTAGCGCTCAGAATGTCCAATTGCAGTTTCTACAGAAAGAGTGTTTCAGAACGGCTCAATCAAAAGTAAGGTTCAACTCTGTTAGTTGAATGCACAGAACAGAAAGAAGTTTCATACAATGCTTCTGTGTAGTTTATATTTGAACATATTCTTTTTTCCACTATTACCCACTTAGCGCTACGAATGTCCAGTTGCATTTTCTACAGACAGAGTGTTTCAAAACTGCTCAATCAAAAGTATGGTTTAACTCTGTTAGCTGAATGCTCAGATCAGAAAGAAGTTTCACAGAATGCTTCTGTGTAGTTTATATTTGAATATATTCCTTTTTCCACTACTACTCTCTTAGCGCTCCAAATGTCCAGTTGCATTTTCTACAGAAAGAGTGTTCAGATCTGCTCAATCAAAAGTATGGTTTAACTCTGTTAGCTGAATGCACAGATCAGAAAGAAATTTCACAGTATGATTCTGTGTAGTTTATATTTGGAGACATTACTTTTTCCACTATTACCCTCTTAGCGCTCGGAATCTCCACTTGCATTTTCTACAGAAAGAGTGTTTCATAACTGCTCAATCAAAAATATGTTTTATCTCTGTTAACTGAATTTACAGATCAGAAATATGTTTCACAGAGTGCATCTGTGTAGTTTTTATTTGAAGATATTCTTTTTCCCAATACAGGCCTCTTAGCGCTTAGCATGTCCAATTGCAGTTTCTACAGAAAGAGTGTTTCAGAACGGCTCAATCAAAAGTAAGGTTCAACTCTGTTAGTTGAATGCACAGAACAGAAAGAATTTTCACAGAATGCTACTGTGTAGTTTATATTTGAATATATTCCTTTTTCCACTATTACCCTCTTAGCGCTCCGAATGTCCACTTGCATTTTCTACAGAAGGAGTGTTCAGAACTGCGCAATCAAAAGTATGGTTTAACTCTGTTAGCTTAATGAACATATCAGAAATAAGTTTCACACAATGCTTCTGTGAAGTTTTTATTTGAAGATATTATTTTTCCCAATATAGGCCTCTTAGCGCTCAGAATGTCCAATTGCAGTTTCTACAGAAAGAGTGTTTGAGAAAGGCTCAATCAAAAGTAACGTTCAACTCTGTTAGTTGAATGCACAGAACAGAAAGGAGTTTCATACAATGCTTCTGTGTAGTTTATATTTGAACATATTCTTTTTTCCACTATTACCCACTTAGCGCTACGAATGTCCAGTTGCATTTTCTACAGGCAGAGTGTTTCAAAACTGCTCAATCAAAAGTATGGTTTAACTCTGTTAGCTGAATGCTCAGATCAGAAAGAAGTTTCACAGAATGCTTCTGTGTAGTTTATATTTGAATATATTCCTTTTTCCACTACTACTCTCTTAGCGCTCCAAATGTCCAGTTGCATTTTCTACAGAAAGAGTGTTCAGATCTGCTCAATCAAAAGTATGGTTTAACTCTGTTAGCTGAATGCACAGATCAGAAAGAAGTTTCACAGAATGATTCTGTGTAGTTTATATTTGGAGACATTCCTTTTTCCACTATTACCCTCTTAGCGCTCCGAATCTCCACTTGCATTTTCTACAGAAAGAGTGTTTCACAACGGCTCAATCAAAACTAAGGTTCAACTCTTTTAGTTGAACAAACAGAACAGAAAGAAGTTTCACACAATTTTTCTGTGTAGTTTTTATTTGTAGACAACTTTTTCCCAATATAGGCCTCTTAGCGCTTAGCATGTCCAATTGCATTTTCTACAGAAAGAGTGTTTCAGAACGGCTCAATCAAAAGTAAGGTTCAACTCTGTTAGTTGAATGCACAGAACAGAAAGTATTTTCACAGAATGCTACTGTGTAGTTTATATTTGAATATATTCCTTTTTCCACTATTACCCTCTTAGCGCTCCGAATGTCCACTTGCATTTTCTACAGAAGGAGTGTTCAGAACTGCTCAATCAAAAGTATGGTTTAACTCTGTTAGCTTAATGAACATATCAGAAATAAGTTTAACACAATGCTTCTGTGTAGTTTTTATTTGAAGATATTATTTTTCCCAATATAGGCCTCTTAGCGCTCAGAATGTCCAATTGCAGTTTCTACAGAAAGAGTGTTTCAGAACGGCTCAATCAAAAGTAAGGTTCAACTCTGTTAGTTGAATGCACAGAACAGAAAGAAGTTTCATACAATCCTTCTGTGTAGTTTATATTTGAACATATTCTTTTTTCCACTATTACCCACTTAGCGCTACGAATGTCCAGTTGCATTTTCTACAGACAGAGTGTTTCAAAACTGCTCAATCAAAAGTATGGTTTAACTCTGTTAGCTGAATGCTCAGATCGGAAAAAAGTTTCACAGAATGCTTCTGTGTAGTTTTTATTTGAATATATTCCTTTTTCCACTACTACGCTCTTAGCGCTCCAAATGTCCAGTTGCATTTTCTACAGAAAGAGTGTTCAGATCTGCTCAATCAAAAGTATGGTTTAACTCTGTTAGCTGAATGCACAGATCAGAAAGAAGTTTCACCGAATGATTCTGTGTAGTTTATATTTGAAGATATTCCTTTTTCCACTATTACCCTCTTAGCGCTCCGAATCTCCACTTGCATTTTCTACAAAAAGAGTGTTTCATAACTACTCAATCAAAAATATGTTTTATCTCTGTTAACTGAATTTACAGATCAGAAATAAGTTTCACAGAATGCATCTGTGTAGTTTTTATTTGAAGATATTCTTTTTCCCAATGTAGGCCTCTTAGCGCTTAGCATGTCCAATTGCAGTTTCTACAGAAAGAGTGTTTCAGAACGGCTCAATCAAAAGTAAGGTTCAACTCTGTTAGTTGAATGCACAGAACAGAAAGAATTTTCACAGAATGCTACTGTGTAGTTTATATTTGAATATATTCCTTTTTCCACTATTACCCTCTTAGCGCTCCGAATGTCCACTTGCATTTTCTACAGAAAGAGTGTTCAGAACTGCGCAATCAAAAGTATGGTTTAACTCTGTTAGCTTAATGAACATATCAGAAATAAGTTTCACACAATGCTTCTGTGTAGTTTTTATTTGAAGATATTATTTTTCCCAATATAGGCCTCTTAGCGCTCAGAATGTCCAATTGCAGTTTCTACAGAAAGAGTGTTTCAGAAAAGCTCAATCAAATGTAAGGTTCAACTCTGTTAGTTGAATGCACAGAACAGAAAGAAGTTTCATACAATGCTTCTGTGTAGTTTATATTTGAACATATTCTTTTTTCCACTATTACCCACTTAGCGCTACGAATGTCCAGTTGCATTTTCTACAGACAGAGTGTTTCAAAACTGCTCAATCAAAAGTATGGTTTAACTCTGTTAGCTGAATGCTCAGATCAGAAAGAAGTTTCACAGAATGCTTCTGTGTAGTTTATATTTGAATATATTCCTTTTTCCACTACTACTCTCTTAGCGCTCCAAATGTCCAGTTGCATTTTCTACAGAAAGAGTGTTCAGATCTGCTCAATCAAAAGTATGGTTTAACTCTGTTAGCTGAATGCACAGATCAGAAAGAAGTTTCACCGAATGATTCTGTGTAGTTTATATTTGAAGACATTCCTTTTTCCACTATTACCCTCTTAGCGCTCCGAATCTCCACTTGCATTTTCTACAAAAAGAGTGTTTCATAACTGCTCAATCAAAAATATGTTTTATCTCTGTTAACTGAATTTACAGATCAGAAATAAGTTTCACAGAATGCATCTGTGTATTTTTTATTTAAAGATATTCTTTTTCCCAATGTTGGCCTCTTAGCGCTTAGCATGTCCAATTGCAGTTTCTACAGAAAGAGTGTTTCAGAACGGCTCAATCAAAAGTAAGGTTCAACTCTGTTAGTTGAATGCACAGAACAGAAAGAATTTTCACAGAATGCTACTGTGTAGTTTATATTTGAATATATTCCTTTTTCCACTATTAGCCTCTTAGCGCTCCGAATGTCCACTTGCATTTTCTACAGAAAGAGTGTTCAGAACTGCGCAATCAAAAGTATGGTTTAACTCTGTTAGCTTAATGAACATATCAGAAATAAGTTTCACACAATGCTTCTGTGTAGTTTTTATTTGAAGATATTATTTTTCCCAATATAGGCCTCTTAGCGCTCAGAATGTCCAATTGCAGTTTCTACAGAAAGAGTGTTTCAGAAAAGCTCAATCAAAAGTAAGGTTCAACTCTGTTAGTTGAATGCACAGAACAGAAAGAAGTTTCATACAATGCTTCTGTGTAGTTTATATTTGAACATATTCTTTTTTCCACTATTACCCACTTAGCGCTACGAATGTCCAGTTGCATTTTCTACAGAGAGAGTGTTTCAAAACTGCTCAATCAAAAGTATGGTTTAACTCTGTTAGCTGAATGCTCAGATCAGAAAGAAGTTTCACAGAATGCTTCTGTGTAGTTTATATTTGAATATATTACTTTTTCCACTACTACTCTCTTAGCGCTCCAAATGTCCAGTTGCATTTTCTACAGAAAGAGTGTTCAGATCTGCTCAATCAAAAGTATGGTTTAACTCTGTTAGCTGAATGCACAGATCAGAAAGAAGTTTCACAGAATGATTCTGTGTAGTTTATATTTGGAGACATTCCTTTTTCCACTATTTCCGTCTTAGCGCTCCGAATTTCCACTTGCATTTTCTACAGAAAGAGTGTTTCATAACTGCTCAATCAAAAATATGTTTTATCTCTGTTAACTGAATTTACAGATCAGAAATAAGCTTCACAGAATGCATCTGTGTAGTTTTTATTTGAAGATATTCTTTTTCCCAATGTAGGCCTCTTAGCGCTTAGCATGTCCAATTGCAGTTTCTACAGAAAGAGTGTTTCAGAACGGCTCAATCAAAAGTAAGGTTCAACTCTGTTAGTTGAATGCACAGAACAGAAAGAATTTTCACAGAATGGTACTGTGTAGTTTATATTTGAATATATTCCTTTTTCCACTATTACCCTCTTAGCGCTCCGAATGTCCACTTGCATTTTCTACAGAAAGAGTGTTCAGAACTGCGCGATCAAATTATGGTTTAACTCTGTTAGCTTAATGAACATATCAGAAATAAGTTTCACACAATGCTTCTGTGTAGTTTTTATTTGAAGATATTATTTTTCCCAATATAGGCCTCTTAGCGCTCAGAATGTCCAATTGCAGTTTCTACAGAAAGAGTGTTTCAGAAAGGCTCAATCAAAAGTAAGGTTCAACTCTGTTAGTTGAATGCACAGAACAGAAAGAAGTTTCATACAATGCTTCTGTGTAGTTTATATTTGAACATATTCTTTTTTCCACTATTACCCACTTAGCGCTACGAATGTCCAGTTGCATTTTCTACAGACAGAGTGTTTCAAAACTGCTCAATCAAAAGTATGGTTTAACTCTGTTAGCTGAATTCTCAGATCAGAAAGAAGTTTCACAGAATGCTTCTGTGTAGTATATATTTGAATATATTCCTTTTTCCACTACTACTCTCTTAGCGCTCCAAATGTCCAGTTGCATTTTCTACAGAAAAAGTGTTCAGATCTGCTCAATCAAAAGTATGGTTTAACTCTGTTAGCTGATTGCACAGATCAGAAAGAAGTTTCACAGAATGATTCTGTGTAGTTTATATTTGGAGACCTTCCTTTTTCCACTATTACCCTCTTAGCGCTCCGAATTTCCACTTGCATTTTCTACAGAAAGAGTGTTTCATAACTGCTCAATCAAAAATATGTTTTATCTCTGTTAACTGAATTTACAGATGAGAAATAAGTTTCACAGAATGCATCTGTGTAGTTTTTATTTGAAGGTATTCTTTTTCCCAATATAGGCCTCTTAGCGCTTAGCATGTCCAATTGCATTTTCTACAGAAAGAGTGTTTCAGAACGGCTCAATCAAAAGTAAGGTTCAACTCTGTTAGTTGAATGCACAGAACAGAAAGTATTTTCACAGAATGCTACTGTGTAGTTTATATTTGAATATATTCCTTTTTCCACTATTACCCTCTTAGCGCTCCGAATGTCCACTTGCATTTTCTACAGAAGGAGTGTTCAGAACTGCGCAATCAAAAGTATGGTTTAACTCTGTTAGCTTAATGAACATATCAGAAATAAGTTTAACACAATGCTTCTGTGTAGTTTTTATTTGAAGATATTATTTTTCCCAATATAGGCCTCTTAGCGCTCAGAATGTCCAATTGCAGTTTCTACAGAAAGAGTGTTTCAGAAAGGCTCAATCAAATTAAGTTTCAACTCTGTTAGTTGAATGCACAGAACAGAAAGAAGTTTCATACAATGCTTCTGTGTAGTTTATATTTGAATATATTCTTTTTTCCACTATTACCCACTTAGCGCTACGAATGTCCAGTTGCATTTTCTACAGACAGAGTGTTTCAAAACTGCTCAATCAAAAGTATGGTTTAACTCTGTTAGCTGAATGCTCAGATCAGAAAGAAGTTTCACAGAATGCTTCTGTGTAGTTTATATTTGAATATATTCCTTTTTCCACTAGTACGCTCTTAGCGCTCCAAATGTCCAGTTGCATTTTCTACAGAAAGAGTGTTCAGATCTGCTCAATCAAAAGTATGGTTTAACTCTGTTAGCTGAATGCACAGATCAGAAAGAAGTTTCACCGAATGATTCTGTGTAGTTTATATTTGAAGATATTCCTTTTTCCACTATTACCCTCTTAGCGCTCCGAATCTCCACTTGCATTTTCTACAAAAAGAGTGTTTCATAACTGCTCAATCAAAAATATGTTTTATCTCTGTTAACTGAATTTACAGATCAGAAATAAGTTTCACAGAATGCATCTGTGTATTTTTTATTTAAAGATATTCTTTTTCCCAATGTAGGCCTCTTAGCGCTTAGCATGTCCAATTGCAGTTTCTACAGAAAGAGTGTTTCAGAACGGCTCAATCAAAAGTAAGGTTCAACTCTGTTAGTTGAATGCACAGAACAGAAAGAATTTTCACAGAATGCTACTGTGTAGTTTATATTTGAATATATTCCTTTTTCCACTATTACCCTCTTAGCGCTCCGAATGTCCACTTGCATTTTCTACAGAAAGAGTGTTCAGAACTGCGCAATCAAAAGTATGGTTTAACTCTGTTAGCTTAATGAACATATCAGAAATAAGTTTCACACAATGCTTCTGTGTAGTTTTTATTTGAAGATATTATTTTTCCCAATATAGGCCTCTTAGCGCTCAGAATGTCCAATTGCAGTTTCTACAGAAAGAGTGTTTCAGAAAAGCTCAATCAAAAGTAAGGTTCAACTCTGTTAGTTGAATGCACAGAACAGAAAGAAGTTTCATACAATGCTTCTGTGTAGTTTATATTTGAACATATTCTTTTTTCCACTATTACCCACTTAGCGCTACGAATGTCCAGTTGCATTTTCTACTGACAGAGTGTTTCAAAACTGCTCAATCAAAAGTATGGTTTAACTCTGTTAGCTGAATGCTCAGATCAGAAAGAAGTTTCACAGAATGCTTCTGTGTAGTTTATATTTGAATATATTCCTTTTTCCACTACTACTCTCTTAGCGCTCCAAATGTCCAGTTGCATTTTCTACAGAAAGAGTGTTCAGATCTGCTCAATCAAAAGTATGGTTTAACTCTGTTAGCTGAATGCACAGATCAGAAAGAAGTTTCACCGAATGATTCTGTGTAGTTTATATTTGAAGACATTCCTTTTTCCACTATTACCCTCTTAGCGCTCCGAATCTCCACTTGCATTTTCTACAAAAAGAGTGTTTCATAACTGCTCAATCAAAAATATGTTTTATCTCTGTTAACTGAATTTACAGATCAGAAATAAGTTTCACAGAATGCATCTGTGTATTTTTTATTTAAAGATATTCTTTTTCCCAATGTAGGCCTCTTAGCGCTTAGCATGTCCAATTGCAGTTTCTACAGAAAGAGTGTTTCAGAACGGCTCAATCAAAAGTAAGGTTCAACTCTGTTAGTTGAATGCACAGAACAGAAAGAATTTTCACAGAATGCTACTGTGTAGTTTATATTTGAATATATTCCTTTTTCCACTATTAGCCTCTTAGCGCTCCGAATGTCCACTTGCATTTTCTACAGAAAGAGTGTTCAGAACTGCGCAATCAAAAGTATGGTTTAACTCTGTTAGCTTAATGAACATATCAGAAATAAGTTTCACACAATGCTTCTGTGTAGTTTTTATTTGAAGTTATTATTTTTCCCAATATAGGCCTCTTAGCGCTCAGAATGTCCAATTGCAGTTTCTACAGAAAGAGTGTTTCAGAAAAGCTCAATCAAAAGTAAGGTTCAACTCTGTTAGTTGAATGCACAGAACAGAAAGAAGTTTCATACAATGCTTCTGTGTAGTTTATATTTGAACATATTCTTTTTTCCACTATTACCCACTTAGCGCTACGAATGTCCAGTTGCATTTTCTACAGAGAGAGTGTTTCAAAACTGCTCAATCAAAAGTATGGTTTAACTCTGTTAGCTGAATGCTCAGATCAGAAAGAAGTTTCACAGAATGCTTCTGTGTAGTTTATATTTGAATATATTACTTTTTCCACTACTACTCTCTTAGCGCTCCAAATGTCCAGTTGCATTTTCTACAGAAAGAGTGTTCAGATCTGCTCAATCAAAAGTATGGTTTAACTCTGTTAGCTGAATGCACAGATCAGAAAGAAGTTTCACAGAATGATTCTGTGTAGTTTATATTTGGAGACATTCCTTTTTCCACTATTTCCCTCTTAGCGCTCCGAATTTCCACTTGCATTTTCTACAGAAAGAGTGTTTCATAACTGCTCAATCAAAAATATGTTTTATCTCTGTTAACTGAATTTACAGATCAGAAATAAGCTTCACAGAATGCATCTGTGTAGTTTTTATTTGAAGATATTCTTTTTCCCAATGTAGGCCTCTTAGCGCTTAGCATGTCCAATTGCAGTTTCTACAGAAAGAGTGTTTCAGAACGGCTCAATCAAAAGTAAGGTTCAACTCTGTTAGTTGAATGCACAGAACAGAAAGAATTTTCACAGAATGGTACTGTGTAGTTTATATTTGAATATATTCCTTTTTCCACTATTACCCTCTTAGCGCTCCGAATGTCCACTTGCATTTTCTACAGAAAGAGTGTTCAGAACTGCGCAATCAAATTATGGTTTAACTCTGTTAGCTTAATGAACATATCAGAAATAAGTTTCACACAATGCTTCTGTGTAGTTTTTATTTGAAGATATTATTTTTCCCAATATAGGCCTCTTAGCGCTCAGAATGTCCAATTGCAGTTTCTACAGAAAGAGTGTTTCAGAAAGGCTCAATCAAAAGTAAGGTTCAACTCTGTTAGTTGAATGCACAGAACAGAAAGAAGTTTCATACAATGCTTCTGTGTAGTTTATATTTGAACATATTCTTTTTTCAACTATTACCCACTTAGCGCTACGAATGTCCAGTTGCATTTTCTACAGACAGAGTGTTTCAAAACTGCTCAATCAAAAGTATGGTTTAACTCTGTTAGCTGAATTCTCAGATCAGAAAGAAGTTTCACAGAATGCTTCTGTGTAGTATATATTTGAATATATTCCTTTTTCCACTACTACTCTCTTAGCGCTCCAAATGTCCAGTTGCATTTTCTACAGAAAAAGTGTTCAGATCTGCTCAATCAAAAGTATGGTTTAACTCTGTTAGCTGATTGCACAGATCAGAAAGAAGTTTCACAGAATGATTCTGTGTAGTTTATATTTGGAGACCTTCCTTTTTCCACTATTAACCTCTTAGCGCTCCGAATTTCCACTTGCATTTTCTACAGAAAGAGTGTTTCATAACTGCTCAATCAAAAATATGTTTTATCTCTGTTAACTGAATTTACAGATGAGAAATAAGTTTCACAGAATGCATCTGTGTAGTTTTTATTTGAAGGTATTCTTTTTCCCAATATAGGCCTCTTAGCGCTTAGCATGTCCAATTGCATTTTCTACAGAAAGAGTGTTTCAGAACGGCTCAATCAAAAGTAAGGTTCAACTCTGTTAGTTGAATGCACAGAACAGAAAGTATTTTCACAGAATGCTACTGTGTAGTTTATATTTGAATATATTCCTTTTTCCACTATTACCCTCTTAGCGCTCCGAATGTCCACTTGCATTTTCTACAGAAGGAGTGTTCAGAACTGCGCAATCAAAAGTATGGTTTAACTCTGTTAGCTTAATGAACATATCAGAAATAAGTTTAACACAATGCTTCTGTGTAGTTTTTATTTGAAGATATTATTTTTCCCAATATAGGCCTCTTAGCGCTCAGAATGTCCAATTGCAGTTTCTACAGAAAGAGTGTTTCAGAAAGGCTCAATCAAATTAAGTTTCAACTCTGTTAGTTGAATGCACAGAACAGAAAGAAGTTTCATACAATGCTTCTGTGTAGTTTATATTTGAACATATTCTTTTTTCCACTATTACCCACTTAGCGCTACGAATGTCCAGTTGCATTTTCTACAGACAGAGTGTTTCAAAACTGCTCAATCAAAAGTATGGTTTAACTCTGTTAGCTGAATGCTCAGATCAGAAAGAAGTTTCACAGAATGCTTCTGTGTAGTTTATATTTGAATATATTCCTTTTTCCACTAGTACGCTCTTAGCGCTCCAAATGTCCAGTTGCATTTTCTACAGAAAGAGTGTTCAGATCTGCTCAATCAAAAGTATGGTTTAATTCTGTTAGCTGAATGCACAGATCAGAAAGAAGTTTCACCGAATGATTCTGTGTAGTTTATATTTGAAGATATTCCTTTTTCCACTATTACCCTCTTAGCGCTCCGAATCTCCACTTGCATTTTCTACAAAAAGAGTGTTTCATAACTACTCAATCAAAAATATGTTTTATCTCTGTTAACTGAATTTACAGATCAGAAATAAGTTTCACAGAATGCATCTGTGTAGTTTTTATTTGAAGGTATTCTTTTTCCCAATGTAGGCCTCTTAGCGCTTAGCATGTCCAATTGCAGTTTCTACAGAAAGAGTGTTTCAGAACGGCTCAATCAAAAGTAAGGTTCAACTCTGTTAGTTGAATGCACAGAACAGAAAGAATTTTCACAGAATGCTACTGTGTAGTTTATATTTGAATATATTCCTTTTTCCACTATTACCCTCTTAGCGCTCCGAATGTCAACTTGCATTTTCTACAGAAGGAGTGTTCAGAACTGCGCAATCAAAAGTATGGTTTAACTCTGTTAGCTTAATGAACATATCAGAAATAAGTTTCACACAATGCTTCTGTGAAGTTTTTATTTGAAGATATTATTTTTCCCAATATAGGCCTCTTAGCGCTCAGAATGTCCAATTGCAGTTTCTACAGAAAGAGTGTTTGAGAAAGGCTCAATCAAAAGTAACGTTCAACTCTGTTAGTTGAATGCACAGAACAGAAAGGAGTTTCATACAATGCTTCTGTGTAGTTTATATTTGAACATATTCTTTTTTCCACTATTACCCACTTAGCGCTACGAATGTCCAGTTGCATTTTCTACAGACAGAGTGTTTCAAAACTGCTCAATCAAAAGTATGGTTTAACTGTTAGCTGAATGCTCAGATCAGAAAGAAGTTTCACAGAATGCTTCTGTGTAGTTTATATTTGAATATATTCCTTTTTCCACTACTACTCTCTTAGCGCTCCAAATGTCCAGTTGCATTTTCTACAGAAAGAGTGTTCAGATCTGCTCAATCAAAAGTATGGTTTAACTCTGTTAGCTGAATGCACAGATCAGAAAGAAGTTTCACAGAATGATTCTGTGTAGTTTATATTTGGAGACATTCCTTTTTCCACTATTACCCTCTTAGCGCTCCGAATCTCCACTTGCATTTTCTACAGAAAGAGTGTTTCAGAACGGCTCAATCAAAACTAAGGTTCAACTCTTTTAGTTGAACAAACAGAACAGAAAGAAGTTTCACACAATTTTTCTGTGTAGTTTTTATTTGTAGACAACTTTTTCCCAATATAGGCCTCTTTGCGCTCAGAATGTCCAATTGCAGTTTCTACAGAAAGAGTGTTTCAGAACGGCTCAATCAAAAGTAAGGTTCAACTCTGTTAGTTGAATGCACAGAACAGAAAGAAGTTTCATACAATGCTTCTGTGTAGTTTATATTTGAACATATTCTTTTTTCCACTATTACCCACTTAGCGCTACGAATGTCCAGTTGCATTTTCTACAGACAGAGTGTTTCAAAACTGCTCAATCAAAAGTATGGTTTAACTCTGTTAGCTGAATGCTCAGATCGGAAAAAAGTTTCACAGAATGCTTCTGTGTAGTTTATATTTGAATATATTCCTTTTTCCACTACTACGCTCTTAGCGCTCCAAATGTCCAGTTGCATTTTCTACAGAAAGAGTGTTCAGATCTGCTCAATCAAAAGTATGGTTTAACTCTGTTAGCTGAATGCACAGATCAGAAAGAAGTTTCACCGAATGATTCTGTGTAGTTTATATTTGAAGACATTCCTTTTTCCACTATTACCCTCTTAGCGCTCCGAATCTCCACTTGCATTTTCTACAAAAAGAGTGTTTCATAACTGCTCAATCAAAAATATGTTTTATCTCTGTTAACTGAATTTACAGATCAGAAATAAGTTTCACAGAATGCATCTGTGTAATTTTTATTTAAAGATATTCTTTTTCCCAATGTAGGCCTCTTAGCGCTTAGCATGTCCAATTGCAGTTTCTACAGAAAGAGTGTTTCAGAACGGCTCAATCAAAAGTAAGGTTCAACTCTGTTAGTTGAATGCACAGAACAGAAAGAATTTTCACAGAATGCTACTGTGTAGTTTATATATGAATATATTCCTTTTTCCACTATTACCCTCTTAGCGCTCCGAATGTCCACTTGCATTTTCTACAGAAAGAGTGTTCAGAACTGCGCAATCAAAAGTATGGTTTAACTCTGTTAGCTTAATGAACATATCAGAAATAAGTTTCACACAATGCTTCTGTGTAGTTTTTATTTGAAGATATTATTTTTCCCAATATAGGCCTCTTAGCGCTCAGAATGTCCAATTGCAGTTTCTACAGAAAGAGTGTTTCAGAAAAGCTCAATCAAAAGTAAGGTTCAACTCTGTTAGTTGAATGCACAGAACAGAAAGAAGTTTCATACAATGCTTCTGTGTAGTTTATATTTGAACATATTCTTTTTTCCACTATTACCCACTTAGCGCTACGAATGTCCAGTTGCATTTTCTACAGACAGAGTGTTTCAAAACTGCTCAATCAAAAGTATGGTTTAACTCTGTTAGCTGAATGCTCAGATCAGAAAGAAGTTTCACAGAATGCTTCTGTGTAGTTTATATTTGAATATATTCCTTTTTCCACTACTACTCTCTTAGCGCTCCAAATGTCCAGTTGCATTTTCTACAGAAAGAGTGTTCAGATCTGCTCAATCAAAAGTATGGTTTAACTCTGTTAGCTGAATGCACAGATCAGAAAGAAGTTTCACCGAATGATTCTGTGTAGTTTATATTTGAAGACATTCCTTTTTCCACTATTACCCTCTTAGCGCTCCGAATCTCCACTTGCATTTTCTACAAAAAGAGTGTTTCATAACTGCTCAATCAAAAATATGTTTTATCTCTGTTAACTGAATTTACAGATCAGAAATAAGTTTCACAGAATGCATCTGTGTATTTTTTATTTAAAGATATTCTTTTTCCCAATGTAGGCCTCTTAGCGCTTAGCATGTCCAATTGCAGTTTCTACAGAAAGAGTGTTTCAGAACGGCTCAATCAAAAGTAAGGTTCAACTCTGTTATTTGAATGCACAGAACAGAAAGAATTTTCACAGAATGCTACTGTGTAGTTTATATTTGAATATATTCCTTTTTCCACTATTAGCCTCTTAGCGCTCCGAATGTCCACTTGCATTTTCTACAGAAAGAGTGTTCAGAACTGCGCAATCAAAAGTATGGTTTAACTCTGTTAGCTTAATGAACATATCAGAAATAAGTTTCACACAATGCTTCTGTGTAGTTTTTATTTGAAGATATTATTTTTCCCAATATAGGCCTCTTAGCGCTCAGAATGTCCAATTGCAGTTTCTACAGAAAGAGTGTTTCAGAAAAGCTCAATCAAAAGTAAGGTTCAACTCTGTTAGTTGAATGCACAGAACAGAAAGAAGTTTCATACAATGCTTCTGTGTAGTTTATATTTGAACATATTCTTTTTTCCACTATTACCCACTTAGCGCTACGAATGTCCAGTTGCATTTTCTACAGAGAGAGTGTTTCAAAACTGCTCAATCAAAAGTATGGTTTAACTCTGTTAGCTGAATGCTCAGATCAGAAAGAAGTTTCACAGAATGCTTCTGTGTAGTTTATATTTGAATATATTACTTTTTCCACTACTACTCTCTTAGCGCTCCAAATGTCCAGTTGCATTTTCTACAGAAAGAGTGTTCAGATCTGCTCAATCAAAAGTATGGTTTAACTCTGTTAGCTGAATGCACAGATCAGAAAGAAGTTTCACAGAATGATTCTGTGTAGTTTATATTTGGAGACATTCCTTTTTCCACTATTTCCCTCTTAGCGCTCCGAATTTCCACTTGCATTTTCTACAGAAAGAGTGTTTCATAACTGCTCAATCAAAAATATGTTTTATCTCTGTTAACTGAATTTACAGATCAGAAATAAGCTTCACAGAATGCATCTGTGTAGTTTTTATTTGAAGATATTCTTTTTCCCAATGTAGGCCTCTTAGCGCTTAGCATGTCCAATTGCAGTTTCTACAGAAAGAGTGTTTCAGAACGGCTCAATCAAAAGTAAGGTTCAACTCTGTTAGTTGAATGCACAGAACAGAAAGAATTTTCACAGAATGGTACTGTGTAGTTTATATTTGAATATATTCCTTTTTCCACTATTACCCTCTTAGCGCTCCGAATGTCCACTTGCATTTTCTACAGAAAGAGTGTTCAGAACTGCGCTATCAAATTATGGTTTAACTCTGTTAGCTTAATGAACATATCAGAAATAAGTTTCACACAATGCTTCTGTGTAGTTTTTATTTGAAGATATTATTTTTCCCAATATAGGCCTCTTAGCGCTCAGAATGTCCAATTGCAGTTTCTACAGAAAGAGTGTTTCAGAAAGGCTCAATCAAAAGTAAGGTTCAACTCTGTTAGTTGAATGCACAGAACAGAAAGAAGTTTCATACAATGCTTCTGTGTAGTTTATATTTGAACATATTCTTTTTTCCACTATTACCCACTTAGCGCTACGAATGTCCAGTTGCATTTTCTACAGACAGAGTGTTTCAAAACTGCTCAATCAAAAGTATGGTTTAACTCTGTTAGCTGAATTCTCAGATCAGAAAGAAGTTTCACAGAATGCTTCTGTGTAGTATATATTTGAATATATTCCTTTTTCCACTACTACTCTCTTAGCGCTCCAAATGTCCAGTTGCATTTTCTACAGAAAAAGTGTTCAGATCTGCTCAATCAAAAGTATGGTTTAACTCTGTTAGCTGATTGCACAGATCAGAAAGAAGTTTCACAGAATGATTCTGTGTAGTTTATATTTGGAGACCTTCCTTTTTCCACTATTACCCTCTTAGCGCTCCGAATTTCCACTTGCATTTTCTACAGAAAGAGTGTTTCATAACTGCTCAATCAAAAATATGTTTTATCTCTGTTAACTGAATTTACAGATGAGAAATAAGTTTCACAGAATGCATCTGTGTAGTTTTTATTTGAAGGTATTCTTTTTCCCAATATAGGCCTCTTAGCGCTTAGCATGTCCAATTGCATTTTCTACAGAAAGAGTGTTTCAGAACGGCTCAATCAAAAGTAAGGTTCAACTCTGTTAGTTGAATGCACAGAACAGAAAGTATTTTCACAGAATGCTACTGTGTAGTTTATATTTGAATATATTCCTTTTTCCACTATTACCCTCTTAGCGCTCCGAATGTCCACTTGCATTTTCTACAGAAGGAGTGTTCAGAACTGCGCAATCAAAAGTATGGTTTAACTCTGTTAGCTTAATGAACATATCAGAAATAAGTTTAACACAATGCTTCTGTGTAGTTTTTATTTGAAGATATTATTTTTCCCAATATAGGCCTCTTAGCGCTCAGAATGTCCAATTGCAGTTTCTACAGAAAGAGTGTTTCAGAAAGGCTCAATCAAATTAAGTTTCAACTCTGTTAGTTGAATGCACAGAACAGAAAGAAGTTTCATACAATGCTTCTGTGTAGTTTATATTTGAATATATTCTTTTTTCCACTATTACCCACTTAGCGCTACGAATGTCCAGTTGCATTTTCTACAGACAGAGTGTTTCAAAACTGCTCAATCAAAAGTATGGTTTAACTCTGTTAGCTGAATGCTCAGATCAGAAAGAAGTTTCACAGAATGCTTCTGTGTAGTTTATATTTGAATATATTCCTTTTTCCACTAGTACGCTCTTAGCGCTCCAAATGTCCAGTTGCATTTTCTACAGAAAGAGTGTTCAGATCTGCTCAATCAAAAGTATGGTTTAACTCTGTTAGCTGAATGCACAGATCAGAAAGAAGTTTCACCGAATGATTCTGTGTAGTTTATATTTGAAGATATTCCTTTTTCCACTATTACCCTCTTAGCGCTCCGAATCTCCACTTGCATTTTCTACAAAAAGAGTGTTTCATAACTGCTCAATCAAAAATATGTTTTATCTCTGTTAACTGAATTTACAGATCAGAAATAAGTTTCACAGAATGCATCTGTGTATTTTTTATTTAAAGATATTCTTTTTCCCAATGTAGGCCTCTTAGCGCTTAGCATGTCCAATTGCAGTTTCTACAGAAAGAGTGTTTCAGAACGGCTCAATCAAAAGTAAGGTTCAACTCTGTTAGTTGAATGCACAGAACAGAAAGAATTTTCACAGAATGCTACTGTGTAGTTTATATTTGAATATATTCCTTTTTCCACTATTACCCTCTTAGCGCTCCGAATGTCCACTTGCATTTTCTACAGAAAGAGTGTTCAGAACTGCGCAATCAAAAGTATGGTTTAACTCTGTTAGCTTAATGAACATATCAGAAATAAGTTTCACACAATGCTTCTGTGTAGTTTTTATTTGAAGATATTATTTTTCCCAATATAGGCCTCTTAGCGCTCAGAATGTCCAATTGCAGTTTCTACAGAAAGAGTGTTTCAGAAAAGCTCAATCAAAAGTAAGGTTCAACTCTGTTAGTTGAATGCACAGAACAGAAAGAAGTTTCATACAATGCTTCTGTGTAGTTTATATTTGAACATATTCTTTTTTCCACTATTACCCACTTAGCGCTACGAATGTCCAGTTGCATTTTCTACAGACAGAGTGTTTCAAAACTGCTCAATCAAAAGTATGGTTTAACTCTGTTAGCTGAATGCTCAGATCAGAAAGAAGTTTCACAGAATGCTTCTGTGTAGTTTATATTTGAATATATTCCTTTTTCCACTACTACTCTCTTAGCGCTCCAAATGTCCAGTTGCATTTTCTACAGAAAGAGTGTTCAGATCTGCTCAATCAAAAGTATGGTTTAACTCTGTTAGCTGAATGCACAGATCAGAAAGAAGTTTCACCGAATGATTCTGTGTAGTTTATATTTGAAGACATTCCTTTTTCCACTATTACCCTCTTAGCGCTCCGAATCTCCACTTGCATTTTCTACAAAAAGAGTGTTTCATAACTGCTCAATCAAAAATATGTTTTATCTCTGTTAACTGAATTTACAGATCAGAAATAAGTTTCACAGAATGCATCTGTGTATTTTTTATTTAAAGATATTCTTTTTCCCAATGTAGGCCTCTTAGCGCTTAGCATGTCCAATTGCAGTTTCTACAGAAAGAGTGTTTCAGAACGGCTCAATCAAAAGTAAGGTTCAACTCTGTTAGTTGAATGCACAGAACAGAAAGAATTTTCACAGAATGCTACTGTGTAGTTTATATTTGAATATATTCCTTTTTCCACTATTAGCCTCTTAGCGCTCCGAATGTCCACTTGCATTTTCTACAGAAAGAGTGTTCAGAACTGCGCAATCAAAAGTATGGTTTAACTCTGTTAGCTTAATGAACATATCAGAAATAAGTTTCACACAATGCTTCTGTGTAGTTTTTATTTGAAGTTATTATTTTTCCCAATATAGGCCTCTTAGCGCTCAGAATGTCCAATTGCAGTTTCTACAGAAAGAGTGTTTCAGAAAAGCTCAATCAAAAGTAAGGTTCAACTCTGTTAGTTGAATGCACAGAACAGAAAGAAGTTTCATACAATGCTTCTGTGTAGTTTATATTTGAACATATTCTTTTTTCCACTATTACCCACTTAGCGCTACGAATGTCCAGTTGCATTTTCTACAGAGAGAGTGTTTCAAAACTGCTCAATCAAAAGTATGGTTTAACTCTGTTAGCTGAATGCTCAGATCAGAAAGAAGTTTCACAGAATGCTTCTGTGTAGTTTATATTTGAATATATTACTTTTTCCACTACTACTCTCTTAGCGCTCCAAATGTCCAGTTGCATTTTCTACAGAAAGAGTGTTCAGATCTGCTCAATCAAAAGTATGGTTTAACTCTGTTAGCTGAATGCACAGATCAGAAAGAAGTTTCACAGAATGATTCTGTGTAGTTTATATTTGGAGACATTCCTTTTTCCACTATTTCCCTCTTAGCGCTCCGAATTTCCACTTGCATTTTCTACAGAAAGAGTGTTTCATAACTGCTCAATCAAAAATATGTTTTATCTCTGTTAACTGAATTTACAGATCAGAAATAAGCTTCACAGAATGCATCTGTGTAGTTTTTATTTGAAGATATTCTTTTTCCCAATGTAGGCCTCTTAGCGCTTAGCATGTCCAATTGCAGTTTCTACAGAAAGAGTGTTTCAGAACGGCTCAATCAAAAGTAAGGTTCAACTCTGTTAGTTGAATGCACAGAACAGAAAGAATTTTCACAGAATGGTACTGTGTAGTTTATATTTGAATATATTCCTTTTTCCACTATTACCCTCTTAGCGCTCCGAATGTCCACTTGCATTTTCTACAGAAAGAGTGTTCAGAACTGCGCAATCAAATTATGGTTTAACTCTGTTAGCTTAATGAACATATCAGAAATAAGTTTCACACAATGCTTCTGTGTAGTTTTTATTTGAAGATATTATTTTTCCAAATATAGGCCTCTTAGCGCTCAGAATGTCCAATTGCAGTTTCTACAGAAAGAGTGTTTCAGAAAGGCTCAATCAAAAGTAAGGTTCAACTCTGTTAGTTGAATGCACAGAACAGAAAGAAGTTTCATACAATGCTTCTGTGTAGTTTATATTTGAACATATTCTTTTTTCCACTATTACCCACTTAGCGCTACGAATGTCCAGTTGCATTTTCTACAGACAGAGTGTTTCAAAACTGCTCAATCAAAAGTATGGTTTAACTCTGTTAGCTGAATTCTCAGATCAGAAAGAAGTTTCACAGAATGCTTCTGTGTAGTATATATTTGAATATATTCCTTTTTCCACTACTACTCTCTTAGCGCTCCAAATGTCCAGTTGCATTTTCTACAGAAAAAGTGTTCAGATCTGCTCAATCAAAAGTATGGTTTAACTCTGTTAGCTGATTGCACAGATCAGAAAGAAGTTTCACAGAATGATTCTGTGTAGTTTACATTTGGAGACCTTCCTTTTTCCACTATTACACTCTTAGCGCTCCGAATTTCCACTTGCATTTTCTACAGAAAGAGTGTTTCATAACTGCTCAATCAAAAATATGTTTTATCTCTGTTAACTGAATTTACAGATGAGAAATAAGTTTCACAGAATGCATCTGTGTAGTTTTTATTTGAAGGTATTCTTTTTCCCAATATAGGCCTCTTAGCGCTTAGCATGTCCAATTGCATTTTCTACAGAAAGAGTGTTTCAGAACGGCTCAATCAAAAGTAAGGTTCAACTCTGTTAGTTGAATGCACAGAACAGAAAGTATTTTCACAGAATGCTACTGTGTAGTTTATATTTGAATATATTCCTTTTTCCACTATTACCCTCTTAGCGCTCCGAATGTCCACTTGCATTTTCTACAGAAGGAGTGTTCAGAACTGCGCAATCAAAAGTATGGTTTAACTCTGTTAGCTTAATGAACATATCAGAAATAAGTTTAACACAATGCTTCTGTGTAGTTTTTATTTGAAGATATTATTTTTCCCAATATAGGCCTCTTAGCGCTCAGAATGTCCAATTGCAGTTTCTACAGAAAGAGTGTTTCAGAAAGGCTCAATCAAATTAAGTTTCAACTCTGTTAGTTGAATGCACAGAACAGAAAGAAGTTTCATACAATGCTTCTGTGTAGTTTATATTTGAACATATTCTTTTTTCCACTATTACCCACTTAGCGCTACGAATGTCCAGTTGCATTTTCTACAGACAGAGTGTTTCAAAACTGCTCAATCAAAAGTATGGTTTAACTCTGTTAGCTGAATGCTCAGATCAGAAAGAAGTTTCACAGAATGCTTCTGTGTAGTTTATATTTGAATATATTCCTTTTTCCACTAGTACGCTCTTAGCGCTCCAAATGTCCAGTTGCATTTTCTACAGAAAGAGTGTTCAGATCTGCTCAATCAAAAGTATGGTTTAACTCTGTTAGCTGAATGCACAGATCAGAAAGAAGTTTCACCGAATGATTCTGTGTAGTTTATATTTGAAGATATTCCTTTTTCCACTATTACCCTCTTAGCGCTCCGAATCTCCACTTGCATTTTCTACAAAAAGAGTGTTTCATAACTACTCAATCAAAAATATGTTTTATCTCTGTTAACTGAATTTACAGATCAGAAATAAGTTTCACAGAATGCATCTGTGTAGTTTTTATTTGAAGATATTCTTTTTCCCAATGTAGGCCTCTTAGCGCTTAGCATGTCCAATTGCAGTTTCTACAGAAAGAGTGTTTCAGAACGGCTCAATCAAAAGTAAGGTTCAACTCTGTTAGTTGAATGCACAGAACAGAAAGAATTTTCACAGAATGCTACTGTGTAGTTTATATTTGAATATATTCCTTTTTCCACTATTACCCTCTTAGCGCTCCGAATGTCAACTTGCATTTTCTACAGAAGGAGTGTTCAGAACTGCGCAATCAAAAGTATGGTTTAACTCTGTTAGCTTAATGAACATATCAGAAATAAGTTTCACACAATGCTTCTGTGAAGTTTTTATTTGAAGATATTATTTTTCCCAATATAGGCCTCTTAGCGCTCAGAATGTCCAATTGCAGTTTCTACAGAAAGAGTGTTTGAGAAAGGCTCAATCAAAAGTAACGTTCAACTCTGTTAGTTGAATGCACAGAACAGAAAGGAGTTTCATACAATGCTTCTGTGTAGTTTATATTTGAACATATTCTTTTTTCCACTATTACCCACTTAGCGCTACGAATGTCCAGTTGCATTTTCTACAGACAGAGTGTTTCAAAACTGCTCAATCAAAAGTATGGTTTAACTGTTAGCTGAATGCTCAGATCAGAAAGAAGTTTCACAGAATGCTTCTGTGTAGTTTATATTTGAATATATTCCTTTTTCCACTACTACTCTCTTAGCGCTCCAAATGTCCAGTTGCATTTTCTACAGAAAGAGTGTTCAGATCTACTCAATCAAAAGTATGGTTTAACTCTGTTAGCTGAATGCACAGATCAGAAAGAAGTTTCACAGAATGATTCTGTGTAGTTTATATTTGGAGACATTCCTTTTTCCACTATTACCCTCTTAGCGCTCCGAATCTCCACTTGCATTTTCTACAGAAAGAGTGTTTCAGAACGGCTCAATCAAAACTAAGGTTCAACTCTTTTAGTTGAACAAACAGAACAGAAAGAAGTTTCACACAATTTTTCTGTGTAGTTTTTATTTGTAGACAACTTTTTCCCAATATAGGCCTCTTTGCGCTCAGAATGTCCAATTGCAGTTTCTACAGAAAGAGTGTTTCAGAACGGCTCAATCAAAAGTAAGGTTCAACTCTGTTAGTTGAATGCACAGAACAGAAAGAAGTTTCATACAATGCTTCTGTGTAGTTTATATTTGAACATATTCTTTTTTCCACTATTACCCACTTAGCGCTACGAATGTCCAGTTGCATTTTCTACAGACAGAGTGTTTCAAAACTGCTCAATCAAAAGTATGGTTTAACTCTGTTAGCTGAATGCTCAGATCGGAAAAAAGTTTCACAGAATGCTTCTGTGTAGTTTATATTTGAATATATTCCTTTTTCCACTACTACGCTCTTAGCGCTCCAAATGTCCAGTTGCATTTTCTACAGAAAGAGTGTTCAGATCTGCTCAATCAAAAGTATGGTTTAACTCTGTTAGCTGAATGCACAGATCAGAAAGAAGTTTCACCGAATGATTCTGTGTAGTTTATATTTGAAGACATTCCTTTTTCCACTATTACCCTCTTAGCGCTCCGAATCTCCACTTGCATTTTCTACAAAAAGAGTGTTTCATAACTGCTCAATCAAAAATATGTTTTATCTCTGTTAACTGAATTTACAGATCAGAAATAAGTTTCACAGAATGCATCTGTGTAATTTTTATTTAAAGATATTCTTTTTCCCAATGTAGGCCTCTTAGCGCTTAGCATGTCCAATTGCAGTTTCTACAGAAAGAGTGTTTCAGAACGGCTCAATCAAAAGTAAGGTTCAACTCTGTTAGTTGAATGCACAGAACAGAAAGAATTTTCACAGAATGCTACTGTGTAGTTTATATTTGAATATATTCCTTTTTCCACTATTACCCTCTTAGCGCTCCGAATGTCCACTTGCATTTTCTACAGAAAGAGTGTTCAGAACTGCGCAATCAAAAGTATGGTTTAACTCTGTTAGCTTAATGAACATATCAGAAATAAGTTTCACACAATGCTTCTGTGTAGTTTTTATTTGAAGATATTATTTTTCCCAATAGAGGCCTCTTAGCGCTCAGAATGTCCAATTGCAGTTTCTACAGAAAGAGTGTTTCAGAAAAGCTCAATCAAAAGTAAGGTTCAACTCTGTTAGTTGAATGCACAGAACAGAAAGAAGTTTCATACAATGCTTCTGTGTAGTTTATATTTGAACATATTCTTTTTTCCACTATTACCCACTTAGCGCTACGAATGTCCAGTTGCATTTTCTACAGACAGAGTGTTTCAAAACTGCTCAATCAAAAGTATGGTTTAACTCTGTTAGCTGAATGCTCAGATCAGAAAGAAGTTTCACAGAATGCTTCTGTGTAGTTTATATTTGAATATATTCCTTTTTCCACTACTACTCTCTTAGCGCTCCAAATGTCCAGTTGCATTTTCTTCAGAAAGAGTGTTCAGATCTGCTCAATCAAAAGTATGGTTTAACTCTGTTAGCTGAATGCACAGATCAGAAAGAAGTTTCACAGAATGATTCTGTGAAGTTTATATTTGGAGACATTCCTTTTTCCACTATTACCCTCTTAGCGCTCCGAATTTCCACTTGCATTTTCTACAGAAAGAGTGTTTCATAACTGCTCAATCAAAAATATGTTTTATCTCTGTTAACTGAATTTACAGATCAGAAATAAGTTTCACAGAATGCATCTGTGTAGTTTTTATTTGAAGATATTCTTTTTCCCAATGTAGGCCTCTTAGCGCTTAGCATGTCCAATTGCAGTTTCTACAGAAAAAGTGTTTCAGAACGGCTCAATCAAAAGTAAGGTTCAACTCTGTTAGTTGAATGCACAGAACAGAAAGAATTTTCACAGAATGCTACTGTGTAGTTTATATTTGAATATATTCCTTTTTCCACTATTACCCTCTTAGCGCTCCGAATGTCCACTTGCATTTTCTACAGAAAGAGTGTTCAGAACTGCGCAATCAAAAGTATGGTTTAACTCTGTTAGCTTAATGAACATATCAGAAATAAGTTTCACGCAATGCTTCTGTGTAGTTTTTATTTGAAGATATTATTTTTCCCAATAGAGGCCTCTTAGCGCTCAGAATGTCCAATTGCAGTTTTTACAGAAAGAGTGTTTCAGAAAGGCTCAATCAAAAGTAAGGTTCAACTCTGTTAGTTGAATGCACAGAACAGAAAGAAGTTTCATACAATGCTTCTGTGTTGTTTATATTTGAACATATTCTTTTTTCCACTATTACCCACTTAGCGCTACGAATGTCCAGTTGCATTTTCTACAGACAGAGTGTTTCAAAACTGCTCAATCAAAAGTATGGTTTAACTCTGATAGCTGAATGCTCAGATCAGAAAGAAGTTTCACAGAATGCTTCTGTGTAGTTTATATTTGAATATATTACTTTTTCCACTACTAAACTCTTAGCGCTCCAAATGTCCAGTTGCATTTTCTACAGAAAGAGTGTTCAGATCTGCTGAATCAAAAGTATGGTTTAACTCTGTTAGCTGAATGCACAGATCAGAAAGAAGTTTCACAGAATGATTCTGTGTAGTTTATATTTGGAGACATTCCTTTTTCCACTATTACCCTCTTAGCGCTCCGAATCTCCACTTGCATTTTCTACAGAAAGAGTGTTTCAGAACGGCTCAATCAAAACTAAGGTTCAACTCTTTTAGTTGAACAAACAGAACAGAAAGAAGTTTCACACAATTTTTCTGTGTAGTTTTTATTTGTAGACAACTTTTTCCCAATATAGGCCTCTTTGCGCTCAGAATGTCCTATTGCAGTTTCTACAGAAAGAGTGTTTCAGAACGGCTCAATCAAAAGTAAGGTTCAACTCTGTTAGTTGAATGCACAGAACAGAAAGAAGTTTCATACAATGCTTCTGTGTAGTTTATATTTGAACATATTCTTTTTTCCACTATTACCCACTTAGCGCTACGAATGTCCAGTTGCATTTTCTACAGACAGAGTGTTTCAAAACTGCTCAATCAAAAGTATGGTTTAACTCTGTTAGCTGAATGCTCAGATCGGAAAAAAGTTTCACAGAATGCTTCTGTGTAGTTTATATTTGAATATATTCCTTTTTCCACTACTACTCTCTTAGCGCTCCAAATGTCCAGTTGCATTTTCTACAGAAAGAGTGTTCAGATCTGCTCAATCAAAAGTATGGTTTAACTCTGTTAGCTGAATGCACAGATCAGAAAGAAGTTTCACCGAATGATTCTGTGTAGTTTATATTTGGAGACATTCCTTTTTCCACTATTACCCTCTTAGCGCTCCGAATTTCCACTTGCATTTTCTACAGAAAGAGTGTTTCATAACTGCTCAATCAAAAATATGTTTTATCTCTGTTAACTGAATTTACAGATCAGAAATAAGTTTCACAGAATGCATCTGTGTAGTTTTTATTTGAAGATATTTTTTTTCCCAATGTAGACCTCTTAGCGCTTAGCATGTCCAATTGCAGTTTCTACAGAAAGAGTGTTTCAGAACGGCTCAATCAAAAGTAAGGTTCAACTCTGTTAGTTGAATGCACAGAACAGAAAGAATTTTCACAGAATGCTACTGTGTAGTTTATATTTGAATATATTCCTTTTTCCACTATTACCCTCTTAGCGCTCCGAATGTCCACTTGCATTTTCTACAGAAAGAGTGTTCAGAACTGCGCAATCAAAAGTATGGTTTAACTCTGTTAGCTTAATGAACATATCAGAAATAAGTTTCACGCAATGCTTCTGTGTAGTTTTTATTTGAAGATATTATTTTTCCCAATAGAGGCCTCTTAGCGCTCAGAATGTCCAATTGCAGTTTTTACAGAAAGAGTGTTTCAGAAAGGCTCAATCAAAAGTAAGGTTCAACTCTGTTAGTTGAATGCACAGAACAGAAAGAAGTTTCATACAATGCTTCTGTGTTGTTTATATTTGAACATATTCTTTTTTCCACTATTACCCACTTAGCGCTACGAATGTCCAGTTGCATTTTCTACAGACAGAGTGTTTCAAAACTGCTCAATCAAAAGTATGGTTTAACTCTGTTAGCTGAATGCTCAGATCAGAAAGAAGTTTCACAGAATGCTTCTGTGTAGTTTATATTTGAATATATTCCTTTTTCCACTACTAAACTCTTAGCGCTCCAAATGTCCAGTTGCATTTTCTACAGAAAGAGTGTTCAGATCTGCTGAATCAAAAGTATGGTTTAACTCTGTTAGCTGAATGCACAGATCAGAAAGAAGTTTCACAGAATGATTCTGTGTAGTTTATATTTGGAGACATTCCTTTTTCCACTATTACCCTCTTAACGCTCCGAATCTCCACTTGCATTTTCTACAGAAAGAGTTTTTCAGAACGGCTCAATCAAAACTAAGGTTCAACTCTTTTAGTTGAACAAACAGAACAGAAAGAAGTTTCACACAATTCTTCTGTGTAGTTTTTATTTGTAGACATTCTTTTTCCCAATATAGGCCTCCTAGCGCTCAGAATGTCCAATTGCAGTTTCTACAGAAAGAGTGTTTCAGAACGGCTCAATCAAAAGTAAGGTTCAACTCTGTTAGTTGAATGCACAGAACAGAAAGAAGTTTCATACAATGCTTTTGTGTAGATTATATTTGAACATATTCTTTTTTCCACTATTACCCACTTAGCGCTACGAATGTCCAGTTGCATTTTCTACAGACAGAGTGTTTCAAAACTGCTCAATGAAAAGTATGGTTTAACTCTGTTAGCTGAATGCTCAGATCAGAAAGAAGTTTCACAGAATGCTTCTGTGTAGTTTATATTTGAATATATTCCTTTTTCCACTAATACGCTCTTAGCGCTCCAAATGTCCAGTTGCATTTTCTACAGAAAGAGTGTTCAGATCTGCTCAATCAAAAGTATGGTTTAACTCTGTTAGCTGAATGCACAGATCAGAAAGAAGTTTCACAGAATGATTCTGTGTAGTTTATATTTGGAGACATTCCTTTTTCCACTATTACCCTCTTAGCGCTCCGAATCTCCACTTGCATTTTCTACAAAAAGAGTGTTTCATAACTGCTCAATCAAAAATATGTTTTATCTCTGTTAACTGAATTTACAGATCAGAAATAAGTTTCACAGAATGCATCTGTGTAGTTTTTATTTGAAGATATTCTTTTTCCCAATATAGGCCTCTTAGCGCTTAGCATGTCCAATTGCAGTTTCTACAGAAAGAGTGTTTCAGAACGGCTCAATCAAAAGTAAGGTTCAACTCTGTTAGTTGAATGCACAGAACCGAAGGAATTTTCACAGAATGCTACTGTGTAGTTTATATTTGAATATATTCCTTTTTCCACTATTACCCTCTTAGCGCTCCGAATGTCCACTTGCATTTTCTACAGAAGGAGTGTTCAGAACTGCGCAATCAAAAGTATGGTTTAACTCTGTTAGCTTAATGAACATATCAGAAATAAGTTTCACACAATGCTTCTGTGAAGTTTTTATTTGAAGATATTATTTTTCCCAATATAGGCCTCTTAGCGCTCAGAATGTCCAATTGCAGTTTCTACAGAAAGAGTGTTTGAGAAAGGCTCAATCAAAAGTAAGGTTCAACTCTGTTAGTTGAATGCACAGAACAGAAAGAAGTTTCATACAATGCTTCTGTGTAGTTTATATTTGAACATATTCTTTTTTCCACTATTACCCACTTAGCGCTACGAATGTCCAGTTGCATTTTCTACAGACAGAGTGTTTCAAAACTGCTCAATCAAAAGTATGGTTTAACTCTGTTAGCTGAATGCTCAGATCAGAAAGAAGTTTCACAGAATGCTTCTGTGTAGTTTATATTTGAATATATTCCTTTTTCCACTACTACTCTCTTAGCGCTCCAAATGTCCAGTTGCATTTTCTGCAGAAAGAGTGTTCAGATCTGCTCAATCAAAAGTATGGTTTAACTCTGTTAGCTGAATGCACAGCTCAGAAAGAAGTTTCACAGAATGATTCTGTGTAGTTTATATTTGGAGACATTCCTTTTTCCACTATTACCCTCTTAGCGCTCCGAATCTCCACTTGCATTTTCTACAGAAAGAGTGTTTCAGAACGGCTCAATCAAAACTAAGGTTCAACTCTTTTAGTTGAACAAACAGAACAGAAAGTAGTTTCACAAAATTTTTCTGTGTAGTTTTTATTTGTAGACATTCTTTTTCCCAATATAGGCCTCTTTGCGCTCAGAATGTCCAATTGCAGTTTCTACAGAAAGAGTGTTTCAGAACGGCTCAATCAAAAGTAAGGTTCAACTCTGTTAGTTGAATGCACAGAACAGAAAGAAGTTTCATACAATGCTTCTGTGTAGTTTATATTTGAACATATTCTTTTTTCCACTATTACCCACTTAGCGCTACGAATGTCCAGTTGCATTTTCTACAGACAGAGTGTTTCAAAACTGCTCAATCAAAAGTATGGTTTAACTCTGTTAGCTGAATGCTCAGATCGGAAAAAAGTTTCACAGAATGCTTCTGTGTAGTTTATATTTGAATATATTCCTTTTTCCACTACTACGCTCTTAGCGCTCCAAATGTCCAGTTGCATTTTCTACAGAAAGAGTGTTCAGATCTGCTCAATCAAAAGTATGGTTTAACTCTGTTAGCTGAATGCACAGATCAGAAAGAAGTTTCACCGAATGATTCTGTGTAGTTTATATTTGAAGACATTCCTTTTTCCACTATTACCCTCTTAGCGCTCCGAATCTCCACTTGCATTTTCTACAAAAAGAGTGTTTCATAACTGCTCAATCAAAAATATGTTTTATCTCTGTGAACTGAATTTACAGATCAGAAATAAGTTTCACAGAATGCATCTGTGTAGTTTTTATTTGAAGATATTCTTTTTCCCAATGTAGGCCTCTTAGCGCTTAGCATGTCCAATTGCAGTTTCTACAAAAAGAGTGTTTCAGAACGGCTCAATCAAAAGTAAGGTTCAACTCTGTTAGTTGAATGCACAGAACAGAAAGAATTTCACAGAATGCTACTGTGTAGTTTATATTTGAATATATTCCTTTTTCCAGTATTACCCTCTTAGCGCTCCGAATGTCCACTTGCATTTTCTACAGAAAGTGTGTTCAGAACTGCGCAATCAAAAGTATGGTTTAACTCTGTTAGCTTAATGTACATATCAGAAATAAGTTTCACACAATGCTTCTGTGTAGTTTTTATTTGAAGATATTATTTTTCCCAATAGAGGCCTCTTAGCGCTCAGAATGTCCAATTGCAGTTTGTACAGAAAGAGTGTTTCAGAAAGGCTCAATCAAAAGTAAGGTTCAACTCTGTTAGTTGAATGCACAGAACAGAAAGAAGTTTCATACAATGCTTCTGTGTAGTTTATATTTGAACATATTCTTTTTTCCACTATTACCCACTTAGCGCTACGAATGTCCAGTTGCATTTTCTACAGACAGAGTGTTTCAAAACTGCTCAATCAAAAGTATGGTTTAACTCTGTTAGCTGAATGCTCAGATCAGAAAGAAGTTTCACAGTATGCTTCTGTGTAGTTTATATTTGAATATATTCCTTTTTCCACTACTACTCTCTTAGCGCTCCAAATGTCCAGTTGCATTTTCTACAGAAAGAGTGTTCAGATCTGCTCAATCAAAAGTATGGTTTAACTCTGTTAGCTGAATGCACAGATCAGAAAGAAGTTTCACAGAATGATTCTGTGTAGTTTATATTTGGAGACATTCCTGTTTCCACAATTACCCTCTTAGCGCTCCGAATCTCCACTTGCATTTTCTACAGAAAGAGTGATTCAGAACGGCTCAATCAAAACGAAGGTTCAACTCTTTTAGTTGAACAAACAGAACAGAAAGAAGTTTCACACAATTATTCTGTGTAGTTTTTATTTGTAGACATTCTTTTTCCCAATATACGCCTCTTAGCGCTCAGAATGTCCAATTGCAGTTTCTACAGAAAGAGTGTTTCAGAACGGCTCAATCAAAAGTAAGGTTCAACTCTGTTAGTTGAATGCACAGAACAGAAAGAAGTTTCATACAATGCTTCTGTGTAGTTTATATTTGAACATATTCTTTTTTCCACTATTACCCACTTAGCGCTACGAATGTCCCGTTGCATTTTCTACAGACAGAGTGTTTCAAAACTGCTCAATCAAAAGTATGGTTTAACTCTGTTAGCTGAATGCTCAGATCAGAAAGAAGTTTCACAGAATGCTTCTGTGTAGTTTATATTTGAATATATTCCTTTTTCCACTACTACGCTCTTAGCGCTCCAAATGTCCAGTTGCATTTTCTACAGAAAGAGTGTTAAGATCTGCTCAATCAAAAGTATGGTTTAACTCTGTTAGCTGAATGCACAGATCAGAAAGAAGTTTCACCGAATGATTCTGTGTAGTTTATATTTGAAGACATTCCTTTTTCCACTATTACCCTCTTAGCGCTCCGAATCTCCACTTGCATTTTCTACAAAAAGAGTGTTTCATAACTGCTCAATCCAAAATATGTTTTATCTCTGTTAACTGAATTTACAGATCAGAAATAAGTTTCACAGAATGCATCTGTGTAGTTTTTATTTGAAGATATTCTTTTTCCCAATGTAGGCCTCTTAGCGCTTAGCATGTCCAATTGTAGTTTCTACAGAAAGAGTGTTTCAGAACGGCTCAATCAAAAGTAAGGTTCAACTCTGTTAGTTGAATGCACAGAACAGAAAGAATTTTCACAGAATGCTACTGTGTAGTTTATATTTGAATATATTCCTTTTTCCACTATTACCCTCTTAGCGCTCCGAATGTCCACTTGCATTTTCTACAGAAAGAGTGTTCAGAACTGCGCAATCAAAAGTATGGTTTAACTCTGTTAGCTTAATGAACATATCAGAAATAAGTTTCACACAATGCTTCTGTGTAGTTTTTATTTGAAGATATTATTTTTCCCAATAGAGGCCTCTTAGCGCTCAGAATTTCCAATTGCAGTTTCTACAGAAAGAATGTTTCAGAAAGGCTCAATCAAAAGTAAGGTTCAACTCTGTTAGTTGAATGCACAGAACAGAAAGAAGTTTCATACAATGCTTCTGTGTAGTTTATATTTGAACATATTCTTTTTTCCACTATTACCCACTTAGCGCTACGAATGTCCAGTTGCATTTTCTACAGACAGAGTGTTTCAAAACTGCTCAATCAAAAGTATGGTTTAACTCTGTTAGCTGAATGCTCAGATCAGAAAGAAGTTTCACAGAATGCTTCTGTGTAGTTTATATTTGAATATATTCCTTTTTCCACTACTACTCTCTTAGCGCTCCAAATGTCCAGTTGCATTTTCTACAGAAAGAGTGTTCAGATCTGCTCAATCAAAAGTATGGTTTAACTCTGTTAGCTGAATGCACAGATCAGAAAGAAGTTTCACAGAATGATTCTTTGTAGTTTATATTTGGAGACATTCCTTTTTCCACTATTACCCTCTTAGCGCTCCAAATCTCCACTTGCATTTTCTACAGAAAGAGTGTTTCAGAACGGCTCAATCAAAACTAAGGTTCAACTCTTTTAGTTGAACAAACAGAACAGAAAGAAGTTTCACACAATTTTTCTGTGTAGTTTTTATTTGTAGACATACTTTTTCCCAATATAGGCCTCTTTGCGCTCAGAATGTCCAATTGCAGTTTCTACAGAAAGAGTGTTTCAGAACGGCTCAATCAAAAGTAAGGTTCAACTCTGTTAGTTGAATGCACAGAACAGAAAGAAGTTTCATACAATGCTTCTGTGTAGTTTATATTTGAACATATTCTTTTTTCCACTATTACCCACTTAGCGCTACGAATGTCCAGTTGCATTTTCTACAGACAGAGTGTTTCAAAACTGCTCAATCAAAAGTATGGTTTAACTCTGTTAGCTGAATGCTCAGATCAGAAAGAAGTTTCACAGAATGCTTCTGTGTAGTTTATATTTGAATATATTCCTTTTTCCACTACTACGCTATTAGCGCTCCAAATGTCCAGTTGCATTTTCTACAGAAAGAGTGTTCAGATCTGCTCAATCAAAAGTATGGTTTAACTCTGTTAGCTGAATGCACAGATCAGAAAGAAGTTTCACCGAATGTTTCTGTGTAGTTTATATTTGAAGACATTCCTTTTTCCACTCTTACCCTCTTAGCGCTCCGAATCTCCACTTGCATTTTCTACAAAAAGAGTGTTTCATAACTGCTCAATCAAAAATATGTTTTATCTCTGTTAACTGAATTTACAGATCAGAAATAAGTTTCACAGAATGCATCTGTGTAGTTTTTATTTGAAGATATTCTTTTTCCCAATGTAGGCCTCTTAGCGCTTAGAATGTCCAATTGCAGTTTCTACAGAAAGAGTGTTTCAGAACGGCTCAATCAAAAGTAAGGTTCAACTCTGTTAGTTGAATGCACAGAACAGAAAGAGTTTTCACAGAATGCTACTGTGTAGTTTATATTTGAATATATTCCTTTTTCCACTATTACCCTCTTAGCGCTCAGAATGTCCACTTGCATTTTCTACAGAAAGAGTGTTCAGAACTGTGCAATCAAAAGTATGGTTTAACTCTGTTAGCTTAATGAACATATCAGAAATAAGTTTCTCACAATGCTTCTGTGTAGTTTTTATTTGAAGATATTATTTTTCCCAATAGAGGCCTCTTAGCGCTCAGAATGTCCAATTGCAGTTTCTACAGAAACAGTGTTTCAGAAAGGATCAATCAAAAGTAAGGTTCAACTCTGTTAGTTGAATGCACAGAACAGAAAGAAGTTTCATACAATGCTTAGGTGTAGTTTATATTTGAATATATTCATTATTCCACTACTACGCTCTTAGCGCTCCAAATGTCCAGTTGCATTTTCTACAGAAAGAGTGTTCAGATCTGCTCAATCAAAAGTATGGTTTAACTCTGTTAGCTGAATGCACAGATCAGAAAGAAGTTTCACCGAATGATTCTGTGTAGTTTATATTTGAAGACATTCCTTTTTCCACTATTACCCTCTTAGCGCTCCGAATGTCTAGTTGCATTTTCTACAGAAAGAGTGTTCAGATCTGCTCAATCAAAAGTATGGTTTAACTCTGTTAGATGAATGCACAGATCAGAAAGATGTTTCACCGAATGATTCTGTGTAGTTTATATTTGAGACATTCCTTTTTCCACTATTACCCTCTTAGCGCTCCGAATCTCCACTTGCATTTTCTACAAAAAGAGTGTTTCATAACTGCTCAATCAAAAATATGTTTTATCTCTGTTAACTGAATTTACAGATCAGAAATAAGTTTCACAGAATGCATCTGTGTAGTTTTTATTTGAAGATATTCTTTTTCCCAATGTAGGCCTCTTAGCGCTTAGCATGTCCAATTGCAGTTTCTACAGAAAGAGTGTTTCAGAACGGCTCAATCAAAAGTAAGGTTCAACTCTGTTAGTTGAATGCACAGAACAGAAAGAGTTTTCACAGAATGCTACTGTGTAGTTTATACTTGAATATATTCCTTTTTCCACTATTACCCTCTTAGCGCTCCGAATGTCCACTTGCATTTTCTACAGAAAGAGTGTTCAGAACTGCGCAATCAAAAGTATGGTTTAACTCTGTTAGCTTAATGAACACATCAGAAATAAGTTTCACACAATGCTTCTGTGTAGTTTTTATTTGAAGATATTATTTTTCCCAATATAGGCCTCTTAGCGCTCAGAATGTCCAATTGCAGTTTCTACAGAAAGAGTGTTTCAGAAAGGCTCAATCAAAAGTAAGGTTCAACTCTGTTAGTTGAATGCACAGAACAGAAAGAAATTTCATACAATGCTTCTGTGTAGTTTATATTTGAACATATTCTTTTTTCCACTATTACCCACTTGGCGCTACGAATGTCCAGTTGCATTTTCTACAGACAGAGTGTTTCAAAACTGCTCAATCAAAAGTATGGTTTAACTCTGTTAGCTGAATTCTCAGATCAGAAAGAAGTTTCACAGAATGCTTCTGTGTAGTTTATATTTGAATATATTCCTTTTTCCACTACTACTCTCTTAGCGTTCCAAATGTCCAGTTGCATTTTCTACAGAAAGAGAGTTCAGATCTGCAAAATCAAAAGTATGGTTTAACTCTGTTAGCTGAATGCACAGATCAGAAAGAAGTTTCACAGAATGATTCTGTGTAGTTTATATTTGGAGACATTCCTTTTCCCACTATTACCCTCTTAGCGCTCCGAAACTCCACTTGCATTTTCTACAGAAAGAGTGTTTCAGAACGGCTCAATCAAAACTAAAGTTCAACTCTTTTAGTTGAACAAACAGAACAGAAAGAAGTTTCACACAATTCTTCTGTGTAGTTTTTATTTGTAGACATTCTTTTTCCCAATATAGGCCTCTTAGCGCTCAGAATGTCCAATTGCAGTTTCTACAGAAAGAGTGTTTCAGAACGGCTCAATCAAAAGTAAGGTTCAACTCTGTTAGTTGAATGAACAGAACAGAAAGAATTTTCATACAATGCTTCTGTGTAGTTTATATTTGAACATATTCTTTTTTCCACTATTACCAACTTAGCGCTACGAATGTCCAGTTGCATTTTCTACAGACAGAGTGTTTCAAAACTGCTCAATCAAAAGTATGGTTTAACTCTGTTAGCTGAATGCTCAGATCAGAAAGAAGTTTCACAGAATGCTTCTGTGTAGTTTATATTTGAATATATTCCTTTTTCCACTACTACGCTCTTAGCGCTCCAAATGTCCAGTTGCATTTTCTACAGAAAGAGTGTTCAGATCTGCTCAATCAAAAGTATGGTTTAACTCTGTTAGCTGAATGCACA
Organism: Symphalangus syndactylus; assembly: GCF_028878055.3. Taxonomy (NCBI): domain Eukaryota; kingdom Metazoa; phylum Chordata; class Mammalia; order Primates; family Hylobatidae; genus Symphalangus; species Symphalangus syndactylus. Next base: position 160,061,659 of record NC_072447.2, on the reverse strand, counting down.
GATCAGAAAGAAGTTTCACCGAATGATTCTGTGTAGTTTATATTTGAAGACATTCCTTTTTCAACTATTACCCTCTTAGCGCTCCGAATCTCCACTTGCATTTTCTACAAAAAGAGAGTTTCATAACTGCTCAATCAAAAATATGTTTTATCTCTGTTAACTGAATTTACTGATCAGAAATAAGTTTCACAGAATGCATCTGTGTAGTTTTTATTTGAAGATATTCTTTTTCCCAATATAGGCCTCTTAGCGCTTACCATGTCCAATTGCAGTTTCTACAGAAAGAGTGTTTCAGAACGGCTCAATCAAAAGTAAGGTTCAACTCTGTTAGTTGAATGCACAGAACAGAAAGAATTTTCACAGAATGCTACTGTGTAGTTTATATTTGAATATATTCCTTTTTCCACTATTACCCTCTTAGCGCTCCGAATGTCCACTTGCATTTTCTACAGAAAGAGTGTTCAGAACTGCGCAATCAAAAGTATGGTTTAACTCTGTTAGCTTAATGAACATATCAGAAATAAGTTTCACACAATGCTTCTGTGTAGTTTTTATTTGAAGATATTATTTTTCCCAATAGAGGCCTCTTAGCGCTCAGAATTTCCAATTGCAGTTTCTACAGAAAGAATGTTTCAGAAAGGCTCAGTCAAAAGTAAGGTTCAACTCTGTTAGTTGAATGCACAGAACAGAAAGAAGTTTCATACAATGCTTCTGTGTAGTTTATATTTGAACATATTTTTTTTCCACTATTACCCACTTAGCGCTACGAATGTCCAGTTGCATTTTCTACAGACAGAGTGTTTCAAAACTGCTCAATCAAAAGTATGGTTTAACTCTGTTAGCTGAATGCTCAGATCAGAAAGAAGTTTCACAGAATGCTTCTGTGTAGTTTATATTTGAATATATTCCTTTTTCCACTACTACTCTCTTAGCGCTCCAAATGTCCAGTTGCATTTTCTACAGAAAGAGTGTTCAGATCTGCTCAATCAAAAGTATGGTTTAACTCTGTTAGCTGAATGCACAGATCAGAAAGAAGTTTCACAGAATGATTCTTTGTAGTTTATATTTGGAGACATTCCTTTTTCCACTATTACCCTCTTAGCGCTCCGAATCTCCACTTGCATTTTCTACAGAAAGAGTGTTTCAGAACGGCTCAATCAAAACTAAGGTTCAACTCTTTTAGTTGAACAAACAGAACAGAAAGAAGTTTCACACAATTTTTCTGTGTAGTTTTTATTTGTAGACATACTTTTTCCCAATATAGGCCTCTTTGCGCTCAGAATGTCCAATTGCAGTTTCTACAGAAAGAGTGTTTCAGAACGGCTCAATCAAAAGTAAGGTTCCACTCTGTTAGTTGAATGCACAGAACAGAAAGAAGTTTCATACAATGCTTCTGTGTAGTTTATATTTGAACATATTCTTTTTTCCACTATTACCCACTTAGCGCTACGAATGTCCAGTTGCATTTTCTACAGACAGAGTGTTTCAAAACTGCTCAATCAAAAGTATGGTTTAATTCTGTTAGCTGAATGCTCAGATCGAAAAAAAGTTTCACAGAATGCTTCTGTGTAGTTTATATTTGAATATATTCCTTTTTCCACTACTACGCTCTTAGCGCTCCAAATGTCCAGTTGCATTTTCTACAGAAAGAGTGTTCAGATCTGCTCAATCAAAAGTATGGTTTAACTCTGTTAGCTGAATGCACAGATCAGAAAGAAGTTTCACCGAATGATTCTGTGTAGTTTATATTTGAAGACATTCCTTTTTCCACTATTACCCTCTTAGCGCTCCGAATCTCCACTTGCATTTTCTACAAAAAGAGTGTTTCATAACTGCTCAATCAAAAATATGTTTTATCTCTGTTAACTGAATTTACAGATCAGAAATAAGTTTCACAGAATGCATCTGTGTAGTTTTTATTTGAAGATATTCTTTTTCCCAATGTAGGCCTCTTAGCGCTTAGCATGTCCAATTGCAGTTTCTACGGAAAGGGTGTTTCAGAACGGCTCAATCAAAACTAAGGTTCAACTCTGTTAGTTGAATGCACAGAACAGAAAGTATTTTCACAGAATGCTACTGTGTAGTTTATATTTGAATATATTCCTTTTTCCACTATTACCCTCTTAGCGCTCCGAATGTCCCCTTGCATTTTCTACAGAAAGAGTGTTCAGAACTGCGCAATCAAAAGTATGGTTTAACTCTGTTAGCTTAATGTACATATCAGAAATAAGTTTCACACAATGCTTCTGTGTAGTTTTTATTTGAAGATATTATTTTTCCCAATAGAGGCCTCTTAGCGCTCAGAATGTCCAATTGCAGTTTCTACAGAAAGAGTGTTTCAGAAAGGCTCAATCAAAAGTAAGGTTCAACTCTGTTAGTTGAATGCACAGAACAGAAAGAAGTTTCATACAATGCTTCTGTGTAGTTTATATTTGAACATATTCTTTTTTCCACTATTACCCACTTAGCGCTACGAATGTCCAGTTGCATTTTCTACAGACAGAGTGTTTCAAAACTGCTCAATCAAAAGTATGGTTTAACTCTGTTAGCTGAATGCTCAGATCAGAAAGAAGTTTCACAGAATGCTTCTGTGTAGTTTATATTTGAATATATTCCTTTTTCCACTACTACGCTCTTAGCGCTCCAAATGTCCAGTTGCATTTTCTACAGAAAGAGTGTTCAGATCTGCTCAATCAAAAGTATGGTTTAACTCTGTTAGCTGAATGCACAGATCAGAAAGAAGTTTCACAGAATGATTCTGTGTAGTTTATATTTGGAGACATTCCTTTTTCCACTATTACCCTCTTAGCGCTCCGAATCTCCACTTGCATTTTCTACAGAAAGAGTGTTTCAGAACGGCTCAATCAAAACTAAGGTTCAACTCTTTTAGTTGAACAAACAGAACAGAAATAAGTTTCACACAATTCTTCTGTGTAGTTTTTATTTGTAGACATTCTTTTTCCCAATATAGGCCTCCTAGCGCTCAGAATGTCCAATTGCAGTTTCTACAGAAAGAGTGTTTCAGAACGGCTCAATCAAATGTAAGGTTCAACTCTGTTAGTTGAATGCACAGAACAGAAAGAAGTTTCATACAATGCTTCTGTGTAGTTCATATTTGAACGTATTCTTTTTTCCACTATTACCCACTTAGCTCTACGAATGTCCAGTTGCATTTTCTACAGACAGAGTGTTTCAAAACTGCTCAATCAAAAGTATGGTTTAACTCTGTTAGCTGAATGCTCAGATCAGAAAGAAGTTTCACAGAATGCTTCTGTGTAGTTTATCTTTGAATATATTCCTTTTTCCACTACTACGCTCTTAGCGCTCCAAATGTCCAGTTGCATTTTCTACAGAAAGAGTGTTCAGATCTGCTCAATCAAAAGTATGGTTTAACTCTGTTAGCTGAATGCACAGATCAGAAAGAAGTTTCACCGAATGATTCTGTGTAGTTTATATTTGGAGACATTCCTTTTTCCACTATTACCCTCTTAGCGCTCCGAATCTCCACTTGCATTTTCTACAAAAAGAGTGTTTCATAACTGCTCAATCAAAAATATGTTTTATCTCTGTTAACTGAATTTACAGATCAGAAATAAGTTTCACAGAATGCATCTGTGTAGTATTTATTTGAAGATATTCTTTTTCCCAATGTAGGCCTCTTAGCGCTTAGCATGTCCAATTGCAGTTTCTACGGAAAGGGTGTTTCAGAACGGCTCAATCAAAACTAAGGTTCAACTCTGTTAGTTGAATGCACAGAACAGAAAGAATTTTCACAGAATGCTACTGTGTAGTTTATATTTGAATATATTCCTTTTTCCACTATTACCCTCTTAGCGCTCCGAATGTCCACTTGCATTTTCTACAGAAAGAGTGCTCAGAACTGCGCAATCAAAAGTATGGTTTAACTCTGTTAGCTTAATGTACATATCAGAAATAAGTTTCACACAATGCTTCTGTGTAGTTTTTATTTGAAGATATTATTTTTCCCAATAGAGGCCTCTTAGTGCTCAGAATGTCCAATTGCAGTTTCTACAGAAAGAGTGTTTCAGAAAGGCTCAATCAAAAGTAAGGTTCAACTCTGTTAGTTGAATGCACAGAACAGAAAGAAGTTTCATACAATGCTTCTGTGTAGTTTATATTTGAACATATTCTTTTTTCCACTATTACCCACTTAGCGCTACGAATGTCCAGTTGCATTTTCTACAGACAGAGTGTTTCAAAACTGCTCAATCAAAAGTATGGTTTAACTCTGTTAGCTGAATGCTCAGATCAGAAAGAAGTTTCACAGAATGCTTCTGTGTAGTTTATATTTGAATATATTCCTTTTTCCACTACTACGCACTTAGCGCTCCAAATGTCCAGTTGCATTTTCTACAGAAAGAGTGTTCAGATCTGCTCAATCAAAAGTATGGTTTAACTCTGTTAGCTGAATGCACAGATCAGAAAGAAGTTTCACAGAATGATTCTGTGTAGTTTATATTTGGAGACATTCCTTTTTCCACTATTACCCTCTTAGCGCTCCGAATCTCCACTTGCATTTTCTACAGAAAGAGTGTTTCAGAACGGCTCAATCAAAACTAAGGTTCAACTCTTTTAGTTGAACAAACAGAACAGAAAGAAGTTTCACACAATTCTTCTGTGTAGTTTTTATTTGTAGACATTCTTTTTCCCAATATAGGCCTCCTAGCGCTCAGAATGTCCAATTGCAGTTTCTACAGAAAGAGTGTTTCAGAACGGCTCAATCAAATGTAAGGTTCAACTCTGTTAGTTGAATGCACAGAACAGAAAGAAGTTTCATACAATGCTTCTGTGTAGTTCATATTTGAACGTATTCTTTTTTCCACTATTACCCACTTAGCTCTACGAATGTCCAGTTGCATTTTCTACAGACAGAGTGTTTCAAAACTGCTCAATCAAAAGTATGGTTTAACTCTGTTAGCTGAATGCTCAGATCAGAAAGAAGTTTCACAGAATGCTTCTGTGTAGTTTATCTTTGAATATATTCCTTTTTCCACTACTACGCTCTTAGCGCTCCAAATGTCCAGTTGCATTTTCTACAGAAAGAGTGTTCAGATCTGCTCAATCAAAAGTATGGTTTAACTCTGTTAGCTGAATGCACAGATCAGAAAGAAGTTTCACCGAATGATTCTGTGTAGTTTATATTTGAAGACATTCCTTTTTCCACTATTACCCTCTTAGCGCTCCGAATCTCCACTTGCATTTTCTACAAAAAGAGTGTTTCATAACTGCTCAATCAAAAATATGTTTTATCTCTGTTAACTGAATTTACAGATCAGAAATAAGTTTCACAGAATGCATCTGTGTAGTTTTTATTTGAAGATATTCTTTTTCCCAATGTAGTCCTCTTAGCGCTTAGCATGTCCTATTGCAGTTTCTACAGAAAGAGTGTTTCATAATGGCTCAATCAAAAGTAAGGTTCAACTCTGTTAGTTGAATGCACAGAACAGAAAGAATTTTCACAGAATGCTACTGTGTAGTTTATATTTGAATATATTCCTTTTTCCACTATTACCCTCTTAGCGCTCCGAATGTCCACTTGCATTTTCTACAGAAAGAATGTTCAGAACTGCGCAATCAAAAGTATGGTTTAACTCTGTTAGCTTAATGAACATATCAGAAATAAGTTTCACACAATGCTTCTGTGTAGTTTTTATTTGAAGATATTATTTTTCCCAATAGAGGCCTCTTAGCGCTCAGAATGTCCAATTGCAGTTTCTACAGAAAGAGTGTTTCAGAAAGGCTCAATCAAAAGTAAGGTTCAACTCTGTTAGTTGAATGCACAGAACAGAAAAAAGTTTCATACAATGCTTCTGTGTAGTTTATATTTGAACATATTCTTTTTTCCACTATTACCAACTTTGCGCTACGAATATCCAGTTGCATTTTCTACAGACAGAGTGTTTCAAAACTGCTCAATCAAAAGTATGGTTTAACTCTGTTAGCTGAATGCTCAGATCAGAAAGAAGTTTCACAGAATGCTTCTGTGTAGTTTATATTTGAATATATTCCTTTTTCCACTACTACTCTCTTAGCGCTCCAAATGTCCAGTTGCATTTTCTACAGAAAGAGTGTTCAGATCTGCTCAATCAAAAGTATGGTTTAACTCTGTTAGCTGAATGCACAGATCAGAAAGAAGTTTCACAGAATGATTCTGTGTAGTTTATATTTGGAGACATTCCTTTTTCCACTATTACCCTCTTAGCGCTCCGAATCCCCACTTGCATTTTCTACAGAAAGAGTTTTTCAGAACGGCTCAATCAAAACTAAGGTTCAACTCTTTTAGTTGAACAAACAGAACAGAAAGAAGTTTCACACAATTCTTCTGTGTAGTTTTTATTTGTAGACATTCTTTTTCCCAATATAGGCCTCCTAGCGCTCAGAATGTCCAATTGCAGTTTCTACAGAAAGAGTGTTTCAGAACGGCTCAATCAAAATTAAGGTTCAACTCTGTTAGTTGAATGCACAGAACAGAAAGAAGTTTCATACAATGCTTCTGTGTAGTTTATATTTGAACATATTCTTTTTTCCACTATTACGCACTTAGCGCTACGAATGTCAAGTTGCATTTTCTACAGAAAGAGTGTTCAGATCTGCTCAATCAAAAGTATGGTTTAACTCTGTTAGCTGAATGCACAGATCAGAAAGAAGTTTCACAGAATGATTCTGTGTAGTTTATATTTGGAGACATTCCTTTTTCCACTATTACCCTCTTAGCGCTCCGAATCTCCACTTGCATTTTCTACAGAAAGAGTGTTTCAGAACGGCTCAATCAAAACTAAGGTTCAACTCTTTTAGTTGAACAAACAGAACAGAAAGAAGTTTCACACAATTCTTCTGTGTAGTTTTTATTTGTAGACATTCTTTTTCCCAATATAGGCCTCCCAGCGCTCAGAATGTCCAATTGCAGTTTCTACAGAAAGAGTGTTTCAGAACGGCTCAATCAAAAGTAAGGTTCAACTCTGTTAGTTGAATGCACAGAACAGAAAGAAGTTTCATACAATGCTTCTGTGTAGTTTATATTTGAACATATTCTTTTTTCCACTACTACCCACTTAGCGCTACGAATGTCCAGTTGCATTTTCTACAGACAGAGTGTTTCAAAACTGCTCAATCAAAAGTATGGTTTAACTCTGTTAGCTGAATGCTCAGATCAGAAAGAAGTTTCACAGAATGCTTCTGTGTAGTTTATATTTGAATATATTCCTTTTTCCACTACTACGCTCTTAGCGCTCCAAATGTCCAGTTGCATTTTCTACAGAAAGAGTGTTAAGATCTGCTCAATCAAAAGTATGGTTTAACTCTGTTAGCTGAATGCACAGATCAGAAAGAAGTTTCACCGAATGATTCTGTGTAGTTTATATTTGAAGACATTCCTTTTTCCACTATTACCCTCTTAGCGCTCCGAATCTCCACTTGCATTTTCTACAAAAAGAGTGTTTCATAACTGCTCAATCAAAAATATGTTTTATCTCTGTTAACTGAATTTACAGATCAGAAATAAGTTTCACAGAATGCATCTGTGTAGTTTTTAATTGAAGATATTCTTTTTCCCAATGTAGGCCTCTTAGCGCTTAGCATGTCCAATTGCAGTTTCTACAGAAAGAGTGTTTCAGAACGGCTCAATCAAAAGTAAGGTTCAACTCTGTTAGTTGAATGCACAGAACAGAAAGAATTTTCACAGAATGCTACTGTGTAGTTTATATTTGAATATATTACTTTTTCCACTATTACCCTCTTAGCGCTCCGAATGTCCACTTGCATTTTCTACAGAAAGAGTGTTCAGAACTGCGCAATCAAAAGTATGGTTTAACTCTGTTAGCTTAATGAACATATCAGAAATAAGTTTCACACAATGCTTCTGTGTAGTTTTTATTTGAAGATATTATTTTTCCCAATAGAGGCCTCTTAGCGCTCAGAATTTCCAATTGCAGTTTCTACAGAAAGAATGTTTCAGAAAGGCTCAATCAAAAGTAAGGTTCAACTCTGTTAGTTGAATGCACAGAACAGAAAGAAGTTTCATACAATGCTTCTGTGTAGTTTATATTTGAACATATTCTTTTTTCCACTATTACCCACTTAGCGCTACGAATGTCCAGTTGCATTTTCTACAGACAGAGTGTTTCAAAACTGCTCAATCAAAAGTATGGTTTAACTCTGTTAGCTGAATGCTCAGATCAGAAAGAAGTTTCACAGAATGCTTCTGTGTAGTTTATATTTGAATATATTCCTTTTTCCACTACTACTCTCTTAGCGCTCCAAATGTCCAGTTGCATTTTCTACAGAAAGAGTGTTCAGATCTGCTCAATCAAAAGTATGGTTTAACTCTGTTAGCTGAATGCACAGATCAGAAAGAAGTTTCACAGAATGATTCTTTGTAGTTTATATTTGGAGACATTCCTTTTTCCACTATTACCCTCTTAGCGCTCCGAATCTCCACTTGCATTTTCTACAGAAAGAGTGTTTCAGAACGGCTCAATCAAAACTAAGGTTCAACTCTTTTAGTTGAACAAACAGAACAGAAAGAAGTTTCACACAATTCTTCTGTGTAGTTTTTATTTGTAGACATTCTTTTTCCCAATATAGGCCTCCTAGCGCTCAGAATGTCCAATTGCAGTTTCTACAGAAAGAGTGTTTCAGAACGGCTCAATCAAATGTAAGGTTCAACTCTGTTAGTTGAATGCACAGAACAGAAAGAAGTTTCATACAATGCTTCTGTGTAGTTCATATTTGAACGTATTCTTTTTTCCACTATTACCCACTTAGCTCTACGAATGTCCAGTTGCATTTTCTACAGACAGAGTGTTTCAAAACTGCTCAATCAAAAGTATGGTTTAACTCTGTTAGCTGAATGCTCAGATCAGAAAGAAGTTTCACAGAATGCTTCTGTGTAGTTTATCTTTGAATATATTCCTTTTTCCACTACTACGCTCTTAGCGCTCCAAATGTCCAGTTGCATTTTCTACAGAAAGAGTGTTCAGATCTGCTCAATCAAAAGTATGGTTTAACTCTGTTAGCTGAATGCACAGATCAGAAAGAAGTTTCACCGAATGATTCTGTGTAGTTTATATTTGGAGACATTCCTTTTTCCACTATTACCCTCTTAGCGCTCCGAATCTCCACTTGCATTTTCTACAAAAAGAGTGTTTCATAACTGCTCAATCAAAAATATGTTTTATCTCTGTTAACTGAATTTACAGATCAGAAATAAGTTTCACAGAATGCATCTGTGTAGTTTTTATTTGAAGATATTCTTTTTCCCAATGTAGGCCTCTTAGCGCTTAGCATGTCCAATTGCAGTTTCTACGGAAAGGGTGTTTCAGAACGGCTCAATCAAAACTAAGGTTCAACTCTGTTAGTTGAATGCACAGAACAGAAAGAATTTTCACAGAATGCTACTGTGTAGTTTATATTTGAATATATTCCTTTTTCCACTATTACCCTCTTAGCGCTCCGAATGTCCACTTGCATTTTCTACAGAAAGAGTGCTCAGAACTGCGCAATCAAAAGTATGGTTTAACTCTGTTAGCTTAATGTACATATCAGAAATAAGTTTCACACAATGCTTCTGTGTAGTTTTTATTTGAAGATATTATTTTTCCCAATAGAGGCCTCTTAGTGCTCAGAATGTCCAATTGCAGTTTCTACAGAAAGAGTGTTTCAGAAAGGCTCAATCAAAAGTAAGGTTCAACTCTGTTAGTTGAATGCACAGAACAGAAAGAAGTTTCATACAATGCTTCTGTGTAGTTTATATTTGAACATATTCTTTTTTCCACTATTACCCACTTAGCGCTACGAATGTCCAGTTGCATTTTCTACAGACAGAGTGTTTCAAAACTGCTCAATCAAAAGTATGGTTTAACTCTGTTAGCTGAATGCTCAGATCAGAAAGAAGTTTCACAGAATGCTTCTGTGTAGTTTATATTTGAATATATTCCTTTTTCCACTACTACGCACTTAGCGCTCCAAATGTCCAGTTGCATTTTCTACAGAAAGAGTGTTCAGATCTGCTCAATCAAAAGTATGGTTTAACTCTGTTAGCTGAATGCACAGATCAGAAAGAAGTTTCACAGAATGATTCTGTGTAGTTTATATTTGGAGACATTCCTTTTTCCACTATTACCCTCTTAGCGCTCCGAATCTCCACTTGCATTTTCTACAGAAAGAGTGTTTCAGAACGGCTCAATCAAAACTAAGGTTCAACTCTTTTAGTTGAACAAACAGAACAGAAAGAAGTTTCACACAATTCTTCTGTGTAGTTTTTATTTGTAGACATTCTTTTTCCCAATATAGGCCTCCTAGCGCTCAGAATGTCCAATTGCAGTTTCTACAGAAAGAGTGTTTCAGAACGGCTCAATCAAATGTAAGGTTCAACTCTGTTAGTTGAATGCACAGAACAGAAAGAAGTTTCATACAATGCTTCTGTGTAGTTTATATTTGAACATATTCTTTTTTCCACTACTACCCACTTAGCTCTACGAATGTCCAGTTGCATTTTCTACAGACAGAGTGTTTCAAAACTGCTCAATCAAAAGTATGGTTTAACTCTGTTAGCTGAATGCTCAGATCAGAAAGAAGTTTCACAGAATGCTTCTGTGTAGTTTATATTTGAATATATTCCTTTTTCCACTACTACGCTCTTAGCGCTCCAAATGTCCAGTTGCATTTTCTACAGAAAGAGTGTTAAGATCTGCTCAATCAAAAGTATGGTTTAACTCTGTTAGCTGAATGCACAGATCAGAAAGAAGTTTCACCGAATGATTCTGTGTAGTTTATATTTGAAGACATTCCTTTTTCCACTATTACCCTCTTAGCGCTCCGAATCTCCACTTGCATTTTCTACAAAAAGAGTGTTTCATAACTGCTCAATCAAAAATATGTTTTATCTCTGTTAACTGAATTTACAGATCAGAAATAAGTTTCACAGAATGCATCTGTGTAGTTTTTAATTGAAGATATTCTTTTTCCCAATGTAGGCCTCTTAGCGCTTAGCATGTCCAATTGCAGTTTCTACAGAAAGAGTGTTTCAGAACGGCTCAATCAAAAGTAAGGTTCAACTCTGTTAGTTGAATGCACAGAACAGAAAGAATTTTCACAGAATGCTACTGTGTAGTTTATATTTGAATATATTACTTTTTCCACTATTACCCTCTTAGCGCTCCGAATGTCCACTTGCATTTTCTACAGAAAGAGTGTTCAGAACTGCGCAATCAAAAGTATGGTTTAACTCTGTTAGCTTAATGAACATATCAGAAATAAGTTTCACACAATGCTTCTGTGTAGTTTTTATTTGAAGATATTATTTTTCCCAATAGAGGCCTCTTAGCGCTCAGAATTTCCAATTGCAGTTTCTACAGAAAGAATGTTTCAGAAAGGCTCAATCAAAAGTAAGGTTCAACTCTGTTAGTTGAATGCACAGAACAGAAAGAAGTTTCATACAATGCTTCTGTGTAGTTTATATTTGAACATATTCTTTTTTCCACTATTACCCACTTAGCGCTACGAATGTCCAGTTGCATTTTCTACAGACAGAGTGTTTCAAAACTGCTCAATCAAAAGTATGGTTTAACTCTGTTAGCTGAATGCTCAGATCAGAAAGAAGTTTCACAGAATGCTTCTGTGTAGTTTATATTTGAATATATTCCTTTTTCCACTACTACTCTCTTAGCGCTCCAAATGTCCAGTTGCATTTTCTACAGAAAGAGTGTTCAGATCTGCTCAATCAAAAGTATGGTTTAACTCTGTTAGCTGAATGCACAGATCAGAAAGAAGTTTCACAGAATGATTCTTTGTAGTTTATATTTGGAGACATTCCTTTTTCCACTATTACCCTCTTAGCGCTCCGAATCTCCACTTGCATTTTCTACAGAAAGAGTGTTTCAGAACGGCTCAATCAAAACTAAGGTTCAACTCTTTTAGTTGAACAAACAGAACAGAAAGAAGTTTCACACAATTTTTCTGTGTAGTTTTTATTTGTAGACATACTTTTTCCCAATATAGGCCTCTTTGCGCTCAGAATGTCCAATTGCAGTTTCTACAGAAAGAGTGTTTCAGAACGGCTCAATCAAAAGTAAGGTTCAACTCTGTTAGTTGAATGCACAGAACAGAAAGAAGTTTCATACAATGCTTCTGTGTAGTTTATATTTGAACATATTCTTTTTTCCACTATTACCCACTTACCGCTACGAATGTCCAGTTGCATTTTCTACAGACAGAGTGTTTCAAAACTGCTCAATGAAAAGTATGGTTTAATTCTGTTAGCTGAATGCTCAGATCGAAAAAAAGTTTCACAGAATGCTTCTGTGTAGTTTATATTTGAATATATTCCTTTTTCCACTACTACGCTCTTAGCGCTCCAAATGTCCAGTTGCATTTTCTACAGAAAGAGTGTTCAGATCTGCTCAATCAAAAGCATGGTTTAACTCTGTTAGCTGAATGCACAGATCAGAAAGAAGTTTCACCGAATGATTCTGTGTAGTTTATATTTGAAGACATTCCTTTTTCCACTATTACCCTCTTAGCGCTCCGAATCTCCACTTGCATTTTCTACAAAAAGAGTGTTTCATAACTGCTCAATCAAAAATATGTTTTATCTCTGTTAACTGAATTTACAGATCAGAAATAAGTTTCACAGAATGCATCTGTGTAGTTTTTATTTGAAGATATTCTTTTTCCCAATGTAGGCCTCTTAGCGCTTAGCATGTCCAATTGCAGTTTCTACGGAAAGGGTGTTTCAGAACGGCTCAATCAAAACTAAGGTTCAACTCTGTTAGTTGAATGCACAGAACAGAAAGTATTTTCACAGAATGCTACTGTGTAGTTTATATTTGAATATATTCCTTTTTCCACTATTACCCTCTTAGCGCTCCGAATGTCCCCTTGCATTTTATACAGAAAGAGTGTTCAGAACTGCGCAATCAAAAGTATGGTTTAACTCTGTTAGCTTAATGTACATATCAGAAATAAGTTTCACACAATGCTTCTGTGTAGTTTTTATTTGAAGATATTATTTTTCCCAATAGAGGCCTCTTAGCGCTCAGAATGTCCAATTGCAGTTTCTACAGAAAGAGTGTTTCAGAAAGGCTCAATCAAAAGTAAGGTTCAACTCTGTTAGTTGAATGCACAGAACAGAAAGAAGTTTCATACAATGCTTCTGTGTAGTTTATATTTGAACATATTCTTTTTTCCACTATTACCCACTTAGCGCTACGAATGTCCAGTTGCATTTTCTACAGACAGAGTGTTTCAAAACTGCTCAATCAAAAGTATGGTTTAACTCTGTTAGCTGAATGCTCAGATCAGAAAGAAGTTTCACAGAATGCTTCTGTGTAGTTTATATTTGAATATATTCCTTTTTCCACTACTACGCTCTTAGCGCTCCAAATGTCCAGTTGCATTTTCTACAGAAAGAGTGTTCAGATCTGCTCAATCAAAAGTATGGTTTAACTCTGTTAGCTGAATGCACAGATCAGAAAGAAGTTTCACAGAATGATTCTGTGTAGTTTATATTTGGAGACATTCCTTTTTCCACTATTACCCTCTTAGCGCTCCGAATCTCCACTTGCATTTTCTACAGAAAGAGTGTTTCAGAACGGCTCAATCAAAACTAAGGTTCAACTCTTTTAGTTGAACAAACAGAACAGAAAGAAGTTTCACACAATTCTTCTGTGTAGTTTTTATTTGTAGACATTCTTTTTCCCAATATAGGCCTCCTAGCGCTCAGAATGTCCAATTGCAGTTTCTACAGAAAGAGTGTTTCAGAACGGCTCAATCAAATGTAAGGTTCAACTCTGTTAGTTGAATGCACAGAACAGAAAGAAGTTTCATACAATGCTTCTGTGTAGTTCATATTTGAACGTATTCTTTTTTCCACTATTACCCACTTAGCTCTACGAATGTCCAGTTGCATTTTCTACAGACAGAGTGTTTCAAAACTGCTCAATCAAAAGTATGGTTTAACTCTGTTAGCTGAATGCTCAGATCAGAAAGAAGTTTCACAGAATGCTTCTGTGTAGTTTATCTTTGAATATATTCCTTTTTCCACTACTACGCTCTTAGCGCTCCAAATGTCCAGTTGCATTTTCTACAGAAAGAGTGTTCAGATCTGCTCAATCAAAAGTATGGTTTAACTCTGTTAGCTGAATGCACAGATCAGAAAGAAGTTTCACCGAATGATTCTGTGTAGTTTATATTTGAAGACATTCCTTTTTCCACTATTACCCTCTTAGCGCTCCGAATCTCCACTTGCATTTTCTACAAAAAGAGTGTTTCATAACTGCTCAATCAAAAATATGTTTTATCTCTGTTAACTGAATTTACAGATCAGAAATAAGTTTCACAGAATGCATCTGTGTAGTTTTTAATTGAAGATATTCTTTTTCCCAATGTAGGCCTCTTAGCGCTTAGCATGTCCAATTGCAGTTTCTACAGAAAGAGTGTTTCAGAACGGCTCAATCAAAAGTAAGGTTCAACTCTGTTAGTTGAATGCACAGAACAGAAAGAATTTTCACAGAATGCTACTGTGTAGTTTATATTTGAATATATTACTTTTTCCACTATTACCCTCTTAGCGCTCCGAATGTCCACTTGCATTTTCTACAGAAAGAGTGTTCAGAACTGCGCAATCAAAAGTATGGTTTAACTCTGTTAGCTTAATGAACATATCAGAAATAAGTTTCACACAATGCTTCTGTGTAGTTTTTATTTGAAGATATTATTTTTCCCAATAGAGGCCTCTTAGCGCTCAGAATTTCCAATTGCAGTTTCTACAGAAAGAATGTTTCAGAAAGGCTCAATCAAAAGTAAGGTTCAACTCTGTTAGTTGAATGCACAGAACAGAAAGAAGTTTCATACAATGCTTCTGTGTAGTTTATATTTGAACATATTCTTTTTTCCACTATTACCCACTTAGCGCTACGAATGTCCAGTTGCATTTTCTACAGACAGAGTGTTTCAAAACTGCTCAATCAAAAGTATGGTTTAACTCTGTTAGCTGAATGCTCAGATCAGAAAGAAGTTTCACAGAATGCTTCTGTGTAGTTTATATTTGAATATATTCCTTTTTCCACTACTACTCTCTTAGCGCTCCAAATGTCCAGTTGCATTTTCTACAGAAAGAGTGTTCAGATCTGCTCAATCAAAAGTATGGTTTAACTCTGTTAGCTGAATGCACAGATCAGAAAGAAGTTTCACAGAATGATTCTTTGTAGTTTATATTTGGAGACATTCCTTTTTCCACTATTACCCTCTTAGCGCTCCGAATCTCCACTTGCATTTTCTACAGAAAGAGTGTTTCAGAACGGCTCAATCAAAACTAAGGTTCAACTCTTTTAGTTGAACAAACAGAACAGAAAGAAGTTTCACACAATTTTTCTGTGTAGTTTTTATTTGTAGACATACTTTTTCCCAATATAGGCCTCTTTGCGCTCAGAATGTCCAATTGCAGTTTCTACAGAAAGAGTGTTTCAGAACGGCTCAATCAAAAGTAAGGTTCAACTCTGTTAGTTGAATGCACAGAACAGAAAGAAGTTTCATACAATGCTTCTGTGTAGTTTATATTTGAACATATTCTTTTTTCCACTATTACCCACTTACCGCTACGAATGTCCAGTTGCATTTTCTACAGACAGAGTGTTTCAAAACTGCTCAATGAAAAGTATGGTTTAATTCTGTTAGCTGAATGCTCAGATCGAAAAAAAGTTTCACAGAATGCTTCTGTGTAGTTTATATTTGAATATATTCCTTTTTCCACTACTACGCTCTTAGCGCTCCAAATGTCCAGTTGCATTTTCTACAGAAAGAGTGTTCAGATCTGCTCAATCAAAAGCATGGTTTAACTCTGTTAGCTGAATGCACAGATCAGAAAGAAGTTTCACCGAATGATTCTGTGTAGTTTATATTTGAAGACATTCCTTTTTCCACTATTACCCTCTTAGCGCTCCGAATCTCCACTTGCATTTTCTACAAAAAGAGTGTTTCATAACTGCTCAATCAAAAATATGTTTTATCTCTGTTAACTGAATTTACAGATCAGAAATAAGTTTCACAGAATGCATCTGTGTAGTTTTTATTTGAAGATATTCTTTTTCCCAATGTAGGCCTCTTAGCGCTTAGCATGTCCAATTGCAGTTTCTACGGAAAGGGTGTTTCAGAACGGCTCAATCAAAACTAAGGTTCAACTCTGTTAGTTGAATGCACAGAACAGAAAGTATTTTCACAGAATGCTACTGTGTAGTTTATATTTGAATATATTCCTTTTTCCACTATTACCCTCTTAGCGCTCCGAATGTCCCCTTGCATTTTCTACAGAAAGAGTGTTCAGAACTGCGCAATCAAAAGTATGGTTTAACTCTGTTAGCTTAATGTACATATCAGAAATAAGTTTCACACAATGCTTCTGTGTAGTTTTTATTTGAAGATATTATTTTTCCCAATAGAGGCCTCTTAGCGCTCAGAATGTCCAATTGCAGTTTCTACAGAAAGAGTGTTTCAGAAAGGCTCAATCAAAAGTAAGGTTCAACTCTGTTAGTTGAATGCACAGAACAGAAAGAAGTTTCATACAATGCTTCTGTGTAGTTTATATTTGAACATATTCTTTTTTCCACTATTACCCACTTAGCGCTACGAATGTCCAGTTGCATTTTCTACAGACAGAGTGTTTCAAAACTGCTCAATCAAAAGTATGGTTTAACTCTGTTAGCTGAATGCTCAGATCAGAAAGAAGTTTCACAGAATGCTTCTGTGTAGTTTATATTTGAATATATTCCTTTTTCCACTACTACGCTCTTAGCGCTCCAAATGTCCAGTTGCATTTTCTACAGAAAGAGTGTTCAGATCTGCTCAATCAAAAGTATGGTTTAACTCTGTTAGCTGAATGCACAGATCAGAAAGAAGTTTCACAGAATGATTCTGTGTAGTTTATATTTGGAGACATTCCTTTTTCCACTATTACCCTCTTAGCGCTCCGAATCTCCACTTGCATTTTCTACAGAAAGAGTGTTTCAGAACGGCTCAATCAAAACTAAGGTTCAACTCTTTTAGTTGAACAAACAGAACAGAAAGAAGTTTCACACAATTCTTCTGTGTAGTTTTTATTTGTAGACATTCTTTTTCCCAATATAGGCCTCCTAGCGCTCAGAATGTCCAATTGCAGTTTCTACAGAAAGAGTGTTTCAGAACGGCTCAATCAAATGTAAGGTTCAACTCTGTTAGTTGAATGCACAGAACAGAAAGAAGTTTCATACAATGCTTCTGTGTAGTTCATATTTGAACGTATTCTTTTTTCCACTATTACCCACTTAGCTCTACGAATGTCCAGTTGCATTTTCTACAGACAGAGTGTTTCAAAACTGCTCAATCAAAAGTATGGTTTAACTCTGTTAGCTGAATGCTCAGATCAGAAAGAAGTTTCACAGAATGCTTCTGTGTAGTTTATCTTTGAATATATTCCTTTTTCCACTACTACGCTCTTAGCGCTCCAAATGTCCAGTTGCATTTTCTACAGAAAGAGTGTTCAGATCTGCTCAATCAAAAGTATGGTTTAACTCTGTTAGCTGAATGCACAGATCAGAAAGAAGTTTCACCGAATGATTCTGTGTAGTTTATATTTGGAGACATTCCTTTTTCCACTATTACCCTCTTAGCGCTCCGAATCTCCACTTGCATTTTCTACAAAAAGAGTGTTTCATAACTGCTCAATCAAAAATATATTTTATCTCTGTTAACTGAATTTACAGATCAGAAATAAGTTTCACAGAATGCATCTGTGTAGTTTTTATTTGAAGATATTCTTTTTCCCAATGTAGGCCTCTTAGCGCTTAGCATGTCCAATTGCAGTTTCTACGGAAAGGGTGTTTCAGAACGGCTCAATCAAAACTAAGGTTCAACTCTGTTAGTTGAATGCACAGAACAGAAAGAATTTTCACAGAATGCTACTGTGTAGTTTATATTTGAATATATTCCTTTTTCCACTATTACCCTCTTAGCGCTCCGAATGTCCACTTGCATTTTCTACAGAAAGAGTGTTCAGAACTGCGCAATCAAAAGTATGGTTTAACTCTGTTAGCTTAATGTACATATCAGAAATAAGTTTCACACAATGCTTCTGTGTAGTTTTTATTTGAAGATATTATTTTTCCCAATAGAGGCCTCTTAGTGCTCAGAATGTCCAATTGCAGTTACTACAGAAAGAGTGTTTCAGAAAGGCTCAATCAAAAGTAAGGTTCAACTCTGTTAGCTGAATGCACAGAACAGAAAGAAGTTTCATACAATGCTTCTGTGTAGTTTATATTTGAACATATTCTTTTTTCCACTATTACCCACTTAGCGCTACGAATGTCCAGTTGCATTTTCTACAGACAGAGTGTTTCAAAACTGCTCAATCAAAAGTATGGTTTAACTCTGTTAGCTGAATGCTCAGATCAGAAAGAAGTTTCACAGAATGCTTCTGTGTAGTTTATATTTGAATATATTCCTTTTTCCACTACTACGCACTTAGCGCTCCAAATGTCCAGTTGCATTTTCTACAGAAAGAGTGTTCAGATCTGCTCAATCAAAAGTATGGTTTAACTCTGTTAGCTGAATGCACAGATCAGAAAGAAGTTTCACAGAATGATTCTGTGTAGTTTATATTTGGAGACATTCCTTTTTCCACTATTACCCTCTTAGCGCTCCGAATCTCCACTTGCATTTTCTACAGAAAGAGTGTTTCAGAACGGCTCAATCAAAACTAAGGTTCAACTCTTTTAGTTGAACAAACAGAACAGAAAGAAGTTTCACACAATTCTTCTGTGTAGTTTTTATTTGTAGACATTCTTTTTCCCAATATAGGCCTCCTAGCGCTCAGAATGTCCAATTGCAGTTTCTACAGAAAGAGTGTTTCAGAACGGCTCAATCAAATGTAAGGTTCAACTCGGTTAGTTGAATGCACAGAACAGAAAGAAGTTTCATACAATGCTTCTGTGTAGTTCATATTTGAACGTATTCTTTTTTCCACTATTACCCACTTAGCTCTACGAATGTCCAGTTGCATTTTCTACAGACAGAGTGTTTCAAAACTGCTCAATCAAAAGTATGGTTTAAATCTGTTAGCTGAATGCTCAGATCAGAAAGAAGTTTCACAGAATGCTTCTGTGTAGTTTATCTTTGAATATATTCCTTTTTCCACTACTACGCTCTTAGCGCTCCAAATGTCCAGTTGCATTTTCTACAGAAAGAGTGTTCAGATCTGCTCAATCAAAAGTATGTTTTAACTCTGTTAGCTGAATGCACAGATCAGAAAGAAGTTTCACCGAATGATTCTGTGTAGTTTATATTTGAAGACATTCCTTTTTCCACTATTACCCTCTTAGCGCTCCGAATCTCCACTTGCATTTTCTACAAAAAGAGTGTTTCATAACTGCTCAATCAAAAATATGTTTTATCTCTGTTAACTGAATTTACAGATCAGAAATAAGTTTCACAGAATGCATCTGTGTAGTTTTTATTTGAAGATATTCTTTTTCCCAATGTAGTCCTCTTAGCGCTTAGCATGTCCTATTGCAGTTTCTACAGAAAGAGTGTTTCATAACTGCTCAATCAAAAATATGTTTTATCTCTGTTAACTGAATTTACAGATCAGAAATAAGTTTCACAGAATGCATCTGTGTAGTTTTTAATTGAAGATATTCTTTTTCCCAATGTAGGCCTCTTAGCGCTTAGCATGTCCAATTGCAGTTTCTACAGAAAGAGTGTTTCAGAACGGCTCAATCAAAAGTAAGGTTCAACTCTGTTAGTTGAATGCACAGAACAGAAAGAATTTTCACAGAATGCTACTGTGTAGTTTATATTTGAATATATTCCTTTTTCCACTATTACCCTCTTAGCGCTCCGAATGTCCACTTGCATTTTCTACAGAAAGAGTGTTCAGAACTGCGCAATCAAAAGTATGGTTTAACTCTGTTAGCTTAATGAACATATCAGAAATAAGTTTCACACAATGCTTCTGTGTAGTTTTTATTTGAAGATATTATTTTTCCCAATAGAGGCCTCTTAGCGCTCAGAATTTCCAATTGCAGTTTCTACAGAAAGAATGTTTCAGAAAGGCTCAATCAAAAGTAAGGTTCAACTCTGTTAGTTGAATGCACAGAACAGAAAGAAGTTTCATACAATGCTTCTGTGTAGTTTATATTTGAACATATTCTTTTTTCCACTATTACCCACTTAGCGCTACGAGTGTCCAGTTGCATTTTCTACAGACAGAGTGTTTCAAAACTGCTCAATCAAAAGTATGGTTTAACTCTGTTAGCTGAATGCTCAGATCAGAAAGAAGTTTCACAGAATGCTTCTGTGTAGTTTATATTTGAATATATTCCTTTTTCCACTACTACTCTCTTAGCGCTCCAAATGTCCAGTTGCATTTTCTACAGAAAGAGTGTTCAGATCTGCTCAATCAAAAGTATGGTTTACCTCTGTTAGCTGAATGCACAGATCAGAAAGAAGTTTCACAGAATGATTCTTTGTAGTTTATATTTGGAAACATTCCTTTTTCCACTATTACCCTCTTAGCGCTCCGAATCTCCACTTGCATTTTCTACAGAAAGAGTGTTTCAGAACGGCTCAATCAAAACTAAGGTTCAACTCTTTTAGTTGAACAAACAGAACAGAAAGAAGTTTCACACAATTTTTCTGTGTAGTTTTTATTTGTAGACATACTTTTTCCCAATATAGGCCTCTTTGCGCTCAGAATGTCCAATTGCAGTTTCTACAGAAAGAGTGTTTCAGAACGGCTCAATCAAAAGTAAGGTTCAACTCTGTTAGTTGAATGCACAGAACAGAAAGAAGTTTCATACAATGCTTCTGTGTAGTTTATATTTGAACATATTCTTTTTTCCACTATTACCCACTTAGCGCTACGAATGTCCAGTTGCATTTTCTACAGACAGAGTGTTTCAAAACTGCTCAATCAAAAGTATGGTTTAATTCTGTTAGCTGAATGCTCAGATCGAAAAAAAGTTTCACAGAATGCTTCTGTGTAGTTTATATTTGAATATATTCCTTTTTCCACTACTACGCTCTTAGCGCTCCAAATGTCCAGTTGCATTTTCTACAGAAAGAGTGTTCAGATCTGCTCAATCAAAAGTATGGTTTAACTCTGTTAGCTGAATGCACAGATCAGAAAGAAGTTTCACCGAATGATTCTGTGTAGTTTATATTTGAAGACATTCCTTTTTCCACTATTACCCTCTTAGCGCTCCGAATCTCCACTTGCATTTTCTACAAAAAGAGTGTTTCATAACTGCTCAATCAAAAATATGTTTTATCTCTGTTAACTGAATTTACAGATCAGAAATAAGTTTCACAGAATGCATCTGTGTAGTTTTTATTTGAAGATATTCTTTTTCCCAATGTAGGCCTCTTAGCGCTTAGCATGTCCAATTGCAGTTTCTACGGAAAGGGTGTTTCAGAACGGCTCAATCAAAACTAAGGTTCAACTCTGTTAGTTGAATGCACAGAACAGAAAGTATTTTCACAGAATGCTACTGTGTAGTTTATATTTGAATATATTCCTTTTTCCACTATTACCCTCTTAGCGCTCCGAATGTCCACTTGCATTTTCTACAGAAAGAGTGTTCAGAACTGCGCAATCAAAAGTATGGTTTAACTCTGTTAGCTTAATGTACATATCAGAAATAAGTTTCGCACAATGCTTCTGTGTAGTTTTTATTTGAAGATATTATTTTTCCCAATAGAGGCCTCTTAGCGCTCAGAATGTCCAATTGCAGTTTCTACAGAAAGAGTGTTTCAGAAAGGCTCAATCAAAAGTAAGGTTCAACTCTGTTATTTGAATGCACAGAACAGAAAGAAGTTTCATACAATGCTTCTGTGTAGTTTATATTTGAACATATTCTTTTTTCCACTATTACCCACTTAGCGCTACGAATGTCCAGTTGCATTTTCTACAGACAGAGTGTTTCAAAACTGCTCAATCAAAAGTATGGTTTAACTCTGTTAGCTGAATGCTCAGATCAGAAAGAAGTTTCACAGAATGCTTCTCTGTAGTTTATATTTGAATATATTCCTTTTTCCACTACTACGCTCTTAGCGCTCCAAATGTCCAGTTGCATTTTCTACAGAAAGAGTGTTCAGATCTGCTCAATCAAAAGTATGGTTTAACTCTGTTAGCTGAATGCACAGATCAGAAAGAAGTTTCACAGAATGATTCTGTGTAGTTTATATTTGGAGACATTCCTTTTTCCACTATTACCCTCTTAGCGCTCCGAATCTCCACTTGCATTTTCTAAAGAAAGATTGTTTCAGAACGGCTCAATCAAAACTAAGGTTCAACTCTTTTAGTTGAACAAACAGAACAGAAAGAAGTTTCACACAATTCTTCTGTGTAGTTTTTATTTGTAGACATTCTTTTTCCCAATATAGGCCTCCTAGCGCTCAGAATGTCCAATTGCAGTTTCTACAGAAAGAGTGTTTCAGAACGGCTCAATCAAATGTAAGGTTCAACTCTGTTAGTTGAATGCACAGAACAGAAAGAAGTTTCATACAATGCTTCTGTGTAGTTCATATTTGAACGTATTCTTTTTTCCACTATTACCCACTTAGCTCTACGAATGTCCAGTTGCATTTTCTACAGACAGAGTGTTTCAAAACTGCTCAATCAAAAGTATGGTTTAACTCTGTTAGCTGAATGCTCAGATCAGAAAGAAGTTTCACAGAATGCTTCTGTGTAGTTTATCTTTGAATATATTCCTTTTTCCACTACTACGCTCTTAGCGCTCCAAATGTCCAGTTGCATTTTCTACAGAAAGAGTGTTCAGATCTGCTCAATCAAAAGTATGGTTTAACTCTGTTAGCTGAATGCACAGATCAGAAAGAAGTTTCACCGAATGATTCTGTGTAGTTTATATTTGAAGACATTCCTTTTTCCACTATTACCCTCTTAGCGCTCCGAATCTCCACTTGCATTTTCTACAAAAAGAGTGTTTCATAACTGCTCAATCAAAAATATGTTTTATCTCTGTTAACTGAATTTACAGATCAGAAATAAGTTTCACAGAATGCATCTGTGTAGTTTTTATTTGAAGATATTCTTTTTCCCAATGTAGTCCTCTTAGCGCTTAGCATGTCCTATTGCAGTTTCTACAGAAAGAGTGTTTCATAATGGCTCAATCAAAAGTAGGGTTCAACTCTGTTAGTTGAATGCACAGAACAGAAAGAATTTTCACAGAATGCTACTGTGTAGTTTATATTTGAATATATTCCTTTTTCCACTATTACCCTCTTAGCGCTCCGAATGTCCACTTGCATTTTCTACAGAAAGAATGTTCAGAACTGCGCAATCAAAAGTATGGTTTAACTCTGTTAGCTTAATGAACATATCAGAAATAAGTTTCACACAATGCTTCTGTGTAGTTTTTATTTGAAGATATTATTTTTCCCAATAGAGGCCTCTTAGCGCTCAGAATGTCCAATTGCAGTTTCTACAGAAAGAGTGTTTCAGAAAGGCTCAATCAAAAGTAAGGTTCAACTCTGTTAGTTGAATGCACAGAACAGAAAAAAGTTTCATACAATGCTTCTGTGTAGTTTATATTTGAACATATTCTTTTTTCCACTATTACCAACTTTGCGCTACGAATATCCAGTTGCATTTTCTACAGACAGAGTGTTTCAAAACTGCTCAATCAAAAGTATGGTTTAACTCTGTTAGCTGAATGCTCAGATCAGAAAGAAGTTTCACAGAATGCTTCTGTGTAGTTTATATTTGAATATATTCCTTTTTCCACTACTACTCTCTTAGCGCTCCAAATGTCCAGTTGCATTTTCTACAGAAAGAGTGTTCAGATCTGCTCAATCAAAAGTATGGTTTAACTCTGTTAGCTGAATGCACAGATCAGAAAGAAGTTTCACAGAATGATTCTGTGTAGTTTATATTTGGAGACATTCCTTTTTCCACTATTACCCTCTTAGCGCTCCGAATCCCCACTTGCATTTTCTACAGAAAGAGTTTTTCAGAACGGCTCAATCAAAACTAAGGTTCAACTCTTTTAGTTGAACAAACAGAACAGAAAGAAGTTTCACACAATTCTTCTGTGTAGTTTTTATTTGTACACATTCTTTTTCCCAATATAGGCCTCCTAGCGCTCAGAATGTCCAATTGCAGTTTCTACAGAAAGAGTGTTTCAGAACGGCTCAATCAAAAGTAAGGTTCAACTCTGTTAGTTGAATGCACAGAACAGAAAGAAGTTTCATACAATGCTTCTGTGTAGTTTATATTTGAACATATTCTTTTTTCCACTATTACGCACTTAGCGCTACGAATGTCCAGTTGCATTTTCTACAGAAAGAGTGTTCAGATCTGCTCAATCAAAAGTATGGTTTAACTCTGTTAGCTGAATGCACAGATCAGAAAGAAGTTTCACAGAATGATTCTGTGTAGTTTATATTTGGAGACATTCCTTTTTCCACTATTACCCTCTTAGCGCTCCGAATCTCCACTTGCATTTTCTACAGAAAGAGTGTTTCAGAACGGCTCAATCAAAACTAAGGTTCAACTCTTTTAGTTGAACAAACAGAACAGAAAGAAGTTTCACACAATTCTTCTGTGTAGTTTTTATTTGTAGACATTCTTTTTCCCAATATAGGCCTCCTAGCGCTCAGAATGTCCAACTGCAGTTTCTACAGAAAGAGTGTTTCAGAACGGCTCAATCAAAAGTAAGGTTCAACTCTGTTAGTTGAATGCACAGAACAGAAAGAAGTTTCATACAATGCTTCTGTGTAGTTTATATTTGAACATATTCTTTTTTCCACTATTACCCACTTAGCGCTACGAATGTCCAGTTGCATTTTCTACAGACAGAGTGTTTCAAAACTGCTCAATCAAAAGTATGGTTTAACTCTGTTAGCTGAATGCTCAGATCAGAAAGAAGTTTCACAGAATGCTTCTGTGTAGTTTATATTTGAATATATTCCTTTTTCCACTACTAATCTCTTAGCGCTCCAAATGTCCAGTTGCATTTTCTACAGAAAGAGTGTTCAGATCTGCTCAATCAAAAGTATGGTTTAACTCTGTTAGCTGAATGCACAGATCAGAAAGAAGTTTCACAGAATGATTCTGTGTAGTTTATATTTGGAGACATTCCTTTTTCCACTATTACCCTCTTAGCGCTCCGAATCTCCACTTGCATTTTCTACAGAAAGAGTGTTTCAGAACGGCTCAATCAAAACTAAGGTTCAACTCTTTTAGTTGAACAAACAGAACAGAAAGAAGTTTCACACAATTCTTCTGTGTAGTTTTTATTTGTAGACATTCTTTTTCCCAATATAGGCCTCTTTGCGCTCAGAATGTCCAATTGCAGTTTCTACAGAAAGAGTGTTTCAGAACGGCTCAATCAAAAGTAAGGTTCAACTCTGTTAGTTGAATGCACAGAACAGAAAGAATTTTCACAGAATGCTACTGTGTAGTTCATATTTGAATATATTCCTTTTTCCACTATTACCCTCTTAGCGCTCCGAATCTCCACTTGCATTTTCTACAAAAAGAGTGTTTCATGACTGCTCAATCAAAAATATGATTTATCTCTGTTAACTGAATTTACAGATCAGAAATAAGTTTCACAGAATGCATCTGTGTAGTTTTTATTTGAAGATATTCTTTTTCCCAAAGTAGGCCTCTTAGCGCTTAGCATATCCAATTGCAGTTTCTACAGAAAGAGTGTTTCAGAACGGCTCAATCAAAAGTAAGGTTCAACTCTGTTAGTTGAATGCACAGAACAGAAAGAATTTTCACAGAATGCTACTGTGTAGTTTATATTTGAATATATTCCTTTTTCCACTATTACCCTCTTAGCGCTCCGAATGTCCACTTGCATTTTCTACAGAAAGAGTGTTCAGAACTGCGCAATCAAAAGTATGGTTTAACTCTGTTAGCTTAATGAACATATCAGAAATAAGTTTCACACAATGCTTCTGTGTAGTTTTTATTTGAAGATATTATTTTTCCCAATAGAGGCCTCTTAGCGCTCAGAATGTCCAATTGCAGTTTCTACAGAAAGAGTGTTTCAGAAAGGCTCAATCAAAAGTAAGGTTCAACTCTGTTAGTTGAATGCACAGAACAGAAAGAAGTTTCATACAATGCTTCTGTGTAGTTTATATTTGAACATATTCTTTTTTCCACAATTACCCACTTAGCGCTACAAATGTCCAGTTACATTTTCTACAGACAGAGTGTTTCAAAACTGCTCAATCAAAAGTATGGTTTAACTCTGTTAGCTGAATGCTGAGATCAGAAAGAAGTTTCACAGAATGCTTCTGTGTAGTTTATATTTGAATATATTCCTTTTTCCACTACTACTCTCTTAGCGCTCCAAATGTCCAGTTGCATTTTCTACAGAAAGAGTGTTCAGATCTGCTCAATCAAAAGTATGGTTTAACTCTGTTAGCTGAATGCACAGATCAGAAAGAAGTTTCACAGAATGATTCTTTGTAGTTTATATTTGGAGACATTCCTTTTTCCACTATTACCCTCTTAGCGCTCCGAATCTCCACTTGCATTTTCTACAGAAAGAGTGTTTCAGAACGGCTCAATCAAAACTAAGGTTCAACTCTTTTAGTTGAACAAACAGAACAGAAAGAAGTTTCACACAATTTTTCTGTGTAGTTTTTATTTGTAGACATACTTTTTCCCAATATAGGCCTCTTTGCGCTCAGAATGTCCAATTGCAGTTTCTACAGAAAGAGTGTTTCAGAACGGCTCAATCAAAAGTAAGGTTCAACTCTGTTAGTTGAATGCACAGAACAGAAAGTAGTTTCATACAATGCTTCTGTGTAGTTTATATTTGAACATATTCTTTTTTCCACTATTACCCACTTAGCGCTACGAAAGTCCAGTTGCATTTTCTACAGACAGAGTGTTTCAAAACTGCTCAATGAAAAGTATGGTTTAATTCTGTTAGCTGAATGCTCAGATCGAAAAAAAGTTTCACAGAATGCTTCTGTGTAGTTTATATTTGAATATATTCCTTTTTCCACTACTACGCTCTTAGCGCTCCAAATGTCCAGTTGCATTTTCTACAGAAAGAGTGTTCAGATCTGCTCAATCAAAAGTATGGTTTAACTCTGTTAGCTGAATGCACAGATCAGAAAGAAGTTTCACCGAATGATTCTGTGTAGTTTATATTTGAAGACATTCCTTTTTCCACTATTACCCTCTTAGCGCTCCGAATCTCCACTTGCATTTTCTACAAAAAGAGTGTTTCATAACTGCTCAATCAAAAATATGTTTTATCTCTGTTAACTGAATTTACAGATCAGAAATAAGTTTCACAGAATGCATCTGTGTAGTTTTTAATTGAAGATATTCTTTTTCCCAATGTAGGCCTCTTAGCGCTTAGCATGTCCAATTGCAGTTTCTACGGAAAGGGTGTTTCAGAACGGCTCAATCAAAACTAAGGTTCAACTCTGTTAGTTGAATGCACAGAACAGAAAGTATTTTCACAGAATGCTACTGTGTAGTTTATATTTGAATATATTCCTTTTTCCACTACTACGCTCTTAGCGCTCCAAATGTCCAGTTGCATTTTCTACAGAAAGAGTGTTCAGATCTGCTCAATCAAAAGTATGGTTTAACTCTGTTAGCTGACTGCACAGATCAGAAAGAAGTTTCACAGAATGATTCTGTGTAGTTTATATTTGGAGACATTCCTTTTTCCACTATTACCCTCTTAGCGCTCCGAATCTCCACTTGCATTTTCTACAGAAAGAGTGTTTCAGAACGGCTCAATCAAAACTAAGGTTCAACTCTTTTAGTTGAACAAACAGAACAGAAAGAAGTTTCACACAATTCTTCTGTGTAGTTTTTATTTGTAGACATTCTTTTTCCCAATATAGGCCTCCTAGCGCTCAGAATGTCCAATTGCAGTTTCTACAGAAAGAGTGTTTCAGAACGGCTCAATCAAATATAAGGTTCAACTCTGTTAGTTGAATGCACAGAACAGAAAGAAGTTTCATACAATGCTTCTGTGTAGTTCATATTTGAACGTATTCTTTTTTCCACTATTACCCACTTAGCTCTACGAATGTCCAGTTGCATTTTCTACAGACAGAGTGTTTCAAAACTGCTCAATCAAAAGTATGGTTTAACTCTGTTAGCTGAATGCTCAGATCAGAAAGAAGTTTCACAGAATGCTTCTGTGTAGTTTATCTTTGAATATATTCCTTTTTCCACTACTACGCTCTTAGCGCTCCAAATATCCAGTTGCATTTTCTACAGAAAGAGTGTTCAGATCTGCTCAATCAAAAGTATGGTTTAACTCTGTTAGCTGAATGCACAGATCAGAAAGAAGTTTCACCGAATGATTCTGTGTAGTTTATATTTGGAGACATTCCTTTTTCCACTATTACCCTCTTAGCGCTCCGAATCTCCACTTGCATTTTCTACAAAAAGAGTGTTTCATAACTGCTCAATCAAAAATATGTTTTATCTCTGTTAACTGAATTTACAGATCAGAAATAAGTTTCACAGAATGCATCTGTGTAGTTTTTATTTGAAGATATTCTTTTTCCCAATGTAGGCCTCTTAGCGCTTAGCATGTCCAATTGCAGTTTCTACGGAAAGGGTGTTTCAGAACGGCTCAATCAAAACTAAGGTTCAACTCTGTTAGTTGAATGCACAGAACAGAAAGAATTTTCACAGAATGCTACTGTGTAGTTTATATTTGAATATATTCCTTTTTCCACTATTACCCTCTTAGCGCTCCGAATGTCCACTTGCATTTTCTACAGAAATAGTGTTCAGAACTGCGCAATCAAAAGTATGGTTTAACTCTGTTAGCTTAATGTACATATCAGAAATAAGTTTCACACAATGCTTCTGTGTAGTTTTTATTTGAAGATATTATTTTTCCCAATAGAGGCCTCTTAGTGCTCAGAATGTCCAATTGCAGTTACTACAGAAAGAGTGTTTCAGAAAGGCTCAATCAAAAGTAAGGTTCAACTCTGTTAGCTGAATGCACAGAACAGAAAGAAGTTTCATACAATGCTTCTGTGTAGTTTATATTTGAACATATTCTTTTTTCCACTATTACCCACTTAGCGCTACGAATGTCCAGTTGCATTTTCTACAGACAGAGTGTTTCAAAACTGCTCAATCAAAAGTATGGTTTAACTCTGTTAGCTGAATGCTCAGATCAGAAAGAAGTTTCACAGAATGCTTCTGTGTAGTTTATATTTGAATATATTCCTTTTTCCACTACTACGCACTTAGCGCTCCAAATGTCCAGTTGCATTTTCTACAGAAAGAGTGTTCAGATCTGCTCAATCAAAAGTATGGTTTAACTCTGTTAGCTGAATGCACAGATCAGAAAGAAGTTTCACAGAATGATTCTGTGTAGTTTATATTTGGAGACATTCCTTTTTCCACTATTACCCTCTTAGCGCTCCGAATCTCCACTTGCATTTTCTACAGAAAGAGTGTTTCAGAACGGCTCAATCAAAACTAAGGTTCAACTCTTTTAGTTGAACAAACAGAACAGAAAGAAGTTTCACACAATTCTTCTGTGTAGTTTTTATTTGTAGACATTCTTTTTCCCAATATAGGCCTCCTAGCGCTCAGAATGTCCAATTGCAGTTTCTACAGAAAGAGTGTTTCAGAACGGCTCAATCAAATGTAAGGTTCAACTCTGTTAGTTGAATGCACAGAACAGAAAGAAGTTTCATACAATGCTTCTGTGTAGTTCATATTTGAACGTATTCTTTTTTCCACTATTACCCACTTAGCTCTACGAATGTCCAGTTGCATTTTCTACAGACAGAGTGTTTCAAAACTGCTCAATCAAAAGTATGGTTTAAATCTGTTAGCTGAATGCTCAGATCAGAAAGAAGTTTCACAGAATGCTTCTGTGTAGTTTATCTTTGAATATATTCCTTTTTCCACTACTACGCTCTTAGCGCTCCAAATGTCCAGTTGCATTTTCTACAGAAAGAGTGTTCAGATCTGCTCAATCAAAAGTATGGTTTAACTCTGTTAGCTGAATGCACAGATCAGAAAGAAGTTTCACCGAATGATTCTGTGTAGTTTATATTTGAAGACATTCCTTTTTCCACTATTACCCTCTTAGCGCTCCGAATCTCCACTTGCATTTTCTACAAAAAGAGTGTTTCATAACTGCTCAATCAAAAATATGTTTTATCTCTGTTAACTGAATTTACAGATCAGAAATAAGTTTCACAGAATGCATCTGTGTAGTTTTTATTTGAAGATATTCTTTTTCCCAATGTAGTCCTCTTAGCGCTTAGCATGTCCTATTGCAGTTTCTACAGAAAGAGTGTTTCATAACTGCTCAATCAAAAATATGTTTTATCTCTGTTAACTGAATTTACAGATCAGAAATAAGTTTCACAGAATGCATCTGTGTAGTTTTTAATTGAAGATATTCTTTTTCCCAATGTAGGCCTCTTAGCGCTTAGCATGTCCAATTGCAGTTTCTACAGAAAGAGTGTTTCAGAACGGCTCAATCAAAAGTAAGGTTCAACTCTGTTAGTTGAATGCACAGAACAGAAAGAATTTTCACAGAATGCTACTGTGTAGTTTATATTTGAATATATTCCTTTTTCCACTATTACCCTCTTAGCGCTCCGAATGTCCACTTGCATTTTCTACAGAAAGAGTGTTCAGAACTGCGCAATCAAAAGTATGGTTTAACTCTGTTAGCTTAATGAACATATCAGAAATAAGTTTCACACAATGCTTCTGTGTAGTTTTTATTTGAAGATATTATTTTTCCCAATAGAGGCCTCTTAGCGCTCAGAATTTCCAATTGCAGTTTCTACAGAAAGAATGTTTCAGAAAGGCTCAATCAAAAGTAAGGTTCAACTCTGTTAGTTGAATGCACAGAACAGAAAGAAGTTTCATACAATGCTTCTGTGTAGTTTATATTTGAACATATTCTTTTTTCCACTATTACCCACTTAGCGCTACGAGTGTCCAGTTGCATTTTCTACAGACAGAGTGTTTCAAAACTGCTCAATCAAAAGTATGGTTTAACTCTGTTAGCTGAATGCTCAGATCAGAAAGAAGTTTCACAGAATGCTTCTGTGTAGTTTATATTTGAATATATTCCTTTTTCCACTACTACTCTCTTAGCGCTCCAAATGTCCAGTTGCATTTTCTACAGAAAGAGTGTTCAGATCTGCTCAATCAAAAGTATGGTTTACCTCTGTTAGCTGAATGCACAGATCAGAAAGAAGTTTCACAGAATGATTCTTTGTAGTTTATATTTGGAAACATTCCTTTTTCCACTATTACCCTCTTAGCGCTCCGAATCTCCACTTGCATTTTCTACAGAAAGAGTGTTTCAGAACGGCTCAATCAAAACTAAGGTTCAACTCTTTTAGTTGAACAAACAGAACAGAAAGAAGTTTCACACAATTTTTCTGTGTAGTTTTTATTTGTAGACATACTTTTTCCCAATATAGGCCTCTTTGCGCTCAGAATGTCCAATTGCAGTTTCTACAGAAAGAGTGTTTCAGAACGGCTCAATCAAAAGTAAGGTTCAACTCTGTTAGTTGAATGCACAGAACAGAAAGAAGTTTCATACAATGCTTCTGTGTAGTTTATATTTGAACATATTCTTTTTTCCACTATTACCCACTTAGCGCTACGAATGTCCAGTTGCATTTTCTACAGACAGAGTGTTTCAAAACTGCTCAATCAAAAGTATGGTTTAATTCTGTTAGCTGAATGCTCAGATCGAAAAAAAGTTTCACAGAATGCTTCTGTGTAGTTTATATTTGAATATATTCCTTTTTCCACTACTACGCTCTTAGCGCTCCAAATGTCCAGTTGCATTTTCTACAGAAAGAGTGTTCAGATCTGCTCAATCAAAAGTATGGTTTAACTCTGTTAGCTGAATGCACAGATCAGAAAGAAGTTTCACCGAATGATTCTGTGTAGTTTATATTTGAAGACATACCTTTTTCCACTATTACCCTCTTAGCGCTCCGAATCTCCACTTGCATTTTCTACAAAAAGAGTGTTTCATAACTGCTCAATCAAAAATATGTTTTATCTCTGTTAACTGAATTTACAGATCAGAAATAAGTTTCACAGAATGCATCTGTGTAGTTTTTATTTGAAGATATTCTTTTTCCCAATGTAGGCCTCTTAGCGCTTAGCATGTCCAATTGCAGTTTCTACGGAAAGGGTGTTTCAGAACGGCTCAATCAAAACTAAGGTTCAACTCTGTTAGTTGAATGCACAGAACAGAAAGTATTTTCACAGAATGCTACTGTGTAGTTTATATTTGAATATATTCCTTTTTCCACTATTACCCTCTTAGCGCTCCGAATGTCCACTTGCATTTTCTACAGAAAGAGTGTTCAGAACTGCGCAATCAAAAGTATGGTTTAACTCTGTTAGCTTAATGTACATATCAGAAATAAGTTTCACACAATGCTTCTGTGTAGTTTTTATTTGAAGATATTATTTTTCCCAATAGAGGCCTCTTAGCGCTCAGAATGTCCAATTGCAGTTTCTACAGAAAGAGTGTTTCAGAAAGGCTCAATCAAAAGTAAGGTTCAACTCTGTTAGTTGAATGCACAGAACAGAAAGAAGTTTCATACAATGCTTCTGTGTAGTTTATATTTGAACATATTCTTTTTTCCACTATTACCCACTTAGCGCTACGAATGTCCAGTTGCATTTTCTACAGACAGAGTGTTTCAAAACTGCTCAATCAAAAGTATGGTTTAACTCTGTTAGCTGAATGCTCAGATCAGAAAGAAGTTTCACAGAATGCTTCTGTGTAGTTTATATTTGAATATATTCCTTTTTCCACTACTACGCTCTTAGCGCTCCAAATGTCCAGTTGCATTTTCTACAGAAAGAGTGTTCAGATCTGCTCAATCAAAAGTATGGTTTAACTCTGTTAGCTGAATGCACAGATCAGAAAGAAGTTTCACAGAATGATTCTGTGTAGTTTATATTTGGAGACATTCCTTTTTCCACTATTACCCTCTTAGCGCTCCGAATCTCCACTTGCATTTTCTACAGAAAGAGTGTTTCAGAACGGCTCAATCAAAACTAAGGTTCAACTCTTTTAGTTGAACAAACAGAACAGAAAGAAGTTTCACACAATTCTTCTGTGTAGTTTTTATTTGTAGACATTCTTTTTCCCAATATAGGCCTCCTAGCGCTCAGAATGTCCAATTGCAGTTTCTACAGAAAGAGTGTTTCAGAACGGCTCAATCAAATGTAAGGTTCAACTCTGTTAGTTGAATGCACAGAACAGAAAGAAGTTTCATACAATGCTTCTGTGTAGTTCATATTTGAACGTATTCTTTTTTCCACTATTACCCACTTAGCTCTACGAATGTCCAGTTGCATTTTCTACAGACAGAGTGTTTCAAAACTGCTCAATCAAAAGTATGGTTTAACTCTGTTAGCTGAATGCTCAGATCAGAAAGAAGTTTCACAGAATGCTTCTGTGTAGTTTATCTTTGAATATATTCCTTTTTCCACTACTACGCTCTTAGCGCTCCAAATGTCCAGTTGCATTTTCTACAGAAAGAGTGTTCAGATCTGCTCAATCAAAAGTATGGTTTAACTCTGTTAGCTGAATGCACAGATCAGAAAGAAGTTTCACCGAATGATTCTGTGTAGTTTATATTTGGAGACATTCCTTTTTCCACTATTACCCTCTTAGCGCTCCGAATCTCCACTTGCATTTTCTACAAAAAGAGTGTTTCATAACTGCTCAATCAAAAATATGTTTTATCTCTGTTAACTGAATTTACAGATCAGAAATAAGTTTCACAGAATGCATCTGTGTAGTTTTTATTTGAAGATATTCTTTTTCCCAATGTAGGCCTCTTAGCGCTTAGCATGTCCAATTGCAGTTTCTACGGAAAGGGTGTTTCAGAACGGCTCAATCAAAACTAAGGTTCAACTCTGTTAGTTGAATGCACAGAACAGAAAGAATTTTCACAGAATGCTACTGTGTAGTTTATATTTGAATATATTCCTTTTTCCACTATTACCCTCTTAGCGCTCCGAATGTCCACTTGCATTTTCTACAGAAAGAGTGTTCAGAACTGCGCAATCAAAAGTATGGTTTAACTCTGTTAGCTTAATGTACATATCAGAAATAAGTTTCACACAATGCTTCTGTGTAGTTTTTATTTGAAGATATTATTTTTCCCAATAGAGGCCTCTTAGTGCTCAGAATGTCCAATTGCAGTTTCTACAGAAAGAGTGTTTCAGAAAGGCTCAATCAAAAGTAAGGTTCAACTCTGTTAGTTGAATGCACAGAACAGAAAGAAGTTTCGTACAATGCTTCTGTGTAGTTTATATTTGAACATATTCTTTTTTCCACTATTACCCACTTAGCGCTACGAATGTCCAGTTGCATTTTCTACAGACAGAGTGTTTCAAAACTGCTCAATCAAAAGTATGGTTTAACTCTGTTAGCTGAATGCTCAGATCAGAAAGAAGTTTCACAGAATGCTTCTGTGTAGTTTATATTTGAATATATTTTTTTTTCCACTACTACGCACTTAGCGCTCCAAATGTCCAGTTGCATTTTCTACAGAAAGAGTGTTCAGATCTGCTCAATCAAAAGTATGGTTTAACTCTGTTAGCTGAATGCACAGATCAGAAAGAAGTTTCACAGAATGATTCTGTGTAGTTTATATTTGGAGACATTCCTTTTTCCACTATTACCCTCTTAGCGCTCCGAATCTCCACTTGCATTTTCTACAGAAAGATTGTTTCAGAACGGCTCAATCAAAACTAAGGTTCAACTCTTTTAGTTGAACAAACAGAACAGAAAGAAGTTTCACACAATTCTTCTGTGTAGTTTTTATTTGTAGACATTCTTTTTCCCAATATAGGCCTCCTAGCGCTCAGAATGTCCAATTGCAGTTTCTACAGAAAGAGTGTTTCAGAACGGCTCAATCAAATGTAAGGTTCAACTCTGTTAGTTGAATGCACAGAACAGAAAGAAGTTTCATACAATGCTTCTGTGTAGTTCATATTTGAACGTATTCTTTTTTCCACTATTACCCACTTAGCTCTACGAATGTCCAGTTGCATTTTCTACAGACAGAGTGTTTCAAAACTGCTCAATCAAAAGTATGGTTTAACTCTGTTAGCTGAATGCTCAGATCAGAAAGAAGTTTCACAGAATGCTTCTGTGTAGTTTATCTTTGAATATATTCCTTTTTCCACTACTACGCTCTTAGCGCTCCAAATGTCCAGTTGCATTTTCTACAGAAAGAGTGTTCAGATCTGCTCAATCAAAAGTATGGTTTAACTCTGTTAGCTGAATGCACAGATCAGAAAGAAGTTTCACCGAATGATTCTGTGTAGTTTATATTTGAAGACATTCCTTTTTCCACTATTACCCTCTTAGCGCTCCGAATCTCCACTTGCATTTTCTACAAAAAGAGTGTTTCATAACTGCTCAATCAAAAATATGTTTTATCTCTGTTAACTGAATTTACAGATCAGAAATAAGTTTCACAGAATGCATCTGTGTAGCTTTTATTTGAAGATATTCTTTTTCCCAATGTAGTCCTCTTAGCGCTTAGCATGTCCTATTGCAGTTTCTACAGAAAGAGTGTTTCAGAATGGCTCAATCAAAAGTAAGGTTCAACTCTGTTAGTTGAATGCACAGAACAGAAAGAATTTTCACAGAATGCTACTGTGTAGTTTATATTTGAATATATTCCTTTTTCCACTATTACCCTCTTAGCGCTCCGAATGTCCACTTGCATTTTCTACAGAAAGAGTGTTCAGAACTGCGCAATCAAAAGTATGGTTTAACTCTGTTAGCTTAATGAACATATCAGAAATAAGTTTCACACAATGCTTCTGTGTAGTTTTTATTTGAAGATATTATTTTTCCCAATAGAGGCCTCTTAGCGCTCAGAATGTCCAATTGCAGTTTCTACAGAAAGAGTGTTTCAGAAAGGCTCAATCAAAAGTAAGGTTCAACTCTGTTAGTTGAATGCACAGAACAGAAAAAAGTTTCATACAATGCTTCTGTGTAGTTTATATTTGAACATATTCTTTTTTCCACTATTACCAACTTTGCACTACGAATATCCAGTTGCATTTTCTACAGACAGAGTGTTTCAAAACTGCTCAATCAAAAGTATGGTTTAACTCTGTTAGCTGAATTCTCAGATCAGAAAGAAGTTTCACAGAATGCTTCTGTGTAGTTTATATTTGAATATATTCCTTTTTCCACTACTACTCTCTTAGCGCTCCAAATGTCCAGTTGCATTTTCTACAGAAAGAGTGTTCAGATCTGCTCAATCAAAAGTATGGTTTAACTCTGTTAGCTGAATGCACAGATCAGAAAGAAGTTTCACAGAATGATTCTGTGTAGTTTATATTTGGAGACATTCCTTTTTCCACTATTACCCTCTTAGCGCTCCGAATCCCCACTTGCATTTTCTACAGAAAGAGTTTTTCAGAACGGCTCAATCAAAACTAAGGTTCAACTCTTTTAGTTGAACAAACAGAACAGAAAGAAGTTTCACACAATTCTTCTGTGTAGTTTTTATTTGTAGACATTCTTTTTCCCAATATAGGCCTCCTAGCGCTCAGAATGTCCAATTGCAGTTTCTACAGAAAGAGTGTTTCAGAACGGCTCAATCAAAAGTAAGGTTCAACTCTGTTAGTTGAATGCACAGAACAGAAAGAAGTTTCATACAATGCTTCTGTGTAGTTTATATTTGAACATATTCTTTTTTCCACTATTACGCACTTAGCGCTACGAATGTCCAGTTGCATTTTCTACAGAAAGAGTGTTCAGATCTGCTCAATCAAAAGTATGGTTTAACTCTGTTAGCTGAATGCACAGATCAGAAAGAAGTTTCACAGAATGATTCTGTGTAGTTTATATTTGGAGACATTCCTTTTTCCACTATTACCCTCTTAGCGCTCCGAATCTCCACTTGCATTTTCTACAGAAAGAGTGTTTCAGAACGGCTCAATCAAAACTAAGGTTCAACTCTTTTAGTTGAACAAACAGAACAGAAAGAAGTTTCACACAATTCTTCTGTGTAGTTTTTATTTGTAGACATTCTTTTTCCCAATATAGGCCTCCTAGCGCTAAGAATGTCCAATTGCAGTTTCTACAGAAAGAGTGTTTCAGAACGGCTCAATCAAAAGTAAGGTTCAACTCTGTTAGTTGAATGCACAGAACAGAAAGAAGTTTCATACAATGCTTCTGTGTAGTTTATATTTGAACATATTCTTTTTTCCACTATTACCCACTTAGCGCTACGAATGTCCAGTTGCATTTTCTACAGACAGAGTGTTTCAAAACTGCTCAATCAAAAGTATGGTTTAACTCTGTTAGCTGAATGCTCAGATCAGAAAGAAGTTTCACAGAATGCTTCTGTGTAGTTTATATTTGAATATATTCCTTTTTCCACTACTACGCTCTTAGCGCTCCAAATGTCCAGTTGCATTTTCTACAGAAAGAGTGTTAAGATCTGCTCAATCAAAAGTATGGTTTAACTCTGTTAGCTGAATGCAGAGATCAGAAAGAAGTTTCACAGAATGATTCTGTGTAGTTTATATTTGAAGACATTCCTTTTTCCACTATTACCCACTTAGCGCTCCGAATCTCCACTTGCATTTTCTACAAAAAGAGTGTTTCATAACTGCTCAATCAAAAATATGTTTTATCTCTGTTAACTGAATTTACAGATCAGAAATAAGTTTCACAGAATGCATCTGTGTAGTTTTTATTTGAAGATATTCTTTTTCCCAATGTAGGCCTCTTAGCGCTTAGCATGTCCAATTGCAGTTTCTACAGAAAGAGTGTTTCAGAACGGCTCAATCAAAAGTAAGGTTAAACTCTGTTAGTTGAATGCACAGAACAGAAAGAATTTTCGCAGAATGCTACTGTGTAGTTTATATTTGAATATATTCCTTTTTCCACTATTACCCTCTTAGCGCTCCGAATGTCCACTTGCATTTTCTACAGAAAGAGTGTTCAGAACTGCGCAATCAAAAGTATGGTTTAACTCTGTTAGCTTAATGAACATATCAGAAATAAGTTTCACACAATGCTTCTGTGTAGTTTTTATTTGAAGATATTATTTTTCCCAATAGAGGCCTCTTAGCGCTCAGAATGTCCAATTGCAGTTTCTACAGAAAGAGTGTTTCAGAAAGGCTCAATCAAAAGTAAGGTTCAACTCTGTTAGTTGAATGCACAGAACAGAATGAAGTTTCATACAATGCTTCTGTGTAGTTTATATTTGAACATATACTTTTTTCCACTATTACCCACTTAGCGCTACGAATGTCCAGTTGCATTTTCTACAGACAGAGTGTTTCAAAACTGCTCAATCAAAAGTATGGTTTAACTCTGTTGGCTGAATGCTCAGATCAGAAAGAAGTTTCACAGAATGCTTCTGTGTAGTTTATATTTGAATATATTCCTTTTTCCACTACTACGCTCTTAGCGCTCCAAATGTCCAGTTGCATTTTCTACAGAAAGAGTGTTCAGATCTGCTCAACCAAAAGTATGGTTTAACTCTGTTAGCTGAATGCACAGATCAGAAAGAAGTTTCACAGAATGATTCTGTGTAGTTTATATTTGGAGACATTCCTTTTTCCACTATTACCCTCTTAGCGCTCCGAATCTCCACTTGCATTTTCTACAGAAAGAGTGTTTCAGAACGGCTCAATCAAAACTAAGGTTCAACTCTTTTAGTTGAACAAACAGAACAGAAAGAAGTTTCACACAATTCTTCTGTGTAGTTTTTATTTGTAGACATTCTTTTTCCCAATATAGGCCTCTTTGCGCTCAGAATGTCCAATTGCAGTTTCTACAGAAAGAGTGTTTCAGAACGGCTCAATCAAAAGTAAGGTTCAACTCGGTTAGTTGAATGCACAGAACAGAAAGAAGTTTCATACAATGCTTCTGTGTAGTTTATATTTGAACATATTCTTTTTTCCACTATTACCCACTTAGCGCTATGAATGTCCAGTTGCATTTTCTACAGACAGAGTGTTTCAAAACTGCTCAATCAAATGTATGGTTTAACTCTGTTAGCTGAATGCTCAGATCAGAAAGAAGTTTCACAGAATGCTTCTGTGTAGTTTATATCTGAATATATTCCTTTTTCCACTACTACGCTCTTAGCGCTCCAAATGTCCAGTTGCATTTTCTACAGAAAGAGTGTTCAGCTCTGCTCAATCAAAAGTATGGTTTAACTCTGTTAGCTGAATGCACAGATCAGAAAGAAGTTTCACCGAATGATTCTGTGTAGTTTATATTTGAAGACATTCCTTTTTCCACTATTACCCTCTTAGCGCTCCGAATCTCCACTTGCATTTTCTAGAAAAAGAGAGTTTCATAACTGCTCAATCAAAAATATGTTTTATCTCTGTTAACTGAATTTACAGATCAGAAATAAGTTTCACAGAATGCATCTGTGTAGTTTTTATTTGAAGATATTCTTTTTCCCAATGTAGGCCTCTTAGCGCTTAGCATGTCCAATTGCAGTTTCTACAGAAAGAGTGTTTCAGAACGGCTCAATCAAAAGTAAGGTTCAACTCTGTTAGTTGAATGCTCAGAACAGAAAGAATTTTCACAGAATGCTACTGTGTAGTTTATATTTGAATATATTCCTTTTTCCACTATTACCCTCTTAGCGCTCCGAATGTCCACTTGCATTTTCTACAGAAAGAGTGTTCAGAACTGCGCAATCAAAAGTATGGTTTAACTCTGTTATCTTAATGAACATATCAGAAATAATTTTCACACAATGCTTCTGTGTATTTTTATTTGAAGATATTATTTTTCCCAATATAGGCCTCTTAGCGCTCAGAATGTCCAATTGCAGTTTCTACAGAAAGAGTGTTTCAGAAAGGCTCAATCAAAAGTAAGGTTCAACTCTGTTAGTTGAATGCACAGAACAGAAAGAAGTTTCATACAATGCTTCTGTGTAGTTTATATTTGAACATATTCTTTTTTCCACTATTACCCACTTAGCGCTACGAATGTCCAGTTGCATTTTCTACAGACAGAGTGTTTCAAAACTGCTCAATCAAAAGTATGGTTTAACTCTGTTAGCTGAATGCTCAGATCAGAAAGAAGTTTCACAGAATGCTTCTGTGTAGTTTATATTTGAATTTATTCCTTTTTCCACTACTACTCTCTTAGCGCTCCAAATGTCCAGTTGCATTTTCTACAGAAAGAGTGTTCAGATCTGCTCAATCAAAAGTATGGTTTAACTCTGTTAGCTGAATGCAGAGATCAGAAAGAAGTTTCACAGAATGATTCTGTGTAGTTTATATTTGGAGACATTCCTTTTTCCACTATTACCCTCTTAGCGCTCCGAATCTCCACTTGCATTTTCTACAGAAAGAGTGTTTCAGAACGGCTCAATCAAAACTAAGGTTCAACTCTTTTAGTTGAACAAACAGAACAGAAAGAAGTTTCACACAATTCTTCTGTGTAGATTTTATTTGTAGACATTCTTTTATCCAATATAGGCCTCTTAGCGCTCAGAATGTCCAATTGCAGTTTCTACAGAAAGAGTGTTTCAGAACGGCTCAATCAAAAGTAAGGTTCAACTCTGTTAGTTGAATGCACAGAACAGAAAGAAGTTTCATACAATGCTTCTGTGTAGTTTATATTTAAACATATTCTTTTTTCCACTATTACCCACTTAGCGCTACGAATATCCAGTTGCATTTTCTACAGACAGAGTGTTTCAAAACTGCTCAATCAAAAGTATGGCTTAACTCTGTTAGCTGAATGCTCAGATCAGAAGGAAGTTTCACAGAATGCTTCTGTGTAGTTTATAATTGAATATATTCCTTTTTCCACTACTACGCTCTTAGCGCTCCAAATGTCCAGTTGCATTTTCTACAGAAAGAGTGTTCAGATCTGCTCAATCAACAGTATGGTTTAACTCTGTTAGCTGAATGCACAGATCAGAAAGAAGTTTCACCGAATGGTTCTGTGTAATTTATATTTGAAGACATTCCTTTTTCCACTATTACCCACTTAGCGCTCCGAATCTCCACTTGCATTTTCTACAAAAAGAGTGTTTCATAACTGCTCAATCAAAAATATGTTTTATCTCTGTTAACTGAATTTACAGATCAGAAATATGTTTCACAGAATGCATCTGTGTAGTATTTATTTGAAGATATTCTTTTTCCCAATGTAGGCCTCTTAGCGCTTAGCATGTCCAATTGCAGTTTCTACAGAAAGAGTGTTTCAGAACGGCTCAATCAAAAGTAAGGTTCAACTCTGTTAGTTGAATGCACAGAACAGAAAGAATTTTCACAGAATGCTACTGTGTAGTTTATATTTGAATATATTCCTTTTTCACTATTACCCTCTTAGCGCTCCGAATGTCCACTTGCATTTTCTACAGAAAGAGTGTTCAGAACTGCGCAATCAAAAGTATGGTTTAACTCTGTTAGCTTAATGAACATATCAGAAATAAGTTTCACACAATGCTTCTGTGTAGTTTTTATTTGAAGATATTATTTTTCCCAATAGAGGCCTCTTAGCGCTCAGAATGTCCAATTGCAGTTTCTACAGAAAGAGTGTTTCAGAAAGGCTCAATCAAAAGTAAGGTTCAACTCTGTTAGTTGAATGCACAGAACAGAAAGAAGTTTCATACAATGCTTCTGTGTAGTTTATATTTGAACATATTCTTTTTTCCACTATTACCCACTTAGCGCTACGAATGTCCAGTTGCATTTTCTACAGACAGAGTGTTTCAAAACTGCTCAATCAAAAGTATGGTTTAACTCTGTTAGCTGAATGCTCAGATCAGAAAGAAGTTTCACAGAATGCTTCTGTGTAGTTTATATTTGAATATATTCCTTTTTCCACTACTACTCTCTTAGCGCTCC
The DNA here is from genome assembly GCF_028878055.3 of Symphalangus syndactylus. Lineage (NCBI taxonomy): Eukaryota > Metazoa > Chordata > Mammalia > Primates > Hylobatidae > Symphalangus > Symphalangus syndactylus. Next base: position 160,019,754 of record NC_072447.2, on the reverse strand, counting down.
AAATGTCCAGTTGCATTTTCTACAGAAAGAGTGTTCATATCTGCTCAATCAAAAGTATGGTTTAACTCTGTTAGCTGAATGCACAGATCAGAAAGAAGTTTCACAGAATGATTCTGTGTAGTTTATATTTGGAGACATTCCTTTTTCCACTATTACCCTCTTAGCGCTCCGAATCTCCACTTGCATTTTCTACAGAAAGAGTGTTTCAGAACGGCTCAATCAAAACTAAGGTTCAACTCTTTTTGTTGAACAAACAGAACAGAAAGAAGTTTCACACAATTCTTCTGTGTAGATTTTATTTGTAGACATTCATTTTCCCAATATAGGCCTCTTAGCGCTCAGAATGTCCAATTGCAGTTTCTACAGAAAGAGTGTTTCCGAACGGCTCAATCAAAAGTAAGGTTCAACTCTGTTAGTTGAATGCACAGAACAGAAAGATGTTTCATACAATGCTTCTGTGTAGTTTATATTTGAACATATTCTTTTTTCCACTATTACCCACTTAGCGCTACGAATGTCCAGTTGCATTTTCTACAGACAGAGTGTTTCAAAACTGCTCAATCCAAAGTATGGTTTAACTCTGTTAGCTGAATGCTCAGATCAGAAAGAAGTTTCACAGAATGCTTCTGTGTAGTTTATATTTGAATATATTCCTTTTTCCACTACTACGCTCTTAGCGCTCCAAATGTCCAGTTGCATTTTCTACAGAAAGAGTGTTCAGATCTGCTCAATCAAAAGTATGGTTTAACTCTGTTAGCTGAATGCACAGATCATAAAGAATTTTCACCGAATTATTCTGTGTAGTTTATATTTGAAGACATTCCTTTTTCCACTATTACCCTCTTAGCACTCCGAATCTCCACTTGCATTTTCTACAAAAAGAGTGTTTCATAACTGCTCAATCAAAAATATGTTTTATCTCTGTTAACTGAATTTACAGATCAGAAATAAGTTTCACAGAATGCATCTGTGTAGTTTTTATTTGAAGATATTCTTTTTCCCAATGTAGGACTCTTAGCGCTTAGCATGTCCAATTGCAGTTTCTACAGAAAGAGTGTTTCAGAACGGCTCAATCAAAAGTAAGGTTCAACTCTGTTAGTTGAATGCACAGAACAGAAAGAATTTTCACAGAATGCTACTGTGTAGTTTATATTTGAATATATTCCTTTTTCCACTATTACCCTCTTAGCGCTCCGAATGTCCACTTGCATTTTCTACAGAAAGAGTGTTCAGAACTGCGCAATCAAAAGTATGGTTAACTCTGTTAGCTTAATGAACATATCAGAAATAAGTTTAACACAATGCTTCTGTGTAGTTTTTATTTAAAGATATTATTTTTCTCAATAGAGGCCTCTTAGCGCTCAGAATGTCCAATTGCAGTTTCTACAGAAAGAGTGTTTCAGAAAGGCTCAATCAAAGGTAAGGTTCAACTCTGTTAGTTGAATGCACAGAACAGAAAGAAGTTTCATACAATGCTTCTGTGTAGTTTATATTTGAACATATTTTTTTTCCACTATTACCCACTTAGCGCTACGAATATCCAGTTGCATTTTCTACAGACAGAGTGTTTCAAAACTGCTCAATCAATAGTATGGTTTAACTCTGTTAGCTGAATGCACAGATCAGAAAGAAGTTTCACAGAATGCTTCTGTGTAGTTTATATTTGAATATATTCCTTTTTCCACTACTACTCTCTTAGCGCTCCAAATGTCCAGTTGCATTTTCTACAGAAAGAGTGTTCAGATCTGCTCAATCAAAAGTATGTTTTAACTCTGTTAGCTGAATGCACAGATCAGAAAGAAGTTTCCCAGAATGATTCTGTGTAGTTTATATTTGGAGACCTTCCTTTTTCCACTATTAACATCTTAGCGCTCCGAATCTCCACTTGCATTTTCTACAGAAAGAGTGTTTCATAACTGCTCAATCAAAAATATGTTTTATCTCTGTTAACTGAATTTACAGATCAGAAATAAGTTTCACAGAATGCATCTGTGTAGTTTTTATTTGAAGATATTCTTTTTCCCAATATAGGCCTCTTAGCGCTTAGCATGTCCAATTGCAGTTTCTACAGAAAGAGTGTTTCAGAACGGCTCAATCAAAAGTAAGGTTCAACTCTGTTAGTTGAATGCACAGAACAGAAAGAATTTTCACAGAAGGCTACTGTGTAGTTTATATTTGAATATATTCCTTTTTCCACTATTACCCTCTTAGCGCTCCGAATGTCCACTTGCATTTTCTACAGAAGGAGTGTTCAGAACTGCGCAATCAAAAGTATGGTTTAACTGTGTTAGCTTAATGAACATATCAGAAATAAGTTTCACACAATGCTTCTGTGTAGTTTTTATTTGAAGATATTATTTTTCCCAATATAGGCCTCTTAGCGCTCAGAATGTCCAATTGCAGTTTCTACAGAAAGAGTGTTTCAGAAAGGCTCAATGAAAAGTAAGGTTCAACTCTGTTAGTTGAATGCACAGAACAGAAAGAAGTTTCATACAATGATTCTGTGTAGTTTATATTTGAACATATTCTTTTTTCCACTATTACCCACTTAGCGCTACGAATGTCCAGTTGCATTTTCTAAAGACAGAGTGTTTCAATACTGCTCAATCAAAAGTATGGTTTAACTCTGTTAGCTGAATGCTCAGATCAGAAAGAAGTTTCACAGAATGCTTCCGTGTAGTTTATATTTGAATATATTCCTTTTTCCACTACTACTCTCTTAGCGCTCCAAATGTCCAGTTGCATTTTCTACAGAAAGAGTGTTCAGATCTGCTCAATCAAAAGTATGGTTTAACTCTGTTAGCTGAATGCACAGATCGGAAAGAAGTTTCACAGAATGATTCTGTGTAGTTTATATTTGGAGACATTCCTTTTTCCACTATTACCCTCTTAGCGCTCTGAATCTCCACTTGCATTTTCTACAGAAAGAGTGTTTCAGAACGGCTCAATCAAAACTAAGGTACAACTCTTTTAGTTGAACAAACAGAACAGAAAGAAGTTTCACACAATTCTTCTGTGTAGCTTTTATTTGTAGACATTCTTTTTCCCAATATAGGCCTCTTAGCGCTCAGAATGTCCAATTGGGGTTTCTACAGAAAGAGTGTTTCAGAACGGCTCAATCAAAAGTAAGGTTCAACTCTGTAAGTTGAATGCACAGAACAGAAAGAAGTTTCATACAATGCTTCTGTGTAGTTTATATTTGAACATATTCTTTTTTCCACTATTACCCACTTAGCGCTACGAATGTCCAGTTGCATTTTCTACAGACAGAGTGTTTCAAAACTGCTCAATCAAAAGTATGGTTTAACTCTGTTAGCTGAATGCTCAGATCAGAAAGAAGTTTCACAGAATGCTTCTGTGTAGTTTATATTTGAATATGTTCCTTTTTCCACTACTACGCTCTTAGCGCTCCAAATGTCCAGTTGCATTTTCTACAGAAAGAGTGTTCAGATCTGCTCAATCAAAAGTATGGTTTAACTCTGTTAGCTGAATGCACAGATCAGAAAGAAGTTTCACCGAATGATTCTGTGTAGTTTATATTTGAAGACATTCCTTTTTCCACTATTACCCCCTTAGCGCTCCGAATCTCCACTTGCATTTTCTACAAAAACAGTGTTTCATAACTGCTCAATCAAAAATATGTTTTATCTCTGTTAACTGAATTTACAGATCATAAATAAGTTTCACAGAATGCATCTGTGTAGTTTTTATTTGAAGATATTCTTTTTCCCAATGTAGGCCTCTTAGCGCTTAGCATGTCCAATTGCAGTTTCTACAGAAAGAGTGTTTCAGAACGGCTCAATCAAAAGTAAGGTTCAACTCTGTTAGTTGAATGCACAGAACAGAAAGAATTTTCACAGAATGCTACTGTGTAGTTTATATTTGAATATATTCCTTTTTCCACTATTACCCTCTTAGCGCTCCTAATGTCCACTTGCATTTTCTACAGAAAGAGTGTTCAGAACTGCGCAATCAAAAGTATGGTTTAACTCTGTTAGCTTAATGAACATATCAGAAATAAGTTTCACACAATTCTTCTGTGTAGTTTTTATTTGAAGATATTATTTTTCCCAATAGAGGCCTCTTAGCGCTCAGAATGTCCAATTGCTGTTTCTACAGAAAGAGTGTTTCAGAAAGGCTCAATCAAAAGTAAGGTTCAACTCTGTTAGTTGAATGCACAGAACAGAAAGAAGTTTCATACAATGCTTCTGTGTAGTTTATATTTGAACATATTCTTTTTTCCACTATTACCCACTTAGCGCTACGAATGTCCAGTTGCATTTTCTACAGACAGAGTGTTTCAAAACTGCTCAATCAAAAGTGTGGTTTAACTCTGTTAGCTGAATGCTCAGATCAGAAAGAAGTTTCACAGAATGCTTCTGTGTAGTTTATATTTGAATATATTCCTTTTTCCACTACTACTCTCTTAGCGCTCCAAATGTCCAGTTGCATTTTCTACAGAAAGAGTGTTCAGATCTGCTCAATCAAATGTATGGTTTAACTCTGTTAGCTGAATGCACAGATCAGAAAGAAGTTTCACAGAATGATTCTGTGTAGTTTATATTTGGAGACATTCCTTTTTCCACTATTACCCTCTTAGCGCTCCGAATCTCCACTTGCATTTTCTACAGAAAGAGTGTTTCAGAACGGCTCAATCAAAACTAAAGTTCAACTCTTTTAGTTGAACAAACAGAACAGAAAGAATTTTCACCCAATTCTTCTGTGTAGTTTTTATTTGTAGACATTCATTCTCCCAATATAGGCCTCTTAGCGCTCAGAATGTCCAATTGCAGTTTCTACAGAAAGAGTGTTTCAGAACGGCTCAATCAAAAGTAAGGTTCAACTCTGTTAGTTGAATGCACAGAACAGAAAGAAGTTTCATACAATGCTTCTGTGTAGTTTATATTTTAACATATTCTTTTTTCCACTATTACCCACTTAGCGCTACGAATGTCCAGTTGCATTTTCTACAGACAGAGTGTTTCAAAACTGCTCAATCAAAAGTATGGTTTAACTCTGTTAGCTGAATGCTCAGATCAGAAAGAAGTTTCACAGAATGCTTCTGTGTAGTTTATATTTGAATATATTCCTTTTTCCACTGCTACTCTCTTAGCGCTCCAAATGTCCAGTTGCATTCTCTACAGAAAGAGTGTTCAGATCTGCTCAATCAAAAGTATGGTTTAACTCTGTTAGCTGAATGCACAGATCAGAAAGAAGTTTCACAGAATGATTCTGTGTAGTTTATATTTGGAGACATTCCTTTTTCCACTATTACCCTCCTAGCACTCCGAATCTCCACTTGCATTTTCTACAGAAAGAGTGTTTCAGAACGGCTCAATCAAAACTAAGGTTCAACTCTTTTAGTTGAACAAACAGAACAGAAAGAAGTTTCACAAAATTCTTCTGTGTAGATTTTATTTGTAGACATTCTTTTTCCCAATACAGGCCTCTTAGCGCTCAGAATGTCCAACTGCAGTTTCTACAGAAACAGTGTTTCAGAACGGCTCAATCAAAAGTAAGGTTCAACTCTGTTAGTTGAATGCACAGAACAGAAAGAAGTTTCATACAATGCTTCTGTGTAGTTTATATTTGAACATATTCTTTTTTCCACTATTACCCACTTAGCGCTACGAATGTCCAGTTGCATTTTCTACAGACAGAGTGTTTCAAAACTGCTCAATCAAAAGTATGGTTTAACTCTGTTAGCTGAATGCTCAGATCAGAAAGAAGTTTCACAGAATGCTTCTGTGTAGTTTACATTTGAATATATTCCTTTTTCCACTACTACGCTCTTAGCGCTCCAAATGTCCAGTTGCATTTTCTACAGAAAGAGTGTTCAGATCTGCTCAATCAAAAGTATGGTTTAACTCTGTTAGCTGAATGCACAGATCACAAAGAATTTTCACCGAATGATTCTGTGTAGTTTATATTTGAAGACATTCCTTTTTCCACTATTACCCTCTTAGCACTCCGAATCTCCACTTGCATTTTCTACAAAAAGAGTGTTTCATAACTGCTCAATCAAAAATATGTTTTATCTCCGTTAACTGAATTTACAGATCAGAAATAAGTTTCACAGAATGCATCTGTGTAGTTTTTATTTGAAGATATTCTTTTTCCCAATGTAGGCCTCTTAGCGCTTAGCATGTCCAATTGCAGTTTCTACAGAATGAGTGTTTCAGAACGGCTCAATCAAAAGTAAGGTTCAACTCTGTTAGTTGAATGCACAGAACAGAAAGAATTTTCACAGAATGCTACTGTGTAGTTTATATTTGAATATATTCCTTTTTCCACTACTATTCTCTTAGCGCCCCAAATGTCCAGTTGCATTTTCTACAGAAAGAGTGTTCAGATCTGCTCAATCTAAAGTATGATTTAACTCTGTTAGCTGAATGCACAGATCAGAAAGAAGTTTCACAGAATGATTCTGTGTAGTTTATATTTGGAGACCTTCCTTTTTCCACTATTACCATCTTAGCGCTCCGAATCTCCACTTGCATTTTCTACAGAAAGAGTGTTTCATAACTGCTCAATCAAAAATATGTTTTATCTCTGTTAACTGAATTTACAGATCAGAAATAAGTTTCACAGAATGCATCTGTGTAGTTTTTATTTGAAGATATTCTTTTTCCCAATATAGGCCTCTTAGCGCTTAGCATGTCCAATTGCAGTTTCTACAGAAAGAGTGTTTCAGAACGGCTCAATCAAAAGTAAGGTTCAACTCTGTTAGTTGAATGCACAGAACAGAAAGAATTTTCACAGAAGGCTACTGTGTAGTTTATATTTGAATATATTCCTTTTTCCACTATTACCCTCTTAGCGCTCCGAATGTCCACTTGCATTTTCTACAGAAGGAGTGTTCAGAACTGCGCAATCAAAAGTATGGTTTAACTGTGTTAGCTTAATGAACATATCAGAAATAAGTTTCACACAATGCTTCTGTGTAGTTTTTATTTGAAGATATTATTTTTCCCAATATAGGCCTCTTAGCGCTCAGAATGTCCAATTGCAGTTTCTACAGAAAGAGTGTTTCAGAAAGGCTCAATCAAAAGTAAGGTTCAACTCTGTTAGTTGAATGCACAGAACAGAAAGAAGTTTCATACAATGCTTCTGTGTAGTTTATATTTGAACATATTCTTTTTTCCACTATTACCCACTTAGCGCTACGAATGTCCAGTTGCATTTTCTAAAGACAGAGTGTTTCAATACTGCTCAATCAAAAGTATGGTTTAACTCTGTTAGCTGAATGCTCAGATCAGAAAGAAGTTTCACAGAATGCTTCTGTGTAGTTTATATTTGAATATATTCCTTTTTCCACTACTACTCTCTTAGCGCTCCAAATGTCCAGTTGCATTTTCTACAGAAAGAGTGTTCAGATCTGCTCAATCAAAAGTATGGTTTAACTCTGTTAGCTGAATGCACAGATCAGAAAGAAGTTTCACAGAATGATTCTGTGTAGTTTATATTTGGAGACATTCCTTTTTCCACTATTACCCTCTTAGCGCTCTGAATCTCCACTTGCATTTTCTACAGAAAGAGTGTTTCAGAACGGCTCAATCAAAAGTAAGGTACAACTCTGTTAGTTGAACAAACAGAACAGAAAGAAGTTTCACACAATTCTTCTGTGTAGCTTTTATTTGTAGACATTCTTTTTCCCAATATAGGCCTCTTAGCGCTCAGAATGTCCAATTGGAGTTTCTACAGAAAGAGTGTTTCAGAACGGCTCAATCAAAAGTAAGGTTCAACTCTGTAAGTTGAATGCACAGAACAGAAAGAAGTTTCATACAATGCTTCTGTGTAGTTTATATTTGAACATATTCTTTTTTCCACTATTACCCACTTAGCGCTACGAATGTCCAGTTGCATTTTCTACAGACAGAGTGTTTCAAAACTGCTCAATCAAAAGTATGGTTTAACTCTGTTAGCTGAATGCTCAGATCAGAAAGAAGTTTCACAGAATGCTTCTGTGTAGTTTATATTTGAATATATTCCTTTTTCCACTACTACGCTCTTAGCGCTCCAAATGTCCAGTTGCATTTTCTACAGAAAGAGTGTTCAGATCTGCTCAATCAAAAGTATGGTTTAACTCTGTTAGCTGAATGCACAGATCAGAAAGAAGTTTCACCGAATGATTCTGTGTAGTTTATATTTGAAGACATTCCTTTTTCCACTATTACCCCCTTAGCGCTCCGAATCTCCACTTGCATTTTCTACAAAAAGAGTGTTTCATAACTGCTCAATCAAAAATATGTTTTATCTCTGTTAACTGAATTTACAGATCAGAAATAAGTTTCACAGAATGCATCTGTGTAGTTTTTATTTGAAGATATTCTTTTTCCCAATGTAGGCCTCTTAGCGCTTAGCATGTCCAATTGCAGTTTCTACAGAAAGAGTGTTTCAGAACGGCTCAATCAAAAGTAAGGTTCAACTCTGTTAGTTGAATGCACAGAACAGAAAGAATTTTCACAGAATGCTACTGTGTAGTTTATATTTGAATATATTCCTTTTTCCACTATTACCCTCTTAGCGCTCCGAATGTCCACTTGCATTTTCTACAGAAAGAGTGTTCAGAACTGCGCAATCAAAAGTATGGTTTAACTCTGTTAGCTTAATGAACATATCAGAAATAAGTTTCACACAATTCTTCTGTGTAGTTTTTATTTGAAGATATTATTTTTCCCAATAGAGGCCTCTTAGCGCTCAGAATGTCCAATTGCTGTTTCTACAGAAAGAGTGTTTCAGAAAGGCTCAATCAAAAGTAAGGTTCAACTCTGTTAGTTGAATGCACAGAACAGAAAGAAGTTTCATACAATGCTTCTGTGTAGTTTATATTTGAACATATTCTTTTTTCCACTATAACCCACTTAGCGCTACGAATGTCCAGTTGCATTTTCTACAGACAGAGTGTTTCAAAACTGCTCAATCAAAAGTGTGGTTTAACTCTGTTAGCTGAATGCTCAGATCAGAAAGAAGTTTCACAGAATGCTTCTGTGTAGTTTATATTTGAATATATTCCTTTTTCCACTACTACTCTCTTAGCGCTCCAAATGTCCAGTTGCATTTTCTACAGAAAGAGTGTTCAGATCTGCTCAATCAAATGTATGGTTTAACTCTGTTAGCTGAATGCACAGATCAGAAAGAAGTTTCACAGAATGATTCTGTGTAGTTTATATTAGGAGACATTCCTTTTTCCACTATTACCCTCTTAGCGCTCCGAATCTCCACTTGCATTTTCTACAGAAAGAGTGTTTCAGAACGGCTCAATCAAAACTAAGGTTCAACTCTTTTAGTTGAACAAACAGAACAGAAAGAATTTTCACAGAATTCTTCTGTGTAGTTTTTATTTGTAGACATTCTTTCTCCCAATATAGGCCTCTTAGCGCTCAGAATGTCCAATTGCAGTTTCTACAGAAAGAGTGTTTCAGAACGGCTCAATCAAAAGTAAGGTTCAACTCTGTTAGTTGAATGCACAGAACAGAAAGAAGTTTCATACAATGCTTCTGTGTAGTTTATATTTGAACATATTCTTTTTTCCACTATTACCCACTTAGCGCTACGAATGTCCAGTTGCATTTTCTACAGACAGAATGTTTCAAAACTGCTCAATCAAAAGTATGGTTTAACTCTGTTAGCTGAATGCTCAGATCAGAAAGAAGTTTCACAGAATGCTTCTGTGTAGTTTATATTTGAATATATTACTTTTTCCACTACTACGCTCTTAGCGCTCCAAATGTCCAGTTGCATTTTCTACAGAAAGAATGTTCAGATCTGCTCAATCAAAAGTATGGTTTAACTCTGTTAGCTGAATGCACAGATCAGAAAGAAGTTTCACCGAATGATTCTGTGTAGTTTATATTTGAAGACATTCCTTTTTCCACTATTACCTTCTTAGCGCTCCGAATCTCCACTTGCATTTTCTACAAAAAGAGTGTTTCATAACTGCTCAATCAAAAATATGTTTTATCTCTGTTAACTGAATTTACAGATCAGAAATAAGTTTCACAGAATGCATCTGTGTAGTTTTTATTTGAAGATATTCTTTTTCCCAATATAGGCCTCTTAGCGCTTAGCATGTCCAATTGCAGTTTCTACAGAAAGAGTGTTTCAGAACGGCTCAATCAAAAGTAAGGTTCAACTCTGTTAGTTGAATGCACAGAACAGAAAGAATTTTCACAGAATGCTACTGTGTAGTTTATATTTGAATATATTCCTTTTTCCACTATTACCCTCTTAGCGCTCCGAATGTCCACTTGCATTTTCTACAGAAAGAGTGTTCAGAACTGCTCAATCAAAAGTATGGTTTAACTCTGTTAGCTTAATGAACATATCAGAAATAAGTTTCACACAATGCTTCTGTGTAGTTTTTAATGAAGATATTATTTTTCCCAATAGAGGCCTCTTAGCCCTTAGAATGTCCAATTGCAGTTTCTACAGAAAGAGTGTTTCAGAAAGGCTCAATCAAAAGTAAGCTTCAACTCTGTTAGTTGAATGCACAGAACAGAAAGAAGTTTCATACAATGCTTCTGTGTAGTTTATATTTGAACATATTCTTTTTTCCACTATTACCCACTTAGCGCTACGAATGTCCCGTTGCATTTTCTACAGACAGAGTGTTTCAAAACTGCTCAATCAAAAGTATGGTTTAACTCTGTTGGCTGAATCCTCAGATCAGAAAGAAGTTTCACAGAATGCTTCTGTGTAGTTTATATTTGAATATATTCCTTTTTCCACTACTACGCTCTTAGCGCTCCAAATGTCCAGTTGCATTTTCTACAGAAAGAGTGTTCAGATCTGCTCAACCAAAAGTATGGTTTAACTCTGTTAGCTGAATGCACAGATCAGAAAGAAGTTTCACAGAATGATTCTGTGTAGTTTATATTTGGAGACATTCCTTTTTCCACTATTACCCTCTTAGCGCTCCGAATCCCCACTTGCATTTTCTACAGAAAGAGTGTTTCAGAACGGCTCAATCAAAACTAAGGTTCAACTTTTTTAGTTGAACAAACAGAACAGAAAGAAGTTTCACAAAATTCTTCTGTGTAGTTTTTAATTGTAGACATTCTTTTTCCCAATATAGGCCTCCTAGCGCTCAGAATGTCCAATTGCAGTTTCTACAGAAAGAGTGTTTCAGAACGGCTCAATCAAAAGTAAGGTTCAACTCTGTTAGTTGAATGCACAGAACATAAAGAAGTTTCATACAATGCTTCTGTGTAGTTTATATTTGAACATATTCTTTTTTCCACTATTACGCACTTAGCGCTACGAATGTCCAGTTGCATTTTCTACAGACAGAGTGTTTCAAAACTGCTCAATCAAAAGTATGGTTTAACTCTGTTAGCTGAATGCTCAGATCAGAAAGAAGTTTCACAGAATGCTTCTGTGTAGTTTACATTTGAATATATTCCTTTTTCCACTACTACGCTCTTAGCGCTCCAAATGTCCAGTTGCATTTTCTACAGAAAGAGTGTTCAGATCTGCTCAATCAAAAGTATGGTTTAACTCTGTTAGCTGAATGCACAGATCAGAAAGAAGTTTCACCGAATGATTCTGTGTAGTTTATATTTGAAGACATTCCTTTTTCCACTATTACCCTCTTAGCGCTCCGAATCTCCACTTGCATTTTCTACAAAAAGAGTGTTTCTTAACTGCTCAATCAAAAATATGTTTTATCTCTGTTAACTGAATTTACAGATCAGAAATAAGTTTCACAGAATGCATCTGTGTAGTTTTTATTTGAAGATATTCTTTTTCCCAGTGTAGGCCTCTTAGCGCTTAGCATGTCCAATTGCAGTTTCTACAGAAAGAGTGTTTCAGAACGGCTCAATCAAAAGTAAGGTTCAACTCTGTTAGTTGAATGCACAGAACAGAAAGAATTTTCACAGAATGCTACTGTGTAGTTTATATTTGAATATATTCCTTTTTCCACTATTACCCTCTTAGCGCTCCGAATGTCCACTTGCATTTTCTACAGAAAGAGTGTTCAGAACTGCGCAATCAAAAGTATGGTTTAACTCTGTTAGCTTAATGAACATATCAGAAATAAGTTTCACACAATGCTTCTGTGTAGTTTTTATTTGAAGATATTATTTTTCCCAATATAGGCCTCTTAGCGCTCAGTATGTCCAATTGCACTTTCTACAGAAAGAGTGTTTCAGAAAGGTCAATCAAAAGTAAGGTTCAACTCTGTTAGGTGAATGCACAGAACAGAAAGAAGTTTCATACAATGCTTCTGTGTAGTTTATATTTGAACATATTCTTTTTTCCACTATTACCCACTTAGCGCTACGAATGTCCCGTTGCATTTTCTACAGACAGAGTGTTTCACAACTGCTCAATCAAAAGTATGGTTTAACTCTGTTAGCTGAATGCTCAGATCAGAAAGAAGTTTCACAGAATGCTTCTGTGTAGTTTATATTTGAATATATTCCTTTTTCCAATACTACTCTCTTAGCGCTCCAAATGTCCAGTTGCATTTTCTACAGAAAGAGTGTTCAGATCTGCTCAATCAAAAGTATGGTTTAACTCTGTTAGCTGAATGCACAGATCAGAAAGAAGTTTCACAGAATGATTCTGTGTAGTTTATATTTGGAGACATTCCTTTTTCCACTATTACCCTCTTAGCGCTCCGAATCTCCACTTGCATTTTCTACAGAAAGAGTGTTTCAGAACGGCTCAATCAAAACTAAGGTTCAACTCTTTTAGTTGAACAAACAGAACAGAAAGAAGTTTCACACAATTCTTCTGTGTAGATTTTATTTGTAGACATTCTTTTATCCAATATAGGCCTCTTAGCGCTCAGAATGTCCAATTGCAGTTTCTACAGAAAGAGTGTTTCAGAACGGCTCAATCAAAAGTAAGGTTCAACTCTGTTAGTTGAATGCACAGAACAGAAAGAAGTTTCATACAATGCTTCTGTGTAGTTTATATTTGAACATATTCTTTTTTCCACTATTACCCACTTAGCGCTACGAATATCCAGTTGCATTTTCTACAGACAGAGTGTTTCAAAACTGCTCAATCAAAAGTATGGCTTAACTCTGTTAGCTGAATGCTCAGATCAGAAGGAAGTTTCACAGAATGCTTCTGTGTAGTTTATATTTGAATATATTCCTTTTTCCACTACTACGCTCTTAGCGCTCCAAATGTCCAGTTGCATTTTCTACAGAAAGAGTGTTCAGATCTGCTCAATCAACAGTATGGTTTAACTCTGTTAGCTGAATGCACAGATCAGAAAGAAGTTTCACCGAATGGTTCTGTGTAATTTATATTTGAAGACATTCCTTTTTCCACTATTACCCACTTAGCGCTCCGAATCTCCACTTGCATTTTCTACAAAAAGAGTGTTTCATAATTGCTCAATCAAAAATATGTTTTATCTCTGTTAACTGAATTTACAGATCAGAAATAAGTTTCACAGAATGCATCTGTGTAGTTTTTATTTGAAGATATTCTTTTTCCCAATGTAGGCCTCTTAGCGCTTAGCATGTCCAATTGCAGTTTCTACAGAAAGAGTGTTTCAGAACGGCTCAATCAAAAGTAAGGTTCAACTCTGTTAGTTGAATGCACAGAACAGAAAGAATTTTCACAGAATGCTACTGTGTAGTTTATATTTGAATATATTCCTTTTTCACTATTACCCTCTTAGCGCTCCGAATGTCCACTTGCATTTTCTACAGAAAGAGTGTTCAGAACTGCGCAATCAAAAGTATGGTTTAACTCTGTTAGCTGAATGCACAGATCAGAAAGAAGTTTCACAGAATGATTCTGTGTAGTTTATATTTGAAGATATTATTTTTCCCAATAGAGGCCTCTTAGCGCTCAGAATGTCCTATTGCAGTTTCTACAGAAAGAGTGTTTCAGAACGGCTCAATCAAAAGTAAGGTTCAACTCTGTTAGTTGAATGCACAGAACAGAAAGAAGTTTCATACAATGCTTCTGTGTAGTTTATATTTGAACATATTCTTTTTTCCACTATTACCCACTTAGCGCTACGAATGTCCAGTTGCATTTTCTACAGACAGAGTGTTTCAAAACTGCTCAATCAAAAGTATGGTTTAACTCTCATAGCTGAATGCTCAGATCAGAAAGAAGTTTCACAGAATGCTTCTGTGTAGTTTATATTTGAATATATTCCTTTTTCCACTACTACTCTCTTAGCGCTCAAAATGTCCGGTTGCATTTTCTACAGAAAGAGTGTTCAGATCTGCTCAATCAAAAGTATGGTTTAACTCTGTTAGCTGAATGCACAGATCAGAAAGAAGTTTCACAGAATGATTCTGTGTAGTTTATTTTTGGAGACATTCCTTTTTCCACTATTACCCTCTTAGCGCTCCGAATCTCCACTTGCATTTTCTACAGAAAGAGTGTTTCAGAACGGCTCAATCAAAACTAAGGTTCAACTCTTTTAGTTGAACAAACAGAACAGAAAGAAGTTTCACACAATTCTTCTGTGTAGTTTTTATTTGTAGACATTCTTTTTCCCAATATAGGCCTCTTAGCGCTCAGAATGTCCAATTGCAGTTTCTACAGAAAGAGTGTTTCAGAACGGCTCAATCAAAAGTAAGGTTCAACTCTGTTAGTTGAATGCACAGAACAGAAAGAAGTTTCATACAATGCTTCTGTGTAGTTTATATTTGAACATATTCTTTTTTCCACTATTACCCACTTAGCGCTACGAATGTCCAGTTGCATTTTCTGCAGACAGAGTGTTTCAAAACTGCTCAATCAAAAGTATGGTTTAACTCTGTTAGCTGAATGCTCAGATCAGAAAGAAGTTTCACAGAATGCTTCTGTGTAGTTTATATTTGAATATATTCCTTTTTCCACTACTACGCTCTTAGCGCTCCAAATGTCCAGTTGCATTTTCTACAGAAAGAGTGTTCAGATCTGCTCAATCAAAAGTATGGTTTAACTCTGTTAGCTGAATACACAGATCAGAAAGAAGTTTCACCGAAGGATTCTGTGTAGTTTATATTTGAAGACATTCCTTTTTCCACTATTACCCCCTTAGCGCTCTGAATCTCCACTTGCGTTTTCTACAAAAAGAGTGTTTCATAACTGCTCAATCAAAAATATGTTTTATCTCTGTTAACTGAATTTACAGATCAGAAATAAGTTTCACAGAATGCATCTGTGTAGTTTTTATTTGAAGATATTCTTTTTCCCAATGTAGGCCTCTTAGCGCTTAGCATGTCCAATTGCAGTTTCTACAGAAAGAGTGTTTCAGAACGGCTCAATCAAAAGTAAGGTTCAACTCTGTTAGTTGAATGCACAGAACAGAAAGAATTTTCACAGAATGCTACTGTGTAGTTTATATTTGAATATATTCCTTTTTCCACTATTACCCTCTTAGCGCTCCGAATGTCCACTTGCATTTTCTACAGAAAGAGTGTTCAGAACTGCGCAATCAAAAGTATGGTTTAACTCTGTTAGCTTAATGAACATATCAGAAATAAGTTTCACACAATGCTTCTGTGTAGTTTTTATTTGAAGATATTATTTTTCCCAATAGAGGCCTCTTAGCGCTCAGAATGTCCAATTGTAGTTTCTACAGAAAGAGTGTTTCAGAACGGCTCAATCAAAAGTAAGGTTCAACTATGTTAGTTGAATGCACAGAACAGAAAGAAGTTTCATACAATGCTTCTGTGTAGTTTATATTTGAACATATTCTTTTTTCCACTATTACCCACTTAGCGCTACGAATGTCCAGTTGCATTTTCTACAGACAGAGTGTTTCAAAACTGCTCAATCAAAAGTATGGTTTAACTCTGTTAGCTGAATGCTCAGATCAGAAAGAAGTTTCACAGAATGCTTCTGTGTAGTTTATATTTGAATATATTCATTTTTCCACTACTACGCTCTTAGCGCTCCAAATGTCCAGTTGCATTTTCTACAGAAAGAGTGTTCAGATCTGCTCAATCAAAAGTATGGTTTAACACTGTTAGCTGAATGCACAGATCAGAAAGAAGTTTCACCGAATGATTCTGTGTAGTTTATATTTGAAGACAGTCCTTTTTCCACTATTACCCTCTTAGCGCTCCGAATCTCCACTTGCATTTTCTACAAAAAGAGTGTTTCATAACTGCTCAATCAAAAATATGTTTTATCTCTGTTAACTGAATTTACAGATCAGAAATAAGTTTCACAGAATGCATCTGTGTAGTTTTTATTTGAAGATATTCTTTTTTCCAGTGTAGGCCTCTTAGCGCTTAGCATGTCCAATTGCAGTTTCTACAGAAAGAGTGTTTCAGAACGGCTCAATCAAAAGTAAGGTTCAACTCTGTTAGTTGAATGCACAGAACAGAAAGAATTTTCACAGAATGCTACTGTGTAGTTTATATTTGAATATATTCCTTTTTCCACTATTACCCTCTTAGCGCTCCGAATGTCCACTTGCATTTTCTACAGAAAGAGTGTTCAGAACTGCGCAATCAAAAGTATGGTTTAACTCTGTTAGCTTAATGAACATATCAGAAATAAGTTTCACACAATGCTTCTGTGTAGTTTTTATTTGAAGATATTATTTTTCCCAATAGAGGCCTCTTAGCGCTCAGAATGTCCAATTGCAGTTTCTACAGAAAGAGTGTTTCAGAACGGCTCAATCAAAAGTAAGGTTCAACTCTGTTAGTTGAATGCACAGAACAGAAAGAAGTTTCATACAATGCTTCTGTGTAGTTTATATTTGAACATATTCATTTTTCCACTATTACCCACTTAGCGCTACGAATGTCCAGTTGCATTTTCTACAGACAGAGTGTTTCAAAACTGCTCAATCAAAAGTATGGTTTAACTCTCTTAGCTGAATGCTCAGATTAGAAAGAAGTTTCACAGAATGCTTCTGTGTAGTTTATATTTGAATATATTCCTTTTTCCACTACTACTCTCTTAGCGCTCCAAATGTCCGGTTGCATTTTCTACAGAAAGAGTGTTCAGATCTGCTCAATCAAAAGTATGGTTTAACTCTGTTAGCTGAATGCACAGATCAGAAAGAAGTTTCACAGAATGATTCTGTGTAGTTTATATTTGGAGACATTCCTTTTTCCACTATTACCCTCTTAGCGCTCCGAATCTCCACTTGCATTTTCTACAGAAAGAGTGTTTCAGAACGGCTCAATCAAAACTAAGGTTCAACTCTTTTAGTTGAACAAACAGAACCGAAAGAAGTTTCACACAATTCTTCTGTGTAGTTTTTATTTGTAGACATTCTTTTTCCCAATATAGGCCTCTTAGCGCTCAGAATGTCCAATTGCAGTTTCTACAGAAAGAGTGTTTCAGAACGGCTCAATCAAAAGTAAGGTTCAACTCTGTTAGTTGAATGCACAGAACAGAAAGAAGTTTCATACAATGCTTCTGTGTAGTTTATATTTGAACATATTCTTTTTTCCACTATTACCCACTTAGCGCTACGAATGTGCATTTGCATTTTCTACAGACAGAGTGTTTCAAAACTGCTCAATCAAAAGTATGGTTTAACTCTGTTAGCTGAATGCTCAAATCAGAAAGAAGTTTCACAGAATGCTTCTGTGTAGTTTATATTTGAATATATTCCTTTTTCCACTAATACGCTCTTAGCGCTCCAAAGGTCCAGTTGCATTTTCTACAGAAAGAGTGTTCAGATCTGCTCAATCAACAGTATGGTTTAACTCTGTTAGCTTAATGCACAGATCAGAAAGAAGTTTCACCGAATGGTTCTGTGTAATTTATATTTGAAGACATTCCTTTTTCCACTATTACCCACTTAGCGCTCCGAATCTCCACTTGCATTTTCTACAAAAAGAGTGTTTCATAACTGCTCAATCAAAAATATGTTTTATCTCTGTTAACTGAATTTACAGATCAGAAATAAGTTTCACAGAATGCATCTGTGTAGTTTTTATTTGAAGATATTCTTTTTCCCAATGTAGGCCTCTTAGCGCTTAGCATGTCCAATTGCAGTTTCTACAGAAAGAGTGTTTCAGAACGGCTCAATCAAAAGTAAGGTTCAACTCTGTTAGTTGAATGCACAGAACAGAAAGAATTTTCACAGAATGCTACTGTGTAGTTTATATTTGAATATATTCCTTTTTCACTATTACCCTCTTAGCGCTCCGAATGTCCACTTGCATTTTCTACAGAAAGAGTGTTCAGAACTGCGCAATCAAAGTATGGTTTAACTCTGTTAGCTGAATGCACAGATCAGAAAGAAGTTTCACAGAATGATTCTGTGTAGTTTATATTTGAAGATATTATTTTTCCCAATAGAGGCCTCTTAGCGCTCAGAATGTCCTATTGCAGTTTCTACAGAAAGAGTGTTTCAGAACGGCTCAATCAAAAGTAAGGTTCAACTCTGTTAGTTGAATGCACAGAACAGAAAGAAGTTTCATACAATGCTTCTGTGTAGTTTATATTTGAACATATTCTTTTTTCCACTATTACCCACTTAGCGCTACGAATGTCCAGTTGCATTTTCTACAGACAGAGTGTTTCAAAACTGCTCAATCAAAAGTATGGTTTAACTCTCTTAGCTGAATGCTCAGATCAGAAAGAAGTTTCACAGAATGCTTCTGTGTAGTTTATATTTGAATATATTCCTTTTTCCACTACTACTCTCTTAGCGCTCCAAATGTCCGGTTGCATTTTCTACAGAAAGAGTGTTCAGATCTGCTCAATCAAAAGTATGGTTTAACTCTGTTAGCTGAATGCACAGATCAGAAAGAAGTTTCACAGAATGATTCTGTGTAGTTTATTTTTGGAGACATTCCTTTTTCCACTATTACCCTCTTAGCGCTCCGAATCTCCACTTGCATTTTCTACAGAAAGAGTGTTTCAGAACGGCTCAATCAAAACTAAGGTTCAACTCTTTTAGTTGAACAAACAGAACAGAAAGAAGTTTCACACAATTCTTCTGTGTAGTTTTTATTTGTAGACATTCTTTTTCCCAATATAGGCCTCTTAGCGCTCAGAATGTCCAATTGCAGTTTCTACAGAAAGAGTGTTTCAGAACGGCTCAATCAAAAGTAAGGTTCAACTCTGTTAGTTGAATGCACAGAACAGAAAGAAGTTTCATACAATGCTTCTGTGTAGTTTATATTTGAACATATTCTTTTTTCCACTATTACCCACTTAGCGCTACGAATGTCCAGTTGCATTTTCTACAGACAGAGTGTTTCAAAACGGCTCAATCAAAAGTATGGTTTAACTCTGTTAGCTGAATGCTCAGATCAGAAAGAAGTTTCACAGAATGCTTCTGTGTAGTTTATATTTGAATATATTCATTTTTCCACTACTACGCTCTTAGCGCTCCAAATGTCCAGTTGCATTTTCTACAGAAAGAGTGTTCAGATCTGCTCAATCAAAAGTATGGTTTAACACTGTTAGCTGAATGCACAGATCAGAAAGAAGTTTCACCGAATGATTCTGTGTAGTTTATATTTGAAGACAGTCCTTTTTCCACTATTACCCTCTTAGCGCTCCGAATCTCCACTTGCATTTTCTACAAAAAGAGTGTTTCATAACTGCTCAATCAAAAATATGTTTTATCTCTGTTAACTGAATTTACAGATCAGAAATAAGTTTCACAGAATGCATCTGTGTAGTTTTTATTTGAAGATATTCTTTTTTCCAGTGTAGGCCTCTTAGCGCTTAGCATGTCCAATTGCAGTTTCTACAGAAAGAGTGTTTCAGAACGGCTCAATCAAAAGTAAGGTTCAACTCTGTTAGTTGAATGCACAGAACAGAAAGAATTTTCACAGAATGCTACTGTGTAGTTTATATTTGAATATATTCCTTTTTCCACTATTACCCTCTTAGCGCTCCGAATGTCCACTTGCATTTTCTACAGAAAGAGTGTTCAGAACTGCGCAATCAAAAGTATGGTTTAACTCTGTTAGCTTAATGAACATATCAGAAATAAGTTTCACACAATGCTTCTGTGTAGTTTTTATTTGAAGATATTATTTTTCCCAATAGAGGCCTCTTAGCGCTCAGAATGTCCAATTGCAGTTTCTACAGAAAGAGTGTTTCAGAACGGCTCAATCAAAAGTAAGGTTCAACTCTGTTAGTTGAATGCACAGAACAGAAAGAAGTTTCATACAATGCTTCTGTGTAGTTTATATTTGAACATATTCATTTTTCCACTATTACCCACTTAGCGCTACGAATGTCCAGTTGCATTTTCTACAGACAGAGTGTTTCAAAACTGCTCAATCAAAAGTATGGTTTAACTCTCTTAGCTGAATGCTCAGATTAGAAAGAAGTTTCACAGAATGCTTCTGTGTAGTTTATATTTGAATATATTCCTTTTTCCACTACTACTCTCTTAGCGCTCCAAATGTCCGGTTGCATTTTCTACAGAAAGAGTGTTCAGATCTGCTCAATCAAAAGTATGGTTTAACTCTGTTAGCTGAATGCACAGATCAGAAAGAAGTTTCACAGAATGATTCTGTGTAGTTTATATTTGGAGACATTCCTTTTTCCACTATTACCCTCTTAGCGCTCCGAATCTCCACTTGCATTTTCTACAGAAAGAGTGTTTCAGAACGGCTCAATCAAAACTAAGGTTCAACTCTTTTAGTTGAACAAACAGAACCGAAAGAAGTTTCACACAATTCTTCTGTGTAGTTTTTATTTGTAGACATTCTTTTTCCCAATATAGGCCTCTTAGCGCTCAGAATGTCCAATTGCAGTTTCTACAGAAAGAGTGTTTCAGAACGGCTCAATCAAAAGTAAGGTTCAACTCTGTTAGTTGAATGCACAGAACAGAAAGAAGTTTCATACAATGCTTCTGTGTAGTTTATATTTGAACATATTCTTTTTTCCACTATTACCCACTTAGCGCTACGAATGTGCATTTGCATTTTCTACAGACAGAGTGTTTCAAAACTGCTCAATCAAAAGTATGGTTTAACTCTGTTAGCTGAATGCTCAAATCAGAAAGAAGTTTCACAGAATGCTTCTGTGTAGTTTATATTTGAATATATTCCTTTTTCCACTAATACGCTCTTAGCGCTCCAAAGGTCCAGTTGCATTTTCTACAGAAAGAGTGTTCAGATCTGCTCAATCAACAGTATGGTTTAACTCTGTTAGCTTAATGCACAGATCAGAAAGAAGTTTCACCGAATGGTTCTGTGTAATTTATATTTGAAGACATTCCTTTTTCCACTATTACCCACTTAGCGCTCCGAATCTCCACTTGCATTTTCTACAAAAAGAGTGTTTCATAACTGCTCAATCAAAAATATGTTTTATCTCTGTTAACTGAATTTACAGATCAGAAATAAGTTTCACAGAATGCATCTGTGTAGTTTTTATTTGAAGATATTCTTTTTCCCAATGTAGGCCTCTTAGCGCTTAGCATGTCCAATTGCAGTTTCTACAGAAAGAGTGTTTCAGAACGGCTCAATCAAAAGTAAGGTTCAACTCTGTTAGTTGAATGCACAGAACAGAAAGAATTTTCACAGAATGCTACTGTGTAGTTTATATTTGAATATATTCCTTTTTCACTATTACCCTCTTAGCGCTCCGAATGTCCACTTGCATTTTCTACAGAAAGAGTGTTCAGAACTGCGCAATCAAAAGTATGGTTTAACTCTGTTAGCTGAATGCACAGATCAGAAAGAAGTTTCACAGAATGATTCTGTGTAGTTTATATTTGAAGATATTATTTTTCCCAATAGAGGCCTCTTAGCGCTCAGAATGTCCTATTGCAGTTTCTACAGAAAGAGTGTTTCAGAACGGCTCAATCAAAAGTAAGGTTCAACTCTGTTAGTTGAATGCACAGAACAGAAAGAAGTTTCATACAATGCTTCTGTGTAGTTTATATTTGAACATATTCTTTTTTCCACTATTACCCACTTAGCGCTACGAATGTCCAGTTGCATTTTCTACAGACAGAGTGTTTCAAAACTGCTCAATCAAAAGTATGGTTTAACTCTCTTAGCTGAATGCTCAGATCAGAAAGAAGTTTCACAGAATGCTTCTGTGTAGTTTATATTTGAATATATTCCTTTTTCCACTACTACTCTCTTAGCGCTCCAAATGTCCGGTTGCATTTTCTACAGAAAGAGTGTTCAGATCTGCTCAATCAAAAGTATGGTTTAACACTGTTAGCTGAATGCACAGATCAGAAAGAAGTTTCACAGAATGATTCTGTGTAGTTTATTTTTGGAGACATTCCTTTTTCCACTATTACACTCTTAGCGCTCCGAATCTCCACTTGCATTTTCTACAGAAAGAGTGTTTCAGAACGGCTCAATCAAAACTAAGGTTCAACTCTTTTAGTTGAACAAACAGAACAGAAAGAAGTTTCACACAATTCTTCTGTGTAGTTTTTATTTGTAGACATTCTTTTTCCCAATATAGGCCTCTTAGCGCTCAGAATGTCCAATTGCAGTTTCTACAGAAAGAGTGTTTCAGAACGGCTCAATCAAAAGTAAGGTTCAACTCTGTTAGTTGAATGCACAGAACAGAAAGAAGTTTCATACAATGCTTCTGTGTAGTTTATATTTGAACATATTCTTTTTTCCACTATTACCCACTTAGCGCTACGAATGTCCAGTTGCATTTTCTGCAGACAGAGTGTTTCAAAACTGCTCAATCAAAAGTATGGTTTAACTCTGTTAGCTGAATGCTCAGATCAGAAAGAAGTTTCACAGAATGCTTCTGTGTAGTTTATATTTGAATATATTCCTTTTTCCACTACTACGCTCTTAGCGCTCCAAATGTCCAGTTGCATTTTCTACAGAAAGAGTGTTCAGATCTGCTCAATCAAAAGTATGGTTTAACTCTGTTAGCTGAATACACAGATCAGAAAGAAGTTTCACCGAATGATTCTGTGTAGTTTATATTTGAAGACATTCCTTTTTCCACTATTACCCCCTTAGCGCTCCGAATCTCCACTTGCGTTTTCTACAAAAAGAGTGTTTCATAACTGCTCAATCAAAAATATGTTTTATCTCTGTTAACTGAATTTACAGATCAGAAATAAGTTTCACAGAATGCATCTGTGTAGTTTTTATTTGAAGATATTCTTTTTCCCAATGTAGGCCTCTTAGCGCTTAGCATGTCCAATTGCAGTTTCTACAGAAAGAGTGTTTCAGAACGGCTCAATCAAAAGTAAGGTTCAACTCTGTTAGTTGAATGCACAGAACAGAAAGAATTTTCACAGAATGCTACTGTGTAGTTTATATTTGAATATATTCCTTTTTCCACTATTACCCTCTTAGCGCTCCGAATGTCCACTTGCATTTTCTACATAAAGAGTGTTCAGAACTGCGCAATCAAAAGTATGGTTTAACTCTGTTAGCTTAATGAACATATCAGAAATAAGTTTCACACAATGCTTCTGTGTAGTTTTTATTTGAAGATATTATTTTTCCCAATAGAGGCCTCTTAGCGCTCAGAATGTCCAATTGCAGTTTCTACAGAAAGAGTGTTTCAGAACGGCTCAATCAAAAGTAAGGTTCAACTATGTTAGTTGAATGCACAGAACAGAAAGAAGTTTCATACAATGCTTCTGTGTAGTTTATATTTGAACATATTCTTTTTTCCACTATTACCCACTTAGCGCTACGAATGTCCAGTTGCATTTTCTACAGACAGAGTGTTTCAAAACTGCTCAATCAAAAGTATGGTTTAACTCTGTTAGCTGAATGCTCAGATCAGAAAGAAGTTTCACAGAATGCTTCTGTGTAGTTTATATTTGAATATATTCATTTTTCCACTACTACGCTCTTAGCGCTCCAAATGTCCAGTTGCATTTTCTACAGAAAGAGTGTTCAGATCTGCTCAATCAAAAGTATGGTTTAACACTGTTAGCTGAATGCACAGATCAGAAAGAAGTTTCACCGAATGATTCTGTGTAGTTTATATTTGAAGACAGTCCTTTTTCCACTATTACCCTCTTAGCGCTCCGAATCTCCACTTGCATTTTCTACAAAAAGAGTGTTTCATAACTGCTCAATCAAAAATATGTTTTATCTCTGTTAACTGAATTTACAGATCAGAAATAAGTTTCACAGAATGCATCTGTGTAGTTTTTATTTGAAGATATTCTTTTTTCCAGTGTAGGCCTCTTAGTGCTTAGCATGTCCAATTGCAGTTTCTACAGAAAGAGTGTTTCAGAACGGCTCAATCAAAAGTAAGGTTCAACTCTGTTAGTTGAATGCACAGAACAGAAAGAATTTTCACAGAATGCTACTGTGTAGTTTATATTTGAATATATTCCTTTTTCCACTATTACCCTCTTAGCGCTCCGAATGTCCACTTGCATTTTCTACAGAAAGAGTGTTCAGAACTGCGCAATCAAAAGTATGTTTTAACTCTGTTAGCTTAATGAACATATCAGAAATAAGTTTCACACAATGCTTCTGTGTAGTTTTTATTTGAAGATATTATTTTTCCCAATAGAGGCCTCTTAGCGCTCAGAATGTCCAATTGCAGTTTCTACAGAAAGAGTGTTTCAGAACGGCTCAATCAAAAGTAAGGTTCAACTCTGTTAGTTGAATGCACAGAACAGAAAGAAGTTTCATACAATGCTTCTGTGTAGTTTATATTTGAACATATTCTTTTTTCCACTATTACCCACTTAGCGCTACGAATGTCCAGTTGCATTTTCTACAGACAGAGTGTTTCAAAACTGCTCAATCAAAAGTATGGTTTAACTCTCTTAGCTGAATGCTCAGATTAGAAAGAAGTTTCACAGAATGCTTCTGTGTAGTTTATATTTGAATATATTCCTTTTTCCACTACTACTCTCTTAGCGCTCCAAATGTCCGGTTGCATTTTCTACAGAAAGAGTGTTCAGATCTGCTCAATCAAAAGTATGGTTTAACTCTGTTAGCTGAATGCACAGATCAGAAAGAAGTTTCACAGAATGATTCTGTGTAGTTTATTTTTGGAGACATTCCTTTTTCCACTATTACCCTCTTAGCGCTCCGAATCTCCACTTGCATTTTCTACAGAAAGAGTGTTTCAGAACGGCTCAATCAAAACTAAGGTTCAACTCTTTTAGTTGAACAAACAGAACCGAAAGAAGTTTCACACAATTCTTCTGTGTAGTTTTTATTTGTAGACATTCTTTTTCCCAATATAGGCCTCTTAGCGCTCAGAATGTCCAATTGCAGTTTCTACAGAAAGAGTGTTTCAGAACGGCTCAATCAAAAGTAAGGTTCAACTCTGTTAGTTGAATGCACAGAACAGAAAGAAGTTTCATACAATGCTTCTGTGTAGTTTATATTTGAACATATTCTTTTTTCCACTATTACCCACTTAGCGCTACGAATGTCCAGTTGCATTTTCTGCAGACAGAGTGTTTCAAAACTGCTCAATCAAAAGTATGGTTTAACTCTGTTAGCTGAATGCTCAGATCAGAAAGAAGTTTCACAGAATGCTTCTGTGTAGTTTATATTTGAATATATTCCTTTTTCCACTACTACGCTCTTAGCGCTCCAAAGGTCCAGTTGCATTTTCTACAGAAAGAGTGTTCAGTTCTGCTCAATCAAAAGTATGGTTTAACTCTGTTAGCTGAATGCACAGATCAGAAAGAAGTTTCACCGAATGATTCTGTGTAGTTTATATTTGAAGACATTCCTTTTTCCACTATTACCCTCTTAGCGCTCCGAATCTCCACTTGCATTTTCTACAAAAAGAGTGTTTCATGACTGCTCAATCAAAAATATGTTTTATCTCTGTTAACTGAATTTACAGATCAGAAATAAGTTTCACAGAATGCATCTGTGTAGTTTTTATTTGAAGATATTCTTTTTTCCAGTGTAGGCCTCTTAGCGCTTAGCATGTCCAATTGCAGTTTCTACAGAAAGAGTGTTTCAGAACGGCTCAATCAAAAGTAAGGTTCAACTCTGTTAGTTGAATGCACAGAACAGAAAGAATTTTCACAGAATGCTACTGTGTAGTTTATATTTGAATATATTCCTTTTTCCACTATTACCCTCTTAGCGCTCCGAATGTCCACTTGCATTTTCTACAGAAAGAGTGTTCAGAACTGCGCAATCAAAAGTATGGTTTAACTCTGTTAGCTTAATGAACATATCAGAAATAAGTTTCACACAATGCTTCTGTGTAGTTTTTATTTGAAGATATTATTTTTCCCAATAGAGGCCTCTTAGCGCTCAGAATGTCCAATTGCAGTTTCTACAGAAAGAGTGTTTCAGAACGGCTCAATCAAAAGTAAGGTTCAACTCTGTTAGTTGAATGCACAGAACAGAAAGAAGTTTCATACAATGCTTCTGTGTAGTTTATATTTGAACATATTCTTTTTTCCACTATTACCCACTTAGCGCTACGAATGTCCAGTTGCATTTTCTACAGACAGAGTGTTTCAAAACTGCTCAATCAAAAGTATGGTTTAACTCTCTTAGCTGAAAGCTCAGATCAGAAAGAAGTTTCACAGAATGCTTCCGTGTAGTTTATATTTGAATATATTCCTTTTTCCACTACTACTCTCTTAGCGCTCCAAATGTCCGGTTGCATTTTCCACAGAAACAGTGTTCAGATCTGCTCAATCAAAAGTATGGTTTAACTCTGTTAGCTGAATGCACAGATCAGAAAGAAGTTTCACAGAATGATTCTGTGTAGTTTATATTTGGAGACATTCCTTTTTCCACTATTACCCTCTTAGCGCTCCGAATCTCCACTTGCATTTTCTACAGAAAGATTGTTTCAGAACGGCTCAATCAAAACTAAGGTTCAACTCTTTTAGTTGAACAAACAGAACCGAAAGAAGTTTCACACAATTCTTCTGTGTAGTTTTTATTTGTAGACATTCTTTTTCCCAATATAGGCCTCTTAGCGCTCAGAATGTCCAATTGCAGTTTCTACAGAAAGAGTGTTTCAGAACGGCTCAATCAAAAGTAAGGTTCAACTCTGTTAGTTGAATGCACAGAACAGAAAGAAGTTTCATACAATGCTTCTGTGTAGTTTATATTTGAACATATTCTTTTTTCCACTATTACCCACTTAGCGCTACGAATGTGCATTTGCATTTTCTACAGACAGAGTGTTTCAAAACTGCTCAATCAAAAGTATGGTTTAACTCTGTTAGCTGAATGCTCAAATCAGAAAGAAGTTTCACAGAATGCTTCTGTGTAGTTTATATTTGAATATATTCCTTTTTCCACTAATACGCTCTTAGCGCTCCAAAGGTCCAGTTGCATTTT
The DNA here is from genome assembly GCF_028878055.3 of Symphalangus syndactylus. Lineage (NCBI taxonomy): Eukaryota > Metazoa > Chordata > Mammalia > Primates > Hylobatidae > Symphalangus > Symphalangus syndactylus. The sequence goes on along the minus strand of NC_072447.2, from coordinate 159,992,602 downwards.
CTACAGAAAGAGTGTTCAGATCTGCTCAATCAAAAGTATGGTTTAACTCTGTTAGCTGAATGCACAGATAAGAAAGAAGTTTCACCGAATGATTCTGTGTAGTTTATATTTGAAGACATTCCTTTTTCCACTATTACCCTCTTAGCGCTCCGAATCTCCACTTGCATTTTCTACAAAAAGAGTGTTTCATAACTGCTCAATCAAAAATATGTTTTATCTCTGTTAACTGAATTTACAGATCAGAAATATGTTTCACAGAATGCATCTGTGTAGTTTTTATTTGAAGATATTCTTTTTCCCAATGTAGGCCTCTTAGCGCTTAGCATGTCCAATTGCAGTTTCTACAGAAAGAGTGTTTCAGAACGGCTCAATCAAAAGTAAGGTTCAACTCTGTTAGTTGAATGCACAGAACAGAAAGAATTTTCACAGAATGCTACTGTGTAGTTTATATTTGAATATATTCCTTTTTCCACTATTACCCTCTTAGCGCTCCGAATGTCCACTTGCATTTTCTACAGAAAGAGTGTTCAGAACTGCGCAATCAAAAGTATGGTTTAACTCTGTTAGCTTAATGAACATATCAGAAATAAGTTTCACACAATGCTTCTGTGTAGTTTTTATTTGAAGATATTATTTTTCCCAATAGAGGCCTCTTAGCGCTCAGAATGTCCAATTGCAGTTTCTACAGAAAGAGTGTTTCAGAAAGGCTCAATCAAAAGTAAGGTTCAACTCTGTTAGTTGAATGCACAGAACAGAAAGAAGTTTCATACAATGCTTCTGTGTAGTTTATATTTGAACATATTCTTTTTTCCACTAATACCCACTTAGCGCTACGAATGTCCAGTTGCATTTTCTACAGACAGAGTGTTTCAAAACTGCTCAATCAAAAGTATGGTTTAACTCTGTTAGCTGAATGCTCAGATCAGAAAGAAGTTTCACAGAATGCTTCTGTGTAGTTTATATTTGAATATATTCCTTTTTCCACTACTACTCTCTTAGCGCTGCAAATGTCCAGTTGCATTTTCTACAGAAAGAGTGTTCAGATCTGCTCAATCAAAAGTATGGTTTAACACTGTTAGCTGAATGCACAGATCAGAAAGAAGTTTCACAGAATGATTCTGTGTAGTTTATATTTGGAGACATTCCTTTTTCCACTATTACCCTCTTAGCGCTCCGAATCTCCACTTGCATTTTCTACAGAAAGTGTGTTTCAGAACGGCTCAATCAAAACTAAGGTTCAACTCTTTTAGTTGAACAAACAGAACAGAAAGAAGTTTCACACAATTCTTCTGTGTAGTTTTTATTTGTAGACATTCTTTTTCCCAATATAGGCCTCTTAGCGCTCAGAATGTCCAATTGCAGTTTCTACAGAAAGAGTGTTTCAGAACGGCTCAATCAAAAGTAAGGTTCAACTCTGTTAGTTGAATGCACAGAACAGAAAGAAGTTTCATACAATGCTTCTGTGTAGTTTATATTTGAACATATTCTTTTTTCCACTATTACCCACTTAGCGCTACGAATGTCCAGTTGCATTTTCTACAGACAGAGTGTTTCAAAACTGCTCAATCAAAAGTATGGTTTAACTCTGTTAGCTGAATGCTCAGATCAGAAAGAAGTTTCACAGAATGCTTCTGTGTAGTTTATATTTGAATATATTCCTTTTTCCACTACTACGCTCTTAGCGCTCCAAATGTCCAGTTGCATTTTCTACAGAAAGAGTGTTCAGATCTGCTCAATCAAAAGTATGGTTTAACTCTGTTAGCTGAATGCACAGATCAGAAAGAAGTTTCACCGAATGATTCTGTGTAGTTTATATTTGAAGACATTCCTTTTTCCACTATTACCCACTTAGCGCTCCGAATCTCCACTTGCATTTTCTACAAAAAGAGTGTTTCATAACTGCTCAATCAAAAATATGTTTTAACTCTGTTAACTGAATTTACAGATCAGAAATAAGTTTCACAGAATGCATCTGTGTAGTTTTTATTTGAAGATATTCTTTTTCCCAATATAGGCCTCTTAGCGCTTAGCATGTCCAATTGCAGTTTCTACAGAAAGAGTGTTTCAGAACGGCTCAATCAAAAGTAAGGTTCAACTCTGTTAGTTGAATGCACAGAACAGAAAGAATTTTCACAGAATGCTACTGTGTAGTTTATATTTGAATATATTCCTTTTTCCACTATTACCCTCTTAGCGCTCCGAATGTCCACTTGCATTTTCTACAGAAAGAGTGTTCAGAACTGCGCAATCAAAAGTATGGTTTAACTCTGTTAGCTTAATGAACATATCAGAAATAAGTTTCACACAATGCTTCTGTGTAGTTTTTATTTGAAGATATTATTTTTCCCAATAGAGGCCACTTAGCGCTCAGAATGTCCAATTGCAGTTTCTACAGAAAGAGTGTTTCCGAAAGGCTCAATCAAAAGTAAGGTTCACCTCTGTTAGTTGCATGCACAGAACAGAAAGTAGTTTCATACAATGCTTCTGTGTAGTTTATATTTGAACATATTCTTTTTTCCACTATTACCCACTTAGTGCTACGAATGTCCAGTTGCATTTTCTACAGACAGAGTGTTTCAAAACTGCTCAATCAAAAGTATGGTTTAACTCTGTTAGCTGAATGCTCAGATCAGAAAGAAGTTTCACAGAATGCTTCTGTGTAGTTTATATTTGAATATATTCCTTTTTTAATCTACTACTCTCTTAGCGCTCCAAATGTCCATTTGCATTTTCTACAGAAAGAGTGTTCAGATCTGCTCAATCAAAAGTATGGTTTAACTCTTTTAGCTGAATGCACAGATCAGAAAGAAGTTTCACAGAATGATTCTGTGTAGTTTATATTTGGAGACATTCCTTTTTCCACTATTACCCTCTTAGCGCTCCGAATCTCCACTTGCATTTTCTACAGAAAGAGTGCTTCATAACTGCTCAATCAAAAATATGTTTTATCTCTGTTAACTGAATTTACAGATCAGAAATAAGTTTCACAGAATGCATCTGTGTAATTTTTATTTGAAGATATTCTTTTTCCCAATGTAGGCCTCTTAGCGCTTAGCATGTCCAATTGCAGTTTCTACAGAAAGAATGTTTCAGAACGGCTCAATCAAAAGTAAGGTTCAACTCTGTTAGTTGAATGCACAGAACAGAAAGAATTTTCACAGAATGCTACTGTGTAGTTTATATTTGAATATATTCCTTTTTCCACTATTACCCTCTTAGCGCTCCGAATGTCCACTTGCATTTTCTACAGAAAGAGTGTTCAGAACTGCGCAATCAAAAGTATGGTTTAACTCTGTTAGCTTAATGAACATATCAGAAATAAGTTTCACACAATGCTTCTGTGTAGTTTTTATTTGAAGATATTATTTTTCCCAATAGAATCCTCTTAGCGCTCAGAATGTCCAATTGCAGTTTCTACAGAAAGAGTGTTCAGATCTGCTCAATCAAAAGTATGGTTTAACTCTGTTAGCTGAATGCACAGATCAGAAAGTAGTTTCACAGAATGATTCTGTGTAGTTTATATTTGGAGACATTCCTTTTTCCACTATTACCTTCTTAGCGCTCCGAATCTCCACTTGCATTTTCTACAGAAAGTGTGTTTCAGAACGGCTCAATCAAAACTAAGGTTCAATTCTTTTAGTTGAACAAACAGAACAGAAAGAAGTTTCACACAATTCTTCTGTGTAGTTTTTATTTGTAGACATTCTTTTTCCCAATATAGGCCTCTTATCGCTCAGAATGTCCAATTGCAGTTTCTACAGAAAGAGTGTTTCAGAACGGCTCAATCAAAAGTAAGGTTCAACTCTGTTAGTTGAATGCACAGAACAGAAAGAAATTTCATACAATGCTTCTGTGTAGTTTATATTTGAACCTATTCTTTTTTCCACTATTACCTACTTAGCGCTACGAATGTCCAGTTGCATTTTCTACAGACAGAGTGTTTCAAAACTGCTCAATCAAAAGTATGGTTTAACTCTGTTAGCTGAATGCTCAGATCAGAAAGAAATTTCACAGAATGATTCTCTGTAGTTTATATTTGAATATATTCCTTTTTCCACTACTACGCTCTTAGTGCTCCAAATGTCCAGTTGCATTTTCTACAGAAAGAGTGTTCAGATCTGCTCAATCAAAAGTATGGTTTAACTCTGTTAGCTGAATGCACAGATCAGAAAGAAGTTTCACCGAATGATTCTGTGTAGTTTATATTTGAAGACATTCCTTTTTCCACTATTACCCTCTTAGCGCTCCGAATCTCCACTTGCATTTTCTACAAAAAGAGTGTTTCATAACTGCTCAATCAAAAATATGTTTTATCTCTGTTAACTGAATTTACAGATCAGAAATAAGTTTCACAGAATGCATCTGTGTAGTTTTTATTTGAAGATATTCTTTTTCCCAATGTAGGCCTCTTAGCGCTTAGCATGTCCAATTGCAGTTTCTACAGAAAGAGTGTTTCAGAACGGCTCAATCAAAAGTAAGGTTCAACTCTGTTAGTTGAATGCACAGAACAGAAAGAATTTTCACAAAATGCTACTGTGTAGTTTATATATGAATATATTCCTTTTTCCACTATAACCCTCTTAGCGCTCGGAATGTCCACTTGCATTTTCTACAGAAAGAGTGTTCAGAACTGCGCAATCAAAAGTATGGTTTAACTCTGTTAGCTTAATGAACATATCAGAAATAAGTTTCACACAATGCTTCTGTGTAGTTTTTATTTGAAGATATTATTTTTCCCAATAGAGGCCTCTTAGCGCTCAGAATGTCCAATTGCAGTTTCTACAGAAAGAGTGTTTCCGAAAGGCTCAATCAAAAGTAAGGTTCAACTCTGTTAGTTGAATGCACAGAACAGAAAGAAGTTTCATACAATGCTTCTGTGTAGTTTATATTTGAACATATTCTTTTTTCCACTATTACCCACTTAGCGCTACGAATGTCCAGTTGCATTTTCTACAGACAGAGTGTTTCAAAACTGCTCAATCAAAAGTATGGTTAAACTCTGTTAGCTGAATGCTCAGATCAGAAAGAAGTTTCACAGAATGCTTCTGTGTAGTTTATATTTGAATATATTCCTTTTTCCACTACTACTCTCTTAGCGCTCCAAATGTCCAGTTGCATTTTCTACAGAAAGAGTGTTCAGATCTGCTCAATCAAAAGTATCGTTTAACTCTGTTAGCTGAATGCACAGATCAGAAAGAAGTTTCACAGAATGATTCTGTGTAGTTTATATTTGGAGACATTCCTTTTTCCACTATTACCCTCTTAGCGCTCCGAATCTCCACTTGCATTTTCTACAGAAAGAGTGTTTCAGAACGGCTCAATCAAAACTAAGGTTCAACTCTTTTAGTTGAACAAACAGAACAGAAAGAAGTTTCACACAATTCTTCTGTGTAGTTTTTATTTGTAGACATTCTTTTTCCCAATATAGGCCTCTTAGCGCTCAGAATGTCCAATTGCAGTTTCTACAGAAAGAGTGTTTCAGAACGGCTCTATCAAAAGTAAGGTTCAACTCTGTTAGTTGAATGCACAGAACAGAAAGAAGTTTCATACAATGCTTCTGTGTAGTTTATATTTGAACATATTCTTTTTTCCACGATTACCCACTTAGCGCTACGAATGTCCAGTTGCATTTTCTACAGACAGAGTGTTTCAAAACTGCTCAATCAAAAGTATGGTTTAACTCTGTTAGCTGAATGCTCAGATCAGAAAGAAGTTTCACAGAATGCTTCTGTGTAGTTTATATTTGAATATATTCCTTTTTCCACTACTACTCTCTTAGCGCTCCAAATGTCCAGTTGCATTTTCTACAGAAAGAGTGTTCAGATCTGCTCAATCAAAAGTATGGTTTAATTCTGTTAGCTGAATGCACAGATCAGAAAGAAGTTTCACAGAATGATTCTGTGTAGTTTATATTTGGAGACATTCCTTTTTCCACTATTACCCTCTTAGCGCTCCGAATCTCCACTTGCATTTTCTACAGAAAGTGTGTTTCAGAACGGCTCAATCAAAATTAAGGTTCAACTCTTTTAGTTGAACAAACAGAACAGAAAGAAGTTTCACACAATTCTTCTGTGTAGTTTTTATTTGTAGACATTCTTTTTCCCAATATAGGCCTCTTAGCGCTCAGAATGTCCAATTGCAGTTTCTACAGAAAGAGTGTTTCAGAACGGCTCAATCAAAAGTAAGGTTCAACTCTGTTAGTTGAATGCACAGAACAGAAAGAAGTTTCATACAATGCTTCTGTGTAGTTTATATTTGAACATATTCTTTTTTCCACTATTACCCACTTAGCGCTACGAATGTCCAGTTGCATTTTCTACAGACAGAGTGTTTCAAAACTGCTCAATCAAAAGTATGGTTTAACTCTGTTAGCTGAATGCTCAGATCAGAAAGAAGTTTCACAGAATGCTTCTGTGTAGTTTATATTTGAATATATTCCTTTTTCCACTACTACGCTCTTAGCGCTCCAAATGTCCAGTTGCATTTTCTACAGAAAGAGTGTTCAGATCTGCTCAATCAAAATATGGTTTAACTCTGTTAGCTGAATGCACAGATCAGAAGGAAGTTTCACCGAATGATTCTGTGTAGTTTATATTTGGAGACATTCCTTTTTCCACTAGTACCCTCTTAGCGCTCCGAATCTCCACTTGCATTTTCTACAAAAAGAGTGTTTCATAACTGCTCAATCAAAAATATGTTTTATCTCTGTTAACTGAATTTACAGATCAGAAATAAGTTTCACTGAATGCATCTGTGTAGTTTTTATTTGAAGATATTCTTTTTCCCAATGTAGGCCTCTTAGCGCTTAGCATGTCCAATTGCAGTTTCTACAGAAAGAGTGTTTCAGAACGGCTCAATCAAAAGTAAGGTTCAACTCTGTTAGTTGAATGCACAGAACAGAAAGAATTTTCACAGAATGCTACTGTGTAGTTTATATATGAATATATTCCTTTTTCCACTATAACCCTCTTAGCGCTCGGAATGTCCACTTGCATTTTCTACAGAAAGAGTGTTCAGAACTGCGCAATCAAAAGTATGGTTTAACTCTGTTAGCTTAATGAACATATCAGAAATAAGTTTCACACAATGCTTCTGTGTAGTTTTTATTTGAAGATATTATTTTTCCCAATAGAGGCCTCTTAGCGCTCAGAATGTCCAATTGCAGTTTCTACAGAAAGAGTGTTTCCGAAAGGCTCAATCAAAAGTAAGGTTCAACTCTGTTAGTTGAATGCACAGAACAGAAAGAAGTTTCATACAATGCTTCTGTGTAGTTTATATTTGAACATATTCTTTTTTCCACAATTACCCACTTAGCGCTACGAATGTCCAGTTGCATTTTCTACAGACAGAGTGTTTCAAAACTGCTCAATCAAAAGTATGGTTTAACTCTGTTAGCTGAATGCTCAGATCAGAAAGAAGTTTCACAGAATGCTTCTGTGTAGTTTATATTTGAATATATTCCTTTTTCCACTACTACTCTCTTAGCGCTCCAAATGTCCAGTTGCATTTTCTACAGAAAGAGTGTTCAGATCTGCTCAATCAAAAGTATCGTTTAACTCTGTTAGCTGAATGCACAGATCAGAAAGAAGTTTCACAGAATGATTCTGTGTAGTTTATATTTGGAGACATTCCTTTTTCCACTAATACCCTCTTAGCGCTCCGAATCTCCACTTGCATTTTCTACAGAAAGAGTGTTTCAGAACGGCTCAATCAAAACTAAGGTTCAACTCTTTTAGTTGAACAAACAGAACAGAAAGAAGTTTCACACAATTCTTCTGTGTAGTTTTTATTTGTAGACATTCTTTTTCCCAATATAGGCCTCTTAGCGCTCAGAATGTCCAATTGCAGTTTCTACAGAAAGAGTGTTTCAGAACGGCTCTATCAAAAGTAAGGTTCAACTCTGTTAGTTGAATGCACAGAACAGAAAGAAGTTTCATACAATGCTTCTGTGTAGTTTATATTTGAACATATTCTTTTTTCCACGATTACCCACTTAGCGCTACGAATGTCCAGTTGCATTTTCTACAGACAGAGTGTTTCAAAACTGCTCAATCAAAAGTATGGTTTAACTCTGTTAGCTGAATGCTCAGATCAGAAAGAAGTTTCACAGAATGCTTCTGTGTAGTTTATATTTGAATATATTCCTTTTTCCACTACTACTCTCTTAGCGCTCCAAATGTCCAGTTGCATTTTCTACAGAAAGAGTGTTCAGATCTGCTCAATCAAAAGTATGGTTTAATTCTGTTAGCTGAATGCACAGATCAGAAAGAAGTTTCACAGAATGATTCTGTGTAGTTTATATTTGGAGACATTCCTTTTTCCACTATTACCCTCTTAGCGCTCCGAATCTCCACTTGCATTTTCTACAGAAAGTGTGTTTCAGAACGGCTCAATCAAAATAAAGGTTCAACTCTTTTAGTTGAACAAACAGAACAGAAAGAAGTTTCACACAATTCTTCTGTGTAGTTTTTATTTGTAGACATTCTTTTTCCCAATATAGGCCTCTTAGCGCTCAGAATGTCCAATTGCAGTTTCTACAGAAAGAGTGTTTCAGAACGGCTCAATCAAAAGTAAGGTTCAACTCTGTTAGTTGAATGCACAGAACAGAAAGAAGTTTCATACAATGCTTCTGTGTAGTTTATATTTGAACATATTCTTTTTTCCACTATTACCCACTTAGCGCTACGAATGTCCAGTTGCATTTTCTACAGACAGAGTGTTTCAAAACTGCTCAATCAAAAGTATGGTTTAACTCTGTTAGCTGAATGCTCAGATCAGAAAGAAGTTTCACAGAATGCTTCTGTGTAGTTTATATTTGAATATATTCCTTTTTCCACTACTACGCTCTTAGCGCTCCAAATGTCCAGTTGCATTTTCTACAGAAAGAGTGTTCAGATCTGCTCAATCAAAATATGGTTTAACTCTGTTAGCTGAATGCACAGATCAGAAGGAAGTTTCACCGAATGATTCTGTGTAGTTTATATTTGGAGACATTCCTTTTTCCACTAGTACCCTCTTAGCGCTCCGAATCTCCACTTGCATTTTCTACAAAAAGAGTGTTTCATAACTGCTCAATCAAAAATATGTTTTATCTCTGTTAACTGAATTTACAGATCAGAAATAAGTTTCACTGAATGCATCTGTGTAGTTTTTATTTGAAGATATTCTTTTTCCCAATGTAGGCCTCTTAGCGCTTAGCATGTCCAATTGCAGTTTCTACAGAAAGAGTGTTTCAGAACGGCTCAATCAAAAGTAAGGTTCAACTCTGTTAGTTGAATGCACAGAACAGAAAGAATTTTCACAGAATGCTACTGTGTAGTTTATATATGAATATATTCCTTTTTCCACTATAACCCTCTTAGCGCTCGGAATGTCCACTTGCATTTTCTACAGAAAGAGTGTTCAGAACTGCGCAATCAAAAGTATGGTTTAACTCTGTTAGCTTAATGAACATATCAGAAATAAGTTTCACACAATGCTTCTGTGTAGTTTTTATTTGAAGATATTATTTTTCCCAATAGAGGCCTCTTAGCGCTCAGAATGTCCAATTGCAGTTTCTACAGAAAGAGTGTTTCCGAAAGGCTCAATCAAAAGTAAGGTTCAACTCTGTTAGTTGAATGCACAGAACAGAAAGAAGTTTCATACAATGCTTCTGTGTAGTTTATATTTGAACATATTCTTTTTTCCACAATTACCCACTTAGCGCTACGAATGTCCAGTTGCATTTTCTACAGACAGAGTGTTTCAAAACTGCTCAATCAAAAGTATGGTTTAACTCTGTTAGCTGAATGCTCAGATCAGAAAGAAGTTTCACAGAATGCTTCTGTGTAGTTTATATTTGAATATATTCCTTTTTCCACTACTACTCTCTTAGCGCTCCAAATGTCCAGTTGCATTTTCTACAGAAAGAGTGTTCAGATCTGCTCAATCAAAAGTATCGTTTAACTCTGTTAGCTGAATGCACAGATCAGAAAGAAGTTTCACAGAATGATTCTGTGTAGTTTATATTTGGAGACATTCCTTTTTCCACTAATACCCTCTTAGCGCTCCGAATCTCCACTTGCATTTTCTACAGAAAGAGTGTTTCAGAACGGCTCAATCAAAACTAAGGTTCAACTCTTTTAGTTGAACAAACAGAACAGAAAGAAGTTTCACACAATTCTTCTGTGTAGTTTTTATTTGTAGACATTCTTTTTCCCAATATAGGCCTCTTAGCGCTCAGAATGTCCAATTGCAGTTTCTACAGAAAGAGTGTTTCAGAACGGCTCTATCAAAAGTAAGGTTCAACTCTGTTAGTTGAATGCACAGAACAGAAAGAAGTTTCATACAATGCTTCTGTGTAGTTTATATTTGAACATATTCTTTTTTCCACGATTACCCACTTAGCGCTACGAATGTCCAGTTGCATTTTCTACAGACAGAGTGTTTCAAAACTGCTCAATCAAAAGTATGGTTTAACTCTGTTAGCTGAATGCTCAGATCAGAAAGAAGTTTCACAGAATGCTTCTGTGTAGTTTATATTTGAATATATTCCTTTTTCCACTACTACTCTCTTAGCGCTCCAAATGTCCAGTTGCATTTTCTACAGAAAGAGTGTTCAGATCTGCTCAATCAAAAGTATGGTTTAATTCTGTTAGCTGAATGCACAGATCAGAAAGAAGTTTCACAGAATGATTCTGTGTAGTTTATATTTGGAGACATTCCTTTTTCCACTATTACCCTCTTAGCGCTCCGAATCTCCACTTGCATTTTCTACAGAAAGTGTGTTTCAGAACGGCTCAATCAAAATAAAGGTTCAACTCTTTTAGTTGAACAAACAGAACAGAAAGAAGTTTCACACAATTCTTCTGTGTAGTTTTTATTTGTAGACATTCTTTTTCCCAATATAGGCCTCTTAGCGCTCAGAATGTCCAATTGCAGTTTCTACAGAAAGAGTGTTTCAGAACGGCTCAATCAAAAGTAAGGTTCAACTCTGTTAGTTGAATGCACAGAACAGAAAGAAGTTTCATACAATGCTTCTGTGTAGTTTATATTTGAACATATTCTTTTTTCCACTATTACCCACTTAGCGCTACGAATGTCCAGTTGCATTTTCTACAGACAGAGTGTTTCAAAACTGCTCAATCAAAAGTATGGTTTAACTCTGTTAGCTGAATGCTCAGATCAGAAAGAAGTTTCACAGAATGCTTCTGTGTAGTTTATATTTGAATATATTCCTTTTTCCACTACTACGCTCTTAGCGCTCCAAATGTCCAGTTGCATTTTCTACAGAAAGAGTGTTCAGATCTGCTCAATCAAAATATGGTTTAACTCTGTTAGCTGAATGCACAGATCAGAAGGAAGTTTCACCGAATGATTCTGTGTAGTTTATATTTGGAGACATTCCTTTTTCCACTAGTACCCTCTTAGCGCTCCGAATCTCCACTTGCATTTTCTACAAAAAGAGTGTTTCATAACTGCTCAATCAAAAATATGTTTTATCTCTGTTAACTGAATTTACAGATCAGAAATAAGTTTCACTGAATGCATCTGTGTAGTTTTTATTTGAAGATATTCTTTTTCCCAATGTAGGCCTCTTAGCGCTTAGCATGTCCAATTGCAGTTTCTACAGAAAGAGTGTTTCAGAACGGCTCAATCAAAAGTAAGGTTCAACTCTGTTAGTTGAATGCACAGAACAGAAAGAATTTTCACAGAATGCTACTGTGTAGTTTATATATGAATATATTCCTTTTTCCACTATAACCCTCTTAGCGCTCGGAATGTCCACTTGCATTTTCTACAGAAAGAGTGTTCAGAACTGCGCAATCAAAAGTATGGTTTAACTCTGTTAGCTTAATGAACATATCAGAAATAAGTTTCACACAATGCTTCTGTGTAGTTTTTATTTGAAGATATTATTTTTCCCAATAGAGGCCTCTTAGCGCTCAGAATGTCCAATTGCAGTTTCTACAGAAAGAGTGTTTCCGAAAGGCTCAATCAAAAGTAAGGTTCAACTCTGTTAGTTGAATGCACAGAACAGAAAGAAGTTTCATACAATGCTTCTGTGTAGTTTATATTTGAACATATTCTTATTTCCACAATTACCCACTTAGCGCTACGAATGTCCAGTTGCATTTTCTACAGACAGAGTGTTTCAAAACTGCTCAATCAAAAGTATGGTTTAACTCTGTTAGCTGAATGCTCAGATCAGAAAGAAGTTTCACAGAATGCTTCTGTGTAGTTTATATTTGAATATATTCCTTTTTCCACTACTACTCTCTTAGCGCTCCAAATGTCCAGTTGCATTTTCTACAGAAAGAGTGTTCAGATCTGCTCAATCAAAAGTATCGTTTAACTCTGTTAGCTGAATGCACAGATCAGAAAGAAGTTTCACAGAATGATTCTGTGTAGTTTATATTTGGAGACATTCCTTTTTCCACTAATACCCTCTTAGCGCTCCGAATCTCCACTTGCATTTTCTACAGAAAGAGTGTTTCAGAACGGCTCAATCAAAACTAAGGTTCAACTCTTTTAGTTGAACAAACAGAACAGATAGAAGTTTCACACAATTCTTCTGTGTAGTTTTTATTTGTAGACATTCTTTTTCCCAATATAGGCCTCTTAGCGCTCAGAATGTCCAATTGCAGTTTCTACAGAAAGAGTGTTTCAGAACGGCTCAATCAAAAGTAAGGTTCAACTCTGTTAGTTGAATGCACAGAACAGAAAGAAGTTTCATACAATGCTTCTGTGTAGTTTATATTTGAACATATTCTTTTTTCCACTATTACCCACTTAGCGCTACGAATGTCCAGTTGCATTTTCTACAGACAGAGTGTTTCAAAACTGCACAATCAAAAGTATGGTTTAACTCTGTTAGCTGAATGCTCAGATCAGAAAGAAGTTTCACAGAATGCTTCTGTGTAGTTTATATTTGAATATATTCCTTTTTCCACTACTACTCTCTTAGCGCTCCAAATGTCCAGTTGCATTTTCTACAGAAAGAGTGTTCAGATCTGCTCAATCAAAAGTATGGTTTAATTCTGTTAGCTGAATGCACAGATCAGAAAGAAGTTTCACAGAATGATTCTGTGTAGTTTATATTTGGAGACATTCCTTTTTCCACTATTACCCTCTTAGCGCTCCGAATCTCCACTTGCATTTTCTACAGAAAGTGTGTTTCAGAACGGCTCAATCAAAACTAAGGTTCAACTCTTTTAGTTGAACAAACAGAACAGAAAGAAGTTTCACACAATTCTTCTGTGTAGTTTTTATTTGTAGACATTCTTTTTCCCAATATAGGCCTCTTAGCGCTCAGAATGTCCAATTGCAGTTTCTACAGAAAGAGTGTTTCAGAACGGCTCAATCAAAAGTAAGGTTCAACTCTGTTAGTTGAATGCACAGAACAGAAAGTAGTTTCATACAATGCTTCTGTGTAGTTTATATTTGAACATATTCATTTTTCCTCTATTACCTACTTAGCGCTACGAATGTCCAGTTGCATTTTCTACAGACAGAGTGTTTCAAAACTGCTCAATCAAAAGTATGGTTTAACTCTGTTAGCTGAATGCTCAGATCAGAAAGAAATTTCACAGAATGCTTCTCTGTAGTTTATATTTGAATATATTCCTTTTTCCACTACTACGCTCTTAGCGCTCCAAATGTCCAGTTGCATTTTCTACAGAAAGAGTGTTCAGATCTGCTCAATCAAAAGTATGGTTTAACTCTGTTAGCTGAATGCACAGATCAGAAAGAAGTTTCACCGAATGATTCTGTGTAGTTTATATTTGAAGACATTCCTTTTTCCACTATTACCCTCTTAGCGCTCCGAATCTCCACTTGCATTTTCTACAAAAAGTGTGTTTCATAAGTGCTCAATCAAAAATATGTTTTATCTCTGTTAACTGAATTTACAGATCAGAAATAAGTTTCACAGAATGCATCTGTGTAGTTTTTATTTGAAGATATTCTTTTTCCCAATGTAGGCCTCTTAGCGCTTAGCATGTCCAATTGCAGTTTCTACAGAAAGAGTGTTTCAGAACGGCTCAATCAAAAGTAAGGTTCAACTCTGTTAGTTGAATGCACAGAACAGAAAGAATTTTCACAGAATGCTACTGTGTAGTTTATATTTGAATATATTCCTTTTTCCACTACAACCCTCTTAGCGCTCGGAATGTCCACTTGCATTTTCTACAGAAAGAGTGTTCAGAACTGCGCAATCAAAAGTATGGTTTAACTCTGTTAGCTTAATGAACATATCAGAAATAAGTTTCACACAATGCTTCTGTGTAGTTTTTATTTGAAGATATTATTTTTCCCAATAGAGGCCTCTTAGCGCTCAGAATGTCCAATTGCAGTTTCTACAGAAAGAGTGTTTCCGAAAGGCTCAATCAAAAGTAAGGTTCAACTCTGTTAGTTGAATGCACAGAACAGAAAGAAGTTTCATACAATGCTTCTGTGTAGTTTATATTTGAACATATTCTTTTTTCCACTATTACCCACTTAGCGCTACGAATGTCCAGTTGCATTTTCTACAGACAGAGTGTTTCAAAACTGCTCAATCAAAAGTATGGTTTAACTCTGTTAGCTGAATGCTCAGATCAGAAAAAAGTTTCACAGAATGCTTCTGTGTAGTTTATATTTGAATATATTCCTTTTTCCACTACTACTCTCTTAGCGCTCCAAATGTCCAGTTGCATTTTCTACAGAAAGAGTGTTCAGATCTGCTCAATCAAAAGTATCGTTTAACTCTGTTAGCTGAATGCACAGATCAGAAAGAAGTTTCACAGAATGATTCTGTGTAGTTTATATTTGGAGACATTCCTTTTTCCACTATTACCCTCTTAGCGCTCCGAATTTTCACAGAATGCTACTGTGTAGTTTATATTTGAATATATTCCTTTTTCCACTATTACCCTCTTAGCGCTCCGAATGTCCACTTGCATTTTCTACAGAAAGAGTGTTCAGAAATGCGCAATCAAAAGTATGGTTTAACTCTGTTAGCTTAATGAACATATCAGAAATAAGTTTCACACAATGCTTCTGTGTAGTTTTTATTTGAAGATATTATTTTTCCCAATAGAGGCCTCTTAGCGCTCAGAATGTCCAATTTCGGTTTCTACAGAAGGAGTGTTTCCGAAAGGCTCAATCAAAAGTAAGGTTCAACTCTGTTAGTTGAATGCACAGAACAGAAAGAAGTTTCATACAATGCTTCTGTGTAGTTTATATTTGAACATATTCTTTTTTCCACTATTACCCACTTAGCGCTACGAATGTCCAGTTGCATTTTCTACAGACAGAGTGTTTCAAAACTGCTCAATCAAAAGTATGGTTTAACTCTGTTAGCTGAATGCTCAGATCAGAAAGAAGTTTCACAGAATGCTTCTGTGTAGTTTATATTTGAATATATTCCTTTTTCCACTACTACTCTCTTAGCGCTCCAAATGTCCAGTTGCATTTTCTACAGAAAGAGTGTTCAGATGTGCTCAATCAAAAGTATGGTTTAACCCTGTTAGCTGAATGCACAGATCAGAAAGAAGTTTCACAGAATGATTCTGTGTAGTTTATATTTGGAGACATTCCTTTTTCCACTATTACCCTCTTAGCGCTCCGAATCTCCACTTGCATTTTCTACAGAAAGAGTGTTTCAGAACGGCTCAATCAAAACTAAGGTTCAACTCTTTTAGTTGAACAAACAGAACAGAAAGAAGTTTCACACAATTCTTCTGTGTAGTTTTTATTTGTAGACATTCTTTTTCCCAATATAGGCCTGTTTGCGCTCAGAATGTCCAATTGCAGTTTCTACAGAAAGAGTGTTTCAGAACGGCTCAATCAAAAGTAAGGTTCAACTCTGTTAGTTGAATGCACAGAACAGAAAGAAGTTTCATACAATGCTTCTGTGTAGTTTATATTTGAACATATTCTTTTTTCCACTATTACCCACTTTGCGCTACGAATATCCAGTTGCATTTTCTACAGACATAGTGTTTCAAAACTGCTCAATCAAAAGTATGGTTTAACTCTGTTAGCTGAATGCTCAGATCAGAAAGAAGTTTCACAGAATGCTTCTGTGTAGTTTATATTTGAATATATTCCTTTTTCCACTACTACGCTCTTAGCGCTCCAAATGTCCAGTTGCATTTTCTACAGAAAGAGTGTTCAGATCTGCTCAATCAAATGTATGGTTTAACTCTGTTAGCTGAATGCACAGATCAGAAAGAAGTTTCACCGAATGATTCTGTGTAGTTTATATTTGAAGACATTCCTTTTTCCACTAGTACCCTCTTAGCGCTCCGAATCTCCACTTGCATTTTCTACAAAAAGAGTGTTTCATAACTGCTCAATCAAAAATATGTTTTATCTCTTTTAACTGAATTTACAGATCAGAAATAATTTTCACAGAATGCATCTGTGTAGTTTATATTTGAAGATATTCTTTTTCCCAATGTAGGCCTCTTAGCGCTTAGCATGTCCAATTGCAGTTTCTACAGAAAGAGTGTTTCAGAACGGCTCAATCAAAAGTAAGGTTCAACTCTGTTAGTTGAATGCACAGAACAGAAAGTATTTTCACAGAATGCTACTGTGTAGTTTATATTTGAATATATTCCTTTTTCCACTATTACCCTCTTAGCGCTCCGAATGTCCACTTGCATTTTCTACAGAAAGAGTGTTCAGAACTGCGCAATCAAAAGTATGGTTTAACTCTGTTAGCTTAATGAACATATCAGAAATAAGTTTCACATAATGCTTCTGTGTAGTTTTTATTTGAAGATATTATTTTTCCCAATAGAGGCCTCTTAGCGCTCAGAATGTCCAATTGCAGTTTCTACAGAAAGAGCGTTTCAGAACGGCTCAATCAAAAGTAAGGTTCAACTCTGTTAGTTGAATGCACAGAACAGAAAGAAGTTTCATACAATGCTTCTGTGTAGTTTATATTTGAACATATTCTTTTTTCCACTATTACCCACTTAGCGCTACGAATGTCCAGTTGCATTTTCTACAGACAGAGTGTTTCAAAACTGCTCAATCAAAAGTATGGTTTAACTCTGTTAGCTGAATGCTCAGATCAGAAAGAAGTTTCACAGAATGCTTCTGTGTAGTTTATATTTGAATATATTCCTTTTTCCACTACTACTCTCTTAGCGCTCCAAATGTCCAGTTGCATTATCTACAGAAAGAGTGTTCAGATCTGCTCAATCAAAAGTATGGTTTAACTCTGTTAGCTGAATGCACAGATCAGAAAGAAGTTTCACAGAATGATTCTGTGTAGTTTATATTTGGAGACATTCCTTTTTCCACTATTACCCTGTTAGCGCTCCGAATCTCCACTTGCATTTTCTACAGAAAGAGTGTTTCAGAACGGCTCAATCAAAACTAAGGTTCAACTCTTTTAGATGAACAAACAGAACAGAAAGAAGTTTCACACAATTCTTCTGTGTAGTTTTTATTTGTAGACATTCTTTTTCCCAATATAGGCCTCCTAGCGCTCAGAATGTCCAATTGCAGTTTCTACAGAAAGAGTGTTTCAGAACGGCTCAATCAAAAGTAAGGTTCAACTCTGTTAGTTGAATGCACAGAACAGAAAGAAGTTTCACAGAATGCTACTGTGTAGTTTATATTTGAATATATTCCTTTTTCCACTATTACCCTCTTAGCGCTCCGAATGTCCACTTGCATTTTCTACAGAAAGAGTGTTCAGAACTGCGCAATCAAAAGTATGGTTTAACTCTGTTAGCTTAATGAACATATCAGAAATAAATTTCACACAATGCTTCTGTGTAGTTTTTATTTGAAGATATTATTTTTCCCAATAGAGGCCTCTTAGCGCTCAGAATGTCCAATTGCAGTTTCTACAGAAAGAGTGTTTCCGAAAGGCTCAATCAAATGTAAGGTTCAACTCTGTTAGTTGAATGCACAGAACAGAAAGAAGTTTCATACAATGCTTCTGTGTAGTTTATATTTGAACATATTCTTTTTTCCACTATTACCCACTTAGCGCTACGAATGTCCAGTTGCATTTTCTACAGACAGAGTGTTTCAAAACTGCTCAATCAAAAGTATGGTTTCACTCTGTTAGCTGAATGCTCAGATCAGAAAGAAGTTTCACAGAATGCTTCTGTGTAGTTTATATTTGAATATATTCCTTTTTCCACTACTACTCTCTTAACGCTCCAAATGTCCAGTTGCATTTTCTACAGAAAGAGTGTTCAGATCTGCTCAATCAAAAGTATGGTTTAACTCTGTTAGCTGAATGCACAGATCAGAAGGAAGTTTCACAGAATGATTCTGTGTAGTTTATATTTGGAGACATTCCTTTTTCCACTATTACCCTCTTAGCGCTCCGAATCTCCACTTGCATTTTCTACAGAAAGAGTGTTTCAGAACGGCTCAATCAAAACTAGGGTTCAACACTTTTAGTTGAACAAACAGAACAGAAAGAAGTTTCACACAATTCTTCTGTGTAGTTTTTATTTGTAGACATTCTTTTTCCCAATATAGGCCTCTTTGCGCTCAGAATGTCCAATTGCAGTTTCTACAGAAAGAGTGTTTCAGAACGGCTCAATCAAAAGCAAGGTTCAACTCTGTTAGTTGAATGCACAGAACAGAAAGAAGTTTCATACAATGCTTCTCTGTAGTTTATATATGAACATATTCTTTTTTCCACTATTACCCACTTAGCGCTACGAATGTCCAGTTGCATTTTCTACAGACAGAGTGTTTCAAAACTGCTCAATCAAAAGTATGGTTTAACTCCGTTAGCTGAATGCTCAGATCAGAAAGAAGTTTCACAGAATGCTTCTGTGTAGTTTATATTTGAATATATTCCTTTTTCCACTACTACGCTCTTAGCGCTCCAAATGTCCAGTTGCATTTTCTACAGAAAGAGTGTTCAGATCTGCTCAATCAAAAGTATGGTTTAACCCTGTTAGCTGAATGCACAGATCAGAAAGAAGTTTCACCGAATGATTCTTTGTAGTTTATATTTGAAGACATTCCTTTTTCCACTATTACCCTCTTAGCGCTCCGAATCTCCACTTGCATTTTCTACAAAAAGAGTGTTTCATAACTGCTCAATCAAAAATATGTTTTATCTCTGTTAACTGAATTTACAGATCAGAAATAAGTTTCACAGAATGCATCTGTGTAGTTTTTATTTGAAGATATTCTTTTTCCCAATGTAGGCCTCTTAGCGCTTAGCATGTCCAATTGCAGTTTCTACAGAAAGAGTGTTTCAGAACGGCTCAATCAAAAGTAAGGTTCAACTCTGTTAGTTGAATGCACAGAACAGAAAGAAGTTTCACAGAATGCTACTGTGTAGTTTATATTTGAATATATTCCTTTTTCCACTATTACCCTCTTAGCGCTCGGAATGTCCACTTGCATTTTCTACAGAAAGAGTGTTCAAAACTGCGCAATCAAAAGTATGGTTTAACTCTGTTAGCTTAATGAACATTTCAGAAATAAATTTCACACAATGCTTCTGTGTAATTTTTATTTGAAGATATTATTTTCCCAATAGAGGCCTCTTAGCGCTCAGAATGTCCAATTGCAGTTTCTACAGAAAGAGTGTTTCCGAAAGGCTCAATCAAAAGTAAGGTTCAACTCTGTTAGTTGAATGCACAGAACAGAAAGAAGTTTCATACAATGCTTCTGTGTAGTTTATATTTGAACATATTCTTTTTTCCACTATTACCCACTTTGCGCTACGAATGTCCAGTTGCATTTTCTACAGACAGAGTGTTTCAAAACTGCTCAATCAAAAGTATGGTTTAACTCTGTTAGCTGAATGCTCAGATCAGAAAGAAGTTTCACAGAATGCTTCTGTGTAGTTTATATTTGAATATATTCCTTTTTCCACTACTACTCTCTTAGCGCTCCAAATGTCAGGTTGCATTTTCTACAGAAATAGTGTTCAGATCGGCTCAATCAAAAGTATGGTTTAAATCTGTTAGCTGAATGCACAGATCAGAAAGAAGTTTCACAGAATGATTCTGTGTAGTTTATATTTGGAGACATTCCTTTTTCCACTATTACCCCCTTAACGCTCCGAATCTCCACTTGCATTTTCTACAGAAAGAGTGTTTCAGAACGGCTCAATCAAAACTAAGGTTCAACTCTTTTAGTTGAACAAACAGAACAGAAAGAAGTTTCACACAATTCTTCTGTGTAGTTTTTATTTGTAGACATTCTTTTTCCCAATATAGGCCTCTTTGCGCTCAGAATGTCCAATTGCAGTTTCTACAGAAAGAGTGTTTCAGAACGGCTCAATCAAAAGTAAGGTTCAACTCTGTTAGTTGAATGCACAGAACAGAAAGAAGTTTCATACAATGCTTCTGTGTAGTTTATATTTGAACATATTCTTTTTTCCACTATTACCCACTTAGCGCTACGAATGTCCAGTTGCATTTTCTACAGACAGAGTGTTTCAAAACTGCTCAATCAAAAGTATGGTTTAACTCTGTTAGCTGAATGCTCAGATGAGAAAGAAGTTTCACAGAATGCTTCTGTGTAGTTTATATTTGAATATATTCCTTTTTCCACTACTACTCTCTTAGCGCTCCAAATGTGCAGTTGCATTTTCTACAGAAAGAGTGTTCAGATCTGCTCAATCAAAAGTATGGTTTAACTCTGTTAGCTGAATGCACAGATCAGAAAGAAGTTTCACAGAATGATTCTGTGTAGTTTATATTTGGAGACATTCCTTTTTCCACTATTACCCTCTTAGCGCTCCGAATCTCCACTTGCATTTTCTACAGAAAGAGTGTTTCAGAACGGCTCAATCAAAACTAAGGTTCAACTCTTTTAGTTGAACAAACAGAACAGAAAGAAGTTTCACACAATTCTTCTGTGTAGTTTTTATTTGTAGACATTCTTTTTCCCAATATAGGCCTCTTAGCGCTCAGAATGTCCAATTGCAGTTTCTACAGAAAGAGTGTTACAGAACGGCTCAATCAAAACTAAGGTTCAACTCTTTTAGTTGAACAAACAGAACAGAAAGAAGTTTCACACAATCCTTCTGTGTAGTTTTTATTTGTAAACATTCTTTTTCCCAATATAGGCCTCTTAGCGCTCAGAATGTCCAATTGCAGTTTCTACAGAAAGAGTGTTTCAGAACGGCTCAATCAAAAGTAAGGTTCAACTCTGTTAGTTGAATGCACAGAACAGAAAGAAGTTTCATACAATGCTTCTGTGTAGTTTATATTTGAACATATTCTGTTTTCCACTATTACCCACTTAGCGCTACGAATGTCCAGTTTCATTTTCTGCAGACAGAGTGTTTCAAAACTGCTCAATCAAAAGTATGGTTTAACTCTGTTAGCTGAATGCTCAGATCAGAAAGAAGTTTCACAGAATGCTTCTGTGTAGTTTATATTTGAATATATTCCTTTTTCCACTACTACGCTCTTAGCGCTCCAAATGTCCAGTTGCATTTTCTACAGAAAGAGTGTTCAGATCTGCTCAATCATAAGTATGGTTTAACTCTGTTAGCTGAATGCACAGATCAGAAAGAAGTTTCACCGAATGATTCTGTGTAGTTTATATTTGAAGACATTCCTTTTTCCACTAGTACCCTCTTAGCGCTCCGAATCTCCACTTGCATTTTCTACAAAAAGAGTGTTTCATAACTGCTCAATCAAAAATATGTTTTATATCTGTTAACTGAATTTACAGATCAGAAATAAGTTTCACAGAATGCATCTGTGTAGTTTTTATTTGAAGATATTCTTTTTCCCAATGTAGGCCTCTTAGCGCTTAGCATGTGCAATTGCAGTTTCTACAGAAAGAGTGTTTCAGAACGGCTCAATCAAAAGTAAGGTTCAACTCTGTTAGTTGAATGCACAGAACAGAAAGAATTTTCACAGAATGCTAATGTGTAGTTTATATTTGAATATATTCCTTTTTCCACTATTACCCTCTTAGCGCTCCGAATGTCCACTTGCATTTTCTACAGAAAGAGTGTTCAGAACTGCGCAATCAAAAGTATGGTTTAACTCTGTTAGCTTAATGAACATATCAGAAATAAGTTTCACACAATGCTTCTGTGTAGTTTTTATTTGAAGATATTATTTTTCCCAATATAGGCCTCTTAGCGCTCAGAATGTCCAATTGCAGTTTCTACAGAAAGAGTGTTTCCGAAAGGCTCAATCAAAAGTAAGGTTCAACTCTGTTAGTTGAATGCACAGAACAGAAAGAAGTTTCATACAATGCTTCTGTGTAGTTTATATTTGAACATATTCTTTTTTCCACTATTACCCACTTAGCGCTACGAATGTCCAGTTGCATTTTCTACAGACAGAGTGTTTCAAAACTGCTCAATCAAAAGTATGGTTTAACTCTGTTAGCTGAATGCTCAGATCAGAAAGAAGTTTCACAGAATGCTTCTGTGTAGTTTATATTTGAATATATTCCTTTTTCCACTACTACTCTCTTAGCGCTCCAAATGTCCAGTTGCATTTTCTACAGAAAGAGTGTTCAGATCTGCTCAATCAAAAGTATGGTTTAACTCTGTTAGCTGAATGCACAGATCAGAAAGAAGTTTCACAGAATGATTCTGTGTAGTTTATATTTGGAGACATTCCTTTTTCCACTATTACCCTCTTAGCGCTCCGAATCTCCACTTGCATTTTCTACAGAAAGAGTGTTTCAGAACGGCTCAATCAAAACTAAGGTTCAACTCTTTTAGTTGAACAAACAGAACAGAAAGTAGTTTCACACAATTCTTCTGTGTAGTTTTTATTTGTAGACATTCTTTTTCCCAATATAGGCCTCTTAGCGCTCAGAATTTCCAATTGCAGTTTCTACAGAAAGAGTGTTTCAGAACGGCTCAATCAAATGTAAGGTTCAACTCTGTTAGTTGAATGCACAGAACAGAAAGAAGTTTCATACAATGCTTCTGTGTAGTTTATATTTGAACATATTCTTTTTTCCACTATTACACACTTAGCGCTACGAATGTCCAGTTGCATTTTCTACAGACAGAGTGTTTCAAAACTGCTCAATCAAAAGTATGGTTTAACTCTGTTAGCTGAATGCTCAGATCAGAAAGAAGTTTCACAGAATGCTTCTGTGTAGTTTATATTTGAATATATTCCTTTTTCCACTACTACGCTCTTAGCGCTCCAAATGTCCAGTTGCATTTTCTACAGAAAGAGTGTTCAGATCTGCTCAATCAAAAGTATGGTTTAACTCTGTTAGCTGAATGCACAGATCAGAAAGAAGTTTCACCGAATGATTCTGTGTAGTTTATATTTGAAGACATTCCTTTTTCCACTAGTACCCTCTTAGCGCTCCGAATCTCCACTTGCATTTTCTACAAAAAGAGTGTTTCATAACTGCTCAATCAAAAATATGTTTTATCTCTGTTAACTGAATTTACAGATCAGAAATAAGTTTCACAGAATGCATCTGTGTAGTTTTTATTTGAAGATATTCTTTTTCCCAATGTAGGCCTCTTAGCGCTTAGCATGTCCAATTGCAGTTTCTACAGAAAGAGTGTTTCAGAACGGCTCAATCAAAAGTAAGGTTCAACTCTGTTAGTTGAATGCACAGAACAGAAAGAATTTTCACAGAATGCTACTGTGTAGTTTATATTTGAATATATTCCTTTTTCCACTATTAACCTCTTAGCGCTCCGAATGTCCACTTGCATTTTCTACAGAAAGAGTGTTCAGAACTGCGCAATCAAAAGTATGGTTTAACTCTGTTAGCTTAATGAACATATCAGAAATAAGTTTCACACAATGCTTCTGTGTAGTTTTTATTTGAAGATATTATTTTTCCCAATAGAGGCCTCTTAGCGCTCAGAATGTCCAATTGCAGTTTCTACAGAAAGAGCGTTTCAGAAAGGCTCAATCAAAAGTAAGGTTCAACTCTTTTAGTTGAATGCACAGAACAGAAAGAAGTTTCATACAATGCTTCTGTGTAGTTTATATTTGAACATATTCTTTTTTCCACTATTACCCACTTAGCGCTACGAATGTCCAGTTGCATTTTCTACAGACAGAGTGTTTCAAAACTGCTCAATCAAAAGTATGGTTTAACTCTGTTAGCTGAATGCTCAGATCAGAAAGAAGTTTCACAGAATGCTTCTGTGTAGTTTATATTTGAATATATTCCTTTTTCCACTACTACCCTCTTAGCGCTCCAAATGTCCAGTTGCATTTTCTACAGAAAGAGTGTTCAGATCTGCTCAATTAAAAGTATGGTTTAATTCTGTTAGCTGAATGCACAGATCAGAAAGAAGTTTCACGGAATGATTCTGTGTAGTTTATATTTGGAGACATTCCTTTTTCCACTATTACCCCCTTAGCGCTCCGAATCTCCACTTGCATTTTCTACAGAAAGAGTGTTTCAGAACGGCTCAATCAAAACTAAGGTTCAACTCTTTTAGTTGAACAAACAGAACAGAAAGAAGTTTCACACAATTCTTCTGTGTAGTTTTTATTTGTAGACATTCTTTTTCCCAATATAGGCCTCTTAGCGCTCAGAATGTCCAATTGCAGTTTCTACAGAAAGAGTGTTTCAGAACGGCTCAATCAAAACTAAGGTTCAACTCTTTTAGTTGAACAAACAGAACAGAAAGAAGTTTCACACAATCCTTCTGTGTAGTTTTTATTTGTAAACATTCTTTTTCCCAATATAGGCCTCTTAGCGCTCAGAATGTCCAATTGCAGTTTCTACAGAAAGAGTGTTTCAGAACGGCTCAATCAAAAGTAAGGTTCAACTCTGTTAGTTGAATGCACAGAACAGAAAGAAGTTTCATACAATGCTTCTGTGTAGTTTATATTTGAACATATTCTGTTTTCCACTATTACCCACTTAGCGCTACGAATGTCCAGTTTCATTTTCTGCAGACAGAGTGTTTCAAAACTGCTCAATCAAAAGTATGGTTTAACTCTGTTAGCTGAATGCTCAGATCAGAAAGAAGTTTCACAGAATGCTTCTGTGTAGTTTATATTTGAATATATTCCTTTTTCCACTACTACGCTCTTAGCGCTCCAAATGTCCAGTTGCATTTTCTACAGAAAGAGTGTTCAGATCTGCTCAATCATAAGTATGGTTTAACTCTGTTAGCTGAATGCAAAGATCAGAAAGAAGTTTCACCGAATGATTCTGTGTAGTTTATATTTGAAGACATTCCTTTTTCCACTAGTACCCTCTTAGCGCTCCGAATCTCCACTTGCATTTTCTACAAAAAGAGTGTTTCATAACTGCTCAATCAAAAATATGTTTTATATCTGTTAACTGAATTTACAGATCAGAAATAAGTTTCACAGAATGCATCTGTGTAGTTTTTATTTGAAGATATTCTTTTTCCCAATGTAGGCCTCTTAGCGCTTAGCATGTGCAATTGCAGTTTCTACAGAAAGAGTGTTTCAGAACGGCTCAATCAAAAGTAAGGTTCAACTCTGTTAGTTGAATGCACAGAACAGAAAGAATTTTCACAGAATGCTAATGTGTAGTTTATATTTGAATATATTCCTTTTTCCACTATTACCCTCTTAGCGCTCCGAATGTCCACTTGCATTTTCTACAGAAAGAGTGTTCAGAACTGCGCAATCAAAAGTATGTTTTAACTCTGTTAGCTTAATGAACATATCAGAAATAAGTTTCACACAATGTTTCTGTGTAGTTTTTATTTGAAGATATTATTTTTCCCAATAGAGGCCTCTTAGCGCTCAGAATGTCCAATTGCAGTTTCTACAGAAAGAGCGTTTCAGAAAGGCTCAATCAAAAGTAAGGTTCAACTCTGTTAGTTGAATGCACAGAACAGAAAGAAGTTTCATACAATGCTTCTGTGTAGTTTATATTTGAACATATTCTTTTTTCCACGATTACCCACTTAGCGCTACGAATGTCCAGTTGCATTTTCTACAGACAGAGTCTTTCAAAACTGGTCAATCAAAAGTATGGTTTAACTCTGTTAGCTGAATGCTCAGATCAGAAAGAAGTTTCACAGAATGCTTCTGTGTAGTTTATATTTGAATATATTCCTTTTTCCACTACTACTCTCTTAGCGCTCCAAATGTCCAGTTGCATTTTCTACAGAAAGAGTGTTCAGATCTGCTCAATCAAAAGTATGGTTTAACTCTGTTAGCTGAATGCACAGATCAGAAATAAGTTTCACAGAATGATTCTGTGTAGTTTATATTTGGAGACATTCCTTTTTCCACTATTACCCCCTTAGCGCTCCGAATCTCCACTTGCATTTTCTACAGAAAGAGTGTTTCAGAACGGCTCAATCAAAACTAAGGTTCAACTCTTTTAGTTGAACAAACAGAACAGAAAGAAGTTTCACACAATTCTTCTGTGTAGTTTTTATTTTTAGACATTCTTTTTCCCAATATAGGCCTCTTTGCGCTCAGAATGTCCAATTGCAGTTTCTACAGAAAGAGTGTTTCAGAACGGCTCAATCAAAAGTAAGGTTCAACTCTGTTAGTTGAATGCACAGAACAGAAAGAATTTTCACAGAATGCTACTGTGTAGTTTATATTTGAATATATTCCTTTTTCCACTATTACCCTCTTAGCGCTCCGAATGTCCACTTGCATTTTCTACAGAAAGAGTGTTCAGAACTGCGCAATCAAAAGTATGGTTTAACTCTGTTAGCTTAATGAACATATCAGAAATAAGTTTCACACAATGCTTCTGTGTAGTTTTTATTTGAAGATATTATTTTTCCCAATAGAGGCCTCTTAGCGCTCAGAATGTCCAATTGCAGTTTCTACAGAAAGAGTGTTTCAGAACGGCTCAATCAAAAGTAAGGTTCAACTCTGTTAGTTGAATGCACAGAACAGAAAGAAGTTTCATACACTGCTTCTGTGTAGTTTATATTTGAACATATTCTTTTTTCCACTATTACCCACTTAGCGCTACGAATGTCCAGTTGCATTTTCTTCAGACAGAGTGTTTCAAAACTGCTCAATCAAAAGTATGGTTTAACTCTGTTAGCTCAATGCTCAGATCAGAAAGAAGTTTCACAGAATGCTTCTGTGTAGTTTATATTTGAATATATTCCTTTTTCCACTACTACTCTCTTAGCGCTCCAAATGTCCAGTTGCATTTTCTACAGAAAGAGTGTTCAGATCTGCTCAATCAAAAGTATGGTTTAACTCTGTTAGCTGAATGCACAGATCAGAAAGAAGTTTCACAGAATGATTCTGTGTAGTTTATATTTGGAGACATTCCTTTTTCCACTAGTACCCTCTTAGCGCTCCGAATCTCCACTTGCATTTTCTACAGAAAGAGTGTTTCAGAACGGCTCAATCAAAACTAAGGTTCAACTCTTTTAGTTGAACAAACAGAACAGAAAGAAGTTTCACACAATTCTTCTGTGTAGTTTTTATTTGTAGACATTCTTTTTCCCAATATAGGCCTCTTAGCGCTCAGAATGTCCAATTGCAGTTTCTACAGAAAGAGTGTTTCAGAACGGCTCAATCAAAAGTAAGGTTCAACTCTGTTAGTTGAATGCACAGAACAGAAAGAAGTTTCATACAATGCTTCTGTGTAGTTTATATTTGAACATATTCTTTTTTCCACTATTACCCACTTAGCGCTACGAATGTCCAGTTGCATTTTCTACAGACAGAGTGTTTCAAAACTGCTGAATCAAAAGTATGGTTTAACTCTGTTAGCTGAATGCTCAGATCAGAAAGAAGTTTCACAGAATGCTTCTGTGTAGTTTATATTTGAATATATTCCTTTTTCCACTACTACGCTCTTAGCGCTCCAAATGTCCAGTTGCATTTTCTACAGAAAGAGTGTTCAGATCTGCTCAATCAAAAGTATGGTTTAACTCTGTTAGCTGAATGCACAGATCAGAAAGAAGTTTCACCGAATGATTCTGTGTAGTTTATATTTGAAGACATTCCTTTTTCCACTAGTACCCTCTTAGCGCTCCGAATCTACACTTGCATTTTCTACAAAAAGAGTGTTTCATAACTGCTCAATCAAAAATATGTTTTATCTCTGTTAACTGAATTTACAGATCAGAAATAAGTTTCACAGAATGCATCTGTGTAGTTTTTATTTGAAGATATTCTTTTTCCCAATGTAGGCCTATTAGCGCTTAGCATGTGCAATTGCAGTTTCTACAGAAAGAGTGTTTCAGAACGGCTCAATCAAAGTAAGGTTCAACTCTGTTAGTTGAATGCACAGAACAGAAAGAATTTTCACAGAATGCTACTGTGTAGTTTATATTTGAATATATTCCTTTTTCCACTATTACCCTCTTAGCGCTCCGAATGTCCACTTGCATTTTCTACAGAAAGAGTGTTCAGAACTGCGCAATCAAAAGTATGTTTTAACTCTGTTAGCTTAATGAACATATCAGAAATAAGTTTCACACAATGCTTCTGTGTAGTTTTTATTTGAAGATATTATTTTTCCCAATAGAGGCCTCTTAGCGCTCAGAATGTCCAATTGCAGTTTCTACAAAAAGAGCGTTTCAGAAAGGCTCAATCAAAAGTAAGTTTCAACTCTGTTAGTTGAATGCACAGAACAGAAAGAAGTTTCATACAATGCTTCTGTGTAGTTTATATTTGAACATATTCTTTTTTCCACTATTACCCACTTAGCGCTAAGAATGTCCAGTTGCATTTTCTACAGACAGAGTGTTTCAAAACTGCTCAATCAAAAGTATGGTTTAACTCTGTTAGCTGAATGCTCAGATCAGAAAGAAGTTTCACAGAATGCTTCTGTGTAGTTTATATTTGAATATATTCCTTTTTCCACTACTACTCTCTTAGCGCTCCAAATGTCCAGTTGCATTTTCTACAGAAAGAGTGTTCAGATCTGCTCAATCAAAAGTATGGTTTAACTCTGTTAGCTGAATGCACAGATCAGAAAGAAGTTTCACAGAATGATTCTGTGTAGTTTATATTTGGAGACATTCCTTTTTCCACTATTACCCTCTTAGCGCTCCGAATCTCCACTTGCATTTTCTACAGAAAGAGTGTTTCAGAACGGCTCAATCAAAACTAAGGTTCAACTCTTTTAGTTGAACAAACAGAACAGAAAGAAGTTTCACACAATTCTTCTGTGTAGTTTTTATTTGTAGACATTCATTTTCCCAATATAGGCCTCTTTGCGCTCAGAATGTCCAATTGCAGTTTCTACAGAAAGAGTGTTTCAGAACGGCTCAATCAAAAGTAAGGTTCAACTCTGTTAGTTGAATGCACAGAACAGAAAGAAGTTTCATACAATGCTTCTGTGTAGTTTATATTTGAACATATTCTTTTTCCACTATTACCCACTTAGCGCTACGAATGTCCAGTTGCATTTTCTACAGACAGAGTGTTTCAAAACTGCTCAATCAAAAGTATGGTTTAACTCTGTTAGCTGAATGCTCAGATCAGAAAGAAGTTTCACAGAATGCTTCTGTGTAGTTTATATTTGAATATATTCCTTTTTCCACTACTACGCTCTTAGCGCTCCAAATGTCCAGTTGCATTTTCTACAGAAAGAGTGTTCAGATCTGCTCAATCAAAAGTATGGTTTAACTCTTTTAGCTGAATGCACAGATCAGAAAGAAGTTTCACCGAATGATTCTGTGTAGTTTATATTTGAAGACATTCCTTTTTCCACTATTACCCTCTTAGCGCTCCGAATCTCCACTTGCATTTTCTACAAAAAGAGTGTTTCATAACTGCTCAATCAAAAATATGTTTTATCTCTGTTAACTGAATTTACAGATCAGAAATAAGTTTCACAGAATGCATCTGTGTAGTTTTTATTTGAAGATATTCTTTTTCCCAATGTAGGCCTCTTAGCGCTTAGCATGTCCAATTGCAGTTTCTACAGAAAGAGTGTTTCAGAACGGCTGAATCAAAAGTAAGGTTCAACTCTGTTAGTTGAATGCACAGAACAGAAAGAATTTTCACAGAATGCTACTGTGTAGTTTATATTTGAATATATTTCTTTTTCCACTATTACCCTCTTAGCGCTCCGAATGTCCACTTGCATTTTCTACAGAAAGAGTGTTCAGAACTGCGCAATCAAAAGTATGGTTTAACTCTGTTAGCTTAATGAACATATCAGAAATAAGTTTCAAACAATGCTTCTGTGTAGTTTTTATTTGAAGATATTATTTTTCCCAATAGAGGCCTCTTAGCGCTCAGAATGTCCAATTGCAGTTTCTACAGAAAGAGCGTTTCAGAAAGGCTCAATCAAAAGTAAGGTTCAACTCTGTTAGTTGAATGCACAGAACAGAAAGAAGTTTCATACAATGCTTCTGTGTAGTTTATATTTGAACATATTCTTTTTTCCACTATTACCGACTTAGTGCTACGAATGTCCAGTTGCATTTTCTTCAGACAGAGTGTTTCAAAACTGCTCAATCAAAAGTATGGTTTAACTCTGTTAGCTGAATGCTCAGATCAGAAAGAAGTTTCACAGAATGCTTCTGTGTAGTTTATATTTGAATATATTCCTTTTTCCACTACTACTCTCTTAGCGCTCCAAATGTCCAGTTGCATTTTCTACAGAAAGAGTGTTCAGATCTGCTCAATCAAAAGTATGGTTTAACTCTGTTAGCTGAATGCACAGATCAGAAAGAAGTTTCACAGAATGATTCTGTGTAGTTTATATTTGGAGACATTCCTTTTTCCACTATTACCCTCTTAGCGCTCCGAATCTCCACTTGCATTTTCTACAGAAAGAGTGTTTCAGAACGGCTCAATCAAAACTAAGGTTCAACTCTTTTAGTTGAACAAACAGAACAGAAAGAAGTTTCACACAATTCTTCTGTGTAGTTTTTATTTGTAGACATTCTTTTTCCCAATATAGGCCTCTTAGCGCTCAGAATGTCCAATTGCAGTTTCTACAGAAAGAGTGTTTCAGAACGGCTCAATCAAAAGTAAGGTTCAACTCTGTTAGTTGAATGCACAGAACAGAAAGAAGTTTCATACAATGCTTCTGTGTAGTTTATATTTGAACATATTCTTTTTTCCACTATTACCCACTTAGCGCTACGAATGTCCAGTTGCATTTTCTACAGACAGAGTGTTTCAAAACTGCTGAATCAAAAGTATGGTTTAACTCTGTTAGCTGAATGCTCAGATCAGAAAGAAGTTTCACAGAATGCTTCTGTGTAGTTTATATTTGAATATATTCCTTTTTCCACTACTACGCTCTTAGCGCTCCAAATGTCCAGTTGCATTTTCTACAGAAAGAGTGTTCAGATCTGCTCAATCAAAAGTATGGTGTAACTCTGTTAGCTGAATGCACAGATCAGAAAGAAGTTTCACCGAATGATTCTGTGTAGTTTATATTTGAAGACATTCCTTTTTCCACTAGTACCCTCTTAGCGCTCCGAATCTCCACTTGCATTTTCTACAAAAAGAGTGTTTCATAACTGCTCAATCAAAAATATGTTTTATCTCTGTTAACTGAATTTACAGATCAGAAAAAAGTTTCACAGAATGCATCTGTGTAGTTTTTATTTGAAGATATTCTTTTTCCCAATGTAGGCCTCTTAGCGCATAGCATGTGCAATTGCAGTTTCTACAGAAAGAGTGTTTCAGAACGGCTCAATCAAAAGTAAGGTTCAACTCTGTTAGTTGAATGCACAGAACAGAAAGAAGTTTCATACAATGCTTCTGTGTAGTTTATATTTGAACATATTCTTTTTTCCACTATTACCCACTTAGCGCTACGAATGTCCAGTTGCATTTTCTACAGACAGAGTGTTTCAAAACTGCTGAATCAAAAGTATGGTTTAACTCTGTTAGCTGAATGCTCAGATCAGAAAGAAGTTTCACAGAATGCTTCTGTGTAGTTTATATTTGAATATATTCCTTTTTCCACTACTACGCTCTTAGCGCTCCAAATGTCCAGTTGCATTTTCTACAGAAAGAGTGTTCAGATCTGCTCAATCAAAAGTATGGTTTAACTCTGTTAGCTGAATGCACAGATCAGAAAGAAGTTTCACCGAATGATTCTGTGTAGTTTATATTTGAAGACATTCCTTTTTCCACTAGTACCCTCTTAGCGCTCCGAATCTCCACTTGCATTTTCTACAAAAAGAGTGTTTCATAACTGCTCAATCAAAAATATGTTTTATCTCTGTTAACTGAATTTACAGATCAGAAATAAGTTTCACAGAATGCATCTGTGTAGTTTTTATTTGAAGATATTCTTTTTCCCAATGTAGGCCTCTTAGCGCTTAGCATGTCCAATTGCAGTTTCTACAGAAAGAGTGTTTCAGAACGGCTCAATCAAAAGTAAGGTTCAACTCTGTTAGTTGAATGCACAGAACAGAAAGAATTTTCACAGAATGCTACTGTGTAGTTTATATTTGAATATATTCCTTTTTCCACTATTACCCTCTTAGCGCTCCGAATGTCCACTTGCATTTTCTACAGAAAGAGTGTTCAGAACTGCGCAATCAAAAGTATGGTTTAACTCTGTTAGCTTAATGAACATATCTGAAATAAGTTTCACACAATGCTTCTGTGTAGTTTTTATTTGAAGATATTATTTTTCCCAATAGAGGCCTCTTAGCGCTCAGAATGTCCAATTGCAGTTTCTACAGAAAGAGTGTTTCAGAAAGGCTCAATCAAAAGTAAGGTTCAATTCTGTTAGTTGAATGCACAGAACAGAAAGAAGTTTCATACAATGCTTCTGTGTAGTTTATATTTGTACATATTCTTTTTTCCACTATTACCCACTTAGCGCTAAGAATGTCCAGTTGCATTTTCTACAGACAGAGTGTTTCAAAACTGCTCAATCAAAAGTATGGTTTAACTCTGTTAGCTGAATGCTCAGATCAGAAAGAAGTTTCACAGAATGCTTCTGTGTAGTTTATATTTGAATATATTCCTTTTTCCACTACTACTCTCTTAGCGCTCCAAATGTCCAGTTGCATTTTCTACAGAAAGAGTGTTCAGATCTGCTCAATCAAAAGTATGGTTTAACTCTGTTAGCTGAATGCACAGATCAGAAAGAAGTTTCACAGAATGATTCTGTGTAGTTTATATTTGGAGACATTCCTTTTTCCACTATTACCCTCTTAGCGCTCCGAATCTCCACTTGCATTTTCTACAGAAAGAGTGTTTCAGAACGGCTCAATCAAAACTAAGGTTCAACTCTTTTAGTTGAACAAACAGAACAGAAAGAAGTTTCACACAATTGTTCGGTGTAGTTTTTATTTGTAGACATTCATTTTCCCAATATAGGCCTCTTTGCCCTCAGAATGTCCAATTGCAGTTTCTACAGAAAGAGTGTTTCCGAAAGGCTCAATCAAAAGTAAGGTTCAACTCTGTTAGTTGAATGCACAGAACAGAAAGAAGTTTCATACAATGCTTCTGTGTAGTTTATATTTGAACATATTCTTTTTTCCACTATTACCCACTTAGCGCTACGAATGTCCAGTTGCATTTTCTACAGACAGAGTGTTTCAAAACTGCTCAATCAAAAGTATGGTTTAACTCTGTTAGCTGAATGCTCAGATCAGAAAGAAGTTTCACAGAATGCTTCTGTGTAGTTTATATTTGAATATATTCCTTTTTCCACTACTACGCTCTTAGCGCTCCAAATGTCCAGTTGCATTTTCTACAGAAAGAGTGTTCAGATCTGCTCAATCAAAAGTATGGTTTAACTCTGTTAGCTGAATGCACAGATCAGAAAGAAGTTTCACCGAATGATTCTGTGTAGTTTATATTTGAAGACATTCCTTTTTCCACTAGTACCCTCTTAGCGCTCCGAATCTCCACTTGCATTTTCTACAAAAAGAGTGTTTCATAACTGCTCAATCAAAAATATGTTTTATCTCTGTTAACTGAATTTACAGATCAGAAATAAGTTTCACAGAATGCATCTGTGTAGTTTTTATTTGAAGATATTCTTTTTCCCAATGTAGGCCTCTTAGCGCTTAGCATGTGCAATTGCAGTTTCTACAGAAAGAGTGTTTCAGAACGGCTCAATCAAAGTAAGGTTCAACTCTGTTAGTTGAATGCACAGAACAGAAAGAATTTTCACAGAATGCTACTGTGTAGTTTATATTTGAATATATTCCTTTTTCCACTATTACCCTCTTAGCGCTCCGAATGTCCACTTGCATTTTCTACAGAAAGAGTGTTCAGAACTGCGCAATCAAAAGTATGTTTTAACTCTGTTAGCTTAATGAACATATCAGAAATAAGTTTCACACAATGCTTCTGTGTAGTTTTTATTTGAAGATATTATTTTTCCCAATAGAGGCCTCTTAGCGCTCAGAATGTCCAATTGCAGTTTCTACAGAAAGAGCGTTTCAGAAAGGCTCAATCAAAAGTAAGGTTCAACTCTGTTAGTTGAATGCACAGAACAGAAAGAAGTTTCATACCATGCTTCTGTGTAGTTTATATTTGAACATATTCTTTTTTCCACTATTACCCACTTAGCGCTACGAATGTCCAGTTGCATTTTCTACAGACAGAGTGTTTCAAAACTGCTCAATCAAAAGTATGGTTTAACTCTGTTAGCTGAATGCTCAGATCAGAAAGAAGTTTCACAGAATGCTTCTGTGTAGTTTATATTTGAATATATTCCTTTTTCCACTACTACTCTCTTAGCGCTCCAAATGTCCAGTTGCATTTTCTACAGAAAGAGTGTTCAGATCTGCTCAATCAAAAGTATGGTTTAACTCTGTTAGCTGAATGCACAGATCAGAAAGAAGTTTCACAGAATGATTCTGTGTAGTTTATATTTGGAGACATTCCTTTTTCCACTATTACCCTCTTAGCGCTCCGAATCTCCACTTGCATTTTCTACAGAAAGAGTGTTTCAGAACGGCTCAATCAAAACTAAGGTTCAACTCTTTAAGTTGAACAAACAGAGCAGAAAGAAGTTTCACACAATTCTTCTGTGTAGTTTTTATTTGTAGACATTCTTTTTCCCAATATAGGCCTCTTAGCGCTCAGAATGTCCAATTGCAGTTTCTACAGAAAGAGTGTTTCAGAACGGCTCAATCAAAAGTAAGGTTCAACTCTGTTAGTTGAATGCACAGAACAGAAAGAAGTTTCATACAATGCTTCTGTGTAGTTTATATTTGAACATATTCTTTTTTCCACTATTACCCACTTAGCGCTACGAATGTCCAGTTGCATTTTCTACAGACAGAGTGTTTCAAAACTGCTGAATAAAAAGTATGGTTTAACTCTGTTAGCTGAATGCTCAGATCAGAAAGAAGTTTCACAGAATGCTTCTGTGTAGTTTATATTTGAATATATTCCTTTTTCCACTACTACGCTCTTAGCGCTCCAAATGTCCAGTTGCATTTTCTACAGAAAGAGTGTTCAGATCTGCTCAATCAAAAGTATGGTTTAACTCTGTTAGCTGAATGCACAGATCAGAAAGAAGTTTCACCGAATGATTCTGTGTAGTTTATATTTGAAGACATTCCTTTTTCCACTATTACCCTCTTAGCGCTCCGAATCTCCACTTGCATTTTCTACAAAAAGAGTGTTTCATAACTGCTCAATCAAAAATATGTTTTATCTCTGTTAACTGAATTTACAGATCAGAAATAAGTTTCACAGAATGCATCTGTGTAGTTTTTATTTGAAGATATTCTTTTTCCCAATGTAGGCCTCTTAGCGCTTAGCATGTCCAATTGCAGTTTCTACAGAAAGAGTGTTTCAGAACGGCTGAATCAAAAGTAAGGTTCAACTCTGTTAGTTGAATGCACAGAACAGAAAGAATTTTCACAGAATGCTACTGTGTAGTTTATATTTGAATATATTCCTTTTTCCACTATTACCCTCTTAGCGCTCCGAATGTCCACTTGCATTTTCTACAGAAAGAGTGTTCAGAACTGCGCAATCAAAAGTATGGTTTAACTCTGTTAGCTTAATGAACATATCAGAAATAAGTTTCACACAATGCTTCTGTGTAGTTTTTATTTGAAGATATTATTTTTCCCAATAGAGGTCTCTTAGCGCTCAGAATGTCCAATTGCAGTTTCTACAGAAAGAGGGTTTCAGAAAGGCTCAATCAAAAGTAAGGTTCAACTCTGTTAGTTGAATGCACAGAACAGAAAGAAGTTTCATACAATGCTTCTGTGTAGTTTATATTTGAACATATTCTTTTTTCCACTATTACCCACTTAGCGCTACGAATGTCCAGTTGCATTTTCTTCAGACAGAGTGTTTCAAAACTGCTCAATCAAAAGTATGGTTTAACTCTGTTAGCTGAATGCTCAGATCAGAAAGAAGTTTCACAGAATGCTTCTGTGTAGTTTATATTTGAATATATTCCTTTTTCCACTACTACTCTCTTAGCGCTCCAAATGTCCAGTTGCATTTTCTACAGAAAGAGTGTTCAGATCTGCTCAATCAAAAGTATGGTTTAACTCTGTTAGCTGAATGCACAGATCAGAAAGAAGTTTCACAGAATGATTCTGTGTAGTTTATATTTGGAGACATTCCTTTTTCCACTATTACCCTCTTAGCGCTCCGAATCTCCACTTGCATTTTCTACAGAAAGAGTGTTTCAGAACGGCTCAATCAAAACTAAGGTTCAACTCTTTTAGTTGAACAAACAGAACAGAAAGAAGTTTCACACAATTCTTCTGTGTAGTTTTTATTTGTAGACATTCTTTTTCCCAATATAGGCCTCTTAGCGCTCAGAATGTCCAATTGCAGTTTCTACAGAAAGAGTGTTTCAGAACGGCTCAATCAAAAGTAAGGTTCAACTCTGTTAGTTGAATGCACAGAACAGAAAGAAGTTTCATACAATGCTTCTGTGTAGTTTATATTTGAACATATTCTTTTTTCCACTATTACCCACTTAGCGCTACGAATGTCCAGTTGCATTTTCTACAGACAGAGTGTTTCAAAACTGCTCAATAAAAAGTATGGTTTAACTCTGTTAGCTGAATGCTCAGATCAGAAAGAAGTTTCACAGAATGCTTCTGTGTAGTTTATATTTGAATATATTCCTTTTTCCACTACTACGCTCTTAGCGCTCCAAATGTCCAGTTGCATTTTCTACAGAAAGAGTGTTCAGATCTGCTCAATCAAAAGTATGGTTTAACTCTGTTAGCTGAATGCACAGATCAGAAAGAAGTTTCACCGAATGATTCTGTGCAGTTTATATTTGAAGACATTCCTTTTTCCACTATTACCCTCTTAGCGCTCCGAATCTCCACTTGCATTTTCTACAAAAAGAGTGTTTCATAACTGCTCAATCAAAAATATGTTTTATCTCTGTTAACTGAATTTACAGATCAGAAATAAGTTTCACAGAATGCATCTGTGTAGTTTTTATTTGAAGATATTCTTTTTCCCAATGTAGGCCTCTTAGCGCTTAGCATGTCCAATTGCAGTTTCTACAGAAAGAGTGTTTCAGAACGGCTGAA
Organism: Symphalangus syndactylus; assembly: GCF_028878055.3. Lineage (NCBI taxonomy): Eukaryota > Metazoa > Chordata > Mammalia > Primates > Hylobatidae > Symphalangus > Symphalangus syndactylus. The sequence goes on along the minus strand of NC_072447.2, from coordinate 159,955,290 downwards.
TCAAAAGTAAGGTTCAACTCTGTTAGTTGAATGCACAGAACAGAAAGAATTTTCACAGAATGCTACTGTGTAGTTTATATTTGAATATATTCCTTTTTCCACTATTACCCTCTTAGCGCTCCGAATGTCCACTTGCATTTTCTACAGAAAGAGTGTTCAGAACTGCGCAATCAAAAGTATGGTTTAACTCTGTTAGCTTAATGAACATATCAGAAATAAGTTTCACACAATGCTTCTGTGTAATTTTTATTTGAAGATATTATTTTTCCCAATAGAGGTCTCTTAGCGCTCAGAATGTCCAATTGCAGTTTCTACAGAAAGAGGGTTTCAGAAAGGCTCAATCAAAAGTAAGGTTCAACTCTGTTAGTTGAATACACAGAACAGAAAGGAGTTTCATACAATGCTTCTGTGTAGTTTATATTTGAACATATTCTTTTTTCCACTATTACCCACTTAGCGCTACGAATGTCCAGTTGCATTTTCTTCAGACAGAGTGTTTCAAAACTGCTCAATCAAAAGTATGGTTTAACTCTGTTAGCTGAATGCTCAGATCAGAAAGAAGTTTCACAGAATGCTTCTGTGTAGTTTATATTTGAATATATTCCTTTTTCCACTACTACTCTCTTAGCGCTCCAAATGTCCAGTTGCATTTTCTACAGAAAGAGTGTTCAGATCTGCTCAATCAAAAGTATGGTTTAACTCTGTTAGCTGAATGCACAGATCAGAAAGAAGTTTCACAGAATGATTCTGTGTAGTTTATATTTGGAGACATTCCTTTTTCCACTATTACCCTCTTAGCGCTCCGAATCTCCACTTGCATTTTCTACAGAAAGAGTGTTTCAGAACGGCTCAATCAAAACTAAGGTTCAACTCTTTTACTTGAACAAACAGAACAGAAAGAAGTTTCACACAATTCTTCTGTGTAGTTTTTATTTGTAGACATTCTTTTTCCCATTATAGGCCTCTTAGCGCTCAGAATGTCCAATTGCAGTTTCTACAGAAAGAGTGTTTCAGAACGGCTCAATCAAAAGTAAGGTTCAACTCTGTTAGTTGAATGCACAGAACAGAAAGTAGTTTCATACAATGCTTCTGTGTAGTTTATATTTGAACATATTCTTTTTTCCACTATTACCCACTTAGCGCTACGAATGTCCAGTTGCATTTTCTACAGACAGAGTGTTTCAAAACTGCTGAATAAAAAGTATGGTTTAACTCTGTTAGCTGAATGCTCAGATCAGAAAGGAGTTTCACAGAATGCTTCTGTGTAGTTTATATTTGAATATATTCCTTTTTCCACTACTACGCTCTTAGCGCTCCAAATGTCCAGTTGCATTTTCTACAGAAAGAGTGTTCAGATCTGCTCAATCAAAAGTATGGTTTAACTCTGTTAGCTGAATGCACAGATCAGAAAGAAGTTTCACCGAATGATTCTGTGTAGTTTATATTTGAAGACATTCCTTTTTCCACTAGTACCCTCTTAGCGCTCCGAATCTCCACTTGCATTTTCTACAAAAAGAGTGTTTCATAACTGCTCAATCAAAAATATGTTTTATCTCTGTTAACTGAATTTACAGATCAGAAATAAGTTTCACAGAATGCATCTGTGTAGTTTTTATTTGAAGATATTCTTTTTCCCAATGTAGACCTCTTAGCGCTTAGCATGTCCAATTGCAGTTTCTACAGAAAGAGTGTTTCAGAACGGCCGAATCAAAAGTAAGGTTCAACTCTGTTAGTTGAATGCACAGAACAGAAAGAATTTTCACAGAATGCTACTGTGTAGTTTATATTTGAATATATTCCTTTTTCCACTATTACCCTCTTAGCGCTCCGAATGTCCACTTGCATTTTCTACAGAAAGAGTGTTCAGAACTGCGCAATCAAAAGTATGGTTTAACTCTGTTAGCTTAATGAACATATCTGAAATAAGTTTCACACAATGCTTCTGTGTAGTTTTTATTTGAAGATATTATTTTTCCCAATAGAGGCCTCTTAGCGCTCAGAATGTCCAATTGCAGTTTCTACAGAAAGAGTGTTTCAGAAAGGCTCAATCAATAGTAAGGTTCAATTCTGTTAGTTGAATGCACAGAACAGAAAGAAGTTTCATACAATGCTTCTGTGTAGTTTATATTTGTACATATTCTTTTTTCCACTATTACCCACTTAGCGCTAAGAATGTCCAGTTGCATTTTCTACAGACAGAGTGTTTCAAAACTGCTCAATCAAAAGTATGGTTTAACTCTGTTAGCTGAATGCTCAGATCAGAAAGAAGTTTCACAGAATGCTTCTGTGTAGTTTATATTTGAATATATTCCTTTTTCCACTACTACTCTCTTAGCGCTCCAAATGTCCAGTTGCATTTTCTACAGAAAGAGTGTTCAGATCTGCTCAATCAAAAGTATGGTTTAACTCTGTTAGCTGAATTCACAGATCAGAAATAAGTTTCACAGAATGATTCTGTGTAGTTTATATTTGGAGACATTCCTTTTTCCACTATTACCCCCTTAGCGCTCCGAATCTCCACTTGCATTTTCTACAGAAAGAGTGTTTCAGAACGGCTCAATCAAAACTAAGGTTCAACTGTTTTAGTTGAACAAACAGAACAGAAAGAAGTTTCACACAATTCTTCTGTGTAATTTTTATTTGTAGACATTCATTTTCCCAATATAGGCCTCTTTGCGCTCAGAATGTCCAATTGCAGTTTCTACAGAAAGAGTGTTTCAGAACGGCTCAATCAAAAGTAAGGTTCAACTCTGTTAGTTGAATGCACAGAACAGAAAGAAGTTTCATACAATGCTTCTGTGTAGTTTATATTTGAACATATTCTTTTTTCCACTATTACCCACTTAGCGCTACGAATGTCCAGTTGCATTTTCTACAGACAGAGTGTTTCAAAACTGCTCAATCAAAAGTATGGTTTAACTCTGTTAGCTGAATGCTCAGATCAGAAAGAAGTTTCACAGAATGCTTCTGTGTAGTTTATATTTGAATATATTCCTTTTTCCACTACTACGCTCTTAGCGCTCCAAATGTCCAGTTGCATTTTCTACAGAAAGAGTGTTCAGATCTGCTCAATCAAAAGTATGGTTTAACTCTGTTAGCTGAATGCACAGATCAGAAAGAAGTTTCACCGAATGATTCTGTGTAGTTTATATTTGAAGACATTCCTTTTTCCACTAGTACCCTCTTAGCGCTCCGAATCTCCACTTGCATTTTCTACAAAAAGAGTGTTTCATAACTGCTCAATCAAAAATATGTTTTATCTCTGTTAACTGAATTTACAGATCAGAAATAAGTTTCACAGAATGCATCTGTGTAGTTTTTATTTGAAGATATTCTTTTTCCCAATGTAGACCTCTTAGCGCTTAGCATGTCCAATTGCAGTTTCTACAGAAAGAGTGTTTCAGAACGGCTGAATCAAAAGTAAGGTTCAACTCTGTTAGTTGAATGCACAGAACAGAAAGAATTTTCACAGAATGCTACTGTGTAGTTTATATTTGAATATATTCCTTTTTCCACTATTACCCTCTTAGCGCTCCGAATGTCCACTTGCATTTTCTACAGAAAGAGTGTTCAGAACTGCGCAATCAAAAGTATGGTTTAACTCTGTTAGCTTAATGAACATATCTGAAATAAGTTTCACACAATGCTTCTGTGTAGTTTTTATTTGAAGATATTATTTTTCCCAATAGAGGCCTCTTAGCGCTCAGAATGTCCAATTGCAGTTTCTACAGAAAGAGTGTTTCAGAAAGGCTCAATCAATAGTAAGGTTCAATTCTGTTAGTTGAATGCACAGAACAGAAAGAAGTTTCATACAATGCTTCTGTGTAGTTTATATTTGTACATATTCTTTTTTCCACTATTACCCACTTAGCGCTAAGAATGTCCAGTTGCATTTTCTACAGACAGAGTGTTTCAAAACTGCTCAATCAAAAGTATGGTTTAACTCTGTTAGCTGAATGCTCAGATCAGAAAGAAGTTTCACAGAATGCTTCTGTGTAGTTTATATTTGAATATATTCCTTTTTCCACTACTACTCTCTTAGCGCTCCAAATGTCCAGTTGCATTTTCTACAGAAAGAGTGTTCAGATCTGCTCAATCAAAAGTATGGTTTAACTCTGTTAGCTGAATTCACAGATCAGAAATAAGTTTCACAGAATGATTCTGTGTAGTTTATATTTGGAGACATTCCTTTTTCCACTATTACCCCCTTAGCGCTCCGAATCTCCACTTGCATTTTCTACAGAAAGAGTGTTTCAGAACGGCTCAATCAAAACTAAGGTTCAACTGTTTTAGTTGAACAAACAGAACAGAAAGAAGTTTCACACAATTCTTCTGTGTAATTTTTATTTGTAGACATTCATTTTCCCAATATAGGCCTCTTTGCGCTCAGAATGTCCAATTGCAGTTTCTACAGAAAGAGTGTTTCAGAACGGCTCAATCAAAAGTAAGGTTCAACTCTGTTAGTTGAATGCACAGAACAGAAAGAAGTTTCATACAATGCTTCTGTGTAGTTTATATTTGAACATATTCTTTTTTCCACTATTACCCACTTAGCGCTACGAATGTCCAGTTGCATTTTCTACAGACAGAGTGTTTCAAAACTGCTCAATCAAAAGTATGGTTTAACTCTGTTAGCTGAATGCTCAGATCAGAAAGAAGTTTCACAGAATGCTTCTGTGTAGTTTATATTTGAATATATTCCTTTTTCCACTACTACGCTCTTAGCGCTCCAAATGTCCAGTTGCATTTTCTACAGAAAGAGTGTTCAGATCTGCTCAATCAAAAGTATGGTTTAACTCTGTTAGCTGAATGCACAGATCAGAAAGAAGTTTCACCGAATGATTCTGTGTAGTTTATATTTGAAGACATTCCTTTTTCCACTAGTACCCTCTTAGCGCTCCGAATCTCCACTTGCATTTTCTACAAAAAGAGTGTTTCATAACTGCTCAATCAAAAATATGTTTTATCTCTGTTAACTGAATTTACAGATCAGAAATATGTTTCACAGAATGCATCTGTGTAGTTTTTATTTGAAGATATTCTTTTTCCCAATGTAGGCCTCTTAGCGCTTAGCATGTCCAATTGCAGTTTCTACAGAAAGAGTGTTTCAGAACGGCTGAATCAAAAGTAAGGTTCAACTCTGTTAGTTGAATGCACAGAACAGAAAGAATTTTCACAGAATGCTACTGTGTAGTTTATATTTGAATATATTCCTTTTTCCACTATTACCCTCTTAGCGCTCCGAATGTCCACTTGCATTTTCTACAGAAAGAGTGTTCAGAACTGCGCAATCAAAAGTATGGTTTAACTCTGTTAGCTTAATGAACATATCAGAAATAAGTTTCACACAATGCTTCTGTGTAGTTTTTATTTGAAGATATTATTTTTCCCAATAGAGTTCTCTTGGCGCTCAGAATGTCCAATTGCAGTTTCTACAGAAAGAGGGTTTCAGAAAGGCTCAATCAAAAGTAAGGTTCAACTCTGTTAGTTGAATGCACAGAACAGAAAGAAGTTTCATACAATGCTTCTGTGTAGTTTATATTTGAACATATTCTTTTTTCCACTATTACCCACTTAGCGCTACGAATGTCCAGTTGCATTTTCTTCAGACAGAGTGTTTCAAAACTGCTCAATCAACAGTATGGTTTAACTCTGTTAGCTGAATGCTCAGATCAGAAAGAAGTTTCACAGAATGATTCTGTGTAGTTTATATTCGAATATATTCCTTTTTCCACTACTACTCTCTTAGCGCTCCAAATGTCCAGTTGCATTTTCTACAGAAAGAGTGTTCAGATCTGCTCAATCAAAAGTATGGTTTAACTCTGTTAGCTGAATGCACAGATCAGAAAGAAGTTTCACAGAATGATTCTGTGTAGTTTATATTTGGAGACATTCCTTTTTCCACTATTACCCTCTTAGCGCTCCGAATCTCCACTTGCATTTTCTACAGAAAGAGTGTTTCAGAACGGCTCAATCAAAACTAAGGTTCAACTCTTTTAGTTGAACAAACAGAACAGAAAGAAGTTTCACACAATTCTTCTATGTAGTTTTTATTTGTAGACATTCTTTTTCCCAATATAGGCCTCCTAGCGCTCAGAATGTCCAATTGCAGTTTCTACAGAAAGAGTGTTTCAGAACGGCTCAATCAAAAGTAAGGTTCAACTCTGTTAGTTGAATGCACAGAACAGAAAGAAGTTTCATACAATGCTTCTGTGTAGTTTATATTTGAACATATTCTTTTTTCCACTATTACCCACTTAGCGCTACGAATGTCCCGTTGCATTTTCTACAGACAGAGTGTTTCAAAACTGCTCAATAAAAAGTATGGTTTAACTCTGTTAGCTGAATGCTCAGATCAGAAAGAAGTTTCACAGAATGCTTCTGTGTAGTTTATATTTGAATATATTCCTTTTTCCACTACTACGCTCTTAGCGCTCCAAATGTCCAGTTGCATTTTCTACAGAAAGAGTGTTCAGATCTGCTCAATCAAAAGTATGGTTTAACTCTGTTAGCTGAATGCACAGATCAGAAAGAAGTTTCACCGAATGATTCTGTGTAGTTTATATTTGAAGACATACCTTTTTCCACTATTACCCTCTTAGCGCTCCGAATCTCCACTTGCATTTCCTACAAAAAGAGTGTTTCATAACTGCTCAATCAAAAATATGTTTTATCTCTGTTAACTGAATTTACAGATCAGAAATAAGTTTCACAGAATGCATCTGTGTAGTTTTTATTTGAAGATATTCTTTTTCCCAATGTAGGCCTCTTAGCGCTTAGCATGTCCAATTGCAGTTTCTACAGAAAGAGTGTTTCAGAACGGCTCAATCAAAAGTAAGGTTCAAATCTGTTAGTTGAATGCACAGAATAGAAAAATTTTCACAGAATGCTACTGTGTAGTTTATATTTGAATATATTCCTTTTTCCACTATTACCCTCTTAGCGCTCCGAATGTCCACTTGCATTTTCTACAGAAAGAGTGTTCAGAACTGCGCAATCAAAAGTATGGTTTAACTCTGTTAGCTTAATGAACATATCAGAAATAAATTTCACACAATGCTTCTGTGTAGTTTTTATTTGAAGATATTATTTTTCCCAATAGAGCCCTCTTAGCGCTCAGAATGTCCAATTGCAGTTTCTACAGAAAGAGTGTTTCAGAAAGGCTCAATCAAAGTAAGGTTCAACTATGTTAGTTGAATGCACAGAACAGAAAGAAGTTTCATACAATGCTTCTGTGTAGTTTATATTTGAACATATTCTTTTTTCCACTATTACCCACTTAGCGCTACGAATGTCCAGTTGCATTTTCTACAGACAGAGTGTTTCAAAACTGCTCAATCAAAAGTATGGTTTAACTCTGTTAGCTGAATGCTCAGATCAGAAAGAAGTTTCACAGAATGCTTCTGTGTAGTTTATATTTGAATATATTCCTTCTTCCACTACTACTCTCTTAGCGCTCCAAATGTCCAGTTGCATTTTCTACAGAAAGAGTGTTCAGATCTGCTCAATCAAAAGTATGGTTTAACTCTGTTAGCTGAATGCACAGATCAGAAAGAAGTTTCACAGAATGATTCTGTGTAGTTTATATTTGGAGACATTCCTTTTTCCACTATTACCCTCTTAGCGCTCCGAATCTCCACTTGCATTTTCTACAGAAAGAGTGTTTCAGAACGGCTCAATCAAAACTAAGGTTCAAGTCTTTTAGTTGAACAAACAGAACAGAAAGAAGTTTCACACAATTCTTCTGTGTAGTTTTTATTTGTAGACATTCTTTTTCCCAATATAGGCCTCCTAGCGCTCAGAATGTCCAATTGCAGTTTCTACAGAAAGAGTGTTTCAGAACGGCTCAATCAAAAGTAAGGTTCAACTCTGTTAGTTGAATGCACAGAACAGAAAGAAGTTTCATACAATGCTTCTGTGTAGTTTATATTTGAACATATTCTTTTTTCCACTATTACCCACTTAGCGCTACGAATGTCCAGTTGCATTTTCTACAGACAGAGTGTTTCAAAACTGCTCAATCAAAAGTATGGTTTAACTCTGTTAGCTGAAAGCTCAGATCAGAAAGAAGTTTCACAGAATGCTTCTGTGTAGTTTATATATGAATATATTCCTTTTTCCACTACTACGCTCTTAGCTCTCCAAATGTCCAGTTGCATTTTCTACAGAAAGTGTGTTCAGATCTGCTCAATCAAAAGTATGGTTTAACTCTGTTTGCTGAATGCACAGATCAGAAAGAAGTTTCACCGAATGATTCTGTGTAGTTTATATTTGAAGACATTCCTTTTTCCACTAGTAACCTCTTAGCGCTCCGAATCTCCACTTGCATTTTCTACAAAAAGAGTGTTTCATAACTGCTCAATCAAAAATATGTTTTATCTCTGTTAACTGAATTTATAGATCAGAAATAAGTTTCACAGAATGCATCTGTGTAGTTTTTATTTGAAGATATTCTTTTTCCCAATGTAGGCCTCTTAGCGCTTAGCATGTCCAATTGCAGTTTCCACAGAAAGAGTGTTTCAGAACGGCTCAATCAAAAGTAAGGTTCAACTCTGTTAGTTGAATGCACAGAACAGAAAGAATTTTCACAGAATGCTACTGTGTAGTTTATATTTGAATATATTCCTTTTTCCACTATTACCCTCTTAGCGCTCCGAATGTCCACTTGCATTTTCTACAGAAAGAGTGTTCAGAACTGCGCAATCAAAAGTATGGTTTAACTCTGTTAGCTTAATGAACATATCAGAAATAAGTTTCACACAATACTTCTGTGTAGTTTTTATTTGAAGATATTATTTTTCCCAATAGAGGCCTCTTAGCGCTCAGAATGTCCAATTGCAGTTTCTACAGAAAGAGTGTTTCAGAACGGCTCAATCAAAAGTAAGGTTCAACTCTGTTAGTTCAATGCACAGAACAGAAAGAAGTTTCATACAATGCTTCTGTGTAGTTTATATTTGAACATATTCTTTTTTCCACTATTACCCACTTAGCGCTACGAATGTCCAGTTGCATTTTCTACAGACAGAGTGTTTCAAAACTGCTCAATCAAAAGTATGGTTTAACTCTGTTAGCTGAATGCTCAGGTCAGAAAGAAGTTTCACAGAATGCTTCTGTGTAGTTTATATTTGAATATATTCCTTTTTCCACTACTACTCTCTTAGCGCTCCAAATGTTCAGTTGCATTTTCTACAGTAAGAGTGTTCAGATCTGCTCAATCAAAAGTATGGTTTAACTCTGTTAGCTGAATGCACAGATCAGAAAGAAGTTTCACAGAATGATTCTGTGTAGTTTATATTTGGAGACATTCCTTTTTCCACTATTACCCTCTTAGCGCTCCGAATCTCCACTTGCATTTTCTACAGAAAGAGTGTTTCAGAACGGCTCAATCAAAACTAAGGTTCAACTCTTTTAGTTGAACAAACAGAGCAGAAAGAAGTTTCACACAATTCTTCTGTGTAGTTTTTATTTGTAGACATTCTTTTTCCCAATATAGGCCTCTTAGCGCTCAGAATGTCCAAATGCAGTTTCTACAGAAAGAGTGTTTCAGAACGGCTCAATCAAAAGTAAGGTTCAACTCTGTTAGTTGAATGCACAGAACAGAAAGAAGTTTCATACAATGCTTCTGTGTAGTTTATATTTGAACATATTCTTTTTTCCACTATTACCCACTTAGCGCTACGAATGTCCAGTTGCATTTTCTACAGACAGAGTGTTTCAAAACTGCTCAATCAAAAGTATGGTTTAACTCTGTTAGCTGAATGCTCAGATCAGAAAGAAGTTTCACAGAATGCTTCTGTGTAGTTTATATTTGAATATATTCCTTTTTCCACTACTACGCTCTTAGCGCTCCAAATGTCCAGTTGCATTTTCTACAGAAAGAGTGTTCAGATCTGCTCAATCAAAAGTATGGTTTAACTCTGTTAGCTGAATGCACAGATCAGAAAGAAGTTTCACCGAATGATTCTGTGTAGTTTATATTTGAAGACATTCCTTTTTCCACTATTACCCTCTTAGCGCTCTGAATCTCCACTTGCATTTTCTACAAAAAGAGTGTTTCATAACTGCTCAATCAAAAATATGTTTTATCTCTGTTAACTGAATTTACAGATCAGAAATAAGTTTCACAGAATGCATCTGTGTAGTTTTTATTTGAAGATATTCTTTTTCCCAATGTAGGCCTCTTAGCGCTTAGCATGTCCAATTGCAGTTTCTACAGAAAGAGTGTTTCAGAACGGCTGAATCAAAAGTAAGGTTCAACTCTGTTAGTTGAATGCACAGAACAGAAAGAATTTTCACAGAATGCTACTGTGTAGTTTATATTTGAATATATTCCTTTTTCCACTATTACCCTCTTAGCGCTCCGAATGTCCACTTGCATTTTCTACAGAAAGAGTGTTCAGAACTGCGCAATCAAAAGTATGGTTTAACTCTGTTAGCTTAATGAACATATCAGAAATAAGTTTCACACAATGCTTCTGTGTAGTTTTTATTTGAAGATATTATTTTTCCCAATACAGGTCTCTTAGCGCTCAGAATGTCCAATTGCAGTTTCTACAGAAAGAGGGTTTCAGAAAGGCTCAATCAAAAGTAAGGTTCAACTCTGTTAGTTGAATACACAGAACAGAAAGAAGTTTCATACAATGCTTCTGTGTAGTTTATATTTGAACATATTCTTTTTTCCACTATTACCCACTTAGCGCTACGAATGTCCAGTTGCATTTTCTTCAGACAGAGTGTTTCAAAACTGCTCAATCAAAAGTATGGTTTAACTCTGTTAGCTGAATGCTCAGATCAGAAAGAAGTTTCACAGAATGCTTCTGTGTAGTTTATATTTGAATATATTCCTTTTTCCACTACTACTCTCTTAGCGCTCCAAATGTCCAGTTGCATTTTCTACAGAAAGAGTGTTCAGATCTGCTCAATCAAAAGTATGGTTTAACTCTGTTAGCTGAATGCACAGATCAGAAAGAAGTTTCACAGAATGATTCTGTGTAGTTTATATTTGGAGACATTCCTTTTTCCACTAGTACCCTCTTAGCGCTCCGAATCTCCACTTGCATTTTCTACAGAAAGAGTGTTTCAGAACGGCTCAATCAAAACTAAGGTTCAACTCTTTTAGTTGAACAAACAGAACAGAAAGAAGTTTCACACAATTCTTCTGTGTAGTTTTTATTTGTAGACATTCTTTTTCCCAATATAGGCCTCTTAGCGCTCAGAATGTCCAATTGCAGTTTCTACAGAAAGAGTGTTTCAGAACGGCTCAATCAAAAGTAAGGTTCAACTCTGTTAGTTGAATGCACAGAACAGAAAGAAGTTTCATACAATGCTTCTGTGTAGTTTATATTTGAACATATTCTTTTTTCCACTATTACCCACTTAGCGCTACGAATGTCCAGTTGCATTTTCTACAGACAGAGTGTTTCAAAACTGCTCAATCAAAAGTATGGTTTAACTCTGTTAGCTGAATGCTCAGATCAGAAAGAAGTTTCACAGAATGCTTCTGTGTAGTTTATATTTGAATATATTCCTTTTTCCACTACTACGCTCTTAGCGCTCCAAATGTCCAGTTGCATTTTCTACAGAAAGAGTGTTCAGATCTGCTCAATCAAAAGTATGGTTTAACTCTGTTAGCTGAATGCACAGATCAGAAAGAAGTTTCACCGAATGATTCTGTGTAGTTTATATTTGAAGACATTCCTTTTTCCACTAGTACCCTCTTAGCGCTCCGAATCTCCACTTGCATTTTCTACAAAAAGAGTGTTTCATAACTGCTCAATCAAAAATATGTTTTATCTCTGTTAACTGAATTTACAGATCAGAAATAAGTTTCACAGAATGCATCTGTGTAGTTTTTATTTGAAGATATTCTTTTTCCCAATGTAGGCCTCTTAGCGCTTAGCATGTCCAATTGCAGTTTCTACAGAAAGAGTGTTTCAGAACGGCTGAATCAAAAGTAAGGTTCAACTCTGTTAGTTGAATGCACAGAACAGAAAGAATTTTCACAGAATGCTACTGTGTAGTTTATATTTGAATATATTCCTTTTTCCACTATTACCCTCTTAGCGCTCCGAATGTCCACTTGCATTTTCTACAGAAAGAGTGTTCAGAACTGCGCAATCAAAAGTATGGTTTAACTCTGTTAGCTTAATGAACATATCAGAAATAAGTTTCACACAATGCTTCTGTGTAGTTTTTATTTGAAGATATTATTTTTCCCAATAGAGGTCTCTTAGCGCTCAGAATGTCCAATTGCAGTTTCTACAGAAAGAGGGTTTCAGAAAGGCTCAATCAAAAGTAAGATTCAACTCTGTTAGTTGAATGCACAGAACAGAAAGAAGTTTCATACAATGCTTCTGTGTAGTTTATATTTGAACATATTCTTTTTTCCACTATTACCCACTTAGCGCTACGAATGTCCAGTTGCATTTTCTTCAGACAGAGTGTTTCAAAACTGCTCAATCAACAGTATGGTTTAACTCTGTTAGCTGAATGCTCAGATCAGAAAGAAGTTTCACAGAATGATTCTGTGTAGTTTATATTTGAATATATTCCTTTTTCCACTACTACTCTCTTAGCGCTCCAAATGTCCAGTTGCATTTTCTACAGAAAGAGTGTTCAGATCTGCTCAATCAAAAGTATGGTTTAACTCTGTTAGCTGAATGCACAGATCAGAAAGAAGTTTCACAGAATGATTCTGTGTAGTTTATATTTGGAGACATTCCTTTTTCCACTATTACCCTCTTAGCGCTCCGAATCTCCACTTGCATTTTCTACAGAAAGAGTGTTTCAGAACGGCTCAATCAAAACTAAGGTTCAACTCTTTTAGTTGAACAAACAGAACAGAAAGAAGTTTCACACAATTCTTCTGTGTAGTTTTTATTTGTAGACATTCATTTTCCCAATATAGGCCTCCTAGCGCTCAGAATGTCCAATTGCAGTTTCTACAGAAAGAGTGTTTCAGAACGGCTCAATCAAAAGTAAGGTTCAACTCTGTTAGTTGAATGCACAGAACAGAAAGAAGTTTCATACAATGCTTCTGTGTAGTTTATATTTGAACATATTCTTTTTTCCACTATTACCCACTTAGCGCTACGAATGTCCCGTTGCATTTTCTACAGACAGAGTGTTTCAAAACTGCTCAATAAAAAGTATGGTTTAACTCTGTTAGCTGAATGCTCAGATCAGAAAGAAGTTTCACAGAATGCTTCTGTGTAGTTTATATTTGAATATATTCCTTTTTCCACTACTACGCTCTTAGCGCTCCAAATGTCCAGTTGCATTTTCTACAGAAAGAGTGTTCAGATCTGCTCAATCAAAAGTATGGTTTAACTCTGTTAGCTGAATGCACAGATCAGAAAGAAGTTTCACCGAATGATTCTGTGTAGTTTATATTTGAAGACATACCTTTTTCCACTATTACCCTCTTAGCGCTCCGAATCTCCACTTGCATTTTCTACAAAAAGAGTGTTTCATAACTGCTCAATCAAAAATATGTTTTATCTCTGTTAACTGAATTTACAGATCAGAAATAAGTTTCACAGAATGCATCTGTGTAGTTTTTATTTGAAGATATTCTTTTTCCCAATGTAGGCCTCTTAGCGCTTAGCATGTCCAATTGCAGTTTCTACAGAAAGAGTGTTTCAGAACGGCTCAATCAAAAGTAAGGTTCAAATCTGTTAGTTGAATGCACAGAATAGAAAAATTTTCACAGAATGCTACTGTGTAGTTTATATTTGAATATATTCCTTTTTCCACTATTACCCTCTTAGCGCTCCTAATGTCCACTTGCATTTTCTACAGAAAGAGTGTTCAGAACTGCGCAATCAAAAGTATGGTTTAACTCTGTTAGCTTAATGAACATATCAGAAATAAATTTCACACAATGCTTCTGTGTAGTTTTTATTTGAAGATATTATTTTTCCCAATAGAGCCCTCTTAGCGCTCAGAATGTCCAATTGCAGTTTCTACAGAAAGAGTGTTTCAGAAAGGCTCAATCAAAGTAAGGTTCAACTATGTTAGTTGAATGCACAGAACAGAAAGAAGTTTCATACAATGCTTCTGTGTAGTTTATATTTGAACATATTCTTTTTTCCACTATTACCCACTTAGCGCTACGAATGTCCAGTTGCATTTTCTACAGACAGAGTGTTTCAAAACTGCTCAATCAAAAGTATGGTTTAACTCTGTTAGCTGAATGCTCAGATCAGAAAGAAGTTTCACAGAATGCTTCTGTGTAGTTTATATTTGAATATATTCCTTCTTCCACTACTACTCTCTTAGCGCTCCAAATGTCCAGTTGCATTTTCTACAGAAAGAGTGTTCAGATCTGCTCAATCAAAAGTATGGTTTAACTCTGTTAGCTGAATGCACAGATCAGAAAGAAGTTTCACAGAATGATTCTGTGTAGTTTATATTTGGAGACATTCCTTTTTCCACTATTACCCTCTTAGCGCTCCGAATCTCCACTTGCATTTTCTACAGAAAGAGTGTTTCAGAACGGCTCAATCAAAACTAAGGTTCAACTCTTTTAGTTGAACAAACAGAACAGAAAGAAGTTTCACACAATTCTTCTGTGTAGTTTTTATTTGTAGACATTCTTTTTCCCAATATAGGCCTCCTAGCGCTCAGAATGTCCAATTGCAGTTTCTACAGAAAGAGTGTTTCAGAACGGGTCAATCAAAAGTAAGGTTCAACTCTGTTAGTTGAATGCACAGAACAGAAAGAAGTTTCATACAATGCTTCTGTGTAGTTTATATTTGAACATATTCTTTTTTCCACTATTACCCACTTAGCGCTACGAATGTCCAGTTGCATTTTCTACAGACAGAGTGTTTCAAAACTGCTCAATCAAAAGTATGGTTTAACTCTGTTAGCTGAAAGCTCAGATCAGAAAGAAGTTTCACAGAATGCTTCTGTGTAGTTTATATATGAATATATTCCTTTTTCCACTACTACGCTCTTAGCTCTCCAAATGTCCAGTTGCATTTTCTACAGAAAGTGTGTTCAGATCTGCTCAATCAAAAGTATGGTTTAACTCTGTTTGCTGAATGCACAGATCAGAAAGAAGTTTCACCGAATGATTCTGTGTAGTTTATATTTGAAGACATTCCTTTTTCCACTAGTACCCTCTTAGCGCTCCGAATCTCCACTTGCATTTTCTACAAAAAGAGTGTTTCATAACTGCTCAATCAAAAATATGTTTTATCTCTGTTAACTGAATTTATAGATCAGAAATAAGTTTCACAGAATGCATCTGTGTAGTTTTTATTTGAAGATATTCTTTTTCCCAATGTAGGCCTCTTAGCGCTTAGCATGTCCAATTGCAGTTTCCACAGAAAGAGTGTTTCAGAACGGCTCAATCAAAAGTAAGGTTCAACTCTGTTAGTTGAATGCACAGAACAGAAAGAATTTTCACAGAATGCTACTGTGTAGTTTATATTTGAATATATTCCTTTTTCCACTATTACCCTCTTAGCGCTCCGAATGTCCACTTGCATTTTCTACAGAAAGAGTGTTCAGAACTGCGCAATCAAAAGTATGGTTTAACTCTGTTAGCTTAATGAACATATCAGAAATAAGTTTCACACAATACTTCTGTGTAGTTTTTATTTGAAGATATTATTTTTCCCAATAGAGGCCTCTTAGCGCTCAGAATGTCCAATTGCAGTTTCTACAGAAAGAGTGTTTCAGAACGGCTCAATCAAAAGTAAGGTTCAACTCTGTTAGTTCAATGCACAGAACAGAAAGAAGTTTCATACAATGCTTCTGTGTAGTTTATATTTGAACATATTCTTTTTTCCACTATTACCCACTTAGCGCTACGAATGTCCAGTTGCATTTTCTACAGACAGAGTGTTTCAAAACTGCTCAATCAAAAGTATGGTTTAACTCTGTTAGCTGAATGCTCAGGTCAGAAAGAAGTTTCACAGAATGCTTCTGTGTAGTTTATATTTGAATATATTCCTTTTTCCACTACTACTCTCTTAGCGCTCCAAATGTTCAGTTGCATTTTCTACAGAAAGAGTGTTCAGATCTGCTCAATCAAAAGTATGGTTTAACTCTGTTAGCTGAATGCACAGATCAGAAAGAAGTTTCACAGAATGATTCTGTGTAGTTTATATTTGGAGACATTCCTTTTTCCACTATTACCCTCTTAGCGCTCCGAATCTCCACTTGCATTTTCTACAGAAAGAGTGTTTCAGAACGGCTCAATCAAAACTAAGGTTCAACTCTTTTAGTTGAACCAACAGAGCAGAAAGAAGTTTCACACAATTCTTCTGTGTAGTTTTTATTTGTAGACATTCTTTTTCCCAATATAGGCCTCTTAGCGCTCAGAATGTCCAAATGCAGTTTCTACAGAAAGAGTGTTTCAGAACGGCTCAATCAAAAGTAAGGTTCAACTCTGTTAGTTGAATGCACAGAACAGAAAGAAGTTTCATACAATGCTTCTGTGTAGTTTATATTTGAACATATTCTTTTTTCCACTATTACCCACTTAGCGCTACGAATGTCCAGTTGCATTTTCTACAGACAGAGTGTTTCAAAACTGCTCAATCAAAAGTATGGTTTAACTCTGTTAGCTGAATGCTCAGATCAGAAAGAAGTTTCACAGAATGCTTCTGTGTAGTTTATATTTGAATATATTCCTTTTTCCACTACTACACTCTTAGCGCTCCAAATGTCCAGTTGCATTTTCTACAGAAAGAGTGTTCAGATCTGCTCAATCAAAAGTATGGTTTAACTCTGTTAGCTGAATGCACAGATCAGAAAGAAGTTTCACCGAATGATTCTGTGTAGTTTATATTTGAAGACATTCCTTTTTCCACTATTACCCTCTTAGCGCTCCGAATCTCCACTTGCATTTTCTACAAAAAGAGTGTTTCATAACTGCTCAATCAAAAATATGTTTTATCTCTGTTAACTGAATTTACAGATCAGAAATAAGTTTCACAGAATGCATCTGTGTAGTTTTTATTTGAAGATATTCTTTTTCCCAATGTAGGCCTCTGAGCGCTTAGCATGTCCAATTGCAGTTTCTACAGAAAGAGTGTTTCAGAACGGCTGAATCAAAAGTAAGGTTCAACTCTGTTAGTTGAATGCACAGAACAGAAAGAATTTTCACAGAATGCTACTGTGTAGTTTATATTTGAATATATTCCTTTTTCCACTATTACCCTCTTAGCGCTCCGAATGTCCACTTGCATTTTCTACAGAAAGAGTGTTCAGAACTGCGCAATCAAAAGTATGGTTTAACTCTGTTAGCTTAATGAACATATCAGAAATAAGTTTCACACAATGCTTCTGTGTAGTTTTTATTTGAAGATATTATTTTTCCCAATAGAGGTCTCTTAGCGCTCAGAATGTCCAATTGCAGTTTCTACAGAAAGAGGGTTTCAGAAAGGCTCAATCAAAAGTAAGGTTCAACTCTGTTAGTTGAATACACAGAACAGAAAGAAGTTTCATACAATGCTTCTGTGTAGTTTATATTTGAACATATTCTTTTTTCCACTATTACCCACTTAGCGCTACGAATGTCCAGTTGCATTTTCTTCAGACAGAGTGTTTCAAAACTGCTCAATCAAAAGTATGGTTTAACTCTGTTAGCTGAATGCTCAGATCAGAAAGAAGTTTCACAGAATGCTTCTGTGTAGTTTATATGTGAATATATTCCTTTTTCCACTACTACTCTCTTAGCGCTCCAAATGTCCAGTTGCATTTTCTACAGAAAGAGTGTTCAGATCTGCTCAATCAAAAGTATGGTTTAACTCTGTTAGCTGAATGCACAGATCAGAAAGAAGTTTCACAGAATGATTCTGTGTAGTTTATATTTGGAGACATTCCTTTTTCCACTATTACCCTCTTAGCGCTCCGAATCTCCACTTGCATTTTCTACAGAAAGAGTGTTTCAGAACGGCTCAATCAAAACTAAGGTTCAACTCTTTTAGTTGAACAAACAGAACAGAAAGAAGTTTCACACAATTCTTCTGTGTAGTTTTTATTTGTAGACATTCTTTTTCCCAATATAGGCCTCCTAGCGCTCAGAATGTCCAATTGCAGTTTCTACAGAAAGAGTGTTTCAGAACGGCTCAATCAAAAGTAAGGTTCAACTCTGTTAGTTGAATGCACAGAACAGAAAGAAGTTTCATACAATGCTTCTGTGTAGTTTATATTTGAACATATTCTTTTTTCCACTATTACCCACTTAGCGCTACGAATGTCCCGTTGCATTTTCTACAGACAGAGTGTTTCAAAACTGCTCAATCAAAAGTATGGTTTAACTCTGTTAGCTGAATGCTCAGATCAGAAAGAAGTTTCACAGAATGCTTCTGTGTAGTTTATATTTGAATATATTCCTTTTTCCACTACTACGCTCTTAGCGCTCCAAATGTCCAGTTGCATTTTCTACAGAAAGAGTGTTCAGATCTGCTCAATCAAAAGTATGGTTTAACTCTGTTAGCTGAATGCACAGATCAGAAAGAAGTTTCACCGAATGATTCTGTGTAGTTTATATTTGAAGACATACCTTTTTCCACTATTACCCCCTTAGCGCTCCGAATCTCCACTTGCATTTTCTACAAAAAGAGTGTTTCATAACTGCTCAATCAAAAATATGTTTTATCTCTGTTAACTGAATTTACAGATCAGAAATAAGTTTCACAGAATGCATCTGTGTAGTTTTTATTTGAAGATATTCTTTTTCCCAATGTAGGCCTCTTAGCGCTTAGCATGTCCAATTGCAGTTTCTACAGAAAGAGTGTTTCAGAACGGCTCAATCAAAAGTAAGGTTCAAATCTGTTAGTTGAATGCACAGAACAGAAAAATTTTCACAGAATGCTACTGTGTAGTTTATATTTGAATATATTCCTTTTTCCACTATTACCCTCTTAGCGCTCCGAATGTCCACTTGCATTTTCTACAGAAAGAGTGTTCAGAACTGCGCAATCAAAAGTATGGTTTAACTCTGTTAGCTTAATGAACATATCAGAAATAAATTTCACACAATGCTTCTGTGTAGTTTTTATTTGAAGATATTATTTTTCCCAATAGAGCCCTCTTAGCGCTCAGAATGTCCAATTGCAGTTTCTACAGAAAGAGTGTTTCAGAAAGGCTCAATCAAATTAAGGTTCAACTATGTTAGTTGAATGCACAGAACAGAAAGAAGTTTCATACAATGCTTCTGTGTAGTTTATATTTGAACATATTCTTTTTTCCACTATTACCCACTTAGCGCTACGAATGTCCAGTTGCATTTTCTACAGACAGAGTGTTTCAAAACTGCTCAATCAAAAGTATGGTTTAACTCTGTTAGCTGAATGCTCAGATCAGAAAGAAGTTTCACAGAATGCTTCTGTGTAGTTTATATTTGAATATATTCCTTCTTCCACTACTACTCTCTTAGCGCTCCAAATGTCCAGTTGCATTTTCTACAGAAAGAGTGTTCAGATCTGCTCAATCAAAAGTATGGTTTAACTCTGTTAGCTGAATGCACAGATCAGAAAGAAGTTTCACAGAATGATTCTGTGTAGTTTATATTTGGAGACATTCCTTTTTCCACTAGTACCCTCTTAGCGCTCCGAATCTCCACTTGCATTTTCTACAGAAAGAGTGTTTCAGAACGGCTCAATCAAAACTAAGGTTCAACTCTTTTAGTTGAACAAACAGAACAGAAAGAAGTTTCACACAATTCTTCTGTGTAGTTTTTATTTGTAGACATTCTTTTTCCCAATATAGGCCTCTTAGCGCTCAGAATGTCCAATTGCAGTTTCTACAGAAAGAGTGTTTCAGAACGGCTCAATCAAAAGTAAGGTTCAACTCTGTTAGTTGAATGCACAGAACAGAAAGAAGTTTCATACAATGCTTCTGTGTAGTTTATATTTGAACATATTCTTTTTTCCACTATTACCCACTTAGCGCTACGAATGTCCAGTTGCATTTTCTACAGACAGAGTGTTTCAAAACTGCTCAATCAAAAGTATGGTTTAACTCTGTTAGCTGAATGCTCAGATCAGAAAGAAGTTTCACAGAATGCTTCTGTGTAGTTTATATTTGAATATATTCCTTTTTCCACTACTACGCTCTTAGCGCTCCAAATGTCCAGTTGCATTTTCTACAGAAAGAGTGTTCAGATCTGCTCAATCAAAAGTATGGTTTAACTCTGTTAGCTGAATGCACAGATCAGAAAGAAGTTTCACCGAATGATTCTGTGTAGTTTATATTTGAAGACATTCCTTTTTCCACTAGTACCCTCTTAGCGCTCCGAATCTCCACTTGCATTTTCTACAAAAAGAGTGTTTCATAACTGCTCAATCAAAAATATGTTTTATCTCTGTTAACTGAATTTACAGATCAGAAATAAGTTTCACAGAATGCATCTGTGTAGTTTTTATTTGAAGATATTCTTTTTCCCAATGTAGGCCTCTTAGCGCTTAGCATGTCCAATTGCAGTTTCTACAGAAAGAGTGTTTCAGAACGGCTGAATCAAAAGTAAGGTTCAACTCTGTTAGTTGAATGCACAGAACAGAAAGAATTTTCACAGAATGCTACTGTGTAGTTTATATTTGAATATATTCCTTTTTCCACTATTACCCTCTTAGCGCTCCGAATGTCCACTTGCATTTTCTACAGAAAGAGTGTTCAGAACTGCGCAATCAAAAGTATGGTTTAACTCTGTTAGCTTAATGAACATATCAGAAATAAGTTTCACACAATGCTTCTGTGTAGTTTTTATTTGAAGATATTATTTTTCCCAATAGAGGTCTCTTAGCGCTCAGAATGTCCAATTGCAGTTTCTACAGAAAGAGGGTTTCAGAAAGGCTCAATCAAAAGTAAGGTTCAACTCTGTTAGTTGAATGCACAGAACAGAAAGAAGTTTCATACAATGCTTCTGTGTAGTTTATATTTGAACATATTCTTTTTTCCACTATTACCCACTTAGCGCTACGAATGTCCAGTTGCATTTTCTTCAGACAGAGTGTTTCAAAACTGCTCAATCAACAGTATGGTTTAACTCTGTTAGCTGAATGCTCAGATCAGAAAGAAGTTTCACAGAATGATTCTGTGTAGTTTATATTTGAATATATTCCTTTTTCCACTACTACTCTCTTAGCGCTCCAAATGTCCAGTTGCATTTTCTACAGAAAGAGTGTTCAGATCTGCTCAATCAAAAGTATGGTTTAACTCTGTTAGCTGAATGCACAGATCAGAAAGAAGTTTCACAGAATGATTCTGTGTAGTTTATATTTGGAGACATTCCTTTTTCCACTATTACCCT
Organism: Symphalangus syndactylus; assembly: GCF_028878055.3. Classification (NCBI taxonomy): domain Eukaryota; kingdom Metazoa; phylum Chordata; class Mammalia; order Primates; family Hylobatidae; genus Symphalangus; species Symphalangus syndactylus. The sequence goes on along the minus strand of NC_072447.2, from coordinate 159,934,019 downwards.
CTTAGCGCTCCGAATCTCCACTTGCATTTTCTACAGAAAGAGTGTTTCAGAACGGCTCAATCAAAACTAAGGTTCAACTCTTTTAGTTGAACAAACAGAACAGAAAGAAGTTTCACACAATTCTTCTGTGTAGTTTTTATTTGTAGACATTCATTTTCCCAATATAGGCCTCCTAGCGCTCAGAATGTCCAATTGCAGTTTCTACAGAAAGAGTGTTTCAGAACGGCTCAATCAAAAGTAAGGTTCAACTCTGTTAGTTGAATGCACAGAACAGAAAGAAGTTTCATACAATGCTTCTGTGTAGTTTATATTTGAACATATTCTTTTTTCCACTATTACCCACTTAGCGCTACGAATGTCCCGTTGCATTTTCTACAGACAGAGTGTTTCAAAACTGCTCAATCAAAAGTATGGTTTAACTCTGTTAGCTGAATGCTCAGATCAGAAAGAAGTTTCACAGAATGCTTCTGTGTAGTTTATATTTGAATATATTCCTTTTTCCACTACTACGCTCTTAGCGCTCCAAATGTCCAGTTGCATTTTCTACAGAAAGAGTGTTCAGATCTGCTCAATCAAAAGTATGGTTTAACTCTGTTAGCTGAATGCACAGATCAGAAAGAAGTTTCACCGAATGATTCTGTGTAGTTTATATTTGAAGACATACCTTTTTCCACTATTACCCTCTTAGCGCTCCGAATCTCCACTTGCATTTTCTACAAAAAGAGTGTTTCATAACTGCTCAATCAAAAATATGTTTTATCTCTGTTAACTGAATTTACAGATCAGAAATAAGTTTCACAGAATGCATCTGTGTAGTTTTTATTTGAAGATATTCTTTTTCCCAATGTAGGCCTCTTAGCGCTTAGCATGTCCAATTGCAGTTTCTACAGAAAGAGTGTTTCAGAACGGCTCAATCAAAAGTAAGGTTCAAATCTGTTAGTTGAATGCACAGAATAGAAAAATTTTCACAGAATGCTACTGTGTAGTTTATATTTGAATATATTCCTTTTTCCAATATTACCCTCTTAGCGCTCCTAATGTCCACTTGCATTTTCTACAGAAAGAGTGTTCAGAACTGCGCAATCAAAAGTATGGTTTAACTCTGTTAGCTTAATGAACATATCAGAAATAAATTTCACACAATGCTTCTGTGTAGTTTTTATTTGAAGATATTATTTTTCCCAATAGAGCCCTCTTAGCGCTCAGAATGTCCAATTGCAGTTTCTACAGAAAGAGTGTTTCAGAAAGGCTCAATCAAAGTAAGGTTCAACTATGTTAGTTGAATGCACAGAACAGAAAGAAGTTTCATACAATGCTTCTGTGTAGTTTATATTTGAACATATTCTTTTTTCCACTATTACCCACTTAGCGCTACGAATGTCCAGTTGCATTTTCTACAGACAGAGTGTTTCAAAACTGCTCAATCAAAAGTATGGTTTAACTCTGTTAGCTGAATGCTCAGATCAGAAAGAAGTTTCACAGAATGCTTCTGTGTAGTTTATATTTGAATATATTCCTTCTTCCACTACTACTCTCTTAGCGCTCCAAATGTCCAGTTGCATTTTCTACAGAAAGAGTGTTCAGATCTGCTCAATCAAAAGTATGGTTTAACTCTGTTAGCTGAATGCACAGATCAGAAAGAAGTTTCACAGAATGATTCTGTGTAGTTTATATTTGGAGACATTCCTTTTTCCACTATTACCCTCTTAGCGCTCCGAATCTCCACTTGCATTTTCTACAGAAAGAGTGTTTCAGAACGGCTCAATCAAAACTAAGGTTCAACTCTTTTAGTTGAACAAACAGAACAGAAAGAAGTTTCACACAATTCTTCTGTGTAGTTTTTATTTGTAGACATTCTTTTTCCCAATATAGGCCTCCTAGCGCTCAGAATGTCCAATTGCAGTTTCTACAGAAAGAGTGTTTCAGAACGGGTCAATCAAAAGTAAGGTTCAACTCTGTTAGTTGAATGCACAGAACAGAAAGAAGTTTCATACAATGCTTCTGTGTAGTTTATATTTGAACATATTCTTTTTTCCACTATTACCCACTTAGCGCTACGAATGTCCAGTTGCATTTTCTACAGACAGAGTGTTTCAAAACTGCTCAATCAAAAGTATGGTTTAACTCTGTTAGCTGAAAGCTCAGATCAGAAAGAAGTTTCACAGAATGCTTCTGTGTAGTTTATATATGAATATATTCCTTTTTCCACTACTACGCTCTTAGCTCTCCAAATGTCCAGTTGCATTTTCTACAGAAAGTGTGTTCAGATCTGCTCAATCAAAAGTATGGTTTAACTCTGTTTGCTGAATGCACAGATCAGAAAGAAGTTTCACCGAATGATTCTGTGTAGTTTATATTTGAAGACATTCCTTTTTCCACTAGTACCCTCTTAGCGCTCCGAATCTCCACTTGCATTTTCTACAAAAAGAGTGTTTCATAACTGCTCAATCAAAAATATGTTTTATCTCTGTTAACTGAATTTATAGATCAGAAATAAGTTTCACAGAATGCATCTGTGTAGTTTTTATTTGAAGATATTCTTTTTCCCAATGTAGGCCTCTTAGCGCTTAGCATGTCCAATTGCAGTTTCCACAGAAAGAGTGTTTCAGAACGGCTCAATCAAAAGTAAGGTTCAACTCTGTTAGTTGAATGCACAGAACAGAAAGAATTTTCACAGAATGCTACTGTGTAGTTTATATTTGAATATATTCCTTTTTCCACTATTACCCTCTTAGCGCTCCGAATGTCCACTTGCATTTTCTACAGAAAGAGTGTTCAGAACTGCGCAATCAAAAGTATGGTTTAACTCTGTTAGCTTAATGAACATATCAGAAATAAGTTTCACACAATACTTCTGTGTAGTTTTTATTTGAAGATATTATTTTTCCCAATAGAGGCCTCTTAGCGCTCAGAATGTCCAATTGCAGTTTCTACAGAAAGAGTGTTTCAGAACGGCTCAATCAAAAGTAAGGTTCAACTCTGTTAGTTCAATGCACAGAACAGAAAGAAGTTTCATACAATGCTTCTGTGTAGTTTATATTTGAACATATTCTTTTTTCCACTATTACCCACTTAGCGCTACGAATGTCCAGTTGCATTTTCTACAGACAGAGTGTTTCAAAACTGCTCAATCAAAAGTATGGTTTAACTCTGTTAGCTGAATGCTCAGGTCAGAAAGAAGTTTCACAGAATGCTTCTGTGTAGTTTATATTTGAATATATTCCTTTTTCCACTACTACTCTCTTAGCGCTCCAAATGTTCAGTTGCATTTTCTACAGAAAGAGTGTTCAGATCTGCTCAATCAAAAGTATGGTTTAACTCTGTTAGCTGAATGCACAGATCAGAAAGAAGTTTCACAGAATGATTCTGTGTAGTTTATATTTGGAGACATTCCTTTTTCCACTATTACCCTCTTAGCGCTCCGAATCTCCACTTGCATTTTCTACAGAAAGAGTGTTTCAGAACGGCTCAATCAAAACTAAGGTTCAACTCTTTTAGTTGAACAAACAGAGCAGAAAGAAGTTTCACACAATTCTTCTGTGTAGTTTTTATTTGTAGACATTCTTTTTCCCAATATAGGCCTCTTAGCGCTCAGAATGTCCAAATGCAGTTTCTACAGAAAGAGTGTTTCAGAACGGCTCAATCAAAAGTAAGGTTCAACTCTGTTAGTTGAATGCACAGAACAGAAAGAAGTTTCATACAATGCTTCTGTGTAGTTTATATTTGAACATATTCTTTTTTCCACTATTACCCACTTAGCGCTACGAATGTCCAGTTGCATTTTCTACAGACAGAGTGTTTCAAAACTGCTCAATCAAAAGTATGGTTTAACTCTGTTAGCTGAATGCTCAGATCAGAAAGAAGTTTCACAGAATGCTTCTGTGTAGTTTATATTTGAATATATTCCTTTTTCCACTACTACACTCTTAGCGCTCCAAATGTCCAGTTGCATTTTCTACAGAAAGAGTGTTCAGATCTGCTCAATCAAAAGTATGGTTTAACTCTGTTAGCTGAATGCACAGATCAGAAAAAGTTTCACCGAATGATTCTGTGTAGTTTATATTTGAAGACATTCCTTTTTCCACTATTACCCTCTTAGCGCTCCGAATCTCCACTTGCATTTTCTACAAAAAGAGTGTTTCATAACTGCTCAATCAAAAATATGTTTTATCTCTGTTAACTGAATTTACAGATCAGAAATAAGTTTCACAGAATGCATCTGTGTAGTTTTTATTTGAAGATATTCTTTTTCCCAATGTAGGCCTCTGAGCGCTTAGCATGTCCAATTGCAGTTTCTACAGAAAGAGTGTTTCAGAACGGCTGAATCAAAAGTAAGGTTCAACTCTGTTAGTTGAATGCACAGAACAGAAAGAATTTTCACAGAATGCTACTGTGTAGTTTATATTTGAATATATTCCTTTTTCCACTATTACCCTCTTAGCGCTCCGAATGTCCACTTGCATTTTCTACAGAAAGAGTGTTCAGAACTGCGCAATCAAAAGTATGGTTTAACTCTGTTAGCTTAATGAACATATCAGAAATAAGTTTCACACAATGCTTCTGTGTAGTTTTTATTTGAAGATATTATTTTTCCCAATAGAGGTCTCTTAGCGCTCAGAATGTCCAATTGCAGTTTCTACAGAAAGAGGGTTTCAGAAAGGCTCAATCAAAAGTAAGGTTCAACTCTGTTAGTTGAATACACAGAACAGAAAGAAGTTTCATACAATGCTTCTGTGTAGTTTATATTTGAACATATTCTTTTTTCCACTATTACCCACTTAGCGCTACGAATGTCCAGTTGCATTTTCTTCAGACAGAGTGTTTCAAAACTGCTCAATCAAAAGTATGGTTTAACTCTGTTAGCTGAATGCTCAGATCAGAAAGAAGTTTCACAGAATGCTTCTGTGTAGTTTATATGTGAATATATTCCTTTTTCCACTACTACTCTCTTAGCGCTCCAAATGTCCAGTTGCATTTTCTACAGAAAGAGTGTTCAGATCTGCTCAATCAAAAGTATGGTTTAACTCTGTTAGCTGAATGCACAGATCAGAAAGAAGTTTCACAGAATGATTCTGTGTAGTTTATATTTGGAGACATTCCTTTTTCCACTATTACCCTCTTAGCGCTCCGAATCTCCACTTGCATTTTCTACAGAAAGAGTGTTTCAGAACGGCTCAATCAAAACTAAGGTTCAACTCTTTTAGTTGAACAAACAGAACAGAAAGAAGTTTCACACAATTCTTCTGTGTAGTTTTTATTTGTAGACATTCTTTTTCCCAATATAGGCCTCCTAGCGCTCAGAATGTCCAATTGCAGTTTCTACAGAAAGAGTGTTTCAGAACGGCTCAATCAAAAGTAAGGTTCAACTCTGTTAGTTGAATGCACAGAACAGAAAGAAGTTTCATACAATGCTTCTGTGTAGTTTATATTTGAACATATTCTTTTTTCCACTATTACCCACTTAGCGCTACGAATGTCCCGTTGCATTTTCTACAGACAGAGTGTTTCAAAACTGCTCAATCAAAAGTATGGTTTAACTCTGTTAGCTGAATGCTCAGATCAGAAAGAAGTTTCACAGAATGCTTCTGTGTAGTTTATATTTGAATATATTCCTTTTTCCACTACTACGCTCTTAGCGCTCCAAATGTCCAGTTGCGTTTTCTACAGAAAGAGTGTTCAGATCTGCTCAATCAAAAGTATGGTTTAACTCTGTTAGCTGAATGCACAGATCAGAAAGAAGTTTCACCGAATGATTCTGTGTAGTTTATATTTGAAGACATACCTTTTTCCACTATTACCCCCTTAGCGCTCCGAATCTCCACTTGCATTTTCTACAAAAAGAGTGTTTCATAACTGCTCAATCAAAAATATGTTTTATCTCTGTTAACTGAATTTACAGATCAGAAATAAGTTTCACAGAATGCATCTGTGTAGTTTTTATTTGAAGATATTCTTTTTCCCAATGTAGGCCTCTTAGCGCTTAGCATGTCCAATTGCAGTTTCTACAGAAAGAGTGTTTCAGAACGGCTCAATCAAAAGTAAGGTTCAAATCTGTTAGTTGAATGCACAGAACAGAAAAATTTTCACAGAATGCTACTGTGTAGTTTATATTTGAATATATTCCTTTTTCCACTATTACCCTCTTAGCGCTCCGAATGTCCACTTGCATTTTCTACAGAAAGAGTGTTCAGAACTGCGCAATCAAAAGTATGGTTTAACTCTGTTAGCTTAATGAACATATCAGAAATAAATTTCACACAATGCTTCTGTGTAGTTTTTATTTGAAGATATTATTTTTCCCAATAGAGCCCTCTTAGCGCTCAGAATGTCCAATTGCAGTTTCTACAGAAAGAGTGTTTCAGAAAGGCTCAATCAAATTAAGGTTCAACTATGTTAGTTGAATGCACAGAACAGAAAGAAGTTTCATACAATGCTTCTGTGTAGTTTATATTTGAACATATTCTTTTTTCCACTATTACCCACTTAGCGCTACGAATGTCCAGTTGCATTTTCTACAGACAGAGTGTTTCAAAACTGCTCAATCAAAAGTATGGTTTAACTCTGTTAGCTGAATGCTCAGATCAGAAAGAAGTTTCACAGAATGCTTCTGTGTAGTTTATATTTGAATATATTCCTTCTTCCACTACTACTCTCTTAGCGCTCCAAATGTCCAGTTGCATTTTCTACAGAAAGAGTGTTCAGATCTGCTCAATCAAAAGTATGGTTTAACCCTGTTAGCTGAATGCACAGATCAGAAAGAAGTTTCACAGAATGATTCTGTGTAGTTTATATTTGGAGACATTCCTTTTTCCACTATTACCCTCTTAGCGCTCCGAATCTCCACTTGCATTTTCTACAGAAAGAGTGTTTCAGAACGGCTCAATCAAAACTAAGGTTCAACTCTTTTAGTTGAACAAACAGAACAGAAAGAAGTTTCACACAATTCTTCTGTGTAGTTTTTATTTGTAGACATTCATTTTCCCAATATAGGCCTCTTTGCGCTCAGAATGTCCAATTGCAGTTTCTACAGAAAGAGTGTTTCAGAACGGCTCAATCAAAAGTAAGGTTCAACTCTGTTAGTTGAATGCACAGAACAGAAAGAAGTTTCATACAATGCTTCTGTGTAGTTTATATTTGAACATATTCTTTTTTCCACTATTACCCACTTAGCGCTACGAATGTCCAGTTGCATTTTCTACAGACAGAGTGTTTCAAAACTGCTCAATCAAAAGTATGGTTTAACTCTGTTAGCTGAATGCTCAGATCAGAAAGAAGTTTCACAGAATGCTTCTGTGTAGTTTATATTTGAATATATTCCTTTTTCCACTACAACGCTCTTAGCGCTCCAAATGTCCAGTTGCATTTTCTACAGAAAGAGTGTTCAGATCTGCTCAATCAAAAGTATGGTTTAACTCTTTTAGCTGAATGCACAGATCAGAAAGAAGTTTCACCGAATGATTCTGTGTAGTTTATATTTGAAGACATTCCTTTTTCCACTATTACCCTCTTAGCGCTCCGAATCTCCACTTGCATTTTCTACAAAAAGAGTGTTTCATAACTGCTCAATCAAAAATATGTTTTATCTCTGTTAACTGAATTTACAGATCAGAAATAAGTTTCACAGAATGCATCTGTGTAGTTTTTATTTGAAGATATTCTTTTTCCCAATGTAGGCCTCTTAGCGCTTAGCATGTGCAATTGCAGTTTCTACAGAAAGAGTGTTTCAGAACGGCTCAATCAAAAGTAAGGTTCAACTCTGTTAGTTGAATGCACAGAACAGAAAGAAGTTTCATACAATGCTTCTGTGTAGTTTATATTTGAACATATTCTTTTTTCCACTATTACCCACTTAGCGCTACGAATGTCCAGTTGCATTTTCTACAGACAGAGTGTTTCAAAACTGCTGAATCAAAAGTATGGTTTAACTCTGTTAGCTGAATGCTCAGATCAGAAAGAAGTTTCACAGAATGCTTCTGTGTAGTTTATATTTGAATATATTCCTTTTTCCACTACTACGCTCTTAGCGCTCCAAATGTCCAGTTGCATTTTCTACAGAAAGAGTGTTCAGATCTGCTCAATCAAAAGTATGGTTTAACTCTGTTAGCTGAATGCACAGATCAGAAAGAAGTTTCACCGAATGATTCTGTGTAGTTTATATTTGAAGACATTCCTTTTTCCACTAGTACCCTCTTAGCGCTCCGAATCTCCACTTGCATTTTCTACAAAAAGAGTGTTTCATAACTGCTCAATCAAAAATATGTTTTATCTCTGTTAACTGAATTTACAGATCAGAAATAAGTTTCACAGAATGCATCTGTGTAGTTTTTATTTGAAGATATTCTTTTTCCCAATGTAGGCCTCTTAGCGCTTAGCATGTCCAATTGCAGTTTCTACAGAAAGAGTGTTTCAGAACGGCTCAATCAAAAGTAAGGTTCAACTCTGTTAGTTGAATGCACAGAACAGAAAGAATTTTCACAGAATGCTACTGTGTAGTTTATATTTGAATATATTCCTTTTTCCACTATTACCCTCTTAGCGCTCCGAATGTCCACTTGCATTTTCTACAGAAAGAGTGTTCAGAACTGCGCAATCAAAAGTATGGTTTAACTCTGTTAGCTTAATGAACATATCTGAAATAAGTTTCACACAATGCTTCTGTGTAGTTTTTATTTGAAGATATTATTTTTCCCAATAGAGGCCTCTTAGCGCTCAGAATGTCCAATTGCAGTTTCTACAGAAAGAGTGTTTCAGAAAGGCTCAATCAAAGTAAGGTTCAACTATGTTAGTTGAATGCACAGAACAGAAAGAAGTTTCATACAATGCTTCTGTGTAGTTTATATTTGAACATATTCTTTTTTCCACTATTACCCACTTAGCGCTACGAATGTCCAGTTGCATTTTCTACAGACAGAGTGTTTCAAAACTGCTCAATCAAAAGTATGGTTTAACTCTGTTAGCTGAATGCTCAGATCAGAAAGAAGTTTCACAGAATGCTTCTGTGTAGTTTATATTTGAATATATTCCTTCTTCCACTACTACTCTCTTAGCGCTCCAAATGTCCAGTTGCATTTTCTACAGAAAGAGTGTTCAGATCTGCTCAATCAAAAGTATGGTTTAACTCTGTTAGCTGAATGCACAGATCAGAAAGAAGTTTCACAGAATGATTCTGTGTAGTTTATATTTGGAGACATTCCTTTTTCCACTATTACCCTCTTAGCGCTCCGAATCTCCACTTGCATTTTCTACAGAAAGAGTGTTTCAGAACGGCTCAATCAAAACTAAGGTTCAACTCTTTTAGTTGAACAAACAGAACAGAAAGAAGTTTCACACAATTCTTCTGTGTAGTTTTTATTTGTAGACATTCTTTTTCCCAATATAGGCCTCCTAGAGCTCAGAATGTCCAATTGCAGTTTCTACAGAAAGAGTGTTTCAGAACGGCTCAATCAAAAGTAAGGTTCAACTCTGTTAGTTGAATGCACAGAACAGAAAGAAGTTTCATACAATGCTTCTGTGTAGTTTATATTTGAACATATTCTTTTTTCCACTATTACCCACTTAGCGCTACGAATGTCCAGTTGCATTTTCTACAGACAGAGTGTTTCAAAACTGCTCAATCAAAAGTATGGTTTAACTCTGTTAGCTGAAAGCTCAGATCAGAAAGAAGTTTCACAGAATGCTTCTGTGTAGTTTATATTTGAATATATTCCTTTTTCCACTACAACGCTCTTAGCGCTCCAAATGTCCAGTTGCATTTTCTACAGAAAGAGTGTTCAGATCTGCTCAATCAAAAGTATGGTTTAACTCTTTTAGCTGAATGCACAGATCAGAAAGAAGTTTCACCGAATGCTTCTGTGTAGTTTATATTTGAAGACATTCCTTTTTCCACTATTACCCTCTTAGCGCTCCGAATCTCCACTTGCATTTTCTACAAAAAGAGTGTTTCATAACTGCTCAATCAAAAATATGTTTTATCTCTGTTAACTGAATTTACAGATCAGAAATAAGTTTCACAGAATGCATCTGTGTAGTTTTTATTTGAAGATATTCTTTTTCCCAATGTAGGCCTCTTAGCGCTTAGCATGTGCAATTGCAGTTTCTACAGAAAGAGTGTTTCAGAACGGCTCAATCAAAAGTAAGGTTCAACTCTGTTAGTTGAATGCACAGAACAGAAAGAAGTTTCATACAATGCTTCTGTGTAGTTTATATTTGAACATATTCTTTTTTCCACTATTACCCACTTAGCGCTACGAATGTCCAGTTGCATTTTCTACAGACAGAGTGTTTCAAAACTGCTGAATCAAAAGTATGGTTTAACTCTGTTAGCTGAATGCTCAGATCAGAAAGAAGTTTCACAGAATGCTTCTGTGTAGTTTATATTTGAATATATTCCTTTTTCCACTACTACGCTCTTAGCGCTCCAAATGTCCAGTTGCATTTTCTACAGAAAGAGTGTTCAGATCTGCTCAATCAAAAGTATGGTTTAACTCTGTTAGCTGAATGCACAGATCAGAAAGAAGTTTCACCGAATGATTCTGTGTAGTTTATATTTGAAGACATTCCTTTTTCCACTAGTACCCTCTTAGCGCTCCGAATCTCCACTTGCATTTTCTACAAAAAGAGTGTTTCATAACTGCTCAATCAAAAATATGTTTTATCTCTGTTAACTGAATTTACAGATCAGAAATAAGTTTCACAGAATGCATCTGTGTAGTTTTTATTTGAAGATATTCTTTTTCCCAATGTAGGCCTCTTAGCGCTTAGCATGTCCAATTGCAGTTTCTACAGAAAGAGTGTTTCAGAACGGCTCAATCAAAAGTAAGGTTCAACTCTGTTAGTTGAATGCACAGAACAGAAAGAATTTTCACAGAATGCTACTGTGTAGTTTATATTTGAATATATTCCTTTTTCCACTATTACCCTCTTAGCGCTCCGAATGTCCACTTGCATTTTCTACAGAAAGAGTGTTCAGAACTGCGCAATCAAAAGTATGGTTTAACTCTGTTAGCTTAATGAACATATCTGAAATAAGTTTCACACAATGCTTCTGTGTAGTTTTTATTTGAAGATATTATTTTTCCCAATAGAGGCCTCTTAGCGCTCAGAATGTCCAATTGCAGTTTCTACAGAAAGAGTGTTTCAGAAAGGCTCAATCAAAGTAAGGTTCAACTATGTTAGTTGAATGCACAGAACAGAAAGAAATTTCATACAATGCTTCTGTGTAGTTTATATTTGAACATATTCTTTTTTCCACTATTACCCACTTAGCGCTACGAATGTCCAGTTGCATTTTCTACAGACAGAGTGTTTCAAAACTGCTCAATCAAAAGTATGGTTTAACTCTGTTAGCTGAATGCTCAGATCAGAAAGAAGTTTCACAGAATGCTTCTGTGTAGTTTATATTTGAATATATTCCTTCTTCCACTACTACTCTCTTAGCGCTCCAAATGTCCAGTTGCATTTTCTACAGAAAGAGTGTTCAGATCTGCTCAATCAAAAGTATGGTTTAACTCTGTTAGCTGAATGCACAGATCAGAAAGAAGTTTCACAGAATGATTCTGTGTAGTTTATATTTGAATATATTCCTTTTTCCACTACTACGCTCTTAGCGCTCCAAATGTCCAGTTGCATTTTCTACAGAAAGAGTGTTCAGATCTGCTCAATCAAAAGTATGGTTTAACTCTGTTAGCTGAATGCACAGATCAGAAAGAAGTTTCACCGAATGATTCTGTGTAGTTTATATTTGAAGACATTCCTTTTTCCACTAGTACCCTCTTAGCGCTCCGAATCTCCACTTGCATTTTCTACAAAAAGAGTGTTTCATAACTGCTCAATCAAAAATATGTTTTATCTCTGTTAACTGAATTTACAGATCAGAAATAAGTTTCACAGAATGCATCTGTGTAGTTTTTATTTGAAGATATTCTTTTTCCCAATGTAGGCCTCTTAGCGCTTAGCATGTCCAATTGCAGTTTCTACAGAAAGAGTGTTTCAGAACGGCTGAATCAAAAGTAAGGTTCAACTCTGTTAGTTGAATGCACAGAACAGAAAGAATTTTCACAGAATGCTACTGTGTAGTTTATATTTGAATATATTCCTTTTTCCACTATTACCCTCTTTGCGCTCCGAATGTCCACTTGCATTTTCTACAGAAAGAGTGTTCAGAACTGCGCAATCAAAAGTATGGTTTAACTCTGTTAGCTTAATGAACATATCAGAAATAAGTTTCACACAATGCTTCTGTGTAGTTTTTATTTGAAGATATTATTTTTCCCAATAGAGGTCTCTTAGCGCTCAGAATGTCCAATTGCAGTTTCTACAGAAAGAGGGTTTCAGAAAGGCTCAATCAAAAGTAAGGTTCAACTCTGTTAGTTGAATGCACAGAACAGAAAGAAGTTTCATACGATGCTTCTGTGTAGTTTATATTTGAACATATTCTTTTTTCCACTATTACCCACTTAGCGCTACGAATGTCCAGTTGCATTTTCTTCAGACAGAGTGTTTCAAAACTGCTCAATCAACAGTATGGTTTAACTCTGTTAGCTGAATGCTCAGATCAGAAAGAAGTTTCACAGAATGATTCTGTGTAGTTTATATTTGAATATATTCCTTTTTCCACTACTACTCTCTTAGCGCTCCAAATGTCCAGTTGCATTTTCTACAGAAAGAGTGTTCAGATCTGCTCAATCAAAAGTATGGTTTAACTCTGTTAGCTGAATGCACAGATCAGAAAGAAGTTTCACAGAATGATTCTGTGTAGTTTATATTTGGAGACATTCCTTTTTCCACTATTACCCTCTTAGCGCTCCGAATCTCCACTTGCATTTTCTACAGAAAGAGTGTTTCAGAACGGCTCAATCAAAACTAAGGTTCAACTCTTTTAGATGAACAAACAGAACAGAAAGAAGTTTCACACAATTCTTCTGTGTAGTTTTTATTTGTAGACATTCTTTTTCCCAACATAGGCCTCCTAGCGCTCAGAATGTCCAATTGCAGTTTCTACAGAAAGAGTGTTTCAGAACGGCTCAATCAAAAGTAAGGTTCAACTCTGTTAGTTGAATGCAGAGAACAGAAAGAAGTTTCATACAATGCTTCTGTGTAGTTTATATTTGAACATATTCTTTTTTCCACTATTACCCACTTAGCGCTACGAATGTCCCGTTGCATTTTCTACAGACAGAGTGTTTCAAAACTGCTCAATCAAAAGTATGGTTTAACTCTGTTAGCTGAATGCTCAGATCAGAAAGAAGTTTCACAGAATGCTTCTGTGTAGTTTATATTTGAATATATTCCTTTTTCCACTACTACGCTCTTAGCGCTCCAAATGTCCAGTTGCATTTTCTACAGAAAGAGTGTTCAGATCTGCTCAATCAAAAGTATGGTTTAACTCTGTTAGCTGAATGCACAGATCAGAAAGAAGTTTCACCGAATGATTCTGTGTAGTTTATATTTGAAGACATACCTTTTTCCACTATTACCCTCTTAGCGCTCCGAATCTCCACTTGCATTTTCTACAAAAAGAGTGTTTCATAACTGCTCAATCAAAAATATGTTTTATCTCTGTTAACTGAGTTTACAGATCAGAAATAAGTTTCACAGAATGCATCTGTGTAGTTTTTATTTGAAGATATTCTTTTTCCCAATGTAGGCCTCTTAGCGCTTAGCATGTCCAATTGCAGTTTCTACAGAAAGAGTGTTTCAGAACGGCTCAATCAAAAGTAAGGTTCAAATCTGTTAGTTGAATGCACAGAACAGAAAAATTTTCACAGAATGCTACTGTGAAGTTTATATTTGAATATATTCCTTTTTCCACTATTACCCTCTTAGCGCTCCGAATGTCCACTTGCATTTTCTACAGAAAGAGTGTTCAGAACTGCGCAATCAAAAGTATGGTTTAACTCTGTTAGCTTAATGAACATATCAGAAATAAATTTCACACAATGCTTCTGTGTAGTTTTTATTTGAAGATATTATTTTTCCCAATAGAGCCCTCTTAGCGCTCAGAATGTCCAATTGCAGTTTCTACAGAAAGAGTGTTTCAGAAAGGCTCAATCAAATTAAGGTTCAACTATGTTAGTTGAATGCACAGAACAGAAAGAAGTTTCATACAATGCTTCTGTGTAGTTTATATTTGAACATATTCTTTTTTCCACTATTACCCACTTAGCGCTACGAATGTCCAGTTGCATTTTCTACAGACAGAGTGTTTCAAAACTGCTCAATCAAAAGTATGGTTTAACTCTGTTAGCTGAATGCTCAGATCAGAAAGAAGTTTCACAGAATGCTTCTGTGTAGTTTATATTTGAATATATTCCTTCTTCCACTACTACTCTCTTAGCGCTCCAAATGTCCAGTTGCATTTTCTACAGAAAGAGTGTTCAGATCTGCTCAATCAAAAGTATGGTTTAACTCTGTTAGCTGAATGCACAGATCAGAAAGAAGTTTCACAGAATGATTCTGTGTAGTTTATATTTGGAGACATTCCTTTTTCCACTATTACCATCTTAGCGCTCCGAATCTCCACTTGCATTTTCTACAGAAAGAGTGTTTCAGAACGGCTCAATCAAAACTAAGGTTCAACTCTTTTAGTTGAACAAACAGAACAGAAAGAAGTTTCACACAATTCTTCTGTGTAGTTTTTATTTGTAGACATTCATTTTCCCAATATAGGCCTCTTTGCGCTCAGAATGTCCAATTGCAGTTTCTACAGAAAGAGTGTTTCAGAACGGCTCAATCAAAAGTAAGGTTCAACTCTGTTAGTTGAATGCACAGAACAGAAAGAAGTTTCATACAATGCTTCTGTGTAGTTTATATTTGAACATATTCTTTTTTCCACTATTACCCACTTAGCGCTACGAATGTCCAGTTGCATTTTCTACAGACAGAGTGTTTCAAAACTGCTCAATCAAAAGTATGGTTTAACTCTGTTAGCTGAATGCTCAGATCAGAAAGAAGTTTCACAGAATGCTTCTGTGTAGTTTATATTTGAATATATTCCTTTTTCCACTACAACGCTCTTAGCGCTCCAAATGTCCAGTTGCATTTTCTACAGAAAGAGTGTTCAGATCTGCTCAATCAAAAGTATGGTTTAACTCTTTTAGCTGAATGCACAGATCAGAAAGAAGTTTCACCGAATGATTCTGTGTAGTTTATATTTGAAGACATTCCTTTTTCCACTATTACCCTCTTAGCGCTCCGAATCTCCACTTGCATTTTCTACAAAAAGAGTGTTTCATAACTGCTCAATCAAAAATATGTTTTATCTCTGTTAACTGAATTTACAGATCAGAAATAAGTTTCACAGAATGCATCTGTGTAGTTTTTATTTGAAGATATTCTTTTTCCCAATGTAGGCCTCTTAGCGCTTAGCATGTGCAATTGCAGTTTCTACAGAAAGAGTGTTTCAGAACGGCTCAATCAAAAGTAAGGTTCAACTCTGTTAGTTGAATGCACAGAACAGAAAGAAGTTTCATACAATGCTTCTGTGTAGTTTATATTTGAACATATTCTTTTTTCCACTATTACCCACTTAGCGCTACGAATGTCCAGTTGCATTTTCTACAGACAGAGTGTTTCAAAACTGCTGAATCAAAAGTATGGTTTAACTCTGTTAGCTGAATGCTCAGATCAGAAAGAAGTTTCACAGAATGCTTCTGTGTGGTTTATATTTGAATATATTCCTTTTTCCACTACTACGCTCTTAGCGCTCCAAATGTCCAGTTGCCTTTTCTACAGAAAGAGTGTTCAGATCTGCTCAATCAAAAGTATGGTTTAACTCTGTTAGCTGAATGCACAGATCAGAAAGAAGTTTCACCGAATGATTCTGTGTAGTTTATATTTGAAGACATACCTTTTTCCACTATTACCCTCTTAGCGCTCCGAATCTCCACTTGCATTTTCTACAAAAAGAGTGTTTCATAACTGCTCAATCAAAAATATGTTTTATCTCTGTTAACTGAGTTTACAGATCAGAAATAAGTTTCACAGAATGCATCTGTGTAGTTTTTATTTGAAGATATTCTTTTTCCCAATGTAGGCCTCTTAGCGCTTAGCATGTCCAATTGCAGTTTCTACAGAAAGAGTGTTTCAGAACGGCTCAATCAAAAGTAAGGTTCAAATCTGTTAGTTGAATGCACAGAACAGAAAAATTTTCACAGAATGCTACTGTGTAGTTTATATTTGAATATATTCCTTTTTCCACTATTACCCTCTTAGCGCTCCGAATGTCCACTTGCATTTTCTACAGAAAGAGTGTTCAGAACTGCGCAATCAAAAGTATGGTTTAACTCTGTTAGCTTAATGAACATATCAGAAATAAATTTCACACAATGCTTCTGTGTAGTTTTTATTTGAAGATATTATTTTTCCCAATAGAGCCCTCTTAGCGCTCAGAATGTCCAATTGCAGTTTCTACAGAAAGAGTGTTTCAGAAAGGCTCAATCAAATTAAGGTTCAACTATGTTAGTTGAATGCACAGAACAGAAAGAAGTTTCATACAATGCTTCTGTGTAGTTTATATTTGAACATATTCTTTTTTCCACTATTACCCACTTAGCGCTACGAATATCCAGTTGCATTTTCTACAGACAGAGTGTTTCAAAACTGCTCAATCAAAAGTATGGTTTAACTCTGTTAGCTGAATGCTCAGATCAGAAAGAAGTTTCACAGAATGCTTCTGTGTAGTTTATATTTGAATATATTCCTTCTTCCACTACTACTCTCTTAGCGCTCCAAATGTCCAGTTGCATTTTCTACAGAAAGAGTGTTCAGATCTGCTCAATCAAAAGTATGGTTTAACTCTGTTAGCTGAATGCACAGATCAGAAAGAAGTTTCACAGAATGATTCTGTGTAGTTTATATTTGGAGACATTCCTTTTTCCACTATTACCCTCTTAGCGCTCCGAATCTCCACTTGCATTTTCTACAGAAAGAGTGTTTCAGAACGGCTCAATCAAAACTAAGGTTCAACTCTTTTAGTTGAACAAACAGAACAGAAAGAAGTTTCACACAATTCTTCTGTGTAGTTTTTATTTGTAGACATTCATTTTCCCAATATAGGCCTCTTTGCGCTCAGAATGTCCAATTGCAGTTTCTACAGAAAGAGTGTTTCAGAACGGCTCAATCAAAAGTAAGGTTCAACTCTGTTACTTGAATGCACAGAACAGAAAGAAGTTTCATACAATGCTTCTGTGTAGTTTATATTTGAACATATTCTTTTTTCCACTATTACCCACTTAGCGCTACGAATGTCCAGTTGCATTTTCTACAGACAGAGTGTTTCAAAACTGCTCAATCAAAAGTATGGTTTAACTCTGTTAGCTGAATGCTCAGATCAGAAAGAAGTTTCACAGAATGCTTCTGTGTAGTTTATATTTGAATATATTCCTTTTTCCACTACAACGCTCTTAGCGCTCCAAATGTCCAGTTGCATTTTCTACAGAAAGAGTGTTCAGATCTGCTCAATCAAAAGTATGGTTTAACTCTTTTAGCTGAATGCACAAATCAGAAAGAAGTTTCACCGAATGATTCTGTGTAGTTTATATTTGAAGACATTCCTTTTTCCACTATTACCCTCTTAGCGCTCCGAATCTCCACTTGCATTTTCTACAAAAAGAGTGTTTCATAACTGCTCAATCAAAAATATGTTTTATCTCTGTTAACTGAATTTACAGATCAGAAATAAGTTTCACAGAATGCATCTGTGTAGTTTTTATTTGAAGATATTCTTTTTCCCAATGTAGGCCTCTTAGCGCTTAGCATGTGCAATTGCAGTTTCTACAGAAAGAGTGTTTCAGAACGGCTCAATCAAAAGTAAGGTTCAACTCTGTTAGTTGAATGCACAGAACAGAAAGAAGTTTCATACAATGCTTCTGTGTAGTTTATATTTGAACATATTCTTTTTTCCACTATTACCCACTTAGCGCTACGAATGTCCAGTTGCATTTTCTACAGACAGAGTGTTTCAAAACTGCTGAATCAAAAGTATGGTTTAACTCTGTTAGCTGAATGCTCAGATCAGAAAGAAGTTTCACAGAATGCTTCTGTGTGGTTTATATTTGAATATATTCCTTTTTCCACTACTACGCTCTTAGCGCTCCAAATGTCCAGTTGCATTTTCTACAGAAAGAGTGTTCAGATCTGCTCAATCAAAAGTATGGTTTAACTCTGTTAGCTGAATGCACAGATCAGAAAGAAGTTTCACCGAATGATTCTGTGTAGTTTATATTTGAAGACATTCCTTTTTCCACTAGTACCCTCTTAGCGCTCCGAATCTCCACTTGCATTTTCTACAAAAAGAGTGTTTCATAACTGCTCAATCAAAAATATGTTTTATCTCTGTTAACTGAATTTACAGATCAGAAATAAGTTTCACAGAATGCATCTGTGTAGTTTTTATTTGAAGATATTCTTTTTCCCAATGTAGGCCTCTTAGCGCTTAGCATGTCCAATTGCAGTTTCTACAGAAAGAGTGTTTCAGAACGGCTCAATCAAAAGTAAGGTTCAACTCTGTTAGTTGAATGCACAGAACAGAAAGAATTTTCACAGAATGCTACTGTGTAGTTTATATTTGAATATATTCCTTTTTCCACTATTAACCTCTTAGCGCTCCGAATGTCCACTTGCATTTTCTACAGAAAGAGTGTTCAGAACTGCGCAATCAAAAGTATGGTTTAACTCTGTTAGCTTAATGAACATATCTGAAATAAGTTTCACACAATGCTTCTGTGTAGTTTTTATTTGAAGATATTATTTTTCCCAATAGAGGCCTCTTAGCACTCAGAATGTCCAATTGCAGTTTCTACAGAAAGAGTGTTTCAGAAAGGCTCAATCAAAAGTAAGGTTCAATTCTGTTAGTTGAATGCACAGAACAGAAAGAAGTTTCATACAATGCTTCTGTGTAGTTTATATTTGTACATATTCTTTTTTCCACTATTACCCACTTAGCGCTAAGAATGTCCAGTTGCATTTTCTACAGACAGAGTGTTTCAAAACTGCTCAATCAAAAGTATGGTTTAACTCTGTTAGCTGAATGCTCAGATCAGAAAGAAGTTTCACAGAATGCTTCTGTGTAGTTTATATTTGAATATATTCCTTTTTCCACTACTACTCTCTTAGCGCTCCAAATGTCCAGTTGCATTTTCTACAGAAAGAGTGTTCAGATCTGCTCAATCAAAAGTATGGTTTAACTCTGTTAGCTGAATGCACAGATCAGAAAGAAGTTTCACAGAATGATTCTGTGTAGTTTATATTTGGAGACATTCCTTTTTCCACTATTACCCTCTTAGCGCTCCGCATCTCCACTTGCATTTTCTACAGAAAGAGTGTTTCAGAACGGCTCAATCAAAACTAAGGTTCAACTCTTTTAGTTGAACAAACAGAACAGAAAGAAGTTTCACACAATTCTTCTGTGTAGTTTTTATTTGTAGACATTCATTTTCCCAATATAGGCCTCTTTGCGCTCAGAATGTCCAATTGCAGTTTCTACAGAAAGAGTGTTTCAGAACGGCTCAATCAAAAGTAAGGTTCAACTCTGTTAGTTGAATGCACAGAACAGAAAGAAGTTTCATACAATGCTTCTGTGTAGTTTATATTTGAACATATTCTTTTTTCCACTATTACCCACTTAGCGCTACGAATGTCCAGTTGCATTTTCTACAGACAGAGTGTTTCAAAACTGCTCAATCAAAAGTATGGTTTAACTCTGTTAGCTGAATGCTCAGATCAGAAAGAAGTTTCACAGAATGCTTCTGTGTAGTTTATATTTGAATATATTCCTTTTTCCACTACAACGCTCTTAGCGCTCCAAATGTCCAGTTGCATTTTCTACAGAAAGAGTGTTCAGATCTGCTCAATCAAAAGTATGGTTTAACTCTTTTAGCTGAATGCACAGATCAGAAAGAAGTTTCACCGAATGATTCTGTGTAGTTTATATTTGAAGACATTCCTTTTTCCACTATTACCCTCTTAGCGCTCCGAATCTCCACTTGCATTTTCTACAAAAAGAGTGTTTCATAACTGCTCAATCAAAAATATGTTTTATCTCTGTTAACTGAATTTACAGATCAGAAATAAGTTTCACAGAATGCATCTGTGTAGTTTTTATTTGAAGATATTCTTTTTCCCAATGTAGGCCTCTTAGCGCTTAGCATGTCCAATTGCAGTTTCTACAGAAAGAGTGTTTCAGAACGGCTGAATCAAAAGTAAGGTTCAACTCTGTTAGTTGAATGCACAGAACAGAAAGAATTTTCACAGAATGCTACTGTGTAGTTTATATTTGAATATATTCCTTTTTCCACTATTACCCTCTTAGCGCTCCGAATGTCCACTTGCATTTTCTACAGAAAGAGTGTTCAGAACTGCGCAATCAAAAGTATGGTTTAACTCTGTTAGCTTAATGAACATATCAGAAATAAGTTTCACACAATGCTTCTGTGTAGTTTTTATTTGAAGATATTATTTTTCCCAATAGAGGCCTCTTAGCGCTCAGAATGTCCAATTGCAGTTTCTACAGAAAGAGCGTTTCAGAAAGGCTCAATCAAAAGTAAGGTTCAACTCTGTTAGTTGAATGCACAGAACAGAAAGAAGTTTCATACAATGCTTCTGTGTAGTTTATATTTGAACATATTCTTTTTTCCACGATTACCCACTTAGCGCTACGAATGTCCAGTTGCATTTTCTTCAGACAGAGTGTTTCAAAACTGCTCAATCAAAAGTATGGTTTAACTCTGTTAGCTGAATGCTCAGATCAGAAAGAAGTTTCACAGAATGCTTCTGTGTAGTTTATATTTGAATATATTCCTTTTTCCACTACTACTCTCTTAGCGCTCCAAATGTCCAGTTGCATTTTCTACAGAAAGAGTGTTCAGATCTGCTCAATCAAAAGTATGGTTTAACTCTGTTAGCTGAATGCACAGATCAGAAAGAAGTTTCACAGAATGATTCTGTGTAGTTTATATTTGGAGACATTCCTTTTTCCACTATTACCCTCTTAGCGCTCCGAATCTCCACTTGCATTTTCTACAGAAAGAGTGTTTCAGAACGGCTCAATCAAAACTAAGGTTCAACTCTTTTAGTTGAACAAACAGAACAGAAAGAAGTTTCACACAATTCTTCTGTGTAGTTTTTATTTGTAGACATTCTTTTTCCCAATATAGGCCTCTTAGCGCTCAGAATGTCCAATTGCAGTTTCTACAGAAAGAGTGTTTCAGAACGGCTCAATCAAAAGTAAGGTTCAACTCTGTTAGTTGAATGCACAGAACAGAAAGAAGTTTCATACAATGCTTCTGTGTAGTTTATATTTGAACATATTCTTTTTTCCACTATTACCCACTTAGCGCTACGAATGTCCAGTTGCATTTTCTACAGACAGAGTGTTTCAAAACTGCTGAATCAAAAGTATGGTTTAACTCTGTTAGCTGAATGCTCAGATCAGAAAGAAGTTTCACAGAATGCTTCTGTGTAGTTTATATTTGAATATATTCCTTTTTCCACTACTACGCTCTTAGCGCTCCAAATGTCCAGTTGCATTTTCTACAGAAAGAGTGTTCAGATCTGCTCAATCAAAAGTATGGTTTAACTCTGTTAGCTGAATGCACAGATCAGAAAGAAGTTTCACCGAATGATTCTGTGTAGTTTATATTTGAAGACATTCCTTTTTCCACTAGTACCCTCTTAGCGCTCCGAATCTACACTTGCATTTTCTACAAAAAGAGTGTTTCATAACTGCTCAATCAAAAATATGTTTTATCTCTGTTAACTGAATTTACAGATCAGAAATAAGTTTCACAGAATGCATCTGTGTAGTTTTTATTTGAAGATATTCTTTTTCCCAATGTAGGCCTCTTAGCGCTTAGCATGTCCAATTGCAGTTTCTACAGAAAGAGTGTTTCAGAACGGCTGAATCAAAAGTAAGGTTCAACTCTGTTAGTTGAATGCACAGAACAGAAAGAATTTTCACAGAATGCTACTGTGTAGTTTATATTTGAATATATTCCTTTTTCCACTATTACCCTCTTAGCGCTCCGAATGTCCACTTGCATTTTCTACAGAAAGAGTGTTCAGAACTGCGCAATCAAAAGTATGGTTTAACTCTGTTAGCTTAATGAACATATCAGAAATAAGTTTCACACAATGCTTCTGTGTAGTTTTTATTTGAAGATATTATTTTTCCCAATAGAGGCCTCTTAGCGCTCAGAATGTCCAATTGCAGTTTCTACAGAAAGAGCGTTTCAGAAAGGCTCAATCAAAAGTAAGGTTCAACTCTGTTAGTTGAATGCACAGAACAGAAAGAAGTTTCATACAATGCTTCTGTGTAGTTTATATTTGAACATATTCTTTTTTCCACTATTACCCACTTAGCGCTACGAATGTCCAGTTGCATTTTCTTCAGACAGCGTGTTTCAAAACTGCTCAATCAAAAGTATGGTTTAACTCTGTTAGCTGAATGCTCAGATTAGAAAGAAGTTTCACAGAATGCTTCTGTGTAGTTTATATTTGAATATATTCCTTTTTCCACTACTACTCTCTTAGCGCTCCAAATGTCCAGTTGCATTTTCTACAGAAAGAGTGTTCAGATCTGCTCAATCAAAAGTATGGTTTAACTCTGTTAGCTGAATGCACAGATCAGAAAGAAGATTCACAGAATGATTCTGTGTAGTTTATATTTGGAGACATTCCTTTTTCCACTATTACCCTCTTAGCGCTCCGAATCTCCACTTGCATTTTCTACAGAAAGATTGTTTCAGAACGGCTCAATCAAAACTAAGGTTCAACTCTTTTAGTTGAACAAACAGAACAGAAAGAAGTTTCACACAATTCTTCTGTGTAGTTTTTATTTGTAGACATTCTTTTTCCCAATATAGGCCTCTTAGCGCTCAGAATGTCCAATTGCAGTTTCTACAGAAAGAGTGTTTCAGAACGGCTCAATCAAAAGTAAGGTTCAACTCTGTTAGTTGAATGCACAGAACAGAAAGAAGTTTCATACAATGCTTCTGTGTAGTTTATATTTGAACATATTCTTTTTTCCACTATTACCCACTTAGCGCTACGAATGTCCAGTTGCATTTTCTACAGACAGAGTGTTTCAAAACTGCTGAATCAAAAGTATGGTTTAACTCTGTTAGCTGAATGCTCAGATCAGAAAGAAGTTTCACAGAATGCTTCTGTGTAGTTTATATTTGAATATATTCCTTTTTCCACTACTACGCTCTTAGCGCTCCAAATGTCCAGTTGCATTTTCTACAGAAAGAGTGTTCAGATCTGCTCAATCAAAAGTATGGTTTAACTCTGTTAGCTGAATGCACAGATCAGAAAGAAGTTTCACCGAATGATTCTGTGTAGTTTATATTTGAAGACATTCCTTTTTCCACTAGTACCCTCTTAGCGCTCCGAATCTCCACTTGCATTTTCTACAAAAAGAGTGTTTCATAACTGCTCAATCAAAAATATGTTTTATCTCTGTTAACTGAATTTACAGATCAGAAATAAGTTTCACAGAATGCATCTGTGTAGTTTTTATTTGAAGATATTCTTTTTCCCAATGTAGGCCTCTTAGCGCTTAGCATGTGCAATTGCAGTTCCTACAGAAAGAGTGTTTCAGAACGGCTCAATCAAAAGTAAGGTTCAACTCTGTTAGTTGAATGCACAGAACAGAAAGAAGTTTCATACAATGCTTCTGTGTAGTTTATATTTGAACATATTCTTTTTTCCACTATTACCCACTTAGCGCTACGAATGTCCAGTTGCATTTTCTACAGACAGAGTGTTTCAAAACTGCTGAATCAAAAGTATGGTTTAACTCTGTTAGCTGAATGCTCAGATCAGAAAGAAGTTTCACAGAATGCTTCTGTGTGGTTTATATTTGAATATATTCCTTTTTCCACTACTACGCTCTTAGCGCTCCAAATGTCCAGTTGCATTTTCTACAGAAAGAGTGTTCAGATCTGCTCAATCAAAAGTATGGTTTAACTCTGTTAGCTGAATGCACAGATCAGAAAGAAGTTTCACCGAATGATTCTGTGTAGTTTATATTTGAAGACATTCCTTTTTCCACTAGTACCCTCTTAGCGCTCCGAATCTCCACTTGCATTTTCTACAAAAAGAGTGTTTCATAACTGCTCAATCAAAAATATGTTTTATCTCTGTTAACTGAATTTACAGATCAGAAATAAGTTTCACAGAATGCATCTGTGTAGTTTTTATTTGAAGATATTCTTTTTCCCAATGTAGGCCTCTTAGCGCTTAGCATGTCCAATTGCAGTTTCTACAGAAAGAGTGTTTCAGAACGGCTCAATCAAAAGTAAGGTTCAACTCTGTTAGTTGAATGCACAGAACAGAAAGAATTTTCACAGAATGCTACTGTGTAGTTTATATTTGAATATATTCCTTTTTCCACTATTAACCTCTTAGCGCTCCGAATGTCCACTTGCATTTTCTACAGAAAGAGTGTTCAGAACTGCGCAATCAAAAGTATGGTTTAACTCTGTTAGCTTAATGAACATATCTGAAATAAGTTTCACACAATGCTTCTGTGTAGTTTTTATTTGAAGATATTATTTTTCCCAATAGAGGCCTCTTAGCGCTCAGAATGTCCAATTGCAGTTTCTACAGAAAGAGTGTTTCAGAAAGGCTCAATCAAAAGTAAGGTTCAATTCTGTTAGTTGAATGCACAGAACAGAAAGAAGTTTCATACAATGCTTCTGTGTAGTTTATATTTGTACATATTCTTTTTTCCACTATTACCCACTTAGCGCTAAGAATGTCCAGTTGCATTTTCTACAGACAGAGTGTTTCAAAACTGCTCAATCAAAAGTATGGTTTAACTCTGTTAGCTGAATGCTCAGATCAGAAAGAAGTTTCACAGAATGCTTCTGTGTAGTTTATATTTGAATATATTCCTTTTTCCACTACTACTCTCTTAGCGCTCCAAATGTCCAGTTGCATTTTCTACAGAAAGAGTGTTCAGATCTGCTCAATCAAAAGTATGGTTTAACTCTGTTAGCTGAATGCACAGATCAGAAAGAAGTTTCACAGAATGATTCTGTGTAGTTTATATTTGGAGACATTCCTTTTTCCACTATTACCCTCTTAGCGCTCCGAATCTCCACTTGCATTTTCTACAGAAAGAGTGTTTCAGAACGGCTCAATCAAAACTAAGGTTCAACTCTTTTAGTTGAACAAACAGAACAGAAAGAAGTTTCACACAATTCTTCTGTGTAGTTTTTATTTGTAGACATTCATTTTCCCAATATAGGCCTCTTTGCGCTCAGAATGTCCAATTGCAGTTTCTACAGAAAGAGTGTTTCAGAACGGCTCAATCAAAAGTAAGGTTCAACTCTGTTAGTTGAATGCACAGAACAGAAAGAAGTTTCATACAATGCTTCTGTGTGGTTTATATTTGAACATATTCTTTTTTCCACTATTACCCACTTAGCGCTACGAATGTCCAGTTGCATTTTCTACAGACAGAGTGTTTCAAAACTGCTCAATCAAAAGTATGGTTTAACTCTGTTAGCTGAATGCTCAGATCAGAAAGAAGTTTCACAGAATGCTTCTGTGTAGTTTATATTTGAATATATTCCTTTTTCCACTACAACGCTCTTAGCGCTCCAAATGTCCAGTTGCATTTTCTACAGAAAGAGTGTTCAGATCTGCTCAATCAAAAGTATGGTTTAACTCTTTTAGCTGAATGCACAGATCAGAAAGAAGTTTCACCGAATGATTCTGTGTAGTTTATATTTGAAGACATTCCTTTTTCCACTATTACCCTCTTAGCGCTCCGAATCTCCACTTGCATTTTCTACAAAAAGAGTGTTTCATAACTGCTCAATCAAAAATATGTTTTATCTCTGTTAACTGAATTTACAGATCAGAAATAAGTTTCACAGAATGCATCTGTGTAGTTTTTATTTGAAGATATTCTTTTTCCCAATGTAGGCCTCTTAGCGCTTAGCATGTCCAATTGCAGTTTCTACAGAAAGAGTGTTTCAGAACGGCTCAATCAAAAGTAAGGTTCAACTCTGTTAGTTGAATGCACAGAACAGAAAGAATTTTCACAGAATGCTACTGTGTAGTTTATATTTGAATATATTCCTTTTTCCACTATTAACCTCTTAGCGCTCCGAATGTCCACTTGCATTTTCTACAGAAAGAGTGTTCAGAACTGCGCAATCAAAAGTATGGTTTAACTCTGTTAGCTTAATGAACATATCTGAAATAAGTTTCACACAATGCTTCTGTGTAGTTTTTATTTGAAGATATTATTTTTCCCAATAGAGGCCTCTTAGCGCTCAGAATGTCCAATTGCAGTTTCTACAGAAAGAGTGTTTCAGAAAGGCTCAATCAAAAGTAAGGTTCAATTCTGTTAGTTGAATGCACAGAACAGAAAGAAGTTTCATACAATGCTTCTGTGTAGTTTATATTTGTACATATTCTTTTTTCCACTATTACCCACTTAGCGCTAAGAATGTCCAGTTGCATTTTCTACAGACAGAGTGTTTCAAAACTGCTCAATCAAAAGTATGGTTTAACTCTGTTAGCTGAATGCTCAGATCAGAAAGAAGTTTCACAGAATGCTTCTGTGTAGTTTATATTTGAATATATTCCTTTTTCCACTACTACTCTCTTAGCGCTCCAAATGTCCAGTTGCATTTTCTACAGAAAGAGTGTTCAGATCTGCTCAATCAAAAGTATGGTTTAACTCTGTTAGCTGAATGCACAGATCAGAAAGAAGTTTCACAGAATGATTCTGTGTAGTTTATATTTGGAGACATTCCTTTTTCCACTATTACCCTCTTAGCGCTCCGAATCTCCACTTGCATTTTCTACAGAAAGAGTGTTTCAGAACGGCTCAATCAAAACTAAGGTTCAACTCTTTTAGTTGAACAAACAGAACAGAAAGAAGTTTCACACAATTCTTCTGTGTAGTTTTTATTTGTAGACATTCATTTTCCCAATATAGGCCTCTTTGCGCTCAGAATGTCCAATTGCAGTTTCTACAGAAAGAGTGTTTCAGAACGGCTCAATCAAAAGTAAGGTTCAACTCTGTTAGTTGAATGCACAGAACAGAAAGAAGTTTCATACAATGCTTCTGTGTAGTTTATATTTGAACATATTCTTTTTTCCACTATTACCCACTTAGCGCTACGAATGTCCAGTTGCATTTTCTACAGACAGAGTGTTTCAAAACTGCTCAATCAAAAGTATGGTTTAACTCTGTTAGCTGAATGCTCAGATCAGAAAGAAGTTTCACAGAATGCTTCTGTGTAGTTTATATTTGAATATATTCCTTTTTCCACTACAACGCTCTTAGCGCTCCAAATGTCCAGTTGCATTTTCTACAGAAAGAGTGTTCAGATCTGCTCAATCAAAAGTATGGTTTAACTCTTTTAGCTGAATGCACAGATCAGAAAGAAGTTTCACCGAATGATTCTGTGTAGTTTATATTTGAAGACATTCCTTTTTCCACTATTACCCTCTTAGCGCTCCGAATCTCCACTTGCATTTTCTACAAAAAGAGTGTTTCATAACTGCTCAATCAAAAATATGTTTTATCTCTGTTAACTGAATTTACAGATCAGAAATAAGTTTCACAGAATGCATCTGTGTAGTTTTTATTTGAAGATATTCTTTTTCCCAATGTAGGCCTCTTAGCGCTTAGCATGTCCAATTGCAGTTTCTACAGAAAGAGTGTTTCAGAACGGCTGAATCAAAAGTAAGGTTCAACTCTGTTAGTTGAATGCACAGAACAGAAAGAATTTTCACAGAATGCTACTGTGTAGTTTATATTTGAATATATTCCTTTTTCCACTATTACCCTCTTAGCGCTCCGAATGTCCACTTGCATTTTCTACAGAAAGAGTGTTCAGAACTGCGCAATCAAAAGTATGGTTTAACTCTGTTAGCTCAATGAACATATCAGAAATAAGTTTCACACAATGCTTCTGTGTAGTTTTTATTTGAAGATATTATTTTTCCCAATAGAGGCCTCTTAGCGCTCAGAATGTCCAATTGCAGTTTCTACAGAAAGAGCGTTTCAGAAAGGCTCAATCAAAAGTAAGGTTCAACTCTGTTAGTTGAATGCACAGAACAGAAAGAAGTTTCATACAATGCTTCTGTGTAGTTTATATTTGAACATATTCTTTTTTCCACTATTACCCACTTAGCGCTACGAATGTCCAGTTGCATTTTCTTCAGACAGAGTGTTTCAAAACTGCTCAATCAAAAGTATGGTTTAACTCTGTTAGCTGAATGCTCAGATCAGAAAGAAGTTTCACAGAATGCTTCTGTGTAGTTTATATTTGAATATATTCCTTTTTCCACTACTACTCTCTTAGCGCTCCAAATGTCCAGTTGCATTTTCTACAGAAAGAGTGTTCAGATCTGCTCAATCAAAAGTATGGTTTAACTCTGTTAGCTGAATGCACAGATCAGAAAGAAGTTTCACAGAATGATTCTGTGTAGTTTATATTTGGAGACATTCCTTTTTCCACTATTACCCTCTTAGCGCTCCGAATCTCCACTTGCATTTTCTACAGAAAGAGTGTTTCAGAACGGCTCAATCAAAACTAAGGTTCAACTCTTTTAGTTGAACAAACAGAACAGAAAGAAGTTTCACACAATTCTTCTGTGTAGTTTTTATTTGTAGACATTCTTTTTCCCAATATAGGCCTCTTAGCGCTCAGAATGTCCAATTGCAGTTTCTACAGAAAGAGTGTTTCAGAACGGCTCAATCAAAAGTAAGGTTCAACTCTGTTAGTTGAATGCACAGAACAGAAAGAAGTTTCATACAATGCTTCTGTGTAGTTTATATTTGAACATATTCTTTTTTCCACTATTACCCACTTAGCGCTACGAATGTCAAGTTGCATTTTCTACAGACAGAGTGTTTCAAAACTGCTGAATCAAAAGTATGGTTTAACTCTGTTAGCTGAATGCTCAGATCAGAAAGAAGTTTCACAGAATGCTTCTGTGTAGTTTATATTTGAATATATTCCTTTTTCCACTACTACGCTCTTAGCGCTCCAAATGTCCAGTTGCATTTTCTACAGAAAGAGTGTTCAGATCTGCTCAATCAAAAGTATGGTTTAACTCTGTTAGCTGAATGCACAGATCAGAAAGAAGTTTCACCGAATGATTCTGTGTAGTTTATATTTGAAGACATTCCTTTTTCCACTAGTACCCTCTTAGCGCTCCGAATCTACACTTGCATTTTCTACAAAAAGAGTGTTTCATAACTGCTCAATCAAAAATATGTTTTATCTCTGTTAACTGAATTTACAGATCAGAAATAAGTTTCACAGAATGCATCTGTGTAGTTTTTATTTGAAGATATTCTTTTTCCCAATGTAGGCCTATTAGCGCTTAGCATGTCCAATTGCAGTTTCTACAGAAAGAGTGTTTCAGAACGGCTGAATCAAAAGTAAGGTTCAACTCTGTTAGTTGAATGCACAGAACAGAAAGAATTTTCACAGAATGCTACTGTGTAGTTTATATTTGAATATATTCCTTTTTCCACTATTACCCTCTTAGCGCTCCGAATGTCCACTTGCATTTTCTACAGAAAGAGTGTTCAGAACTGCGCAATCAAAAGTATGGTTTAACTCTGTTAGCTTAATGAACATATCAGAAATAAGTTTCACACAATGCTTCTGTGTAGTTTTTATTTGAAGATATTATTTTTCCCAATAGAGGCCTCTTAGCGCTCAGAATGTCCAATTGCAGTTTCTACAGAAAGAGCGTTTCAGAAAGGCTCAATCAAAAGTAAGGTTCAACTCTGTTAGTTGAATGCACAGAACAGAAAGAAGTTTCATACAATGCTTCTGTGTAGTTTATATTTGAACATATTCTTTTTTCCACTATTACACACTTAGCGCTACGAATGTCCAGTTGCATTTTCTTCAGACAGCGTGTTTCAAAACTGCTCAATCAAAAGTATGGTTTAACTCTGTTAGCTGAATGCTCAGATTAGAAAGAAGTTTCACAGAATGCTTCTGTGTAGTTTATATTTGAATATATTCCTTTTTCCACTACTACTCTCTTAGCGCTCCAAATGTCCAGTTGCATTTTCTACAGAAAGAGTGTTCAGATCTGCTCAATCAAAAGTATGGTTTAACTCTGTTAGCTGAATGCACAGATCAGAAAGAAGATTCACAGAATGATTCTGTGTAGTTTATATTTGGAGACATTCCTTTTTCCACTATTACCCTCTTAGCGCTCCGAATCTCCACTTGCATTTTCTACAGAAAGATTGTTTCAGAACGGCTCAATCAAAACTAAGGTTCAACTCTTTTAGTTGAACAAACAGAACAGAAAGAAGTTTCACACAATTCTTCTGTGTAGTTTTTATTTGTAGACATTCTTTTTCCCAATATAGGCCTCTTAGCGCTCAGAATGTCCAATTGCAGTTTCTACAGAAAGAGTGTATCAGAACGGCTCAATCAAAAGTAAGGTTCAACTCTGTTAGTTGAATGCACAGAACAGAAAGAAGTTTCATACAATGCTTCTGTGTAGTTTATATTTGAACATATTCTTTTTTCCACTATTACCCACTTAGCGCTACGAATGTCCAGTTGCATTTTCTACAGACAGAGTGTTTCAAAACTGCTGAATCAAAAGTATGGTTTAACTCTGTTAGCTGAATGCTCAGATCAGAAAGAAGTTTCACAGAATGCTTCTGTGTAGTTTATATTTGAATATATTCCTTTTTCCACTACTACGCTCTTAGCGCTCCAAATGTCCAGTTGCATTTTCTACAGAAAGAGTGTTCAGATCTGCTCAATCAAAAGTATGGTTTAACTCTGTTAGCTGAATGCACAGATCAGAAAGAAGTTTCACCGAATGATTCTGTGTAGTTTATATTTGAAGACATTCCTTTTTCCACTAGTACCCTCTTAGCGCTCCGAATCTCCACTTGCATTTTCTACAAAAAGAGTGTTTCATAACTGCTCAATCAAAAATATGTTTTATCTCTGTTAACTGAATTTACAGATCAGAAATAAGTTTCACAGAATGCATCTGTGTAGTTTTTATTTGAAGATATTCTTTTTCCCAATGTAGGCCTCTTAGCGCTTAGCATGTGCAATTGCAGTTCCTACAGAAAGAGTGTTTCAGAACGGCTCAATCAAAAGTAAGGTTCAACTCTGTTAGTTGAATGCACAGAACAGAAAGAAGTTTCATACAATGCTTCTGTGTAGTTTATATTTGAACATATTCTTTTTTCCACTATTACCCACTTAGCGCTACGAATGTCCAGTTGCATTTTCTACAGACAGAGTGTTTCAAAACTGCTGAATCAAAAGTATGGTTTAACTCTGTTAGCTGAATGCTCAGATCAGAAAGAAGTTTCACAGAATGCTTCTGTGTAGTTTATATTTGAATATATTCCTTTTTCCACTACTACGCTCTTAGCGCTCCAAATGTCCAGTTGCATTTTCTACAGAAAGAGTGTTCAGATCTGCTCAATCAAAAGTATGTTTTAACTCTGTTAGCTGAATGCACAGATCAGAAAGAAGTTTCACCGAATGATTCTGTGTAGTTTATATTTGAAGACATTCCTTTTTCCACTAGTACCCTCTTAGCGCTCCGAATCTCCACTTGCATTTTCTACAAAAAGAGTGTTTCATAACTGCTCAATCAAAAATATGTTTTATCTCTGTTAACTGAATTTACAGATCAGAAATAAGTTTCACAGAATGCATCTGTGTAGTTTTTATTTGAAGATATTCTTTTTCCCAATGTAGGCCTCTTAGCGCTTAGCATGTAAAATTGCAGTTTCTACAGAAAGAGTGTTTCAGAACGGCTCAATCAAAAGTAAGGTTCAACTCTGTTAGTTGAATGCACAGAACAGAAAGAATTTTCACAGAATGCTACTGTGTAGTTTATATTTGAATATATTCCTTTTTCCACTATTACCCTCTTAGCGCTCCGAATGTCCACTTGCATTTTCTACAGAAAGAGTGTTCAGAACTGCGCAATCAAAAGTATGGTTTAACTCTGTTAGCTTAATGAACATATCTGAAATAAGTTTCACACAATGCTTCTGTGTAGTTTTTATTTGAAGATATTATTTTTCCCAATAGAGGCCTCTTAGCGCTCAGAATGTCCAATTGCAGTTTCTACAGAAAGAGTGTTTCAGAAAGGCTCAATCAAAAGTAAGGTTCAATTCTGTTAGTTGAATGCACAGAACAGAAAGAAGTTTCATACAATGCTTCTGTGTAGTTTATATTTGTACATATTCTTTTTTCCACTATTACCCACTTAGCGCTAAGAATGTCCAGTTGCATTTTCTACAGACAGAGTGTTTCAAAACTGCTCAATCAAAAGTATGGTTTAACTCTGTTAGCTGAATGCTCAGATCAGAAAGAAGTTTCACAGAATGCTTCTGTGTAGTTTATATTTGAATATATTCCTTTTTCCACTACTACTCTCTTAGCGCTCCAAATGTCCAGTTGCATTTTCTACAGAAAGAGTGTTCAGATCTGCTCAATCAAAAGTATGGTTTAACTCTGTTAGCTGAATGCACAGATCAGAAAGAAGTTTCACAGAATGATTCTGTGTAGTTTATATTTGGAGACATTCCTTTTTCCACTATTACCCTCTTAGCGCTCCGAATCTCCACTTGCATTTTCTACAGAAAGAGTGTTTCAGAACGGCTCAATCAAAACTAAGGTTCAACTCTTTTAGTTGAACAAACAGAACAGAAAGAAGTTTCACACAATTCTTCTGTGTAGTTTTTATTTGTAGACATTCATTTTCCCAATATAGGCCTCTTTGCGCTCAGAATGTCCAATTGCAGTTTCTACAGAAAGAGTGTTTCAGAACGGCTCAATCAAAAGTAAGGTTCAACTCTGTTAGTTGAATGCACAGAACAGAAAGAAGTTTCATACAATGCTTCTGTGTAGTTTATATTTGAACATATTCTTTTTTCCACTATTACCCACTTAGCGCTACGAATGTCCAGTTGCATTTTCTACAGACAGAGTGTTTCAAAACTGCTCAATCAAAAGTATGGTTTAACTCTGTTAGCTGAATGCTCAGATCAGAAAGAAGTTTCACAGAATGCTTCTGTGTAGTTTATATTTGAATATATTCCTTTTTCCACTACTACGCTCTTAGCGCTCCAAATGTCCAGTTGCATTTTCTACAGAAAGAGTGTTCAGATCTGCTCAATCAAAAGTATGTTTTAACTCTGTTAGCTGAATGCACAGATCAGAAAGAAGTTTCACCGAATGATTCTGTGTAGTTTATATTTGAAGACATTCCTTTTTCCACTAGTACCCTCTTAGCGCTCCGAATCTCCACTTGCATTTTCTACAAAAAGAGTGTTTCATAACTGCTCAATCAAAAATATGTTTTATCTCTGTTAACTGAATTTACAGATCAGAAATAAGTTTCACAGAATGCATCTGTGTAGTTTTTATTTGAAGATATTCTTTTTCCCAATGTAGGCCTCTTAGCGCTTAGCATGTGCAATTGCAGTTTCTACAGAAAGAGTGTTTCAGAACGGCTCAATCAAAGTAAGGTTCAACTCTGTTAGTTGAATGCACAGAACAGAAAGAATTTTCACAGAATGCTACTGTGTAGTTTATATTTGAATATATTCCTTTTTCCACTATTACCCTCTTAGCGCTCCGAATGTCCACTTGCATTTTCTACAGAAAGAGTGTTCAGAACTGCGCAATAAAAAGTATGGTTTAACTCTGTTAGCTTAATGAACATATCAGAAATAAGTTTCACACAATGCTTCTGTGTAGTTTTTATTTGAAGATATTATTTTTCCCAATAGAGGTCTCTTAGCGCTCAGAATGTCCAATTGCAGTTTCTACAGAAAGAGGGTTTCAGAAAGGCTCAATCAAAAGTAAGGTTCAACTCTGTTAGTTGAATGCACAGAACAGAAAGAAGTTTCATACAATGCTTCTGTGTAGTTTATATTTGAACATATTCTTTTTTCCACTATTACCCACTTAGCGCTACGAATGTCCAGTTGCATTTTCTTCAGAGAGAGTGTTTCAAAACTGCTCAATCAAAAGTATGGTTTAACTCTGTTAGCTGAATGCTCAGATCAGAAAGAAGTTTCACAGAATGCTTCTGTGTAGTTTATATTTGAATATATTCCTTTTTCCACTACTACTCTCTTAGCGCTCCAAATGTCCAGTTGCATTTTCTACAGAAAGAGTGTTCAGATCTGCTCAATCAAAAGTATGGTTTAACTCTGTTAGCTGAATGCACAGATCAGAAAGAAGTTTCACAGAATGATTCTGTGTAGTTTATATTTGGAGACATTCCTTTTTCCACTATTACCCTCTTAGCGCTCCGAATCTCCACTTGCATTTTCTACAGAAAGAGTGTTTCAGAACGGCTCAATCAAAACTAAGGTTCAACTCTTTTAGTTGAACAAACAGAACAGAAAGAAGTTTCACACAATTCTTCTGTGTAGTTTTTATTTGTAGACATTCTTTTTCCCAATATAGGCCTCTTAGCGCTCAGAATGTCCAATTGCAGTTTCTACAGAAAGAGTGTTTCAGAACGGCTCAATCAAAAGTAAGGTTCAACTCTGTTAGTTGAATGCACAGAACAGAAAGTAGTTTCATACAATGCTTCTGTGTAGTTTATATTTGAACATATTCTTTTTTCCACTATTACCCACTTAGCGCTACGAATGTCCAGTTGCATTTTCTACAGACAGAGTGTTTCAAAACTGCTGAATCAAAAGTATGGTTTAACTCTGTTAGCTGAATGCTCAGATCAGAAAGAAGTTTCACAGAATGCTTCTGTGTAGTTTATATTTGAATATATTCCTTTTTCCACTACTACGCTCTTAGCGCTCCAAATGTCCAGTTGCATTTTCTACAGAAAGAGTGTTCAGATCTGCTCAATCAAAAGTATGGTTTAACTCTGTTAGCTGAATGCACAGATCAGAAAGAAGTTTCACCGAATGATTCTGTGTAGTTTATATTTGAAGACATTCCTTTTTCCACTAGTACCCTCTTAGCGCTCCGAATCTCCACTTGCATTTTCTACAAAAAGAGTGTTTCATAACTGCTCAATCAAAAATATGTTTTATCTCTGTTAACTGAATTTACAGATCAGAAATAAGTTTCACAGAATGCATCTGTGTAGTTTTTATTTGAAGATATTCTTTTTCCCAATGTAGGCCTCTTAGCGCTTAGCATGTCCAATTGCAGTTTCTACAGAAAGAGTGTTTCAGAACGGCTCAATCAAAAGTAAGGTTCAACTCTGTTAGTTGAATGCACAGAACAGAAAGAATTTTCACAGAATGCTACTGTGTAGTTTATATTTGAATATATTCCTTTTTCCACTATTACCCTCTTAGCGCTCCGAATGTCCACTTGCATTTTCTACAGAAAGAGTGTTCAGAACTGCGCAATCAAAAGTATGGTTTAACTCTGTTAGCTTAATGAACATATCTGAAATAAGTTTCACACAATGCTTCTGTGTAGTTTTTATTTGAAGATATTATTTTTCCCAATAGAGACCTCTTAGCGCTCAGAATGTCCAATTGCAGTTTCTACAGAAAGAGTGTTTCAGAAAGGCTCAATCAATAGTAAGGTTCAATTCTGTTAGTTGAATGCACAGAACAGAAAGAAGTTTCATACAATGCTTCTGTGTAGTTTATATTTGTACATATTTTTTTTTCCACTATTACCCACTTAGCGCTAAGAATGTCCAGTTGCATTTTCTACAGACAGAGTGTTTCAAAACTGCTCAATCAAAAGTATGGTTTAACTCTGTTAGCTGAATGCTCAGATCAGAAAGAAGTTTCACAGAATGATTCTGTGTAGTTTATATTTGAATATATTCCTTTTTCCACTACTACTCTCTTAGCGCTCCAAATGTCCAGTTGCATTTTCTACAGAAAGAGTGTTCAGATCTGCTCAATCAAAAGTATGGTTTAACTCTGTTAGCTGAATGCACAGATCAGAAATAAGTTTCACAGAATGATTCTGTGTAGTTTATATTTGGAGACATTCCTTTTTCCACTATTACCCCCTTAGCGCTCCGAATCTCCACTTGCATTTTCTACAGAAAGAGTGTTTCAGAACGGCTCAATCAAAACTAAGGTTCAACTCTTTTAGTTGAACAAACAGAACAGAAAGAAGTTTCACACAATTCTTCTGTGTAATTTTTATTTGTAGACATTCATTTTCCCAATATAGGCCTCTTTGCGCTCAGAATGTCCAATTGCAGTTTCTACAGAAAGAGTGTTTCAGAACGGCTCAATCAAAAGTAAGGTTCAACTCTGTTAGTTGAATGCACAGAACAGAAAGAAGTTTCATACAATGCTTCTGTGTAGTTTATATTTGAACATATTCTTTTTTCCACTATTACCCACTTAGCGCTACGAATGTCCAGTTGCATTTTCTACAGACAGAGTGTTTCAAAACTGCTCAATCAAAAGTATGGTTTAACTCTGTTAGCTGAATGCTCAGATCAGAAAGAAGTTTCACAGAATGCTTCTGTGTAGTTTATATTTGAATATATTCCTTTTTCCACTACTACGCTCTTAGCGCTCCAAATGTCCAGTTGCATTTTCTACAGAAAGAGTGTTCAGTTCTGCTCAATCAAAAGTATGGTTTAACTCTGTTAGCTGAATGCACAGATCAGAAAGAAGTTTCACCGAATGATTCTGTGTAGTTTATATTTGAAGACATTCCTTTTTCCACTAGTACCCTCTTAGCGCTCCGAATCTCCACTTGCATTTTCTACAAAAAGAGTGTTTCATAACTGCTCAATCAAAAATATGTTTTATCTCTGTTAACTGAATTTACAGATCAGAAATAAGTTTCACAGAATGCATCTGTGTAGTTTTTATTTGAAGATATTCTTTTTCCCAATGTAGGCCTCTTAGCGCTTAGCATGTCCAATTGCAGTTTCTACAGAAAGAGTGTTTCAGAACGGCTCAATCAAAAGTAAGGTTCAACTCTGTTAGTTGAATGCACAGAACAGAAAGAATTTTCACAGAATGCTACTGTGTAGTTTATATTTGAATATATTCCTTTTTCCACTATTACCCTCTTAGCGCTCCGAATGTCCACTTTCATTTTCTACAGAAAGAGTGTTCAGAACTGCGCAATCAAAAGTATGGTTTAACTCTGTTAGCTTAATGAACATATCAGAAATAAGTTTCACACAATGCTTCTGTGTAGTTTTTATTTGAAGATATTATTTTTCCCAATAGAGGTCTCTTAGCGCTCAGAATGTCCAATTGCAGTTTCTACAGAAAGAGGGTTTCAGAAAGGCTCAATCAAAAGTAAGGTTCAACTCTGTTAGTTGAATGCACAGAACAGAAAGAAGTTTCATACAATGCTTCTGTGTAGTTTATATTTGAACATATTCTTTTTTCCACTATTACCCACTTAGCGCTACGAATGTCCAGTTGCATTTTCTTCAGACAGAGTGTTTCAAAACTGCTCAATCAACAGTATGGTTTAACTCTGTTAGCTGAATGCTCAGATCAGAAAGAAGTTTCACAGAATGATTCTGTGTAGTTTATATTTGAATATATTCCTTTTTCCACTACTACTCTCTTAGCGCTCCAAATGTCCAGTTGCATTTTCTACAGAAAGAGTGTTCAGATCTGCTCAATCAAAAGTATGGTTTAACTCTGTTAGCTGAATGCACAGATCAGAAAGAAGTTTCACAGAATGATTCTGTGTAGTTTATATTTGGAGACATTCCTTTTTCCACTATTACCCTCTTAGCGCTCCGAATCTCCACTTGCATTTTCTACAGAAAGAGTGTTTCAGAACGGCTCAATCAAAACTAAGGTTCAACTCTTTTAGTTGAACAAACAGAACAGAAAGAAGTTTCACACAATTCTTCTGTGTAGTTTTTATTTGTAGACATTCTTTTTCCCAATATAGTCCTCCTAGCGCTCAGAATGTCCAATTGCAGTTTCTACAGAAAGAGTGTTTCAGAACGGCTCAATCAAAAGTAAGGTTCAACTCTGTTAGTTGAATGCACAGAACAGAAAGAAGTTTCATACAATGCTTCTGTGTAGTTTATATTTGAACATATTCTTTTTTCCACTATTACCCACTTAGCGCTACGAATGTCCCGTTGCATTTTCTACAGACAGAGTGTTTCAAAACTGCTCAATCAAAAGTATGGTTTAACTCTGTTAGCTGAATGCTCAGATCAGAAAGAAGTTTCACAGAATGCTTCTGTGTAGTTTATATTTGAATATATTCCTTTTTCCACTACTACGCTCTTAGCGCTCCAAATGTCCAGTTGCATTTTCTACAGAAAGAGTGTTCAGATCTGCTCAATCAAAAGTATGGTTTAACTCTGTTAGCTGAATGTACAGATCAGAAAGAAGTTTCACCGAATGATTCTGTGTAGTTTATATTTGAAGACATACCTTTTTCCACTATTACCCTCTTAGCGCTCCGAATCTCCACTTGCATTTTCTACAAAAAGAGTGTTTCATAACTGCTCAATCAAAAATATGTTTTATCTCTGTTAACTGAATTTACAGATCAGAAATAAGTTTCACAGAATGCATCTGTGTAGTTTTTATTTGAAGATATTCTTTTTCCCAATGTAGGCCTCTTAGCGCTTAGCATGTCCAATTGCAGTTTCTACAGAAAGAGTGTTTCAGAACGGCTCAATCAAAAGTAAGGTTCAACTCTGTTAGTTGAATGCACAGAACAGAAAGAATTTTCACAGAATGCTACTGTGTAGTTTATATTTGAATATATTCCTTTTTCCACTATTACCCTCTTAGCGCTCCGAATGTCCACTTGCATTTTCTACAGAAAGAGTGTTCAGAACTGCGCAATCAAAAGTATGGTTTAACTCTGTTAGCGTAATGAATATATCAGAAATAAATTTCACACAATGCTTCTGTGTAGTTTTTATTTGAAGATATTATTTTTCCCAATAGAGGCCTCTTAGCGCTCAGAATGTCCAATTGCAGTTTCTACAGAAAGAGTGTTTCAGAAAGGCTCAATCAAAGTAAGGTTCAACTCTGTTAGTTGAATGCACAGAACAGAAAGATGTTTCATACAATTCTTCTGTGTAGTTTATAATTGAACATATTCTATTTTCCACTATTACCCACTTAGCGCTACGAATGTCCAGTTGCATTTTCTACAGACAGAGTGTTTCAAAACTGCTCAATCAAAAGTATGGTTTAACTCTGTTAGCTGAATGCTCAGATCAGAAAGAAGTTTCAGAGAATGCTTCTGTGTCGTTTATATTTGAATATATTCCTTTTTCCACTACTACTCTCTTAGCGCTCCAAACGTCCAGTTGCATTTTCTACAGAAAGAGTGTTCAGATCTGCTCAATCAAAAGTATGGTTTAACTCTGTTAGCTGAATGCACAGATCAGAAAGAAGTTTCACAGAATGATTCTGTGTAGTTTATATTTGGAGACATTCCTTTTTCCACTATTACCCTCTTAGCGCTCCGAATCTCCACTTGCATTTTCTACAGAAAGAGTGTTTCAGAACGGCTCAATCAAAACTAAGGTTCAACTCTTTTAGTTGAACAAACAGAACAGAAAGAAGTTTCACACAATTCTTCTGTGTAGTTTTTATTTGTAGACATTCTTTTTCCCAATATAGGCCTCTTAGCTCTCAGAATGTCCAATTGCAGTTTCTACAGAAAGAGTGTTTCAGAACGGCTCAATCAAAAGTAAGGTTCAACTCTGTTAGTTGAATGCACAGAACAGAAAGAAGTTTCATACAATGCTTCTGTGTAGTTTATATTTGAACATATTCTTTTTTCCACTATTACCCACTTAGCGCTACGAATGTCCAGTTGCATTTTCTACAGACAGAGTGTTTCAAAACTGCTCAATCAAAAGTATGGTTTAACTCTGTTAGCTGAATGCTCAGATCAGAAAGAAGTTTCACAGAATGCTTCTGTGTAGTTTATATTTGAATATATTCATTTTTCCACTACTACGCTCTTAGCGCTCCAAATGTCCAGTTGCATTTTCTACAGAAAGAGTGTTCAGATCTGCTCAATCAAAAGTATGGTTTAACTCTGTTAGCTGAATGCACAGATCAGAAAGAAGTTTCACCGAATGATTCTGTGTAGTTTATATTTGAAGACATTCCTTTTTCCACTATTACCCTCTTAGCGCTCCGAATCTCCACTTGCATTTTCTACAAAAAGAGTGTTTCATAACTGCTCAATCAAAAATATGTTTTATCTCTGTTAACTGAATTTACAGATCAGAAATAAGTTTCACAGAATGCATCTGTGTAGTTTTTATTTGAAGATATTCTTTTTCCCAATGTAGGCCTCTTAGCGCTTAGCATGTCCAATTGCAGTTTCTACAGAAAGAGTGTTTCAGAACGGCTGAATCAAAAGTAAGGTTCAACTGTGTTAGTTGAATGCACAGAACAGAAAGAATTTTCACAGAATGCTACTGTGTAGTTTATATTTGAATATATTCCTTTTTCCACTATTACCCTCTTAGCGCTCCGAATGTCCACTTGCATTTTCTACAGAAAGAGTGTTCAGAACTGCGCAATCAAAAGTATGGTTTAACTCTGTTAGCTTAATGAACATATCAGAAATAAGTTTCACACAATGCTTCTGTGTAGTTTTTATTTGAAGATATTATTTTTCCCAATAGAGGTCTCTTAGCGCTCAGAATGTCCAATTGCAGTTTCTACAGAAAGAGGGTTTCAGAAAGGCTCAATCAAAAGTAAGGTTCAACTCTGTTAGTTGAATGCACAGAACAGAAAGAAGTTTCATACAATGCTTCTGTGTAGTTTATATTTGAACATATTCTTTTTTCCACTATTACCCACTTAGCGCTACGAATGTCCAGTTGCATTTTCTTCAGACAGAGTGTTTCAAAACTGCTCAATCAAAAGTATGGTTTAACTCTGTTAGCTGAATGCTCAGATCAGAAAGAAGTTTCACAGAATGCTTCTGTGTAGTTTATATTTGAATATATTCCTTTTTCCACTACTACTCTCTTAGCGCTCCAAATGTCCAGTTGCATTTTCTACAGAAAGAGTGTTCAGATCTGCTCAATCAAAAGTATGGTTTAACTCTGTTAGCTGAATGCACAGATCAGAAAGAAGTTTCACAGAATGATTCTGTGTAGTTTATATTTGGAGACATTCCTTTTTCCACTATTACCCTCTTAGCGCTCCGAATCTCCACTTGCATTTTCTACAGAAAGAGTGTTTCAGAACGGCTCAATCAAAACTAAGGTTCAACTCTTTTAGTTGAACAAACAGAACAGAAAGAAGTTTCACACAATTCTTCTGTGTAGTTTTTATTTGTAGACATTCTTTTTCCCAATATAGGCCTCTTAGCGCTCAGAATGTCCAATTGCAGTTTCTACAGAAAGAGTGTTTCAGAACGGCTCAATCAAAAGTAAGGTTCAACTCTGTTAGTTGAATGCACAGAACAGAAAGTAGTTTCATACAATGCTTCTGTGTAGTTTATATTTGAACATATTCTTTTTTCCACTATTACCCACTTAGCGCTACGAATGTCCAGTTGCATTTTCTACAGACAGAGTGTTTCAAAACTGCTGAATCAAAAGTATGGTTTAACTCTGTTAGCTGAATGCTCAGATCAGAAAGAAGTTTCACAGAATGCTTCTGTGTAGTTTATATTTGAATATATTCCTTTTTCCACTACTACGCTCTTAGCGCTCCAAATGTCCAGTTGCATTTTCTACAGAAAGAGTGTTCAGATCTGCTCAATCAAAAGTATGGTTTAACTCTGTTAGCTGAATGCACAGATCAGAAAGAAGTTTCACCGAATGATTCTGTGTAGTTTATATTTGAAGACATTCCTTTTTCCACTAGTACCCTCTTAGCGCTCCGAATCTCCACTTGCATTTTCTACAAAAAGAGTGTTTCATAACTGCTCAATCAAAAATATGTTTTATCTCTGTTAACTGAATTTACAGATCAGAAATAAGTTTCACAGAATGCATCTGTGTAGTTTTTATTTGAAGATATTCTTTTTCCCAATGTAGGCCTCTTAGCGCTTAGCATGTCCAATTGCAGTTTCTACAGAAAGAGTGTTTCAGAACGGCTCAATCAAAAGTAAGGTTCAACTCTGTTAGTTGAATGCACAGAACAGAAAGAATTTTCACAGAATGCTACTGTGTAGTTTATATTTGAATATATTCCTTTTTCCACAATTACCCTCTTAGCGCTCCGAATGTCCACTTGCATTTTCTACAGAAAGAGTGTTCAGAACTGCGCAATCAAAAGTATGGTTTAACTCTGTTAGCTTAATGAACATATCTGAAATAAGTTTCACACAATGCTTCTGTGTAGTTTTTATTTGAAGATATTATTTTTCCCAATAGAGGCCTCTTAGCGCTCAGAATGTCCAATTGCAGTTTCTACAGAAAGAGTGTTTCAGAAAGGCTCAATCAATAGTAAGGTTCAATTCTGTTAGTTGAATGCACAGAACAGAAAGAAGTTTCATACAATGCTTCTGTGTAGTTTATATTTGTACATATTCTTTTTTCCACTATTACCCACTTAGCGCTAAGAATGTCCAGTTGCATTTTCTACAGACAGAGTGTTTCAAAACTGCTCAATCAAAAGTATGGTTTAACTCTGTTAGCTGAATGCTCAGATCAGAAAGAAGTTTCACAGAATGATTCTGTGTAGTTTATATTTG
Organism: Symphalangus syndactylus; assembly: GCF_028878055.3. Lineage (NCBI taxonomy): Eukaryota > Metazoa > Chordata > Mammalia > Primates > Hylobatidae > Symphalangus > Symphalangus syndactylus. Next base: position 159,891,384 of record NC_072447.2, on the reverse strand, counting down.
AATATATTCCTTTTTCCACTACTACTCTCTTAGCGCTCCAAATGTCCAGTTGCATTTTCTACAGAAAGAGTGTTCAGATCTGCTCAATCAAAAGTATGGTTTAACTCTGTTAGCTGAATGCACAGATCAGAAATAAGTTTCACAGAATGATTCTGTGTAGTTTATATTTGGAGACATTCCTTTTTCCACTATTACCCCCTTAGCGCTCCGAATCTCCACTTGCATTTTCTACAGAAAGAGTGTTTCAGAACGGCTCAATCAAAACTAAGGTTCAACTCTTTTAGTTGAACAAACAGAACAGAAAGAAGTTTCACACAATTCTTCTGTGTAATTTTTATTTGTAGACATTCATTTTCCCAATATAGGCCTCTTTGCGCTCAGAATGTCCAATTGCAGTTTCTACAGAAAGAGTGTTTCAGAACGGCTCAATCAAAAGTAAGGTTCAACTCTGTTAGTTGAATGCACAGAACAGAAAGAAGTTTCATACAATGCTTCTGTGTAGTTTATATTTGAACATATTCTTTTTTCCACTATTACCCACTTAGCGCTACGAATGTCCAGTTGCATTTTCTACAGACAGAGTGTTTCAAAACTGCTCAATCAAAAGTATGGTTTAACTCTGTTAGCTGAATGCTCAGATCAGAAAGAAGTTTCACAGAATGCTTCTGTGTAGTTTATATTTGAATATATTCCTTTTTCCACTACTACGCTCTTAGCGCTCCAAATGTCCAGTTGCATTTTCTACAGAAAGAGTGTTCAGTTCTGCTCAATCAAAAGTATGGTTTAACTCTGTTAGCTGAATGCACAGATCAGAAAGAAGTTTCACCGAATGATTCTGTGTAGTTTATATTTGAAGACATTCCTTTTTCCACTAGTACCCTCTTAGCGCTCCGAATCTCCACTTGCATTTTCTACAAAAAGAGTGTTTCATAACTGCTCAATCAAAAATATGTTTTATCTCTGTTAACTGAATTTACAGATCAGAAATAAGTTTCACAGAATGCATCTGTGTAGTTTTTATTTGAAGATATTCTTTTTCCCAATGTAGGCCTCTTAGCGCTTAGCATGTCCAATTGCAGTTTCTACAGAAAGAGTGTTTCAGAACGGCTGAATCAAAAGTAAGGTTCAACTCTGTTAGTTGAATGCACAGAACAGAAAGAATTTTCACAGAATGCTACTGTGTAGTTTATATTTGAATATATTCCTTTTTCCACTATTACCCTCTTAGCGCTCCGAATGTCCACTTTCATTTTCTACAGAAAGAGTGTTCAGAACTGCGCAATCAAAAGTATGGTTTAACTCTGTTAGCTTAATGAACATATCAGAAATAAGTTTCACACAATGCTTCTGTGTAGTTTTTATTTGAAGATATTATTTTTCCCAATAGAGGTCTCTTAGCGCTCAGAATGTCCAATTGCAGTTTCTACAGAAAGAGGGTTTCAGAAAGGCTCAATCAAAAGTAAGGTTCAACTCTGTTAGTTGAATGCACAGAACAGAAAGAAGTTTCATACAATGCTTCTGTGTAGTTTATATTTGAACATATTCTTTTTTCCACTATTACCCACTTAGCGCTACGAATGTCCAGTTGCATTTTCTTCAGACAGAGTGTTTCAAAACTGCTCAATCAACAGTATGGTTTAACTCTGTTAGCTGAATGCTCAGATCAGAAAGAAGTTTCACAGAATGATTCTGTGTAGTTTATATTTGAATATATTCCTTTTTCCACTACTACTCTCTTAGCGCTCCAAATGTCCAGTTGCATTTTCTACAGAAAGAGTGTTCAGATCTGCTCAATCAAAAGTATGGTTTAACTCTGTTAGCTGAATGCACAGATCAGAAAGAAGTTTCACAGAATGATTCTGTGTAGTTTATATTTGGAGACATTCCTTTTTCCACTATTACCCTCTTAGCGCTCCGAATCTCCACTTGCATTTTCTACAGAAAGAGTGTTTCAGAACGGCTCAATCAAAACTAAGGTTCAACTCTTTTAGTTGAACAAACAGAACAGAAAGAAGTTTCACACAATTCTTCTGTGTAGTTTTTATTTGTAGACATTCTTTTTCCCAATATAGGCCTCCTAGCGCTCAGAATGTCCAATTGCAGTTTCTACAGAAAGAGTGTTTCAGAACGGCTCAATCAAAAGTAAGGTTCAACTCTGTTAGTTGAATGCACAGAACAGAAAGAAGTTTCATACAATGCTTCTGTGTAGTTTATATTTGAACATATTCTTTTTTCCACTATTACCCACTTAGCGCTACGAATGTCCCGTTGCATTTTCTACAGACAGAGTATTTCAAAACTGCTCAATCAAAAGTATGGTTTAACTCTGTTAGCTGAATGCTCAGATCAGAAAGAAGTTTCACAGAATGCTTCTGTGTAGTTTATATTTGAATATATTCCTTTTTCCACTACTACGCTCTTAGCGCTCCAAATGTCCAGTTGCATTTTCTACAGAAAGAGTGTTCAGATCTGCTCAATCAAAAGTATGGTTTAACTCTGTTAGCTGAATGTACAGATCAGAAAGAAGTTTCACCGAATGATTCTGTGTAGTTTATATTTGAAGACATACCTTTTTCCACTATTACCCTCTTAGCGCTCCGAATCTCCACTTGCATTTTCTACAAAAAGAGTGTTTCATAACTGCTCAATCAAAAATATGTTTTATCTCTGTTAACTGAATTTACAGATCAGAAATAAGTTTCACAGAATGCATCTGTGTAGTTTTTATTTGAAGATATTCTTTTTCCCAATGTAGGCCTCTTAGCGCTTAGCATGTCCAATTGCAGTTTCTACAGAAAGAGTGTTTCAGAACGGCTCAATCAAAAGTAAGGTTCAACTCTGTTAGTTGAATGCACAGAACAGAAAGAATTTTCACAGAATGCTACTGTGTAGTTTATATTTGAATATATTCCTTTTTCCACTATTACCCTCTTAGCGCTCCGAATGTCCACTTGCATTTTCTACAGAAAGAGTGTTCAGAACTGCGCAATCAAAAGTATGGTTTAACTCTGTTAGCGTAATGAATATATCAGAAATAAATTTCACACAATGCTTCTGTGTAGTTTTTATTTGAAGATATTATTTTTCCCAATAGAGGCCTCTTAGCGCTCAGAATGTCCAATTGCAGTTTCTACAGAAAGAGTGTTTCAGAAAGGCTCAATCAAAGTAAGGTTCAACTCTGTTAGTTGAATGCACAGAACAGAAAGATGTTTCATACAATTCTTCTGTGTAGTTTATAATTGAACATATTCTATTTTCCACTATTACCCACTTAGCGCTACGAATGTCCAGTTGCATTTTCTACAGACAGAGTGTTTCAAAACTGCTCAATCAAAAGTATGGTTTAACTCTGTTAGCTGAATGCTCAGATCAGAAAGAAGTTTCAGAGAATGCTTCTGTGTCGTTTATATTTGAATATATTCCTTTTTCCACTACTACTCTCTTAGCGCTCCAAACGTCCAGTTGCATTTTCTACAGAAAGAGTGTTCAGATCTGCTCAATCAAAAGTATGGTTTAACTCTGTTAGCTGAATGCACAGATCAGAAAGAAGTTTCACAGAATGATTCTGTGTAGTTTATATTTGGAGACATTCCTTTTTCCACTATTACCCTCTTAGGGCTCCGAATCTCCACTTGAATTTTCTACAGAAAGAGTGTTTCAGAACGGCTCAATCAAAACTAAGGTTCAACTCTTTTAGTTGAACAAACAGAACAGAAAGGAGTTTCACACAATTCTTCTGTGTAGTTTTTATTTGTAGACATTCTTTTTCCCAATATAGGCCTCTTTGCGTTCAGAATGTCCAATTGCAGTTTCTACAGAAAGAGTGTTTCAGAACGGCTCAATCAAAAGTAAGGTTCAACTCTGTTAGTTGAATGCACAGAACAGAAAGAAGTTTCATACAATGCTTCTGTGTAGTTTATATTTGAACATATTCTTTTTTCCACTATTACCCACTTAGCGCTACGAATGTCCAGTTGCATTTTCTACAGACAGAGTGTTTCAAAACTGCTCAATCAAAAGTATGGTTTAACTCTGTTAGCTGAAAGCTCAGATCAGAAAGAAGTTTCACAGAATGCTTCTGTGTAGTTTATATATCAATATATTCCTTTTTCCACTACTACGCTCTTAGCTCTCCAAATGTCCAGTTGCATTTTCTACAGAAAGAGTGTTCAGATCTGCTCAATCAAAAGTATGTTTTAACTCTGTTAGCTGAATGCACAGATGACAAACAAGTTTCACCGAATGATTCTGTGTAGTTTATATTTGAAGACATTCCTTTTTCCACTAGTACCCTCTTAGCGCTCCGAATCTCCACTTGCATTTTCTACAAAAAGAGTGTTTCATAACTGCTCAATCAAAAATATGTTTTATCTCTGTTAACTGAATTTACAGATCAGAAATAAGTTTCACAGAATGCATCTGTGTAGTTTTTATTTGAAGATATTTTTTTTCCCAATGTAGGCCTCTTAGCGCTTAGCATGTCCAATTGCAGTTTCTACAGAAAGAGTGTTTCAGAACGGCTCAATCAAAAGTAAGGTTCAACTCTGTTAGTTGAATGCACAGAACAGAAAGAATTTTCACAGAATGCTACTGTGTAGTTTATATTTGAATATATTCCTTTTTCCACTATTACCCTCTTAGCGCTCCGAATGTCCACTTGCATTTTCTACAGAAAGAGTGTTCAGAACTGCGCAATCAAAAGTATGGTTTAACTCTGTTAGCTTAATGAACATATCAGAAATAAGTTTCACACAATGCTTCTGTGTAGTTTTTATTTGAAGATATTATTTTTCCCAATAGAGGCCTCTTAGCGCTCAGAATGTCCAATTGCAGTTTATACAGAAAGAGTGTTTCAGAACGGCTCAATCAAAAGTAAGGTTCAACTCTGTTAGTTGAATGCACAGAACAGAAAGAAGTTTCATACAATGCTTCTGTGTAGTTTATATTTGAACATATTCTTTTTTCCACTATTACCCACTTAGCGCAACGAATGTCCCGTTGCATTTTCTACAGACAGAGTGTTTCAAAACTGCTCAATCAAAGTATGGTTTAACTCTGTTAGCTGAATGCTCAGATCAGAAAGAAGTTTCACAGAATGCTTCTGTGTAGTTTATATTTGAATATATTCCTTTTTCCACTACTACTCTCTTAGCGCTCCAAATGTCCAGTTGCATTTTCTACAGAAAGAGTGTTCAGATCTGCTCAATCAAAAGTATGGTTTAACTCTGTTAGCTGAATGCACAGATCAGAAAGAAGTTTCACAGAATGATTCTGTGTAGTTTATATTTGGAGACATTCCTTTTTCCACTATTACCCCCTTAGCGCTCCGAATCTCCACTTGCATTTTCTACAGAAAGAGTGTTTCAGAACGGCTCAATCAAAACTAAGGTTCAACTCTTTTAGTTGAACAAACAGAACAGAAAGAAGTTTCACACAATTCTTCTGTGTAGTTTTTTTTGTAGACATTCTTTTTCCCAATATAGGCCTCTTAGCGCTCAGAATGTCCAATTGCAGTTTCTACAGAAAGAGTGTTTCAGAACGGCTCAATCAAAAGTAAGGTTCAACTCTGTTAGTTGAATGCACAGAACAGAAAGAAGTTTCATACAATGCTTCTGTGTAGTTTATATTTGAACATATTATTTTTTCCACTATTACCCACTTAGCGCTACGAATGTCCAGTTGCATTTTCTACAGACAGAGTGTTTCAAAACTGCTCAATCAAAAGTATGGTTTAACTCTGTTAGCTGAATGCTCAGATCAGAAAGAAGTTTCACAGAATGATTCTGTGTAGTTTATATTTGGAGACATTCCTTTTTCCACTATTACCCCCTTAGCGCTCCGAATCTCCACTTGCATTTTCTACAGAAAGAGTGTTTCAGAACGGCTCAATCAAAACTAAGGTTCAACTCTTTTAGTTGAACAAACAGAACAGAAAGAAGTTTCACACAATTCTTCTGTGTAGTTTTTATTTGTAGACATTCTTTTTCCCAATATAGGCCTCTTAGCGCTCAGAATGTCCAATTGCAGTTTCTACAGAAAGAGTGTTTCAGAACGGCTCAATCAAAACTAAGGTTCAACTCTTTTAGTTGAACAAACAGAACAGAAAGAAGTTTCACACAATTCTTCTGTGTAGTTTTTATTTGTAGACATTCTTTTTCCCAATATAGGCCTCTTAGCGCTCAGAATGTCCAATTGCTGTTTCTACAGAAAGAGTGTTTCAGAACGGCTCAATCAAAAGCAAGGTTCAACTCTGTTAGTTGAATGCACCGAACAGAAAGAAGTTTCATACAATGCTTCTGTGTAGTTTATATTTGAACATATTCTTTTTTCCACTACTACCCACTTAGCGCTACGAATGTCCAGTTGCATTTTCTACAGACAGAGTGTTTCAAAACTGCTCAATCAAAAGTATGGTTTAACTCTGTTAGCTGAATGCTCAGATCAGAAAGAAGTTTCACAGAATGCTTCTGTGTAGTTTATATTTGAATATATTCCTTTTTCCACTACTACGCTCTTAGCGCTCCAAATGTCCAGTTGCATTTTCTACAGAAAGAGTGTTCAGATCTGCTCAATCAAAAGTATGGTTTAACTCTGTTAGCTGAATGCACAGATCAGAAAGAAGTTTCACCGAATGATTCTGTGTAGTTTATATTTGAAGACATTCCTTTTTCCACTAGTACCCTCTTAGCGCTCCGAATCTCCACTTGCATTTTCTACAAAAAGAGTGTTTCATAACTGCTCAATCAAAACTAAGGTTCAACTCTTTTAGTTGAACAAACAGAACAGAAAGAAGTTTCACACAATTCTTCTGTGTAGTTTTTATTTGTAGACATTCTTTTTCCCAATATAGGCCTCTTAGCGCTCAGAATGTCCAATTGCAGTTTCTACAGAAAGAGTGTTTCAGAACGGCTCAATCAAAAGTAAGGTTCAACTCTGTTAGTTGAATGCACAGAACAGAAAGAAGTTTCATACAATGCTTCTGTGTAGTTTATATTTGAACATATTATTTTTTCCACTATTACCCACTTAGCGCTACGAATGTCCAGTTGCATTTTCTACAGACAGAGTGTTTCAAAACTGCTCAATCAAAAGTATGGTTTAACTCTGTTAGCTGAATGCTCAGATCAGAAAGAAGTTTCACAGAATGATTCTGTGTAGTTTATATTTGGAGACATTCCTTTTTCCACTATTACCCCCTAAGCGCTCCGAATCTCCACTTGCATTTTCTACAGAAAGAGTGTTTCAGAACGGCTCAATCAAAACTAAGGTTCAACTCTTTTAGTTGAACAAACAGAACAGAAAGAAGTTTCACACAATTCTTCTGTGTAGTTTTTATTTGTAGACATTCTTTTTCCCAATATAGGCCTCTTAGCGCTCAGAATGTCCAATTGCAGTTTCTACAGAAAGAGTGTTTCAGAACGGCTCAATCAAAACTAAGGTTCAACTTTTTAGTTGAACAAACAGAACAGAAAGAAGTTTCACACAATTCTTCTGTGTAGTTTTTATTTGTAGACATTCTTTTTCCCAATATAGGCCTCTTAGCGCTCAGAATGTCCAATTGCTGTTTCTACAGAAAGAGTGTTTCAGAACGGCTCAATCAAAAGCAAGGTTCAACTCTGTTAGTTGAATGCACAGAACAGAAAGAAGTTTCATACAATGCTTCTGTGTAGTTTATATTTGAACATATTCTTTTTTCCACTACTACCCACTTAGCGCTAAGAATGTCCAGTTGCATTTTCTACAGACAGAGTGTTTCAAAACTGCTCAATCAAAAGTATGGTTTAACTCTGTTAGCTGAATGCTCAGATCAGAAAGAAGTTTCACAGAATGCTTCTGTGTAGTTTATATTTGAATATATTCCTTTTTCCACTACTACGCTCTTAGCGCTCCAAATGTCCAGTTGCATTTTCTACAGAAAGAGTGTTCAGATCTGCTCAATCAAAAGTATGGTTTAACTCTGTTAGCTGAATGCACAGATCAGAAAGAAGTTTCAACGAATGATTCTGTGTAGTTTATATTTGAAGACATTCCTTTTTCCACTAGTACCCTCTTAGCGCTCCGAATCTCCACTTGCATTTTCTACAAAAAGAGTGTTTCATAACTGCTCAATCAAAAATATGTTTTATCTCTGTTAACTGAATTTACAGATCAGAAATAAGTTTCACAGAATGCATCTGTGTAGTTTTATTTGAAGATATTCTTTTTCCCAATGTAGGCCTCTTAGCGCTTAGCATGTCCAATTGCAGTTTCTACAGAAAGAGTGTTTCAGAACGGCTCAATCAAAAGTAAGGTTCAACTCTGTTAGTTGAATGCACAGAACAGAAAGAATTTTCACAGAATGCTACTGTGTAGTTTATATTTGAATATATTCCTTTTTCCACTATTACCCTCTTAGCGCTCCGAATGTCCACTTGCACTTTCTACAGAAAGAGTGTTCAGAACTGCGCAATCAAAAGTATGGTTTAACTCTGTTAGCTTAATGAACATATCAGAAATAAGTTTCACACAATGCTTCTGTGTAGTTTTTATTTGAAGATATTATTTGTCCCAATAGAGGCCTCTTAGCGCTCAGAATGTCCAATTGCAGTATCTACAGAAAGAGTGTTTCAGAACGGCTCAATCAAAAGTAAGGTTCAACTCTGTTATTTGAATGCACAGAACAGAAAGAAGTTTCATACAATGCTTCTGTGTAGTTTATATTTGAACATATTCTTTTTTCCACTATTACCCACTTAGCGCTACGAATGTCCAGTTGCATTTTCTACAGACAGAGTGTTTCAAAACTGCTCAATCAAAAGTATGGTTTAACTCTGTTAGCTGAATGCTCAGGTCAGAAAGAAGTTTCACAGAATGCTTCTGTGTAGTTTATATTTGAATATATTCCTTTTTCCACTACTACTCTCTTAGCGCTCCAAATGTTCAGTTGCATTTTCTACAGAAAGAGTGTTCAGATCTGCTCAATCAAAAGTATGGTTTAACTCTGTTAGCTGAATGTACAGATCAGAAAGAAGTTTCACAGAATGATTCTGTGTAGTTTATATTTGGAGAGATTCCTTTTTCCACTATTACCCTCTTAGCGCTCCGAATCTCCACTTGCATTTTCTACAGAAAGAGTGTTTCAGAACGGCTCAATCAAAACTAAGGTTCATCTCTTTTAGTTGAACAAACAGAACAGAAAGAAGTTTCACACAATTCTTCTGTGTAGTTTTTATTTGTAGACATTCTTTTTCCCAATATAGGCCTCTTAGCGCTCAGAATGTCCAATTGCAGTTTCTACAGAAAGAGTGTTTCAGAACGGCTCAATCAAAAGTAAGGTTCAACTCTGTTAGTTGAATGCACAGAACAGAAAGAAGTTTCATACAATGCTTCTGTGTAGTTTATATTTGAACATATTCTTTTTTCCACTATTACCCACTTAGCGCAACGAATGTCCCGTTGCATTTTCTACAGACAGAGTGTTTCAAAACTGCTCAATCAAAAGTATGGTTTAACTCTGTTAGCTGAATGCTCAGATCAGAAAGAAGTTTCACAGAATGCTTCTGTGTAGTTTATATTTGAATATATTCCTTTTTCCACTACTACTCTCTTAGCGCTCCAAATGTCCAGTTGCATTTTCTACAGAAAGAGTGTTCAGATCTCCTCAATCAAAAGTATGGTTTAACTCTGTTAGCTGAATGCACAGATCAGAAAGAAGTTTCACAGAATGATTCTGTGTAGTTTATATTTGGAGACATTCCTTTTTCCACTATTACCCCCTTAGCACTCCGAATCTCCACTTGCATTTTCTACAGAAAGAGTGTTTCAGAACGGCTCAATCAAAACTAAGGTTCAACTCTTTTAGTTGAACAAACAGAACAGAAAGAAGTTTCACACAATTCTTCTGTGTAGTTTTTTTTGTAGACATTCTTTTTCCCAATATAGGCCTCTTAGCGCTCAGAATGTCCAATTGCAGTTTCTACAGAAAGAGTGTTTCAGAACGGCTCAATCAAAAGTAAGGTTCAACTCTGTTAGTTGAATGCACAGAACAGAAAGAAGTTTCATACAATGCTTCTGTGTAGTTTATATTTGAACATATTATTTTTTCCACTATTACCCACTTAGCGCTACGAATGTCCAGTTGCATTTTCTACAGACAGAGTGTTTCAAAACTGCTCAATCAAAAGTATGGTTTAACTCTGTTAGCTGAATGCTCAGATCAGAAAGAAGTTTCACAGAATGATTCTGTGTAGTTTATATTTGGAGACATTCCTTTTTCCACTATTACCCCCTTAGCGCTCCGAATCTCCACTTGCATTTTCTACAGAAAGAGTGTTTCAGAACGGCTCAATCAAAACTAAGGTTCAACTCTTTTAGTTGAACAAACAGAACAGAAAGAAGTTTCACACAATTCTTCTGTGTAGTTTTTATTTGTAGACATTCTTTTTCCCAATATAGGCCTCTTAGCGCTCAGAATGTCCAATTGCAGTTTCTATAGAAAGAGTGTTTCAGAACGGCTCAATCAAAACTAAGGTTCAACTCTTTTAGTTGAACAAACAGAACAGAAAGAAGTTTCACACAATTCTTCTGTGTAGTTTTTATTTGTAGACATTCTTTTTCCCAATATAGGCCTCTTAGCGCTCAGAATGTCCAATTGCTGTTTCTACAGAAAGAGTGTTTCAGAACGGCTCAATCAAAAGCAAGGTTCAACTCTGTTAGTTGAATGCACAGAACAGAAAGAAGTTTCATACAATGCTTCTGTGTAGTTTATATTTGAACATATTCTTTTTTCCACTACTACCCACTTAGCGCTACGAATGTCCAGTTGCATTTTCTACAGACAGAGTGTTTCAAAACTGCTCAATCAAAAGTATGGTTTAACTCTGTTAGCTGAATGCTCAGATCAGAAAGAAGTTTCACAGAATGCTTCTGTGTAGTTTATATTTGAATATATTCCTTTTTCCACTACTACGCTCTTAGCGCTCCAAATATCCAGTTGCATTTTCTACAGAAAGAGTGTTCAGATCTGCTCAATCAAAAGTATGGTTTAACTCTGTTAGCTGAATGCACAGATCAGAAAGAAGTTTCACCGAATGATTCTGTGTAGTTTATATTTGAAGACATTCCTTTTTCCACTAGTACCCTCTTAGCGCTCCGAATCTCCACTTGCATTTTCTACAAAAAGAGTGTTTCATAACTGCTCAATCAAACCTAAGGTTCAACTCTTTTAGTTGAACAAACAGAACAGAAAGAAGTTTCACACAATTCTTCTGTGTAGTTTTTATTTGTAGACATTCTTTTTCCCAATATAGGCCTCTTAGCGCTCAGAATGTCCAATTGCAGTTTCTACAGAAAGAGTGTTTCAGAACGGCTCAATCAAAAGTAAGGTTCAACTCTGTTAGTTGAATGCACAGAACAGAAAGAAGTTTCATACAATGCTTCTGTGTAGTTTATATTTGAATATATTCCTTTTTCCACTCTTACCCTCTTAGCGCTCCGAATGTCCACTTGCATTTTCTACAGAAAGAGTGTTCAGAACTGCGCAATCAAAAGTATGGTTTAACTCTGTTAGCTTAATGAACATATCAGAAATAAGTTTCACACAATGCTTCTGTGTAGTTTTTATTTGAAGATATTATTTTCCCCAATATAGGCCTCTTAGCGCTCAGAATGTCCAATTGCAGTTTCTACAGAAAGAGTGTTTCAGAACGGCTCAATCAAAAGTAAGGTTCAACTCTGTTAGTTGAATGCACAGAACAGAAAGAAGTTTCATACAATGCTTCTGTGTAGTTTATATTTGAACATATTCTTTTTTCCACTATTACCCACTTAGCGCTACGAATGTCCAGTTGCATTTTCTACAGACAGAGTGTTTCAAAACTGCTCAATCAAAAGTATGGTTTAACTCTGTTAGCTGAATGCTCAGGTCAGAAAGAAGTTTCACAGAATGCTTCTGTGTAGTTTATATTTGAATATATTCCTTTTTCCACTACTACTCTCTTAGCGCTCCAAATGTCCAGTTGCATTTTCTACAGAAAGAGTGTTCAGATCTGCTCAATCAAAAGTATGGTTTAACTCTGTTAGCTGAATGCACAGATCAGAAAGAAGTTTCACAGAATGATTCTGTGTAGTTTATATTTGGAGACATTCCTTTTTCCACTATTACCCCCTTAGCGCTCCGAATCTCCACTTGCATTTTCTACAGAAAGAGTGTTTCAGAACGGCTCAATCAAAACTAAGGTTCAACTCTTTTAGTTGAACAAACAGAACAGAAAGAAGTTTCACACAATTCTTCTGTGTAGTTTTTTTTGTAGACATTCTTTTTCCCAATATAGGCCTCTTAGCGCTCAGAATGTCCAATTGCAGTTTCTACAGAAAGAGTGTTTCAGAACGGCTCAATCAAAAGTAAGGTTCAACTCTGTTAGTTGAATGCACAGAACAGAAAGAAGTTTCATACAACGCTTCTGTGTAGTTTATATTTGAACATATTATTTTTTCCACTATTACCCACTTAGCGCTACGAATGTCCAGTTGCATTTTCTACAGACAGAGAGTTTCAAAACTGCTCAATCAAAGTATGGTTTAACTCTGTTAGCTGAATGCTCAGATCAGAAAGAAGTTTCACAGAATGATTCTGTGTAGTTTATATTTGGAGACATTCCTTTTTCCACTATTACCCCCTATGCGCTCCGAATCTCCACTTGCATTTTCTACAGAAAGAGTGTTTCAGAACGGCTCAATCAAAACTAAGGTTCAACTCTTTTAGTTGAACAAACGGAACAGAAAGAAGTTTCACACAATTCTTCTGTGTAGTTTTTATTTGTAGACATTCTTTTTCCCAATATAGGCCTCTTAGCGCTCAGAATGTCCAATTGCAGTTTCTACAGAAAGAGTGTTTCAGAACGGCTCAATCAAAACTAAGGTTCAACTCTTTTAGTTGAACAAACAGAACAGAAAGAAGTTTCACACAATTCTTCTGTGTAGTTTTTATTTGTAGACATTCTTTTTCCCAATATAGGCCTCTTAGCGCTCAGAATGTCCAATTGCTGTTTCTACAGAAAGAGTGTTTCAGAACGGCTCAATCAAAAGCAAGGTTCAACTCTGTTAGTTGAATGCACAGAACAGAAAGAAGTTTCATACAATGCTTCTGTGTAGTTTATATTTGAACATATTCTTTTTTCCACTACTACCCACTTAGCGCTACGAATGTCCAGTTGCATTTTCTACAGACAGAGTGTTTCAAAACTGCTCAATCAAAAGTATGGTTTAACTCTGTTAGCTGAATGCTCAGATCAGAAAGAAGTTTCACAGAATGCTTCTGTGTAGTTTATATTTGAATATATTCCTTTTTCCACTACTACGCTCTTAGCGCTCCAAATGTCCAGTTGCATTTTCTACAGAAAGAGTGTTCAGATCTGCTCAATCAAAAGTATGGTTTAACTCTGTTAGCTGAATGCACAGATCAGAAAGAAGTTTCACCGAATGATTCTGTGTAGTTTATATTTGAAGACATTCCTATTTCCACTAGTACCCTCTTAGCGCTCCGAATCTCCACTTGCATTTTCTACAAAAAGAGTGTTTCATAACTGCTCAATCAAAAATATGTTTTATCTCTGTTAACTGAATTTACAGATCAGAAATAAGTTTCACAGAATGCATCTGTGTAGTTTTATTTGAAGATATTCTTTTTCCCAATGTAGGCCTCTTAGCGCTTAGCATGTCCAATTGCAGTTTCTACAGAAAGAGTGTTTCAGAACGGCTCAATCAAAAGTAAGGTTCAACTCTGTTAGTTGAATGCACAGAACAGAAAGAATTTTCACAGAATGCTACTGTGTAGTTTATATTTGAATATATTCCTTTTTCCACTATTACCCTCTTAGCGCTCCGAATGTCCACTTGCATTTTCTACAGAAAGAGTGTTCAGAACTGCGCAATCAAAAGTATGGTTTAACTCTGTTAGCTTAATGAACATATCAGAAATAAGTTTCACACAATGCTTCTGTGTAGTTTTTATTTGAAGATATTATTTGTCCCAATAGAGGCCTCTTAGCGCTCAGAATGTCCAATTGCAGTTTCTACAGAAAGAGTGTTTCAGAACGGCTCAATCAAAAGTAAGGTTCAACTCTGTTAGTTGAATGCACAGAACAGAAAGAAGTTTCATACAATGCTTCTGTGTAGTTTATATTTGAACATATTCTTTTTTCCACTATTACCCACTTAGCGCTACGAATGTCCAGTTGCATTTTCTACAGACAGAGTGTTTCAAAACTGCTCAATCAAAAGTATGATTTAACTCTGTTAGCTGAATGCTCAGGTCAGAAAGAAGCTTCACAGAATGATTCTGTGTAGTTTATATTTGAATATATTCCTTTTTCCACTACTACTCTCTTAGCGCTCCAAATGTTCAGTTGCATTTTCTACAGAAAGAGTGTTCAGATCTGCTCAATCAAAAGTATGGTTTAACTCTGTTAGCTGAATGTACAGATCAGAAAGAAGTTTCACAGAATGATTCTGTGTAGTTTATATTTGGAGACATTCCTTTTTCCACTATTACCCTCTTAGCGCTCCGAATCTCCACTTGCATTTTCTACAGAAAGAGTGTTTCAGAACGGCTCAATCAAAACTAAGGTTCATCTCTTTTAGTTGAACAAACAGAACAGAAAGAAGTTTCACACAATTCTTCTGTGTAGTTTTTATTTGTAGACATTCTTTTTCCCAATATAGGCCTCTTAGCGCTCAGAATGTCCAATTGCAGTTTCTACAGAAAGAGTGTTTCAGAACGGCTCAATCAAAAGTAAGGTTCAACTCTGTTAGTTGAATGCACAGAACAGAAAGAAGTTTCATACAATGCTTCTGTGTAGTTTATATTTGAATATATTCCTTTTTCCACTCTTACCCTCTTAGCGCTCCGAATGTCCACTTGCATTTTCTACAGAAAGAGTGTTCAGAACTGCGCAATCAAAAGTATGGTTTAACTCTGTTAGCTTAATGAACATATCAGAAATAAGTTTCACACAATGCTTCTGTGTAGTTTTTATTTGAAGATATTATTTTCCCCAATATAGGCCTCTTAGCGCTCAGAATGTCCAATTGCAGTTTCTACAGAAAGAGTGTTTCAGAACGGCTCAATCAAAAGTAAGGTTCAACTCTGTTAGTTGAATGCACAGAACAGAAAGAAGTTTCATACAATGCTTCTGTGTAGTTTATATTTGAACATATTCTTTTTTCCACTATTACCCACTTAGCGCTACGAATGTCCAGTTGCATTTTCTACAGACAGAGTGTTTCAAAACTGCTCAATCAAAAGTATGGTTTAACTCTGTTAGCTGAATGCTCAGGTCAGAAAGAAGTTTCACAGAATGCTTCTGTGTAGTTTATATTTGAATATATTCCTTTTTCCACTACTACTCTCTTAGCGCTCCAAATGTCCAGTTGCATTTTCTACAGAAAGAGTGTTCAGATCTGCTCAATCAAAAGTATGGTTTAACTCTGTTAGCTGAATGCACAGATCAGAAAGAAGTTTCACAGAATGATTCTGTGTAGTTTATATTTGGAGACATTCCTTTTTCCACTATTACCCCCTTAGCGCTCCGAATCTCCACTTGCATTTTCTACAGAAAGAGTGTTTCAGAACGGCTCAATCAAAACTAAGGTTCAACTCTTTTAGTTGAACAAACAGAACAGAAAGAAGTTTCACACAATTCTTCTGTGTAGTTTTTTTTGTAGACATTCTTTTTCCCAATATAGGCCTCTTAGCGCTCAGAATGTCCAATTGCAGTTTCTACAGAAAGAGTGTTTCAGAACGGCTCAATCAAAAGTAAGGTTCAACTCTGTTAGTTGAATGCACAGAACAGAAAGAAGTTTCATACAACGCTTCTGTGTAGTTTATATTTGAACATATTATTTTTTCCACTATTACCCACTTAGCGCTACGAATGTCCAGTTGCATTTTCTACAGACAGAGAGTTTCAAAACTGCTCAATCAAAGTATGGTTTAACTCTGTTAGCTGAATGCTCAGATCAGAAAGAAGTTTCACAGAATGATTCTGTGTAGTTTATATTTGGAGACATTCCTTTTTCCACTATTACCCCCTATGCGCTCCGAATCTCCACTTGCATTTTCTACAGAAAGAGTGTTTCAGAACGGCTCAATCAAAACTAAGGTTCAACTCTTTTAGTTGAACAAACGGAACAGAAAGAAGTTTCACACAATTCTTCTGTGTAGTTTTTATTTGTAGACATTCTTTTTCCCAATATAGGCCTCTTAGCGCTCAGAATGTCCAATTGCAGTTTCTACAGAAAGAGTGTTTCAGAACGGCTCAATCAAAACTAAGGTTCAACTCTTTTAGTTGAACAAACAGAACAGAAAGAAGTTTCACACAATTCTTCTGTGTAGTTTTTATTTGTAGACATTCTTTTTCCCAATATAGGCCTCTTAGCGCTCAGAATGTCCAATTGCTGTTTCTACAGAAAGAGTGTTTCAGAACGGCTCAATCAAAAGCAAGGTTCAACTCTGTTAGTTGAATGCACAGAACAGAAAGAAGTTTCATACAATGCTTCTGTGTAGTTTATATTTGAACATATTCTTTTTTCCACTACTACCCACTTAGCGCTACGAATGTCCAGTTGCATTTTCTACAGACAGAGTGTTTCAAAACTGCTCAATCAAAAGTATGGTTTAACTCTGTTAGCTGAATGCTCAGATCAGAAAGAAGTTTCACAGAATGCTTCTGTGTAGTTTATATTTGAATATATTCCTTTTTCCACTACTACGCTCTTAGCGCTCCAAATGTCCAGTTGCATTTTCTACAGAAAGAGTGTTCAGATCTGCTCAATCAAAAGTATGGTTTAACTCTGTTAGCTGAATGCACAGATCAGAAAGAAGTTTCACCGAATGATTCTGTGTAGTTTATATTTGAAGACATTCCTATTTCCACTAGTACCCTCTTAGCGCTCCGAATCTCCACTTGCATTTTCTACAAAAAGAGTGTTTCATAACTGCTCAATCAAAAATATGTTTTATCTCTGTTAACTGAATTTACAGATCAGAAATAAGTTTCACAGAATGCATCTGTGTAGTTTTATTTGAAGATATTCTTTTTCCCAATGTAGGCCTCTTAGCGCTTAGCATGTCCAATTGCAGTTTCTACAGAAAGAGTGTTTCAGAACGGCTCAATCAAAAGTAAGGTTCAACTCTGTTAGTTGAATGCACAGAACAGAAAGAATTTTCACAGAATGCTACTGTGTAGTTTATATTTGAATATATTCCTTTTTCCACTATTACCCTCTTAGCGCTCCGAATGTCCACTTGCATTTTCTACAGAAAGAGTGTTCAGAACTGCGCAATCAAAAGTATGGTTTAACTCTGTTAGCTTAATGAACATATCAGAAATAAGTTTCACACAATGCTTCTGTGTAGTTTTTATTTGAAGATATTATTTGTCCCAATAGAGGCCTCTTAGCGCTCAGAATGTCCAATTGCAGTTTCTACAGAAAGAGTGTTTCAGAACGGCTCAATCAAAAGTAAGGTTCAACTCTGTTAGTTGAATGCACAGAACAGAAAGAAGTTTCATACAATGCTTCTGTGTAGTTTATATTTGAACATATTCTTTTTTCCACTATTACCCACTTAGCGCTACGAATGTCCAGTTGCATTTTCTACAGACAGAGTGTTTCAAAACTGCTCAATCAAAAGTATGATTTAACTCTGTTAGCTGAATGCTCAGGTCAGAAAGAAGCTTCACAGAATGATTCTGTGTAGTTTATATTTGAATATATTCCTTTTTCCACTACTACTCTCTTAGCGCTCCAAATGTTCAGTTGCATTTTCTACAGAAAGAGTGTTCAGATCTGCTCAATCAAAAGTATGGTTTAACTCTGTTAGCTGAATGTACAGATCAGAAAGAAGTTTCACAGAATGATTCTGTGTAGTTTATATTTGGAGACATTCCTTTTTCCACTATTACCCTCTTAGCGCTCCGAATCTCCACTTGCATTTTCTACAGAAAGAGTGTTTCAGAACGGCTCAATCAAAACTAAGGTTCATCTCTTTTAGTTGAACAAACAGAACAGAAAGAAGTTTCACACAATTCTTCTGTGTAGTTTTTATTTGTAGACATTCTTTTTCCCAATATAGGCCTCTTAGCGCTCAGAATGTCCAATTGCAGTTTCTACAGAAAGAGTGTTTCAGAACGGCTCAATCAAAAGTAAGGTTCAACTCTGTTAGTTGAATGCACAGAACAGAAAGAAGTTTCATACAATGCTTCTGTGTAGTTTATATTTGAACATATTCTTTTTTCCACTATTACCCACTTAGCGCAACGAATGTCCCGTTGCATTTTCTACAGACAGAGTGTTTCAAAACTGCTCAATCAAAAGTATGGTTTAACTCTGTTAGCTGAATGCTCAGATCAGAAAGAAGTTTCACAGAATGCTTCTGTGTAGTTTATATTTGAATATATTCCTTTTTCCACTACTACTCTCTTAGCGCTCCAAATGTCCAGTTGCATTTTCTACAGAAAGAGTGTTCAGATCTGCTCAATCAAAAGTATGGTTTAACTCTGTTAGCTGAATGCACAGATCAGAAAGAAGTTTCACAGAATGATTCTGTGTAGTTTATATTTGGAGACATTCCTTTTTCCACTATTACCCCCTTAGCGCTCCGAATCTCCACTTGCATTTTCTACAGAAAGAGTGTTTCAGAACGGCTCAATCAAAACTAAGGTTCAACTCTTTTAGTTGAACAAACAGAACAGAAAGAAGTTTCACACAATTCTTCTGTGTAGTTTTTTTTGTAGACATTCTTTTTCCCAATATAGGCCTCTTAGCGCTCAGAATGTCCAATTGCAGTTTCTACAGAAAGAGTGTTTCAGAACGGCTCAATCAAAAGTAAGGTTCAACTCTGTTAGTTGAATGCACAGAACAGAAAGAAGTTTCATACAATGCTTCTGTGTAGTTTATATTTGAACATATTATTTTTTCCACTATTACCCACTTAGCGCTACGAATGTCCAGTTGCATTTTCTACAGACAGAGTGTTTCAAAACTGCTCAATCAAAAGTATGGTTTAACTCTGTTAGCTGAATGCTCAGATCAGAAAGAAGTTTCACAGAATGATTCTGTGTAGTTTATATTTGGAGACATTCCTTTTTCCACTATTACCCCCTTAGCGCTCCGAATCTCCACTTGCATTTTCTACAGAAAGAGTGTTTCAGAACGGCTCAATCAAAACTAAGGTTCAACTCTTTTAGTTGAACAAACAGAACAGAAAGAAGTTTCACACAATTCTTCTGTGTAGTTTTTATTTGTAGACATTCTTTTTCCCAATATAGGCCTCTTAGCGCTCAGAATGTCCAATTGCAGTTTCTACAGAAAGAGTGTTTCAGAACGGCTCAATCAAAACTAAGGTTCAACTCTTTTAGTTGAACAAACAGAACAGAAAGAAGTTTCACACAATTCTTCTGTGTAGTTTTTATTTGTAGACATTCTTTTTCCCAATATAGGCCTCTTAGCGCTCAGAATGTCCAATTGCTGTTTCTACAGAAAGAGTGTTTCAGAACGGCTCAATCAAAAGCAAGGTTCAACTCTGTTAGTTGAATGCACAGAACAGAAAGAAGTTTCATACAATGCTTCTGTGTAGTTTATATTTGAACATTTTCTTTTTTCCACTACTACCCACTTAGTGCTACGAATGTCCAGTTGCATTTAGTACAGACAGAGTGTTTCAAAACAGCTCAATCAAAAGTATGGTTTAACTCTGTTAGCTGAATGCTCAGATCAGAAAGAAGTTTCACAGAATGCTTCTGTGTAGTTTATATTTGAATATATTCCTTTTTCCACTACTACGCTCTTAGCGCTCCAAATGTCCAGTTGCATTTTCTACAGAAAGAGTGTTCAGATCTGCTCAATCAAAAGTATGGTTTAACTCTGTTAGCTGAATGCACAGATCAGAAAGAAGTTTCACCGAATGATTCTGTGTAGTTTATATTTGAAGACATTCCTTTTTCCACTAGTACCCCCTTAGCGCTCCGAATCTCCACTTGCATTTTCTACAAAAAGAGTGATTCATAACTGCTCAATCAAAACTAAGGTTCAACTCTTTTAGTTGAACAAACAGAACAGAAAGAAGTTTCACACAATTCTTTTGTGTAGTTTTTATTTGTAGACATTCTTTTTCCCAATATAGGCCTCTTAGCGCTCAGAATGTCCAATTGCAGTTTCTACAGAAAGAGTGTTTCAGAACGGCTCAATCAAAAGTAAGGTTCAACTCTGTTAGTTGAATGCACAGAACAGAAAGAAGTTTCATACAATGCTTCTGTGTAGTTTATATTTGAATATATTCCTATTTCCACTCTTACCCTCTTAGCGCTCCGAATGTCCACTTGCATTTTCTACAGAAAGAGTGTTCAGAACTGCGCAATCAAAAGTATGGTTTAACTCTGTTAGCTTAATGAACATATCAGAAATAAGTTTCACACAATGCTTCTGTGTAGTTTTTATTTGAAGATATTATTTTCCCCAATATAGGCCTCTTAGCGCTCAGAATGTCCAATTGCAGTTTCTACAGAAAGAGTGTTTCAGAACGGCTCAATCAAAAGTAAGGTTCAACTCTGTTAGTTGAATGCACAGAACAGAAAGAAGTTTCATACAATGCTTCTGTGTAGTTTATATTTGAACATATTCTTTTTTCCACTACTACCCACTTAGCGCTACGAATGTCCAGTTGCATTTTCTACAGACAGAGTGTTTCAAAACTGCTCAATCAAAAGTATGGTTTAACTCTGTTAGCTGAATGCTCAGATCAGAAAGAAGTTTCACAGAATGCTTCTGTGTAGTTTATATTTGAATATATTCCTTTTTCCACTACTACGCTCTTAGCGCTCCAAATGTCCAGTTGCATTTTCTACAGAAAGAGTGTTCAGATCTGCTCAATCAAAAGTATGGTTTAACTCTGTTAGCTGAATGCACAGATCAGAAAGAAGTTTCACCGAATGATTCTGTGTAGTTTATATTTGGAGACATTCCTTTTTCCACTAGTACCCTCTTAGCGCTCCGAATCTCCACTTGCATTTTCTACAAAAAGAGTGTTTCATAACTGCTCAATCAAAAATATGTTTTATCTCTGTTAACTGAATTTACAGATCAGAAATAAGTTTCACAGAATGCATCTGTGTAGTTTTATTTGAAGATATTCTTTTTCCCAATGTAGGCCTCTTAGCGCTTAGCATGTCCAATTGCAGTTTCTACAGAAAGAGTGTTTCAGAACGGCTCAATCAAAAGTAAGGTTCAACTCTGTTAGTTGAATGCACAGAACAGAAAGAATTTTCACAGAATGCTACTGTGTAGTTTATATTTGAATATATTCCTTTTTCCACTATTACCCTCTTAGCGCTCCGAATGTCCACTTGCACTTTCTACAGAAAGAGTGTTCAGAACTGGGCAATCAAAAGTATGGTTTAACTCTGTTAGCTTAATGAACATATCAGAAATAAGTTTCACACAATGCTTCTGTGTAGTTTTTATTTGAAGATATTATTTGTCCCAATAGAGGCCTCTTAGCGCTCAGAATGTCCAATTGCAGTATCTACAGAAAGAGTGTTTCAGAACGGCTCAATCAAAAGTAAGGTTCAACTCTGTTATTTGAATGCACAGAACAGAAAGAAGTTTCATACAATGCTTCTGTGTAGTTTATATTTGAACATATTCTTTTTTCCACTATTACCCACTTAGCGCTACGAATGTCCAGTTGCATTTTCTACAGACAGAGTGTTTCAAAACTGCTCAATCAAAAGTATGGTTTAACTCTGTTAGCTGAATGCTCAGGTCAGAAAGAAGTTTCACAGAATGCTTCTGTGTAGTTTATATTTGAATATATTCCTTTTTCCACTACTACTCTCTTAGCGCTCCAAATGTTCAGTTGCATTTTCTACAGAAAGAGTGTTCAGATCTGCTCAATCAAAAGTATGGTTTAACTCTGTTAGCTGAATGTACAGATCAGAAAAAAGTTTCACAGAATGATTCTGTGTAGTTTATATTTGGAGACATTCCTTTTTCCACTATTACCCTCTTAGCGCTCCGAATCTCCACTTGCATTTTCTACAGAAAGAGTGTTTCAGAACGGCTCAATCAAAACTAAGGTTCATCTCTTTTAGTTGAACAAACAGAACAGAAAGAAGTTTCACACAATTCTTCTGTGTAGTTTTTATTTGTAGACATTCTTTTTCCCAATATAGGCCTCTTAGCGCTCAGAATGTCCAATTGCAGTTTCTACAGAAAGAGTGTTTCAGAACGGCTCAATCAAAAGTAAGGTTCAACTCTGTTAGTTGAATGCACAGAACAGAAAGAAGTTTCATACAATGCTTCTGTGTAGTTTATATTTGAACATATTCTTTTTTCCACTATTACCCACTTAGCGCAACGAATGTCCCGTTGCATTTTCTACAGACAGAGTGTTTCAAAACTGCTCAATCAAAAGTATGGTTTAACTCTGTTAGCTGAATGCTCAGATCAGAAAGAAGTTTCACAGAATGCTTCTGTGTAGTTTATATTTGAATATATTCCTTTTTCCACTACTACTCTCTTAGCGCTCCAAATGTCCAGTTGCATTTTCTACAGAAAGAGTGTTCAGATCTGCTCAATCAAAAGTATGGTTTAACTCTGTTAGCTGAATGCACAGATCAGAAAGAAGTTTCACAGAATGATTCTGTGTAGTTTATATTTGGAGACATTCCTTTTTCCACTATTACCCCCTTAGCGCTCCGAATCTCCACTTGCATTTTCTACAGAAAGAGTGTTTCAGAACGGCTCAATCAAAACTAAGGTTCAACTCTTTTAGTTGAACAAACAGAACAGAAAGAAGTTTCACACAATTCTTCTGTGTAGTTTTTTTTGTAGACATTCTTTTTCCCAATATAGGCCTCTTAGCGCTCAGAATGTCCAATTGCAATTTCTACAGAAAGAGTGTTTCAGAACGGCTCAATCAAAAGTAAGGTTCAACTCTGTTAGTTGAATGCACAGAACAGAAAGAAGTTTCATACAATGCTTCTGTGTAGTTTATATTTGAACATATTATTTTTTCCACTATTACCCACTTAGCGCTACGAATGTCCAGTTGCATTTTCTACAGACAGAGTGTTTCAAAACTGCTCAATCAAAAGTATGGTTTAACTCTGTTAGCTGAATGCTCAGATCAGAAAGAAGTTTCACAGAATGATTCTGTGTAGTTTATATTTGGAGACATTCCTTTTTCCACTATTACCCCCTTAGCGCTCCGAATCTCCACTTGCATTTTCTACAGAAAGAGTGTTTCAGAACGGCTCAATCAAAACTAAGGTTCAACTCTTTTAGTTGAACAAACAGAACAGAAAGAAGTTTCACACAATTCTTCTGTGTAGTTTTTATTTGTAGACATTCTTTTTCCCAATATAGGCCTCTTAGCGCTCAGAATGTCCAATTGCAGTTTCTACAGAAAGAGTGTTTCAGAACGGCTCAATCAAAACTAAGGTTCAACTCTTTTAGTTGAACAAACAGAACAGAAAGAAGTTTCACACAATTCTTCTGTGTAGTTTTTATTTGTAGACATTCTTTTTCCCAATATAGGCCTCTTAGCGCTCAGAATGTCCAATTGCTGTTTCTACAGAAAGAGTGTTTCAGAACGGCTCAATCAAAAGCAAGGTTCAACTCTGTTAGTTGAATGCACAGAACAGAAAGAAGTTTCATACAATGCTTCTGTGTAGTTTATATTTGAACATTTTCTTTTTTCCACTACTACCCACTTAGTGCTACGAATGTCCAGTTGCATTTAGTACAGACAGAGTGTTTCAAAACAGCTCAATCAAAAGTATGGTTTAACTCTGTTAGCTGAATGCTCAGATCAGAAAGAAGTTTCACAGAATGCTTCTGTGTAGTTTATATTTGAATATATTCCTTTTTCCACTACTACGCTCTTAGCGCTCCAAATGTCCAGTTGCATTTTCTACAGAAAGAGTGTTCAGATCTGCTCAATCAAAAGTATGGTTTAACTCTGTTAGCTGAATGCACAGATCAGAAAGAAGTTTCACCGAATGATTCTGTGTAGTTTATATTTGAAGACATTCCTTTTTCCACTAGTACCCCCTTAGCGCTCCGAATCTCCACTTGCATTTTCTACAAAAAGAGTGTTTCATAACTGCTCAATCAAAACTAAGGTTCAACTCTTTTAGTTGAACAAACAGAACAGAAAGAAGTTTCACACAATTCTTCTGTGTAGTTTTTATTTGTAGACATTCTTTTTCCCAATATAGGCCTCTTAGCGCTCAGAATGTCCAATTGCAGTTTCTACAGAAAGAGTGTTTCAGAACGGCTCAATCAAAAGTAAGGTTCAACTCTGTTAGTTGAATGCACAGAACAGAAAGAAGTTTCATACAATGCTTCTGTGTAGTTTATATTTGAATATATTCCTATTTCCACTCTTACCCTCTTAGCGCTCCGAATGTCCACTTGCATTTTCTACAGAAAGAGTGTTCAGAACTGCGCAATCAAAAGTATGGTTTAACTCTGTTAGCTTAATGAACATATCAGAAATAAGTTTCACACAATGCTTCTGTGTAGTTTTTATTTGAAGATATTATTTTCCCCAATATAGGCCTCTTAGCGCTCAGAATGTCCAATTGCAGTTTCTACAGAAAGAGTGTTTCAGAACGGCTCAATCAAAAGTAAGGTTCAACTCTGTTAGTTGAATGCACAGAACAGAAAGAAGTTTCATACAATGCTTCTGTGTAGTTTATATTTGAACATATTCTTTTTTCCACTACTACCCACTTAGCGCTACGAATGTCCAGTTGCATTTTCTACAGACAGAGTGTTTCAAAACTGCTCAATCAAAAGTATGGTTTAACTCTGTTAGCTGAATGCTCAGATCAGAAAGAAGTTTCACAGAATGCTTCTGTGTAGTTTATATTTGAATATATTCCTTTTTCCACTACTACGCTCTTAGCGCTCCAAATGTCCAGTTGCATTTTCTACAGAAAGAGTGTTCAGATCTGCTCAATCAAAAGTATGGTTTAACTCTGTTAGCTGAATGCACAGATCAGAAAGAAGTTTCACAGAATTATTCTGTGTAGTTTATATTTGGAGACATTCCTTTTTCCACTATTACCCCCTTAGCGCTCCGAATCTCCACTTGCATTTTCTACAGAAAGAGTGTTTCAGAACGGCTCAATCAAAACTAAGGTTCAACTCTTTTAGTTGAACAAACAGAACAGAAAGAAGTTTCACACAATTCTTCGGTGTAGTTTTTTTTGTAGACATTCTTTTTCCCAATATAGGCCTCTTAGCGCTCAGAATGTCCAATTGCAGTTTCTACAGAAAGAGTGTTTCAGAACGGCTCAATCAAAAGTAAGGTTCAACTCTGTTAGTTGAATGCACAGAACAGAAAGAAGTTTCATACAACGCTTCTGTGTAGTTTATATTTGAACATATTATTTTTTCCACTATTACCCACTTAGCGCTACGAATGTCCAGTTGCATTTTCTACAGACAGAGAGTTTCAAAACTGCTCAATCAAAGTATGGTTTAACTCTGTTAGCTGAATGCTCAGATCAGAAAGAAGTTTCACAGAATGATTCTGTGTAGTTTATATTTGGAGACATTCCTTTTTCCACTATTACCCCCTATGCGCTCCGAATCTCCACTTGCATTTTCTACAGAAAGAGTGTTTCAGAACGGCTCAATCAAAACTAAGGTTTAACTCTTTTAGTTGAACAAACAGAACAGAAAGAAGTTTCACAAAATTCTTCTGTGTAGTTTTTATTTGTAGACATTCTTTTTCCCAATATAGGCCTCTTAGCGCTCAGAATGTCCAATTGCAGTTTCTACAGAAAGAGTGTTTCAGAACGGCTCAATCAAAACTAAGGTTCAACTCTTTTAGTTGAACAAACAGAACAGAAAGAAGTTTCACACAATTCTTCTGTGTAGTTTTTATTTGTAGACATTCTTTTTCCCAATATAGGCCTCTTAGCGCTCAGAATGTCCAATTGCTGTTTCTACAGAAAGAGTGTTTCAGAACGGCTCAATCAAAAGCAAGGTTCAACTCTGTTAGTTGAATGCACAGAACAGAAAGAAGTTTCATACAATGCTTCTGTGTAGTTTATATTTGAACATATTCTTTTTTCCACTACTACCCACTTAGCGCTACGAATGTCCAGTTGCATTTTCTACAGACAGAGTGTTTCAAAACTGCTCAATCAAAAGTATGGTTTAACTCTGTTAGCTGAATGCTCAGATCAGAAAGAAGTTTCAGAGAATGCTTCTGTGTAGTTTATATTTGAATATATTCCTTTTTCCACTACTACGCTCTTAGCGCTCCAAATGTCCAGTTGCATTTTCTACAGAAAGAGTGTTCAGATCTGCTCAATCAAAAGTATGGTTTAACTCTGTTAGCTGAATGCACAGATCAGAAAGAAGTTTCACCGAATGATTCTGTGTAGTTTATATTTGAAGACATTCCTTTTTCCACTAGTACCCTCTTAGCGCTCCGAATCTCCACTTGCATTTTCTACAAAAAGAGTGTTTCATAACTGCTCAATCAAAAATATGTTTTATCTCTGTTAACTGAATTTACAGATCAGTAATAAGTTTCACAGAATGCATCTGTGTAGTTTTATTTGAAGATATTCTTTTTCCCAATGTAGGCCTCTTAGCGCTTAGCATGTCCAATTGCAGTTTCTACAGAAAGAGTGTTTCAGAACGGCTCAATCAAAAGTAAGGTTCAACTCTGTTAGTTGAATGCACAGAACAGAAAGAATTTTCACAGAATGCTACTGTGTAGTTTATATTTGAATATATTCCTTTTTCCACTATTACCCTCTTAGCGCTCCGAATGTCCACTTGCATTTTCTACAGAAAGAGTGTTCAGAACTGCGCAATCAAAAGTATGGTTTAACTCTGTTAGCTTAATGAACATATCAGAAATAAGTTTCACACAATGCTTCTGTGTAGTTTTTATTTGAAGATATTATTTGTCCCAATAGAGGCCTCTTAGCGCTCAGAATGTCCAATTGCAGTTTCTACAGAAAGAGTGTTTCAGAACGGCTCAATCAAAAGTAAGGTTCAACTCTGTTAGTTGAATGCACAGAACAGAAAGAAGTTTCATACAATGCTTCTGTGTAGTTTATATTTGAACATATTCTTTTTTCCACTATTACCCACTTAGCGCTACGAATGTCCAGTTGCATTTTCTACAGACAGAGTGTTTCAAAACTGCTCAATCAAAAGTATGATTTAACTCTGTTAGCTGAATGCTCAGGTCAGAAAGAAGCTTCACAGAATGATTCTGTGTAGTTTATATTTGAATATATTCCTTTTTCCACTACTACTCTCTTAGCGCTCCAAATGTTCAGTTGCATTTTCTACAGAAAGAGTGTTCAGATCTGCTCAATCAAAAGTATGGTTTAACTCTGTTAGCTGAATGTACAGATCAGAAAGAAGTTTCACAGAATGATTCTGTGTAGTTTATATTTGGAGACATTCCTTTTTCCACTATTACCCTCTTAGCGCTCCGAATCTCCACTTGCATTTTCTACAGAAAGAGTGTTTCAGAACGGCTCAATCAAAACTAAGGTTCATCTCTTTTAGTTGAACAAACAGAACAGAAAGAAGTTTCACACAATTCTTCTGTGTAGTTTTTATTTGTAGACATTCTTTTTCCCAATATAGGCCTCTTAGCGCTCAGAATGTCCAATTGCAGTTTCTACAGAAAGAGTGTTTCAGAACGGCTCAATCAAAAGTAAGGTTCAACTCTGTTAGTTGAATGCACAGAACAGAAAGAAGTTTCATACAATGCTTCTGTGTAGTTTATATTTGAACATATTCTTTTTTCCACTATTACCCACTTAGCGCAACGAATGTCCCGTTGCATTTTCTACAGACAGAGTGTTTCAAAACTGCTCAATCAAAAGTATGGTTTAACTCTGTTAGCTGAATGCTCAGATCAGAAAGAAGTTTCACAGAATGCTTCTGTGTAGTTTATATTTGAATATATTCCTTTTTCCACTACTACTCTCTTAGCGCTCCAAATGTCCAGTTGCATTTTCTACAGAAAGAGTGTTCAGATCTGCTCAATCAAAAGTATGGTTTAACTCTGTTAGCTGAATGCACAGATCAGAAAGAAGTTTCACAGAATGATTCTGTGTAGTTTATATTTGGAGACATTCCTTTTTCCACTATTACCCCCTTAGCGCTCCGAATCTCCACTTGCATTTTCTACAGAAAGAGTGTTTCAGAACGGCTCAATCAAAACTAAGGTTCAACTCTTTTAGTTGAACAAACAGAACAGAAAGAAGTTTCACACAATTCTTCTGTGTAGTTTTTTTTGTAGACATTCTTTTTCCCAATATAGGCCTCTTAGCGCTCAGAATGTCCAATTGCAGTTTCTACAGAAAGAGTGTTTCAGAACGGCTCAATCAAAAGTAAGGTTCAACTCTGTTAGTTGAATGCACAGAACAGAAAGAAGTTTCATACAATGCTTCTGTGTAGTTTATATTTGAACATATTATTTTTTCCACTATTACCCACTTAGCGCTACGAATGTCCAGTTGCATTTTCTACAGACAGAGTGTTTCAAAACTGCTCAATCAAAAGTATGGTTTAACTCTGTTAGCTGAATGCTCAGATCAGAAAGAAGTTTCACAGAATGATTCTGTGTAGTTTATATTTGGAGACATTCCTTTTTCCACTATTACCCCCTTAGCGCTCCGAATCTCCACTTGCATTTTCTACAGAAAGAGTGTTTCAGAACGGCTCAATCAAAACTAAGGTTCAACTCTTTTAGTTGAACAAACAGAACAGAAAGAAGTTTCACACAATTCTTCTGTGTAGTTTTTATTTGTAGACATTCTTTTTCCCAATATAGGCCTCTTAGCGCTCAGAATGTCCAATTGCAGTTTCTACAGAAAGAGTGTTTCAGAACGGCTCAATCAAAACTAAGGTTCAACACTTTTAGTTGAACAAACAGAACAGAAAGAAGTTTCACACAATTCTTCTGTGTAGTTTTTATTTGTAGACATTCTTTTTCCCAATATAGGCCTCTTAGCGCTCAGAATGTCCAATTGCTGTTTCTACAGAAAGAGTGTTTCAGAACGGCTCAATCAAAAGCAAGGTTCAACTCTGTTAGTTGAATGCACAGAACAGAAAGAAGTTTCATACAATGCTTCTGTGTAGTTTATATTTGAACATATTCTTTTTTCCACTACTACCCACTTAGCGCTACGAATGTCCAGTTGCATTTTCTACAGACAGAGTGTTTCAAAACTGCTCAATCAAAAGTATGGTTTAACTCTGTTAGCTGAATGCTCAGATCAGAAAGAAGTTTCACAGAATGCTTCTGTGTAGTTTATATTTGAATATATTCCTTTTTCCACTACTACGCTCTTAGCGCTCCAAATGTCCAGTTGCATTTTCTACAGAAAGAGTGTTCAGATCTGCTCAATCAAAAGTATGGTTTAACTCTGTTAGCTGAATGCACAGATCAGAAAGAAGTTTCACCGAATGATTCTGTGTAGTTTATATTTGAAGACATTCCTTTTTCCACTAGTACCCTCTTAGCGTTCCGAATCTCCACTTGCATTTTCTACAAAAAGAGTGTTTCATAACTGCTCAATCAAAACTAAGGTTCAACTCTTTTAGTTGAACAAACAGAACAGAAAGAAGTTTCACACAATTCTTCTGTGTAGTTTTTATTTGTAGACATTCTTTTTCCCAATATAGGCCTCTTAGCGCTCAGAATGTCCAATTGCAGTTTCTACAGAAAGAGTGTTTCAGAACGGCTCAATCAAAAGTAAGGTTCAACTCTGTTAGTTGAATGCACAGAACAGAAAGAAGTTTCATACAATGCTTCTGTGTAGTTTATATTTGAATATATTCCTTTTTCCACTCTTACCCTCTTAGCGCTCCGAATGTCCACTTGCATTTTCTACAGAAAGAGTGTTCAGAACTGCTCAATCAAAAGTATGGTTTAACTCTGTTAGCTTAATGAACATATCAGAAATAAGTTTCACACAATGCTTCTGTGTAGTTTTTATTTGAAGATATTATTTTCCCCAATATAGGCCTCTTAGCGCTCAGAATGTCCAATTGCAGTTTCTACAGAAAGAGTGTTTCAGAACGGCTCAATCAAAAGTAAGGTTCAACTCTGTTAGTTGAATGCACAGAACAGAAAGAAGTTTCATACAATGCTTCTGTGTAGTTTATATTTGAACATATTCTTTTTTCCACTATTACCCACTTAGCGCTACGAATGTCCAGTTGCATTTTCTACAGACAGAGTGTTTCAAAACTGCTCAATCAAAAGTATGGTTTAACTCTGTTAGCTGAATGCTCAGGTCAGAAAGAAGTTTCACAGAATGCTTCTGTGTAGTTTATATTTGAATATATTCCTTTTTCCACTACTACTCTCTTAGCGCTCCAAATGTCCAGTTGCATTTTCTACAGAAAGAGTGTTCAGATCTGCTCAATCAAAAGTATGGTTTAACTCTGTTAGCTGAATGCACAGATCAGAAAGAAGTTTCACAGAATGATTCTGTGTAGTTTATATTTGGAGACATTCCTTTTTCCACTATTACCCCCTTAGCGCTCCGAATCTCCACTTGCATTTTCTACAGAAAGAGTGTTTCAGAACGGCTCAATCAAAACTAAGGTTCAACTCTTTTAGTTGAACAAACAGAACAGAAAGAAGTTTCACACAATTCTTCTGTGTAGTTTTTTTTGTAGACATTCTTTTTCCCAATATAGGCCTCTTAGCGCTCAGAATGTCCAATTGCAGTTTCTACAGAAAGAGTGTTTCAGAACGGCTCAATCAAAAGTAAGGTTCAACTCTGTTAGTTGAATGCACAGAACAGAAAGAAGTTTCATACAACGCTTCTGTGTAGTTTATATTTGAACATATTATTTTTTCCACTATTACCCACTTAGCGCTACGAATGTCCAGTTGCATTTTCTACAGACAGAGAGTTTCAAAACTGCTCAATCAAAGTATGGTTTAACTCTGTTAGCTGAATGCTCAGATCAGAAAGAAGTTTCACAGAATGATTCTGTGTAGTTTATATTTGGAGACATTCCTTTTTCCACTATTACCCCCTATGCGCTCCGAATCTCCACTTGCATTTTCTACAGAAAGAGTGTTTCAGAACGGCTCAATCAAAACTAAGGTTCAACTCTTTTAGTTGAACAAACGGAACAGAAAGAAGTTTCACACAATTCTTCTGTGTAGTTTTTATTTGTAGACATTCTTTTTCCCAATATAGGCCTCTTAGCGCTCAGAATGTCCAATTGCAGTTTCTACAGAAAGAGTGTTTCAGAACGGCTCAATCAAAACTAAGGTTCAACTCTTTTAGTTGAACAAACAGAACAGAAAGAAGTTTCACACAATTCTTCTGTGTAGTTTTTATTTGTAGACATTCTTTTTCCCAATATAGGATTCTTAGCGCTCAGAATGTCCAATTGCTGTTTCTACAGAAAGAGTGTTTCAGAACGGCTCAATCAAAAGCAAGGTTCAACTCTGTTAGTTGAATGCACAGAACAGAAAGAAGTTTCATACAATGCTTCTGTGTAGTTTATATTTGAACATATTCTTTTTTCCACTACTACCCACTTAGCGCTACGAATGTCCAGTTGCATTTTCTACAGACAGAGTGTTTCAAAACTGCTCAATCAAAAGTATGGTTTAACTCTGTTAGCTGAATGCTCAGATCAGAAAGAAGTTTCACAGAATGCTTCTGTGTAGTTTATATTTGAATATATTCCTTTTTCCACTACTACGCTCTTAGCGCTCCAAATGTCCAGTTGCATTTTCTACAGAAAGAGTGTTCAGATCTGCTCAATCAAAAGTATGGTTTAACTCTGTTAGCTGAATGCACAGATCAGAAAGAAGTTTCACCGAATGATTCTGTGTAGTTTATATTTGAAGACATTCCTTTTTCCACTAGTACCCTCTTAGCGCTCCGAATCTCCACTTGCATTTTCTACAAAAAGAGTGTTTCATAACTGCTCAATCAAAAATATGTTTTATCTCTGTTAACTGAATTTACAGATCAGAAATAAGTTTCACAGAATGCATCTGTGTAGTTTTATTTGAAGATATTCTTTTTCCCAATGTAGGCCTCTTAGCGCTTAGCATGTCCA
This sequence comes from Symphalangus syndactylus, assembly GCF_028878055.3. Lineage (NCBI taxonomy): Eukaryota > Metazoa > Chordata > Mammalia > Primates > Hylobatidae > Symphalangus > Symphalangus syndactylus. The sequence goes on along the minus strand of NC_072447.2, from coordinate 159,859,254 downwards.
ATTGCAGTTTCTACAGAAAGAGTGTTTCAGAACGGCTCAATCAAAAGTAAGGTTCAACTCTGTTAGTTGAATGCACAGAACAGAAAGAATTTTCACAGAATGCTACTGTGTAGTTTATATTTGAATATATTCCTTTTTCCACTATTACCCTCTTAGCGCTCCGAATGTCCACTTGCATTTTCTACAGAAAGAGTGTTCAGAACTGCGCAATCAAAAGTATGGTTTAACTCTGTTAGCTTAATGAACATATCAGAAATAAGTTTCACACAATGCTTCTGTGTAGTTTTTATTTGAAGATATTATTTGTCCCAATAGAGGCCTCTTAGCGCTCAGAATGTCCAATTGCAGTTTCTACAGAAAGAGTGTTTCAGAACGGCTCAATCAAAAGTAAGGTTCAACTCTGTTAGTTGAATGCACAGAACAGAAAGAAGTTTCATACAATGCTTCTGTGTAGTTTATATTTGAACATATTCTTTTTTCCACTATTACCCACTTAGCACTACGAATGTCCAGTTGCATTTTCTACAGACAGAGTGTTTCAAAACTGCTCAATCAAAAGTATGATTTAACTCTGTTAGCTGAATGCTCAGGTCAGAAAGAAGCTTCACAGAATGATTCTGTGTAGTTTATATTTGAATATATTCCTTTTTCCACTACTACTCTCTTAGCGCTCCAAATGTTCAGTTGCATTTTCTACAGAAAGAGTGTTCAGATCTGCTCAATCAAAAGTATGGTTTAACTCTGTTAGCTGAATGTACAGATCAGAAAGAAGTTTCACAGAATGATTCTGTGTAGTTTATGTTTGGAGACATTCCTTTTTCCACTATTACCCTCTTAGCGCTCCGAATCTCCACTTGCATTTTCTACAGAAAGAGTGTTTCAGAACTGCTCAATCAAAACTAAGGTTCAACTCTTTTAGTTGAACAAACAGAACAGAAAGAAGTTTCACACAATTCTTCTGTGTAGTTTTTATTTGTAGACATTCTTTTTCCCAATATAGGCCTCTTAGCGCTCAGAATGTCCAATTGCAGTTTCTACAGAAAGAGTGTTTCAGAACGGCTCAATCAAAAGTAAGGTTCAACTCTGTTAGTTGAATGCACAGAACAGAAAGAAGTTTCATACAATGCTTCTGTGTAGTTTATATTTGAACATATTCTTTTTTCCACTATTACCCACTTAGCGCTACGAATGTCCCGTTGCATTTTCTACAGACAGAGTGTTTCAAAACTGCTCAATCAAAAGTATGGTTTAACTCTGTTAGCTGAATGCTCAGATCAGAAAGAAGTTTCACAGAATGCTTCTGTGTAATTTATATTTGAATATATTCCTTTTTCCACTACTACTCTCTTAGCGCTCCAAATGTCCAGTTGCATTTTCTACAGAAAGAGTGTTCAGATCTGCTCAATCAAAAGTATGGTTTAACTCTGTTAGCTGAATGCACAGATCAGAAAGAAGTTTCACAGAATGATTCTGTGTAGTTTGTATTTGGAGACATTCCTTTTTCCACTATTACCCCCTTAGCGCTCCGAATCTCCACTTGCATTTTCTACAGAAAGAGTGTTTCAGAACGGCTCAATCAAAACTAAGGTTCAACTCTTTTAGTTGAACAAACAGAACAGAAAGAAGTTTCACACAATTCTTCTGTGTAGTTTTTTTTGTAGACATTCTTTTTCCCAATATAGGCCTCTTAGCGCTCAGAATGTCCAATTGCAGTTTCTACAGAAAGAGTGTTTCAGAACGGCTCAATCAAAAGTAAGGTTCAACTCTGTTAGTTGAATGCACAGAACAGAAAGAAGTTTCATACAACGCTTCTGTGTAGTTTATATTTGAACATATTATTTTTTCCACTATTACCCACTTAGCGCTACGAATGTCCAGTTGCATTTTCTATAGACAGAGTGTTTCAAAACTGCTCAATCAAAAGTATGGTTTAACTCTGTTAGCTGAATGCTCAGATCAGAAAGAAGTTTCACAGAATGATTCTGTGTAGTTTATATTTGGAGACATTCCTTTTTCCACTATTACCCCCTAAGCGCTCCGAATCTCCACTTGCATTTTCTACAGAAAGAGTGTTTCAGAACGGCTCAATCAAAACTAAGGTTCAACTCTTTTAGTTGAACAAACAGAACAGAAAGAAGTTTCACACAATTCTTCTGTGTAGTTTTTATTTGTAGACATTCTTTTTCCCAATATAGGCCTCTTAGCGCTCAGAATGTCCAATTGCAGTTTCTACAGAAAGAGTGTTTCAGAACGGCTCAATCAAAACTAAGGTTCAACTTTTTAGTTGAACAAACAGAACAGAAAGAAGTTTCACACAATTCTTCTGTGTAGTTTTTATTTGTAGACATTCTTTTTCCCAATATAGGCCTCTTAGCGCTCAGAATGTCCAATTGCTGTTTCTACAGAAAGAGTGTTTCAGAACGGCTCAATCAAAAGCAAGGTTCAACTCTGTTAGTTGAATGCACAGAACAGAAAGAAGTTTCATACAATGCTTCTGTGTAGTTTATATTTGAACATATTCTTTTTTCCACTACTACCCACTTAGCGCTAAGAATGTCCAGTTGCATTTTCTACAGACAGAGTGTTTCAAAACTGCTCAATCAAAAGTATGGTTTAACTCTGTTAGCTGAATGCTCAGATCAGAAAGAAGTTTCACAGAATGCTTCTGTGTAGTTTATATTTGAATATATTCCTTTTTCCACTACTATGCTCTTAGCGCTCCAAATGTCCAGTTGCATTTTCTACAGAAAGAGTGTTCAGATCTGCTCAATCAAAAGTATGGTTTAACTCTGTTAGCTGAATGCACAGATCAGAAAGAAGTTTCAACGAATGATTCTGTGTAGTTTATATTTGAAGACATTCCTTTTTCCACTAGTACCCTCTTAGCGCTCCGAATCTCCACTTGCATTTTCTACAAAAAGAGTGTTTCATAACTGCTCAATCAAAAATATGTTTTATCTCTGTTAACTGAATTTACAGATCAGAAATAAGTTTCACAGAATGCATCTGTGTAGTTTTATTTGAAGATATTCTTTTTCCCAATGTAGGCCTCTTAGCGCTTAGCATGTCCAATTGCAGTTTCTACAGAAAGAGTGTTTCAGAACGGCTCAATCAAAAGTAAGGTTCAACTCTGTTAGTTGAATGCACAGAACAGAAAGAATTTTCACAGAATGCTACTGTGTAGTTTATATTTGAATATATTCCTTTTTCCACTATTACCCTCTTAGCGCTCCGAATGTCCACTTGCACTTTCTACAGAAAGAGTGTTCAGAACTGCGCAATCAAAAGTATGGTTTAACTCTGTTAGCTTAATGAACATATCAGAAATAAGTTTCACACAATGCTTCTGTGTAGTTTTTATTTGAAGATATTATTTGTCCCAATAGAGGCCTCTTAGCGCTCAGAATGTCCAATTGCAGTATCTACAGAAAGAGTGTTTCAGAACGGCTCAATCAAAAGTAAGGTTCAACTCTGTTATTTGAATGCACAGAACAGAAAGAAGTTTCATACAATGCTTCTGTGTAGTTTATATTTGAACATATTCTTTTTTCCACTATTACCCACTTAGCGCTACGAATGTCCAGTTGCATTTTCTACAGACAGAGTGTTTCAAAACTGCTCAATCAAAAGTATGGTTTAACTCTGTTAGCTGAATGCTCAGGTCAGAAAGAAGTTTCACAGAATGCTTCTGTGTAGTTTATATTTGAATATATTCCTTTTTCCACTACTACTCTCTTAGCGCTCCAAATGTTCAGTTGCATTTTCTACAGAAAGAGTGTTCAGATCTGCTCAATCAAAAGTATGGTTTAACTCTGTTAGCTGAATGTACAGATCAGAAAGAAGTTTCACAGAATGATTCTGTGTAGTTTATATTTGGAGACATTCCTTTTTCCACTATTACCCTCTTAGCGCTCCGAATCTCCACTTGCATTTTCTACAGAAAGAGTGTTTCAGAACGGCTCAATCAAAACTAAGGTTCATCTCTTTTAGTTGAACAAACAGAACAGAAAGAAGTTTCACACAATTCTTCTGTGTAGTTTTTATTTGTAGACATTCTTTTTCCCAATATAGGCCTCTTAGCGCTCAGAATGTCCAATTGCAGTTTCTACAGAAAGAGTGTTTCAGAACGGCTCAATCAAAAGTAAGGTTCAACTCTGTTAGTTGAATGCACAGAACAGAAAGAAGTTTCATACAATGCTTCTGTGTAGTTTATATTTGAACATATTCTTTTTTCCACTATTACCCACTTAGCGCAACGAATGTCCCGTTGCATTTTCTACAGACAGAGTGTTTCAAAACTGCTCAATCAAAAGTATGGTTTAACTCTGTTAGCTGAATGCTCAGATCAGAAAGAAGTTTCACAGAATGCTTCTGTGTAGTTTATATTTGAATATATTCCTTTTTCCACTACTACTCTCTTAGCGCTCCATATGTCCAGTTGCATTTTCTACAGAAAGAGTGTTCAGATCTGCTCAATCAAAAGTATGGTTTAACTCTGTTAGCTGAATGCACAGATCAGAAAGAAGTTTCACAGAATGATTCTGTGTAGTTTATATTTGGAGACATTCCTTTTTCCACTATTACCCCCTTAGCGCTCCGAATCTCCACTTGCATTTTCTACAGAAAGAGTGTTTCAGAACGGCTCAATCAAAACTAAGGTTCAACTCTTTTAGTTGAACAAACAGAACAGAAAGAAGTTTCACACAATTCTTCTGTGTAGTTTTTTTTGTAGACATTCTTTTTCCCAATATAGGCCTCTTAGCGCTCAGAATGTCCAATTGCCGTTTCTACAGAAAGAGTGTTTCAGAACGGCTCAATCAAAAGTAAGGTTCAACTCTGTTAGTTGAATGCACAGAACAGAAAGAAGTTTCATACAATGCTTCTGTGTAGTTTATATTTGAACATATTATTTTTTCCACTATTACCCACTTAGCGCTACGAATGTCCAGTTGCATTTTCTACAGACAGAGTGTTTCAAAACTGCTCAATCAAAAGTATGGTTTAACTCTGTTAGCTGAATGCTCAGATCAGAAAGAAGTTTCACAGAATGATTCTGTGTAGTTTATATTTGGAGACATTCCTTTTTCCACTATTACCCCCTTAGCGCTCCGAATCTCCACTTGCATTTTCTACAGAAAGAGTGTTTCAGAACGGCTCAATCAAAACTAAGGTTCAACTCTTTTAGTTGAACAAACAGAACAGAAAGAAGTTTCACACAATTCTTCTGTGTAGTTTTTATTTGTAGACATTCTTTTTCCCAATATAGGCCTCTTAGCGCTCAGAATGTCCAATTGCAGTTTCTACAGAAAGAGTGTTTCAGAACGGCTCAATCAAAACTAAGGTTCAACTCTTTTAGTTGAACAAACAGAACAGAAAGAAGTTTCACACAATTCTTCTGTGTAGTTTTTATTTGTAGACATTCTTTTTCCCAATATAGGCCTCTTAGCGCTCAGAATGTCCAATTGCTGTTTCTACAGAAAGAGTGTTTCAGAACGGCTCAATCAAAAGCAAGGTTCAACTCTGTTAGTTGAATGCACAGAACAGAAAGAAGTTTCATACAATGCTTCTGTGTAGTTTATATTTGAACATTTTCTTTTTTCCACTACTACCCACTTAGCGCTACGAATGTCCAGTTGCATTTAGTACAGACAGAGTGTTTCAAAACAGCTCAATCAAAAGTATGGTTTAACTCTGTTAGCTGAATGCTCAGATCAGAAAGAAGTTTCACAGAATGCTTCTGTGTAGTTTATATTTGAATATATTCCTTTTTCCACTACTACGCTCTTAGCGCTCCAAATGTCCAGTTGCATTTTCTACAGAAAGAGTGTTCAGATCTGCTCAATCAAAAGTATGGTTTAACTCTGTTAGCTGAATGCACAGATCAGAAAGAAGTTTCACCGAATGATTCTGTGTAGTTTATATTTGAAGACATTCCTTTTTCCACTAGTACCCTCTTAGCGCTCCGAATCTCCACTTGCATTTTCTACAAAAAGAGTGTTTCATAACTGCTCAATCAAAACTAAGGTTCAACTCTTTTAGTTGAACAAACAGAACAGAAAGAAGTTTCACACAATTCTTCTGTGTAGTTTTTATTTGTAGACATTCTTTTTCCCAATATAGGCCTCTTAGCGCTCAGAATGTCCAATTGCAGTTTCTACAGAAAGAGTGTTTCAGAACGGCTCAATCAAAAGTAAGGTTCAACTCTGTTAGTTGAATGCACAGAACAGAAAGAAGTTTCATACAATGCTTCTGTGTAGTTTATATTTGAATATATTCCTATTTCCACTCTTACCCTCTTAGCGCTCCGAATGTCCACTTGCATTTTCTACAGAAAGAGTGTTCAGAACTGCGCAATCAAAAGTATGGTTTAACTCTGTTAGCTTAATGAACATATCAGAAATAAGTTTCACACAATGCTTCTGTGTAGTTTTTATTTGAAGATATTATTTTCCCCAATATAGGCCTCTTAGCGCTCAGAATGTCCAATTGCAGTTTCTACAGAAAGAGTGTTTCAGAACGGCTCAATCAAAAGTAAGGTTCAACTCTGTTAGTTGAATGCACAGAACAGAAAGAAGTTTCATACAATGCTTCTGTGTAGTTTATATTTGAACATATTCTTTTTTCCACTATTACCCACTTAGCGCTACGAATGTCCAGTTGCATTTTCTACAGACAGAGTGTTTCAAAACTGCTCAATCAAAAGTATGGTTTAACTCTGTTAGCTGAATGCTCAGGTCAGAAAGAAGTTTCACAGAATGCTTCTGTGTAGTTTATATTTGAATATATTCCTTTTTCCACTACTACTCTCTTAGCGCTCCAAATGTCCAGTTGCATTTTCTACAGAAAGAGTGTTCAGATCTGCTCAATCAAAAGTATGGTTTAACTCTGTTAGCTGAATGCACAGATCAGAAAGAAGTTTCACAGAATGATTCTGTGTAGTTTATATTTGGAGACATTCCTTTTTCCACTATTACCCCCTTAGCGCTCCGAATCTCCACTTGCATTTTCTACAGAAAGAGTGTTTCAGAACGGCTCAATCAAAACTAAGGTTCAACTCTTTTAGTTGAACAAACAGAACAGAAAGAAGTTTCACACAATTCTTCTGTGTAGTTTTTTTTGTAGACATTCTTTTTCCCAATATAGGCCTCTTAGCGCTCAGAATGTCCAATTGCAGTTTCTACAGAAAGAGTGTTTCAGAACGGCTCAATCAAAAGTAAGGTTCAACTCTGTTAGTTGAATGCACAGAACAGAAAGAAGTTTCATACAACGCTTCTGTGTAGTTTATATTTGAACATATTATTTTTTCCACTATTACCCACTTAGCGCTACGAATGTCCAGTTGCATTTTCTACAGACAGAGAGTTTCAAAACTGCTCAATCAAAGTATGGTTTAACTCTGTTAGCTGAATGCTCAGATCAGAAAGAAGTTTCACAGAATGATTCTGTGTAGTTTATATTTGGAGACATTCCTTTTTCCACTATTACCCCCTATGCGCTCCGAATCTCCACTTGCATTTTCTACAGAAAGAGTGTTTCAGAACGGCTCAATCAAAACTAAGGTTCAACTCTTTTAGTTGAACAAACAGAACAGAAAGAAGTTTCACACAATTCTTCTGTGTAGTTTTTATTTGTAGACATTCTTTTTCCCAATATAGGCCTCTTAGCGCTCAGAATGTCCAATTGCAGTTTCTACAGAAAGAGTGTTTCAGAACGGCTCAATCAAAACTAAGGTTCAACTCTTTTAGTTGAACAAACAGAACAGAAAGAAGTTTCACACAATTCTTCTGTGTAGTTTTTATTTGTAGACATTCTTTTTCCCAATATAGGCCTCTTAGCGCTCAGAATGTCCAATTGCTGTTTCTACAGAAAGAGTGTTTCAGAACGGCTCAATCAAAAGCAAGGTTCAACTCTGTTAGTTGAATGCACAGAACAGAAAGAAGTTTCATACAATGCTTCTGTGTAGTTTATATTTGAACATATTCTTTTTTCCACTACTACCCACTTAGCGCTACGAATGTCCAGTTGCATTTTCTACAGACAGAGTGTTTCAAAACTGCTCAATCAAAAGTATGGTTTAACTCTGTTAGCTGAATGCTCAGATCAGAAAGAAGTTTCACAGAATGCTTCTGTGTAGTTTATATTTGAATATATTCCTTTTTCCACTACTACGCTCTTAGCGCTCCAAATGTCCAGTTGCATTTTCTACAGAAAGAGTGTTCAGATCTGCTCAATCAAAAGTATGGTTTAACTCTGTTAGCTGAATGCACAGATCAGAAAGAAGTTTCACCGAATGATTCTGTGTAGTTTATATTTGAAGACATTCCTTTTTCCACTAGTACCCTCTTAGCGCTCCGAATCTCCACTTGCATTTTCTACAAAAAGAGTGTTTCATAACTGCTCAATCAAAAATATGTTTTATCTCTGTTAACTGAATTTACAGATCAGAAATAAGTTTCACAGAATGCATCTGTGTAGTTTTATTTGAAGATATTCTTTTTCCCAATGTAGGCCTCTTAGCGCTTAGCATGTCCAATTGCAGTTTCTACAGAAAGAGTGTTTCAGAACGGCTCAATCAAAAGTAAGGTTCAACTCTGTTAGTTGAATGCACAGAACAGAAAGAATTTTCACAGAATGCTACTGTGTAGTTTATATTTGAATATATTCCTTTTTCCACTATTACCCTCTTAGCGCTCCGAATGTCCACTTGCATTTTCTACAGAAAGAGTGTTCAGAACTGCGCAATCAAAAGTATGGTTTAACTCTGTTAGCTTAATGAACATATCAGAAATAAGTTTCACACAATGCTTCTGTGTAGTTTTTATTTGAAGATATTATTTGTCCCAATAGAGGCCTCTTAGCGCTCAGAATGTCCAATTGCAGTTTCTACAGAAAGAGTGTTTCAGAACGGCTCAATCAAAAGTAAGGTTCAACTCTGTTAGTTGAATGCACAGAACAGAAAGAAGTTTCATACAATGCTTCTGTGTAGTTTATATTTGAACATATTCTTTTTTCCACTATTACCCACTTAGCGCTACGAATGTCCAGTTGCATTTTCTACAGACAGAGTGTTTCAAAACTGCTCAATCAAAAGTATGATTTAACTCTGTTAGCTGAATGCTCAGGTCAGAAAGAAGCTTCACAGAATGATTCTGTGTAGTTTATATTTGAATATATTCCTTTTTCCACTACTACTCTCTTAGCGCTCCAAATGTTCAGTTGCATTTTCTACAGAAAGAGTGTTCAGATCTGCTCAATCAAAAGTATGGTTTAACTCTGTTAGCTGAATGTACAGATCAGAAAGAAGTTTCACAGAATGATTCTGTGTAGTTTATATTTGGAGACATTCCTTTTTCCACTATTACCCTCTTAGCGCTCCGAATCTCCACTTGCATTTTCTACAGAAAGAGTGTTTCAGAACGGCTCAATCAAAACTAAGGTTCATCTCTTTTAGTTGAACAAACAGAACCGAAAGAAGTTTCACACAATTCTTCTGTGTAGTTTTTATTTGTAGACATTCTTTTTCCCAATATAGGCCTCTTAGCGCTCAGAATGTCCAATTGCAGTTTCTACAGAAAGAGTGTTTCAGAACGGCTCAATCAAAAGTAAGGTTCAACTCTGTTAGTTGAATGCACAGAACAGAAAGAAGTTTCATACAATGCTTCTGTGTAGTTTATATTTGAACATATTCTTTTTTCCACTATTACCCACTTAGCGCAACGAATGTCCCGTTGCATTTTCTACAGACAGAGTGTTTCAAAACTGCTCAATCAAAAGTATGGTTTAACTCTGTTAGCTGAATGCTCAGATCAGAAAGTAGTTTCACAGAATGCTTCTGTGTAGTTTATATTTGAATATATTCCTTTTTCCACTACTACTCTCTTAGCGCTCCAAATGTCCAGTTGCATTTTCTACAGAAAGAGTGTTCAGATCTGCTCAATCAAAAGTATGGTTTAACTCTGTTAGCTGAATGCACAGATCAGAAAGAAGTTTCACAGAATGATTCTGTGTAGTTTATATTTGGAGACATTCCTTTTTCCACTATTACCCCCTTAGCGCTCCGAATCTCCACTTGCATTTTCTACAGAAAGAGTGTTTCAGAACGGCTCAATCAAAACTAAGGTTCAACTCTTTTAGTTGAACAAACAGAACAGAAAGAAGTTTCACACAATTCTTCTGTGTAGTTTTTTTTGTAGACATTCTTTTTCCCAATATAGGCCTCTTAGCGCTCAGAATGTCCAATTGCCGTTTCTACAGAAAGAGTGTTTCAGAACGGCTCAATCAAAAGTAAGGTTCAACTCTGTTAGTTGAATGCACAGAACAGAAAGAAGTTTCATACAATGCTTCTGTGTAGTTTATATTTGAACATATTATTTTTTCCACTATTACCCACTTAGCGCTACGAATGTCCAGTTGCATTTTCTACAGACAGAGTGTTTCAAAACTGCTCAATCAAAAGTATGGTTTAACTCTGTTAGCTGAATGCTCAGATCAGAAAGAAGTTTCACAGAATGATTCTGTGTAGTTTATATTTGGAGACATTCCTTTTTCCACTATTACCCCCTTAGCGCTCCGAATCTCCACTTGCATTTTCTACAGAAAGAGTGTTTCAGAACGGCTCAATCAAAACTAAGGTTCAACTCTTTTAGTTGAACAAACAGAACAGAAAGAAGTTTCACACAATTCTTCTGTGTAGTTTTTATTTGTAGACATTCTTTTTCCCAATATAGGCCTCTTAGCGCTCAGAATGTCCAATTGCAGTTTCTACAGAAAGAGTGTTTCAGAACGGCTCAATCAAAACTAAGGTTCAACTCTTTTAGTTGAACAAACAGAACAGAAAGAAGTTTCACACAATTCTTCTGTGTAGTTTTTATTTGTAGACATTCTTTTTCCCAATATAGGCCTCTTAGCGCTCAGAATGTCCAATTGCTGTTTCTACAGAAAGAGTGTTTCAGAACGGCTCTATCAAAAGCAAGGTTCAACTCTGTTAGTTGAATGCACAGAACAGAAAGAAGTTTCATACAATGCTTCTGTGTAGTTTATATTTGAACATTTTCTTTTTTCCACTACTACCCACTTAGCGCTACGAATGTCCAGTTGCATTTAGTACAGACAGAGTGTTTCAAAACAGCTCAATCAAAAGTATGGTTTAACTCTGTTAGCTGAATGCTCAGATCAGAAAGAAGTTTCACAGAATGCTTCTGTGTAGTTTATATTTGAATATATTCCTTTTTCCACTACTACGCTCTTAGCGCTCCAAATGTCCAGTTGCATTTTCTACAGAAAGAGTGTTCAGATCTGCTCAATCAAAAGTATGGTTTAACTCTGTTAGCTGAATGCACAGATCAGAAAGAAGTTTCACCGAATGATTCTGTGTAGTTTATATTTGAAGACATTCCTTTTTCCACTAGTACCCTCTTAGCGCTCCGAATCTCCACTTGCATTTTCTACAAAAAGAGTGTTTCATAACTGCTCAATCAAAACTAAGGTTCAACTCTTTTAGTTGAACAAACAGAACAGAAAGAAGTTTCACACAATTCTTCTGTGTAGTTTTTATTTGTAGACATTCTTTTTCCCAATATAGGCCTCTTAGCGCTCAGAATGTCCAATTGCAGTTTCTACAGAAAGAGTGTTTCAGAACGGCTCAATCAAAAGTAAGGTTCAACTCTGTTAGTTGAATGCACAGAACAGAAAGAAGTTTCATACAATGCTTCTGTGTAGTTTATATTTGAATATATTCCTATTTCCACTCTTACCCTCTTAGCGCTCCGAATGTCCACTTGCATTTTCTACAGAAAGAGTGTTCAGAACTGCGCAATCAAAAGTATGGTTTAACTCTGTTAGCTTAATGAACATATCAGAAATAAGTTTCACACAATGCTTCTGTGTAGTTTTTATTTGAAGATATTATTTTCCCCAATATAGGCCTCTTAGCGCTCAGAATGTCCAATTGCAGTTTCTACAGAAAGAGTGTTTCAGAACGGCTCAATCAAAAGTAAGGTTCAACTCTGTTAGTTGAATGCACAGAACAGAAAGAAGTTTCATACAATGCTTCTGTGTAGTTTATATTTGAACATATTCTTTTTTCCACTATTACCCACTTAGCGCTACGAATGTCCAGTTGCATTTTCTACAGACAGAGTGTTTCAAAACTGCTCAATCAAAAGTATGGTTTAACTCTGTTAGCTGAATGCTCAGGTCAGAAAGAAGTTTCACAGAATGCTTCTGTGTAGTTTATATTTGAATATATTCCTTTTTCCACTACTACTCTCTTAGCGCTCCAAATGTCCAGTTGCATTTTCTACAGAAAGAGTGTTCAGATCTGCTCAATCAAAAGTATGGTTTAACTCTGTTAGCTGAATGCACAGATCAGAAAGAAGTTTCACAGAATGATTCTGTGTAGTTTATATTTGGAGACATTCCTTTTTCCACTATTACCCCCTTAGCGCTCCGAATCTCCACTTGCATTTTCTACAGAAAGAGTGTTTCAGAACGGCTCAATCAAAACTAAGGTTCAACTCTTTTAGTTGAACAAACAGAACAGAAAGAAGTTTCACACAATTCTTCTGTGTAGTTTTTTTTGTAGACATTCTTTTTCCCAATATAGGCCTCTTAGCGCTCAGAATGTCCAATTGCAGTTTCTACAGAAAGAGTGTTTCAGAACGGCTCAATCAAAAGTAAGGTTCAACTCTGTTAGTTGAATGCACAGAACAGAAAGAAGTTTCATACAACGCTTCTGTGTAGTTTATATTTGAACATATTATTTTTTCCACTATTACCCACTTAGCGCTACGAATGTCCAGTTGCATTTTCTACAGACAGAGAGTTTCAAAACTGCTCAATCAAAGTATGGTTTAACTCTGTTAGCTGAATGCTCAGATCAGAAAGAAGTTTCACAGAATGATTCTGTGTAGTTTATATTTGGAGACATTCCTTTTTCCACTATTACCCCCTATGCGCTCCGAATCTCCACTTGCATTTTCTACAGAAAGAGTGTTTCAGAACGGCTCAATCAAAACTAAGGTTCAACTCTTTTAGTTGAACAAACAGAACAGAAAGAAGTTTCACACAATTCTTCTGTGTAGTTTTTATTTGTAGACATTCTTTTTCCCAATATAGGCCTCTTAGCGCTCAGAATGTCCAATTGCAGTTTCTACAGAAAGAGTGTTTCAGAACGGCTCAATCAAAACTAAGGTTCAACTCTTTTAGTTGAACAAACAGAACAGAAAGAAGTTTCACACAATTCTTCTGTGTAGTTTTTATTTGTAGACATTCTTTTTCCCAATATAGGCCTCTTAGCGCTCAGAATGTCCAATTGCTGTTTCTACAGAAAGAGTGTTTCAGAACGGCTCAATCAAAAGCAAGGTTCAACTCTGTTAGTTGAATGCACAGAACAGAAAGAAGTTTCATACAATGCTTCTGTGTAGTTTATATTTGAACATATTCTTTTTTCCACTACTACCCACTTAGCGCTACGAATGTCCAGTTGCATTTTCTACAGACAGAGTGTTTCAAAACTGCTCAATCAAAAGTATGGTTTAACTCTGTTAGCTGAATGCTCAGATCAGAAAGAAGTTTCACAGAATGCTTCTGTGTAGTTTATATTTGAATATATTCCTTTTTCCACTACTACGCTCTTAGCGCTCCAAATGTCCAGTTGCATTTTCTACAGAAAGAGTGTTCAGATCTGCTCAATCAAAAGTATGGTTTAACTCTGTTAGCTGAATGCACAGATCAGAAAGAAGTTTCACCGAATGATTCTGTGTAGTTTATATTTGAAGACATTCCTTTTTCCACTAGTACCCTCTTAGCGCTCCGAATCTCCACTTGCATTTTCTACAAAAAGAGTGTTTCATAACTGCTCAATCAAAAATATGTTTTATCTCTGTTAACTGAATTTACAGATCAGAAATAAGTTTCACAGAATGCATCTGTGTAGTTTTATTTGAAGATATTCTTTTTCCCAATGTAGGCCTCTTAGCGCTTAGCATGTCCAATTGCAGTTTCTACAGAAAGAGTGTTTCAGAACGGCTCAATCAAAAGTAAGGTTCAACTCTGTTAGTTGAATGCACAGAACAGAAAGAATTTTCACAGAATGCTACTGTGTAGTTTATATTTGAATATATTCCTTTTTCCACTATTACCCTCTTAGCGCTCCGAATGTCCACTTGCATTTTCTACAGAAAGAGTGTTCAGAACTGCGCAATCAAAAGTATGGTTTAACTCTGTTAGCTTAATGAACATATCAGAAATAAGTTTCACACAATGCTTCTGTGTAGTTTTTATTTGAAGATATTATTTGTCCCAATAGAGACCTCTTAGCGCTCAGAATGTCCAATTGCAGTTTCTACAGAAAGAGTGTTTCAGAACGGCTCAATCAAAAGTAAGGTTCAACTCTGTTAGTTGAATGCACAGAACAGAAAGAAGTTTCATACAATGCTTCTGTGTAGTTTATATTTGAACATATTCTTTTTTCCACTATTACCCACTTAGCGCTACGAATGTCCAGTTGCATTTTCTACAGACAGAGTGTTTCAAAACTGCTCAATCAAAAGTATGATTTAACTCTGTTAGCTGAATGCTCAGGTCAGAAAGAAGCTTCACAGAATGATTTTGTGTAGTTTATATTTGAATATATTCCTTTTTCCACTACTACTCTCTTAGCGCTCCAAATGTTCAGTTGCATTTTCTACAGAAAGAGTGTTCAGATCTGCTCAATCAAAAGTATGGTTTAACTCTGTTAGCTGAATGTACAGATCAGAAAGAAGTTTCACAGAATGATTCTGTGTAGTTTATGTTTGGAGACATTCCTTTTTCCACTATTACCCTCTTAGCGCTCCGAATCTCCACTTGCATTTTCTACAGAAAGAGTGTTTCAGAACTGCTCAATCAAAACTAAGGTTCAACTCTTTTAGTTGAACAAACAGAACAGAAAGAAGTTTCACACAATTCTTCTGTGTAGTTTTTATTTGTAGACATTCTTTTTCCCAATATAGGCCTCTTAGCGCTCAGAATGTCCAATTGCAGTTTCTACAGAAAGAGTGTTTCAGAACGGCTCAATCAAAAGTAAGGTTCAACTCTGTTAGTTGAATGCACAGAACAGAAAGAAGTTTCATACAATGCTTCTGTGTAGTTTATATTTGAACATATTCTTTTTTCCACTATTACCCACTTAGCGCTACGAATGT
The DNA here is from genome assembly GCF_028878055.3 of Symphalangus syndactylus. Classification (NCBI taxonomy): domain Eukaryota; kingdom Metazoa; phylum Chordata; class Mammalia; order Primates; family Hylobatidae; genus Symphalangus; species Symphalangus syndactylus. The sequence continues at coordinate 159,844,069 of NC_072447.2, read as the reverse complement.
CCCGTTGCATTTTCTACAGACAGAGTGTTTCAAAACTGCTCAATCAAAAGTATGGTTTAACTCTGTTAGCTGAATGCTCAGATCAGAAAGAAGTTTCACAGAATGCTTCTGTGTAATTTATATTTGAATATATTCCTTTTTCCACTACTACTCTCTTAGCGCTCCAAATGTCCAGTTGCATTTTCTACAGAAAGAGTGTTCAGATCTGCTCAATCAAAAGTATGGTTTAACTCTGTTAGCTGAATGCACAGATCAGAAAGAAGTTTCACAGAATGATTCTGTGTAGTTTATATTTGGAGACATTCCTTTTTCCACTATTACCCCCTTAGCGCTCCGAATCTCCACTTGCATTTTCTACAGAAAGAGTGTTTCAGAACGGCTCAATCAAAACTAAGGTTCAACTTTTTAGTTGAACAAACAGAACAGAAAGAAGTTTCACACAATTCTTCTGTGTAGTTTTTATTTGTAGACATTCATTTTCCCAATATAGGCCTCTTAGCGCTCAGAATGTCCAATTGCTGTTTCTACAGAAAGAGTGTTTCAGAACGGCTCAATCAAAAGCAAGGTTCAACTCTGTTAGTTGAATGCACAGAACAGAAAGAAGTTTCATACAATGCTTCTGTGTAGTTTATATTTGAACATATTCTTTTTTCCACTACTACCCACTTAGCGCTAAGAATGTCCAGTTGCATTTTCTACAGACAGAGTGTTTCAAAACTGCTCAATCAAAAGTATGGTTTAACTCTGTTAGCTGAATGCTCAGATCAGAAAGAAGTTTCACAGAATGCTTCTGTGTAGTTTATATTTGAATATATTCCTTTTTCCACTACTACGCTCTTAGCGCTCCAAATGTCCAGTTGCATTTTCTACAGAAAGAGTGTTCAGATCTGCTCAATCAAAAGTATGGTTTAACTCTGTTAGCTGAATGCACAGATCAGAAAGAAGTTTCAACGAATGATTCTGTGTAGTTTATATTTGAAGACATTCCTTTTTCCACTAGTACCCTCTTAGCGCTCCGAATCTCCACTTGCATTTTCTACAAAAAGAGTGTTTCATAACTGCTCAATCAAAAATATGTTTTATCTCTGTTAACTGAATTTACAGATCAGAAATAAGTTTCACAGAATGCATCTGTGTAGTTTTATTTGAAGATATTCTTTTTCCCAATGTAGGCCTCTTAGCGCTTAGCATGTCCAATTGCAGTTTCTACAGAAAGAGTGTTTCAGAACGGCTCAATCAAAAGTAAGGTTCAACTCTGTTAGTTGAATGCACAGAACAGAAAGAATTTTCACAGAATGCTACTGTGTAGTTTATATTTGAATATATTCCTTTTTCCACTATTACCCTCTTAGCGCTCCGAATGTCCACTTGCACTTTCTACAGAAAGAGTGTTCAGAACTGCGCAATCAAAAGTATGGTTTAACTCTGTTAGCTTAATGAACATATCAGAAATAAGTTTCACACAATGCTTCTGTGTAGTTTTTATTTGAAGATATTATTTGTCCCAATATAGGCCTCTTAGCGCTCAGAATGTCCAATTGCAGTTTCTACAGAAAGAGTGTTTCAGAACGGCTCAATCAAAAGTAAGGTTCAACTCTGTTAGTTGAATGCACAGAACAGAAAGAAGTTTCATACAATGCTTCTGTGTAGTTTATATTTGAACATATTCTTTTTTCCACTATTACCCACTTAGCGCAACGAATGTCCCGTTGCATTTTCTACAGACAGAGTGTTTCAAAACTGCTCAATCAAAAGTATGGTTTAACTCTGTTAGCTGAATGCTCAGATCAGAAAGAAGTTTCACAGAATGCTTCTGTGTAGTTTATATTTGAATATATTCCTTTTTCCACTACTACTCTCTTAGCGCTCCAAATGTCCAGTTGCATTTTCTACAGAAAGAGTGTTCAGATCTGCTCAATCAAAAGTATGGTTTAACTCTGTTAGCTGAATGCACAGATCAGAAAGAAGTTTCACAGAATGATTCTGTGTAGTTTATATTTGAAGACATTCCTTTTTCCACTAGTACCCTCTTAGCGCTCCGAATCTCCACTTGCATTTTCTAGAAAAAGAGTGTTTCATAACTGCTCAATCAAAACTAAGGTTCAACTCTTTTAGTTGAACAAACAGAACAGAAAGAAGTTTCACACAATTCTTCTGTGTAGTTTTTATTTGTAGACATTCTTTTTCCCAATATAGGCCTCTTAGCGCTCAGAATGTCCAATTGCAGTTTCTACAGAAAGAGTGTTTCAGAACGGCTCAATCAAAAGTAAGGTTCAACTCTGTTAGTTGAATGCACAGAACAGAAAGAAGTTTCATACAATGCTTCTGTGTAGTTTATATTTGAATATATTCCTTTTTCCACTCTTACCCTCTTAGCGCTCCGAATGTCCACTTGCATTTTCTACAGAAAGAGTGTTCAGAACTGCGCAATCAAAAGTATGGTTTAACTCTGTTAGCTTAATGAACATATCAGAAATAAGTTTCACACAATGCTTCTGTGTAGTTTTTATTTGAAGATATTATTTTCCCCAATATAGGCCTCTTAGCGCTCAGAATGTCCAATTGCAGTTTCTACAGAAAGAGTGTTTCAGAACGGCTCAATCAAAAGTAAGGTTCAACTCTGTTAGTTGAATGCACAGAACAGAAAGAAGTTTCATACAATGATTCTGTGTAGTTTATATTTGAACATATTCTTTTTTCCACTATTACCCACTTAGCGCTACGAATGTCCAGTTGCATTTTCTACAGACAGAGTGTTTCAAAACTGCTCAATCAAAAGTATGGTTTAACTCTCTTAGCTGAATGCTCAGATCAGAAATAAGTTTCACAGAATGCTTCTGTGTAGTTTATATTTGAATATATTCCTTTTTCCACTACTACGCTCTTAGCGCTCCAAATGTCCAGTTGCATTTTCTACAGAAAGAGTGTTCAGATCTGCTCAATCAAAAGTATGGTTTAACTCTGTTAGCTGAATGCACAGATCAGAAAGAAGTTTCACCGAATGATTCTGTGTAGTTTATATTTGAAGACATTCCTTTTTCCACTAGTACCCACTTAGCGCTCCGAATCTCCACTTGCATTTTCTACAAAAAGAGTGTTTCATAACTGCTCAATCAAAAATATGTTTTATCTCTGTTAACTGAATTTACAGATCAGAAATAAGTTTCACAGAATGCATCTGTGTAGTTTTTATTTGAAGATATTCTTTTTCCCAATGTAGGCCTCTTAGCGCTTAGCATTTCCAATTGCAGTTTCTACAGAAAGAGTGTTTCAGAACGGCTCAATCAAAAGTAAGGTTCAACTCTGTTAGTTGAATGCACAGAACAGAAAGAATTTTCACAGATTGCTACTGTGTAGTTTATATTTGAATATATTCCTTTTTCCACTATTACCCTCTTAGCGCTCCGAATGTCCACTTGCATTTTCTACAGAAAGAGTGTTCAGAACTGCGCAATCAAAAGTATGGTTTAACTCTGTTAGCTTAATGAACATATCAGAAATAAGTTTCACACAATGCTTCTGTGTAGTTTTTATTTGAAGATATTATTTTTCCCAATAGAGGCCTCTTAGCGCTCAGAATGTCCAATTGCAGTTTCTACAGAAAGAGTGTTTCAGAACGGCTCAATCAAAAGTAAGGTTCAACTCTGTTAGTTGAATGCACAGAACAGAAAGAAGTTTCATACAATGCTTCTGGGTAGTTTATATTTGAACATATTCTTTTTTTTACTATTATCCACTTAGCGCTACGAATGTCCAGTTGCATTTTCTACAGACAGAGTGTTTCAAAACTGCTCAATCAAAAGTATGGTTTAACTCTGTTAGCTGAATGCTCAGATCAGAAAGAAGTTTCACAGAATGCTTCTGTGTAGTTTATATTTGAATATATTCCTTTTTCCACTACTACTCTCTGAGCGCTCCAAATGTCCAGTTGCATTTTCTACAGAAAGAGTGTTCAGATCTGCTCAATCAAAAGTATGCTTTAACTCTGTTAGCTGAATGCACAGATCAGAAAGAAGTTTCACAGAATGATTCTGTGTAGTTTATATTTGGAGACATTCCTTTTTCCACTATTACCCTCTTAGCGCTCCGAATCTCCACTTGCATTTTCTACAGAAAGAGTGTTTCAGAACGGCTCAATCAAAACTAAGGTTCAACTCTTTTAGTTGAACAAACAGAACAGAAAGAATTTTCACACAATTCTTCTTTGTAGTTTTTATTTTTAGACATTCTTTTTCCCAATATAGGCCTCCTAGCGCTCAGAATGTCCAATTGCAGTTTCTACAGAAAGAGTGTTTCAGAACGGCTCAATCAAAAGTAAGGTTCAACTCTGTTAGTTGAATGCACAGAACAGAAAGAAGTTTCATACAATGCTTCTGTGTAGTTTATATTTGAACATATTCTTTTTTCCACTATTACCCACTTAGCGCTACGAATGTCCAGTTGCATTTTCTACAGACAGAGTGTTTCAAAACTGCTCAATCAAAAGTATGGTTTAACTCTGTTAGCTGAAAGCTCAGATCAGAAAGAAGTTTCACAGAATGCTTCTGTGTAGTTTATATATGAATATATTCCTTTTTCCACTACTACGCTCTTAGCTCTCCAAATGTCCAGTTGCATTTTCTACAGAAAGAGTGTTCAGATCTGCTCAATCAAAAGTATGGTTTAACTCTGTTAGCTGAATGCACAGATCAGAAAGAAGTTTCACCGAATGATTCTGTGTAGTTTATATTTGAAGACGTTCCTTTTTCCACTAGTACCCTCTTAGCGCTCCGAATCTCCACTTGCATTTTCTACAAAAAGAGTGTTTCATAACTGCTCAATAAAAAATATGTTTTATCTCTGTTAACTGAATTTACAGATCAGAAATAAGTTTCACAGAATGCATCTGTGTAGTTTTATTTGAAGATATTCTTTTTCCCAATGTAGGCCTCTTAGCGCTTAGCATGTCCAATTGCAGTTTCTACAGAAAGAGTGTTTCAGAACGGCTCAATCAAAAGTAAGGTTCAACTCTGTTAGTTGAATGCACAGAACAGAAAGAATTTTCACAGAATGCTACTGTGTAGTTTATATTTGAATATATTCCTTTTTCCACTATTACCCTCTTAGCGCTCCGAATGTCCACTTGCATTTTCTACAGAAAGAGTGTTCAGAACTGCGCAATCAAAAGTATGGTTTAACTCTGTTAGCTTAATGAACATATCAGAAATAAGTTTCACACAATGCTTCTGTGTAGTTTTTATTTGAAGATATTATTTTTCCCAATAGAGGCCTCTTAGCGCTCAGAATGTCCAATTGCACTTTCTACAGAAAGAGTGTTTCAGAACGGCTCAATCAAAAGTAAGGTTCAACTCTGTTAGTTGAATGCACAGAACAGAAAGAAGTTTCATACAATGCTTCTGTGTAGTTTATATTTGAACATATTCTTTTTTCCACTATTACCCACTTAGCGCTACGAATGTCCAGTTGCATTTTCTACAGACAGAGTGTTTCAAAACTGCTCAATCAAAAGTATGGTTTAACTCTGTTAGCTGAATGCTCAGGTCAGAAAGAAGTTTCACAGAATGCTTCTGTGTAGTTTATATTTGAATATATTCCTTTTTCCACTACTACTCTCTTAGCGCTCCAAATGTCCAGTTGCATTTTCTACAGAAAGAGTGTTCAGATCTGCTCAATCAAAAGTATGGTTTAACTCTGTTAGCTGAATGCACAGATCAGAAAGAAGTTTCACAGAATGATTCTGTGTAGTTTATATTTGGAGACATTCCTTTTTCCACTATTACCCCCTTAGCGCTCCGAATCTCCACTTGCATTTTCTACAGAAAGAGTGTTTCAGAACGGCTCAATCAAAACTAAGGTTCAACTCTTTTAGTTGAACAAACAGAACAGAAAGAAGTTTCACACAATTTTTCTGTGTAGTTTTTTTTGTAGACATTCTTTTTCCCAATATAGGCCTCTTAGCGCTCAGAATGTCCAATTGCAGTTTCTACAGAAAGAGTGTTTCAGAACGGCTCAATCAAAAGTAAGGTTCAACTCTGTTAGTTGAATGCACAGAACAGAAAGAAGTTTCATACAACGCTTCTGTGTAGTTTATATTTGAACATATTATTTTTTCCACTATTACCCACTTAGCGCTACGAATGTCCAGTTGCATTTTCTACAGACAGAGAGTTTCAAAACTGCTCAATCAAAGTATGGTTTAACTCTGTTAGCTGAATGCTCAGATCAGAAAGAAGTTTCACAGAATGATTCTGTGTAGTTTATATTTGGAGACATTCCTTTTTCCACTATTACCCCCTATGCGCTCCGAATCTCCACTTGCATTTTCTACAGAAAGAGTGTTTCAGAACGGCTCAATCAAAACTAAGGTTCAACTCTTTTAGTTGAACAAACAGAACAGAAAGAAGTTTCACACAATTCTTCTGTGTAGTTTTTTTTGTAGACATTCTTTTTCCCAATATAGGCCTCTTAGCGCTCAGAATGTCCAATTGCAGTTTCTACAGAAAGAGTGTTTCAGAACGGCTCAATCAAAAGTAAGGTTCAACTCTGTTAGTTTAATGCACAGAACAGAAAGAAGTTTCATACAATGCTTCTGTGTAGTTTATATTTGAACATATTCTTTTTTCCACTATTACCCACTTAGCGCTACGAATGTCCAGTTGCATTTTCTACAGACAGAGTGTTTCAAAACTGCTCAATCAAAAGTATGGTTTAACTCTGTTAGCTGAATGCTCAGATCAGAAAGAAGTTTCACAGAATGCTTCTGTGTAGTTTATATTTGAATATATTCCTTTTTCCACTACTACGCTCTTAGCGCTCCAAATGTCCAGTTGCATTTTCTACAGAAAGAGTGTTCAGATCTGCTCAATCGAAAGTATGGTTTAACTCTGTGAGCTTAATGAACATATCAGAAATAAGTTTCACACAATGCTTCTGTGTAGTTTTTTTTGTAGACATTCTTTTTCCCAATATAGGCCTCTTAGCGCTCAGAATGTCCAATTGCAGTTTCTACAGAAAGAGTGTTTCAGAACGGCTCAATCAAAAGTAAGGTTCAACTCTGTTAGTTGAATGCACAGAACAGAAAGAAGTTTCATACAACGCTTCTGTGTAGTTTATATTTGAACATATTATTTTTTCCACTATTACCCACTTAGCGCTACGAATGTCCAGTTGCATTTTCTACAGACAGAGTGTTTCAAAACTGCTCAATCAAAAGTATGGTTTAACTCTGTTAGCTGAATGCTCAGATCAGAAAGAAGTTTCACAGAATGATTCTGTGTAGTTTATATTTGGAGACATTCCTTTTTCCACTATTACCCCCTTAGCGCTCCGAATCTCCACTTGCATTTTCTACAGAAAGAGTGTTTCAGAACGGCTCAATCAAAACTAAGGTTCAACTCTTTTAGTTGAACAAACAGAACAGAAAGAAGTTTCACACAATTCTTCTGTGTAGTTTTTATTTGTAGACATTCTTTTTCCCAATATAGGCCTCTTAGCGCTCAGAATGTCCAATTGCAGTTTCTACAGAAAGAGTGTTTCAGAACGGCTCAATCAAAACTAAGGTTCAACTCTTTAAGTTGAACAAACAGAACAGAAAGAAGTTTCACACAATTCTTCTGTGTAGTTTATATTTGAATATATTCCTTTTTCCACTATTACCCTCTTAGCGCTCCGAATGTCCACTTGCATTTTCTACAGAAAGAGTTTTCAGAACTGCGCAATCAAAAGTATGGTTTAACTCTGTTAGCTTAATGAACATATCAGAAATAAGTTTCACACAATGCTTCTGTGTAGTTTTTATTTGAAGATATTATTTTTCCCAATAGAGGCCTCTTAGCGCTCAGAATGTCCAATTGCAGTTTCTACAGAAAGAGTGTTTCAGAACGGCTCAATCAAAAGTAAGGTTCAACTCTGTTAGTTGAATGCACAGAACAGAAAGAAGTTTCATACAATGCTTCTGTGTAGTTTATATTTGAACATATTCTTTTTTCCACTATTACCCACTTAGCGCTACGAATGTCCAGTTGCATTTTCTACAGACAGAGTGTTTCAAAACTGCTCAATCAAAAGTATGGTTTAACTCTGTTAGCTGAAAGCTCAGATCAGAAAGAAGTTTCACAGAATGCTTCTGTGTAGTTTATATATGAATATATTCCTTTTTCCACTACTACGCTCTTAGCTCTCCAAATGTCCAGTTGCATTTTCTACAGAAAGAGTGTTCAGATCTGCTCAATCAAAAGTATGGTTTAACTCTGTTAGCTGAATGCACAGATCAGAAAGAAGTTTCACCGAATGATTCTGTGTAGTTTATATTTGAAGACGTTCCTTTTTCCACTAGTACCCTCTTAGCGCTCCGAATCTCCACTTGCATTTTCTACAAAAAGAGTGTTTCATAACTGCTCAATAAAAAATATGTTTTATCTCTGTTAACTGAATTTACAGATCAGAAATAAGTTTCACAGAATGCATCTGTGTAGTTTTATTTGAAGATATTCTTTTTCCCAATGTAGGCCTCTTAGCGCTTAGCATGTCCAATTGCAGTTTCTACAGAAAGAGTGTTTCAGAACGGCTCAATCAAAAGTAAGGTTCAACTCTGTTAGTTGAATGCACAGAACAGAAAGAATTTTCACAGAATGCTACTGTGTAGTTTATATTTGAATATATTCCTTTTTCCACTATTACCCTCTTAGCGCTCCGAATGTCCACTTGCATTTTCTACAGAAAGAGTGTTCAGAACTGCGCAATCAAAAGTATGGTTTAACTCTGTTAGCTTAATGAACATATCAGAAATAAGTTTCACACAATGCTTCTGTGTAGTTTTTATTTGAAGATATTATTTTTCCCAATAGAGGCCTCTTAGCGCTCAGAATGTCCAATTGCACTTTCTACAGAAAGAGTGTTTCAGAACGGCTCAATCAAAAGTAAGGTTCAACTCTGTTAGTTGAATGCACAGAACAGAAAGAAGTTTCATACAATGCTTCTGTGTAGTTTATATTTGAACATATTCTTTTTTCCACTATTACCCACTTAGCGCTACGAATGTCCAGTTGCATTTTCTACAGACAGAGTGTTTCAAAACTGCTCAATCAAAAGTATGGTTTAACTCTGTTAGCTGAATGCTCAGGTCAGAAAGAAGTTTCACAGAATGCTTCTGTGTAGTTTATATTTGAATATATTCCTTTTTCCACTACTACTCTCTTAGCGCTCCAAATGTCCAGTTGCATTTTCTACAGAAAGAGTGTTCAGATCTGCTCAATCAAAAGTATGGTTTAACTCTGTTAGCTGAATGCACAGATCAGAAAGAAGTTTCACAGAATGATTCTGTGTAGTTTATATTTGGAGACATTCCTTTTTCCACTATTACCCCCTTAGCGCTCCGAATCTCCACTTGCATTTTCTAGAGAAAGAGTGTTTCAGAACGGCTCAATCAAAACTAAGGTTCAACTCTTTTAGTTGAACAAACAGAACAGAAAGAAGTTTCACACAATTCTTCTGTGTAGTTTTTTTTGTAGACATTCTTTTTCCCAATACAGGCCTCTTAGCGCTCAGAATGTCCAATTGCAGTTTCTACAGAAAGAGTGTTTCAGAACGGCTCAATCAAAAGTAAGGTTCAACTCTGTTAGTTGAATGCACAGAACAGAAAGAAGTTTCATACAACGCTTCTGTGTAGTTTATATTTGAACATATTATTTTTTCCACTATTACCCACTTAGCGCTACGAATGTCCAGTTGCATTTTCTACAGACAGAGAGTTTCAAAACTGCTCAATCAAAGTATGGTTTAACTCTGTTAGCTGAATGCTCAGATCAGAAAGAAGTTTCACAGAATGATTCTGTGTAGTTTATATTTGGAGACATTCCTTTTTCCACTATTACCCCCTATGCGCTCCGAATCTCCACTTGCATTTTCTACAGAAAGAGTGTTTCAGAACGGCTCAATCAAAACTAAGGTTCAACTCTTTTAGTTGAACAAACAGAACAGAAAGAAGTTTCACACAATTCTTCTGTGTAGTTTTTTTTGTAGACATTCTTTTTCCCAATATAGGCCTCTTAGCGCTCAGAATGTCCAATTGCAGTTTCTACAGAAAGAGTGTTTCAGAACGGCTCAATCAAAAGTAAGGTTCAACTCTGTTAGTTTAATGCACAGAACAGAAAGAAGTTTCATACAATGCTTCTGTGTAGTTTATATTTGAACATATTCTTTTTTCCACTATTACCCACTTAGCGCTACGAATGTCCAGTTGCATTTTCTACAGACAGAGTGTTTCAAAACTGCTCAATCAAAAGTATGGTTTAACTCTGTTAGCTGAATGCTCAGATCAGAAAGAAGTTTCACAGAATGCTTCTGTGTAGTTTATATTTGAATATATTCCTTTTTCCACTACTACGCTCTTAGCGCTCCAAATGTCCAGTTGCATTTTCTACAGAAAGAGTGTTCAGATCTGCTCAATCGAAAGTATGGTTTAACTCTGTGAGCTTAATGAACATATCAGAAATAAGTTTCACACAATGCTTCTGTGTAGTTTTTTTTGTAGACATTCTTTTTCCCAATATAGGCCTCTTAGCGCTCAGAATGTCCAATTGCAGTTTCTACAGAAAGAGTGTTTCAGAACGGCTCAATCAAAAGTAAGGTTCAACTCTGTTAGTTGAATGCACAGAACAGAAAGAAGTTTCATACAACGCTTCTGTGTAGTTTATATTTGAACATATTATTTTTTCCACTATTACCCACTTAGCGCTACGAATGTCCAGTTGCATTTTCTACAGACAGAGTGTTTCAAAACTGCTCAATCAAAAGTATGGTTTAACTCTGTTAGCTGAATGCTCAGATCAGAAAGAAGTTTCACAGAATGATTCTGTGTAGTTTATATTTGGAGACATTCCTTTTTCCACTATTACCCCCTTAGCGCTCCGAATCTCCACTTGCATTTTCTACAGAAAGAGTGTTTCAGAACGGCTCAATCAAAACTAAGGTTCAACTCTTTTAGTTGAACAAACAGAACAGAAAGAAGTTTCACACAATTCTTCTGTGTAGTTTTTATTTGTAGACATTCTTTTTCCCAATATAGGCCTCTTAGCGCTCAGAATGTCCAATTGCAGTTTCTACAGAAAGAGTGTTTCAGAACGGCTCAATCAAAACTAAGGTTCAACTCTTTAAGTTGAACAAACAGAACAGAAAGAAGTTTCACACAATTCTTCTGTGTAGTTTATATTTGAATATATTCCTTTTTCCACTATTACCCTCTTAGCGCTCCGAATGTCCACTTGCATTTTCTACAGAAAGAGTTTTCAGAACTGCGCAATCAAAAGTATGGTTTAACTCTGTTAGCTTAATGAACATATCAGAAATAAGTTTCACACAATGCTTCTGTGTAGTTTTTATTTGAAGATATTATTTTTCCCAATAGAGGCCTCTTAGCGCTCAGAATGTCCAATTGCAGTTTCTACAGAAAGAGTGTTTCAGAACGGCTCAATCAAAAGTAAGGTTCAACTCTGTTAGTTGAATGCACAGAACAGAAAGAAGTTTCATACAATGCTTCTGTGTAGTTTATATTTGAACATATTCTTTTTTCCACTATTACCCACTTAGCGCTACGAATGTCCAGTTGCATTTTCTACAGACAGAGTGTTTCAAAACTGCTCAATCAAAAGTATGGTTTAACTCTGTTAGCTGAATGCTCAGATCAGAAAGAAGTTTCACAGAATGCTTCTGTGTAGTTTATATTTGAATATATTCCTTTTTCCACTACTACTCTCTTAGTGCTCCAAATGTCCAGTTGCGTTTTCTACAGAAAGAGTGTTCAGAACTGCTCAATCAAAAGTATGGTTTACTCTGTTAGCTGAATGCACAGATCAGAAAGAAGTTTCACAGAATGATTCTGTGTAGTTTATATTTGGAGACATTCCTTTTTCCACTATTACCCTCTTAGCGCTCCGAATCTCCACTTGCATTTTCTACAGAAAGAGTGTTTCAGAACGGCTCAATCAAAACTAAGGTTCAACTCTTTTAGTTGAACAAACAGAACAGAAAGAAGTTTCACACAATTCTTCTGTGTAGTTTTTATTTGTAGACATTCTTTTTCCCAGTATAGGCCTCTTAGCGCTCAGAATGTCCAATTGCAGTTTCTACAGAAAGAGTGTTTCAGAACGGCTCAATCAAAAGTAAGGTTCAACTCTGTTAGTTGAATGCACAGAACAGAAAGAAGTTTCATACAATGCTTCTGTGTAGTTTATATTTGAACATATTCTTTTTTCAACTATTACCCACTTAGCGCTACGAATGTCCAGTTGCATTTTCTACAGACAGAGTGTTTCAAAACTGCTCAATCAAAAGTATGGTTTAACTCTGTTAGCTGAATGCTCAGATCAGAAAGAAGTTTCACAGAATGCTTCTGTGTAGTTTATATTTGAATATATTCCTTTTTCCACTACTACGCTCTTAGCGCTCCAAATGTCCAGTTGCATTTTCTACAGAAAGAGTGTTCAGATCTGCTCAATCAAAAGTATGGTTTAACTCTGTTAGCTGAATGCACAGATCAGAAAGAAGTTTCACCGAATGATTCTGTGTAGTTTATATTTGAAGACATTCCTTTTTCCACTATTACCCTCTTAGCGCTCCGAATCTCCACTTGCATTTTCTACAAAAAGAGTGTTTCATAACTGCTCAATCAAAAATATGTTTTATCTCTGTTAACTGAATTTACAGATCAGAAATAAGTTTCACAGAATGCATCTGTGTAGTTTTTATTTGAAGATATTCTTTTTCCCAATGTAGGCAACTTAGCGCTTAGCATGTCCAATTGCAGATTCTACAGAAAGAGTGTTTCAGAACGGCTCAATCAAACGTAAGGTTCAACTCTGTTAGTTGAATGCACAGAACAGAAAGAATTTTCACAGAATGCTACTGTGTAGTTTATATTTGAATATATTCCTCTTTCCACTATTACCCTCTTAGCGCTCCGAATGTCCACTTGCATTTTCTACAGAAAGAGTGTTCAGAACCGCGCAATCAAAAGTATGGTTTAACTCTGTTAGCTTAATGAACATATCAGAAATAAGTTTCACACAATGTTTCTGTGTAGTTTTTATTTGAAGATATTATTTTTCCCAATAGAGGCCTCTTAGCGCTCAGAATGTCCAATTGCAGTTTCTACAGAAAGAGTGTTTCAGAACGGCTCAATCAAAAGTAAGGTTCAACTCTGTTAGTTGAATGCACAGAACAGAAAGAAGTTTCATACAATGCTTCTGTGTAGTTTATATTTGAACATATACTTTTTTCCACTATTACCCACTTAGCGCTACGAATGTCCAGTTGCATTTTCTACAGACAGAGTGTTTCAAAACTGCTCAATCAAAAGTATGGTTTAACTCTGTTAGCTGAATGCTCAGATCAGAAAGAAGTTTCACAGAATGCTTCTGTGTAGTTTATATTTGAATATATTCCTTTTTCCACTACTACGCTCTTAGCGCTCCAAATGTCCAGTTGCATTTTCTACAGAAAGAGTGTTCAGATCTACTCAATCAAAAGTATGGTTTAACTCTGTTAGCTGAATGCACAGATCAGAAGGAAGTTTCACCGAATGATTCTGTGTAGTTTATATTTGAAGACATTCCTTTTTCCACTAGTACCCTCTTAGCGCTCCGAATCTCCACTTGCATTTTCTACAAAAAGAGTGTTTCATAACTGCTCAATCAAAAATATGTTTTATCTCTGTTAACTGAATTTACAGATCAGAAATAAGTTTCACAGAATGCATCTGTGTAGTTTTTATTTGAAGATATTCTTTTTCCCAATGTAGGCCTCTTAGCGCTTAGCATGTCCAATTGCAGTTTCTACAGAAAGAGTGTTTCAGAACGGCTCAATCAAAAGTAAGGTTCAACTCTGTTAGTTGAATGCACAGAACAGAAAGAATTTTCACAGAATGCTACTGTGTAGTTTATATTTGAATATATTCCTTTTTCCACTATTACCCTCTTAGCGCTCCGAATGTCCACTTGCATTTTCTACAGAAAGAGTTTTCAGAACTGCGCAATCAAAAGTATGGTTTAACTCTGTTAGCTTAATGAACATATCAGAAATAAGTTTCACACAATGCTTCTGTGTAGTTTTTATTTGAAGATATTATTTTTCCCAATAGAGGCCTCTTAGCGCTCAGAATGTCCAATTGCAGTTTCTACAGAAAGAGTGTTTCAGAACGGCTCAATCAAAAGTAAGGTTCAACTCTGTTAGTTGAATGCACAGAACAGAAAGAAGTTTCATACAATGCTTCTGTGTAGTTTATATTTGAACATATTCTTTTTTCCACTATTACCCACTTAGCGCTACGAATGTCCAGTTGCATTTTCTACAGACAGAGTGTTTCAAAACTGCTCAATCAAAAGTATGGTTTAACTCTGTTAGCTGAATGCTCAGATCAGAAAGAAGTTTCACAGAATGCTTCTGTGTAGTTTATATTTGAATATATTCCTTTTTCCACTACTACTCTCTTAGTGCTCCAAATGTCCAGTTGCGTTTTCTACAGAAAGAGTGTTCAGAACTGCTCAATCAAAAGTATGGTTTACTCTGTTAGCTGAATGCACAGATCAGAAAGAAGTTTCACAGAATGATTCTGTGTAGTTTATATTTGGAGACATTCCTTTTTCCACTATTACCCTCTTAGCGCTCTGAATCTCCACTTGCATTTTCTACAGAAAGAGTGTTTCAGAACGGCTCAATCAAAACTAAGGTTCAACTCTTTTAGTTGAACAAACAGAACAGAAAGAAGTTTCACACAATTCTTCTGTGTAGTTTTTATTTGTAGACATTCTTTTTCCCAGTATAGGCCTCTTAGCGCTCAGAATGTCCAATTGCAGTTTCTACAGAAAGAGTGTTTCAGAACGGCTCAATCAAAAGTAAGGTTCAACTCTGTTAGTTGAATGCACAGAACAGAAAGAAGTTTCATACAATGCTTCTGTGTAGTTTATATTTGAACATATTCTTTTTTCCACTATTACCCACTTAGCGCTACGAATGTCCAGTTGCATTTTCTACAGACAGAGTGTTTCAAAACTGCTCAATCAAAAGTATGGTTTAACTCTGTTAGCTGAATGCTCAGATCAGAAAGAAGTTTCACAGAATGCTTCTGTGTAGTTTATATTTGAATATATTCCTTTTTCCACTACTACGCTCTTAGCGCTCCAAATGTCCAGTTGCATTTTCTACAGAAAGAGTGTTCAGATCTGCTCAATCAAAAGTATGGTTTAACTCTGTTAGCTGAATGCACAGATCAGAAAGAAGTTTCACAGAATGATTCTGTGTAGTTTATATTTGAAGACATTCCTTTTTCCACTATTACCCTCTTAGCGCTCCGAATCTCCACTTGCATTTTCTACAAAAAGAGTGTTTCATAACTGCTCAATCAAAAATATGTTTTATCTCTGTTAACTGAATTTACAGATCAGAAATAAGTTTCACAGAATGCATCTGTGTAGTTTTTATTTGAAGATATTCTTTTTCCCAATGTAGGCAACTTAGCGCTTAGCATGTCCAATTGCAGATTCTACAGAAAGAGTGTTTCAGAACGGCTCAATCAAAAGTAAGGTTCAACTCTGTTAGTTGAATGCACAGAACAGAAAGAATTTTCACAGAATGCTACTGTGTAGTTTATATTTGAATATATTCCTCTTTCCACTATTACCCTCTTAGCGCTCCGAATGTCCACTTGCATTTTCTACAGAAAGAGTGTTCAGAACCGCGCAATCAAAAGTATGGTTTAACTCTGTTAGCTTAATGAACATATCAGAAATAAGTTTCACACAATGCTTCTGTGTAGTTTTTATTTGAAGATATTATTTTTCCCAATAGAGGCCTCTTAGCGCTCAGAATGTCCAATTGCAGTTTCTACAGAAAGAGTGTTTCAGAACGGCTCAATCAAAAGTAAGGTTCAACTCTGTTAGTTGAATGCACAGAACAGAAAGAAGTTTCATACAATGCTTCTGTGTAGTTTATATTTGAACATATACTTTTTTCCACTATTACCCACTTAGCGCTACGAATGTCCAGTTGCATTTTCTACAGACAGAGTGTTTCAAAACTGCTCAATCAAAAGTATGGTTTAACTCTGTTAGCTGAATGCTCAGATCAGAAAGAAGTTTCACAGAATGCTTCTGTGTAGTTTATATTTGAATATATTCCTTTTTCCACTACTACGCTCTTAGCGCTCCAAATGTCCAGTTGCATTTTCTACAGAAAGAGTGTTCAGATCTACTCAATCAAAAGTATGGTTTAACTCTGTTAGCTGAATGCACAGATCAGAAGGAAGTTTCACCGAATGATTCTGTGTAGTTTATATTTGAAGACATTCCTTTTTCCACTAGTACCCTCTTAGCGCTCCGAATCTCCACTTGCATTTTCTACAAAAAGAGTGTTTCATAACTGCTCAATCAAAAATATGTTTTATCTCTGTTAACTGAATTTACAGATCAGAAATAAGTATCACAGAATGCATCTGTGTAGTTTTTATTTGAAGATATTCTTTTTCCCAATGTAGGCCTCTTAGCGCTTAGCATGTCCAATTGCAGTTTCTACAGAAAGAGTGTTTCAGAACGGCTCAATCAAAAGTAAGGTTCAACTCTGTTAGTTGAATGCACAGAACAGAAAGAATTTTCACAGAATGCTACTGTGTAGTTTATATTTGAATATATTCCTTTTTCCACTATTACCCTCTTAGCGCTCCGAATGTCCACTTGCATTTTCTACAGAAAGAGTTTTCAGAACTGCGCAATCAAAAGTATGGTTTAACTCTGTTAGCTTAATGAACATATCAGAAATAAGTTTCACACAATGCTTCTGTGTAGTTTTTATTTGAAGATATTATTTTTCCCAATAGAGGCCTCTTAGCGCTCAGAATGTCCAATTGCAGTTTCTACAGAAAGAGTGTTTCAGAACGGCTCAATCAAAAGTAAGGTTCAACTCTGTTAGTTGAATGCACAGAACAGAAAGAAGTTTCATACAATGTTTCTGTGTAGTTTATATTTGAACATATTCTTTTTTCCACTATTACCCACTTAGCGCTACGAATGTCCAGTTGCATTTTCTACAGACAGAGTGTTTCAAAACTGCTCAATCAAAAGTATGGTTTAACTCTGTTAGCTGAATGCTCAGATCAGAAAGAAGTTTCACAGAATGCTTCTGTGTAGTTTATATTTGAATATATTCCTTTTTCCACTACTACTCTCTTAGTGCTCCAAATGTCCAGTTGCGTTTTCTACAGAAAGAGTGTTCAGAACTGCTCAATCAAAAGTATGGTTTACTCTGTTAGCTGAATGCACAGATCAGAAAGAAGTTTCACAGAATGATTCTGTGTAGTTTATATTTGGAGACATTCCTTTTTCCACTATTACCCTCTTAGCGCTCCGAATCTCCACTTGCATTTTCTACAGAAAGAGTGTTTCAGAACGGCTCAATCAAAACTAAGGTTCAACTCTTTTAGTTGAACAAACAGAACAGAAAGAAGTTTCACACAATTCTTCTGTGTAGTTTTTATTTGTAGACATTCTGTTTCCCAGTATAGGCCTCTTAGCGCTCAGAATGTCCAATTGCAGTTTCTACAGAAAGAGTGTTTCAGAACGGCTCAATCAAAAGTAAGGTTCAACTCTGTTAGTTGAATGCACAGAACAGAAAGAAGTTTCATACAATGCTTCTGTGTAGTTTATATTTCAACATATTCTTTTTTCAACTATTACCCACTTAGCGCTACGAATGTCCAGTTGCATTTTCTACAGACAGAGTGTTTCAAAACTGCTCAATCAAAAGTATGGTTTAACTCTGTTAGCTGAATGCTCAGATCAGAAAGAAGTTTCACAGAATGCTTCTGTGTAGTTTATATTTGAATATATTCCTTTTTCCACTACTACGCTCTTAGCGCTCCAAATGTCCAGTTGCATTTTCTACAGAAAGAGTGTTCAGATCTACTCAATCAAAAGTATGGTTTAACTCTGTTAGCTGAATGCACAGATCAGAAGGAAGTTTCACCGAATGATTCTGTGTAGTTTATATTTGAAGACATTCCTTTTTCCACTAGTACCCTCTTAGCGCTCCGAATCTCCACTTGCATTTTCTACAAAAAGAGTGTTTCATAACTGCTCAATCAAAAATATGTTTTATCTCTGTTAACTGAATTTACAGATCAGAAATAAGTTTCACAGAATGCATCTGTGTAGTTTTTATTTGAAGATATTCTTTTTCCCAATGTAGGCCTCTTAGCGCTTAGCATGTCCAATTGCAGTTTCTACAGAAAGAGTGTTTCAGAACGGCTGAATCAAAAGTAAGGTTCAACTGTGTTAGTTGAATGCACAGAACAGAAAGAATTTTCACAGAATGCTACTGTGTAGTTTATATTTGAATATATTCCTTTTTCCACTATTACCCTCTTAGCGCTCCGAATGTCCACTTGCATTTTCTACAGAAAGAGTTTTCAGAACTGCGCAATCAAAAGTATGGTTTAACTCTGTTAGCTTAATGAACATATCAGAAATAAGTTTCACACAATGCTTCTGTGTAGTTTTTATTTGAAGATATTATTTTTCCCAATAGAGGCCTCTTAGCGCTCAGAATGTCCAATTGCAGTTTCTACAGAAAGAGTGTTTCAGAACGGCTCAATCAAAAGTAAGGTTCAACTCTGTTAGTTGAATGCACAGAACAGAAAGAAGTTTCATACAATGCTTCTGTGTAGTTTATATTTGAACATATTCTTTTTTCCACTATTACCCACTTAGCGCTACGAATGTCCAGTTGCATTTTCTACAGACAGAGTGTTTCAAAACTGCTCAATCAAAAGTATGGTTTAACTCTGTTAGCTGAATGCTCAGATCAGAAAGAAGTTTCACAGAATGCTTCTGTGTAGTTTATATTTGAATATATTCCTTTTTCCACTACTACTCTCTTAGTGCTCCAAATGTCCAGTTGCGTTTTCTACAGAAAGAGTGTTCAGAACTGCTCAATCAAAAGTATGGTTTACTCTGTTAGCTGAATGCACAGATCAGAAAGAAGTTTCACAGAATGATTCTGTGTAGTTTATATTTGGAGACATTCCTTTTTCCACTATTACCCTCTTAGCGCTCCGAATCTCCACTTGCATTTTCTACAGAAAGAGTGTTTCAGAACGGCTCAATCAAAACTAAGGTTCAACTCTTTTAGTTGAACAAACAGAACAGAAAGAAGTTTCACACAATTCTTCTGTGTAGTTTTTATTTGTAGACATTCTTTTTCCCAGTATAGGCCTCTTAGCGCTCAGAATGTCCAATTGCAGTTTCTACAGAAAGAGTGTTTCAGAACGGCTCAATCAAAAGTAAGGTTCAACTCTGTTAGTTGAATGCACAGAACAGAAAGAAGTTTCATACAATGCTTCTGTGTAGTTTATATTTGAACATATTCTTTTTTCAACTATTACCCACTTAGCGCTACGAATGTCCAGTTGCATTTTCTACAGACAGAGTGTTTCAAAACTGCTCAATCAAAAGTATGGTTTAACTCTGTTAGCTGAATGCTCAGATCAGAAAGAAGTTTCACAGAATGCTTCTGTGTAGTTTATATTTGAATATATTCCTTTTTCCACTACTACGCTCTTAGCGCTCCAAATGTCCAGTTGCATTTTCTACAGAAAGAGTGTTCAGATCTGCTCAATCAAAAGTATGGTTTAACTCTGTTAGCTGAATGCACAGATCAGAAAGAAGTTTCACCGAATGATTCTGTGTAGTTTATATTTGAAGACATTCCTTTTTCCACTATTACCCTCTTAGCGCTCCGAATCTCCACTTGCATTTTCTACAAAAAGAGTGTTTCATAACTGCTCAATCAAAAATATGTTTTATCTCTGTTAACTGAATTTACAGATCAGAAATAAGTTTCACAGAATGCATCTGTGTAGTTTTTATTTGAAGATATTCTTTTTCCCAATGTAGGCAACTTAGCGCTTAGCATGTCCAATTGCAGATTCTACAGAAAGAGTGTTTCAGAACGGCTCAATCAAAAGTAAGGTTCAACTCTGTTAGTTGAATGCACAGAACAGAAAGAATTTTCACAGAATGCTACTGTGTAGTTTATATTTGAATATATTCCTCTTTCCACTATTACCCTCTTAGCGCTCCGAATGTCCACTTGCATTTTCTACAGAAAGAGTGTTCAGAACCGCGCAATCAAAAGTATGGTTTAACTCTGTTAGCTTAATGAACATATCAGAAATAAGTTTCACACAATGCTTCTGTGTAGTTTTTATTTGAAGATATTATTTTTCCCAATAGAGGCCTCTTAGCGCTCAGAATGTCCAATTGAAGTTTCTACAGAAAGAGTGTTTCAGAACGGCTCAATCAAAAGTAAGGTTCAACTCTGTTAGTTGAATGCACAGAACAGAAAGAAGTTTCATACAATGCTTCTGTGTAGTTTATATTTGAACATATACTTTTTTCCACTATTACCCACTTAGCGCTACGAATGTCCAGTTGCATTTTCTACAGACAGAGTGTTTCAAAACTGCTCAATCAAAAGTATGGTTTAACTCTGTTAGCTGAATGCTCAGATCAGAAAGAAGTTTCACAGAATGCTTCTGTGTAGTTTATATTTGAATATATTCCTTTTTCCACTACTACGCTCTTAGCGCTCCAAATGTCCAGTTGCATTTTCTACAGAAAGAGTGTTCAGATCTACTCAATCAAAAGTATGGTTTAACTCTGTTAGCTGAATGCACAGATCAGAAGGAAGTTTCACCGAATGATTCTGTGTAGTTTATATTTGAAGACATTCCTTTTTCCACTAGTACCCTCTTAGCGCTCCGAATCTCCACTTGCATTTTCTACAAAAAGAGTGTTTCATAACTGCTCAATCAAAAATATGTTTTATCTCTGTTAACTGAATTTACAGATCAGAAATAAGTTTCACAGAATGCATCTGTGTAGTTTTTATTTGAAGATATTCTTTTTCCCAATGTAGGCCTCTTAGCGCTTAGCATGTCCAATTGCAGTTTCTACAGAAAGAGTGTTTCAGAACGGCTCAATCAAAAGTAAGGTTCAACTCTGTTAGTTGAATGCACAGAACAGAAAGAATTTTCACAGAATGCTACTGTGTAGTTTATATTTGAATATATTCCTTTTTCCACTATTACCCTCTTAGCGCTCCGAATGTCCACTTGCATTTTCTACAGAAAGAGTTTTCAGAACTGCGCAATCAAAAGTATGGTTTAACTCTGTTAGCTTAATGAACATATCAGAAATAAGTTTCACACAATGCTTCTGTGTAGTTTTTATTTGAAGATATTATTTTTCCCAATAGAGGCCTCTTAGCGCTCAGAATGTCCAATTGCAGTTTCTACAGAAAGAGTGTTTCAGAACGGCTCAATCAAAAGTAAGGTTCAACTCTGTTAGTTGAATGCACAGAACAGAAAGAAGTTTCATACAATGCTTCTGTGTAGTTTATATTTGAACATATTCTTTTTTCCACTATTACCCACTTAGCGCTACGAATGTCCAGTTGCATTTTCTACAGACAGAGTGTTTCAAAACTGCTCAATCAAAAGTATGGTTTAACTCTGTTAGCTGAATGCTCAGATCAGAAAGAAGTTTCACAGAATGCTTCTGTGTAGTTTATATTTGAATATATTCCTTTTTCCACTACTACTCTCTTAGTGCTCCAAATGTCCAGTTGCGTTTTCTACAGAAAGAGTGTTCAGAACTGCTCAATCAAAAGTATGGTTTACTCTGTTAGCTGAATGCACAGATCAGAAAGAAGTTTCACAGAATGATTCTGTGTAGTTTATATTTGGAGACATTCCTTTTTCCACTATTACCCTCTTAGCGCTCTGAATCTCCACTTGCATTTTCTACAGAAAGAGTGTTTCAGAACGGCTCAATCAAAACTAAGGTTCAACTCTTTTAGTTGAACAAACAGAACAGAAAGAAGTTTCACACAATTCTTCTGTGTAGTTTTTATTTGTAGACATTCTTTTTCCCAGTATAGGCCTCTTAGCGCTCAGAATGTCCAATTGCAGTTTCTACAGAAAGAGTGTTTCAGAACGGCTCAATCAAAGTAAGGTTCAACTCTGTTAGTTGAATGCACAGAACAGAAAGAAGTTTCATACAATGCTTCTGTGTAGTTTATATTTGAACATATTCTTTTTTCAACTATTACCCACTTAGCGCTACGAATGTCCAGTTGCATTTTCTACAGACAGAGTGTTTCAAAACTGCTCAATCAAAAGTATGGTTTAACTCTGTTAGCTGAATGCTCAGATCAGAAAGAAGTTTCACAGAATGCTTCTGTGTAGTTTATATTTGAATATATTCCTTTTTCCACTACTACGCTCTTAGCGCTCCAAATGTCCAGTTGCATTTTCTACAGAAAGAGTGTTCAGATCTGCTCAATCAAAAGTATGGTTTAACTCTGTTAGCTGAATGCACAGATCAGAAAGAAGTTTCACCGAATGATTCTGTGTAGTTTATATTTGAAGACATTCCTTTTTCCACTATTACCCTCTTAGCGCTCCGAATCTCCACTTGCATTTTCTACAAAAAGAGTGTTTCATAACTGCTCAATCAAAAATATGTTTTATCTCTGTTAACTGAATTTACAGATCAGAAATAAGTTTCAGAGAATGCATCTGTGTAGTTTTTATTTGAAGATATTCTTTTTCCCAATGTAGGCAACTTAGCGCTTAGCATGTCCAATTGCAGATTCTACAGAAAGAGTGTTTCAGAACGGCTCAATCAAAAGTAAGGTTCAACTCTGTTAGTTGAATGCACAGAACAGAAAGAATTTTCACAGAATGCTACTGTGTAGTTTATATTTGAATATATTCCTCTTTCCACTATTACCCTCTTAGCGCTCCGAATGTCCACTTGCATTTTCTACAGAAAGAGTGTTCAGAACCGCGCAATCAAAAGTATGGTTTAACTCTGTTAGCTTAATGAACATATCAGAAATAAGTTTCACACAATGCTTCTGTGTAGTTTTTATTTGAAGATATTATTTTTCCCAATAGAGGCCTCTTAGCGCTCAGAATGTCCAATTGCAGTTTCTACAGAAAGAGTGTTTCAGAACGGCTCAATCAAAAGTAAGGTTCAACTCTGTTAGTTGAATGCACAGAACAGAAAGAAGTTTCATACAATGCTTCTGTGTAGTTTATATTTGAACATATACTTTTTTCCACTATTACCCACTTAGCGCTACGAATGTCCAGTTGCATTTTCTACAGACAGAGTGTTTCAAAACTGCTCAATCAAAAGTATGGTTTAACTCTGTTAGCTGAATGCTCAGATCAGAAAGAAGTTTCACAGAATGCTTCTGTGTAGTTTATATTTGAATATATTCCTTTTTCCACTACTACGCTCTTAGCGCTCCAAATGTCCAGTTGCATTTTCTACAGAAAGAGTGTTCAGATCTACTCAATCAAAAGTATGGTTTAACTCTGTTAGCTGAATGCACAGATCAGAAGGAAGTTTCACCGAATGATTCTGTGTAGTTTATATTTGAAGACATTCCTTTTTCCACTAGTACCCTCTTAGCGCTCCGAATCTCCACTTGCATTTTCTACAAAAAGAGTGTTTCATAACTGCTCAATCAAAAATATGTTTTATCTCTGTTAACTGAATTTACAGATCAGAAATAAGTATCACAGAATGCATCTGTGTAGTTTTTATTTGAAGATATTCTTTTTCCCAATGTAGGCCTCTTAGCGCTTAGCATGTCCAATTGCAGTTTCTACAGAAAGAGTGTTTCAGAACGGCTCAATCAAAAGTAAGGTTCAACTCTGTTAGTTGAATGCACAGAACAGAAAGAATTTTCACAGAATGCTACTGTGTAGTTTATATTTGAATATATTCCTTTTTCCACTATTACCCTCTTAGCGCTCCGAATGTCCACTTGCATTTTCTACAGAAAGAGTTTTCAGAACTGCGCAATCAAAAGTATGGTTTAACTCTGTTAGCTTAATGAACATATCAGAAATAAGTTTCACACAATGCTTCTGTGTAGTTTTTATTTGAAGATATTATTTTTCCCAATAGAGGCCTCTTAGCGCTCAGAATGTCCAATTGCAGTTTCTACAGAAAGAGTGTTTCAGAACGGCTCAATCAAAAGTAAGGTTCAACTCTGTTAGTTGAATGCACAGAACAGAAAGAAGTTTCATACAATGCTTCTGTGTAGTTTATATTTGAACATATTCTTTTTTCCACTATTACCCACTTAGCGCTACGAATGTCCAGTTGCATTTTCTACAGACAGAGTGTTTCAAAACTGCTCAATCAAAAGTATGGTTTAACTCTGTTAGCTGAATGCTCAGATCAGAAAGAAGTTTCACAGAATGCTTCTGTGTAGTTTATATTTGAATATATTCCTTTTTCCACTACTACTCTCTTAGTGCTCCAAATGTCCAGTTGCGTTTTCTACAGAAAGAGTGTTCAGAACTGCTCAATCAAAAGTATGGTTTACTCTGTTAGCTGAATGCACAGATCAGAAAGAAGTTTCACAGAATGATTCTGTGTAGTTTATATTTGGAGACATTCCTTTTTCCACTATTACCCTCTTAGCGCTCCGAATCTCCACTTGCATTTTCTACAGAAAGAGTGTTTCAGAACGGCTCAATCAAAACTAAGGTTCAACTCTTTTAGTTGAACAAACAGAACAGAAAGAAGTTTCACACAATTCTTCTGTGTAGTTTTTATTTGTAGACATTCTTTTTCCCAGTATAGGCCTCTTAGCGCTCAGAATGTCCAATTGCAGTTTCTACAGAAAGAGTGTTTCAGAACGGCTCAATCAAAAGTAAGGTTCAACTCTGTTAGTTGAATGCACAGAACAGAAAGAAGTTTCATACAATGCTTCTGTGTAGTTTATATTTGAACATATTCTTTTTTCAACTATTACCCACTTAGCGCTACGAATGTCCAGTTGCATTTTCTACAGACAGAGTGTTTCAAAACTGCTCAATCAAAAGTATGGTTTAACTCTGTTAGCTGAATGCTCAGATCAGAAAGAAGTTTCACAGAATGCTTCTGTGTAGTTTATATTTGAATATATTCCTTTTTCCACTACTACGCTCTTAGCGCTCCAAATGTCCAGTTGCATTTTCTACAGAAAGAGTGTTCAGATCTGCTCAATCAAAAGTATGGTTTAACTCTGTTAGCTGAATGCACAGATCAGAAAGAAGTTTCACCGAATGATTCTGTGTAGTTTATATTTGAAGACATTCCTTTTTCCACTATTACCCTCTTAGCGCTCCGAATCTCCACTTGCATTTTCTACAAAAAGAGTGTTTCATAACTGCTCAATCAAAAATATGTTTTATCTCTGTTAACTGAATTTACAGATCAGAAATAAGTTTCACAGAATGCATCTGTGTAGTTTTTATTTGAAGATATTCTTTTTCCCAATGTAGGCAACTTAGCGCTTAGCATGTCCAATTGCAGATTCTACAGAAAGAGTGTTTCAGAACGGCTCAATCAAAAGTAAGGTTCAACTCTGTTAGTTGAATGCACAGAACAGAAAGAATTTTCACAGAATGCTACTGTGTAGTTTATATTTGAATATATTCCTCTTTCCACTATTACCCTCTTAGCGCTCCGAATGTCCACTTGCATTTTCTACAGAAAGAGTGTTCAGAACCGCGCAATCAAAAGTATGGTTTAACTCTGTTAGCTTAATGAACATATCAGAAATAAGTTTCACAAAATGCTTCTGTGTAGTTTTTATTTGAAGATATTATTTTTCCCAATAGAGGCCTCTTAGCGCTCAGAATGTCCAATTGCAGTTTCTACAGAAAGAGTGTTTCAGAACGGCTCAATCAAAAGTAAGGTTCAACTCTGTTAGTTGAATGCACAGAACAGAAAGAAGTTTCATACAATGCTTCTGTGTAGTTTATATTTGAACATATACTTTTTTCCACTATTACCCACTTAGAGCTACGAATGTCCAGTTGCATTTTCTACAGACAGAGTGTTTCAAAACTGCTCAATCAAAAGTATGGTTTAACTCTGTTAGCTGAACGCTCAGATCAGAAAGAAGTTTCACAGAATGCTTCTGTGTAGTTTATATTTGAATATATTCCTTTTTCCACTACTACTCTCTTAGCGCTCCAAATGTCCAGTTGCATTTTCTACAGAAAGAGTGTTCAGATCTACTCAATCAAAAGTATGGTTTAACTCTGTTAGCTGAATGCACAGATCAGAAGGAAGTTTCACCGAATGATTCTGTGTAGTTTATATTTGAAGACATTCCTTTTTCCACTAGTACCCTCTTAGCGCTCCGAATCTCCACTTGCATTTTCTACAAAAAGAGTGTTTCATAACTGCTCAATCAAAAATATGTTTTATCTCTGTTAACTGAATTTACAGATCAGAAATAAGTTTCACAGAATGCATCTGTGTAGTTTTTATTTGAAGATATTCTTTTTCCCAATGTAGGCCTCTTAGCGCTTAGCATGTCCAATTGCAGTTTCTACAGAAAGAGTGTTTCAGAACGGCTCAATCAAAAGTAAGGTTCAACTCTGTTAGTTGAATGCACAGAACAGAAAGAATTTTCACAGAATGCTACTGTGTAGTTTATATTTGAATATATTCCTTTTTCCACTATTACCCTCTTAGCGCTCCGAATGTCCACTTGCATTTTCTACAGAAAGAGTTTTCAGAACTGCGCAATCAAAAGTATGGTTTAACTCTGTTAGCTTAATGAACATATCAGAAATAAGTTTCACACAATGCTTCTGTGTAGTTTTTATTTGAAGATATTATTTTTCCCAATAGAGGCCTCTTAGCGCTCAGAATGTCCAATTGCAGTTTCTACAGAAAGAGTGTTTCAGAACGGCTCAATCAAAAGTAAGGTTCAACTCTGTTAGTTGAATGCACAGAACAGAAAGAAGTTTCATACAATGCTTCTGTGTAGTTTATATTTGAACATATTCTTTTTTCCACTATTACCCACTTAGCGCTACGAATGTCCAGTTGCATTTTCTACAGACAGAGTGTTTCAAAACTGCTCAATCAAAAGTATGGTTTAACTCTGTTAGCTGAATGCTCAGATCAGAAAGAAGTTTCACAGAATGCTTCTGTGTAGTTTATATTTGAATATATTCCTTTTTCCACTACTACTCTCTTAGTGCTCCAAATGTCCAGTTGCGTTTTCTACAGAAAGAGTGTTCAGAACTTCTCAATCAAAAGTATGGTTTACTCTGTTAGCTGAATGCACAGATCAGAAAGAAGTTTCACAGAATGATTCTGTGTAGTTTATATTTGGAGACATTCCTTTTTCCACTATTACCCTCTTAGCGCTCCGAATCTCCACTTGCATTTTCTACAGAAAGAGTGTTTCAGAACGGCTCAATCAAAACTTAGGTTCAACTCTTTCAGTTGAACAAACAGAACAGAAAGAAGTTTCACACAATTCTTCTGTGTAGTTTTTATTTGTAGACATTCTTTTTCCCAGTATAGGCCTCTTAGCGCTCAGAATGTCCAATTGCAGTTTCTACAGAAAGAGTGTTTCAGAACGGCTCAATCAAAAGTAAGGTTCAACTCTGTTAGTTGAATGCACAGAACAGAAAGAAGTTTCATACAATGCTTCTGTGTAGTTTATATTTGAACATATTCTTTTTTCAACTATTACCCACTTAGCGCTACGAATGTCCAGTTGCATTTTCTACAGACAGAGTGTTTCAAAACTGCTCAATCAAAAGTATGGTTTAACTCTGTTAGCTGAATGCTCAGATCAGAAAGAAGTTTCACAGAATGCTTCTGTGTAGTTTATATTTGAATATATTCCTTTTTCCACTACTACGCTCTTAGCGCTCCAAATGTCCAGTTGCATTTTCTACAGAAAGAGTGTTCAGATCTACTCAATCAAAAGTATGGTTTAACTCTGTTAGCTGAATGCACAGATCAGAAGGAAGTTTCACCGAATGATTCTGTGTAGTTTATATTTGAAGACATTCCTTTTTCCACTAGTACCCTCTTAGCGCTCCGAATCTCCACTTGCATTTTCTACAAAAAGAGTGTTTCATAACTGCTCAATCAAAAATATGTTTTATCTCTGTTAACTGAATTTACAGATCAGAAATAAGTTTCACAGAATGCATCTGTGTAGTTTTTATTTGAAGATATTCTTTTTCCCAATGTAGGCCTCTTAGCGCTTAGCATGTCCAATTGCAGTTTCTACAGAAAGAGTGTTTCAGAACGGCTCAATCAAAAGTAAGGTTCAACTCTGTTAGTTGAATGCACAGAACAGAAAGAATTTTCACAGAATGCTACTGTGTAGTTTATATTTGAATATATTCCTTTTTCCACTATTACCCTCTTAGCGCTCCGAATGTCCACTTGCATTTTCTACAGAAAGAGTTTTCAGAACTGCGCAATCAAAAGTATGGTTTAACTCTGTTAGCTTAATGAACATATCAGAAATAAGTTTCACACAATGCTTCTGTGTAGTTTTTATTTGAAGATATTATTTTTCCCAATAGAGGCCTCTTAGCGCTCAGAATGTCCAATTGCAGTTTCTACAGAAAGAGTGTTTCAGAACGGCTCAATCAAAAGTAAGGTTCAACTCTGTTAGTTGAATGCACAGAACAGAAAGAAGTTTCATACAATGCTTCTGTGTAGTTTATATTTGAACATATTCTTTTTTCCACTATTACCCACTTAGCGCTACGAATGTCCAGTTGCATTTTCTACAGACAGAGTGTTTCAAAACTGCTCAATCAAAAGTATGGTTTAACTCTGTTAGCTGAATGCTCAGATCAGAAAGAAGTTTCACAGAATGCTTCTGTGTAGTTTATATTTGAATATATTCCTTTTTCCACTACTACTCTCTTAGTGCTCCAAATGTCCAGTTGCGTTTTCTACAGAAAGAGTGTTCAGAACTGCTCAATCAAAAGTATGGTTTACTCTGTTAGCTGAATGCACAGATCAGAAAGAAGTTTCACAGAATGATTCTGTGTAGTTTATATTTGGAGACATTCCTTTTTCCACTATTACCCTCTTAGCGCTCCGAATCTCCACTTGCATTTTCTACAGAAAGAGTGTTTCAGAACGGCTCAATCAAAACTAAGGTTCAACTCTTTTAGTTGAACAAACAGAACAGAAAGAAGTTTCACACAATTCTTCTGTGTAGTTTTTATTTGTAGACATTCTTTTTCCCAGTATAGGCCTCTTAGCGCTCAGAATGTCCAATTGCAGTTTCTACAGAAAGAGTGTTTCAGAACGGCTCAATCAAAAGTAAGGTTCAACTCTGTTAGTTGAATGCACAGAACAGAAAGAAGTTTCATACAATGCTTCTGTGTAGTTTATATTTGAACATATTCTTTTTTCAACTATTACCCACTTAGCGCTACGAATGTCCAGTTGCATTTCCTACAGACAGAGTGTTTCAAAACTGCTCAATCAAAAGTATGGTTTAACTCTGTTAGCTGAATGCTCAGATCAGAAAGAAGTTTCACAGAATGCTTCTGTGTAGTTTATATTTGAATATATTCCTTTTTCCACTACTACGCTCTTAGCGCTCCAAATGTCCAGTTGCATTTTCTACAGAAAGAGTGTTCAGATCTGCTCAATCAAAAGTATGGTTTAACTCTGTTAGCTGAATGCACAGATCAGAAAGAAGTTTCACCGAATGATTCTGTGTAGTTTATATTTCAAGACATTCCTTTTTCCACTATTACCCTCTTAGCGCTCCGAATCTCCACTTGCATTTTCTACAAAAAGAGTGTTTCATAACTGCTCAATCAAAAATATGTTTTATCTCTGTTAACTGAATTTACAGATCAGAAATAAGTTTCACAGAATGCATCTGTGTAGTTTTTATTTGAAGATATTCTTTTTCCCAATGTAGGCAACTTAGCGCTTAGCATGTCCAATTGCAGATTCTACAGAAAGAGTGTTTCAGAACGGCTCAATCAAAAGTAAGGTTCAACTCTGTTAGTTGAATGCACAGAACAGAAAGAATTTTCACAGAATGCTACTGTGTAGTTTATATTTGAATATATTCCTCTTTCCACTATTACCCTCTTAGCGCTCCGAATGTCCACTTGCATTTTCTACAGAAAGAGTGTTCAGAACCGCGCAATCAAAAGTATGGTTTAACTCTGTTAGCTTAATGAACATATCAGAAATAAGTTTCACACAATGCTTCTGTGTAGTTTTTATTTGAAGATATTATTTTTCCCAATAGAGGCCTCTTAGCGCTCAGAATGTCCAATTGCAGTTTCTACAGAAAGAGTGTTTCAGAACGGCTCAATCAAAAGTAAGGTTCAACTCTGTTAGTTGAATGCACAGAACAGAAAGAAGTTTCATACAATGCTTCTGTGTAGTTTATATTTGAACATATACTTTTTTCCACTATTACCCACTTAGCGCTACGAATGTCCAGTTGCATTTTCTACAGACAGAGTGTTTCAAAACTGCTCAATCAAAAGTATGGTTTAACTCTGTTAGCTGAATGCTCAGATCAGAAAGAAGTTTCACAGAATGCTTCTGTGTAGTTTATATTTGAATATATTCCTTTTTCCACTACTACGCTCTTAGCGCTCCAAATGTCCAGTTGCATTTTCTACAGAAAGAGTGTTCAGATCTACTCAATCAAAAGTATGGTTTAACTCTGTTAGCTGAATGCACAGATCAGAAGGAAGTTTCACCGAATGATTCTGTGTAGTTTATATTTGAAGACATTCCTTTTTCCACTAGTACCCTCTTAGCGCTCCGAATCTCCACTTGCATTTTCTACAAAAAGAGTGTTTCATAACTGCTCAATCAAAAATATGTTTTATCTCTGTTAACTGAATTTACAGATCAGAAATAAGTTTCACAGAATGCATCTGTGTAGTTTTTATTTGAAGATATTCTTTTTCCCAATGTAGGCCTCTTAGCGCTTAGCATGTCCAATTGCAGTTTCTACAGAAAGAGTGTTTCAGAACGGCTCAATCAAAAGTAAGGTTCAACTCTGTTAGTTGAATGCACAGAACAGAAAGAATTTTCACAGAATGCTACTGTGTAGTTTATATTTGAATATATTCCTTTTTCCACTATTACCCTCTTAGCGCTCCGAATGTCCACTTGCATTTTCTACAGAAAGAGTTTTCAGAACTGCGCAATCAAAAGTATGGTTTAACTCTGTTAGCTTAATGAACATATCAGAAATAAGTTTCACACAATGCTTCTGTGTAGTTTTTATTTGAAGATATTATTTTTCCCAATAGAGGCCTCTTAGCGCTCAGAATGTCCAATTGCAGTTTCTACAGAAAGAGTGTTTCAAAACGGCTCAATCAAAAGTAAGGTTCAACTCTGTTAGTTGAATGCACAGAACAGAAAGAAGTTTCATACAATGCTTCTGTGTAGTTTATATTTGAACATATTCTTTTTTCCACTATTACCCACTTAGCGCTACGAATGTCCAGTTGCATTTTCTACAGACAGAGTGTTTCAAAACTGCTCAATCAAAAGTATGGTTTAACTCTGTTAGCTGAATGCTCAGATCAGAAAGAAGTTTCACAGAATGCTTCTGTGTAGTTTATATTTGAATATATTCCTTTTTCCACTACTACTCTCTTAGTGCTCCAAATGTCCAGTTGCGTTTTCTACAGAAAGAGTGTTCAGAACTGCTCAATCAAAAGTATGGTTTACTCTGTTAGCTGAATGCACAGATCAGAAAGAAGTTTCACAGAATGATTCTGTGTAGTTTATATTTGGAGACATTCCTTTTTCCACTATTACCCTCTTAGCGCTCCGAATCTCCACTTGCATTTTCTACAGAAAGAGTGTTTCAGAACGGCTCAATCAAAACTAAGGTTCAACTCTTTTAGTTGAACAAACAGAACAGAAAGAAGTTTCACACAATTCTTCTGTGTAGTTTTTATTTGTAGACATTCTTTTTCCCAGTATAGGCCTCTTAGCGCTCAGAATGTCCAATTGCAGTTTCTACAGAAAGAGTGTTTCAGAACGGCTCAATCAAAAGTAAGGTTCAACTCTGTTAGTTGAATGCACAGAACAGAAAGAAGTTTCATACAATGCTTCTGTGTAGTTTATATTTGAACATATTCTTTTTTCAACTATTACCCACCTAGCGCTACGAATGTCCAGTTGCATTTTCTACAGACAGAGTGTTTCAAAACTGCTCAATCAAAAGTATGGTTTAACTCTGTTAGCTGAATGCTCAGATCAGAAAGAAGTTTCACAGAATGCTTCTGTGTAGTTTATATTTGAATATATTCCTTTTTCCACTACTACGCTCTTAGCGCTCCAAATGTCCAGTTGCATTTTCTACAGAAAGAGTGTTCAGATCTGCTCAATCAAAAGTATGGTTTAACTCTGTTAGCTGAATGCACAGATCAGAAAGAAGTTTCACCGAATGATTCTGTGTAGTTTATATTTGAAGACATTCCTTTTTCCACTATTACCCTCTTAGCGCTCCGAATCTCCACTTGCATTTTCTACAAAAAGAGTGTTTCATAACTGCTCAATCAAAAATATGTTTTATCTCTGTTAACTGAATTTACAGATCAGAAATAAGTTTCACAGAATGCATCTGTGTAGTTTTTATTTGAAGATATTCTTTTTCCCAATGTAGGCAACTTAGCGCTTAGCATGTCCAATTGCAGATTCTACAGAAAGAGTGTTTCAGAACGGCTCAATCAAAAGTAAGGTTCAACTCTGTTAGTTGAATGCACAGAACAGAAAGAATTTTCACAGAATGCTACTGTGTAGTTTATATTTGAATATATTCCTCTTTCCACTATTACCCTCTTAGCGCTCCGAATGTCCACTTGCATTTTCTACAGAAAGAGTGTTCAGAACCGCGCAATCAAAAGTATGGTTTAACTCTGTTAGCTTAATGAACATATCAGAAATAAGTTTCACACAATGCTTCTGTGTAGTTTTTATTTGAAGATATTATTTTTCCCAATAGAGGCCTCTTAGCGCTCAGAATGTCCAATTGCAGTTTCTACAGAAAGAGTGTTTCAGAACGGCTCAATCAAAAGTAAGGTTCAACTCTGTTAGTTGAATGCACAGAACAGAAAGAAGTTTCATACAATGCTTCTGTGTAGTTTATATTTGAACATATACTTTTTTCCACTATTACCCACTTAGCGCTACGAATGTCCAGTTGCATTTTCTACAGACAGAGTGTTTCAAAACTGCTCAATCAAAAGTATGGTTTAACTCTGTTAGCTGAATGCTCATATCAGAAAGAAGTTTCACAGAATGCTTCTGTGTAGTTTATATTTGAATATATTCCTTTTTCCACTACTACGCTCTTAGCGCTCCAAATGTCCAGTTGCATTTTCTACAGAAAGAGTGTTCAGATCTACTCAATCAAAAGTATGGTTTAACTCTGTTAGCTGAATGCACAGATCAGAAGGAAGTTTCACCGAATGATTCTGTGTAGTTTATATTTGAAGACATTCCTTTTTCCACTAGTACCCACTTAGCGCTCCGAATCTCCACTTGCATTTTCTACAAAAAGAGTGTTTCATAACTGCTCAATCAAAAATATGTTTTATCTCTGTTAACTGAATTTACAGATCAGAAATAAGTTTCACAGAATGCATCTGTGTAGTTTTTATTTGAAGATATTCTTTTTCCCAATGTAGGCCTCTTAGCGCTTAGCATGTCCAATTGCAGTTTCTACAGAAAGAGTGTTTCAGAACGGCTCAATCAAAAGTAAGGTTCAACTCTGTTAGTTGAATGCACAGAACAGAAAGAATTTTCACAGAATGCTACTGTGTAGTTTATATTTGAATATATTCCTTTTTCCACTATTACCCTCTTAGCGCTCCGAATGTCCACTTGCATTTTCTACAGAAAGAGTTTTCAGAACTGCGCAATCAAAAGTATGGTTTAACTCTGTTAGCTTAATGAACATATCAGAAATAAGTTTCACACAATGCTTCTGTGTAGTTTTTATTTGAAGATATTATTTTTCCCAATAGAGGCCTCTTAGCGCTCAGAATGTCCAATTGCAGTTTCTACAGAAAGAGTGTTTCAGAACGGCTCAATCAAAAGTAAGGTTCAACTCTGTTAGTTGAATGCACAGAACAGAAAGAAGTTTCATACAATGCTTCTGTGTAGTTTATATTTGAACATATTCTTTTTTCCACTATTACCCACTTAGCGCTACGAATGTCCAGTTGCATTTTCTACAGACAGAGTGTTTCAAAACTGCTCAATCAAAAGTATGGTTTAACTCTGTTAGCTGAATGCTCAGATCAGAAAGAAGTTTCACAGAATGCTTCTGTGTAGTTTATATTTGAATATATTCCTTTTTCCACTACTACTCTCTTAGTGCTCCAAATGTCCAGTTGCGTTTTCTACAGAAAGAGTGTTCAGAACTGCTCAATCAAAAGTATGGTTTACTCTGTTAGCTGAATGCACAGATCAGAAAGAAGTTTCACAGAATGATTCTGTGAAGTTTATATTTGGAGACATTCCTTTTTCCACTATTACCCTCTTAGCGCTCCGAATCTCCACTTGCATTTTCTACAGAAAGAGTGTTTCAGAACGGCTCAATCAAAACTAAGGTTCAACTCTTTTAGTTGAACAAACAGAACAGAAAGAAGTTTCACACAATTCTTCTGTGTAGTTTTTATTTGTAGACATTCTTTTTCCCAATATAGGCCTCCTAGCGCTCAGAATGTCCAATTGCAGTTTCTACAGAAAGAGTGTTTCAGAACGGCTCAATCAAAAGTAAGGTTCAACTCTGTTAGTTGAATGCACAGAACAGAAAGAAGTTTCATACAATGCTTCTGTGTAGTTTATATTTGAACATATTCTTTTTTCCACTATTACCCACTTAGCGCTACAAATGTCCAGTTGCATTTTCTACAGACAGAGTGTTTCAAAACTGCTCAATCAAAAGTATGGTTTAACTCTGTTAGCTGAATGCTCAGATCAGAAAGAAGTTTCACAGAATGCTTCTGTGTAGTTTATATTTGAATATATTCCTTTTTCCACTACTACGCTCTTAGCGCTCCAAATGTCCAGTTGCATTTTCTACAGAAAGAGTGTTCAGATCTTCTCAATCAAAAGTATGGTTTAACTCTGTTAGCTGAATGCACAGATCAGAAAGATGTTTCACCGAATGATTCTGTGTAGTTTATATTTGAAGACATTCCTTTTTCCACTATTACCCTCTTAGCGCTCCGAATCTCCACTTGCATTTTCTACAAAAAGAGTGTTTCATAACTGCTCAATCAAAAATATGTTTTATCTCTGTTAACTGAATTTACAGATCAGAAATAAGTTTCACAGAATGCATCTGTGTAGTTTTTATTTGAAGATATTCTTTTTCCCAATGTAGGCCTCTTAGCGCTTAGCATGTCCAATTGCAGATTCTACAGAAAGAGTGTTTCAGAACGGCTCAATCAAAAGTAAGGTTCAACTCTGTTAGTTGAATGCACAGAACAGAAAGAATTTTCACAGAATGCTACTGTGTAGTTTATATTTGAATATATTCCTCTTTCCACTATTACCCTCTTAGCGCTCCGAATGTCCACTTGCATTTTCTACAGAAAGAGTGTTCAGAACCGCGCAATCAAAAGTATGGTTTAACTCTGTTAGCTTAATGAACATATCAGAAATAAGTTTCACACAATGCTTCTGTGTAGTTTTTATTTGAAGATATTATTTTTCCCAATAGAGGCCTCTTAGCGCTCAGAATGTCCAATTGCAGTTTCTACAGAAAGAGTGTTTCAGAACGGCTCAATCAAAAGTAAGGTTCAACTCTGTTAGTTGAATGCACAGAACAGAAAGAAGTTTCATACAATGCTTCTGTGTAGTTTATATTTGAACATATACTTTTTTCCACTATTACCCACTTAGCGCTACGAATGTCCAGTTGCATTTTCTACAGACAGAGTGTTTCAAAACTGCTCAATCAAAAGTACGGTTTAACTCTGTTAGCTGAATGCTCAGATCAGAAAGAAGTTTCACAGAATGCTTCTGTGTAGTTTATATTTGAATATATTCCTTTTTCCACTACTACGCTCTTAGCGCTCCAAATGTCCAGTTGCATTTTCTACAGAAAGAGTGTTCAGATCTACTCAATCAAAAGTATGGTTTAACTCTGTTAGCTGAATGCACAGATCAGAAGGAAGTTTCACCGAATGATTCTGTGTAGTTTATATTTGAAGACATTCCTTTTTCCACTATTACCCTCTTAGCGCTCCGAATCTCCACTTGCATTTTCTACAAAAAGAGTGTTTCATAACTGCTCAATCAAAAATATGTTTTATCTCTGTTAACTGAATTTACAGATCAGAAATAAGTTTCACAGAATGCATCTGTGTAGTTTTTATTTGAAGATATTCTTTTTCCCAATGTAGGCCTCTTAGCGCTTAGCCTGTCCAATTGCAGTTTCTACAGAAAGAGTGTTTCAGAACGGCTCAATCAAAAGTAAGGTTCAACTCTGTTAGTTGAATGCACAGAACAGAAAGAATTTTCACAGAATGCTACTGTGTAGTTTATATTTGAATATATTCCTTTTTCCACTATTACCCTCTTAGCGCTCCGAATGTGCACTTGCATTTTCTACAGAAAGAGTGTTCAGAACTGCGCAATCAAAAGTATGGTTTAACTCTGTTAGCTTAATGAAGATATCAGAAATAAGTTTCACACAATGCTTCTGTGTAGTTTTTATTTGAAGATACTATTTTTCCCAACAGAGGCCTCTTAGCTCTCAGAATGTCCAATTGCAGTTTCTACAGAAAGAGTGTTTCAGAAAGGCTCAATCAAAAGTAAGGTTCAATTCTGTTAGCTGAATGCACAGATCAGAAAGAAGTTTCACAGAATGATTCTGTGTAGTTTATATTTGGAGACATTCCTTTTTCCACTATTACCCTCTAAGCGCTCCGAATCTCCACTTGCATTTTCTACTGAAAGAGTGTTTCAGAACGGCTCAATCAAAACTAAGGTTCAACTCTTTTAGTTGAACAAACAGAACAGAAAGATGTTTCACACAATTCTTCTGTGTAGATTTTATTTGTAGACATTCTTTTTCCCAATATAGGCCTCCTAGCGCTCAGAATGTCCAATTGCAGTTTCTACAGGAAGAGTGTTTCAGAACGGCTCAATCAAAAGTAAGGTTCAACTCTGTTAGTTGAATGCACAGAACAGAAAGTAGTTTCATACAATGCTTCTGTGTAGTTTATATTTGAACATATTCTTTTTTCCACTATTACCCACTTAGCGCTACGAAAGTCCAGTTGCATTTTCTACAGACAGAGTGTTTCAAAACTGCTCAATCAAAAGTATGGTTTAACTCTGTTAGCTGAATGCTCAGATCAGAAAGAAGTTTCACAGAATGCTTCTGTGTAGTTTATATTTGAATATATTCCTTTTTCCACTACTACGCTCTTAGCGCTCCAAATGTCCAGTTGCATTTTCTACAGAAAGAGTGTTCAGATCTGCTCAATCAAAAGTATGGTTTAACTCTGTTAGCTGAATGCACAGATCAGAAGGAAGTTTCACCGAATGATTCTGTGTAGTTTATATTTGAAGACATTCCTTTTTCCACTATTACCCTCTTAGCGCTCCGAATCTCCACTTGCATTTTCTACAAAAGAGTGTTTCATAACTGCTCAATCAAAAATATGTTTTATCTCTCTTAACTGAATTTACAGATCAGAAATAAGTTTCACAGAATGCATCTGTGTAGTTTTTATTTGAAGATATTCTTTTTCCCAATGTAGGCCTCTTAGCGCTTAGCATGTCCAATTGCAGTTTCTACAGAAAGAGTGTTTCAGAACGGCTCAATCAAAAGTAAGGTTCAACTCTGTTAGTTGAATGCACAGAACAGAAAGAATTTTCACAGAATGCTATTGTGTAGTTTATATTTGAATAGACTCCTTTTTCCACTATTACCCTCTTAGCGCTCCGAATGTCCACTTGCATTTTCTACAGAAAGAGTGTTCAGAAATGCGCAATCAAAAGTATGGTTTAACTCTGTTAGCTTAATGAACATATCAGAAATAAGTTTCACACAATGCTTCTGTGTAGTTTTTATTTGAAGATATTATTTTTCCCAATAGAGGCCTCTTAGTGCTCAGAATGTCCAATTGCAGTTTCTACAGAAAGAGTGTTTCAGAAAGGCTCAATCAAAAGTAAGGTTCAACTCTGTTAGTTGAATGCACAGAACAGAAAGAAGTTTCATACAATGCTTCTGTGTAGTTTATATTTGAACATATTCTTTTTTCCACTATTACCCACTTAGCGCTACGAATGTCCAGTTGCATTTTCTACAGACAGAGTGTTTGAAAACTGCTCAATCAAAAGTATGGTTTAACTCTGTTAGCTGAATGCTCAGATCAGAAAGAAGTTTCACAGAATGCTTCTGTGTAGTTTATATTTGAATATATTCCTTTTTCCACTACTACTCTCTTAGCGCTCCAAATGTCCAGTTGCATTTTCTACAGAAAGAGTGTTCAGATCTGCTCAAACAAAAGTATGGTTTAACTCTGTTAGCTGAATGCACAGATCAGAAAGAAGTTTCACAGAATGATTCTGTGTAGTTTATATTTGGAGACATTCCTTTTTCCACTATTACCCTCTTAGCGCTCCGAATCTCCACTTGTATTTTCTACAGAAAGAGTGTTTCAGAACGGCTCAATCAAAACTAAGGTTCAACTCTTTTAGTTGAACAAACAGAACAGAAAGAAGTTTCACACAATTCTTCTGTGTAGTTTTTATTTGTAGACATTCTTTTTCCCAATATAGGCCTCCTAGCGCTCAGAATGTCCAATTGCAGTTTCTACAGGAAGAGTGTTTCAGAACGGCTCAATCAAAAGTAAGGTTCAACTCTGTTAGTTGAATGCACAGAACAGAAAGAAGTTTCATACAATGCTTCTGTGTAGTTTATATTTGAACATATTCTTTTTTCCACTATTACCCACTTAGCGCTACGAATGTCCAGTTGCATTTTCTACAGACAGAGTGTTTCAAAACTGCTCAATCAAAAGTATGGTTTAACTCTGTTAGCTGAATGCTCAGATCAGAAAGAAGTTTCACAGAATGCTTCTGTGTAGTTTATATTTGAATATATTCCTTTTTCCACTACTACGCTCTCAGCGCTCCAAATGTCCAGTTGCATTTTCTACAGAAAGAGTGTTCAGATCTGCTCAATCAAAAGTATGGTTTAACTCTGTTAGCTGAATGCACAGATCAGAAGGAAGTTTCACCGAATGATTCTGTGTAATTTATATTTGAAGACATTCCTTTTTCCACTATTACCCTCTTAGCGCTCCGAATCTCCACTTGCATTTCCTACAAAAAGAGTGTTTCATAACTGCTCAGTCAAAAATATGTTTTATCTCTGTTAACTGAATTTACAGATCAGAAATAAGTTTCACAGAATGCATCTGTGTAGTTTTTATTTGAAGATATTCTTTTTCCCAATGTAGGCCTCTTAGCGCTTAGCATGTCCAATTGCATTTTCTACAGAAAGAGTGTTTCAGAACGGCTCAATCAAAAGTAAGGTTCAACTCTGTTAGTTGAATGCACAGAACAGAAAGAATTTTCACAGAATGCTATTGTGTTGTTTATATTTGAATATACTCCTTTTTCCACTATTACCCTCTTAGCGCTCCGAATGTCCACTTGCATTTTCTACAGAAAGAGTGTTCAGAACTGCGCAATCAAAAGTATGGTTTAACTCTGTTAGCTTAATGAACATATCAGAAATAAGTTTCACACAATGCTTCTGTGTAGTTTTTATTTGAAGATATTATTTTTCCCAATAGAGGCCTCTTAGCGCTCAGAATGTCCAATTGCAGTTTCTACAGAAAGAGTGTTTCAGAAAGGCTCAATCAAAAGTAAGGTTCAACTCTGTTAGTTGAATGCACAGAACAGAAAGAAGTTTCATACAATGCTTCTGTGTAGTTTATATTTGAACATATTCTTTTTTCCACTATTACCCACTTAGCGCTACGAATGTCCAGTTGCATTTTCTACAGACAGAGTGTTTCAAAACTGCTCAATCAAAAGTATGGTTTAACTCTGTTAGCTGAATGCTCAGATCAGAAAGAAGTTTCACAGAATGCTTCTGTGTACTTTATATTTGAATATATTCCTTTTTCCACTACTACTCTCTTAGCGCTCCAAATGTCCAGTTGCATTTTCTACAGAAAGAGTGTTCAGATCTGCTCAATCAAAAGTATGGTTTAACTCTGTTAGCTGAATGCACAGATCAGAAAGAAGTTTCACAGAATGATTCTGTGTAGTTTATATTTGGAGACATTCCTTTTTCCACTATTACCCTCTTAGCGCTCCGAATCTCCACTTGCATTTTCTACAGAAAGAGTGTTTCAGAACGGCTCAATCAAAACTAAGGTTCAACTCTTTTAGTTGAACAAACAGAACAGAAAGAAGTTTCACACAATTCTTCTGTGTAGTTTTTATTTGTAGACATTCTTTTTCCCAATATAGGCCTCCTAGCGCTCAGAATGTCCAATTGCAGTTTCTACAGAAAGAGTGTTTCAGAACGGCTCAATCAAAAGTAAGGTTCAACTCTGTTAGTTGAATGCACAGAACAGAAAGAAGTTTCATACAATGCTTCTGTGTAGTTTATATTTGAACATATTCTTTTTTCCACTATTACCCACTTAGCGCTACGAATGTCCAGTTGCATTTTCTACAGACAGAGTGTTTCAAAACTGCTCAATCAAAAGTATGGTTTAACTCTGTTAGCTGAATGCTCAGATCAGAAAGAAGTTTCACAGAATGATTCTGTGTAGTTTATATTTGAATATATTCCTTTTTCCACTACTACTCTCTTAGCGCTCAAAATGTCCAGTTGCATATTCTACAGAAAGAGTGTTCAGATCTGCTCAATCAAAAGTATGGTTTAACTCTGTTAGCTGAATGCACAGATCAGAAAGAAGTTTCACAGAATGATTCTGTCTAGTTTATATTTGGAGACATTCCTTTTTCCACTATTAACCTCTTAGCGCTCCGAATCTCCACTTGCATTTTCTACAGAAAGAGTGTTTCAGAACAGCTCAATCAAAACTAAGGTTCAACTCTTTTAGTTGAACAAACAGAACAGAAAGAAGTTTCACACAATTCTTCTGTGTAGTTTTTATTTGTAGACATTCTTTTTCCCAATATAGGCCTCCTAGCGCTCAGAATGTCCAATTGCAGTTTCTACAGAAAGAGTGTTTCAGAACGGCTCAATCAAAAGTAAGGTTCAACTCTGTTAGTTGAATGCACAGAACAGAAAGAAGTTTCATACAATGCTTCTGTGTAGTTTATATTTGAACATATTCTTTTTTCCACTATTACCCACTTAGCGCTACGAATGTCCAGTTGCATTTTCTACAGACAGAGTGTTTCAAAACTGCTCAATCAAAAGTATGGTTTAATTCTGTTAGCTGAATGCTCAGATCAGAAAGAAGTTTCACAGAATGCTTCCGTGTAGTTTATATTTGAATATATTCCTTTTTCCACTACTACGCTCTTAGCGCTCCAAATGTCCAGTTGCATTTTCTACAGAAAGAGTGTTCAGATCTGCTCAATCAAAAGTATGGTTTAACTCTTTTAGCTGAATGCACAGATCAGAAGGAAGTTTCACCGAAGGATTCTGTGTAGTTTATATTTGAAGACATTCCTTTTTCCACTATTACCCTCTTAGCGCTCCGAATCTCCACTTGCATTTTCTACAAAAAGAGTGTTTCATAACTGCTCAGTCAAAAATATGTTTTATCTTTGTTAACTGAATTTACAGATCAGAAATAAGTTTCACAGAATGCATCTGTGTAGTTTTTATTTGAAGATATTCTTTTTCCCAATGTAGGCCTCTTAGCGCTTAGCATGTCCAATTGCAGTTTCTACAGAAAGAGTGTTTCAGAACGGCTCAATCAAAAGTAAGGTTCAACTCTGTTAGTTGAATGCACAGAACAGAAAGAATTTTCACAGAATGCTATTGTGTAGTTTATATTTGAATATACTCTTTTTCCACTATTACCCTCTTAGCGCTCCGAATGTACACTTGCATTTTCTACAGAAAGAGTGTTCAGAACTGCGCACTCAAAAGTATGGTTTAACTCTGTTAGCTTAATGAACATATCAGAAATAAGTTTCATACAATGCTTCTGTGTAGTTTTTATTTGAAGATATTATTTTTCCCAATAGAGGCCTCTTAGCGCTCAGAATGTCCAATTGCAGTTTCTACAGAAAGAGTGTTTCAGAAAGGCTCAATCAAAAGTAAGGTTCAACTCTGTTAGTTGAATGCACAGAACAAAAAGAAGTTTCATACAATGATTCTGTGTAGTTTATATTTGAACATATTCTTTTTTCCACTATTACCCACTTAGCGCTACGAATGTCCAGTTGCATTTTCTACAGACAGAGTGTTTCAAAACTGCTCAATCAAAAGTATGGTTTAACTCTGTTAGCTGAATGCTCAGATCAGAAAGAAGTTTCACAGAATGCTTCTGTGTAGCTTATATTTGAATATATTCCTTTTTCCACTACTACTCTCTTAGCGCTTCAAATGTCCAGTTGCATTTTCTACAGAAAGAGTGTTCAGATCTGCTCAATCAAAAGTATGGTTTAACTCTGTTAGCTGAATGCACAGATCAGAAAGAAGTTTCACAGAATGATTCTGTGTAGTTTATATTTGGAGACATTCCTTTTTCCACTATTACCCTCTTAGCGCTCCGAATCTCCACTTGCATTTTCTACAGAAAGAGTGTTTCAGAACGGCTCAATCAAAACTAAGTTTCAACTCTTTTAGTTGAACAAACAGAACAGAAAGAAGTTTCACACAATTCTTCTGTGTAGTTTTTATTTGTAGACATTCTTTTTCCCAATATAGGCCTCCTAGCGCTCAGAATGTCCAATTGCAGTTTCTAAAGAAATAGTGTTTCAGAACGGCTCAATCAAAAGTAAGGTTCAACTCTGTTAGTTGAATGCACAGAACAGAAAGGAGTTTCATACAATGCTTCTGTGTAGTTTATATTTGAACGTATTCTTTTTTCCACTATTACCCACTTAGCGCTACGAATGTCCAGTTGCATTTTCTACAGACAGAGTGTTTCAAAACTGCTCAATCAAAAGTATGGTTTAACTCTGTTAGCTGAATGCTCAGATCAGAAAGAAGTTTCACAGAATGCTTCTGTGTAGTTTATATTTGAATATATTCCTTTTTCCACTACTACGCTCTTAGCGCTCCAAATGTCCAGTTGCATTTTCTACAGAAAGAGTGTTCAGATCTGCTCAATCAAAAGTATGGTTTAACTCTGTTAGCTGAATGCACAGATCAGAAAGAAGTTTCACCGAATGATTCTGTGTAGTTTATATTTGAAGACATTCCTTTTTCCACTATTACCCTCTTAGCGCTCCGAATCTCCACTTGCATTTTCTACAAAAAGAGTGTTTCATAACTGCTCAGTCAAAAATATG
The DNA here is from genome assembly GCF_028878055.3 of Symphalangus syndactylus. Classification (NCBI taxonomy): domain Eukaryota; kingdom Metazoa; phylum Chordata; class Mammalia; order Primates; family Hylobatidae; genus Symphalangus; species Symphalangus syndactylus. Next base: position 159,800,681 of record NC_072447.2, on the reverse strand, counting down.
TTTTATCTCTGTTAACTGAATTTACAGATCAGAAATAAGTTTCACAGAATGCATCTGTGTAGTTTTTATTTGAAGATATTCTTTTTCCCAATATAGGCCTCTTAGCGCTTAGCATGTCCAATTGCAGTTTCTACAGAAAGAGTGTTTCAGAACGGCTCAATCAAAAGTAAGGTTCAACTCTGTTAGTTGAATGCACAGAACAGAAAGAATTTTCACAGAATGCTATTGTGTAGTTTATATTTGAATATACTCCTTTTTCCACTATTACCCTCTTAGCGCTCCGAATGTCCACTTGCATTTTCTACAGAAAGAGTGTTCAGAACTGCGCAATCAAAAGTATGGTTTAACTCTGTTAGCTTAATGAACATATCAGAAATAAGTTTCACACAATGCTTCTGTGTAGTTTTTATTTGAAGATATTATTTTTCCCAATAGAGGCCTCTTAGCGCTCAGAATGTCCAATTGCAGTTTCTACAGAAAGAGTGTTTCAGAAAGGCTCAATCAAAAGTAAGGTTCAACTCTGTTAGTTCAATGCACAGAACAGAAAGAAGTTTCATACAATGTTTCTGTGTAGTTTATATTTGAACATATTCTTTTTTCCACTATTACCCACTTAGCGCTACGAATGTCCAGTTGCATTTTCTACAGACAGAGTGTTTCAAAACTGCTCAATCAAAAGTATGGTTTAACTCTGTTAGCTGAATGCTCAGATCAGAAAGAATTTTCACAGAATGCTTCTGTGTAGTTTATATTTGAATATATTCCTTTTTCCACTACTACTCTCTTAGCGCTCAAAATGTCCAGTTGCATTTTCTACAGAAAGAGTGTTCAGATCTGCTCAATCAAAAGTATGGTTTAACTCTGTTAGCTGAATGCACAGATCAGAAAGAAGTTTCACAGAATGCTTCTGTGTAGTTTATATTTGAATATATTCCTTTTTCCACTACTACTCTCTTAGCGCTCCAAATGTCCAGTTGCATTTTCTACAGAAAGAGTGTTCAGATCTGCTCAATCAAAACTAAGGTTGAACTCTTTTAGTTGAACAAACAGAACAGAAAGAAGTTTCACACAATTCTTCTGTGTAGTTTTTATTTGTAGACATTCTTTTTCCCAATATAAGCCTCCTAGCGCTCAGAATGTCCAATTGCAGTTTCTACAGAAAGAGTGTTTCAGAACGGCTCAATCAAAAGTAAGGTTCAACTCTGTTAGTTGAATGCACAGAACAGAAAGAAGTTTCATACAATGCTTCTGTGTAGTTTATATTTGAACATATTCTTTTTTCCACTATTACCCACTTAGCGCTACGAATGTCCAGTTGCATTTTCTACAGACAGAGTGTTTCAAAACTGCTCAATCAAAAGTATGGTTTAACTCTGTTAGCTGAATGCTCAGATCAGAAAGAAGTTTCACAGAATGCTTCTGTGTAGTTTATATTTGAATATATTCCTTTTTCCACTACTACGCTCTTAGCGCTCCAAATGTCCAGTTGCATTTTCTACAGAAAGAGTGTTCAGATCTGCTCAATCAAAAGTATGGTTTAACTCTGTTAGCTGAATGCACAGATCAGAAGGAAGTTTCACCGAATGATTCTGTGTAGTTTATATTTGAAGACATTCCTTTTTCCACTATTACCCTCTTAGCGCTCCGAATCTCCACTTGCATTTTCTACAAAAAGAGTGTTTCATAACTGCTCAGTCAAAAATATGTTTTATCTCTGTTAACTGAATTTACAGATCAGAAATAAGTTTCACAGAATGCATCTGTGTAGTTTTTATTTGAAGATATTCTTTTTCCCAATGTAGGCCTCTTAGCGCTTAGCATGTCCAATTGCAGTTTCTACAGAAAGAGTGTTTCAGAACGGCTCAATCAAAAGTAAGGTTCAACTCTGTTAGTTGAATGCACAGAACAGAAAGAATTTTCACAGAATGCTATTGTGTAGTTTATATTTGAATATACTCCTTTTTCCACTGTTACCCTCTTAGCGCTCCGAATGTCCACTTGCATTTTCTACAGAAAGAGTGTTCAGAACTGCGCAATCAAAAGTATGGTTTAACTCTGTTAGCTTAATGAACATATCAGAAATAAGTTTCACACTATGCTTCTGTGTAGTTTTTATTTGAAGATATTATTTTTCCCAATAGAGGCCTCTTAGCGCTCAGAATGTCCAATTGCAGTTTCTACAGAAAGAGTGTTTCAGAAAGGCTCAATCAAAAGTAAGGTTCAACTCTGTTAGTTGAATGCACAGAACAGAAAGAAGTTTCATACAATGCTTCTGTGTAGTTTATATTTGAACATATTCATTTTTCCACTATTACCCACATAGCGCTACGAATGTCCAATTGCATTTTCTACAGACAGAGTGTTTCAAAACTGCTCAATCAAAAGTATGGTTTAACTCTGTTAGCTGAATGCTCAGATCAGAAAGAAGTTTCACAGAATGCTTCTGTGTAGTTTATATTTGAATATATTCCTTTTTCCACTACTACTCTCTTAGCGCTCAAAATGTCCAGTTGCATTTTCTACAGAAAGAGTGTTCAGATCTGCTCAATCAAAAGTATGGTTTAACTCTGTTAGCTGAATGCACAGATCAGAAAGAAGTTTCACAGAATGCTTCTGTGTAGTTTATATTTGAATATATTCCTTTTTCCACTACTACTCTCTTAGCGCTCAAATGTCCAGTTGCATTTTCTACAGAAAGAGTGTTCAGATCTGCTCAATCAAAAGTACGGTTTAACTCTGTTAGCTGAATGCACAGATCAGAAAGAAGTTTCACAGAATGATTCTGTGTAGTTTATATTTGGAGACATTCCTTTTTCCACTATTACCCTCTTAGCGCTCCGAATCTCCACTTACATTTTCTACAGAAAGAGTGTTTCAGAACGGCTCAATAAAAACTAAGGTTCAACTCTTTTAGTTGAACAAACAGAACAGAAAGAAGTTTCACACAATTCTTCTGTGTAGTTTTTATTTGTAGACATTCTTTTTCCCAATATAGGCCTCTTAGCGCTCCGAATGTCCAATTGCAGTTTCTACAGAAAGAGTGTTTCAGAACGGCTCAATCAAAAGTAAGGTACAACTCTGTTAGTTGAATGCACAGAACAGAAAGAAGTTTCATACAATGCTTCTGTGTAGTTTATATTTGAACATATTCTTTTTTCCACTATTACCCACTTAGCTTTACGAATGTCCAGTTGCATTTTCTACAGACAGAGTGTTTCAAAACTGCTCAATCCAAAGTATGGTTTAACTCTGTTAGCTGAATGCTCAGATCAGAAAGAAGTTTCACAGAATGCTTCTGTGTAGTTTATATTTGAATATATTCCTTTTTCCACTACTACGCTCTTAGCGCTCCAAATGTCCAGTTGCATTTTCTACAGAAAGAGTGTTCAGATCTGCTCAATCAAAAGTATGGTTTAACTCTGTTAGCTGAATGCACAGATCAGAAGGAAGTTTCACCGAATGATTCTGTGTAGTTTATATTTGAAGACATTCCTTTTTCCACTATTACCCTCTTAGCGCTCCGAATCTCCACTTGCATTTTCTACAAAAAGAGTGTTTCATAACTGCTCAGTCAAAAATATGTTTTATCTCTGTTAACTGAATTTACAGATCAGAAATAAGTTTCACAGAATGCATCTGTGTAGTTTTTATTTGAAGATATTCTTTTTCCCAATGTAGGCCTCTTAGCGCTTAGCATGTCCAATTGCAGTTTCTACAGAAAGAGTGTTTCAGAACGGCTCAATCAAAAGTAAGGTTCAACTCTGTTAGTTGAATGCACAGAACAGAAAGAATTTTCACAGAATGCTATTGTGTAGTTTATATTTGAATATACTCCTTTTTCCACTGTTACCCTCTTAGCGCTCCGAATGTCCACTTGCATTTTCTACAGAAAGAGTGTTCAGAACTGCGCAATCAAAAGTATGGTTTAACTCTGTTAGCTTAATGAACATATCAGAAATAAGTTTCACACTATGCTTCTGTGTAGTTTTTATTTGAAGATATTATTTTTCCCAATAGAGGCCTCTTAGCGCTCAGAATGTCCAATTGCAGTTTCTACAGAAAGAGTGTTTCAGAAAGGCTCAATCAAAAGTAAGGTTCAACTTTGTTAGTTGAATGCACAGAACAGAAAGAAGTTTCATACAATGCTTCTGTGTAGTTTATATTTGAACATATTCATTTTTCCACTATTACCCACATAGCGCTACGAATGTCCAATTGCATTTTCTACAGACAGAGTGTTTCAAAACTGCTCAATCAAAAGTATGGTTTAACTCTGTTAGCTGAATGCTCAGATCAGAAAGAAGTTTCACAGAATGCTTCTGTGTAGTTTATATTTGAATATATTCCTTTTTCCACTACTACTCTCTTAGCGCTCAAAATGTCCAGTTGCATTTTCTACAGAAAGAGTGTTCAGATCTGCTCAATCAAAAGTATGGTTTAACTCTGTTAGCTGAATGCACAGATCAGAAAGAAGTTTCACAGAATGCTTCTGTGTAGTTTATATTTGAATATATTCCTTTTTCCACTACTACTCTCTTAGCGCTCAAATGTCCAGTTGCATTTTCTACAGAAAGAGTGTTCAGATCTGCTCAATCAAAAGTACGGTTTAACTCTGTTAGCTGAATGCACAGATCAGAAAGAAGTTTCACAGAATGATTCTGTGTAGTTTATATTTGGAGACATTCCTTTTTCCACTATTACCCTCTTAGCGCTCCGAATCTCCACTTACATTTTCTACAGAAAGAGTGTTTCAGAACGGCTCAATAAAAACTAAGGTTCAACTCTTTTAGTTGAACAAACAGAACAGAAAGAAGTTTCACACAATTCTTCTGTGTAGTTTTTATTTGTAGACATTCTTTTTCCCAATATAGGCCTCTTAGCGCTCAGAATGTCCAATTGCAGTTTCTACAGAAAGAGTGTTTCAGAACGGCTCAATCAAAAGTAAGGTACAACTCTGTTAGTTGAATGCACAGAACAGAAAGAAGTTTCATACAATGCTTCTGTGTAGTTTATATTTGAACATATTCTTTTTTCCACTATTACCCACTTAGCTTTACGAATGTCCAGTTGCATTTTCTACAGACAGAGTGTTTCAAAACTGCTCAATCCAAAGTATGGTTTAACTCTGTTAGCTGAATGCTCAGATCAGAAAGAAGTTTCACAGAATGCTTCTGTGTAGTTTATATTTGAATATATTCCTTTTTCCACTACTACGCTCTTAGCGCTCCAAATGTCCAGTTGCATTTTCTACAGAAAGAGTGTTCAGATCTGCTCAATCAAAAGTATGTTTTAACTCTGTTAGCTGAATGCACAGATCAGAAAGGAGTTTCACCGAATGATTCTGTGTAGTTTATATTTGAAGACATTCCTTTTTCCACTATTACCCTCTTAGCGCTCCGAATCTCCACTTGCATTTACTACAAAAAGAGTGTTTCATAACTGCTCAATCAAAAATATGTTTTATCTCTGTTAACTGAATTTACAGATCAGAAATAAGTTTCACAGAATGCATCTGTGTAGTTTTTATTTGAAGATATTATTTTTCCCAATGTAGGCCTCTTAGCGCTTAGCATGTCCACTTGCATTTTCTACAGAAAGAGTGTTCAGAACTGCGCAATCAAAAGTATGGTTTAACTCTGTTAGCTTAATGATCATATCAGAAATAAGTTTCACACAATGCTTCTGTGTAGTTTTCATTTGAAGATATTATTTTTCCCAATATAGGCCTCTTAGCGCTCAGAATGTCCAATTGCAGTTTCTACAGAAAGAGTGTTCTGAACTGCGCAATCAAAAGTATGGTTTAACTCTGTTAGCTGAATGCACATATCAGAAATAAGTTTCAAACAATGCTTCTGTGTAATTTTTATTTGAAGATATTATTTTTCCCAATATAGGCCTCTTAGCGCTCAGAATGTCCAATTGCAGTTTCTACAGAAAGAGTGTTTCAGAACGGCTGAATCAAATGTAAGGTTCAACTCTCTTAGTTGAATGCACAGAACAGAAAGAGGTTTCACTGAATGCTTCTGTGTAGTATTTAGTTGAAGATACTGCTTTTTGGACTATTACACACTTAGCGCTCCGAATATCCACTGGTAGTTTCTACAAAAAGAGTGTTTCAGAACTGATCCTTCAAAAGTAAGGCTCAACTCTGTTATTTGAATGCGGAGAACAGAGGGGGTTTCAGAGAATGCTTCTGTGTAGTTTTTAATTGGAGATATTCCTTTTTCCTCTATTACAATCTTAGCGCTCCGAATGTCCACTTGCATTTTCAACAAAAAGAGTATTTCATAACTGCTCAATTAAAAATATGGTTTAGCTCTGTTAACGGAATTTACAGATCAGAAATAAGTTTCACAGAATGCATCTGTGTTGTTTTTATTTGAAGATATTCTTTTTCCCAGTGTAGGCCTCTTAGCGCTTAGAATGTCCAATTGCAGTTTCTACAAAAAGAGTGTTTCAGAACGGCTCAATCAAAAGTAAGGTTCAACTCTGTTAGTTGAATGCACAGAACAGAAAGAAGTTTCACAGAATGCTACTGTGTAGTTTATATTTGAATATATTCCTTTTTCCACTATTACCCTCTTAGCGCTCCGAATGTCCACTTGCATTTTCTACAGAAAGAATGTTCGGAACTGCGCAATCAAAAGTATGGTTTAACTCTGTTAGCTGAATGCACACATCAGAAATAAGTTTCACACAATGCTTCGGTGTAGTTTTTATTTGAAGATATTATTTTTCCCAATATAGTCCTCTTAGCGCTCAGAATGTCCAATTGCAGTTTCTACAGAAAGAGTGTTCCCGAACGGCTCAATCAAAAGTAAGGTTCAACTCTGTTAGCTGAATGCACAGAACAGAAAGTTGTTTCATACAATGCTTCTGTGTAGTTTATATTTGAACATATTCTTTTTTCCACTATTACCCACTTAGTGCTACGAAAGTCCAGTTGCATTTTCTACAGACAGAGTGTTTCAAAACAGCTCAATCAAAAGTATGGTTTAACTCTGTTAGCTGAATGCTCAGATCAGAAAGAAGTTTCACAGAATGCTTCTGTGTAGTTTATATTTGAATATATTCCTTTTTCCACTACTACCCTCTTAGCGCTCCAAATGTCCAGTTGCATTTTCTACAGAAAGAGTGTTCAGATCTGCTCTATCAAAAGTATGGTTTAACTCTGTTACCTGAATGCACAGATCAGAAAGAAGTTTCACAGAATGATTCTGTGTAGTTTATATTTGAAGACATTCCTTTTTCCACTATTACCCTCTTAGCGCTCCGAATCTCCACTTGCATTTTCTACAGAAAGAGTGTTTCAGAACGGCTCAAGCAAAACTAAGGTTCAAATCTTTTAGATGAATGAACAGAACAGAAAGAAGTTTCACAGAATGCTTCTGTGTAGTTTTTATTTGTAGATATTCTTTTTCCCAATATAGGCCTCTTAGCGCTCAGAATGTCCAATTGCAGTTTCTACAGAAAGAGTGTTTCAGAACGGCTCAATCAAAAGTAAGGTTCAACCCTGGTAATTAAATGCACAGAACAGAAGGAAGTTTCACAGAATGCTTCTGTGTAGTTTATATTTGAAGACATTCCTTTTTCCACTATTACCCTCTTAGCGCTCCGAATCTCCACTTGCATTTTCTACAAAAAGAGTGTTTCATAACTGCTCAGTCAAAAATATGTTTTATCTCTGTTAACTGAATTTACAGATCAGAAATAAGTTTCACAGAATGCATCTGTGTAGTTTTTATTTGAAGATATTCTTTTTCCCAATGTAGGCCTCTTAGCGCTTAGCATGTCCAATTGCAGTTTCTACAGAAAGAGTGTTTCAGAACGGCTCAATCAAAAGTAAGGTTCAACTCTGTTAGTTGAATGCACAGAACAGAAAGAATTTTCACAGAATGCTATTGTGTAGTTTATATTTGAATATACTCCTTTTTCCACTGTTACCCTCTTAGCGCTCCGAATGTCCACTTGCATTTTCTACAGAAAGAGTGTTCAGAACTGCGCAATCAAAAGTATGGTTTAACTCTGTTAGCTTAATGAACATATCAGAAATAAGTTTCACACTATGCTTCTGTGTAGTTTTTATTTGAAGATATTATTTTTCCCAATAGAGGCCTCTTAGCGCTCAGAATGTCCAATTGCAGTTTCTACAGAAAGAGTGTTTCAGAAAGGCTCAATCAAAAGTAAGGTTCAACTTTGTTAGTTGAATGCACAGAACAGAAAGAAGTTTCATACAATGCTTCTGTGTAGTTTATATTTGAACATATTCATTTTTCCACTATTACCCACATAGCGCTACGAATGTCCAATTGCATTTTCTACAGACAGAGTGTTTCAAAACTGCTCAATCAAAAGTATGGTTTAACTCTGTTAGCTGAATGCTCAGATCAGAAAGAAGTTTCACAGAATGCTTCTGTGTAGTTTATATTTGAATATATTCCTTTTTCCACTACTACTCTCTTAGCGCTCAAAATGTCCAGTTGCATTTTCTACAGAAAGAGTGTTCAGATCTGCTCAATCAAAAGTATGGTTTAACTCTGTTAGCTGAATGCACAGATCAGAAAGAAGTTTCACAGAATGCTTCTGTGTAGTTTATATTTGAATATATTCCTTTTTCCACTACTACTCTCTTAGCGCTCAAATGTCCAGTTGCATTTTCTACAGAAAGAGTGTTCAGATCTGCTCAATCAAAAGTACGGTTTAACTCTGTTAGCTGAATGCACAGATCAGAAAGAAGTTTCACAGAATGATTCTGTGTAGTTTATATTTGGAGACATTCCTTTTTCCACTATTACCCTCTTAGCGCTCCGAATCTCCACTTACATTTTCTACAGAAAGAGTGTTTCAGAACGGCTCAATAAAAACTAAGGTTCAACTCTTTTAGTTGAACAAACAGAACAGAAAGAAGTTTCACACAATTCTTCTGTGTAGTTTTTATTTGTAGACATTCTTTTTCCCAATATAGGCCTCTTAGCGCTCAGAATGTCCAATTGCAGTTTCTACAGAAAGAGTGTTTCAGAACGGCTCAATCAAAAGTAAGGTACAACTCTGTTAGTTGAATGCACAGAACAGAAAGAAGTTTCATACAATGCTTCTGTGTAGTTTATATTTGAACATATTCTTTTTTCCACTATTACCCACTTAGCTTTACGAATGTCCAGTTGCATTTTCTACAGACAGAGTGTTTCAAAACTGCTCAATCCAAAGTATGGTTTAACTCTGTTAGCTGAATGCTCAGATCAGAAAGAAGTTTCACAGAATGCTTCTGTGTAGTTTATATTTGAATATATTCCTTTTTCCACTACTACGCTCTTAGCGCTCCAAATGTCCAGTTGCATTTTCTACAGAAAGAGTGTTCAGATCTGCTCAATCAAAAGTATGTTTTAACTCTGTTAGCTGAATGCACAGATCAGAAAGGAGTTTCACCGAATGATTCTGTGTAGTTTATATTTGAAGACATTCCTTTTTCCACTATTACCCTCTTAGCGCTCCGAATCTCCACTTGCATTTACTACAAAAAGAGTGTTTCATAACTGCTCAATCAAAAATATGTTTTATCTCTGTTAACTGAATTTACAGATCAGAAATAAGTTTCACAGAATGCATCTGTGTAGTTTTTATTTGAAGATATTATTTTTCCCAATGTAGGCCTCTTAGCGCTTAGCATGTCCACTTGCATTTTCTACAGAAAGAGTGTTCAGAACTGCGCAATCAAAAGTATGGTTTAACTCTGTTAGCTTAATGATCATATCAGAAATAAGTTTCACACAATGCTTCTGTGTAGTTTTCATTTGAAGATATTATTTTTCCCAATATAGGCCTCTTAGCGCTCAGAATGTCCAATTGCAGTTTCTACAGAAAGAGTGTTCTGAACTGCGCAATCAAAAGTATGGTTTAACTCTGTTAGCTGAATGCACATATCAGAAATAAGTTTCAAACAATGCTTCTGTGTAATTTTTATTTGAAGATATTATTTTTCCCAATATAGGCCTCTTAGCGCTCAGAATGTCCAATTGCAGTTTCTACAGAAAGAGTGTTTCAGAACGGCTGAATCAAATGTAAGGTTCAACTCTCTTAGTTGAATGCACAGAACAGAAAGAGGTTTCACTGAATGCTTCTGTGTAGTATTTAGTTGAAGATACTGCTTTTTGGACTATTACACACTTAGCGCTCCGAATATCCACTGGTAGTTTCTACAAAAAGAGTGTTTCAGAACTGATCCTTCAAAAGTAAGGCTCAACTCTGTTATTTGAATGCGGAGAACAGAGGGGGTTTCAGAGAATGCTTCTGTGTAGTTTTTAATTGGAGATATTCCTTTTTCCTCTATTACAATCTTAGCGCTCCGAATGTCCACTTGCATTTTCAACAAAAAGAGTATTTCATAACTGCTCAATTAAAAATATGGTTTAGCTCTGTTAACGGAATTTACAGATCAGAAATAAGTTTCACAGAATGCATCTGTGTTGTTTTTATTTGAAGATATTCTTTTTCCCAGTGTAGGCCTCTTAGCGCTTAGAATGTCCAATTGCAGTTTCTACAAAAAGAGTGTTTCAGAACGGCTCAATCAAAAGTAAGGTTCAACTCTGTTAGTTGAATGCACAGAACAGAAAGAAGTTTCACAGAATGCTACTGTGTAGTTTATATTTGAATATATTCCTTTTTCCACTATTACCCTCTTAGCGCTCCGAATGTCCACTTGCATTTTCTACAGAAAGAATGTTCGGAACTGCGCAATCAAAAGTATGGTTTAACTCTGTTAGCTGAATGCACACATCAGAAATAAGTTTCACACAATGCTTCGGTGTAGTTTTTATTTGAAGATATTTTTTTTCCCAATATAGTCCTCTTAGCGCTCAGAATGTCCAATTGCAGTTTCTACAGAAAGAGTGTTCCCGAACGGCTCAATCAAAAGTAAGGTTCAACTCTGTTAGCTGAATGCACAGAACAGAAAGTTGTTTCATACAATGCTTCTGTGTAGTTTATATTTGAACATATTCTTTTTTCCACTATTACCCACTTAGTGCTACGAAAGTCCAGTTGCATTTTCTACAGACAGAGTGTTTCAAAACAGCTCAATCAAAAGTATGGTTTAACTCTGTTAGCTGAATGCTCAGATCAGTAAGAAGTTTCACAGAATGCTTCTGTGTAGTTTATATTTGAATATATTCCTTTTTCCACTACTACCCTCTTAGCGCTCCAAATGTCCAGTTGCATTTTCTACAGAAAGAGTGTTCAGATCTGCTCTATCAAAAGTATGGTTTAACTCTGTTACCTGAATGCACAGATCAGAAAGAAGTTTCACAGAATGATTCTGTGTAGTTTATATTTGAAGACATTCCTTTTTCCACTATTACCCTCTTAGCGCTCCGAATCTCCACTTGCATTTTCTACAGAAAGAGTGTTTCAGAACGGCTCAAGCAAAACTAAGGTTCAAATCTTTTAGATGAATGAACAGAACAGAAAGAAGTTTCACAGAATGCTTCTGTGTAGTTTTTATTTGTAGATATTCTTTTTCCCAATATAGGCCTCTTAGCGCTCAGAATGTCCAATTGCAGTTTCTACAGAAAGAGTGTTTCAGAACGGCTCAATCAAAAGTAAGGTTCAACCCTGGTAGTTAAATGCACAGAACAGAAGGAAGTTTCACAGAATGCTTCTGTGTAGTTTATATTTGAAGACATTCCTTTTTCCACTATTACCCTCTTAGCGCTCCGAATCTCCACTTGCATTTTCTACAAAAAGAGTGTTTCATAACTGCTCAGTCAAAAATATGTTTTATCTCTGTTAACTGAATTTACAGATCAGAAATAAGTTTCACAGAATGCATCTGTGTAGTTTTTATTTGAAGATATTCTTTTTCCCAATGTAGGCCTCTTAGCGCTTAGCATGTCCAATTGCAGTTTCTACAGAAAGAGTGTTTCAGAACGGCTCAATCAAAAGTAAGGTTCAACTCTGTTAGTTGAATGCACAGAACAGAAAGAATTTTCACAGAATGCTACTGTGTAGTTTATATTTGAATATATTCCTTTTTCCACTATTACCCTCTTAGCGCTCCGAATGTCCACTTGCATTTTCTACAGAAAGAGTGTTCAGAACTGCGCAATCAAAAGTATGGTTTAACTCTGTTAGCTTAATGATCATATCAGAAATAAGTTTCACACAATGCTTCTGTGTAGTTTTCATTTGAAGATATTATTTTTCCCAATATAGGCCTCTTAGCGCTCAGAATGTCCAATTGCAGTTTCTACAGAAAGAGTGTTCTGAACTGCGCAATCAAAAGTATGGTTTAACTCTGTTAGCTAAATGCACATATCAGAAATAAGTTTCAAACAATGCTTCTGTGTAATTTTTATTTGAAGATATTATTTTTCCCAATATAGGCCTCTTAGCGCTCAGAATGTCCAATTGCAGTTTTTACAGAAAGAGTGTTTCAGAACGGCTGAATCAAATGTAGGGTTCAACTCTCTTAGTTGAATGCACAGAACAGAAAGAAGTTTCACTGAATGCTTCTGTGTAGTATTTAGTTGAAGATACTGCTTTTTGGACTATTACACACTTAGCGCTCCGAATATCCACTGGTAGTTTCTACACAAAGAGTGTTTCAGAACTGATCCTTCAAAAGTAAGGCTCAACTCTGTTATTTGAATGCGGAGAACAGAGGGGGTTTCAGAGAATGCTTCTGTGTAGTTTTTAATTGGAGATATTCCTTTTTCCTCTATTACAATCTTAGCGCTCCGAATGTCCACTTGCATTTTCAACAAAAAGAGTATTTCATAACTGCTCAATTAAAAATACGGTTTAGCTCTGTTAACTGAATTTACAGATCAGAAATAAGTTTCACAGAATGCATCTGTGTTGTTTTTATTTGAAGATATTCTTTTTCCCAGTGTAGGCCTCTTAGCGCTTAGAATGTCCAATTGCAGTTTCTACAAAAAGAGTGTTTCAGAACGGCTCAATCAAAAGTAAGGTTCAACTCTGTTAGTTGAATGCACAGAACAGAAAGAAGTTTCACAGAATGCTACTGTGTAGTTTATATTTGAATATATTCCTTTTTCCACTATTACCCTCTTAGCGCTCCGAATGTCCACTTGCATTTTCTACAGAAAGAATGTTCGGAACTGCGCAATCAAAAGTATGGTTTAACTCTGTTAGCTGAATGCACACATCAGAAATAAGTTTCACACAATGCTTCGGTGTAGTTTTTATTTGAAGATATTTTTTTTCCCAATATAGTCCTCTTAGCGCTCAGAATGTCCAATTGCAGTTTCTACAGAAAGAGTGTTCCCGAACGGCTCAATCAAAAGTAAGGTTCAACTCTGTTAGCTGAATGCACAGAACAGAAAGTTGTTTCATACAATGCTTCTGTGTAGTTTATATTTGAACATATTCTTTTTTCCACTATTACCCACTTAGTGCTACGAAAGTCCAGTTGCATTTTCTACAGACAGAGTGTTTCAAAACAGCTCAATCAAAAGTATGGTTTAACTCTGTTAGCTGAATGCTCAGATCAGAAAGAAGTTTCACAGAATGCTTCTGTGTAGTTTATATTTGAATATATTCCTTTTTCCACTACTACCCTCTTAGCGCTCCAAATGTCCAGTTGCATTTTCTACAGAAAGAGTGTTCAGATCTGCTCTATCAAAAGTATGGTTTAACTCTGTTACCTGAATGCACAGATCAGAAAGAAGTTTCACAGAATGATTCTGTGTAGTTTATATTTGAAGACATTCCTTTTTCCACTATTACCCTCTTAGCGCACCGAATCTCCACTTGCATTTTCTACAGAAAGAGTGTTTCAGAACGGCTCAAGCAAAACTAAGGTTCAAATCTTTTAGATGAATGAACAGAACAGAAAGAAGTTTCACAGAATGCTTCTGTGTAGTTTTTATTTGTAGATATTCTTTTTCCCAATATAGGCCTCTTAGCGCTCAGAATGTCCAATTGCAGTTTCTACAGAAAGAGTGTTTCAGAACGGCTCAATCAAAAGTAAGGTTCAACCCTGGTAGTTAAATGCACAGAACAGAAGGAAGTTTCACAGAATGCTTCTGTGTAGTTTATATTTGAAGACATTCCTTTTTCCACTATTACCCTCTTAGCGCTCCGAATCTCCACTTGCATTTTCTACAAAAAGAGTGTTTCATAACTGCTCAATCAAAAATATGTTTTATCTCTGTTAACTGAATTTACAGATCAGAAATAAGTTTCACAGAATGCATCTGTGTAGTTTTTATTTGAAGATATTCTTTTTCCCAATGTAGGCCTCTTAGCGCTTAGCATGTCCAATTGCAGTTTCTACAGAAAGAGTGTTTCAGAACGGCTCAATCAAAAGTAAGGTTCAACTCTGTTAGTTGAATGCACAGAACAGAAAGAATTTTCACAGAATGCTACTGTGTAGTTTATATTTGAATATATTCCTTTTTCCACTATTACCCTCTTAGCGCTCCGAATGTCCACTTGCATTTTCTACAGAAAGAATGTTCGGAACTGCGCAATCAAAAGTATGGTTTAACTCTGTTAGCTGAATGCACACATCAGAAATAAGTTTCACACAATGCTTCTGTGTAGTTTTTATTTGAAGATATTTTTTTTCCCAGTATAGGCCTCTTAGCGCTCAGAATGTCCAATTGCAGTTTCTACAGAAAGAGTGTTCCCGAACGGCTCAATCAAAAGTAAGGTTCAACTCTGTTAGCTGAATGCACAGAACAGAAAGTTGTTTCATACAATGCTTCTGTGTAGTTTATATTTGAACATATTCTTTTTTCCACTATTACCCACTTAGTGCTACGAAAGTCCAGTTGCATTTTCTACAGACAGAGTGTTTCAAAACAGCTCAATCAAAAGTATGGTTTAACTCTGTTAACTGAATGCTCAGATCAGAAAGAAGTTTCACAGAATGCTTCTGTGTAGTTTATATTTGAATATATTCCTTTTTCCACTACTACCCTCTTAGCGCTCCAAATGTCCAGTTGCATTTTCTACAGAAAGAGTGTTCAGATCTGCTCTATCAAAAGTATGGTTTAACTCTGTTACCTGAATGCACAGATCAGAAAGAAGTTTCACAGAATGATTCTGTGTAGTTTATATTTGGAGACATTCCTTTTTCCACTATTACCCTCTTAGCGCTCCGAATGTCCACTTGCATTTTCTACAGAAAGAGTGTTCTGAACTGCGCAATCAAAAGTATGGTTTAACTCTGTTAGCTGAATGCACATATCAGAAATAAGTTTCACAGAATTCTTTTGTGTAGTTTTTATTTGAAGATATTCCTTTTTCCAATATAGGACTCTTAGCGTTCAGAATTTCCAATTGCAGTATCTACAGAAAGAGAGTTTCAGAACTGGTCAATCAAAAGTAAGGTTCAATATTGTTAGTTGAATGCAAGGAACAGAAAGAAGTTCTACAGAATGCTTCTGTGTAGTTTATATTTGAAGATATTCCTTTTTCCTCTATTACCCTCTTAGCGCTCCGAATCACCACTTGCATTTTCTACAGAAAGAGTGTTTCAGAACGGCTCAATCAAAAGTAAGGTTCAACTCTTTTAGTTGAATGCACAGAAAAGAAAGAAGTTTCACAGAATGCTTCTGTTTAGTATTTAGTTGAAGATATTCCTTTTTCGACTATTACCCTCTTAGCGTTCCGAATGTCCACTGGCAGTTTCTACACAAAGAGTGTCTCAGAACAGCTCCTTCAAAAGTAAGGCTGAACTCTGTTAGTTTAATGCAGAGAACAGAAAGGAGTTTCAGAGAATGCTTCTGTGTAGTTTTTATTTGGGGATATTCCTTTTTCCACTATTACAATCTTAGCGCTCCTAATGTCCACTTGCATTTCCTACAGAAACAGTGTTTAATAACTGCTCAATCAAAAGTATGGTTTAACTATGTTAGCTGAATGCACAGATCAGAAATAAGTTTCACAGAATTCTTCTGAGTAGTTTTTATTTGGAGATATTCTTTTTCCCAATATAGGCCACTTAGCGCTCAGAATGTCCAATTGCAGTTTCTACAGAATGAGTGTTTCAGGACGGCTCAATCAAAAGTAAGGTTCAACTCTGTTAGTTGAATGCACAGAACAGAAAGAAGTTTCACAGAATTCTTCTGTGTAGTTTATATTTGAATATATTCCTTTTTCCTGTATTACCTTCTTAGTGCTCCGAATGTCCACTTGCATTTTCTTCAGAAAGAGTGTTCATAATGGCTCAATCAAAAGTATGGTTTTACTCTGTTAGTTGAATGCACATATCAGAAATAAGTTTCACAGAATGCTTCTGTGTAGTATTTAGCTGAAGATATTCCTTTTTCGACTTTTATCCTCTTAGCTCTCCGAATGTCCAATTTCAGTTTCTACACAAAGAGTGTTTCGGAACTGCTCCTTCAAAAGTAAGGCTCAACTCTGTTAGTTGAATGCAGAGAACAGAAAGAAGTTGCAGAGAACAGAAAGAAATTTCACAGAATGCTTCTGTTTACTTTATATTTGAATATATTCCTTTTTCCACTACTACCCTCTTAGCGCTGCAAATGTCCAGTTGCATTTTCTACAGAAAGAGTGTTCAGAACTGCTCAATCAAAAGTACGGTTTATCTCTGTTAGCTGAATGCACAGATCAGAAAGATGTTTCACAGAATGATTCTGTGTAGTTTATATTTGAAGATATTCCTTTCTGTTCTCTGCATTAAAATCAATCAAAAAATTATATTGAAATTGAAATACTGAATTTTATACTAAAGACAAGGCATACAACTGAAAATGAAATTTTCCAGGTGAAAATTTCCAAATCATAAATATGTAGGGACAAAAAACTTTATTTATAAAGAAAAAGATAATTCTAATTAATTGATGATTCAAAGGTTTACAACTTTAAAAGTAAATATTATCTTTGAAGTAAAGTCCATTTAAATTATTTATGCCGCCAAAATTTTAGTAATTGTATATGTATATCATGTAAACTTTTTCGAGAAAGATGGAATTGGAAATGTGAGAGTATTATGCGGAAAAAATCACCTAAAGGAAAAAATTATCTCCTCATGAAATATTACTTTAGCCACTTTGACAGGTGTAGGTAAAAGAACACTTAATGCACATCAATATGATTAGGAGATGCGCGCTTAGAAATACGTTATCATTGAAAAGAGAATTGTATTATCAGGTTTGCAGGGGCCCTTCTTATCCTTCATATTTATGTATCTTTGTCATCTATAGAAAGATTATAAGAATTTTAAAAATAGCTGATAGTTAAGAAACATCACCATAACACTGTGCTGAATGCATAATAAAACATTTCCCTTCTCTCTAAAAGCCTTTTAAAATTATGTACCATAATCAGTATGGCCAGCAGAGGGTCATTTCCATGTTCAAGTTCCTCTGTTTCTCGAGGGTGAGAATCCTTCTATAGTCTTCTGAGGGTGACACTGTAGTGTTTTCTTAGCCTGATTATTTTTATCTATTTTTTCCGATCCTTTCCTTTGTATATTTACATTTTACATATTGAAAGTTATTTTTTCAAATATTTTATTTGCAAATTTACAAAGTACAACGACTGTACATTAAAATAACTTATTTATGCCATATGGAAGATTAAATATAATTTTACAATATCTAATATTGATTGTTTAGTTTCTAATCATTGATACTTGACATGATTTTTCCCAGCATACCTCAAAATATTCTTCAAAATCCTGCGAATTAATTCCTGTAACACTTCTGAGGTGTATTAATAAGCTAGAGATGTAAAGAAGATTTGCAGAGAAAATTAGGTTCCCAAATTAGAAATTTTGTCCCACTATCGACTAGAAACCTCTTGAAATGATCAAAAACAATAATAATGCATGTCATAGAGGAAAACCAATAAGGCTGCTGCAGCATGACTACCTCTGTGACCTCATACAAGTTACGTGTGGGTCCCTACTTCTGTGACCTCAGACAAGTTACGTGTGGGTCCGCACTTATTTTCTTCATCTCTAATAAATATTTGACAAATCTCATTTTCAAAAGTCTTTTAAGGCCTATCCACCTTTATTTTTCAGATGGAGTTTTGCTCTCATTGCCCAGGCTGCAGTGCAATGTCATGGTCTCGGCTCACACAACCTCCGACTCCCGGGTTCATGTGATTCTCCTGCCTCCACCTCCTGAGTAGCTGGGATTACAGGTGCGCAACACAACGCCCAGCTAATTTTTTGTATTTTTAGTAGAGATGGGGTTTCACCATGTTGGTCAGGCTGGTCTTGAACTCCCGACCTCAGGTGATCTGCATGCCTCGGCCTCTCAAAGTGCTGGGATTACAGGCATGAGCAACCGCGGCCTGTGAGGGCTTTCTACTTTTAAGATGTCAGGACGTATAGCCTGGGAGGTAAATGGTAGTATATATATATATATGTATATATATATATACACACACACACTGTATATATATACATATATACGGTATATTATACTATATATACATATATACTGAATATTATACTCTATATATACATATCTACTGTATATTATATGTATATATATATATATACACATACACACATACACACATACACACATGAGACAGAGAGAAGAGATAGACAATTTCATGTGAAAATATAAACTGTTAACATAATATTTTGCTTCTCTGAGGAATATTTAGCATTGTTCTCAATCTTCTCTGCAGAATTTAAGCATTTTTCTCAGAACTCACCAGATAGAATGAGGGAGGGGCCATATGATACGAGCCAGAGATGAAGGGAGAACAATAGAGAGGGTGCTTTGGGAAACATAGTACAGTAAGGCTAGGGAATACTTCTCTCCAACAAAAAGACCAAGGTCACAGCTGTATCTCTTCAGAAGCCAAACTTTCTTTTAAAATGTCAATTTCCATCTATTTCTTGCTTCACAGACATTCCATTCATTGCTGGATTTCAAATAAAGCCTTTCCATGTGCAACCTTTCTATAGAAAAAGAGAAATATGGGGGACAGTACAGTCTAAGAAGTGATTAAGAATATCTAGTGGACTTTCCCAGACTGTAAATCTTTACATATATCTGAGCCTAATGAGGTGATTTATTGTGCTATAATGCACAGTGAACTATACAGATGCTTCTTTTTGATCATGCTGCAGAATGGAACTAAATACTAAATACCAAATAGCACTCCCATGATTCTTATACATGTCATTCATATGGCATATTTATGCTTTTTTATATAGCAATTCTTATTCTTAGCTCTTAGGCAATTACGGAATCTTTTTGTCATTTTAATAATCATGCTCCATTTGAGTTATGCAAGGTAGAAATTCTAAGTAGAAAATCTTGTTTTTATTGAAAGTTTTTAGTAAACATTTTGGAAAAAGTCTGTTTTTTGATGCTACTTCTGCACGCTTTCTCAACATGATATTACTTGGTATTGTCCTTATTAACCATAGTACACCATATTCTGCAAATGTTAGAGAGGGTTAAAAATCAGTCATGTATAAGTAAAGCTAATGAAATAGAAAGGAAACCATATTTAGGAAATGGAAGGCAGAAGCAAATGTATTAACCGTGAGTTAGAAACGGTTTAGTCTTTGGAATGAAGCAGCAAGAGTTTAAAAATCTGGTTTGTGATTCACTAGCTTTGTGACCTTGGAGAATTACTTCAGATTTCTGAGTATCAGTTTAGTAGGTGATATCAATTGCAACTTCGCAGAAATATCACAAGTATTAAATAAAGGACTTAGTATCTGGGAGAGCATAGAAAATTACTAATAGTTACATTTTTGTTAATATTACCGTTATTATTATCATACGTATAGTATTTTCTTTCACTGACAATGCATTTAGGACATAAGGAGAACTATAGAACAGTGCTTCTCCAACTTAAATGCAGAGCATGAATCACCTGGAGTTTTGTCAAAATGCGAATTCTGACTCAGTAGCCCTGCAAACTAAGGAAATCTTGATAATGCTGGTGCTGCTAGTTCACCAACAGACCACACGTTTTGCAACAGCTATATAGAATGTCCTGTTTCTTTTTTTAATCACAAAACATGGCAAGCTCTAAAATAAAGCAGAATAACAGATTTAAATGTTAATACTCATGTCCTCAATTTATAATTTCTCCCTCCCTAACAATGGTATAATTCTGATTAAAAATTAGCAAAGAAAAAAATGGAAATTAATCTTCCTATGTTTATTCTTTTAACAAATTCTGTGTGATTACTACTGGGTTACTTGCTGTAGGAAATAGAAAAATTGCTTTGACATAGATCCTCAAGAATCTGTCCCACTACAAGCTTATTTTTGTAGGAAGCTAAAAGATTTATATAAATAACCGTAATTAAAGAGACAAATGAAGAAGTGCAATGAAAGACGTAGGGAAAGTGCTAGAGGAGTTCGGGGTGGAGGAAAATTATCCTATAATAATATCTATGCGTAACATTATGCTATCTTCCCTAACCAGCGCTTGACCAGATTGTCACAGTGAACTTTGGTCCTTTCTTATATCTTAGTTTTGGTTCCCACATCCTTCTGTTTGGGGAAGTTCTTGTTTTCCTCATGTAATGACAACAACACTTAAACAATGTATACTAGATAAAAGGAACTATATTGCTTGCTTTATTTACATAGTTAATTTAATTTGTACAATGAACTATGAAGTAATCAGCATTATTTCCTTCATTTTACATATGAGAAAATGGAGAATCAGCGACATTGAATCATCTCAAGTTTCTAAAATATCCACTCTCACCAGGCTGTTTACCCTGTTTTTGTCTGTATGCTGCTATAACAAAATGCCACAGATTGAGTAATTCATAAAAAACAGAAATGTATTTCTCACAGTTCTGGGGCTGAGAAGTCCGAAATCAAGGCAGTGGAGATTTGGCAGTTGGTCCCGAGGTGGCACCTTCTTGCTTCGTCTTCACGTGACAAAAGTGGGCAAAAACGGACAATGTAACGACATGGCAGAAGAGACTGAGGAGCCCGGCATTCCTCTAAAGCATCTTTTACGAGGACGTTTATCTCATTCATGAGGGTGGATCCTTCTTCACTTAATCACTTAACCAAAAGCCCCATCTCTTGATGTCATTGTCCTGGGATTTTAGTTTCAACATACAAACTTTGGATGGGCACATAGGTTCAAATCATAGCACCCTCCAAATTATAATGCCTCTCTCATGCCTGTTCTCCTTGAAGTACCCTCTGGTTTTGCTCTCTTCATTCTTGCCATCACAGTTAACCCTTCAGTTCCATTTCTTTAAGTAATCTCTAAATTTGTAAGATGGTTCCATCTTTTTTTTTTGTATATGGCAGTCTCTCAAACATATTTGTCATATGAACTAAGCAGGTAAATATGTAAATGCCAGCTAAATTTTAGTGAATGATATAATGGCCTAAAGTTGTATCTACCCTTCAGCCAAATATATTTACTTTTAGTAGCAATCTCCTGTCATATACAAAGTCACGACTCTAGGGGTAAACATTTTAGCCTGTGGGTAAGATGTAAAGCAGTGGTATGTTATAGTGACAACTCACTGTCATAGCACTGGGACATGCTCCTCTATCTGCTACAAATTGAATCAACAAAATATATATGATTTTGTCAGATTTAAATGTATGCTCCTGTTAGTAAAATAAAAGTATGGGAAAACTTTACGGAGTAGATTTAATAGAAATGTTTTCCTGAGTTATCTGCCTTCTTTATTTTTATGTTATGCTTTAAGTCTATGGTCAATGTATAGAGCTATGATTGATGTGCTTTTCCAATTCTGTTCAGATCAGACAGGTTAATTTTCTTCTTTTAAATCTTCTTGAATTTTGTCTAACACTTTTTGTTCCAATTTCTTACTAGATTATACTCCCTTCCCTAACTGCTTCATGATTACTTATACACAAACAATATTATGATATTGACACATTGAATTCATTTTAGGTGATGATTTTGGTCATAAACATGAGCAGGTTGTGAAGTGTTTCAGCCATCCCAGGGCATGGCTGTGAGTCCCTTGTCTAATGTTTCAAAAAAATCTTGAATTTGTGATGATGCTGTGATGGTCCCTCAGATATTCTTACACACATCTTTGCCCCTTGTTCCCTCTAACTTTCCTCTTCTGATAAAAAAGCAAACACTGCCAAGCTCAAATGGAATTACATTTGGATGCAAGTGTCACTATGCAATGGTTGCCAATAAAAGTACACAAGGAATTTCATTATGGTGAATTAAAGGCAAACAGACTTCAGAGAAATGAGCACGAACATGAAAATGGCGCATGGTACGCGGATCTCACTGGAAAGTCATTCGGTACACAATGTTTTCACTAGAAAAATCCATTAGCTTTAGCTAGAAATTGAAATTACTTTGTAGGAAATCAGAATAAAATATGTGAAAACATTATATTCTGTGCAAGATTAATACCACGCCTGGTGTTGAAAGGTTTGTGGTCTTGCTTCGACGATGCTAAAAGGTCAGAAACCACAAAGATGCATATGTGTTGTCGTTTGCACAGTTACTAATTTTTCTCATTATTTCCATAATGCGATGTGCTGTTTCAACAGAGAAACCCTCTGGAGAGTGGCTTGCACTGTTTTCAGGCAGCTCTTTTGCTTTCATGTTTTGGCCTTGGCCAGGGAATTCAGACAGACTTTTCAGTTATTTTCGACAAGAATGTATTCATTGATTGTTTTAAATAATAATAAATAGATTTTAAAATTACTGTACATTACTGCACTTTAAACGCCATGAGGTCAAGGACTCTAAAGTCTGGACATCATTGTATACCCTACATCTTGCACAAGG
Organism: Symphalangus syndactylus; assembly: GCF_028878055.3. Taxonomy (NCBI): domain Eukaryota; kingdom Metazoa; phylum Chordata; class Mammalia; order Primates; family Hylobatidae; genus Symphalangus; species Symphalangus syndactylus. The sequence continues at coordinate 159,777,944 of NC_072447.2, read as the reverse complement.
TTTAGAAAAAATGGCATGGACACCTATTTTTTGAATCAATAAATGAATACATAAAAGAATTCCAAACTCTAGTCCAAGGTTTTAGATTAATAATGTATTAAAATGCGTAAAATTTATAGACAAAACTCTTCTTATTTAGAAGTTTATTCTTTAGTTGGAGAGATAAAATATATGCACATAAAAGCTTAAGGAAAAATAAAAAGGGTTTTGAAGTACTTACTATGTGAAAAATTTAGCATAAATCTTACATCCATTTATTTAACACATTTTATACGTTGCATTATTTATATATAGTGCTGATTGGTAGAATTCATATGTGAACGGAACTATAAAAATTTTGAGGATAAGCACTAGAAACACAGAATAAATAGAGTGTTAACATGCAAAACACAGAAATACGTCAATTGACTAGGTGAAAGAAAAGATTTCTGGTTCCATGTACACTGATTATTGAGGGATGAGTATGACATTATTATGCCAGAATCAATAAATATTTTAAATAGGGAGAAAACTATAATTATATATCTTTGTGTTCAACAGGAGTAGCAGTACTGATAAAGTAGAAGTTTGTTATACCTTTTTTATAGTCTTTTAAAGTTGTTTATAAATAAAATCTACTCTTAGTTAATTAATGGTTGATGTTCATTGAAGTGTTTTCAAATTTTTGACCTCTGAATTGCCTTGTACATATGGAGAAATAAAGCTTGCCTAGCATAATTTCTTGAGTGGAGAATGAATGATCTGGATAGATTTGTTGACAATATGTCTGTACTTATTTTATTAATTCTTTAATCTTCATGAAGAAAAATATAAAAGTCATATTCTAGTATTTTATACCATGGAAAAAATGTCTTATCCTTTTCCTAAGGAAAAATACATCATGACACAAAAGTAAAGTTAATTAAATTACTTACTTTATTAATTAACTGTCTATTATTTCTATGGGTTGAAGTAAATTTGATACTCAATGCTATTTAATCTAATTCTAAAAGCTTGAATGAGTAATGATTTTTTCATGTAAGGTTAGTTGAAATAAATTATCACTGATTTTCAGATTTAATATTAATTAGCTATTGCATATTCTTAATGGGAAATAAGTGTTTAAAAAGCCCTTTTTGGTTGCGAAAAGACCACGCCCATTGTAGACTTCTTAGAATACATCACATCTGGCCTCCTTTTTAGAGTGGGGAATTCAACTCATAAGTGGCTGGACATTGATTCTGAACATTTTGAACATTATTTGCCTGTCTTCACTCATACTGGTTGCTGTTCTTTTATAAGTAATCACCATGTTTAGCATGCACTTGAACTATTGTTACTTAGGGTGCTTGACTATTTACAAGTCTCACTAGGATTCTAGGTATTCATTAGTCTCGTGGTGTGTATTTGCTGATGGTCCTATTATCTTTGTTGGTTCAGTTACACAGTACCATCCAAGATGCTGCAACACATTATACACAGGCTATGGGTTGTGGGAGCTACAGATTTCAGTTATTATTTAGGCTCAGAAACTTAGAATCTCTGCAAGGTTGGACATGATCCTTAGTCTTGTTTTAAGACCGTCTTGTTTTAAAAGTTAAACCCAAATTCTTAAAATATAGAATAGGGGTGCTAGTAGTGCTCACAGAATTGTAGTAAAGATCAGCTGGGAAAGAAGAGCCTATTAAACAGAGCCTGGTATTTAATAAGTATCAGCTGCCTTCAATTAGGAATCTGTGTTGTCATGATTAGAAGATTGCTGGTTTATTTTACAGATCTGTAAGTATAGCCAAAATATGTCAAAATAACCACCAGAAAGAATCATATACCGTCCCTTGAACATTTCATCCCTAGAATCTAGCCAGATTAGCATCTCTATACTGGCAATACTGTTAACACAGATTGTGCTCAAACCCCTCATTGACTTTTCAGCACCTGTAAATTACTGGAGATTTAGGAAGAAGTCTGGGGTTATGGCTTAGTTAAGCTGAGTGGCCAGAAAGTGTGAGATGCTGGATGCCTCCTCCAGTTCATTTCTCCAGCGGCCGCACCAGGCGTATCCATAGCTCCGCTCCCGGGAGCTCGTCTCCGGCGTGGGGTGTGTGCGCACCCCTGGCCGGGCGGAGCCTGGAGCCTACTCATTAGCAGCGCGGGCAGCTCGTGCGCCCGCAGGAGGGAGGCGGAAGCACAGCCCTGAGCCGCCAGCAGGAGGAGGGAGCGCGGCGGCTGCAGGCAGGGGAGGGAGAGGAAAGAACGGAGGGACGGTTCCCGGACAGAGCGGGAGGAATCGGGGAGCGGCCAGTCCAGGGGGAGCTGCTCCGCTGCGCTGCGCTCGTTATTCACAGGACGCGGCGGCGCTTCCCGGGGCCGCTTCCCGGTCCCCTGGGTGGAGGCTGCCATCTAAACCTGACTCCAGGTGAGTTCCCCAAAGAGGCGAAGCGAGGGGTCTCGAACCAGAGACTTGGAACTGGCGAGGCTGCTCGGCTCCCCAAGCGCTGCTGCCTTGACATTTCCCGATTCACGGGAGGTTTTGGGGGCGGCTGCACAGGCTGGAGGGGCGGATGGGCGGTTGCGATCCTCAGCCGGCGTGGGGGCGTTCGGGAGGAATTAGCTTCAGTGAACGGGGTTTTAGGAGATGTCCGCAAGGCACGCGCTATGTACGCGTTTCTAGACGAGCTTTTGAGACAGAAATTTGGCTTCCCGGATGCCCGTTTTGGCCTTCTGTCCTTCCTTTTGCTTGCCTCATGCCCAATTTTCCAAGCCGAGGAAAGGACTGGAAGGGCGTGGAAGTAGGAGGTCTGGGCACAGCATTCGGCAGGGCAGCCCTGGTCTCCAAGTTTGGGGGTGGGGGGTGGGACTCTTTTCCTTTCAGCCTAATTTACCAGGGGAAAACCCGCAGAGCACCTTGAGGTGCCTTTGCTCCGCACCCTCCATAAGCTTATTAGAGGGAACTTGAGGCTCGCTAGACAACCTGTGACAGGTGACGGCAATTTAGCTTAAAAGCCATGTTGGTTCACTTCGTCTCCTCTTTATCCTTTGTTGCAAAATTGATACCTTTTTGGATTTCTTTAACAGCACAAAGTTTAAGTGGCCGGCTGACAGGAAATATTTCTTTTGAAAATGCTATGAGAAAAGTGATGAGTTAACGTTGAGAGAAAGGCAACTTTATTTTCTCGGAAGAACTTTGGGGAAAGAGATTGATAGGGAAATTCTGGGCATGAAATTATGGACATTTCCCACAGAACTTCCTTCATTTATTTATTTTTTTACATTTCCTTCATTTTTTTTTTAATCGTGTGTGTGTGTATCAGAGAGACAAAATTCGTTGGAGGTATTAGGACTTTATTTGGTTTAGAAGTTTCTTTCTTACTAATAGCACTAATTTGTGATCTTCATGATTATAAGAATTTACTAAGTGTTTTGCTTTTAGGTGTTTTGGGTCTGTTTTTTAAAAAAATTCAATACTTACTTTGTGGGCCTTGCTGAATACCTCTCAATAAAATCGGTGGGCATACAGTTAGTGACATGACCCCTGTGGATTTAATAGCAGGTAAGTATACAAATGATAAGTTTAGGAAATAAATGTCAGAATCAACATTTAGGTGTGAAATTGAAATATCTTTCAAATATTTACCAAACTCTCTTATAGGATCCAATGTCATTTTATGGTCAAGAGAGCTTAAAGGTTTCTCAGATTGAGATATATGTATCTACTTTGTTAATCCAAATGTAATGTTTTATTTTGTTCTTTAATGACTGTTTGAATTCAACAAATAAAACTTGCATATTTAATGTAAGGTTCTTTCACATATATTACTTCTCCAATTTTTAATATAAATTTAAGGAGAAAAGCAATATTCCATTTTGTAGATGAAGAGACTGTGTCACAGAAGTATTACTTTACCTAGATTTCTGTAATTATTATGTTATAAACTTAGAAATTACATATTATTCTGGAACATATAAAATATATGAATGTTATAAACCATAAGAATTCAGACCTATGCTATTTAACTTCAAGTTTAGTTCTTTACCCAAACAATTGCATGACTACATTGAGACTACTGAAGTAATTATATATGAACACGCTATACGAAAAAATACTTAAAACATTTCTTATTTTTGTCGTTTCTCTTTGATATAAAATATACTATAATTTAATGGAGTTATATTCCATATTTAGATGCTCCTAACTTCCAAATAACACCTAAACTCCTAAAAACTGACCTGTGTCCTTCTTAATAGAAGTGGCTTGACCGGGAGACCCAATTTTTACTAAGAATATTCTTGGGATAATTTATGTCTTATAATCAAGATAAAGACAGGCCACATTTAGTTGTATTTTTAAACCACTTAGTGTGAAGTTGCAACGCAGACATAACTTGCTTTCAGGCTACACTGCCAGCTTTGCAGTGAATAGTCTTTAAGATTCCGTGGAAACATTGGCAGATATAGCTAATGTCTATCTGATGTAGGATTTATGAGAAAAGGAGAGGTAGAAACTGAATGCTCTTATATTTCATATGTGACCACATTCATAAAACTTTATTGATAAGTACTTTGTTGTCTGACACGGGCTGATACAAATAGGCTTCTTCAAGAGTTGAGGAAGAAAACTAAATCCCTATAATACAGCCTTTTTCCTCCTTTTCTTTCTTAAGAGGTAATAGTTGATCCTAGCTTTTGTGTGTCTATGCATGCTCAATACAGTTAGGGGTATAAGGAGAAGTTAAGCAAGAATATTGAATGCTAGCTAGGAAAGTTTTTGGAGTCTCAAATACTTTGGAACGATTTTTCACATTATATACATAAAATTCCTAGTTACATTTGGGAACTAAGTATATTATACACAACTTTGCATCTGATCACAGGATTCCCTGTACATTTATAGCTCAGGTATTCTGGAAAGAGTCAAGATAATTAGTTTTATGGCTCTTGCCCGTGTGACCTGTTTCTTTCTGGTCCTGATATTAAAAGGATGACTTAAATTTTCTGGAATGTCAAAATTTTCTCTTCCCTTGGATCCTACAAAATACTTCAAGCAGTGTATGTGTGATACTCGCTGTCATTCCAACATTTCCAATCCTCCTGAGAATGCTAAACAATGCCCTAGATTTCTTCCTTTGTAATTCTTTCAGATAGAGGGTTAGCTGAGTTAGGAAGAAAGGAGAGAGGGAGAGAAGAAGAGAGATGACATTTTATCCCTCAGGAAAGAACAAGACCAATTGTATTCCTAATTTAGAAATATTATTCTACAAACATTCCTGAACAAGAGGGCTTTGCATATACATTAAAGCAGAATACCTAGTCAACTTCTATTTATGCCATGTAGTGAAATGGAAGTAAGATGAGCAGGCCGAGATCATTTTTGTTGGAGAACTGAGACCACATGGAATAGGTAACAGAGTTACCCCAACTGGGGGGCAAGAGGACTTGAAAGTTTCCTCCATAAATTTGCAGTTAGTACAGGGCTGCTCCAGTGATCAGAGTCATGAATGCCCTAGAGTGTCTGTATAACCCTGTACACAGGCTGAGACAGCTCTAACGGCCCAGAAAAGCCTCTGGACAGAATCACTGCACCCTTGGACATTGTCCGACCGCATGTATGAGAATAGTGAGTGCTGAGGAGTTGTGGGTAGCTCGGTACAACTCTTGCTAAAGGAGTGTCATCAACATTCATTGCTGAAAGTGAATTTTTTCATTCACATATGTGATGCCTATTAGGTCATGATTTCTTGGATACCAATTTGTACAAGATATGAATTAATTTTTGAACATCCTTTCTTAAAAGTACCATGTTCATATAGTTGCTCATTTTAATATGAGTAGTTCAGATGGGACATAATAGAGTAAGGAAATGATTGAACATCCTAAGATCTAGTGTATATACCTTTGTTCATGATGAGATTCATCCCCTGTCCCCCTTTGTAGTGACACTGATGGCATAAGGAGTATTAGATGAAATTTAATGCAGAAAACAATGGGATATATGAATGGTAGATATGGTTGACAACCACCATTTTCACTGAAGTTGTTTCAAAGCAAAGAAATTTGGGATAAATTCATTTTATTTGCTCCTGAAGGGTAATTAGGAATAAGTAGGAATTGTGAAGAGGCTGTAGTGTTGACATTAAGAGAAGTTTTTGATTCTTAAAATAGGATATATTACACAAGAGTGAACAAACAGAAGATACTGAACAAATATTCTGTCATAAGTAAGTGATGGATTATTCGGACTTGTTGAACTATGTTTTTAAATGTATTATTTAAATATTTAAATATTATTAAAACCTTAAATAATATTTAAATATTATAAAAGTTGTAGAAAATTATGTTTTCAATACAAATATACACTTATAAGCTATATTGTAGATATGGGAGTAAACAATGCAATTTTTTTTAACTGAGTGAAAAATTTAGTTTTTTAAAATTCCAAATGGAGCTAACAGCTTAGTGTGATACATATTTTGAATTTCAAAATTTGTAACCAAATAGGACAAATGTGTTGAACTGTACTTTTCTTGAAGAACCGTGATAAGAATGAGCGGTGAAAAAATTACAGCATACTTACCAGGGATCAAATACTTGCTTAGGGTTAATAAGAAAAATCTCAGCAAACGCTAGAAATGAGGTACACGATCTATCAGAGACCCATGATTAAAGTGGTATCTTGTTAGGTATATGAGCTTGAAAAGAAACGGCATAGCTTGACTTTACCCCAGTTGCTTCTTTTGTAAAACGGGGAGACTAAGAGTGTGGTAACTCAAAATCCTTTGTTAATGATTTTCTTCTTAGAACAGTGCCAGGTCCAATTAGGATTAGATTGCTATTTTTATTATTGATATTTGCCCTAGTTCTGCCTTTTATTGACTGTGTGACATTGGTGAAGATCCCTTTCTGAAGCTTTGTTTCTTACCTACAAGCTGGGAATAGAATACCTGCTATGAAGAGTGGTTGTTAGTACATTAGAAAGGCTGAATATTTGTTTATATAAGGGGCTCAGCGCATGGTAGAAATTTGATAGCATTTTTTGCTTGCCCTCCCATGTATTACTGTGAAGACATCCCACATATTATGTCCAAGTTTTTATTTTCCCCTCAAATGCAATGTCAAGCACAAAACATTCCCATCTCCCAATTCTCTTCTGATGTTCTACAACCATTAAAGTATAGAAAACTAGAATGAGTGTTTTTATAACTTTTGCTGTACTTAAGCATGTGGAGAGAAGAGCGCTAGATCACAGGACACACTTTGATAGGAAAAGGGAAATATTTACACTGCAAACAACTTTCTCCTCATGCTTAACAGTTTTATGCTGTCATTCTGTCAGCACCAAGTGAGATTTTTCTATTTAAATAGTTTTCTATTTGTGGTATGATAATTCATGTATGGACTTCATGTAACTAACATAAATATAATGGATGGTTGAGAAGTGGTTTATTTTTACCAAGAGGAAAAAATGTGTACACGATTTTTTAAAATATTGCTTTGAAAATATTTAAAATTAATTTTGATTCAGTTGGTGGAAGATAGCGTCACAAACTCACTGCTAGTGGTATTCTTGAGAAGTAATGTTTGAATTTTCTAGGTATTGTCCCCAGACTGCCTTAAAAGAATTTAATTTTAGATGTAAATTTTCTGCTTAACATGGAAGATTTTCCCTGAAAATATTAGCTTCATCAGATACATAGTTGCTTAGGGGTAGCTGCATGGAATTATGGGAAGAGTGAAATAGAAAAAAATTTTCATGTCTAAGTTATACATACTGGTGTAATCATATTGATTGGATGATAATGATAATTACAGCAATAATGTGATTGAAAGGGTAAGCAAGTAACATATACTACAGTTACTAATATAATCCTGTGATTGAGTTTACCACTTCGTTTCTCTTTCCTGGAAACCCTTAAGTTTGTCACTATTGCACTTTATTTCCTTTGCTTATTGTAGTGGTGTATTAGTTGTATTACTGCTGCTATAACAAATTACGACACATTTACATAACTTAACACATATTTATTGTCTTGCAGTTTCAAAGGTCAGAAGTCCAAAATCACTTTAATTAGGCTAAGTCAATGTGTCTGCAGTGTGGGTTCCTTCTCGAGGTGCTGAGGGGAGAATCCATTCTCTTGCATTTTCTGCTTCTGGTGGCACCTGTCTTCATTGTCTTTTCCCCATTCCTCCATTTTCAAGGTGCGTTGCTTTTATTTCTGTTTCTGTCTCCGCGCTGTCTCCTCCTTTAACTTTGAGTCCTTCTCTCCACTTCATCTAAGGACTCCTGTGATTACTTTGGACTCACGTGGATGATCTGGGATAATCACCTTGTCTCCAGATCCTTAAATGAATCGTATCTACAAGTCCTTTGGCTGTGTAAGGCAGCACATTCCCAGGGCCGGGAGATTAGGTGAAGAACATCTTTTGGGACTATTATGCAGCCTATCACAAGTGGTAATATCACTTTTATGCCTTGAGACCCTGAAATTAATGTACTTGCTTACGCATGGAAAAACAATGTATCTGTGGGGGTAACAGTTTATTTTTGAACCATTAGAAGGTATTGATGGGGAAGTTTTCATCTGACAACAGATACTGATAAATTAAATACCCTTAGATTTGTCAAAACTAGCTTTAGTAAAATATAAGTAAAAGTATTTGCACTGCTAGGGTCAAAAATATTAATTAAACCCATTATTTATCAAGGCCAAGTCCTGGATTAGTTAGGTTTAAATTAACCTAGAACATTATCTTCCATAGTGCTTAATTGTGAAGCTTAGTTCTTGTTGACAAAAGCTCATCCATATAAGAAAGCATCGAAAGGTTGGTGTTTTTTTAACCTTTGCAGAATATAACTTTTCAAAGGGATGTTAGACAGTAGTTCCATCACAATTGATGCAGTTCACAGACATTCTTTGTGAATATTTTATCTCATGAGTTATATCTATGACACTAATCATAGACTTCTAGAAGAAATTTAGCAATGGTCATGTCAGCCTTTCAAATCTTTCTGTAACCTAGAAGAGGATCATTGCATAAGATAGATTCATTTTCCCCTTTATTCCATTGTTGCCAGAGAGAACTTGAAATGCCCTGTTCAAATTAATTTAATGCAAATGAATTCTTGCTGCCTCACAAGTAGTTTGTCCTTCATTTTTCTTAAAATTATATTGAAAATGGATGTGACCTGCTTTACTGGTTGTTGTGCAGGAAGCGTTGTCCTTCCTGAAAGCTCCCTCCGTTGTCAAAATGAAGCCATTAAGAGTAAAGTAAATTATATTATCTGATCATAGTATCACAATTGACCTTAAAACAATAAATTTTATAATCAGTGCAAATTGCTGAATAGTGTTTGCAGTTGTAGAAATTTCAAAGGAAACCCTGGTTGAGATACAAAGCTGCTATAATCATTTTTAAAATCTTTGTTTTTCTTTTACTTTGGAACAGTAGTGCAGTAAGTACTTTTGCCTTATTGTTCTCTCTGCCTTCCAGAAACCCTCATTCAAATATTCTAAGTTTTTAAGTCTTTTTCATTTCTTTTAATATTGTAACATTTAACAATGTCAAAGAAAGTATAATTTTTCTGGAAATCAAGCTAAAAATAAAGAGAAGCCGATGTAAATGAACATCAAATTAACAAGATTGATTAGGAAAAGTAATTTTTGAAAAGGGCCCAAAATCCCTTTGCACATAAATGCAAAAGAATTTAGTGAAAGAAGGTGAAACTGGAGTAAAGAACTCTACGGATGCGTAAGTAACTCTTAATAAGAATGAGTAACGTACATGCGTATCTTTAGCTCCCAGTTTCAGAGATACAGTAGTTGTACAACAAATGGTCCTTTCCTGCTGTTAAGGAAGCCTCTCCTCCTCCAGCCATGCCATTCCTCAGAGCAAGCTCTTCCACTGAGTTTTCAGCAACCATAAGTAAGAAGGATGGTACGATAGGCTGCGTGTACATATGGCCCTCATTAGCAGGCCAACTGTTCCTTTTGCCCACCCACATCACTGGGGACATATGGCGTTACTTTGACTGTTGAAACAAGTGTGTGTGGACATATCTTGGTATGAGTAAAAGACTGTTGATTGTCTTTCTCTTGTCGCTCGTGCAACCGTCTCCTTGTGGAGATCGTATTATCCATAACACTAGATTTGAGGATGATAAATGACGTTGTTATTATTAACTGAATTTGCCTCTCTAGTTTGATCACAAAACCAGCGAATGTTTGCTTATGGAACATGTAAAGCTTATAGAAGACGGAAAGCTTACAGAAAGAAATGATGGCTTTTCTAAGCATAAGAGTCAGGTCTTTTTCAATCAAAAACTAACTCATTCAAAAATTCAAGAGTTCTGTAAAACCAGAACAGCAGAGGTTTCAGAAATGCTATTGAGATCATTTATTATAAAATAGCCATTAATGAAATGTAATAGTGAGTCTGTTGTTGTGACTATGTGGAGAAATGAATGAGAAAATATAAGATAGGCTGGAATGAAGAGAGTCATCGGATCCCAACATAATTCATTTTGTATAGTTCACAGTATTGTAGCTTTAAAAAAATTATGAATTTTTTCAGTACTGTGAATTCTGAATTTGCAATATGAGGCTTTTCAATCCTTGCAACAAGTGTGTATTTTTCAGTGGTTCTAGAATTATCGGGGCTTTCGAGCTGCTTCTGATAAGAAGGCAAGGCTAGAGGACTCGTGTTGAGGTGGCATTTGCACAGGACTTTAGATAACATACATCGATGATGTAGAGAGAAGAGCGGGTGATGTTGCTGTGGATTATAGTGGAAAGGCACCTTTTGCTCCCTCTGCTGACCTATTTGTGTATTCAGCTGTGTAGCATATTTCTTGTATAATTACATAGTAATTTCACACACTACATTAAGAAAATCTGAACAATTTTTACTAAACTCATGTTTTCTAAATATTAAGTAAATAAAACCAATATTTGGCTAGGTAATATTTATAAAAACAGGATTTCTAGATAGATGATGATAAATTTTCATCTATATCTATAGAGCTGATAAATTTTCAAAACCCTTTGAATATCACTTGTACTACAAAGTCTCGTTTCAGTTTCAGTGCCATGGCACATTGATTAATCACCACTAAAGCGGTACATGAAATATTTGGCAATATAGGTATTTGGTAATGGTGATTGATGCACAGAATACGGCACCGTTATTATGCACTGGCCTTGAGAACTTTAGTTTTCATCTTCGATCACCTGATAGAGAACAAACTAACAGCTTTTTTCTTTCACCTTGCTGGAGAATAAACTAACAACTTCAAATTATCTGATCCATCCAAAAACTTATTTCCGTGAAACTCACTGATTTATTTATTATTTCGTGGGGATCACTATTATTTGCTGTAGTAAAATATCAAATGATCGATGTTTTATACCAACATGGCAGCTCACATGGTAGGCAACAGAATGAAAACAAACAGGTTTACTACCAAGAATTATACTATATTGCTTTTATTGACAGAAAAAGCATACAGATAATTTTATTCAGAGATTTTATGTGAATTATTTTGATAAGTGTACACATATATTTATAACTGACCTTTCTTTGTCAAGTGTGTGCCCACACACGTATTCATACTAAATCAATCTTAGAGATCTTATCCAAAGATTGAATTTCTTAAAGTGACTGTTCCAAATATGTATAATTTATGGCAAAAAAGTCACAAAATGGCAATACAAGGAGGCATAAAACTGAAGATAAAGGGGGAGATGATGGTTAAAAACACCTGTAAATGAATAATTGATTTTGATTTAAATTCTTTTTAGTTCTTAGCTGATGAAATGAATATAAATGAAATTATTATGCAAAACACCTCTATTTGTTGTATATGCATGTACATATATGTGTTACAAATACAAAACTGATAGGATATTATTTAACATATATTCACACTCATAATGTGCATATATGTACATAATGAAAATGACTGCTTGTTTTATATGTATGTATACACACACATACACATATTGCATACTTTCATTTTTTAAAATTTTACTTTAAGTTCTGGGATACATGTGCTGAACATGCAGGTTTGTTACATAGGTATACTTGTGCCATGGTAATTTGCTGCACCCATCAACCCGTCATCTAGGTTTTAAGCTCCACATGCATTAGCTATTTGTCCTAATGCTCTCCCTCCCCTTTCCCCACACCCACCTACAGACCCCAGTGTGTGATGTTCCTCTCCCTGTGTCAACATGTTCTCATTGTTCAGCACCCACTTATGAGTGAGAACATGCAGTGTTTGGTTTTCTGTTCCTGTGTTAGTTTGCTGAGGATGATGGTTTCCAGCTTCATCCATATCCCCGCAAAGGACGTGAACTCATCCTTTTTTATGGCTGTGTAGTATTCCATGGTGAATATGTGCCACATTTTCTTCATCCAGTCTATCATTGATGGGCATTATGTTGGTTCCAAGTCTTTGCTATTGTAAATAGTCCCATGATAAACATATATGTACATGTGTCTTTAGAGTAGAATGATGTATAATCCTTTGGTATATACCCAGTAATGGGATTGCTGGGTCAAATGGTATTTCTGGTTTTATATCCTTGAGGAATCACCACATTGTATTCCACAATGGTTGAACTATTTTACAAGCCCACCAACAGTGTAAAAGTGTTCCTATTTCTCTGCATCTTCTCCAGCATCTGTTTCCAGAATTTTTAATGATCACCATTCTAACTGGTGTGAGATGGTATGTCATTGTGGTTTTGATTTGCATTTCTCTAATGAACAGTGATAATGAGCTTTTTTCATATGTTTATTGGCCACATACATATCTTCTTTTGAGGAGTGTCTGTTCATATCCTTTGCCCACTTTTTGATGGGGTTGTTTGTTTTTTTTTTCTTGTAAATTTGTTTAAGTTCCTTCTAGATTCTGGATATTAGACCTTTGTCAGATGGATAGATTGCAAAAATTTTCTCATATTTTGTAGGTTGCCTGTTCACTCTTGTGATAGTTTATTTTACTGAGCAGAAGCTCTTTAGTTTGATTAGATTCCATCTGTCAATTTTGGCTGTTGTTTCAAGTGCTGTTGGTGATTTAGTCATGAAGTCTTTGCCCACACCTATGTCCTGAATCATATTGCCTAGGTTTTCTTCTAGGGTTTTTATAGTTTTAGGTTTTACATTTATGTTTTTAATCCACCTTGAGTTAATTCTTTTATAAGGTATAATGAAGGGGTCTAGTTTCTCTTTTCTGCATATGGCTACCCAGTTTTCCCAGCGCCATTTATTACATAGGGAATCCTTTCCCCATTGCTTGCTTTTGTCAGGTTTGTTGAAGATCAGATTGTTGTAGATGTGTGGTGTTATTTCTGAGGCCTCTATTCTGTTTCATTGGTCTATATATCTGTTTTGGTATTAGCACCATGCTGTTTTGGTTACTTTAGCTTTGTAATATAGTTTGAAGTCAGGCAGCATCATGCCTCCAGCTTTGTTCTTTTTGCTTAGGTTAGCCTTGGCTCCACAGGCTCTTTTTTGCTTCCATATGAAATTTAATATAGTTTTTTTCTAGTTCTGTGAAGAAAGTCAATGGTAGCTTGATGGGAATAGCATTGAATCTATAAATTACTTTGGGCAATATGGCCATTTTCATGATATTGAGTCTTCCTATCCATAAGGATGGAGTGTTTCTCTATATGTTTGTGTCCTGTCATTTCCTTGAGCTCTGGTTTGTAGTTTTCTTTGAAGAGGTCCTTCACATCCCTTGTAGGTTGTATTCCTAGGTATTTTGTTTTCTTTTTAGCAATTGTGAATGGGAGTTTACTAATGATTTGGCTCTCTGCTTGTCTGTTATTGGTATATAAGAATGATTGTGATTTTTGCACATTAATTTTATATCCTGAGACTTTGCCAAAGTTGCTTATCAGGTTAAGGAATTTTTGGGCTGAGGTGGTGGCGTTTTGTAAATATACAATCATGTCATCTGCAGACAGAGACAATTTGATTTCCTCTCTTCCTATTTGCATGCTTTTATTTCTTTCTCTTACTCGATTGCCCTGGCCAGAACTTCCAATACTATCTTGATAAGAGTGGGGAGAGAGGGCATCCTACTCTTGGGCCAGTTTTCAAAGGTAATGCTTCCAGCTTTCGGCCATTTAGCATGATATTAGCTATGCATTTGTCATAAATAGCTCTTATTTTTGTGAGATATGTTCCATCAATGCCTAGTTTATTGAGAGTTTTTAGTATGAGGGGTGTTGAATTTTATTGAAGGCCTTTTCTGCATCTATTGAGATAATCATGTGGTTTTTGTCATTGGTTCTGTTTATGTGATGGATTATGTTTATTGATTTGCATATGTTGAACCAGCCTTGCATGCCAGGCATGAAGCCAACTTGATCGTGGTGGATAAGTTTTTGATGTGCTGCTGGATTCTCTTGCCGGTATTTTATTCAGGATTTTCGCATCGATGTTCATCAGTGATATTGGCCTGAAATTTTCTTTTTCTATTGGGTCTCTGCCAGGTTTTGGAATCAGAGTGATGCTGGCCTCATAAAATGATTTAGGGAGGAGTCTTTCTTTTTCTATTGTTCAGAATAGTTTCAGAAGGAATGGTACCAGCTCCTCTTTGTACCTCTGGTAGAACTCGGCTGTGAAGACATCTGGTCCTGGGCTTTTTTTGGTTGGTAGGCTAGTAATTACTGAGTCAATTTCAGAACTTGTTATTGGTCTATTCAGGGATTTAACTTCTTCCTGCTTTAGTCTTGGGAGGGTGTATGTGTCCAGGACTTTATCCATTTCTTCTAGATTTTCTAGTTTATTTGTGTAGAGGTGTTTACAGTATTCTCTAATAATAGTTTGTATTTCTGTGGGATCAGTGGTGATATCCCCTTTATCGTTTTTTAATGTGTCTATTTGATCTTTCTCTCTTTTCTTCCTTGTTAGTCTGGCTACCGGTCTATCTATTTTGTTAATCTTTTCAAAAAACCCACTCCTAGATTCATTGATTTTTTTTGAAGGTTTTTTTGTGTTTCTCTCCCATTCGGTTCTGCTGTGATCTTAGTTATTTCTTGTTTTATACTAGGTTTTTAATGTGTTTTCCATTGCTTCTTTTGATTGTGATGTTAGGGTGTCTATTTTAGATCTTTCCCACTTTCTAATGTGGACATTTAATGCTGTAAATTTCCCTCTAAACACTGTTTTAACTGTATCCCAGAAATTCTGATATGTTGTGTCTTTGTTCTCATTGGTTTCAAAGAACTTATTTATTTCTGCCTTAATTTTGCTATTTACCCAGTAGTCATTCATAAGCAGGTTGTTCAGTTTCCATGTAGTTGTGCAGTTTTGAGTGAGCTTCTTAATTCTGAGTTCTAATTTGATTACACTGTGGTGTGAGAGATTGTTTGTTATGATTTTCATTCTTTTGCATTTGCTGAGGAGTGTTTTACTTCCAATTATGTGGTTGATTTCAGAATAAGTGCTATGTGGTGCTGAGAAGAATGTATATTCTGTTGATTTGGGGTGGAGGGTTCTGTAGGTATCTATTAGGTCCACTTGGACCAGAGCTGAGTTCAAGTCTGAATATCCTTGTTAATTTCCTTTCTTGTTGATCTGTCTAATATTGATAGTGGGTTGTTAAAGTTTCCCACTATTATTGTGTGGGAGTCTAAGTCTCCTTGTAGGTCTCTAGGAACTCGTTTTATGAATCCTGGTGCTCCTGTATTTGGCATATATATATATTTAGGATACTCAGCTCTTCTTGTTGCATTGATCCCTTTACTACTATGTAATGCCCTTCTTTGTCCTTTTTTATCCTTGTTGGTTTAAAGTCTGTTTTATTAGAGACTAGGATTGCAACTCCTGCTTTTTTTTTCTTTCTTTCCATTTGCTTGGTAAATATTCCTCCATCCCTTTATTTTGAGCCTATGTGTGTCCTTGCAAGTGAGATGTGTCTCCTGAATACAGCACACCTGTGGGTATTGACTCTTTATCCAATTTGCCAGTGTATGTCTTTTAATTGGGGCATTTAGCTCATTTATATTTACCGTTAATATTGTTATGTGTGAATTTGGTCCTGTCATCATGATGTTAGCTGGTTATTCTGCACATTAGTTGAAGTAGTTTCTTCCTAGTTTCATTGGTTTATATATTTTGGTGTGTTTTTGCAGTGGCTGGTACTGGTTTTTCCTTTCCATGTTTAGTGCTTCCTTTAGGAGCTCTTGGAAGGCAGGTCTGATGGTGACTAAATCTGTCAGCATCTGCTTGTCTGTAAAGGATTTTATTTCTCATTCACTTATGAAGCTTAGTTTGGCTGGTTATGAAATTCCATATGTACATCATGGAAACGAGTGCATGTGATACACACACACACACACGCACACACATTGCATACTTTCATTTTTGTGTCCATTTCTTTTCTGATTTTATCAGCAGCCAACTAAAGAAAATAGAAAAAAAAATTGGTAATTCGATCTTTCATGTTCTGCATCTTCCAGCTTCACAACTTATAGTTTTCTATTTTTATTGTTATTGTGATCAGAATGAAAATGTATACAATAGAATCAGAATCAGGTCAGAATCAACAAAAATACTATAATGTTTGTACATGCTTTCGATGCAGTTTGTCTCTGCAAAGGGTGTGTGTGTTTCTATGCACATGTGCATGTACACAAGTGTGTAAATAAGTGTTTTATTCATGATGGAGAAAGGCTGGTCAAAATGATTCTGAATGAGATAGCACCACTACAGCAGATAATTAGGTCTCTAGCAATAAAACAAGTCATTAAACATGTTTCTAAGCATCTACTCAGTATCTGGCACAATGTTAAGTAGTGTAAATATAATCATTAGCAAAATTCAGCTTCTACCCTCAATGGTATATGTGTAGAACAAATTGGTAAAGCTGGAGTACATTTCAGGACCAAAAACAGTTTCTGTGTAGTTCCCACTTCATCAAGACCATGTTGTATACCTCTCATACACTTAAGCCATAGGGAAGCAATTATTCCATCCATCCTTTTACAGGGTAGTGGTGGGGAAGAAGAGCTGACTGTCATGCTTGAATTCACATAATTTCATAATTAAATAATTTCATGTTACATAATCTCGATAAACCTAAAATCCAATATATGATAAAGATAGTGTTTCAAATCAGTGGATAAGTGATAAACAGTTCATAAAATGGTGTTCAGATAATTGGCTATATGTATTTTATAGTTGCACAAAGGTATAATATGTCATTAATAAATATTAATTCCATAGTGGATGTCAAATACACTTTTTCAAAATATAAAGAAAAAATACCATAGACAAATATCACTTGCAACATTACGGTTAAAATTAAATATCCAAACATAGCCCTAACCAATAACAGAAAATTTAAAAAAAAAATTATGGATTGGAATTTGTTAAAATATAAAACTTTTCTTTTTCAGAGGATACAATGAATATGTGTAAAAAGCAAATATCAAATCAGCAACAAGTGCTTGCAATTCACTTGACATATTTAAAATATGAGTAGTTCCAACAAATCATAAATAAATGATTAGTAGTCCAATAAAAAAAAGACAAAGTACATTGACAGGAAACTGTATGAAACTCATGAACACTAAATGTCTTAGATTCTCTATTGTTAAACAAAATGCAAAAACAATAGAGAACATTATGAATATGGAGTTAATATTTAACAAAATTATTTTATCCATGTTATAAGTAAATATTTACATCCAAAAACCCTTGTTTTCTCTGAAAGTTGTCACTTATGAGTCTATTTTGAAAATGTTTAAAGAATAGTAATTAATTAACTTTAATAAATAGGTACTCCTATTGAGGGAAAACAGACATTTCCATAATTTTTCTTCTGTTTCTAATCTAGTAGATGGTAGGAAAATAATGACAATTGCATGTTCATACCTGGAGAATATGCATTCCATTTCTTTTAAACTTTTGCATTCTCAAAACTATATTGATACCTCAAAGCATATCCTTTGCTGTTGAAAACAGCCTTTCAAGTATAAAGACACACACATCACTTTCCTTAAATCTTATATAAGGCAAGGGCCTAGATTCCTATCAGAAAATGTATTTCAAGAATGCTTTTTTAGTAGTTCCTGTGGCCTTATCTTATAGAGGAAGGTTTTTTTTTAAACATACACACAGTATTTGATGCACATTTTTATTGGAAAGAGCTTTTATTTCCTTAAATGTTTTGTTGTCTAAGTGTGAAAAGTATCCTGCAGTGGAATTCAGTGGCACAGATGCTTATTGTGATAGATGAGATGAACTTGCTTCCCTAAGCATGCATGGGCATGAAATGCATCTGGCTTCTGTACATAAAAGTCAGTTATGTTCCCAAATGTGTCTCTGCATTTACACAGACGTTTAGGGGCAGACACCCTACTGTTCCCTCAAAAGGCGGCTCTGCTTAATTATGAAGTTCAAGTTAGACCAGAAGTTGGAAAATACTAAATTCCACATTGCAGACAGAGCCTGAGCAGGTGATGTCACCACTGCATTCTAAGGTGGCAAGTCCTCAGAGAAGTAACTTATCACCTTACCATGGAGAAAAATAACCGTGTCCAGAACACAAGAGGATGCTTTAAGGTAGCGTACAATCAAGTGTGCAAACCTGTGCAATGCATACCAGATGAAATCCAGTTCAGAGGCTCAGGAAAACAAACAAATGAGGATATGCTTTAAAAAATAGGACTTAATATAAACAGTCGTGAGAGTAAAACTATTGCTAAGCACATAGGAAACATAAACCAGGCTTTCAGGAAGGAGTTTGGCACATGTGTGCACTGGTAGGAGGTGTAATGTGCAGAAATCCGGCCTTTTGTGGCATAGCAACTAAAGTTCCTTTTCTATTGTCCAGACAACCTTAAATATTCCTTTATGCAGTACTATTTTAAAAAGGCCATCTACTGTGCACAATGTGTTAGCATCAAGGACATGAAATTTATCTGGAATATACCAAAACTTTAATCAATAGACTAGGACCAAAGCTTTTAAAAACAGGTTTTCGTAGATAAATCATTATAAGTTATTATTTCCTCGCCATAGGTAAGGCATGATAGATAACTTTACTTTTTCTCAGTCACTTAGTGTGTAGGTAGAATAATGACCCTTAGCAGGATGACCTTTTGAATGTGTTGTTAGGCAGCATGGAAGCATTATGGTTAGAGGTGGAATTAAGATTGCTAATCACCTCACCTTAAACTGGAGCGATTATCCTGAATTATCTAGGTGGGCCCACTGTAGTCACAAAGAACCTTCAGACAGGAAGGCGGAGAGACCAGAGTGAGCAGAAGAGCTTGGGGAAACTGGAGCCGAGGCTGAAGTGATGTGCTGTGTCCAAGATGTGCAGAGGCCAAGAGCTCAGGGATACATGTGACCCCTCAAACCTGGTGAATTCTCTCCTGGAATCTCTAGACAAAATATACACTTGATGATACCTTGATTTTAGCACACTAAGACCCATTTTGGACTTCTGACCCCCAGAAGTATAAAGAAAAAAAATGTGTTGTTTTAAGCCTCTGAGTTTATGTTAATTTACTGTAACAGCAGTAAGAAACTAACACAGTAAGACGGCTTTTATTTTTATGTGATGTATAGAATTAAATTGGATATGCTAGGAAATATTGGAAATTTATTGATTTA